>NC_064561.1:179786947-182580697 GCF_937001465.1 Orcinus orca | reverse complement strand
TAAGTCAAAACGTGAGGACCTAAAAGTGAAAACAAAGAAAGTAATGAGGGATTAGGAAAGAGCTTCCAGAAGATGGTGGAGGGAATGTTTGACGTTTAGTGGAAAATGCACCTGTCACCTTGGGTCCACAAACACACTGCACTTGGGACATCCAGACCCATCTTCCTCAACTTGAATGGAGGTCAATACTCCCTTCTCTTGGGACTTCCCTGGTGGTTCAGTGGTTAAGACTTTGCCTTCCAATGCAGGGGGTGCGGGTTCGATCCTTGGTCGAGGACTTAAGATCCCACATGACCTGCGGCCAGAAAACCAAAACATGAAACAGAGGCAATGTTGGAACAAATTCAATAAAGACTTTAAAAATGGTCCACATCAAAAAAATCTTAAAAAAATGAATACCCCCTTCTCCTGGCTGTCTTGCCCAGGTCAGCTGGGGGCACACAGAACACCTTCCCCTGCTCCACGGACTCGGAGCCCAGAAGGTCTTGGGTGAGGTGTGAGGGGGAGGGGTGGACTGCCACATCCAGACAGGGAGCCTGCCTTCCTTGGTGTCCCGCCTAAGACCAGCCTCTGTGTAGTACTTTGGGGGTCAGAGAGCTTTCACCTTAACCATTTACCCTTATCCCCTCAACACTGCTGAGGGATATGGAGCGGGTATCAATCATTTCTAGGTGAGAAGAATGAAGCTTGGGGGGAGGGACAGCTGGCCTTCAGTCACACGGTCAGCTCAGGGCAAAATTAGCTCCAGCACGCAGCCCACGCTCCCACAGGCCTGATTTGTTTTGTTTTGTTTTATCCAATTCAGATGTCAATCCCAATTCATATTTAGATACTAAGTTTGGAAAGACTAGAAGGAAAAATTTAAAAAACACAAGAGGAGTGGAATCATTCATGTTTAAAAAATAAGTTGAGCTTGCATAGAAAGGTGGAGGGTGAACCCTGCTTCTGCCCATGCCAGCCACATGGATGAAGTAAATCCCACCTACCTGGCCATCCTCACCCCTGCAAGGAAGGGATGGGCCCTCCGTTGGGAGCCATGTATTGCAAAAACACCTCGGCTGTGCACAGAATCCAGAGTGTGATTAGCCCAAAAGGTAAATGATGTTTTAAAAGAGGGTCAAGAAAAGATAAATCCTGCTCCTTCAGTCCAAGTGTTCCCTAAATTCATGGTTGGGGAATGAAGAGGGTGAGGACAGAAAAGGTGAACGGAGTGGTACCAATCTGAGAAGTGTGAGAGCGAACAAGAGGAGGGGCTGAGATGAGGGCAGGAAGAAAAAAGACAGGAAAGAGCAAAAGAGAAAAATAATGTGTGTGCACAAGCGTGGAGATTCTTCGCTTTCCAGGAGCAGTGGTTTTAAGGTGTAGGTACCGGACAGGTGAGAGAGACGCCGATAACACAATCCATTCCTTACTGGGAAACGTGGGGAAAGCACGTGCCTGTCAACCAGAAACAGGGGCAGACCTCGATCAGGGGCAGCAGCGAGATTCTCTACCACGAGCTGAGTACAAGTCGCCCATTCTCTGCTCTTCCATGGATCGCTAATCAATCAGCAAACATTGATCTGTCCTTTCAGCATGAGTGCACTGTTATAAGTTTATCAGGAGCTCAAGAACACAGGAAGCTAGAACCTCGGCCTCCTCAAGCTGGGAAGAAACATGAGCCCTCACTGCACTCCTGCAGGAAACAAGACTGAGTTGAAATAAACGGGATGGAGGCAGGAATCAGCAGGCTTTGATGAACAAAGAAAGGAAGGCACTGCCATCTGGCGCATCCAAAGACATCCCAGGATGGGAGGCGGATGCTGGCTGAGAAGAAGGACCCTGGCTGGCCAAACTCTGAGAAGCCTTTGGACTTCGTGCTTCATCTCTTCTTCTGGACGATGAGAGTCTGCTAGGCTGCTGGTGCCCAAACATTCTTCGTGGGTGGCTTTACTTTCTCTCACAAGCCTTACGTTTTAAGGTTCTTGAAATTCTATGTTTAAGTGTTCCCTATATAATTCTACCAGGTAGATACAGTCACTTATTATAGAAAAGTTGTTTTGGTTTGGGGGTAGAAGTCTGATTTCAGAAATTACCTCTTCTGCTGTAAATTGTATAAACTTGACTCCTGGGACTAGACTAGAGTCCAAACTCTGTTTTTTTCTTCACGTGGGTAAGATTGCAAGGACTCTGACGTGCATAGTCCTGCCTCAGATGAGTGGGCCCCGTGCTGCTTCTCGTAGTAAAGGTGCGTTGAATCTACTCATTAGGACCATTTTTCCCAAGATGAGGCCAAGATCCAGAGGCCGAGGTCCCCTCCCCTCCTTGCTCCCCACCCCCTCTCCCCTGCATCTCCTTCTTAGGGGTCTTTGATTTCAAAGGCAGCTCTGCTCATCAAAGAAAGAGGAAGGGGGCATGGCCCAGAGCAGCTAACTACTCAGGACCCTCTTCCCCCATATGCCCGGATCTCACATGTTCCCCTTTAGTTTCTCCCATATAAAAGAATAATAGAGAAAAAAATGATGAAAGTATATTCTGGATAAAAGATGTATAGACATGTCTCACTCCATCCGTCCTCACACATTCGGAGTCTTCATTCCCGTAGAGTTTGTATAACGGAAAGGAAAACACCCACCGTGGTACAGGATGTAATCGACAGGCACATCATGATTTTGTTTCCACATTCCCAGTGTGGAGAGTTAGAACATAAGTAGCATGAGAACGTCCATTAGAATAATTCACTATTCATCGTGAATTATAAATGACACGATGTACTGTTCCTACATGCCTAATTTAAACTTAGAATTTAGCCCTGTGAATTGGTTATTGAGTGATAAAGGCATGGCCATCTTTCTTGGGGCTGGTGTTGGGCTCTGCCTGGGTTTCACCTCTTGTTTGGTCGTCCGGGCTGTCTGAGGAGCCCTGTGTGCCAGCAGCCCCGAGACGCACGTGCTGTCAGGCCTGCTGGTGGATGGCCGAGGGGAGATCAGGCCATGTTTCCTCCCTGAATCCAAATTAGTCTCGCAGCTGGAGAGGCATCAGTGGCTGATAATGGCCTAACAATCTCCAGCACTAACAGATATGACCTCGGCAGCAGTGACAGGAATGCGAAATGCGGGCTCATCTCCACCCGGAGCTGGGCCGAGCTCGCACGCTGCCACGGGAGCTTGGAGCTGACTCGAAGAAGAAAATGTCCTCAAATGAAAAGAATAAGGCAAATCAATGTGTGGCTAGTTGCATAACACCCTCTTTGTGGCACAATAGCTTATTCTCCTCCAGCACCCAAGAAAAGAAGTTTGCTTATAGGGATGCTTAAAATGACGGTGGACTTTGCCATGTAGGTCGTTCATTAAAGGAGGAATCGTGGGTCTGTTCATCCCTCGATGCGGTTTCAAACCAAATTGTCTTGTCTGTGCACCTCTGATGCCCGAGGAAAGAGGCGTGAGCCATCGGAGCTCGTGGCCAGTGTGAGCCCTCCTCCACTCCCAGCTGAAGACCAGTAGCCTCAGGGGACATCTCCCTTCTGTGTTGTATTTGGAAAATTTTTCTTTACCTGAAGTTCACGTGTCCATGGGTTACTCAGATACCATGCAGTCAACATGGGCTGGGCAGCTACCCAGCGCACTGGGCTGGAGATACAAAGGGACCCGTGAGGAGCTCCATCCCCCAGCCAGAGAAGGACACAGGGATCTGGAGGGTGGTGCCGGGTAGCAGGAATTGGACAGAGGGACCGTCTGCAGGAATGTGGCTGGATGACCTGCAGCCCTGCCCCTGGCTTGGGAAAGTCTTCTGCTCTGGGTTCAGATGAACTTTCCCCTCCTCTAAGGAAATAACAGCACTAGATCTGCTTCACATTTATGGGACAACAACAGGTATTCCTGTCTTAAACAAATGAAATTGTGCAATATGCCAATTGCGTGTGGACCATCCAGCCACTGAGATCTGCGCCAGGACTCCGGAAAGTGAAAGCCCTTCCCCGCCCAGCCTGTGCTGTGAGACCCTGTCACCCACACAGGCAGGATTGACCCCATTGACCTTCAGGGTCTTGGACTCCAAAAAAATACAGAGCATGTAATAAAACCTTTAAAAAAGGGGCCTTCTCTTATGGAGAAGTTATATCTAATGCTGGACAATGGTGATGCTTTGGGAAACATAAAACAATCAGAGAAGAAATTAATTGTGCTTTTGCACAATTGCCTGTTTTCAAAGGCAACTCTAATGGTTTCTACATGGAGCAATGATATTTACGCATAAAAGATCTACTGATTTTAATTTCATCTTGAAAAACATATGAATGCAAAATATATTGGTGAAATGCAAACGTATTATACCATAAAGAACAGACAATCTAAGTGCATGTGGCCAGCACGAGGCCGGGGAGCAGAAGCGCCGTCAGGATGGACACGGCCTGCCCCAGCTTCTGTCCGAGGGGGATGCAGCCGCGTACAACACATGCACACACACATTTACACACTCTCTCTTACACACTCAGACACACACAGGAGAAGGTAGTATGCCTGCTCACCAGACTCTTCCTATGATATCCGCAAAATGAAGGGCCCACAAAGGCCAATCACAAAATACTGGGAGGGATTTCGTTTGCTTTTTTGCCTTTTTAAAACGTTACAATTTCAATCTGAGTTGATTTCAACTGATCCTAGCCATACAGAGACTTCTCTTTCTCCAGCTCCGCGTGGGAGGCTGGGGACTGCTCAGCGGGGCCGGTTTCCCTGCCAGGAGCCCACATCAGACCCGGCAGCAGTGCCCGTGTGACGCATGTGTCTACCAGGTACCCTGTGAAGGCCCATGAGGACCATTTGCAACCTTCGTGGTTGCCGAGGCCTGTCCCGATCCTTTAATGACATTTGCCGCTCCTGATGTCTGCGGTGGGGGAACATCACCCCCTTTTCTAAAGTCACAGTAACAATCCTGGCTCACAACCCAGAGGAATACTGGGGTGTTGGTTCCCACAGCTCCTGAGGTGCCCACCACCACACCCCAGAGACACAGACAGACCCACCTCGGGATACCCTCCCCAAGCTTGACCAGAAGCGGAGGAGTTGGGATGTCTAGTGCTTGGACAGACCAGGAGCCCCCTTTAAGGATTCCAGTTACTAGGAATCCACCCGTCTAGCCCAACAACAACCAGTGCCGCCGTCCAGATGAGGGTCAGAAAAGCATTGCGCTCCTGGAACAGGGCCTGGGATGTCCTGGAACCAGGCAGTCAGTGAAGGAAGAGTCAGGTCCCCCAGGAGTGTGTGTGTGTGTAGTGTGAAGGCAGACACAGCCATCCTGCTGAGTCCACAGGACACCTCCTAGCCGATGGTGAGGGTCCCCAAAAGTGTGGTCCACTGGGTTGAGAGCCATAGCTCCTGTCTAGGTAAGAGGAGGTGAGGAGTATTTCTTGCTTCCACCAAAGTCAAAAACAGGAAAGGAGACCCACACAGTCTGGAGACTGCCGAGACCCAGGCCTGCTCCCTCACAGAAAATACCGCCACGCAGATCCCGGTGAGGCAGGCCTGGCTGGCGGACTTCCTGGGAGCTATGGTTTGAACCAGGTCTAGAAGAGAAATAGGGTTTTGCCTGTTGGGGAAAAAGGAAGGAAAATGCAAAGAGAAAATGACTCTCCCCATCATTTGGTCTCACACTGCAAAGCCCCCATGCACGTCTCTTCCCTGGCTTTCGATACTGGTCTCTGGGCTTCTGACCCAGCCTCAGCTGTTTGCTTCCTTGCCTCCCACCCCCTAGAATATATTTCAGTGGATTTTCAAGACCAGAAAATAGATGCTTTAAAATCCTATCCCGGAAACAGGATCGATTACGCTGAGAAGGGCATTTGAAAGAGAGGAGCCGGTAGCTCAGAAATAAAGGCTATTAGAAGTAGGAAAAATACAAAAATAAGTAGAGAGTACAGAGAGTAACAGGATTGGAGTCAAGGGTGTTCTGAATGAAGGAGACCCCACAGAGACCCCGAGCCTTGATTTTAAGTTTTGAGAGACAAGCCACGCCCTTGGTGGGAGGTGGGAGGAGCTGGGCTGTGGCTGTGCCCACCCCACATCCGTCCATGCTCTGAAAGCCTATGGCTCAGGCTCACCCCCTCAGAAATACCCTCCCAAGTGCCGCCTCCTCAACCCCCCTCCCCTCTGAGATTCTCCCTCCTTGAGTGTTTGCATCACAACCATTTCCATGCAAGTGTGTCCATCACATATTCTGCTCTAATGATTCATGGTTGTCTATGGCTTGTTTTCCCAACTTTGGAGGCTGAGAGGCCTTTTGCATTCACCCTGGAGCCTAGCATCATGTTGGACCGATAACATTGCATCAGTGGAGTGGCCAGGATGACCTGTGTGTTTATTTCTCCCCGTTTACTTACATACTTACCATCTCAGTCCATGAGGTGGGCACTCACTTTTTGACTTAAAAGATGCAATCTCTGCTGTTTGGTGGGTTCTTCTCTCTCCACCCGCATGCTACCTGGCGGTTTAGCCATGCCTGCTGGGCACACAGAGTGGACAAAGGGGAAGATCACATAGTTGGACACCGTGGACCCAGAGGCTGTGAACAAACATCTCCTTGAGCAACAAAATACAAAGTAACTATAAGGGACTAAAAATAAATGTGTGCATGCGCATTTGGGGCAAATTCTGGACAACAAAATACAAAAAGACCAAAAACAACACAACTTCTGAAGAGCAGGGAGCAAAAGCAGGGTACTGTGCATGCCCCCTGCACACATCACCACCAAGGGGGTGGGCAAGACCCCCAAGCCACCCCTCTGTCCCAAACCCTGGACCCACCCTTACCCTCACCCCATATAAGGAACCAGCTCGCACTGCCCCCACCCCAGGTCAGGGAACAAGCATGGAAACCTGTTACTTGTTTTTGTTTCCTCCTGCGGCCCCAGGGGCCCAAAAAAAGCCTTGCCTGAATTTCTTAACTGGCCTCTTATCAATTTCTATTAATTGGGGAAGGCCAAGAACCCTTGTTGGTATCAGGAAGAGCCTCTGTGCTTAGGGGCACGGGCACCATGCACTTCTCAACACCCTATCAAAGCCCCTCCCAGTGGAGCGTCTGTCCACACCCACAGCGGTCCGGGATGTACTGATTTTCTTAAAGCTTACTATGGAATATGCATCTTGGATTTTTTCTGTCTTTTCCACTCATTTCAGTAGGGCACAGTGAGACGTCATCAGATACTTGGGGGAAAGGTAGCCTGAGTTTGTAAAAATCTAAGCGTCTAATTTGAGACACATCAGCCCCTTCTTTTGTAAAGATCATGCTGGGGTTAACTTCAGCTTCGGAGACCGGCTGATGTGAATTGAGAATGCAGCGCTGGTGCTTGCTTGCTGTGAGGCCCTGGTCAAATTAGCACACTCTTATGACCTGGGCATTCTCAACTGTCAATGGAAATCACCACAGTGCCTACCAAGCGGCATTCCTGTGATCACTGAGCAAAATGTATTCAAGTGTGACGTTCTTAGAACTTTGCTTAGCCCACTCAAAGGTATCAACACCTGCTATTTTTAGGAATAGTTCATGAGGATCTAAGTTTTTCAAATAGAAGTTCTCCATACAGTGGTTTATTAACATACTTGAATTTAGAAGGTACAGGAGCATACCAAACCCATGTTGACATTCTCGGGGGACCATGGCCTCTAGTCAAACTTTATAGTCTATCAACCTTTATGTATAATGTGTATGTTATTTCATGGAAGCCTCATCACCTGCCCTGTGATCTGCATAGTTTATCCAGTCTCTAGATGAGGAAGCTGGGACAGAGGGGGCTAAAGTACTGCTGTAACCAACGGAGTTTGGGTGGGAACTCTGTCTCCAGGGTCCTTCACACTTTTATTAGTCAGAATTCTCCACAGAAATAGAGCCAATAGGCTCCAATATATACCAATAGGATATATATACACATATATGTATATTACACCACATTTCATATCAATATATATCGCGTGAAGAGACTCATTATACGGAATTAGCTCCTGTGATTACGGAGGCTGAGAGGTCCCCAGATCTTCCGTGTGTAAGCTGGAGACCAGGAGAGCTGGTGTAGCTCTGAGGCCAGAGGGCAGATGATGTAAGGCCCCACCCACGAACAGGAGAAGCTGGATGTCCCAGCTCGGCCATCAGGCACAGAGCAAACTTGCTATTCCTTTACCTTCTGTTCTGTTCAGGCCCTCAACAGATCAGAGGAAGACCACCCACACTGGGGAGGACCATCTTCTCACTCAGTCCATAAATTCAAATGCTCATCGCATCCAGAAGCACCCTCCCAGACACACCCAGAATCACGCTAAGTCAATATCTGGGCCCCCATGATCCAGTCAAGTTGACCCATGGCATTCACCATCCCCCTGCTGTACCAGCAACACAATGAAATGCTCCTGGAAACCGCTTTATCCTGAAATGTCTTCACATGTAGTTGAAAAGCAGCCTTCGGGACAACCAAATCCCAGCATGATGGTCACGTCAGTGGGCACCAAACACCATGAGAGTGAAAGAAAAAATCACACAGACTCAGGAAACTCAAGCCCAAACATCCTCCTCCTCCTTCCTCTGTGATTCCACTCTGAACCCAGGACGACCGTGCTTGGATCCACGGGCCCCTGGCCTGTGGAAAATGATGTGGCTGATCTCTTGTCACCCTGAGCCCCCCTCGTGCTTTCACCTTGATCTTATTAAACAAAACATAAGAAGCTGATTGCACAGCAGAACGCAATTGGATGGCAGGAAGAGTTCACTCATGTGAGGTAGATTAACTCCCATGAAGCATCACTCTTTAATTTGCCCCATTGTAAAATGTCATTGACTACATGCGTCTTTTTAATGTCTGAAATTTCTGACCTAACTATTAGCAGCCTTCCCTTGACCACGGGGAGAATCGACTGTCCATCGCACCAACACACAGTCCCTGTTCCCATCTGATAAAATGCACACCCACCACTCAGGTTTCCCAATGTCGCCCGACTGTTCTGGGGTCTCCTTCTTCCATGACAGATAAGTGAATTCTATATCATTTTAGTGAATATTAGTCACTATATCATCCAAATCTTTTATCCAAGTAAATGACGGCACCATCTAGACTTAACGGTTTTTCCCTTAATAAAATCCCCTGATAATATCAATGTACCTAGGTTTTCATTATAGCTGTTTTTGGAGCTACATGTGGCTTGTGAGATTGAAGTGGACATTTTTGAAACTAACATTTTCTTTTCTTTTCTATGCCAAAAGTATGTGTCTTTCGGTAGTGGAATATAATCCATGAGACAAGTTGAATCGGGGGCTCTTCGTGGTACCAACTCTAGAATATTCTCTGTCCTGAATTCACTTATTTTACTTTGAAAGATCTTCAAGCGACATTGTGGTTTGGATTGTGTAGGGTTAGAGTTATAAGCTGTTGAGACTTGTGTGGGTTTGTGGACGTGGGTATACACAGGCGTTTTGGTAAGTGTGTTCCTTTTTCTTCCTCTGCATCTTTTTAAAGATTCCTAATGCTCCCTTTCCTCAAACTATTTCCACATGCTGTACAAGTGACCTTTTGTCCAAAATCCCAATGTCCTCTTCTGTGAGAGGCAGAAGGATAGACTCCACCTCAAATCCTGGCTTCCCCACCTTACACAATGCCCTCAATCCAGCTTCTATGCCCAGATCACCCTGCGCCATGAAACTGCAGGTCTGCTTTCCAGCCCAAGCCTCATGGGAACCGTGCAGACCCTCCACACAGGGTGACAAGCTGCCTGTCACCTGGTTATTATGACCTGCGTGTCTGGAAATTTCCACGCTGGTTCCCAAGGCCAGGCCTTTGCTCCACGGGCGTTTATATGCAAAATGTACCCTTATCCCCATACACTCAGGGAGCACACATTATCCTGTGAGGGTGGGAAGGGTTGGAGCAGCTTCTCCAGGGCACATGTATGTAGCTCGGGCTCCCTTTCAGGACCGGTAGCCCCACACTAGGGTCACAGAAGACAGACAAATTGACAGTATAGTGTATCTACTGCTTAGGAAGTTACCTTCCAATGATGTAAAAGGACAGATGATACATAGATGTAAAATATGTGAAGAGTGTGGACCAGTGTTCATCCCCTTAGAAGTCCATGGATTCACAGAACTCATGATGCTGGATGCATTAATTATGAAGGCCCTTGCATTTACTCTGTACTTTTAAACATTGCCTATGTAATGCACATTTCTATAAGGCTGATTTTGAATGACACTTTCAGAGTGGTTTTATTAAACGGCAAGCTGTATTTGAAGAAGTAATTTGTAAAAACAACACAAAACTATAAGTAAAATTGATTTCATCGCATTTGAAACATGTGGTGCTGATTTTAAGATACAGTATACAACAAAAATTGTTATAAGGTGTGCACATCTATTTGAGACAAAGTTTATATGGTGATAAAATGTTTTCTATATGATGGGGGAAATGGAAATCCCGTGTCCCCACAAATGGACACGTCATCCTTGAACCTGGCCGCCACGCAGAGAAGCTTGAGCCTCGGATGAGGAATCACCACCTCACTCACCCTGACTGCTGAGGACCCACAGCCAACACCCAGCCTGGTGATAACTGCTGTTGCATAACTAATCCACAGGCCTATATTCATACTCGCCTTGGTTCTAGAAAAGCCCATGATAACTTAGAAAGTTCATTGGTACACCATCCACTCTCTGAGCAAGGTGTAGCTGAGTTTCCGTAACTGAAGAGCCCGCCCAAAGAGAGGACTTTTGACTCACAGGAGTCCAAATCCTCTGGCATCAACTCTGAGCAGTGTCAAGTTCCTCAAAAAATCCCCACATCACCTGGGCTCTGTCCTGGGTTCTTGCTACAATCCTGTGTTAGAATCCCTGGTCCAGCACTAGACGGACAGGTCCACCTCATCTGGGGGCTGAAAAAACAGATCCTTTGACACCTTCTGGGAGCGTCAAACACACCTGGGAAGGACTGCCAGCTGCCCTGCTTCCCTTTTCATTCCCACTGCTCTCCAGCGGTTAACCCGCTCTCCAGCGGTTAACCTGTTCTCCAGCGATTAACACGCTCTCCTGTGGTGAACCCTCTCTCTTGTGATTAACCCACTCTCCATTGGTTAACCCGCTTCCCTGTGGTTAACCCGCTCTCCAGCGGTTAACCTGCTCTCCAGGGGTTAACATGCTCTCCTGTGGTTAACCCGCTCTCTTGCGATGAACCCACTCTCCAGGTGTTAACCCGCTCTCCAGTGGTTAACCCGCCCTCCATCTAACTGTCTTTGCACTTGACTTTACATTCAGACATTGAATTTTCTGAGTTGCTCCAGATACACAATCTTCTCCTGCTGTTCTATGAAGAATATTCTTTCTGTAGAAAGAGCACCGTTTTCAGGCTCTGGCAAACTACAGAGTGACCCCAGGTCCAAAGTGTGACGACCAGCATCAAGTGAGAGCATCTCAAATGAGGGCCTCATGGTCTGTGCACGTTTTTCCACATTCAAAACAGATTCCATCAGGGCATGGTATTCAGGAGATATATAAGAACACAAGTGAAGGCATCATGCAAATGATGACTAATGTACATAAAAAAGGCTTGAATGTGGACCACAACTGCATGATTAGGTAGGTATTCAGTGATTCGACAGGTATCCAATTACTTGTATGTCAGGATCCAGTGTGAGAGTCTTCTTATTCTTGGCATAGTTCACATGCGATACCTGTGTTGGGCATCCCTTCTGGTCCTAGCACAATTGGAAATGGTTTTGATCACAGATGTTCTTTTGCTGGAGACCACAAGGCAGAGGGGGGAAGACTACACCAAGCAACGTTAAGGGCACATCCACACAGGCTGGTTATTACAAAGGTCCAATAAGGTTACCTGTCTCAGGGCCCCAAAAGCATTGCCCATGAACCATAGCAGGTACAGTGATGGTGACACACGTCCACGAGTGACTGGCCAAGGAAATTGTAGATTATGTTGTGTTTGCTCTTTTTAAGGAAACATAAAAGTATCTAATAAATGTGGGACGAATTTCATCCAATGGGCTCATTTTTGTTCACGCTTTGACGGCTAAGTTAAAGGTAGGATTGACCTGGAGAATGCAATACACATGGAGCTCCCCTTTCCCTGACTGGGTGAGTCAGGTGTTACCACAGTTAAAGCAAAGCCAGGCAAGTCTCCCCTGGCATGGGAGCGACTGGTATATAAAAGAGCTTGTCGAGTTGAGTCACTAACAGTAGACGGGATGAGCACCCAGTGGTCACTCAGAAAACAAAGCTGGACAAACCAGAGGAGGAAATGGGGTCTCGTCCCCCTCCTCGCTCTCTTCCTCCTCTGGTCACTAAACCTGGAACTTTCCATGGGCAGAACAGGCATTCAGTGCATTCCAGGCAGGAAAAGCTCCCAATTTCAAGGCCCCCAGTAGTTGCAGAAAAGAGGAGCTGATTGATGGATGATATCAAAAATGTAGGAAGATTATTAACTACCCCCACTCTGTCCATGTGGCTGCATTCACAGCTTGGGGAGTTTGAATTAGTATTTCAGTTTTCAATATTATTTAAGGCCAAACTATAAAAATAGAAGTAAGGGAAAAGAAGGAGGACACAAAAGAACCTAGAGTCTTCTGAAATAATAAACAAGGTCCAAAGAATTACAGAGGGAGCTGGAAATATCCCCAAATGCAAGCCAGTGAAAAGCAAAGATGGCAGCACATACAATGACCAAGGAGCCACTGATCAATACAATACCATGCGGAACGCTACTCTGTTAGCTGCCCTGTTTTTTCTCAGTAGTTTTTAGCACATTTTGTACAGAAGTAATTAAATTAAGAAAATGGTTCCGTGGTACCCCCTTGATTTAGCACCCGTCCTGATGAAAATGCCTTCCTTCCATTTGTAATCAATTAATATATGCGGCCTCCCGTTTTTTTGGGGTTTTTTTTGTTTTTTTTTTGAAGTGGTTGAACAATTACCCATCTCCCATTTACAATTACTCCCATAGTAATTATAGTAATTATTACTATTAGGTTCTACCACATGAAATGGCCGACATTTGGCCCTGTTTGACCATAAAAACATGACAATTTCCAATGACTCAAATAAATACATATTTGGATGCCTTCTTTAATGAAGAAATAAATATGCTTATCAAAGATTATGCATCCCTTACAAATAATCTTCTTCTGCAGAAATTAGCCACTTCTAAGCCAAAGTCGAGGACCAAGAACATGAGCCACTTGTGAAGTTGTGGCAAAACCATTTCTCCAACACAGTTGGCAAAAGCCAGATTGGAAGTCAGTGGTTGTCAGAAAATGTGGGGAGTATAAAAATGAAGTCTTGAGGGCGCCTTCAAGATTGTGGACAAGTAAGACGTTGAGATCACCTTCCTCCCCGCAAATACATCAAAACGACATCTACATGTGGAACAACTCCTACAGGACACCTACTGAACACAGGCAGAAGACCTCAGACTTCCCAAAAGGGTGCACGAGGAGAGGGGATTGAGATCACCACCTAAACGAGCTCCAGAGACGAACACAAGCCACAGCTATCAGCACAGACCCCAGAGACAGGCATGAAAAGCTAAGGCTGCTGCTACAGCCAGCAAGAAGCCTGTGTGCAAGCACAGGTCACTTTCCACACCTCCCCTCCCAGGAGCCTGTGCAGCCCGCCACTGCCAGGGTCCCATGATCCAGGGACAACTTCCCTGGGAGAACACATGGCATGCCTCAGGCTGTTGCAATGTCACACCAGCTTCTGCCGCTTCAGGCTTGCCCTGCATTCCATACCCCTCCCTCCCCCCTGCCTAAGTGAGCCAGAGACCCCTAATCAGCTGCTTCTTTAACCCTGTCCTGTCTGGGTGTGGAACAGATGCCCTCAGGTGACCTACAGCAGAGGAGGGCCAAATCCAAGCTGAACCCCAGGAGATGTGTGAACAAAGAAGGGAAAGGGAAATTTCTCCCAGCAGCGTCAGGAGCAGTGGATTAAATCTTCACAATCAACTTGATGTACTCTGCATCTGTGGAATACCTGAAGAGACAAGAAAACATTCCAAAATTGAGGTGGTGGACTTTGGGAAAAACTGTAGACTTGAGGTTTTGCTTTCTGCATCTAATTTGTTTCTGGCTTTATGTTTATCTTAATTTAGTATTTAGAGCTTATTATCATTGGTAGATTTGTTTATTGATTTGGTTGCTCTCTTCCTTTTTTTATTTATATATATATATTTGTTTTTTTTTCCTTATTCTCTTTTTGTAAGTGTGTATGTGTATGCTTCTTTGTCTGATTTTGTCTGTATAGGTTTGCTTTTGCCATTTGTCCTAGGGTTCTGACTGTCTGTTTTTTGTTTGTTTGTTTGTTTCTTGGGGATTTTTTTAGTATAGTTTTTAACACTTGTCATCACTGGAGGATTTGTTTTTTGGTTTGGTTGGTCTCTTCTTTCTTTCTCTCTTTCTTATTTTTTATTACTTTTTTATTTTTTATTTTTAATGATTATTTTCTATTTTAATAACTTTATTAACTTTAACTTTATTTAACTTTCTTTTGTTTCTTTCTCTTTCTTTCTTTCTTTCTTTCTTTCTTTATTTCTTCCTTTCTTTCATTTTCTCCCTTTTCTTCTGAGCTGTGTGGCTGACAGGGTTTTACTGCTCTGGCCGGGTGTCAGGCCTGAGCCTCTGTGGTGGGAGAGCCGATTTCATGACATTCATCCACCAGAGACCTCCTGGCCCCATGTAATATCAAATAGCAAAAGCTGTCCCAGAGATCTCCATCTCAATGTTAAGGCCCAACTCCACTCAACGATCAGCAATCTACAGTGCTGGACACCCTATACCAAACAACTGGCAAGACAGGAACATAAACCTATCCATTAGCAGAGAGGCTGCCTAAAATCATAAGTTCACAGAAACCCCAAAACACACCACCCAACATGGTCCTGCCCACCAGAAAGACAAGATCCAGCCTCATCCACCAGAGCACAGGCACCATTCCCCTCCACCAGGAAACCTACACAATCCACTGAACAAACCTTAACCACTGGGAGCAGACACCAAAAACAATGGGAACTACAAACCTGCCGCCTGTGAAAAGGAGAGCCCAAGCACAGTAAGTTAAGCAAAATGAGAAGACAGGGAAACACACAGCAGATGAAGGAGCAAGGTAAAAACCCACAAGACCAAACAAATGCAGAAGAAATAGGCAGTCTACCTGTAAAATAATTCAGAGTAATGATAGTAAACATGATCCAACATCTTAGAAATAGAATGGAGAAAATACAAGAAACATTTAACAAAGACCTAGAAGAACTAAACAGCAAACAAACAATGATGAAGAACACAATAACTGAAATTAAAAATTCTTGACAAGGAAACAGTAGCAAAATAACTGAGGCAGAAGAACGGATAAGTGACCAGGAAGATAAAATAGGGGAAATAGCTACTGCAGAGCAGCATAAAGGAAAAAAGAAAGAAAATAATTGATGACAATCTCAGAGACCCCTGAGACAACATTAAATACACCAACATTCTAATTATAAGGGTCCCAGAAGAAGAACAGAATAAAAAGGGACTGAGAAAATATTTGAAGAGATTATAGTTGAACACTTCCCTAATATGGGTAAGGAAATAGTCAGTCAAGTCCAGGAAGTGCAGAGAGTCCCATACAGGATAAATCCAAGGAGAAATATGCCAAGACACATATTAATCAAACTATCAAAAATTAAATACAAAGAAAAAATATTAAAAGCGGCAAGGGAAAAACAACAAATTACATACAAGGGAATCCCCATAAGGTTAACAGCTGATCTTTCAACAGAAACTCTGCAAGCCAGAAGGGCGTGGCAGGACATATTTAAAGTCATGAAAGGGAAAACCTACAACGAAGATTACTCTATTCAGCAAGGATATCATTCAGATTCAATGGAGTAATTAAAACCTTTACAGATAAGCAAAAGCTAAGAGAATTCAGCACCAACAAACTAGCTCTACAACAAATACTAAAGGAATTTTTCTAGGCAGCAAACACAAGAGAAGGAAAAGACTTACAATAACAAACCCAAAACAATTAAGAAAATGGTAATAGGAATATACATATCGAAAACTACCCTAAATGTAAATGGATTAATTGTTCCAAGCAAAAGACGTAGACTGGCTGAATGAATACAAAAACAAGATCTATACATAGGCTGTCTACAGGAGACCCACTTCAGACCTAGGGAAACATACAGACTGAAAGTGAGGGGATGGAAAAAGATATTCCATGAAAATGGAAATCAAAAGAAAGCTGGAGTAACAATTCTCATATCAGACAAAATAGACTTTGAAATACAGACTATTACAAGAGACAAAGAAGGACACTACATAATGATCAAGAGATCAATCCAAGAAGAAGATATAACAATTGTAAATATTTATGCACCCTACATAGGCACACTTCAATACATAAGGCAAATGCTAACAGCCATAAGAGGGGAAATCGACAGTAACACAATCATAGTAGGGGACTTTAACACTGCACTTTCACTAATGGACAGATCATCCAAAATGAAAATAAATAAGGAAACACAATCTTTAAATGATACATTAAACAAGATGGACTTAATTGATATTTATAGGACATTCTATCCCAGAAGAACAGAATACACTTTCTTCTCAAGTGCTCATGGAACATTCTCCAGGATGGATCATATCTTGGGTCACAAATCAAGCCTTTGTAAATTTAAGAAAATTGAAATTTTATCAAGTATATTTTCCAACCACAATGCTATGAGACTAGATATCAATTACAGGGAAAAGTCTGTAAACAATACAAACACATGGAAGCCAAACAATACACTACTAAATAACCAAGAGATCACTGAAGAAATCACACAGGAAGTCAAAAAATACCTAGAAACAAATGACAATGAAAAATGACAACCCAAAACCTATGGGATGCAGCAAAAGCAGTTCTAAGAGGGAAGTTTATAGCAATACAAACCTACCTCAAGAAACAAGAAACATCTCAAATAAACAACCTAACCTCACACCTAAAGCAATTACAGAGAGAAGAACAAACAAACAAAAAAAAAAACAAAGTTAGCAGACAGAAGAAATCATAAAGATCAGATCAGAAATAAATGGAAAAAAATGAAGGAAACAATGGCAAAAATCAATAAAACTAAAAACTGGTTCTTTGAGAAGATAAACAAAATTGATAAACCATAAGCCAGACTCATCAAGAAAAAAAGGGAGAAGACTCAAATCAGTGGAATTAGAAATGAATAAGGAGAAGGAACAACTCACGCTGCAGAAATACAAAGGATCATGAGAGATTAATACAAACAGCTATATGCCAATAAAATGGACAACCTGGAAGAAATGGACAAATTCTTAGAAGAGCACAACCTTCTGAGACTGAACCAGGAAGAAATAGAAAATATAAGCAGACCAATCACAATCACTGAAATTGAAACTGTGATTAAAAATCTTCCAAAAGACAAAAGCCCAGGACCAGATGGCTTCACAGGCGAATTTTATCAAACATTTAGAGAAGAGCTAACACTTATCCTTCTCAAAATCTTCCAAAATATAGTGGATTGAGGAACACTCCCAAACTCATTCTACGAGGCCACCATCACGCTGATACCAAAATCAGACAAAGATGTCAAACAAAAAAGAAAACTACAGGCCAATATCACTGATGAACATAGATGCAAAAATCCTCAACAAAATACTAGCAAACAGAATCCAACCACACATTAAAAAGATCATACATCATAATTAAGTGGGGTTTATCCTAGGAATGCAAGAATTCTTCAATATACGCAAATCAATTTCATACACCATATTAACAAACTGAAGGAGAAAAATCATATGATCATCTCAATAGATGCAGAAAAAAGTTTTCAACAAAATTCCACACCCATTTATGATAAAAACCCTCCCGAAAGTAGGCATAGAGGGAACTTACCCCAACATAATAAAGACCATATATGACAAACCCACAGTCAACATTGTTCTCAATGGTGAAAAACTGAAACCATTTCCACTAAGATCAGGAACAAGACAAGGTTGCCCACTGTCACCACTCTTATTCAACATAGTTTTGGAAGTTTTAGCCACAGCAATTAGAGAAGAAAAATAAATAAAAAGAATCAAAATCAGAAAAGAAGAAGTAAAGCTGTCACTGTTTGCAGATCCCATGATAATATACGTAGAGGATCCTAAAGATGCTACCAGAAAAGTACTAGAGCTAATCAATGAATTTGGTAAAGTAGCAGGATACAAAGTTAATGTGCAGAAATCTCTTGCATTCATATACACTAATGATGAAAAATCTGAAAGAGAAATTAAGAAAAACTCCCATTTACCACTGCAATAAAATACCTATGAATAAACCTATCTAAGGAGACAAAAGACCTGTATGCAGAAAACTATAAGACACTGATGAAAGAAAATAAGATGATACAAATAGATGAAGAGTTATACCATGTTCTTGGATTGGAAAATGACGATACTACCCAAAGCAATCTACAGATTCAATGCAATCCTTATCAAACAACCAAAGGTATTTTTCACCACACTAGAACAAAAATTTTCACAATTTATATGGAAAGACAAAAGACCCCGAATAGCCAAAGCAATTTTGAGAAGGAAAAATAGAGCTGGAGGAATCAGACTTCCAGACTTCAGACTATACTACAAAGCTATGGTAATTAAGACTGCATGGTACTGGCACAGAAACAGAAATATAGATCAATGGAACAGGATAGAAAGCCCAGAGATAATTCCACACACATATGGTCACCTTATCTTTGATGAAGCAGGAAAACATATACAATGGAGACAAGACAGCCTCTTCAATAAAGGGTGCTGGGAAAACTGGATAGCTACATGTAAAAGAATGAAATAAAACACTCCTTAACACCATACCCAAAAATAAACTCAAAATGGATTAAAGACTTAAATGTAAGGCCAGACACTATAAAATTCTTAGAGGAAAACATAGGCAGAACACTCTATGATATAAATCACAGCAAGATCCTTTTTGATCCACCTCCTAGAGAAATGGAAACAAAAACAAAAATAAACAAATGGGACCTAATGAAGCTTAAAAGCTTTTGCACAGCAAGAAACCATAAGCTAGATGAAAAGACAACCCTCAGAATGGGAGAAAATATTTGCAAATGAAGCAACTGACAAAAGATTAATCTCCAAAATATACAAGCAGCTCATGCAGCTCAATATCAAATAAACAAATACATCTGTGTCTTTATTCCTGTCCTACTCCTAGGTTCTTCAAAACCAATTTTTTCTTCTTTTTTTAGATTCCATATATATGTGTTAGCATACAATATCTGTTTTTCTCTTTCTGACTTACTTCACTCTGCATGACAGTCTCTAGGTCCATCCACCTCACTACCAATAACTCAATTTCATTTCTTTTTATGGATGAGTAATATTCCATTGAATATATATGCCACATCTTTATCCTTTCATCTGTTGATAGACACTTAGCAGACGGAGAAAATGGACTTGAGGACACGGGGAGGGGGAACGGTAAGCTGGGACGAAGTGAGAGAGTGGCACGGGCTTATATACGCTAACAAATGTAAAATAGATAGCTAGTGGGAAGCAGCTGCATAGCACAGGGAGATCAGCTCAGTGCTTTGTGACCACCTAGAGGGGTGGGATAGGGAGGGTGGGAGGGAGAGGCAAGAAGGAGGAGATATGGGGGTATATGTATATGTATAGCTGATTCACTTTGTTATAAAGCAGAAACTAACACACCATTGTAAAGCAATTATACTCCAATAAATATGTTAAAAAAATAAAACAAAATATATAAATAAATAAATAAAAAGTCGCTGACGTAAAGGTTAAAATCTTGTGTTCAGTTTGAAAGTCAATTAAAATTGCTTAAAAGTTAAAAAAAAAAAAAACACAAATAACCCAATGCAAAAATGAGCACAAGACCTAAATAGACATTTCTCCAAAGAAGATATAGAGATTGCCAACGAACAACATGAAAGGATGCTCAACATCACTAAGCATTAGAGCAACGCAAATCAAAACTCCAATGAGGTATCACCTCACACTGCTCAGAGTGGCCATCATCAAAAAATCTACAAACAATAAATGATGGACAGGGTATGGAGAAAGGGAACCCTCTTGCACTATTGGTGGAATGTAAATTGATACATCCATTATGGAGGAAAGTATGGAGATTTCATTAAAAAACTAAAAATAGAACTACCATATGACCCAGCAATCCCAGTACTGGGCATATACCCTGAGAAAACCATAATTTAAAAAGAGTCATGTACCACAATGTTCATTGCAGCTCTATTTACAATAGCCAGGACATGGAAGCAACCTAAGTGTCCATTGACAGGTGAGTGGATAAAGAAGATGTGGCACATATATAAAATGGAATATTACTCAGCCATAAAAAGAAACTGTGGCACATATATAAAATGGAATATTACTCAGCCATAAAAAGAAACAAAACTGAGTTATTGTAGTGAGGTGGATGGACCTAGAGACTGTCATACAGAGTGAAGTAAGTCAGAAAGAGAAAAACAAATAACATATGCTAACACATATGTATGGAATTTAAAAAATAAAAATAAAGGTTCTGAAGAACCTAGGGGCAGGACAGGAATAGAGATGCAGACGTAGAGAATGGACTTGGGGACACAGGGAGGGGGAAGTGTTATCTGGGACGAAGTGAGAGAGAGAGTGGCATGGACATATACACATTACAAAATGTAAAATAGATAGCTAGTGGGAAGCAGCCGCATAGCACAGGGAGATCAGCTCGGTGCTTTGTGACCACCTAGAAGGGTGGGATAGGGAGGGTGGGACGGAGACACAAGAGGGAGGAGATATGTATATGTATAGCTGATTCACTTTGTTATACAGCAGAAACTAACACACCAGTATAAAGCCATTATACTCCAATAAAGATGTTAAAAAAAAAAAGGAGTCTCGAATAAACTGGATGAGAAGTACGTTCCTTTTGATTGTTGTCTCCTGCTTTTTAGTGTTCTCAGCAAATGGCTGTATCTTTCAGATTCTCTCAAGGATTTTTAGATAAAAAGAGAGGTTTTATCTTTGCATGTCTATAAGCAGAGAAACACTCCAGAGACCAGAACCTACAGGCAATTCAAATAAACTAAATCCAATCAAGGTAATATCAATGCCAGAATTAGAAGAAAACCCAGAGAGAATATCAATAACAACATTAAAACAGCAGGTTTCAACTGGAATCAATAGGCAGAATAAACAGAAAAAATTAAGTCACAAAGTGTTAGTAGATAAAAGCTCCCCACTCATTAAAATTCTGTTTGTTTTGTCTTTTTATCAGTGTACCTATATATCTATGCAAGTATATCAAAGTTTGTAATGTAAAAGAATGATGAAATAATCTAATTAATTTCCGGTGTCATTTCACATATTTCTTTCAAGTTAGAACTGCAATATTGATAGTAGTTTGCAGTTTAATAAAATATCTTTATGTCCTATTAACTCCTATATCAGGTTGTAATAAAAGCCACTTTCTATCAAATAGCTAAACTTCAAAAGAGTTTTGCTTTGATCAGAAAAAAAAAAATCAGGTTCATTCTATTTATACTGAATAACCTCGCTCAGTTGCTCAGTTTCATAGAAAGACAGTTGTCTGGAGCTGCCATTCGCTCAGGAAAATATTCCAATGCGCAAAAAAATCTCAGAAAGGCAGAATATATTGAGGCAGCCAGGGAACGTGGGAATCTCGCTTTTTACCTCCGTGGGCAAAGGGGAACCTGGCTCTGGCAAACACTGTGGGGACTGTTGGAAGGCAGCAGCACAGGGGTCCCCCCGGTGGAGGTGGGTGGCTTGCACCCACCCAGAGTATCACCAGGTCCTGGCCAGGGCAGTGGAATTTCAGGAATGCACTTCCAACTACTGGGTTCTCCTTCTTCCACTGACTAAGACCTGTGAGATAATTTTACATCCTTGCCAGGATACAAAAATCGTCATCTGGCCACTTCGCTCGATGGTGGGGATGGAGGCACGACTCCGAGAGGTGTGGTCAGCCGTGTTGTCCCAGCTCGGCTCTCATCACCGGACACTACCTATCTCTGTAGTCTCTGCCCTGGCCTATGCCTCTTGCAAGGCCAGGTGCCAGGCTTGCAACCTGGATTATTCACAAAGGGTACAAGCACTGAGCCCAGAAACCAATACTAAAGGTCTGGGGTGTCCTCGGGTTTTTCTTTTTAGCAGCAGCTGAAAAAAACATTAACCACTAACCAGGGCATTTCATTAAGACTTTATTTATTTGGTGTCTTTTCACAAAGGAGACTTCAAATGCACCTGCTTTTCTGGGAATAAGCCCAAGTGGTCAGGGGTCCTAGGAGGGACAATATGGGGAGGGTCCACCCAGAGCCCCCCAGACACAGTGCCGCAGGCCAGCTCCGTCCAGGCGAGGGGCAAGCAGCCTGGGGTGCAGACGAGACAGGCAATCTGGTTTGGAGCCCCTTGGACTGGGGGCAGCTGTGTCCCAGGGTTTCCATCCCTGCTGTTCCAAGCCTGGTACCTGGCACCCAGGAGGTGCCAAATCAATGCTCCTTGAAAGAGTCAACGGCAGGTGTAAACAGGGGCGTGCTGGATTATATTTGAACAGCTTCCACTAAACCTGGTGGATCCTCCTTTCCATGCATATAGGCGAGGTCCTGCTTTGGTGAGGCTGGAGATTAGAGGCAAAGCTGCTCTATCCTCTGAGAGGGAGGGGAAGGAGGCCAGCTCTTCTGTGCCGGGGGTTCCTGCCAGTCAGAAGGGGGTAGCCACCACTTCCCAGCCCCTGGCTAGAGCAGCTTGCCCTGGCCTGTGGGTCCCCAGAGAGGGTGCTTGTCCCAGTGACACCCCTGGTCTCCTTGGACTCACAGCGGAGGCCCTAAGTTTGATGCACAAACACACACTTCTCCTTCTCCTCCCTGCCTCCACCCCAGCCATGTGTCCAGGTCTCCCACAGCACAGGCAGGTAATGGGTCCACCTTTCACATACAGAAAGGAGTTTAGATGTAATAAGATGAGATTGGAGAGCCGGAAATCATCCCAGACCCCTGAGAGGAACCTGCAGCATGTCACACTCCCAACAAACAGTAAGTTTCAAAGAAAAAGCCAATCATAAAAACAGTAGTCCAAAAAATGATCCTGGAAAAAACTGGGGAGTTGAGAATACAGATTGTAGATTGAGGCCCTGAAGGAGGTGGGGAAGTTTTTCCTTTATTTGCATAAAATATTGTAATTTCATACACATTGAAGCTTATCTTCAGAGTCTGTTTAGTGTGATCAGAATGCCTTTGCAGCAAGACCTGTGGGTTCCAGGGCACCATCTCCAGCATTTGGTGCGAATTCCCCTCCACCCTTCAGCATCCCTGGCCACCAGCACGACCTCCACTCACTGTGGCTGAAGCTGGGGAAAGCAGCTTGGACACTCTGGATGCGTCCAAAGGCCACACCCACCTGGGTTCAGGGGTTGGAGGGGTGTGAAGTAGGGTGTCCCAAGTTCATGCAAATTCAGGCCATGACTGGGTACCTTTTTGCAAATCGTAACTTTGTCCTGTAAACAGTATCAGTAGCATTTTATCCAAGGTGACTCTTTCTGGACACTTTCTTTCCTCTTAGTTTTTTTCATCCTGATGTTTCTGTTGAAAAACCTCAGTTTGGCACAATTCCTTAAAGTCATCTCCAAAACGGAGGATGTGAGCAAGATGACCCACAGAGGCACCGGGTAATAGTTAGAAATAAGAGCATAGAGAAGTTAGACTTTCTTAATATCATTGTACCGTCAGTAGTGTGTGTATAATTTAAGACTAATTTTACATGTATTGGCTCATTTTTTCCCACTGATGGGTGAATGATTTTTAAAAATGGAGGTACCATTAGTCTATCACAGTGGTTCTGGATCCAAGAGATTTGGGACCCCAGGGCAAATGTCTGGGGATAGTTTGGTTGTCACCAATTGGGGGGTGCTACTGGCATTTAGAGAGTTGAATCTATGGATGGTCCTGAATATCCCATGGTGCACAGGGCAGCTGCAACACAAAGGATTACAAAGGTCACATGTAGATTGGGCTGAAGTTGAGAAACTCTCATCCACCAACTAAAATCCAAGAGCTCGAGACTGGAAGGGCAGGGCCCAAGGTGGTGGCACCCCTGGGACCCCAGAGGGGTGCTTGGCACCTACCAGTACCCCCCACCCACAAGCCTTTGCTGTCCTGCTCCAGTCTGGGGTTATCCTTCTGCCCCATAAAACCAGCCTGGAGGTCTGACTCCAGTCAACAAGCCTGCTCCACCAAGGCTATACTGAGTCGTTCAAACGCGGGTGGCCACCTACGAGAAGAGACACAGTCCCCCTCCATGGGCTCAATGGCTTCCAGGGGACATATGTGCGTTGTCTTCCTCAACTCCAGAAAGGTCGTGCATGAGCAGAGTGATTGCCAACCAACCTTGGAACGGAATCGTCTGAAGGTTTTTAGAAACCAGATGGGTCTTAGATCATCTACTCCAACTTCTTCATTTTACTGAGGCCTGGAGAGATGATTTCATGATTCTAGATCACAAATCTGGTAATTACGACACCAAGGAGTATACACTGTGTTTCCTCCTGCAGGCTTTCATTGCTATTTTTAACAAGGACAGCTATAAAACCCCTTTTGAGTCAGGACCAGAGCTATATCTATTCTACAGCAAGTTTACATTTTGTTGGAAAATATTTGTCTCACGTCTGCTGCAAGATGGGTGCCTTAGGGAGACTTCTATGTGCTTCCAAGAGCAGACAAAATTCTGACCAGTTTCCCCCAAATGAAGCCAAAACACTTCATAAAACTGGTGGGAGGTGGGGAATTGGATAAACCCTTACCTAAGCCTCTCATTAGATTATTACAACTTTCCATGAGAATTGTTTCATGTCTTTGGGCTTGATACTTTCCACCAGTGCTTTTCAGTTGTGAAGCTGGTCCTCAGAGCTTGACATCAGTACCCACTCACCTTCCCCCCGCAGATCTGCACTATCTCCAGCCAGATCAAAATATTCTAACACCGCAGGCTGAGCGCAGTGCCAAAGAAAACTGAACTGGGTTGGGTGCAGCCCAGCTGAGTCAAATTCTGCATGTGACAAAAATTAACTAAAGGAAGTTCCATCGAAAAGAAAACAGTGGCAGAGTTTTTCAAAACACAGGTTTCTCAACGCAGTAGAGATTAGGTGAAATGGATCCCTCGTGACCGAGGGCTTATCTTCTGAGTGACGGTGTGATGACAGAATTTGGTTGCTGGCTGGGACTTGGCATCTACAGCCCATCCTGTACATCAGGAGAGCAGATCCACTCGGTGAGACGTGGGCATGGCTCCCACGAGCGTAATGAATTTCTGTGCCATCTGACCACTGCCTTTACTAGTGGTTTCTCGGATGTGTTCAAGAACATTGGTGAGCTGAGGGGAAATCTGGACAAGGAGATCGGAAGGCACTGCTGTTTTCCTATTTTAATAGGATGTTAAGAAAACAGGTGCCTCCAGGTCTGAGCACCCAAGGTTGCCATATACACAGATCTAGCAAGGAAGGGCGGGCTGGTCAGCTCTGCACCAGAAGTGACACGGCAGAAAATATTGTTACAATATCTCTGAATTGGCTCTTTCTACCAAAAAAAAAAAAAAAAAAAAAAACTTATTCACACATAGAATGTGTTTTGTAACATACTTTAGCCGCGATGCTAAGGTAGAGAACACAATGAGATCTTCAAATAATATGTAATAAACATATGAATATCTATATCTCTTCTAACCGCTATGCAGAGCTCTCACTAAGTCTGAGCTGACGAAGAAACATCAGCCCAGTTCCCAAAGGCAGGGCTGTTTACAGGGAGGTGCGGGTACCACTGAGAAGCCCACAGAGGAGGCATTCCCTGCCTGACCGATCTCTCACTTCTCAGGCTTTGTCCTGCTCATCTACTCCTGAGTGTGGTCTCCAGAGAGAACTTGTTCCTTAAGCATTCTGTGGACCGACTGGTGCACTGGGACCTCTGCTCACAGGCTCAGTCTGGCTCATTGAGTTCCCATTACAGGCTCGAGATGTGAATAAGTCCACCTCTTTCTCCTAAATACGAGTCACTAGTGCAAAGACGGCACAAGGATTTTGGACAGGGAAGTCCTGGTACAGCCCATCTCTGCAGCCGATGACACAGAAACCAGACTCTTCCAGGCATGAGAAGCAAGGTGTGACACTGCCCTGTGTTCCTCCCCCGTGATGCTCGGTCAGTGAGAGCTTAGCACAGGAGCCCCAATGTGGGGAGTATTTCCAGATGGGAATGGCAGGACCTCTGAAAACACACACACTGGTCTCACAAGTCCTGAGTCACCTTTGTTGCTGGCACAGGGGGTTTCAGACTCCTGTTCTCACTGCCACCAGCCCCATAAGACCGCTGCTTATTATGGTGTTGGTGGTGGCTGTCGCCAGCGCCAGCACTGAGATGATCCCAAATTCTTCTCTGTTCAGCTGCTCACGTCCTTATCAAGAACTAGCCTCGAGGGGTCAAAACACCCATGTTGATCAAGGAGTGAATTTTTATGGAAAGTTTAAGCAAAGTGTCCTCCACCCTGGGTTCTGGTTTGAAGAGCAGTGGGAAACTCTTCCCAGGGTACAGAGAATATGCTGCAACCGATGCTTTCCCACATGCTGGGTTTGACTATTAAACAAGAAATGCATTGATAAGATAACCAGAAAAAATAAAATAAAATTAGTGACTGGCTCATCAGTGATTTGGGAACACTCTCAAAACAAAATGTTATTGAGAACAAGGATGTCCTCAAGTCAGAATAAACTACTTTCTCCCAACCTGACCTTGTGTTTCCCTTGAAAAACCCAAACACCTGCTCTGTTCACACTGGGAATTTTTTTAAGTGAATATGGAAAATAAGTAACACCTGGTAGGAGGGAGTGTGACCAGGGAGGTGGTGATTGGAGGGCTGGGGTCTTCCTCGGCAAACGAGCTGCATGTTAGGGTGAAAGTGGCTTCTGTCTGCTTCTCTGCTAAGCAAAATCAAACTCTTAATCAGATAGAAAAATGCATATATTTTAACTTTAACCTATTCCCATATTTGAAGGTGAGACTTGTGGTATGCGAGGAAAAATCCCCAACTTCCCAAGCCCTTCCTTCTTTCTTCTTTGCTTCCAGATGCTTCCATTTCAGGATCCTCCTCCCCCCTCCAGGAATGCCTATTCCACTAGCATGAGCCCCTCAATTCTCATGTAAGTCTCCTCCCATCCCCTTTCCCATCAACTTCAGACCCAGTGAAGGCTCAGAGCTACCCCCTGAGCCACAGAGGGTATCCCTTAGTGGAGAGTCCCATAATGTAAAGGTTGGAAGGGGACTTCACATCAATTGAACCCAAACTGCTCTTCTCACCAGTGAGTAGAATGGGGCTCAGACATTTCGAGTGACTCCCCAGCTTCTGGGACAGAAATAGAGGCCAACCCAGGATCTCAGCCAACACTCATGGGGCCTTGCTGATCTGTGACCCTGAGGACTTTCCTACCCCTTACAACATTCTGCCCACCCTTAGGGAGGGAGGACGCCACCCATCCATCTCCCTAATGTATCAAAGTGTCTGGCTATTAATAGCAGGCACTACTCCTAGTGATGGGCTACATTTAACTTGACACAAGAAATCTGGGCATTTGACGACCTGGAGGAGCATTTCCTAGGAATCCACGTGATGACATCATCTCTCATCAACATCGACGGCTCCTTGTGTGATGAAGAGGTTGAAGGGATGAGAAGATTCCCCAGCAGCCCACGGCGTGTATTTTGCAGATGTGCGTAGATTCCTTCTCTTCTGTATGAAAGCCCTTAACTACGTGACCATGTGAGGACGCCACTCGGAGGCATGGCTTCCCCTCCTCTGGCACTGATCCCATCGCCCTGTTGCAGGGGTCCCTGGCCTCCGCCCCAGTCAGATGTCATGCTGGCAGCATCAGCTCAAGGCCAGTTCCTTCATCCTGATTCTTGCAGGGAAGCTGTTCCAGCTTCAGCCCCTCCCCTCCTGCTCTGGAGGGAATCCCGCTGCTACATTGCCATTCAGCCATTTTGGCAATGAGACGTGGACTCTACGGGGTCCTGAAGAACCTCAGAGGGGCCTTGCCCAGCGCCCCTCTCGATGTGAGGGGTCAATCAGACCACAGTGCTGGGTGCTGAGCCCAGCCTGCCGGATCGCACTGAGCCGATGTCCTGACGGCCGTCCCGCATTCATCCACCATGCACACCTGCCACCACCGCTCCCATCTAGGAAGGCTCTCTGGGCTCCACTCAGAGATGGCCTGGGGGCTTGTGACCACAAAAGCATGTCACGTCCAGCTCCCTGAACCCACTGACCACCGAGACCACAGGAAGCGTCCCCAGGTGTGGTCAGGCTAAGAGAAACCTGCATTTCTTCAGAGAGAGGTCCAGCGCAGGGCTGGGAGCACTAACATACAGGGGCAAAGGCAGTGGTTCACTGGGTTTTCCCACCTGCGACATCGGCATGCGGGTGTCAGTAGACAGATGGCCAGCCACTGAGGCCTCCAGGGTCTTTGGGGCACTCACAGCCCCGAGGGACCCCCGGGTAAGTCCAGCCTGGCCATGCCCTGCTGGTCCACTGCTCTGCCTGCCCAGAAGTCTGTCCTGTTTACTCCCTGTCGGATCTTCTCCCAGGCAGGGATGAGACAGGAGATGATGGGGATCCCAGCAGAGGGGAAGAAAACCACGGGCACTCAGCACACGGAACCCCTGACGCCCCTTCCCTGCCCACCCCTGGCCCCGACATGCAGAAGCCTGGAGGGCAGGTGCCTCCTTGTCGAGCGCCTGGCACACAGCAGGGGGTCGGCGAGCATCCCTTACAGCATCTGCAGAGACCTACGGAGGGGGGCAGGGGGAGGTGGCACAGGAAAGATGTGGCAAGCGTCATGTCTGCTGATAAATGCCAATAAATATGCAAATGATGAGTCTAGAAATGCTCTTCCTACTTTCCAATTCAATTCCAGTAACCCAGGGGGTAAATCTCTATAAATTATAGTGGAGTGTGACTTGTAAATAACATTTTTCTGACATCCCTAAAGCACTGCTGTATCTTTGGAGTTTATAAATTGTTGATGTAAATGAGTTTATATAACCATTTCGTAGTTAATAAAAATAATCATCAGAGCAGTACCGGAATTCAGGTATGCTTCCAAGCTCATAATCATGGTGGTTTGGGGTTTCAGAGCCATGGGCTGTCATTTGGTTGTGCCCTTACCCTTGGGAGCAGAACAGGTGAGCTCTGTAAGGGGCACAGCCCAAACAAGAGAGTCTGCAGGCGTCGGCGTCACCCCCACCTGCCTCTCTACTCTGAATCCCCAGAAGTGTGGATCCAGAGCCATGCTTCCCTAGGGCTGGGCACGGCGCTCGGGGTTAGGAATAGGGAAACCCTCGAGACGCCACCCTGCTCAGAGAGGACAGGTCCGATGGAGTGAGGTGCACTCGAACGCCAGCACAGAGAGGCACAGGCGTGTGAAGGAGAGTGCTGGGCCTCCAGGAGGGAGCCAGCCCCCACGCAGGGTGGTGGATGCAGAAGGGGGCTGAGGATGCCAGAGGTCACCGGCAGTCACGGCAGGGACGTTGGCTAAACAGGAATAACCTGGGCGATGGCCAAACACTCAGCCTGGGCACGGGTTGGATCCGAGAGTGTGGCCATGCTGCTGCAGGGCAGCTGAGAGGAAAGCCTTTGCTTCATGCCCTCCTGGCCTCCACCCTTCATCCATAAGTGGGGAGGGGTCTCATACCAGAAAGGAAGTTACCGCATGGCCTGTCCCTGTTGCAGACATCTCACGTTTTGGCGGCTGGAACAGACAGGAACCTCAGCATGTACTCCCTCAGGAGACCTATAGGAGGGGTCCTTGAGCAAGTGACCTGGTTACCAAAAGTGCCTGCTTGTGCATGGCTCCTTCAGAAATCACGGGAGCAGGAGCTGCCCTGCCGTGCATCCCAGAAAATTGCTGTATAAACACAGCACAATTCATTCCTAAGGATGCTTGTGGGCTCTGAGTCAAAGCCTCGGGTTAGAGGCTTCAAGACTTGGGCCACCCTGCCCTCGCGGTGTTCCCTCCCACCTGCGACATGGGGATGGGGGTGTCCTCACAACCTGTCATACTGTTGCGTCACATAAGAAGGGAGAACAGCTTTAGGAGGAAGCTAACTGCTTCTGATTTCTTCTAGGACACAAGCACACACGAAACAAAACATGACAGGCACCCAGCACACACACACACTTACACACACACGCACAGAGAGTGCCCACACAGACCTCTAAACCACCTTTCCTTATGAAAGGGATATACACACTCTAAATACAGGATTAGCAACCTAACCTACCGGTGTCTTAAGAATGACATATTGTGACCAGGTAAGTTTATTGCAGGGATGCAAAAAGTGTCTGAACCCAGAGTGGAGGGTAAAAACTGTATGGAAACAATGATAAAATTCTACAACCATTCTTGAATTTTAAAATCGTTTTAAAAAGCCTTAAAAAGTTAAGAGAAAGTTCCTTAATTTATCATCTGTATACCTACCTCTGTATCTTTATGTGTGTCCGTGTGTGTGTGTGTGTGTGTGTGTGTATTTGATCAATGTCTCATCACACATGCAGCCCTGTGTGTATAAATCAGAAAACCACAGAAAACATCCAATTTGATGACACCAGCCCAGCATTATCACTGCCCAGCCGGGAGAGTACCAGGAGGCCGGACCCCCGCCCTGCGACTGTGCTGGTGACACATGAAGTCCATACGTAATTCCACCCCCTTCAATCTCAAAAGTGTCCTGACCTGACTAATAAATTATGTAATCACCCTATCTAAGACATGAAATAAAAATAACTTTATGGCGTTGCAAAGAAGTTTGCCAAACATATTTATTTCCGATGATATGATATCAGAAAAAGTCAAGGAAGCAAAGCAAAAAGGATGAGAATTCATAAGAAAGTTCAGTGTCTAAATATATGTGTAAAAATATAGTTTTCTTCTGCTGGCCTTCCATAATTAGTTTAAAACATGGTGGATTAAAGACCCTAGCCCCAACAATGATACAACTGTAAAATACAGGAGAATGTTAGAAACATGAAAGAAGACAAAAATCACCTAAGTAACTAGGGAGATGTCCATTTTTATGGATGAGAAATAACCGTATTAGAAAGTTGCCCAAACCAGTCTATAAATTAGATTTTAGCCTCTTGCTCCACACACCAAAAGTCTAAAATTACTTGAAAATTTCCTTTTAAATTTCTAGAAGAATAAAAGCGGAGAATTCTCAAGAAAGTTCTACGGTGATTATTATAGCCAAGTGTTAGTCTACAACTTTTTCCACAGACTGTAAGTCCCGAGAAGCTGTCATTGTCTCATTTTATGGACGAGGACACTGAGGCGCAGAGAGGTTCCTTTATCCCTCACCTCAGGACACGTGAACATCACTGCCGGCCGCAGCCCCGAAATGTGCCACCACAGCCTGTGCTTTGCCCCGAGGGTGTTGAGGCTGGAGCTGCCTCGTGGCCAGCCCAGCTCGCAGAGGGAAATTGACAAAAGATTTGTCCCTAGGGTTTGTCCACTGTACAATCCACCACCTCTCTAGAGACAAACAAGACGCGCCCACGATCATCACAGGCTGCAGTCGTTTTCTGTGGCTGTGTAACTGACCACCAGAAACTCAAAGCATCATCGACACCAGCCCAGGCTCTGGGCTGAAGTCAAGTTGTGGCGGGCCTGGCTCCCCATCCAGGGGCTCTGGTGAAAACTCGCTTCCAAGCTAAGCCTCATCACAGGTGGAATTCAGTTCCCGTGGGTGCAGAGCCGAAGGCCCTGTCCTGCTGGCCGTCCCGCAGCCACTCCAGCTCCCCCGATGCGGCCCTCCACGACAGCAGCAGGGTCTTCCTGAGGCAAACCCTTCCCACTCAGGATCTCTGACTGCCTGGCTGGCGACCAGCTGAAGAAGACGCTCCGACTTTTCAAGAGCTGGTGGCATAAGCTCAAGCCCGCCTGCCAGCCCTCCCTTCTTCTAGTCATGTGACAACCCAACTACGGGACCAAATCCATCCAGTTCCAGGTCCTGGGGACCCCAGGGGTGGAGCAGTCTTGGACCCTCCTGCCTGGATCGTATGCCCTGGCTCAGGGGCAGCTCTGGAAAGTAGCCTGGAGGAGGGGACTGTGGTCAGGGGCCACCCTACAGGGTGATTGTTGGTGGACACCAGAGTCAGCCAGGTGGGAAACTGGAGAGCCCAGGGTGGCTGGAGATGGTGGGGCAGGGGTGGGGCAGATCTTCCCAAGGTGGGCCCCAGACTCAGGACAGGAGAAGGACCCCAGCCCCTCCGCCTGCTTCCACCCCTCCCCAGGCAGCCTCTGAGCAAGTGCACCTCTCACACCGTCGGCACGTCTGCCTCTCCTCCCAGGCCTACCTGTCCACATCCCACTGCCCGGGCTGATCTTGCCTCCCTCCAGGAAGAAGAGGACCTGCATCCAGGGATGGAGAGGGCGGTGGGTGTCTGCTGCAGAGGAAGCGTTCAGAGCAGACCCCAACATGCCTGTCGCCCATCACCTCCACCACGTGAGGTCAGGACATCCTGGTGCCTCCGGAATTGGACACAGCGGTTAGTGTGTAACTGTGTACGTTTTCTGTGGGAAAACTTTAACTTTCATTGGGATGTTGAGAAACTATGGCCATCTCCTCTAACCCCCAGCAGTAAAAAATATATAGAATTTATTAATGAAGAAATAAATCGTTGCTCTAAAGCTGTGCGTACCATGAGAGTAGATGCTATCAAGGTGCCGCCTGCTAAGCCATCGCCACCTCTCCCGTCTCTAGTCCAGACTCCAGCCTCCCCTGCAGGCTCACAGGGACAGGTGCGTGAGAGTCAGGGACCCCAGGTCTCGCTGCCCCGCACCCTGGATGGCTCCCCTGCAGAACGGGAATCGTTTCCAGGAACACCCTCCAAATAAGAAAGGGTAGTTGGAGGTACCAGGATCATGGAAAGAAGCCGATTTGGAGTCTGGGCACTTAGGAAGCACGGAGTCTGTGCTTTCTGTGTGAACTGCCTGAAGAAACAGCTCGGGTGACCCCGGGCTAACACAGTCGGGGACTGTGTTCTCCTGTCATCTTGGAAGCCCCGCCTTTGGTTTGAAAACCGCACCGCATAACGGGCTCTGGCTTCCCTGGACACAGAATAACTTTCCATCCCACTTAATTACAGCGAGACCAGTCATATTTATCTTGCGTTTTCTCTCAGGCAGTGTTTTTCTTTTAATTGGGATCTGAGGGCACCCCCCAGCCAAAGCTCCTTTGGCTACAGAGGGTGGCCTCTCCAGGCAACCTGACAGGCTCTCCCCAGAGGAGACGCAGGCCCGCCTGTGGGTTCATCCAAAGGGGCTCCACTAAATCATTTCCATCCCAGCCATGCAGATAATTTCGGCTTGAGGTTTATCTGCAGAAGGACTCTGATATCCTCAAACCGCCCAACCGCTGTAACTCAAGACAGCAGGCGTCGACGTGTAAGTCGTGCAGGCCTCCCAGAGCTGCATCGCTGCCCACCTGGTGTCCCCTGTCCCCATGAATTTCTGCCAGCTTGTCCACTGGGCAGCCCCAAACAGGGTGGGCTGGGAAAGATGTGCCCTTGATCCAGGAAGGTTTTGCATTTCTGTCTGATCCCAGCGTCTGTTAGAGGCCGACGGGGCTTGGGCTGGTGCATCGATCATCCTAGGGTAACGTTTCAGAGATTGTGAGTTACCTGAGCTGCCAGCCATCGGAATTCATCAAATCCTACGACACTGCAGCCGGAAGTCCAAGCCAGACACTCACATAATGGGACAGTGGGGTCCCCCATTTCTGGTACCGGGGCAAAGCTTTTCTACAAAAACCCCCGGCGCACCCACTTGTTTCCTCCTTTCTGGGGTCAGCACTACCGCACACTTCAGTCATCCACAGCCTTCCACGGCCCACAGTCCAGTGGCTGGTGAACGGTGCTTGGGTTCGCCCCCTTCCCAGACGCACACCGGTCAAGACGGCAGGTAATTCTCTCCTTGACTTTCAAGATAAACGGCCCTCCACTGTCTACACGGGGTTTTGTATCCACAGCTGTTTTCGTTTTATTTTGTGTCTGGGATTTCACCAATGTCATGTAATTTTCACATTTTCCCAAATTGAGCAGTTTTATTTTCTACTTCTGCTCTACTGCTACATCACAGGAATAGTCTGGGCTCTCTTAAAAGGGCAGCGTTTTAAAGTCTTGAAAGACAACTTTACTTGAAAAGGAGCCCTGCAGCTCATTTTCAGGGTCTCGTGCTTTTTGGATATCCAGGCCTGCTCTTCATCATTCATACATACGATTTTCCATGTGACTTGAGGACAAATGGCCTTAATAAATCCCATTATCCTGAAGAACAATAAAAATAACAGGTTGGTGACACTGGAGCCATGATAAATAACATTGTTTTGTTTTGCCACGTCATTATTATCTCCTTTCTCCCGCCTGGCTGCTGATAGACTGTGTCCCTGCAAACCCAGCCAGGGACTCTGGGCCCTGCCAGGGAGACAGGCAGCCCGGGAGCCTGTCTTCAGGCTTCAGCAAGTGTGGCGTCGACCATTCCCTGCAGTCAGAGACAGACACCAAACACTCCGACCACAGGAAACTATACTTCCAGCCACAGCAACCACGGTCCCTCCTTCTCCTTGGTGGAAGGATCTGGAATCCTGGACTTCTGCACCCACCTTCTGATTTACTTAATTATTAGAGATCCAAGTCTGAAAGCCAAGAGTTCCTCAAACTGGGGTTAAAAGGGCAAAGTGCAGGATATCAGAACAAGTTAATAAGCTTCAAGGTTCTCACAGAAGTTCTGGAGAGCACAGTGGGATGACAGCTTGCTCCGCTGGCGTCGTCAAAAGGAATGAGCTTCTAAAATGGGTAACCGACAAGGACCTACTGCAGAGCACAGGGAGCTCTGCTCAATATTCTGTAACAACCTAATTGGGAACTGAATTGGAAAAAGAATACATACATGTATATGTATAACCGAATCACTTTGCTGTACGCCTGAAACTGACACATTGCTAAACAGCTCTACCCATCAGCCCAAGTCCTGGGTGCGGGAGGGGCAGGGGCCTGTGCAGTTCGGGTAGAAAACCTGCCCGGTAGAGACACAGGCCCCAGAGCAAGGCCAGCCCATCCTTACGCAGCCACGGGGAGTGGGGGACGCCTGCCCTGCGCACTACCTGTGGTCCCTTCTTTTCCCGAAATCTTCCCTCCCACGTGTTCCGTGGAATTCGCATCCCCCACCCGTCACTCACGTCCCCTAGGGAGTCCTCTGCTCACACAGCGGATTTGAGCAGGTTCAGTGTCAGTCTCTCCTGGAGAAGGTCTCTCCTCTTCATTCTCGCCAGCTCTCTCAGACCGCCCCCCCACGGGCCCGGCGCACACGGTGTCCCCGGGAAAGGGCAGCCGTCACAGCCGTCTCTAGCCCCCGCCGAGGGCAGGCCTGGCCCTGAGCATCTGCCTTTCTGCTCACACACACCGAGCCAGCAGAGCAGGACCCTGAGCTCAGCCCCCTTCACAGGCGGGGCCGATGAGATGCGGGAGGGTAGGGACTGGCAGTCGGGACCCCGTGAACACGGAGCGGGGCTGGGGGGCCTCTGGCTGCACACTGCAGGGACTGGTGACTCTTCCAGGGATGCTCAGCAAACCGCGCAGCTCTGCTGGGCTCTGTGGTTGTTTGTCCGGGAAGGCAGACTCCTCCCACTGTGGTCCCGCTGCCGGGGAGGGAGGCGCAGTACACAGGACACCAAGCCACTGAGGGCCCCTTCCTTCTTCTGCTCCCCTCTCCCCTCTGACCACTCCACCGCCCTGTCTGTGATGCCCAGCCCTCCTCCCCCCAGACTTCTCACATGTGCTCCGAGCTGGGGAGGGGGGAGGGGTGGGGGAGGGCTCTTCTCATGGGACGTCTCTCTTCCCTCTCACGGCTCCACACCCAGCCCTCAAGTCTGCATCTCAGGACTGTGTTTCCTCCTGAGTACCCCGTGCCCTCTGCTCACATCCCCCAGAAACATTCCTGGCCTCTGAAAGGCACCACAGCCACCCCGGCACTCAGCCTGCCCTCTGCTGCTCCGACAGCTCAGGCCATGATCACAAAACACCAGTCATTTAGTCCTCATGGTCCTGGAGGCTGGAAGTCCAAGGTCAAGGTACAGGCAGATCTGGTTTCTGGCGAGAGCCCTCCTACAGACAGCACCCTCATAGGTGGAGGGAGAGGGCTCCGGTTGCCTCCTCTCATTGGAAGGGCACTGATCCCTTGACGGGGGCTCCAACCTCATAACCTCATCTAAACCACATCAGTGCCCAGAGGCCCCACCTCCGAACACCATCAAATTGGGGGTTAGGGCTGCTCTGAATTCATATGGAGTTCCTTAGGGCTTCAGTTAATTCATACAAGTTCTGGGTGCGAGGCAGGGAGGAGACACAAACGTTTGGCCCACGGCTTCTCCGTCCTTCCTGCTGAAGACACACGACACCTCCAGCATTTGCACCCTGAACTCCCATCACCTCCTGTGTCCCATCGGCCATCCAGCCTCACATCCTACCCTGTGTCTCCATTCTGAACCACCGTATCTACTGCTGCAAGCAACTTGCCATAAGGGTTCAAAAGCTTTACATACTCCCCAGGTGCTCCTAAATGGGTGATGGACCCTCCAGGGCTGACCCAGGGCTGCAGAGACCAGCACACAACCCCCCACCTCACCTAGTCCCATGTTAGACTCCCATCCACATGGCTGTCTTCTCCCAGTGTCTGTCCCACCTGGACTCACACCACTGGACACACAGCCCTTCACCTGCTTGCTCTCTGCATCTCAGACTCTTGGAGTGGATTCAGGGGTGCTGGGGGCCTGGGCCACATGCACACCTAACAACGTGGAGAGGATGCAAACCACAGAGGTTCACCCACCAGAGAGGAGCTTGATGTATCCCCACTCAGCCTCCTCTTACCCAGGTCCCCAAATGTCCAGGGTCATCCAAACACCAGCTGGCATGAGGACCAGTCAGACAGGATGCTGGAGGGGGCACACCAAGGACCTAACGGACCGTGGATCAAACACCTGACATTTTCAAGAATGGTTGACCATGCGAATACACTCCTCGCAGAGCTTGGGAGGCTGTGCGTGTGGGTCCTTGAACGTGCAGCCCCCTTTCAGGGTAAGGCCATGGGGCCTGTCGGCATCTGTCCAATCGGCCCACTAGCCTTGAAGTCACAGCCCCACGGATACCTGCTTCCTCCCTCTTGCATGTCCCGTGATGTTCTAGCAAACCCTCTCAGAAGGAGCTTGCTGAGTAACGAAGGGATGACAAATGTGCTTTTCATGGCAGTAAGGGCCACATCAAGGGGACAGAGCAGGTTCTCAGGCCGGCCGTCTTGCCCTCTTGGGGGCTGCGGTGCATCTGGCCACTCACTGGGCCCCTCTGTGCTCCTGCGCCGCCAGTGAGACGGGGCTGGGTTGAGGCCGGGTGATGCAGCAGCGCCGGCCCGCATCCTCGTGCCTGGCTAGCCAGCCTCGCTGCCCACCCCACCCCGCCCGCGGTCTCCATCCTTAAACCGAAACTCGCCCAGACCCTAGAGTCTGCAACATGGGTAAAAACAGGCCATCTGAGGCTAAGGCAGGGGAAGAGACGGGCAGTAGAGTGCCCGTGGAGAGACCGATTGTGAGCCGAGCCCTGGTGTGGGGCTGCACCGAGTTCCCCGCTGTCTGCAGGTTCGGCCAGCCCAGCCCGCATCTCCCGGGGTGTGAAGAGAGCTGTTACAGTGGAAAAAGTCGTCTGAAATTATGAAGACTGAAAATCACAGTGTCCCCAGGGTGTTAAAAATTCCAGGGCGCTAGGTCTGAATTTGGCACTTCGTCTACTTACCATTATGGGGTGGGTTGGGCTTCAGAACTGGGGGGATACAGGACAGGGTGGGCAGACCCTTGGGTAAGGATGTCGCCCCTGCGGCAGGAAAATGACAAGCACACACACAGGCATTAGGACTGTGATGCGGGACGGGCGTTCTGCTTGGGAAGGATGCACCAGCTTTGCCCTGCACAGTGACGTCCACCCCCGTGGCTGGCTTCAGGGATGTGACACTCAGCTTCCCAGGGGACCACCCCACAGAGGGCCTCAAGCTTGGTCTAATGCTACTCTCTTGCCATCTTGAAATTCTTAGTAACTTTTGAACCAGGGTCCCTGGAATTTCATCTTTCACTGAGTCCTGCAAATGACGTAGCCGGCCCTGTTCACCACAAACACGGTCCACGGAGGATGCTGTGTTGTCATGTGACTGGAAAAATGGATGTCATTATTTGGGGGAAAATAAGAGACTTTGGGTGATTCAGTATACAACCCCAGAATACTCCTATAGAAAAGCTACCACCTTGAGTTATTGACGCAAGTTGCGTTTCCTGAGGGCTGGGTTTGGTTGGCATGGCGCTCCGGTTGTTCTCTGTACCGGCACCAAGGGCTGAGCACATGGGCCTCTGGACCGGCATTAACACAGGTGTCCCGACCACAGCCTCTGTCCTTGCTGAAGCCAGCTACCACGTGGTGAGAAGTGATACATTTAAGTTGTGATAAAGAGTCTCTTTTTAAAAACATGAGTCCAAAGCACATGCTCCTTGTAAGTATTGTGAAAAAGCAGCAGGTCCACAAAACCATGATCTGATTCAAGGCATGCTGTTAATGGGTGTGGAATTTTTTGAGTCCCCAAAAGCTTATGATTCTTCCGATAAAATCGCACTTGAATGCGCGTGCTTGCTAAAATCAGCTCCCCGAGTTTCTCCACAGAGCACATCACCAAGGAGGAAAGAATGAAAACCAGTGGCAGACGGGGTAGTTTGCATATTGTCTGATGAGGGAGGACAATGGTGCCAGACTGACGTCTTGATATTAGATCAGATGTCAGGGGGCAAGGGAGGAAGTGGTACACAGCCCTCTAAGCAGAATTTAGGTTTCCAGCAACACCCACCTCTCAGTATTTAACAATCTTCAGTCCTATATTCCCCAAGGGGTTCAGATTTTATCTGTGAAAGTTGAGAGTTTTCAGGGGGAAAGGATGAAAGTCTTTCCTTTGTACTCAACAGGGAGTATGGAACTGGGAACCATGATTCAGAAACTAGAACGTGCAGTCATAGGTGTCCCTCTACTCCAGTAGGAGGGTCAGAAGCCAGGGGTGGGACGGAGATGGGACCTCCAGCCCCCCAGCCCTAATCAGGTCTGTTGCTGGAGGACACCTGCATCGCAGAGCAGCAGAGCTGCTTGCACGGGCGGGTGGGCACCCCGCGCTATTCAGGCTGTCTGCCTTGCATGCTGGAGCTCAGAGCTTTGGGAGCTAATTCCAGGGTCTACACACACAGAACCCAGTGTTCCTTACAGATTCCAGCCCATTTAGCTGGGGAACGTGGCATCTGGAGAGACAGTCAGGGGTGAGGGGTGCTGCAGCTCTTTTCATGCACTTTCCTGGTTGATCATCGGCCAATCTGGAAAGAATCCACCCTTGTGTCCGCAAGTGTACTAAGAAAACAACCCATCATTCTGACTTAGAGGAGACGCTAATTCATGACTTACTATTCACACGGCATTCAGACCCTCCGATCCAGGAAACGGACTGACGGGTCCCCCTAGGATCGGTGGCCATGGCACAATCAGCTTTGATATTTTAAACACTTGGGGATGCCTCCGGGGATCATACAGAAACAATGAGTTTCAAAAGGACAGGCTTTCAAACTAGCAAGAGAATGTTGAACAGCAGACGGAGGGGGAAAGTTTAGAAAAAACTTAAGAAAATATAGAGTCAGCTTGCAGCCTCCATAGAAGAAACACCGGGACCTTGCACGAGATGCCCAGAGAGGCTGAAATGCAAACCCCAATGGGCTGAGGAAGAAAGCAAGCCTGTGTGAGCAGGAGAGGCGGTGGCTCGTCCCCGCAAAGCAGCTCCTGTTTAAAGGAGGATCACAGCACAAATAGGGTCTCATTAGCCTCACAGGAGAATGCAAAATGGTAGAGACAACTGTAAAGAGAGGAAGATGAAGCAGTTTACTAAAAGCTCCGATAACTACCTGTGAGACAAGAAGCCTGGCTCGTGCTTCGGGGGCCCGTCCAGTGAACTCGAGGAGGTGATGCTACACGAGGTACTTGGCTTCACCAGGTGACACCTGGCCAGGACCCCGATAAATGAGCGACCACTCACTCCAGGCCACCTGGGGGAAAGTGTCTGGATCATGACAAAGACTGAAGCCTCCAAGGAAGAGATTTTAGGGTCATTGTACAAAGTGAAGGGTGGCCAGGTAAGCTGGGACAGGTGTGACATTCTGAGGGCTTGGGTGAAGCGGACTGCAGTGCCACTTTCTTCAATTTCCTGCGTGTGAGCACCGGAAACGAAACCTCCATGCTGGTAACGGGAAGAGAAAGGCTCCGAAGAGACACCAGGTTGGATGTGCGTGCAAACCTCACTTCCATCTTGGTGTAATTCATGAAGGAGTTAATAAAAAGCAGTAGCACAACCAACACTTGGTTCAACGTTCATGGAGTGCTAGTTGAAAATGGCCACAATTTAAAATCACGTGGGCAAAATAAAACCTGACCAAGATTACAAGGTGGTCATCTGCTCAGGGGCCCCAGCTTAGCTGCTGAGCTAGGAGACCTAGAGACAGAAGCATCCACAGAAGCCAGCTAAGGACACAGAGATGTGCTGTCTAAAAACATGCTCAGTGATCACTGATCACAGAGCCCTGACGCGGGAGCAGATGGAGAGAGAGGCCTGCAGTAAACACCAGGCTTGAGAGAATATACTGAATTATCAAAACCCACGTGAGGAGACCTGCATTTCTGTCCTGAAATACAAGCATACTGGCCATTTTCAGGAATACTGAGCATTTTGAGCTGCTCACCAACTAGTCTCAATTTTCCCCCAGTCGACGTGATGCTCCAGCAAGGTCTCTGGCGTCAGTCCACCTGGTTTTAAATCTCGGCTTCCACACGTAGTAGCCGTAAGACCCCGGACTTTAAATTGGGGTTGAAAATAAATCTTGCAGGATGCTGAGGATAAGACAAGGAGAAAACCGTGAGAAGTACTTTGCTCTGTTTTGGGGGAAAGTTCAGAGTTCAATAAGACATTCTTTGGGTATTAGCTCAAGAGCAGGTTTTCTATCTACTGTCAAGACTCCCTGTCTTCCAAGTACCCCCAGCATCAGAGGTGGTGCCCACGTTTCAGGATTGTGCCACTCAGGGATGACAGGCTGCAGGATGACAAAACGTCACAAACTGAGACTGCAAGGAAAGAAAATATGCAGTGGGCAGCAGGGTTGTGTCAAGGATGGACCTCCTGATGCGCAGGTGAAGGGTTTGGAGTATAAACACAGAGGCTGTGACAGTGAGCTGAGCTGTAGTCACTGGCAGGAACGTCCCTGTAACAGTTGTGTCCCAAAGTCATATTTTGAACAAATGTTCTCTCCAGCTCTGTTTAGGTAGCACCCTGGTCATCCTCCAAACCTAATTCACTGCCCAGGGGCTAGTCCAAGCTCAAAAAACAAACAAACAAACAAAAAAAAACAAAAAAAACAAGACATCCTTCTGGGTTATACTAGGAACAAATAAACAGGAAAGGACAGTATCCTGTCTGGTGTCTTGTTTCATTGATTCCTGTCAGTTCAGACTTCCCCATCTCCATGCTTCCCCTGATGTTTCCCAGAGCCGAGTCCTTCCATCTGGTAGAACAAGTAATAAGAGAAGAAAAGATGCGGCTTCTATTAACCAGTGTATAGAGAGTATGTCACTCAATTCTCAGAACTGGAAAGAAGGTTGTTTTTTCAATTTCCATTTTAAAAATAAAGTCATAGTTCAAAAGAGAGGTAAGTAACCCACCCAAGTTCACAGAGGTAGGAAATAACAAAGGAGAACTTGTGTATGGTCCTCTCCAGCATCTCGCATCAGAATGGGCTCCTGCCCCGGTGCTTCCCCTCCTGAACCATCACTGTTGCATTGATTGTCAGACACTTTATCACTCCCCACCAACCACGTGCCCTGGGGCTGAGACGGGCTCAGAGCTCCTTACAGCCCTCGGGATGTGGGGTGGAATTGGCCTGGTTCACATGTCCTGGGCCACCTGGAACCTTCACTCCCAGGACACTGGGTTCACCCCTCCTGGCACCAGATGCCCTGGCTGACCCTTACATTCCCTCTAATTCCATGGTCCTCTGAGCCTCTGCACACGGCTTTCCAACCAGAAGGTCCTTCATGGTCGCTGGCATGGCTGACCATTCCCAGTCCCAGCCCAGCACACCAGCCTGTCCCCCTAAAGGGGCTGGTGAGTCAGGTGAGGTGAGTCACCTGCGCCCAGGGTCTGCATACGGCAGTGGCTCCCCTCAGCCCCGCAGCTCTGCAGGGCATGGTCCTTGCTGCGTTCTGTGCTCTGAGCTCCTACCCCCTCTGCATTCCCTGGACGCTGCCATGCCTGACTGCGGGAAGAATCAGAGAATGTCGATGGGAATGATGGAAGGGAAAGCATCCCCAGAGCTGGGGAAGCCTGCACTGACCACTCCTCCTATTCTGTGTGTCTGCGGTTGTCAGCGTAGAGGGTCCAGCCACCGTCAGGAGGACATTGCGGTGGGGAGCGTCTCACTCATCCATCCATATTCCTGCGAGGGCTAACAGAGGCTCCGGGTTCCCCGAGTTAGCTGTCACTCCTAGGTCGAGAATGAGTGGCTGCGGTAAATACGAGTCTGGGAGGGAAAAAATGAACGCATGCTATGGGCAGGGGCACTGCCCCGAGGGCCTCCTCATCTGGGTGGTGACAGTGATGCAGTTGGAGCCTTTGTTTAGAAACAGGCACTTTCAATGCCGGCTTCTCCTTGAAGTTTCCGTCCACATCGTTTTACGGTTAAACAAGAATTTTTTTCCGGTGAAGTTTTGTTTTTCAGATTTGAAACTGAACTTGCCTCCACTTGTGTGGTTTTTGCCTCTAAGGAAACCGTGTCCCCAGGTAAGAGCAGCTCCTGAAGAAGAGAACCGAGTGGAAAGGGGGACGGCATCTGCAGAACCTCTGTGATCTCAGGCAGAGAGCGCAGAAAGCGGGATTAATGGTGAATTTCACTCACCAGCAGAGGTAGCAGTATGAGAGCAGAACTCTGCCTCTGCCACTGCACCTGCTTGTACAGTTCAAATTAAAACCTGAAACCCAGCAAATCCCACTTCACAATGGCTTTCCGTGCTGGAGCCTGGGAATTAAAGGCCTCCGTTGTTTGGACGGATTATTTCCCTGCCTCTACCAGCTTCAAAGAAATGCGAATCTTCCCTCACTCACCCTTCTATTGATCCTCGATCAGATGACTTTGTTTTGGATTCCTACCGAAACAAAGACAAACAGATACATTTTAAGCACTTTCATGTATGGCTTTGTTTCAGTTCAGAATTCTTACTGTGCAGCTACTTCCTTGTTATAAAGATTACTAGGCGGTTGGGGGGAAATCAGGGAATTACCATAAATTCTGTTCACTAAATACCGACACTTTCAGGCAAATTATCTCAATTGTAAAATACTTTGGCATCCCAAGTAATTATATGCAATTAAAACCCCACTGTTCCTTTCCTTTCCCTTGTTAATTTATAATAGAGTACCTGCACTCAGGAAAACGAAACGCTTAGCAAGCACTGGAAATCAAAGACATCTCTCAACACCGCCAAAATAAAGCCAAACATTTATCCTACTCATTGGGCACTTCAGATTTCAGGTGAAATTATTTCATACTCTCCTGCTCTTTAATGAACTATAAAGAATCTGGAGAGTGTTTCCTTGAAGACAGAATGTTCTCAGGCTCTTTGTAAATACACCGAGGAGGGTTTCTGCCCTGCCCGCTCTCCACTCCAGGGCATGACTCAGATACCTGGGCTGGCATTAATGAGTTTCGCTCTGGGACACACTGCACTGTTTTTGACCTGCTTCCTGGTCCTCCCAAGGGCTGCTGCTGAATCTGCACTTAAGCCTCCGATTAGTAAGTCGACCTGCGGCCGCCCCAGTGCCAGGCACCCAGGGAGTGTGCCTGGGCTTGGCCCATGAAGACTCTCTTGTCCCCCCGCCTCACCTCCCCAGCAGTGACCCGGGATCCAGCTCTCCTCTGGCAGGTGCTTGCAATGGGACCGGAAAAAGCTCTCCTTGGGCAGAGCTCCTCCCCCCACACCCTAAGTCCAAGTTCCGTGCAAGTGACACTAATTTATGGGAGGTAAGAGGGTAATTATCTCATGAACATTTATTTGCAGCCAACCATACAAAAAGAGGGACACTTCTTTTGGAAAATTGTAAGAACTCAGTCCATGCTTGCTGGGATACAAGGGATATGACCAACAGTCCAGATTTTTCCAGGATGGAGGAGGAGGCTATCAGGACTGAGACCTCCAGGGTGGAAAACCAGAAAATCCACTGCAAACCGGACAAGCTGGTCACCCTCATGTACCTTGTGCTCAGTCGTCTGCGTGACCCTGTGTGACCAGGACCCGACTGGGCATGCGCGGCTCAAACCGTAGCTCCTGCACCTAAGGGCAGAGTTATCCCCTAGCTTTGGTCCAGCAAGGTTTGCGCACAGCCCCCACTGGTCCAGCCCATTATCAGGGCTCCAGGCACCGATACAGACAAGAGCGCAGGGCTCCTGGGGCTCCGATCCTGCTACGGACAAGGCCACGTGTTGGAGAAGAGTCTCCACATGCCCCTGCCTGCACCACACAGCCCTTATCAATAAACTAAGAGGATTTTCCTTATCAACCCCCTCATCACCAACTCCAGGGTCAGAGTCCAGCAGAGAGGAAACCCTCCCAGTGGCAGTAGGAGAGAAATCAATCTGGGCAGAGCGTACACTTCTCAGGAGAAATTTACTTCCATGAGTATCCTTTTTCTGCAGTACTGGGGCTTCCAGCAGGGCAGGAGGAGGGGCCCTGGGGGTGAACCCTGCTGTAGGGTGGTTCTGCCTCATTACGAGGCTGGGCCTGGATGCAGGGCACTGCCCATCTTCAGTCCATCAACCCAGGATGACCATCACGGTTCACTGTCCCCCAGCCTTGTGGCCGCCCATCTCTAAGAGGCACCTACCCTCCTGCACCTCCAAGGAACACGCGGGGAGCTTTGCTGTCCCTTTCTGCCTGTCGGGACTGGCTGCAGGGCTGCAAGGGACGTTTGGGGTAACCACACTGGGTGCTGCTGGAAGGGAAGGGGGGACTGAGCACGAAGCCCACCCCCACCAAGGGCTGAGGGCAGAGCAGGACCCCACACGTGACCACCCCCTCTCCACGTTCTCACAGCCGTCCACTGGAATGTGCGCTCTTCAGATCTCCAGAAGCCCGAGTACAGCATTTTCTCATTGGAAGCCAAATCCGACGGTTTGCTTTTGAGAGCTCCTTCACGTTAGGGTTCACCAACGTCCTCAAATCTAAGTTGTACTGAAAAAATAAAAACAAAAAGCCGCACAACCTGGACATGAGCCTCAACTTGACCGTTTGCCCATGATCAGTCTGGAGAGGGACTTCACAGGCCCAGAAAGGCCGCACGTCCCTCACCAGCTGAGCTGGCGCCATTCTCTGTCCTGCCCCGCGGTGGGTTCTAGTTAAAAGGCAGCAAATCTCAAAGAGCTGAGAACTAGTAACAACTGTACTATAATAATACATAGTAACTTTTCCCATTAGGTTATTTTCCCCACTTCTCAATGCCCAGGGGAATCAGAATCACCAAGATTGTTATCAGGGAAGCTAAGTAGCTGAACCCTCCAAAGATGGGGCATTCTGATAACTATCTGTCACATTAACACGACCTGTGTTTTAATTTAAAATCGAGGCCTGAACATTTCTTGACAGTATCAAGTTGCAGGATGAACCTGAGCCCCCCATGGGAGCCATGCCCCCTGAGTGATGTCTGCTCCCTTAGGTTCTAGAAGCTACCAGGTTTCCCATGCTGAAGAAGGGAAGTGTTTTACCAGTAAGGCAATTAGAGAAGAGTCTTACCAAGTGCTGCAGGTGCCCTGATAGACCCAGTACCCATGTCTTTTGAATCCAGGTGTCCCTTCCCAGCCCACCTCCTGGGTCGTGATTCTAGATTCTAGAATCTAGTGATTCTAGAGCACTGCTCTCTAGAACTTTCTGCCATGATGAAAATGTCCTATATCTACGTTGCCCACTGCACTAGCCATTAGTTTCACATGGCTACTGGGCACTTGAAGTGTGCCTGGTGAACCTGAGGAACTATATTTAAAATTGTATTGTGTTTACATTTCGATTTAATAGCATGCATGGCAAGCAGCTGCCGTATTGCACACCACAGGTTCCGAACTTTGAATGAGCAATGGAGCAAAAGTAAAAAAGAAAAAAAAAAAGAAAAAGAAAGAAAAGACACTCTGTAGTGTCTTACTAGGCAATTGGAATTATGTATCAAAAGCCTTTACAAAGTGTACATTCTTTTTCCTAAGAATTTCATTCCTAGAGATCTACCCTAAAGAGCTAACTTAGGTCTCAAAGATTATGGTATACAATTATAAACAACACTGTTATCTAGAATTATTTAAAAACCCCAAACCAACTCAATGTTCCAAAATAGAGAAAGGATTAAATGAATTATGTTTATCCAATAGGATGACATATTTCTAAGAATATTAAATGACATTGGGAAATGCTTTAATATAATTTTAATTGAAATGTCTGGTTATAAAACACTATATAAAATATGATGCTCATTTTATTTATGTTTGTATTTATATCCCCCAAAATATTGCCTAGGGTTATACCTGAATGGAAGAATTATTTCTCTTTTACGATTTTCTATATTTTCTTTCATGTGTCTAAATTATTTTACAGAAAGAAAAAAATCAATGGCATGACTTCATTTAGTCTCCCAATGTGTCATTCAGAAATTGGTCATTTGGAATAGTAAACGGTACCCAGGGAGTAGAGGAAACAGCTCTCAGCACTTACCGTTTGGTTCACGCCATTAGGGTACCACTTAGGTGCATTCTTAACCGAGTAAATTAACTGACTATTGGTTTAATGTGTGGATCCCTTCTAGATATTCTGTCCCTTTCTTTGCTGTGCACAGCTCTGTACTGTGTCCCAAGGAAACTATTTGTTTCCAAGAGAGAAATGGCATAAACCCTGATTATTTAAAATAATAATAGCTACAAAACAATCAAATGTAAAAACCCAATGACAGGAGTTGATGTACTTTGAGAAATACCTGCCTTATGCCTTCCATGCCTTGCAGCAAGGCACACATTCGGAAGCTCTGGGAGGGGAGGAGAGTCTCCCTTCTCAAGGATCTGTATCCTTCCAGCACTTCTGGTCTGATTGGTCCTGCAGCTTGAGATGAGCCCCGTGGCTGGGAGAAGAGAGCACAGTCTACTTCCTTGCCACTGGGAGGGCCGGCCAACAGCTCTAAAATTGAACTCTATGCAAACTTGTGATGACTAACTTAGTGAATCATGTCAAATTTTAAACTTTATTTCATTTTATTTTTTATCAGCTGCTGGATAATTGAAGGGGAGAAGATGCCCAATTGACATCCCGCCCCAGGCATCAGCCTGTCTTGTCACAGACTTGCCTCCCAAGACATGTGTCAAGAGGATGTGGCTTCGCACAGAAGTGGTCCCCCTCTACCTTGTCAAAACTTCCTGGCTTCCTCCTGCTGTCAGAAAGCACCCTCCCTCTCTGCTCCATCAGCCGCTGCTTCCAATAGAAGGTAAACATCCTCCAAATCAATAATTGATGAAAAGGACTTTTAAAAGAAGTAGTGACCCTCAAATCTCACTTCGATATTCTTGTTTTGACACAACCATTAGCTGTCATCTTTAGAAAACCACCGAAGTCTAAATTAGCAGCAAAATAAAGTTTAAATCACAGACTACATTTTTTTCCTGTATTGAACTACTTGAGGAAGAAGGTACCAATTTTAAAAATAAGTGAATGAATGATGAACCATCCAGTACATTCCACCTATGGACAAAGTGTCATTGTCAGTCAGAAACGAATCCCTGGCTGCCCTAACCCAGCTGGCGTCCCTCCCGTCACACCACCCACACCTGGATGGCAAGTTCACCCATATTTGGAAACAGATTTCACATCAGAATCATAATACTTGAAAAGTTTAACTTGAAAAGCCAAACATCTGAAAAGTCTGTGGTATCCCCCAATTTAAGATTCTGCAAGAGTGGTAGCCGGGTTTCATTACACATCCTGAATCTTAGCTGGAAAAAAAAAAAAAAAGAATATAAAATAGCACAAAAGTGAAAAGCAGTGGAGTTGAGTATTTCCTCAGGAGTTTCCTTCATTTTGCTTTTTTAATTCTAACTTCAAAAATGCATTGCTTAAAAAAAAAAATGCATTGCTTCATGTCAAGAGGATAATTCCAAAAGAAAACAAAGGGACAGCAGCAGCTAGGTGCAGTGAGTGGACTCGTGTTTTGAACTATTTCGTGTGGGCAGTGATCTTGGCTATTGGCCCAGATTTTAAATGTTGGTATTTGGAGGGCTGGTGGTGTCTTTCACTGTCACCAGTTCTGCCTACTTTAAGTACATGTCTTGGTGTCTTCAGGATAATTTGCAGGTAATTATTTATTTTTCAAACATATTCATGATTGCCTTCATTTAAATATTAAGCTTCCAAATGTATTTTAAATTAATTCATTTACATTATACACACACACATTTTCTTTTCAAATTGAAATCTGTATTCCACAGAGGCAAGCCCACCTATAATATGGTATCTTCTGTGGGCAGAATTAATGCGTCAAGGTGGAAGGGGTTGAAAGAAGACTCTCTGTCTTTTGTGGAGAATATGGTGCATTCCTGCAGCCTGAATCAGTATAAGAGGCTGCATCCATCATTCCTGGTGCCCGCCCCGATTTTCTTTCTTCTCTATTGTTACCCTCTCTCCTTACCCCCTTAAAACAGTGATGGGTAAATGAAAAGAATGGATCTTAATTAAATGCAAATCAACGTAAGAACCAGCTATCGCGCATGAAGGGTCACACAGGGATAAGGCCTAAGGGAGGGGGGTAAGCTCTCTGCCCTGAGTGATGGTGGAGGGGACTGGCAGACCCTGAGATGCCCTCGGATGGCCCCTGCATCCCTTCCACCTTGCACACTGATAGAGCAAGTCAGGGATGGTGAGAATCAATCAGTAACCCGCAGCCTCAGACCCGCAGAGACTTCACACACCAAAGGCTTCTTTTCGTTCCTGTCATGTGTCCATCAGGGAGGCCATGCGGCCTCTGCTCACCCTCCCAACAAGGTCCCCGGGCTGATGGAGGCTTCATCTCAACATGTGAATCAGGCACCTGCCCTTATAGCCACTCTCGGGAATGGCACGTGTCCCTCTACTCTCAGTTCATCCCCCACAAGACACATGACCGCATCCAGTCTCGAGTGAGAAAGCAAGCACCATCCGCCATGTTCCTGGAAGTAGAGGCTGGGGTTGTGTGAAGAGACCTACAGACTGCAACAAGCAGGAGTGTGCTGGGCCCTGGGGCCCAGGCTGGGAACACAACGCTACTCAAGGCAACCCATTCCCTTTGCCATACAGCTCAATGTCCCCAACTTCCTTGCATCTGGCATGGCCATTGACCTAGTTCTACCATTGGGACTTATGAAAGCTCTTCTGGGGGACTCCTGAGAATGACCATTCTTTCAGGGATAAGTAAATTATTTTTCTTCTGCCTGCCTTTCTCTTCTCCCTATTTGAACATGCGTGTCTGAAGGTGTGATGCTTGGAGTTGTGGCAGTCATACTGAAGCCATGAGGCAACATCAACAAGCTGTGGATGGTGGAGCAGAAGAAAAGAAGGAGTCTTGGCCTTCATGGTACCACGGAGCCACTGCATCAAACCCTGAAATGCACACCTCCAGGCTTCTTATGTGAGAAAATGGAGTGACTGTTCCGTTTAAGTCAGGACTAGTCAAATATTTTGTTGTGTGTAGTGGAATGAATCCAAACTGATTCAATCACACTTCTGCGAATAACCAGCCAGAAAGTAGACTATCATCAACATTGCAACAGAGATCTAAGAGTCAGTGAAGGGACCATGAAGGGGGATTAACTCCACCGGAGCAGTTGGGGACACTCTCCTGACTAGTAAAGATGCTGAGGAACTGGTAGGAACCTGGCACCAGGCGAGTGTCTGCAGCATCCCAGTGCAGAGGATAATGCCCTTTCATTGTGCCTTTCATTCAATAGTCACTGACTCAGAACCAGGCTCTGGGCTAGACAGTGGGCGGAGGAGAGGTGGCTGATTAAGAGGTGGCGCTCACGTCTCCAGTTGGGAAACTGGTTGGACGGAAGCACAGAGAGGCTGATGTCTTTGGGCCACACATGGACAGAGCCTTTCTGACAATGACAACGGGATCACACAAGCCAAGACAGGCAAAAAGGTGGGAGGTGGAGGTTACCAACGGGACCTGGGGACCCATCTGTGCCCTTGGCTCCCAGAAGGTAGCAGAGCACCTGAGTCCAGGCTCGGTTACAGGTACCAAGAGCTACCACTGCTCATGCCCTTTCAGTGTAGATTTCTGTCACCCATGGGCGCCGACTCTTACTCTAGTCTAGTACAGCCTAGAGTGCCTGACTTAATAGGTAGCTGTAAGTGACTCAAAACACTTCAGAACTCCTGGATGAAAGCAGCTCTAGAAACTCAGAGTGTAATTAACTGTGGAAAAGTTAAGAAGTCCGGACTTGGCAACAGCAATTAAAGTAGCTTTAAAAGGGCTCCCCTTCCCTCTCGTGTCCATAATGAGGGTAACTTTAATTACATGACCATGAAAATCTGGTGGCTTTACCCTCTTTAATTTGATCAGTTGTAAGTCAGACAGCATTGGTGCCAGTTCTCAAAGGGTGTCTTGTTAGTTCACCAGTCTGAGCGCTGAAGTCTAGGAGGACACGCAAGACAAAAACACGTTGATTTTTAGTTTGGAAAGACAGAGAGAAAATACAGTGGAGCTCCATACAACCATGACAGGCATGAAAAGAGTTAAAAGAAAACTCTCTTCCGAGCCTTCAGTATGACTAGAATGTTCACGAAAACAAAAGGAAGGCCTCACTTACCTAGTAAGTGGCAGAAGGGAACAAACTCCCAGTCACCTGGGCTCAGGGCACCAGGGGGCCTGCCCCATTGCTCGTCTAGGGCATGGCTGGGGCCCTAGTCATTTTCTTAAGGCGTTTCTGAGACTGTCTTGTCATCGTGCAGAAACCCCGCTGTAAGGCGCTATTTCTCCCTTCCCCACCGTGACCCCAGGCTACGGTGTCTACAGTCCTGTCAAAGTTTCCTCTCCATGTGGCCATCACTGGGAGTTTGTCCAAGACTTCCTCCACCAAGAGCAAGAAGAACCATGTGTTAAGTCCCGCTGCATGTTAGATGGCGGCCGTCAAAAGATACGTCAATGTCCTAACACCCAGCACCTGGGAATGGGACCTCCTTTGGAAAAATGGTCTTTGCAGATGTAACTGATTTAAGGATGGTGATGTGAAGAGATCATTCTGGATTATCTGGGTAGCCCCTAAGTCCAATGGTAAGTGTCCTTATAAGAAACAGTAGAGAGACACAGACACAGAGGAGGACGCCATGTACAGACAGGGACAGAGTTTGGAGTGATGTAGCCAGAAGCCCAGGAATACCTGGAGCCCCAGCAGCTGAGTGAGGGAGGAAGGGTCATCCCCCGGAGCCTGTGGAGGGAGCTGGGCCCCAAGACACCTGGATCTCAGGCATCTGGCCTCCAGACTGTGAGGGAATAAAGGTCTGTTGTATTAAGCCCCCCAGTTTGTGGTAGTGTGTTAGGGTCACCGGAATACACACTGAACCCCATGCCCCTGGGGCCCCAGGACACCCTGCTGAGCTGTTCTTCAGGTGCTGCCACTTCCAATGGAGGGGCTGGACTGTGGGGGGCACAGGGGTCCCCTGTCAGTCTCCTCGGCTCCAGAAGCCCCTCCTTCCTGGGCCTCGTGCGCAGGTAGAGCCGGGAGGTGACACTGATCGTCCCTCCAGGCTACCCAGAACTGGCCATTTCTCTGCGTGACTGCTGTGTGCAGGCCCCAGACGTGCTGAGTCTCCTCCCAGGACATTCAGGGGCCCTCCATGTCCCTGCGTAGGTTGGAGTCTCTTGATCTTCCAGACCCCGAATCCCCGCCCATCCCCCTGGTGGCTCAGGGCTGTGGCTCGAGAAATCTCTGTGTAACAACGGTCTCTTGATCTGCCATGAAACCTACTTCAGATAAAACTGTGTGTGCCCTTGGCATCTTATGCCTCAAACTGGGGCCAAAACTCCCCAGTAGGAAGTCATTGAGGTTTTAAGTTTTCAACAAGCTCATGTACAAAACCATTCTTCACATTACTGTAAGTGTTCCATAAAGCCCCTGGTTAGATTTTTTAATGACCAGCTGAGTGCAAGTTTCCATTTGGGTTTCTAACATGCGCAGGACCTGCTCCAAGTGGGTCCTGAGTTATGGAAGTCATGGCTGGGGGAAGCTGCCCCTGTGGACACATCCGGGAGCCTCCTTACTCTCTGGTCATCTTATTCCAAACACCAAACTCACAGTGAATGGGAGAACTCGAAGCAGAAACCAGTTCACCTTTCTGCTGGTGGTTCATTGTTGCCGTTTAGTGAACAGAGAAAACAAAATTATGAGGTGACTGCCTATTCCAAGAGAAGAATGCCAGACTATTTTATAAATCCCCAAATAAGATTGCAGAGGACAATACACAACCACAAAGAAACTCAGATTAAAGAAACAAATGTTTTGTCTTTTGGGGCCCTTAGTGTTAAGGTATATTCCCCACTATATCTAGATGCCCTATAGCCATAACTTCATTTTCTAAAGTCAATGGCATTGATGTCATATTGTTTGGCCCCAAAACTGACCCTTTAAGTGTGTGTCTATGGGTGACTAAGGCAATGATGAAGGTCATTAATTCTGCCCTATGCCTCCCTCACCTGTGCTGGTCACCCTGCAGGTATGGAAAGACACTCAACAGAGGATGCCTGCCCTGAAAACAAAAGTAGAATTCTCCTGGAATGGCTTTTATGAATTTATCATCAAAATACACCCCTCAGCAACAGATACTCAAGTCAGTTTATGAGAGGAAAGCAGACCTGCTCAGTTGAGAATAAACACAAGGGCAGGAGGAATTATAACAACTCTGAAAAATGGAAACAAAGAAATAATGGTGTAGAAGTGCAATGCAAATGACACCATTTATATTTTAGACAAGGACTCCAGCCAAAGTCTGTGAAGAATTTTAAGGTTTGAATTAGACTTTAAAATAGATCGCCCATGTCTGAAATGAATAATACTAAAGTAGCTTTTTTAAACGAATGTGCTGTTGACTGACCTACTCTAAAATGTGACTGATTTGGGCTTTCTGTCCACACAGGCTCACAGAGCACCTGCCACGGGGATGCAGGGGCCAGGACCCTGGGTCTCCCTGCTGCCCTCTGCTCTCAGGGTCCTGGGCAAGGTCCCTGCTCTGGATCCGGCAGACAGAGCAGCCCGAGGTAGGCACTGGTCACTGGGCTGCTGCCCCCCTGTGCCAGCCTCAGCAACTCCCCACAGGATCAGCCCCCTCTACCTGCCAGTCCTTGGTGTCCCTGAGGCACATCAGCTGCTCCCTCATTTGGGGCCAATCCCTTCCTAATGTCCCCACCCCCGTCCAGGGCCCCAAAGCAGAAGTGTGTGTGAGACATGCATACAGTGCGTTGCAGATTGCCCACTTTACACATGGGATCCCAGGTTCCTGGGTGTCTACTGGTGACCCCAGGAGCCTTGCCCAGGACACCAATGCCACAGCAGGATCCCCGGTTCTCAGACTGGCCCCTGCACACAAACACCATCTGCCTGTCCTCTTCCTTCATGGAGTGAGCGGCTATCCAGAGGTGTCCCCTGTTCCGAGCCCCCTTCACACTTCTGCCTGGACCTCCCCATGACAGACACCAGCAGGGGCAAGCAAACACCCCAAAGGGTGCAGTGAGGCTCCCATCTCACCAGGGCCCATGGCTTCCCCACAAGGAGCCACCTCCAGTTCTCAGGTGGGCTCCCCTCACAACCGTGGAGGAGACGTGGGCACCTTTCTCAACAGGAGCCTTAGCAGATGTGCGAACGCATCCAGCCTGGAGAGCCCTCACCCAGGCAGGAAGGCATGTGGGCAAGATTGCTCCACAGCCCCACTCGGACTAATAACTGATTAAATGCCATTGAAATGTTCTTTAATTGTGAGCTAATTCAATCAACTCTGGGATCCTGAGCAATGGTGTTTGACACGTGGTGAGGATCTGTATGTGCTGCCCTGGAAAAATAGGGAAGACATCATTAAGGGGAAATTGAGCTGCAGACAATCATCAAAATGGGCCTGTATCACTTGCACAAAGACACATGCAAAGCTATGCACAGGCACATCCCAAGGTGTGCATGTGTCTATCTGTGAATGTGCAGGGGGCAGAAAGGATAACCACAGGGATGGCACAGTGGTTACCTCTGGGAATGGAACAGAGAATTGACAGAGGAAGGTAGGGGGTGGGGCTGTGAAGGGATATTTTTATTTTATATGAAAATTTTAATGACAGACGTATACGTATGTTGCTCCCATTACAACCAAGAAGGACCCTATGAGGCTTTCCAGAATAGACCCCTACCCATGTCCTCTCCCTGCCTTTTGTCTGTAGAAAAACTTTAGTCAAAGAATGCATTTAATCAGAAAAGTGAAAAAATGCAGAAAGAAAGGAAAACAGTCAAGTAAGAAAAAATAATAATAACTTAGCCATTAAACAGGGTCAAGGACCTTTAGTTCTTCCTCAAGGACTATAGATAATATTCTGAGCCATGTCCTTTGAGCTGTTTTGCAGATACTGAAACACCCACAGGTGGAAGAAGTTAACTGTCTGATGCCCACAAGCATGTAGACCCCAGACTGGCTGGAAACAGAAGGTTGATGACGCTGACTCTCAATTACCTCACCACCAACCAATCAGAAAAGCATCCACGAGCTGACCACGCCCTGCTCCTTGAGCACTATAACACTCCTCACTACCTGCTCCAGGGTGGGACACACAATCTTGAGGGTGTTAGCCCACCGTGGCCCCCTTTGCCTGGCAAAGCAAGAAAGCTATTTCTTTCTACTTCACCCAAAACTCTGTCTCTGAGATTTAATCCAGCACTGGCGTACAGAGGCCGAATTTCAGCAACATCATCACTAAAAAACAAAAACAATTAAGATGTGTAATAGTAATAGAGTGTGGTGTGTCTTCCTGGGCCGCCTGAAAGAGGCAGGGTGAACTACACCCCAGAAACTCAGGGGCGGGGGCTGGCGTACAAGGTCCCTAGGAAGGAGGGTGAACAATATGCAATGCTCATCAGCCTGGGAAGGGGAAAGGGATGCTCAGATGAAAGCAAAAGACAGGGCAGGGGGAGCAGGAGGTGGTGGAGGCTTAGGTGTGGACAAAGCAGCTGGAGAATAAAGGGCTTACCAAGGTAGACAGGAGATGGAGCGAGAAGGTGACAGGAACTCTTTACACCTTGCCCAGGATGCTGGACTTAACTCTCTAGGAAACGGGGGAACCTTGATAACTGGTAACTAGATGAGAGTAATTTCGTCAGTTTGTGATGTCAAGAGATGGTCCTTGAAGCAGAATGGAAGACTCGTTAAAATGGAATCAGACTGAAGGCAGGGAGATCTTTTCAGAAACCCTGACAATAATCCAGTCTACTGAAGATGTCAGGCGAAGTAAAAGAATGCTAATAGGGCTTCCCTGGTGGCTCAGTGGTTGAGAGTCCGCCTGCCGATGCAGGGGACACGGGTTCGTGCACGGGTCCGGGAAGATCCCACATGCCATGGAGCTGCTGGGCCCGTGAGCCATGGCCGCTGAGCCTGTGCTCTGCAACGGGAGAGGCCACAACAGTGAGAGGCCCACGTACCGCAAAAAAAAAAAAAAAGAATGCTAATAGATAGGGTGCCCATATAATTTATTGTCCAACATAGAACATTCTAGCAAATGAAATACCTTGTCCAGAGCAACATTGGAATTGTCCCAGGCACACTTGAAGGTAGGGGCACCTCCTTAATGGAGGATGAGAGGAAGAGATGCTTTGGAGAGAGAGCTGAAAAGTCACACAGTGCCCATGTCTCCATGAGGGCAGGACGACACCCACCTCTCCTGTTCTCCATTTCCATTGTATCTCCAAAGCTGGCCCATTGCCAGGAATATGGTGAGCGCTCAGTAAATAACCATTGAATAAATGGATGGTGAACAAGACAGAATTGAAGGTGGATGGCTGAAGGAGGCGTCAGGCTGGCTGTCAAGATCTGAGCTACTTCATGCAGGATGGTACCCTTTGCTAGGACCACAGACACGTGAAGAGAAGCAGGTACACCTGCAGGTTGTTGGGTGAAGATGAGTCCAGTGCAGTTGAGTATTGGGTTCTGTAACTCTTGGCTGAGATTTCAATGAGAGATACCACTGTTAAAAGCCCAGAGTGTGAATGAGGGTTTCCAGTGAGGGCGCCTAGATTGAGAGCAGAGCTCATCAGGGCACTGAAGTGAGCGGGCAAGAGATGGTATTAAGGGAAAGTAGGCAGACAAGGAGCAAACAGAGAAACAGAAGGCACTTGTGGAGTGGGTGGTATCAGTGACAGTGGGTGTCAGGGCCAGGCATCCAAGTCGGACTTTAGGGTCTGCAGTAGAATGCTGTGAAGTTCACTGGGGTTGAAGGATCAAACTGTGCATCTAGGACTCTTTTTCATGAAATGTGCTGTTCATAAAATGTGTTTTCTCAACCAAATTCCAATCCAATTTATTTAAAGTTCAAATGTTGGACCCAACTCCATACCTAATGAATCAGAAGATTTCTAGGCACGAACCATACATTTTAACATGCTTTCCAAGGGATTCTGAAGTTTTAGAATTTTAAGATAATATATGGGTTTTCCAACTGGATTATGAATACCAAGGAATGAAAGATGAGCTTGGAAAGGAGAAGACAATTCTGGGCTCAGCCTGTGGGTTGGAAAATGGAAGGAATCAGAGGACTAAGTGCTGGATCCAGACAAATGCCAAATCTAATATCTCACTGGGGCTACTCTCTCTTCTAAAGGAAACACTCAATTGCATTAAAAGAGACCTTCCAGGAGATAGGAGAAGAGACCCACAGCTGCTCAATTCCTTCCAGCTTCAGTGTATACATTCCAACCATGAAGGGTGACATATGATGTGCTAAGGAGATGGACCTCTTTCCTCTGCGGTCAAGAGCGAACCAAGGATATGTCAGTAGGGGAATGAAATGAACGTAACTGCTGGTAAAATGACCCCATGCAGCACGGAAAGACGGAAAGATGGTGACTCAGGAGGCCCTTGTAACAATCTATGGGCTCGAGTTGGGGTGGGACAAGGCTAGATCTGAAAGACTTTTAGGAGGTAGAAGTAACAGGTCATAGTAACTGGATATAGGCAGCCATGGAAAGAAGGAATTAAAAACAAGCACCTGAATGAATGATAGTGAGGTACCGGAGGAGGGACCAAGTTTGGAGGTGAACAAGCTGATGGGGAGGGGAGGGGGTGTAAGGGGTGATTCTTCCGGGCAGGGAAGTCAATATTTATTTTAATAAAGTTCTGGGAAACTCACAGGTTTGTATTTCAGGTGGGCGGTAGTAAGGCTTAGAGGAGTGGTTTCTTCTCGGATGGCTTGGCTTGATGATAAAATTAAATAGGGAATTCAAGGGGCAGGGAAGAATTTGCAGAAAGTCAACAACCATCAGCTCCTTGAAATAAATACGTTATGGCCTTACAGCGCTCCAACATAGCACGGAATGAGTCTCGGGAAGCAGAAGCTTTCATCCTTGTGTGACGATAGAAATCTCTATGCGTGGACAGAGAGACTTACACAAACACACTGTTCTACAAAATCGCATCTCTTCTGATAAGAGTAAATCTTCCTGGGGGGCTGAGCATGAACGCCAGGGTTTTAATGGACTTCTTTTATTTAACTTTTACATAACCCGTTTACATTGTGATATAATTAAGTTAGGGGTGAGCAGCCCAGAAATTGACTACAGACTTGATGAGCCTGTAAACTACCCAACTGTTAGCAAAACCGCAACAGTCGCTTTCGTCCTTCCTCTCTCTAGATGAAACAAAGTTAACCACTGGAAGCGTGACAGGGTCTATCTCCCAGTGAGGACTCCAAGGGGCACTGATAAAATGGACTAATTGACATTGAGTTTGTTCCATGCAGATGCTAATCAATGATAACGTTTTGCATATATTACGTGTGCATTATGGAGTCAGCAAGGAAACCATCTAGATAGAAACATCACTTTTTTTCCTGTGATATTGAACGGCTCCCCCTTCACATGTCAATCAGGAGTTTTGTGATACAACACACACGGAAGGATCGTTATTCTACTTTATGACCACTCTATTTATCTGCCCTCATGAGGAAACTATTAACTCGGTCTTTGTGTAATGGCCTGGAGTTTTGATGCCGGGGAAGGCTTGCAATTAAATTATTTTCATCTTTATTAGTAATGATAATAATAGTAATTGCCTTTATTTGACAGCATTATTTTCCCCTTACATTTGTGTCATTCCACATTTCTGCTTAATTTAACATTTTATACATCATAAAAAATCAATCAAGTTCTTCAACATCCTGTCATAAAAGATATGACTGTACATTCCGGACCTGTAGAGAAAACCCACAGCATCTGACCAGCAAGGAGGTGTGCAAATATGCCAGGTTTCACAAGCAGTTGGAGGTTTCTGCATCTTCAGATCACGTGAAGATAAGAGAATCAGAATCCTAACAATCGTGCGCTTCAACGATTTTTCACGTTCATGTTAAGGCACAAAACCCTTTGTTCAGACAAAACCTTACCTGGAAATTCAAGACATAAAATGAGGAAATGGAGCTGTTTTGCCCAAAGGGCGAGGAGAAGGGCCGCAGAGCCTTCCCATGTCAGCTGCCTCTCACCTGCCCCAGGTCCTCCTGAGCGGACCCCCCAGGGACCCCCTCCTCATCAACCCACAGGAGCACTCAGGAGGAACAAGGAGGGACACAGGGGTCCTGGGCACTGGGGGCATGGACCTGGCTCACACTTCGTCTCCCAGGGTACCCAGACAGGCAGCCACCTTGGCTGAGATGTTCCCAGCCCTACACAGCCTCTTGATTTCCTCCAACACGTCTAAGGGTGTCCTGCTGTTCCTCAGATACCTGCCACATATCCTCATGGCCCAGAATACAGTCCAAACTCATCATGCGCTCGTGAAACCCACTCTGATGCGGCCCAACTTCCACTGCATCCCTGACGACGCCAGCTGCAGCCTGGCCGGCGTGCTCACGGCTTCTGGGACCTGTCATGCACACTGGGAACACCCTCTGCTCAAACGCTTTACCCTTCCCAAGCCAGGTCACCTTTCAATGCCTGGCTCAAGTGGCAGGTGGCTGCATCCTCTCCTCGTTGATAGAACGGATCGCTACCTCCTTTGATTCCTAAAGTCTGGGTCCCTGGCATCAGTCCAGGTCTAGGGCAGTGGGGAGAAATTTCCCGGTTATTTGGACAGAGGAAAGTTAATATGACAAATTCTTAATTAGTTATTGTTATGAGTTGAATTGTGTCCCCCCCAAGATTCATATGCCGAATTCCTAACCCCTATTGCCTCAGAATGTGACCTTATTTAGAAATAGGGTCCTTGCAGCTGAAATCGGCTGAAATGAGGTCACATCAGAGTAGGTTGGACCCTAATCCAATATGACTGGTGTCCTTGTGAAAAGGGGGCATTTGGACCCGGCGTGCACACAGGGAGAAGCTCTGTGAAGATGAAGGAAGAAATTAGGGTGATGCATCTGCGAGCCACGGAACCCCAAAAATGAGCAGAAACCTCCAGAAGGTAGGAGAGAGGCCGGGGGCATGTTCTCCCTCACAACCTCAGCAGGAGCCAGCCCTGCTGACCCCTCAGTCTTGGACTTGGAATCTCCAGACAGTGAGAGAACACATTTCTGTTGATTAAGCACCCCAGTCTGGACACTTTGTTAAGGTCGCCCTAGCAAACTCGGTATCAAGAATGTTCCAACTAGTTTATTGAAAAGGCAAAAAGAAAACAGGGCGCCTCAGAGGCAGATGTGGGAAGCAGCTGCTGCCCCAGGGCCAGGAGATAGAAACAGTAAAGTTAAAGGGGCCCCACAGACCTGGACCCCGGACCTCTGGGGCAGAGACACTGCTCGCTGGCTCTGGCTCTGGCTCTCGAGGAAACACGATGTGCTGACCCTGTGAGGCTGCAAACCTGAAAACGGGACTCAGCTGCTGCTACAGGCAGGGACTGGCGCTCCCGGGGTGAAGTGTACCAGGGAGGATGCTGAGAGTCACAGGATGTGATCCGGGACAAGCTCCTTCCGTCCAACAGCGCTCTGCCCCACTTCACACCCCTGCAAGCATCCCCTTTGGGCAGAGTCTAATGGAAAAAACCCTGCGCTTCAGAAATAGGGTTTGTGGGGCTCAGTATCACAGAGCCAAAGGTAGGAGGGAATTCGAAGCTGAGAGCCTAAAGCTAAAACTAGCATATCCCTCTTTGCACTTATTTCTGCCTCGTGGAATAATTAGGTGTTTGCATGTGTCTCACCGAACTGTCTAACCGACCTTAGACGCTTAGGTATTCAGACAGCTGTCTCCTGTATCTCAGCGTCCTCCACAGTACGTGACACTGTCCATTTCTTGAAGTGGTTCCTCCACAAATGTCTGCTGCTAAGGGAACAATGGAAGAAGGGGTAAAAAGGAAGGAAGGGATGGAGGGAGGGAGGAGTCAGGAGCTCCTAACAGCTGCTTGCTGGTGGTCCTGAGGCAGGATCAGCTGGACCCAGGAGCACAGGCAGCAGGGGCTCCCACAGGGCTTGGGAGGAGAGGGCGGGAAGGGGGTCACATCCTGAGATCAACAAGTCTGTCTGTCCCCGTCACACTGCTGAACTGGGTGCCAAGTTTCTAATCCTGGATTTATTATACACTGTCTAAGTGACCTTAGACAAACCACTTAACTCAACCCTAGAGATAATGTCACATGGTCTTCAGCTTGTAAAATGATCACTGATGCTTTCCCACCACCTCACCGCCACGCTGATAATGCATCTCCTGGCAGGGAGGCGCAGCTGCTGATGAAAGACAGAATAGGGCTCAAATTTTCCATTTTTCTGGAAATTCTTTCTCCATCACAGACGTATGTCCATACACTAACCCTCGACCTTGGGACCCAGGCTAATTCGAGTCAGGGGCTTAGCTACTGTAGTCTTTTCCTCTTTAGTGAAATCTGGGAAACAAAGTTTCACTGACACATTTGAAATTTTCCTGCAATAAATTATAGGGAGGGTGCAGGGCTCTGGAGAGCCTCCTGGGACAAAGCCAGCCCCCTAAGCTTGCGATGGCCTGGGAGGAGTGGGGACAAAGCAGAAGTCACAACGGGCTTGGAACACACTTGCTTCACAACTAAGGCCGTTGTCCAGAGAGTTTACGAACCATGTAAACTGGAAAGTCCTTTTAGACTTGAAACAAACTGGGTGGGAGATTTCAACCTCTGATAATAACCAACACCTGAAAGTGTTCATACAGGGAATATAATACCCTCCTGAACATTACACACTTTGGGTTTTAATGGAGATGCCCTTGTTGTCTACAAAATTGAAGAAGGGAAAACTCTGGAGCTTCTTTAAGATGTTTCTGCCCCCAAACTGAAGGATGTATTGCAGCGTCAGAAATGGATGCAACTTCAGCTAATAACCCCTGATGCTGTTTGGAGCTGCGGCAGGGACAGGTGGCCATGGATGGTATTCTGGGCTGAACTGTGTCCCCCTAAGATGCCTAACCCCTAGCACCTCAGAATGTGACTGTATCTGGAAATGGGGCTTTAAAGATGTGTTTCTGTAAAAATGAGCTCATCTGAGTGGGCCTAATCCAGTCTGACTGTTATCCTTAAAGAGAAAAATCTGGACACACAGAGGACACTAGGAATACCCAGGCACAGAGAAAAGGCCACGTGAGGACACAGAAAGGAAGCTGTCTACAAGCCAGGGAGGGAGAAACCAAACACGCCGACACCTTGATCTTGGACTTTCAGCCTCCAGAACTGTGAGAAAATACATTTCCCTTTTTGAAACCACCCAGGCTGTGGTATTATGTCATGGCAGCCGGAGCAGCCTAAGACAGATGGCAGGATTCTGAAGGTCTCTTTCAAACTTGGTTCTGCCATCAGCTGCATCTGAGAAGCAGCAATCATTGGCCAAGAGGGTGTTAATCCTTCTTTTCTTCAAAGAGTGATTGGGAAGGGCCACCCTTCCCCCCACAGTCCTCCATCCAAAGTGTGGATCTCTCTTAGGACCTTTGGGTCAATGCATGGATGGTCCTCTATTAAAATGTCATATCCCCTGTACAAGAGGTTAAGGTCACCTACCTCTGTCCATTGACAGCCCTCCTCGATCTAATCAGGAGCTATGATGAGCCTGCCAGTCACTGAGCTTATTCCCAGGAGGGTGGACCACAGGCCATGTGTGTTTCCACTGGAGGGTGGAGGGAGCCCCGGAGACTGGAGTAGGTGGCATAGACAGTACATTTTGGCAACCTTCCTCAGCAGGAGAGCATTAGGAGGGCCACTGAGACCAGGAGCTTGGGAAGGGCATGCGTGCAGAGGTTAGAGAAAGGAAGTGTCCTGACCTGGGGCTTTGCCCAGAGTGGCCTCCTCCTTGGTCATGGGCGTGTCATGTTCTTTGGGTCACAGGATCCTCTGGAAGTGTATCTGGGAGAAGAGAACCTTCCCTCCTCCACTTCTTCTGTCTCTCTGCACATCATTCCCACCTTCCATCCATACTCACTCAACACCCCCAGAGATGATGCAAAGTCGAGAGGCCTGAGGCTTCTCTGTGCAGTTTTTCTTGCACGGGCAAAGGAGGGATGGAGTTGGCAGAGCTCCGGCCAAACACCCTGAACTCTGGAGCAGCTCTGGAGACAGCCCTGGGTGACCTTATAGTGTGAGGTGACATCTGCGCAAAAGCAGATGAGGGACCCCTTGGTCTAGGGATATTTTAGGTTTCTCCCCTTAGACCCGTTTCATACCCTCAGTTTTGTTCTTCTATGAGAATGGTCCTGGAAGATGCTGGTGGACTCTGCATATCTTCAGAACTTTGAGAAACTGTCTCCTGAACTCCCAAAGAGTCCTCTGTGGGGCATTTTTGTTGATCGGATGCTCCTTAAATGAACAGATTTTAACCTATCAGCCAGTGACTTCCAGTCCACACATTATGCATGAAAGATGAAACTTTCTACCTAGGATGTTATGTGGACCTGTATTTATCAATTGGTATTTTAAAAAGGTATTTCTTGTAGGTAGGTTTTATCTTTAATAATATAAGTGATTAAGGGCTGAGAGGGACACATGGGAGATAGAATACTATTTGGTCTAAATTTCAAACATTTTTAGAAGAGCCCAACATAAATATGCCATTTAGTATTTCCCTTCTTCTATCCTTCACATACCATTTTCTTTGAGGGTTTTACTAGAAAATCATCTTTGGATTTACTCAGACCTAAGAAAGGTATTATCATCCCTAAGCTATTATCTCATTTCCTTTCTTGTTGTTATTGTCAGTTGTTATTTGGAAGAATATGTGAAGTAAATTTATAACTAAGTTGAAAATAGGTATTCATGTAGATCTGTTTCTTAGGAAGAAAGATGCTACTGTAACCATAATTTAATATGATTAAGTTTATATTATAATTTAACCACTACTGGTTGTCAAAGCATCACTTTTAAAATGCATAGCTATGATAAACATTAGGGACTCTAAAAAAAACAAATTAATAATTTTTATCAAAATGTTGTATTTTTCTCTTAAGCCCATTCCTACTTAGTTGAACACTATATTATTAATATTTAATATTTATGTGAGAATACTGCCCAAACCTGCAATTAAAGTGAATATTTGATTAATGAGCCATTGATGAAAATAACAGTGGAATTCAACCAAGTGTATTCGATTTGTTCTTCTTTCCTATTCTCTCTTTAGTGAGAGGGTGAAACACGCTCTGGGCCACCCCCACCCCCCATCCCATATATACATTTCTCTGCTGAAATTCCACAACACAGGGACAGAAAATTCTGTCCATCACACAGGGTAGAGGAGGCAACGAAGCCGTCTGATGCTGCAGTAACTTGACCACAGAAAACAGCCATCCTGTTAGATTTCCAACAGGTCACACTCCTCCCCAGCGACCCCAGTCATAAACTTTGTATGAGCTGCAACCAGTGCTACAGTTATAGACAGAGACAAGTCAACTTCAGAGCCCATCAGAAAGGATGGCATGGCTTGGAATTATTTGCTCTTGCTTTTGCAAAACAAGAGAGAATGAAATCCTTCCATAATTTAGGAATTAGGCATTAATGAAATGATAGTCTGGGCCACCGTAGCTTCCCTTCCTCTAAACTTCGATGACCCCAGAAAGCCTTCCTGAAGCTAGTGTGGATGCCTCAGGGGCCCAGAGGAACTGGGCTGGAGTTTTCCTGAAGGATGCACCACTTCACTGCAAATACTAATCTTAAAATGAGTCTTCTAATAGGCACCTATCATCTGGCACTAGGGAACAACAACAAAAAAAAAACGCGTCTGAAAGAAAAATGAAATAAGTTTAAAAATAGACTTGTATGAGGAAACGTTGGAGGATATTAATTTCAAAGGGGACATGTGCACACGAGAGAAAAGAACCTCTGCTTGGCTAATAGGACGCCTCTGCCCTCCCCACATCCTTCCCGCGATGATGGTAGTTGGTGTTTGAGTGGTACAGTAACGGTTACACACTCAAAGAGTTAAAATATAAGCCTTAATACATGACTGCTTTTAAACTGTAATGTCCTTATAACGCAAGTTCTTATCAGAGGTCTGCACTGCACTTGGCAAACAAGACGTTCTACCTTTTAAACAAATAATTCACTAGGTAATTAAATTCAAGTGAGATTACTCTAATTAAATACACACTGCTGTTGAATCATAATTTCTATGTGGTCTAGTTAAAGATGAGCAATCTCTTATTCCCGACCGAAAAAAAAAAAAAAGCTTTAGAAGAATTCCCTGGTGGCTGGAAGAATAGATGTACTCGCACTGCACAGAGGTCATTTCAAGAAGAGAAACTACCAGGACCTGGGGGTGGAGGTAAGGTTCTCCTGCCTGGGGATTCCCGAGGTTTTCGGGCTGTTAGCTCTGGGTTCTGTGTTGAAAGGCTGCGGAACCCCACAGGAAGTCGCAGCGACCTACCTCCTACGCTAGTTACGTGCACGCGCGCACAGCCGGGCGTCCGGGGCGCGAGCCTAACGCAGGGTCCCCCGCGCCACCTAGGCCCCATGCCCAGGGCGCGCCGGAGGCCCGCGCCGGCCCAGGAAACCCAGGACTTAAGCAAAATGAAAAGTCACTTTGTCCCCCACGCCGTGCTCGGCCCGCCTCCCTCTAATGGCATTAGGAGCCGCCGCCACCGAGGCGCTCCGGGGGCGCAGAAGTCCCCTATGGCTTTGATCTGCGCCTCTCGGCTGCCGAGAGCTGACAGTCGGCTGCGCGGCCGCCCGGCTTTCATTTGTCAGACACGCGCTTCCCCGTGTTCCCGAGCAGGCAGCTACACCTGTACTGCGAGAATTTACATCGCCGTGCTCCGGGATGGCATTGATTTGGGACGGGTGAACTACAAACACAAACTAATTAAAAACTGCATAATGGCGCCCTACAGGAACACAGGAGAAAAACAAATAAATACAAGTGCAGCTGGCACGGCGATCGCACCTCTGCCCCCGCGCAACCGTCTGGTGACATCAAATTATAAACCCTGCAAACCCGCACACCACTGCCGTGGCTCATATTGGAGGCCTAACGGGAACAATCTGGTTAATTAAGGGGCGGTTTATAAAATATTTACGTGTGTGCGCACGCATGTAATTCACTTCCTCCGACACTCGGGGACGGCGACGTCGCGACACTCCAGGCCGGGCCAGCGTGGCCCATTTGTCTACCCTGGGAAACGCAGGCCGGTTGGGGAGGCTCCGGGCGCCGGACCACGCTTCGCCCTCCCGCCCGCCGCGCTCCAGGGAGCCAAGCCCCCAGTACATCCAGACACTCGTTCTGCATGGGAGACCGTGCGGGGCACTGCCCTGAGCATGTCACTGTCCCGCGTCCTTTGCCTCTGGGCGTTTTGCTCCCCTGGTTTTCCTGGCGTCTCCTCCGCGGGGCCCCCTGGGCTACTTCTGCCCAGGCGCGCACGTCTCGCCGCGGGGTCTCCGCAGTCCCGCGCGCTCAGGACTTTAGCTGGGTGCTACTCTTGGCCAGGAGGCACCAGGGGTGTCCCCGGTCGGGCCCCCGCGTGGGTCTGAGCGTGCAGCGGCAGGAGCGGGCAGGCCCGGCACACAGGGATCGGGGTCGAGAGGGCCGCGGCATCACAGTCGCCGGCCCGACCCACCTCCTGGCCTGGCGCCCATGGGCGCCCGGGTTACAGCTGGGCGCTCCGGAGAGGGTCTCAGCTGCCCGGGACTGTTTGACACTCGCCTCGCTGTCGCCAAGCGGGTGGCTTTCTGGCTGGATCTCGCTGGAGAAACTAAGTCTTATATGAGTGTTTAACAAGACTCAAAAATCAGGGTGCGAGCTTCGGGGCGGGTGGACGGGCCGTAGTCGCGAGGCGCGGACCAGGGTCAGGCCGCCCCGCCCTGCCACCGAGCTGCGGCCCAGCGCTGTAGCCCTGGCATCTGCAAAGTAATGGCCATTTTGAAAGGCAGGCGATGAGGTCAAGGCGACGACGGCTGCATCCCCGAGTCGGATCTGCGTCGCCCGGTTCTCGGATCCAAAGGCAGGTCTGTGATGGCTCCAGGGAGTGGGCTGTTTCCCCACGAGCTTCCTCCTCTTCTTCAGAGACCTAGGTCACCAACGCTTCAAAATCGGTGGAGAATTATTTCAGAAGAAATGAAATTGTAAATGAGGATGCCGTTTGGTTGGTTTAATCTCATCCTTATGTAAATATGTGGGGGGCAGGGGGAGGAAAGAGAGCTGGATGAACGTTTATCGAGGGGCTGGGGAAAGAAAAAGGACACGGTATTTTTCGGATTGGTGATAACGATTCCCTCCTATTAGAAAACTAGCACCGCCCACCCCCAATAATGAAAAGGAGCGAGTAAACTTTCCATCGAGTTGGCTCAAACACGCACCGTGCATCAGTACCTCCGTCCCCCGCCCCCCCGCCCCGCCCGGTACACATCCCCGGGCCCTCTCTCCCCACCCCCACCAGAGTCACCTCCCTCCGGAGCCTAGTCTGCACACAAGCGCCGTGCACACACACACACACACACACACACACACACACAAGAGTGCACCCAGAGGCCCACGTCCCAGCTGCGGCGCGCAGAGGGTCCGGGCCTTCCAGCCAAAGGGTCCCGGCAACTGCCCCTGCTGAGCTCCGCGGGGTCGCGCCTGCGATGGGGCCAACTGCCGCAGGTCCCTGAGTGGGGGTCCTTACTGAGCACAGGGCTCCCAGACCCAAGCCAGGACACCGCCCGGGCGGAGCTCCACTTCGGCCGCGCAGCGACCCCTAGGTCTGGCTTTGCACCGTTCCCAGGCCCTGCCTCCGGCTCAGTGAAGACCGGTGGCGACAGGGTCGGGGGATGCTCTGGTCGGCGAGGCATCCAGACCAGTGGCCCGGCCTGCCTGAGCAACCCCTTGCGAGGCGGGGACGGTGGTTGAAGATCTGAGAAGCGGGTCTCTCCCCAGTCACCCATCCTGAGCAGCAGGGCCCCAGGCTGTCGGTTTTCGACAGCGGGGCGGCCGAAGCCCCGCAGCCTGCGTACCCCTCCGGTGCCCACGGGTCCGGGCGCAGGACCAGGCTGGTCCGTCTCTTGACCCCGCGCCTTTTGGGCCACCAGAGTGACAGCCCTGGACGTCAGAGGGCTTAGGTGGTGCACTGGGCCGGCCTCTTTGGGGAAAGTTCTGGATCCATTGGGCGGTATTTAAGTCAGCCCGAGGTCCGGGCACAGGGCCTGCTGTCTTGGCTCAGGCACCCCGGGCCTTCCTGGGCCCCCCTGGACCGCTTGATGATAAAAATGAGTAGAGGGCTGGTGGGAAGACGTCGAGCCAGCTGGTCTCTAGATCCTTCTCTTCCCCTCCCCCCTCCACGATGGGAAGCAGATTTCTTCTTTTTTTAATTTTAATTTTAATTTTTGTTGACGTTGCTTCCTAGTTTTCCACGTGCAAGTTTTGGGGTAAAGGGCCAAGGAGAAAGCAGGGAAGAGATGGGGAGCGGTGGTTGCCAGGCTCCATTAGGATCCCAGCACCTGACCCCTCAGGGAAAGAGAAAGGCCACAGGCACCTCTCCAGGGCTCCCTGGGAGCAAAGCCACAGGCCTTTCTGGTACTAGTTCCCCCATCACCTCCTTATCCTCAGGCACCATTTCTGGTGTGCCATTCCCACTCACCTCCCAGGTGCCTTCAGGAACCTACAATCACTTCATGACCAGAAAGGAGGTGGCACAGACCAGGCACAGCGGGTGGCACTACTGGCCTGGTTGAGGGTCAGGACAAAGGCTGCTGCCCTGTCTCCCTCCATCTCCCCCCAGGTTGTGAGGGCTACAGTGTGATGGGAGTCAAGGTGGGCTGTTGCAGGTAGGAGGTGGGCAGGTGATTCATCCCTGTGGCTGAATCTTGACACTGAGTATTTTCTCTGGGCTTACATTCCACCTGGTTCTCCAAGTCACACAAGAGGGCTTATCTCACCTGTATTTACCTGTCACCGTGAAATGTGACACTGGAGTTTGCTAAACAGGACAGCAGTGGGGATGGCCAGTGGGTTTGTTTTGGGGAGAGGGAGTTGGGGGAGAGGGAGCTGGGTAGTGCAGGGTGGTGGGCTGGGCAGCAGGAGGAAGCTGTGGCTAGGGGCTTCCCAGAGCAGGACTGACCACCTGCGGCCCCCCAGAAGCTGTCAGAGCAGGAAAGGAGCCCAGGCAGTTGCACGGGGTTTCTGGCATGAGCAGGGACTGGTTAGTGGGGTGGGGGTAGGGGTTGGAGAAGAGGGAGGATGTTATGAACAGGAAGAAAACCTGACTCCGAACACAGAAAATAAAGCCTGATTACACAGCTGGTAATTAGTAATTACTATTATGGGCGTTATTGTCGCTAATTATAGGTGGCGGCTCTGTGACTGTCCTCAGGCCCCCAGATGGGGGAAACGGGATCTTTCCTGATGCTCGGGGAGTCCTTGGACCTAGTAGGTTGGGGCCGCTGGAATAGGGAACTAGAGGATGGTGATCGGGTCGGTGTCCAGGGTGCAGGTGGCCCAGGTCACCAGCATCACAGCGTTCTGGGGGCATGGCCTCAGTTCTGTTGCCCCAAACGGCCCCCAAACGAGGCCGCCACCCAGGTCCCTGGATGAAATTCCCGCCGGGTTCCGCGTGCCCGAACGCAGCAGCAGGGAGTACACGCCTGGCGCCGGCTGCAGCTTAGGAGATGGAGCGCAAAGCGGCCCCGGGGGGCCAGGCAGGTACCCTGAGTGCGCTCCCCCCCTGGCCTCCAGGACCAAGCCACTGAGCGCAGCGCAGAAGCGGCCTGCCCGAGAGGTCCAGGACACGGGGAGGCGAGGAGGACCTTGCCCTCGGCGTCTGCGCCCCAGCCCCACGGGACCCCAGGCAATCCGGAGCCACCTCCCAGCGCGCGCTCTGCCCCGCCGGGTCGCTCGCCGCTCTTCTGGCGGGGGGAGGAGAGGGAAGCCGGGTCCCCGGCCTGGTCGCGGCGCCGCCTCGGGCCGGCGCGCTCCACACAAGTTTACTTCCTGCCGTTGCTCACCTAGTGGACAAACGAGGGGGTCCAGGCCAGGCTGGCCTCTCCCATCACCGGGGTGGGGGCGGATTGCTTCCCTCCCGGCTGCAGTGGTCCTTTCTCCGCAAAGAAAAATGGTCCTTTCCCCTCACCCCCAAGAACCGACCATCTGCTTCCCCCAAGCTAGTGGCTTCCCAGCTGGGGTTGCCCTTTCTCAAAGTTTTCACAATTGGAAAAGCCTGCAGGGATCGGACGCTTCCCGCTTCTCCAAGTGCAGCGAGGCCAGCCTAGCCCCTGCCTGATGACCTGTTAATACCTAGTGGGGGCCACGGGGACGCCACGCCCGCGTCGGTGTGTCGCTCCACGCCGGTTTCGCGGCACTTCCGCCAAAGATGACCCGGGGAGCCAAAGGCAGCATGGACCTCGGAGGAGAGGCCGCTCCCCGCCGGCTGTCATCGCGCTCCCGCCCGCCCCTTCCCCGCCGCCCGAACGGTGGAAAAGCAGGCGCTGAGGTGTTTTTTGTAAGCAAGCAGGACACACCTCGGCTGCGAAACGGCCAGCTGCGGTGTCCGACAGCTGTAAACCGGCGTCGACAGGTTGTCAGACAGCCCCGGGGGCCGGCGGGGAAGGAGCCCGCGGCCTTCGGGCCCGCACCCGTTGCCCGGCCGCTCGCGCGGCCACCGCGGGAGGAGGTGGCCCGGCCGGCGCTGGGCACCACGTGCTCGCCGGGAGGGGCGGGAGCAGCCGGCGAGGGCGGGCGGGAGGCAGGGAGGGGGCAGGAGGGGAGCCGGGGGCGGGGCCAGCGCTCAAGGGGATGCCAATCAAAGCATCAACTTCAAATTGTGTCTGAAAGCCCCGCCGCCGAGCGGAGGGCGGCCGCCGCAGTCGGCGCGCGATCGCGGATCCGGGCGCAGGCGGGAGCCGGGCGCCAGCGAGCACCCGGCAGAGGAGCAGCCACCGGCCCCCGCCTCCGGGCCGGCCCGAGCGCGCCCGGCCGGCGTCCCGCTCCCCAAACCGCGCCTCCCCCGCCCCCTGCGCTTCCCCCCCTCCCCGCCACCCCTTAATACTTGCCCGCCGCCGCCGCCGCCGCTACCGAGTCCGCGGACATGTCCTTCCCGCAGCTGGGCTACCCGCAGTACCTGAGCCCCGCGGGGCCCGGCGCCTACGGCGGCGAGCGCCCGGGAGTGCTGGCCGCGGCTGCCGCGGCGGCCGCCGCCGCCTCGTCGGGCCGGCCCGGGGCGGCGGAGCTGGGCGCGGGCGCGGGCGCGGCCGCCGTCACCTCGGTGCTGGGCATGTACGCGGCGGCCGGCCCGTACGCGGGCGCGCCCAACTACAGCGCCTTCCTGCCCTACGCCGCGGACCTCAGCCTCTTCTCGCAGATGGTGAGTGAGCCTGGCCTGCTCGGCGCCCCGCACGCGGCCCGGGGCCCGGGTCCCGGGTCCCGGGTCCCGGGTCCCGGGTCCCGGGGCAGCTCGGGGCGCGGGAGGCGAGAGCGGGCGCCGGATCGGCCCTGCCGGCGGGGCCGAGGAGGTGGTGGCCGCGGGCGCTCGAAGAGGCCGGCCGGGAGCGGCCCCGCCACGGGCCCCGGGAAGCCGGGAGGTGGGAGGCTTGGGCTGCGCAGGGGGTCTTGCTGGGAGTCGGCAGGCCGCGGGAGCAGGCCCGGGGCGCGCGGCCGGCGCTGGAGGTCGGGGCCAATCTCGCCCGGCGCCCCTGGCTCGGTGGCGGCGGGGCGGCTCGGCCCGGTTTACCCGGACGCCCCTTCCCGGCCCGCGGGCCCCGCTGGCGCGACCATTGCAGCGTTTGGGCTGAGCCAGGGAGACTCGATTTTCTCCCTCTTTGGCAGGGCTCTTGCAGTTGTATCTGAACCCTTTAAAGCGTAGTAGAGGCGGTCAAAATAAACCTAACAATGGAGATCCGACAGGCCGAGGGGTCTCTTAGAGGCTTGAGCGCAAATTTGAAATTAAACAAAAAATGAAGGCGAAATAATTGTTGGCGTCTGAAACGGTGTTTGCTTTGACTTTCGTAAGTTGCCAAAGTTTTCATTTCATTTGCACCGAAAGAAAAGCACTTTTCTTCCTGCGTTGCATAATGGAGGATTGAAGAGAGTGGTGTCCCTGGGCTTAAAATAAATGCTGTCCTCTTAGGCTCCTGCCCCAGTGGGTGTCACATGGAGGAGTCGGGGGCTGCAAATTTCATGCTCCGCGGGGCCGTTGATCTAAAGGGTCCATTTTCCTAGGTCTGACTGCAAAGTCTGCCTTAAACTTCGGGCTGCTGGGAATGGCTCGCCGGGCGCGCGGGTCGGGGAGGCAGACCCCTCCTGCACTGCTGCCCGCGGGGTCACGCAATTTGCGAGGACCCCCCCCCCGCCCACCCACACACCCCCGCCACGTCTCCCCACTCCGCGAAGAAGAGACAGGAAATACATACCCGACAATAGTAAAGGAGCAAAGCGGCCGGTGTGTTTTCCTGTAACTTTTCTTGTAGTTTTGAAAAGAAAGCCTATTTCTCTGAAAGCGGCCCCAGCTGCCTTTCAGATCGGTTGCTATCAAAAAAGATCAGCTCCCATTTTGTTCTGGCGGCTGGGAGGCAGGGAGAAGCGTTGAGAGATTTACAAGGTATCCTTTCAAAAAGAATTCCCAGCAGAGACGAGGCCGAAATGTCTTCCTTACAGTTACAACGAAAATAATTAGAAAAGTGCAAAGTACATTTTGCAAAGATTAGGCAAAAACGAAATCTGGCCGGAGAAACCTTGTCTCTGGGCCTCGACCACCGAACTAATTAGTCAAAGAAATCTGCTTTTTGCAACTTTCTCCAGAGTCCCGGTTCCCCTCTCTGCTAACACAACAACTCGACAATTTTTACATGAAGGATTATAATTTTTTTACAGAAATTTTGAATACAGATGTGTGCCAGTTGGGAAACCCACGTGCGTTTGTAGGGGAGGGGGGCCTCTGTGGTGAGGATCTGCTCCCATTGTAGTGAGGTTGGGAAGGGAGATGCTTGTTTTTTTTTCTCTTTTACGGAGGGGAAACTATATAGAAATCCAACCACCCCGCCCCCAAAGGTAGATATACGTGCGCATGTGTTTCCTCCTGGTCTCCTGATGCTTCCTGAAAGGAAGCCTAAATCCAAACCCAAATTCTAGGTCTAGGTTTCCAAGCCTTTACGGTTGGGGATTTGGAAGTACAAAAGATAAAATTGTGAGTGAATGTCTGTCTGGGCAATTTATGGTAATAATGAGGCCTAATGAGGTTGTTAGAAAGATAAAATGTTATTTACCAAAAAACCTGATGGGATAATTTGACTTGCTGTGTTTTACTACCGATGATAAAAAGAATATTGATTGCAAATAAATCACGGCCTCTAAATGCCTTGCAAACAGTCTGTGCTTACTTGCTCCTGATCAAAGTCAAACTTGAGAGATAAAGTCTTGGAGCAGAGGCCTAGGAAACAGTTCTGCTCTGCGCGGTTGGTGCTCAGGGCCCTCCCGTTAATGTTTTACCGGATAAACCCTCTTTTTGTATTTAAAAAAAACAAATGGTGTTTTTGTTATTGTTGTCGGTGATGGCCAGGATTAAAATTTTAAATTACCTGTCACCCACTGTAGACCTTTAAGTGCGGGGCGGGCGAGCCATTCTATGCAGGTTAATTTGGGAGCTAAAAGGAGTGTGCTTTCATTTTAAATTGCTGGTGGATTTGGACTCTCAGAAAACTCAGGATGGTTTATTTTGTTTGACCCCCTCAGGGTCAAAGGGAGGGGGCCTGGGCTCTTGGTTCTCTACGTTTGGAGAAACTGTTTTATCAGCCTGGTTAAAAGGTTTTCCCCTCTAGCGAGTGTGAGATAAACTTGGACACCCGGGCTTCTGGAGTTGTTTTGGGAGGTGGGGCTGGGGGCCCTGCGGGCGGCCTAGGGAAATCCTAGGGGCTGCGGCTCCCGCTGTGGTCTCCTAGAGATTCTAGGATTCTGCAACTTTTCTTGAGTGACAAAAATACCTCCATGATGGGTGGAAGGGCAGTTTCTGGAGGCAGCTTCTGGTCTGACCCCCTCTTCCAACCCGGGTGGTGCATTAGGACTAGGCTTCCCATTCTGGAGCCGGCGGGAGCGTCTGCCTCCCACTTTCCCAGTTTGGGGGACTCATCTCTCTCTCTCTCTCTCTCTCTCTCTCTCTTCCCCCTGCTTTCTCTCTACTCTCTCGCTGGGCCTTGTGGCTGCAGGGTTCACAGTATGAGCTCAAGGACAACCCCGGGGTGCACCCCGCCACCTTCGCCGCCCACACGGCGCCGGCCTATTACCCCTACGGGCAGTTCCAGTACGGGGATCCTGGGCGGCCCAAGAACGCCACGCGCGAGAGTACGAGCACCCTCAAGGCCTGGCTCAACGAGCACCGCAAGAACCCCTACCCCACCAAGGGCGAGAAGATCATGCTGGCCATCATCACCAAGATGACCCTCACGCAGGTCTCCACCTGGTTCGCCAACGCGCGCCGGCGCCTCAAGAAGGAGAACAAGGTGACGTGGGGCGCGCGCAGCAAGGACCAGGAGGACGGCACTCTTTTCGGAAGCGATACCGAGGGGGACCCTGAGAAGGCCGAGGACGACGAGGAGATCGACCTGGAGAGCATCGACATCGACAAGATCGACGAGCACGACGGCGACCAGAGCAACGAGGATGACGAGGACAAAGCCGAGGCGCCGCGCGCGCCCGCCGCGCCTGCCGCCCTCGCCCGGGACCAGGGCTCGCCGCTGGCGGCCGCCGACACGTTCAAGCCCCAAGACTCCCCCCTGGGCCTGGCCAAGGAGGTCCCGGAGCCTGGCAGCACGCGCCTGCTGAGTCCGGGCGCCGCGGCGGGCGGCCTGCAGGGCGCGCCGCACAGCAAGCCCAAGATCTGGTCGCTGGCCGAGACGGCCACCAGCCCCGACGGCGCGCCCAAGGCCTCGCCGCCTCCCGCCGGCCATGCGGGCGCGCACGGGCCCCCCGCGGGCGCGCCGCTGCAACACCCGGCCTTCCTGCCCAGCCACGGACTGTACACCTGCCACATCGGCAAGTTCTCCAACTGGACCAACGGCGCGTTCCTCACGCAGGGCTCGCTGCTCAACGTGCGCTCCTTCCTGGGCGTTGGCGCGCCCCACGGCCCGCACCTGTCCGCGCCGCCGCCGCCGCCGCAGCCACCCGTCACCGTGGCCGTGGGGGTGCTCCACGGCGACAAGGCCTCGTCCCGCAGCAGCCCCTCGCTCCCAGGTACAGCGCCCCGGGACGTCCGCCCTGCCCCAGGCCAGTAATCCGGAGCCCGGGCGATGCTGGGGATGGAGGGGAGCTCTGGCCCCGGAGGGTGAGAGGCGGTGACCGCTGAGCTCGGGGTTGAGCAGTAATCCCTGCCTGAATTCAAGGAGCGAGGCCACGGCCCGCCGGCTCTCCCGAGAAAGCTGAGCTCTACCCGCTGGCCTGTCCCGGGGGAGGCAGGGAGGTTTCCCTGGAGACACTTCCCAGGAACGGGGCGGGGTGGGGGGGGAGGAGGCCTGTGCCCCTCTGCGGCACCCCTTCCCCCCACTGTCTCTGGGCCCTAACGCTCTGCCTCTTCCCCTCCCTCGCAGAGAGAGACCTCATCCCCAGGCCGGACTCGCCGGCACAGCAGTTAAAGTCGCCCTTCCAGCCCGTGCGCGACAAGTGAGTGCCGTTGGTGTTTACCTCTGGGTAGGGGCGAGGGGGATTCGGGGGCCGGAGGCTGAGCAGTGGCAGGCGGCAGAGGGGTCGCGTAAGTTAGCGTGGATGGGGCGCTGTCCACCAGCCGGGCGCCCTGGCCAGCGTAGTCCGCCCCGGTTTCTCCCGAGCCGGGAGCGTCGCGGGGGCAGGTCACGCCGCCCCCCAGGCGCTTGGCTGGCAGCACCGGCCATGCTGGGTCCCAGCTTCCATCCACTGACAGCGCTGTGTTCTTCTTGTCTTGCTGTGTTTCCCCTGCAGCTCGCTGGCCCCGCAGGAGGGGACGCCGAGGATCCTAGCAGCCCTCCCATCAGCCTGATCCAGGGTCTTCTTTTACTTTTGCGGGGGGAGGGGGGAGAAGTTCGGGAGGGAGGGGGTGAGGGAGGAATCAAGACAAATATTTCAAACTGGTGTAAAGGGCAAATCTGGCAACGAAGTCAAGGACTCCCATCCATCGCTTTCTGCAGAAAGGGGCTCGTCCGGCCCGAGCTCGCGTCCAGGCAGCCCGGCCTCTGCCCGCCGCCCCGGGGGGCCGTCACCGTGCTCCGGGCATTATCAGTTCGGTAAATGCCCCCATGTGCTTCTGTCTTTCTTTCTTTTTTTTTTTTCCTTCTGTATATAGAGTGATTTCAGATTGTAAATAGCGCGTCAGCGAACCTGTCTAAATCATATATTTTTGTCTAATAAACTAAATGAAATGATGGCCACTGCTCCTGCTGCTGTGTGTGGCTGGGTGTCGCTGGGGGCGTCCTCAATCCTGGAATCAGGAATCCTGGCATCGTGGCAGGGCTCTAGTGCCTGTGGCTGGGGAAAGAAGCTCCGGGGGAGTTTCCACCCCAAAGGCGGGTGCTTCTCAGTCTCCTGATCGGTGTTGCGTTTGTTAATGTTACCAGGGCAATCCTTGTTGGCAGTTCAGTTCTTTCCAACTCTTACACATTTATCTGGACACGCCCTTCTCAAGACATAAATGAGTTTGATTTTAGGCAGTTTATAAAACGATTTTTTGAAGTGGGCAACGATGGGGGAAAAGTGAAAAGAATTTCCAATCCTCTCCCCAAAGGAGGACTTCGTATTTGAAATCAGTTTATAACCAGTTGTCTCAGAGGTGCATCGTGGCGTCGGGGCGTTTCATAGGTAGAATGAGGACATAATGGAGTATGAAATTTTGCTTTCAGTGTATTTTTTAGTTATTTGGCTAAATCACTCATGGAGAAATTGGAATTTTTTTTCTTTTAACTCTCCTGCCAGGGATGCAGCTTCGTGGTTCTCTGGGCGTGTGAGCGACGGGGCTGCAGTAGTGTGTGGGGGTGACAAAGAGGGGAGCGGGCTTCGGTCTCCCAGGGACGCCCCTTTAAACTCATGCGCCCTGCACTGGGCGCACCCAGCGAGCGAGCCGAGGAGCCGGTAACGCCCAAATGGCCGCTGGGCTGGGAGGTAGCTGGAGTGATGGTAGGAAACAATGCAGAAGGAGCCGGCCCGGAGCCTCGGGAACCGCACTGGTCAGGACTGAGGGCCGTGGGGCGTGCGGAGCTGGATGCACAGCCTGCACTTCCAGAGGGTGCAGGACCCTTGAATTGGTGAACACCGCGAAAGCAGGCTTTGTAAAACTGCCAGTGAGGATGGGGGCTGCGGAGGTACCCGGCCCAGTGGGGAGGAGGCCGAGTCCCCGGGGTCGGACAGGACCTCCCCCACCCCGAGCCGAGCCCCAGATTCGCCCTCGAGACCCTCGGGACCCGCTGTCCCGGGGCCACTCGCGGCGGCGAGGGACGCGGCTGCGGGAGGAGAAAGCCGGGCGCGGCCGGCTGCCCCTGGCTCCTCTGCGGCGAGGAAAGGGGCGCTCGTGCCCGGAACCAGCGGGCGCCACCCACCGGACCGCCCCCCCCCCGCGCCCGCGTCCTTCTCCAGCGCCTCCCCCCGCCGCCATCGGTCTAGAAGAAAAGGTCCCCGCTTGCCGCCCCAGAGGCGGGAGGAAGTGCGAAGGGGCGGCCGCGGCAAGCGTGGCCCGACGGCACGTCGGGGCGCGCGGGTGCGGAGCGTGGAGCCGCTGGAGAGCCGGGCCGCGGAGCCGAGCCGAGGACCGGCTGGCGGGCGGCGGCCGCGGTGGAGCCGCTTCCAGTCCGAACGGACGTTCTCGAGGCGCCCTCTATGGGCCGCAAGCGGAATAGGGCCCTGGTGGAGGCGTCAATCTCGCTCCTGGGGTAGGGCCCCAAATCTGGGGGTCCTTGGCTTTGGGGGTGCTGTGGACGCGAGCCTCGAATTATGTTGGAGGGGCTTCCTCTGTGTTCTAGAGTGCCACCCACTTGTTTGAAATCGGGAGTGTGTGTTGCTGGGCCTACTGTGTAGGCTGCTGGCGTTTGGGGAGAAGGGCTAGAACCAGGCTCCAGGCGGGTGTTCACGTTGTCCCCAGGGTCCCTTGCCGAGTCAGAGAGGAGCTTCTGGCCTGTCTTCGATGCTAGGACTGCAGGGGACAGTGCGGCCCTCCGCTCCCCATTGCAGAGCTCTGGAACAGAACCTTGGGTCCCGCCCTGACCTCTGGGACCCGACGCCTCCTGTGCTCCTGGGAGAGTGCGTGCTGCCAGGTCTTAGAGGAGCAGTGCTCTGCTCCTCTGATGAGGAAGTGCGTTCTTGGCCCACAGACAAGCTGCTCTGGCGGCCAAAACGTGCGGGGAAACCCCTTCTGAGCTACTGCCGGAAGCAGCAGGTGGGATTCAGGTGGGCTATGGAGTCCTCAGCCCCTGGCCCAGTTCCACTGTCTTTACTCCTAAACCCCAGAATCAAATAGGATAGTCCATGCAGGTGTTTCTGCTTTCAACCCATATTTCCATTCTTTCTTTCTATCCAATACATTTGGGACCCCTGGATGCTGCCGCCCAGGTGGCTGAGCCACCAGGGGGGGTCTGAGGCCTCAGAACCCTGTGGCCTAGAAGTCGTGAAGGGTCCGTGCCCTCCTCCTGGGGACCAAAGCTTCACTGCAAAGAAATCAGATTGCCAGCCTCAGAATAATTTTCCTCCATTGAAGAGCTAGACATGAATTTTTAATTGAGCATTGAAAAGCATTTGTGTCCTTTGTGTGCTGTTTGTTTATATCTTTCCCAACCACTGCAGCCACCTAAGGGTGTGCACGCCTAGGGGTGTGCGATACCCCACGGGGAGGTCCTGATGAGCCCAGTGTTTCAGCACCTGAACTATCTGGGAGTGCACATAGAAACCCCCTTCTCTTTAAAGCCAAAATGGAAGTTCTTCTGGTACTTTCTGTGTGAACAGAGGTGCTCTCTCCCACCTTCCGCTACCGGTACCCAGCACAATTTCAGAGGGTGGCAGTAGCCCTGTAAGGAGGAGACTAAACCTGAAAATGGGTAAGGGTGAGGGATGTCCACTGGATTAATGCTGGCAACTTGGCCTCCCTCCTCCCTAGGGACCAGGTTCCCGTAGAAAGGGTACCCCGTGTCCGGGACAGCAGACTTCTGTCTTTATTAGGTCTTATTTTTGGGGAGAGGGTAAAGAGGAAACCCGATTTGGAGACCTCTCTGCTCCAGCTCAGGCCGGCAGAGGTGACGGGGAGATGATCCAGGTGTGGTTTTTCTAGACCAGCATCTCCCCTCAGACATTGCTGGTCTGAGGACTTGGGGGGTGGGTGCAGGCCCCATCCCAATCGGTGACCCGCTGGTCTCTGAAACCTCACTGCTCCCACCCTCCTTCCCTCCCTCCCCCGATCAATTATAATCACCAGCACATTTATCTCGCCTGCAATATGGAGAATTCATATTCATATCTCGGTTTTAGTGGCCTGACACTGATTAATGTAATACTCGCCGTGACTCCGAAGGGCTGCCACCCGATGAATCATGTCCTATAAAGTTTCAGTCGTCCTTGTAGATGGGGCTGCCGGGGAGCTAGGAAGCCGGAGGAGAGGGAGGGAGGGGGAGGGGAGAGAGAGAGGTCAGGGTGGGCGCACACCCGTGGCGGTGATGCCCCAGTCTGGGCGCCGGTCCTCTTCCCTGTAGTGGAGGCCCTGGCAGGGCCCTGGCCCCTCTGCCCGAACCCGTCTCCTGAGCCGAGGCCTCTTTCTGGCCCTGCAGCCCTGGGGTTTCCTGACGGTGCCGGCAGGCCCGGGGTTGCCGGGTGGCCGAGGCAGGGTCAGGCTGGGGCTGAGGCTGCCGGGTGGCCGCTCCGGTTTATGGCGAGATTGGAGCCCAGAGCACTGTCCTGAACGTGGTGCGGGAAGTGTGCCATGGGAATGGGATTTTGCCCCTGGGGCATTCAAGTTGGAGGTCAGAAAGGAGGGAAGGAAGCTAAGGCCAGAGGGGGTTGCTGGTGGGGGGTGGCTTGGCACAGGTTTGGGGTACACAGGCCATGGGGGCTTGGGAAGCCTGCCCAGCCTCCGGCGGTCTCTGCTCCCCGCCTGGGCTGTCCGGGCCGCATTGCAGGGCCCAGCACTGGGGCATGAGTCAGGCAGGCACTCAGGCCTCCTCCCAGCGCCCAGAGAGAGGAAGCTTTGGGGACCTGACACTGAGCACGCGCCCTGTGCCTTGTGGTCCCTCGACTTGCCTGGCCCTGGGGAGCTTCCTGTCTCATCTCTCTGGCCTCAACTGGAGGATGCAGCTCCAGGTGGGGGGGTCAGCGGGGGAGGGTTGGCCCAGGGGTGGTGAATCCAGGGTTGGGTGGGCCAGGAGGTAGAACAAGGAGGTAGAGGGGTGCACTCCAGGAGTAGTGACAGTGCCCAGCCGCCTCAAGGGGTCCTCTGAACTGGCCTGAAGGGAGCAGGGCCCCCAGGAAAGGTTTCCTGGGCTGCGCCTGTCCACCCAGGGGCATGGGGTGACTGGTCTCTCCAAGTAAGAAGCTCCGCAGCCGTCCCCTCTCAGCTCTGCTGGGGACAGAGAGCCTGCAGGTCTGCCCCAGCGCCCCTCTGAGCCAGTGGCCCTAATTATAGCTCGGAGCTGAGAGGCCTCAGAAGGTCATCCCACGGGGCCTGCTGGCTGCCTTTGTGCCCCAGCTACTGCAGCTGGATGCAGACCCCTCCCTCCCAGTACAGACATCTGAAAATGGGCCCCCTTGGGGCAGCACAGGGGGGACAGAGGGGACCCGGTGGCACAGGGACCACGGGGCCTGGGGCCACAGTGCTTTTAGAGGCTTATGAAAATATTTAATTTCTTTTCAGTTGAAAAGAAAAGTTTCTTTTAGGTGGAGGAAAACGTGTCAATAGATACTATCAATATATCCATTCATCCTTGTATCACGCAGCCTTAACATTTCTTTCTTATCATTTGTTTTCAGTGGAGGAGAAGGCCCAGGGCCGATGCAAGTCACCAGGGTAGCACAGGTTGGGGAGGCCCCTGGGGTGGTCGGAAATTCTGGAACTGTCTTCAGTGGGAGGTCAGAGAAGGCAGTGGCCCTGAGCCCAGCAGGGGAGCGGGCAGCACAGTGGGGGCTCTGGGAGGGCTCTCGGGGTGCTCAGGCCTGGTGGACGCCCTACCCGCCCCCTCCAGCATGCTCGCCGGCCCGGGTTGGGCACAAGTGCAGCTCTTCCTGCGGGCCGCTGTTCGGTTTCTGCAGACGCCGCGGGTGTCTCTGATCCCTTAATCCATTTACCCAGCGGACTGAGCACTGGCGGAATGCGGGGACACAATGGCCCGGCTGCACCAGGGGGCCGGCGCACCCACCTACTCCCGCCCCACCGTCCCCATTGTCTGTCCGCAGTCCGCGGGATCCCGGGGCTCGGGGGCAGAGCGCAGTGGTGGCAATAACTCCGAGATGGTTTACATCCTTGAAACCGAAGGACATTTTTTTCTTAATTCCTTCTACTTGAAACTGCCCTTTCGAGCGGGTAAGATGCTGTCCGGGTTCCTCCGCGGGGTCGGAGCTCAGGCACTCCGGGGAGGGAGGCCCGGAGGGCGGGGAAGGTCAGGGGGCGACTGCAGACAGAGGGAGCCATGCGGGCTGGCCACTTGCAGTCTTTCCTCCCTGTGTCTTTTCCCGTTTGCTTGTTTGTAGCTGCTGTAGCTTTGCTTGTTACTGAATTTTAAACGTATGGTTAATTGCCGGGTCCTCGGGTAGCTGCGGCAATGTCTGAAAATATTAAATACATCTGCGAGACGGTGGGAAAGAGAAATTAAAAAGGTGCTGGCTGCAGTGAATGTTAAAAGGATCTCACAATGAAGTGATTAACATTTTTATGAATAAAATTAATCACGCATTAACTCTGCGGCACAGTACATCTGATAGCCAAATGTGGCCCAGGAAGCCCCTTTCTTACACCCAGGAACTTTGAAGGCCTCCTGGGCCCTCAGCAAACATCCAACCATTAGGAATTTCAAAATATTTATGAGAGGATGTGTCAATAACAGCTATCTGAATTTGAGGCATGGAAAAGAAAACCTCCAAAAATACCACCACCGCTAGCACAGGTAGGGCAAAATTTCAAAAGCAACCACCATTTTTTTTTTTTTTTTTCCCTCTCCTTTGGCAAACCCTCAGTCAAAAGCAGCCATTTCCATGCTCGGATATATGCTTCTGGGACTGTGTGGACCTGGATCCAGGAGGGCAGCAGGCGGTAATGGGGGAGGGGGAGGCTGAGTCCCAGAGCCTGGGAGGGGTGCGTTCCCCTGCCCTTGTCCGGGGCCCACGGTTCTGGGGAAGTGGATCGGGGTAGAGGGCGGGCCTCCACATTATTGAAATTTCCAGTCTTGCAGATAATCAACTGCGATTTCTCCTCTACCCGAGTCTCCTCTCCCTCCTTTCTAATCTCTTGCCACTGTGGTTTTGGGATTATTCCAGCAGGCTGTACAAAGGGAAGCAAAGGCATCTGAAGTGTCGCTCTACGGCTGTGGCAAAGGAACAGCATTGCCATTTTGTTGATGTTCCCAGCTCATGTGCGCAGCAGAAGGTGGAATCAAAGCAGCGCGTCTCCTCAGTTCTGCACATTATTTTTCCCCACTGTGGCAAATCTCTCCGAGCTCCGTGAACCAAGAAAACCACGGTCCCTGTTTGAGTTGATATATTAATATTTACTGAGGATTTGCAAGGTCGGGGCTAAATGTCAGCAGATTGCTGGGGCAGTCCTGTGGGGAATAATTAACCAAATCTCACAGCAGTTCATCCTCCTAACATCTTTATTAATCTTTTTTTTTCTCCCTTCCCCTCCTGAAAGAGTACATTGAAATATTGCTTTTGCAACCTTAGAGAAGATTCAGAGTAAGTAATAGTAAAATACTGTGCTGGTGATGTTTGCTTTGGAGGGTCTCTGGACCCTTCCCTGGCAGGTGTTTGAGGGCAGGGGGGCGCTGATGGGTGAATTACCGCTGAGCAGTTGTGATTTTCACCTGCCCTTCCAACACATTTATCCTGACCAATTTGCCAGACACAGTCCTACCGCTTCCGTGATTCGATCCGAACCCTGGCTATGCTGCACAGTCCACTCTGCAGAGCGAGGGGGCGGCCGGCCGCTGCTTCTGGGGGTCTGCCTTCTTTAGTATGATTATAGGTTACACTTAGAACAAGTTGGACAATTGTCTTTAATAAGCTTCATAATTAGTGTCGGGATGCCTCATTACAAGTCATAGCCTGTAGCAGTCCTGGGCCAAACAGCCCTCTGCAATCTGATTTATTTTTTATCAGGCAGCAGGAGCTGTCTGGAGTTTTTGTTTGTATAATGGGGGCCTGCATCAGGCCCCCAGTGTAAAAATACCACCAGGAAATTAATTGCTTCTGTGCGGATTCACCGCAGATGTGTCCTGTTGATCAGAATGGTGTATTTTTGCCTTTGCTGTCCTGTGGTGAGTTGTAAAAAAAATAAAATGAAAGCCAGCAATGCAAACATATTAGCATCAATATAGATTCAGTATGGCATAATTGAAAACATGGGGTTTCAGGGGAAGATGTGCAGGGAAAGTTCAAGTTTCTAGTAAGATTGTTTCCCTTCCTGTTCTCTTTCACAGTTTTTTTTTTTTCTTTTTGATTATATATGAATGGATGTATGTATTGCTCCTAAGTGGAACCATCTCTGGGCAGACATGTGGCTGGAATGTCAGCTGGTTTCTGGCTGAAAGATCTTACAATAACATAAGCCCTAATGGAGTGGCTGATCCCCTGCCCCGAGCCTGACACCAGGGCCCCTGTTTGAGGTCCATGGTTTGACGCTGTTACACTGGTGCCAGGGAGAGCCTGGGCCGCTCTTCCAGGCTCCACCCTGAAGGGGCCTCTGGTGGCTCTGGGTGGGTCGGCCTCGTGTGTGCTCCGCTTTTGCATGTGTGTGCACTTCACGTGTGACTAAGCCATGTGGACAAATCTTTCTCATATGCTCTCTGCGCTGCTCCCTGGGCTCCGGTGTAAATAAATACTTTTTCATCAGACCACTAGATCCCCCTACATTCTGATGAAGTTGCAAATGAGTCCTCCAACTTAGAACATTTTAAATATATTTTTATGCTAATTTGTCCCCGAATTAGAATTTGTCACTTGCATGTTTTATTCTTGGCACTGGACTGTCCGTTGCTGGCGAGTCTATATGGATCACCACGGCTAGGGTGGAAGTGTAGTTCCTCACACCCCTTTGATTTTTCTAGAAGAGTTCCATGAGCTTCGTTTTCTATTCGTCCTTTTTGAGGCCGTTTGAGGTCAGGACTCTGGTTTTCGTGCTCAGCACTGTATTGGGTTGGAGTTGGTCAATTTAACCTCAGCTAACTCAGCAGACTACACCTTATTTATGTAAAAACAAAAGCAGAAATGAATGCTGAATGTGATGTCATGATAAAGATCATGAGACATTGAGAATTGGGCAGGAAAATACATACGTTTCATGTACAGAAGAACAGATTGATCTGGGCTCCTGTGGACGCAGCAGGTGCTTCTGCAGAGGCAGCAAGAATCATGACCACTAGAACCTCTCAGCTGGGGTCTGCAGGGTCCTGTCCATGGGAGGATGCTAGTGGTCACTCTTGGAATCCCACATCCCGCTGATTTGCAGTGGTCTCACAGGCAGCAAATGCTTATAGGTAGGTGTGGGCTCCCTGAAGGAGGGGCACGTGGACCCCTTGCTTGTTCTGCATGAGAACACAGGGGGTGAGGCCTGGGGGGCGTCACCTCCTGGTTTCCAGATAAAGCCCCGGCGGCTGTGCGGCGACCTGATGGGTGAACTCGGGGAGCAGAGGCAGTGGGGGATCCAGAGAAGGTGCCCAGGGTGGGGTGTGTGTGAGAGAGACAGACAGGCAGAGACAGAGAGAGAGGCTGAGAGACAAATAAGGAGAGATGAAGATCCAGAACCACGTGTCTCCTGCTGGGTAACCTACCTTCCTTCATCCTCTTTCCCAGATACCTCTCACCCTGTTCCCACGGAGAACGGCGCAGCAGGGCCCTTAGGGAAACGTGTTCAAAATGCATGTTCCCCAGCAGCCCTTTCCCCATTCCCATTTCAGCAGGCATGGGGGGCCGGGTCTTCTGCATTTTAAATCAGGGTCATTCTGAAGCCCAGGTGGAGCCCACGCTTGGAGAAACACCCTGTGGATACCAGGATGCATTGAATTCCTTCCTGTTAAGGAATCAGCTGACAAGGGGCCTGAGTGTCACCCTTCCTGGTTCATTAACCCTTGAGCTGAGTGTGGGACTGGAAGCACTGTTGGTTCTAAGCACTGCAGAACTGTTCTAAGCACTGCAGAACCAAACAAATTCATCTTCGGCGGTGAGGGTCGTCCATGCTCTCTGGAGGGCTGGGACCCCCAGGCCGTCGTGTGGTGCAAGCTCTGCCTCTGCACAGGCCCTGGGGGGCCGCACCAGTCGCTACAAGCACCAGTCTGTGGCTGTGCCAAGCTGCACGGGGACAGCAGATCTTCCCTGACATCCTGCTGCATCCGTGGCCGGCAGGGCCATTTGTCAACTCCCCACAGTAAACAAGGAAATGATACAATGTTGTCCATCCCCCTTTAATGGCGGGAACTTAAGCGTATGGTGGGTCCCGTATTCGTCATGCAATGGCAGCAGCATCTCCTGACCCTTCATCCCGAGGATGTCCCCTCCATTCCAGGGTCGCTGATTCTCCATGCATGTCATTAACCTTTACGTGTGCACAGTGTTTTCTCTTTTTACTCTTCACGCAGTTGAGAGTCAAAAAGTGGATGACACTTGCTCCGGACGTAGCTGAAAGGATGCAGGCGTGAGAGCTTCTCCTCCGATGAACAGCCAGGCTGAGGATAAGCTGTTGTTGGAAGCCCCTCTGGTTCCAGGAGTGATGAAGCACTGTGGGCGGCACCATCTGAGTTCCATGGGAGAGCTGGGTGCTGCCCACAGCTGGCCTCCACCCTCAGGGCCAGGAAGCCAAGTGCAGGACTCCTTCCAGGGAAAGAGCCTTGAATCCCCAGCACCTACTTGCCTCCTTGCTTTCCCTCCCCTCTTCGCCCACACTTAAAAATAAAGATAGGAAAGAATTTCTTAGCCAAGTTTGAAACCAGCCTCATCTTTAAGGAGTAAAGTTATTTTCTCTTGGCAATTACTTCTTCCCATTTCTAAGAAGGAAAAAAAAAATAAACCATAAGAAAGACCCCAAACTTCCCCAGACATCAAATATCTGTTAAACAACAAACATCATTTTGATAAGCTAAGTATATATGGATCAGAAAACATGTGGCTTTGGTTTTCCTTAGAAAGCTTACTTTGAACCCCAAATATTTTTAGAAAGTTTGAGGTGTTCAAATGCTGTGCATTTGGGAACACCCAGCCATAATTTTAAGGGGATGGATTCAATACACATGTTTCTGATCTATTTACAATGATCAGAGTCAACTGCTCATTTTGAATAGCTTTTGATGTGCAGGCATCCCTCTGGGGCTTTAGAAACCATCCTGCAGTGTCTCTTCCCTCTGACAGCAGAAGGGTCTGTCTTCCCAGAGTTACACGACCACCTTGCCCCTCACTCTGTAGGTCACTTCAGGTCTTCAGCTCCTATGTCTCAGGGAGTATCTAACTCAAAACAATGCCTTTCCCATGTTAGGAACATGTTGTCTTGGAAGGAGAAGTGAGGAAACATCAGGGCAGCCTGCTGTCACTGCTGACCCCTTAGGGGTGACCATCCTGCAGGGTTCAGGTACAGGAAGATGCTCTCTGGACAGTCCACTGGTGGATGGAATTTTGTCAACGTAACTTTCATTTTGGTGAGCAAGGAATCGGTGCTGCGGCTACATGTGATGGTCAAAGCAACTCATGTTAGGGGTCGTTAGAACCTGTCTCCCCATCACGCAGCCTTGAGGGGCTGTTTGCTGCCTTCAGGGTGCCCTCCCATCTGTGTATGAACCACATGCACATACGTAGGCAGAGCGAGAGGATGAGGTGGGTTTGAAACGAGAACTCACGGATACATTGTCATCTTGAGCCTGAATTAGGATAATCGATAATTCCTGACATTTAGTGAACAATTGCTGGCTGCCAGGCGTTTGTAATTTGTAGTTCACGTGTGGTAACAGATTTAATCCCCTGACAATGCAGTGAGGGGGGGTTTACTCTTTGCTTAATTTTAGGGGCCTGGGGACTGGGGTAAGGAATCGCCCCAGAAGCCCAGAGTTCTCACCATGCCTGGCCTGCGGGAACAGTCTAGAACAGGAGAAGCTTCCAGGCTCCTTCCCTGCCTCCCGACCACCCGCCAGTGGTGCGGCTGCCTCTCTGAGGTTTTAGGGCTGTGGGAGCCCCTCTTTTGGAAATTGTTGCATGAGGTGTGCTGCCATCTGGTAGAACTTCCCCGTTCCGTCATGGACCTCTGTCACCCCCCAGATGCTCCTCTCACCCCTGGGGACGGAGCCGCTCCATCCCAAAGCCAATGTATTTTAGAATCTGGTTGTCATTCTTCTGTCATCAGGAGGCGATGCTATTTTTTCTTAATGTCTTTTTATGCCCAAATAGGACAAGCTGGCATGTCATTTCCCACACTCTGACGGTGGGAAGCATACACTGGTTTTCCATGAATACAGCCATTTGTGTTCTGCGTAAACCAGGGTGTCCGTGGTTCTAAAGAATTTGGGTGCAGTCCGTCCTCTGGATCTCCTGGCTGCCTTCCGCCAAGAGCAAAACTCCTGTCCTCCTCCTCCTTGCTCCCCACTCCCCGTCTCTCTGTCTCCCCAAACTTCCGGGGGCTCTTACACCCCAGGAAGGGCATCCCTGAAGGGCCGCCGACTGGTTTCAAGGCGTGGCGGGGCCAGAGGGGTGCAGGAAGGCTGGAGGCGTGAGTCCCTCCGTTCCCAGGAGGGGGAGGTGATGGTACGGCCCACCCTGGAGATTGTCACCCGCCCCCATGACTGTAACTTACAGTCTGTGATGTGAGGGATCCAGCAACCTTTCTAAACTGTACCTCAGTTTTAGGTGTTTATAGCTCAGGAAATGAAGTGTGCATGTCGTGTGTGTATGCCTGTGCCTCTGTGTGTGTGTGTGTGTGTGTGTGTGTGCACAGGTGGAGGGGTGGCACGGGGAAGGTGCAGATTAGGAGAGAAGGGTCAGCCTTGCCAACAGCATAGTCACTGAAACCCAGAAACTCTTCCTTGACCTCGAGCAGCTGGGGCGGAGCTGTGTTTACCTGGAGAGCATTTCACATCCCCAGCTTGCTTTGTCCCATATTCATAGACTCGTGGACTCTATCAGGCACAAAAAACCTCCATTTACAGGTAGAAGAATGGGTCCCACAAGGTGAAGTGAACTTTCTAAGGACCCACAAGTGGATGGAGAGAAGGAAGGAGATTCCAGTGAGGGGACCAGCGTGGCCAGTGTGAGCCCAGCCTGAGCCTTGTCCTGGAGGACGCTGAGGGGAAGAAGCAGGAGGGAATGCAGAGGCAGAGAGCAGGGGCCGTGGGGACCTGGGTGCAGGCCACAGGGCTTCGCACGCTCACCCCAGGTTCGGCTTCTGTCTCGGAACTCTGGAATAGCCAGGCCGGTGGTCCTCGCTGCAGCTGGGAGGGTGCCAGCCCGGCTGCTTTTCTGGGCTCCCAGCCTTCCCACCCCGCCTCCTGGCCCGGCCTCGAGGCTGCTGTTACAACCATCACCAGGGATCCAGGCAACAGGGTCTTGGTGCTCTTTGCATGGGAGTGGCTCCACTCTCCTAAAATAGCGAGACTCTAGGAGGTTCTCACTCAAAGAGAAGTTACCGGAACCTGCTGAAATTCACCAGCTAAGAGCAATGACTTGGTTTCTGGATCGATCCCAGGCTTCCTCTCTACATGGGTCCCATGTGCTGCCTCCTGCAAGAGAAGCCTGTGCCTGGCCTTCAGCAGCCTCGCTTTCTCTGGACTGAGACCTTCTCAGGGGAGGGGGCCTCCCTGCAGAGCGACCCCTCCCCGTAAGAAGTGGACCCTGACGATGATGCCTCTACGCCCCTCATCACATCGAGTTGTACGTTGTGCCGAACGGCTTAAGAAGGATGTTCAAGAGCTACCGCGACTTCAGCCACTTCACTTAAGTAACACTTAATTTTGGTGGTTGGGGGGGGGGGTCGGTGGCCAGGAAGGGGATTGGAATGTTCCAGCAGCCAGTTGCAAGGTACTGAAAGGAGACCCTGAGGCAGGCGGTTCCCGCTGGTGCCCGGGGGCTAGGAGGCTGAGCTCGCGGAGAGGTGTGTGCTGTTGGTGAGTTAAGGACCTCCTTCCCGAGGACGTTTCCTCGTCACAGCATTTATCTTTAGAACGGTCCACAGGCCGTGCATGCACAGCGCACCCACTTCATGGCGTCCTCCCCCTAATATTTGGCTTTCTGGGCCCGTGGCAGCAGCATGCTGGGGGTGTCCCTGCGTTTGAAATACCAGCACAGGGTTCGGGGGATCGTGCTGGCTGATTTCCTTCCAGGACGACTGAGTCCTACCGTTTTCAGCAGATGTGGCACATTCTATGGTAACTTTCCAAGAGCCTGTGGTGGTTGGCCTTGTTTCTGCTCTGGGGACAGGAAACACACATTAAATGCAATTTGTTACTTGCCTTTCTCGTCTTAGTCCATCAAGAGAGCATTAACCGGCGAGAGAGTACCGTTCCCCAGGGCCTGGGAGGGGGTCTTGCGGGAATTCACGGAGATACAGCATTCCTGTGCGTTTTGGGATTGTCCCCTCTTTGTAGCAGATGACATGCTTCAAAAATAAGCACAACTGGGGGCTCTGTTCTTCCAAGTTTGGTTTCAGATCCCTCTGGTTAATGCCATTGGTGAAAACAATTAACCTCTGTATATTTCGGGATACAGGCAGAACCTTGTGGAAATCTTACTTAATTATGTGCTATATTAATGTTATATTGATTATGTTATTGCCTGTAAATCCAGTTGCTTAATAAAGCTACAGTCATTTTGCACGAAAGTTGTGTTTGCAATCAATTAATGGGTGTCTGGGGGCAGACAGCTACGTGCAGGGGCTGTTGGCACTAAGAAAAATCGTCCCAGGGCTGAAAACCAGAGGGGCCAGCGGAGAACATCAGTTATTTATGTATACATAGGAATGTATGTAAGTATATGTACATAATTGGGTTAAGTCAAAGGAAAAGCATATACCCCAGGGCACTTATTTTTAGCACATAGATCTGGAGAGTTATGAACGGCTGTCTGTATGGTCGAGCTCTCAACGGCACTGAGGCAGCATCTGTACGTGGGGCAGGATAATGTTTGATTTTAAAAATACAAGTAAATGATAACCGCCAATATTGAGACCATGTGAAGGCAGGGGAACAAAGCATACTTTCATTGTTAATCATGCTGACATCCAAGTCGGAGGAGCACATCTCCCCATTCAGAGGAAATGCCATCACCCCTCTGAAGATCACATCTGCCACTAATACCATTCGGCATGTGGTCCGACTTTTATCTCTCTACCAAAATTTCATGTCATGATTTTTACATCTGATGCTAAATTCAGGTCACTACAAAATAAGTACAACTATTTATTTCTTTCTCGTCCTTTGTGATGTGTCCAAGATGTGTGTCCTTATAACAAAATATGAACTGAATATTGAAGTTTTATGAGTATTTTTTTAATAATACACCACAGCAAATAGAAATTTAGCCATTCCTCAATTCAGGTAGATAATTGATCCTTCCCATAGAAGACAGTGCTGTGTCAATCACATAACGATGCTTACGTAATCTATTTAGGGCAGGCCGATAGTTCTGTCATGGTGACATGTCTTTGACCATAAGGGTGATGTCTAAGAGCGCGTAATCTTGTGAAGAAAAATGTGATATTACAAGGAAGGGCATGTCAGTGACCAGCCTTCTAACTGTCACAGGAGGACCCCAAGGACCCAAGTTTTGGATGACTAAGGCTCCCTGACTCCAGCTTCGGCGCTTGTCAGTGGCAAATAACTTTAAACCACAAAGTGGGACCTCCTGATTCATCTTGCTGTGCTCTGGTCTGTGCCCCGTGGGCTCGTTTGCCCAAAGACCCTTACCTCTGAATGCTTGGTCCACACCCGTTTCAACTGCAGACAGAGGCCATCCCCAGGGGCTCTGTGGGGGTCCGGGTTGGACGGTTTCTGAGTCTCCAAATTTCCTTGCTTTGTCACAGTCCGTATCCCAGATAGCAGTTTACTGCCGAGTTCCCAAACGTCCTTATTGGAGAATGAACGTTCCATGTTAAATCAAACTCAGATCTCCTAGACTGCTGTCCTTTCAGCTCTGAGGACCACTTGGTGACAGCCAGAGGGCATTTTTAGGTGTGACAAGATGGAAGGAAGGTGCCCTCTCCCTGTGCCCTTCCATGGGCAACACAATCCCATCAGGCATCCGAGTTAGGCTTCGGCCCAGGGTGGCAAGAGGGAGGTGGCATTTGGGATCATCTCCAATAAGATGTTTAGCTCACAGGGAACCAAATGTCAATTTCATCAGGATGCTTCCAGACACAAGACCTTCTGCAGACTCGAGCTGCGACCTTAGTTCCAGCCACACCCGGACCTCACCTCACCTGCTGGGAGCCAGCACTCTCTTCCTGCTCTTTCTACCTCAACAGATGTACTGTTTGGATGTGTGGAAGGGTTAATGTTGGGGCTTTGTGGTTCTGTGGAAGACGCTGAGATGGGCTCCACTGCTGTTGAGTTTGAAAGAGGAAGATGCCGAGTGTGATATCTGAATATTCAGTGACTCCCAGATGCTAGAGTTGAAAAAGAAACAGAAATCTTATCATCAGATCTAACAGACTTAGTCATCTGCTCAAGGGCACACCCTCCATGACTGCAGTGTGCACATCCCAGGGCTCCTCCTGGCCCCTCGGTGGAGAGCAAGCTCTTCCTGGCACCCCACCTCCATTCCCGGGAAGATGTTGGCGGCCTCATTCATCTTAACATGAATTAGAACCAGCTCTAGTATTGTTAAAGACTGAATTGGGTTTTTATATCTCTTGGGGGAAACTGTGGGAAGAAGACAGTCGGGGAGGGGGGGTGAGTGTGCACAAGACGACTTGGGGAGCAGAGGCGGAAGCCTTGCCGGGCAGAGGCTGAGCCCGTGTCTCCCCAGTTAGAGAGGTTGGTGCACAGGAAGACAGCACAACAACCAGGGTCGGGGCGGCCGCCGTGCTGAGAGCGAGTGATCAGGCCGGGCCCCTGCCGGCCACCTTGGTCTGTTACCACCAAGGCCAGAGTCTTGCACAAAACCATCTGCAATCCTAAAAAGGCAGAGGCAGATCAGCGCCTGCCCCTCCTCAGGAAGCCCATGGGGAGGTGCTCTGGTCACCACCGCATACAGCAAACAGGAAGACAAGCCAGTCCCATAGCTGGGCTGAGAACCTGGGAGCTGCCCCGGTCTCCCAAAATGAAAACAACTGCATTGCAGTCACAGGAAGGTACACAAGATGTCTACGCCTGTCCACACCAAGCAGCCCATCATAGAAGGAAGCGAGGACCAAGAAAGAAAAGCCTAGACACTCAGAAGGCCAGAGAGCTCATCTGTAAGGGGACACGTATGAGGTGGGCGTGTTTCCCTGGACTGGCCGAGGGGTGTCTGGCATCTTCAGCCAGCAGCCTGAGCCCTGTGCACTTTGGTGAGCTCAGCAGGATCCCATTTGCTTGAAATCGGGCACGGATTCCTGGCGTCCTCTGTCATGGAAACGTGAATTTCCAGGGGGCCTGGAGATGACCCCACTCACAGGAGCAACCTGGCGTCCATCGTTGAGGGGCGTGAGCCCATGGGAACACGGCTCTGGGGGGCACCCCAGCACTTCTGAGTTGGAAGAGTGTTGTCCATCGTGGAACCAGCCACGGGATGAACTCACGTGAAAGGTCTTCACGACTTGTCTGTGAACAGCCCGCGGGCCAACGGGCTGAGCCCACACTGGTTACCAGCCTTCCAGGCTGGAAAGAGAGACACACACTGCCTTCTGGGGCTGTTTTCACGTTGGCCCAAATGACGTGCTCCTGGGGAAAGAGACCCCATTTTTGCTTCTTGCATTGCCGTTAAAAATTGCTTAATTTGGAGGGTTGTTTTAAAAGCCTAACTATACATGTTTTAATGACTAACTTATAAATGCCTAATACGATAGATGGGCAGTCATAACCATGGACTTAATAGGAAGGAGCAGAAATGCTCTACTGTCCCTAAGAGAAAGGAAACACTGAACCTCCACCCCGGCCCCGATATCCGGGTCACGGGCACCACAGGGACAGATTCTGTGCGATGAACCCCTGATTTCATCACTGTTAAGACCTGGAGGAGCAGCTGGGGTCTGAAGAACAAGTTCTGTTGTCTCCAAGCAACCGACCTGTCTAAATGCGCGGCAAGCCACTGGCCTCCAGGCATTCATCAAGGAGGCTCTGTCTTTGCCCTCCCCTCCGGACCTCAGGCTCTGCCTGTCGGCTCCACTCTGGGTCCTGCAGAATGGCCTTTCCCCAAGGCAAGAACACTAACTTTGACTTTCAACCCTAGAGTGATCCAGGGGCATTTATCCGTTTATGTTAAAGAAGAAAAAGGACATAAGAGTAAGAGTTTATGGAAGTATAAGGGGAGACAAGAAGGGTGTAAGGACATTCTTCAGAGTTTCAGGGAAAGATCTCTGTTCACCACATTATTCATGAGAGTGAAACCTGGAATCAAATTAAAGGTCTCAAAGGAGAAGATTAATTAACTACCGCATGGAAAAAATATACACACAATATACAAGCCTTAAAAAGTATGTTTTACCTAAAAAATGATACAAATGAATTTATTTACAAAACAAAAATAAACTCACAGACATAGAAAACAATCTTATGATTACCAGAGGGGAAAGAGGGGGGAGGGAGGGATAAATTTAGGAGACTGGGATTAACATATATACACTACTATATATAAAATAGGTATACAAGAAGAACCTACTGTACAGTAGGGAACTATACTCAATATCTTGTAATAACCTATAAGGGAAAATAATTTGAAAAAGAATATATATATATGTATAACTAAATCACTTTGCTGTACTCTTGAAACTAACACAACATTGTAAATTAAATATATTTCAATAAAAAAATTAAAAAGCAAATTTCAAAAAAATTAAGGATATGAATATGTTTATATCTTAATGCTAAGTGACAAAAGAAGGATACTGCCTGATTTCATCCCAATCCTGGAAAAATATAAATGTAGCCATATTTCTGTACTTATCCACATATACACTACAAAAGATCCTGGAGAAAAATCCACAGAAATGATAATTGTGCCTTCCCTATTGAATGGCAAGGTACTGCTGACTCATGTTTATTTTTTACACTAATATGAATTTCTGACTATTTTTAGTGAGAAAGAATAGTTTTGTAATGAAAAAATGTAAGAATGCAAATATTTTTGAATACATTCCACTTCAAGTTATAAAATTAATTAAACTATGTCTTTGTGAGACATAGACATTCCGGGCTTGTACCCAGAATGCCCTTGAAAATCAGACCTGAGTTCTGCGGTGAGCGTCCCAGTCCATGAATGCAGGTGCAGAATGAACACATGGAGACCACGTATAGATCATGTGAGGGTGCGTCAAGGACAGGTAGCACCTCTCATGAGATTCTGGAAAAGTAAAAATAAAGGGCTTCATATTTCAAGTGCTACTTGGAGGTGAAAACCCATCTCCTATATACATACTTAGACCTGAAGATGTGCACCCTGAGGGGCCAACATATATGGACCCCACTGAAGGCATGTCTAGTAGATGGACCACATGTATGGACCCCACTGAAGGCATGTCTAGTAGATGGACCACATGTATGGACGCCACTGAAGGCATGTCTAGTAGATGGACCACATGTATGGACCCCACTGAAGGCATGTCTAGTAGATGGACCACATGTATGGACCCCACTGAAGGCATGTCTAGTAGATGGACCACATGTATGGACCCCACTGAAGGCATGTCTAGTAGATGGACCACATGTATGGACCCCACTGAAGGCATGTCTAGTAGATGGACCACATGTATGGACCCCACTGAAGGCATGTCTAGTAGATGGACCACATGTATGGACCCCACTGAAGGCATGTCTAGTAGATGGACCTTTGTCCACCTGTAGTGGAATCCTCCCAGTGAAAATGGCTGGTCTTCACTGTCCCCAAACCCGAAATGTTTCAGCGGGCATATGTCTCAGATAAAAGCCCCCAATGTCATTCCTCAGTTCCTAAAATTAAAATTTCAAAAATTAATTGTTTTGGCTATGAAATGAATTTTTTAAAAGAGCTTTAGTGAAAGGCTAAGAGGCACAGCATTGCCAGGCAGCTTGGGGGAAGTCTTCCTGCCCTTTATTTATACAATGGGTCCCTGTTTCCTTTAGGCACAAACACCAGGCGCACCCTTAATGTCTATGAAACCATCATGGTGGCTCCACAAACATGCCAGATGGTCCTGGCCTGGGCAGTAACTCCATAGGGCAAAAGACACACCACCACTGACTACTTCAGGACATCATGTTTGATGATGAGTTAATTATAATTTCCTTTTTAAAAATGCATCTTTTTTACTTCTCCCTCATTGCATTCCTTCTGGATCCTCTGTGTGATTCTTCTAATTATTGGCCCATGTGACTATTTTACACTCAACGATAACAATAAAAAATGGGCGGAAAGATAGAAAGCGCACTGCCGTGGGGTTTTGGAGCCCAGGTGGTGGTGTGGCTTTTGTCTGCACTAAGCCAGGCAGCCTGGGGTGATCACTCACCCACTCTGTGATGTCTTAGAAAGGACAAGACCATGGATATCATTTAGTACCATGGAGTTAAACTTGTTTTTCTTTTTTACAAGTACGAAGCACAGACTAGCCCATGGCACAAAAATAAAAATGCATGCAGTGCACACTGACATGTATACTCACACTCACATTTATGACTCAGAAAGGCTTCGTGAAAATACACTTACCACAGCCTGTGCGACACACTATTTTCCATCCTCTTCTAGTTTTGGATGCTGGTTTCAGCCAGCTCAGTTTGTGCCATGATCTGCATCCTGGGAAACACCGATGCCTTTACCTCCCAGCATGTAAAATGAGGTTAGAGAAAAGCCTCAGTGGCCACACCGGTTAGCACGTTTTCTGCTACAGGGAGATGTTCAACCAGAAGATAAGCTGAGATGCTAGAGACATTTACTCTCCCTGGTACAGTCCCCTAGCAACCGGGGCCTCCATCTGTCTGCTCAGCCTCCAGGTTGGGTGGAAGGAGAGGAGATGTCCCCTCAAAGCCACAGGAAGCCTTGGAATTGCCAGGGATCCCACGCCTGTGATGTCACCCTTCAAGGAAGACGGATGCTCTCTCCTGACGTCTGGAGTTTTGATGAGCAAGGCCCAGGACAGGTAGGTCCAAGCTGGCCCAGACTGGACATGAGCTGTGGGGAGGTTGTCATAGAGACCACAAGGCCAGCATCTTGTCCTTGAGCTCCTGGGAGCGTCCAGAGGGCTCGTGTACCTGTAGGGAGTGAGTGTCGTTGGTGGGGGCAGGTGGGACAGGCGGAGGGGGTGAGACCCAGTGTCTGCCCTCCGTTCCCTTTGTCTGCCGGATCCCACAAGGCTGGTGGGATTAGACGTCTTTGGGACCTCAGCAAGAGTTCAGATCTATTATGATCCTACTTACACTGGAAATCTAGCCACCCTACCAGAGACGCGTGTGGGGCAAGAAAGGACGCCCTTGGGGTTGTGGCTGCTGGGTGGGACCCCCAAGGCCCGGGGTGGCCACCGTGAGCCACTGATGATGTGTGGAAGCACAGCCCGTGCGCATTCCTCATGGATTCACGCTCCATTGACGCGGCCAGTTCACCCTCCTCTCTCCTGAAACCTCAATACCTGTCATCCCCGCCAACCACCTGAGTCAGACAAGAACCCCTTCAGTCTCCCAACCCAAGCCTGGGACCTCCAGTCAGTTCCCAGGGACCTGTCCCTTTCTGGGAGGAGGAGGAAGCGTCCTTGAGCAAAGGATGGTGGATGCCGCCTCCCTCCTGGGGCTCCTGCACTGCCTTCTATCTAAAGACTTGGCTTTTCCACCAGAGGCTTTTCTTTTCTGTTATCAGGTTGATTTGTGTTTTCTCTCTCCTGGATGGTTTTCATCTGCATGCAGATGTGTTCTGATGTCTCCCTTCTGAAACTACAATAAATACCTTGTTGTCTTGATCAACTGTGTCTACATTCGAAACATCTTCCAAAAGATGATGTCACTCGGTGTTTACTTTGCCACCTCCATCCTCTGTCCTGAGTCCCCAGAATGCGGCTGCGTCCCTCCCCTCTCCACCTGGCCTGATCCCTCCCAGCTCACCGCATCCTCCAGTTTTGAAAATCCAACCGCTGGCGGTCCCTTTCGTTGCCCTTTTCTTCAGTCTCTCTGCATATGGGCCCAGACGCCCCCCCGAGTGCTGGTAGCTGGAAAGCACTATCCCCTTTGGCTCTGGAATTGCTTACTTTCCTGTTGTCCACCTCTTTCCAGTTGTTTCCACTGGCTCCTCCTCTTCCTGTCTCATTATACTTCCCCAGGTGACCTCGTCCACTTGATGACTATAAATTGCGTCAGTGTGCAGATGACTCCAGGTATCTGCCCTGTAGCCTGGCCTCCACATACCTGCCCATTGCCCTCTGCAGGGCTCCGCGTGGGGTGTCTAGTGGGCGTTCCAAACCCGGAGCGTCCAAAGGGAATCACTGATCTCCTCTGTCTCAAACTGCCCCATACCCTGTCTTCCCTTTGAAATGAACAGGACACCACCTCCCAGGTGCTCAGCTAAAACCCAAGGGGCTCTCTTTTCTTCACCCCGTCACCTGTCTGTCAGCATGTCCTGCTGGCCCTACTTCCAACCTCTTTCCCGGATTCCACTTTTGGCCCTTTGCTCACCCACTTCTGGCCCTTTGTTTACCCTGGTCCTATCCACCATCGATTCTTACCTGGATCGCTGGGAAAGGCATCTGACCTCCTGTCTGGCTACTGGATGTTAAAGGCCGCCAGAGGGCTTTTAAAAATGTAAGTCATATCACCTTATTCCCATCTTTGTGAGCTCCCAATGGCTTCACTTGCCAAAAACTAAATAAAACAAAGCAACACACACACACACACACATACACCCACACACTTTTCACCCTGGTTTACAAGACAGAGCATAAAGTGTTGACCTCATAAGTGGGAGAAAAGCCAACCGTTTACAGCAATAGCTTGCTCAAGCCATCACCTCAGTCTTGCGTACAGTAATTAATAACTGATATATTTGAACAGTTCGGTTCCCGACTGGCAGGAAGCGTTACAATCACTTTACCTGAGTCATCACAACTGCCATACAGAGTAGGTGCCATTCTTATTCCCGCTCCACAGACGAGGATGAGGAAACTGAGTGAGCGCAGATTAAGTGACTTGCACAGGTGGTCAGTTTAGAGATGGTGGGATTCAGTGTTGGACCCACTGTAGGTCAGGCTCCTGGGGAGTGGATGCTGACATGGAGATGGAGGTGCAGGAAGTGCTCTACAGAGGAACATCTGTGGAGGGCAAGGGGCAGCCAGCCTCCGGGAGCTCGAAAGGATGCTTGCAGGGGTGTGGTGAGGGGTCTCGGCTTTGTCCCCTCGCTCAGCCAGCTATGGGATCCCCAGAAGGCATGTGACCTGGGTGACATGCTCTCCAGCCAGGCGGTTCCCCGAGAGGCTGGGGCCAAGGCTGTCTGCAGGACTCAGTAACCGGGGAGACGTCCTCCCAGCCTCATGGGGCATCTGGGCAGTGTCAATGTGTCCACCAGGGATCCCAGGCTGTGGGCTGCAGAGCCTTCCGTGATCCTGTGCTGAGCACACAGGCTCCTTTTATTTCAGTGTTAGCAGAGAGAGTGCCGGCCGCTGGTACAGGCTCCACTCAGGGGCGGCGGGGCCACCCCCAGCTCACTCTGCACGGGCTCGGCCTCTGTTTGATAGAGTCATAACCCTTCTTTCCAGAACTGCCTGCCTGGCACTCACGCTGTCTTGCATTATTAACAGAAACAACTCAATTTTTTTCCTGGGGAAATTTAAGGATTAATAAGGAGGGTTGAAAGGTATGATTAGGTCGTTGGGTAAAGCAGCCTTTGCCAGGGGAAATGGGTCCTTCTGCTGATGAGCTGATTTGAGTTTCCTGTGGACATGCCCAAGGCCCTTTCTGTCCGGCTTTCATGGTGAGTTATGCTATCTGAGTCCAGAGAAGGGAAGAAGATGGCTCAAGAGGTTAAAAGGAGCAGAGGGAAAAATTGATTTTCCCATCCCAAATGTCACTGTTCATTGATAACAGACAGCGGGAAGATTCTAACGGCTCAAGTGCTGTGTCCACTGCGGTCAACCGGAAATTGTGTAGCTTCTTTGTCTAATGAAAAGGTCAGGATTAATTAGCTAGCTGAACACATCTTTATGAAATTGGCTTCTCTGTAGCTACAAATGGATAACTGTAACAGCTTACCATTACAGCCTTGACATAAACCAAACATAAATAAATGGAAAGCTAGAGCTGCAGAAGAGTTTTGAATGTAGACAACTATTTGACCAGTGAGTGAATAAGGCCCATTGCCTTTGTGATGATGGTGTTTGATACCCAGGGGGATGATGGGAGCTTTTCTCACATTTCCTAGTTCTCAGGCTCTTTTGAGGAAGTGGGTGGTCCATCTTGGATTATTCTGTAATTCCCAGGCTGGGGCCCAGAGAGGCCTTATTGTTGGTTAGAAGTAGGACTTGGTGTTGTGTCTTGAAGCTGTGTTTATATGGCAAGAATGTTGTTTTATTTATTTTTATTTGGGATTTGGGGGAAAGTTGATGGAGATTTGAGAGACTAAAGCCTCCCTCCCTCTGCTCCTTGCTGCTGCCCTGGAGATGGACATCTCCAAACTCCAGAGGTTTTATTGGTACTTATGGGCTGTTGGCTTAGAGAGGGCGCCTCCAGGGATCATTCCCATGTTTCTCCCGGTGTCTCCTCAGTGTCTCACCAAAAACCTGGTGTGAGTAGCTTGGAAGTCGACCAGCCTCCTTTACCCTTTTCCTGGTTTTATTGAGATATAATTGTCATAAGGAGACTCCTTTGGACTCTTAAAGGCTTGACCTTCAAGGCCCTCCTTTGTCATTCTCAGGTATGTCATTCTGGGACAGGGCTGGGCTTTGTGGACCCTTCCTACATTTTCTTGTTCTGACATCCACCTTCACTTGGACTGTTTCTGAGACAGTGTCAAAAAACTCTCTGTCCAAAAATAATGATTTCTTTCTCAGCTAAATAACTCATTTTTTTCTCTAAAATGTGCCTTAACGTTGCCAAAAAGTAACCCTGAGTTGTATTTCTGATAAAGCTTATTTTCTGGAAATAGTTTCACCCTGAATGGACTAACACATTCACATAGATTCACATGTTCCAGCCCCCCTTCCTTTGTAGCTCGCTCCCTTTTCCCTGGGGAGACTGAGCCTCTGTCCACGGGGTGAGTCCACACCCGCAGCATGTGGAATGTGCAGATGCCTGATGGGCACTTGACAAATGACGGTGCGGGAGTCACAGGCACACCTTGTGCAAGGAGCTGGTTCATCCAGAGCCTTTCAGAGCCTGTAAGGAGCAAGGTTTTCTGAAAAGCTCTGTAAGCTACACCAAGTGGAAGCAATCAAAAAGCAATCAGTCACAGCTGAAAACTGGCTATGAACTTGAGCCTAATGTCAATATCTGAAGCACACGTTTGCTCTGGTTTATCTCCTTATTTCCCATCTATTTCTAAAACTGGTCCGGGATGCCTACAGTAAAGGTATGTACCGAAAGGTTAATGCATTATGTAAATAAAATCAGGAACATGGGAAGTAGAAGCCAACGCACCCCAGGACCAAGGTTTAATACAGGTACAGGTGACTGAACACAAAATCGGGAGAAAAAGAGGAAACCTGACATAGAGCCCGCACATTCAACTAACTTTTAAATTCTGTTATGTCCCAGACTCCAGACCAGGTGATGGGGATGGAAAGGCAAAATCTCATCTGTCTGGGATTCATCCTGGATTGTACCCGTTTCCCCAAAAGGCAAATCTGACTTTAGTTAACCATGCGGATGAGTTACTGTGGAGACCGTAGAATTCTACCCTGTAGGTCAGGGAAGGTGTTTTTTTCCCTAGCATTTTAGAACAGGTAATCCACATCACCTGGGCCATGGAAAAACCCCAGTAGGGCATCCACTGAGCATGTGGCTGAGTGATGAGACCCCTGGGATGTATGTCACTTTTTCCTGGAATGTGTACACAGACGCCAGAGAACACTGTGTCTCTATGTAGGACACATAACACTATTTGTATAATTAAAGTAATTATGAAAGACCTAATGTAAAGTGTGGACTCTGGGTGATAATGACTTGTCCATATAGACTCATGGGTTGTAACACACGCACCCCTCTGGCGGGGTGTTGATGGCTGGGAGGCTGTGCCTGAGTAGGGAGGGCTCTAGGGGAATTCCCTGCACTGCCACTCAAGTCTAGTGTGAACCTAAAAAGGCTCTAAAAACATAAAGTCTATTTGAATATAAGCCGCAACGACAACACTATTTTTTTATTGAAGTATAATTGATTTACAATGTCGTATTAGTTTTGGTGTACAGCAAAGTGATTCAGTTATACATATATATATATATTCTTTTTCAGATTCTTTTCAGTTATAGGTTATTACAAGATATTGAGTATAGTTCCCTGTGCTATATAGTAGGTCCTTGTTGTTTATCTATTTTATAAATAGTAGTGTGTGTGTTAATCCCAACCTCCTGATTTATCCGTCCCCTCCTTTCCCCTTTGGTGACCATGTTTGCTTTCTATGTCTGTGGGTCTATTTCTGTTTTGTATATAAGTTCATTTGTAACAACACTATTTCTAAAACCAAGATGTCCCCTACCATGAGCTCTGGTCCAAAGTCTAGATCCTCGCTGGACCCCCTTCCCCTGTGCCTTGTCTGTGCTGCCCCATCAGTTCTGCTCTCAGCTATTGAACCTCAGATCTTTCCATCATGTGTCAAAATAAATACATCCTCTCAGTCACAGAACGCCTTTATCATCCCTCATTGCCCGCAGACTTCACAGGAGCCGATACCTTTGGTCTCCATGAGAAAAAAGAAGGCTGTGATCTCCATATTGCCACACTTTTATTTACCTTACCTGTAATATAATTAATAGATGACTGAGCAGAGATCAAGGTGCTTTCAAAGAGGAGGAGACAGCTTCGTATGAAACTTGCTCTTGTGAATCCGTCCAGGACTCCATCAAAGCCTGTGTGATAATTTCATGTAAATCCCGGTGTTCCAAATCTGTATCTTGCAACCTGTAGGTACCATTTTTAAGACACTACCTTTCAAAGACACTGAAGCCCGGTCTGATTTGTATTACAGAATTATATTATAATCGGCAAGCTGCATATCATACCGATTTCTTAAAATTAAAACGGAAGCTCATTACAAAGACATTCGCAGAGGTCTCATGTAGTCATCTCAAAAGGGCTATGATGGGGAGAAACCACATTCTCAAGTTAAAACCTTCTGGTTTCCTGCAGTCAGCTCTCACCGTGGATATTTGGATTCTGAAAACGCCTCTTGGCAGGATTTGGTGGTCCTGTAGCATCTTGGGTTGTCCCACCAACGACATTAACAATCTCAACTCATTACCATTTGAACCTCCAGTATATTTGTTTACAATTCTCCTTTGTTTAATTTGAGCAAATAAAACACTTTTTTACAAATTTTGATTTCATAAATATTACTGTTTCTCTCATGGGTCCACCTCATGGGCTTTCCTGATCATTCATTCACTAGTGTCATTGTGTTTTGGTGCCATAAAAAGTGAGCCAGAGGGGCCTCTATCCTGCCTCTTCTTCTGTCTTCGAGAGAAAATTGAGGTGTGGTTAGAGAGAGGATTGCTACAGCTGTGAAGGAGAAACAGCCTCACGCTCCTGTGGGATGCCCGGCAGTCGTGGCCACGTGGAGCTTATGGACTCTAGTCCTCCTCCTACTGGCTTGGACGGTGGATGGGGGTGCAAGTCAGGAACTGCTAACTCCCTCTTGTGTGGGTGCCCCGGGGCGGCTCTGACAAAGCACCACAAACTTGGTGACTTACACAACAGCCATATCTGTACTCAACTCTGGAGGCCAGAAGTCCAGAATCAAGGGGTCATGGGATCTTTCTCCCTCCAGCCTCCAGGGGAGGGTCCTTCCTGCCTGTTCCAGCGCCCCGGGGGCTCTGGGCATTCCTGGGCTTGTGGCCATCTCCTTCCCATCTCTGCCTCCATCTTGACTTGGCTTTCCCCCGTGTGTCTGGCATTTAAGTCTCCCTCTGACCCACTCTTATAAGGACACCTGTCATTGGATTTAGGGCTAACCTAAGTGCATGATGATCTCATTTGGAGATCTTCAACTTAATTACTTCTCCATAGACACTTTTTCCAAATGACTCACGCTTACAGGTTCTGGGGGTCGGGGCCTGAACATATCAATATCTCACTATCTTACTATTCAACCCACTGCACTTGGAGAGTCCTCTCTTTAGAATGTGAGGATGCCTTCCCCCTGTGGTCTGCATCTCCGGAGCCCTAGGGGAAGTTCTCAGACAAGGGGAAAGTCCCACCTAGCATCCTGGTGCATGGCGACTTCTCACGCCATCCTCACCACAACTCCAGAATGCCCTAATGAAGAGATTGTCACTGCCACTGTGTGGGAACAGCAAGGTACCAGCAAGAGTGGACCAGTCACCTGAGCACACACAGGACTCATCGGGGATGGAGAAGACTTGTCAGAAGCCCACTTGCTGAGTCATTTTGCTCCTGAGACCTCAGGACTTTAACTGGCATCCAAGGCCATCCTTGGGTGCTGGGTGGATTTTCCCTACAGACCTAGGGCCTCCTCTTTCTGCTTCACTCCCCTCCCTGCTTCAAGCTGCCTGTCCAGCCCCAGGACAGTCTATATCTGGCATACGAGTCTGATGATGTCATTTGCACTGAGGTACAATGGAAGGTGACCCTTTCAGAGTTGTTTGCTCTCTAGACAATAATATGAAGCTCTAATTGTGGAGTTTCATGTGTCACTGATTCATATCATTTTTTGGCAAAGATCTTCCCTTTCCTGGTGCCCCCTTTCCTACCCTCCTTGCTGGGTACCATTGTGAAAGATAGCAGCTCTCAGACTTGACCCAAAGAAGAACTATCTTGGAAACTTGTTTAAGTGCAGAATTCTGGGCCTCCTCCCACAGAGACTCTCATCTGTAGGTGTGCTGTTTGGGCTGGGAGTCCACACTTTATTTATTTATTTTTTTTAAATTAAAACAAGTTTATTTTACTGAAGTACAGTTGATTTACAATGTTTCAGGTATACAGCAAAGTGATTCAGGTATACATACACATATATGTGTATATATGTACACACATATATATCTTTTTAAGATTCTTTTCCATTATAAGTGATTACAAGATATTGAATATAGTTCCCTTGTGCTATATAGTAGGTCCTTATTGTTTATTTTATATACAGGAGCATGTACCTATTAATCCCAAATTCCTAATTTATCCCTCCCCCCCTTTCCCCTTTATAACTGTAAGTTTGTTTTCTGTGTCTATGAGTCTATTTCTCTTTTGTAAATAAGTTAATTGTATCAATATTTTAGATTTCACATATAAGTGATATCATACAATATGTTTTTCTCTGTCTGGCTTACTTCATTTAACATGATCATCTGTAGGCTCGTCCGTGTTGCTGCAAATGGCAACATTTCATTCTTTTTTATGGCTGAGTAGTATTCCATTGTATATATGTACCACATCTTCTTTATCCATTCATCTGTGGATGGACACTTAGGTTACTTCCATGTCTTGGCTATTGTCAGTAGTACTGCTATGAATATTGGGGTGCATGTATCTTTTCAAATTAGTTTTCCTCTTTTCCAGATATATGCCCAGAAGTGGGATTGATGGATCATATGGTAACTCTAGTTTTAGTCTTATAAGAATCCTCCATACGGTTCTCCATAGTGGCTGTAATGATTTCCATTCCCACCAACAGTTTAGGGAGGGTGCCCTTTCTCTCCACACGCTCTCCAGCATTTATTATTTGTAGACTTTTTGCTGATGGCCATTCTGACCGGTGTGAGGGGACCCGTCACTGCAGTTTTGATTTGCATTTCTCTGATAACTGGTGATGCTCATGTGACTGTTGGCCCTGGAATCCACAATTTAGATGCCTCCCAGCTGAGGAGTGTGGGTAGGGGCGGGAGGGGGATGGGGGACTGGGGACTCTGCCTGCAGCAGCTTGCCTGGGGAACACCCTTACAGCCTGGCCCGGGTGGCCAGGGTCTAGGGCAGGGCGGGAGATCCAGGAGGGCTGAGCCCTGCCCTGTTGTGCCCGGATGGTGGGGACCCCTGTACTCTGGGGGGCTAGAGAGGAAAACGAGGGCCCTGGCCCTGGAGGAAGGGCTGCCTCAGAGGGGCCGTTCCTAACCTGAGCCCCATCTTCAACAACCAATGAGGAAGAGGCAAAAGGAAGGAAGAAAATCAGGAGCAGTGGTTCTGCCACCGGGGGTCAGGCCTGGAGGCTCCACGCCCTCAGCACCAAGGGCAGCACCGAGGGGGAAGGGGGACCTGCGTCAGTGCCCTCTCAAGGGACAGAGGCTTCTCCCCGTCCCCCATCCCCCCACGCTGTCCCTGGGTTCCCTCGCATGCAGCTCTGACCCAGCGCTTGTGGGACCCAAAAAAGTGACCAGAAGAGAGGGAAAAGGGAAGTGAGCGAACACTTGGCCCTTCCCTAGTGGCCCCTCCTGCCTGGGTTTTGCCCCTTGTATCTCCCCTTCCTCCCTAGGTCCCGCTGCTTCTGTTTCAGAACCAAGATTGAGCCTCGTGGAGTGCAGAATCTAAGCCTTGTCGAGTGTAGACCTGGGAGTCTCTTCTTGGCCGAGGGACCAGCGACATGGGAAAGTCTTTCATGAGGGGCTGAAAGCAGTCATGGAGGGATTTAGTCAAATTGCTCCTGAAAGGGTACCTTTTAAGTGGTAACATCTGGTACAGAATGCTTGGGCCAGTGGTCTGGGGGCAGCGGCCTGCTCTCCTCCCGAGGTGGGTCTGAGCTAAGAGGGCTCCCGTTAAGAGGTGGGGAGCCTCTTAACTCAGATCCACCTCAGGGTCCCCTACTCTCACTTCTGCGCCCAGCATCCCAGTGGGTGCTTGCAGGCCGAGGCCTTCGAGGAGGGTCTGGGACCAGCTGCAGCCTCCTCGGGCCGTGAACCCAGGCCTGGTGCGTCACATGGTGGTAGAGGAGGGCAGTCAGTGGGGTCAGGGTGCCAGAAAACCATCACGTTCTGTGAAAATCAAAGCAGACGGTGTAGAAGACTGAAAATCATCATGGATGGTGAGGTCCTTGACTGTAAGACCGGCCACTCCTGCTGACCCCACTTCTGTGAGCAGCCTGACCATCCCCAGCCCTGCCTGGAATTAGCAAAGAGCGTCCATGTTGCTAGGGTTTATCCCTCACCCTAGTCTGCTAGCCACAGTTAATTAAGATGGAAAAATGACAAAGAGCAACTTGGATAAAGAAATGAGTAGAGGGGCTTCCCTGGTGGCGCAGTGGTTGAGAACCTGCCTGCTGATGCAGGGGACACGGGTTCGAGCCCTGGTCTGGGAAGATCCCACGTGCCACGGAGCAACTAGGCCTGTGGGCCACAGCTACTGAGCCTGCGCGTCTGGAGCCTGTGCTCTGCAACAAGAGAGGCCGCGATAGTGAGAGGCCCACACACCGCGATGAAGAGTGGCCCCCGCTTGCTGCAACTAGAGAAAGCCCTCGCACAGAAACGAAGACCCAACACAGCCATAAATAAATAAATAAATAAATAAAATTAAAAAAAAAAAAAAAAAGAAAAGAAATGAGTAGAAAACATACCGTTTGCCTAGAGTATTCAGAAATCTCCACCCTGCCTTCAAGTCCCCGTTTTGGAGGCTATTTCTCTGAGGGACGCAGAGGGAATGGAGGAGAGGGCACCTCGAGCGGGGAGTGAAATGCAGACCTTGGACGGTGAAGCCAGCCCTGGGGAGAGGCGGTGGGAGGACTCGGGTCCTGGCGCTGAGGCAGGACCGCGTTTACTGTGTTCCCTGCGTGCTCACCGGCTCCAGAATTGGGCGGGCAGAGAGAAGCCGGTTTCTGCACCCCTCGACAAGCACAGTTAACTGGGCCACGGGGGCCTCCAAAAGCACATGAGAGGCGGGGGATGACCCTTCTCCCGGGACATCGCGAGAACCACCAGTTTCCCTGCATTCTGAGGCAGACATGCCGGAGCCCTGTCGAGGGAGAGTGTCCCCCGAACTGTTTTCTTTGCTGGTGGTTAGGCTCGTGCTTTGCTGGGATTTCACCAGTGTGCACACCCCGTTCAGTTCAGGAGACGACACACAGGACTGGGGACCGGGGGTGGCGCCTGCAGTGGCAGGGGGCTAAGGACACTTCACCCCTGGGGAGCAGGTTTTCCTTTCCCTCCTGAGCCCAGGGCACCCCTCTCACACCCACCACGTTGGTTGGTTTCCCTGCAGCAGTGGGTACGGATTCCAGTTAGAACCTGTGCTCTCCTCAGTACAGTCACCTCTGAGAACGCTGCAAACACGAGCATGGTGGATGCCCCAGGCCTGGGGAAGGAAGAGGGAAGGAGGAAGGGGGCTCCGGGGAGGATGCGGAAAGCTCCCTGGAGGGGCCAGGGCTGCTCCCCAGGGTGTGCCAGTGTCCGGTCAGTGTCCCTGGAGGCCCTCAAGGCAGCCCCCCACGAGGCTCTCCAGGGCCACTCGGAAGCTCAGGTCTGTTACTGGTGGGAGCCTGTGGGCTGCCTCTTTGAGGCTGCTAGGCAGACTTCTGACCCCATGGCTGGTGTTGATTTCAGAGCCGTCCTCAGAAAGTCTTTGTGGTTCTTAAAGGTGCCGGGGATGGAGCCGCGATGGTTTTGGAATGCTGTCCATCCTCCCCACCAAGACCAGCGCTGGTCCACACACCTCTCCACAAGCCCCACGGCGATGTCTTAGCTGCAGAAATGGACCCGGCAGAGTCAGGGCCATCTGGCTTGACACCCGTGTGTTAACTCGCATCCCCACTGGGCCAATCCATCCGTCACCTGCCCATCCAACACTTCAGCGGCTACTCATCGCTTGTTCAGCTGAGCGCTGAGGGGGGGCTGAGCGCTGAGGGGGGGCTGAGCGCGTGGCCTCTGCCCTCGGGAAGCCGCGGGCCAGTGCTGGGCAACCAGGAGGCAGCCCAGTGCCTTCTGCAGCGGGTGCTGTAGACGTTCCAGCAGGTGTGAGAAATGCCACAGCTGGTGGTCGATTCCAGGGCGCCCACACTGGCCCCAGGAGTGAAGGGATCCGACGGGCTACACGTGTAGGGGTCTGTTCATTGATGCCATAAAGGCTTGTCCTCAAAGACGGTCTCTCCCTTTCATAGATTCATGGTCCAACATGGAAGAGAAAGGTCATTCTCCAGTGTTTGCCTAAAGTACCTTATGTTAGAGTCTCGATTTTTAAAAATCTCTCTGTTATCTTAGCACGGTAGCACGACATCCTTCAAAGTCCATGCCTGTGTTCCTGAGTGTACCATTTCTTCTGTAATGAAGGCCAGGGGCCCAGGTCCTCAGGGCAGCTTGGCTGGGGCCCCTGGGGGCCCTGGATGGCCTCTCTCTGCCACGTCCCTCTTCTGCCAGGGGATGCCAGGATGACGCCTGAGGTGTCCCCAGCTGCAGCAGCCGGTTCAGTTCTGCACCCTGAGTCAGGAGGGCTGCTGGGAAGGGGTGTCAAGGTGGGTGCTGTTTTCACCCACCCTGGAAGCTTCCACCTGGTGGAAGATTTCCTGCAGCCTTTAGTTCACAACTGGGATTTCTGAGAGCTTTCAACCCAGAAAATGCAATGCGTAACCTGCTGTATTATGATAAAAGACAATTTGTGTGAAAGATAAATGTAAGTGGAGATTGTTTAGTTTCAAGGAGCTTATTCACAGTCGAGCAGATGCTCTGTGTGATGGTGGAAAGGACTCAGCATCCACTTGCAGGGGTGGGGATGGAAATCCCTAGACGGGCGATTTCTTTCAAGTCCTAGGGAAATGGGCAAGACTCCCGTGGGTCCAACTGCTTCTCAATCTACCCATTTAAATCCACAAGGATCTTGGAACCAGAGGCGGGGCTGGACTTTAGACGAGGGTTGATCCCTCCCCCTTGCTCTCAGCATGAAGGCCACCGTGATGCTCTTCCTTCATCTGTCAGGAAGAGGCGTTTCTCCCCTGGGGAGCTCTTGCTTTGGAGCAGAAGTGACCAGAACCAGACCGATGCGGGTGGGTGGGAATCTCGCCATCCTCTGTAATGGCGAGGCTTTGGGGATGAAGCGCAGTGTTTCTGAGTGCCAGGCACTCCTGCCTACCTGAGCCCCAGACAAGAGGCTGAACGGGGTGAGCAGTGGGGCAGCGCTCAGCACAGCCCCTGGGGCATTGTAGGTGCTTGACAAATATCGGTTACTTTCCTCATCTTGCTGCTCCTGGGGTGAAGGGAGAGGTCCTAACAAAGCCTTCGTAAGGACTGTTCTTCACTCTAGCACGTCATGGGTGCCTTTGCAAAACCTCAGCTGTTTTCTGTCGCCTTCCTCAAGGTTTGGAGTTCTAAGGATGCTAGCTAATCACTCAGTCTATCTTCAGGAATGTGTCTCCTGCCTGTGACAGCTTCTTTCTTCTCCTTTCCTGTCTGCCTTTTTGGGGACAGGGTCTCCGGGACCATCCACCACTGTGAGCCACTCCTGCAGGGGTTCTGGGAAGCAAGGGCTCAGCCTTGCCATCCCCACAGAGAGGAGGCCTGTCTCACCAGCCTGGCTCCGGCTGGAGGTTTGGTTCCCATTAGCCTAGTCACTCAGCAGATGGAGTCTGCACTTCTCAATTCCTGCTGCATCCCGGGGGCCAGAGGAGAGGCTGCCACCACGTGCCTTTCCTGGCGAGGCTGCCCCAGCAGGCGTGGTTGGGGACTCACCGTGAATTGCTCTGGGTGGCTTGGAACTCAGAAACCTGCGGAAACTCCCGATGGAACTTAGGGAGAAAGTAGAAAGAAAAGGGGGCTGGGAAACGGGATAACGGGAAGCAGGCAGCAGAGGCTGAGTCAGGGCTATTGGTCCGGAGCAACCTGCTGGATTGCCCGGGCCCCTCCTCCCTTTACCTGGAGCTGGGCTGGCTCTGCAGGTGTTTGCAGGAGCAGCACTTCCTGCTTCCCGCTTCAGGTAATCACAGGCTTCCAGTTTTCTGGGGACATACTCCACCTTTCAGGAGCTGATGCTGTCCTGACTTGAGGACGACCTTATCTTATGCCACTTGGAGCAATAATGATCCCTTCTGCCAGGAAGTCAGCAAAAACAGAAAACTTCCCCATCAAGATGTGTCTCAGAACTGGCTGCTGTGGATGGCAGGCAACTCTGGGAAAGGCACAAAAGTTTGCTCTGCTCCCTGCCTGGTGGCAGCCTCAGTGATTGGGCTGGAACCTGGGAGACTGGTTGTGGGGTTGAGGATGGGAAGGAGGGCGGGAAGAGAAGTGATGTTTTTTATTTATTTTTCTGTTGAATTAATTCTAATTCCAACAGCAATTCATAACACAGTTTTTGGACATTCAAACAATTTTAACTAAACATTGAAAACATGCATTGCTCTTCTGGGACTCAAAATTGAAAAGCACTGTTACTTTTGCACTGTCATTATATTTTTATGACTTTGATTCACATTGGGGTATGAGATTCAGTAAATAACTTAAAAGCAGAGTCATTTGCTCAAAAATATTTTATGAGCATAATTTTTGGAATGGCTGAACTTTCCACTACATTTTTTCCCCTCTGTGTGTACGGAAACTCTTTATTTTTCTGCTTGTTAACAATGCTTCTCCTTCCCGATGGAGGCACGGGCGCTGGCCTGACCCATCGAGGTCTTTCTGGGCCTGGATGAGGCAGCCAGCCCTGCTGTTTTCCCTACGGTTTTCTTGGAGGACCATGGTTGTATTCCAGGCTCAGCCTGCTTTCTGTTGGTGCTTACATCAATGTATGAATGTTGCAGCCTCCCTGGAGACTCTGGGCCTCCAGAACCTGCCATGGTTTTCATTCTTGGGTCAAAAACGTCAGGTTCTCTGCTCATTGGTTCTTGTGGGTCCACTGTGTGTGGTGGACATGTGAAACTCCCCTCCCCATCCCCTCCACCCTCATCTTAGTAATGACTGGGTGTACAGGAACATTCCCCAGAGGTGCTGGGAGATTCTCCAGGATGACAGGTTGGTGCACAATCAAGAAACCCCTAGTTAACAACGCCAGGGGCCACCGTTCGGGGAGGGGGCCCTGCTCCAGGTGTCTTGTCCAGCCCATCACAGACAAGAGCTGACTACTGACAGCAACACTGTGGGTGGTGTGAACCCATCTTAGAGATGAGCAGTCTGAGGGAGAAGGTGCTGAGGGGCCTGCCCCAAGCCGAGCAGCTAGCAAGTGGCAGGGACACACTTGTGTGGCCCTCACTGTGTCCCCACCATGGTGACAGGGTGTCTGAGCATACTGCACTGTCAGGGGTCATCCGTCCTATGCCAGTGCCACTTCAATCTCCTTCGACAAAGCTGCTGGGCTACGAGGTCCTTGGGGACAGGCTGCCCAAACAAGGTGCCCATCTGGCCCCATTGGCGGCGCATGCATGCTGCCTCCCAGGTCTGTCTGTACACTCCAGCCTGTGGAGCACAGTTCCTGAATCCTGGGGGGTGGAGACAGACTGCAAAGCAACGTGTGCTGTGTTCCTGTTTTGACTTCAGCCTGGCTCCTTAAGGAGCCTTGGCCTTCAAATTGTAAGTGCAACTCTGTCTAGAAAGCAAGCAAACGAATAGCGTAAGTGTTTCTTGCTGCCGCCCTTTGCTTTCTTTATGGCCGTTTCCAGGGCCTGCAGCAGCAACAGAACACAGCATTTTGATATTCGAAACGTCCTTGAAAAGGCCGTAGTAATACCGTCCACTGCTAATACTGTTATCCCAATACGTTCCCTTCTGAGTTTTTTACTAGCATACCTGGTGAAATAGTTGCCACTTTTTTCCTGCTCTTTCATTTGGGGGATGTTTGCCCTGAAAAGACTGAAGCGTGGAGGTGCTCAGTGATTGGGGCTCTGAAGGGCTCCCCAAGTGACAAAGCCAGTCACCGCCTCCCTCTGTGACTCTCAGCTGTATATCTGTCAGTGTCAGGCATCCCAAGAGCTCTCAGTCTCTGATTTTCAACTACTTTCACCTTCATTTAAGGTTTCCTGAAATGTGTAATCTCGGAGTATTTCTCACCTAGAGTCTGCTTTTTTTCCCCCAGTGAAACCTCATAGTGTTGGCCAGTGGTGATGACCGAAGATGGAAGCTTTGGGCAGGAAACGTGGGAAATGGGATGTGAAAACTGGTCCTTATGGAAACCACAGAAAAGTATGCTGAGGTCCTTTCAACCGGGTGTGATAGGGAGGAGTCCACGAGGAAGGCAGTTAGTGCACTTTTAGTGTGGACCCATTAAGATGATGAGGCCACAGGTTAAAATTTCCCACTTCCGAACAATGAAACTTAGGCATCCGTATGTTACTTCAGATAAATAGATGGCATGCCACACGGTTTCAGAACTATAAAATACCTAAAGTGGAGTTTCCAAAATGGGCTTCGGTTGCACCAAAACAAAACATTCAGGTCAACTGAGTCTATGCCATTGATTAACTTTTACCGTGGGAAAAACCTACAAACAAAAGACTAAGTTAGAAGGAGGAAGTAGTTTGACTCAGGGAACCAAGTAGTGTTTGAGATTCGTTTTATGAATTTACAATCAGACACTGGTAAGTTATTTTTATGGTTTCATAAATTGTAATTTAGAAATTATTATTCCTGTTTTGTCTCCGTTACCTTGCTTTCTAACTTCTAAAAGGGACTAGCTTAGGAAATAGAAGGTAACAATGTACAATTATTAAATTGTAAACGTTTCTTAGGTGGCAGACATCCATTACCCCTTTATCATCTCATCCAACCTCCACAAACCCTCATGAGGTCAATAAAAGAATAACCCATTTACAGATTAGACAACTGAGCTTCAGAAAATTCAGTCATCTCACTCCAGGTCTAGATATTGCTAAGAATGTGGCAGCCTGGGAAATGCACCCAGGTGTGTTGGAGTCTGAAAATTGCATTTTCTCCATTTCATTACACATCTGACGAGATGCTCACGTAACCCACTGCGAGATATTACCTATAATTATAAAAATACAGGGGACTTTGTATGTCATGTGCCTGCATCTCACTTGTCATTAAACCCCAGGGAGAACTCAGTGGTAACAGTGATCAACTCTCCCGTCACCCAACCAGTCATAACAGTGTCACTAAATTCTCAGACTGCGGAGAAGGACATTGAAAATATTGGAAAGCTATTCAACACGTGCCTTTTATGGCCTGTCTAATGGAGATGTCTGAGTTTGTACGTTTTTCATGGTCTTCATCTGAATCCAGATAGTAAATGCTGTGTCAAGATTTAGAGCCCAGGAAATAAGTCCATTACCGTTCTCCGTAGGTGCCACTTAGATGCTTCTAAGCCACATCTGTTGAGATGAAATGGCATTCCCGGGAATTTGGGCCACCTTGTGGCTGCACAATTGTTCCAGAATGTGGAAGCATGGGGCCAAAGTGAAGCCTGGAGCAGCCTGAGCTCTTTAAGTGGTCCTCTCCCAGCACCAGAACCATCATTGCCTGCTACCCTCGAGGAGGCAGAACCACTGGGGCCCAGTCTGGCTGCCCCCAGCATCAATCAGATACTGGACATGTGATGCTAATGGGATTCACAGGCGATGTATTTTTTCTGAGACAAAGTCCCACATCCTGCCCAACTGGATCAGTGTGGTCGGGTAAATGCCATGTTACCCCATGAGGAACATCCTGACAAAGAAATGAGGATGTCCATCAGAGCCTCAGCCAACACACTGGAGAGAGGCTTCCTTCCACATGCCTCCTGCTCTTGCTGCCTCTGTCACCTGCAGTCATTCCTCACGGGGGGTCCTCTGCCCTGCTCCCAGCCTGCTGTTACAGCAGCACGGGGGCCCCATGTGGGCAGCCGCTGAGAGAAAGGGCTCCTGGCTCTAAGGGGACTCAAATGAATTATTTTTTCTTTGTAGTTATGCTGTCCCTTGAACCATGTTTTATTTATTTCTTGGTGAAATCAATGTAAGAATTCACTTTTTTATCCTTTTTAAATTGCATTTTACTATTTTGACTATGAAAATCTGTGCAGGTCAAAAGTTAAAACCCCAGGCCCAGGAATTCTTAAATCTCAGTCTCATTCCTACCTTCCCATCCCATGCGGTCTGTCTCTTGTATGTCATCCATTCTCATGAGTTTCTGGGGTATCTTTCTTGTGCTTCTTTTTGCAAAAAGAAGCAAGTCTATACAGACATTCATTTATTTTTCTATCTTTTTAAAAAGAGTAGCATGCTTTCTCCACTTTTTTTTTTTGCAGTTTGCTTAAAGACCTATCTGGAAATCACTCTACATCAGTTCACAGAGACCTTCCTCGTTCTTTTTCCATCTGTGTAGACCCCTCTGTGTGGATGTAGCAGCATTTCTTCAACTTTTTCTAGTGGAGAGTTACTGCTTTGTTTCACCTCCACCAGGAGATCCAGGAGTAAACTGCTGTGCAGTGCAGGGTGTGGCCTGCCTGGGGGACGCACAGGGCACTTCCCATAAGTGAAGCTTGCTGAAAAGATTAACCTGAGTCTAATCATGAGGAAACAAAAGGACAAATCAGACTGTGAAACTTTCTTCCATAAAGTCAAGACCAGGAAAGACAAAACAACAAACAAGAGGGAGCTGGGGAGTGAGGGAAATAAAGACACGGAGCTATCAATTCTATCTTGGGTCTTCGTTGGGTCCTGGATGGAACTGAAAAACAGAAAGCTCTAAATGGCATTTAGGGAACAACTGAGGCCCTTTGAATATGAACTGTGTACTAAATAACCCTTTAAATCCATGTTAACATCTTGGGGGTGACAATGGTATTGGCGTACTGTAGTTTGGGAGGCTTTTTTGATAGAGGATTTACGGGTAGAAAAAAAAAAGAAAGGGTTCTGAGAGGTAGGTGTAGGGTCCTGAGTAGGATACATCTGCTACAAGACAGGTATTCAAGTTATATTGGAAGAATAAGTGGATTGAAAGAATGGATACACATAAAACATATATAAAAGTTAAAATGAAATAAAAATATTCACTGTCTTAACCACAGGAATTCTGAAAGGACAATTCATGTCTTCTTGTTCTCATAGGGATTTAAAAGACTAGCGCTCCTAGGTGTTCAAGTCCAAAGGTCCAGGGCAATGCTAAATGCAGAACGTTCTATTAGTCATCAGCCTGCGGCTACTGGAGTCTTTCTGTCTCATCCTCCACCCCCACCCCCCATCATGACGTCTACAATTTACCTTCCCGTGGTTCAGGTAAAGAGAGTGCGCGCGCGTGTGTGTATATGTGTTTGCGTGTGTGTGTGTGTGTGTGCGTGACAGCGACAGAAAGAGGGAGAAACCAACAGAGAGGGAAACAGGAAAGAAGGAAACGTGACTCCACACTGGCAGCCCATAAACCCGTAAATCCAGGTGAAAAGTATATGGATGTTCATTGTGCTGTTTTCTCATAGGTTTGAAATGTTTCCAAATCAACAAGTTGGAGGAAACTTTCTCTCTTAAGACAGAAAGCCCGAAAGGAGTTCTGCTGTTGGTTGGTCCCCCTTTTGCAACAGCACGAGGCTGTTGGAGAAATCCTTTTGTGGTCTCAAAATTCAGGCTCTTACTTTTGTTGTTAATTCAAGCAGATTTAAGTAAGTGAAATCGATTCTGAAGTGAAATGTAAGGATCCCACAGTTTAGAATTTAGACCACGTCCACACTGTTCTTTGTTCTTTGGATTTTCTCTGCTGTGTTGGCTCCGCCTGTGGGTCCCGGGGGTCCCCACCCCCTGCACGGTGGGAGCTCTGAGCTTCAATGCAGACCCTATTCTAGGTTCCAAATGAATCCCAAAGTTCCCCTTGGTGTCGTGAGGAGAGAGCCCGTGTGTGTCCTGCACTGAGATGTGTGTCCCCCATGAGATTGGACCCTGGGGTCCGGCCTGGAGCAGTTGAGTGGCTCCCACCTTTCCCAGAACACTAGGGACCTGGGGTCCCTTAAGCTTCCCGGCAGGCGGGGCAGGAGGTTTGGGTGACAGGTCCAGCGAGGACTTGCTCACCTATGAAGTACCAGGATAGGCCTTTGTAGAATTGGGGCAAATCTCCCAGGAACCTCGCCAAGCAGGACCAAGGACAGGATGGGGCTGGGATCCCTGGTGCTGGGCTGCAGTTAGGTTCCCTGGGTCCCCGTTCTGAGGGCATTGAGCTATGGTGACTTGGAGCCAAAGGCAGGACAACCGGACACGGCACCCATACACCTGCGTGAAGGGGCCGCTGCCCTCAGAGACCGGGCTCGGAGGCAGCGAGAGTAGGGCCCTGGGGGGACCAGGATGTTCCCCCCAAGCGGTGCTTTGTGCTCTTTTCATCCTGTCCTCTCCCATCACCTTGGTCGAGAGGCTCTGTGTCACTCAACTCTCCTTACAGAGCTGCTTTTCCTAAACTCCATTCAGTGTTCAGGGGGAAATTCAGTAGAACAGTGGATAATTAAATATCATGTTTCCTTAATTCTAAGGTGCTGACAACTGTAATGTGCACCATTAACTTAATAACAGTTTTTATGGAATTCATCGGACGTGTCACGCCAACAGTGTTTCCCAGATGCACCCTGACTTCAGAAACGTTTTTTCAAAGCACCCGAATGCAAGGAAATACTGTGAGTTTGGGAAACACCAGGTTAGATTAGGTGTATCTTTCCTGCAGACCTTTCCAAAGACTGGACCCTCTTAGAGGCACTGCCGTTTCCACAGAGCTGCGACGGGCAGTTTGTCAAACTCAGGTCTGCAGCAGGGGCCTGGCTCCGCCTCCCAGGGCCCTGGGTTGGCGCCCATCTGGAGACCTGAGTCACTCCATCAACCGTCTCTGCGCCGGTCCTAATTCTCCCAGGTCTGCTATTTGGAAGCTGCTGTGACTCTGGAGCTGGGGGACTTGTGCATCCAACCAGCCTGACCCTCAGCCCTACTCTCTCCTGGGGAAGCTGTTAGGTTCCCTGGTTTCCTCAGGGCACCCCCAGTGCAAACCGGCCATCAGGGGAACTCAGCATTGCGCAGCCCCGCATCGGCCCCGGGGTGGGGCGAGATGTGCCTTCACATTCTCCGGCCTCCAGGTTTCCATATCCCAGCGCCTCTCAAGATCTCCTCGGCCCACGGGATTCCAGCATCCAGGGCTTTTCCAGCCCTAACCCTAGGGTCCTCCAGGTCCTGTTTCTATGACCCCCTGTGATCCTAAAAGTGCTGGAAGGTGGAGCCTCCCCGCAGGCGACACCCACAGCCAAGCGGTGTTCTGGTACCTCGCGGCCGCAGCATGTACACGCACATCACGGGTGCGCAGGCACAGACTCGCGGAGAGATTGTTAGGGACGCGAGAGCTTGCGATCCGTTTATTCAGCAAATATTTCCTAAACGTCTTCCCTGTGCCAGGATCCGTCTAGGCTCAGAGACCCGGCATGGACCCCGCAGAAGGGGCACCTTGTATTCTGGGGGTGGGAAACCATCCAGACGACGTGGAATAACCGAGGAAACTGGCAGTGCAAGTGCCGAGGAGAAGAGAGAAGGCGGGAGCCGGGGCCGGGTGCGGAGCGAGCTCCCTGCACGGCCGGGCCTGGGGCCCTGGTGGTGCCTCACAGGACAGTAGACATCACCTGCAGGTGGGACCCTCCCCACGCTGAAATCCCCCCTGTCAAACTGCCCCGGGGTGGGGGGCTGTGGACATTTGGGGATCTGGGGCAGCACGAACTGGGGTTCCCTGGTGGAGTCAGTGAACGCGGATGTGGTTCGTGAACACGGCCTCCCATAGGGACTCGGCCTTTAGTGGGCCTGTGCCTGTCGCCCACGAGGCCACCCACGCGGCTCAGGGCGTGAAGACCCCCGGCCAGAGGGACCAGCTCCCGGCAGGTGTGTCTCGGGGGCCCGCGCTGGAAGCTAGGCCTGCAGTGTGGGATACCGGGCCTTCTTCCAGTCATCCATTTGCAGAGTTGGAAATGGGGGGGATTCAGGTCTCCTCCACGGTTGGTCTGGGCCGGAACTCTGGCCCTTCCGGAATGTTCTTTCCTGTGCAGCATGTTGCACTGTAGACGCAGAATCCTTTCTCTCTTTAAAAAAAAAACAAAAACAGAAAATAGACCAACATGGAATTTACCAGAATTTGTTTGTCGAGCACAGACTTATTGTGTTACCACGAAGAGCAAGCACACCTACGTGTGATGTACGTGGTCCTGCATTCGGAATACTAGAGATAAAAACCAGATTTCAATCAGCTGCACCACATCATTGATCTCTCCTCTCTGTAGAAAGACGATATTAGTAAACCATTGTCATAAGGAGCAATAAAAATGGGGAAAACAGTGATAAAAGTGTGTCTGGCATCTGATTAGTAAGATATGTAATCATTTTGCATTTTGTGGTGTATGTGGTCTTCAGAAACTTTTCAAATTTGTAATTTCATGTTCTCATTCCAAATGAAAATCCACTTTTGTGCCTATTTCTATTGGTAATTTTGTATTCTCTTCCTTAAAAAAGTCCCCACTTTTTCTTGAAGTTTAGTTGATTCACAATTCTGTAGGGCAAGGCACTTTCTAACTTTCATTCCTCATTATCACAGTCCCTGGGAAAAGACCCAAAGGACTGACACTCAACACGTTTTGAGTGATTTCAGGGTCCTTGGGATAAGTTTATACCAATGCAGATCTTACTCATTGGGGGGCTCATTTAGAAAAGCAAAAGGAGCCCCGTGAAACTCAGCCTGAATCGTCACTTGGTGACTGGGAGTCACTGGGAGGAATGGGGACGGCAGTACCCGCTAGCCATTTGGGTTTCTGGGGCTTACTGGGGGACGGGTGCTACTTGGGAGGGTGGCCTTGGGCTGCCCTGGGGACCTGGCAGTGGCCTAGCTGTTTCCATCAGCACAAAGAAGTAGGGATACTGGGCTCCTTGCAGAGAGTGTGGGGAGTCTTTTCTCCAGGGGTCACCTGTTGTGAAATGGGGGTGCAGTACATTATCTGTGGGGTGTGCGAGTCTGGGATAACTTTCTTCAGATGCGGAACAGCCCTGCCGGTTTACTCCATCGCACCGTGTGTACCAGCATCCACCGCTCTCCGAGAATAAATTGGTTAATTTTGCAGAGTGCTTTGGAAATGTAAAGTGCTGTAAAAGGCTCACATTGTAAGAGGCCGCACATGTGTACGAGAAGGGAAAGGGTGCAGAGGGGGCTGCAGCGTGCGGTTTGCCTAGTAAATTTCATGATTGCTTCTGGAAATGATGCTTTCTTATTTATAAGTCTTGTCAAAGAAATAAATTGAATGGAATCACCAGATGGCCCTAAATATTGTCTTTATTGCCTAGAACTGTCTTCAGAGAGCTCTCGCTATAGGAACGGGAAGTTTTAAAATGGGGTAGCCTGGGAGGGAAAGGGACACAGGCCTAATTCCAATGACTGTCACGGCCATCTATTTATTTGCTCAGCGAGGTGAGGGGGAGACCATCTCATTTAGACTTATTAAAGGGTCCAAAAGTGTAACACTCTTCTAAAGGGTCACTATAAATATGACACATACTGTATTTCAGAGAGTTTATGGGAAAGGAAATTGAAATCTCCTAAAAATAGAATTGAATCTTGTCCAAACAATATTGGATATACCAAACGAGTGTTTTTGTTATTACATCTAACAGGCTGATATTCCAAGCACATTTTTGTAAAGCTTTAGTTTGTTTTCATAAATTTTGGACTTTGCTACAATTCTTAGGTTTCTTACAATTATCAGCCAGTGTGACACTGTTTTTAAAAGTGAAAATGAAAGGCTCGTTTGTGGCAGGGCTGCCATCTCCTCCCGTCCAGCCTGCTCTGTTCACTGGCACAGCTCCCGTGATCTGGGCCGGGCTGGGCCGAGGGGTCAGGGTATGGATATTGACTGGTCTGCACGCGTCCTGCATCTGGGAACAGAAACAGTCTCCACCCTGGAAGCCCCTTATCCCAGTCTACAGAGCAGACTTGTGCCCTGGAGGTGCCCCTGCTGTCTTGAGACCAGGAGGGGTGGTAACTTCCAGGAATGAGACAGAGGACGAGAGATTTGCAGAGATGTGGACCCGGCACCCTCCAGCTTCCAGGCCACCTGCCTGCAGGATTCCGTTACACAGGGCAAGTTAAGCCTCACTCCGTTGAAGCTGCTCTTGGTAGGGTTTTGTTACCTGCAGCTGAATGCATTGTCCTAAGATTATTTATCTACCGGGACAAGTTAGGGAAGAAACAGAACGGTCAGGAATTATTGTATAATAGCATGGCTGTGCTTTAGATCAGACAAGTGGAGCCTTTCTAGTGCATCCACAGCCCCACAGACGCTAGTATCTGGAGGAAGGAAGTATGTGCATTCTCAATGTAATGCCTAACATCTGAGCATAGGCACCAATGCAGTCGAGACCGTCCCTTTACAGGGTGGCTTGGCTCTGCTCTTTTCTTCTTCTTCTTTTTTTCAACATCTTTATTGGAGTATAATTGCTTTACAATGGTGTGTTAGCGTCTGCTTTATAACAAAGTGAATCAGCTATACATATACATAGATCCCCATATCTCCTCCCTTTTGGGTCTCCCTCCCACCCTCCCTATTCTGATTTCTTCTTGCAGGAGGCCTTAGTGTTCACAAAGGAATCTGTTTTTTTTTTGGTTTTGTTTTTGTTTATAGGGTTCTTCACCGAGTAGTGTTTCTCCAACATGAGTGCTACATGGGCTCTCTGAAAAGGGTATACATTTTCTCAACAATCCCTAGTGTTGACATAAATTATTTTAATTTCTATTACTGGAAGATGTACACATATAAAGCTAGTATAAACCCTTTACACTTGCCATTATACACATAAAATTGAAAATTACATGCAAGTAAAGCTTTACAATCAGTAATACTTAAATTAACAACATCAGTGTGTCGTTTGGTTTAAATTAAGTTGTTGCTCTCCGTGTGAATGCTGTTTGGACTTCTAGGGCTCTGTTTCTTTTGCGTTAAACATACTCTGTGTTATGTGGTGACAAAACCCCTCATCACCCTCCTCTCCCTTGAACAGTAGAGAAATGTCCTTTCGGTCACCATGGTGTCGAATGGACCTTGCTTGTACAAAAGAATCACTGGTTAATAAATTCCAATTCTCTTTTTCTTATTAGCAGGCCACAACCAGGTCCAATTCATCCATACACAGAGCTCTTATAGATCCTTACATTTTTAATTACAATTGACGCAAAATTAAAAACGTATTGTGATGGGAAAGATGCATGGGTTTCCAAGAGCGTCTTTTCTGTGGACGCTTCCTGGCCTGGAGGACATGCTTGTCAAGAAACGATCCACTTATTCTAGAGCCTTTGGGTCATAGCATCTAAAGACCAACTTTTCTTAAGAGTATGCAGATGTGAACTTGAATTAGTTTAGATATCCTTGTGAGAACATACTTATTACATTTATGAGGAAGTAGCTTTGGAATCTTTCTTTTATGGTGATATATCCATGGCAGTAAGATTCCTTGTTTGGTCACCTCTCTGAGCTTGTTCAATGCAGGGGGCTTTCGCTGTTGGAAAGCCACAGGGGTGAGATGCAGCCACAGAGCTGAGTCACTGAGAAAATAATTATTCATTATTGGGCATCTCTTCACAAACAAATGCAACAGTTTTAATCTCCCAGTAAAATAAATTTTACTGTCCTCAAAATACTCAATTGACTTTTATGAATACATAATGCAATATTATAGTCTGAAATTTAAAAAAATAAGTAAAAGGGCACATGGAGGAAAAAAATCCCTCCTCTACTCCCACAGACTAGACATGATTCCTTGTCCAACAACCAAGGCTACTTGGTTTTGTACATCTTCCAGGGGATTTGTGTTTTATGTACAATTCTGTACAGATGTTTTTACACAGGTAGTGATTGACTATGCATTGCTCTGCACCTTCGCCTTTCACATTTTTTTTACATACTATGCAACTTTACGGTCCTCGAGTTGACATAGAGGCCATATATTCATAAAGGTTAGTTGTGCAATTTAACAACTTTCATCTAGGGTCACAGTTTTGATGCTCACCATTCCGTGACCATTTGGGATACTCTCGGTAGATTCCTAAAGATGAGTTGACGTGGATTTGGGATTTATGAACAGACTCTACCTGGAACTTGGGGAATCAGTGATCAGCAAAGGAGTTTGAATACTTCTCCCATCTATGCTTTTCGAAATACTCACTTGTTCAGTGTGACTCTGGACCTTCATGCAGAGAGGACAAATGGAATCCCAACAAGGCTGCCCAGAGCCACAGCCCGAAGCTCATGAGCAGCTCCCTGGGGACGTAGGGGTGGGGCACTGGGGGAGATGCGCGGTGCCTTCCACCCTGCACCTCCAAATGCCTCTCTCCGGTCCATTCAACACCTGCCTTTCTTGACATTCCTCCCTGTCTGCAATATGCTGTTTGTCTCACTTTCTTAATTGCTGGTTTAGTTGGTTCACTTTTTGAGTCAAACCAGCAGCGTTTCCCTGTTTCTGCCCCTTGCAGCTTTGGGCACGCCCAGCAACTCCACCCGGTGTGTTTGTGCTGGCTGGTCCTCCCCCACCTCTCTGCAGGTCTCATCCCTCCCTCCCTCCCTCAGGGCCTTCCCCAAATGCCGCCTTCTCCAGGAAGTCTGCCCGACGACCCTCCTCCCACCCAGCTTGTTCCTCTGACCCCCACCGTCTCTGTTTCTTTTATACTTTTTCACGGCACATAGAGATGATGTGCTTATTTGTACATTTACGTTTTATGGCATGACCTCTTCCTTCCTAGAAGAGAGGGGTCAGGGATTCTAGCCCATCCTGTCCCCCGATGGATCCCACGTTCCTGGAACAAGCATTTTTGCCATGTGAATGAGCACACGAGTGGGTTTCCAGGCCAGCGGCCAGAGGCCCGCTCGCCCCTAACAAACGGCCAGGAGCTCGCTCGGGCATCGCTGCCTACACAGCCACCTTCCCAGGTGAGAGATGACTGGAGCTGCCTGGGACTCTGGCCCTCCTTCCCCCAAGTTTCCTTTCAACCTTAATGTTTTAAATTATAAAACAAACTACTAGCAAGGGAGGCCATGAAGCCAGGAGGACTGTGGTTTCCAAGGAGAAAGGAGATGGAGAGGGAGGCAGTGTGCCCGGGAAGGGCTCCGTTCATTGTGTGAGGAGCATCCCGTGTTTGAAGGTGGCTTCTGTGCATGTCACTCCCGCGCTGTTAGAAGTTTAGTCTTTGTTAAATTATTTAGAGCTTTTGGGGGCTGCCAATCAGGACAGGATTAAAGCCGGATATTCCTTTCTTGGTCCTGTTGGCCTGCTGCTACATATTTTCAATAACACAATATCTTCAGGAAGCACCACTTCAATAGGAAAATAATTAGCATTTGATCAGATGAATTGTGCTGGGCGTGGCTCACCCCGGATCAAGCAAGAGTCAGACTTTTGCCATGTTCACTGGGGAGGAAATGCTCTGCGGAATGAAGCCAAGTGTTATACTCATCTTCTTTCTCCACAGTTTTCTTATCTGTATGAGGCCAGTTTATGGTGAAATGTGCTTCCTACCAAGTTGATGGATATATACTTAATTTGAGGTTAGAATTATTTGAAAAATCATTAGGAAATTGTAAACAACTTGTAATGATCTTGGAAAAGCATTTATGTATAGGTCTTGTCTTAGCTTAAAACTTGTCTTTAGGGGCTTCCCTGGTGGTGCAGTGGTTGAGAGTCCGCCTGCCGATGCGGGGGACACAGGGTCGTGCCGCGGTCCGGGAGGATCCCACATGCCGCAGAGCGGCTGCGCCTGTGAGCCATGGCTGCTGGGCCTGCGCATCCGGAGCCTGTGCTCTGCAACGGGAGAGGCCACAGCAGTGAGAGGCCCGTGTGCCGCAAAAAAAACAAAAACAAACAAGCAAAAAAAACTTGTCTTTGGAGACTATTACTTTAGGCAAGAAGAAAGAAGTCTAACTGAGCGTCATTGACAGTCTTTGCAGAGACCAGGTACCTCATTGGCCCTTACGAGCTATTTGTGGTGGACGTTACAACCCTATATAGTGCATTCCTAACCAGAATCTCTCACTGTGTCCACGAATTCTTGTAGTGTTAGAATTAGGTGGTATATTCTACATGCTCTACGCATTCTGAAGAGAGAAATTCCACGTTGCTCAATACCCTTTTTTGATGAAAATTCCTGCTAAGGAAAGATACCAGTAGCTGCCATTTCTCAAATGATAAGCTTTTTATATATACCATCTCATTTAATTCTCACACTAATAAAAGAACTTGGATGTTATTACCAAGTATTTAAAGATGGGAAACAAGGGGTCAAAGAGGCCAATGCAGATCCAGGACCCACAGTCTCAACAGACGAGACCTAAAATTAAGGCCCTCTGATGAAAAAGGCTTTATTCTTAACCACTATGTACTCTGCTCCCAGAAGCAGAGGGAAGGGGAGTGGAGGGACGGAGTGTGGTTAATTATCAAATTCCAGCTACAGCTGGATGCTGTCACAGGCATTTGTATACGTTTATTTCCTCTTATGTGAGCCTCAAGGCAAGCCTGGATGAAATGATTGTAATAACCCCCATTTTCAGATGAGAAAGTAGAGGCTCGGAGAAGCATTCTTGAGGTCAGGCAGCCGATGCGCGGCCCGGCAGAATTTGAACCCAGAGCGGCCGTGCGCCCCGTTCCGGACGCTCGTTACCCTAGAGCTTGCCTGACCCCGCACTGAGGTTCTGTTAATTCTTGAACGTAATGCTCACCGATTGTGCGCCTTTGTCCTAAACTTCAAAATGAGCCCAGCACCCTTAGGTGTGCTGGGGAAACAAGAAACGAATTATGGAATTCATAAACACATCCTCCTCCTTGACTTGGACCACAACCCAACCCCAGTGGGCATTTTCCTAACTGTGTTCTGATTTGGGGTTTTCAAGTGAGCAGAAAAGACTTGTCATCACACACTGGCCACCCTGCAGAAGCTCCCCGCTCCTGAGCCCCGCGGGCAGCCAAGCACCGGGCGGTCTCATCGAAGGGCCTGGGCCTCAGCGTGAGGGCTTGGGAGAACTGCAGCTCATCTGGCCTTCTCTTCCTCCCTATGCAGCTGAGCACCACTGTCCCCAGGGCTGCAGGCCCATCCTCTGTCCGGCCATCTGGCCAGTGGCCACCCGAGGGCCTGCCAGCCATGTGGCATGAGAACTGAGTGCCAGGCAGCTGGCTCGAGGCCGGAGTACTGGTGGATATGAGGTCTCACCCCTCTGAGCTCTCTCTTCTCTGAATCGGAAAGTAAATAAATATATTTATGTTTCAAGGGCACAAGGTCCCGACGGTCAGGCTTGTCAGAGGGGACCCTGTATGTTTCTGGGAGCCTCGGATGCCTTTCTTGGGTTTGTGGCGACCACCGGGCACCCGTCAAGTGAGAGGAAGAGGATGTACCCTCCATGTAGAAGCAACTCCGTAGCCAGGCGGGGGTGGAGGGAGGATGCTTCAGGGACGAGCTTGTCCGGCCGAGAAGCCAGCCCCTCACCGCCCTCCCTTCCACTTGACACATCACCTCTTGGGCTTCCTCTCCACCTCACAGGGTGGCCACCCAACCCTCTGAGCCGCAGCAGCAGGGCTGCGATCAAGGCGAAGGAGATGTGAGCAAAGTGAGTCCTTCCCTGCGACATCTGCAGCCTCTCAAAGTTGCTATCGATCAGTCATGTACTGATTCGATCGACTCTCAAGCATCAGCTCCGAAAGTTTGCGTCAGCCAGGCGGAGAGGAGGCGTACGAGGCCCTGGCCGCACATTTAAGGGGCTGCTCCCTCTCCGGTCACACAGGGCATTCCTCTACCTTGTGCCCTGGACACCAGGCTGGCTTCTCCTGGTCCCGGCCCCGGGCTGGTGCCTGCTTGCGTTGGTGGAGGGGGACAGCCCGTGCCTCTCCTCCCAACTCAGAGATGGCGCATCACCACCTAATTCTAGACAACTGTCTGTCTCCAAAATCATCACCTGCCAGGTCACTGACTGTCTCCCAGAATCTGCCTTTGAGCCTGCTGGAGGGTTGACTGTTGGGTCCCCAGACAATCTGGGGCAGACTCCCCTCGCTTCTTTTCTGTGTGTCCTGCCCACTGTGGGGTTACCCTCAGCCTTGGCCATTTTTCAGTCTTGGGTCCACGTAGCTCTTCCACAGTCAGCATGGGCTACTATGACAAAATGCCACAGGCTGCGGGGCTTAAACAACAGACATTTATTCCTCACAGTCCTGGAGGCTGGATATCCACGGTCAAGGTTCTGGCCAGTTCGGGTTCTGTTGAGAGCCCTCTTCGTGGCCTGCCTTCTCTCTGTGTGCTCACACTACCTTTCCTCAGTGTATGTGTACGAAGAGAGAGAGAGAGAGAGAGAGAGAGAGAGAGAGAGCGAGCCCATCCTCTGGTGTCTCTTCTTCTAGACACTAATCCTATTCTAGCCCCATCCTTATGACTTCATTTAACCTTAATTACATCCTTAGAGGTCCTGTCTCCAAATACAGCCACTGGGGATTAGGCTTTCAACATGAATTTTACAGGGACACAATTCAGCCCATAGCAAGGCCCAAGGGGGTGAGGGCAATCTTGGTTGTAGGTTTTTCTCCTTCACCACTTTAAATATGTCCTGCCACTCCCTTCTGGCTTGCGGAGTTTCTGCTGAAAGATCAGCTGTTAACCTTATGGGGATTCCCTTGTGTGTTATTTGTTGTTTTTCCCTTGCTGCTTTTAATATGTTTTAATATGGGAGGGTCTAGATAGATTTGTCTGGGAACCGTGCTTGCAGAGTTATGGATTCGTTCTGAGTGGGGAAGAGATTGATCCAATGAATGCCTGTATACGACACTGACAGAGGGGGTACAAGGGCAAATACTCCCAGTGATGTGAGCTCTTCTTCCAGCAAAGGAGGGACATCTTTCATCTGGCCACTGATCACAGGAGCTGAATGGGGGGGTGGGGCAAGACCCTTCCAGGGTCAGACAAAATCTATGGGGTCCAGACCTAAAATCCAGACCTATGGACCACACAGTCTTCCTTCCCATCCTTCCTAGTGGGCCTGGAGTCCACAAGGTCCGAACTGCTTGCTTCTATGAATTTAACTTAAGAAAATTCAACAGTCATGCAAAGATGTATACACAAGCAGAATTTTGGGTGAGGAGAGGAATTCTTGCCAGGGTTATGAGAGCTGCATCCTGGCTAAAGCATCATGTATGGAGGTAATATTCACAAGGGCAGTAGCTTTGCCATCCTGTCCATCTGTGCCCTCTACCACTGCCCAGTGCTTGAATGGCAGTTCACTCATTCGGGGCATCAAAAATATTTGTCCAGGGCTTCCCTGGTGGCGCAGTGGTTGAGAGTCCGCCTGCCGATGCAGGGGACACGGTTTCGTGCCCTGGTCCGGGAAGATCCCACATGCCGCGGAGCGGCTGGGCCTGTGAGCCATGGCCGCTGAGCCTGCGCATCCAGAGCCTGTGCTCCACGACGGGAGAGGCCACACAGTGAGAGGCCCGCGTACCGCAAAAAATAAAAAAAAATAAAAAAAATTTTGTCCAATGAATGAATGAATGCATCATACAACAGATTCTTGCATTATTTCATAATATTTTTTGTATATCATTTTTAAAATTATTTATTTATTTGTTTATCTATTCATTTGGCTGTGCTGGGTCTTCCTTGCGGCACATGGGAACTCCGTTGCCGCGTGCAGGATCTTCCTTGCCACATGCGGGATCTTTCAGCTTTGGCATGCAGGATCTATTTCCTTGACCAAGGACTGAACCTGGACCCCCTGCATTGGGAGCGTGTAGTCTTAACCACTGGACCAGCAGGGAAATCCCTCATAATATATTATGATAAATGAAATCAGAACCAAGTCTCTTTTTTTAAGTTGAAGTATAGTTGATTAACAATATTATATTAGTTTTAATATTATATTAATTTTAGGTGTACAACATAGAGATTCAGTATTTTTATAGATTATACTCCATTTAAAGTTATTACAAAATAATGGCTATATTTCCCTTTGCTGTATAATATATCCTTGTTGTTTATTGATTTTATACCTAATAGTTTGTATCTCTTAATCCCATACCCCTAACTTGTCCCTCCCCACTTCCCTTTTCCTACTGGTAACCACTAGTTTGCTCTCTACTTCTGAGTCTGTTTCTGTTTTGTTGTATTCATTCCTTTTATTTTATAGATTCCACTTATAAGTGACAACATAGAGTATTTGTCTTTCTCTGTCTGACTTATTTTAATAAGCATAATACACTTGTGGTCCATCCCTGTTGTTGCAACTGGCGATATTTAATTTTTTTATATAAATATCATATTTTCTACTATATATATACATATATATTAATACATATCTATACCACATCTTCTTTATTCATTCATCTGTTGACCAACAGTTAGTTTTCTTCTGTATCTTGGCTATTGTAAATAATGCTTAGGAACATTGGGGTTCATGTATCTTTTCAAATTAGTGTTTTCATTTTCTTTGTATATATACCCAGAAGTGAAATTACTGGGTCATATGGTAGTTCTATTTTTAGTTTTTTGAGGAACCTACATGCTGTCCTCCATAGCGGCTGCACCAATTTACACTCCCATCAACAGTGCAAGAGTGTTACCTTTTCTCCACATCCTTGCCAAAATTTGTTATTTGTGGTCTTTTTTTTTTTTAAATTTGTGGTCTTTTTGACGATGGCCATTCTGACAGGTGTGAGGTGATACCTCACTGTGGTTTTGATTTGCATATCTGATTATTAGTGATGTTGAGCTTGTTTTCACGTGCCTGTTGGCATTCTATATGTCTTCTTCGAAAAACGTCTATTCAGGTTTTCTGCCCATTTTTTAAATCAGGTCATTATTTGGTTTTGTTTTGGTTTTTGCTTTCTGATATTGAGTTGTATGAGCTTTTTATAAATTTTGGATATTAACCCTTGTCAGTCATATCATTTGCAAATATTTACTCCCATTAAATGGGTTGTATTTTCATTTTGTGGACGATATCGTTCGCTGTGCAAAAGCTTTTAAGTTTAATTAGGTCCTACTTGTTTAGTTTTGCTTTTATTTTCTTTGCCTTTGGAGGCCTATCAAAAAAAATATTGCTATGATTTACAGCAAAGTGTTTTCTGCCTATGTTTTCTTTTTCTTTTTTTAAATTAAGTATAGTTGATTTACAATTTTGTGTTAATTTCTGCTGTATAGCAAAGTGACTCAATTATATTATACATATATATATATATATGTATTCTTTTTTTTTAACATCTTTATTGGAGTATAATTGCTTTACAATGGTGTGTTAGTTTCCGCTTTATAAAACAGTGAATCAGTTATACATATACATATGTCCCCATATCACTTCCCTCTTGCATCTCCCTCCCTCCCACCCTCCCTATCCCATCCTTCTATGTGGTCACAAACCACCTAGCTGATCTCCCTGTGCTATGTGGCTGCTTCCCACTAGCTATCTACCTTATGTTTGGTAGTGTATATATGTTGATGCTACTCTCTCACTTTGTCACAGCTTACCCTTCCCCCTCCCCATATCCTCAAGTCCATGCTCTAGTAGGTCTGTGTTTTTATTCCTGTCTTACCGCTAGGTTCTTCATGACCTTTTTTTTTTTTCCTTAGATTCCATATATGTGTGTTAGCATACGGTATTTGTTTTTCTCTTTCTTACTTACTTCACTCTGTGTGACAGACTCCATATTCATCCACTACAAATAACTCAATTTTGTTTCTTTTTATGGCTGAGAAATATTCCATTGTATATATGTGCCACATCTTCTTTATCCATTCATCTGTTGATGGACACTTAGGTTGCTTCCATGTCCTGGCTATTGTAAATAGGCTGCAATGAACATTTTGGTACATGACTCTTTTTGAATTACGGTTTTCTCAGGGTATATGCCCAGTAGTGGGATTGCTGGGTCATGTGGTAGTTCTATTTCTATTTTTTTTTTTAAGGAACCTCAATACTGTTCTCCACAGTGGCTGTATCAATTTACATTCCCACCAACAGTGCAAGAGGGTTCCCTTTTCTCCACACCCTCTCCAGCATTTATTGTTTCTAGATTTTTTGATGATGGCCATTCTGACTGGTGTGAGATGATATCTCATTGTAGTTTTGATTTGCATTTCTCTAATGATTAATGATGTTGAGCAGTACTTCATATGTTTTTTGGCAATCTGTATATCCTCTTTGGAGAAATGTCTGTTTAGGTCTGCCCATTTTTGGATTGGGTTGTTTGTTTTTTTGTTATTGAGCTGCATGAGCTTCTTGTAAATTTTGGAGATTAATCCTTTGTCAGTTGCTTCATTTGCAAATATTTTCTCCCATTCTGAGTGTTGTCTTTTGGTCTTGTTTATGGTTTCCTTTGCTGTGCAAAAGCTCTTAAGTTTCATTAGGTCCCATTTGTTTATATTCATTTTTATTTCCATTTCTCTAGGAGGTGGGCCAAAAAGGACCTTGCTGTGATTTATGTCATAGAGTGTTCTGCCTATGTTTTCCTCTAAGAGTTTGATAGTGTCTGGACTTATATTTAGCTCTTTAATCCATTTTGAGTTTACTTTTGTGTATGGTGTTAGGACGTGTTCTAGTTTCATACTTTTACATGTACCTGTCCAGTTTTCCCAGCACCACTTATTGAAGAGGCTGTCTTTTCTCCACTGTATATTCTTGCCTCCTTTATCAAAGATAAGGTGACCATATGTGTGTGGGTTTGTCTCTGGGCTTTCTATCCTGTTCCATTGATCTATATTTCTGGTTTTGTGCCAGTACCATACTGTCTTGATTACTCTATCTTTGTAGTATAGTCTGAAGTCAGGGAGTCTGATTCCTCCAGCTCCGTTTTTCGTTCTCAAGATTGCTTTGGCTATTCGGGGTCTTTTGTGTTTCCATACAAATTGTGAAATATTTTGTTCTAGTTCTGTGAAAAATGCCAGTGGTAGTTTGATAGAGATTGCATTGAATCTGTAGATTGCTTTGGGTAGTAGAGTCATTTTCACAATGTTGATTCTTCCAATCCAAGAACATGGTATATCTCTCCATCTATTTGTATCATCTTTAATTTCTTTCATCAGTGTCTTATAATTTTCTGCATACAGGTCTTTTGTCTCCTTTGGTAGGTTTATTCCTCGATATTTTATTCTTTTTGTTGCAATGGTAAATAGGAGTGTTTTCTTAATTTCACTTTCAGATTTTTCATCACTGATGTATAAGAATGCCAGAGATTTCTGTGCATTAATTCTGTATCCTGCTACTTTACCAAATTCATTGATTAGCTCTAGCAGTTTTCTGGTAGCATCTTTAGGATTCTCTATGTATAGGATCATGTCATCTGCAAACAGTGACAGCTTTACTTGTTTTCCGATTTGGATTCCTTTTATTTCTTTTCCTTCTCTGATTGCTGTGGCTAAAACTTCCAAAACTATGTTGAATAAGAGTGGTGAGAGTGGGCAACCTTGTATTTTTCCTGTTCTTAGTGGGAAGGGTTTCAGTTTTTTACCATTGAGGATGATGTTGGCTGTGGGTTTGTCATATATGGCCTTTATTATGTTGAGGAAAGTTCCATCTATGCCTACTTTCTGCAGGGTTTTTATCATAAATGGATGTTGAATTTTGTTGAAAGCTTTCTCTGCATCTATTGAGATGATCATATGGTTTTTCTCCTTCAATTTGTTAATATGGTTTATTACATTGATAGATTTGCATATATTGAAGAATCCTTGCATTCCTGGAATAAACCCCACTTGATCATGGTGTATGATCCTTTTAATGTGCTGTTGGATTCTGTTTGTTAGTATTTTGTTGAGGATTTTTGCATCTATGTTCATCAGTGATATTGGCCTGTAGTTTTCTTTCTTTGTGACATCCTTGTCTGGTTTTGGTATCGGTGATGGTGACCTCATAGAATGAGTTTTGGAGTGTTCCTCCTTCTGCTATATTTTGGAAGAGTTTGAGAAGGATAGGTGTTAGCTCTTCTCTAAATGTTTGATAGAATTCGCCTGTGAAGCCATCTGGTCCTGGGCTTTTGTTTGGTGGAAGATTTTTAATCACAGTTTTTTTTTTTTTTTTTTGTGGTACACTGGTCTCTCACTGTTGTGGCCTCTCCCGTTGCGGAGCACAGGCTCCAGATGCACAGGCTCAGTGGCCATGGCTCACGGGCCCAGCCACTCCGCGGCATGTGGGATCTTCCCGGACCGGGGCACGAACCTGTGTCCCCTGCATTGGCAGGCGGACACTCAACCACTGCGCCACCAGGGAAGCCCCTTTAATCACAGTTTTAATTTCAGTGCTTGTGATTGGTCTGTTCATATTTTCTATTTCTTCCTGGTTCAATCTCGGCAGGTTGTGCATTTCTAAGAATTTGTCCACTTCTTCTAGGTTGTCCATTTTATTGACATAGAGTTGCTTGTAGTAATCTCTCATGATCCTTTGTATTTCTGCAGTGTCAGTGGTTACCTCTCCTTTTTCATTTCTAATTCTATTGATTTGAGTCTTCTTCCTTTTTTTCTTGATGAATCTGGCTAATGGTTTATCAATTTTGTTTATTTTCTCAAAGAACCAGCTTTTGGTTTTATTGATCTTTGCTATTGTTTCCTTCATTTCTTTTTCATTTATTTCTGATCTGATCTTTATGATTTCTTTCCTTCTGCTCACTTTGGGGTTTTTTTGTTCTTCTTTCTCTAACTGCTTTAGGTGCAAGGTTAGGTTGTTTATTTAAGGTGTTTCCTGTTTTTCTTATTTTTTTTGTGGTATGCGGGCCTCTCACTGTTGTGGCCTCTCCCGTTGTGGAGCACAGGCTCCAGATGCACAGTATCAGTGGCGATGGCTCACGGGCCCAGCAGCTCTGCGGCATGTGGGATCTTCCCGGACTGGGGCACAAACTCACATCCCCTGCATGAGCAGGTGGACTCTCAACCACTGTGCCACCAGGGAAGCCCTGTTTCCTGTTTCTTAAGGTAGGATTGTATTGCTATAAACTTCCCTCTTAGAACTGCTTTTCCTGCATCCCATAGGTTTTGGGTCATCGTGTCTCCATTTTCATTTGTTTCTAGGTATTTTTTGATTTCCTCTTTGACTCCATCAGTGATCACTTCGTTATTAAATAGTGTATTGTTTAGCCTCCATGAGTCTGTATTTTTTACAGATCTTTTCCTGTAATTGATATATAGTCTCATAGCGTTGTGGTTGGAAAAGATACTTGATATGATTTAAATTTTCTTAAATTTTCCAAGGCTAAATTTGTGACCCAAGATATGATCTATCCTGGAGAATGTTCCATGAGCACTTGAGAAAAATGTGTATTCTGTTGTTTTTGGATGGAATGTTCCATACATATCAATTAAGTCCATCTTGTTTAATGTATAATTTAAAGCTTGTGTTTCCTTATTTATTTTCATTTTGAATGATCTGTCCATTGGTGAAAGTGGGGTGTTAAAATCCCCTACTATGATTGTGTTACTGTCAATTTCCCCTTTTATGGCTGTTAGTATTTGCCTTATGTATTGAGGTGCTCCTATGTTGGGTGCATATATATTTACAATTGTTATATCTTCTTCTTGGATCGATCCCTTGATCATTATGTAGTGTCCTTCTTTGTCTCTTCTAATAGTCTTTATTTTAAAGTCTATTTTGTCTGATATGAGAATTGCCACTCCACCTTTCTTCTGATTTCCACTTGCATGGAATATCTTTTTCCATCCCCTCACTTTCAGTCTGTATGTGTCCCTAGGTCTGAAGTGGGTCTCTTGTAGACAGCCTATATACGGGTCTTACTTTTGTATCCATTCAGCCAGTCTGTGTCTTTTGGTGGGAGCATTTAATCCATTTACATTTAAGGTAATTATCGATATGTATGTCCCTATTCCCATCTTGTTAATTGTTTTGGGTGTGTTATTATAGGTCTTTTCCTTCTCTTGTGTTTCTTGCTTAGAGAAGATCCTTTAGCATTTGTTGTAATGCTGGTTTGGTGGTGCTGAGCTCTCTCAGCTTTTGCTTGTCTGTAAAAGTTTTAATTTCTCCTTTGAATCTGAATGAGATCCTTGCTTGGTAGAGTAATCTTGGTTGTAGGTTTTTCTCCTTCGTAACTTTAAATATGTCCTGCCACTCCCTTCTGGCTTTCAGAGTTTCTGCTGAAAGATCAGCTGTTAACCTTATGGGGATTCCCTTATGTGTTATTTGTTGTTTTTCCCTTGCTGCTTTTAATATGTTTTCTTTGTATTTAATTTTTGACAGTTTGATTAATATGTGTCTTGGCATCTTTCTCCTTGGATTTATCCTGTATAGGACTCTCTGTGCTTCCTGGACTTGATTAACTATTTCCTTTCTCATATTAGGGAAGTTTTCCTTTTCTATTCTTTTTCTATTCTTTTTCTATTCTTCTTCTAGGACCCCTGTAATTCGAATGGTGGTGTGTTTAATGTTGTCCCAGAGGTCTCTGAGACTGTCCTCAGTTCTTTTCATTTTTTTTTTTTCTTTATTCTGCTCTGCAGTAGTTATTTCCACTATTTTATCTTCCAGGTCACTTATCTGTTCTTCTGCCTCAGTTATTCTGCTATTGATCCCTTCTAGAGTATTTTTAATTTCATTTATTGGGTTGTTCATCATTGCTTGTTTCCTCTTTAGTTCTTCTAGGTCCTTGTTAAATGTTTCTTGCATTTTCTCTATTTTATTTCCAAGATTTTGGATCATCTTTACTATCATTATTCTGATTTCTTTATCAGGTAGGCTGCCTATTTCCTGTTCATTTGTTAGGTCTGGTGGGTTTTTACCTTGCTCCTTCATCTGCTGTGTGTTTTTCTGTCTTTTCATTTTGCTTATCTTACTGTGTTTGGGGTCTCCTTCTCGCAAGCTGCAGGTTTGTAGTTCCTGTTGTTTTTGGTGTCTGTCCCCAGTGGCTAAGTTTGGTTCAGTGGGCTGTGTAGGCTTCCTGGTGGAGGGGACTAGTGCCTGTGTTCTGGTGGATGAGGCTGGATCTTGTCTTTCTGGTGGGCAGGTCCACGTCTGGTGGTGTGTTTTGGGGTGTCTGTGGCCTTATTATGATTTTAGGCAGCCTCTCTGATAATGGGTGGTGTTGTGTTCCTGTCTTGCTAGTTGTTTGGCATAGGGTGTCCAGCACTGTAGCTTGCTGGTCGTTGAGTGAAGCTGGGTGTTGGTGTTGAGATGGAGATCTCTGGGAGATTTTTGCCATTTGATATTATGTGGAGCTGGGAGGTCTCTTGTGGACCAGTGTCCTGAAGTTGGCTCTCCCACCTCAGTGGCACAGCCCTGACTCCTGGCTGGAGCACGAAGAGACTGTCCTCCACACAGCTCAGAATAAAAGGGAGAAAATATAGAAAGAAAAGAAAAGAAAAGGAAAGAAAGAAAAAAAAGAAAGAAAGAAAGAAAGAAAGAAAGAAAGAAAGAAAGAAAGAAAGAAAGAAAGAAAGAAGAAAGAAAAGAAAAGAAAAGAAAGTTATTAAAATAAAAAAAATATTATTAAGAAAAAAATTTTAAAAAGTAAAAAAAAAAAAAAAAACGGATGGACAGAACCCTAAGACAAATGGTGAAAGAAAGCAATGCAGACAAAATGTCACACAGAAGCATGTACATACACACTCACAAAAAGGGAAAAAAGGGGAACAAAATAAGATATCTTGCTCCCAAAGTCCACCTCCTCAATTTGGGATGACTCGTTGTCTATTCATGTATTCCACAGATGCAGGGCACATCAAGTTGATTGTGGAGCTTTAATCCGCTGCTTCTAAGGCTGCTGGGAGAGATTTCCCTTTCTCTTCTTTGTTCTCACAGCTCCCGGGGCTCACCTTTGGATTTGGCCCCGCCTCTGCGTGTAGGTCGCCGGAGGGCGACTGTTCTTCGCTCAGACAGGACGGGGTTAAAGGAGCCGCTGATTCGGGGGTTCTGGCTCACTCAGGCCCGGGGGAGGGAGGGGCACAGCATGCGGGGCGGGCCTGTGGCGTCAGAGGCCGGTGTGACGTTGCACCAGCCTGAGGCACGCCGTGCGTTCTCCCGGGCAAGTTGTCCCTGGATCCCGGGACCCCGGCAGTGGCGGGCTGCACAGGCTCCCCGGAAGCGGGGTGTGGATAGTGACCTGTGCTCGCACACAGGCTTCTTGGTGGCGGCAGCAGCAGCCTTAGCGTCTCATGCCCGTCACTGGGGTGCGTGCTGTTAGCCATGGCTTGCGCCCGTTTCTGGAGCTCCTTTAAGCAGCCCTCTTTATCCCCTCTCCTCGCGCACCAGGAAACAAAGAGGGAAGAAAAAGTATTTTGCCTCTTCGGCAAATCCAGACTTTTCCCCTGACTCCCTCCCGGCTAGGCGTGGTGCACTAGCCCCTTCAGGCTGTGTTCACGCCGCCACCCCCAGTCCTCTCCCTGCACTCTGACCAAAGCCCGAGACTCAGTTCCCAGCCCCGCCTGCCCCGGTGGGTGAGCAGACAAGCCTCTCGGGCTGGTGAGTGGTGGTCAGCACCGATCCTCTGTGCGGGAATCTCTCCGCTTTGCCCTCCGCACCCCTGTTGCTGTGCTCTCCTCCGCGGCTCCGAAGCTTCCCCCCTCCGCCACCCGCAGTCTCCCCTCGCAAAGGGGCTTCCTAGAGTGTGAAAACTTTTCCTCCTTCACAGCTCCCTCCCACTGGTGCAGGTCCCGTCCCTATCCTTTTGTCTCTGTTCATTCTTTTTTCTTTTGTCCTACCCAGGTATGTGGGGACTTTCTTGCCTTTTGGGAGGTCTGAGGTCTTCTGCCAGCGTCCAGTAGGTGTTCTGTAGGAGTTGTTCCATGTGTAGACATATTTCTGATGCATCTGTGGGGGGAAGGTGATCTCTGCGTCTTACTCTTCCGTCATCTTCTCCTGTCTCCTATGCATTCTTTTTAATATTATTTTCCATTTTAGTTTATTTTGGGACATTGAATAGAGTTCCCTGTGTCATACAGTAGGACCTTGTTGTCTATCCATTCTATATGTAATAATTTGCATCTACTAACTCGCAACTCCCAGTCCATCCCTCCCCTCCCCCTTGGCAACCACAAGTATATTCTCTATGTCTGTTGGTGTGTTTCTGCTTCATAGATATGTTGATTTGTGTCATATTTTAGATTCCACATATGAGTGATATCATATGGTATTTGTCTTTCTCTGTCAAACTTACTTCATCTAGTATGATAATCTCTAGATCCATCCATATTGCTGCAAATGACATTACTTTGTTCTTTTTTTATGTTTGAGTAATATTCCATTGTATAAATATACCACACCTTCTTTATCTATTCATCTGTCGATGGACATTTAGTTTGCTTCCATGTCTTGGCTACTGTAAATAGTGTGTCAATGAACATTGGGGTGCATGTATCTTTCTGAATTATGGTTTTCTCTGGATATATGCCCAGGAGTGGGATTCCTGAGTCATATAGTAATTCTATTTTTAGTTTCCTGAGGCACCTCCATAATGTTTTCCATAGTGGCTGCACCAACTTCCATTCCCACCAACAGTGTAGGAGGGTTCCCTTTTATCCATACCCTCTCCAGCATTTGTTACTTGTAAGCTTTTTAATGATGGCCATTCTAAGTAGTGTGAGGGGTACCTCATTGTAGTTTTGATTTGCATTTCTCTATAATTAATGATGTTGAGCATCTTTTCATGTGCCTATTGGCCATGTGTATGTCTTCTTTGGAGAAATGTCTATTTTTCACTTGTGTTTTTTTGTTGTTGTTGTTGAGTTGTATGAGCTGTTTGTATATTTCTTTTGCTATGTCTGCCTATGTTTTCCTCTAGGAGTCTTATGTTTTCAGCCTTACATTAGTCTTTAATCCATTTTGAGTTTATTTTTGTGTATGGTGTTAGAGAGTGTTCTAATTTCATTCTTTTATGTGTAAGCTGTCCAGTTTTCCCAGGACTACTCTTTGAAGAGATTTTCTTTTCTCCATTATCCTCCTTCCTTCTGTTGACTACAGGCTATGTTTGTCCTTCTTTTTCTAATTCCTTTTTTTAAATTCCTTTAGATGCTAGGTTAGATTGTTTATTTGAGATTTTTCTTGTTCCTTGAGGTATGCCTCTATTGTATTCTTTTTAATTTTCATTTTTCTCAATGTATTTTCTGATTTCCCCTTTTATTTCTTTCATTGACCCATTGATTTTTTAGTAGAGTGTTTTTCAGTCTCCACATGTTTGTTTTTTTTCTTCCTGTAATTGATTTCTAGTTTCATACTGTTGTGGTTGGAAAAGATGTTTGACATAATTTCTATTGTCTTAAATTTGTTGAGCTTTGTTTTGTGGCTAGCATGTGACCTATCCTGGAAAGCATTCCATGTGCACTTGAACATAATGTATATTGTGCTATTTTTAGATGGAATCTCTTGTAGATATCTATTAAGTTCAACTGGTCTAATGTGTCATTTAAGGCTCCTCTTTCCTTATTAATTTTATGTCTGGATGATTTGTCCATTAATTAAGTGGTATGTTAAAATCCCCTTCTGTTATTGTATTATGGTCAATTTCTGCCTTTATATCTGTTAATATTTGCTTTATTTAGTTGCTCCTATATTATGTGCATATATGTTTATAGATATTCTATCTTCTTCTTATATTGATTCATTTATTATTACATAATACTCTTCTTTGTCTTTTATTATAGACTCAGTTTTAAAGTCTACTTTGGCTGATAGGTGTATTGTTACCCCTACTTTCTTATTGTTTCTATTGATGAAATAAAATTCATATTTTATGGCAAGATGAGAAAAAGTTAAACATAAATTTTTCCTTTGCCGGAGTGGGTCTCCTCGTTCCCCATTAGTGTGTATTGTGTATCTGCATTAACCAGACCTCCTTAGGAGAGAATCTTCCTTCTTAATCTCATCAAGGGTCACAACTCCTTTAGAGAGAACCTTCCTTCTTAATCTTGTGGGGGTTCCCTTGTATGTGATTTTTTGTATTTCTCTTATTGACTTTAGAATTCTCTCTTTAACTTTTGCCATTTTAATTATGATGTCTCTTTTTGTGGGTCTCTTTGGGTTCATCTTGTTTGGGACCCCCTGTAATTCCTGTACTTGAATATCTGTTTCCCTCTTTAGCGTCAAGAAGTAGTCAGCCATAATTTCATCAAATACATTTTCTACCCTTTCTCTCTCTTCTTCTTCTGGGATCCCTGTAATGTTGGTACGCTTGATGCTGTTGCAAAGGTCCCTTAAAGTATCTTTTTTTTTTTTTAATTTGTTTTTCTTTTTGCTGTTCTCATTGCACGATTTCCATTATCCTATCTTCCACCTCATGTATCTTCCAGATCACTTATGCCTTCTGCTGTCTCACCTAATCTGCTGTTAATTCCCTCTAGTGTATTTTCCATTTCAGTTATTGTGTTTTTCAGCTCACACTGGTTCTTTTTTTTTATATTTTCTAGTTCTTTGTTAAAATTTTCACTGTGTTCATTTATCCTTTCCCCTAATTCAGTTAGAATTCTCAGTATTATTGCTTTGAAATCTTTATCAGGTGAATTATTTATCTCTGTTTAATTAGGATTTTTTCAGGTTTTTTTTTTTTTGTTCTTTCATTTGAAACATATTCCTCCATCTTCTCATTTTGGTTAACTTTCTCTGTCTCAAGGAAATTAGGTGAAACACTTGCATACCCTGGTCTTGAAGGCATGTCCTTGTGTGGGAGTACCCCTATGCAGTGTGCACGTACCCAGTGGCTTTGCCTGGTGAGCTGGATCCCAAGTGAGCATGGTCTGTGTCTTCCCCAGGGTGTGCTGGCAGCCACCACCAAGGTGGGAGGTAATCTGGAGTAGGAGAAGCTAGAGCCAGAGACAGGTGCAAGCTGGGGCTTCTCCTATGCTCAGTGGCCATCACCACCCTACTTGGGGTGTGGGCAGGGGCCAAGGGGCTGGAACAGAAGCCAGGAGGGAGCTGGGTTTCTCCTGGTGTGATGGCAGGCTCTGCCTTAGTTTGTGTTGTGACTGAACCTGAGGGCTTGAGGCTGCATTCTGTGCTGGTTTCACTTTGTCCCTGGTGTGTGCCCATTGGTTAGTCTGGGTCAGGGCTGGAGGCATTGGTGACACACCACTGAGCTGGTCTGACTCCCTCCCAAGTGTGCACAGGGATGGTGCTGGCTGATGGAGCTGAGCTTGCTCCCTCCCAAATGTGCAGTGACATGCGCTGGCAATGGCTGCCTTTGCCCTGGTCCAAGGCAGGGCTGGGGTCTGAGACGACACTGTTCTCTCCATGTGTGTGCACTCTCATTGGCAGTGGCAGCCTCCCCCTTAGTAGGGAGCAGTTGTGGCGCAAGAGGGGCTGGAGCAGGAGCCCAGTGTGGGCTGCAGGGCTTGCTGGGGTGGTCCAAGAAGGCCAGCCAGAGCGCCGGGCAGTTTTCAATCTGCTGTGACTGCGAGTAGGCAAGACTGTGCTCTTCATGAGCAGACTCTCAGTTTCCTACGGCCATCTGATAAGCCCCACTCATTTTCAAACCAGCTAAAGGAGGGGCCTTGTCCTCCTGGTGTTGGGTCCCAGGGCTGGGCTGCCTAATATGTAGCTTGAACTCTTTGCTCTCTAGGGAGGATCCCCAAACCTGTGACTGCCCCCTCCTCTCCTGTGTCCCCCACCAGGGACACAGGTCCTAACCAGGTCCCTTCTCCTCTCCTCCCTGACTCCGTGTGCATCTTCCTTTACAGCTTTGGTCACAGAAGAGCCATTCTGATAGAGTTTTCAGGTCAATTTCAGCAAGAGTCTCTCTCTGCATCATTGTAGTTTTGATGTGTTCATAAGGGGAGCAAGCCCAGCCTCCCCGCCCTCCACCATCTTGATCTCTTTCCACCATAATCGTGTACATGTTGATAAGGTAGGACCGCTCGAGATGGCAAAAAAAGATGCACGGGGTATTCAGTTTCAAATAATTCTTTTTTGTATTGATGTGTGTGATTATCTGCTAGTTACTTTCCCTCCCCGCCCGTCTCCTCCATTTCTTCCTTCTTTGTTTCTATTTTCCATCCACAATCTTTTCAGTCAGTCAGTCAGTCAGTCAGTTCAAATATCCCCTTACCATAGGGTTACTAGTTGGTTCTTTCTCAAGAATGGCTCCTGGAAGCAGGACACACCCATGCGATGAAATGACCAATTTTATTGACGTCACAGATATTTTCCATGGGACAAATGTTCAAGATACCCACTGAACTCATGCTTTCTCCTGGGATGGGATGGAAGATGGTTCACAGTACATTTTTTTTTTTTTTCCTTTCAATCCCTGTCCACTCATCCCTATTAAATGTATTTTCTTCTGTTTCTGTGATCTATATCTATTAATTATTAGGGACATAAATGGAAATTATACCTCCAAATTGCTGGTCTTAGGAAAGAAAAGATTTGTACTTTTTCGTGGAGTTAGTTGATTGCTTTAAATTTGAAATTCTCTACTCAATTTTGTTCCTTGTGAGAAATGGTATTTTAGGAATATGAGGAGAGCTAATGAATCCACAGATAAGGCTTTTATCTGACCCCACCAGTGTGGTGTTGTGAGGTATTTTCTCCTTTATTTTTATTGGAGAGGATTTAGACACAGCTTTCTCAACTTCAGCTGCAGAGTGACCAGTGCAAGGTACTTATGTGTCCCAGTCTCATTTATCTGAGACAAGTGCTGGCAGGGGGCTTTGACGGACACACCGCATCCTCTCCTCAATTTCAGATGGGATTCCATTGGGAGCCGTTCCTGGATCCCCTCCAGAGCTGTCGCTGTTCTCTCTCCTGATCACTTAATCCATCAGAGGGAGGCCCAGTGACGTCAAACATACTTTCAAGTGTTTCCAGATATGAGAACAGCCCCGTCACTTTGGTTCTTCATGGGTCTCTTCTCTTCAAGGAGAGAATGTGAAATAAAAACCAGCTGAGATTAAAATATGCCAGTCAAGCAATTTGTATTTAGAAAACTTAAAAAAATATATAATTAAACCAATTGCTGTGGTTCAGCTTTTACCAGCATACGAACAGTTTTGGAAATGAGGAAGCAGCTGGACTCTGGCCGTATGCCCTGACCTTACCATTCAGTAGATGGAGGCAAGTCCTGGACGTCTCTAAGCCTCCGTTTCCTCATCTGTAAAATGGGATGTAGATGAGTACGTGCCATAGTAGGTGTTGTGAGGACGGATAAGAACACTTATAAATGGTTTTATCACATTGCCTGACTCAGAATGAGTGTCTGGAAAGTCTCCTTGGATGTATTAGGGTACAAGTAATGTTTGGAACGAGTCTAGTGGAGTGTAGAGTTTCATCCAAATGGTGGGCAGCTTAATTACTGAGGCGTTAGTTCTGTGAGGGTCTGTCCAGGGAACATTTGAGATGCTCCAAAGAAGATCACACCTGCTGGTTCAGCAGACAGCTGTTTTCAGTACACCAGGACCCCTGCATTCCTGACCAGGGGGCACTTCTATGCATGCTGCTGCCCGATGTTGGAAAGAGCCCTTCTGAGGTCAAGGCTGAGTGTCATGGGCATCAGTTGCCAGGAGGACATTAGTAACGCCACCAGGTGAAGAACTTGTTTGGAGCAACCATGTTCTCTCTATTCTGGTGGTACATCTGGGCTCTCTGCCACCCTGGGTTCTCTCCAGGCCCAGGCGGTGGAGGGTCCTCCCCATGCTGGGGGAGCCCTGGTTGCTCCCTTGGTGGTTGGCTGATGGCTTTTTAATTGGACCCCAAGTCTGTTGGCATAATGGAAGAGTCAACAGCCATCCAAGCTGGAGGGGGCAGAGGGCAAGGGAATTATTTTGCATTTTAATGCTTCCAGGGAGCTCTTGTTAGCTTTCCCTTTTAATTTTATTTTCCTTTCCTGTTAGGGCAACCTTGAGAAGTTTAAGAAATGGTCTTAGAACCTTTATAACAGTAATTTCTTTTCCAAGTTAATTTTGGCAGGACAAGAGTTGCTTTAGTCTCACTTTGGTTGATAAATGACACTTGTTTTAATTTTGTATTGTGGAGAATTGATTCAAGATGGCTTGTAAGTTTTGGAACAATGGTGCCTAATGTGCTGTTTTATTTCAACTAGTCAGAAGTCATTCTTGTGTGAGGTCGTGAGGCCTTTTAATTTAGGTTATGCTACAGGGAATTTATGTCTGATCATGGGTAGCTCTGGAGTCATCCAGTCAGGATTTTAATCACAGCCCACCTCTTGGTGGCTGGGTGATGTGGGGCACATAACCTTGGCTTCCTGGTTACTGGTTTCCTCATCTGTCAATAGGGGTGATGGTCGCCACTGCAGGCTTCTGTGGTAGCAAAGGAGGTGATGTATATAAAGTGCTCCCCCAGGAGCTGGAGCCTGGCCCACAGTACGTGGCGATGGATGCTTACCTTCATAGGTGGTCTTTGGATTAGGAATTTTTACCTTCATGGGCCTCCTTCTGTCTCTGCTTCTGTCTTTCTCTCTAGGACTCTCTCTCAACTGTATCAGTTCCCTTGGGTGGGGAGGCGGGCAGGGGTCTGCAGAGAAGGAAGGACACGTCATGAACGTGGGATCCTAGGGTGGTGCCAGGGTTGGGTCCAGGTTGCTGATTTTATCAGAAACTTTGCAACTGGAAGTTAAGCCTCAGAGTCCTGAAGCTGGTGACCCCGCATCAATTAGAAGACTCTCATAAAAAAAAAAAATTAAAAATACTTATCATTGCATTTGACAGATTCTTTTATTTTTTAAACCCAATATAAATTCAATATCTACCTATATGAACTCACACACTCCCCTCACACACAGGGCTGAGGACCACTTTCCTACGTCCAGCTTTTCCACCTCCCAGAGCAAGCCTGAGGTTTATCACTGAGGCATCACTGTGCCCTGGGAGGCTCTCGCGAACGTGATATCAACACATCAACCCCTGTGGCTGCTCCTCCAGCTGGCATGACTGAGTCAGCATCCTAATCTTCTGGGACAAAGGGAGGAAAGGAGAGAGAAAGCCCACAGATCTTCCTCAGCTGGGAAATGGAGACCCTTCACTCAGCTGGAGGAGAATGAAGGCTCAGTGTGAGTGCAATTTAACATGTAAAAAATGCAGCTTCAGTGCAGGTCATTGCTTTTACCAAGATCTGTTGTTCATAGAAGTCAACATTCAGATTTCGTAAGTGCAGAGTTTTATTGCAATAACCTCATCATGCATTTAGTGTAACTGCAACCTGAAATGCACGAAGAGAGTCACACAGTAAAAATTCCCCAAGAACAAGAGCAGAGTCTGACGGTACTTCAGCGTTGAGAAGATAGCACTGTTCTGCTTCCACGTCACCCCAGCCCACATGGGAGATCTGCTCCTGATGTGGCTGTGGAACGAATAAGAGGATCCAATACCCAGATGTGAGGAACGTGCTCATCTGGGCACCCTCTCTGGCTAATCCCCCTTGGACACACGTTTGTTTGGGTGCTGCCTGCTGCGCCGTAGTCGCCCCCTTGAGATGCTTGGGCGTGCTCATCAGGCCTACTGTGCCTTAAGGCTGAAGTCTGGGCAGCTCAGCTGCAAATGCGCTACTGTGTCAATCCTAGCTCATCAGAAAGTGAGGTTATCCTTCTGGGTTTCAATTTTGACCAAGTAGAATGTCAACTTTTTTTTTTTTTTTTTTTTTTTTATTATCAGGAAGCCTTTTAATAGATTTTCACCAGTAGACCTCAGGTCAGGGGAAGAAATACAGGGCAGAAAGATTAGACCAATACTCTCATTTGGCTTTGCTGAAACCAGTTATAGCCACCCTATAAATAGTTGGTCCTGTGCAACCTTGAGACCTTTGAAAACCCAACCATAAACTCCCCTCAGGGTGCTAGGGGAAATCTTTGCTAACAAAATGTCATGAGGTTGACAAGCCTTAAGATGTCCTGGAAAAAGGTCTCCTCCTCTTCTCAAATCTAGCTCTCCCTCATCAAGTGCCTTTCTCCTTCCTTCTAGCTGGGATTGGCTCCGATGCGCATAGCTCAGCCAGGCTCAGTCTGGGTTAAGAGCAGAGCACCGGTGGAAAGCTCTGCCTCCCTGTGTGTGCTGGGAGAAACCCCTCCACCCCTGCCCTGGGGACTTCAGACACCGGGAGCCCAGGAACCTCTTTTTCTATTAATAGCCCTGGCCCAGGAGTGGGATGTGTCCAACACCACGACCCCCTGTCTGCACCCCTCTATGCTCAGCTCTTTACACCATGCCTGGCTTTCTCCAGTCCACGTGGACCTGCCTTTAACCTGGGCTACTACTGAAAAATGCATTTTTAAATTCTTTCAGCTGAATTTGTTTTGCTTTTCTGACTGAATTACAACATCTTAAGGAGAGGAACCATAGGTCGTAATTATTTTACTTCTTTTTTTTCTGTTACTCTCACAGTGTTGAACTCCATACCCATAATAGGTGATGCATTTTGTGTTCATTTTGTTACTGAAATGTCACATATAGTCAAAAGAATAAATACATACAAAGGAATGGGAGTAAAATAAACACCTTTTAGCCCACATCGCAGTTTAAGAGATAGGAATACCAATACTTTTGATGGCTCCTGTATTCCTTCTCCAACCATGCCCACATCCCGGCTTCCTTCTTGAATGTTGTGGTTCTAATTCCCTGGGGTTTCTTACAGTCCTATCATATGTGTCTGTAACCTTAACCACATACTGTTTACTTCTGCATGTTTTTACTCTATGCAAATGAAATTCCATTTCATTTAGTCTTTGTGACTTGCCTTTTTCATTCAGTGTTATGTTTTAGATGCTAATCTATGTTGGCATGTGCTGTAGGTCAATCATTTCACTCTGCATGCCATTTCTCCATATGAAAATGCTTCAATTTTCCATCTCTTGTCCTTTGACATTCCACTTGTTTTAATTTTTCTCACAACAAATATTCTTCTAGAAACTTTCTTGTGCACGTCCCCTGAAGCAGATGTGAGAGTTTCTCTAGAGAATATATGACTAGGAGTAGACGTACTGAATCGTTGGATACCAACTGGTTTTACTGAAGGTGGTTGTATCCACATCATTTGTGTATGAGTGTTTCCATTGCTACGAGATCATGGTCAATACTTGCTATTAGCTGATATGCTAGTTGTTTCAATCTGATGATTATATAAATTGTTCTCTTTGAGAGTTTAATTTGTATTTCCCTAGTGTTGTCTATCTTTTCATATATTCATTTCTTTTCTTTTTTTTTTTTGCATTTCTTCTGTGAGCTGCCTATTCACATCTTTCGCTAATTTTTCTTTTAAGTTATTTCTTTATTTAGTTTAAGAGGCTTACATTCAATATCTAGACTTATAATATCCAGGCACTGACTTTTTGTTGTTGTATGTGTTGTAAATATCTTCAGTCAGATTTTGGCACTGTTCCCTCACTTTTTGCATAGAGCTTTGTGGAAGGTCTTAATTTTAATGTAACCTAATTGATCTATTTTCTTTTCTTCTAAAATGTCAGGGTTTTTTTCTCTTTATTAAAAAGTCTTTTCCTACACTAAGTTCATAAATATATTTTGCCTATTTGGTCCCCAATTTTTTCAGTTTCAACTTTACATCATCTGTAATTGATTTTTCTTTTGATTAGTTACTGCACACAGATAAATGTTTTGGCAACATCTTATTAACTAGTTGATTAATCTACTGATGAGTAAAGGCACATCTGTCATATTTCTTCTCCATATGTATGTAGGAATTTTTCTGGACTCTCTCTTCTGTCCCAAAGTTCTACTGAAATCCATTGCCAATTCCACAAGCTATTGCTGTGGCTAAATCCTGCTCTCTGGACACTATGATCTTCTTCTTCAGGACTAGCCTTTGTACAGTACTGCTCTTTAGAAATTTTTAATATTTGCTCTATAGCCCATTACTTGGTCAACTCCTATGGACGTTCTGTTCAAATTCAATTTGCTGTTAAATCATACCCATATTGAACATTTGGGGTCAGATTTAATTTGATGTTTCAATTGCTGTGTATTATAATCTCTCACCATGATGGCAGAAACTTCAATTTGACTTATTTAATTTTTTTTTGCCTTATTTTGTAGCTATAAAATTAAGTTTATACAAGGTTAGAATTGATATACCTTCCTGGTAAATTAAATGTTTTAACCATTATGGGTGAAGTATACACTAGTATAGTCTTTCTCCTTAACATCTGTTTTGCCTTATGTTAGTATCATCGTATCTGCTTTATTTGCATTAGTAGTTGGCCTGTTACTTTAATTTTTTTTTTACTTTCAAACTTTCTGTATTTTTTTTTTTAGGACATCTGTCTTAAAAAGCATGTTGATGAATTTTGTTATATCTAATCTGGACAATTTGTCTTTAAGAGGTTTATTTTTTTTATGATTACTGATACATTTTGATTTATTTCCACCATGTATTTTCTATTCTGTGTTATTCTTTTTTCTCCTTTTATTTTTTGTTGTTTTTTCTTTAAATTGTTTTTACTTATTCCATTTTTGGCCTTGATGAGTTTGGAAAATGTATACTTTATTTAAATTGTTTTGGTGGTTTCCATGGATTTGAGACAGGAGATTTTAACTTGACTTACTGCAAATTAAACATATATTGTCTTTCTAAACAATGTAAGAGATTTAGAATTCTTTAGCTTTACCTCCCTCTTTAGTTATATGTTTCTAGCATTTTATAATTTCTAATATTTTATTTCTGTGTTTTATTTCTTCACATAAGTAAGGCTTATTATTATTTCATGAAGGCATTGTTTGTTTTGTGTTTATCATCTTTTTGGTTCCCCATTTCTACTTGCACTCAAGATCTTCCTTTTGGGTTGTTTTCTTCCAACTGCAGTAAGCTGTCATCCTTGGCTTATCAGAGAAATGTCTTTCTATTGCCCCCATCTTTAAGGCAGGGGCTCAGACACCTGACTCTAGGTTGGCAGAAACTCTCAGCACTTTGACGTGAATCCATTTTATCTTCGTTTCCGCTGCCGGTTCTGAGAAATTGGCTTTAAAGGCGGACAATTTTACATCATAAACCGTTCGTCTTCAGTTTTCATTTGGTAGTAAACCTCTCCGTTTCTGTCTGCAGGAAAAGGTCTTTACTTGCCCTGACTCTTGAAAGACAGCATTTCAGGGCATCCCAGTTTGGGTTGACAGTCCCTTTTTCTTTCTGGTTGTATTGAAGTTCTCCTGTTTGTCTTTCGCGTTCTACCAAGTCACCACATTATGTCCAGGTGTGGATTTTTATTTGTCCGGCTTGGGACTTATCAGGTTTCCTTAATAAAAAGATTTTTGTCATTTACCTTCGCTGGAAAATGACCAGTCATGATCTTCTTAAATGTCACATCTTCCTCACTGATATTTTATTCTTCTAACATCCAGATAGATGAATATTAGATCTTATTACTCTGCATTTCATGCCTCTAACCTTTCTTTTCATTTTCTCTTTGTTTATCTCTATGGTGTCCTGGATACTTTCTTTAGATAGACCATCCAGCTCAGTTCCCTTTTCAGTTGTCTCTAATATCTGTCTAATGCATAATAATTAACTTTCCATTGGTTTTCTCCTTTTAATAATCACATTTTCATTTCTAGATATTATACTAGATATGCTTCTTCTACAAACCTACCTAGTTATTCTGAAAGTCTCTTGTTCTTTCATACCTTTAGTATTCTCTCTTATTTTCCTTATTAAACATCATTGTAAGACTTTGTGAATAGTACGTTGCTTGTTTCTTTTGCTTTTTCTATTCTTTCGTTCTTTTTTTTCTTTTCTGAGACTGGTAACTTATTTCTCCATATGTTTTCTGATTTTTTTTTTCTGAATAGTGAATTCATCATCATTAGAAATTTGTGAAATTTTTGAGGCTTTTATGATGTATTCCTCCAGAGAGACTCATGACTCCAGCCAGGTTCCTGAGTACACTATCAACTCAGGGACACTTTATTATTTCTTAAATTTTTCATTTTGAAATAGTTTTAGACTTTGGTAGAAGTTATGAAAATAGTACAGAATTTTCATATCCCCTTCACTTAGATCCCTTGACTTTAAAATTCACACAACCATAGTAAAATCATCAAAGCCAGGGAATTACCATAGTTACAGTACCTTTAGTTAAACTGTAGATCTTATTCAAATTTCACCAATTTTCCACCAATACCCTATTTCTGCTCCAGTACCCAATCTAGTATGCTATGTCACATTTATGTTTTTGCTTCCTTAGGCTCACAAATATGTGTCAGGCCATCAGTCTTTGTCTTCAAACACCTGACACTTCTGAAGAATATTGGTTATTTTGGGGAACGTCTTTCAATTCAGGTTTGTGTGGTATTTTTTCATGATTACTTTGAACTTATGCATTTTGGGCAATGATGTTGTACCCTTCTTGGGCATCATATCATGGATGCTGTCAATTAATTCTCAGTTTGGGGTTATCAGGACATGTGGTAGCATAATTTAGAGCCCCAAACCCAGGTAAAGGTGAGTTTATGGTTACAGATTCTCAGGAAGGACTTATACTTCTTTGCTCAAAGTCAAATCTTAAAGAATTGTGTTTTATTATTGCTTTTTACCTTGAGATTTTTTTTTCCCTCTTCTTTCAAATTTTAACAACAGGTGTACACTTTCATAGTTCTATTATGTGAATACAGATCTTCTTTCACACCTCACAGTGATGAAGGTTCTATCTCTTGCCCCATGCACATGTTCTATTAAATTGAGAACTCCAAACCTCCAGGGATGAGCAGATGCACTCAGACTTGGTAATATATCTGAATTTACCCTTTCTTATTGATTTTGGCTTCTGTGAATTATCCTCTGTTGGTGTACTTTAAAAGAAATATATACACATACGTGTGTGTGTATATATATATATATATAATTTATTTTATGTTATCTATTTTAGAAATTCTGTGTCAGGAGCACTCTTAAGTTATCTGACCTAAATATTAATTGAATAAATGAAAAGATAGGGAAATTAAAAGTAAGCCTATTTTAGGCATCTATCCCAGAAAATATTTACAAGTGTTTCCAATATTTTGTACAAAGATGTTCACAGCAGTGTTATTTATAGTAGGGAAAGATTGAGAATAACCTAAACCAAAATAAAATGGTTAATTAAATTAGGGCACATCCATTTGAAAAATAATAATAATGCACCCATTGAAATTATGCTTTTAAAGAATGTTTAAAGGTGTAAGATGATACAGATATATTGTGATTTCAAGTGAATTTAAATATATCTATAAAGAAGTACTTAGAGAAACCCTGAGAAAAATGTGTCAGAAGTGAACAGGGTTTCTTAATGATTCACGTACATTTCTGTGCTTTCAAAAATTTCTACATTGCTATGTATTTGTAACTTTGTAATCAGAGGAAATAAAGGGAAACAGCAAAGTGAAATTTCAAACTGCATTAAGTTAATAAACGTTTATTGAGCAACTGTAAACTTACAGATACTGCAACAACACAGCCATCTGTTCATCCAGAATTGAGAGTGAAATTACAATTAATGGGAGGATTAAGGAATCATGTCTTCTGATTAGAAGCCCTCTCCCTTCAACTAATAGGCTTAGCCAGACAGCAGAGCTGCAGAGCTGAAGATAAAGTGTTAATCGTTTTCACTTCTCTTTTCTCATTCTCCAGTAACTAATAAAATAAGGTACTTTTTTTAGCCCGGTGTAAAAAACAGTAAATTTTCTATTTTCAAGTGTCTCTGCAGCATGCTTGTTGCATTTCTGTCTGAGCCCTGGTTCTGCAAGTAACAGGCCGTGCATTCTCGGGCAAGTTACCTCCTGTTCTGAACCATGCATTCCTTCCCTGTAAGTGGGATTGTCTCTAAGACCTATTTTGATTTTGTGAATTCAAAGCTGGGATTGCTATAGAAAGCAAATTTTATTTTGTGGTTATTTTTACCAGTGACATTTTATGTTGAATATAAAATAAGGCTTTTCTAAAACTCCAATTCTTCCTACAGAGTAGCCTTTTGGGTTCCAGAAATGAAGTATTTAGTTGGACATATTTAGCCTAAGAATGATTCTTGTCTGTGTCTGACACTGACAGCTTCGCTGGTAGATGAAATCTAGAGGTTGCTGACATTGAATGTGAGACGGTATAAAAGGCTATATAAAGTGAAGGAGAGAAGAGGGTTGGTCCTTGGGGACTCTGCCATCTGAGAGAGAGCATAGGTGCAGAAATAAGCACGGCTGCTTAGAAGTTTGTAGAAACTTCCCTGGCTCCATGAAATAAGTTTCACAAGGTTTTGTGTCTCTTAAAATGAAAGGTGTTTAGCTCATGCAGCTCAATATCCAAAAAACAAACAACCCAATCAAAAAATGGCAGAAGACCTAAATAGACATCTCCCCATAGAAGACATACAGATAGCCAAGAGGCACATGAAAAGATACTCAACATTGCTAATTATTAGAGAAATACAAATAAAAACTACAATGAGGTATCACCTTACACCAGTTAGGTGTGAAAAAAGTCTACAAACAATAAATCCTGGAGATGGTGTGGAGAAAAGGGAATGCTTCTACACTGTTAGTGGGAATGTAAATTTGTATAGCCACTGTGGAGAACAGTATGGAGGTTCCTTAAAAAACTAAGAATAGAGCTACAATATGATCCAGCGATCCCACTGCTGGACATATATCCAGAGAAAAACATGGTTCAAAAGGACACATGTACCCCAATGTTCATTGCAGCACTGTTTACAATAGCCAAGACATGGAAGCAACCTAAATGTCCATCCACAGATGAATGGATAAAGAAGACGTGGTACATATATTCAATGGAATATTACTCAGCCATTAAAAAGAATGAAATAATGACATTTGCAGCAACATGGATGGACTTAGAGATTATCATACTAAATGAAGTAAGTCAGACAGAGAAAGACAAATATCATATGATATTGCTTACATGTGGAATCTAAAAAAAATGACACAAATGAACTTATTTATAAAACAGAAACAGACTCACAGACTTAGAGAATGAACTTATGGTTACCAGCTGGGAAGGGTGGTGGGGAGGGATAGATTGGGAGTTTGGGATTGACATGTACACACTGCTATATTTAAAATAGATGACCAGCAAGGACCTACTGTAAAATAATTAAAAAATAAATAAATAAAGGTGTTTAAATCTAATATATCCAAATATTAACATGTATTACATTTAGACGGTGGATACAAGCTTGTTAATAATTTTCCATATGTTTGAAATATGTTATAATTAAGTCTGCTTGAGGTGGATCCCCAAACTTAATGGAGGTAGCCATCCCTGGCAGTAGGAGGGCAAAAGGCACCAGAGTTTGGGATAAGTTTACTCCCATGATCGATTGTCTCCCTAAATGATCCCAAGTGGGCATGAGGTGTGGGGATTGTTAGAAGCAGCTGATGTTCCAGCCAACAGGGAGCCACCAGAGGCCTCCAGAAGGGGTGTGGGGAGGAACGCCCTGAGGGCAGGACTCAGGCTCGGCTGGGGATTGCTGACGTAACCCGGGGGTAGGGGGGGTGGGGGGGGGAACATCCTGGGACCAGGGTGGAAACTCCTCCTGGCGACTCCTTGAAGACAAAGCAGCGCTTTGCAACATTTTCCTCCAAAGCCATGTCCCCATCCCTTTTAGATTCTTTATTCCTCCCAGCCCTTCCTGGTTGGTGAATTCTGAGAGGCGCTGAAAGCTTCATTGAGCATGCTTTCCCTCACTTCTCCGTCCTTTTATCTGGACAGTGGAGACAAAGGGTAATTAATTTCTGACTTCTCACTTAAATTCTATTACATGTCTTTCAGAAGGGATCACAGCTCCTATGTAGACAGCTGTCAACCATCAGACCTGCTTTTTTGACACCAAAGGTTGTCTCCTTTTAAAATATGTATAATTCATTCGCAGTAGAAGATATTTGTTTACTTGCTTTTGGTATGAAAATACTGAATCCTTAGACTAGGCTTGGCCTGGTGTTCCAGGTTCTGATTAACCGGGACCTAACACTATCATCAAGACACAGAGTTAAATGTAACACCAGGAAGTTCATTACAGAAAGTGAAGAAACCTGCTTTCTTTTTTTCACTTAAAATTAGTTTTCAAGACGGAATTTATCAGAAGCTACATTTGTGGATTGTGCTTACACTTCCACTATTTAAAAAAAAAAGCAGGTGGTACATCTTTCATTTCTGACCACTTCTGCAATTACCTTTGACCTCTAATTTAAAATACAAAAGTACTTGTGGAAAGATGGCATTTTTTTCCCAAACTGCACATCGCTATCTTCTGATTAGGGCAAAGGATGGAAACATGATCTACTATCAAATAATGTTCCCTGTTAAATATCATGATATAGTTTTGATCTAGATGCAGAAAATATCAGATTTGTTTTCCCTCAGAGAACATAGCCTTTATCATGCAATTATTACTTGACTAATTGGTTCTATGTAAAGTACAAAGTTGGGCTATTGGCTAATCTGGGTCTGAAAAAAATGTGGTTGTCAATTGTTTAGATGACATTTGATTGGCATTACCTATGTCCTAAATAATTATGGTTTTATTCGAGTCAATATTGCTTACATTTATCATGCATGGAGTGGAAACTGTGGCATAACTGTTGGGATAATTGGGCATTGGGGATTATTAGAAGTCTTTATTATGTGGAAATGCCTGAATAGCATCTGTTCCAACATTCCTGTTCTTCTGGGCTGCTTTGTAGTTGCCATGTCTTTAGGGACCTTCAAACCAAGAAACAAAGAAATTCAATATAAACTGCACTTCATGTAAAGCCCTTTAAACCCATCAAGTGAGTGTGGCCTGTATCTGGGTTAGCCTGAGTCTCAGTGAGGAGAGAAAGGCTTACCCAGTGTTCTCCCCTGGTTTTAATATAAACACTAATCTTAGGCCCTCTGTTTTTTTCTACTTCCAGCAGTAAGTATAATTTAAGAACACTATTTGCTGAAGCCAGTTGCTAAATTGATCTCTGAATCGCAACCTAACACTTGAATTGTAATCCTGGGGCTCAGGTACTCTGAGTGGCTCAGGAACACCTTTGGTTTGGTTTGGTTTGGTTTGATGTGATTTTCGCTCTTGAAATGAGGCATTTCTTCCCAAGAAAGAGACCATTTTTGGTGGAATGTGGAGAGGAACAATATTGCTGGCAGAGCTGGGGTTCGAGGCTGCCACCTGGAATGGGTAGCCACCACGCACGCTGTCCCCATGCTCCAGGTGGCAGTGGATCTGAGGCCACCCCTGCCAGCCCTTGGCTCTGCCCCTCATGCCCCGCGAGGATGCAGCATGTCATGTGCCTTGTGTGCAGTGGATGGCACTGATGTTCGGCCACGGTGGTGGGGGCGTGTTAACCAGCATGCGTCCTGCCTGGGCTGTGAAGGAACAGGTGTGGGGATGGTGGTGGCCTTGATGGGGGTGCTGGGGGCACAGACTCTGTAAGAAAGAAGAGTCTGTATAAACGCAGCTCACCCGGCTGGAGGCCTGGGGATGGGGAGAGGACCCTGAAGGGTCCAGGGGGAGTGCAGTGCAGGTTCAAGCTCCTTTCTCATAAGTTCCAGGAGGTTCAGCCCTTTCTGCAGCCCCCACTTCAGGTCCCTCTCGAAATCTCAACCACCTGCCCGGGGACGTTGGCCTCAGCATCAGACACCAAAGGCTGTTTTAGCAGCTCCCACAGTGGCATCAAATGAAATCTATCTAAAAATCTCTTTTTCTACTTCATGTCTAGTGGTCTTTTTCTCTGATTGAACCCTGATAAGTATAACGTGGTGTATGTGTGTGTGAATGTGTGGTTGTGTGTCTGTGTGTAGGGCTGTAAAGGACTTTTCTGGATCCTTTCAGATTTTTTTAACCTTCTGTACTTTTAAAATTTTTATCTTGATTTTTTGGGAAATTCTGAGCAAAGCCCTCTGAATCTTTCTTTTCCTCAACTGGAAGTTCCCAGGATGACCTGTGCACCACCCCCGAGCCAAAGGGATTGGGGTGGTGGGCCAACGGTCAGAGTTTTCTGACTTTCTTCTGGGGTCGACAAGACTTGGGAGCCCCAAGGACATGGACCTGAACCAAAAAACAGGACAAACATCAACCAGATCAAGATATAAATGGAAGAAGATAGACACTGTTACGTCAGAAATTAATGGCCTATAAAATTAAGAACTGGAACATCAAGAGATAGGACTTATGGAGAAAAAAGGTTAGAGAATTGCAGGGAAGATCTGAGAGATCTACATAAAATGGCTGGTGTTCCAGAGTCAGAAAAGGGAACAGTATTTAAGCTAATAATAGATGAGAATTTCTGAGCTAAGGAGAGGCTCACATTTGTTGACTGAAATAGCTAACCAGTATATACACCTAGACATGTCTAAAATAAAGGAAAACATTTGAATAAGTTTCTAGGATCAAATATCCAGTTATTAACGAAACAGAGACACCATGTTGCTATCAGTTTTCTCAAGTATAAACAGAGCAGGTAAAACACAGTGCAATTATGTACAACGGGATCATATACTGTAAGTTACAGGTGGCTCAGGGAGAGGACTGCACACCAGCATTTCTATACCCAGCCAAGCTATCATTGACTGACAAGGTGGAAGATATTTACAGATACACACAAGTCAGAGAATACACAGAGTGGGGTCTATATGAGGAAAGTGCTCGAGAGGATGCCGAATGGATACAAATGCATTTGGGTCAGATTTGGAGAGAGCAGAAACAGCCAGTACTGTTCCACACTGAGCCCAAGGTGGCATCTCTCCCCCTCTTTCTCTCTGGATGAGTATATACTATTTGAGAATGTGTAATTGTATGCTAAGTTATGTTTCTGGCAACAGACGAGACATACTTCCAGGGAAATTCTTATAACAATCTAAAATAAAATTGACTAAACTCTCGTAATGAAATCAAGGAGTAATTACGTTCCAAAGAGTACATGGAGGACATGTCAATGGAGGACAGTGCTGAAAGAAAAATATTCTAAATGTGCCAAAACAATGTTTTATTTGAGCGGACATTGTGTGAGGGGGAATGGGGTGGGAGGGAATAGAATAACTTAATAAATCTTTATTTCATTTTCATATTTAAAGGAAATAAATGTTTTATTGTGAGTGTGAGGAAAGAACAGGTAAGCCCGAGAGGAATAAAGAATAAGTAGAATTTCTAAATTTATGAAGGGAAAGGGGAATGTATTAAACCAGCAAAAAAAAAAAAAAAAAAAAAAAAGAAATCCAGCGAGAGGGAAAAAGGGGGCCACCAAGTAAAATAAATAATAACAATAAAGTAAAACTGAAGGGACATATTCAAGTACATGGATCCTAACGTTGCTTGTAAATGAATCAGATGCTTTGGTTACAAAGCAGAGACTGTCTGGTAAGCTTAAAAATCAGACTCTCGCTTTGTGCTATTAATGAAACTGTTTATTTTCATGTCTCCAGTGCTTTATGAGAGTAACTCCCACATAGTGGACCCTCAGATCGTCTTTTAATGAGTAAGTGAATCCGCGGAAACATCTCAAACATTTCTATTGGATACTTTACTGATTAGTGTGGCAAGGAAATAGAACTAATATGTTTTGGAAAGTTTTCCAACAATAAGATTGATATAAAATAATCCTGTTTAATCCTCAGTTGATCAGTTAATCCATTAGTCAGAAGATCCGGCTCTTCTTAACACTTTTATCAATTGAAATATTACCTCAGGTAAAGCAGTGATTCTATAATAGTGTCTCATGAGGTACTGTTGTTTTGCTGTTTCCTGGAAAGAAGGGAGTTAGAAAAAAGACCAGAAAACTGATTCCATTCATACGTCTTATCATTCCTTATCTAGTCATTTTGCAGTTCCCGGCAAAATTGTGTATTTTTGTTGTGGTTCATTATGCCTGGTTCGTGGCTCCTTCTCACCGTCTTCGTTTGCCCTTGCCGGCCTGAGGCCCTCAGGAAGCTCTTCGACCTCTGGCTGAGTGATTCCACTGGGGGTTCTCATGCTGGACTCCGCTCTTTCCTACCGTCGGGCCTGGAACCCGCTGGAGATCGCAGCTGCGGTGCTCCGGGACCCAGTCTGGCCACTTGCACCACTAGCTGCAAACTCCTGCCATGTGCCCTGTGAGGCCTGATCTGCACGCACTGGGAAGCTCTTTGCCATCTCAGAGATCCTGAAAGCAAAGGGAGGAGAAAGGGATGCTGTGGCATCATCCGTGGGCTTCCGCTTGTCCCTCCCGTGTCCGGGCACCAGTTCCTCTGCTTACTGTGTGGGAGGGAACTGGCTTTCCCACCTGGAAGTCACGTCAGCTCCTCACTTAGAGGCAGGCAGGCAACCTCGGAAAGCAGGTCAGTGTGGTCTGCCCCCGCCGGCCTTCCCATCCCGGTCCACCAAGATGCTCGGAGAAAACCTCTCCCCCCCCGCTTCAAGGTGGCAAATGGTGCTCCCTCTTGCCCACTGGCCAGGGGTGGCCCACGAGGTGTCCACGCCAGCCTCGCGCCCTGGAGATCGCAGCGCGGGCGGGGTTGGGGGAGGGGGGGCAGGAGCTCGTTGCTGCGCGTTCCAGAACTTTCTTTTAAATGGCAGCGATTTGTGATTGACATGCCTCTGTGGCAGGAAAGAAACAAACGGGCTGCTTTTGCCTTTGCACAGTTTCATTCTGGAGAGGTTTCCCCAGTGCGCTGTTCTGGAAAACAGTTTCCACATAAACAAATTATTAGTTTTACCAGCGCTCCTCGTAAACGCTTTCCCAGTCTCCCCCCAAAGCCACATCTGTATGAAGCAGGGATGCAGTACAGGATTTGAGAGGAAAGTAATGCTGCCAAATACATTATTTCATTCAAACTTTTAAGGGTGCTTGCTTGGTTTTTACCATTTTTTTCCCCTGGCTGCCACCATGCTTTTGTCATCTGGTCAGGTATGGAGACTGTATGGAAATTTCCAAGCAAAGGTAGATAAAAATAATTTTAGATCATTTTCTAGAGGTCTTTTTTATTCTTGCGGGAGTAATGGAGTGCTCCACAAGGCAACTGTCCAGAGTGGGGCTCTCCAGGGAGCTTCTTGCACCCATGGGGATGCACAGGATACTGATGGCTGGGCATGGAAGCATCCTTCCAGGAGGAGAGTGGGCCCTGGTGACCCTGCAGGGGGGCAGCATCTTACTGCTAAAAATAGCCCATATCTGGTTAGCCTGATTCCATCCAATTGCATAAAATCAAGAAATGCTAATGAAGAAATTGAAAATTATCCAAGCAGCATAATTTGTTAATTAAGCATTGCTTTTTCCATGAGAGAGAGAGAGAGAGAGAGAGGAGGTCAGGGAGAGTTCCGGATTTGGAGCTCTGGAGGGGAGGGGCAGAGGGTGGTGCTGTGCAAACTCCTCAGTTCTAGTTGTCTGGGATAGACCCTCCCCATATGTGTTTCCCCTCTGTCTGCTTTCCCTACTTGCATCCCCTCACCCCAAACCTTTGCAGTGGGTGAGATGTGTACCTTGCTATTGCCCTGTGATTGTCTCGTGTGCCAGTGTTTTAAATTGATGCTAATGGCATCTCTGGTGGGAATGCCAGATGGTACAACTCCTGGGGAAGACACTACAGAGGTTCCTCAAAAATTGAACCTAGAATTACCATAAGATCCACCAATTCTGTTTCTGGGTAGGTACACAAAACGATTGAAAGAAGCACTCTAACAGGTATTTGTAAACCCATGTTCACAGCAGCATTATTCACCATAGCCAAAAGGTGGAAACAACCCAAATGTCTGTCAGTAGATGATGGCTAAACACAGTGTGCTCTATCCATACAGTGGAATATTATTCAGGCACAGGCTACAACATGCATGAATCTTGAAGACACTGTGTGCAGTGAAATAGGCCAGTCACAAAAGAATAAATACTGCATGATTCCACCTAAAGTGGTTCTTAGAACAGTCAAGTTCAAAGAGACAGAAAGTAGAAGGGTGGTTGCCAGGGGATAGGGGGAGAGCGGAATGTGGAGTTAGTGTTTAATGGATACAGAGATCCAGTTTGGGGTGATGAAAAAGCTCTGGAGGTGGATGGTGGGGACGGTGGCACAAATTTGTGAAGGCCCTTAATGTCACACAACCATACATGATTAAATTGGTTAAAATGGTATAAATCGTATTTTATATATTTTACTATCTTTTTGAAAAACAAGATATTTAATGGTAAAGTGCTATGCATGATCTCATTCTACTTTAAAGATCTCTCCCTATTACAGAATATTCATGTAGTGCGTGACCACTGACTGCTGCTTGCTCACCATTTCATGGTGTGCAATGATATTTTACTTACCTTTTCCCAAAGCGTCAATGTTTCGACTCCCTCCAGCTCTGTCACCACACAGGGCGCTGTGGGAGGACACACTGTATATGTCCCTTACATTCTCTCTGCTCTCTGTCCCCGGGAGCGGAATTGCTGAGTTAGATGACATACATGCATTTATTTAAATTTAACTCAGCAGAGCCAGTTTCCTCTCCAAAGGGCTGTGAGCATCCCGGGACCCTCTCAGGACAAGCCCTTTTCCTTTTCCTACTTATCTGCCGTGCTTGTCCATCCAGCTTTCAAATACTTGCCAGTTTGCTGGATGCAAAGTGAGATCTTGTTCTTTTAACTTTCAATTCTCTAATTATTAATGAACATGAGCATTTTTTCACATCTTGTTAGCGTTTGGGGTTTCCCCTTCCTGTGAATTGTCTCTTCATGTTTTTTGCCTCCCTGCCTATTGTGTGTTTTCTTTCTGATTTATAAGCATTTCTTGCATATTCTAGATAATAGGGTCTCTTGTTGGTTTTAGATATTACAAATATATTCTCTCAATCTGTTATCTGTTGCTAACTTTGCCCATGTGTTTTTCATTAAAATCAATCCCTATTTAAGGTAATAAATTCAACATACTTTTCCTTTGATTAGATCATTTGTTTTCAATCTTTCTTGCCTCATGAAAATGGATTTTAACAGATAAATTTTACTTTATGTACTATTCTCGATGTGTCTGCACATTTTAAAATATTTTTATGTTGCTCAGATATAAGTATTTCACAATTTCCTCCATTGCTTCCTTTTTTAGCAAAATACATATTGCTGAGATTTTAGGAACAGGGGGAGCTTTTGAGTTATACAGGCAGACCTTGGAGATACTGTGGGTTTCTTTCCAAATCACTGCTGCAATAAAATGATTATCAAAATAAAGTGAGTCACACAAATTTTTGCTTTTCCAGCATATATAAAAGTTATGTTTACCCAATGCTGTAGTCTATTAAGTGTGCCATAGCATTATGTCTAAAACACGTACATACCTTAATTTAAAAAATACTTTACTGCTAAAAAATGCTAACCATCTTCTGAGCTTTCAGCGAGTCAATCTTTTTGCAATAGCAACATCAAAGATCACTGATCACAGATCACCCTGACAAATGTAATAATAATGAAAAAGTTTGAAATACTGCAAGAATTTTAAACACAAGACACAGAAACATGAAGTGAGCAAATGTTGGAAAAATGGCACCGATAGACTTGTTCAGTGCAGAGTTGCCTCAAGCTTTCAATTGTAAAAAGCCCAAAATCTGCAAAATGTGATAAAATGAAGCACAATAACTGAGTGTGCTTGTATTTAACGAAAATAATGTATCATTTTATTCACTGTAGTAAGAGAACATTGTTTTATGACACTGGTTCTTGAAAATTTATTGAGCATTCATCTGTGATCTAATATACGGTCAATGTCTGTAACTGTTCCTTGTACATTCAGAAAAAGTGCATCTCAAACATTCTGTGGTGAAGGACGAGGGTTTCTTTTTTTTGTTTGTTTTTGTTAATTTCCAATCTGTCACAAGCCATTATTTTGCAAAGTTAAATATAATAAAATACTAGAAAATTATCATGCAATTGGATGTCTCAGCAGTAACAGATTGGTATAAGTTCGTAAACACTCTCAGTTTTCATATTTATCTAATTGCAGACAGGGAAGAACAGTGGTGGGCAGACACTAAGGAACCAGAAGGACTGTGTGCCCTCTGTTTGTTAGGCTCAGAGTTTCCAATAAACTCACTTGAGTTTATTAATTGCATTATTCATATAGCCTCTATCTCTGTCAATATTTGTATCTTTCAGGTGAAGGGGGTGTTTAAAATGTCCAATTAGTATTGTTTATATATCTATCTTCTCAGTTTGCCAGTTGTTCTGCATATTTTGAGGAGCTATTATTAAGTGTATATAGGTTCATGGTGGTCATAAGGTGTTTTCATTATTATAACTTTCCTCTTTTCCCTTAACATAATTTTGTCTTGATATTTATTTAGTCAAATGTTAAAATTGTCATTACATAATTTTGTAGGTAATATTCCCCTGGTAGTATTTTTTCCATCCTTCTGTTTAACCTTTCTTGATTCTTTTGGAATGATGGATTATTTTTTAAAAATCCAATCTGGAATTCTTGATCTTTCTGTTGCTGAGTTCCACACATTTTCATTGATTGTCATTACCCTTATATTAGGATTTATTTCTACCGTCAACTCATGTTTCTGCTTTACTATTCTTGTTTATTTTTTTATTATTCTTTCATGTTCTTTATTGGACAGATGAAATTTAAATTATAAGTTAGAATTATAAATTTTATTCTCATAGTGGTTTCCTAAAATTAGAATCCCATAATTATGTTTATTACCTTTTTTTAACCTCAATTTTTCTGAATTGAGGCAAATTTTACTTACTATAAAATGCATGTCTTAAGTCTTTAGTTTGATGAGTTTTGGCAATTGTATACACCTTGGTAACTACCACCTCAAGTAAGATGTTAAACATTTGCATTTCCACAGAAACCTCTGAGGTCCTTTCAGGTTAGCCTCTCCTATCCCCCAGAGATGACAACATTCTGACTTCTGTAGATGTCTTTGCTTTGTCTTCTCCTTTAACTCCAATAAAAGGAATTACACAGGTCTTTAGTGTCTGGCTTGTATTGCTTAACAATTGTTTAGAGATCATTCGTATTTGCAATTATCTGTATTTTATTCCTTTTTATTGCTAAAAAACATTCCATCCTATGAATATACGAATATACCATGATTTTTAAAAGTCCATTCTTTTTTGATGGACATTTGGGTTATTTTCAGTTTGAGCTATCATGAATAAAGCTGCTATAAACATTCCTGTATGGTCTGTTTTGTGGTCATATGTTTTCATTTCTCTTGAGTAAATACCCACCAGTGGGATTGTAGGTCATAGGATATACACATAGTTAACTTTTTAAGAAATTGACTAACAGTCCTCTGAAGTGTTGTATCGTTTTACACTTTTTCTGGCAAAGCACAAGATTTCCAATTGATCCACTTCTGTGCCAATACCTGTTATCAGCCCTTTAAATCAGTTCAGTACCTGTGAGATGATATCTCACTGCAATTTTAATTTCCATTTCCTTGATGACTAATGATACTGAGCATCTTTTCATGGGCTGATTCATATAACTTCAAAGGTTACTTGCCAATGTAAATCTTTTGCTCAATTAAAAAGTTTGGTTGACTCTTTGTTGCTGAACTTTCAAAAATTTTATATAAACATATGAGATGTATGTGCTACCAATATTTTTTCAAGTCTGTGATTTTTGATTTACTGTCTCAGGATCTTTTGATTAGCAGAAATCTTTAATTTTGATGAAGTTATTAGTTTTATTTTGGTAGGTTCTACTTTTCATGTCCTGTCCTAGAAATCTATGTCTACCTCAAAACTGTGAAAATATTCTGTTATATTTTTCCCTAGAAACATGGGTTTTGATTTTGCATTTAGCTCTATGATTGACTTTGGATTACTTTTTGTGTATGGAATGAGATGAGATCCAGATTCATATTTTTTCCTATACGCCTATCTATTGTTCCAACAATATTTATTAAAAATACTTTCTTCTCTCCATTGGATAGTTGTGGTACAAAAATCTACTAACAGTATATGTGACAGTCTGCTTCCATCCTCCCTATTCTGTTACATTCATCAATTTATCTATCCTGATGCCAATATTGAGTTGTCTTGTAGCTTTTTTAGTAGGTCTTAAAATCAGATAGTGTTAGACCTCCAAATTGCTATTCTTTTTTAAGATCATTCCACATTCTTTACATTTCCATATAGATTTTAGAATCAGCTAATCTATTTTTTTAAAGCCTTCTAGGGTTTGGATAGTGTTTGCATGAATCTATAGATCAGTTTGAAGAACATTGACATCCTGACAAATTTGAAATGTCCATGTCTCTGTCAAACATACAAAGGCCTTTAATCTATTCTTACATCTTTTCTTTTTGCCTATTCCATGTTCACTTTACGAAGAATTTTGTAACTCTAGTTCTGGGTGAACATGGATTTATTCCTCCCTTTTTTTTTGTTCTTACCTTTTTATATAAGAATGTTTCCTAAATTATTTGATCGCTCTTACTTTCCATCTCTTGCAGAATTCTGGACTTACTTTTTTTTTTTTTTTAATCTGGTCTTTATCCAAGAATGTTTTCAAGGTGGATCTTTCTGTATCTAATCTTCTAAGGTTTTGTATGCCTGAGGATATTTTAAATTGGCTTTCACATTTAAATAAGAATTTGATTGAATGTATAATAATAGGTCCAAGTGTTTCCCTCCTTTTCATTAGTTTGAAAATATTAATTCCTATTTTCTTGCATCTGTGTTGCTATTGAGAAATGTGATTGACAGTGTTCTTCTTGGTCCTTTGTAGGTGATCTGCCATTTTTCTCCTGAAGCTAGTAGAGTTTTTCCTGTGTTTTGATATTCTCAAATTTTCCTGCAATGTACCTAGGTGTGGGTTTTGTCTTACCTAACCTCTTTGGTCCCCTCTATTTGCAACAGAAGATATTTCAGCTCCATTTTGAACAATTTTGTTAATGATCTTCCCCTCTGTTTTGGACATCCATTATGGTGATGCAAACGTGTTTAATTCTGTCCTACTTACCTCCTATTTTTTTCCATAATGTGTCTACCTATTGTTCCTCTTCTGACGCCTCCTGAAGATCAAGTAGAGTTCTTCAAGCTGATTGTCTGCTTTACTTGTATGTATTCTGCACACTCTCAACATCGTGTTCTTTCTTTCAACCATTACCGTTTTCATCATATTAATATTTTGATATTTTCTAGTCTGGAGGCAAATGCTTTAGTTTAAATCTAGCTTTATCACGCCTTTCCTTCTTTCTTTCTTATATTTTGCTCTCTGTTTTCTTCCTTTCCCCTGGTCTTCTGTTTGTAATTTCATGTCTCTAGTATTAGAGAATAACTCACTCATTTTCTCATTCTCTTCAGGAGCAGGTTTTAATAGTGTGTATGTTCTTTAGTAAATCCATTGTGATTTAGGGTAAGAGTCCACCCTGACCTCACAAAACATGCAGGCTTGTTGCACTGTTTTCATATATTTACATTTGACTTTCTTCCTCGTTAAAATTTTGCAAAATAAATGGAAAGTTTAAAAAGCAAAGAAAATCAACAAACATGGTGATGCTAGTAAATGCAGAGAGCCCAATTCCATTGAGGTGCGATAAGAAATGGAATCAGAACCTAACCACATTTAGGTAAATGGTGCGTCTATCCCAGCCTTCTGCCCAGGTGATGACACAGATAAAATCCCGAGAACAGAGGGATGCCTCTTGAATTCATTATTTACTGTAAATCTAATCTCTCTCTTGTGACAGGAAAACATTTGATTGAAGTTGTGTTTATAAACATTTTTCAAATTATGATTATTTCTGGTCTCTCCATTGATTGAATATTCACAATATATTGTTTTGTCCATCTTCAGAAGGCTACAGTTGGAATAGAACTATGTCTGTCCCAGATACTCTCACACCCATTGGTGGAGGCTTGCCAATTTTCATGATATGTTTAGAAGTATCTCTAAAGAGCTCAAGAGGGAAAAAAATCAATTTTGGAAAATTAGGGGTGAAACTTGTGTCACTGAATTAAGATGTGTTAAAGTCTCCATCCTAATGGTGGGGAGAGGTCTCATTGCCAGGTGATGGTGAGACCTCAGAGAGCCTTTCAGACCAATCAGGCTTTGAGTTTGTTTGATTGGGTCCTTGTAATTTTAACATTTGGAAGGTAAATAAGTACCCTTCATTGAAAAGTGTTATAGTACACTTGAAAACCTGTCAGTAACGATGAGCTGAACCCCATATTTCTCACAGAGACATAAAATAGGGAGAGTCCCTAAAGTGAGCAGGCATTTTTAACCTACCCCCGCCCCCACCAGGGCTCCCCTCCACACACAGGTCAGTGCCCTGTCCCCACTGTGCACTGGCCTGGAAAGGACTGCAACCTCCATCCTGCTTTGTGCTTTCATCTTGAAATTTCCAACCCCTTCAGAAACTAGTTCAGACTCAAACTCACCTTACAAATCAATTCATGTTAGAGATAAACAGAATTTATGCAAGGTAAGAATCTATAGTATTAGGTAGATGAGTGCTTTTTTTTTTTAATGCCTGCTACGCAATTTGGGGAGCTGTGGGGATGAGATCTCAGAAATGAAACTACGATTAACTTTGAAGAAAAGGAATCTAGACTCAGTTACATTCTTGAGAAGTTAAAACTGAGCTCTGATAAACACATTTAAAATATAAAATACAGAAGATATTCCTTCTTTTTTTTTTTTTAGTAGTACCACTGAGCAAGCAAATACATTAAATTGTATTAACCTGGCAACATGCTTGATGAAGAAAGGGTATTTACGAATCAGAGGGTAACCATATTTCTATGTATTAAATAATGAATCACAAATACACTGGGGACAGATGGAATAATGCTCATAAACATAATTTCACAAAACATTTTCGTACACAGTGGAATTTTATAGGCAAAAAAGCTGTCTTCCTCTGTGCTAACAGAGCCTCCTTAGCCAAGGCCACGGTAATTAGTCCATTGCAGTGGTCAGGTCTGCAGTTCAGTTTAAAATTCCTCTGCAGGCAGCCTGCGTACACAAACTCTGCCATTCGGCTCTATTCCCCAAGCCGTGTTTTGCACCCCTTTTTTTTCATGGCACTGTATTTAACTTAGCACACTTTTTTGTCTTGTGCCTGACTTGGAAAAGTAGGACAAGTTTAGTTTTTGACGAGGTCTTTTTGCACTTTGAGTGGGTGGATTGTCTGCAAGAGTCTTTTCAGTCGGTCTCCGCATGCGTTTGGCTTATTTCCTTTGTGATTCCAAAACAGGGTTTGTGAGGAACACTTACTTGGAGATTTCAGGCTTGGGTTAGGCTTGGACACATGCAAATAGCTTAAAATGCTGAAATATTCAAATAAAGTCTGCAGAAGCAGGACTGTGGAGGCACCTGTGATATCTCGGATCTGCAAGGCTCATGTCTTGAGAACTGTCATTAAGCCTGGAATATTCTCAGCCAGCCAGCGCGGCTTCCATATTCCATATTTATGGCATGCAGTAAACCTCTGCTTTGCTTTCAGAGCTGGTGGGAGGACGCAAAATACACAGAAACGGGGAGAATCAGTGCCAAAGCGGTGGGTCAGGCGCAACTAACCTCACATAATCAGAAAAAGGTGGGACGCCCTGGATGCTTTCCTTGCAGTCCCCTCCTGCCCTTTCTCTTCACTTTAAAGAGATTTCTAAAATCAAGCGGCCGATACTGAGTGAACTTTGTTGCTGATACAACTGTGACCTTGCAAGGTAATTAGCAAGCTTCACGCATGTCCAAAGGGGGCAGAGAGGTGGTCTGTCATCTTTCAAGCATTGAAATATCTCTTTTGCCTTAAAGAAAATTTTAATGAAAGGTGCCATTAAAATGGAAGGCCTTTGTCCATCCTCAGAATGTCTCAGTGTGGGGCGTCTCCTGACACATTTAAATGCTCTCCCGCAGAGAGCGCGGCCCTGGAGGTTCTGTAGCCAAAAGCCTGTGTCCATTTATCCTTTCCCTTCTCCTCAGGAAGCAAGGACAAGAGCCCCAGGAAGCGCTTTGGGGTGGAAACCCTGCCTCCTAGGAATGGGGCCCAGATCACAAAATCATCTCCTGGGGGCGGTCAGGTAGGTGGAGGTGTGACCACAGGCCAGCAACTGTGCCCTGCCCTGACTTGGCCGATGTTCCCTGGTGACACTGTGACAACTTTCTCCCTTTCACTATTTCATTCGGCACTTTCCATAGAATCAGAAATGCTATCCACTAGATTCATTGATCAGAAAGTTTATTTCAGGAAGATAAACGGACAACACGCATCACTAGAGAGAATCATAATCTGATGATTCAAACGCTGGAGGGAGACACGCCTTCCTTTGTAAAAGGATGTCCATATCGTGAGCATTAGCTGTGGGTTTTATGTTTTAAGAACTGAAAATTACTATGTTCCTTATTCAGTAAATCAGGTATTTGATGATTCACAAATACGTTTCTAAATCACTTGATTCTACATTTAAAAATTTATTTTAAGTTACTTGTGCCATGAATTATGGCTACTCTGCCTGTTTGTCGGACTATCCTTTAGGGTGAATCTATTGGTATCACCTAATAAAAGTATTATTTGAATACGTTCTAGACCATAAGTGGTGAGAAAATGAAATAACCTTCCAAACCTAAAACTATAAATCTCACACTCAAATTTATGTTTCTGTTCATTTTTAAAAATATTAAACATAAAGACAAGACTCCATGCCCAGCAGGAGGACCAAACTCAAGGGCCACATGCTGTGATCACATCAATGAGCAGGGATGAGCTTCTGATGGCCACCCGTCCACTCTCCCCTCAAAGTGCATTCCTGGACTCCTGGGGCTTTGTTCAAGGGCTCCAGGGGGTCTGTGCTAAGAGCAGAGGTGCCCAGACAGACTGTCTAGGTTGGATTTCCTGCTCCTTCACTCACTAGCTCTGTGAGCTCCCTGGGCCTCAGTTTCCTCGTCTGTAAAATGGACACGTCTTGCTCACAAGCTTGCTGTGAGGACCCAGGGCCTCAATATTGGAGAAGCTCTTTGAGGAAGACCTGGGATATAGAGGTTGTTATGAAAGCATTTGATAGAGGAAGCAGAACATAATCAGGAGGAGGGCTTTCATCCTCGGCGATCTGTTTCTGCTCCCTTCAGAGCCATGGGCAACAGACACAACACTCCACCATCCAGGTTTGGAGTGACTCTAGGATTTCCAGAGAGTGACGGTGGGATATGAATTCCCAGCCAGGGCAGACACTCCTTTCCAGCCAAGCTGCCACAGGAGGGAGACTTCCCTCCCCAGACACACACCTCCCGAGCTGCGGGGTGAGGGAAGCCTGCTTCTTCCTTCCTTGTTCCTTGTGTTTTCTCTTCCTCCTCACACATGTGCAGGCACCATGTTTCTAAATCAATTGTGAGTCCATAAGATTGTTTTTCACGGAATAGCAGGCCTGCAAGGGAGGCGTGTGTGATGTGCGGATGCCCCATGTGAGTCACGGAAGTCCATCTTGGCCTCTGTCACCTGCTGAGAACAGGTAGTAGAATCCAGGGACTCGAGGACAGGGTGGGCTTTGGAGTTACTAAGCCAATCAATTTTGATGGTCCCGGATGAACTCGGATTCCTCCTGAACTCCCTGGAGTATTGCTTGTGATGTGGGCCAGGGGCAGAGGGGCTGAACCGTCAGGACTCCCTTGAGGCCAGCGTGTTGAAGGTGGACACAGGTTTGTCAGGCTGGACTTGGTTCTTATCTAAAGAGTGGAGGGAATCTAGAACATTGGTGAGGCCGTCCAATTTGCTGTGGAAAACAACACAACACAAAACAAAAGAACCAAGCCTGGTTAAGAGATCGGTCCCCTGCGTCTGTACCTGACGGAGTTTCCTTAGGGACTCAGTCTGCTCTGTCTGGTCTGTGAGTGACGCAGTGGCGGGTGGGCTGCCCCTTTGTCATGTCTTGACAGCGATGCTGCCCTGGCTGGTGATGATTCCCCCTCCCCCTCCACGTTCTCCACACGAGGGCACTCAACCCTGTTGGGGCTTGCAGTTTGAGTGTTTCCTCTTAAACGTCCCACAGCCTGTTGAGATCCTCACGCACTGGCTGTGTGTTTATGGTTGAGAAAGGCTGAGGGGAAACCTTCCCGCTTCAGAGGCCCTCCTTTCTCATCCAGAGTGTTTGGCAGGTGTGGGATTAAGTGGAGATACTGTCTTCACATGGAGACTGTTTGTAACCATTGTGAAGTAGAAAGTTTGGGTCAGAATCTTAGAATATTCCAGAGAAGAAGTTCACCTCTGTAAGCCCTCCCACCTCACAAGAGACGTGGGCAGTAAGAAACCATCTTTCCAGAAAAGGGATTCAGGGTAGAAGAGATTGGAAAGAGCCTCTCACAAGAAGCTGGGAGAGGTAGGATTTCCCCCCAAAACCTGGGATGGGAGGCAGAGGTCCAAAGGGGTTGACTCAACACCAGATCAACCCATTCCAACGTTGGGCCGCTTCCACCAGAACCAGATCCCCGGATGAGCTTGAGAAGATGCTTGGACCACATTTTGTACCAGTGGCACAGATGGCGTCCTATGACCCAGGGTCCTGACCTCCCAGCAGAGGCCGGAAGGGGAGAGCTGTGTTCTCAGGGAAACAGAAATAGGAGAGGGAAACACAATTCCAAATACATCTCTGAAGCACCCTTCTCTTCTTAGTTCCAAATGAGTTGTCTGTTCACCACTTCTCTCGTAAGAACCTCAATTTGAACTTTGGAATTTCAAATTCAGCACAATGTAATGTGTTTAGGTGATACTTAGCGTTCATACATATTTTTGAGTCATTTTTTAAAACATCAGAACTGGCACATTGCACGGGATACTGTCTCTCAGTGTAACACTTCGGGGAGCAGTTGCTATGGGTTTCAAGGGCCTCGTTAAAGCTGGGGGAAAATGAAGGTAGTTACTTACAAAAAACTTAAACACATAGAGGCAAAAAAGGAGAAACCACAATCACGTCCAAGGACAGAGATGGTGATAGACCTGGGCTTGGGTTGGGGAGATGAACAGGAACCCGCCCTGTGTGCTGCCTGAACCCCGTGGGTCCCAGGCTTCGTGAGAGGTGGCTTGAACTGCTGAAAGGCACAAAGCAAGGCAGGTCCCCACAGGGGCACCATCTCCAATGTGGGGAGCTGCCTCTGGAACAGGCATCAAAACTGCCTTGTGAACAGGCAGCGTCGTATTTAAGAACAACTTAAAAAAAAAATCGAGTTTACAGAATCCCCCAGTTTGGTTTCCACATCAGTTAACAGGCTTGGCTCTGAGTGGCTCCTCAAAACAGAATGCATCTTCCTGTAACGGGCTCTGCAAACCCCTGAGGTTGCTTATATCACTTAATCTCATCAAATCCTAGCCTTTTCATCTGTAAAAATATAGCAACAACAAGAACTTAACCACCAAACGGAAACAAACAAAAAAGCGGGAAACAAACGACAATTCTCTAGTATTGGATAAATAAATTGAGATTCCATTGTGCTTTTTACACTGGCATGGGGCAGGCACTCCGTAAATGTTTACTTTCTTTGAATATGCTGCAGACTCTAGGGACGATTCTAAATTACAAATTCTAAAAAGGTTTTGAACAACACCAATGTTAATGGAAAGAGGAGGCTGTGTGGGATCTCAGGGTAAATAATTACTCCAGACCCTTTCCACTTGCCCACAGACATTCTGATCCACAGCTGTATTTTTCATCTGTTACACACGTGTATGTACCAAAGTGCAGTTTCTGAAAGGGCCACATTAGCCACATTAAATTAGTTAAATGAATTAAAAATGAACCACGTTAAAAAAAAAAAAAAAAGATGCAACTATGAAACTAAATAGTTGATGCAAGCTACTCAAAATTCAAAAGATGGAAAGAATGATACTGGCTTTTGCTTTAACTTACATGAACATTATAACCTCTTTGTACCATAAAAGTGAATATTAGCCAATTTTTTGATTGTGAGGATATATAGAGATAGGAGAACACTTACCTATTTACTCATGCATTTATAATGAGGATAAAAATTAAATATACTAAATGTTTAGGATTGAGTGGAGACATACTTTGCATAAAGCTAAGATTTCTTTTAGAAAAAGACAAGTGCTTCTCTGGAATGCCTTTTGAGATGAAAAAAATGCAAGGCACAGTATTACGCAATTCCAATAAATGCAAAACATACATAACTTATTTTTCAAATGTAAAAAAGCGATTTGGAGATTGTTTTTATAACTGCTTACACCTCCCTCTGCTTACCCCTGGGTAAGCTTTATTGATCACACATCCCCATAAGGTTCCGATGTGCGGAGCTTAACTTGACACAAAAGCCCTCCGTCCCCATTGTGTAACTTACTGTTGTCAAAGGGCAGGTCGCCCCCTGAAGCCATTCTGGGTCTTTCTAACCACGCCCTGTAGTATTCCTGCTCCTTGGAGCAATGTTCTCCTGACGGTTCTTCTTTCCTTAGAGATTTTCCAGGTTATAGTCTATTAAGATTTTACTCTTACAATATTTTTAACTTCTTCCGTAAAGATGGGCAATAAACACAAGAAGTAATGGGACCAAAGGCTGTCAGGGAGCCAATAGTTCAACATAATTTCTGAAAATATGAACGCTCTGGATGGGGATGAATGGTCTTATTTCCATGGGCTTTATCATTGCCTTTCACCTCTAGTGTAATAACAACTATTAAGATTTTAATATATGGATTGAAAGGCTATCTGCTTCAGATGTGATGAAATATTAGCATTGCTTCTGAAATATGTTTTAAACATTGCACTAACACGTTGCCATGAATTGCGTTGAGGAGAGTTGAGACATACAGGCTCTAGTCTCACTTCTCAGAGTTATTACTGCATGTCATGGAAACACTTGAAATTTATGTTTTAAAACCTGTAAAGTCTTCTACTTAACTATGTTATTAGTTTTTAAAGTTCTGTTTCAGAATAATCATATATTTGTAACCAGAATTACTGTAAAAGAAATAAATTTGTATCTGAATTAGAGTCGTTTCTCAAGGAAGCAGTGAACGGTTCCTTGGAGGAAAGACTTTTTTTCGTTTTTCTGAGTAGATCTTTGTTTGCAGCTCTGTTGAAGGTGGCCACAGGAGGAATTTTGATGCTCCCCTCCCCAGCCTACTATTTGGGAATAATTTATTGCTGATGGAAAGAAAATACTGAGCGTCCAGAAACCAGAATACAGTCTTATGGGCTGAATGTGTTTCCCACCCCAAATCCACATGTTGAAGTTCTCATCCCCACCTCCTCGGAATATGACCATACTTGGAAATAGGATCTTTAAAGAGGTAATTAAGGTAAAAGTGAGGTCGTAAGGGTGGGCCCTAATTCAATCTGACAGTTGTCCTTATAAGAAGAGATTAGGACACACTGACAGGGGGACGGACGAGTGAGGACACAGGGAGAAGACGGCCATCTACACGCCAAGGAGAGGGGCCACAGAGAGGGTCCAAGGAGAGGGGCCAAGGAGAGGGGCCACAGGGAGTTCCATTCTCCCTGGAGAAAGATATTAATTTCCAAAACCATGTGGATGTGCTGTTTATATAAGCATGACATCTTATAATATTTAAATCAAGGTGCCAGTGAAAATGTTGAAAGTCATTCATCCAGCCATCCATTTCCTTGCTGGTGCTGGTGGGGGACAGTGCGGGGTCACACTGTCACTTCTGTCTGTGCCTGCTGTCCGGGGGGTGGGTGGACATCCAAGCATCTCTGTCCAGAGCGACTGGGGCTGTGATCGGAAGAGAATAGCACATGCTGCATCGTTCATTGGAAGATACTTGATGGTGATCACCGTACACCACCCTGGGGCACACCTGAGCTGGTCTTCTGTGCTCCAGGCACAATCCCCTTCCATCCTCGCCCTTGTGCTGAGTTGGGCTGCTTTCTTGCCAAAGGTGCTTGTGTCAGTTCCTGCAAATTCCCCTCTCAGGAGGAACAGCCCCACCCCTTGCATTTCTGCTCCACATAAATGCTTTCCACACAAGGAGAATTTCTTTAAGAACATCGAGACCATCCCTATCCTTTCCTGCCATCATTTTGGATCGGCAGGAACCAGTACAAAAAGACCCAAGGTTTATACACTTCCTACTGGGAAATAGAACAGTGTAAAAACAAAGCGAAGCAAATCCCTTTATCTTACAGTTTAGTGTGGATTTCTGCCTCAGAGAGCATCCTTGCTATTGCGGTCCTTGGGTCTCTTGTATTAGGTTGTGTGAAGCGAGCCACTTTCCAAAGAGCTAACACTCTTGTACACTGGAGATGTGAGGGAATCCTACATTTTTGATTTGTTAACCTTTTTTTTGAAAGCAGATGGGCTGTTTACCGTGAGCCTATTGGAGGTTACATCAGGTGTATCACAAGTTGCTTCTAAGGAGGAACAAGAAGGTGTTCTAGAAATTATCTGATCAAGCATCTTGTTATCAGAAACATCACTGCTGAAAGAAAGCATCAAGAATTTCTGCATCCTGGAGAAGGAGAGACCACTCAGGATGAGGGGGGCCAGACACACCCCTGCAGAGGGAACCAAAGCCCTTGAAAACAGTGCCTTTGCACACTCTCACTTCTCCTTTCCCACTCCCCAGCTGGTATTTGGTTCTAGAAATGGGTACTAATTTTCTTGCTGAATATTAAAAATAATGATACATTTTAATCTGATAGAACTATAAACAATGGAGCATTTATCTCTATCAGGGAGAGGAAGAAAGGGTGGGTATTACCCGTGTGGTGTAAGTCACACAGGTAGCAAAAACTCAGTGAATAAAATGATGTGAAACGATCGTACTTTTCTCAAGAAGTTGTTACCCAGGGGAATTTCTTACAGAGTTGTTGTGCTTCCTGTCTCCATCCTTCCCACGCTCATTGTTCTGGCAAAAATTGTCTCTTTAGAATATTCAGATTCTACGCACGTAAGATCAAAGCATGATGTCAAATAAAATGAAAGCTTGGCTATGCCTCTCTTGTGGTCAGCCCAACATTTTGATTTTCAGTTCAGACACTCTTGCCCTCTCCTTATTTGCTTTCTTGGATTTGTCACTCGCTTTCATCCAATAGTCATTGGTTCCTTAAGTAGTTCAAGGGGTAAAGCGAAGGTCGTCGCTTTAATTTGCTATTTTCACGCGATAGACTGGCCATGTCGGCTGACAGCTGTAGGACTGGAGGATGTCGCTGTGAATGTGTGGACGAGGCGATTATTACCTTTGGGCTTGACTTGTGCCTCATAATTTTGGTTGTGCCGGGTGTCATTTTCTCACAACCATCTCTTTACAAACATGGGGTCTGGGGCAGAGAGCCATGAGCGCTGAACGTGAATTATTACCTCTGTTGGTTGTTACGGTTCCCACATCAATCTGGCTTTTTACTCTTTGTGAGTTATCCTGGATTAGAAAAATATTTCCGTGGATGGAAGTTATTAGCCTCAATTGTGGCTGTGTCTCCACCATGATTTTCCGTGATTTGATTTTAGTTTTCTAAATGGCTGTTTGTATTATGCATGAAATCATTTTGTTCGCCTCCGGGGTTTGTGTGATACGAGGGCAGCTAACCGCTTTTGTTAGGGTCATCAGTAAAGTGATATACTGTCATGAAAGAATTAGGGATCATTGGGAAAATTGATCTCGACTGCTACTTGCGTGCGCTGCAGATTTGGAACAGTGTTGCCCAGCATTCATTACACCATAAAGTTAGGCGTCTGTCCCTTCTTAAACGTCACATTTTTGTTGTTTAACACAAAGATTGCCCTGCTGCCAGGCTCTTGAAGATATAACCTGAGAGGCGTCAGCTTTGATGCTCTGAATCTTGAAGGGTTTTTCTTTCCTTTTTTGACTGTCACAACTACTTATGAGAGAGTTGAGTTTGACAGTTATAATAGAATGAGGAAAAATGAGCAGAACACGGAGCGCTTAGGGAGTTCCAGAAGAGAGCCCAAAGTGATACAAGATTTGAACATAAATCCCCTTGAGAGAAGCTTAAATGTATTTGCTTTGAAAAAATATATATATCTGAGGATGGACTTAATAATTGTGGCTGGGTCTGCATAACAGACTTCAGATGGTTGAGGTTTGAGGGAAACAAAAATGAAATTGCCTCTTTAGTGATGTTTTCAACCACTAAATGTTTGGTAGAAGCTTAAAACCAACCACAGCCTCCACCTATCCTCAGTTTGGTACCTTCCCTGCCACTCTTCCAACTAGCCCTCACCAGGAAGAGAGTTTGTACAGCTGAGGTTACTCAAACTTGCTTTGCTTTAATTTTTCCTCTTTCAGCTAAAAACACCCAGGGTCACTTTTACTTAAATTCTTGGCTGTAGCCTATTGACATCTGCGATTGGCAAATGTTCTGCAGTCCACTTTATCATGGCATGCCTCTATAAATGTCAACAATATCACCCCAAATATGACGATGGATATAGTATGCTGGTCTGTGTCCCTGAGTAGCCAGCTCCCCGCCCAGAAACCCTCAACAGCCTTCTCAAAATCCTGTGAAGGACCCCCAAAACATACAATTTTCACGTTAGCTAAAACACCTTTTTTTTTTTTTTTTTGTACTTGACAGTAAGTGGCAGACAAAAGTTAACAGTATGTTTGCAACTGGTGACTATGAGGCAGTCTATGAATGCATGAAAAAATTCTTCGTAAGAGGGCGCTGCTGGTCCCGAGTCTATCCTGTAACTATGACCCACTGTCATCTCGGCCTCCAAGTCATGGAGACCCACGTTCAAACAGCAGATTGATCCTTAAAATTCATCAAGCCTGTAATATAAGCAACATAGTCTCCTGGGAACTGGAGGATCTAGGACAAATAAGCATCAGCTCCTATTCTTATCCAACTGGAGTTTCACGGTGGGAAGAAAGAACATAGCAATGAGCACAGTTCAGGAAGGCTCAGGCACACTGTGGGCACAGAGGAACTTATGGACGCTTGTAATTTCATGGAGGAGCTGGGATAGGAAGGATGGGGTTAGCAAGACCAAGCGCCAGCCTCACCGGATGCCAAAATCGTCCATCTGCAGCCAGTTGGGAGCTTCCTCAAGTTGGCTCTTGTGTCCTCTGGACCTGATCCTAGTATAGCATCCTCTTCTCCCCATGAAAGACTTCTCAGGCTCATCTTGTCCATGTCTTACCCCAGACCTGGATGCAGCCATTCCTCCAAGGAGCTCTGGTTCCTGTAAGTAGCACAATCAGGATGCCAGATAGACTGATTTCTGTTTCATCATAGAAATGTTTCAGAATTTGGATGTATACAAGTTGTACCTTGTATCACTTCAAATGTAAGCATACATGTTCCCATAGCCTTGGCATCATTTAAAGGTTCATGGCTCAAGAAACACGAGTTTAGTAAAGGTGTTTAGATCTTTTGGTGGGAAATGTGATCTTACCTTGGAATATGTTACGTTTGTATCTGGTGATGGTTAATAAATAAAATGAATACTTCTTGGAATTTCAGCTTGCCAATTTATTCTAAATATTTTACCTTTATTTTAAGCCTACAGCACCCTGTATTCCCAGGCAGTCTCCCATCCAAGTACTAACCAGGCCTGACCCTGCCTATCTTCCGCAATCAGAGGAGATAGGGCAGGTTTAGAGTGGTATGGCTGTAGACCAACTTAAATATTTACATTGCCTCTAACTAATAAAGCTTACAATCAAATAGGCATTTAGGAAATGAATTTCTATTTCAATAAGGAAAAACGGCACGTTATTTTCCAGATACAGTAGATGCGTACATACTAGCAAAGACGTCAGCGGGCAGATTTAGAGATAAGAGTCAGGGATGCAGTGCAGTGAGGCAGAGCTGAGTCCCTGTTAGGAATCAGAAGCTAAGGACTCTTGGGCAAGAGACTTTCCCTTCTGAGCATCATCTGAAATGGGGCATGACGCCCCCTGCTTGAGAGAGGGCTGTGGGGTTGATAGGATGATGCTCCCTATGTGAGCAGCAGAACTTTCGGCTCACGGAAGTACTGAAAAGAATAAAAATGCACGCACTGTTCTGGCTTCTGTAAATATACATGAAATGTGACAATAAAGGAGGAGACCTGGGTCTCCCTGCTTGTCCTGCCTCTAAATAGCAATGCGGCTGTTTACCTATCATCAGTCTCTGGGACTCAGTTTCCAAACCTGAAAAGATTTGGGCTTGAACCACGAGGTCAGAAATGCCCTTTTGACTGTGTACGTATGTGTGTGCGTCTGTGTGTCTCTGTGTGCACGTGCTGTGGCCCCTTGACAATTGTAGTTCTGAAATATTTCTCATCGAAAATGCACCGCGGAACTTGCTGCAGATCTAACCCAGAGGGAATGCAAATCTGAGCTATTGGCTGGTGGGAAGGAAACTTCCAGAGCAAACCGTATCAGTAAAAAGTCACAAAGGGTGACCATTCTTAATTTCCCTTCACGTGAAATGTAGCCTGTATCAATTTCTTTATTCTTTTCCCCTCTTTTGGAAGTTATTTTCTTGGATGTTGTAAGAAATACACAAGAGGAACAGTGGATATTGAAATCCCTTTTTTCTTCATAAAGCTGCAGAGCTACTGTCTGCCGTAGAAAGCGAAATCTCGTTTCCCCCTAGAAAAAGTGATCCCTAGGGTGATGGAGAAGAAGAGCTGGCAGAAGGACGTCTCAGTCAATCTTTGATGCCTCTGCTGTCTATCAGCCCCTTTCTTGTTTCTGCTGGCACTAAACCCCTAAAATGAGATTTTTCCTACATCTTAGAGTCAAAGGTTATTGGGAAAAAAAAATTCTTGTTTAAGCCTGCCATTTTGTCCTCTAACCAATTAATCTCCACACCACAAATAAAAAACAAACAAACAAACAAATTCCTATCTGTGTGCTAAACCCCGGAGAGGGGGTATGTATTTTATATCTCCCATCAACAACTGGTTTCCCTGGGTCTCTGGTACTGGGTGACTCCCCACAACTTCTGTTGGTGACAATAAGTAATTCGTGGAATCTGAGCTATGCTCCAGGCCACGTCTGTTACCACAGCGTGTCTGGTGTCTGACCCTATTGCCTGTGTTACAGGATGCCTTGGAGGCCTGTGGTCACTTTAAGGTATGGCAATGTCAAGCAGACACCAGGCTGGAGCCCATTAATTTAAGATGTGAAGAGCAGGAGAAAAGAATCTTGAGGTCTGTGTCTTTATTTCTTGCTGCCTTTCTAAGCATTAATAAAGCACATTTTCTTTTATTGAACAGTATTCTCTCTCAACGTGGATAGGAGTAATCCTTTCAGTAGAAGAGCATCTTAAAAAGGCAAGGTAACAGTTATGTTAAATACTTAGATTCCCCATATTTCTGGTTGTAGAGTTGCCTGCAGTTGTGACGTACCCAGGCTATATACCAGCTTGTAAACCCTGGGGCCACCTGCATCTGAAATTTTTTCCAGACCACATTCAACTATAGAGGGAGAGGAAACATTTGAGTTCAACTTAAATTTTAGAATACTTGTATATTTTTAAAAATGTGACCCACAGACATATCCAAGAAATGAGGTGCCAGATTTTAAGGTACCTGTGGACGGGGTGCTTCCAGGATAAGTCGTCATTCATCCCACAGGTATTTTTGAATCCTTGTGTGGCAGGCCACGTTCTAGACACTGGAAATATGTCAATGAACAAAAGACAGAAATCCCTGACCAATAAACATGATGCATAGTAAATTATAGCATCTGTTTGAAGGTGCTGTGGAAACATAGATAGCGAGGCAGGACGGGTGGAGGGTGTGTGATGGAGAGTGGGTACCACAATGAAGAAATGGCCAGTTAGGAGTCCCTTAGAAGGTAAAATTTGCACAAAAATTTGAATGAAGTGAGGAAATTAGTCCAGAGACATGTGTGGGCAAAGAAACCCAGGTCAAGAAAAGAGTGATGCAAAGACCATGAGGAGGGAGGGTGCCTGGTGTGTTGAGGACATCAAGGTGACCTGTGTCGCTGGAGCAGAGCGATGAGGGTGGTGGAGACAGGAGATGATGCCAGAGACCACTTGGGGCTTGGGACCCCTGTGAAGACTTAACATTCACCCTGAGTGGAAGGGGGCCATTTTGGGGGTTTGAGTAGAGAGAGACAGATCTGATGTAAGTTCTCCCACGGGTCAGACTGTGGTGGGCAGCAGAAGTGGTCCAGGTGGAGACAATGGTCACACAGACCAAGGGCAGCAGAGGGAATGGAAAGAAGTGACGATAGTCCAGATGACATTGAACCTTGAGCCAAGGAGGCTTCCCAATCAATGAGCTATAACGTGAGAGGAAAAGAAAAGTCAAGATCAATTCCAAAGGCTTTGGCCTGAGCAACTGAGAGGCGGGGTGGATGCTGACTGAATTGGGTCAACTGTGGCTCTTGCGGGTTTGGGTGCGATGTTCAGGAATTCAATTTTGGATGTGCTAAACTTGAGACACCTGTTAAACATTGGAGCGGGGATGTCGAGTGTGAAGGAGGATGATGGTAGGTCAAGCCGGGATGCAAACATGAGGTTCATTAGGTATGGACAAAATTTAAGCCCAGGAGATGTGAAGACATTGCCAAGGAATTGAGTCAAGATACAGAAGTATCTTGCAGTGTCTCCCCCCAGAGCATGGGGGTCTGGCTACTGGTAGCCGAGGGAGGAAGGGCCAGGGATCACTCCATGACTTGGGCTTCTACTCAATGCCACTGCTCTCAGTATGACACCCCCGAGATGCAGCCTGTCACACAGGCCTGCAGTGGACCCTCCCAGACAACACGCCTCCAGGCTCTGCCAGCATGGGGAGGGTTTAACTTAGCTGCTCCGTGAGAGTGGATTCTGGGAGTCCGGCTGCTTCCCAACCGCACTTTCCATCTTCCCTCTTGTGTTCAGCCACCCCACCCCCCAATCCTCTTCCAGAAAAACAACGAGGCCACCTCCACTGTGGCGCCTCTGGGGGTCTCTGGCCATTTCCTCTCCTGGTTCCTCACAACCTGGCTCACCCATCACTTACCTAGATTTCAGCTGAGTGGGCCACGTCAGTGCTGCTAATCTGTTTATTTTTAGTTCCTATATTTTCCAACATTGTCTCATCTCCATTTTCCTTTTTCTTTTATGCTCCTCTTTTCGAAACATCTCTTACCCGTCATGCTGGGGAGATTGCTTCATTTTCTACTACTTTCCTTCAGAATTAGAATAAACAGATGCATATGAGGTCCCATTTTCTCTTTTTATTATTAGTAAACAATTATCTTAAAGCAATTCCAATGGAGACACCTACAGGATGTGCTTGCCAGTAAGCCAGGTCCTCAGGGTTGGACCTAGAGAACGAGAACTGGACAAGAGGATGCAGCCCTCGCAGCCCGTGCGCACATGGAAGACAGCAGGACCGTCTGCAGTGGCTGCAGGAATATCCACTCGCCCCACCATCTTCTCCTCCAGCCTAACTTCAACCTGAAATGTGATGCCTTTGCAATCCTCTCATTCCTAATTGACTCGGGGATCCTTGACTCCTTCTTGTTTTGAGTTCAAAGATACCTTTGCCATTCCCTTAGCATCTCACCATCCTCCTTCCCTCCTGATGGGAGAACCTCGCTCTCATACACCCAGCACAGCTAGGGTATTTCCAGGAGCCATTCTGAAACAGCCCATGTGATTCTAAAGGATTCTAACTGATTCAAATCTTTTCTTACATTATGCCAACATTTGCTCCCCTGTTACTTCGACTTACTGGTAATACTTCTCTTTTGGGGAACAATATGGATTTGATCTGTTCTGCTCTTCTTTCTTAAAATATTTCACTCTCAGTTCAGAAGTTAAATATCTCTGATCCTGTGAATGAATTCATGATGTATTAGGACTGCAGTGGGAGGCAGGACACTTAACTTTCCTGTATCTGTTTTCCCTCCCCTTCAAAAGGGAGATCATGTTTTCTAGTATTTCAGAATAAAGGACTGTTTGGGAAAATATAGTGGTGCATAATGTGGGATGTATTATAGTGACATACAATTATCTTGACTGTTCCGAGGCTTCTCACCCTTCCGGTCATCTCCTCTCCGATGTTCCCATTCATCACCATCCTTTGTGAATGTTATCTCTAAGTACAAAGCAGTCCAGATACTGTCTGACCAGTTCCTGTGGGATTCCTTTTCCTTCTTTGTGCTGTGCCATCCCACTTTCCTACTGAGAACCTCCAGCCAATAAGTCGGCTCTCACTCAACCCGACAGGTGACTTGCTCTATGCTAGTCACAGAGGATAATCCTACAGGTCATCTGTGAAAGCCATGCTTTATCCCTGCTGTTTCCACAGCTTCCTGTACCCACTCCTTACCCCCTTTAGAGTCCAGACCAAGTCCATGATCTGGGAAGTGCTTGCAGAGGGTGTCTCCCCATCCCTGCCCTCTACACATATGTGGTTGCTTCTCTGCACTGCAGTCCGGTTTTGGTGTTTTTCTCCTTCGAGGTCAAAGATTAAGCCTAACCTTCTGTAGTTCTAGGGTTTAGTTCAGAGCAAGCTAAGGACTTGAGAAAGGTGATGGTTATTTTATATGTCATCTTGCACCCTGATGTTTAGTCAGACATGACTCTGGGTGAAGGTGACTCTGGATGAGATTAGCCTTTGGATTCTCAGGCTGAGGAAAGCAGATTGCCCTTCCCAATGTGAGTGGGCCCCATCCAATCAGTTGAAGGCCTGAATAGAAAAAAAAGGCTGAGTAAGTGGGGATTTGCTCTTTCTGTCTCTCTCTGCCTGACTGTCTTTGAGCTGGGACATTGGCCCTCTCCTGCCTTCACACTGGGACTCAGACTGAGACTTACATAATTGGCTCTCCTGGGTGACCAGCTTGCCAACTGCAGAGCTTGGAACCTCTCAGCTTCCTACTGGTTCTTTTTCTCTGGGGAACCTTGACCAAGACAATAGATGTTTCCTGATGCTGGCATGGCTTGCCTTTCTCCCAAGTTACTGAGCTCTTAAAAAAATAAATCTAAGATTTTTCAGAATCAAAATATGATTATATCATACACACTTAAAAACATTCAAGTGGACTACTTTGCAATCAAATAAGAATTTATTGAGCATCCAGCACATCCCTGAATCAGCATACTTCATAACCACCGATTTTCAGAGATCCTGTCCACAAATAAGGAAAGCAAGAGGATTACCTTCCCACAAATGTATTTGCAAATGTGGGGATATCCTGCGTCCCAGGATGGAAGCCCCTAGGACATCCAGGCCCTCTGGCCCCTGTTACTTTTCAGACCTCAGAAAAGTTCATGTGTAATTAACAAACAAAACATGAGCCCCTGGAGCTCTGGGTGAACGGGGCTCAGTGTTTATGCTGCATGTGTGCAAGCCAAGTGCATGTTACGGTGGTTCACGCTCAAGAGAGGGATGGGTTGTGAAATTTAGATCACAGAAAGGCAGGCCCGGAAATTTCAGAGAGCCTTGAAGAGCAATCAGAGACAGGAGAGGCTCACAGGAGAGAGCTGGGGGCCAGGCGGACATCAGGGCTGTGGTGGCAGTGTGAAGTGCAGGGTCACGTAGAGGGAGACGGGCCCTCCAGGCTCAGGCCGGCCTGGGCCTCCGCCCAGGCATCCACAGCATCTTCCCAGGAACCCCACACCAGTTACTTGCTCTGGGACTTTCCCTGAGGTCCTCCTGGCCGCTTCCTTGTTGGGGAGCTGGGGATGGCAAAGCTGTTAGGAATGATTGCGCCTTGATTGGAGGGGAAGCAAAAAAAGAAACACCAGTGTGCTTCCGATGCCATTTTAAAAACAAAACAAGCAAGAAATGAAAACGTATTCGAGAAGTGTGTGCAGAAGAAAAGAATAAATTATAACTTAGTCTGTGCTGAGCGCTCACAGAAGTCCCTTTCAGAGCTCACTCTGACTCCTAGTTTACTGACTTTTAAAAATGGTCTGTTTATTCAAAACCACATGGTGTATCCAGGACAGATCTTTCCTTTGTCTTAAACCCATCTGAAAAGTAAATAGACAGCTAAAAGGGAATGAAATTCCCATTGAGCCAACATAAGCACAGTCTGCAGGCGAGACATCACAGCTCAAGGTGCCGTTCCTGGTACACACGTGTGACCCAAGGGCCCTCCCCTGAGTGAGTGTCTCCCCACCCTCCACTGAGGACCCTGAGAAAGGCTCCCTGTCTGTGCATCCCCGCTTCTCAGGTGCAATCTCCCTGAGCCTCCCCTTCAAAAGATTTGCCTTTGGAAACAATGGACCTTGTGGTGGAAATGCTTCCAAACAGAAGAAAAGCCCTGGTGGGATCTGACCATCTCGTCACTTCCTAAGTCCTCTCTGAGGCTCTGAGAGCGCCAGCCCCAGCAGGAGGCCGGGATGCAGCCCCAGGTCTCAGCTCCACCCTGCAGGATCACCGGGACCTCCACTGGGGTCCACGGGAAATGCCACATCCCCTGGGTTGGGTTTGGGCCACACTCGTTCAGAGGCTCCAAGGCGCTCCTGGTGAAGTGGGTGCTACTGTGTCAACCTCCTTCTATGACCAGCACGGACAGATGTGGGTAGTTAACCACTCAGGGCCAGTGCCTGAAGGAGGGGGAGCCCTCGGAGGAGGAGGGATGTGACATCGCCTGCCCCAGGCTCAGAAGTGTGAGTGTCGCTGCCCTTGTGTTTCGGGGGCATGTGCTGATGGGCGGAGGACATGGTGTCAGAAGATCTGTCGACACGGTGACACGTGTCAGGAGAGGGCTTGGAGCTGCAGAAAGATCTGCCCTAAGAATAGACTCCCAGCATCATCTGTTAAAATAACTTCCTTCTGCCAAAAACTCTGCATCTTCTTTGAAGCTCTGAATGCTGTTTTCTGAGGGTTTTATGGTTACACTAATTACATGTTACTAAAAACAGAGCCACCTCAGCTGTGTGTAATGGAGCCCCGAAAACACACTGCTGACCGGGGGCGGGGGGCCCTCAGTTACAGTCAAGACAATTCAACCCCGGGGCCAATTATGGATCCCCAAAAAGAAAATTCCCGAACAGGCCGTTTGGTGACTAAAGAGTCTGTCTTTGTGTAACTGAGAAGCTGAAGGGCCCCAGTCTAGGGGGGCAGCTCAGACGCCGAGCTGAGGCCGCCAAAATGAGGGCAGGATAGGGTCCTGGCAGCCTGACCCCTGCATCTTCCCCTGTGTGATGGGGACTCAGTGTCCTGACCTCGTGTTTAGGATTTCACCCTGAATATAGCACCTAAGGTACAGGAAAGACTGCAGCTGGAGCTGGACACTTCTTCCTTAAAAAAACCAAAAATTCTGCTACAGCATCCTCTAAATCTTAAGTGAATATCATGGTTCCTCTTTTGAACTTTTGAGCTTGGGAAGAACATGATACCTGCTTGTGGGCCTGCCTTGGCTGGTTAAGGCTTGCAGTGGAGTCCACGCCAGGCACTTGGGGGCTGACCTTGACCTGATGGGGCTGCCACCCCTGCAGGCCTCACCGTTCTGTACCTGCTCTCATCTCCCCCTCGAGCCCGCTCTGGCCTGTGCTACCCTCCAGCAGATGATGCTGGACCCCCCCCCCACACACATGTATGTATGTACATGAGGTATGTATGTAGATATGTGCACATGCATTTATCAAGAGATTCATATTTGAAGAAACTCTTTAAAAATAAAACACAACCGTATTCCCTTCATGTAAATCTCAGACTAGCAGGTGGAAACAGCAGAACTGTGAGCCTTCATCTCGAGGTGAGCTCAGAGTTTCTGTGCTCCCGGCATCTGTGGGACCTTGGGCAAGTTATCCTTCCTCAGTTTTCTCACCTGTAAAAAAGAAGAGTGTGTGCTTTGCCCATTTCAAAAGGACTTGAATGAAAAAATAAGAAATGAATGTGGAGGAAAATGCCTCCTGAGTTAGGAAGTTGTTCCCAAATGGAATGAAAAACAAGAGCCACACGGAGACCCGCTGACCCACCGTGACAGCGTCTTCCCCGCGGTTGGCCACTGCCGGAGTCCCTGTCACAGAGCAGGACTGTCCTGGAGTGACGAGTAGACTTCACGTCGTGGAAGGGCTTTGCACACTTGAAGTGCCCCTCGTCAATGGTCCATTTCAGGTGCTTCCCCGACACTTAATGAGGTTGACAGACGGCGTTGGGTGGGGCTGGCAGTGGGGGGATGTGGTGCTTGGGCCCAAAAGGTGTGCTTGGCCATTTCCTCTTTCCTTTCTTCTTCCAATGGCTGTAAATGCAGTGACCTCAATACCCAGCCACGCTCAGAGCAGAAAGACCACCTCCATCACATGTTTTTAGACCCAGAGCTTCGATTTAGAAGGGAATCAGGCCTCTGTGTCGGTCAGCCTGGGCTCTGGTTTCCGGTGGGCCGAGGCTTAGGGTTTCAGAACCACAATAAGGGGACCCCCTCCTTTGCCCCTCATCATCCAGACGTCTTTCTGCGGACCACGTGACAAATGCCATTGTGTTGGGAAATTGCATGTGAGCTCGTGTTCTAAGACCTATCCTGCTTTATTGCACAGATCGGCATAAGCAGAGCATGTGAATAGAACTGTGTTTATGACGTGAGGTAGCTCACCCTGCAGGCCTTCCCTGGGGAAGCTGCTGGAAGCACCGTGGGCTTCAATGAGGAGACAAGTGGACTTGCCTGGTTTCAGAAGTGCATCTTAAACAACAAGTTACAGTAGCGAATTCCACCCGTGCACAAAACAATTCTGACTTAATAAATGCAAGTATTTCATGGTGGTTTGTAACTATTACAGGGACCACCTCTCGGACACTGACACCACGGTACCATCACTGTGTGCTGCAGAATCTGTACTTCAATATCCTTGTAAGGAAACGGAATCAGCACGGCAGCTACGATGTCTTTCAAGACTGTAAAGAAGGCCTTTCAGTGAATGTACAATGCAACTCACTCAGAAACACCCCAAAAATGAGGAAAATTCATTTCAGGTCATTTACTTGTTTCTCTGCTTTGTTGAAGGGTCTGGTGGCCTTGGCCTTCTGGTTTGCTGAGTGGGCCTGTTGCCCATCGCCCCACCATCAGCTATCCAAGTGCATGGTGGGAGAGGCTGGTTCTGGCTGGGGGTGGCCCCAGGCTCTTCTCCTGTCTCTCCTGGACCAGCTACCCCGGGAAGCTCGATCTGCCACCCAAAGGGGGCCCAGAGGGAGGGCACCTGGATGATGCATGGCTGCTGACCCCTGCATCTCTTCCTGGTGGTCTCCCGTTCCCTTCGGTGTGACCCTAGCCTCGCTTGGTCCCCTGGGGGGTATAGATTGTTCCAGTGGCCTCAGCAGGTCCCAGTGTCTCGAATCAGCCTCAAGGTGACACCAGTCCCAACAACACTGGCTGGGCAGCACCGCCTCCTCGGACGTCTGAGTTTCCACACTGTGGGGCTTCCCCCAGGTTTGTGGACGCTAATCATTCAGGTCCTCCTGTTGGTCCCCAGCCCCTGGGAGTGTGGCTGCCTCCCCCTGAGAGCACAGGCCAGCAGAGTGCTCTCTTGGTACCTCCCACTTGCCCCGTGAACATTCTGCATGGTACATCCTCCCTGGGAGTAACTGGTGTGGGTCCGTCTTCCGATTGGGCCCCGGTAGGTCCGGGGCTTCCTCATCACTGCCTGGCTTTCCAGAAGAAGACGTGAGGTCACCACCTTCTCTTCCTGCATCTGCCCACACACCCCGAGCTCCATAGTCGTGTCCTGAGAAGGTAGCAGTAACCTGGCCGGGACCACAGTCCAGCACTGGGATGTGTGTGTGTGTGAGAGAGAGAGAGAGAGTGTGAGTGTGTGTGTGTGAGTGTGTGTGTTGGGGGAGCAGTTAAATTCAGATTGCGACAGGGAGACCAGACAAGGCTGGAGCTTGGGAGTGTTTAATTATTCGTTAATCCTTCAGTACTTAGAGAAAGGATTTCTCCTATAGCTCACCTGGAAAGAATGTTCTTTGGTGTAAAACTCGACTCTTCATAAAAAGCTCCCTTGGCTTCACTCTGGCAAATGCCCAGGTCTCGTTTATTTGTCTGAGGAGAGCTTTATACAAACAGAACAAACAGTGTAAAAGTTAGCTTCAGTCTGCAATCCCACCCCTAGACTTTAGTGAACAATAACGGCTCCTACTGAAAGCAAATATTTTGTACCTTGTGGTAAATTTTCTGCCACCTGCCGGTAGAAGTTGTTCTCCCAGATCCACAATTCTGTAAGGCTCTTACTCTCATTTGCCTCTACCTTTTTTATTTTAGTTTATTTTATTTTTGCGGTACACGGGCCTCTCACTGTTGTGGCCTCTCCCGTTGCAGAGCACGGGCTCCGGACACGCAGGCTCAGCCGCTCCGCGGCACGTGGGATCATCCCGGACCGGGGCACGAACCTGCGTTCCCTGCATTGGCAGGCGCACTCTGAACCACTGCGTCACCAGGGAAGCCCTGCCTCTACCTTTTATGACAATAACATCAACTAGCTCTTTGTGCCCTGTCCTGGGATTACACAAACCCAGCACTCAGTTGCACGCCCTGTTAGATAAATATCCTTGAAAGTGCGTTTCATGGACAGGCGGGAGTGCACTGATGCCTTTTGTCTTTCCTGTAGCAACGCTCAGAGGTAACAATGTTGCAATGCTATTTTGTGTCTGAGGAGTGCGATCCTGCAATACTGGTCCTAATCCTCCAGACACAGCCTTGCTTTGAATGCCAGCCATGCAGCCTGGAGGGGGCCCATCTCAGGGAGCAGGATAATTCAGAAGGAGAGCTAGTTTGAGAATTGCAATGAAGACTTTGTGTTTTATACACTTTAAATGAACTTCTTAGAATATGTTAAGACTCATAGGAAAGCTTCAAACATAGTAAAGTCCTTGCATCCCTCCACCCCGTTTCCCTTCCATTGTCGTACATTTGACACAACTGATAAACCAGCGTTGCTGGGTTACTATGCACCAAACTCCACACTTTACCAGGATATCACTCGTTCTTCTCTATTGTCCTTTCCCTGTCTTGGGATCCCAGTCAGAGGCCACATTCCACTTACTCGTCAAATTTTCTTACCTTCCTCTAGTGTGTGACAGTTTCCTAGACTTTCCTTGTTTTTTGATGGCATTGAGAAGTTTGGACAGTATTGATGAGGTATTTTATAGAATGTCTCCCAACTTGAGCCCTTATAATATTTAACTGTGGTTAGACAGGGGTATGAACTTGGGGAGGAAAAACCATAGGGGTAAAATGACATTCTCATCATACCCTCTCCAGGGTACATGCTGTTATATGTTTTATCATCGATGATGTTAACTTGATAAGCTGGCAGTAGCTGTGTTTGTCAGGTTTCTATAAAGTATCTTTTTTCCCCATTTTCCTATTGTGCTCTTTGGAAACAAGTCAACAATTGCACCCACACCCCAGGAGAGAGAAGGCGGGTGACATATCATCGTGGGCAGAGTATCTACATGAACTATTCCAATATTTCCACAGGAAAGGTTGCCTCTTCACCCTCATTTATTTATTTATTTATTTATTCAACACTTTACTTTCAACAGTATGGAGCATGAATGTTTCTTTTATTCTTTGGTTTATAATCCGATATTACGTTATTTATCTTGCTGCTCAGACAGCCCAGCCCTGTCCAGCTTTGCAAACTCTTTCAGGTTGTCTCCTGTATTCTGTTCACGTGTCCCCAGTCCTTTCGTGTGTGTGTGTGTGTGTGTGTGTGTGTGTCACTTTCTGATGCTACAAGTTGTTCCAGGTTCATCATGAATATTTCCAGTCTTAGTCCAAGAATCAGCCATTTCTCCAAGGAGCCCTGTTTTCTTTTATTGGAGAAGGTTTTAGAAATCAAGGTCTGGGCACTGGGTGTGCTCATTACTACCGGGGTGCCCTCTTCATTTTTCTAAAGCCATTCAGCTTCCCCCACAGCCAAGGGGCCTCCTCAGCTACTTACAGGTTAAATGTTTGTGGCCTGACTTTGTTCTGTGTTCACATCGCCTGACCTCTGTGTGTCCTCTGGGAGTGGATGATGAATACTGCATGGAGTTGTACTGCATGTATGTTTGGCTTTCTCACCCTGTGGCATCTTATGTCCTGAGCATCTAAAAGTCAGGCTGTGATTTATAGCCAAACACCTAAAGTAAAATTTAATTGTTTTAAAGATAACTTTACACAGATGCTGTCTGGAATTCTATTCTATTTGTACAAAATAGAATTTGTACACTATAAGCCAGGTGTATGAAGGAAAGTGGTTAAACTGGGCTCATTATCAAGTGCTTTGAACATGTTCTCCACAGCAGTAAATTTAATGGGAATTGTGGTACCTTAATCAAAGGTTTTATAAAACATATTTCCAAGAATGAATCTGTATTTATTCTTCTATTATTCAGTTATATATTTAGTAGATCTTTTACAGACATGGAGTTTTTCATTTGAACTGATTGAACATTGGTTCTATATGCTGAGTAGAATTCTTTGTTAATTGTTGGTAATGAAACCAGCTTCTAAATTTCTCCTTGCTTTTGCTCTAGTCATTTGTGTTGTTCAAAATTAAGGATTGGAGAAGGACAAGGAAATATTCCTTAGCCCTGGAGCCCACTGGGCCTCACCAACATCATGGTGATAAAGATAATCATAAAAGTTATAACACTTTCTGATGTGAACAACTTCAGTCATATGTAGCATGTAAATAAGTAGATCATCACAAATTTTTGCTATTTTTATTAGCTGAAGCGTGAATGTGCAGCAGACTAAACAGAAACACAGATTCTTTGACACTGTTTCCATTAAGGAGTAGGGTCTGTATATCATCCCATAAATCTGAGCTGGTTTATCGCCCCATAGACCAGTACCGTGTGGCACAGGAGACACGGTGCCAGTTCTAGGTCCAGACTTGAAGGGGGTTGGAAGCTCCTGCCTCAGTCTCTTGAAGCCTCAAGTAGCCATATTAGAGGTCTGCCTCTTAGAAGCTGCCACATTGTAGGAAACCCAAGCTTTGGTGTGGAGGGAACGTCCTTTCTCAACTGGGGTTCCATAAAGCAGTGAAGCCCGAGCACTCTAAGATGCCCATGAAATGGAACAAAACCTCTTTTTGCCTGTGCATCTTAAAGAGGAAGGACTAGCTTTGTATCATTCTCAGGGGATTAAGAAAAAGGCCATTCAAATTATATTCTGCACTTTGTAGTTCAGATGAGGAACTTTAGCTGAGAAAGAGGCTGGAGGCTGAAACTCCACCTGGAGAGAGAAGCCAAGGGGCACCAGGAGGTGGACCCAGGGATGATGCCACCTTGGAGGTGGGTATTACCATCCAGACAGACCAGTAAAGCCACGTGGATCAGAGACGAATCTCCCAGCTGAGCCCCTCCTGAATTCACAACATACAAACTCATGAACAAAGGACAATAGTTGCTTTAACCATTAAGTTTGAGGTAGCAGCTTTTTTTTTTTTTTTTTTTTGTAGAACCACTGTAAAGAACGAAAACACAATATAAGCAAGTAAAATCCCATCTTCCAACCAGAAAGCCAAACATCAATTGGTCAAATCATATATATATATAAATCATGTATATGTCATATATAATATATATTTATATATATACATGATATATATAGTTTGAAATTATGTATGTTTGTGTGCAGCCAAAAGATAGTCCTTGTTATAGTTTTTCTTCCTCTAGGGCTTTACCAGAGTTTCCTGTATCCTTTGCTTCTTCACTCTGCACTCTGCTCCAACTCTACTTGGCGGCGCCATTAGGAAAAATATTGGTTTATCCCAGAATTGGCTCCCATCTTTGTGATGCACCCACTGCTCCTAGACAACATTTAGCAGGACGTCCCCTGCCTTCCCAGGAAAAATTGCAACCTTGAATAAGCTCTTATTTGGGACAGTGAAGATCCATTAAAAAATCCCTGCAAGATAAGAAAACGAACATAGACAATTCAAAACTATTATTAGCGAAAAGAGTTACAGCCCTTAAATCAAAAGGTAAAGGAAAAATCTGAAGTGCATTTGCCCATTTTTTCTGTTCAGTGCAAATAGTCACACCTAACTCAGTACTTTTATGTTAAAACTGTTTGATCCTCCTTGGCAGTCCTGTGCTGGCTTCCCATCTGGCGACCCAGCCTCTGCCATCGGAGTCACAGTGGGTGCGAACCGAAGGTCACAGGATAGTGACACAGCAACCCCCTGATGCGTGAACCGTCACAGGTGTGGACCAGAGCCAGGAGGGCTGCTCTCTTCTTGGGCTGGTCCCCCAAGACAACAAGAGTTTCCATAGAAATCAAAAGAAAATAACAGGCAGGCCAGGTGTCCCAGGTAACAGGGGAGAACACTGTTGTCCAGGCCTTTCAAAATAAGTTGTTCAATCACCCTATTTCTTTCCACTTAAAAGCAAAACAACTATCAACTAAAGTTCTTTTTCATTCACATTATTGAAGAAATTATGTATTAAAGTCCTTTATGACTTCTAGTCTAAAATTATATACCTATATGTATTATATATGTATTATTTTCCTGGGAATACAAATTGATATACCAAGAGTCCCTGGTTTGATTTTCTACTACAAGTCCCTATCGTTTTTGTGACCTAAACAAGACGACACAACTCCATCCCTAATAAGAGGACTACCCTCCTAGGTCTGCTTGGAAGATAAATAAATACATGGAAAGCACTCGGAACAGCACCCTCTCAATATCAGCCTTTATTTTTGCTTTATCCCTTACCTCACGTGCCCACTGTCTTAACCTGCGCAGATGGCTATAACAAGAATACCAGAGACTGGGTGGCTTAAACAACAAATATTTATTTCCCACAGTTCTGGAAGCTGGAAGTCTGAGGCCAAGGTGCTGGCAGATTCAGTGTCTACTGAGGGTCTTTTCCTGGTTCACAGACTTCAGTCTTCTTGCTGTGTCCTCATGTGGTGGAAGGGGCGAGAGAGCTCCCTGGTCTCTTTTATAGGGATGCTAATCCCATTACAGTGGCCCCACCCTCATGACCTCATCACCCCCCAAAGGCCCCACCTCCTGGTACCATCATATTGCGGGTTAGGTTTCAACATATAAATTTTGGGGGGACACAAACATTCAGTCCACAGCACCAAGAAATTCCTTTCTTGTCCCTCATTTCATAACGTTGAGCATGAAAGCAGGAGGTTTCATTGCTCTTGGGGAGTCTGCACCTATTAGCACTACAGAATCATTCAGAGGGAAGGCTTGCAGGGACCTAATTTCCTCTTCCATGAACTGAACACAACGTTTCAAGAGTAATTGTAGCAGTATTTACTTGGATTATATATCTGAGAGCTGAAGTAGTCCACTGATGTTAAAATGGTATGAAATAAAAATATTTGTTCAAAAGTGATTTTTCTCTGTGTTGTATGATAGACCAAGTGATGAAAGTGAAGATCTGCTGAGACCCCCCCCCCCGCAATGGTAGCCCCTTCCTCATCAGGGATACTGTCCCCTGTGGCATGTCACACAGGCCATCATGCTTAGTGAATGAGGGTGAGACCCACATCCACCCAAGCTCTCCTTACAGGAAATACACCCTTGGCTGGAGAACCAGCTGGTCTGGAACCGCAGAGGCTGGGCTTCAGACTGAACTTTAACACCTTGGTCAGTGTCTCTTCTTGACCTAAACATCCTGGAAGGGCCCTTGGTTAGCGCCCATCTGTGTGTGGGCACGAGGACCGGGGGCGGGAGGACTTCTCAGCAAGGAGGGGCTTCCCAGCTCAGGAAACCCACAGGAGCCGGAGGTGTGTTGCTCACTCATGCCTGGATTCTCTCCTTCCCTGAAGACCTCGCTGGCCGGAGGGATTGTCAAGCTCCAACCCTGAACCAGTGTGGACATCCTTCCCACACTGACCTCATCCGGTCCTCTACCTCCTCAGGGCATCATGCCCTAGTCCCGTCCACCTGCGGATGCGCGCTGTGGTGGGTCCACCCTCCGTTCTCTCAAAGCTCTTCCAAGGTGTCCGCTCACCCAGGGCCAAGCTTTGCGTCTCCTCCTGGGGTGACAACACATCCTTGCCCCGAAGTTCCTTATCCTGAGTCAGAGCTCCTGGTGCTTGTGTCGCTAGGGCTGCTGAGTTGGAAAGAGCCCTTCATTGTAGGCTGGCGTTCCTTCTCATTTGGGGCTTAACCTGCAGCCCCAGGGTCCCTGCTGAGAACGGTGGGTCCACCTCACTCGAAATGGGAGCTGCAAGAGGCTGGCTGTCTGTGCCCGAGACTCCGCATCCTGATTCCTAGTAGCCATGGTTCACCTTGACTTAGAGCTCTGCTCAGTGTCTTGAAGCAGTGGAAAGACAGTGTGTCTTTCTCATGACCGTGGGTTACCTGGTGAGGGGGCAGGACCATGGGATCAACCTCGGAAGCAGAATCAGTCAAACTTGGTGGGAAATCTCTGCTCCCTGGCTCAGGGTCCAGATTTATTTGTTCTTTATAATAGCCAGAGGTCAAAAGTTGCTTTTGCTGGCCAAAGAACCCATCATTTATACGGTTATCCAATCAGTGTTCATTAAGCGTTAAGTAGGGGTCTGTCACAGGTTAGGACCTGGGGCTACAAAGATGAGCAGACCCACCCTCTCCCTCCCTGAGAGCAGGGACCGAGTCTCCGCCCCCTCAGACCCCAAGCCCGGAGCCCTGTTCACACCTGGCGGCAGGTGCGTACTAAAAGTCGGCCGACTTCAGCAGCTCAGTTTTCCAATAACTGGGATGTTTATGCTGGTTTCACTGCTACGATCTCTGGGAAGAGTGTCCCGATACACATGCTGCAAAAGCCACGGGTCTGGGGTGCAGGGAAATATCCGGAAAGAAGGAAAGGGCTGATTCTGGGACAATTTCAGTAGCCACAGACATGGGCACGCAGGTTAGTAAGAGGATTTACAGGCTGTTAATCACATAACCAGTTGTAGGGACCAGGCTTAGTGGAAGGAGTTCTCACTTGGAGACTACCGTCCACACGTCTCAGCAGCCGCACCGTGAACGCACGTGAACTCACATGCACTGTTTTTACCTGGGATCAAGTTGCATGCGCTGGACCGCCAGTCTTAACACCAGCCTCCAGGGCTATTAAAGGAAAGAGAAGCAGAGGAACAAGTTGCATATTTTGAATCTTTTTTGCTACAAACGCTTCTTAATTACCTTTCTATTGAATGCCTTGTATATAATTCAGCAGACTCCACCATATGTTAGGCAAATGTTAACCAAAATTACTGCTTTCAGCACAATATGACTGGAGTGTAGTAACAGGGCAATATTTCTAATCTCAGCTTGTTTTTCCTTTGATGCTCTACGGCAATGTTTAGGGCACAGAGTTCTAGCACTAGTTCATTCACACATCGAAACAATATTGATTAGCCCTCTGCTCTGTGTCAGGCCTTGGACAAGATCTGGCGGCTATAAGGTCCTGTTAACAACAGGCATTCGTCAGCTTAAGGTTGCCAACTCAGGTGGCTGCAGTGGCCAGGAGCCATCTGATGGCCAATGGGGGAGAGAGGGGCTGTGACCACACGGCCACATCTAAACAGGCTGGCGCCACCCACCCGGTGACCTCTTGCCTGCAGAGAGCAGACCCATCAGGGCCAGACTGTATGGATTGTTGGAAGAAGGTAGGCATTTAGGTTGTCATATATGCAGTATCTCACCTAAACAATCTTGGAAACTAATTGAAATGTGTTTGAAAGGAGCTACTCTGTAGGTCAAAGCAAACTTGGAAGGAACTCTGGGGTCAGTTGTCACTTAGAAAATTCATCAAAGTTGCTGAAGACGGAGGAAGAGGTGGGGGAAGTGGGCCCTCCCAGGACAACATCGAGCATCCATGATGTGCCAGGTCCAACCCCAGGCAGGCCTCAAGAAGACAAGTCCTGGCCCCCCGATGCTCCAGGAACTAGAGGGGCAAGTTCCAGGTAATGTACTGACTGACCTTTGTTGCGTGTGTGCTGGCCAGGCCCCGAGCTCTCTGAGGTGAGCGGGACAGGTGGACCCTGCATTTAGAAGGCAGGTGGCTTAGCAGAAAATCCTGCTGGCCACTGAAGTCACAGTCGTGTGAGCACCGCCTCCTCCTGCGGAAACGCAACCATCAGGTATGGGTTTGCTCACTGCTGATCTCGGGGAAGCCCTGCTCGGTGACCAGCTCTCTTTGTGGGCATCCTCCTCAGGTCGTCACCAGGTAGTCTAGATCCCCAGAGACTGTGTGACATTTGTGTGAGGGGGTCTGTAGCACTCAAGACCCAGAAAAGTTTCTTATGTCAAGAGAAGCATCTTTCTCTTGATTGACATGAGTAGGTGCTTGTACTGAACACACAGATGAGCCAGAGTGCTGAGCACTGCTGGGTGCCTCACAGCCCCACCACACACATGCATGCACATGCATGCACTCACAGCCACACACGCTCATACATATGCATATGCACACACACACATGAGCACACATCTATACACACATGCACACACACGATGCACACATTCACATGCACACACACACATACGTACACACATGCACCCATGCACAGACATACGCACATATATCTATACACGCATGCACATTCACGCACAATGCATGCATTCACATGCACATGCACTCACGCACACACACTCTGCACGTAATCCATGGTACTTAATCCTCCATGCACAGGTGCTGAGATCTTGGGAAGATGCTTCAATAGTCAGACATGGAAAACTGCAAGCTAATCTTTTGCCTGCATCAGGAGTGTCCAAGGGTTTGGAGATGGGCCACCATATGGACCCACCTGCTGCCACCTTGGCTGTGCACGTACGGTCTCTTAGTAAAGAGAGACGGCAGTTTCTGAAAAGCAAACTAATTGTGTCTAATCAGATTAATTAAAGTATCAGCATAATGGGCTCAGGGGGATGTTCAGGTCCATCCTGCCAGAACTGTGAGCCTCCCTCTGCCCTGCTCTCCATGTGGGGAGAGCAGTAGAAGCGCCACGTTTGCAGAGGCACACAGAAGGCTCCCCAAATCCATCTCTATGCTGCGCTCTGGCTGAGCTAGGGCAGGTCACTCAGCCCCTCCGTTTTCCCACCTTTGTGACGTGGCCCATGCAGGGTCCCCGCCCCAATCTACCCTTTGCTGTCCCCTGGGCCAGAGGGAGCATCTCCAGGGTCTGATCTACAGAGTTGGGGATAATTTGTTTTCTTCTTCAGACTACGGGACTGGCTGCCCAAGCTGCATATGAAATCTATGTGAGGCTGATTATGGAGCATTAAAGGTCTCTTTTGCTGCTGGCATTTTATCCCCCGCTTTCATATTTGTAACCCTTTCTACTTCCTAATATCCCATGTGTCTGGCAGTGCATCCTAACCTCTGACACCAGGAAGTCAGTCAATAAACCCGGCGCTCTTTGATCCGCAGGATTATGGGATTGCTTTTTATGCAAAGAGAAACATCAGGATAAGCAAATACAGAAGGGAAAACCCCTCTGGAGCAGGGGGGTTTGAAGACTAAGTAGAAACAATTCCAGAGCATTTGCAATGCAAACCCTACCGGACATCTGAGCCTTATTTATCAGCGGTAAGAAATAAGACCAGGCCCCAGACCAGAAGGGACATTTCTGCGCCATAATTCAGGATACACACAACTTTCTTCTGGTGATTTATAGTAAACATACCATGTTGTGGTTGTCTAGCCTTGAAGGCACAGGAAGCATACATGCTTGCAGCCTTCTGAAGCAACAGTGCCCGTGAAGACTCAGCAGTTGGGAATGATATTATTCCCCCAACACAGACCCTCACAACTGACCTAAGGGATAAAAGTGTCATCTTATGGGCTGGGCTTCTCTATCTGTGCAGTGGAAGTGCAGAGTCCTAACCACTGGACCACCAGGGAATTCCCACCGGTCGTGCTTCTAAGCATTATAGGCTCTGCCCAGTGGTTGGTTACACATTTCACTTCCTGTAGGGGGAGCTTTCATTCTCAGAGCAGGAGGTGTCCCAGGTGGATGGACTAATAACTTGCACTTCAGATGGATGACTTTCTCTCCGTGTGGTTTCCATTGTCTGCTGGAAAAACCCTTTTAGTCACTGTTTGAATTGATGGGAGAACTCAGAAAATGGAAAATACCCATCCAGAATTTCTGCTGATCTGTGGGTGGCCTCTACTTTGACACTGCAGGCGTGTCTATTTCCTGAACAGTTTTCTCCAGAAGTCCCCCGCCCCCTGCATGGAAGCAGGTGTTCTGCAAATAAATTGGGCTCCATTTGCGTTTGTATTTCCCTAATGAGACAAGGCACGTGCGTTCATGGGTGTATATCATTTTGCCACATTACCATATTTTATTACCATGTGTTCCATTTACCTTTCTCCCATACAAGTGAAGAGCAGGCTTGTGCTTCTCTGCCTCCAGGGAAATCTGTGGATGGGCAATTGGTTTCCGAAAGTCCAAACGCATCCTGGCGATTATGCCGTAGCCCCAGAAGGAACACTGAGGGAAGAGGGACCCAGCTGCCTGGAGCAGCTGGAGGGAGCGCAGGCCTGGCACATCAGGCACCTTGCACCGCCCACCTCCCTCACAGTCATGGAGAGAGGAGGGACCTGCCCTGCTCTGCTCCTGAAACCTCCACACAATCCCCACGTCCCAGGAGTGGTTCCCAAGAGAGCGGCTGGGCCCTGAGGAGCTGCTGGGTGCGGGGTTCAGGGGTGACCTGAAAGCTGGATGGAGCCTTCTCCTCCCATACCCCCTCCCCTCCCACTCGCTGGAGTCTGAGCCCTGCAACGCAAGGAGGGGTGAAAACTCCACAAGAGGACGACTTCAGGTTTAAGACATCACGTGTCCTCAGAGGGGACACAGGGAAAAAATGTAACTGTGTGAAGGGGGTCATGGAATGAGCCAGTGAGTTGGGCTGAATGGGTGGAGCTGGGGCCACTTGTAGGCTGGGTACCCAGGAGGCGCCTCCGGAGCAGCCTCGTGCGTGCGGAGTCAACATCCGGGGGGATGTGAGCCTAGGTAATGAGTGACACCACCACCCAGTACGAGCACCAGGAAGGGGTGCACAGGCCAAGGAGAGGAGGGGAAGCCTTGTGGGAATGGCTCTAAAGGTCAGAAAGCAAGGCCCATAGGCCAGGGCTGAGGACACTCAGAGCTCGTGGGACAGTCAGCATTGTAATGGCAGCCATTACTAAGTTATTTCCAAGTAACTTTTTCAAGGAAGAAGATAATTGTTTAAAAAAATAGACGTCATGGGGCTTCCCTGGTGGCGCAGTGGTTGAGAGTCCGCGTGCCGATGCAGGGGACACAGGTTCGTGTCCCGGTCCCGGAGGATCCCACATGCCGCGGAGCGGCTGGGCCCGTGAGCCATGGCCGCTGAGCCTGCACGTCCGGAGCCTGTTGCTCCGCAGCGGGAGAGGTCACGGTAGTGAGAGGCCCGCGTACCGCAAAAAAAAAAAAAAAAATAGACGTCATGATCTAGATATTCCATTGAGTAACTGGATCAGAAATAATATTTCTGAAATAAGAGTTTCAAGTTACTCTAATTTCTGAAAAATTATAATCATTTGGAAAATATTTTTGACAGATAAAACATCAAACTTCATTATATATTTTCAATGATTTCATAGTAATTGCCAAGATCTATACTTTAAGAGAACATAATGTTTGTCTTCATTAATATCCATTTACTAAATATATATATAACTGTTTAATTTAAAAATTATGCATCTTTTCATGAGAATTGTATTCACTTTGCATTTGATTTTTAGTATCACTGATATACAGGTTACATAACAGTGTATGTAATGTATATAAATTAATACTAATTTATTTTAAATATGTTTGCCTTTCTGATGCAGCTTTATTACAAGAAACTTTGAAACATGACATGCGTGGTTCATAATTACTTGCTTAGTTATATTGAATTGACATAAATTAAGCAAATATTCCAACAAATCTCAAAAGGAGCTCATTTTTAAGGAAAAATAAAAGAAGGGACACCACTATCTGAAGAATATCACTAGAAAGAATCCACTATAAGCCCTTATGCAAGTTGCTAAACAATATTATCAAGGAAGCATATGTCATTTCCGGTGATATATTTAAATACATATTCAGAAAGCACCTTTGTTATAATATAAAAATGTTGAAATAAAATCACGAACTAAGGGCATGCCCCATAATCTTATTTTTTAGCCAGTTTTACATAAAATGTGTCTTCCCCTCTCCTTGTCAAATCATTAAATGCTAGAACAGATGCTCTGAGATCAGCAAGTCCTCCTTGTTTGGAAGCATTTAATTTCAAAGACACTGCGAACACCTCAAACCTTCAGAAGCAAAGGATGGGGAGAGAGCTTCCTACCGGCCATTCTAGGTATCACTTTCAGAGGCAGGAGTTCTCTAAAGATCCTCCCGACTCTTTGAAAAAGATACCCTAAGGTGAGTTGCAGTCACTAAGGGCAACCTGGGAAGACTCTTCACCCCAGGGATGTCTGCAGGCTGGAACCCCCTGAGGACCAAGCTGAGGTTCAGCCCAGGAGCCCTGAGCACCAGCCCTGAGTTTTTCCCAGGACCATCCTCAGAGCCGTGACTTTGTGAGAACAAAACGCCCCAGGGCTAGGAATTTGCTACTGTTCTCTGAATCTTACTGTCTCCAATTTGTAAAATGAGAAGATTCCTACAATGGCAGTTTCAGCTTAAAATTCCTGGGGCTGATGCCTTCAGATCCATCTCCGTTTGAAGGCAGGGAGAAACTAGCTGATAAATCGTGTGGGGAGACTGATGAACTGTAAAATAGCAAAAACGGTAAAAAGTGTGCCTCCACTTTCCTGAATACAGCGACAGAACTTACGGATGTATTAGTATTCAGTTTCAAAACTGGAACCCGAAACCGCGGGGGTGGGTAGAGCCATTGTAAATATAATGTGGAAAAATCAGCCACAGAGGGAAAGGCTGAGGTTTAACATCGTAAAAATGTAAATTTTTTATTTGTCAGAAATACGGTAAAAATTAAAAGGCACATGTCAAGTTAGAGAATATTACAAATGAAGTTAAAAATTTTAATGTAGAAAAACTTATAAAATCCATAAGAAGCTAATTGAAAAATTAGAAAAGGCTGTGAATATTCAGTTTACAAAAGAAGTGTACAAAGAGCCAGGAAATTATTTAGTTGTACCAGTAGACCAAAAAACCCCCCAAATTGCTCACATAATTAGCAGTAATCTACCATGGATTGCCTATCACATGGGGAAAAATTTACATTTTTAAATATTCAAGATAGAAAGAAGGTGAATTCTTATGCATGGATACTTGATTAGGGAAATTGAGAAAAAGTGAATTGGAAGATGTTGGTGGTATTAGTGAAAAGAAAGTATTCTTGCACTTGACTTCCTAAGTGCTATTTCTAGTGACTTTTCCTAAATAAATCATCAAAGTTACATATAAACCTCTGGTTTGGACCACAGTCACATTGAGAACAGTGAAACAATTGAAAATTGTCTTTGCATTTAATGATAAAGATTCCCATTTTGGGACAATTGCACTGGCTGTTCTGTCAGCCAGAAGTGTTCTTCCCTCAACCACGGGCAGGGCTTTCCCCCATACCTCATCTCGGTCTGTGCTCAGACATCACCTACTTGGAGATCAGATATCCTTGCCCACCTGTTTGAAGTGGCCTTCTGCTTCCCCCAATCGCACCGTCCCCACCTGAGGCCCAGGCACTTTGCAATCAGCCTCATGCACTGAAAGGTGAGCTCCACCAAAGCTGGCCTTGGTCACACTTGCTCTTCACTCTTGCCCTCTGCTTAGAACAGCGCGTGGTGGGTGCTGGATAAATGTTGATCTGGGTCCACACTGTTGTAGTGCATGCTCCCAGCATACTGAGACATGGCCAAGGTAAATATCATTACACTGAATTTATGAAAAAAATAGAGGTTCAGAGGTTTAGCAGGCAAAGTCAACATCACACGCTATTACAGAATCCAAAAGCAGACCCTATCACGTGATTCCAAGGCAAGGAAAGAAAGAGCATGTGAGCTTCTTTATGGCGCTTCCATTATAACAGTGGGGTTTGGAGGAAGACAGGGATTGAAGGCTTTGAAGAGGGAGCACCATGATGGGGGAATTTTGGGAGGATTAATCTGGTAGGAATATGAAAGATGAATAAGGGTGGATAAAGAATAGATCAAAATAAAGGTAATTTTTCTTAATCTGTCAATTCTATGAGGTGCCTCGATCTGTCAAATTATTTATTGACTTATTTCAGTTTTATCTAGACATCATAGAATTTGTTGATTAGCCAGATATATGAATACTTTCAAATATGTGAACAGGTGAGAGGAGGTTGAAAAAATTAGTCATATGAGTAAGTAAATTTTAGAGATTGCCAATCGCAGTAGGTGAATTATGATTTTATCTTTCTGTTCTCACCACATAACTCTTATTAAGTGGTTGCCAACTGGTTAATTTCTTGGATAGAAACATGGAATATTTATATAAATATATTTATATATAAAATATATATATATATTTTCAGACTTCTTTCGTTTTAGGATAAATTGATTTATCTTTAGTAAAAGTAAAGTTAGGTTGGTAATGTGGGGTGGTATATTAGCAAAATGTATCTTGTGTTTTCAGTGATGAGCATGGCCGAGCTGGAACTGGGGTATGGGTGGGCCAGTAGGGAAATGCTTCATCATGGTTTGAAAATTACTGGAAAAGTACACAAAGGTGTTTGGTTCTTTTCATTACTTTTTCCTTTACTATCTCTTTGACTTTCGTATTTATTTATCCATGTTTATTTATCTCCCAATTTTCCTTTCTGCCTTCCATTGAACCTTGAGAAGAAGAATCTGACTGTGAAACAGCACTTACACTACACCAGTCAGATATGAAATAACCAGTTTAACCAAATTACGTTCTTTTTTTTTTTTTTTTTTTTTTTTTTGCTTCAAACTCAACCTCTGTCTACAACTTCACACAACAAGGTGCACTTTATTACTAGCCAGGTGATGTGGTTTAGATCAGAGGGCAGATCTGGGGTCAGGGAGTCACAAAATCTAGTGTCGGCATTTGGTTTTGTCACTTAGGCGGGTTAATTAAATTGCCAAAGCCTAAATGTTCTCATCTGTAAAATGGGGCCAGAGTGCTGTTCATCGCTTAGTTGCCGTAAAGACAAAATAGATGGTATATATGAAACGTTTAGCCGCTGCCTGGACATAGCACACACCTGACAAACTCCTCAATAGGCTGTCATGGGCCTTTCAAGAGAAAGGATATCGGAACATCTCAATGACCCTTAAAGTAGACGGCTGACTTTGGCACACAAACCTGTGAGGGGAAGACACCAGGGACCTGGAGGGTTGTATAGAAAAACCCAGCGGGCCAATTCAAATGTCTACTTTGCAAACCAGAGTCCTGCATTGTACCCCGTTGTCCAGATGGAAGATGTTCAGGTTTTCCTTGTACCTACGGGAAACGGTCACTTGGTGTAAAGTACAGGGAAAAAGGACTCTCATCTTGTTTGGGTATTAAGATAGTAATTCTTTGAAGATTTAGGAACTTTATTCAGTATCTTTATCGAAGATACTAATATTTTGACTATTTACTCAATTTACTCATGGGAGGGTATAAGGATCAGGGCTCAGCATGGGGAGGGGCCTACAGCACCTTGATCCCAGCACTGTGTGGGCCCCTCTCGCCCGTCAAGGGGGTTGGATTCCAAAAATAACTTCTGTGTTTCCTAGTGTTCTCAGCCTCTGGGTCTCACAAACTTTTTTTCAGAATTCCAAGTCAGAGCAGTGAGGGCTATTTCCATATGTGTATGGGAACTGGATGTGATAGGAGTTTGATTTCTCGTGGGAAAGAATAATAAGCAGATAAGGTGATAACACCCGAGTCTCATGTGTGTGTAGAATTGATGAATCGGTTGATGGAAAAACGTCCACATCCCCCAGAAAGGGCTTCCTTCCAGCAGGCCTTGATATCGCATCCAAGTTAATGATACATTCACTCACGTATTCAGTTATCTGTGTTACAAAGTATGAATTTGGTAGATTTGAATGTCTCAACATATCACAGTACCGAGAACAACAACAAACATGTAGGTAGACACAAACTTACAAGGGGAAGACACCAGGGACCAGAGGCCCGCATCCACGGCCCTCCCAAGTGACGTCCTGAAAAGTCCCATCCTGGACCCTGCCTTCTCAGCTAAAGGACGTACATTTCCAAGTCATCAGCCTCTTTTCTACCGTGAGTAAAGTCTTAGAAATAAATCTGCCTGTTGCAATTAACTGTATTTAGATACTACTAGTGTGTTTGAAAAGGAATGGTGAGATTGTTTGGATGTTTTAAAGGGATTGGTGAGTCATTTCTTTTTTCATGAGAAAAAAAAGCCCGTGAGTATCAGACCACTTCCACTGCGGTGGAAGCAAGCCAGCCTCTCACAGTTCCCTCAGTACCCTTAGGAGGCCATGCAGACCATGTGGAATCTTGATTCTCGGTTACCAGGGTCCTGTTACAAGGTGGGTTTCAGGCGCACCATGCACAATGGCTCGAGGTCACAACACATCCCCAGGAGTCCGGCACATGCTCAGAGCTGCATACGAAGAGCACACATATTCCTGGACGGACAAAAAATGACACGGATACATGGAGACCCACAACAATCAGACAATGCCAGCTCCCTTCTCCCCCACACCTACCCCAGCTTAGTGTGTGGGCAAAGCTCTACCTCTGTCTCCTCTTTGCTGGGGGGCTCTGCTGCCCTCTGGCCTTCAGGAGAAGGTGGGGGTCATCAGGGCTGATGTATATGCTCGAGGCGTGTTCAGTAGACACTGCCTTTATGACATGCACCCCCATTGAAATTCTGGTTCCATCTTTGGTCTAGAAAACTGGTCTTTGTACAGAAGAGGTAGTGGAGGCTCAAAAGTGGAGCATCTTGCTTGAGCTTGGACAACACCTGGCAGGTCTGAGGCACAGCACGTGGCACGGGCTAGAGCAGGACACTACCCCTTCCCCTCAGGGGTCAATGAGTCAATGTTAGTTCTGTGCCCCATGGCCACCCCTGTCCTTCATGATCTATCCCCGAAGACTTCCCCAAATTAACCGGATTAGAAATGCCTTTGGAGGTGGTCTGTATACATTGTCTTCTTATAATTTAGATGCTCAAAGCCTGCCTAAATCACATTCCCCTAAAACAAGACTAATACTGGGAGTTTGTTTCTTTACAGTATCTATTTCCAAAATCATAAGAAATTTTAATATCCATTTTCAAATCTATGTGGTGGTTGTCTCTAACAGGATGATACGCATCCTAACTTTATAGTACTTAGTTCTTTAGGAAAAGGGAAGGGGAAAAAATCCTCGATGATCTTTAAACAAAAACCAGCATATGGAAGTTTGATTTACAGTAAATTAAAAAAAAATAATAAATAGTTCTTAGTTGAAAAAAGCAATTTGTCATAGTCTCATGTCCTGATTGGAAAAAAATAAAAAAATCCCTATGTATGAACATTACGTTTTAAATCAACATTTTGCTACCAGAGCTATTGTGTAAAGCAACACACCGGCAGTGAACTTCACCCGGGAAGTCTCATTTGCAGACAGGACAGCCCAAACAAGTGTCCCATAGCAGGAAGGCCAGCCCCATGCCCTCAGTGGCCCCCATCATGGACCGTGTCCCCTGTAGGGATGCCCTGGAATGTTCTGTTCTGGCCTCTCCCCTCTTGTTGTCCATCAGCCCATCCTCCCTCCCGCATCCCTGGCTGGGATGCAGGCTGTGTGCTGCAATTCACGTCATCGCTGAGACGTTCTTTTGCATGTTCTCTGGACCCCAGTGCATTACAATTTAGATCAGATGATTCCCTTGGAAATTACTGCCCAAGCAAGCTTCCTTCCTCAGAGTTGGGAAGGCGGCCCTGCAGGACATGCCTTTTTAGGACCCATCACTTTGCACCACCACTGACAGTGACCTAAGTCACTGCTTCTGTACCTTTGGGATGAGAAAACGTCTTCAAGCATAATAACTTGGCCCCTTTGTTTCCGCCCTTTTAGTTCTAAGGATAAAGCAATAGTATGAAACAGTAAAGATTTCCTTTTATTTGTAAAGATAAAAACTTCCCAATAAAACATGATCTGCCTACATACACAAACAAGAATATAAACAGAAAATGTGAGACAGAGCCTTGTTCTTAAAGAATTTAAAATCCAGTAGAAATGCCACTGCAATGTAGTGAATTGTGGTAAAAATTGCACAACTTGCTTTGAAGCTGGAGGAATTCCGTTGCTCCCTTTGTGTTATGTAAGTGGCTGTGCTTCTCTGAGTCCCGGGTTCCAGGTCCTGCCTGTGACACGTCGAACTGACTTATGGGCAAATCCTGGCACAAGCCAGGTGCTCCCCATGTGGAAGAGGGTCGAGTTATTACCCTACTGTTGATCGACCTCTTCATAAAGGGGGGGTATCGTAAACACCTGGCTTCCATCTGGGTTTTAGGTTAGCTACTCGTCTCTCTCTAATCGTGGTCTTTTCCCAAATGTTGAATAGGCAGGTATAGGAGAAGATCAAGAAGAACAATTGGAAGAGAAAAGGATGACAGGTGTGTCCAATGCGGGGGAGGAGGCATGAGGGTGACGAGGAAGGAGTGGGGTCCCTCAGGAGGAGACAAGAAGAGGATGGAGGCGGCATTGGCAGTGAAGACTGGAAACGGCTCCCCCACTCAGGTTTGGGGGCCCAGCAACCAGCTCTGCACCTGAGTCAGGTGTCTTGTCTGCAGCCCCTGGAAGAATCTGCAGGTGATTCTATCCCAAAGGTGGTGCCCGCGGGACCCCAGACTTGAGTGCTGCTTGGGGCTAATTGTCCCAAAGGGTAAGCCTTGGAGGCTGTCTTCAGACACACTTGATCGTGGTGTGTGATCCTTTTAATGTGCTCTTGGATTCTGTTTGCTAGTATTTTGTTGAGGATTTTTGCATCTATGTTCATCAGTGATATTGGCCTGTACTTTTCTTTTTCTGTGATATCTTTGTCTGGTTTTGGTATCAGGGTACTTGTGACCTCATAGAATGAGTTCAGAAGTGTCCCTTCCTCTGCAATTTTTTTGCAAATAGTTTCAGAAGGACAGCTGTTAACTTTTCTCTAAATGTTTGGTAGAATTTACCTGTGAAGTTATCTGGTCCTGGACTTTTGTTTGTTGGGAACTTTAAAATTACTTGTTCAATTTCAGTATTGGTAATGGGTCTGTTCATATTTTCTATTTCTTCCAGGTTCAGTCTTGGGAGATTGTACCTTTCTAAGAATTTGTCCATTTCTTCTAGGTTGTCCATTTTATTGGCATGTAGTTGCCTATAGTAGTCTCTTATTGTTCTTTGTATTGCTGTGGTGTTGGTTGTAACTCCTCCTTTTTCATTTCTGATTTAATCAGTTTGGACCCTCTCCCTTTTTTATTGATGAGTCTGGCTAAAGGTTTGTCAGTTTTGTTTATCTTTTTAAAGAACCAGCTTTTAGTTTCATTGATCTTTTCTATGTCTCTATTTCAGTTTTTTCTGTTCTGACCTTTATGATTTCTTTCCTTCCACTAACTTCAGGCTTTGTTTGACCCATGTGAAATCCTTCCTGGCAAAGGTCAGGACAGCATGCCTAGTGTCTGGCTTTCTAGAGAGTGCGTATCCTGTTCTCTCACACAGCTAATATTCCCCATTGGAAAGAGAAGATGGGAAGAAAGGAAGATGCACCAACTCCAGCCATCCAGTCGCTTGAGGGTGTCGTTTTGCTTTTCCAGAGTAAAAAAATCAGTTCTCCTCACTGAAGATTTAGAATGAATGAACAAATTATTAAAGTGATAGATAAATAGTACAAAATGCCCACATAGTGCTATCTTTCTTCAGGAAATTGGTCGTATGTGTGATTTTTATCTCAGCAGCTGCTGTTTCACATGTAGAAACTCACTCTTGACAATAGACGCCCCGACACTGGCAAGAAAAGGAGAGTTTCCCTCCAGACAAAGGTTTTAAAGACTGAAATATCTCCTTCATAGACCCATAACATTGGTACTTGGGGACGTTTTCCTCTCATCATTAGATAAATATGCAATGTGAATTTTTGTTTTGAAAGTAAAGTCGTTTTTTCTTTCAATTAAGCTATAATTTATACATTACTAGGCACTTTTTGTTTATGAGCAAAAATAGGGGGTGTGGAGTCGGCACCTGACATCACAAAATGTCTCTTTTGAGGGGACTTGTTAAATCACCCATTCCTTTCAGGTACAGGTAAGTTAGACAGGACCGCGGCTGTGCTGACCTTAGTGAGTGGCCCTGCATTTGTAAAGCCCCACTCCAAACCATGGCTACAAAACAACCACCGGGAACGATAATTAAAATAATTATACAAGCAATAAGAAAGCATAATTAGAGAAAAAAAATTAAAGAAATTATTCAGGAAATATTAGCATCCAACCCTCTGGAATTACCCCAGCCCTCCTAATTGCATCTTACTACGTTCCAGCATCCTGTAATTGTTCGAAGATGAAAGTCTCGCGTAGTTTAAATTCTGTCATGGGGTGATAGTTTTCTTTATTTAAGCGAAGTAAATGCGGCAATTATCACAACATAAAAAAGATGCTTAGTTTTAGTCCGAGGAAGGAGTGCTGCCACATGATTTCAACAAGTTTCTCTCACACATTTTTCTACACACTGCAATCCCCGCCCCCATTTACCTAAATAAGACAACTTACCCGATATATTTTTAATTATTTTTTTAGCATGGTAAGGTAACTTATTATTTAAAAAAAATTATTGGAGTGTAGTTGACTTACAATGTTGTGCTAGTTTCAGGTGTGCAGCAAAGTGAATCAGTTATACCTGTGCATAGATCCACTCTTTTGTAGATTCTTTCCCCATATAGAGTATTGGCTAGAGTTCCCTGTGTATACAGTATATCTTTATTGGTTATCTATTTTCTGTATAGTAGTGTATATATGTCAGTCCCAATCTACCTGATATATTTTAAAGCACTTTTCATAAATCGAGAGGAAAGCTTGTTTCTTTTACTTTCAAATAAGCTTCACAGAGAGCAACATCATTCCTTTATCTTTCCTGTGATTCTGTCACTTTTACTGAATGTGGTCGGGGTGCCTCTGTCAGGGCTTTGGAGGTAGCACAGGACCAGCGGAGGGGCAGCCCCTGGGGAGGACGGGATGGCCCGTGGCTGGGTTGGCCTTGGGAACAGGTTGGCAGCAAACCGTCTCTGCCACCACTGCCTCTGAAGGATCATCACGGCCTGAGACATGGAGCCCACAGCCCAGCCCTGAAATCAGAGTCTGGGGCAGAAGAGCTCCTGGTGGAAACCCCACATTCTTGATAATGAATGACGTCTGGTGTGCCCTCCATGGGAAGGCAGGCCCCCAGGCTGGCAGTCCTGGGTCCTCTGTCACCCTGGGAAAAGCTAAACACTCCCCATTGTGTTTAGAAATGCTATAGCGGAGTCTATTTATAGAGGACTAAACACAAAAGCACTTAAGCCTTCACTTCTCTGACGGAGGCCGAGCGCCTGATGCCTGCCCCAGATCTCAGGAAGTCGCAGTGCTGCCCTCTACTGAGCGCTGCCTGCCGTCCCTGACCCGACGGGGTGATTATAGGGTCACAGCGGGACAAACACCAGCCCTGGGCTGCAGCACCCACAGGCCAACTCGCTAAGCATCTCACCCCGAGAGGATTCAGAGGCTCGTGTCTCCCGGGTCCCAGGTGAGGCCAACGGGAGTTGGAAAAGCTAAGGGCTTCTTGGGATTCTCCTTGCTACCAAGTAGGGGCTCCTGGGCCTGGGGACCCCTCACAGTAGCTCCGAGGAGGGGAATGGCCGTTTCCTCCTCCAAGACCCTCAATCAGTTGGGACAGGACCAAGGGCAACGGCCAAGCCCTTTGTCCCTGGATTTGGAGGTAGACTCAAGATCTGTCAGTAACGTGGGGTGTGCAGTCAGGGAAGCATTGAAAGGGCAAAAATGAGGGAAAAGTCATTTAGTCCTTAAGACCAAGGGAGTTATGAGTTCTTTTGGTTCTGTATCACTGAATGAACACGTATTGTAACTTGCTGTAACTTACTCAAAAGCTTGAAATCTCTCACCTATCCCAACACTCTCCTTCACATTTCATTTCACAAAATCCATCGTTTAATTCATGTATTGATATATGCATAATTTTAATTTTGAAGATGCATAATCTTGAGGAAGTTTTTTTTTTTAAACTATAAATGGTTCTTTTCCCTGAAGCGCTATGGTATCCATCATTTAGAGATGCCAAGAAAAATTATGTAAGGTAGGCACATAATGTTTTTATTTGTTTGAATCGTAGAAATGGTCCATGGGGAGAGTTACCTGGGAAATCCAGACATGACTTGGCTGTGGCCTGTCTGTGCCTTGTCCTGTTTGGGCCCCTGGACAGGATGGGTCTGTCCCAGTGACCCTGTTCTGGAGTCTGGCCCACGAGCAGCCTGAAGGTTCTGCAGATGCTGACAGGCACCAGCCCCTTGGTCCCGGGGAAATTTCACTGAGACCTGAGACTGTGTGTTTCCTGGGGCTCTTTATCTCTCCCTCGTGTTTCTTCCCACAGCGTGGGCCTGTCCTAGGGAACATCAGGAAATAATTGCTTTGTTCATTGTGTTGTATCCGCACTTCTGGTGTTGGGAGGGTTGGTGAGGGTCCTTATTACATGTGGGCAGCTCTGTCAAGCCGTCCAGGCTTCCAGGCAGCAAAAGACCTTGGAGAAGGATGAGGAAGAAGGCCCAGAATTCAATACTCAGGGAGGAAAAGAGCTTTGAGTCCTAGAGCAAAGCCTCTTTGGTTCTGATGAGATGGAGTTCAGAGGCCAAGGGGCTCCCGTAAGTCCCCTGGTTACATGGCTGCCGACCTGCTTGGGAAGAGTGGACGAGGGTCTAGGGAAGGTGCTTGGGCAGGAACCACGTCGCTGGGGGAGGTGATGATGGTCTGGGTTTCGGGCAGGTACCCATTGTGCTCCGGTCCCCCGAGACCTCAGCTCTGAGGAGGAAGCCGGTGTGAAACGTCTCAGGGGAACCAGGGAGATGGTAGCAGAGGAGGAGTGGGGACTGAGAGAGAGAGAGAGGTATGTGACGTGACCTTACTTGTGAGAAATTGATTTGAAATGTAATTCTTGCAAGAAATGCCCTATTGGATCTTCCAAGATTACCTTGAAAGACAAGTAATATTATAGAGAGTATAGTTTAATCCCCACCACCTTAAAATATTCCCTACATTCAAAACAGTGAGTCCTGAATTAAGCCTAGATGTAGGAGCATTTTGTTTAAGAGTGAAGGGTACAACATACATTTGTAAATCCTAAGGGTTAACAGGGCTTTTGTCATGGCCCATGACTTAAACCCGCCTCTTTGCTAGTACATATATTCCTGTTTAAGTGTAACCTGAAAAAAAAAAAAAATCAGTCACTTCTTTTGCTTATTTGAAGCAGGTGACCACCCCCCAACTTCCCAGGGTGGTGGTTTTGGTTCTTGGTGGTCGCTGGGCTGCCTGGACCCTGGCTCCCCCGGCGGGCAGCTCCTCCTGCCTTTCTGTCCCCACAGAACCCTTGGTGGTCCCTCTCGGTGGCAGTGCCATATAATTCCCTCAAGTGAATGCTGCACGGGCAAAGTTTTCTCAGACTCCACATCCATTACGGGATGATTTTTCTCCATCAGAGCCCTCCGTAAGTCAAACAAAGCCCGCACGCAGCTCAGGGCCCTGGTGTACTGAGTGCATCGCCGTTTATTTTTCTGGTGAAAAAAATAAACTATTACTTTGACTAATAACTGCAGTGGAATGTGGCCTGGGATCGCCGTTCCACACACAGTGCCAAAAGAGAGGGACACCACGGTCCTCGTCACCTACGGTCCCTGGATCTGAGGTCGCGCTAGCAGGGTTTCAGGCCTGGTCTGTGTCATGAGTGAAAGGGGTCTAAATACTCAAAGTGGGAGAAAGCATTTTGATTCCTTTGGGTCTAGAAACACACAAACAACGGCAAAGGTTTGTTATTAAAATACTTCACTCTTAAAAAAATTGTTGATATTTGTGTGTAACCTTTAGATAGCATTTAATATTTTAAACTGGTGAAAAAATGCACACAGATCAAATGGCATAGAGGTGAACAGTGCACTGACATGAGAAGGGTGCCTACAAAATGGAGCTTCTCTAAAGGATGCTTTTCCCATGAAGACGAAGGAAACTTAACTAGCCCCTCCAATGAAGGTTTTCTTTCTTGCCCAAAATATTCGGGCAGTGTATATTCCTCTTCTGAAAAGCTTCACTGGCCATGTTTTCTACGTATTTTTCACTTTCATTTTTGCTTCCTGAAAGCGTGATATAACGTGAGGAAGCTTAGAGGTGTGTCCTGGGTTTTGAGTTGGGCTTCTCTCTGTAAAGCAAGATGTTGAACTGGCTTCTCGGTGTGTTCTTCTCCAGCCACATAACACTGGTTTTCTCTAATTCTCGTTATTTACCCACAAGCATCACATTTTGCAAGTTTGCAGTGTATGCATTGAACAATCAGCCCCTTTTTGTATTTTGAAATCTATATACCTTGCTATATCCACCTTCCATTTAATATCTTCCTTTAAAGGTTTTATGAATTATAAAAATCTAGCCATTAACACACTTAGTGTTGTTCAAAATAATTTCATAATCCTTCAATGTAATTCTTTTTTGTTTATGTTTCTATGTGTCTTTATGGAGTCTTTGTGTGAAGTTTTTGTAGCAGTACTGATTTGTAAAGTGACTTGTGTTATTTGAATGAATTACATGAGCTATCGGGGTGGGACTCATAGAATGTTCTCCAAAGCATCTCTTGCTCCCATACAGACCCTAGAATGAAAGGGTCCCCACTCAGACCAGCCTGGAAAACACTGGTTATTTGTCCTGGTCACTCCTGACCTTTTCTCTCCCCTTTCAATTGTTTTCCTTTCTGAAAATGAACAAACCAGGGGTTTATTATACATCATTACATCATAATCATTCCTTTTATTTCTGATGTTTCAGTAATTCTCCCCAGCCCTCCATATTTGTTGGTGCAGCAAACACTTAATATTACTTGCCCCATTACACACACTTGCACAAGTGTGTTCAGGGAATCCTTAGAACCAGGCGGTGGTGCCTGCGTGCTGTGTGAACTCGCTGCAGGGGGAGGGAGCAGGTGGCTGGCCCATGGTCAGGGCAGGTGGCCGTGGGTACCCAACCACATGTGCTGTCTGCTCCAGGACCTGTGATCCCGGAAGTTGTCAGGCCAGGAGCGCACAACCTGGGTCCCAGCATCCCGGGATGGGTCCCAGCACCCACCAATACAGGTTCTTTGTAGTCTTTCTGCCTTGGTGTGTTTGGGTTGGGGGAGAATTAATCACCAGATACATTTTGCGTCCCTGGGCTCCTGAGACTCCATGAGTGGTTTCTGTTTTCCTTGACCAGGGTCAAGGCCATCATCTTTCCTGGCTACTGTTCATTGTTTCTCTTGTTCCTGCCGAGGGCCACATTCAGCAACAGGGGAGTGAGGGGATGATTTCTGCCCTGTGTTTTGTTCCCCTTGTGAGGACGGCAGAGTGATGCTGGTGCATAGGCTCCCCAAGTTCCCTGGAAACATGGCAGTAAGCAGCCAATCCCCTAAAATACAACCTGTGAGAAGAAACGCAGGTGGGAAAATTCATTTCCAGTAGCTTGTAACCATGGCAGAGATAATCACCTGCAAAATAAATAGGATTCGATTGCACTGTCATCCAAGAGTGTGCCCGAGTCCTATGTCTGCATCTGTAGAAACAGGCAGAATTAGGACCACCATGTTCTTGGGACATGCACATAACTTCACTCTTAGAATTCACAGACACCTACATTCTAAAAACATCACAACCCTCTCACCTGCCTCTGAAAGGGACAGACACTTAGCAAACAAAATATGTATTTTTCCATGGGCGTATATACAGACGGAAGTGTTGGGGTGCCTTATTCGGCTGCTGTGCTTGGAGCCTTGACCATCTATGTGGTGAAAGCAGAGCAGAGCACTGTCTGTATAAGTTGGAACCTGCAGCCTAGGTTCTAGGATGAAAGACAAGAGAGTTGTGCCGAGGGGCTTCCCTGGTGGCGCAATGGTTGAGAGTCCGCCTGCCGATGCAGGGGATGCGGGTTCGTGCCCCGGTCCGGGAGGATCCCACATGCCGCGGAGCGGCTGGGCCCGTGAGCCACGGCCGCTGAGCCTGTGCGTCCGGAGCCTGTGCTCCGCAACGGGAGAGGCCACAGCAGTGAGAGGCCCGTGTACCGCAAAAAAAAAAAAAAAAAGAGTTGTGCTGAAAAGGTACAAGATACAATTTTGTGCAGGGTTAGGGATCACTGAGGCAGAGAGGGATGGAGAGAGGAGGAGAGGCTGGATGAAATTACGTTGTCTGCCCAGCACTCCCTGGGAACAGTGCCCCGGCGGGGGCGGTGGCAGGGTCCCAGGGCTTTGCTCATTTCTGGCCACTTCTGCTTTTGTGTGCCTTTACAGGTGGTCCCTGGGCTGCTGTAAGTGGACATTTTTGAAGCCTATAGAAAGTAAAGAAATCCATGACTCTCTTACTATAAAACACAAGAAAACATGTTTTAACTTTTGAGAAATAATTAGAACTACAAGCCTTTTTTTTTTTTTTTTTTAAGCTGGTCAATTAATGCTCTCTCCAAATCAGGCCTGTAGAATAGCAGTCTTCCCACCCTAAGCATGAGGGCTGCAATGGGAAACGTGAGCGTCTCAATCCTACTGGCACAGAAATGGGGAGACGGGCGTGTGGACAAACGTCCTGGGATGCAAGCTCGGACACTTGCAGGATCCTCGCTCTCTGTCTACAGTCCACACATCCCCAAAGGCCTCGGTCAGGCCCCTTCAGGAACTCGGTGCTCAGGTGTTTGGCAAATGTCCTTACAGAACTACAGCCAGTACTTGTTGAATGGAAGTCAAGTCTTCAGGCACGAGCAGCCCCTGAGGCATTAGGAGGCCAGGATCAAGCATATGGCCACTTCTCGTGGTGGTGCCTTGGGGTAAACAAAAATGAAATCAGCCTGTGTGAAGACTGGTGGCAGGTCTTTCAAAGACTGCCCATCACAAGTAGTCTCACTTAAAAACCAACCCTGGAAATCTCCCTTCAACCAGCAGTCCATATATGGGAGCCACCCTGATACACAATAGGGTTATGCCCACTCGAGGGGTGACAGCCCTGGGATGATGGGACAGGTGAGTTCACGACGCAGCACCCCCGCACCGCATTAAGCCATTTAAAAAGCCATGGGGTTAAAGGAACATGTGTCCAAGGGACTTTGGTGACCAGTTTTCATGCAGCTGCAAGACCACAGGGGATGCAAGGCAGAGCCCCTCAATCCAAAGGTATTCAAGGCTTCCCCAGTGTTTAAAAATCCTTTTCTGAAATTGTTTCGCTTTGCAACTGGTTCTTTTGCTAACAAAAAATATCCACGTGTTCCGTTTTCATCACAATATTGATACTTCAGTTCTTTGTGCTGCTTGTTTCTTTCCAGGTTGTGGGTTGGATCCAAACCACTTTAGCTGGAAACAGAATGGTTAATTGATTGCAAGTCTGTGTTATATAAACAGTTGCTACTAGTAGTAGAAAAACTGAGTGAAAATCTGTGGTGTTGGTGGCCACAGGGAGTGCTTTATCTCCCAAAACTATGAAATAGATCCGGCTTCCCCAGATGTGAATGAGTCACAGAGAGATGGTCTACCTACAACCATCCAGCTAGTGCTGGGTCTGGGCTGATGCCTCATTGTCATAAAGTGGAGAAAAAGGGGGACCAAAGTCCAGGTGGCAACTGCCCAGAGAGCAGACCATCATCAAAATCTGACAAACACATGTAAAGTGACGTGTGATGAACAGGAAACGTACGATGAGACAATAGCTTCACTCTGTGACCTTGGGGGTCCGGAGGGATCTTTCTGAAGAAGTGACCATTGGACTGACAGTGAGAGCGCTTGCTCAGAAGGGTGGGGATTTCGATACAAAATATGCTGAATGTCTTCAAAACGTACTCTGTAATGATATGAAATAGTATTGTCACAGTTGAGAATTTTAACTTGTTTTACATGATTAATGAATGAATGCCCAATATAGAGAGACTAGGACATTCAGGTGTGTGGTAGAAAAACAAGATTAAAATACAATCATCCTTGAAAAGCTGCATTCTGACCTTTTAGTCTATACAAGCACTGCCTCCAGCTATATTTCAGAAAAATCATGTCATGTTTCAGGGTAGCCCGAGTGTTTACATCCTGGTGCTTTCATGTTTTTGATACGTGCTTTCTAACTCTCAAGTTTGCTAGCTTCTTAACATGAACAAAGATGTTTACTTGTTCTAGAGAAATGTCCCCCTGCAACACAGCACTCTCTAAGTCTCCTGATATCTCAAAATCCTATTTTGCTCCCAGATCAAGCTGATGGAGAAAAAAAAAATGAGCAGAACTAAAATAATCCTTGCCCAATTTTGCTCAGACCCCATCCTTATCAGCACAAATTTAATATATAGCTAAGAGAGAAAAATTAGCAAAATTAAGACCTGTTCTCCTCGATGGTCACATCTCCTATTGTAGAAGCAGATTCTTGGATTTGATTTCTTCTTTCTTTCATGCAGGCTATTCCCCAGAAAGACTTTTCTTGGCATGATGAGCTGATTTTCAGCTGGTACCTGTTTCATAAATGAAACATCATTTATGTGTTGCATCAGAGCACAGGCAAGTCAACCTCTAAGAACCAGAAAAAGCACAAGACTCTCCAGCCCAGTCTTCCCCAGAGGAACGCTCTGGGGAGTGCCAGATCCTTGGGGGTTTCACAGGCCACTTGTGGCCAGGCGAGCAGGTTGAAGAAAGAAAGTCATTATTTTGTGGTGGGATTTCCAGAGCCCCTAACATTCTCCTACTTAGCACTTCCCAGACCCCTTTCTTCAGGGCATCTCCCAGTATCCTGCTCCCTGGATGCTTGTGAGGAGATGGTCCCAGCCAACTGGGGAGCTGGTACCCCTAGGGATGAGTGCCATACCTATGCTGGAAGCTAATCCTAGAATACAGTCTCCCTGATCATCACAAAACCCTCTTTTATTCACACTGAGACACTGCACTTTGTTCTTTCAAGTGGCTCCAAACTGGTGAAATATATGGTCAGTTTAGCCCAAGATCTTGAGGAGCTGCTTTTTTTTAATCAATTATTAAAATTTCCTTAGTCCACGTACCCTGTGACCTTCTGCACTCATAAAGCAAAGTTCTGATTGTTTCACGTAAGGAATCGGAGGGAACTGATTCAAATGTTTCCTTAATATCACTTGAAACTAGAAGAGTTTTAGAGACCCCAAGCCTAGCTGGGCATGTTCATCCCTCTTACGTTTTGATTGAGTGAATTCATGTCATTGCGTTTTGTAAGCTCTGTTGTTTCACACTTGCTACAATTCAAGCTCTTCTGGAGTGGGACCCTCCGATTGAGGACCCCTCCCTGCACTGCCCCTGAAGCCCCAGCTTGACTCGTGGATGCCTGAGCCATGGCCTCATAGCTTCATGTACCCAGTCACCTCATGGTCCCCACAGAGGCCTGTGGAAGGACCTCTTTCTTCTCCATGTCAAATGTTGTTACCAGATGCTGTGGGCTGAACATTTTTGTGTATCCCCAAATTCACAGGGTGAAGCCCTAACCCCCAGTGTGATGGTATATTTGTAAGGGAGACCTTTGGAAGGTGATTAGGTTTAGATGAGGTTATGAGGGTGGGGCCACCAGGATGGATTCGTGCCCTTAAAAAAAGAGACAGAGAGACCAGAGCCCTGTCTCTCTGCCATGTGAGGACACACAGAGAAGGTGTTCATCTCTCCCAGAGAGAGGGCTCTTCCCAGGAACCAAGTCAATAGACACCGTGACCTTGGACTTCCAGCCTTCTGAAATGTGAGAAGTCAACTTCTGCTGTTTAAGCCCTCTGTCTGTAGTATTTGTTTAGCAGCCTGAGCAGACTGAGCACCAGGACAGGGGCCACACCTCCCTCCCCACTGTGTCTGTTTCCTCCGGCTGCCTGGCCCCGATCGCTCCAGGTCACAAGGCTCACTCGAAAGTGACACCGCCAGGGAGGGAGGGTTGGTGCACTCTGACCCTGTAGGCTGACTGGCTGGCTCTGAAGGCCATTCTCTCCCACCTGGAGGGCAACCCTTTCTTCCAGGTGACCCCTCCAGGTTCCATCCAATGAAAGTCCTGGCGGGTCTATGGTGGTAAGTGCTGAGTAGCGGGGTCAGTCAGGAGCTCTCAGCTTTGTGTCTTAGAAAGACACAGAGCAGAATCGGGGACCAAGTGCTTAGAAGACCAGTGATGATAAAGTCGGGCCAGCATGCAGGCTGGTGGGTTACCCCAGTGGGGAGGAGCCTGTAGGTCCAGGTGGACCAAAGTGCCCACGAGTCCCAGAGACCAGAGTGGGGGTAGAACCTGGGTCATCAGCTAAGTCGATCCATCCTCACAGCTCAGAGGTTGTGATGGCTTTACCTCCTGGGAGGAGAGGGAAGTGAGTAGGAACAGAAGGTGGAGGTGAATCTGGGGGGCAGCCAGAAGTAGAGGCAAGTGCTTGGAAAGAGACTCACATGCTTGACAAGGTTAATTTCCTATAGATGTTAATGGACTTTGTATATATCCTGGGGACTCGTTTCCCATCTACACAGAGTGTCTGCACCGATGGATCTTCAAACATGTGGGAACCTTTCTGTAACTCTGAGACAGTTGACTTCAGAATTCATTGGAACTGATCTGTGATCCTGAGATGAAGCACAGGGATGGGTTGGAAGCCTTGTGTCCCTGCTGCTATGTTACCTATCGATCTTAAAAAGGTGTTGTTTTCACTTTGGAATCCTTGGAGGGGGTCTTTGGGTGGCTAATGAGATGATCTTGGAGATGGATGGCCTTGGCCCTTGACGCTCATCCCTCCCCACATAGCCAGGGCCTGGCTGGCAGCTCATTAAAATGCCGTCCACCCTCCATTTTTGGTCTTTGTGGAAAATTCTCATTCACTTAAAATGACACACATCTTCCCACCGTACCGAAATCAATGTTTTTGACAAAGATAACAATTTCTATGAGAACACATGTTGTCTAGTGGAGATCCACATCTGTGCAGACTGTGAGCATTTTCACAGCACCCCTGCTTGGACCTGCTGTTCTGGAAACAGAAAGAATAAGTGTGTTTGTTGGGCTAGCCAGCGGTTGAAAAGGTTTGATTTGTTTAATTTTGTTAATTGCTTACATGTAGTACTGTCTGTGTATTTAAGACATTATCAGCTTAAAAGTGTGACCTTTCTCTTGAAATGGCTGGAATTAACAACAGCAATGCATGATCCTTGGACATAAATCACTCAAAGGGTGACCATGCAGAGGTTTTCTGAATCTTGAAATGTGAGCCACAGCCAATAACCCAGTTTATACTGCGGCCCAGTACCTACAGAACCGAAACTCAGTAGGATTTCTATTCTGATTTGTTCTAATAAAGATCTGCCAATCTAAGAAATGTGTTTCATAACCCTTTTAACAAGTGACGATTCACAACTTGAAAAACCCAGGATCTTTGCACAAATGGTTAGAAAAGTTAAAGTTAAAGGAGAGGAACTTTTCAGAAACAAAATTTTTCAGATGGAAGTCTGGCTGGAAGGCCCCCCTGAAATAGTTGGTAGATTTGATGAAATCTGGTCTCCAGGGTTAATTTTATTTTTATTGAGATACACTTCACATACCATAGAACTGACCACTTTAAATTGTACAATCCAGTGTATTTTAATATATTCATCAAGTAGTGCAACTCTCATAACTAATTCCAGAGCACGTCCACCAGCCCCAAAGAAACCACCCATTTCATATTACAGCTGAAGTGTTTAGGGTGCCTGAGGTCGGTTATGTGGCCACAGTGTTTCCTAAGAAGTTTTGAGAATTTTATGTAAGACCTGAAATAACTAAATGCAAATAAGAAAATTTGTATTGTGACTCGGCCATGATAGAGAATGAAATAATGCCATTTGCAGCAACATGGATGGACCTACAGATGATCATACTAAGAGAAGTCAGTCAGGCAGAGAAAGACCAATATCACATAATATCACTTATGTGTGGAATCTAAAAAAATGATACAAATGAACTTATTTACAAAACAGAAACACACCCACAGGCATAGAACACAATAATATGGTTACCAAAGGGGAAAAGGGGAGGGATGAATTAGGAGTTTGGGATTAACAGATACACACTACTATACTACTATATATAAAATAGATAAACAACAAGGACCTACTGTATAGCACAGGGAAATATACTCAATATCTTATAATAACCTATAATGGAAAATAATCTGAAAAAGATTATATATATATATATGAACCACTTCGCTGTATACCTGAAACTAACACAACATTGTAAAACAACTATACTCCAATTAAAAAAATTTAGAAAGGAAAATTTATACTGTACATTGTCTTGAAAATAGATGGAAAGCTCACAGAGGCTTATGGTGTTAAACAGTTAACATCCTTAAAGAAAGCCATTGTTTCCTTTCTGATGTCTACAATTACGCAAACGGCCAGCTAGCATTTGGTGGTGTTAAAGAGGTTGCTGGCAATGTCTCTTGGAGGCCACTGGATTCAAATGTCACCAGAAATACTGTCTTGGCAAATACTAAGTGTGTAAGAAATGTCATCAAATCTAGGAAAGCAAGACCCCTGCTGACCAATAACAGTTGTGGATTACCCACTCGTGCAGCCAGGAGACTGCCTTCTTTGCCTTCTTCCCCTGAGCTACCGGGAGAATTAATTTAATTCAAGTTTTGTCTCATCATTTCCAGTCAGACCACCCTCTGGGCATCAATCCCAGGCCGGCTCTATCAACGGCAACAAAACTCTCTGACCGTTTGAAGCTTGCATCTAAAAACATACAGCAAGCGAAGCTTTCAAAAAGAGTGAGACATTGACTTTCAAAACAGCTCCGTCTATAGCATGCAATCTTGATAAGGGAACTTTCCGAGGAAAAATTTGCCGGGGTTGTGGAGGTGTGGCTGAGAGCACAGCTGTCTTTCTGGGGAAAATCACGCATCTTCAGTTTCTATCCACTTGCTCTCAACTGAGACAAAAAAGTGTGAGTGAAAGGCAAAGTTCATTCTCTCCCACGTTGCTGTGGCCTATGACAAAAAATTTCTTATGCTCTTTACATGAGAGAAGGTGGTTGGAATTGGAATCGACAGGAAGCCCAGCGGCTGCTGTTAGCAGGTCTTCACGGAGTCACATCCTCCACCTAGTGACTTGCGTCCACCAACGTCTTGTTTTCTCCAGGCTCCGGGCTCAGGACTAAACCCATCATGAGGCTGGAGCCTGCCCTGCAGACCACAGGGACCATTCTGGAGAATCCTGGAAATGCCTGCTATTCTGTTACCTCTGAAGGTCTAGTGGTAAATTTTCATACTGAGAAATTTCCCTCCATGTGGAGGGAATTGACACACATACCAGGCATGGCTTTGGGGAGCTGTTTCACTGCCAGGGAGGGGATTCAACAGGGAAAAGTCAAATTATCCTACCTTTTTCCAACTGCTAGCAGCCTGGCTGCAGAGACCCCATGAAGACACAGAACCATCAAATGAAGAAAAATTGTCCTTTGCCTTACATCTTCATTGGTGCTCCTTTATCACCATGTGCAAGTTTTCATCATTGGCTTGGCAAGCGGGTTTCAAGTAGCTGTGGTGTCTGGCAGGGATGCAGCGTGCATGGCCCAGGATGGCTATTCCTATTTCATCCTTCAGCTCAGGGTTCTGGCCACCACCAGTCCCAAGGAGAGCCTGCTGGCCTGGTGTGAGGACCACTGCCGTTGGAAACAGGGTGGGGAAACCTGAGCTCTGGGAGTCATCCCTGGGAAATGCATTAGCTCGTGGTCCTCGGGGCCCCGTTTTTCAAAGCTGACACTCTGGGCTTTCAAAGAACAGATTGCAAACATTAGCTCACCCCAAATGGGCTACAAGAGCATTGGTGTTCACCCCACTGTGCTGTGGGTGATTCATAGAGAGGTAAGTCAACACACCTGGGTTAAACTGATCCCTTCACTACACGCCTCGTCTGCTTACATGGAAACCGCCTGTGGCTGGTGAGAGGCGTGGGATCTCCCCACTCGTATAAGCCCTCTCCAGGATGAGCTCTGTGGAAGTGTGGCCCCATAGCAGGGGCTCTGGACTGCCCATCAGTCTTGTCGTAGCAGACAAGACTTCCTGGGAGCCAGCTACTCAGAGCCTGCCTCATTTCCCGGAGCCTCGCCCAGGAGCATAGATTTAAAAGTAGCACAAATCGTGGCATCTCCTTAAGGCAAGTGTCTGGAGGAGAAATCCTTACACCTGAGATGAACAGTTTATAAAATAAGTGAGTATTTTCAGAAAACAATGAATTAGGAACTTGAATATGTGCTGTGGGTGTTAGCTAATACAGACTTACACAATCTTTAGAAAAAAATTTAAAATCACTATGAACACCCTGAGAATAGGATGGCTTGGTCCCTGTGTAGTCTGGGTCTAATACAAAGCAATCAATTCTTAACTAAAAGAAGGGTTTTTTTTAATGTATTAAATAAAAATATAAGACTGGAATTGGGCAGGCCTGAGTTTGAATCTTTACTCTGCTGTTGGTCAGCTGGTGGCTGAGTTTTGCTGTATCATCTGTGAAACATGGGGTGATATCATCTAGTTTGTAACAGTCTTATAGAAATACTATAGTAACTTCGCATGCACTTATATATAAAGCACCCAGACAATAGGATTGACTTATATCCTCGGAACCCCCTCCAACCCTGTGGAACACCACTGCAATTTTCCTTGGTTCAAATGTCAGTGAAGACATATTTATCACAAATAGGGAGCCTCTGACTAAAAGTACATTTAAAGCAAAGATACATTTTTACTTTGTTTGGAGACACTGTCACCAATATAAGTGCCTAGGAAGGTTCAGTGGATATTGAATGTCAGCTGCCCTAAACTTTGGGGAACCCTGAAATGTGTGTCCGTTTGCTTTTGCAGCTTCTGCTCCCCTAACATGCCACATGACACATGACTGAAGTCCATGGCCTCCATGCAAATGGTCGGGGTCAGCCCAGGCATGGTGGTGTAAGCATTGGAAGATGCTGCCGTGTGATCTGGAGCTGGAAATATGGAAAACTGGGAGCCGCTGAGGGGCTGCTCGCTGGGCTCCCGGGTAGAAACAAGTATACACGGACGTTTCCCCTGCTGCTAAAATGCCCAAGGCATGGAGGGAAGGAGAATGCACTGAAGTTCATGGGGTCTTTGGGAGGCTGTTCATGACCCTGTTTGATGCACCACCAGCTCAGCGCTCGCTGGGCATCGGTTCAGTTCGGGAAGTCCCTTTGGAAAGTCAGGCTGCAGTTTTTCCTACAGAACGGTTGCAGAAGGGATCCTGGACCACTTCCTATTGTGCTCTGCAGAATTTTGCTCGGAGGCTCAAGGAGGAGACTGACCACCTTCATCTGCACTTCTGTGAAACAGCAGCCTCTAGAATAAGGCTCACGATGCACTGGTAGGTCAAACCCACCATGACAGTGGAGATGGTGATGACCTCCCCCCAACACATGTCATGCTTTTCAGGTGCAGGTGGAACTCAGGCCACCATGACAGAGGGCGGACATACCTATCAGGGCAGGTAGCGTCTTACCTACTGCAGACTGGGACGGCTCCCAGCTCATGGACCACGTCTGAGCTTAGCCAGGGCTTTCCTCCAGAGTCAGGACTCTTCTGCTCTAGAAACCCATCTTTTAGACAGGCTGAGAATAGGCACAGTAAAGCATTTGCATGATTTTACACTTCTGTGATTTAAAAACAAAACATAGTAAAACAAGAGGAACTGGGAAGAAAACACTGATGCGATGTGACTCTTCTCCTTGAAACACTGAGATCCTCTCCTGTCGGTGTTCAGTGAAAGCAAGGATGCTTTGGATGCTTCCTATGGCTAGTCCCTAATATATACATGAGGCCGGAAGACACACTTGTGACTTGCAGTTACCATTTCAGCTAAGTCTTTGGGTTAAAGAAAAACAGGGAATCATTACATGAAATGGATGTTTCTTTTGGCAAAATAAAAATATCAGAAATACTAAAATTATACAGTTCATTTTAACCAGATACCAGAGAGCCCTTTTTAAGAAATGCAGTCATCCTTCGGCCAGGGCACACAAACAGATGCTCAGTGGCACTCTGTTATTGGTCCGTAAGTGCACTGATGGTGCACAAAGGACATTGTGGAGGGTTGTTCACCACGCTGCCTGCCAACTGCCCAGGATCATGGAACAGATGGGACTTGAAGTTATCCTTAAATTCCATTCTCATCTCTTTTGATGAAGAGCCACAAAGATAGCTGCAAAGGAACTTCCAGTGGTAACTTCCTGGGTTTTTAAGATGCTTAAGGTTTATGGAGGGTATCACACTAAAGCACGAAAATACTTAGGCTTACCTTTTATTTGTCGTCTTTTGAGGACTGGACCATGCCCTCAGTGGAAAAGCTTCTTTCTAAACAGTTTGGTTGTGCACCCTAGGTCCAACCATCACTTCTGAGACTATCAACCTTTTCCTTGAACCCAGGAGAGAGAAGCTCTACTTGGAAAGTTGCAGGAGGGAGAAGTAGCTTTGTCTGAGCTGCAACATTCAGCTGGTGGGAACTTCCTTTTCTTCATTTCTTAAATCTTTTTTTTTTAATTGAAGTGTAGTTGATTTACAATGTTGTATTAGTTTCAGGTGTACAGCAAGGTGATTCAGTTATACATATACACATATATAAGTATATGTATGTATTCTTTTTCAGATTGTTTTCCCTTATAGGTTGTTACAAGACATTGACTATAGTTCCCTGTGCTCTACAGTAGGTCCTTGTTGGTTATCTCCTTTATGTATAGTCGTGTGTATATGTTAATCCCAACATCCTAATTTATCCCTTTCACCTGTCCCCTTTGGTAACCATAAGTTTGTTTTCTATGTCTGTGGGTCTATTTCTGTTTTGTAAATAATTTCATTTGTATCATTTTTTTAGATTCCACATATAAGTGCTATCAAATGTTATTTGTCTTTCTCTTTCTGACTCACTTTGCTTAGTGGTGGGGCCTTTTTCTTTAAGCCCTTATTTGCTGACTTGGGTAATGAGTGGACCTCAGAGCTGGACAGAGCCGGGAATAAATTCTCTTCGGGAGACTTGTCCTCATTGAACTAAACAGCCAAGGCTGCAGTGGCTACAAGCCCGGGGTTCAGAGTCTGTCAAACTTGGGTGTAAAATCCTGATGCCCATACTCACAAGGGCTATGACCCTGGCAGGTTACTGGGTGTTTCTTAGCTTTGAGGTCCTCTCTTTACTGCTGGATAATAATCCTTACTTCACAGGGTTATTGGGTGGGTTAAATAAGAAAACATACCAGAAGCAGAGCATAGAGCATCTGGGGAGAATGCTTATGTGCCGTCGCTGTGTGTGTATGTGTGTGTGTGTTCATGCAAACACACACCCAATTGCACATAAAATTACCAAATGTTACCAGTAAGGTAAATATCTCCCATTCCAGAAGCTCTTTCCTTACCATAGCTCTCATTTCCCCTCTCCTAGACTCTTCTTTACAGATAGAAAGACAGGTAGACAAGGGCCTCACTATTGGATTAAAGAAATAGTATTACCATCACTCAGATACTTCTAATCAGCTTGCATCTTGGGCATGTCATGCTTTTAATACCCCACTGTAAAGACCAAGGAAAAGGAATATGTCAGCACTAATGTGAGCTGGTGTTTATCTGATGTGACTCTCAATGAGAATGTTTTTTTCAGTCTTCCTGCGATTATAACCCTGAACTCTGATGGCCACAGGTAACTGGGGTCAACAGCATCCATGGTCTTACCCACTGCATCCATCCACTCTCCTTAAATGGAGCAGTATTAGGTTCAAAAATTGCAAATAAAATTTTCTTATTGGGAAAATTGGATTGATGCCTGTCCTGATATTGAAACGCCCCAGAGTGGAGGTGGGGATGAGAGCTGGAGCCAGGCATCTGACCCGAGGGGAGTGGTGGCCGAGTCCAGGAAAGAGGTCAAGTGGCTTCTGGTTAACAGAGTCAGTCAGTCCTGATCCACCACCTCTGTTTATGCGCCAACAGGTAGGTTTGGATGTCCTCACCTGCCAACCTAGTGGGGTTGTTAGGGCAGCGTCTGCTGCGGAAGGGGATTGCGGATATCCTAGCGGGAACTCGTGAAATGGTCTGACCAGAGTCCCCCGGCCGGACAGGTAGGAAGCCTTCTCTAGAATTATTTTGAAATTGATCTTTCTAGGACATGGATTTTGTCATCAAGATGCAAAATATTCTAATAATTGTATGATTATTTTTTGACTAAATTGGTTATTTTTCTCATAAGTTCCCTTCACTAGATTGTAAGCAATGTGAGAGTAAAATCTAAACTTAGTTTTTCTTCATCTGCTTGTGATCTTTGTATTGAGAACCGAATATAGTAAGAGTTTACTGAAAGTTTGGTTGACTTGAATTACTAACCATATCTACGTCTGTCCCTATATTGATATCTATAGCTATTCCAATATCTGTATCTAATTATATCTGAATCTACCTATATGTATATTAATATCAATAGCAGTATCTATGTCAAATCAATATCTACATCTATCTCTACCCATATTAATGTCTGTATAATATCTATTTCAAATCTATATCAGTATCTATATCTATTTGTTTCTATCTACATCAATGTGCCATGTCAATATCTATATAACAGTATCTGTATCTGTATTTATATCAGTGTATCTGTATTTATCTATCTATCATCTATACCTTTACCTACACATACAGCTACACCTACACCCACACCTACACCCACACCTACATCTATCCTTGCACTTATATCTACAACCATATCTACATCTACACCTACACAGACATCTACATCTATCCTTGCATCTACATCTACACCTACATGTGCATCTACATACACAGCTACACTCACATCTATACCTGCACCTTCATCGACATCTGCACCTATTCCTACACCCAGACCTACATCTCCACTCACACCTACATCTACCCTTCCACTTATATCTACAACCATGTCTACATCTACATCTACAGCTGCACCTATATCTATACCTGCAACTACATCTATACCTGCACCTATGTCTACATCTACACCTACTCCTACATCCACACCCACACCTATAGCTACACCTACATCTAAACCTACACCTACCCTTGCATCTACATCTATACCCATATCTGCATCTATACCTACACCTATACCCACACACATACCTGCACCTACATCTATATCTGCACCTACACCCACACCTACATCTATACTTACATGTGCATCTACACCTACACCTAGTCTACATCTACACCCACATCTACACCTACATCTACCCTTGCACCTACATCTATGCCCATATTTGCATCTACAGCTACACTCACACCTACACCTATATCTATACCTACACCCAAACTTACATCTATACCTGCACCTACATCTACACCTACATCTAATCTACATCTACACCCACACCTATACCTACACCTGCACCTGTATCTACATCTATACCTACACATATATCTAAACCTACACCCACATCTACACCTACACCTACATCTATACCTACATGTACATCTACTCCTACATCCACACCCACACCTACATGTATATCTACATCTACACCCACACCTACACCTGCACCTACATCTACCCTTGCACCTACATCTACAGCCGTATCTGCATCTAGAACTACACTCACACCTACATCTACACCCATACCTACACCTACACCTGCACCTATATCTATACATACACCCACACTTACATCTATACCTGCATCTACATACATCTACAGCTACACCTACTCCTACATCCACACCCACACCTACATTTATATCTACATCTACACCCACACCTACACCCACATCTACACCTACATCTACCCTTGCACCTACATCTACACCTATACCTACACCTACATCTACACCAACACATATACCTGCACTTACATCTACATCTATACCTATAACTACATCTAAACCTACACCCACATCTACACTTAGACCTATATCCACACCTACATCTAATCTACATCTATATATGCAGTATCTTTACAAACTTCATGTTCATAAAAGTTATGGCCAAGTTAAAAGATACTGATTTCTCTTTAATAACTGGCTCTTTAAGAGTTTTTTTCTTCCTTCTCAATATTCATTTCAAGAAAAATAGGATCCTTTAAAGGCATGGGATTTCTGAGACAAGAAAGTAATAATCCTGCTCTTCCCAGCTGTCTGTGGTATTGAAGACCGCGTTGTATACACCTATGTATTTTGGGTGGAGTTGCAGGGTGTGCTAGCATCTCACCTGCGGGTCTTGACCAGTCCTGCCTCCACCTGGGTGCCATCCATTGAGGGCAGACCGACGCTCTGACAGCCCCATGCTCTGCCTTTCCGTCGCATTGTTAAAAAGTCTCTGTTGGGCTTCCCTGGTGGCGCAGTGGTTGAGAGTCCGCCTGCCGATGCAGGGGACACGGGTTCGTGCCCCGGTCCGGGAGGGTCCCGCATGCCGCGGAGCGGCTGGGCCCATGAGCCATGGCCAGTGAGCCTGCGTGTCCAGAGCCTGTGCTCTGCAACAGGAGAGGCCGCGGCGGTGAGAGGCCCGCGTACCACAAAAAAAAAAAAAAAAAAGTCTCTGTTGTATATGGAGGGTTGGAATTCTGGATCCCGGATTCACTACAGAGCTTCGAGATGCATTCAAAATCTGCAGGACAGCACCAAAAAGGAAAAGCAGAGCTCAGGAATACACAGACATTTTTAGAGTTTCCGTGGGAATTTTAGGTGGTGAAATTACTTATATCTGTCTACCTGGACACTCTCCCAGGAGGGTTAACTCCAATTCTCCCTCTCCTCCCCTCCCCGGAACTCAGGATCAATTCTGTGAACCCTTCACTGCTGGACACAGGGAACACGTGTGTACACATGATTGGCAATGTCTGGACCTGGTGTTTTCTGGGACGAGGGGGCTGCAGAAGGCTGCATAGTCCATCAGAATCAACCAGGGGTGAACCCCCACCTTTTTCAGGCCGAAAATCTCTTAAATCGAGTCATTGTCATTTTCGAACTCTCAGTGAGGCCAGAAATCACTAAAAACCTCATTTAAACTTTCCATTCTCGTCCTCAAGCAAATTTACAGCAGAGGTCAGTCGTTTTGCAAGATTGCTGGAGATAATTCTTCATCAAAACGGAGATATTTTTCTCCATTGCTGAGCCAACTACCTTCCATCAATTTTTCCCGTCATCTCACTCATCTTATTATGACCTTCATGGGATAAAAGAAGCGCAGCTCTAACTCTTTTTTCTGCAAACGGCGCCTCCCTGTGTATGACGTGGTTAATATTGATTATAAATCGCAGTCAACTCAGCCAGCCCCGCTCATCTCCGGCATCCCTCCCCCCGCTCCTTTCCTGCCTTTCATCTGCTGTGAAATGCTGCTTTGGTTACTTCTTCTTTTAAAATGGAATCACCACTTCTAATAGTATTTATTGAGAGTCCAAAACCACCAAGATGACTTCGTGTCAGTGACCGCATCCAGAGGCAGAATCCGATGAGAACTTCCCGCCGCTGACAGTGATTCCTGCTGATCTAATTTATCAGCAGCTAGAGATAATTCCCTGCATGGGCTGTGGGTCCCCTTGGGTTACTGACTCAGAGGTCAGTGGAAGAAGAGCAAGGCTGGGGGCCACCTGCTCCTTTCTGATCTGTATTTTCTTGAGTACACAGTTGTAAGAAACATACAATTTTCATCTAGGACATAACATTCCTTTATGAGTTTGTGTACAGATTTGCCAAATACTGGAGCGAATGAGAATATTAACAATTAATGGCCTCCTTTTCTTTTACAAGCCTTTCCAGTGATACAACTTTGGTTACTGAGTTTTTGCGGGCCTCTCACTGCTGCGGCCTCTCCCGCTGCGGAGCACAGGCTCCGGACGCGCAGGCTCACTGGCCATGGCTCACGGGCCCAGCCGCTCCGTGGCATGTGGGATCTTCCCAGACTGGGGCACGAACCCGTGTCCCCTGCAACGGCAGGTGGACTCTCAACCACTGCGCCACCAGGGAAGCCCGGTTATTGAGGTTTTTAACGTTCCTTTAAAAATCCCCATCACCGTTAGCTGTACTGAAGCTGATTTGATTGTAGGGACATTTTTCCTGGGGCTAAGGATATAGACTCTTCCTCATCTAGTTGACTTTAGCATAAAAATAAAATTGAATCATAAGCAATGAAATTTTATCTATTCAACTCTCTCCATTCTCAACTAGAGTTAATAATGCTCAACTGTACTCTTTCTCCCTAAGTAGCATGAAATATATGAAATTGAAATTAACACATCTCCAAGATGATTAGACCACAAATAGATTTTATTAAATTTACTTGGACAGTGTCCTTTCTTTCTTAACTATATAGTGAACTTGCTTTTGCTTGTTATTAAATTAATGGTCATAGAGGGGAATGATTTATTTCAGTAAAAAACTACATGTAAAAAAATGAATCTGAAAAAGAATGGATATAAGTATATTTATAACCGAATCACTTTGCTGTACACCTGAAACTAACAAAACATTGTAAATCAACTAGACTGCATTAGAAAACAAAAATTAGATTGAAAAAATCAAAGGAAGGCAATGTGAAACGATAAGAAAAAGCAGTTTGCCACAATACCAATAGTGAGAATAAGGATAAATGGTTATAGATTTGACCCTTTACTTTGGGCTAAGTTCTCTGCTAAGTGCTCCTGATGCAGACCGATTTGGGCTGGATAATCCTTATTTGAGCTGAGAAAGAGAGGGTTATTTGGCTTGAAGGACCGAGGCCTGTCTGTCAGCACCTGCCAGAGATTCACAGGGTCACATGGGGTGCGGAGGACAGGAAGGGGGTTCCAGCCCAGGCAGGAGCTTGCACAGGAAAAGGCATTTTCAGGGAGGGTGAGAGGTCTCTGAAGGACAGGGCGGGGTTCAGACGGACAGAGTGTAAAAGCAAACGCAGGAAGGCTGGGCAGTCTCAGCAGCCTCCAGTGTGGACCATGACCTCTGACTGGCCCCGGATGCTCAGGATGTGGTCCCAGGAGGCCTGGTCTCCCTGGCTCGGGGGCTTCCTGCAGTCTTGGGGAGGTGGGATCCAGTGCTCATAGGACCTTGACTTGGGTGAGAGTTTAGCTGTCGAATTGCCTGTCCCAGCATCTCAGGCAGTGACTGGATTGAAGAGGTACCGAGAGACCAAGGGGCTGGATCTGAGAGGGACATGTGTGTTGGCCGACCAGCCCTGAACAGGGAAGGAGTCTGAGTGTGTTCCATCACGGCCCACAGAAGGCAAGATGAGGAATCAGGCGGGCAACTCAGGTCCATGGAGTCTCTGATGGGAGGCTGTCACTGTTCCCAAAGGTGAGTTTCCAGATATGCCCAGTGAGCACTGAGCCTCTGTGGGAATGAACAGCAGTAACTGGTCAGGAGTTGCTTGCAAGCTTGGAATTTTGTGCTTTTCCATGATTTCCACATGGTGGGCGAGAGCAGAACCTGTGGAAATGAGCCATCCCATCACTTTACACTGAAACAAACACAAAGCTGACAAAACTTTCTCATGGTATGAACTGTTTTCTCTTACAAGAAGCAAAGACACATCTGTGTTTGGGGATCTACCAGGAACAACCCTTAAAGACTCAGTGCATTTTACAAAAGTTGAGGAGTCTCCAAAGCCAAGATTTATGCCGGCCTCAGAGGTAGGAGGGCCTCGTGCTCTGAATGCTCTTTAGACAGGCTTCTGGGAAAGCATTTTGAACTTTGGGTAAAATTGTACGGATCATAGTAGTTTAGAGTTGGGAGTCACCTCCAGGGCCGTATGTTATGGTCACAGAGAAGGTCTGTGGCAGCCAAGGGACAGTTCCCTCCTTGGGGCCGGTATCCAGCCCTCCTCGGATGCTGGCCACAGTAGGGGTCCGTCCACTTTCACCAGAACTGAAGGCTCTTTCCCAGGCAAAGTGCTGAGGCCTCTGCTGGGCCCAGAACCCTAGGGAGTCTGGGGACCCCTGCACCGTCAGGGACCCCAGACGGCTCAAAGCCCGAGTCCACTGAAGGAGAGTGAAAGGCCATTTTCATGTCCTGGGATCCAATTTTCCCCATAGAAAATGAAGACTTTGCTTCCGGGGACTCTTGGGGACCAGTCACTCTTCTCAGATTCCAAGGGGAAATCTCTCAGAGAGCTGATGATCTGAATGTGTTTGGCAATTCAGGTCTCTGAAGGACAAGTAAAGCCCCAAGCAATGAAAACGGTTAATGTTTTCGCAAGTGCAGACTTATTTTGCCATATCCTACCCACAAAAATTGTAGGAAGTCTTGGGAGATTTAGTACATCAGAGAGGGGAGGTGCACGGTACAGAGGAGTCAGAGTCAGGTTCAAAGTCTAGCTCTGAATTTACCAGCTGTGTGAGCTTAGGCAAGTTACTCACCCTCTCTGAGCTTCTGGTTTCTTCCCTGGTAGAACAGCGATAAAAATGATATCTTACAGGGTTCATGTGAGGAGTGATGGAGAGACTGCCTGTAAAATACACAGTATATTATTGCATGGCACTCAGTAACCTCCCAATGTATATTAACTGTTATCATGGTGACAGTGATGATGATGTTTTAAAATCATGAGTTTTTACAGAAAAGTTAATTGGACTCTTTACTCTCTTTAGGGAGAAAATTAGTCATTGAATATTGTGGAGTTTCTTAAGGGGTTTTAGATTCCAGAGGGAAAATGGAGAGATGCAGGGATAGCTTCTGACTCAACACAGCAGGGCCTGCTTATCACTTAATTTTCTGCAAGTGTAAAGTGGACACCTCTGCTGATCTCCACAGCCAGACAGGACTAGAAAGTTGTGACCTTGAAGTTCGAAATGAAGGCAATGGTGTTATTTGAAAAGAACATAAAAATCATGTACCTTAAAAAGAATCATGAGGCAGACAGGGGGCTGATAAATGTGTATAAGCAATGTCTACCATCCAAATGTGAGATTTTAAAATTAGAGATACATTAAACATGAGATTAAAGACATATTTTATATTTCATTATTTCAGGTTAAAACTTGTCAAAAGAAGAATAATATCACCCTGTTAGAGACAAAAATGAGTTTAACTTTCTTTTTTTCAGTGAGAGGCTAAGAAGTCATTATCAAAACTGAGAAGCTAATCTGGTCTCTTAACCAGAATGATCTGTCTACTGCTCTTCTGATGGCTCAGTGAAGACCTTACACATTATATTTTAACAAATATATTAACATTTTTAGATGACAAACATGGACTGATAATAAATAAAATAGATGGAAAAATGTTCATGCATTGTTTAACATTCTTTCTGTTCCATGTTATTGTCTGCATGGATTCCTTCAAATGCACATTTTTCATGTAGTGAAACCTTATATACATTGATTTACATCTTTGAAAATTACAATTCCAAACCGGTCGTGGTGTTTGGTAATTACTGCGTTGCTCACCCACTACTGTGAACCAGAAGAGACTTTTGGTTCTATGTGTGACCCGTTTCCGTTATATTTCCTGAGATTTCTCAGAACTTTTCAATAAGCATTCAGAACATCCTCAAACTAAAAAATGTGGAGAACTTTTCAGTAGCACTAAAATATCCCACCCTTTTCTCATGTCATGGTTCAGGAGTTTATTGCACATACACAATTATATTTGAATGAAGAGTGAAGTTTCTCCTTCTGTTTAAAGTAGAAAATTGATGTGATCAGTATTTTAAACTACACATTGTTTGAGAAACAAGTAAATCAGTGATTACATCATTTGGTTTCTAAATAGCCCCAAATGTACTTGGTGACTACAAGCGGTAGAAAAGATTAAAGGGGATTATTTCTATGAAAGGGAAAGATGCTATTTGTAATCGTGTATTTTAACTTGTGTGGATATGAAAATATCTGATTACCCTAAATTTACTGGAGAAGAATTTCTTTGCTGTTTTTCTTTCAAAGTGAATACTTAAAATATGTAGTCTGGCTGAAAAAGAGTCTACAGGTAGATCTTGGAGACTATCATTATAAGAAAATTTTCCAGTAGAAAAAAAATAGATGTGGTAAATTATATGAAGCATTTTAGACTATACAGCTATATAAACTTTTGCCACATGTGAGAAAGAATAATTTCTCCTAAGCAGATTTTTCTGATTGCATTACTAATTTCTTATTGTTTTTCTCAATATGGCATCCAAGGTGGGGGAGGGATTCTGATTACATTTTAATGAGGAAATTTGAGTTGACCATTGGGTTGACTATTTTAAGAAAAAAGGTTATGATTAAGACAGACAGTGTATGAAAAAACACATACTTTTGAAATTATTGAAAATGTAAGGAAAAAATAGTACAGTCTCTGGGAATCCTGCTCCTAGAGAGTGAGGTGGTATCTTCTGGCTCTGGAGACCCCTGGGGGGGCTTAGTCCAGCTACCTTTGGCATCATGATGTAAGGTATTGACGTAGATGGATGAAACAGGTATGCAGATATTAAAAGAAATTGTTGTGTCAGGATCTGCTATTGCTTCCTTTCATATTCTCGTAATAGCTCCTTTCTACATGAGAATTCTGTTTAATGATGTCAAGACCCTGCACTCTCTCCTTTAGTCACACTCCACTCAACAATGACATAGGTCTTGTTGACTTCAGTATCCATAAGGATGACCCTCTGCCTTCTTTTCCTTTATTTTCTTCCTTCAATAATCTAATTCTCCCCCCTCAAGTTGGCATTCCTGATAAAGGCATTATCCAACCTTAGTCACCTCTGTCTTTCTAGAAGACCCTTCAGGGAGCCATGCTCCCCAAATCTACAATCCTTCTCTATCCTTCCCTCCACTGGAAAGCGAGTTCCCGGGGGCTGCCTTCCTGTCCCCATCAGACAGGGACATGTGACATTTCCCCAGAGAGGGTTACCCTGGCCACAAAATCTCTCCATCACCCCGTTGAATTCTACTCCCTTCCTGCTTTGCTTTTGTCCATTGAACGTGTGACAAAGCAAACTGCATCTCATCACAAATGTGTACCTGATGCTCTCCAGTTGTTTCACTATAAAAGAAACTTTGTCTCTTTATTCACTGCCCTGTCCTGGCCCTAAGACACCTCCCAGAGCGGGAATGCTTGATTCCATAAAGAACCCACACAGTACCCAGCATGTGGTAGGTGATTAACAATGTTTGTCCATTTTCCTATTTTATTTCAAGAAAGCTGTCCATCTAGGAAAAAAAGCTGTTTCAGTTACATAGAAAAAACTTATTTCTTATAGAAAAATCCATAATGTTTTCAGAGTGTAGCTCAGACCTCTGAGCTTTGTGCCAGGTGGAACATATGGATGAATTCTGACTCAGCACCACTATTCAAATGGGCAATTTCCCATAAAAGTGGAAACATCCATTTCCCCTATGTATAAATTATGTAAATTTAACTCCATAAAGGGCAATTAAGCCACATGCCTAAGACTACATATAATCACATGAAAACAGAACCAGATATTGGTCATGAAGACCATTGTGGACTGAACATTTGTGTCTCCCACGAATTCAAGTGTTGAAACCCTTATCTCCAGTGTGATGGAATTTACAGGTGGGCCTTTGGGTGGTGATTAGGTCATGGTGGTGGAGCTCTCCTAAGAAGAGACACGAGAGAGCTTGTGTTCCCTCTCTGCTATGTGAGGACACAGTGAGAAGGTGGCCATCTAAACTCAGAAGAGGGTTCGCACCAGACACTGCCCATCCTGGCACCCTGATTCCAGACCTTCAGCTTCCAGGACAGTGAGAGATAAATGTTTCTGTTGTTTGAGCCATCTTGCCTGTGGTCATTTGTTAGGGCAGCCTGAGCAGCCTAAGACAAAGGTGTGGTGTTCAGAATCCAGGGAGGGGCCACACGGCTTCCCAAGATCTTCTCGTATTTTGATGAATGATCCTGGTTTAAGGTTAAGTGGGATTTACTCTAAGTGACTTTTCCAGGAAACACTAGCATTCCTTATCTGATTTTTTCCCTTACCTCTTGGCTAATGAGGTAAACTAAAGGCATCATTAGTTATTACGAATTAAGAGACTCAAGCATATCTAATAAATGATGTAACTCACCTTACATGTGCCCTCCAGCCAAGACCTTTATCTTGGCTCTGGAATTATACATTTAATTGTTGTCTATTTTGCATATTGCTTTGGATTTTTCACAGGCATTTCAAACATCACGTGCTCAGAACTGAACTTTAGATCTACTCTGACACAGCTCCTTCCCCACCCCCAGCTCTCTGCAGTGTTCCAAAAGGCATGTCTCTGCACGCAGTTGTATAGGTCGGGACCAAGGGTCCTTCCTTTAAATGTCCCTTTGTCTGGGCCTGGCGTTCAGTCTGTCTCTGAGTGTGACTTGTCAGCCACAACTGTTTGCAAGGTCTCAGCTCAGTTTCACCACCCGCTGCTACCTCATCCTACCCTACAGCCATCTTCCAGCTTTGACCTTGGCCATGATATTTTCTTTGTGGGAGGAGAAATGAACTTTTAGATCTTTTAAATATTAAATTTAGAGATATCACTCCAGTACATCCCACCCTTCAATTAATCCACACTTCACTTTTAAAAAAGTGGAGAACTTTCCATGGCTGACCTGAGGGCTCTGGCCACACCCCTCTCCCCTCTGTGCCTTATCTTTTCCACCTTCTCAGTTTCCACTGTCCTTGAATTTCACCAGAGCTGTCTTCATTCAGCTTCTTAAAAATGTTAAATTCCTCTCTAATAAAAGCATCCCCCACACCATTTCTTCTGCCTGGGGTAGTCTGCCCCACAAGACTCCAGGTCTGAATTTAAACGTTATTTCCCCTGCTCACCCAAGAGCTAGCTCGACCCTTGTCCCTGATGCTTTGTAAATATTACGTGTCCTTTACAGGATGTTTTCATAATGCTCCACTGTTTCCTTCATAATACTGATCACTTTCGTGAAGCTCTAACAATATGGGGACTTATGTGTATGATGTCTGTGTACCCATGAGCCTGAAAGTGCCTGAATTTACTACTGTATGTATACCCAGCCCAAAGCCTAACTTAACAGATGGATGGATGGATAGATGGATGGATGGATGGATAGATAGATGGATGGATGGATGAATGGACAGAAAGATGGATGGATGGATGGATGGATGGACGGACGGATGGACGGATGGATGGATGGATGGATGGATAGACGGATGCATGGATGGATGGATGGATGGATGGATGGGTGTATGGATGGATAGGTGTATGTATGTATGTATGTATGTGTGTATGGACAGATGGATGGATGGATGGATGGATGGATGGATGGATGGATAGACAGATGGACGGACAGATGGATGGGTGGATGGATGGATAGATGGATGGGTGGATAGATGGATGGGTGGATGGATGGACAGACGGACAGACTGATAGATGGATGGATGGTTGGGTGGGTGGATGGATGTACAGAGAAATCCTGAAGGGATTGTAGAACATTTAGAGAGAAAAAAAAAAATTAGATCATCCAAAGGAAATCAAACTTAACCAACTGGAAAACAAGAGAAAGATAATACACCTTGGCTCAATTCATCTAGATTTACTCTGTGTTTTTAACAATTATCTTTTTTTGGGAGGCAAATAACAATTGCTTCTTGGAAGCTCAACAATATTCTTTTTTTCAGGAAAAGCATAAGAAAACCCAAGGGCATAATGACTTAGAAAACACAATGTTCCTTTAACAAATACATTTCTGCAGGTGCTGATTTGGGCATGTAATATAAGCATTCAGGAGCTTCCACTCTCTGGCTGATGCTGGAGGAACGTGTTTATTGCAGAAAGCCGGTTTCCGTCTGTTCCAGCCTCGTGTGCAGTGAGAACACGGGAACCCTTCTCTTCTCCCGGGAGCTGTCACTTGCACATTATCACGCCAGCCGCAATTCGGATCCTTATCACCTACTTAGGCTTGCCATGTTTTCATCTCTTACCTAGACATATATATATATATATTTTTTCCCTTGGATGATAGTAAAGGGCATCTTTAGGCACCCTTACCTCTCATACTGAATTGTGAATTTGTCACGGTGGATTAGATTAATCAAAATGGCCTTAGAAGAAAAATCTCTATGCATGCCTCCCAAACTCCAATAATTTCTGTCACTTTTTATAGAGACACTACTTTCTGTAAGACTGTTCTCACATGCTGTTTTCATATATCTCATGAAGTTGAAGATGCCTTTATCTGAACACTTGGTGGTTTGAATATAAGCTACTGTTTAAATTTCTACCTAAGCAGTAAAAGCAGCGATTAGAAAAATACAGTCAGAAGTGGAAGCAGGGAAGGTTTAAAAGAATTGTTTTCATTAGAGCAAAACATTTAGAGCACTCTGACTTCCTTCAAACCTTTTAAAATTATATAGTTGGGAAATTTAGTAAAAGTTTATTGGAATAATTGGTGACATTCTGAACCTAAAACACTAATATCAAAAGAGTTTACCAAGAATGTATTCTAATAAATGAATATTGGAGTAGTTGCATTATTCTTTTGATCCTTACCTACTTCCTTTATAAAAAAAAAGAAAAAAATAATTAATTAGTAGGATAATACATGAAAAACAACTTTAAAGATATTTCCTATTAGCCAAAGAATATATTTCTATGTTCTGTGTCAAAACCTCACATAACTTTATATTTACATTTTATTTCAGTATTTGAAAGTGTTTCTTTTTGTTTTGAAATAAAATAATCTTTCTTTCTACTTCAAATGCAATAGGTACTTATTATAGAAATAAGGAAAGTACTTATAGAAATAATATAAAATCACCCTAATCCTGCTGTACATCTATTCCCTCAAAGAATGGGTCAAAGAGTAATATATTTTATACATTTTAACTTAAAATGGATATTGTTCTATGCTTAAAGTCTTTTTTAAAGACCTTGACATTTATACTCTACATTTTAATAAATAATTAGCTTGTTTCCACTTTCTTCTTTTTAACGTAAACAATGAGATGAACATCTTTGTAGCTATAGCTTTGAACACAGGTTTAACTAGCTCCTCCTGAAAATTCCTGAAAATAAAATTGTTTGGATAAGAGTATCCATGTTTTTAAAGAAATATGCTATGCATAGACAGATTGTACTCCAGAAAGGTTTCCCTAATGTGTACATCTAATTATAATGAATGAGGGTTCCCTAATTTTCTCTCAACCTCATCACCAAAGAAAATTATAACCTCTAAAATCTCCGATGGTTTGATGGGAGAAAAAATGAAAATGAAATATTATTTAAAATGTTAGTACTTTTTCTTTCATGAGATAATTGGCTATTTGGATGTCGTCTACTAGTTGTCTGCTTATGTTATTTACCATTTTGCTTTTGCATTGTGGATGTTGACTAAAAGTAAGAACACTTTTAGTGTTACACTTATTAACCCTTTCCTTCTGATGTATCAATATCACTAACATCTAACTGCATGAACCTTCAGCTATAGCCACGACAGAGAAGTTGTTATTAGACTTACTCTGTGGAAATAAACAGCCATAAAGGCAGAGGAACTTTATGAGACAACTGCGGTCAGTCATTGAGTGCCACCCCATGCAGGACTACAGTATTTGAGAGAAGCTTTCTCTCTGAGGGCATCTTCCAAACTCTTGCTGAAAGTGACAGAACGCCGGGATAGTGTACCAGTCTCACAGGGTGGTGTGAACAGAGAACGCAGATGGGAAATAATGACTGATTTGTGGGATGGGATGCTAAAAATAAAGCAACACAGAGAGGAACCTCTAAAAATCTGCTTAAGAGTTTTTTGTGGCTAACTCAAAAGCTGCACAAGTGTAGGTAAGATTCCAGAAGACGTGGCAGCAAACGGATGCTGGAAGGCTGAGAGCTAAGCAGAGAACCAGTCCCAGAGAGATATTAGAAGGCACTTTCCAAGGGTGGAGAAACCACTGAAAACAACTTCAAAACAGACTATGGCTCGGGAGTTGAGTACCACGCCATAAGCAATCCTGAGTACCATGCCTTCAGGGTAAAGGCAAAACTGAAACAGACTCACTGTAATAAAGCCTGAAACTAACCTTGGGGGATCGAGGCGATCTGTTGGTAATCTAACTGAAGACAAAAGAAAGTCTACTGTTCCTCTTAGGAAAAAACAAAGCAAACAAACAAAAATAGGAGCATCTACAATGTTTCATCCACAGATGTTTGCACATGATCAGAAATCATTAGACAAAGGAGCAGGAAACGTATTTGATCATGAGCAGACAAAATAACTAATAGAAGCAGACCCAAGAGGATCCAGATATTGGAGTAGGCAGACTGACAAGGACTTCAAAACAGCTATAATTAACATTAAAGATGATAGAGAAAAATATGGAAAAATGGATGAAAAGGTGAGGAGTATCAAGAAGGAATTAAAAAATATAAAGTGAGGCAGACAGAATGGTCAAATATAGAATCTAAAATTAAAAAGGACTCAGTGGTGAAGTTTAGCGGCAGACTGGATATGCAAGAAAATAGAATTTATGAACTCACAGAAGGGTCACCATTACATATCTAAATGGAAACACTTAGAGATAAAAGAAACAAAAAGAAAACAGCCATGGGTGATGTACAACACGGACACACAGTCTACCATACATAGAACCAGACTGTACGTGTGTGTGTGAGAGAGAGTTGGAGACAGAGATTTAACAAGCTGTGTATTGGTCTGTGTTTTGTCATATTTTCCATCAGTTGTCTCTTTCTGAGAATATTTCTTTTGAATTATCTCTGCTCATGTGGCATCTGGGATAGGCTGGTGTGAATGTAGTGTAGTATAGAGTGATCACTTCCTATCATCTTAAAATATATTCTTTCTTGGTACAATCTTAGCTGTGTGCACCTCCCAGCAGATCCCTTGCCCACACTCATCGGCCTTTTTCTTTTATCTGCAGGAACATGCTTCTCAGACAACTCTCATTAGTAAACTGGTCAGAGGACATTTCCAAAATTGCTCCACATTTAATGTCAGACATAATTTAAAGTAGTGAAGAAGTCTCTGTAAGATAGAGACCAGGTTAGATTTTCACATTCCTGGCTTCCTGCTTCCCCGCTTAACTCCTACTTTTCTTCCATTGGCTCATTCCAAGCTTTCTCCCTTTACGTCTTCACCATACATGATACCTGTGCCTTTTCTTCCTGAAAACAATATCCACTTTCTGTGTCAGCAGCTTCATAGCCCATTTCCTTAGAACAGAATAATTGGGTCAGATACAGCACAGTCGGCCTTCCACACGCATAGGTTTCGCATCTGCGTTTCAACCAACTGCGAATCAAAAACATTCAGGGAAAATAATTCCATAAAGTTCCCAAAAGCAAAATTTGAATTTGCCCTCTGCAGACAGCTATTTATATAACATTTGCATTGTATTTACAACTATGTAGGTAGCATTTACATTGTATTAGACATTTTAAATAATCTAGAGATGATGTAAAAGATATGGGAGGATGTGCCTCTGTTATATGCAAATACTAAGCCATTTTATATAAAAGACTTGAGAGCCTCCAGATTTTGGTACCTATAGGGGTTCTGGAGCCCATCTCCCATGGCATATCGAGGGACCACTGTAATCATTTTGCTCAACTAGTGGTATTTTATGTTTACAATATGAAAGTATTGTGCTTTAGTCAAAAAAAGGCTCCAGTTAACTTCCACATTAATCTTTCACCTACCGAGTTTTCTTTGAACAGTTCTTTGATAAACCACTCTTAGTAAACACTTGTTGGTTTTGCTGCAAATATTCTGCCAACTTTTCAGAGTCAAAATGGTATGTGGTGGGAGGTAGTTATCTGCCTTCCACGACAAGGAGTCTTGGTGCGGGAGTGACGAATGCATATTTTCCCTAGCCGGGTGATAGTCCCCTGATCTGATATCAGCCAATGAGATCCCCTCCTATGATTCTGCACCAGAGGTACCAGGGCTGAGAAAGAACTGAGGGCTGCTCATCACATGGTTGCAGATGGTCCAGGCATTTATTGCTACGAGGGTGTGGCTGTAGTTCTTGCCTTCTAGTCCCGTTGAACAGTGGTGAAATCTCTGAGCTAACTCCCCAATATCTTTACTGTAAAGCCCCTTAGCTTATTTTGGACATTCAGTCTCTGTTATTTGCAAATAAGAAACCCAAGAGATGAATCCCAAATGATCCCCGTTGAGACAGTCAGAAACCTAGGAACTGCCACGTACAGGACCACTTTCTTTTTTCTTTTTTTTTTAAATTGAAGTACAGTTGATTTACAATGTTGTGCCAGTCTCTGCCGTACAGCAAAGTGACTCAGTTACACATATTGTAGATACATTCTTTTTTTAATATTCTTTTCTATTATAGTTTATAACAGGATTTTGAATATAGTTCCCTGTGCTATACATTAGGACCTCGTTGTTTATCCATTCTAAATGTTTGTGCCATTTTCTTATAGTGAATATCATCTTAATTTGCAGTACATTTTTAAATCAATATTTACATGGCTTTTCTATGATTTGTCATATTAGAAATAAAACTTTAAATTAGGTTTGTTTTAACTTATTTGGTATTGATAAACCCCTTGATTAGGTGTATATATATATTAACAAACATATAACTTAAGAAAAGGAAAGCAACTATATCTCACCATCTGTAACTTTACCACATGTATATTAAACTCACCATTGTATAATCTGTATATTATTTTTCCTTTTTTAAAACTGGCCCAATATTTGGTGTCTCTGTTGATCTGGTCCTTTTACATTTTTTGTGCTTTCTCTAATACTTTAGAAAGTCTGCAGCTGCAACTATGATTTTGAAACAAACAAGAAAATGAAGGAAAAACACTTCCTCTAACTTATTTCCCTGGAAATCATCTTAGACTGGTAAAAAGTTTAATTTATCTTAGAAATGTTGATTTGTTCTGCCATTTCCAGATTGAACACTGTAACTTTCCCTGGAAAGGGTGGACTTTTCAGGGCAAGAAGTTTGTGTAGGAATTCCCAGCTACATTTCTATTTTCCAAGCAGTGGTCATTCTAATCTTTTGTTGTTGCTGTTCTGCTACTGCAAATGTGTTTTTTGATTCCTTATTATTAATTTTAGCATTTTCCGATGACTGGATCTAATCCTTTAGCCTGTAACCACCTTATAATCAAGAAAAGCTTTGCATACAGCAAATCATTGCTAAAAACCTAGGAATATGTTTCATACTAAACATTGCTGTGTTAGACTTATCATTTATGCTAAAGGAATCCTTTGGATTAGAAATGAGTCTTGTACTCAGATAAAGAAATAAAATGGAAACACAGGACTTTATCACCAGGGGTCAAACTAGCTCGTGGTCTTCCCACTGTTAGAATGGAAACATGGCTGGAAATCAGTGTTGTTTCAGTTAATTTTCCCACTAAATCAAATTTTATCAACAAGTGGTTTTCTTGTTCTGAATTTCATGGTTTAGTAATGTTTAGTGCCAGAATTATTTTTCTTTAAGTGTGTAGACATAGATGGTATTATTAATTTGTGAAATATTAAAGGTAATTTTAACCTTTTTTTTAAAAAAAAAAGATTGTCTGGAAAGCCACAGTATTTCAACTTATTAGTATATTTTTAGTGCTTTGAAGCAATAATTGAATAAATGTGCATAGCAATCCTAAAAGTGTTAAGTTTCACAAAGCTTTCCTTTCAGTGAACAGTTAACAAGAAGCCAGAAACTAGCTCCACACTGAGAAGTTCATTGTATGTCTTTCTTGGACAATCAGTTAAATGCTTTCTTTCTGCCCTTGGATGAAACATCCAGTATACTCTGAAAAGAAATTTAAAGAAATATTTACATCCCTTTGAGATTTTATGAGGCTATGACCTGTGTTATAGACCAGCTATCCTGTAGCAGAATTGTCAGAAAAATTATCTGGTCACAATGGTTATTGAAATATAGCCATATAACCTTGTCATGTGAAACATTTCTGCCCTACTAAATCTCAATAGTAATTTCCTCAGGGAGTGCCTTAAAGTAAATACAAAATAGATAGACATAAAAGAGAAAGATGACTGTACATAAACGAATAGTGGCTGGTGTCTTAAATGTCTACAAAAGAGGAAAAAAGATATCACACCAGTCAAATCATTAAGTCATCCTGAACAAGTAATTAACTTAAGTTTACAGAACTGAAGGGCCCTGGATTCAACAGGGAGAATCCTTACCTCTTCTAAGGATAATTGCAATTTTGCCCTAGGGGACACTGACTTGTATGATTCTTGCCAGCATCACCTACTTTTGAGACACCGTAATCTTGGTTGCTTCTGTAGCTTTCTTTTTGACAGATTTTGCTTTAGTGAATTTTCAACCCTAATCTTGTGATAACGGAAGGATGTGTGACATTCTGGTGCCTGGGGCGAGGTGGAAAGAAGCAGCCTCTGTCTCCCAGGAAGGACAGGTCAAGCTGGAGACAGGGTCTGCAGTGGACAGAGTGATATGCACCTCTGCACAGTCCACTCAACAGCCCACACATAGCTCATTATAGGGACTTCCTGACACCTCATGGCAGATACAGTCCCTCAATCCTACAGAGAAGGGTCCAGTTAGGAAACAAAAAGCCGAAGTCATCACGCCTTCTGTTGAACCCTGTTGACTCAAGAGGAAAACAGAGGATGTCTTATACAGGTCAGCCTTTGGGATAAGTTGCAAGGAAAAGCACAGGGTCTGAGTGAAGAAAGGGGGTATTGCAACACAAAAAGACAGCAAGAGTCAGAATGTTTCCAATGAAATTATTAACTTAGGGACAATATATGAAAAAAATCTAGATTCTGATATTCAAAATTCATTTGTAACATTTTTATACACACTGTTTAAAGTGCAAATCATTGAATTATTTATCTTAAAACATCAGTTTTGGGTTTTTTTTGTTTGTTTTGTTTTTGCTTAGAATACAACGTGAAGCTTACTGAAATAAAATGAGTGGTGAGCATTTGGCTTTTTCATTTTTTGTTATTCCAACAGAAATAATAAGGGCCTACAGAACGAAACTATGAAGAGTTAAATTTTATTTTATAAGGAAAATACTCCTAAAATAAATATGTCTCCACCAAAATTGAATAAACTATACCTCAAAATCCTCATTTCTGGAAAGATTCCACTTTTAAATTTGGCTAAATAAATTTGTGACTACAATTCTATTTTCCACATGTAAAGAAAATAAATGATTTTTGTAGTTGTTTAATTATGTTCCAACTTTAATAATTAGCTAAAGCTCTCCCCAAGGTTAAGGAAAAATCAATCAATTAAAAAAATTAGAAAAGTTTGTATTTTCTGGTATGAAACTAATAGAAAATTGATAACTTTTAAATGTTGTCTAAAATTACAACTGATCACAGCCCTCCCTGTTCCTCAAGGGAGCCGTAGAATTTCCCTTCCAAGCCCACGGCCATTTTTTAGCACTGTATCCTGATGGGATACTTGGTGAGAAGAAGAAAAGCAAAGAGATAACAAAACTTCATCCATAGGAATTAAATGGAGATTTGGAATAGGAAAGAGAAAAGAAGAAAGGAAAGGTGACTGGCACGGAAAGGCTCAGCATCACAGAAGGAGGTGGAGGCTCTCAAAGAAATGTCAACCCCAATCGATTGCATCGATACCCCTCCATCTCCAGACCCGAGTGACGTTGCCAAGCTCAAGGAGGCACTGCAGTTGGGTGTTCAGGGGTAGCCCAGGTAAGGGGCTAGCGGGGCAGCATGGGGCAGAGAGGTGAGTCCAGGCAAGAGTGAAATTGAGCCTTCATCAAGGTCAGAAACCAGAGGAGATCTGTACAAATCTTGGGGCAGAAAATGCATTTCCCATTAGACAGAAACTAGGGAGTATGACCCAATTTGATGGGACTCCCTTAGGAGAAAACTGTTTCAACTGATGTCGGGATTGAAAAATGAATGTTTTCTGAGAATTTTTTTTTTTTTTTTTTTTTTTTTTTTTGCTGTACGCGGGCCTCTCACTGTTGTGGCGTCTCCCGTTGCGGAGCACAGGCTCCGGACGCGCAGGCTCAGCAGCCATGGCTCACAGGCCCAGCCGCTCCGCGGCATGTGGGATCTTCCCGGACCGGGGCACGAACCCGTGTCCCCTGCATCGGCAGGCGGACTCTCAACCACTGCGCCACCAGGGAAGCCCTGTTACTCTTATTTTTAAACAAACTCTTCTGATTTTCTTTAAACATTTAAAAACAATAGCATTTCCCTACAATGTATCAATAGTTGGAGCACTAGGTATGAGAGGTCTATGCAAAATAATTTTTAATGAATTCAGTCAGTATGCTGTTATATTCTTGTTATACATTATATTCCACATTTCTCTCGCACTTTACCAAAACTTGTAGATGGCAGAATTAAAGCTGATGATAAGGAGCTGTCTCACTCTGTCAGCTGCAAAAGTCAAGTTGATATCTTATTTCTCTAAATAGAGAGATTATAAAATACGTTAATAATAAGTAATCACCTGTCGGTAGAAAAAATACAAAATCACTGCAAGCATCAATACACCTGCTGGAAATGCTGGTTTGGTATTCTTGTTAACCTCAAGAAAGGTCGGGCAACGGAATATCATTTTCTTAAATCTGCTGCTCAACTGACTTAAGAAATCTGTGAAAATATTGTTTGTGTAGAAACTTATGGAGGTTTCCTCAGGATATTGATGTAGGCATTGTATCCACAGCTGGAGAGTGAAGATGGCATCATTAATTATGACTCAGGCAGGGAAGAAGATGAGGGACAAATGGCTTTTGAACATTAGAGACAGATTTCTCTTTTTTGACACTCTACACATACACACACAATCTTTTATTTCTTTACATCTACAATGACATTTTATGATTACAAGTTGGATTTTCAGTCATTTCATGTCATCAAAATGAAGAGATAAATTCTGCAATAAAGTTAGAAACTGAATTTGTTATAGATGTAGCATATTTTTTATTGAGTGTGTTTATATGTGCTGTTATTCTTTTAAAAATCATTGGTACCCCTCTATGTGAGTAAGAGAATCGATTAACAAGAATACCCTGGCACAACCATGGCTGATAAACAAGACTGCAGTACTGAAAAGCATACTTGGAATTCAAGTTGTGTAATCTAGCACCTAAGTTAATGGGTTTGGTGGAAACCACACTGAATTACGTATGAAGAAAATCCAGAATTCCTTCTTGTCATTACATTAAATTTGGGGAATAAGTTTGCACATCATTAGTTATACCTTATTTTTATTCATCTCAAATTTGGAAATAATCTTGGTCTATTCCCCAAAATTGTTACAAAGAATCAACGTGGTAGTTTTGAGGTACTGAGAGAGTATAAAAATGCTTGGCTTTATATGTAAGACAGAAGCTACATTATCAAGATAGTTACTCAGTTTTAGAAATTTTGCAAGCCTACCTGACTGTGTAAAAGTTTAAATTAAATATTTTACTGAATTGTACGTGGTCAAGTGAGAGGCCCGCGTACTGCAAAAAAAAAAAAAAAAAAAAAAAGAAGTAACAACAAATCAGCATGGATGGACCTAGAGATTATGATACTAAGTGAAGTAAGTCAGACAAAGACAAAGATCATATGATATCGCTTATATGTGGATATGTGGAATCTAAAAAAAAAAAAAAAGAACTTATTTACAAAACATAAACAGACCCACAGGAATAGAAAACAATCTTATGGTTACCAAAGGGAAAAGTGGGGAGGGAGGGATAAATTAGGAGTATGGGATTAACAGATACACACCACTATATATAAAATAGATAAACAACAAGGATCTACCATATAGCACAGGGAACTGTATTCAATATTTTGTAATAATCTATAAAGGAAAATAACCTGAAAAAGGATATATATATATATATATATATATGTATATAACTGAATCACTTAGCTGCATACCTGAAACTAACACAACATTGTAGATCAACTATAATTCAATTAAAAAAAAAGAAACAGTAGATCATGTCATCAGTACTAGATCTTTTAACCAAGTAAATTGGTGCAGCCACTATGGAGAACGGTATGGAGGTTCCTTAAAAAACTAAAAATAGAGCTACTATTTTTTTTTTCCTCTGGGCATATATCCAGAGAAAACCATAATTCAAAAAGATCCACGCACCCAAGTGTTCATAGCAGCACTATTTAAAACAGCCAAGACATAGAATCAAACTAAATGTTCAGCGACAGAGGAATGGATAAAGTAGTGTTACATATATACAATGGAATATTACTCAGCCATAAAAAATAATAAAATAATGTCATTTGCAGTAACATGGATGGACCTAGAGATTGTCATACTGAGTGAAGTAAGTCAGACAGAGAAAGACAAATATCATATGATATCGCTTATATGTGGAATCTAAAAAAATAGATAAAAATGAACTTATTTACAAAACAGAAACAGACTCACAGACATAGCAAACAAACTTATGGTTACCAAAGGAGAAGGGAGAGGAGGGATAAATTGGAAGATTGGGATTAACATATACACACTATTATATATAAAACAAATAACTAATAAGGTCTTACTGTATAGCACAGGAAATACTCTGTAATGACCTATATGAGAATAGATCTAAAAAAGGGTGTATATATGTATATGCATAACTGATTCACTCTGCTGTACAGCAGAAACTAGCACAACATTGTAAATCAACTATACTCCAATAAAAAATAATTAAAAAAATGGAAATAAACACTTGGAATTAAAAAAATAAGCACAGAATGGTGGCATTTAGCTACCCCAGAATCCTGCAATTACAAGCTCTCAGGATTACAGCAATGCCGTTTCTCAGACAGCGTTCAACATTGTGTTTGCACGCTGCTTTTTATCAAAGGTTCCCACGTGCTAACTCTGAAATCCAAATCATGTCTTGGTGCAACAAGAGTCTGGCCCTTATCACCACCAGCTCCACAGGCTGATGAGGGTGAGACACAGGAGGTTAAGTGCCTTTTCTGAGGCCACATAATAAGCCAGATCATGCCTGGGGAGAGAGGCAACAACCTTGCTTCCATATCCCTGGTCCTGAAGGTGGCCTGGTTCCCAGCAATCACTTGCGACCACGCTGCACAGTAACCTATAGTCGCTTTGGTAGTGGGTAGATACATAAGTAAAAGCTGAACTCTTACATGACATATTTTTACAGATACACGGGAGTTCACTCTAGAGTAATAGACCCAATTCTATGTGTGATTGAACACACATTTTTGTTAGCACCTTACATAGCTTACAAATTTTCAAAAAAAAATGAATACAATTAAGTATAATCAACATTCATGTAGTATTCAATTCACTGATATTTCTGAATTCACGGTATTCTCAGATAGCAAAGAAGGCATACCCACTCATGTTCATCAGCTGTTGACTTTATATAAAATGTTAAATATAAAAAATTAAATAAAAAAAGAGAAAAAGAAAGGAAAAAAGAAATTGTATATTTAATGAATGAACAAGTACAATTTACCCCTGGGAGGAGGTGGCCTTTTGTTGGGTGAATCTAAGTGACTCACTGGTGTTGATATTCATCAGACCTAGGAAACAAATTTAGCCCCATCAAGCTGGTTTACCACTGGATGGTATATACCAATCTTGACAGACCCTGAAGTTTTAATGGACATAACAACCATCTATTTAAAGAGTTAAACTTTCTTTGTTTTTAATCACAGTATTCTACGTCTTTGGAAAGACTAAGTTGAAAATATGGTTCATTTACGTTATTTGTGTTTACCATCTGAAATCCATGAAATAAGTGAAGTTGGGTTCAGCAACAATCATCTATCACATCCATAGTTCCTGGTACAATTATGCAAATTCTGATTTATGTTTAATCTTTGTTTTAACTTATTGCGCCTATGTTTTATGTGGAGGGTTTCAGTTATTTTTGGGTTTAGTACTCATGGTACAGAATATAAATAAATAAATAATTAATTATCCAGAATATAAATAAATAAATAGATAAATAATAACAATATAGTAATGGTTACATAACAACTATAGTAATGGTTACATAAAGCAGTCTTATATTGTTAATATGGTATGTTATACAGTCATTAAAAGGAGAGCTTAAATAGTTTTAGTATCATGGTAATAGGATTATGATATAATATTAAATGAAAAAACCTACATGTAGTATTGTTCAAAGTCCATTTTTGAATATAAATTTTATGTAAAAGGAGAGAGAAGACTATCCCTCAAAATGTTAATACTTCCTGAGTAGAGAGACTACAAGTAAAATTAGTATTTGTCTTATAATTGTTTAGGTATTTCTAACTTTCCAACAATGAGCACTTATAATCGAAAAAATATTAATCTTCTAAGCACTGAACAAAATTAGTTTGATTTCCACTTACCCCTTGCTAATGAAATTACATGTGACACTTTTATGGAGATTCATGTTTGCTCCAAAGGCATTCTTATTAAGTCAATTTTTTGTTTCTAAGAATATTGTAAAACAAAGGGAGATTTAAATATCTTTCATGTGATAATCAAATGGTATAAATGACTTAAGACCAATGCTTCTTAAGTTTAAAATAATACTAATATACATTTTATTAAGACCAATGATTATGCTTTAGAGAAGCTTCATGACAATAAACTATACTTTTTTCCCCAGCTTTATTGAGATATAATTGATGTATAACATCATGGGAGCTTGTACAATGTGTTGGTCAATGATTTGGGGAAACAAAAACAGGTTATCACATCAAAAGGGTTATAATGGCTACACCATTAACCTCGAGTGGAGAAAGAGTCACAGTTACAATTTATTGCCGCCTGTAGAGGATATGTAGACATATTCCGATTTTGCAAGTATTTGTTGAGGAGGCAGGAAGAGGAGTTTGATGTGATGAACACAACTGTTTTTAAATGTATTTTACTGAAGTGTAGTTGATTTACAACATTATCTTAATTTCTGCTGTGCAGCAACGTGATTCAGTTATACTTATATATATCCTTTTCATATTCTTTTCCATTATGGTTTATCACAGGTTATGAATATAGTTCCCTGTGCTACACAGTAGGACCTTGTTGTTTACCTATCCTATTTATAATAATTTGCATCTGCTAGTCCCAAACTCCCAAACCATTCCTCCCCCACGTCCCCTCCCCCTTGGCAACCACAAGTCTGTTTTCTATTGTCTGTGAGTCTGTTTCTGTTTCATAGATATGTTCGTTGTATCATATTTTAGATTCCACATATAAGCAATATTATATGATATTTGTCTTTGTCTGACTTACTTCACATAGTATGATAATCTCTAGGTCTATCCATGTTGTCACAAATGGCATTATTTCATTCCTTTTTATGGCTGAGTTTTATTTCATTGTATATGTACCACTTCATCTTTCTCCATTCATCTGTCGATGGACACTTAGGTTGCTTCCATGTCTTGGCTATTGTGAATAGTGCTGCTATCAACATAGGGGTGGATGAATATTTTCGAATTAGCTTTTTCCGGTGCAATGCGTATATCCTGAATGGGTTTTCCCTTTGGTGGGCATATTGGCAGGATGTCAGTAAGAGGCCCATAGTGCCCACATGTTGGGTAAATGGAGACCAGTTTAACAAAGTAACTGCACGAAGCTGTGGGTGGTGAGCAGGGGCCCAGAGGGCATGTGGTGCTGGTGTCAGGGGGTGAGGGTCAGAGAGGGGTCCCCTGGGCTGGAAGCCCACTCTCTGCTGGGTGGATGGATATGGGAGAGCACCCCGGCCGCCCACAGGATGAGCAGCTGGGAATAGATCCCTGATGCCCCGCCACTGCCTGACTCCTCTGCGGCCCTGACCTGACCAGGAGCTGGTCCCTCCAGAGCAGATAGAGAGTGGGCAGAGTGGATCTGAAGGGCCAAGGGGAAGGTTCTAGCCCAACAAGAATGCAGGTGAAGACAAGCAAACTGAGCCAATAAATACCACAGTCACACAGGCAGGTAAGTTTCTTCCTCAAGACATAGTCCAGTGAGGGCCAGTGGGAGGGAGGGTGGGCAGTGGCTACTTCGCATCCTGTGGCTCTGTCGCCCTCAGGGCCCTAGGGGGTGGGTCTCTCTCCTCTGTGTTCAGCCAGAGAGAGTGTGAGAGTCTGCCGCCGAGCCTGGGGCAGGGCACACTCCACCCACCCACATTCCAGGAGGACCTACTCAAGGCGACCTCACCGATGTGAGACTGGGGACGTACTGGAACTGTGCATCCTGCAAGCAGAGCGTCTGCCTCAAAAGGCGGGGAAGGCCATGAAGCTTCTTTCCACACGAGGGGAATAAGCAAAATCATACAGAAGAGTGATCACCTTTATTTGGGTGGGGTAGGGAAGGCATGGGGACATACGATGAATCTTAGTCGAAAATGAGAAAGTCATCAGGGAAAACAACAAAGAAGTGGCTTAGACTAGAGCTCGCTACATACTTTTGATCCCACTCCACCATCAGGAAAAATATCTTGAAACTCCCGTGTGTGTGTGTGTGTGTGTGTGTGTGTGTGTGTGTGTGTGTTCGTGCGCATGCATGTGTGTGCCTGTACCGCCATCTTATATATGGTATATGAGGTGCGTGTATCTATGTATGTCTATGTAAAGAGGAAGTTAAACAGAAATAAAAATGCTTATGTTCCCTTTCCACTCTTGCTGATTGCAATTATTGGCAAAGGCAAAGGAAAAGATGAAGATGTAAGCACAGAAAGACATGGAGCCTGTTTGCTGGAAGCAACATTGGGGACAGGATGGGGAGGCATTAGGAGGACCCTGTCATGGGCCCTCGGGCCTCATCCACCTACAGGCATCTCATGGCCACTGGTCTAGAGAGCCTTCCTTGTCCACTTCTGTAAGTTTGGGAGATGAAGGTTTCACCAGGAAAAGAGAGGGGGATGAGATTATACAACATGTATAATCTTATGTGAGTGTTTCATTCTCTGTGCCCTCACCTTCCAGGGCTGTTTTGAGGATAAGATGAGATGGTGCATAAGGGAAAGTGCCTGTTCTTAGTAGGCGTTGAGATGACTGACATTATTTTAAGTCCAATTGGGCTGGAGCACAGAATACATGCTGAATATAATGGGAGAAAAGACAGATTTTAAGAGGCTTTAATTTGGGGCCCCAAGAGGAGCTGAGAGGGGCTTGGGAGCAAGGCTAAACTTGCCATAGGGTGCCATGAAGACTCTTCTGGGATGGGGCAGGTGGGGCTGAGTAGGGATAACAGGGAGGCAGGAAGGCAGGGTTCTAGCAGTTACACTCAGAGGGGAGGCTGGGAGGAAGGATCGTGTGTGAAGGAGTCTCTGCTCTCAGTGGGACTGGGCAGGGAGTGGGGAAAGTTGGGGTAGGGCAGGACTCTCATCCTGAGTGACTGTTGGTTGACATGCATTTATCCAACATGGAGGTCAAGGAGACCTTTGGCCAAGAACATAGTGAGTTTGGTTCGAGGCTCTGTCAAGTTCTGCTCTCATGAGACAGAATTTACTCCTTACGTTCTCTCAACTGCAGACCAAATCCACACCCTCTAGACTGTTCCTTGCAGAACGGCCCACACCCTAGAAACCTACCTTGACTGACCAAACCAACACTCCACCACGGATGAAGAACCCAGAAAGGTTCAGAGTAGTCCCATGGAATGTGCATTGCCCAATGCTGTGGAATCCAACCCAAAATGATTTCCTTGTTTTCTCTCCATGTCCTTAACTTGAGATATAAGACTGAGATATAAGAAAGTTGAGGAGGACAAAGTGCAATCAGCCTCATTATATTCAAACAAAAAGGCCACATGTATCTCTCTAATGACACCATAGCAAGTGCTTTGAAGTCAGCATTTGATTAAATGTATTATTATAAAAAGAGAAGAGGTTCCCTCAGCAAGTAGGGTATTATACACACACCTGGGGCTTTTTAAATAATAGCCACATGGACTGCTGAGGTCAGTAATACAACTTTGTCAGGTGAATATATTAGTAATGTGAAGCCCTAGAAAAATGAGTTACTGACAGTTTAAAATAAAGGATTTACTTCCCCAGTGTGTCACGTGGATCCAAATTAGTATTCTGTGCTCCTCTTGGGTATGGAGAGATTCAGAGTCTTTCATGTCTAAAACCTCACGATCAAGGGCAGATCTTTTGCTAGCCCTGGAGTCAGGATGGAAAAGAGGCTTCACATATGGTTTCATCACTGAGTTTTACTGTAAGACCATGGGAAAAAGATCTTCACTGCCTTTTATTTCATTAAAACACACTGTCTTTTTTTTTTTTCTTGACACTTTAAAAAATTAAAATGGAAATATTTTAGGATTCAAGCTGTCATTAGAACATATGTTTTATTTTTCCAGTGGGACTAAACATTTTTAGAATTTTCGTCCCATCCCTAGATTGGATAGAGTTAAATAACTCTGGAAGAAAACAGTCATCTTGGAATCATTCACTTCATTCAAAATAAGCTTCCCATATATTTATGTGCATGGAAATTTAGACTATGACTGACATCCAAATTAAAGTTAAAAATTCTTCTGATCCTTCCAACATGGTTTTGTTCAGGAAAACACTACCCTGTGATCACTGTTGTCTCTCCCTGGTCCCCCAGAGTCCAGATGTCTTGAAAGGACCAACATCTAAAATGAGCTGAATCCCATCCCCATGGCTCAAGTCCTTTTCTTCAAAACTTTGACATCGTGAGAACAGACCCTCTGAAGTCTTCCTGGGCACTCTCTTCTGGGTTGTCTTCAATGGACTGTGAATTTGGGGATCTCAATATCATGATTGGGTCTTTATAAAATGCCTCTTTCCTGTGAAAGCATTGAGCCTTGCATATATAAAGGGACTTGAATCTGAGCTGAACTTGTCCAAATTTGAATTAAATGGTGCAAATAGTATATGACATTTGTTAGCCCTACAGCACAAGTATTACAGCATGTAAGATTTACTAATCCATCTATTTCCAAGTTCTCAGAAGGACTTAAAAAATTATGTATGAAGAATTACTAAGTAATTTAGGATTACAACGCGTAACAAAATATTTAGCTAATTTCATTGATTTTCCCCCCTTACTATTGAACATATATGTATAATTAGCATGAAAAAATATTTATTAAATATTCAAAAATTTTCCATTTTTGACTTTGACAATAGGGTAAAAGATACGAGATTGCATTCTATTTCCCAAGAAACTTCTAATCTAATTAGAGGAAAAAACATAAGTATGAAAAAGGAACAAGTACAAAAACAAAGCTAAATGTTCATAATTTGGGACTGAAGTTTACGTTATTTGTTTTTAAGCTGTAATACAAATATTGGGGAGGAAGAAGGGTCTACCTTTTAGAGGTGAAAGGTTAATCAATGTGTTTTTCTAGATTAAACACTAGAAAATAAGAAATAGTTTAAATTGTATTATTTAATAGTTATTAATATTATGAATTTATAATAAATCAATTAAAACATGTATAAATTTAATGTGTAATACTATTACACAATAACAATAGTTTCAGCTAATAATAATAACAATAATAAAATAGTATTTATTAGTATGAAATACTAGCAAACAAAAATGTCTCCTTTGTCCTTCACTCCCAGTAGCATTTTTTTCCTCCTTTGTGAATGAGCCAATCCTATTTGTGCCTTGGACCCCAGGTCCTCCCCTTGGTCAAGAACATTTTTCCAGCAGGTGTCCCTACATCACTCTTCTCTTACTCTTCCGGATTGTTCTAGCAGAAAGCAAACATGCTGTTCCCAAGCCACAGGGGGACCATATTTATTTACTTTTAAAAAGAATTGCTGGTGCAAGTTCTCTTCACTTTCTTACTTCAGGACGTGCTATGTTGTGGGTGAAATGTTTAGAGGGTGCTGGATGCCAGAGATTACAATCCACCCATCATCTACCCATCAATCATCTATCTATCCATCTATCTGTCCATCCATCTATCCATCTATCCATCCATGCATCCATTCATCTATCTATCTATCTATCTATCTATCCATCCATCTATCCATCTATCCATCCATCCATCCATCCTTCTATCTCTCTCTCTCTATCCATCCGTCTATCCATCTATCCATCCATGCATCCATCCATTCATCCATCCATACATCGATCCATCCTTCTATCTATCACCTATCTATGTATCTATCCATCCATCCATCTATCATCTAAATTTCTACCTCAAAAAATTAAACCGTGATAGTATTTGGGCATAATTATTTCCCGTCTTCTCCACATATACACAATATATCTTATAATATACGTAATTTGAGAATGTTGTTATTTTTGGAGAAATTAGAATATTAGAGATACTTTATATTTTCTGTGATTTCTCCCACAAATATGGTTCATTCTACCTTTCCTCATGTGTGCCTACTACTGTGAATGTGTGCATATCTTTCCACATCAGTTTTAATGCTTTTATATGCACATTCATGAAAAATTTAGAGTATTGATTTGTTTTTTTTTTTGAATATAAACAGTATTACACTATATTTATGGCTTAGCAGTTTGCTTTTTGTATACAATACTATGCTTTCAAGGATCTTCCCATATCCATAACTCATGCTTCTCATGTATTATTTTGTCTAAGAATGTATTACCTCTATTTACCTTTCTTCTATAGCTGCTTATTCATTCATTTTACATTTTCTGTTTGTTTGTTTTTTTTCAGATAGTACAGATGCTAGTATTTCTGTAATATAGCTAAAGAGGAATTGCTGGATTGTAGGGAATGTGCAATTTTAATTTTAATAGAAACTGCCAGAATATTGCCAGCATGGCCTGATTAGTCCATCATGTTGCCGTATTTTCAGGGGGCGGACACGTGCAGAATGCCAGGGTGCACAGCACACATATCTGTGCTCACAGTGTGCAGATGGTCGTGTTGGACTGTCCAGGTTGGGCTCAGGCTTGCTTCAGGGTCTCCACTTCTGGGTCCAGGATGCGGGAGTTGTGCCTGCCAGAGCACGCTCTTCTCCTGGTCCGTTGTGATGGAGACAGAGGGTCAAGTGGAAGGTCCAACTGGTGTGTCACTCCAGCCTGTGTTCCACCGGCCAGATGAGACACATGGTCCATCCAACATCTGTGGGCAGAGCCCAGCTCTGTTTCCTGGCAACGGCACAGAGGAGAGATTCTACTCGGGGATGGGGACAAAGACCCCATGTGACCCTGGTGTCACATGGGTCCACCCAGCAGCAGTGATGGGCACAATTTCTTCTGGCAATGCTCCATCTTGTTGACTGAACCTCTTTTCCTAATATAAGGAGGGGAAATAACCTCATTGCCACTTTAATTTAGGTTCCTTTGCTTAATGGTGAGGCTGGGTTTCTTTTCATGTGTATAGTGGTTATTTGTATCTTATTTTTCTGCAAATTCCTTGTAAAGAGTACTTTGTCAATTACCCTACAGTGTGTGGTCCCTTCCTGCTTGTGGGAGGTATTTTTTTTAATTGATGTATATTGTAGATACTATTCTTCTGTTATATCTGAAGCATCTCTAATCCCCCAGTCTTTTACTTGACTTTAACTTTGATTAAGGTACCTTGTCACGGAGGAATTTTTAATTTTAAAATGATTACACTTCTTTAATCTGATGTTTGTATTTTTCTTCTGTGACTTCAAGACTATGTGATTATGAAGATAACTGTTATGTGTTTACATTTTATTCAGATTTGGTCTCCTGATGTAGGAGTTAGTCACACATTTAGACTTATTTATGGTGTAAGACAGTCATGTAACTTTTAAAATGATATTTGGCAAGTTGCCCCTCCATCCTTTACTGATATTTATTATCTGGTCCTTCCTTTCCTTCACTGCTTTAAAATGGTGATTCCTGAAGACTCCAGCTCCAGATGTACTGGGTTCTCTCCAATTCGCTCTTCTTTCCCTTTCATGTGTCTGATCTCCTGTGAAGCGTCACTGTTGTTATCTGTGTAGCTTGTTGATGTGTCTTGATAGCTGGTAGAACAAGTCACTCCTTCCCCTTCGTTTTAACATTTTAAATTGTGTCTGTGACTTCTGGCTTCTGCTTAGGAGACAGAAAGCTAGAAAGATGTTGCTCCCATCCACAAAGAAGAACGAGCTAGATAATCTCCCAAAACATAATTTTAATGTTCCTGCAATAGAACTGAGGTTTTATGGCAACCAACTAACCTAAAATCTAAGGAAAGATCAGTGTTTCTGAAAAAGATTTTATCTGAATAAAAGAGAAATAAGAAGTCAGATTTCTGGGACTTCCCTGGTGGTGCAGTGGTTAAGAATCTGCCTGCCATTGCAGGGGACAGGGGTTTGAGCCCTGGTCTGGGAAGATCCCACATGCCGTGGAGCAAATAAGCCCATGTGCCACAACTACTGAGCCCATGAGCCACAACCACTGAAGCCTGCATGCCTAGAGACCGTGCTCCACAACAAAGAGAAACCACCACAATGAGAAGCCTGCGCACTGCAATGAAGAGTAGCCCCTGCTCCCTGCAACTAGAGGAAGCCCGCACACAGCAACGAAGACCCAACATGGCCAAAAATAAAAATAAATAAATAAATACATTTATAAAAAAAAAATCAGATTCCTATTTTAGAAAGAGCAGTTGTGTGTCCAGGTGTCTGGATTGGGGTTACAGTTGGGGACAGAGCCATGGAAATGAACATAGTGTCACTAGTTAGGAGTTAAATGTGGGGAAGGTACTTAGGGGTGCTCTTGGGGTCCTGTCTGTGCAGCAGAGGAGAAGGAAACAAGACTGGGCAGGAAAGAAGCTGGGTTGCTGTGCAGCCCAGGGAAAGGTCTTAGAGGATGCTTGCGAGGACCCTGGAGCTGAGACAGATGTTCAGAATTGTCCCTGTTGGGGGCAGGGGGCCACATATTTGTAGCCAAGCAGTCCCAAGGGAAACTGCCCATCTGAAAGGTGAGACATTTCTCCCTTTAAACTCCTTCAAGGTATGCTCCCCAAAAGTTGCTGCTATAAAAACTGAATGTTTGTGTCTCTCCCAAATTCATATGTTGAAGTCCTAACTCCCAATGTGATGGTATTTGGAGGTGGGGCCTTGGGAGGTGGTGAGATCATGAGGGTGGGGCACTATAAATGGGATTAGTGCCTTTATAGCCAAGCTCTGAGAGCTCCCTTGCCCTGAGAGGCCACAGCGAGAAGATGCTCTCTATGAGCCACAGAGAGGTCCTCATCAGATGTGGAACCTGCCAGTACCTTCACCTCTTCTCCCAGCCTCCAGAGCTGTGAGAATTACATGCCTGATGCTCACAAACCACACAGACTGTACTGTTGTTGTTGAAGCAGCCCCAACAGAGAAAGACAGTTACATTTTGGTCTATGAAGGCCTTGTAAAGGAAGAACAACCACTTGGATAAAATGCACTGTTGATGTCACCTAACGATGTAATTTGCTGCTGTAGGGAGACTGGCAAGTGTGTTAATGGTTTGTCTTGTACTCATATGTGTCAAACAGTGATGGATCAGGTGTCAGCCTCATGTGTGTCTGGCTGCCCTCCTGCATGTCACTGTTCACCACTTCTCAGCAAACTTATACTCCTGGGGTGAACTGCACAGGCTAGGTGTCCGTCATCTCTCTCAGGTGATGCCTCTCACATTGCTTTGGGGAAAACCCAGAAGTGCTGCAGGAACTGCTGAGCCTGTGCCATCTGAGGGTGAAAAGTGAGCAAGAAGGACAAAGTATAATTCTTTTAAAACTATTTTAGAGACACAAGTGATTGCTTGGTGTGAATGTTCCCTCCCACTGAAATTGTTGAAGGGACTGGCTTCGTGTTTAGAGTGAAGCATCTTCTGTTTTCCTTCCTGATTCTTCCTTTTCTGAATGTTTTCTTATTTGTATATTAAAAAAAAAAAGATTTAAAATCCTAAGATGAGAAAGAGTCAACCTGACAATAATTCAGAAATCCATGGAAGTTTGTGTCTGTAGATTTCCCACCTTCAACACCTGTAACCTGGGTGCACTATTTTATCTTTCAAAGATTCCTAGTCAGCAGATGGTACCTGCACCAGCTCAAACAAACCCCAGGACTGAACCAGCATAGAACCTTCCCAGTAGACTGAAGACCAAATCCAGTTCTGTGGGGAAACACGAGGGAGAAGTAAATTACTATGGAGAACAGTATGGAGGTTCCTTAAAAAACTAAGAATAAAACTAGCGTATGACCTAGAAATCCCACTACTGAGCATATACCCTGAGAAAACCATAATTCAAAAAGAGTCATGTGCCACAATGCTCATTGCAGAACTATTTACAATAGCCAAGATATAGAAGCAACATAAGTGGCCATCGACAGATGAATGGATAAAGAAGATGTGACACATGTATACAATGGAATATTACTCAGCCATAAAAAGAAACAAAATTGAGTTATTTGTAGTGAGGTGGATGGACCTAGAGTCTGTCATACAGAGTGGAGTAAGTCAGAAAGAGAAAAACAAGTATGTATGCTAACACATATATAAGGAATCAAAAAAAAAAAATGGTTCTGATGAACCTAGGAGCAGGACAGGAATAAAGACGCAGACATAGAGAATGGACTTGAGGACACAGGGAGGGGGAAGGGTAAGCTGGGACGAAGTGAGAGAGTGGCATGGACATATATACACTACCAAATGTAAAACAGATAGCTAATGGGAAGCAGCCACATAGCACAGGGAGATCAGCTTGGTGATTTGTGACCACCTAGAGGGGTGGGACAGGGAGGGTGGGAGGGAGATGAAAGAGGGAGGGGATATGGGGATATATGTATACATATAGCTGATTTACTTTGTTACACAGCAGAAACTAACAAAACATTGTAAAACAATTATATTCCAATAAAGATGTTAAAAAAAAAAAAAGATAGCATAGCTACCTTGTTTGATACCACTCAGTTGTTAGTTAGGGGAGCAGTGATTTGATTTGAAATCTGTTTGCTTACAAAGTTCATGTATTTTTCCAGTTAAGATGCTGATCTGGAAACCTTGTTTGGTAAAATTTGGATTTTGCAGTTTCCCTACTCTTGCCATTACCTGTAGGTAGAATTTTGACTTTTGGATATTGTTTATTTTACTTTTATTGTAAAATTTACAATAAAATTTTAAATTAAAAAACAAAAACAAACAAGCAAAAAAAACCAAAAAGCTTACCTTCATCTTTTTGTGTGTTTTTAGAATGGAATAATCTGTAGGATAGTATTTATTTTGGTTTTAGTTTATGAGAGTATTAGCAAGCCCATGATTAACTGAGCACCTACTATGTGTCAGGTGTTTTAACCCTGGAGGCCCTGACAGGTCACTAGGATGATACAGAGGGAAGAGGAGAATGTCACAGAGAGGAAGTGACACAAATGAGGGAAACAGGGAAATTATAATTTAATTCTCGTTCCTGGCCATAGTTATGCACCACAAGTCACGGAATTAGTATGTGTTGAGCCCCCTGCTCCTGGGGAACATAGAGGGAGGCTCCTGAGAGCCTCTGGTCACAAAATTTTCATTGATCAATTAATACATGACCTTGTTGTATGTGTGTTTCTATTTGAATGTGCCTTATTTAACATGTATCGTTGGTTCATTGACACAAAAATGTTAAAACGTGGCACTGAATAGACAGCAGAGAAGACCCTTGTTTAGAGTTTGGAGCTGAAACAAGTCAGAGTGTCTCCTGGTCCAACCTGGGAATGTGCCCTCAGGATAGCTCAGAGGTGTCCCTGCTCTTCATGGGCCCAGCTCTGCAAATGACCAAAAAGCCCTGCAAGGTTGATTTGGGAGTTAAAAATCACTTTCAGTGAATAGGCTAATTCCCAAATATAGAATCTGTGAATAATGAGGATGGATTGCAGACTGGGGTCCAGGGATACATTGTATTACAACCATGATCTGGTCTCTCACATGTGCTTGAAATCAGTAAGGACTATACTAGAATTTAGGCAATATCTGCTTTATTTGCTTTCAAAATCGAGTTTAAATTAAACAGTCTTCGTAGTTGTACTTGGAATGTCTGTGCCCCGAGTTTCTGGCGAGTTTAGGAAGATGTGGCTCCAGGAATAGTCAGGACCTGGATCAGGACGGAGGGGAGATGTGAGCTGGGCAGGCTCCCTCCTGTCTGGACCCCATACAGATGTGCTCAGGAGATCCCATTGTCCCCAAAACGCATCTCAGAAATGTGAGAAGCTTCAGGCGTTCTCTCGTTCACCCTGCACTTTTCCAAATGGACACAATGCAGATAAAGAGAGGCATGTGGGTCCCTGTTCCTGTGTTTGTGCCTTTATCTCATCATTTTTCTCCACTTTGGACAATTCCCCAATTCATGTTCACTACCTTAAATAATGTTTAAAATCTCAAAAGTCCCCAAAGCAGTGCATTCTTTTCTGAATTCACGCTACATAGGATTTATTAAATACAAACTTTGACTTTTTCTATTCTACCAGAAGGAAAGCAATGACATGTCTTCTCTACATGTTAGCTCATCATTTTTAAGTTTCCGTTGGATTCTGTTTCTTATCTTTTCAAACCAAAGTAATTGTAGAATTACCAATTTTTAAATTGATTAATAGGAACCGTTACATTGTATAACATCATGAAACGTTAAAAGTGATTACTTTGACAATATCAAATGTGAATTCAGCATTAAAGATGATTCTACAATTTTTTTTCCATATTAAAATAAAATTTAAATCCTGGCACATCTGTGCCAAAAGAAATATAGTAGGAAACTCAGAATTAGTTTTCTTTCTTTCTTTTTTCAATTTTCACTTAGGCAGAAATATACAACAATAATGGAAACAGAAAAAAAATAGAAAGACTGCATTTTAAAAATGTATAAATATATTTGACAAATATCTAAGCGCTTAATACCTCTGATGATATAGAGAGAAATAATGCATGAACCCTCTTTTCTGAACACTCATATCCTCAAGGAAGAGAGACTTATGAATCTTAAAAATCATATATCTATTGGATACACACTTTAACAGAGAGAAAATAATAAATGTCATGGCAGCAACAGAAAGATCAGCTATACACAGTGATGTGAGGGGAAAGTTTATTACTTTAATTTTGGCTCAGGGCACAGACTCTTCTATGAATTTTGGGTTGTTAAAAACTTCCGTTACCCATAACTGCACTTGGCAAAAGGATATTAATTATATTAATTGATAAAAATCAGTGTAACTGAATTTGGCTCCTTGAAGCTTGTCTTTGTTTCCATCTTTCTTGCATAACATACATCCCTTGACCTTGTACCTTTCATGGGACCCCGTGCCCATGGGTCCCACACTTGCAGGCTTGTCCACCATCCAGGTGGATTAACAGGTCTAACTGCTATGGAGTAAGTCATTTTCTCAAATGACTTAAAGGCTTAAGTTTTTAAGCCTTTAAGAAACTGAAGAAAACTTAAAGTTTTTCTTCATCCTTATACAAAATTGCTTACCCATCAGTTCTTTGCACCTTGCTCTGTGTATGGAAACAATTTCAGTAGACGGGAGCTTGGGTTACAGCAGACACAGAAAATTACACGTATTGGAACAAGCCACCTTGGTTCCTATTGAAATTCCCCTAAATAAATGCTCCCTGGGAATCTGTTTCCTCGGCTACTCTGTCATCTGGGTTGTAAGAGCCTTGGCTCTTTAGGAACCTGAGCAGATATTGTGGCTGAGAGGACGGCTCGCTGTTCTCACATTGTTTCCTGTACTGAGATGGGGAGCACTTTCCCAAGCAAAGCTTGAGGCAACAGCCAAGTATTTTCACCCCCTGCAGCTTCTGACAATGGGAACTGGTCCCGGCTCGCTCATAGAAACGGAGGGCTCTTCCTTGGTAGCTCACAGCATAATGCATCCAAAAGACGGCTTCAGGATAATAAATGGTCGGTGGTTGGAGCTCCCAGTGAATCCCAGGGAAGCCCTGAATGTACATAGATCACCCTGTGGGAGCCCAACTGGGAGAGTCTGGACATGAGCACATCATAGCCCGGCTAAACCAGAACTGTCTGTCCAGGGAATTCCAAACAGAGCAGGAGATGATCAGCCAGTGTGTTTTGCTGTGTGGCTCTTGTCCTGATATGCAGAAGAGAGAAAATGGCAAAATGGGGCGCTGGGTCCAAGGGGTGCTTTCTTTGTCTTCCTCCAACTCTTGGAACAAAACAATGACCTCCTTGACCCAAATGTGAAATGAACATAATGGCTTTTGATGTTCGAGTTGAAGAAAAGCATGTAGATCACATCATGTGAGTGTAAAATTCTAAGGGACGGTTCTAAGCTTAAGAAGTGCCCCATGCAGGGCTCGTGAAATGGGTTAACTGTCTAACATCTTTTCCGAAGTTCATATTCTAGCCCAGTCTTCGGCGACGGTGACTGTTAGTTGGTTTCCATTCAAGTTCAATGAAGTCTGCTTCTCATTTTCTATCTCCCCCTGCCTGGGTCCCAGGACAAACTGCCTCCAAACCCCAGATAGAAGTGAGAGGACCAGGGGAGCTGGCATTTCCAGTTAAGGAGACAGTGTCCCGAACGAACTGGGACACACAGAGCCCCATGGATGCTGAGCAACTAGTTAATAATATGGGGGTGGGTGGTGTTTGCAGGGGCCGCTCTCAGCAAGGGGTCGAGTCTGTGGTTAATTCACTGCACGCTGGGCAGACGGGGATGTGACTTGGCCAGAATCCTTTGGCCAAGAAATGTCCTATTAAGATGGAGGTCCTGACTCCCTGATTGTGATTTCCCATTCTAGTTGATTTTGTTCACATGGAAAGATCTCTCTTTAATCACATCAGGGTTTCTCTTTTCTTTTAAAACACTCAGTTCTGTCCGGATTTTTACGTTCTTTAAAGTTTCTGTGGTTATTTTTCCTTTTCCAATGCAGTATTCGGGGAAAGCTTGAAAGTGACTAAGCATTTTCTTTACTACTTGCTTAGCACAGCCCCTCCTGGGTCATGTGACCTTTTAAAACTTCAGTGGTGCTGATTTTTGAATGAAGTTATGAAGTTTTGTCCCAGAGGGAAAACTTACATGCTGAACATCATTTTATTTTATTTTTTTCTCTACAGCATCTGTTTATTTCTTACATCTTCATAGAGAGGTGTATTGGTGTTTACATTCAGTCTGGGTTTTAGAGAAAGTATATTAACTAAAATTTCCTGGGATCCATAAGACAGCAGTAAAGAAACCTCCTGGCAGTTGGCCTTTAAAATTCATAGCTCTTCTGAGAAAATAATGAATGGCCATTTTTTTTCCACTGGATTTTTTTTCAATAGTTAAGATTTCTCCTATTTTATCAAAGCGGAGAGAGAACAGCAATACATTCCTACTGTCCATTAAATGTAAGTGCGGAGGCTTAGGACGCTCACTGGCAGAGGTGCTCCCCTTATGTTTGGCAGCTAAATGATGCACGTTGTGGCCGTTGAGGTTTAACTCAATGGTGCAAAAAATTGAGGATTGATATTGGAGACAAACACCAACATGGGCTCTGGAGGCCCTGCAGCAGTCAGGGTCCAGTGATTGGGCAGAAACCACACAGAGACTGGAAAAGAAAAATGCAGTATCAAGAATTATTAGCTATACTAGAATGTTGGCCTCAATGCTGGATTGGCTAGAAAGGGAAATAGAGAACTTTAAGAATAGAGAATGGAAGATATGGAGAGATATGGGGGTGGACCCAGCTCTAGGACTGAAGATGGAGCATGGGGGGATTTGGTGAGTCTGGAAGAGGGTGGGGTCCAGACCTGGTGGGAGAGTGTGTGGCTGTAGCTCGAGGAATTGGACAGGATGTTTGCTGAGTGGGATGTTTAAGGGGCTTAGCAGGACCCTGGGTGGGTGTCAGGGGAGCCATCGGCTGGGAAGTGCTGAGCCTCAGAACTCCTGGCTGCCCACTCGGTGTCCACGGGATGCCCCTGAGCGGCTGGCCACACCCACAGCAAGAATCTGGTGTCTGCCGCTGGGCTGCGCAGAGCTAGAACACCCTGGAACTGGGGAGATAAGCCCCTTCCTCCTGCAATGTCTTTGCTGCACCTTCTATTAATAAAGTTAGCACTGTGTCAGAGGGAAAATGAGGAATGTTAGTAGGGCCTCCTGCATCGTTGCTGAGCAGGCGATGAAGTGTGGGCTTGGACTGGAGACTGATGAATTGGTATCTGTCCATCCTCTATTGCTGCTCCGTTGTCTGGAAGAAGTGGAGGGTTTGCCAGGTAGCCCCTCTCCCCTGCACAATGGGAACTTGGACTTGGACCTCAGCATTAAGACAAGCCCAAGTCCTGCACCTACATGCCAAGGTCAGAATGGACTTTGCTGTAAAGTAGATTAATAGGCACACCTGTGTAAGAGTAATTTGTGTATGTGCAATATGGGGCCATTTTGAGAAAAGTCTGTAAACATTTTACTTGATCAGTTATGAATGAATGTTGGACCTTTTCTGTCATAGGGTTTCACATGTAAAGAAATTTGGAGGTTGGTTTTCGCACACAGCCACAGGTGGGTTGTTACCCCAGCACACCAAGAAGTAATGTAAGGGGGCACTCATGTGGCTGTAATTATACAGACCAACACACTGATGGACAAGGGGATATTAATCAAAATAAATCCCATTGTCCAGGACATGATGAAATTCTAGGAATGAAAGACAATAGATGAGAGAAATCCTCTTAAAAAAAATTGCTTCCTCAATGCATTTCAGGAAAGCATTTCAGGGCAATCATGTGCTCATGAAACATTAGTCCTTGCTTGCACCAAACTGGAGGGAAAAGACTCCCCACAATATCCCAACTGAGTAACTAAAATCGAATTAAAATAACCAATGAAGACATCGAAAAAGTGATAGCGAATGTGAAATTATAATCAATCTTTAAATCACAAACTTGGTATCTGAAGAGGAGCTCTAAAGCTTTCATCCTTAAAGCCTCTGATTAAAAAGGTTAATATATAATTTTTTTGACTGTGACACACACAACATTACGGGCCTGGAAGCACTAATTGTAAGACCCATTTCAGGCTGAGTTACCCTCGGCAACGTGGATACCTTCGTCCATCTTTCTTCTGCCTCCTCATCTCCACTTCCAGGCCTCCCACCCCCTCCCAGCTGGTTACCCGGCAACTGTCACACTCAGAGGCTCAGAGTCCACGCCTAGCCCCGCACACTTCCTCAGGTGATGTATCCTGGGGTGCGGGAGGCCAGGGAAGCATCTGACAGTGCTGATAATGGGCCTCTGATTTACTTACAGTCACACGTATTGAATTGTATTTAGATTCTATTCTCAGAAGTAAAGCTGGACAATTTCAGACAACAGCAAAAAGCCAAGGGCTGGGTTCATTTTGGGAGGAGAGGATTTTTCAAGACATCTTTTATCTCAACTTAGAGGTCATGTCTTCACTTGGGAGACAGGTCTGTTCAGCAGTCTCCCATCCCCTGAAGCCAGAAGAGAAGGCCCAGCAGAAGATCGAGTCACTAGGGTTTGAGGGAGGTCACCCGGCCCTCTGCAGGAATCTTTCAAACAACACCCCCTGCCTGGAGTTTGCTCCATGTTAGGGACTCACTGGTACCTTTAGAGCAATATTTCTGTTGCCTAAACTGAGTTGCAAGAAGAGTGATGGAGATTTGCCCATTAAGTGAATAGGAGAAAAACTTGAATTTTTACCTAAAACATTCCTAGCCCAGCGCTTCCCAAATATTTTGGATCCATAAACTCCTTTTGCAATAACATCTAATGAGTCCCATTAGGAATTTTCTCTTTTATAAAAGCATTTCATCTGTTACATAATAAAGCAGTGATTTAATTTTAAAAATTTAAATTGAAAAAATTCTTTTAGTTCAGAATATCATTAAAATTTTATTCTAATTTGTATTTGTACATAGTCTGTAGTAATGGTTAAAATTTAAAGACACATTTTCATGTTTCACATTTAACAATTTTACATATATTGTTTATTTTAAATTAAATATTTATGCTTTATTATGAATAATTTGGCTAAAAGTGACATCTCATTTAATTTGATATCAAATGATGTTAAGAAATAGATGAACTTTTTTAATTCTTAATTTTGTTTTATTATAGTTTTCCATCAGAGTATATGAAATCCACTGAATCACAGAGGATTTTACAATTTTTGCAAGGTATAAGAAAGATACAAATGAAAAAAAATTCGGCAGAAGTTTGTTTATATACAAGTGTTAGATATTGTGTTTACAAACCAAAGTATATCTAATTTCTTTTTTTAACATTTTATTTAAAATATTTTAAACCACTTTATTGAGAGGTATGAGTGACAGAAAAAAAAACTGTACATATTTAATGTATACAACTTGATGAGTTTTGAGACGGTCTATACCTGTGAACCATCACCACGATCTGTACCATAAACCTATCCCACACCTTCAAAAGTTTCCTCCCAAACTTTTATGTATGTATGTATTTATGTATGTATCTATTCATCTATTTATTTTTGTGGTAAGAGCACTTAACACATGATGTGTCCCCTTAACAAATTTTAAGCATGTATACAATACAGTGTTATAACTGCAGACACTCAGTTGTATATTAGATCTCTAGGACTTATTCCTCTAGCATAACTGAAACTTTGTACCTTGACTAATACTTCCCCATTTTCCCCTCCCTCAGCCCCTGGTAACCATTCTCTGCTTCTATGAGCTTGACTATTTTAGATTTTTCATGAAAGTGGAATCATACAATATTTGATATTCCTCCAAAGGATATGTACAAATGGCCAACAGGTATATGAAAAGGCTTGACATCACTAATCATCAGGGAAATGAAAATCACCAGTTAAGATGGCTATTACAAAACAAAACAAAACAAAATCAAAACAAAGATAATATGTGTTGATGGGGATGTAGAGAAAAGGGAACACTTGTGCACTGTTGGTAAGAATGTAAATTGGTGCAGGCACTATGGAAAATAGTATGGAATTTCCTCAAAAAATTAAAAATGGAACTGCCATATGACCCAGCAATTCCACTTCTGGGTATATGTCTAAAGGAAATGAAATCAGTATCTCAAAGAGATATCTGCACCCCATGTTCATTGTAGTATTATTCACAATAGCCAAGACATAAAAACAACTTAAATGTCCAATGATTGATGAATGCATACAGAAAATGTGGTATATACACACAATGGGTATCAAATAGATATAAAACTTGTGATTATATCCTGATATATGAAGTCTCTGTATTTTGAGATTTGTATAATCAGTTGGTTCACTTTTAATAACCTGCATATTATTTTCCAATTATGATATACAGGAACTTCAGTCTGTTACTTGCAATTACTTCCTGTTGTACATTTCGGGTGTGATTAGAATTTTGTCTAGGTGAGCTAAGGACATAATAATCATCGTAATTTTCCTCACATTGTCTTTGAAATACTAAAATAATTTTGTTTGAATTTGCATTTGTAAAAGTCAATATTTTCATCTGACTGTGCTTTTGGGTGTTTTTCTCACTCTGGTAAATGAAATGCAAATGCTCATCTTTTTTTTTTAGTTAAGGAAAGTTTTCTTCTAGATTATCATTTTAAGTTGGTTCTTTCATTCTGTTTTTTTAGTCTCTTTAGGAATAAATTTTATAAATATATTGATCTTTGTTTCTGCTCCTTACATGTCTTATTTCTCTTTGAAAATTTTCATCATTTTGCAAATGTATTCTACTTTCTGCAACTTGTCATTTATAACACTGATTCCCTTTCCCTTGGTGTTGATTCAGAGCTGTAATGATCTTAGTATCATCTTATCTCTCTAATTTTTATATTTCTTATTTTTTCTTTATTTCTTCTAGCTTTTTCTTTAATCTCAGTCCATTGTGTTATCCTGATAATTTTTATAGAGTCCATGTGTTCTTTTTTTTTTGAAAATACAAATAATTTTAACAAATACCTATTTGTCTATATTATAATTTTACAAAATAGTTACAGTATATTTTACAAACTATGTTCTGTCCTCCTTTCGGGGGAAATATTTTTCCTTGACTAGCAAGAGTTTCATTCAGGTCAGGCATTTCTTCCTTGTGTGGATGGATTGTCTTGGGGCTTTTCTCTCCTCAACAAAGTGTCTTTCTATTTGTCATGTTAAAACTTAATTTATAGTTCTGTAGGATGGATACTTCCTTAACAGTTTATTATTTTTATGCTCTTGGGGAAAACTATAAAGCAGAAGGCATTGACAAGAGCAAAGAGGGGCATGTTGTAGTGATAAAAGCTTCAACACAAAGCAGGTATGGCAATTCTAAATCTGTATACATCTTTATAATGTAACTTCAATATATGTGGACCAGAAAATGACAGAAGTAAATGAAACAAAAGTAGAGAACTCCGTTATCACGGTCAAGGAGTTTGATATACTTTTCTTATGAGTAGACAAAAAATAAGAAAGTTTTAGAAGATATATGAACAACTGAGGTATGCAAAGTATCTTGAGAAGATATGATTTGAACAAAATTATTAAGAAAGTTTACATACTTGATGTGTGTGTATATACTGCAGTCAACAATGGTAGAGTATGCACCATATCTGAGCACAAATGAACATTTATAAAATTTGCCATATGCCGGTGTGTTAATTCACTACTGATAGAAAATGTTGCCTTTGAGCCAGCACAGTCGATAGGGGCTGGGTTACCCCCCCCCCCGCCCCCGTACCATTACTTTAGACTCAATATCTATCCATCTATCTCTCTGTCGCCATCTATCTACCTGTCTAGCTAATAGGTATCTATCTTGATCTGGATATATAAATACACATATTATTTTGCTCTTTTCCATTTGGGAGATTGAGAATCAAATAAACATGTTTATAACTAAATGGATTTGTTGAACTATTATAGGAAGGGCTAAACACAGTTTCAGCCTTAATTTCGACTCCTTTGACCAGCTGGTTCCCAAAGGGTCAACCTTTCAATGCTGGCTCTTGCTCAGTTTCTTTCAAGGATCCTTGCACCCTTGTCTTTTTTACATTCTGATTATTGTTTGGTGATCTGTGGAAGCTTAAATAAAAGTTCAGAGAATATGTATATTTATACTCATGTTTAAAACTAGCAAATTGTGGTTTTCTTCTGGCCATGAAAAAATATCAAATTCCCATGACAAAGGCAGCAGAGTTAAATCATATGGGATATTACGAAAGCTCAGCCATGGTGAGCTTCAGTGTGGTGGGATTAATGTTGAAATATATTGTCCTTCACAATGAGCTTGTCTTTTATTTTTCCAGCTGCATTTAGAAACATCATATCAGTGAAGTCTCCCAACAATTCTGGGAGAAGGGCATTCTTTTACCTGCTTTACCGATGCATTTACATTTCACTGATGATGGCACTGTAGAAAAGATTTACAAAAATAACCGTAAATCCAGTGTTCAAGGTAGAACACAGTGCTCTTTCCACTAAGAGGTATAAGCAAATTTAAGACCAAATATAAGGTCTTTACGTCTTAATTTCATTAAGTTGAATCAGCTTAGATTGTGTCTACAGTGCCATTTCCTTGGATAATTTGCCTCATCCAATAAGACATATTTACCAGCTACTGAAATGTGTTAAATGTAGTAATTTAAGTGAAAAATAATAAAAATAACTTTTTTTTTTTTTTTTTTTTTTGCAGTACGTGGGCCTCTCACTGCTCTGGCTTCTCCTGCTGCAGAGCACAGGCTCCGGACGTGCAGGCTCAGCGGCCATGGCTCACGGGCCCAGCCGCTCCGCGGCATGTGGCATCTTCCCGGACCGGGGCACGAACCTGTGTCCCCTGCATCGGCAGGGAGACTCTCAACCACAGTGCCACCAGGGAAGCCCAACAATAACTGTTTCTTAATCATGGGGTCTGTGCCAGGTACTGAGCTAAATGTCTCATATAAATAGAGAGCTTCAATGCTTTTTATCCGATGGCATGGATTCTCTTTTATAACCACTATGCACTGGTCGGCACACTTTTAACTGCTGTATCAAGACTGGTCAGAGGTATTTAGTTGGTAAGAGATGACCTAGTATCCCATCACAAGTGAACAGCTCTGCAGATAACTTGCTAACCACTGTGCCCTCTTCCCGTTACTGTGTCAAGGTCAAGTAATGCCAATGGTGATCACAAAAGATTCTGAAATGATCTTTGCTAGTGTCAATAACATATAGACGTTATTGCCCTTTCCTCATGGACATTTACAAATGATAACAATGTACAGTTTACAGCAGCATTCCTCAAAATGTGGTCCATGAAGTACCTGCATTAAAATTACTTGGGAATCATGTTAAAAATCCAAAATTTTGGGCCTCTTCTACTGAATCAGATTCTCTGGAAAAGGCACTGATGTTTTAACAGACATCTTGGGTCCTTCTTACCACACTAAAGTTTGATGGTCACTGCCTTAAATAAAACCTAGGACATTGCAAGGAAAATATGATTTGAAATGCAAAGTAATGCCTTTATGTGGAACAATAATCCTTTTTGTGGATTATTTCATTTCTCAGTTAAAACAATTAAATTAGCTTAATGTTGCTTATGCTACTAAACATCAAATAGTGTATAAATATTCGAGTCAACTTAACATCTGAAGAGTTGAAAGGATAGCAGTCAAACACCACTGGAATAAAATAATTTCATAAAACTTCTAAAATATTAAGCACCTTTAAGGGCCAGGTTCCAAAGGATGGAATGTGGTGTGTTATCAGAATGATGGTTGCGATGACGACGTAATACAGCTTGTAAGGAGTTTTCCCAGCACCCCTGTTTTGCTGAACTAATTAGCATCCCAGTTTGCACACCAACACACACATCCCTCCTCCTGTGACAATGGCCCTCACCAGCCAGACTGTGCTGGACTTGGCTTTCCTTTGTCTGGGAGTCTCAACTGGTCTTATTTAGCTGACATGGGAAGGGACAGGTGTTTACTCACCTGGACTGAAGATGGTTGGTGGAGGTCATCTATTTCCTAAGGATCTAAATTTATAGTGATCAGTGGTGGGACAAATACTATGCAGGCCATTGTTATAGGTTCCTGTTTCAGAATGATTAATGTCAACGATCTTCTTACTAGATCTGTATATATTAGTTCCTGATAATCAGTTTACATGGACACTGGCCATTGCTATCAATCAAAGCACTTCTGACCCTAAAATGGCAATAGCTTTATATCATGGGAAAGGTATTATACAACCCTAACTCCAACTCAGCCTGGGGCCACACCTCCTGGTGACTCTCCCTGGAGAACTTTCTGTGAGTTCATGTAGGTTTGGGTCAGTCTGATGAATGACACTGAAAAACATACCTGGAAGATTCTCATGGTTATGCAGCTGCTTTCTTTTATGTGATAGAGTCATATAATTAGATGACACACTTAATAAAATATTTACTCACATATTGCCCACATAATCCCAAACAAGCACAAAAAATCATTCATTCTTTTCTGAGGGATCCAGTTTTAACTAGTGAACAAAATGTTCTTGTTTTGTATTCTAGCTACAAACTTCCTTTCTCATATTTTTCAAATTTCTAAAAACTACCTTCATTTCTACTGATACCTTTTCAAAAAATTTCAAGTTGCTTCCACTTCCCACCCCTCTGCCTGGCATTTGTAAGTGTAGTTAGTGTTTTCCACTGGACGTGGAGAACCAAACACATTATGACCAAAAGGAAAAAAACAAAAAACAAAAAACCGACACTTGAACCCTGGGGGTTCTGAAACTGATTACTATAAATCTATGTCATTTGACAGCTGTAAAAGTCAAGAGGAGGAAATGTCTTCCAAGTAGACATAAGTAACCTTTGACCTCTTTTCTCTGAGTAGTTTCAAACTGAATTTTTCACCACTTTCAAAAATCTAGAGAGTGGAATTAGGCTCTGCAGCATAATTATGGAAATGACATTTATTGTATGAACAATAACATCATCATTTGCTTCGCAGTCTTTCAAGAACCTCAGGGGCAGTCATTCAATGTTTAAAATATAATCACTTATTCTGATTCAATTTAGAGGCACTTAAGCCATTTACTTGTGGTTTAGAATTATTTTGTCAACAAATCACGTGCTGACTTCATGCTCAGATGTTAGAAAAGTGAGTCACGGCTACATACCCGCAAACTCTTGACTTTGTTTCTCTAGGACACACACGTGATGAACTTATCATTAAGCGCTGGGCTTCCCTGGAGCTAGGTGACATCTGGATTCTGGATCTAAGTCTGAAGTCCCTCCAAAACCTTTTCAGTTACATCAGATAAAATTTCACATGTATAATTTCAAATCTCACCATCCTTCAAGGGATTGAACATAATGTTATGTTTCTTTATGGTGGTTTATGCTTTATTAAATATTAAAACCAAACATTACCACTATAAAAAGACTCTTACAGCCATGGGCATTTTCCCCAGTAATAAAATTTTACTTAGTTTTATTATTCCTTCTGTAGGGGCATCTCTGGGATCTCAGAGAAACTACTGAACTGGAAACATAAGCAATCTGTAATAGCTAGGAAGGAATCAAGCTGTACAGGGTTAATAATGAAAAACTAAAAGCTGTATGAAATTTGAATTGGGTATGAATTACCTATGAAAAAAATCTTCATATAAATACAGGTACAGTGTCATTGTTCTTTCAAAAAGACCGCTGTGTGCTGGATTTTTCATATAATAAACTTTATTATAATGTTTCTTTGATAAAGTAGCAGGCTATAACCCAGGCTTCCTACAACTGGGTCAGGGTACATGCAGCAACTTCCTCCCCCCCCACTGGTAATTAGTCGATTTCATGACTTGAGATATTTGTCGTTCATTTTGGCCAGGATCTCATAGTCAGGGTAACATTCTTTTTTTTTTTTTTAACCTTTTATTTTATATCAGAGTATAGTTAGTTGATTAATAATGTTGTGTTAGTTTCAGGTGTACAGCAAAGTGATTCAGTTATACATATACATGCATCTATTCTTTTTCAAATTCTTTTCCCATTTGGATTGTTACATAATATTGAGCAGAGTTCCCTGTGCTATGCAGTAGGTCCCTGTTGGTTATCCACTCCAAATATAGCAGTGTGTACATGTCAGTCCCAAACTCCCTAATAATCTCCCCCACCCCAGGGCCGCATTTGTTAAAAAGGCATTTTCATGGTCAAAGGTAGTCTTCTGCACAGTGAGAATTCTAGTACTCCATGGTGGTTAAAAGACATTGACAAAGATGACAAAACCAGTGACTGCCTGTCTGAACCAAAAAATCCTTCACAGAACGTCAATATTCATGACTCCTCTGGAAGAGTTTCATGGCCCCATAAACATCTTAGAGAAGCACTTTGAATTTTAAGTGGAATTAATTATTAAAGAGCAACTACCAACTTAATTTAACTTTTATCTGTACTTAGTAAAGGGAGGCCATGGGAAATTTCATTCATGTGGGAAAACACTCTTTTCCCCAAAACCAGTCTCAGATGAAAAGGCAGGATGGCCCTGCTGCGTGTGGGGCAGTTGAAACATAGTGAAACATAGTGAGACAGTCATTACACGTTTTTCTGACACCACGTGCTGGATGGAGCCAAGGCCCGGTATCCACAGACAGAGAGGGATCAGAGGACAATGCCATGTCCATGGGGACCTGCTGCCCAGGCAGGGGGAGGGAGTGTACATGGGCAAGAGGATTGCAGAACATAAACTGATTTAAACCTTCATGGAGATGGTTTTACAGAAGGAATCGGTGAGGATGAAGGATGGACGAGGCAATCATGGGAGATGAAAGAAGAAGCATCCTATATGACTTTTTAGAAACGTGAACTGGTCCAGCTGCCAGTAAAGACGACTTGGTGAGTGGTGATCGTAGGTGATGTAGATGGAGCTGCTGTGTTGTTTTATGAGGGCACGTGGAAAGAAGGGCTCATCAAGCTCAGATGGAAGAGTGCTTAGTTCTTTGGTGGCCAAAGAGCTGCCTTGTGTAAGTGGGCTTTGTTCATAGCAGCCATTCGTCGGAGGCAGCTCAGCCCCACTAGAGCTGGATGCATGCAAGCCCTACTTCTACCTGACGCTGATCAAGTTTGGAAATTCTCAGTTTAACTAACAACTCTGTAGGTATATCTCCCCCTGAAGATATATTATCTGTGAGGAGAGCATAACAGAGAAACACGTGAAAGTAAAGTGGGAAGGTGGCTTGCCCAGTGTCATGGACGGAATTGTGGCTCCCAAAAGAAGTATCCATATCCTAATCCCTGGTGCTGTTAATTGACCTTAAAGAAAAAGGGTCTTTTTAGATGGACTTGATTTAAAGATTTAGAGAGATTGTCCTGGATTATCTGAATGGGCCCTGAATCCAAAGACAAGTGTCCTTAAAGAAACACACAGAAGACAGACACACAGAATAAGGCCATGTGAGCATGGAAGCAGAGTTTGGAGGGATTGGAAGGATGTGACGGAAGTCCAGGAAGAGGAGGAGCTGCAAGAGGCACGCAAGGACTGTCCCCTAGAGTTTCTGGAGGGTGCACAGCCATGCCGACGTCTTGATTTTGGACTACTGGCCTCCAGAACTGCTGATTTAAGTCCCCAGTTTATGGTAATTTGTTACAGTAGCCACAGGAAACTGGTACCTCCAGAATCACAGAGCTTGACGGAGGGACCATGCTGTGGATTAGGAGGAAATGATGGAGCCACACCCAAGGAGCCCTCTGCCTAGGTCCTTCCTGGCGTGCATCCTCCCTCCTGCCCACCACATTCAGAGTCTTGTGGTGCCAAAGCAGCTAGCGGATCAGCCAAAGCAGTCAAAGAGTTTTCCCTAAATATAGACAACATGTTTGCTTCAATAACTGATTTCAGTATTGATTTGTTTTATAATTTGTAGGTTTCATTATGTGTCATAATTTATATTGAACCCTTAGCAGAACACTTATTTTTAAGTTAGGTGATTAGGAAATTATTCATTTCCAGAAACCAAAAGTCAATGTTTAAGAAATATTCAGTAGGATTTTTCTCTCATATCATTTCTAGTTGTAACAGTCAGAATATAAAAAGCTGAAAAAAAACAAAGCTTTAACTCCAGCGGAAAGGTGATGGGGAGAGAATTAACACTTAACTCAGTGACGCCAAAGGCGCACATTGGTATTTATTGAATAATTGGGTGGGTAAACAAGAAACTGTATTTTTTGTAATTTTAATATTGTTCTTACTTCTGGGTAAATAAATAGCATTTCTCTAAGAACTCTGTTTTCATGATGCCATAAACGATAGTTGTTTTTTATTTTGAAATTGCACCATTAAAATTAAGTTCTTTGCTATCAGATGAGCCACAATATTTTTTCCGAAAACCAACCCATTCATCATTTTTTCCTGTTGGGTGACTTTGTTCATATAACTACCTTTTATTTTTTCATGGAAAAACATTTTATTTTAATTATTGCAGCATGTACATGTCAGTCCCAAACTCCCAATCAGCCTCATCCCCCCACCCTTCCCCCTGATAACCGTAAGTTTATCCTCTAAGTCTGTGAGTCTGTTTCTCTTTTGTACATACGTTCAATTGTATCACGTTTTTTTCTTTTTTTAGATTCCTCATATAAGTGATATCATATGATATTTGTCTTTCTCTGCCTGACTTACCTCATTTGTATGATAATCTCTAGGCCCATTCATGTTGCTGCAAATGGCATTATTTCATACTTTTTAATGGCTGAGTAATAGTCCATTGTATATATGTACCACATCTTCATCCATTCATCTGTTGATGGACATTTAGGTTGTTTCCATGTCTTGGCTATTGCAAACAGTGCTACAATGAACAGTCACAATCAGAAAATGGGCAGAAGACCTAAAGAGACACTTCTCCAAAGAAGACATACATATGACCAAGAGACACATAAAAAGATGGTCAACATCATTAATTATTAGAGAAATGTAAATCAAAACTACAATGAGATATCACCTCACACCAATCAGAATGACCATCATCAAAAAATCTGCAAACAATAAATGTTGGAGAGGGTGTGGAGAGAAAGGAACCCTCCTACACTGTTGGTGGGAATGTAAACTAGTACAGCCACTATGGAGAACAGTATGGATGTTCCTTAATAAAACATATACCTATCAACTATACTCCAATATAAAATAAAAAGTTAAAAAAAACATATACCTACCTTTTATCATCTACTTTCCTTTCCTCACCTGTTCACTGACAGAAAGGTGATAAGAAATTCTCTTTCAGTGCACATTTCCACTTACAAATTTGCTATTTATTTTTATTTGTTTCTATTGCATTTATAGATTGTTTTGGAGTCTTTGTAATAGTTATTTCCAATAAAAAATCAGTATTTTTCAGATTTTACAACACTGACAGAGGAGGCTGAACTACCTGATTTCTGAAGTTATGATGCTTTGCACTGACCATTTACAGGTCGAAAAAAGAGGCTCTTGGAAGCAGAAATACCCGCCGCCCCCCTACAAGCATCAAGATGCACCTCTTGGTGGTGTCAGCCTGTCTTGGCTGGAAACAAGTGTGGGGGCCAGCTCTGTATTCACGGGGCAGGCCTGCAGCCGGGTGCCTGGGTGATGCCAACAGGACGCAGACAGGATGCAGGAGCCGCCAGCTTAGGAGGCTGCAGTAGGAGGGGAGCAAGTGGACGTTTCTTTATGCAAACCACATGGTGCTGATAGAAACACGCCCAGCATGCCCACCACGCTCTACAAGTTGCCTGAGTGCCAGGAGAGGCTTCTCAGTCACTGCAATTGTTCCTGCTTAACATGGCAGCCCTTAGCCAGGCATAATTAAGCCTTTTCTTGACAAATTATTTGTCCCAAGGCTTGACAAGTTGGGAACCAAAATGGTTTTGTGGCATTTTTTAGAGTCTGAACCAGACAATAATTTTTGGAAAATAGGAGTGAATACAGTAAAGGCTTTGAAAGCAAAAATAGAACAGGACAACAATAACAAAAAACACTCTCCAGTAGGTCAAAGTTTACATCATGTTTGAGAAAAGAGATTAAATACCTTCTTGTTTTTGGTCATTGCTTTACTGATTTATTATAATTTTCATTATACTACGTGGAAAATATTCATGGCAGAATGGTAGTCTCAGGTTATACAACCTAAAAACAACTTAATGCAAATAACATACCTCACTAGGTAGAGGGCTTGAGAAATAGAGTGACTTGATTTTTTAGTGCTTTTAGAGACTTTTAGAACAGTCAGACTTAACAGAGGTCTTGAGACACAAGAATTTTACTAAACATGGATTTTCACCAACTCTGTTCTCCTCTAACACCTGTTGGAAGATGCTGTTGTAAATCCCTTGGCCCAACAGAGCAACAGATTCCTATTTATAAAATGCAGACAACAGCAGATACCAGCCACACAGTGCTAGATAGTTTTAAAGAAGTTTTGTTTAGATCTACATTATGGATTTCAAAATATTTGTCAAAACTACACCAAGAGGTTTTATCATTTCATTTATTTATCTAATTTTTGCAAGAAGCCTCCTGGACACACCAGGATCTTAGGCACCTTCTTGCTCTCAACACTGATCACAGGCATTTTCTCAGACTTCCTGAGACCACCTTCATGGACCTATGGACACTCAGCACACAGTTCAGGATCTGTATTCTGACCCAGTTATATAATTACTAGTCCCAAAAGTTGGGGCAAGGGTAGGAAGCAGACAACAGAAGACTTGTCGCAGAGGAGGAAGTGGGGCGTGAAGGAAAGAACCCCACCGATGACTCTAAAGTTCAGCTCTGAGTAAATGTTGGAACCATTCCTAGAGATGCAGATGCTCGGAGGCAGGGACAAGTTGGCAGGTGGGCAGCAGAATACAGCATCCATCAGAAAGGCAGCGCAAAGCCTGAAGTCATCAACACCAGCTATCTGCTACACAGTGCTGATTATTTTCTACACGTTTTCTTGTATATATTACCTAGTAGTTAATTCTGTTTTGTTTAAGTCTTGCATCGTGTCTTGACTGGAGGAGGAGGTATCTCTGCTCCAAGTTGAGCTGGGTTCCCTGGCATTAAAGAAGACACTAAAACAAAGATCAGTTTCATTCCTGGGTAATAACCAAGGCTTGATATTGAAGCAAACAAACCCTGAACCTGGTTGTTTCTTTGACATGGACAAGATCACCTCAAAAGTGTGTTCATTATGATATCCATGCTCTATATCTCTATATTATGAAATAATTGGATCTTCAGTGGAGTCTATTAATCAGAAAATCAGATAGAGCAGCACAGCTTGACATGTTTTTAGTTTGCCTTTGACTTTTTTTTCCAGGTGGAAAAACATGGATGGTAGCAGTCTGATGTGTCGTGAAGGTTTATTCTGTTAACAAACACGTGTGAGGGCTCCCTCAGGATGCCCTGAGAACTCTGTCTCTTGTTAATTGCCCGGAGTCTGCTGACCGCTCCCCTTCCCTGGGTGGAGAGAGGGGTGCTGATGGGTTGGCTTTAAATGCAAGAAACCTTGGGAGGCATGAAAGCAGGCAGGGCGGCCCAGCCTGCGTGTCCCTGTGTACCTGGCTGCTCACAGCCTGGGGACAAGCAACTCTCCTGCCTTGAGAAAGCAACTTTTGCTGTCAGCACTTTCTCAGAGAAAATTCATTTCTGTTTCAAGTGGAAAGAGAAAAGTTTCTATGGAAGAGAAAAGTCTCTGTGGAAGAGACGTGCCTGTGTGTGTGTTTATAGCAAAGACCTGGAAGAGTCACTAGATCTTCAGCTTTCGAGTCGGTGACAAATACAGCAGATTTAAAACAGGTGAAATTGCAGGCCTTCCATCCAATGACAGGCAACCCTTCATGCAGCGTTTTCATCCTTTCCTTTCATAGATGGATGTGAACAAATTTTTAAGACGGTCTCTTATGTGTTGACTCTCGGCCAGCGAAAGCCTCAAAGCCCTGGAAGAAAGGGTAAGAATGAGAAGCCAATCCCTGGAGACCCAATGGACAAAAAAATAAAGAAAAGAAATAAAGAAAAAGGAAATCCAAGCTCCGTGTGTGAGGATTATAATAAGGACAGAATGTTTCTTTTTTAAAAGGCAGCTCAGAGGAGTGAGAAAGACTTGCAGGGGAAAGAAAACATGAGATCCCTTAATGGATGGACAGGAATGAACTGGGAAAGAAAACAGTAGCTCTGCTTGATCCCTTTGGAAAAGGAACAGATGGGGGGCTCAGGATTCCTGGAATGCGGCGTGATTACCAACGGCAGACACAGCTCCAAGCGTCAAAGTTTTCCCACTAAAATTTGCAAACTTATCTCTGCATACATTAGGGCGATTTTAATTCAGCCTTGCAACTGGGGAACAGGGCTACCCGGGGAGAATTAGGTGGTAAAGCTGCTTCATTTTAATTTTAGCCATTTCCCTGCCCTTTCCGTACCCCCTTCCCTTCAGAAACCAAAAGCTCATTCTGTTCTGGCCTTTTAAGATGCCTCATCTATTTCACAGGCCTCACTCCCCAGAGAAAGGAGCTCAGGCAATGGGCCTTCCTGGAAGGAAACGTTGTCTCGAATATGACCTTTTTTATTCCTTTTCTTCCCTTTTATTCACTGAGTTAACCTGGTAAGCTCAGCACAAAGGACTAGCCCGGGTTCAATGCGCCGCCCCTTGGATGGACGGTTTATGTCTACACAGGGTCCCTGTGCCTTTATCAGCAGTTCCATGTGGTCAGCACGTCCCCTGCAAGGCTAGACTCGTTCCTGTGGGCACCCTAATCTCGCTGAATGAATCCCTTTTCTGCTCTTCCTGGCTGGAGGACACTGTACTTTTGTATCTCAGAATCTTAATACAGGTGTACATGGCTTGTTTTGCACATCACTGGTCCTTGAGGAAAAGGACATTTGTCGCTGGTTAGTTGTCCTGGGGGGTCTAGAAGGCATGTAAGACCTGCTGCTGTTATGGGATTCAGCAGCTTCCGGTCTGCAGTAATGAAAGGTAAGACCTGCTGCTGTTATGGGACTCAGCAGCTTCCGGTCTGCAGTAATGAAAGGTAAGACCTGCTGCTGTTATGGGATGGGACTCAGCAGCTTCCGGTCTGCAGTAATGAAAGGTAAGACCTGCTGCTGTTATGGGATGGGACTCAGCAGCTTCCGGTCTGCAGTAATGAAAGGTAAGACCTGCTGCTGTTATGGGATGGGACTCAGCAGCTTCCGGTCTGCAGTAATGAAAGGTAAGACCTGCTGCTGTTATGGGATGGGACTCAGCAGCTTCCGGTCTGCAGTAATGAAAGGTTTTTACTTAAACAACCCCTGTGGTCCCTGAACCAAGGTGGCTCCTGAAGGCGGGGGTTTGGGAGACCAAGTGGCCGTGACAGAGCACAGCAGGGTGGGCATGAGGGCATGGGGAGTGGGCTGGCTACTTAGGGTTGTGCTGAGGGCTCAAAGCACCATCAGGGAAGCAGGGACTCTCCATGTCTGTGCTAACAGCTCCCTCCTTATCAGGCTGCCTCAAGGCTGAGGAACCCAAAACCAAGCTCAAAGGCTGAAACTGTGGGTTGACAAGTGAGAAGGTGAGTAGAGTTCACAGCCTTTCCAGGATCTTCTGTGAATGGTGGGGCTTTGACCAACACTGAATGGTGCCCAGAGTGTTGGAATGGGAAAATTTGAGAGGGTTAAGATGACAGATTATGCTGGATCCTCACCCTTTCAGCTGGTTCCAGTTTCTACCTTGCAAATTATAATTCATTATAAACCACAGAACCTGGTCCAGCGGCCTTCATCAGAAAACAGCATTTATCTAAGACTCTTAGGTATGTGACAGACACCTGGGGAGCCCACAATGTCTACCGCTGCTGGCTCTGGATGAAACTCACCCCAGTGATGCACCCTCTAAATGGTGAACTACCTCCCCCCTCTGCTCCCCAAAGGTGGTCCCACTGGGCGGTTCCTCCCTCACCAAGCTCCCTTCCAAACTGCATCCTCTGTGGAACATCTAACTGTGGAGTCTCTATCATAGGTCAGCAGCCTAGCTGCAGAAGAGTCTGGGAAAGCATGTTCACACCTCTACTCTGGGGAGGCAAATGTATGATGTGAGAAACTCCCCAAATATAAGATCGTGGCTCAAAAGATGCTGGGTAGACCTCAAGCAAGGTGGGTGCCCACCAGCACAGGCTGTGTTCATTTTGATTTGTTGCACCTACTTGACCAGATTGGATTTGACTTTCAAAGGCCTGGCTTTCATCCTTCATAATTAGTAACAATGACTCTGCAGGCAGATGTGTGAGGTGCCTTGTGGTGTCTGGAGGGGTGGCCCAGACAGAGCCGGTGCTGAAGACTGGGTGTTTCCAAGAGGTGAGCATGAGGTATACATGTACCTGGGCCGTGTAGCTGGTGTGGGGTGTAGGGGTGTCCAGGTGAGAAGGGCTGAGCTTCTGTAATGGATGCGGGCTTTGGAAACTTGGAAATTGTTTTCTTTAATTTGAACCCTATAACTGTCTTGTGAGGTAGGCAAAGCCAGGCATTTCAGTGTGTACCTGCCAGCACCCTACAGGGCTCTGAACAATGCTTCCCAGGGTGGTGTGATCACTCCTACTGGGCCCAGGGGTCACAAGGTTACAGGCTCTGGTGACAAATAACTTCCCCCTTAAAGTGAGGCTGAGACTCAGGACTGTTTAATGTCCCAGTAAAAGACACATGACCCTATCACACACTCAAGCTTTGTAGAGCAGACACACTGGTTATATCTGTTCCTAAACAAACGTGTTGACCTACAGCTGATGTATGCGTATTTCACTGAAATCCATTGTTATTAAAGCATGAGTAGAATAAAATTTAGTGTAAATAGGTCACTGGATGAAAACTTTATGTCCAAAAAATCATAAGAACTAAGATATTAAAACATAGATTTCTACATAGATTCAGTTTTGAAATGTGTGTCCTTATGACAAGTACACTGTAATGATTGAAATTTTTTTCTGATGATCTTCAAAATACAGACATTATTATTTTCAGTTTCTGGAAGAAAAAAAAAACACTATGTAAATAAGGTTCCAGAGCCTATATTTTTTTAAACTTCTACCATGATACTTTTGCTAAGGTAATAGAAGAGATATAAATATGAATAGAGTCCATTATATTTTCACAATGTTTAATTGTGTTTGGGAACTGCTAAAACATTCAGTTTTCTTTATGGAAGATATCTGATTCCTGGGTTTTAGGAGGTTATCTTTCTTCCCTCCCTCCCTCCCTGCCTCCCTCTCTCCCTCCTTCCCCCCTTCTTCCCTCCCTCCCTCGCTTCCTTCCTTCCTTCCCTCCTTCCCTCCCTTCCTTCCTTCCTTCCTTCCTTCCTTCCTCTTTCCTTCCTTCCTTCCCTCCCTCCTTCCTTCCTTCCTTCCTTCCTTCCCTCCTTCCCTCCTTCCCTCCCTCCTTCCCTTCCTTCTTTCCTTCCTTCCTTCCTTCCTTCCTTCCTTCCTTCCTTCCTTCCTTCTTTCCTTCTTTCCTTCCTTCCCTCCTTCTCTCCCTTGCTTCCTTCCTTCCTTCCTTCCTATGTGTTGACAAGGGAAGTATAAGAGATATTGAGTATAAGATTGTAAATACAATCTACTCTCCTGCCTTCAAGGAGCATGCTCTAATTGGAGAGAAAGACAATGTGACACAAACTGCAGTAGAGGTAAGATAAAAATTAACAGACTGTCAATAAATATGACCGAATAATACAGTAGAATCTGATTGAACCAGGGTGGAGGTGGGCAGTAAGGGTGTGGTTGGAAACAGGGGTTTCTGTATCACCCTTCAAACCTCTGGCAGGCACAGCATCAGTTAACACATGCTGCAGGGTCTGTGCTGTGGCTAGGTACCGTCCGGCGGGGAGCGTTTCATCCTTGAGGCCCCAGGTGGGACAGCTCACCTTGGATGTAGATGCTTTTATTACTACTGATCCACTTAGCTCCGGCCATTCCCATTCTCTGTCTGCTTTTTGTGAAACTCTTTGTAACAAATGATGTTCACCATTGAACGTCATTTTTTGACAGAGCATCTTCTGAACTCACAGGCAGATGTATGAATGGACTACAGGTAGACACACGTGCAGGATATACATCTCTGGGTTTGGCCCTAGACAGTTGGTGCCGGTGACTTTGATGGCCACTTGGTGACCATGCCACGCTCTGACGTCCACGTGGCTGGCGTTGATCAGGGCTGCACACCTCCACGAGGTGGTCGAAGGGATGTATATAACCTGCAGACGGCCTCCCGTAAACCCTGCAGCATGAAACAATTTTGGGAAGAATATGACTCCCAGGGCTTCTGCTGGGCTTGTGTTTCTCCCTCCAAACACTCTTCCAAAGGGTCCCCAGAGCCAGAGCCACTGTGGCAACAACTCAACTGTGTCATTTCTCGTTTTCTCCTCTTTGTTGCTGCAGTAAATTAAACTCTGCTGGAGAATGAAGCATTTCGTATTATATTAATGCCTGTCAGTTCTTTACTGTGCATGATAAAACACCAACCCTTTAATTAAGTTTTAAAATATAACAAACACTAGAAACTGTTCTAGGATCTTAATAGGAGCACACTGCAATGTTCCTTCCTCTTTAAATTCAGTCTGTGCTGCTCTGTGTTATATATTATCTATCTATCGCCATGTAATTGTTGTGGTGGAACATTCTATTTTGGGAACATTGTTTGAATAATAACTGAACTCTACTCATCCAGATTTTCCTGTCATTTCTGTAGCATATATGATTTTGACGGAAATTTAGATATCTCAAAAAAAATGTCTCAGAATGTCAGGGTACTAATCAAGAACACAGCAGATTCAAGCTAAAAGCAATTTGGTCGCAAAACAAGGAATCAATAAATTTGGAATGCCTTTGCATGATTTCAGCTCTGGGTGTAGCAATTAACGCCATATGCTACTGGGTTTTTATAATTATAATGTATTATGTGTTACTGTATTTTTTTCATTAACTCACCTCCTTATAGTAATACAGATTTATATCTTGCTCTTTAGTATGTAATGTACATGAAAGTAATAAAACTGCATTTAAATACACATTTCATAACTGAGGATTATCACACCATTACTCCTAATTAGGAAGCGTTGTACCCGTGGGTGAAGATGTATGTGAGCTTGCCCGGTCTGGTTTCAAAGAATTCAAAGCCCAACCCAATAAACCCTGGATGAATTTTCCAGGTTGAAAATAATAACATTGTTCTTCTGTTAATGAAAAATAATAGCAGTAACTCAAAGAGCCACTGATTTCCCAATTACATTTGGAAAAGCATAGTCACGATTCCCCCAGGGAGCACAGAAAAGTTTGTTCCCTCACTGCCCACGTGTCCATTTGTTCTGAGAATGTGGTTTACAATCAGGACAGTTCCTGTGTCCCAGGGGAGGCCCCTGGGGGTTGATCCCAGAGGCACCAGGAGTGTGGTCTGGTGGGACACTCCACACTCCCCAGCTTTGATTCCTTGACTTCCTGTGCTTCCAGAGGAGAAATGGGAAGTTTTTGGATGCTAGGGACACCAGTACAGTGACAGGAATCCGAGGTGAGGGAGGGCCTAGCAGTGGAGCCTGACTTCCCGATTGGAGCATAAGGGGAGTTGAGATATTTTTGCTTCTCAAAAGGAAGTTCTCAGCATATATCTGCGAAGCCACTCTTTTGACTGAGTCTTGACTTGCAGGGCAGCCTTTTGTTTTTCACTTTTTATCATGAACTGTGCCAACTGCATGTGCGTGTGTGTGTGTGTGTGTGTGTGTGTCTGCGTGTGCATATGTGTGTGCGTGTGTGCGTGCGTGTGCATGCATGTGTGTGTGTGCGTGTGTTTTACACTGATCACATCATGAAGTGATCATAAAATCTTACTTCATCATAAATATCAAAGGAAAATATGCTCCCACATGAAACATGAAATTGACTGAACCAAGCAAGGGTCCAGAGTTCCAAGGTCCTGGGTTTTAATTCTGATTTAAGCATAATTTGGTCTCCAGTCTGTGGATGAAAAATGTCACCTGCTATATCAGTCAACAAAGGATGCTGTGGCCATCAAGCCATCAGCCTTTGCAGCAGCCCTAGACTGTGCACCCTGAAGGATTGAGGATGGGGAAAAGCAGGATGCTGGCCCCAGATAGCTAAGGCACACATCAAAGGAATGATTTCAATAAGCCCAGACTCTTGCATCTTCCCATATATAGAAAAGCGCTAAACGCATTAATTTGAGATGTCTGGTTTTCTTTAATTCACAGTAGCCTTCTGATCTTCCAACTACCTGGTTTTTGTTCAAAAATTCCTATACACCCTGGCTTCACCCTTACCGCTTCAGAACAGTCCCTCAGAGCCATCTGAGAGGCTGTCTTCCGGGCTTAGGTCTTCAGAGAGTCTGCTGAATAAAACATAATTCTCAACTTTTAGGTTGTGCAATTTTTGTTTTCAGTCAACAAGTGTAAATGCAACTTTGTAATCCCAATAATTCTAACATGTAAGTGATGGAAAAGCCCCTTTCAGCTATTAATATTGTTTATCGATACATGTGTACTGAAAGAATAAATTATTCTTCAACCAGAGAGAAGATGAACAGAATTTCTTAAACATTCACATATAATTTAAAAAAGAAAAACAGAAACTCAATTTACAACCTCATGTGGCATAAAAACAGTGCAGCTAATTGGATAGCCAGCGAAGTATATTTTAAAATGAAACCTTTCTCTCACTCACACTCTTTAGCACTCAGATAATCTAAGTAATGTTTTGAAAAAGCTACTGCCTGTCCAAGAAGTCCCTTCAATTCTGGAAAGACCTCTCTTTTGCCTCATAAGGGAGTTACCCTGTGTCTGTCATCACCCTTAGCAGGGTCATCACCGTGTCACCAGAATCACCAAGTTGTGTGTGTGACGCCCCAAGTGGAGGGCAGTGGGTACAAATGGTCTTGAAGGAACATCACAAATGTTTATGGAAAGAAAGCACTTTCTGAATGAATTTTTCACATCATAGCCCTCATATCTTAATCACATTGTTTGTAGCTTTGTATCACATATAATGGAATTTTATGCCCTTGGATAGCTTCTTAAGCTGAATGTGCAGAGTACAATTTTACATTTTCCTTCTGGTGCCAGGAAACTATTCAAATATCAGTTCTATGGTAACCCTGTCTGGACCCCAGATACAGACAGAGACTGTTCAACTCACATCAAAGACTCTGCTTGTTCTTTTTTTTTTTTTTTTTTTAAATTCTTATGTTGCCTTCTGATTTTTTTCTTCCCTATCCATCACTCGGAAGAAGTCATTTCTGCAGCATCACTGTTCCTTTCCATAACAACGCTTCTCATGTTACACTTAATTTGCTGTTTCTGATCTTCCGTTCAGTGGAAAGGAGCTAACTGAGTTTATTTGAATTGTGTGTGAAAACAGTACACCGATGTCCCTGCTTGGGAAAACAGTCTGGCGGTTCCTGAAAAGTAAAACATAGGGTTACCCTATGCCCAGCAATTCCACTCCTGCTATCGACCCAAGAGAAATGAAAACACACATCCACGTAGAAAACTGGGCATGAGCTCTCATAGAAGCCTTATCTGTCACAGCCAAAATTTGGAAGCAACCCAAATGTCCATCCACTGAGGAATGGATAAACAAAATGGATGAGGTACATCCTTACCACGGAATATTATTCAACTGCAAAAAGGAATGAAACACTGGTACCTGCTATGGCGTGGATGAACCTTGGGAACCTGATGCAAAGTGAAATGATCCAGTCACAAGAGACCGCACGTTCTATGATTCCATTTATACAAAATGTCCAGAGGCAAATCCATAGTGACAGAAGGTAGATCAGTGGTTGCCTGGGGCTGGGGATGAGGGGCAGTGTGAGGGGTAAGGTCGTGACAGGTAAAGTCACAGGGTTTCTCTTTGAATTGAGAACAATTGACTATGGTATTGGTTGCAGCAGTCTGGATATACTAAAAGCCATTGATTTTCACAGTAATGAACTGTGCGCTGTGTAAATTATATACAATATAATGTGTATATAAATTATACACATTATATTGTAAATTATATACAATAAAACTGTTACCAAAACAGAGCAAAGTCGTGCACACGGCCGGGTGCAGGGCTGAGAAACATCACGAGCCACTGAGAGGCCTGGCTTCCTTGCCGCTTACTTTCTAACTTTATTTTCTGGCTACCGCACATTTCCTGGAGAGTGAGTTCTATCACTTTTTGAAAGTTAATTAACTTTAGGCAAAGACGCTTTCCAGTGTTTGTGGACACATTTTAGCCCAGCAGATAGGAACCCTTGACACTGGCTTGTCAAGATGCCAAGTCAAGGGTGAGTGGGTCTGGGGGACACAGGAAAGAGGACGCTTTCCAGGCCTGGCTGAGAGAGGGCTGAGGGAGGGGAGGACAGTGGCCCAGCAGCCTCCCGACCAGCTCTGCCCCCAGGTCACGGTCCCTCTCCTGGGTCTCGGGAGGCCCTCCACTGCGCGGCTTCCTGTCCCCACTCTTCCAGTGCCACTGGAGAAATGGGTGCAAGGCAGGCGGGGAGACTGGAGACTGAAGGCCTGAACCAGGGAGTCTAATGTCATACCACAGGCCCAGAAAAGTTCAAGCTTGAGTTTCAGTAATTACACAGACCCTGCTGACTCCACAGTGATGCATAACCAATAAAGATAAGGTCCATGAAAAAGGAAAGCAGTGCTACGGCTGGTGAGCCCCAAACCAGGGGAAAGACGTCCTGGTCAGCATGGCCAGTGGTCCTGACCGCAGAGGGGCTGAGACTAGGTGTAAACACCATGCCTCAGCTTGAAACAAATGGAATTCTCCTGGGGCTCTGGCCCAACACTGAGAACAGATAAGGCCAGACAAACAGAAGGTCAGAGATGGACAGACTCCAAGGTCGTGCATTTGTTCTTCTGGTCATGACAAGGAAGCAGATTCAAAAAGTACATAAAAGACTGGTTAAAAGTTGATCAATGTTCTTTCAGCTGGCATGAGATGTTACATTTATGTCACTTTTTTAAAAGAAGGGAAACGAGAGATAAATAAGGAGATTATTGGGCTAAAATGTGCAGAAGTAAGGGCACCCTTGGCTCCGGGGCTGGGCGTTTTCTCATCAGCAGCTCCACAGAGGTGCTGGTGCCCTGGGAGCTGGAACAGGGGCTCTGGCATTACTCGTACAATTTCAAGAAAACAGTGAGTGTACAGACGGCCGTCACAGGATAATTTATAGCAGCATCAGCAGGCGGGAAGAGAAAACCTTCTGCGATTTCCTCTGAGACCAGAAGAATTTAAATTAAAAAGATTCTGTATAAATATGAAGACGGAGATGGAGATGAAGGTAAAGAGGAAGGTGAACAGGAAAAGGAGGAGAAGGAAGAATAAGAAGAAAGGGGATGAGGAGATACTGATGGGAAAGAAGAGCAGAACAGCATGATGCTAAAACACAATACTAAAAACAACAAAACCCAAAACCCCAAACCGCAGGCACCTCCAGGTGTCTAAGTGTGATGCTGGGACGGATCGTCTCATCGTCGCCCTTCCTTTTGGCAGTTTCTCAGTCCGCTGTAGACTGAAGAAAATAGGAATAAGCATCTTTCGACCACAAACAGATGTGCTTGATAAAGAAAATGTCAGCAAAAATACTAAAGCAACGTGTCACAGCAGCTTCTGACAGATAGAGGGAAAAGGTAAAAAATGTTCTATCATGTCCGACAAGGTGTTCTTTTTGAGATTTAAAGATCACTGTGCAACTTTAAACATGTTTGTCACTTTGGCTGTGACTGGAGTTATCTGGGGCTTCACAAGGACTTTATCAGCTCGGCCGAGGATGGGAAAGAAAGCAGCCCGCACCCATTTATCTCAGCTCGCTTCCCTTCAAAGCCAACAAATAAATTACAGTGTACATTTGATACAAATTGATTTCTTAACTCAAATAACAATGTTGTCCTCCCGGTCGGGCCATGTGTCACTCATTCGTGAACCTGAGTGAAAGCCTCAATCTGCGGGTATGACAGAAATAGGCCTGACACGGCACGGGGAGGATGCTAATCACGCGGGCGCCTGCCTTTGTGGGCCCCGCGATAAGCGAGTGGCCGCCCCGTCATGCGCTGGGTGCATCAGCGTTTATTCCGCAGCCGCCGGGGCCTTGGGAGCTGCCATCCTATTTCATGTAGGAAAATAAGATCGGGCCATGAGGGCGGGGCCGGGGAGCCCAAGTGAAAGGAGACTCATTGAGCATCTCCAGCTGATCTTATCAGCCGCTGGAGAAATGACATATTGGCAGGGCCTGCAGACGTGCTCAGCGCTGAGCAGGTTAATAGGTTGGGAGGTGGGCCACCCACTAATTGGATTTGCCCAGGCTTGATAAACAGTGGCGAGCCCCCTGCCAGAGACACAGACACAGGGTGGCTTTTTCTTTGTTTAAATGGAAGTCAGGAGAGGAAACAGTAAGGCTGCCCTTTTGAAGCTGAGGTGTCTTCCTCAAATTCCATCCCCACGGGTAAGGAGTCGCCCTCGGAGACAGAGGTGGTCGGGTTCTGATTCTCGTCAAAGCCTGTTTAACATGGCCGGCCCCTGGCAGGAGGTACACGTCAAAACCTGAGAGCCCAGAGAGCGGCTGGAGGTGGGGAGGGAGCTAGGGGGCTGCATCCCTGGCCCGGAATCTGCAGGGGTCTAGGACTGAGCTCTCAGTGAATGTCCTCCTGATGGTGTGAAGAAAGTGGTCCCTTTCTCCTGTTAAGGAGAAAATCACACAAATAATGCCTTTAATGGACTGGAGGCACAGAGAGGGGTGTTCTATTTGTTAATCAGTCTTCACATTCATAGGACATTCCTCAACTTTAGAGTTATGAGGATGGGGTGGAATCTCAGCCCCTCCCTATAATTCCCACCTAGGAGGGCACTGTGGTTTTTAATATTGACCAATGTTTAACCTTGAACTAGAAAATATGGAGATCTTCAAATGTTAAGATTACATTTAGTTCAATCACTGATAATTTTAACCAAGATATGTTATTTCAGTCATGTTTAAAGTATTGGAATTGTGTGGTGAGTTTTGATTGTGTTATGTATTTATTATTCATTTATTTATTTTACTTTGCTTATCGTCTTTAAATTATTTTACAACCCATCTTCAGCATTCAAAATCTCTAGTCTAGCAACCTAGCCCATGCAGTCTTGGGCTCTAATACTATACTATCCTCAAGAGAGAAACAGTCCATAAGCAAATGTCCAGGTGACAAACGTATAACTTTTTCCAATATCTTTTTCTAGGGACCTTGAAAATGCCCTGCATTATAGATGTTCCACTTAGTCAATTAACACAAAACCAAAGAAAGTTCGGTAAGATTTTCCTCGTGGGTGCATCAGAGAATGTGCATGATTAAAATCATATGCAATGTCTGTTTTTTGCCGCCCAGAAATATTTATCCAGGGTGGGTGGCAATCACAGTGTTGGACTGGAGACTCAGAGGAGAAAATAAAAGGAGTTAAAGATTCTTCCTCCAAGGTCTCGCTGTAGAATTGATTTTGAAGATCCTGTTTGGAAATCTAGGGGGCCTCACCCCACACTTCCTTCTTGTGGTTGAGTCGGTGTCAGTTGATAGGCACTTACAGGAATCAGATAGGTTAAAAAAGCTGCTCTGTTTCTGGTACAGTTGGCTTGGAGGATGACGCTGAGCCCCAAGGCTGCAGGTCATCGCGTTCCTTCCATCTTGCACCGTCCACATCGTAGAGTCATAGTCAGGGTAGCAGAGGAGGGCTGGCCCTCTTCTGGCCTCTCTAGAGGCAGCAGGGGGCTGAGTGGGGAAGAAGCCCTGTGTGCATGAGGCTGGTCTCCAGAATGAGTCATGAATGAACCGGGATACTCAGTCACTCAACTTCTAGGAGAAGAGCTGGGAACGTGGGGAGGGGTCTGCTCTGTGCGGCTCCTCTGGGCAAGGGTGGAGAAACAGGGGGCTGAGCTTCCCTAGTGCACAGTCATGTCCTAGGATGCTTACACAGGATTACCCTGCCATCAGGACAGACAGCATCCCACATGTTTAACAGAGCTCCAGATTGCATAGCCTCCATCAGGTTTCCCAAAGTTAACTGCATTACAAGTAATGCTTTTGGCCTTTTGAGACAGTAACTCTATCAATTTATTTATCCAGAAACATTTATTCACTGACTGTTATGTGCTTCAGAGTACATCAGTGAACAGGCAGAGACCCCAAGTCTTAAGGAGCTTAAGTCACAGCCGAGGGAGACCATTGACATCAACTTTAAACTTAAGTGTAGATAAAACAGCGTGTGGGCAGGCTATGAGTGCCATGTGTTAAAACAACTAGGACTGGGTCAGAGTGACGGGGAGTTCAGGAAGCCTGTGCCCTTTTAAGTAGAGTGGTCAGGATGAGGGTGGCCCTCCCGAGAAGGGGCCTTGGCCTGGAGTTTGGGAGGTGGGCTCTGGCTGGGAGAGGAGTGACTGAGGCAGAGGCAGGGGGATGAGCAAGGAGACCTCTGTGCTAAGTCTCTGTGCTAAGTAGGAGGATAAGGAGAAAAGGTACGGCCGAGAGTCCGGGACTTCCACGTGAAGTGACATGGGAGCCATTGCGAGTTTTCCAGAAGAGTGACGCTTTCTTGCACTTTGAGCTCCCCTTCAGCTGCTTGGTTGCAAATGGCCGGTAAGGGCGAGGCTGGAGGCAAGGAGGCTGTTGGGAGGCCATGTCTTCAGCCTTGAGAAGTGGTTTGACTAGGGATGGATGGAGGGGAAAGCGGTTTCACTGAACTGTTGGATGTGGGCATGAAAGCAAAAGAGTGGTCTCGACCCTTGGCCTGATGGATGCTCAGGCTGGAGGAGCTGAGAAGGGAAAATCATCAAGAGAAGCAGGTTTGGTGGGAACGACTGGGAATGTCATCATTCTAAAATGTTTCTTAGTTCTCATTAAAAGTTTTTGTAGATGCTTGGAACGCAGGAGACAGGCTGGGCTAGACAATGGATCTGGGAATTGTCATCCTCTGAAGGATGTGGGAAGCCTCAGCACCAAGAAGATCACTAAGGGATGAAACTGAGGCCAGAGGAGAAGGTTCAGTGCTCAGAGTCCCTGGGAGGTGGATGGATCAGGCCTAGAAGGACAGTGGGCTGCAGGGTCTTTGTGGTGGGAGGTGAACCAAGTGTGTGATGGGCAACGAGATGCTCTCACTGACCAAGGACAAGGAGGCTGTGGAATTGACAGATGGACCTAGTAACATGGGAGTATCAGGGTCTTGTCTGGAGCACGTGGGTGGCGGGAAAGACCGTCTAGGGCTGGCTGCACGGGGAATGCAGACAGAGCAGAGATAGCGCTTCCAGTGGTAGCTGGGCCGGGGAGGCAAGAGAAAGGAATTTATTCTGCTTTTATGTGGAAGACATGACAGCAAGAGCTGAAGGAAGTGATTCAGCAAAGGGGGTACCTCGGGACCACATGGTGAGAATGGCTGAGCTGCCCCCACTGTGCTCCCAGTTACATGAGCGTCTACATTTGGCCTTGGAGGGAAGGAGGGGACACAGAGGACAAACGCTTGTCCCCAGCACCCTTTGTTCCTTAATGAGAACTGTCAGTGTGTGACTAAGATCCCAGGCAGACGCAGAAGGTTAAGGAGCCCATGGGTCCCAGCATCTTTGCCACAGACAGACCACTAAGCAGGCACCCAGAGGGGAGAAGGCAGAGGGGGGAGGGCAGAGGGAGAAGGCTGGCGGCAAAGGTCCTCTTTCACTTGTGCTTCCGTGTAGCATCCATGATATAAATGATCCTTACAAGATGGTAACTTGCATCTCAAATCCATTGTCAGTTCAACATGCAGATGTAGAAACCTGAATTCTGTTTTATCTTTTGCTTTCGCATCAGTGATTTTCAAAGACTTTGACTGGGCCATCCTCTCTTAAAGAGAAGAATAAGAAGGCTAAGACGTGAGCTCTTCAAAGCCCAGCTGCTCTGGCTGCAGGTTGGGGAGGGAGGCTGGCAGTGGGCACCCCTCTCTCTTGGCTGAGAACCCCCCAAGACTGAACCTCCTGTTCCAGATCATCCCAGTTCATGTTGAACAGCAACCATATCGGTCAACACTCAGTGAGCCCTGGGCATCTTATCTCACTTGATGTTCACAGTATAGGAGCTGTGGACCGCCAGGTGCACAGCCGTGCAGGCATCTTTCTTGATTGTCACCAGCGCTCTCAGCCTGCAGGCAGCACTAGGCCCTGTGCCCATGCTGGTAGGTGGTAAGTGTCACGGCACTCACCACAAAGGTGCAGTGTTTCCCAAGAGAGGGGCATGGGATGGGGCACAGACTCTGGGGGAGCTCGAGCCTGGAGGGGTGGCAGGCTTCACAGACCCATGGACCCACCTGGACCCTGGGGAGGGGTGGGATTGGGAAGGCAGGAAACAGATGAAAGGGCTCCAGGCTTGGGTTGTCTCCCAGATGGAGGCTGGATGGAGCAACAGGAGGGTTGTCTGGGGCTCAGAGAGACCGACCAGCCTGGCGCTTAGAAGACCGGCTGGAGGGATGGTAAGTAATCAGACTCCAGAATCTATCAGAGCAGTCAGGATGCCATGTGGCACACAGATGTCTCCCCTCTGCCACCCGGACCACACCCTCACCCATGAAGACCCCCCGATCCCCTCCGTGGGCACAGAAAGCTTAGTTACAGCATGGAGAGTCCTCTCCCCAACCATGTGCTTTCCCGGGGGAGAGGGGCACAGCCTGCTTGTTTAGAGGCGGTCCACTGGTGGTGTTGCCATAACAAAGTACCACAAACCAGGCTGCTGAAGTAACAGAAAGTTACCGTCTCACAGTCTGGAGGCCGGATGTCTGAGACCAAGGTGTCTGCAGGGCTGGTTCCTTCTGAGGCTGAGGAAGGATCTGCTCCAGGCCACTCTCCTAGATTCTGGTGGCCGCTGATGATCCGTGGTGTTGCTTGGCCTGTAGCTGCATCACATCCCCCATCTCTGCTCCATGTTCACCTGGCATCCTCCCCATGGACCACTTTTCTCATAGGAACATCAGTGCTATTGGATTAAGGGACCACCCTGCTCTAGTGTGACCCATTATAACTAATGACCCCTAAAACAACCCTATTTCCAAATCAGGTCACACACTGGGAGCTAGGAAGTCACCTTCCAGAGTTTTGGAGGACACGATTCAACCCATAATAGTCAGTCAGAGCTGCATGCGCTCCCCCAAATAATCCATAGATTGGATCAGCCCTCTTGCCCCATGGACCATAGAGCAATGCTTGTTAATACCTGGAGAGCAGTTGCCTCACTACAGATGTTGCTAGAATCACCTGACACATTTTTAACTCTTTAATCATGAGACCCATCCCCTATAAGAGAGGGATGGGTCTCATCTTCCAGATGTGCAAATGAAGCAGAAGCTCAGAGAGTTTAAGTGAGTTACTCAAGGTCACACAGCAAGGAGTTCAAATGCAGGCAGAGGCTGCACAATCACCCTGCCTTTAGGACACAAGAGCGATCCTAAAGACCCTGCTCCCTCCTGCTGGGGAAGGCTTTCCCCTACTTGCTGTACTATACGTATGCACCTGGCGTGGATCTAACAGTATAGAGTTGCTTTGAGGCTAGTGCGTTTTTATATACAAAAACAAATCATGCTGGAAAATCCGTATGTGTGTCTGCGTGTTTAAGAGCATTTGTCTAATTACCTACTAGAGACGTTTTGTCCCCAAAGCAATCACGGTGCAGAGTATTCTGCTTATTCCGAGTGTCTGCTGCAGAAATGGAAAATATTAAATCAAGCCTTGCTCTCTGGGAAAAAAAAGAAAGTCTACTGAATAAAAGTCAATATTATAAAAAGTGTTCTGCAGCAGAAAAGAGCACGTTCCGTCAGGATAAATAAAGAAAAGAAAACGATTTAAACCAAACTTTGCTTCAAATTAAAATGCAGGTTTATTTTTAAAGGAAGAAAAATCACCTCTCACTATAAGTGTGTGTCTGGGGCACAAACCTCTGATAGAAAATTGGCTCTGCCTTAAAATATTTTGTGTATAGTGATTTCTTCCTTTAACGTTTTGAAAGTGTTATTATCTTTGGATACATATCAACACATTGTAGATGCAAAAGGGAGCAGCCTGTGGATACCAGAGAGAATTTTCAATAACATAATTACAGTATCGTAGCCAACAAACCCGTCCTTCCTCTTGAATTACACTCAGCGTGCAGAGACTTTCTAAGCATTTTGTGAACTCTGCCTTAGTCTGCTCAGGCTGCCGTAACAATATGCTGTTGAGTAAGTGGCTTAAATAACAAAAAATTGTTTTCACATATTCTGGAAGCAGGAAGTCCAAGATCAAGGTCCCCAGCAGTTTTGATTCTTGGTTAGGGAGGACTCTCTTCCTGGCTTGAAGACGGCCACCTTTTCACTGTGTCCTCACATGTCAGAGAGATAGGGATCAGTATAGGGATGAGAAGTGGGGGGAGAGGGAGAGACTGAGAGAGCTCTCTTTATCTCTTCTTATAAAGAATCTAATCCTATTGGATCAGGGTCCCACGTTTATGATCTCCTTTAACCTTCATTACATTCTTGCTGCAAATACAGTCACACTGGGGATTAGCGCTTCAACACATGCATTTTGTGGGGATGCATTTCAGTCCATAACAGCATACATGAAATGTTTATGGGATGTGTGTATCCACATGTGAAGGCTGGGACCATTGCTGGTTAGGGTGTTTCTTCTGGGAAAATCACTTTAAAGGATAAACATAAAGAACATGGTATTTTTACTTTTTGAAAAATCGTTGCCATTACTGGTTTCCTATGAACTCACCACATTTGCCAACCTGTGAGATGATTCAAACCCATAGAAGAGATTTCTCTGAGATCAGTTTATGATCGTAGAAGCTTGGTGGTAAGAATGAAGTAATATATAACTTGTCAGTCAGCACACTAGGGTTTATCCTGTGAGGAAGAGTCTTTATTTTCTCCCCTTGAAAAAGAGACACACCTGCTATAGCAATATTCTGGGTCAAATAATTAAAGTGATTTGTTTCAAATGTATAAAGGATCAGAGGTCTGGCCAGGCAATATTCTGACCCCCGACACTGCCAAATCTTGTCTCCATTGAAGTAAAACAAAGTCATGGGTGGAAGGCAGAGCCACTTCCTATTCTCAGCACAGCCAGACCCAGGGTCAGAGGGAAAGCTGCCACTCTCAGTCCAGCTCAGGTCACAGCCTGTGTCAGGGGCTGATTGAGACCCACCTGGATCTTTTATTATTCCCCTGTGATCAAAAATTTGGCATTAACAGATACACACTACTATACACAAAATAGACAACCAACAAGGACCTGCTGTATAGCACAGGGGACTCTACTCAATATTTTGTAATGACCTGTAAGGGGAAAGAATCTGAAAAAGAATAGCTATATACGTATGGATAACTGAATCATTTTGCTGTACACACGAAACTAACACAACATTGTAAATCGACTCTATAAAAATAAAGAAAAGTAAATTTTTAGAAAAAGATCTAAAAGGGAAGATTTTTAAAAGCATTTTAAAAAGCAGAGCACCTGAGAACAGGCCCCCTCTCCAGTCCTGGACTGAGAGTGATCAGTAGGGTGTCCTCCCCCAGGGCCGCTGACTCCCGAGGAAGAGACACTCAGACATAGAGGGGCATCTGTCTGAGGCAAGGACAGGGATCAGTGAGAAGGACGCAGACTAGTGGTGTCCTCTCTCCCTCCGCAGCAGCCTGGGGACAGCAGGGGTGTGCACTGTCCTTCGGAGCTTGCAGAGGATGTCCATGCTGCCTGTCGCTGCAACCCCAGAGATGCTGACCATCTCTGGCTGGTGAGTGATTGGCCTGGTGGCCCAGACTCCACCCTCAGTGCACTTCCCTCTCCCAGAGCAGCCTGCTCCTATGTCAGGACAGCATCCCCATCACAGGGGTCCTGGACCTACATGTACAGATGCAGGGCTAGGCTTGCCTGCCAACTCAACAAGGGGCCAGAGGAAGGCAGAAAGCGCACTCTGACGATACACGATGGCGAACAACACAGTGCTGTGCCGAATTAATAAAGATCAACCTGTCCTAAAACAATCGACCGAAAGACTCAGAAACCTTAGCTTCAGAGGCAGGACCTGTGGGCTGGCAGGAGGTGCTCTTTCACAAGACGCGTCCAGCAGTGGTGGGGTCTCCGCGGCAGAAGGATCCATCCCAGCTCGGCAACCTGGCCCACAAACCCTTTATGGCCTGCCCGTTACCTAGTCATCCTTGTTTCTGGATAATTCCTCACTGCCTCTGAGCTTCTGCCCAGCTCCTGAGTCTAAGCCTGCCTGAGATGACTGCCTCTTGGGAGTCTTCTAGGACCTTCTAGATGGGAGAAGTTTCCCACCACTTGGGTCCATAAGCTGAATTTTCCTCTAATCCTTTTAATCCAGCTTTACTGATATTGACTTAAAAAAACAACAGAAGTGTCCCTCTGGTACAAAACTGTAACTGTGTATGTGTCAAGATGATTTTAAGTATCCATTGCTGTGTAACAAACCACCCCCAAACCTTGTAGATTTAAACAGCAATTTATCATTCTTCAACTGGGTTGTTCTTTGTTCCAGGGTCACTCTGAGGCCCTTGCAGCCCGGGGCTTCGGGGGACCTGGTCCCCTGTCTTCAGCTGCCTCTCCGCTCCGTGGCCTGGAACAGCTCATCAGTCTGCCTTGGATGTCTTCGTAAGCCCCTCTGCCACACGATCTTGGGCGAAGGAAATCACAAGACCAGCCCACAGTAGGGGGCAGCCTCTCCACTTTTAATTGGGGGGTGGGCTGCACGTGCAGTCTGAGGGGGCTTCTGGGGGCTGTTTGAGGCCTTGATGGGCAGATCCCATTTCCTTCGGGCTCACCACTGTACTCTCAGCAGCTGATGAAGGGCTGCTCACAGAGCAGTCAATATTAATCGACTAAATGGAAGAGAATTACAAGGCGGTGGTCCCTGCAAGGGCTTGGCGCACGTGTAATGGCATGAGAGCCAGGATCCAGGCGTCAGTGTCCCCCCAGAATTCACTAACCCCCAGTGTCACGGTTGTCAGGATCTGGGGCCTTTGGGAGCTGATTAGCTCATGAAGGTGGAGCCCTTGTGAATGGGATTAGAGCCCTTACAGGAGAGGCCAGAGAGCTCCCTTAACCCCTGTCCACCATGTGAGGACACAAGAGCAGACAGCCGTCTGCAACCTGGAAGCCATCCCTCCCCAGAACCCAGCCAAGCTGGCACCGCGATGTTGGCTGTCCAGCCTCCAGAACCGTGAGACATAAATGTCTGCTGTTGATAAGCCCCCGGTCTGTGCGCTTTGTTACAGCAGCTGAATGGACTACAGCAAGGAGGGCCTTGCCTTGGGAGAGTAGCCCAGAGGGAACCCTCTGATCCCTCACGTCTGAATCCTCTAACCTTCTCTGCGGCTGGGCTGCCATCCCTGACGTGCGTAAATCACACGCCACTGAACGTGATAGAGAAGAAGGTCTTTACAGAGACCTGTTAGTCTGTCACAAACTTCTTTGCTTTGAACTCTACTTCTTTGGTGGGGAGACCCGATGGGCATGTGAGTCTGCTCAAGTTCGCTTCAGGGCACTGACCCCCACAGTGTCCACTGCAGGAGGGTCTGGGATGGGTGAGGGTCAGCGCCTCCAGAGGTGGTATTAAGGGTAATCCTTAGTTGGTTGTCTTTTATTAACATCATTAATTCCCATGGATGTATTTGAATGTGTCTGGTTAACCACATTTCTGGAATCTTGGAATCTTGCATATGCACAGCTTTTAAAGTCAGTTGGGTAACCTCGCAAATTAAACTTCAGCTGCCTACGTATTTGTGGCAGGGACTCTGGCAGTGGAACCTCAGTGAGCGAGGACCCTGCTCCCAGTTCATCCCCTGGTGCACGTGCTGTGCTGCGTCCAGGTACCCCTTCTTCCTGGGACTCACCAGTCATCTTCTCACCTCCATCCCCTCCACATGCCCTCCCTGCTGCCACATACGTGTCCCCTCAATTCGGAGTTTGGCTTTCTCTTCTCAGCCTTTAGACAGTGTCGTCATGACCACTTCCCCCAAAACAAAGCAGGACTTCCTGCAGTCCTCTCCTGCATGAGTGTTAGTTTCCTGTGGCTGCTGTGGTGATGACCACACACTCTTACTGACTTAAGGCAACACACGTTTTTCTTCCTACACTTCTGGAGTAAGGGTCTCACTGGGCTAAAGTCATGGTGTCTGCTGGACTGTGTTCCTTTCTGAAAGTTCTAGGGGTGGGTCTTCCCTGGTAGTCCAGTGGCTAAGACTCTGCCCTTCCACTGCAGGGGACATGAGTTCAATCTCTGGTTGGGAAACTAAGACCCCACATACCCCAAGGCGTGACCAAAAGAAATGAAAGTTCTGGGGAAAATCTGTTACCTTGTCTTTTCCAGCTTCCAGGGGCTGCCTGAGTTCCTTGGCTCACAGCCTTGTCCTACACCTTCCAAGCCAGCAGTGTTGCATCTTCCTGCACCTGTCTTCCTGAGTCACGTTGCCCTCTGGCTGACTCTTCCTCCCTCTCCCACGTTCAAGGATACTTGTGATTATCCACCTGGGTCATCCGGAGCAATCTCCCCATGTTAAAGTCAGGTAATTAGCAAATTCATTTCCACCTACACTTTTAATGTTCCTGTGTCGTGTAACCTACCATCTTCACAGGGTTTTGTTTGTGTGTCTGTCTTGGGGGGAGGAGGGGCTTATTCTGCTTAACATCATGTTTATTGCACATGGCTGCTGCTCTTTGACTTTGTGTATCTCTGTCCAGATGTGCTCTGTCCAGGACAACAGCCGTCAATACAGGACCCATTAGTCGTTAAATTTAAATTAACTAAAATGAAATAAAAATAAAAACTTAGTTCTCTGTTGTGCCAGGCAGAGTTCAAGTGCTCCAAGGACACCTGGTTTTTGGCCACCATATTGAAGAGTGTGGGTACAGAATCCTGTGCCATTACGTAAAGCTCTGCTGGGTGACACAAGAGACTGTCCACCCCTGAAGGCAAGGGCAGTGTGTAGGTGCCCAGTGCTCGGCCTGCACTAGCATCAAACTGGCAGCCAGTCAATATTCACTGAACGAATGAATGAGTGAATGATACATGCAGTGCTAAAGCAGAAGGGGGTGTGTTACCTTTGGCCTCTTGTTTCGAGTCAACAAGCATGTGTATAGACATCTACAGTGGCCTGCATCCCATAACATCAACGTTTAGGGAGAAAGGGAATCAGATTTTATTTGAAAATTATTTTAACTGACTTCAGCTATAGGTTGAAAAAGGCAATTAATGGTCCAAATGGCGAGAGCAGCCAGAGATAGACAAAATTTGCCATTTGTCAATTTCTAATGGGCTAAAAGTTGCCTGAATTATTTTTCTCAAAATTAGATTTTTCTAAATCTAATTAAGATCTTTTTCTCTCTTGTGTCTTTGAAACTCTGTCATGCCTGTTTCGGAGCAGTTGGAGGTGTGTGTGTATGTGTGTGTGTGTGTGTGTGTGTGTGTGTGTGTGTGTGTGTGTGTGTGTGTGTGTGTGTGCTGGTGGTGGGAGAAGGTGAGGCAGATAATTTAAGCCTAAAGGATTTAATTTAAGAGGTTCCATTTTCCAGGCATAGGAAATATGTCTGGCATCAAAGTGAATTCTTTCACTGGACACTTGACTTCGTGCTAATTCATGGTGTGGAGCAGACTTCAGACGACAGGCACGTGCAGTCCAGTGACAGTCTTCGGCTGTGCAGCGATGCTGTCCCCTGGCATCAGCAGCTTGTGAGGAAACAGAATGAGTGACATGGGAGGGGAGGGGGGACACTGCAGAGAGGAGGGGTGGGACGGCAAGGTGCCCAGGGTGGCTGCCTGGGAGCAGGCCTGGGGGCAAACTGGATGCTTTATTCCAAAGATAATCACCTCTACATCAATAAGGCGTCTCTGTGCCCTTTTACATAATTGTGAGATAACAGAAAAATATATCTATTTGGTCTCTGCCCCTGGTTCCCGGCACAGAGATCCTACACCCCTTGTAATTTCCTGGGTGACGGGACCATCCTTTGTTCTACTGAGGCAACTCTGGGTGGACTTCTGGCTGGAGGCTGGTCACCAGAAAGACAAAGCCGTGATTAGAAGCTTAGAATTTTCATCCCTGCGTCCCACCCTCCAGAGAGTGGAGGGGGCTGGAAATGGAGTAAATGGTGGACCATGCCTCCGTGAGGAATCCTCTGCAACATCCCAGGAGTAAGGGTTTCTCTGAGCTCCCAGGTGGGAGAGCACAGCCATGTACCCTGAGGGGGTGCACCCCAGCTCCACGCGGACAGAAGCTCCCATGCTTGGGACCCTCCCAGACCTGGCTCTGTGCTTCTCCTCACCTGACTGCTCACCTGTGTCCTTTCTCATAACCTTTAATAAAGTGGTGAATGTAAGGAAGTGTTTCCCTGAGTTCTCTGAGCTGCTGTAGCAAATTAATGGACCCTGAGGAGGGGGTGGCGAGACCTCCGATTTGTAGCTGAATTGACGGAAGTTGGGGTAACCTGGGGACCGACTACTTGCCTTTGGGATTTCTGAAGTGGGGAGTGGTCTTGTGGGACTGAGCATTTAACCTGTGGGATCTGATGCTGTTTCCAAGTAGACAGTGCTCCTACTGAGTTAGATTGTAGGACACCCAGCTGGGGTTGTAGGACTGCTTGGAATCGGGGGAAAATCTTACATATCTGGTGTCAGAAGTGTTTTGAGTGTGATAGTGGCCTTGAGAGTAAAGGAGGGACCTGGGAAAGGACTTTCTCTACAATAATGTATACAGTATGTTATGTTAACCATTCATGAAGGAAAAGAGAATATTTTAAAATGGTTTTTAATACAAATATAACTACCCCCTGCCCTTTTTTGTCCATTCCAGTGGCAGCCAGAGAAGAAACAGAACAAAATTCCTGCTTTTTCCTGCCAGCACATTTATCCTCACTGTGGTTCTCAGAGAATGTTAATTAGGGAAAATACCATAGATGTCCCCCAAAGATAAACGTCCACACTTCTTTTTAACCATTATTTTCTCAGGACATGATATTCTGTGATACTCTTTGAAAAGCATGATATTGTTTTTGTTGAAAAGTTCTCTCTTCTCAACTTTCTGAGGAAAAAAAAACAAGTGCACACTCACAGACTGGCCCCATTTTTTCAGGCAAAACAAACGGTGTGTTTTCTCTTCCCACAATGAGGCTCGTTTGCAGCTGCCTCTGCAAGCACTCTGTGGCCAAGAGAAACAAAGCAGGTTCTCCAAGAAGTAAAATTAATTACTTCTGTTTGCTACATATACAATATTTTATGCATTAAGGACACCATTAATATATACAAACACTCAATGTTGTACAGTATTTTATTAAATTCACTTATCTTGCCCTTTCACTTTATTATTACGTTACAGAATAAAAAGCACTACTAACATATCTTGTGTCAGATAATTGCATTTCTTTTCTTTGTTTTTTTTTCCTCCCTCAGAAATATAGTTCACTCAGAGAATATCCAAAAAAGATAATTCATATTCAGATTCGACTAAAATTAATCGAGTACTTACCATGTACCAGACAAGGCATTGGGAACATTTGTATACATTACCTCATTAATGAGGAAGTTATTATCAAACCCTGGTTTTGCACTACAGTACAGAGATGTGAGGCTGCTTCCCTTACGTGACACCAGAGATAAAGAGATTTTAATTCCAAAATAAGGATGTTGTTTATACCCAATGCATCTCCTTCACAAATTGTTGGAAGAGAGTTGGGAATTTGTAAAACTGTAGGGAAAATATTATTACTTATAACTCAACAACAACAAACAACCCAGTTAAAAATGGGCAAAGGGCTTGAATTAACATTTCTCTAAACATATACACATGGCCAATAAGTGAAAAGATTCTCAAAGTTACTAATTATTAGGGAATTGGAAATCAAAACCACAATGAGATACTGCTTTATACCCATTAAGATGGCTACTATTCAAAAAAAGAATCTAAGTGTTGGTGAGGATGTGAAGAAATTGGAACCCTTTTCCACGGCTCATGGGAATGCAAAATTGTGCAGTCACTGTGGGAAAAGTCACAGCAATTCCTCAAAAAATATTAATGTGTAATTACCATATGATGCCATAATTTCACTTCTGGACATATATGCAAAAGCACTGGGCTTCCCTGGTGGCGCAGAGGTTGAGAGTCCGCCTGCCGTTGCAGGGGACACGGGTTCGTGCCCTGGTCCGGGAAGATCCCACATGCCGTGGAGCAGCTGGGCCCGTGAGCCATGGCCGCTGAGCCTGCGTGTCCGGAGCCTGTGCTCTGCAACGGGAGAGGCCGCAACGGGAGAGGCCGCAACGGTGAGAGGCCCGCGTACCGCAAAAAAAAAAAAAAAAAAAAAAAAAATCACTGAAATCAGGAACACGAATAGACATTTGTACATGCATGTTCATGGTGCCGTATTTCACAATAACCAAAAGGTAGAAGCAACCCAAGTGTCCATCAACAGGTGATGGATACACACAATGTGGTACATGCATATAGTAGAATATTATTCAGTCTTGAAAAGAGGTTCTGACACACACTGTAATATGAGGACCTTATGCTGAGCAAAACAAGCTGGTCATAAAAGTCAAATTATTTTTCCACTTCTATGAACTCTATCAAATCCATAGAGACAGAAGGTCGAATGGTGGTTGTCTGGGACTGGGGGAGGGGAACGGGGGAAGGTATTGTTTAATGGAGACAGAGTTTCAGTTTGGGAAAATAAAAAAGGTCTGGAGATGGATGGTGATGACGGTTGTACAACAATGTGAATGTATTTAATGACACAAAGCCGTACACTTAAAAATGGATAAAATGGTAAATGGTACATGATGTATATTTTACCACAATAAAAATATATTACTCATGTAAAAACGACTACTGCCAAAATTTAGGAGAAAACCCTAGATTAGAAAGCATAATGTAATATAAAATGATGGGAAACGGACATCTTTCAGATTTACAGATCTCCTGAAAACCAAGGTGGGGAAATAAAACTGTGAGTTGTTTAGTTGCCTATTTAAATGGCAGCTTAAATGATGTGAGTAAGTATCAATGATCTGATGTATAAAGATTTTAATGGCAGCAACTGCTAATTCAACCCCGGGGGACCCAGAGCCATCTCCTCCATCATAACCAGGTAATGGGCTCACTCTCCCAGGGGCCTGCTTCCCTGTTTTCTCTTTCTGTTGGAAACATTGTTCTGCTGCAGATCCATTGCTTTCTTTCTCCTCTTCCCTTTCCTGGCTCTTGACTCCCTCCATCCTGCAGGAAGCCCCTGGTTTAAGCCCGATCAGTGGCAGGAGGGGGCAGCCACATCCTCTCCTCTAGACTAAGTTATGGGCCTCTGATACCAAGGTCATGATGATAAGAATCACCCCGCTGGACGCTGATCTAAACACATGACCTGGGTAGCCAGCAAACAGATCAGGGACAGCATGGCCATGCGATGCTTAGAGCAGGGTGACCAGCAATGCTGAGTTATTTGGCCCCGACCCATTTCCCTTCATCGCGTGTAATCTGGGCACAGGCAGAGATGATAGTCACAGATGAGCTGTGGCTGTGGTGCCTTGTCCTTTAACGCCAAGGAACACAAGACCTTAAGGTGAAGTCATTCCCTGAAGGGTACATCTCCCTCAAGTCAATTTTTGATGGAAATAAGCACCTCTGCACCTCAGATTTCGTTCTCTTCTCAAAAGCTTATTTGGTGCAGATGGAGACTGACGAAGAAGAAGGACTTGGGCCGTTAGCTTCAAGGGAAAGAAAACTCCGCTGCTCAAGATATGAAATAAAAGAGCCATATTCCAGATGGCATATCCGAAATTGTGGAGGAAAATGCCAGCAGATGGCTAAGTCAGTAGTAGCAGCAACAGAACCTCGAAACCTCGAGGCAAAGGCAGGAAAAGCTGAATTTCCACAGGTCCATGTCGGGACATTTTGTGAAAGATTTGGATGTGTAATTTACTACAATTGACTATGAGGAAATTCATTTGCCCATTGGTGCACCTGCACGCGCATGCACGCACACACACACATGCCTGTAAGTAGTTAGGAAATCTCAGGTGCTTTTTGTTTTTTTTCTGTTTGGCTATGCCATGTGGCTTGTGGGAGCTTAGTTCCCTGACCAGGGATTGAACCCCGGGCCCTTGACAGTGAAAGCGCCAAGTCCTAACCCCTGGACCACCAGGGAATTACCTCAGGTACTTTTTGTTTCAGGTGATACAAAGTTTCAGAGCCCAACTGCTAACATCCTTGGCCTTTCCTCAGCATTGCTCGGGCCACATATTTATTTTTTGAGGAAGAAAGTTGACCTGCACTGAGATATTTTCATCCTGCACATGACACCCTCTTCAGGGGTCCCACCTGTGTTGTGCTGGGGCCTGCTGAGCACTTTGGGAGCAGGTGGCCACCATCCTCCAGGGCTCTCAGCTGGTGCCTGTCCTGCCAGCATCCTCCTGTCTTGCCTGAGTTGGGCTCAGACTCCATATCCAGGCGTTAGAAACACACATCTTCTATTTACCAACACAAGCTGTCAACTCTGCAACCTCACATCACAAATAAGAGAACGAGCGGGTGTGTAGATAATGCCCAGAAACAGTGAAGCAGGACATCTTAGGTGGGCTTCCAAACACCTCTGTGAGGGACCCCTAACAGGAAATGTGCGCTTGGGAATGGGAAGGTAGCCAGTGTTGGTGGACTCATGACCAGACAGTGGCCAGGTATGAAGTAAAAAGTGCAAATCAGAAGATGGAGAAGGATGCAGGTATTTGGGGGAGTGGTTCACACTCTACACCTAATCACCCTCCAAAGTGAGGAGGTCTGGAGGGTGAGCAGGGGGCACACGGTGTCTGTCACTCAAGTTGACTCCCCTTTAGTAAGAAGTAAACATTTTTCATCTTCTTGTTAACTCTTCTAGCAGGAAAGGACACAGCCATGGGGGAAAGGGGTGAAATGGGATCACAGATGCAACCTTACTTCTCATTTTACCTCCATCTGCACATGGAAGACAATTTAAGACTCGATAAAGATAATTTGTTGGTCACGGTATAATCAGTATTTCTGGTGAAAGTTTATGTTAGAGGTTACAAGATTGATATATCAATTTAAACTCATAGTACAGCATTCAGTCTGAATTTTCCAGACAAGTTTATATTACTTCGGGCTGAATTGATGAAAAATAGAAAACTCTTTACATAAGAGTGAAATACGATGAATCTAGTTCCCAGTTCAGAATTTTTGAGTAGAGTTTTCCTTGTCATTTTCCCGTCTTTCTGGGCAGAAGGAGAGTTAGTGATGGGTAAAAGCAAAGTATAATGGGAGCCACTGGGAAGGAAACACTGCCTTTAACAAGAAGCCCCATCCCCACTTAGGAAATGGGTTGAGGCAGCAAAAGTGGTTCACTTGTTCCCCTGAAAAGTCTGTTCTTACTGCCTCAACTGCTTACAGCCTGCAGTGCAGCAAGTTCTGGAGTCTGGTCTAGTTCATTCTCATCCCCAATAATTTAGAAAACATAGGCTCCATTCACTTTAAAAACCCACATTGACACACCCTTTAGAATGGCCCAGATCCAGAACACTGACAACACCAAATGCCGGTGACGATGTAGAGCAACAGGAACTCTCATTGCTTGTGGGAAAGCAAAATGGTGCAGCCACTTTGAAAGACAGTTTGGTGGTTTCTTACAAAACTAAACACACTCTTAACCATATGATCCAGCAATCTCACTCCTTGGTATTTACCTGAATGAGCTGAAAACTTATGTTTACACAAAAACCCGTATATGATGTTTATAGCAGCTTTATTCATAATTGCCAAAACTTGAAAGCAACTAGGATGTCCTTCAGTAGGTGAATGGATAAATAAGCGATGGTCTACCCAGACAGTGGAATATTATTCAGTGTTAAAGAAAATGTGTTATCCAGCCATGAAAAGTCATGAAGGAACCATAAATGCATATTATTAAGTGGAAGAAGCCAATCTGAAAGGGCTACATACTGTGTGATTCCAACTATATGACATTCTGGAAAATGTGCAGAGACAATAAAAAGATCAGTGGTTATCAAGGGGAAGGGCGAGTGAACAGGTGAGGCACAGAGGATTTTTAGGGCAATGGAAACACCCTGTATGGTACTGAAATGATGGATACATGTCATTCTACTTTTGTCCAAACCTATAGAAAGAACAACACCAAAAGTGAACGTTGATGTGAACTAAGAACTTTAGGTGATGTGTCAATGGAGGGTCATGGATTGTAACACACGTACCACCTGGTGAGGAATGCTGATATTGAGGGTGGCTATGAGTACGTGGAAACTGCACTTTCATGTAATTTTGCTGTGAACCAGAAAATACTCTAAAAAAATCAGTAGAAGATCTGAATAGATGCTTTACTGAAAAAGATGTAAGAATTGACAATAAGCACATGAAAAATTGCTCCACATCATTAGTCATTATAAGAACATAGTTAAACCATATGAGACACCTCTATACTATTAGAATGTCTAAAAATGCCAGAGAAAAATGGACAGTACCAAGTACTGGCAAATATGGGACCCACTGTAACTCTCAGACATTACTGGTGGGACTGTGATAAAATCCAATCAGTTTGGGAAACAGTTGGCAGCTACTTAGAAAGCTAAACATACACTTACCCCAGGACCCAGCCATTCCATTCCTAGGTATTCACCCGGGAGAAGTGGAAACATACACCCACACAAACACTTGGACACAAATGTTCACAGCAGCATTATTCATAATAGCCCCAAAGGGGGACAACCCAAATCACCTGGTAGAAGAAGGAACAGTAAGGTCGGGGTGATGCACACAGACACACACAACATGGGAGATATCAGAAGCATGATGCTAAACCAGACACAAAAGGGCACCAAGCATGTGACTCCACTTATGTGACATTCCTGGAAGAGGAACAGCTCAGGGGACAGGAGTCAGATCCATGGTGGCCAGGAGTAGAGGGTGGGGGGAGGGATGCTACGTAGGGAAGGAGGGGACATTGTGGGTCTGAGGGAATTGTGCTCTGTCGTGACTGTGACTGTGGTGATGGTTACACAACAGTGAACACTTGTCCAAGCTCAGGGGCTGTGACTCTATGCTTCAAGAGGTGATTTTGATGCATGTAGATTATAACTTAATAAATATGATTTTAAAATATTGAAATAAAAGACAATTCTTCCCTAATTAGGTTTGATTTTTACCACTTCCCTCCGGCATAAGACCAAGTGACATTGGCTGTGCGGAGGTGAGTGAGGGAGGGGAGAGGAGGGACCAGGGTGCAGGGGGTATCTTCTCCTACCTGAAACACCCCAGGTGAGGGTGCAGGTAAGGTCAGAGTGATGCTCTCCAGTAGTGACAAGGTGCAGGCTCCTGGTCTGTCAGTGCAGAGGAGGGGGTCCACACAGCAGGGTGAGGAGGGGACACCCAGAAAAGCCCAGGTGTCCTTGGAACTGAAGGTCAGTGGCTGTCGGCTGGCGAGGCTCCGCGTGGGCACTGAACGCACTTCGCTGCTGCTCCAACAGCGACCGGGTACCCTTCTCCCCACAGAGCTCGCAGCCGCTGGTGTGTGCCCCGGAGTGGTAGACTCTGCTCAAGTCCAAGGACGTGCCTTCCCACTTCAGTTCCTTCCCCAGCCTTCATGTGCCTGTCCTTTGAAAGTCAGTCTCCTATGGGTGCGTTTGGACCATTGGAAGTGATTTTTATACAGAAGGGGTAACCCTGTAACAAATGGCCCTTCCTTTTTTGTGATGTTTTTTTTTTAGGACCACACTGGAAGAGACAGTAGCGGTATGTTAAATGTAGTACTGAAATTTCAAAACGGCTACATATTGCCTGTTATATTTTAAAAATTCTAAAACCTAGATAAATTTCAGTATTTTCTACTTGTGTGAGATAACCTGTTCTATGCCAGTGTGAAATAGCACTGTCAGTTTTTAATTGAGTGAACATTTTATTATCTCCCTCTTGAAGCCCCCTGTGACCGTTTATCCCACCACACCCACCATCTAGGTGCACACGTGCACCCACCCACACACACACACACACACTCCCACATGCACACACATGCACACACACACACCCAACATTCTTCATTATTGCACATATATTGTCTTTTTTGGGTCATCACGTTCCTAATCTTCCTGTCTGTGGCCCATGATAGTTACTAGTGAAGCCCATTCAAAGAAAAGTCATACTTTATTAACCTTTATCAATCAATGAAATAAGTTTTATTTTGCTCGTGCTATAAAAATCACAGGAAGGTAAGAGAAAACCCTGCTTGCAGCATCTGCTGGGAACCACTCCACACATAAGTGCAGAAATGGCATTTATGAGCCCACTCGTGTGAGGCTTGAGGAGGCAGATTCATGAAATTGGCCAAGATTTGGATTAAATTTAAACCATTCTATACAGCTCTACTTTTGATTAAGGCTGTATGTGCAGTGAAAACCTCCCATTTGAACAGAACCTAGGTCTTTAAGAACTTTGAATGTGTGCAAATCTAAATTGAGCTCTGAGCTTGATCCGGCGGTGAGCAGTGGGTCAATTCACATTCAGTATTAAGGCACGGACGAAGGAGAGAGCACACCACCCTTTTAAATTTTGGCTTCGGATCAGAGTTTATAAAAATCAGGATCAACACAGAGACAAGTCACTCCATCTTACTTATTATATTATGAGACCAAGTTTCTAAACAGAGGATGCCAGTAAGACAATTGAAACCAACAAAGGAGGGGAAAAAAAAAGAATGCCATGTGTATCCATCCACACACTCCCCCCTGAAAAAGAAAAGCTTACCAGGTGACACAGAGTGGCCTTTCGAGGTCCTAGAAATGAGTTCTTCTCTTTTTCATAATAGTACCCAAGGACCCATTTGATCATAATACTTAAAAAAAAAGAAACTGCTTTTGATCCGACTACGCCAACCTCGTCTTTCCCCTTTACATACAATTCTACATTTCCGTCTGCCACTGTTTTCTTTTTCTCTGATTATCAGCAGATGTGAATGGACCATCCTAAGCCTCGGAGCTTGTTTTAATATCTTTAAAAGATTCTCATCTTATTCTCCAGGAGCCGCGGGATAAGAGATGAAGTTATACAGTTCATGGCGAGGCTGAGGCTCCTCGTGTCAGAACAATTCTGGGACAAATACTTGAGGAGGCTTGGCCTTAGTCCCAAGGCCAAGCAGGCAGACATGTAGGCAATGGGGTTCCCAGAGGATTTGGATAGCACAGTGTCCCCCAAAGAAGGCCTGGCTCCAGACTGCTAATTATGTGGCTGTTGAGGGTAGGTAAGAAAATTTGCTTTCAAAAGTTGGCCAAACACTACAGTTTATAGCCTTTTTCCATAAAGACACACTTCATCTCTAATAAGATTCTGTGCTGCTGGGCCACTTCTAGGGGACCCCATAGCACAGACTTCTGCCTCCTGCTCTATTTCCAAGCATGAAGTTTCCTCTCGCATATGACTCCCTCTGCCTGCGTCCAGGTGAGGAGACAGTCTGTGCCCACGTGCAGTTGGATTATGTGGGAACCCTGGCACAGCCACACAAATGAGGTGTTTGGAGAAACAGAGATGCCGAACTCAACATGTAGAGCAACCCCCAAAATACAAGGAAAGTGAAATATATGTACCACATCTTATATTACTCAGCCATAAAAAGGAACGAAATAATGCCATTTGCAGCAACATGGATGGACCTAGAGATTGTCATACTGAGTGAAGTAAGTCAGACAGAGGAAGACCAATATTGTATTATATCACTTATATGTGGAATCTGATTTAAAAAAAAGACACACATGAACTTATTTACAAAACAGAAACAGACATACAGATATAGAAAACAAATTTATGGTTGCCAAAGGGGAAACATGGGGGAGAGGGATACATCAGGAACTTGGGATGAACATACACACACTACTATATATAAAATAGGTAACCAACAAGGACCTACTATATTGCACAGGGAACTCTACTCAATATTCTTCGATAACCTGTATGAGAAAGGAATCTGAAAAAGAATGGATAGATGTATATGTATAACTGAATCACTTTGCTGTACACCTGAAACTAACACAATGTAAATCAACCATACCTCAATAAAATTAAAAAAAAAAAACAATTAAAGTAAAATAACTGAGTCGTCCAGGACAGTTATTCTGTAATGGGGTGCTGCTTTACAGTTGTGAACTGGAAACTACAAACCAACCCTTATAACTTTATTTAATAGTAGGTGATTGCGTCGGCCTTGTTATCCCATACACAACACACAATGTTAACATTTTCTTACTACCTAGAAAAGACGTATATTGACAATTCATTGGTGGGAGATGCTCCATCTCTGGAATTTACAGTACGGCTTCAAGAAGAGAGTCCATTAGATCCCATGTGGTAAGGAATGGAGTTGTAAGGAATGCTTTCTGCTAACCCTTGAGAAGCCCCGTAACTGCTTATTTTCTTCCTTTTATAGACATTGTGGTTGATGATCACAGAGGTCCATGCACCTGCTGGGAGACTGAGATAGGGAACTGTCAGCTCTTGACCTTGCGTGTGAACAGATAGTTATTATGGATATGGACGCAGATATATGACCCTTGAGCCGCGTGGCCAGGACCCCACGCCTGAGGAGCAGGTGTCTCCCCTCAACATGTCTGTGAGTTAGCTCGAGATTCAGAGTGAAATCCAAGGGAAAACGGGTCCAATTCCCAGGCGAGCCTACGTAATTCCCTGGAACCCACATTGTCACAGGACCACGGGAACTACTTCTGAAATCTACTAGATGGAAGAGGCATTCCTGAATGGCAAGGATTTGTGAAAAGACAGGGGTCTGAAAAGCAGAGGGCTGTGAGGGACCATGCACTGGACTGGCCTCTGAGGCCTGGATTCCAGGCCACTTCTTCTGCTAATGATGTGAATTTGATTATTATGTGAACTCGCCCTCTCGTCAGTCTCCCCATCTGAAAATTGATAGGACTGTATTAAGATTTCCTAGCAACATCTTTAATGGTTTGTTTGGTGGATAACTCACCAATTCCCAACTCTCAAGTTTCTGCATATGATGTGAACACACAGATCATTGCAGCTGTGTCTACCTCTGCTTCCCCTCTCTGTACATCAGGCACGTGCCCATTTTCTTTACAGTGTCCCAAGTAATGTGGAGATATTCACTGCATTTATATGCTCACTCATTTTTCTCACATGTGGACAGCGGGATTTTCCAGAGGCCACAGGACTGGGCTATCCCAGCTGATTAAGTACAGAAGCAGAGAGAAAATCAGGCTGCCTTCTATAAAACCAGAGAGGAAAAAGATTTGCAAAAATGTAAAACTATGACGTCCTTCTCACTATTTTCTTTTATGTTTTGGAAATTATTTTTAGTTTTTTAATTGAAGTATAGTTGATGTGCAATGTTGTGTTAGTTTCTGCTGTACAGCAAAGTGGTTCAGTTATACATATACATATATTCTTTTTCATCTTCTTTTCCATTATGGTTTATTACAGGTTTTTGAATATAGTTCCCTGCGCTATACAGTAGGTCCTTGTTGTTTATCTATTTTACATATAGTAGTGTGTATCTGCTAACCCCAAACTCCTAATTTATCCCTCCTTTTCTCTTTCCCTTTGGTAACCATGTGTATTTTCTATGTCTGTGAGTCTGTTTTTTGTTTCATAAATAAGTTCATTTGTGTCATATTTTAGATTCACATATAAGTGATATATGATATTTGTCTTTTTCTTTTTGACTTACTTCACTTAGTATGATAATCTCTAGGTTCATCCATGTTGCTGCAAATGACATTATTTCATTTTTTACGGGTGGGTAATATTCCGTTGCATATATGTACCACATCTTCTTTATCCATTCATCTGTCAGTGGACATTTAGGTTGCTTCCATGACTTGGCTATTGTAAATAGTGCTGCTATGAACATTGGGGTGCATGTGTCTTTTTGAATTATGGTTTTCTCTGGGTATATGCCCAGTAGTGGGACTGCTGTGTCATATGGTAGTTCTATTTTTAGTTTTTTAAGGAACCTCCATACTGTTCTCCATAGGGGCTGTATCAATTTACATTCCCACCAACAGTGCAAGAGGGTTCCCTTTGCTCCACACCCTTTCCAGCATTTATTGTTTGTAGATTTTTTGATGATGGCCATTCTGACCAGTGTGAGGTGGTACCTCACTGTAATTTGGATTTGCAGAAAAGTGTTTTAACACATAAAGATGTGTTATATAGATTAGCATGTCATGGTTTCTCTTTCGCATTAATGAATAGATATTTAACACCTTTCTCAACTTTAATTTTCAATATGGTGAAAATTAATAGATTAAACCCACCTAAACGAAAGCTCTTTGGGATCTTCAATAATTTTTAAGAATATAAAGGAGTCCTGAGACCAAAGTCAAGAGAACTGCGGGGTTAGTGGGTATCATTTTATTATTAACCTAATCAAAACACCAATTTTTGTGAGGCAAATCAAATGAAATAAGTAACATGACATACCTTATTGATGTCTAACCCTTGGATCATCTGTTATTAAAATTGTATATTATTAAATACAATGGATGTTTGATCTGGTAAGGATGCCTTTGTCACATTTGCCATAGAGCTAGATGTTATCACAATTTAATAGCAAAAATATTCATTCCACAGTGATTTTGTTTGGTTAATATATGACTAAATACACATCAGAGTGTTTCTTTTTTAATGTATAAATGTGTGAATTGTAAAACTTTATGGAGACAAGATAATGAAATAATTATTGACAATAAATAGTATCATAAATGTTTGATGAAAAGGAAACAATGTCTAGTGTGAAATAAAACAAAGAACAAAAACCTTAGAAATGTTTCATTTTCTCAAAACAAATGAGCAAAGGGAGAAGAAGAACGCAGCCTGTGGGGAAGAGAGGGGTAGGGAGATGTGAAGAAGAGTGTGGTCCGGGGGACGCCTAGGATTCTGAATAAGAGAGGAAGGCCAGTGACGGAACCCAAGGAGCCTCAGACCCAGGCTCTGGCGCTGCGGCCCCACACAGCTGACCCTCTGTAACCGCTTCTGGATGCTGCCTCTCTGGCCTCCCAGTAAATCTCAGTCCTATAGTTCACATACTTTCTTGTAAGAGCATAAAAGGGTCCTCAAACCCAAAATCACGAGAACTGTGGGCTTCTCAAAATTTACAGTGTCCTGGCGTTTTTTAAAACCCGGCATACCTAACTATGACGTTGTTGACCCCAAGAAAAGAAAGAGAAGGAGGAGAAAAAGAGGTAGAGGGAAATTAAAAGAGGATCCAGGGGATGGGAAGGGATGAGGGGGATGTTGGAAAAGGCTTGACTCACAGCCCTGGGATGAGGCCTCTGTCCCTTCCAGAGCAGAACTCAGAACTCACACTAGATCAAAATCTTGACGGTCAAATATCCTCCAATCCTTTTTTCTTTAGAGCACGTGTATTTTATGCCAGTTAGCTTTTACAGATGCTTTTCTAAGAATAGCAATTTTCCCTTAAAACACTCAGCGGGAGTGCCACAGCTCCGACAGGAGCCGGCCCTGGATTCTGTAACAGGATTGTCCATTCTTTCCTCCTTTCTGGACCAGGTCACCTGCGGCTTGAAGACTCACCTATGCCTCTGCCCAAAGGCCAGGGACACAGCCTCCAACTCCTGCTCACAACTCGTGCCCCAGGGCTCTCTCACTGGACAGGTGAGCTTTCAGTTAAATAGCCCTGGGGTCTCCTATCTGCTGATGAGCCACCGCAGAAGGCCCAGGGCACCCCCCCCCCCAACACGGAGAGCAGGTCACAGGAGGATGGGTGCTCAGGTCAGGGGGAGGGAGAGGCACCTGGTAGCTGTTTCTACGATGGGCTGGATGGACCAGTGGGGTGGCCGGGGCCTCTTCTCCAAGTCTGCGTGTGTGAGTATAAGTGAGCTGCTAGTGAGAATTAGTGTGTGTGAGTGAGGGCGTGCAGGGCGTGCGACTGCATGCCTGTGTATTCAGGAATATGTGACTGTGTGTGCCCTTGTATACGTGTGTGAGAGTGTGGGTGGGTGTGAGCTGGTGTGCAAGCCCAGGTCCAAGCTGAGGGGTGCCCTGCTCTCTTACACAGGCCCCTCCTGCCAGTGCTCACAGGGGTCTGATGTCAGTAGGCGACTTTAATTATGTGCCCGGAATATTCCTCATTAAGCTTTGAAGAACACTTGCCAAACTCAGGATAATTTGTCTACAATTGCTTACCTTCGGGCCTCAGGCTGTCTCTGAACGTTTAATTTAAAATAACAAGGCAATATCCCCATCGTGAACATTTGCCACGGGAAAGGGGGAAAAGCAAAGCTCGGACCAGTTCAGCTTGTCACAGGTCGGGGGCAGGTGCCTCTTGCGTCTGTGATTGACCGACAGGCTGGTGGGCAGAGAGGGCTGCTCAGGGGGCTGGCATCCGTGTAGACTCCCACCCACGTGGGCATGCGGAACTGGTGGTGAGCCTGGGCTGGGGACCTGCTGGCTTTAGCAGAGTGTAGGCCAGCCTGTGCACATCTGCATCCTGCGGAGGCCAACTGGTACAGCGGTTACATGTAAAACAGACCTGCAGCCCCTTGCTGGTGTTCTCAGCTGGGGTCAGAGTGCTTCCTCAAAACACTCACCCAGGACAGCCCCAAAGCTTGCCACGCAAAACCTTGTTTGTGGAGACCCCAGGGCAACCCAGACGCTCATGTTCTGTTTGGGGACAGCTGGGATAAGCGGTTGGGGGGGGGCGGGAAGGGGGAAGGGGAGGAATGGGGGAAGGGGGGAGGGTTGCTAAACATCTGGTGGAAGCAAATTCATGGCCAAAGAATAACATCTGTTGCTTAAGCATGAATGCATAGTGGCTGGAAATATAATAAGATTCATGGTTCTAAGTAGATTAATTTTGTAATATTTGCTTTTCATCCCCTGCATTTCATACTCAGATTTAGACTTTGGAATTGCCTTAAAAATCACTCATACGGCTCTGTCTAATGGCCCCATGGAATGCTTTGCCCAGCCAGATTCTCATATTGCCCGCTTATCCTGCGGGCCGTCCAGCCCCCTTTGTGGAAGCATCGTGTTCTCACCTACCTGCAGTAACTGGCCAGGTGGGGTTGGTGCTCGTCCTCCAGTATCTGCCTCAGAGACTGTAATCTCAGTGAAGACAAGCATTTGTTAGTGGGTGATTGAGTGAAGACTTCTATTAAAATATCTTCAATGTAAATACGGGTAGCTGAACTTATCTATTGGCAACTCTAAAGAGGGTAAGATCACTCACTCTCTGTATTTTGCTATGGTGGCTGGAACAAAATACCACAGACTGTATGGCTTAAACAGTAGACAACTTATTTTCTCACAGTTCCAGAGGCTGGAACTGATCAAGATCAAGGTGTGTGCAGGGTCAGTTTCTCCTGAGGCCTCTCTCCTTGGTTTGTGGATGGCCATCTCCTCCCTGTGTCCTTACGTGGTCATCACTCTGTGTGTATCTGTGTCCTAATCTCCTCTTCTTATAAGTACACTGGTCAGATTGTATTAGGGTCCACCCTCCTGGCCCCATTTCACCTTAATTACCTCTTCTGAGACCCCATCTCCAAAGGTTCATGTTTGGAGGTAATGGGGTTTAGGAGTCAACTATGTATTTGGGAGGACACATTTTCACCCACCAGATCCTCCAACAAGAGTGAAAACAGGGCTTCTGGTCTCTGAAGGACAACCACTGAACAGCACTCCTGCAGAATCCCAACACTGATCGAGTTTTATTTCTGTGAAAAGCCACTTGCCAGGCCTAGAGGACTGAAACCACATTGCCATGTCAGTGTGGTATTTCCTGCTTATAACTTATTCAACGGTCAGTGCTGGTCTAAGGGTGGTAACAGAATGCTGTGAAGAAATGTGTTGTGCTGGTCTTCTTTGTAAAGAACACCCAATATAGGTGGAAGACAACAGCTGCCACCATGTATTAACATAAAAGCTACCCTTTTAGTCAGTTCATCAGTCAGTCAAATTCAGTTGTCAGCTGAGTAATGTCCTCTAATGGAACTTGGACCAAACTGAATACTGGAACGGTGAAGAGCTCCCAAATCAAAGAACTCCACAGGTGTTAACTTAATATCTTGCTCTTTCAAGGTTTGCTGTTAAAGTATCTTCTGATTTGGGTGGCAAATGCGTTGCTGAAAACGTGTATGCTCAGATCTACGACTCCAGCTGGCATCTGTCTTAGGGATCATACAAAGGGTGGATCCATCAGGACAAGCATCTCAGAAAAGCCCTTCTTTGCTAAGATAGCAATTTCACCCTAAGGTAATCAGGATTTTCATTTCAGATTTTCTTAAAATGCGACAGTTGTGCTCTTTTCTCAGTCTCTGTAGGGGAGGGGCTGACAGCGAAGAGAAATCTCAGTTTCAAAAGGACAACTGGTCAAACACAAATTTAACCTTTTGGATTTTCTGGCTTCTTGGTAAAGCATGTGCTATCTCACATTTGAGAGTCTGGGGATAAAATGAAAAAAATGTGTCTTTGCAGGGCCAGATTGGTGGAGAGCTATAGGGAAGTGCCCACCTTGGCACACTCTGCCTCTGGCCGGGACCACCATCTCTGTGCTCTCCCTCAAATCTGTGGGAGAATAAGGGTGACTCCAAGCTCATTTTTCATAATCGTTCCCACGTGACAAACACAAATAACATAAATATTCTAGTGTATATTTTAACACCTTTATTGGAGTATAATTGCTTTACATTATTGTGTTAGTTTCTGCTCTATAACAAAGTGAATCAGCTATACATACACATATATCCCCATATCCCCTCCCTCTTGTGTCTCCCTCTCACCCTCCCTATCCCACCCCTCTAGGTGGTCACAAAGCACCGAGCTGATCTCCCTGTGCTATGCGGCTGCTTCCCACTAGCTATCTATTTTACATTTGGTAGTGTATATATGTCCACGCCACTCTCTCACTTCATCCCAGCTTACCCTTCCCCCTCCCCGTGTCCTCAAGTCCATTCTCTACATCTGCATCTTTATTCCTGTCCTGCCCCTAGGTTCTTCAGAACCATTTTTTTCTTTTTTTAGATTCCATATATATGTGGTAACATACAATATTTGGTTTTCTCTTTCTGACTTACTTCACTCTGTATGACAGACTCTAGGTCTATCCACCTCACTACAAATAACTCAATTTCGTTTCCTTTTATGGCTGAGTAATATTCCATTGTATATATGTGCCACATCTTCTTTATCCATTCATCTGTTGATGGACACCTAGGTTGCTTCCATGTCCTGGTTATTGTAAATAGAGCTGCAATGAACATCTCCTTGTATTTGTCTGGCCGGGAGTGAAAGGCTGCTGTTCTGAGAAGTGGAAAGAGTCCCTGGCCTGAGGCAGGTCCGCTCCTGCTCCTGGAGGATGGAGAGCAGTCGGTTGTGAAGAGGAGGTTGCAGGATGCGGCTGAGGGACATCACTTGTCCCCAATGCACACGCTGCAGGTCAAGTTCGTCAGTTAAACCACGAGGCTGTGATGTATTCCATGCTGACGGTGAGGCACAAAGGTGGTCCTTTGGTTACTGTTTCCTGTCCACTTTGCTTTGCATCCTCAGTGAGTCCTGGGTTAAGTAACTCAGGGCTGAGGTTGGGAAGCTAAATTTCATCTCACGTCTTCCTCACCCTCCCATCCTGAGATGTATGTATATAGATTCTATATTTTTCAAAAAGAATGCTGTACAAATAAAAGGTGGCAAACAAGGAAAACAAATGTTAAAATGCCCCATAGTGGGCCTGTGGGTATTTACAGTTGGAGGGAAGGCTGCTTTCTGTTACCGTTTGAATGTATAAACCTAACTTGATCACCTTCTGAAGAATTTATGAATCATGCTTAATAATCAGCTTTAGGCACTTCTGAGGGGAACGTCACATTTTGAAGCTACAAAGGTCCCCTAAATAGCTCATGGGAAATGACCCTGCATCCCATTAGATGAGAAAATCCGCTGCCGTAGGACGGGGTGTCAGAGCTAAACCACTTCAGTCTCGACCCACTTCAAAATGTCAAGGAGCCTCCACTTAAACACTTGATTAATCTACAAGGACCAGAACAGACAGCTCCTTCCCTGGGAAGGAGGAAAATCTTCTTGTGTTATTTTTTTCCTTGAAGAAACTTTTCCTTCGCACTTAAAAAAAAAAACTCTTTTTTCCGCCTCTCTCATATTCATTATTTTCTGTCTTTAAAAAGGCTTTTATCTGACTTTTATCACTTCCACTTGCCCATGGCCAATGCCAGCATCTTCCCATTCTACAAATCTGCCCAGTTACAGGCTTTATCTGACTCATACCGGCTTACCATTTTCCTATTTAAATGGCTGATGGTGAATCAAAGTCAAATGTGAAGGTCAGGAAGATGGTTTTGGAGCTTTGTGATCGTAGATACAGACAGGCTTACTTGACAGAAGAAAAGCAGCCTGACAGAATGAAATTCCCACCGATTGTCAGTATTACAACCTACATTTGGAGTGATTTGGGCTCTCCGTTGCTTTTTCTTCACTTATTATAAACAGTAATACATAATTATTGTATTTATTATACATTATGTATAATTTGTATTGATAATACCATTAATAATTTATTTGTTACACATATTATAATTAATAACTTAGAATAATCATTCAGGTAATTTGAATGTTAATTAAACTAGGTCCCATAGAGCTTACCACATAGGTATCTTATTTGGAAAGCATTACAGAACCACTGTAATTCCCACAATTATAGCCATCATTATATAATCATCATATTTCCACAGAAAACAGATTAGTTCCTTATTGCTTTGTACTGGGAATTCCATTGTTCAAAGTTGTCTAGACATTTAGGTGGAATGAAAATGTGGCCAGTGTTTCCTCGTTATTTCACATTTAATATCACTGTGTACCTCAGGACTCACAAGTGTTAGGTGTGTCTTTTTTTTTTTTTTTTTTTTTGCGGTACGCGGGCCTCTCACTGTCGTGGCCTCTCCCGTTGCGGAGCACAGGCTCCGGACGCGCAGGCTCAGCGGCCATGGCTCACGGGACCAGCCGCTCCGCGGCATGTGGGATCTTCCCGGACCGGAGCACGAACCCGTGTCCCCTGCATCGGCAGGCGGACTCCCAACCACTGCGCCACCAGGGAAGCCCTAGGTGTGTCTTTTGATGCCTGGTATGTATTTCCAGTTTCGGTGGTTTCGGTGAATTCCTGAGCCTTTCTTGAATGTTCTTTCCTGGGGAGTCCCAATCAGCTTCCTCAGGTGAAGGTGGAGATTTCCCTGATTCTTGGGAACTTTTCACCCTTTCATACCTGCTGGTCATTTTGAGTTTTGAAGTGTACTTCAAAATTTTCTAAGAGGGTAGATTTTATGTTGTATTCTTAACACAAAATTAAAAAAAAAATGAAAAAAACAAAGAAGGGGACCCAAGACGACTCTGGGAGGTGTTGGTTGTGTCTATTCCCTTGATGGTGGTGGTGGTATCCTGGGAGTTCACATATGAGTTTGCAAACTCATCAAATTGTATGCATGAACCACGTGCTGTTCTTTCCATATCAGGGACCTGTCTACAGAACTGTTTCAAAGGACAGCCCAGCCCTTGGGGCACCATGGGGCAGGCAGCAAGCTGATATCATTGAGTCAGCAGAAACGTAGCTCCCAGAGCCCCCTGGAGGCCAGAACTCGGCCCTGGTCTTACATCCCCAATATGAAAACCCACCTCTGTGAGTAAAGTGTGCGTTAAGGAGATTCTGGGCCAGGTGAAGTACGGGAGGGATGAGCAAGCACATCACACAACAGAGGCTGGACCAAGTGCTTCTCTAGCCAGCAGCTCCTGTCTCTCCACCACACGCATCTCTAAAAATCCTGCTGCGGTGAAACAACCCTCAGCAAACAGCTCCTCATCTCTGCATTAAATGGAACAGAAATGTCACCTTCGTCGTAAAATAAATAGCCCATCTTTCCCTCATTAAGGTAAATTCCCAGCCTGGTTGCATCGTAACCGGAGCTGAAGTCCAGGAAACAGTATTTTCTCACCCTCGTGATGAGAGCCTCTCATGGCCGGTCACCTACCACCCCACAGCCAACCACAGAGGGAGGCTGCGCCTCCTGCTGGGCATCTTCCCTTCCCGTCTCCGTCCCCTCCCCGCTGAGCCAGCCCACAGCACCATCCCAGCATCCTAGCTCAGGAAGGCCCTGGCTCTGAATGCACAAAGTGATACTGGCCAGACCGTAGATGCCAACAGAGCTCTGAGCCATGGCCTTGGCTTTGCAGAACAGAAGCTAATGTGCCCAAAACTCTCTGGACTCGCTCAGTGACCTCTGTGCCTGTTTCCAACTCAGCACCAACCACAGAAAGCCTGAAACACGTCCCTAACCAACCATCTAGGACACCCACCTCTGGTGGCCCTCCTCCAGCTTCCCCAGGGCCCGGCCTCCATCGGCCCCACCTGAGGCCCCGCTCTCCTCCGCCTGCCTTTGGATGTCTGCCAAACACCGTGTAGTGGCCCAGCCCCTCACCATGGCCACTCTGAGTAAACAGCCCCTCCCATTCTCATCTGGGTGGTCTGCTGTGATTCCCACTTTCCCCAGAAGGCCATCATCCAGCGAGGGCGCAGGAAGTGCTGACGGCTCACCCAGCGCTGCTGTAGGTACTAGCAGGCCGGACACAAAATTAGCATTTCTGACAATCGGCTGATCCCATGTCCTCTGCTCTGTGCTTCCAGAGGCAGGGATGCCATAGGGCAGGCAGCATCCATGTGGCCGGAATGGCCAGGACACGTGGACTTGGATCTGTGAAGATGGGGGTGTGATGTATTCTGAATCACTCACTGGTCCAACAGCCAGGTGCTCTGTGGAGGAAGGTGTCTTCCAGCCACTGCCCCAGCCAAGCGATGGAGGCCCAGTGCCACACGAGATGCCTGCTTTCAGGGTCTTCACTCACTGAAGGTCTGAAAGACGCCCCAGACCTTTCCTCTTCCCTTGGCTCTTGGAGTGATTCAGAAAAAAAGTTCATATCCTGTTCCTTCCAAAAGACACAGACTGCTCCTGCGCTGAGGGTGGGGGGGTGGGGGGGGACAGATGGCCCTTGGCCCTGCAGGAGGTCTCAACTGCTCCATGCCCACCCGGGGTCCCACACGCCCAGAGCCCACTGCTCTCCCCATATCTGCTCCAACACCGGCCCAGGTCATTAAGTTTCCTATTAACATGACCCGAGCAACTGGGACTTTCCTGCCCTGTGACCTCCCTAGATCAGGACATGGTTCTCCTGACGATACGTTCCAATACTGTTAACGTTTTCACATCATGTGGCATGTGGACCCGAGTTATGGACAGTGAGCCAAAATCAGCAGGTCTTTCTCTGTGAGGTTCAAGTTCCTTCATTTTGATCTGTGCACCTCAATGCCAGCTTCCTTTCCATTTCTGCTGTGTGCTGTTCTGTGTGAGTTCAGCTCTTCGCGCTGGCCTGGGATGCTCCCCCAGGAGCAGTGGAGGGTCCAGTGATGACCAATGTCCATAAAGCAGGATGCCTGGCTCCAGTGGAGCACTACCTCTATGTCAGCCAGGTGTTAGGTGTCACCTCACCCGAACCCCCTCACCCGAACCCCCTCACCCCTGCTGGTGAGCACCCCAACTCAGGGCACGGATTGGAGACCCTCTTTAGAGGAGATATGTGTGTTTGCACATTACATTTTAAAAATCCTTTTTTTGTGGGGGCTTCTCTGGTGGCACAGTGGTTGAGAGTCCACCTGCCGATGCAGGGGATGTGGGTTCGGGCCCCGGTCTGGGAAGATCCCACATGCCGCGGAGCGGCTGGGCCCGTGAGCCATAGCTGCTGAGCCTGCGCATCCGGAGCCTGTGCTCCACAACGGAAGGGGCCGTAACAGTGAGAGGCCCGTGTACCGCAAAAAAAAAAAAAAAAATCCTTTTTTTTTTTAACATCTTTATTGGAGTATAATTGTTTTACAATGGTGTGTTAGTTTCTGCTTTATAACAAAGTGAATCAGCTATACATATACATATATCCCCATATCCCTTCCCTCTTGCATCTCCCTCCCACCCTCCTTATCCCACCCCTCTAGGTGGTCACAAAGCACTGAGCTGATCTCCCTGTGCTATGCGACTGTTTCCCACTAGCTATCTATTTCACATTTGGTACTGTACATATGTCCATGCCACTCTCTCACTTTGTCCCAGCTTACCCTCCCCTCCTCCCCTGTGCTCAAGTCCATTCTCTACGTCTGCATCTTTATTCCTGTCCTACCCCTAGGTTCTTCAGAACCATTTTTTTTTTAGATTCCATAATATTTTTGTTAGCATATGGTATCTGTTTTTCTCTTTCTGACTTACTTCACTCTGTATGACAGACTCTAGGTTCATACACCTTGCTACAAATAACTCAGTTTCATTTCTTTTTACAGCTGAGTAATATTCCATTGTATATATGTGCCACATCTTCTCTATTCAATCATCTGTTGATGGGCACTTAGGTTGCCTCCATGTCCTGGCTATTGTAAATAGAGTTGCAAGGAACATTGTGGTACATGACCCTTTTTGAATTATGGTTTTCTCAGGTTGCTAAATATTGACAAGTAGAGTCTCAGAGAAAATAAAAAAAAAATATGACATTTATGTGAAATACTAAAAGGGGCCAGTATGTCACTGCCATTAACATTTTCATGGAGATGATGCACTGACTGAATTTTGGACTAATCAGACCACAGACTGAGACAATAAATGAGACTAAATTCCCTCATCACCTGCTCTTCATATCCCAGAATTGTAGGCATGGTGAACAAAGTAATTTAGGAATAACACACAGTGATTTGGAAAAATACTCATGACTTGGGGATAATAATAAAATTAGAAGGAAATGTTGTCTTTGTCTGCTCAAGCTGTCATGACAAAATGCCACAGACTGGGTGGCTTAAACAGCAGACATTTATTTCTCACAGTCTGGAGGCTGAAGTTTGAGGACAGGGTGCCAGCAGAGTCATGTTCTGGTGAGAGCTCTCTTCCCAGCTGGCGGAGGGCAGCCTCCTCACCGTATCCCCACGTGGCAGAGAGAAAGCAAGCTCTCTGCTGTCCATTCTTATAAAGGCACTAATTCCTCCGTGGGGCCCCACCCACATGACTTCATTGAGACCTAATCACCTTCCAAGGACCCCATTTCAAACACCTTCCTATTGGGGTTTAAGGCTTCAACAACAGAATTTTGGGGGCATGGGGGACACATTCTGACTGTAGCAGGAGTCCATCACAAAAATGTATGTGAATAATGGAGCCTGGGGTCAGGGGAGAGGCCATCTGAGAAAGTAGATACAAATTGACCAAAGTCAGCACATTGGCAAAAGCACCTCATCCTGGCTGTGACCTCAGTGAGCTTCTGCTCTGAGCAGTCTCTGTCTTGGAAGAGTTTTGGCCCTCCTCCAAGCTATGCGCTCTCACTAACATTTGATTTTATGGCTGCAATAGAAGTCCTGTCAGCACCTCACAATTTAAATGATGGACTCATCCCCTGACAGTTATAGTATCTTCTGCATGTCAGGAGTTTGCTGGGCATTGAAGTGCAGGGTTGAGTCAGGGAGGATGGGGGACCCACTGACCCAAGCCAACCTGAGCCAGCAGGAAGCTTTTCTACAAGGCTTTTCTTCCAGGCAGTGCTGAAGGTATCAGCCTATACAAAGGAGGATGCGTCATCATTCCAAGGTGGGTGGGTGACTGGTTATTCTGTAAAGTGTGATAGAAACAAGATCTGAAATAGCAGAGCCTATCCTAACACTTCTGGGGGAGAGTAGGTCAGAAGAGATGCCCCAGGGGAGGGGCCCTGGGAGGCGGAAGGTCGCAGTCTTCTATGCCTAGCTGGTGCATGAAATCTTCAAGTCACACCTTCATGCCCCTTCCTTGATCACTTTCTTGCATTTGGATTATAATTTGGCCACTTGTGTCATTACCCCATGGGGACAGATATAGTTGTCTGAGCAGGGATAACTGGGTTCCATTAGCAATGACACTCTTCATAAAAACTTGGGGATCTACATCAGTTTCATGCATTTGTCTCTTGAGGTTGGTTAACCTGAATTTGTCCTGGAAACAGCTCTGCTCTTGTGGATGGTGATACAATCACCCTCCTTCTGTCTTTTTTCCAAAGCTCTCATTGTTGCCCTTTCATCTCCCTGGCTGCCTTTCTCTCCTGAAGCCCCTGCCACTCACCTTAACACTCCTCTCGTTCTGCAGAAGCCCTGGTCTGGACAAATGGAATACTAATACCTGACTAGAGCTTGCTTTCTGCCCATTGGCAGGCTGAACCAGAAAATGCAAATGTGTCTTCTACACTTCTGCACCTGTCCTATCTCTCTTAGACTCACACAGATGGATCACTTCTTCACCCTCCTTCCCTCAGCCAGACTCTATCCCCCCTCCTTACTAATTTACTATAGATTAATGGACCCCTTAAAGGCTGGCCTTTCTGTTCACAGCCACTTGCCTGTCCTTCCTTAGCTATTTTTCTTTGGGAATCACTGAATCCTTCATTTCTTATATAGTATTCTCCTATACTATATAAGTATAGGTACATTATACTTATACTATATACATTATACTTATACTATATATACATTATACTTATACTATATATATATGTATATATATATAGTATAAGTATATATGTAATGTATATAGTATATGTATACTATATACATTATACTTATACTATATATTATACTATATATACATTATACTTATACTATATAAGTATAGGTACATAGCATATTGACCTTAGTCTCTGAAGTTTGTTCTTTTTCTCTTTAAAGAGAACCTTTAAAACCCCATTGAAGTGGTCAGTGAAACTCAGTCAAACGGATACTTGCTGGTTTTTGCATACAACCTTACAACCCTCATCAAGAGAGTTACTCCAGGTCAGACAGATCTGGGTTTGGGTTCTGCCACTAACTGGGTGTGCACATTTGAGCAGTTTACTGGACCTGGCCAGCTTTATTCTCCAGGATAATGGTGCCTCCTTCATTGGTTCATGGTATCAAAACTAAGCTGTCCCTATGAGCCATCTAGAAGTCATCTAGTGTAGGGTCTGCCTCTGCTCAGGTCACTGCACACCTTTTGCAGGTTGTGGGATCTACTGTGGGAGGGAGTAAGAGGGGTGTGATCCTTCCTACTGTTTAATCCTTAGGTCCTAACTCTTCCCAATCCACAGAGAGGAGCCTGTGGACTAGCCATGGCCTGGATCACTCTAACTTTCCAGCATACGGTCTAAGAACATATATATATATATATATATATATATATATATATATACACACACATACAGGAACCTCTTCCACACCCACACTTAATATCAATAATCCATTCCTAACAACCAGACATTCTGCTAACAGGAAGCCTGTTTCCAAACATTACACATAGGAAAAATTAAAGCACATGACAAATCAATCCCAAACCTATTAATAATAGGTTAATAATATTATAAATAATATTAATATTATTATAAAACTGAACAGAAACACAAATTATCACATGTGGATGTAAAATGTTTTAAACACTGTTTCCTGGTGTCCAATTAATGTTTTAAATAGTTACTCTTTTGCATCAATGTCTCCTTTTTTTAAATTGTAGTCAATTTTCTCACTCCTTTCACAATAATTGTATCACTTATTTTCCAAACAAGAACTAGGTGAAAATAAGATCTATGTACAAAAGGTGGTCCATGAAGATCCCACGTGCCGTGGAGCAACTAAGCCCGTGCGTCACAACTACTGAGCCTGCACACTAGAACCCATGAGCCACAACTACTGAAGAATTTGTGCCACAACTACTGAAGTCCGTGTACCTAGAGCCCATGCTCTGATACAAGAGAAGCCACTTCAATGAGAAACCCGTGCACTGCAACGAAGAGTAGACCCCACTTACCACAACTAGAGAAAGCCTGCAAGCAGAAACGAAGACACAATGCAGCCATAAATAAATAAATAAATAAATAATAAATTTAAAAAATCCCCCCCACCCAAAAAGGTGAAGTGGGAAAGATGTTAGTACAGATGTTCCAGGGCAGGGAATGGCTCACTCCCAGGAGGACACCTCCTGTGCCCTGGACATCTAAGAATGTACATCTTCTTTGATAGCTTTAGCACACTTTCCAAATGGACTAAATATGATTTTGTTGAATGACTAATTGTGTTGGGAAAGTAGCCCAATAGTTTTCTGGCACATCATTTTAGTAAAACTACTTCCTGAGATTGGGAGATGTCATCATAAATATTTTTTTGGTATCATCATTGGCAAGAAAATATTTTATTGAAAAACATATACATTATAAGAAATTGGGTCTTAAAGACCAAGAGGTAATCCACAGGAAAAATATTAACAAATAAATATCAGCACAGTTTGCCCATAGGTTTTGTTCAATATTTCCTAACTCATTCATTCATTTGACTCTATATTTAACAAGTAATTATTAGGTGCTCCGGTTGTGGTATGCATTAGAAATATACTTTGGAGAAAGATATAAATATAGGCCCTGCTTTTGTAAAGTTTACACTTATAGGCAAAAAAAAAAAAAAAGAGAGAGTTTTCAAAATGTACTTAAAAAAAAAATCAGAAAGTCAAACAGGCTAAATTTCTTTCTTTTAGAGTTACACAAATTTAAGTAAAGGACATATTTATAACAATATTGGAGTAATCCAAAAATGCAAAAATTAGAATCTCTTCTATTCACTCTTGTTTTTGCTAGATTGTTGACATGGCTCTGGGTGTGTTCCTGTCCATATCTGGAACATATCTCCCACACCTAATATCATGTCCTTATAAACATACATGTACATATGTAAGAATATATATATATATGTAAAATAATTTATATATGCACATTCATATATATGTATAACTTGACTTTTTTAAATTTGACAATATGTAGCTTGATTCATATTTACACGTGGGCTTAGATTACTTAAAAATTCATATCGGAAACTGCAACAACCACTAAAAAGTTGTTAAAAATAAACATGAGAGATAAAATGCTAAGATCTGCTAAGAGAGGAAATAAAATAGAATCACAGAAAGTTCAATTAAAACCAGAGAGGGCAGAAAAAGAGGAAGAAGAAAGAAGCAAAGAACAAATACAGCAAATGAAAAGAATTACAAATCTGGTAGAAATAAATGCAACTATATCAATTACTACTTTAAATGTGAATGGTCTAAATAAATTAAAGACAGGGGTTGTCAGATGGTTTTAAAAAGTGGATTAAAAAACCCTATTTTTTGTCTAAAAGAAGCTAACTTTAAATATAAAGATATATAAAAGTGAAAAGTAAAGGAATGGAGAAAGCCATGTCAGATTAATACTAATTAAAAGAAAGTTGGAGAAGCTGTATTAATTTCAGACAAAGAAAACTTCATAACAAGGGGATTTATCAAGGATAAAGGAGTGTTTTACATAATGATAAAGGGCTCAGTCCTCCAAGAAGGCACAGCAATCCTACAACTGTATGTACCTAACCGTATGATACTGAAACACATAAAGGAAAAACTGATAACACTAAAAGAAGAAATACATACAAGCACATTCACTTGATGATTTTAACACCTTTCTGTCAGAAATAGATCAAACAGACAGAAAACCAAGAAGGATATATATAATCTAAACAGCATTAATTGACTTCTCCTGACTGACTTTTACAGAATGTTCTATCTAATATCAGCAGAATACACATTCTTCTCAAGCTCACATGGATCGATTAACCAAGATAAAACACTTTGTGTGTCATAAGCAGACATTAACAAATTTAATATTCTATAAATCATACAAAGTATGTTCTCAGATCACATGGAATCAAACTAGAAATAACAGAAAAATGGTTGAAAATCCCCAGTTATTGGGAAATTAAGCAATGCCTATCTAAAGTTTATTTGGATCAAATCAAGGCTTCTTAGAGAAATAGCTGACTTATTTAGGACTGTGGTGGGAAATATTGGGGATGAACTCTGAATATCTTAGAGTGATAGAAAGTAAGGAAGTGCTCAACACACACACACACATGCATGTGTTGCCTGCACTCACATGCACATCCATGTACACATACAATATGGGTGTATGTCAAAGGGACACAGGAGCTAAGTGAAAGAACTCACAATGACTAAAGCCATTTTCTTTTGAGCAACACAAAATAAAGTAGCATTGGATTATTTCCTAAAGTATAAAATGAATATTCATGATCCCATAATGATATAAATAATTTATTCAATAAGTAAATAAGGGAGGAAAATAGACCAATATCCAATACAGAAATACTACAGATAATTTCTGTAGCTACTCTGCTCTCTGGAACTGGAGCATAACTCCTTCCACCTTAAGTGTGGGTCCTGCAAAGCAATTTCCTTCCAAAGGGTACAGTAAGCAGGGGGGTAACCTTGCAGTGGAGAAAATACAAATGCTACCTCAGCCAGGTAATGAAGGTGAACATCAGCAGTGGTAAGTCGTGTTGAAGGCATGGACTGTTGATATGATGTGTTGAGAAAGGTAGCTACCTCTGAGGTCTCCTTGATAACCCATAGCCCAGCCTAATCATGAGAAAACACCAGACAAATCTCACAGCAGGACATTCTACAAACTACCGGCTTGGTACCCCTCAAAACTGTAGGGGTCATCATAAACAAGGGAAGTCTGAGATCTGTCACAGCCAAGAGGTGCTTAAGGAGACATGATGACTAAATATAAGGTGGTATGCTGCATGAGATCCTGGAACAGAAAAAGCATATTAGGAAAAAAATTCAAGATATCTGTATAAACTGTGGACTTTCATTAACAGTAATATAGCAATATTTGTTCTTTAATTGTGGCAAATGTTGCATATGAAGGTAAAATGTTAAATATGGCAGAATATAGGTATGGACATATAATGTGTCTATATCTTTGCTGTTTTTCTGCACATTTAAAAGTTTTCTTGAATAAAATTCTATTTCATAAGACATCTAATTGCTGATTTAATCTTTCTATGAAAGTTAGAGCATCTCCCCTATGAAGACATGCAAGATGATGATCATGGTTGGAACTAACGAGATAGCTGGAAGAAAATAGATTACTTTCAAAATAGATTACTTTCAGCCACCTCCCAGGAGACTTAATTTGACGGACATTCTTACTTGGTAAAGATTATCAGTTGAAAACTCACAGGACTTAATTTCACTTGTTGCTGCAAATCCCCACTGCCCTTCATAAGCTGCTGGTGCCGTTGTATTGTCTCTATGTAGCTACACCTAAGACGAGTAAGTCCGGACTAGGCTTCAAGATAAGAGCACTTATGAGTTTGGAAAGTAGTCATAACAGAAAAGACAACAAGGACAGTCAGCTAATAGCTGGAGTATCAGAGCTCCTCGGGCCAGCTTAAGTGTTTCAGAGGGGCCGTACCCTTCCTTCCCAGTTACACAAAGAGCCCGTGTGAATTAGCAATTTCTGCCAAATGAACTGTTCACCTCCAAAGCACCCGTTTATTTAAACTCAATTACTTACATGACCAGGGCCAGTGATTTCTAAAAAGGAGCCTCTCGTCTCCCGTGACAGGTGTTCTGCCAAAACTCAGCATGAATTTTGTTTTCTTTAAAAACTACCATTTCCATATAATTGGATTAACCCAGCATGTGACTATGGCCAGATGTGGAAGTTTCCTAGATTGGGTAGGTCCCTCATATGACTTTTCTGAGGCTTCTCTCATAATCTCCTGAAAGTTTAAATTGAGTCATTGGCTAGAAATGACCTTCGAGTGTCCTTCAGACGTTACAATTGGTGGTCAGAAGGAAAAGGACCAAGGGCTCAATTAAAGTTTCAGATGTGTCAGTAGCCATGGTCAGAGGTCAAGAAACAACGTGTTTATTAATTGCTGGCAGCAACCTTTAATTTTGCTAAGGTGTGTAGGAGGGAAAAATAATTCTCAAGTAATTATGAAATTCACAAAAAGTCCAGTTATTTGAGCTTTCAAGTCTCCTTTAAAAAATATTTCAACTGCTAAAAATCCAGTTTATTTCTTTCTCCAGCAAATTCCATCTTTATCCTCTAAAGCCTCAGGGCTTCTGCTAAGCAAATATTTATCAAAATCCTACTATATGTTGCAAACGGGAGGGTTATAAGACTGCCTGCCCTCTAGAAACTTATTCTAGAGCAGGAAATATAAAAGCACACAGGAAATTCAACATGCAAAATTCTGAGAAAACAGAGGGAAGTATTATTTTAAATTCAGGGAAGGGATTAAGGAGCATTTCATGGAAGAAGTGACATTGGAATTGGATTAGACTTCCAAACCTGAGAAGATCTCTTCATTTTGGAAGGTGGGGGGGGCACCCTTTGGCTTCACAACATTGTTGAGTTTCTCTTTGACTACACTAAATCTGCTGGAACTATGAGAACTAAACCACTTTCTGAATTTCTGTCCAAAGGTGAGATTAGCATATCCTTCTTGGGATTGAGATTAGAAACCTATGCTGAGTAGGGGCAAGGGACAAGGTTTAATGGATTAAAAAGCTCCATGGGGCCTCTGTAAGAGCACCCACAGCTTTTTTTTTTTTTTTTTTCCAGAAGTGGAGGCTTCTCTTCTTGAATGTTCAAAACACACCATTTTCCATCATAACACATTTGGAACTACTCCCTGGCCCACCCAGTGGGGTTCCAACCTTGATGCCCCTAAGTACCCACACACACCCTTTGGAGACCCTTCCTCAGAGGTAACCCTGGATCATGTACCTTCCTGAGGATGATTCCCAGCTGACTTTCTAGCACCTCCCATGCCTGGCTGCTTTTATTTTTTTTAAGTGTCATCTTTAGAAGGGCTTAATGGCAACCAAGTTTTGGTCCATTTGGTCAGCAGCCCCTCTTCATGTGGGTGACCTCAAGTTCTGTCTGTGGAGAGACACCATTTTTCCATGAAGGGCAGGCCCTTTCCTGATTCCTAGTTGTCCTCTCTGTGATTGACCGCTTTTCCCATTTCTTTTCCTTGAAAAACTTTCAGGCATGCTATTGAGACCCGGCTTCTCTGCTTAATCATTCTGTGATCCTGGGCATGTTATTTAATTCTCTAAACCTCAGTTTCTTCTTATGTAATATGGCAACAATAATAGCTCCTGACTCACAGTATTACAGTAGGAATTCAGTGAGGGTCCTCTTTTTTGTGAAATGCACTTTGTAAAACATTAAATGCCATGCTGGTCTGGGTTGTAGCTCCATGGGGATCTATGTGGAGACATGTGGACCATCTCAAATAAAGGCAAGATGCTTCTACTTCCAGTCAATTAATACACCTGCCAAATGTGTTTGAGGCATTAAACATTGTGCGGACATATTATCACTTTATTTAATTTAAATAGAAACTAGCTTATTTATTTATTTTTAATTTCTTTAGGTAACCATGAATATGTATATAACATATATATATATATATATATATATATATATATTCTTTTTCAGATTCTTTTCCCTTGTAGGTTATTGCAAAGTATTGAGTATATTTCCCTGTGCTGTACAGTAGGTCCTTTCTTTGTTTGTTATCTATTTTATACGTAGTAGTGTGTATCGGTTCATCCCAATCTCCTAATTTATCCCCTCCCTGCCACTTCCCCTTTGGTAACTACAAGTTTGTTTTCTATGTCTGTGGATCTATCTCTGTTTTGTACATAAGTTCATTTGTATCTTTTTTTTTTGATTCCACATATAAGTGATATGATATTTGTCTTTGTCTGTCTTACTTTACTTAGTTTGATAATCTCTAGGTCCATCCATTTGCTGCGAATGGCATTATTTCATTTTTCATGGCTGAGTAGTATTCCATTGTATGTATACGTGTGTGTGTGTGTGTGTGTGTATACACACCACATCTTTATTCATTCATCTGTCAATAGACATTTAGGTTGCTTCCATGTCTTGGCCATTGTAAATAGCGCTGCAATGAACATTGGGGTTCATGTATCTTTTCGAATTATGGTTCTCTCCAGGTTTATGCCCAAGAGTGGGATTGCAGGATCATTTGGTAGCTTTATTGTAGTTTTTAAAGAATCTCCATACAGTTCTCCATAGTGGCTGCACCAAATTTAATTCCCATCCACAATGTAGGAGGGTTCCCTTTTCTCCACACCGTCTCCACCATTTGTTATTTGTAGACTTTTTGGTGATGGCCATTTTGACTGGTGTGAGGTGATACCTTGTAGTTTTGATTTGCATTTCTTTAATAATTAACGATGTTGAGCAATTTTTCATGTGCTTTTTGGCCACCTGTATGTCTTATTTGGAGAAATGTCTATTTAGGTCTTCTGTCCATTTTTTGATTTCGTTGTTTGCTTGTCTGTTTGATATTGAGCTGTAAGAGCTATTTGTGTATTTTAGAGATGAATCCTTTGTCAGTTGCATCATCTATAATTTATACAGACACTAGTGTATTTAATTGGTACTAAAATAATCACCGTAAGAATAAATTTGTAGAGATTTATAATAACATTATCAATTGTTAATCTATATCCCAAAGTAGTTGAGGGTCAGATTAAATTAATTTCACAAGCTAGAGTTTAACGTATGCAGAATTTGAACAAAGAACAATCAACTTCCCTAAGATGAGGTAAGTGTTTATCAACGGGACATGAAATCGATTGAAGTGAGAAGACTGCAAATATTTTGGCTGACACAGCCAGACGGATGATTTGAAAGAAAGTGAGGACATGGGGCTAGTCTGAGGATATTTGGGAACTGCTATGACTTTAAGAGAATATAGTTTAATTTATTTTTCTTTATTTTTGGAAAGAAAGCTTTAGCAAGCCCAAAACCTTGACATGTGACTTTTTACCCATCCATTGATGGGGCTAAAAACTATGTAATTTGAAGAAGGACAAACTTTTCTTGAGATAATTTAAAAGAGATTTCAGCAACCTCTTCCAAAAAGCAAGACAAAACAAACAAACCCTTACAGGAGCCCAGATTACTGTAGACGCAATCAAACAGACATCAACATGGGAAAAGAGAGAAAAGCATGAAATTACTATCGGACCAGTCACTCCTGTCTCACTGTTAACATGAAAGACTCATCCAACAGTTAGTTTCAATTCAGTAAAATGGTAGCAAATCCAGGATGAGCAGGTTTAGAGTGGCTAACAGCTCTGGAACCGAATTCACCCCAGGGATCCTAAGTAGGAAGGGACAGGAGAGGTCAGTATGGTCAGATGCTGTAGGCAGACCATGACCAGGAAGTGAAGGACTTTCAAAACAATCAGTAAACAGTCTGGCAAATAGTTCCTTATCTGAGACACAGAGAAGATCTTTAGAAGAGCTCATGGCTCCCCATTGGTCCCAGTTCCTCAGCACCCACCTCTAACTCCAGCCTCGCCCTCCCCTTCCCCACTCCGTTCCTGGTCCAGACACACATAACGGCTTTTCATCCCAGCCTTAACTCTATTCCTTGGGATGTGCTCCTAGCCCCCTCTTCAACCACCACTTGGAAGCCACCTCCTCCAGAAACCCTTCCCAGGGCATTTTAGGCTGGATTTTCCACTCTTCCTATTTGAATATCACCTACCAGCTGGATTCATGGCTTTCTTAATTGGCTCTCCAGATGCAACCAGAACCAGGAGGGCAGGGCCCACCCATCCCCATAGCAGAAGTAAAACCAACATTTCTTGTATGACTGACTGACTGTTAGGGTTACCATGTTGCGGGTGTAGATTTGCTACTTTAAAGTCACACACTCTCTGGCCTTGGACTTGATTTCCTTCCCACCCGTGTACCTGGCTTAGGCCTGTCCCGCCAATGCCCTAGGAGACGCACATCTTCTAGAAGCCAAAATTGTACACATTCAAGGACTCTGGAAGCTGGCGTGCACACAACTGTTGCAGGCACATCTGGCATTTTTCAAGCTGACTCTTCTTTCCCTGACGTTTTTAGTTGGGTTGAGAATATTCAGATTCCAGAGGAGCTGTCAACAGGCCTGTCACATTCATCTTCAGATGACATCTGCTAAGAATTTTTCAATAACATAATGTGTATAAAGCATGTGAAGAGGGGAGTGACAGTGGGATTGTGACATCAAGGGGAGACTGCTACACAGAAAGTTTTGATTTGGGAATTCTGCCTGATGTGGTTTGTGTCCCCTGAAGACAGGGCAAAACTCACACCATGTCCTCATGAGCCAGATGCAGATGCCCGGGCGGCGCGGGGAGAGGCTGGCTGTCCTTGTGAGGTGGCTGGCGCACCAGGCACAGGGGGTCGGTGAAGGAAGCGATTCCTGTTTGGGTGCATCTGTTTCCTCATTCTTATTTCTCAGTGCTTCATTTATGAGTCATAGTATTACTTACTTTGGAAGTTTTTTGGAATTTTTGAGTTCCCCAAAACAACTTGCTGAGTCATCAAAGCAAACAGCAATATTTTTTCACCCAGCCCTTAAAATATATAATCTGGGTCTCCCTGACTACAAAGATGCTGGGTTTCACAATGGATATTGTGACCAAACTTTAGTCAGGCTCCTCTGAGCCAACTTCAGCATGAGTTTTCCATCTTGGGCCTGTCCTTGCCAGGCCTACACAGTCCAGTTGTCACAGAAATCCTCCCAGTCTTTCTAAGAATCCCCCTACATTTGATGTCTCTTCATAGTAACTTTCTATTCAATGACCCTCTTATTCTGCTTGTTGGCTGTAAATCTCACCTGTCTTCTTTGTATTCAGAGCTGAGCTCCATCTCTCTTTCTATTGCAATAGCCTTAAATAAAGTCTTCCTGGTAAGGAATTAATAAATATCAAGGTAAATTTTTTCTTTAACAATATGTACTTAAGGTTATTTCCTGCCTTCCTCACAGATGGCTCTTCTAGGTTTTGATTTCGTCTGGAACATTCTCCGCTTGTCCCAGTGACCTCACTACCAAACCCATTCAACCACACACATCTGACTTCAAGGACAGACTTTTTCCATATTATTTCTTCCTAACATTGCTGTTTCAGCTCCTGGGTGCAAACTTAAGCATACATTTAAAGGGGATACAGTTTTCATAGTAAGTCTCTGGTCTTTTTCTAAATCAGAGAATTTGGTGGGAAATAGTATGTCAAATGATCTCACTTTACACAGGAGAAAAAAAAGCTTTACTGAGTATGTGGAGATTCAGTGTTTAGGAATAATTACGTGTAGCATGTCACTTCTTCCACCTTCTGTTTAAAGGACTCCTTTCCAGTTACAATAGGATGCCAAGCTAATTTATTATGTAAATGCAAAAATGTATTTTGCCTTTTATTTTTGTATTTTTCAGAAAGTAATTTTAAAAGATATTTCAGGACAATACAAAATACTTGTGTAAGGTGGTCCTACACACACACCACCACCACCACCACCATCACCACCAAATACTCCTTCCCAAAATAAATCTTTTGTTCCAATTTCTATAAGGAAATTATTTATAATAGAGTAGGAAGATTTTAGTTTTGTTTAGGATTTTCTTAAATCGGAGGCACCATGTGGTAGTTAATACTCCCTACATTGTTTTTAAGAGCAAAATGTAGAAAATGTAGAATTAGAAATATAACGCAAAAACTCAGAGTTATACCAGAGTTGAAGCATCAATCAAAAACACCTCTTGAGAGAGATGGTACTGCTCTTGTGAAAGTTGTAGTGAAATTTCCTAGAACTCTATTAAACTAACACGAGAGCTCTTAAATAAACAGATTGCTAAATTACTACCCTTGAAAGTTCTGATTGAATGGGAAGTACATTTTTAAAGTAAAGTTCTCTAATGATTCTCATCATGGGACAACGTTGACAGCTAATGAACTGAACAAGGTCATGACTAGACCACCAAACCACATCCACACTTAAGGATACCTTGCCATTTTGTTTCTAATAAACTTGAATACAAGTCTGAATTATGAAATATTGGTCATTTACAGTTTTTAGGTATGTTAGAGATGTTAAAAACAGTACAAACCAATGATTTTCAAGCTATGCTTTACTCCAGAGAATAGGATCTGGGGTAAAGATGTGCCAAGGTGAGAGAAGCAATGGGGAAGGATGAGTCAGAATCCACACACAAAAGAGAAAATCCTCAGTTACTTATTTTTATAGTGTTCTTCCACAAACTTCTCTTTAAATAAAAGGTTTCCCTGCTTTAAAAAATGTTTGAGAGCAATGATAATACAAGTGTTTCTCAAATTATGTTGAACTGCAGGTTCCGATTCAGTGGGTCTAGTTTTGGATGTATATTTGCCTTTCTCACAAGCTCCCAGGTAATGTTGCTGCTGCTGATGTAAGGACCACAGTCTGACTAGCTGGGATCTAGACCAACGTTGTCCAATAGAATATAATGTCAGACACATAAGATACTTAAAAATGCTTTTGTAATCCCATTAAACAAGTAAAAGATGAAATTATTTTGATAGACTTCATGCAATCCAATATAGCTCACATTTAATCAATTCAATATGTAATCATTATAAAAATGTACCAGCAAGATATTTTCTTTTTGTGTATGCTGAATCTTTGAATTCTGGTAGATATTTCACAGTTCAGGTGTGTCTCGGTTTGGATGAGCTACATTTTAAGTGTTCAAGTGCCACACGTTCTACAATCTTGGAAAGGGTGGCTCTAGATCAAAGATTGATCCAAGGTTCCAATGCTTTTCAAAAGCATCCCAGTAAGGTATGGTCAACCACTCCCCAAACATTTCAAATATCACAAATCTATTGCCTTCTAAAGTTATCAATTTATCTTCAGTCAGCTTTCCTCCTCCACCCACCCTGCCCCCATTTAGGTTAAAATTCCTCTCGTAGCTTCTGTTCATTGCTTCCAATCTTAATTCTTCAAGATGTATAGAATTAAGCTAATCTATTTTTAACATCAAGTATTTTCAAATATTGGGGATTTTTTTTTCAGACATTCTCTTAAGCTACATAGGTCTAATTTATTTCTTCTGACCTGTTTTTGAGGGTTTTTTGTCCAAACTTTTTTCTCTGGATGTCATTTTGCTTTGGCCCTTTTCAATGCAGATTAGGGGGACAAGAGTGACATTCTAGCTAAAAGCTAGCTAGGGCAGTCCTCGTTTTAGGAGTTACTCTGTTAATTCAGTGGGGGGCAGCTCAGCACCTCTCAGAGAAATGCCCACCCCACCCCCCAGGAGCAACCTACCTCCCCAAGTTAGGAGCTCCTTGAGCCCCATCATCTAAAAGACCGCTGGGATTATACGGGCTTCATCTACTTTTGGCAAGTGCCGTTGTGTTACATTCAGCTCATTTTCTCTGCTAGAAACACATATTTGATGTTAGAGCCATCATCCAGGGAAATTATTATTACTTCAAGCTTTAAGTCATGCCAAAAAAATCAGGGCAGCTTGAACTCAATACCCACATCCAAGTGATGGCAAATTCCAGCTTGAACTTGAGCCAAGGGGAACATCCTTGGCGAACTGTTTTGAACTAGTGAGGAATCTAAATTGAATTATCGTGGCTATGTTTCTGTCTCCTGTCCAGGAAGAAGGTAATATTTTCAATTGCTCTGCTGACACTGGCACTCAACTCTATCTGTTATATTCCTCATCTAGAAATCAGTCATCTTGGTCCCCAAAGAAAATGAAGTTCTCTTACGTTCTTGATGAGCCTGGCTTGACTCCAGGGGTAGCTGCTCCTTTTCCCTGTGCTTCTGGGTCATCCCTGTCCACTTCTTGGTCTTGGGTTGATGTCCAGTTCTCTGCGCCACTATTGCCAAATCTGCCTTTCTCTTGTGTAGAATCGTAACTGCACCTGATCAGGTGTCCCCCTCACCTTGTGCTGTTCTGTGGCTGCCTAGTATCATTTGCAGTTAAGCAGTGATGTCCTTCCCATCTTGTCTCAGCATCCCAGGATGTAATCAGCCCAGGCCCAGGGCTGAGAACTCACTTACCGTCTGAAAGTTACCCTCTTTCAATCTATCTATCTAACTTGAACTTAATTTCTTGTTCCAATACTTAGTTACTTTGCATCTTCTTGTCCAAAGTATCTTGTACATCAACAAAGAGTGTGGGGTAGATTAGAAGCTGAGGAATTCTGTGTCTCTCAATTATCTATACAGTATTTATACAATTGTCATGTTATCAATATCAAGCCATGGCTGGAAGTTCTTATCTTTCCACCACTTTCTTGGTCCTACTTGCTGTTCTGTGGATCCATTCAATAACTATTTTACTGAGTGGCTTCTACATGCGAGGAAACCTCCTAGGCACGGAGACGAAGTGAAAAATAACAACAATGTCACTGACGCCAAGATCTTAGATTGCACTGGAGGGTCAGCGACATGGAAGCTGGAGCCAGGCTCCAGGGGTTGTCAGGGTCGGGTCGAGGACCCTAAAGATGGCTGGATAATTATTGCAGAAACCAGGAGCTTTATATGTTAATGGGAGGCCTGGGTGGAAGGAAAACATTGTTGTTTGTTTGTCATTTTATTTCTTTGGGTCTATTGAGATCTAGGTTCCTTTAGGTCTAGAACATAGATTACCTGAAATAACCAGTTTTATGATTTTAACCTTGAACTCCTTCAACGAGTATAACACTTTAGGCAAGATTTGAATTTGAAGTTTGGAAATAGTTACTGTTTGTTTTGCAGACATCATATATAATGAAATAATATTTTCATAAATTTATTTTCAGACTTTGAGATCCACAGTAAAATAAAGTCAAAGAATGATGTGACAGCCATCAAAAGTCCTGTTTAACAATATGTACTTTTTTCTCACTGATATTTTGTTTTAGCATTTATAGAAAAAGCATTCTTAAAACAGAGTTGAAAGCATAGAATTTTCAAATGTCCAAAGTAGTTAATCTTTATGGTTTTTTATTCATTAAAACATTTCCTGAAAATTTTGTGACTGTATGACTTCAAGTTATGTACCAGTTTGTAGTTTTTTTGTTGTTGTTGTTTTTCTCTCTGCAGTACGCGGGCCTCTCACTGCTGCGGCCTCTCCTGCCGCAAAGCACAGGCTCCGGACGCGCAGGCCCAGCGGCCACGGCTCACAGGCCCGGCCGCTTCGCGGCACGTGAGATCCTCCCGGACCGGGACACGAATCCACGTGCCCTGCATCGGCAGGCGGACTCCCAACAACTGCGCCACCAGGGAAGCCCCAGTCTGTAGTTTTATTCATTCAATTTTATAAAGCATAATAGCATATAATTCGAGGTATCACACAATCACTCAGTGAATAATTAATACGCCAATATCAGTCACAAAGCAGTAACACCTGTTGTGCCTTTCCTCAAATGATGGAAGCGAAGACCTTATGGTATATTAACATTATTCTTTTGGGTATTAGGAAATGTTGAATTGATCAAAGAAAAGGGAAATACCTAATGATTCTCTTTAAAAAAAAATTATCTTGCATTCTGTAAGTGTGAAAAGTTTTACTTTTAAAGAAACATTTGACCTTTCAAAAAACACAGCATCCTATACTCATGGTTAAGACACAGAGAAGCAGCATTACATGGCCTGCAGACAAATACTTAAATATTCAGTTTATATAAAGCACTGCAATCCCAAACTGAACTCAATAACATTGTTCCCTGCAAAGAGATGTCCACACAGGGGCACAGGGAAGAGGGGTGGGTCCCCCTGCCCTCCAGAGAGCCTCCAGGATGCCAGGGCAGTGAGGAGAGGACCAAACTTCACCAAGGTGCATGCTAGCAGCGTTCCTGCCTCCTGTCTGTCTTCATGACCACAGGAGTCCGAGCAGCACCTTCTCCTGTGGCTGCAGAGAAGTAAAGTAGTGCGATGGAGAAAATGTAAAGAAAAAAATACCTACTTTGGAACGTAAGCACATTTAGAACAAACTCATAGATCCAGGCTTAATTAATATAAATGAGATTCCCATGTGCATGTGATTTCTACACAATTTTTGAACACTTTAAAGTATAAGTGTGTGTTTAGTTGTATAGATCATTGCCTTCTGTCCAGGATGCTTTAACATGCTCGTTTGCTGTGAGAAGCTTGATATAAAACATGTCACTCTCCAGAACATAGTGTTTCTGTGGCCAGAAATAATGAACCCCACGTCTATAGAAAATAACTCTGGCTTGTCTGCATGACTCTGTATTCTGCAAGTGCCTAGGGCATTAGTGTGAAAATATGCCCAGCTCAGTGTTATCAGGAAGAGAGAGAGAGAGAGACAGAGAAAGATAGATGGATAGATAATCAATTTTACCTTTGGAGAGTTTATAGCACATTTATTTAACTTCAATATTCCTTGATTTCATTAAGGATCAGATTCTGAGTAGACAGCCCAAATGTACTGGTAACACTAACTGTCCAAAACCCAGTTTGGTCGGAGTCCTTTTCATGAGGCTGGGCACCACTTCCGTGGGGACTGCGTGGGCAGCCGGGTAGGGGAAGCAGAGCTGGCCCAGCCTGGGTGGAGGGTCTGGGTGCCTGAAGCCCCATCCTCCCTACGTGAACCCAGCGTCCTGATCACGGGGAGGCTGAGTGGTGTGTGTTCCTGAGCATGGTTTAAATATTCTTTCACATTTGTGAAACACGTTCAAAGGCATTTTTAATATTGCTTTCATTTAATTCTGGCTCAGAGAAATGTGTCTGCAAAATAGTTTCCCTAAATCCGGGTTCGTAGCTTCTTGTAAACAAGGGATGGAGACAGAAAAAATGTCAGTTATGCTTTTCATATTCACAAACAAGAGCAAGGACAGATTTGGAAAGCGAGGGAGAAGAGGTTTAGAGACAGAGACCCACGTAGAGCACACAGCAGGGATGCAGGATTCAGCCACAGATGTCAAAAAGTTCATGACTTACTTTTGTCTTTTATGTCTCCCTTGCCCTCACCTGCTTATTTTTAGAAGCCAGAATCCACTAAACAAGGGATGATACTTTAAGGTCAGGCTGAATGGAGGACGTCAACAATTCCTTCCTACAAGCCTCGGCCCGGGAGCCTCCCCACCTTTCCCTCCCAGGGCTGAGTCAGAGCTGAGGCCTATGGCTGGCCGGGGCAGCAGGCGGAGGTTAGGGTTCTGCGGCAGGAGGACCCCGGTTTCTGGTACCTGCTCGCCCTGCCGCCTTTCAAGTCTGGGCTGGTGTGACTCCTGCCTGGGTCTCTCTCGTCTCCCACGTGGGCAGAGCTTCCCCCTCGGCCAGGCCCCTGTGAGGAACCCTCTATGGGCTGCTATTGTCCCCTGAGCCTGGGCAGGGACAAGAGTCTGCCCTCTTCTTCTGGAGTTTTCTGCCCCAGAGAGGCTCCTCTGTCCAGTGAGCTTGAGGCTTTGGTGTTTATCCACACCCAGCAGAGCCCAGGGGAGCTCAGGAATGTCAGCTGGAGGTGGCCCCCGCCCCTTAGAGGTGGCAGTGCTAGGTGAGCGGGGCAGCCCCTCACAGAGGCTCAAGAGGAGGGGGAGGGGTCGTGTTTCCCTCTGCCTTGGGAGCCCCTTCACTTGAGGCTTAGTTTCCTCTCTGGACTTCGAGCCCACGCCTCATGGCTCCTTCCTGCAATCTCCCTGCACCCTGGAGGGGATCGGTGCCAGGGCCTCCCTGCCTGGGGCCCGTCCTGAGGCCCCACCTGGCCTGGACAGGCGAGGGTGTTATGATGCTGGACGTGGCCCATCCTTTCTCAAGGCCACAGCTCAGCTTGCTGAGCTAAGTGTCTGAAAGGACCCCTTTGGGGGCACCAAGCATTGTCTACTACCAGGGACTGCTCCACTGTGATCCTCTGTGACAAGCACCCGCCCTTCCCAGGTACAAGCACATCTCCAAGAGATGAACCGATGGCCATGTGCTCACAGTGGACCGATCGAAAAACCACATTTTTTAAATCAGAAGTTCAAATTTATTTTTTATACAATTTTTAAAGGTAATGCTCCATTTACAGTTATTACAAAATATTGGCTATATTTCCCGTGTTGTACAATGTATCTTTGTAGCTTATTTTCCACATAATGATTTGTACCTCTTATCCCTCACCCCTATGTTGTCACCCCCGACATCCCCACTAGTTTGTTCTCCACATCTCTGACTTTGCTTCTTTTTTATTGTATTCACTAGTTTGTTGTACTTTTTAGATTCCACATATAAATGATATCATATAGGATTTGTCTTTCTCTGTATGACTTATTTCACTTAGCATAATACCCTCTATGTCCATCCATGTTGCTGAAAATGGCAAAATTTTGTTCTTTTTTATGGCTGAGTAGTATTCCATGGTATATTTTTATATATATATATATATATATATATATATATATATACACACATCTTCTTTATCCATTCATCTGATGATGGATACTTAGGTTGCTTCCATATATTGGAAATTGTAAATAATGTTGCTATGAACATTGGAGTGCGTGTATTGATATCTTAGAAAACCACATTCTTGATTTGAAATATTAGTATATAGACACAGGCAGAAATATATACATATCATTCAGCAATTGTTTCTAGAGTAACTATTGTGGGATAAGCCTGTTAGGTGCATGGTAAAATATGAGGTTAATAAGAGCCATGAACTGTTTTGAATTAAATTATAATACCCACAGAAGCCCAAATAAACCCCTTCCCCAAGTGTCAGATAATGAGTATACAGTAAAAGTCTTTATTTTGTACAGGTACATGATTGTTGCAAATATTAAACAAAATTTTCCTAAAGTTTAAAGCTGTTCAAACATACCACTCTGGAGGGATTTAGCAGTCAAGTGATTAAAGGAAATTAAAAGGGCTGATATTGAAAAAAAGGAACAAGTACCTTCGGTCCATGGACACTTCTGATTTAATTTCAAACAAAGTGCAAGCTAAAGCTTCCTTTTTGGGGGAAAATCATTGCTGTGCATCCAGGAATGGTCTCAGATAATGACCGTCCAAGTCAATCTGTGCCTCTGTTTGTGGTGACCCGAACCTCTCCCCCACAGTACCACACTCTGAGATGGGGGCTTTACACCCTCTGAATTCTCCACTTCCCATCATTACCCAGACATAGGAATGTGTGTGTGGCAGGGGCCTCATCTTTTAAAGCCTAGGTCACTGCAGCCAGCTGGGAGGCATCACCCCACGGGAGCAGCCTGCTTTTTGTTTCTGAAAAACCAATAGTCCCTGAGAAAGCATTTGTCACCAGCCGCCCTGCCAGGATTGCTAACTGTCTGCAGAGGACTCTGTCCACTGGATCTTGGAAACATCCTGGGCTGTGTGAACAATGGCTCTTGAAGCCCCCTTGACGCTCGCTGCCCTCTGACCTCTCCTGTACTTTCCACTGGCAGAGATGCGCCGTGAGAAATGAAGGTTGTAGGGAAACATGCTATGGAAAGTATTTCCCTGAGTCAGGAGGCAGGACTCTGGCTATCAAGGTCATAATGAAGCGATAATCCCTAGAAACACAGTTGTTACCAGCAGTTAATGACGACTCTGTTGGTTAACAGCTCAACCTGAAGCTCAAGGTTGTTAACACTCCATCAAACTCCTTGTTAAGAGGGGTGGTTTTATTGAAACACACTTGGATCGCAGCTGGAGAGCCATGTGGGCATCAGGCAGCCCCCGGTGGCTCATGACTGGGATTTTTCCATCAGTCAGAGTACCGGCTGCATTCCATCGTGTTTATATAATAGTTGTTAACTGCTGCGGACTGGTGTCACCGCGTTTGGGGACTCGACGTGACTCGGTTCAACTCCTTTCCCTCTCCTTGCGTCAAAGGCATGTTTTGTTGTTGATGTTACTTTTTTTTTATTGATGTGGGCAACATTTTAACCTCTATGACTTCCCGAAGGCTCACTTCAATTCTTAAATGTAAGAGATTGTGCAAGAAAGGCAAGCACGTCCAATCAATTCTGGGATGTGTCCCCAGCCTGCTCCATCCCAAAGGCCAGATGCAGAGTGCGTCCCTACTGTTCTGCATTTGGGGGATCCTCTCAGCACCTCCCAGAGCTTCAGGCTTTTCTTTGGGGGTCGTAGACAATCCATTCAAGGATTATAATCAGAAGCATGGTTCTTCACCAATAAGGAGACTCTTTTATCTTTAGGATGCTGGCTTTGCTGGACCATGTCCTGGAGGACCCACCATGAGTGCTTCACTTTTCCCTCTTTGACAGAATTGAGAAGGTATGGGTGAGAATATCAAACTGTCTGCAGAAAAGTCCTGGACCCACGGGGAGAGCCAGAGGAGTGAGTGAGCTGCAGAGAAGGCATGTTCCGATGTGCGAAAAGACCCTGGAATTCACCACAATCTATACAGAACACAGGGCTTCTTTCTTCTTTCCCATCCCCAGAAGGAAACACTCGAACAAAGGGACCCATGTGGAGATGCTCAGGTCGATCCATCCATCCGCAGGGAGTCAACACAACTCTGTGTGCTCCACCTGCTAAGTTACTACCCGGGAATCCATCCCTTTGTCGGGTCTGTCTGCTCGCCTGGAATTCATTATCATCCTAATGCCCAGGGCTGCCCATGCCCTGGTGCAGGAGGAGGAGGGTAGCCTCTGGAACAGGCGGCATTCAGAGCCCCGTGCAGATGGGCCCGGGCCCTTTGTTCCATCTGCCCGGGAGGCTGTTATGGGAAGCAGCCAACCTGCCTCTGTCACCGTGAACATGGTCGTGCCATTGTGTGCTTTTAATTGTTACTATGTACGTGGAATCTGAGAGGTCGCTGTGGATATTGAGTACAAGAGCCTGGAGCCCTTTGCCAGACCAAACACATGTCCTGGGCGTTCAGCCACAGACACCTTTTGCTCAAAGAAAGATCCTTCTGACAGAGCAATTAAAAAGTCTGATCTATTTACAAAACAGTCTATAAGGAAACCCCAGAATGATCTGTCTCTGACACTTTCCCATGTGGTTATCCTAACAGATTCTTCTATAATGAAGCAATTCTTTCTGCCCCTGTGATATCAAGGTGGGTGGACCACTAATTAAAAAAACTGACCACCATCTGACAAGGAGAGAGAGCAAGCCATGGAATCCGATTTCCAGTGCTTAAAACCTTGTTCCCCTGCTCTGTGCTCTACAACCACGATCTCTGTGCCTGGTCCTACAGAAGGCGGGGCATTTTGTGTAACAGCAACCATGCTGTTGCCAGTCAGGGGTCTGCATTTGCTAGTTTATTTTTATAACAAAGTGAAGTATTTCAATTTAGACAGAATGTGCATTTTTACTGTGGTTCATGGTTGATAAGGAAAAGAAAAAACGAGTAAGGTTATTCTTTTATGTATCTTTTTGGCCATGCTGTGTGGCTTGTGGGATCTTGGTTTCCCAACCAGGGATTGAACCTGGGCCCTCAGCAGTGAAAGTTCAGATTCCTAACCACTGGACAGCCAGGGAATTGTCAAGAGTGAGTTTAAAGTTAAATTTTTAAAAAGTCAGTTGGCGTGGAGACCTGGGTTGGTCTCGGGCCCAAGGTCAAAACCCAACCCTGGCTCATCCTTCGCTTCCACCTAAAACATCCCTTCCTCTGTCCAGTCCCAATTGTGCTGCCCATATGTCCTGAAACCCAGAACCTCCTCAAGTTCTCCAGGGCCTCATCCTGGACAGGCTGGGCTTCCATCCTCATGAAGGATCCTGCCCTTCATCACACTGCCTTCCCACCACTCCCTTCTCCCGGGGTCTCTAGTGCCTGGAAGTTGGGTGGATCAGAGCACTAAGGATTAGCTTTGCCAACTGCGTTGCTTCAGGGAAATTTACTTTCCCTCCCCTCAAGGAAGGACCCAAGCAGAAAGAAGAGCCTCTCTTCATCTCTGCTCTCCTCCTGCATCTGTGAGGACCCACCCTCGGCAACCACACCAGATCATGGGAACACCGGCCTCAGGATTCCTTCAACCAACCTGGGTGTCAGCTTGAATGGCTTAGCCTCTGAAACCCTGAGACCTGGAATCCCTCTTTCTGGACACAACCTTGCATTTTTCCATCTTCTCTGCAAGATACCATGAACAAAAGAATTGGACCTAGAAATCTCTTCTCCACTTTCCAGAGGAGGTCTAGTGACCGTGAGATAAGAGGATGGATTTTAAACGGTCTTAGACTCCAAGCTGGCCTAGGACCTCACTTTTGCTCTTCCCTTTTATTTTACTGTGTTGGAGTCTGAGGTTGACTACCATGGTCTCCTGATGGGGCTTTGGGGGTCATGATCCTCAGGGAGCTCACAGTCCTGCAGGGGAAACCTTGGTCACTGCAATTGTAACTGCAGGTTTCTGGGGAGATGTATGACCCTGTTCCAGGGAGAGCCTAACCCACCCACTCACGCCTTTGGTGCCTTCTCCCGTCCTTCTGAATCATTCCTTTGACTGTGGCTCAGCTTCCCCTCCCCCTGACGACATCCCACACTGTGCACGCTCCTGCCACAGCCATTCACTTCTTGGCATCTCAGGTAACCCCGGTGGGTACGGCTGACATTGGCATCCACCCTCACTCTTCACTAAGCTGCCTGCTCAGAGCATCCCTAGGGTACAAATCCACAGTCTTCCTCACAGTGTTTGTCCTCCTCACCTCTGGCCCGAGGTTTTGAAATGGACCGACCAGGAGTCCCCAACCCTCTGCTACATTTTCCAATGAAGCGTGTTCACCAAGGGCACTTTCCTTCCATTTATCCACAGTGGTTGATAGTGGGACACCCTCTCCTGTCCCTGAGAACAGGTCCCTCTCATCCTGTCTCCTGGGCCTCTTCTGACTCTGGGGTACCTTGCTCTGCCCCTGAGGCATCCCCTTCCCTCCATCCGATCAATCCTGACTTTGACTCTCTTCTTCCCATTGTGTCCTTTGGGGTCTCATCTGCCCCTACCTTCTGCCACCCCCTCTATAAGAAGGACCTCCTAGTGACCAGCTCTTCTCCCAAACCACAGACGTGGATACTCAGATGCCTGCTGGACCCTCTCGGAGTCACACAACCTCAAATGGATTGCACCTAAAACCTTCCCCATCAATCTTCCCCCAAGACTCTGCCCTTCCTCCTGACTCTTCTGTTTCTCTTAATGATGCTTCATTCTTCACTCGACTGAAAGCAGAATCTTGGGTCACATTGGATTCTTCTCCTTCCTTTCTTCATGTGCCTGGTGAGTCACCATGCCAGGCTGCTGCCACCTCGACTTCTTTCCATATTCCTCTTGTTCCCAGTGTTCTAATAAAACTCTCACAGTCTCCTGCTGGAAAAGTAGCAGCAGCCTCCTGAGGGGCTGTCCCCTCTCTGTCATTTTTTGTTCATTTACACATTTATTCTATCAACAGTCTCTCACCTGCTGACAGGCACCCTGATGGTGCTGGATGGGATGACGGCCTATCTGCCTTTGGTCCATGCTCACTGCAATCCCACCCCTCCCATCTACCATCCATTATCAACCACCTTCCATTTGTGCTGGTGCTGTTTGCCAGGGATGTGAGAGGAGCCAGACAGAAACAGGACCTGCCCTCATGGAGTTTATGCTCCCTTTGGGGATGTGGACACAAAGTCAAGTAATCAAACATGACAACGTAATCATAATGTCAAACATGACAAAACAGAGAAACGTGGTGTGTTACGAAAACAAACACAAGGAGTGACAGATGCAGTGTGAGGAGGGGGCATTACCAGGAAAGTCGAGTTTGGATCTGGGGATGGGAATTTGTTAGCCAAGGAAGGAAGTGGGAAGCTGGATTTCAGAGACAGGGATGTGTGAGCAAGGCCTGAGATGAGGGCCATGGCTCCACAGAGAGCCTGGAATGAGCTCAAGGTGGGGGAGTCCAGGGAGAGGGAGGAGAGCCCCCTGTAAGGAGGCAGGAAGCCAGCCTGGGCTGGTTCGTGCTGGAACTTGGTCCACATGACTCGGGTTTGGGGCTTCATCCTAACAGCCTTCGTCCATTATCTCCATTATGTTTCATCATCCAGGAAGAAGGACTTTATGCAGAGACTTGCAGCTTTCGAAGGTTTCACCAGGGGACACCTGGTCTTGGTTTAGGGGCTGTGGTCTCCAGCTACATCTGATGAGAAGGACAATGTCTTTTCTTCTCTAGCAAAGGCCAAGTTCGTGAGACGGAAATCCCACAGTGATGGGCATGAACCAAGCTAGAGGTTGACTTGGGTCAATTATTCAATACTTCTAGTTCTAAGAACATCCATGCAAAAGTCTGCAGAATGACTGTATCATTTCTCCAGGAAACTAAAACACTTTCTTCTCCCTGTTACCATTTCCTCCCTCACATTCTCACTGAGGACAACAGGACCTCAGTAGGTTAGAGGTCCTTGGACGGGCAGGGCTGGTGGCCTGAGCTGACCACTGTCAATCAGCTAGCACCATGCTGTGCAGACAACAACACTGTGGCATGGTGGGCATGGCCAGATAAAGTGCAGGGTCTTTGTCTGGGACCCCAGGACTGACCTCTTCTTAGGGAACACCCAGCCCTCCAAACAAGTGACTAACGTGTAAGTGGGCAGCTTCCTTTTCCCTGGAAATCAAATTACAATATGTAGTTCTAATGAAGAAATGAACTCACCAAGTTATGAGAAAAACAAAAAAAAGCAAAACTCACCTTGACTATTTTCCGTATGTCTTAGTCCATTCAAGATGCTATAACAGAATACCATAGACTGTGACTTGTAAACAACATTTTTTTTTTCTCATAATTCTGGAAGCTGGAAGTCCAAGATCAAGGCACTGGCAGATTTGCTGTCTAGTGACAGCCCTCTTCCTGTCCTCATATGGTGGACTGGGCAAGGGAGCCCTCTGAGGTCTCTTACATGGGCACTAGTCTGATTCATGACGGCTCTGCCTTTATGATCTAAGCACCCCAGCAAAGGCCCCACCTCACACTGGGGGTTAGGATTTCAGCAGATGAACTTTGCAGGGACATAAACATTAGTCTATAGCACCATCTATTTTTTCCCTTGATGTTTGAATTATCATTACGTGACTGAGTTTGCAACCTGCTTTCCTTAATACTGCTAATGTGGTCATCATTATAAACCAGATTCCTGGAACAAAGGTAAACTTAGGGACTGGAAAACCAGAAGGTACAGATGAAGAGGGAATCCAGTTCTGTGAGCTTCCATGAAGACTTTCAAAATTCACATAGGGTGCGTACCACTGTGCACGTAGGGTAACATCAGTCAGGTAAAAGTCATGGCTACTGATTATTTGTTTCTTTGTGTTACCAGAACATTTAAAAAAATTAAGTTTCAACCATATTTTAAAAGTTTTTAAATCTGTTTGACGCTTGATCACTTATATGGCATAGTATAATTCTCTATCTCATTGGCTTCAGGACAGACACTGTTTTGTGTTAGCTCCATTAAATAGGTACAAAAACATGATACAAACAAGAAAATGTACCTGAAACCATGCAAAGTTCAAAGGAGCATCAAAGTGTGAAAACTTACTCATTTCCTTAGGGCTAAGTGGTCCATTACCCAACTGGGAATTAGGACTCTAATATCTAAGACTTAACTTCTCCTGTAGAGGGATGTAAACCAGTCTCAGATATGTGAATAATGTCACAAAAAAAAACTTAATACTAGAAATCTTTTTTAAATTGAATTAATTTTTAAATCCATTTTAAGGTCCATTTCATGTCTTTTTGCTGGGAAGTTTGGGTTGTCATGTTTGTTTTGCTTTTAGTGTAAATAAGCAAATATGGACACACGGGGAAGTGATCTCCCTGCAAAGGCTCATTCTTCCCATGACTTAAACAATTGCCGACGCGCTGCTGAAGGATCCCAGGCCAGGGCCCCTCCAGGAGAGGCCTCGCGACACCTCCAGCTCCAGGCAGTTGCCCTGTTTTGGTTCCTCTCTTTTCAGTCCTCCCTCCTCTGTGCTGTAGTAAACTCTCTGTCCATCACTAGGCAAGCAGAGCCAGGGAATTGAGACATGAACAAGATAGACATTAGCAGAGTAGAAACAATGCAATAACCGTATGAAGAGTAAGGAGCTCAGCTCCCACACGTGAACTTGGAACTTTTCTTGCTCAGCAATGACGTCCAGTTCCCCTGTGACAAAAAATGTCTAAGAAAACCAAGTCTAAGTACTCAATTATGTTATTAGCCTTTCATTCCAAATCAAATATCTAGGAAAAAGAATTGGCCATTCAAAATCCAAAAGTCTCCAGCCAGAATTGAATGATTTGTGAATTCTGCCTTGATACTGTGCACACAGAATGTATTGCCACGCTAGTCCCATTAGGAAAACATCACCACCCTCCCTGGGGCTCAGTGTGAGGCGATCTTTTCTCCCATCTCTCCGCCTCTCAGCCGAGGAGGAAGCCTTGACTGCACGCTCGTCATCCGTAGATTGTATCCCATCCCTCCTCCTCTTGACTTTGTGCTTACTATCTAGCCCGGAAGGATTCATCTCTGCACCTAATCAAACTGTTATGTCAAACACACAGGACATCTGCAATGGACAGAATGTATCAATTAAAAAGTGTGAGTTTGAAAAAGGCTGTTATGTGCCCGCCTGTCCTTGAGCTGGATCGGTGTGGCTGGGGCAGTCTGTGCTGTCAGCGCACTCCCAGGTAAAGTTTGCCGGCAAAATTCAGTTGCAGAAATTGCACACTTGAAAGATGCCAGCTCAGTGCCACGTTCACAGCCACAATGAAACGCCTGCTCGAGGCTAAGACAAATGCCAAGATGGAGGGGGTTCAAAGGAACTGGGTGACAACCCCAGGGTGGGGAACTAGGACGCCCTCAATCCAGTGGCTGCCTCCTTTGTCCGTGGTTGCTTGGCTGGGACAGTGCCCGGTTAGGTCTCACTGTTCCAGAAATTTCTCACAGGGCATTGACCTTTTCTGTAGAATCAAGACCCAATCATACTGGGTAAAAAGATGTGTCAGGTCCAATTCCAGCATACTGAACCAAGTAGTGGGGACCAGAAAACATAAAGGGTGCCATGGCCTCGGGACAATCCAATTGACCTATTTTTCGTGATTTCCCCTCATTTCTGCCTGTGCCCAAAGGCACCTCGACAGCCTTGATATACAAGGTCCCTGAAATAGAGGACTGCCTTGGAGGTCTGCCCAGGGCATTTCTGGGCCCCGTGATGCAGGAGTTGTTTTTTCAGAACATTGTGCAAAGAGCTGGAATTTAAACTTGTATTAGTTACTCTCCATAGTGCAGCCCTTCCCAGGATTGCTTAGCAGCAGTGCTGTGGGATCTACGACCAAGACTTCACGGTCTTCATAAAAAGAGCAAACACACACCTTGTCATGGAAGTGGAAGCTTTATTTAAGCTTCTATTTGAAAGGTGGGGAGAGGGCAGCAGGAATCAAGGGAAAAAGGAGAGGTGGGAGACTGTCCCACAAGGCAGGAGAGAAGGAGGAAGGTCCCCAAAGAGGCTCTGTGACTGTCATTTTGCCCAGTGTTGGCCCTTTCTCATGATGGAGACAAGCCTCTGCTCTGATCTGGTGTCTGGAGGGAAATAAGTAAGTGGACAGTGAGCTGGGTCTCCTTTCTGAACCTTCCAGAAGGGCCTGGGTAGAGTGTGCACCCAGGTTCTCAGAGGGACACAGCCCAGAGGAAGTCTACAAACTTCTATGAGGAGAGTCAAGACACAAAATCAGGTCACGTGATCTCGGAGGCAGGCAAGGCCTGAGACGTAGGGCCGAGTCCATGGGCAGGAGACCCAGGACAGCCAATGGAAGCTCCTGGCCAAGGACAGGAAGGGACCAGTGTCCCCGCTCCAAGGACCTCAGGCGGGTGGAGCTGCCTCTTACCTGAGAGAGGGTCAGCCTTCTGTTCTGTTCAGTCCTTTAAGGGCTTGCATAAGGCCACCCACGTTGGGGGGTCAATCTGATCATTCTGTCCATCCGTTCAGATGTCAGTCTCCTCCAGACACACCGAGAGTCATGTCTGACCTCACCTCTGGGCCCCCCATGGTCCAGCCAGGTGGACATAACAGCCACCATCACAGGGAGCAAGGTGAGGGACAGAGAGGTCCTGCTGGGGCCTGGTGCTTTGGAAGTGTCCTCCACAGCTGCACATGAGTAGTGGTCAGAGTGAGCCCTGGGCAGGACCCCCCACGGGGGGCTCAGCAGGGAGGAGGGAGGACCCCCCTGAGGCTGAGGCAGGAGCCCAGGTGGGAAATCATTGGGTGAAGACACTGACCATCATGTGACTTAGAGCTTTCATCCAAGGATTCAAGCAATGCTTCTCTTTCAGAATTAAATTAAGAAAACAAAAAAACCAAAAAGGAAACTGAGCAGGACCTCACTGGGCCCTCCCATGTACAAGAGTCCCTCCAGGCCCACCTGCCACTTTCTTGTTTAAAGAAAAAAAGTGTTTAGCCTCCTGGGTCTTCCCTGATTCCAAAGAGCAGATTCAAGCAGTTACTAATTAGGGAAGTGAGGAAAGGCAGAAACAGAGGAACAGAGGTCAGGAAACAATAGTTCAGATAATAAAACAGAGTCCTTGTTCCTCCTCCAGGATGTACACGATGATCTGATGCAGATCTTTGAGTTGTTCTGCAGGAACTGAGGCCTCCACCCAGGTGGAGGATGGTAAGTTTGTGCTGAGATGCCAGACCAGTTGGAAGCAAAAGGTTGGTGACTGAGATTCTGGAAACACCACCATGTTACCTCATCACCAACCAATCAGAAGAAAGTCACACACCCTGTGGCCATCACCCCAAATGTTGCCTTTAAAAACTCTTCCCTGAAAACCATCTGGGAATTCAGGTCTTTTGAGTATGAGCCACCCTTTCTCCCTGTTTGGTCATTGCAAGGCTTTTCCTGCTCTAAACTGTGACATTTCAGCTTGTTTGTCTCACTGTGTGATGGGCACCTGGACTTGAGTTGGATGACAAAACCTCCCTTGATGAGCAGGTGTGTTCCCTTCCATCAGACATGGGAAATCATAGCATATCCTACTTCCTTCCTTCTTTGTAGCCAGGGAAATGTAGAAATAAATGCACTGTAACTAAATGACAACAGATATTTCTGATAATAATTTTCTGGCCCTTTCTGTCTTTTATAGCCATTTAAATATTTCCACTTAAAGATCTTATTATACATGTCTTTCTCGCTCTTGTTTTTGTTTTTTTTTTTTGCAAACATTGTGTCACACCTTTGGAGGATGTGAATCATAAAAACACTCGATATTTGTATGTATATCTGCATGAAGCTTGTGTTCCTCTTTAAACATTCAGCTTTGTCTTCATGAAACAGCTTGGGAGGGCATGAGTCAAAGCCATGGTTTCTCCCTGTGCGAGATCAAGGATGCGAAGTTACTAGGACATAGTGACTATTAAAGGACTCAAGCAGCAAGCACCATTCACACCATCGCCATTGACCGTTATTAAGCGTAAACTTATTTTGTATGCTTTTCATATGTTCTGCTCAGATTTTCCAAGCTCTTTATTTGCCTCCTTCTGAGCAACCCAGTAATACTATTTCTCTGTTTGTTTTTTTTTTGTTTTTTTTTTTGCAGAACAAAGGCACTGGTAAGGTCTGCAGGGTTTAGATCATTCTCAACATTGTGCCTGGAATGCTGGCTTGCTGGAGGCCATTGGAGCTGATGCCAAGGAGGGCAGACTGCATTGCACGCAGAGGTCTGGTCCACATGCTGCTCTGCAGGGACCAGCCCCCCAGGGAGCCTGGACAAGTCCCCTGACTTTGCAACCTCTTTGTGTCCTCATCTGTAAAGTGAAGGGTTTGCAGTCCATCCTCCTGATATGCTCTTTCTACCTTTAGCATACTTTAGAATTCAGTGACATGTGAGCAAAGAAGAAGAGAGAAACTGAAAATCAGGAAACTTCGTGGCAAAAAGAATTTCTGTAGAGATCCTGATTTGAGATTGCCACTCAACCTAGGTGGCAAAAGCTATAAAACAAAGGCGAGCATCAGTTTTGGCAGGCGTACCCATCTCGGGGCTGGTAGAGGAAGCCCAGGGCCTGCAATTGCCAGGATTTCCAGGGAGCAGAGCATCCTTCCTCCACTACTGTCCTCTGAATATCACATCTTTGCTTAAAATTCTGACAGCTCTTAAAATGAAAATACCCCTGGGGTAAGACCGTGGCTCCTTAGCAAAAATGAACAATCTGTTCAGTTTAATAAAGACCAGCTTGGAGGTGGGATATGGGCACAAGGGCCCTGTCTCCTGGTGGAGGAGGGTGAGGCAACAGGAGTAGGGAGGGCATGGAGGAACAAGGCCCCCTCCTCCACCCACTGCAATATTTTACACGGAAAGCACCCCACCCACCACTCCATCTTCTCTTTTCTCTAGTCTCACGGTAGTTTAAAAATAAATGATTCTTTTCCTCAACGAACGTGTGATTCTTGCATGCCTAAATATTTTGTCAATTCATCTGGCCACAAATGGCTGCCTATTAAGCCAATTTGTTCCTCTCACTTCAAAATAAAGTCTGGATTCAGACCATTTGAGCTACTCTTGGGAGAGTGTGTAACAGAGGTTTCTGCTGGTAGAAAACATTCTCTCCAACTATAATATCAACATGTGAATCTTGGAGAACATGCCTTTATTTTCAGACAGAGTGCCTTGTGATTCCTATTAATGCTTTTCTGTGCAAGCCTTTTTTATTTTAAAAAGTGATAAAATGAGGGCATCAGTATTCATTTTTCTGTCCTTGGTCCACAAGCTGGACCATATGCAGTGTAACCTGAGAGCAAAAGGATCACATGATTATTCCAATTTACAGATTTTTAAAGATGAAACTATTCTCTTCCTCCACAGAGCTTTCTGAGAATGGGAATTACTTTTCTTTTTTAAGGCACATTTGTGTTTTATGAAAACTTATTATTTTTTTCTTAAACAAGTTTTATCTTGGAATTTCCAAGGACAGTATAGGCACAGGGATGCATTCAGATCTAAACAGACAATTTTACCTAAGAATTAAGCAGGAGACAATTTTGCCCAATCTTGCTAAGTTCTGTGTGTGTATGTCTGTGTGTGAGTGCATGTGTATGTATTTAGTAACAGTTACATCTAACCCTGCCCTGATGTCAAGGACAGAGACCAACCAGGTGCTCTGTGAAAAATGTACCAAGAGACACCTACTCTATATTTTCCTTCAAGAAAGTCCCAGATGTGATGGAGAACAGTGTGGCTGGACCTTATAGCAGTGGGTTCTTGTCCCAGGGCAGTGACTTATTCACTACAGGAAATCATGAATGATATCACTTCTCCCACACCCACTGTCCTCACACACTAAACAATGTGTTGTACTACGTGGCCACTGACAGAGGACACAGGAAGGTGGATGATTCTGTGCTAGGCCAGAAGTCCAGGGCTCATTACGACTAATCAAATCACTCTCTGAAGGGGTGGAAAACGATACGGGTACACGTCCCAACTGCTAGCTTGATGTCTGGATCACCCCACTCCAACTAGAAGCAGAAGGAAGAGGAGAGCCAGCTGGGAGCTGAGGGGGAGGAGCTACCATTCTTGGAGCCAGCTGTTCACAGGGCAAGATGCAGAGCAGGGCCTGATATTCACACAGGGAGGAAGTGTTACCATAAGACCTTTTGGGTAAAGTCATGAGATGAATCCCAGTCTTTAGTGGGGCAGCACTATGTGGTAGAAAGAGGAAGCTGGACCCCTAAAACTTAGTAATAACACAGACATAGGTTCAATTATACTGACAAAAATTTTAACCTCAGTCTCTTCATTTCTAAAATGGGGATGGTATTATCTTCCTTAAGGGATTTTCAAAATGTTAATTAAAACAATAACTGTATAAAAAACATTCAGTACCTTATGTGATTTTAGTAAGTGATAGTTATCATAACACTGGTGACAATGTATAAGTTAGTTATGGTATAACAAACATCCCCACACTCAAGGACATCAAACAATAAACACTTATCATTATTCAGACACCTATAGGCCAGTGGGGCAGACTTCTGCCTCTATGATCAAACAGGGCTTGGTGTGGGTGGCCATTTCAGGCTGGTCTTGACTCCTTGGGCTGGGATGATGAGTTTCTCTCTAGAGGTTAGTCTGGTATCCCTCTTACGTCAATGCTGTCAAGCACCAGGAAAGATAGAGACTGCACACAGCTATTTGAGGCTCAGAACAGCCAGGACATCACTTCTCCCACTTTCTATTGGCTACAGTGGGTCGTGAGGTCACCCTGATTCAAAGGGAGGGGAAATAGAGGCCCCCATTTAGGGAGAGAGCAGCCAAGTGACATGGCAAAGGCAATGCACAGAAGTGGTGAGATGGAACCCTTTAAAGTCAGCATGCCCAGTCACTGATCTGATGACAGTGCTCCACTTGGCGGAAATTTCACTTGCTGATGAATCAAGTAAATGCCTCTGGCTGGTGCTTATGAAAACAGTGGTTCTCAAATTTCCGAGGTGCAGTTTATTCTCTGCTGCAAAATCATGCCTGTCTCTCACTTCCGAATATGACAGGGATGTAGCTATAAAATAACAGCATTTTTAACCTACCAACCTATCTTTTACAATGATGATTTCAATGCAAATGTTCATGACATTGAAAAATGCGTCAGATAAAACACAGAGATCTGCCACCCAAAATCACTCTATCATAAACCATACATGATACACACATACAAATCTACTGATTTGCTTTTAAAATATATTTTACTCCTCTGCTATTTAGGGTGGCTATTTTGAGAGGAAGAGAAACATTACATGAGCGTATTTACCATGACTTATGTCTGAATGGTAGCTTCTTATATATGATCCTTTTTAATCAAATTTTCTCCATTTTACAGGATAGTAAAGGATCAAAACATTATTGGAAACAAACCCACAATCAAACCTGGAAAGAAGGCAAAAGACAAATCCACAGGATAACCGTTCCTGCCTTTGCAGTGGCATACATGTAACTTAATTAGCTTTGTAGAAAGGAACGGGGCAGATGGTATGGATGCTACTGGAACCACAGTGGTCATCCCAGCCTGGGCTACCCTCTGGGCATCTAACATCCCTCTCCATAGCTTTCCCTACCCTTTGAGCTTTGTACCGAAATATCCTCATGAAATATTCTAGAGCTGGCACTCTGCTTTGTTTCTCAGACCCTTAAAATGTGGAGACAGTATTTTGAAGAGGTTTTGAAGATGGGATTCTGAAACTTCAGAACTTGCAGACAATGGAGCATACACAGATGTCTTAAATATCTTCAGAAATCATTTGTCTCTTGTCAGCTCTGACTGACAGCTCTAATAAATTCCTACCTTTTAAGCAGACCCCATCCCTCACGCACCCACACCCCCTCCCCAAGCCGAGTGGAACATCTACTGTCAAATGCATAAAATAACATTAGAAATGCAGACTTGATGTGGCCAATGATAATGTGTTATTTAAAAAATATGAGCCCAAATGAGGGCTTATTTTCTCCAAATTGAAATTTATAGTTTCATTTTAGAGTGTGAACCTGGATAGTGATTGGGCTCAGGCGTGCTATTATAAAGTGGCTGTGGAAACAAAGCAGGTAAGCACCTGGCAGTGAGCAGCGATGAAGGAAATGCTTGGACGGCCTATGAAATATTGGATCCTGCTGCCTGTACTGATGGCTACAAACTTAGAGCAGATTTTGTGCGGGTCCTGTACGGTTAGTATTGTACCTGCTTTTACACAATGTGATTTAAATGCCAACCAAACAAAACAAGGAAACCACTGGTCACTGTCCTTTATATCTTCCAGGCTGTTAAACAGATCCCAAGAACCAGAAGTGTCATCTCTGAAAACTGATTGCCCCTCTATTAGATCATCTTGGGATTGATAGCTTGGTCTGTCACTCTGGCAAAATTGTTATAATATTAGACTTTACTGCAGTTGAAATTCAAGCAAATTTACTTACAAAACATTAAGGGTCAGAGATTCAAATCAAGCAGAATAGCACATCTTCAAGGGGCCTGTGATCCAGGCAGGGATGTGGCTTTCTGTACACTTTAAGGTGTCACAGTGTAATGTGGGACAATTTTTAAAATAAGACAATAGAAATAAAATAAAATAATACAATAAATACATAAAACAGTAAACACAAAATACATAATAAATAAAAAATAGAAAAATAAAAGAAATTAAAAAGCAAAATAAATAAAATGAAATAAAACTATATCCTGATTGGACTCTGAAAAACAGGAAAAAATAAAAAAGATAATTAACTTAAACTTGGTAGAGTGATAATTTAGGAATTCCTGAGTATTTAAAAATCTTAAGTCCTAATCTTTAGAGAAGCACCCGACCCCCATGCTGAGCAATCCTCTGGTGTCGGTGCTTGAATGATACCATTTGTGGTCCCCATTCAGCTTCTGAGACTGTTCTGGAAGGGGCGGCCCATTTTTTCCTCTATATGGTCCTGTGTGCTTCAATGAGGGACTTGCATCCCAGGCCGCACGTGGCCCTGGCTGAGGCTGCTGTCCTAGGGGTGCTAGACTCAATGGTTTCCACCTCACTTTGCGATCAGTGGCCTCCCTCCTTCCCTCTTCATGGGAGGGGCTGTGTGGCTGCAGTGTGGATCCTGCAGTGAAGGGCACTGCAGGACAAAATGCGAAACCAGAGAGAGGAGAGGAGAGAAGCTGAGGGCTACGCCTCCAGGAATGGGTTCCCCTGTGTGAAATATATACATACAAGTGACAACAAGAATGTCAGAGTCAGAAGGAAACAAACGAACCCCAAACTCAGGTTCCTTGTACGGGCCAAAGACACAGCCTGTCAGCCTCCAGGGGGGGCTGACGTTGGCCACTGCAGCACAGCTGTTTCCCTGGCCCGATGCTGACACGGGGAAGCTGCCCTAATCCCTCTTGAGAGAACTCACTCTGGAAGGATGAAGTCAAACGATGGCAGTGGGCAGTGTAATTAGATGATGATGATTATCACCCTGCCTGTCATGCTGGGCCCAAGTGTGCACCTGACAGAGCAGGAGAGCCCAGTGGTCTCTGCAATATGAGGCCAGCGTCACAACAACATGGAAATGCAGTGATTAATGGCCTTTGCTTAAGACTATGGCCACATCCTCAAAAAGACAGAAGAGAACTGACACGTGCTTATTAAAAACTATAGATGTGAGTCTCTCCTGGTGGGGAGCTGCCACAGGGCCATAGGGCTGTGCTGGCCAGCTGGACTAAATCCCCATTCACAGCTCCTTCTTGGGGAACCGAGAGGCCAAGTCTGTCCCTTGCCCCACTGGGCTCTTTCTTCTCACATCCATTCATGTTCTTTCCTCTTCTCTGCTGAACCAGCACCCAATCATCTTGTAAGGAAATCAAGTGTGATCATCTCAAAACTTCATTACACTTATGTGAAGGTCTCACGATTCACTCAGTCTCCCAGCCAGTGAGCATCAGTACCGGGGTTTAAGCAGGGACGAGGGACACCCTTCCCTCTGAGATCTGGGTCCATGTCCTGACCCCATTCCTTGATGGCCTGAACTAACCAATGCACTGGAGTCTGTTTCCTCCTGTCTTCTCTACATGTAGGGTTAGAGGCAGGAATATTTTTCTCAAGGCCCCCCTTTATTTTCTTCCATCCTACAGTATTTTTCTTTATGCTATTTGATGTTTCTCTGTGTTACAATAACCTTGGGAATTTACAAATGTGATGCAAGTTAGAACCTTCTCCACATATCACAGCAAAATAAACACTATTTTGAAATACCTAGAGTTAAATACACACACACGCACAGAGTTTAATCCCAAAGATTACCGTGATAAACAGCTGTGTGATTTCGACAAGTTTCATAACTTTGACATGCCACGTTTTTTCCAGCTGTAAAATGGTGATAATAATATTATTTGTTGCATGGACTGTGCTGTGCTACATAATAAGTGAATACTTATGACATTGGCATGCATCCGATTCTGTGCTTAAAAAATGTTGGCTGCAATTGTTAAAAGTATAAATATTTGAATTACTATTTTTGTGAAGTTTCCAAAACAAGTCACTAAACAACCAAAAACTTCATACAGATTAACACATTTGATTTAATGCAAGAAACTTATTTCAGTCAGAATTTTGGCTTATTTTGAAGTTGGAAACCATGTAATTGTTGGGTCTTTCAATCATATAATTCTGCAGTCTTTAAGAGTGGAAATGAACTTATTTATGAAACAGAACAGACTCACAGACTTAGAGAACGAACTTACGGTTACCAGGGGAAGGGTGGGGGAGGGGTAGATTGGGAGTTTGGCATTGACATGTATACACTGCTATATTTAAAACAGATAACTAACAAGGACCTACTGTATAGCACAAGGAACTCTGCTCAAAACTCTGTAATAATCTAAATAGGAAAAGAATTTGAAAGAGAATAGATACATGTATATATATCTATATATCTATATATCTATATCTATATATCTATATATCTATATATATAACTGAATCACTTTTCTGTACACCTGAAACTAACACAACATTGTTATTCAACTATACTCCAATATAAAATAAAAATAATTTAAAAAAAGGGTGGAAGGGTCTTTCCTCTGGTTCACTACTGTAGTCTTTTTCTATTAAAAATTACAGTTTCAACATCAAGTGCATAAAATTTCACTAAAACAAAAGATCCTAATTAAAGTGTTTCCAATAAGTTACTATTTGCTCCATTAAAACTATAAGCTTGGGCTTCCCTGGTGGCGCAGTGGTTGAGAATCCACCTGCCGATGCAGGGGACACGGGTTCGTGCCCCGGTCCGGGAAGATCCCACATGCCGTGGAGTGGCTGGGCCCGTGAGCCATGGCCGCTGAGCCTGTGCGTCTGGAGCCTGTGCTCCGCAATGGGAGAGGCCACAACAGTGAGAGGCCCACGTACCACAAAAAAACAAAACAAAAACAAAAACAAAAAATACTATAAGCTCTATTATAAATTCTTCATAATCACATACATTCTCACATGCATAACAGGAAATATAATTTAAGTGGACCTATAAGAAATTGTCTTTTGTATGTCAAAATTGTCTAATATTTGCAATTTCATATGGTTTCAATGAATATTTAATTTGTGAAATGCAGCAAAGGTACATCTTCCTAAAAAAAAGTGATCATCTAAAATAACTAAAACATTTTAAACAAGACAGTTTAAAAGTTAGTATGTTTTGAATGAACTGCAGACAATCCCACCATATATACATCATCACTGTGAATTGAGTAGCTGCCCCGTTTAGGGCTGAATGAAATATTTATGGTGGACCAAATAAAGCAGCAATGTAATGGCAAATTCCTATACCTGGGGACATCGCTGTCACTGTGGGCACTCGTGACATAGCTCTGGCCTAATTTCCCCTGACTTTGGATGTGTGCAAATCACAGGGAAATGTGAACTGACTACAGACTGCGAAAATCAGCGAAGACAGAAAATCATTGCAAATCAGAACCTTATCAATATTTCACTAGGCTAAGACTAAACATCTTATTCCTCCAGAAACAGAAAGCAGTTTTCCTGAAACCGTAACACTGGGATTAAAAAAAAAAGTTCATCACAATACAGTGCAATGCCAAGAGTTTAATGTAGACCTCAGAATCCGTTGTTTGTGTATATCTGCATCACATGAAATGAAAATGTGCATGCTGACAGTATCTCTGGATAGTGGAACTATTTTTATGGTAAAACATTTAGCCTATCCACTGCCTACAATATACGAGCAGAGTTGTGTCTCAACCTGTTGGAATACATTTTGATTTTTTCTTACTAGGGTGGCCACGACCTAGAACCCACCAACAGTGCCATACAACCCTTCCCATCCTTTCTGATGCCAGAAAGAGAAAGAGTGTTCCTTCATGACCTGCTTCTAAGTTTTCCTTAACATCTCCACCGTGTCAGCCTCAAAAACGAAACAAAACCATAAACAAGAAGTGACCTTTAAACTAGACCCTAAAAAGAGTGGATTATCAAGCCTGGGGTTTTCACCAAGAAATATAGTTAACTGCATAAAGCTTTGGAGATATAATTCTTTGTACTGTGATAAATTTCCCTTGGATGGAGGCAAATAAACCAAGAAAAATAAACAAAACACACCAATTAAGGTTCAGCTTCCTACTTCACATAAACTGAGAGAACATTGATAAATTTAGCCGTTCGCTGAGCTTGGAAGGGTTATGTTTTGCTTTGTCATTTGAGTTTTTGCCTTAAGGAAGAAAAAAAAAAAAAACTGCTGCCAGTGTTTATGAAAGGGGGAAGTCTGCAGAGGAGGAGGGCTTAGATATGTCAGAAGTTTTGTCAAATTTGAAATGTTCTGTTATACAACTATACTCCAATATAAAATAAAAAGTTAAAATAAAATAAAATGTTCTGGGCAGGAAAAAGTGGTCAATTTAGGGAACATACAATTGTAATATATATATATATATATATATATATATATATATATATTAACTACCTGTAAGACTGGATCTTACACACACACACACACACACACACACACACACACACACACATCCACACTCTCCTGTCCTCAGAGCGCACTAAATGTCCTCCAGTCAAAAACTCGCCCCTGGGCTTCCCTGGTGGTGCAGTGGTTGAGAGTCCGCCTGCCGATGCAGGGCACACGGGTTCATGCCCCGGTCCGGGAAGATCCCACATGCCGTGGAGCGGCTGGGCCCGTGAGCCATGGCCGCTGGGCCTGTGCGTCCGGAGCCTGTGCTCAGCAATGGGAGAGGCCACAACAGTGAGAGGCCCGCGTACCGCCAAAAAAACCAAAAAAAAACCTCGCACCTGACCAAGTGCTCCCTGGTCCTCTCTGCCTTGTCAAGTCTCCCTTCCCGTTCCCCAATGCCCCGAACCCCCTACCCAGCTGGAATGGCTCCCGCTGAGGGTAGGGATTTTTCCTTCTCAAATGGAAACGTCACATTTTAGTCCTTTCTTACTAAATGTCACCGGCCTCCACTTCATGCCTTTGTCACAGTCTCCTTTGTGACATGCTTACCCCACGGGACTCCGTGTGGACATCCTCCCTTCAGAGTTCTCCGCAGACTCTGCCCGCCCTACCGCTGGTCCTTACAGGCTCCCCTCAGGCCTCTGCCCTCCCTTCTCACATTCTCCCTGGGATCCTAATCCATGACTATGGTTTCTCCCATCACACAAAGGCTCATGATCCTCCAGCAGGTACCTTTTGCCCCTGTTTGTGTTCTCGGGAACAGTTATAACTTGAAGAGCCCAACATGAGAATGCATGGCCTCCATTAAATCTGTTAAGAATTTCAAGGTGGCAACAGTGGAGCAAACCCAAACATGGGTCCTGGGACAGTACATGGGTTGGATGTGGTTCCTGGCGTCTGTGCTGGGAGGAGCTGCTGATTTGTAGTGGGTGTCAGTCTCTGAATCAGGGGAGCTTGACCCAGAGGGAGTGATGGGGATGGTTAGTAGAACCGGATGGCCCCAGGAGCCAAGATGGTGGTCAACAAGAACTGTGCTCAACTGTCCAACGAAAAGAAATGAAAACTTGGGGATCGGGGAGCTTGTCTACACCAGCAAAAGTCAACACGACCTAGTTTTCAGGCTGAGCCAGCTTCACAGCCCTAATTAACTGACAGGAACAAAGACTGGGTCCCTGTGAAGAAGGCAAAGTTTGGGCACATGGGGTCAAAGGCTAAAAGTCAGAAGTGCCCTGCTCACCATTGCTCTCAGGACTGGGGGGAGTCTCTGCTCCTCCTCCATCCTCCGCACCTTCAGGTTCTGTGGGTCATGAGGTCATGGTTCCCAAAGGTGAACACTTCTTACTGGGGTACCCAGAGACTATTCATTCAACCCTATGCCACGGCTGTACCTTCCATCACTCAGAGTCCTGGTGGTGCTGGACCAGCAGGTAAGGGGAAGTTCACCCTCCTAGCAAGAGAACAGCTGCTCTTACATCCCAGATGCCGGGAAACAGGTTTGGCTCATCTGCTGCAGCTCCCTTCCCACTCTTGTCTTTGAGACACACCACAGCCTCAGAAGGACATGTGGCCGGCAGCAGTATGGACAGGGGGAGGGGACTCTAGGATGGCCAGTGCAGGGGGCAGTGAGGAGGCCCACCTGCAGGGGCAGAGGCTGAACTTCCTCTTGTGAGTTTTCCCAGGAGATACAGCCAGCTAGAATCTTGGAGCCACTGTTTTCAATGGGATGAACTCACTATAAAAACAAGCAAATGGACTCAAGGGGTACAAAGTGTGGACTGCAGTGGATGCCACGTGGTGGATTTGGACACACCACCCAAAATCCTCAACAGGGCCAAACCCTCCATTCCCTTGGCCTGGATCAGTGCTGCTTCTTGCTGAGGACTCAGCTGATTCCTCTGCAGTAATTGTGCTCAGCCGAGATGGTGTCCAGCACAAAGTCCTGACCCCTTCCCGAGACAGTGTAAATACAATGCCATGTCCGTGAGAGGATCCAAAAGCCACTCTGCCCCAACTGGCACAACTTCGAAGAATCCTCCCAGCATCCGAGCTCCCCAGGACCAATCAAAGCCTCTGCTGGATTAGTTCTGTAGCACAGTTCCTCTCTCTGCTCAAGGCTGCTCCCCTCCCCTGCACACACTTTGTTTCCGAGAGTGCTCCCCAGGAAACTGATTTCCCATCTCAGTCTCAGAAATTGTTTCCCTAGGAGCCTGACCTTTGACACTTCCTCTCATTTCTTCCAGACCAATAACCACATTCATGTCACAGCACAGGTGAGCAGGGAATTATGTTTCCTGCTCTGGAAGAGAGAGGTTACTAACTGAAAGAATTGCAGATTTCTTCCAGCACATGGACAACATGCAGGAATGACCTTGAAGGCATTAGACTAGGAAGGGCAGAATGTAAATCTGTGCAGGAGAGAGTTTACTGACACAGGAGCAGTCCTTGTTACTTGGGGCTTAACATCTGGACTAGGACACCAAGAAGAACGTTTATATGCTTGCCATGTGGCTTCTTAAAGCGTGGACCAATAGATGAGCTGGAATGAATGGAGTAGAGAAGCTGGAACTTCCCTGTCAGGGTGTTGAGGTGAAGGACAGAGGCTCAGGGAGGTGGCACTGGGAGATGAGCTTATTACATGAGAGCAAACAAGGGCCACTAGTCAGATCCCTACAAGGCCTCAGAGTGGACTCTTTATTTAGATTAGTGTCTTTGAGAAACTCAGTGGTGGCTCTCAGCCATAGGTCTGGGTTGCCCATAAGAGATGCTGACATGAAATGGGAATTCTAGTGGGATACCAGTGGGAAGGCTAAAATTCCCCAACAGCAGAGCTTAGGCATCAACAACAAGGAGAATGTAATTCTGCAGCAGACGGCTAAGTATGGTGGCCAGCAGGGTACTTTAACCTGGAAGACTCAGGGAAGATGCTAATAGACATTAGTGTTCCTAGGGCTGAGAAATAGGGGCCACGAACCAGGGTATGGTCTGATTTATACAACAAAAAGAGAGAAAGAGAGGGAGAGAGAGAAAGCGAGCAAGCTTGGAGCAGACGTCAAATCAGTCCTGCATCAAACCCATTTCAGAGTTGGTACAATAGATCCAGGGATTCACCCTTTTATTTTTTATTTTTTATTTTTTTTCCCCTGGTTCCCAATCGACTTGAGCTAGCACTCCATTTTTCTCCTGGATCCTGGGCAACCATGGTGGCGTTTTGGTAACCGTGGCCTTGGTGAGCTCCTACTACGTTACCAGTGCTTAACTTGTATTATGGCACTTAATTAAACCCTCACCAAAACCTTCTGAGGAAGACATAATTATACCTGTTTACAGGTGAGACATTGCGCCCAAGTTCAGGCAATCTTCAATGGCAGACTGGCGTCTAGGCTCTTCTGGTACATGGCTCTGAAATGAGATTTGCAGTCAATGTTCATTTCCATTTATTTACAATTAAATTTTCAGACTATGATTTGCAACTAGTTGAAAATGACTGCAACCCTCTGGCGATACACAATGACATGTACCTTTTGTCTTCTCTCTCTGTGTGTCCTACTTACATTACCTTGTACTTTCTTCCTTATAGAGAAAAATTGTAGTCTTTTCCAACTATTTTTAAATTGTCTCCCCAGAATAAAATTGAATATATATATATATATATTTTTAATGTTAATTAGTACTATTTATTTTTTGTTCTATTTGCTCTTAACTGCTAGAATTAAAAAGGGGAATGAAATGTTTCAATGGAAAGATCTACAACGTGAAGACTTCCTAAACATAGGTCTTGTTGGAGGCATTTCCATATTTTGTCCAGCAGATTTGAGAGGAGGCATCAACCATAGTTAGAAGTGAGCTCTTTGTAAAAAACCTTGCACATCCCCAAGTGACAGGAAAGAACACTGTCTGCTTTGTCTCTGCAATTCATTCTATTTTCCCTAAATGCTGCTCCCCTTGGTGCTCTCTCTGTATTCCATGTTGATTTGCTCAGCTTCCACAGTCTGCATTTCCTAATAAAGACAGAACACAGATGAGCGCTCCCAATAATGTCCTTGACAGTGATCTAGCCCATGTTGGGGAGGAATGGAGCTTCGTCTGGGTGTACAAGTTTGGAGAGCCTCATGCTGAGATGGAGGGCACTGATTGTGATGATGACTATTTCTGGGTTAAGCTTTCAAAGCTTTCATTTTAGGAAGTGAATATATAAATAAAACAGTCTATATATATATATATATATATATATATATATATATATATATACCCACAAGCAGGCAAAGGAGGAGAAAACCATCGTGGTGTAGCATCCTGTAATCACAGCAGAGCCACCCCTGTCCGTGGCTAATGTAAGGGCTATGAGATGTCATAATCCCTCCCCTGAGCTCCTTTAGTGACTAAATTTCTTGTGACTAAATGACTAAATTTCTTGTGTCTTATCACACAGTCGCAGGCTGGAACCAGGAGAAGAGGCTCTGAAGAAAACACAGCATGAAAACGAGAAAGACAATCAGATTACCAGCCCCTGGAGCTGGTCCCAATCTGACCAGAGCAAGCTTGATTTCAGACCCACGGGGGACTTAAACACCAACCTCACCGCCTTCATCCCAGCACACCATTATTTTTAAAGAACCCCAGACATCTTTCCAACCACGATGATGTGGTTTTCTCTTTTTGCTCTGGTCTACCCATTATAAATCTTCTAGCGAAAGAGAGCAACCCTTCTGGAACTTCAGAGGTGGGGAAATCATATGGATTTCAGGTTAGAGATCCTCCTTAGAAGATTGAATATCAAAAGAGGTTGTGACATGGAAACCAAAGCTCTTTGCCCTTTCAGGAAGTGTGTCTCACCCAGGTTTTCTGGGGCAGACAAAGGTGGGGTTCTTCGAGTCACAGAGCATCCTCATTGCTCCTAAGAGTCTGAACCATCACCTTCCACAGACATAATACCCAGCTGTATGCACAGCATCTCTCTGCTTCTCAGAGGGTTTGCCTGTTTTGCATTTGGAAGGAGAATTAATTTTGCTTGTTGAGGTGGTAAAAATTGCCTGATGGCTGATTCTCACTGTGCTTAGTCCAACAATGGTGGCATTCATGGTCAGTAAAATAAATACACCTGCATTACCTTTTATGATCTAGGGCAGTGCTAAGCACAGGATAGGGTCACAATATCTACTTGAAGTGTCACAGAGACCCAATCAGTGTCATGGAGAACCAAGATAACACACCACCTACCTGCCATGCTCCACACAGGTTGTGGGACTTTAAGCCAATCTTTCATAAGCTTGGGGAGGGTGTAGATGCGTCAAGGTGGGGAATGCTTGTTCTCTGGTTCCCTGGCTATTAAGATAGATGCAACTGCAACAGGTTACTTTAAAAAACCTTTGGGCAAAAGTAAGCATGCCCAAGGGCTTGGGAAACAGGGCTCTGAGAAAGAAATCTTGTACTGAACACACAAGCCCCCTGAAAGAAAGAAGAGTTGGAACATCCTGGCAAAGGACCTGGAGAAGGAGACTGCATGCTGAAATTCACCTCAAAAATGGTTACCCCGGGAGTCTGTATAAGAAGAAGATGGATGGAAGTTAGGTGAAGCCAGGGCGCAGATCTCGAAGGCAGTGTTGGTATGAAAAGGAGCTCCGTCGGGAAGCCAAGAGAAAACTCTGCTTCTGAGAAGGATGAAGAAAAGGGACATGGGTGGGAAGCTTCAGGAACACTGGCTGTGGAAAGCATGTGACAAGGACAGATCTGTACAGGTGAGGAGGGTAGATTTGAGTTGGGGTCACTAGTGCTTCTTGAGAATCAGTTTGACCCCGTCGTGTTTTTTCAGGTGAAAGGAGAAAACCACTGAGGAATAAACAACTTTTAAAATCCATAGGAAAAGTGGCAAGAGAGAAATGATGGGGTGAGCGTTGGCAAGTGGAAATGAAAGACGGCAAAAGTTAACAAAAGTATATATATTTGAAGTTTTAGGGACCAGATTTGATATATTATGATAATTTATCTAGAAACACTTTAGTTCTCTTAAAAGAATTCGAACCTACTTTAAAGAAAAGTGATTTTCCTCTCAGGAAGATATTACTCATAGGCAAAATTATAATGATTGCTTTAATATTGATATGATCCAATATAATATGTATTACACATTACATTCAATTTTGAGGTACTGATTCTCCTTTACCCCATTAATCACACTATCCTTGAACTAATATACAGGTTAGCCCATGTGAAGAATTGTTTACAAGTTCAAGTATAAATCACTAGTTCTTGGTAAAGTATCGAATACAGTGTATTTGGTATTTGCAAAACAGACCTAGAGAAACTTTGGAAAAAGCCATCTTCTCAAAACTTTAAAAAATGTTATCTTTTGTTTGTTTATTCTTTTTAATTTATTTTTTTTTACTGAAGTATAAATATTATCTTGAGGTAGAACAACAAAAAACTTGGCAGATTTGCAAACTGAGGGAACAGCCATTAGAGCTAGGGGAAGGAAAACACACATGTATTGAAATAGACAATGTCTGTAAAGTGTATAAAGCATGCCATGTTCTTTTATAAATGATAAACTACAATAACATAAAATAAACTTTAGATCAATAATAAAACACAAAATGTCCAATTGTTTGAACTTTTCTTATAAGTTGATTCCCACTGACTGCAGATTTTCATTGTCATATGTCTGGAGGCATCCAGGCAGTTTTGAAGGGTCCTAACTGTGTGGTCGTGGGGCTGCAGGTGGAAGCCCAGCTCAGGGATCCCAGAAGAGACCCCTGGAGGGAGCATCCCCTGAGCCTCCTGGTGTTGCGTCATCACCTGTGGAAAGGGGTGCAGTGCTGGGCAAACAATTGCCTTGAGGAACCTGTAGGGCAGAGAAAAGTATCCATGGATATGGGCTACCATCACTAATGAGGAGGTGTGTGTGTGTGTGTGTGTGTGAGAGAGAGAGAGAGAGAGAGAGAGAGAGATGTTAAAGGAAACTCTATGCCATACACAGAAATAGTTGCATAATCACTCTTTCTCTGTAGCTGCATTTCCTTGGAACTGGGGATGGGGGGGGAAATGTTTGTATGCTTACTGGTTTGTCAAGACAAAAAGTGTTCTCTTAGCAGGTTGGCATCTGTATAGACCTCGGTTTCTCAGCCTCTGCGCTCTCGACATGTTGGACCAGACACTTCTTTGTTGTGAGGGCTCTCCTGTACATTGTCAGATGTTCAGCAGCATCCCCGGCCTCTACCCTCCAGATGCCGGTAACACTTTCCTCTCCAGTTGTGACAATCAAAAATGTCTCCAGACATTGCCAAATGTCTCCAGTGGGGCTCATTGCCCCCAGTTGAGAACCACTGGCTGTGGGCTCTAAGATAAACTGGGGACAAAGCATCTCCATACTTCAGTGCCCAGTACTTAAACCTAAGAATTCAGGAAGTTTGCCTCAGAGGAAAGTCATGTAGCTTTGCATCCTCAACAGGAAGAGGCCTCCGGTGCAGTCCTAGGATGACACACACTTTGACCCTGACCTGCCTTCATGTTCCACAGGCAGATGGGGACATGCACAGTGACATGCTTTCTTCAGGTGCCAACCATCTGTTTTGAGGTGGAACAAAATCATAACTGGACCATCTTTAAGGTCCCCAAATTATTGCTTCCGCTATTTTTCTTCTGAAACAACTCCAAGGCTGTGAAATAGGAGGTTTTTAAAAGGAGAATGTGGTGTGTCCTCCAAATAAATTGTAGGAAAATATGATGTGAGGGCTTCTGCATCTTCAGGGGTAAATGGAGTAGGAGGCACGTCCTGGTTGGGGTGCAGGGCTCTCATTCATCCATTTGTGAGGTGAGTCTTTGCTGGTCCCTGGAGGCACCATGTTGGAAGAGGCACAGTTCAAGCCTTAAAGGAAATCAATCAGGATCACTGAGTTGTCCATATACTTAAGGACCAAACATGCTTCTGAAGATTAAATGCAATTTAGATTATAAGCACCTTCTATAAGTAAACTCTCTTTAAATCCTCGCATTCTCCTGCATGGATATTGCTCCACTGCTCAGATTTTTAGTACATGATGCAGCCAATTGTGTCGCCCCTTAAGAAAATTAGAATCTTACAGTTAAGACATTTCCTAAACTGGTTTATACAATTTAAAAACTTTTTTAAAGATTAGATTGTATGCACAATGTAAGTAATAATATAAAGTGAGTTAAGACTGAAATACCCTTTAATAAAGAAAAAAAAGCTAAATGGCAAAGAAAAACATTATTGAACTTGATTTGTAACATTTTTTTTCTAATGAGCTAGTGTAATGGTCATGCTAATATTTTAACTCTGATTGTAGTAAAGATGAAAACGTCAGCCTGTTATGTATGATTTGTTCAGTAAAAGAAAAAAAAATGAGGAAACTGCAATTCAGAACATTTAATTCAACAGTGAATTCAATTTGTAACAAAGTCTTCAAGAAATTCACCAAAACGGTTCAGAAGAAGTTTGTACTTTTCAATTATCTCAGAAAATGGAAAAACAGAAGCAAATGATTTGGATAAAAATATGTTCTTTCACACAATGTTGTACATTCAGAGGAATATATTTCTCATTTGAACAATTTTGTTTCCTTATATCTAAATATTTGTAAAAATACAGTTTTTTAAAGGATGAAACTTGTTGGAAACTCTATGCATTTGCTAATGAATACAATAAGAATATTTTTTGTTGCTTTTATGTTAATGATATTTCACTGTACTGCATAATCTTGTTTATAATTTTAGCTTAAAACTAATTTTTAAATTGATTATAAAATTACTTTGCAAAAAATCTTGAAAATGACTAATTTTACTGTTCATTTTATATTTAATGTATTTACTTTCAATTTTTTTCTTTAATAGTAAAAAGAGCTAACATTTAAAGAATGCTTGGAGGATTTTGTATATTAAATTATTCACACACATCTTGTCTTGTAACATATGTAATGATTCTCTGAAGTAGGTAATATTGGTAAAACAACATATAAATGTATGTTTTTAAGTATTTACCAAAATTCTTATCATAGTAAACAGATTTCTACATTGCATTTTAAACTTAATGTTTGATGCTGACTATTTTAAATATAATTTACTTATTTAATATTATTTTATTTATAAATTTATCTGTTTTATATTATTCTACTATTTGAATGGACTCTCTTTAGCTAATCTCTACTACTGGACATTTATATTTTTACCTGTTTTTCCCAATTCATAATTCACTAAGATTCTCCAACATAAATCTTAGTGTTCTTCTTTGATTCTTTCAATCTAAAATTCTATATCACACAAAAAACAGCATAAAAATATTTATAAATTGTCAAAAACTGGCAGGAATTAAGTTGTCTTTCAATAGAAAGGATCAACCATTTGTGGTAAATCCATTTAATGAAATATTCAGTGATAAGAAGAAATGAACAGGCCTCAGAAAGCATGGATAAGTCTTAAATGCATATCGCTAAGTGAGAGATACCAATCAGAAAGGCCACAAATTATTTGATTATATTCACACAACATTATGGAAGAGGCACTACTGTAGAGATGGTCTAGAGACCAGTAGTTGTCAGGAATCCCAGGGCTTGAATAAGTAAATCATAGCAGATATTTTAGGGCAGTGAAACTATTCTGTATGAAATTGATAAGGTGGATACATTACACTTTTCAGTTTTCAAAATCTGTAGAGCTCTACATCACAAAGAGTAAACACTAATGTATACAAAATTTAAAAATTCACTTGGGAGGTAGAGAAATATCTTGTCTAAAAGTGTAATGTTACCAATCTAACTGTATTACAAATGTATGAAACCATGTCACTGAAGGGGGAGGAGTGAGAAGGTGGTGACCTATACATCTTTGGGAATAGATGGAATTTGTAAGATAAAAGCAGAAAGGAACTGCACATAATCACTGTACTCTAATTGATAAAGTTGTTTTCCACAGGGATGTATGTTAACAACTCTGGAAAAACTATACACATCCACTGGTATTGAACAATTATGTAAATGGATACAGATCGTGAGAGCCAGTTTTCTGACTCTTGGAGTGGAAGGTACAGACAAGCAAGTAAGAAGGCTAAGTTATCTATATGTAATGACTTAGACTGGGAGACATCAGTAGGAACCTATATTGAACTTAGTATAGATACAGATAAGGTCACATATAGAAATATATATAGATATAGATACACATAAGTATATATGCATAAGTTGGTGTACACTCCTATGTTTCTTTGCTGAGAGGACTGGGAAGCAATGACACCCCATCAGCAACAAGAACAGCTGACACTAAAATGTTGGTTTCTCATACCATTCTCTAATAAAAAGAATCAGGGGTATTTGGAGAATAGCTTCTTGTGGGACTGGGGCAAGAAATAGACAAGGTGAGCCTAGATTATCTTACATTAATCTTATATCTTGTAGCACAAAAAATAAGGAAGTGCCAAAGGCAAAGAATATGTGTTCACAGAGGTATGTCAAAGGGACACAGAGCCCACTGCAAGCACCAATAATCAAATCTGGGACAATTTTAACAACAAAATATATACCATAGTATTGTATCATAATCAAAGTATGAAATAAATATCCATGAGTCCAAGCTGATATAAATGAATGAAAAAATAAATGAGCAAACAAACTGATCAGGAAGTGAATGTGAGATCATAGAAATATCTCCTGTGCAGAAGAATTCCAAATAATTTATGTAGACATTCTACCCTGAAGGAGGCGAAGCATAACTTCTCACACATTAAGTAGGAACTGCACATAGTAACATCATTCCAAAAAGCACAATATGAAAAGGGGAAAAAAAGACTGAGTTTACAGTTGAAAACCCTGAGAAATATGAGAAATACTACCTTAGCAGATGATCAAGTTTACAATTAACAGTTTTAAGTCATGTTGATAGTATTTACCCTTACTGTGATGTGAGCAGAATGTCAATTTACCTCTTGCACTCCTCTGTCAAACTAATCACCCCATCTAATCATGAGAAAACATTTAAGACTAATACCAATTTAGTGACATTCTAACATATGTGACCAGTGTTTTTCAAAACTCTCAAGGCCATCAAAAACTAGGACAGTCTGATAAATCATCACAACTAGAAGAGACATAGCAACTAAATGTATTGTGGTGTCCTGAATGGGATTCTGGAACAGGAAAAAAAAAAAAAAAGACATCTGGTAAAAATAAGGAAATCTGAATAAAGTATGGTCTTTAGTTAACAATAATACATCAGTCTTCATTCATCAATTGTAATAAATTAATGTAAGTTGTTAATAATAGGTAAAACTGGGTGTGAGCTATGTGGAAAGTCTCTGTACTATCCCTTTTGTTTTTCAGTAAAAGTAAAACTATGATAAAATAAAAAGTTTATTTAAATCACTCATTTGAAAGGGCTTAATATTGGACCTAAAAATAGAACATTGGCGTCTACATAAGAAAGGGTCATTAATTTGAATGTAGACAAATAGAAATTTTCAAATATGAAGAGCAGAGAGAATATATATTGAAAAGAAATAAACGCATCCTCGATGACCTGTGAAAACATTTTTTCTATAATATGTTTAATTTTAGACCCAGAGGGAGAGAAGATATAAATTGGAAAAAAAATAAAAAATTAACGACAAAAATTTCCCAAATTTGGTGGAAAATGTCAATCTAGACAACCAAGAAAAACATGAATCCCAGGAAGAATAAATACAAATGGAACTGAACCTTGGCAAAAAGTATTCACACTACTGTATACCAAAGATAAAACAAAGAGCTTAAAAGCAGGCAGAGAAAAGAAAAGACACATTATCTGCAGGAGAGCAATAAAACAAATGATGGCTGACTTGTCATCAAAAACAGTTGACATCAGAATTATACAATAAATTTTTTAAGTGCTGAAAGGAATAGAAAAAATACCCAGTCAAGACCTCACTTATAAATGAAGGTGAAAGACAAGTTTTTTTGTGTGAGCAATAGCTGAGAGGTTATGTAGCCAGCAGATCTGCACTACAAAGATTGCTAAAGGAAATTCTTCCTGCTAAAGGAAAATGAAAACAGATGGAAAAGAGCATAATAAATGGTCATTTGTGGGTGAACATATAAGATCATCTTTAAAAAAAAAAAATGAAGACAAACTGTAAGACCAAAAAAAAAAAAAAAAACAAACTTTGTATTTTTTTATGAATGTACTTATAAAATAAATAACATTCACACAAAGGACAAGAATAAAAGTTATTTTACATTTGAGACTTTCTTATATTTCACTTGAATTGGCACATGTGACCTCCATGTAGGATGTGGTGAGTTGAGAATGTATATAGTAACTGCCAAAGAATCAGAAAATATGAATATCTATAGCTGCATACCCAATAGAGGAATTAAAATAGAGCACTTTTAAATATTACAGTAATCCAAAAGAATTTGGAAATGAGAGGAAAAAAACAGATGAGACAACTAGAAAGCCAATAGAAATATACTAAAAATAAAATAAACCATATCAATAAATTAATTATGAAAGGCATTTTATGTATAAAAAGACACATATGTATGTAATTATAATTACAACTACAGGCAGAGATTGACAAATACAACTAAAAAATATCAGAACCCATTCGTTAGCTATCTAAAATAATGCACTTATTTATTTATTTTTTTAGTTTTTTCAGTTTTTGGCCATGTCACACAGCATGTGGGATATTAGTTCCCTGATGAGGGATTGAACCCACGCCCCCTGCATGGGAAGCGCAGAGTCTTAACCACTGGACCACTAGGAAAGTTCCTAAAAGAATGCACTTTAAATGCAATGGCTAAGATACCTTAAAATGCTAAGATTAAAATTAAATTGTGAGCATAAGAATGCCACTGTGGGTATATTTAATACCAGAATAACTTGACTTGAAGACAAGAATTATGACCAGAGGTAAAGAGGGGCATTCCACAGTAACAAAGTTAACAAATTATCATATAGACATAACAATTGCAAATGTATATATGCGTAATAGCAAACTTCATTTACATGAAGCAATAGTAACAGGACTAATGGGGACTATAGTTAATTCACAATCACAATATTGACAATAAAATATCTAGATTATTCTCATTAACACATTAAACAAAAAAGAAATCACAGAAGAAATTAAGAAATATTTCAAATAAATGATAATGAAAATACAACATATCAAAATTTGTGGGATTCAACTTGAGCAATTTAGAGGGAAATCTATATGTTAAAATGCTTATGTTAGAGAATTAAAAATGTTTATTATGCTTGTTTTTGAAAAAGTGAAAGAGTAGGTCAAACAGTAAGAAGAAAGAAGAAAATCAGAAATGTAAGAGTAAAAATTACTGAAATAGGTAACAAAAAGAGAAAAATAATTGACAAAGGCAAAAGTTGGTTTCTTGAAATTATAGAGAGATAATGAATTGAAGTATTATAAATGAAAGGAGAGATACACTACAAACCCTACAACCATTCAAAAGATAATATAATAAATAATTTGTGACAATGAATTTTGCAACTTAGAAAACATGGAGACATTTCTTGCACTACATAAATTACCTAAAGAGATTCAAGAAGAAATAATACAAATAGCTATGTATATACAGAAAATTCACTACATAAACAAACAAAAGAATCACCCAAATAAAATTCCAGATTCAAACAGTGCTCTCAGAATTTTTTCAACCACTTAAGAAAGATATAACAAACATACTATTATTAGTATTTTTACAGGGAATTGGAAAGGTGGCTATTAAGGTAGATTAAATAGAAAAAAATAAAACTCTATTTGTAGACATTATTATAAACATTATAAAAATCCTAAGGGCTGTACATAAATTTTACTTGAACTAATGAGTAAATTAGGGTACTGTTTAGAATACAAGGTCAACCTCCAAAAATTACTTGTTTCTTTTTGTACCAGCAGTAAACATTTAGAAATAAAATTAATAAACTATTATATATAAAATAAATAACCTACAAGGATATATTGTACAGCACAGAGAATGTAGCCAATATTTTATAATAACTTTAAATGAAGTATAATCTATAATGTATTGAATCACTATGTTGTACACCTGAAACAAATATAATACTGTAAATCAACTGTACTTTAATTTTAAAAAATAAATGACATTAACAAAGCAGTACAATTTACAGTAGCAACAAAATATGATACCCTTAAGCATAAATTTAGCAAAATGTATACAAGTTCTGTACCCTGAAAATTTAAAAATATTGTTCTGAGAAAATGAAGATTTAAATAAATGGAGAGATATACAATGTTCATGGATCAGAAAACTTGATATTTTTAAGATGTGAGTAATCCTTCAAACCAATCATTTCTATGAGTTTGAAATGAAAATCTCAGCAGAGTTTTGTGGAAATTTGACTAATTGATTTCAAAAATTTATGTGGAAATGCAAACAACTATTATTAGGAAACAAAACAACAAGAAAAAATGACATCATGAACGTAAACAGCATTGTCAAATGAATTAACTGAAGTTTTTTTTTTTTTGTACTGTGTCCTCAAATTTAATTGATTTATGAGTCGTATATACAAAAAGAAAACCTCTAAAAAAATAATAGTAGTAACCAGAAGTTTTAAAAAATGAAGAATGTAATAGGAGGACTTAGACTATTTAATTTCATGACTAAGTGTAAACTACTGCAATCAAGTCTCACTGGTGTAAGAATAGATGCTTAGGTTAGTGGCACAGAAAAGATAAGGCAGAAATTAATGCGCACACATATGATCAAATGCACTAAAATATTTCAATGAGGAAAGAATCTTCTCATCAAACGATGCTGGAGAAACTGTGTATTTTATTCACACACACACATACTGGACATCAATAAAAAATAGACATATGACTTGAACATTCCCTTAACAAAGAAAATAGATAAAATGGCCAATAAGCCCATGAAAACATGCCCAACATCATACTTTGCTAATGGAAATCTAGTATGTATTCAAGAACTGCAGCATAATATTTGACAACTGCCAATAAAGTTAAGCTTACTGCTGTTTTCTGATCCAGAAATTCCTCCTGATATATTTACCCAAGAGAAATGAGAACGTGTATCCACCAAAGAACTTGCTCAAGAATGTTCATTTTGGCTTTATACGTAATAATCAAATATTGGAAATGAATAACTATCAAGAGGAGAATGGATAAACAGATTTGCTATATTTATGCAATACTTATAGTACTGAGTAATAAAAAGAATAAACGTCTAATACATACTTCAATATGGATAGACCTTACAAACTTTGCATTGAGTGAAAGACGGCAGAGGTAATAGAGAATATACTGTATGATTATATTCATATCAAGTTTAAGAACATACAAAGTAAATCCATGTTGACAGAAATCAGAAAAGTGGTTGCCTATGGAGTGTATGGCCGGCATGAGAGAAATTTCTAAGGTCATGGAAATGTTCTAAACCTTGACAAGTATGTGGGTCAAACGGTGTCATGAATTTATAAAATCTGTTTAATTATACACTTACAAACTCCTCATTTACTCTATGCAAATTTCACCTCAGTAAATAAATGGATTTAATTACTTCTCTATTCTTTCCATAATATAGAGCTGTGTCTATGTTACCTCACATTATCTATTTCTTGTAAGGTAAAAGAATTGATACATAAAAGTGTAGTTTTCTTATATTCAAACTATTTTTATTCATGCATTTTTTTACATAATTTGCCTAAAAACTTGGTGAGAAGTTAGTCACCATTTTATATGTACATTTTACCAATATAAATTATTCTCTTTGTACTGCTTACCTTTCTAAAATTTGAATTCTACTTTGGCATTGATATCGCTACTCTGTTTGTTAATACGTTCCTTAAGTCTTTATTTTACAGTATTTCTAATTCTTCTATATATTTTAGTTTTAGGGTTGTCTCTTGTAAACAGGTTTTAGTTAAGCTTAATTCATTTTTTAATATGGTTAATCATTTTGTATTTGTTTTCAAAACTGATCATTTGAATTATTATCTTCATTTATGTTTTTTAAATTTTATTATTATTATTATTGGCTGTGCTCCACCTTCATTGCTGCACTCAGGCTTTTCTCTAGTTGTGGACAGTGGGGGCTATTCTTTGTTTCAGTGTGCAGGCTTTAAGCACGTGGGTTTCAGTAGTTGCAACATGCAGGCTCAGTAGTTGTGGCTCATGGGCTTAGCTGCCCTGTGGCATGTGGAATCTTCCCAGACAAGGGATCAAACCGGAGTCCCCTGCATTGGCCACTTAACCAGTGGTCTTAACCACTGGACCACCAGGGAAGTCCTCTTATGGTTTATTTTTATTAAATGTTATTTTCTTTGCTGTTTTGGCCTCTAGTGATTTCAAGGGTACAGTCCTAACTATTAAGCTAAAGGATGCCTATGAGTTAATTTTTTTCCTATCAACATGAGGAGCAAAATAGCCTTTATTATTCCTATAACACATAAGATGAGAACTCCAGGACCTTTCACTTGTTGACCCTACTTTCTTCCCACTCTACTTTTTAATTTTCATTCATGTAATAGTGGACCTTTCAATGGTGTAACTCAGTGGACTGAGTTATTTCAATCAACATGTTATTCATTATTGTTTTCAAGCCTTTATTTGGTATTTATGGATTATAATTTTGGATAGGATACCCTTCTGCTGTTGGAGAACTTGGAATCTAAGGCCGTGTTTCCCAACCTCTGGATTTAAAAAGTGATTAAATTAGCAATATAGATGCCATCCATCATACTGATTAAACATCAAGGGCGCTGAATCCATTTCTTAAATTTTATTAGATTATTTCTGAATAGTAGTTAAACAATTCAAACTTCATGTAGGTTTTTTTTTAACATCTTTGTTGGAGTATAATTGCTTTACATTGCTGTGTTAGTTTCTGCTGTATAACAAAGTGAATCAGCTATACATATACGTATATCTCCATATCCCCTCCCTTTTTCATCCCCCTCCCACCCTCCCAATCCCACCCCTCTAGGTGGTCACAAAGCACTGAGCTGTTACCACTGTGCTATGCAGCTCCTTCCCACTAGCTATCCATTTTACATCTGGCAGTGTATACATGTCAATACCACTCTCTCACTTTGTCGTCCCAGCTTACCCTTCCCACTCCCCATGTCCCCAAATCCATTCTTCACATCTATGTCTTTATTCCTGTCCTGCCCCTAAGTTCTTCAGAACCATTTTTTTTTTTGAGATTCCATATATACGTGCTAGCTTATGGTATTTGTTTTTCTCTTTCTTACTTATTTTAGGAGAAAAACAATGTGCTTGCAGAAGTCACCTATTTCCAAAAATATAAATTGGTGTCCAGAAGTTCAGGCCATATACATGCAATGCATCAACACGAAGTCATAGGGCCAGAGGACACAGGGCACAGTTGTCCCTGGTGAATCTCATTCTCCTGAATGTGCACATGCCCCAGACACACAGCAGACACATCACCATCAGCCTGTTCACTGCACAACCTACAGCTGTAACTACCATCTGCACGGCTTGGAAAAGCATCCTCGCTCATAGGTAGATATAAGAAAACACTAAATAGGACACCTGTATGGGAGGAGAGAGGTGGAACGTTGCTAACAAAAATTAATAGAAAAGAAAAATCCTCCAAATATATGGTATTTAAAAGATGAATGTTGAGGATGAACAGCCATCTGTTCTTCTCACTTGGGCTAACAGCTTCTCCAGTGTCACAAATAAGGAACCAGTGGCTGCATTTGGAGTCTCGATTTTTTGTTGTTGATTTCATTCCACATAGATGTGGGGTGGTCAGTTACACCAGAAACAACAGTTATCTCCTATTTCTTGTTTTGAGAAGAAATCTGGCTAACTGTATGGTTGTCTTTGGGTCCCTTTCTGTGTCTGGTGGAATGGGGAGGGGGGTTCCTGATCTTCTAGAGAAGGAATTACACATAAATTACACATTTGCTAGCAGAGCTAATATACTAAGTGTAGTCTTGTCTATGAAGAAAATAAATCACTGAGAATATATCATTAATAAAGACATATGAAGCCTTTCACATTATGTCAAATTACTAGAATTAAGAACTCTGAGAGAGGGAGGGTGAACCAATAAAACTTGAATATGCTAAGTGATCATTAGAGCTGGGTGTGATAATTGAAATTTGCTTTGCAGTAATTTAATTAAAAATTCATAACTCTTCTGGTCTTTCCTGTCTTCTCTCTGTCACAGTGAGGAGTTTAACCTGTTGGTAAAGGTTGCTTCAGATGTGTACACATTGGTGACAACAAAGCTCAAAGCAGGAGACAAGTGACAAAGTTAAGGGAATGACATTATGCATATTAGCTAAAATACTTTCTTTGGATCCTAAGTTTCAGTCTTTTCTTGAGGAGTATGTCCCTACCATTCTGTTTGATACCCCTGGAGAAACTATTTTTTTAAATTTATAATCTCGTAATCCCTTATACAATGACTTGTGTAACAATAAATACTTGTAATTAACCTAGACAGATTAATTATACAAACTATTTCACCCCTTATGGTGATATATTCATTATCTATTAAATTATTATTTAAAAAAATACACATGTGGGAGAAAAATAATTGTCATTAATTTATTCTCCTCTGAATGTTACTCTGGGAAATTTTAGTAACAGACACACCTTGTACAAACACCCAGTGTATATCCATTTATACAGGAGTTTCTATGGCATGTTCTTTCAGAAAGCTGTCTGATGTCATCTTTTGGTCATCATCAATTCATGGATTTATTTTCCAAAACTTTGGGTGTTGAGTCTGAGAAATGAGTTATGGTTTAAATTCTTCAAAATTCTATACTTTGTGTTGAGATAGGTCTGTTAAATTTAAACTGCATTTTGCTGAATACATTTTCCTTTAAAAAAATAGGTCCTGTGTGTTTGAAGGACAATTTGACCATATGTTTTTAATCCATTTAAGGTTAGCTTACTAAAATATTTATTTGTAAGAGCTCTTAGAAGTTCAGGAAGGCTTACAAATTTGATTTACCAGCCATTTGAAGCTTTTATCTTGAGAAAGGGTATCTCTCTTTGTTAAGACCTAACCAATTAGAATCTCTCTGGGCTGGGTTTTCCATAAATCTTAAACTTGCAAATGTTTTGGTACATTCTAAAAAATTTAATATTCATTGGTCATTCTCATCTTAAGACTTTAAAAGTTAGATTCTAGATTTTATAATCATATAGTGTACTAGATATCAATCTGTTCAAATCACCCAAGATATGCACCCTAAAAACATTGATGTATCGAAGGAACAACTGTATAATTATATACCATGGAAAGCAGAGTTGCATCCATGTATACATTTCTTAAATGGGATTTGAAATGTTAAAGTCTAGCATTTGACAGGTTGATGTTACTTAGTAAATAATAGTTCATACCCCTGATTACCCTGTTTAGCAAAAACTAAACAAAAATTTATTTGGACTAAACTTGGATTCTACCAATTCACTTTTGGCTTCATACACACTTGCACAAAGGATTTCTAGAAGAGTTGCTATCTAAGGGGCATATGAATAAAAGGTGGAGAATTACATTAAATTTTATCACTGATTTTACTTCCTAAACAAACATCAGTAATCAAATCTTCTTAGAAAGTTTCAATAAGTTAGGGCCAAAAATATCCAGTACTCACCCTCAAAAATTTAACATAGATTCCTTACATTGTTTATTTAGATTATTTATTTTTCAGCCTCCATAAATCTGGGGAAAATGTGCAGAATCCTGTCTGTGGGGAAAGCATCATTCTATGGGTTACCTCCTTAGAGGCACCATGTAATGAGCTGGAAGAAAATCAAATTACTCTCCAGAAACCGTAGTTAATGGAATTTTACAGGACCTAGAAAAAGTCTTCAATTCCAAGTATAGACCTGGTGGACTCTCTTGCAGTCATCTGCTCTTCCTTTAGTTCTCCACCTTCACAAAAGACATAGGACTTGATGAGCACTTTTCTTCACCTATTATCTTCCCACAGTGTTCGCAGAACCCTTACATTCACTTCTCTCTACTTGCCCAACCTCGGAGGGTATTCTGACCACGAGTACCACCTGTGATGCACACACACCACTCTCCAAATTCCTTTTGTTTTGCATGGTGTGTCTATCATAGTTGGCAACAAGAATGCTGATCCATCTACACTCAAGGTGCCCAGCTCAGGTCACTGAGCTCTGATCCACGTTTTAGAGCATCCTTAGAGATTTTGTATCAGCATCTCTTTTCCTCTTGCCCAGCGAGAGTTCCAAACGTTCATGTGCTGTTTCCTAATTAAGTAAATTGAGACCACCTGGGAGGAGAGATTTGCCCATCCCTGTCTCCTTCCCACCACTAATTTCTATCTGCACTTACTTTTCCTTCCTTCTCTGTTTTTACACTAATGTTGGTCCCTCTACCTAGAAAGTCCCCCCACTCTTCACCTGTGTAACCTATTCTTCAGGAGGGGTCCTTCATTAACCTTGTCAGTGTGCTCCCAGGATGTACACACCTGTATTCCTCTGTCATAACAAGGACATTTTGTCCTACATTATCAGTGTATAGATCGCTCCTCAATGCACACTCCCCTCAGAAACACCATGAGCCCCTAAATAAGGAGCATTATGTCATACTCATCTTTGTATTCCCTCAGTGCCAAGCAATAATGGTCCCAATATTTATCTAATCATACATTATGAGGACAGAAAGTTGGTGTTTAATGAATTAATGTATGGTGGGGTCTTCTTGAGGTCAAGGGAATGTTTGAGTGGCTCATTTCACCTAGCATGATGCTTAAGATTCAAAACAGGTTATTGAACATTAATTACTATATTTCCAGAGTTAAAGATGCCAGTTTTAAACAAATTTGTTCACTTATTTACAGCCACACTCAAGTCACTTTCTCCAGGTCATGGGCTGCATGTCAGATTGCTAACTCTCAAAGTCCTCTGATGGTTTCCATTGTTCTACATCAATAGAGGTTTTCCTCAGCTTTCTAATACATTTTTCTTCTCTCTGGAATTTCTTTCTGGACTATCTGATCCAAACCTCTTGATTGATTCTCTGCAGTTATCTCAAATTCATACCCCTGGTTTCAATGTCTCCCCTGATGGTCAATCTGCTAAATACCTCTAACTGGATCAACGGAAAACCTCTAGCTCTCAGTCCATCTAAAACACAATATATGATCCTCCTTGTAAAATCATGCCACTCTTCCTGGTTTCCTGTCTTGGTTCATGATGTCCAGCCAATGAAGACAACTTTCTCTGCTTCTTTCTTGTATTCTACAAAAGATCCAAAAAACCCTGCCCTTTAGAAGACATGTACTCACCCTACTCCTGCTGTGATAACTCAGGCCTGCTAATACAAACACTCTCATGACCTGAATTCTTCCCCCTTGCTGTTCCAGAAATGGGACCGTTTTTGTGTCCTACTCAGGATGTGCCAGTTCTGAGCTCATGCTTCCCTTTCTGCCTCAAACTTATTTCTCATATTAAAAAAAAGAAATCTTTATTGGATTATAATTGTTTTACATTGCTGTGTTAGTTTCTGCTTTATAGCAAAGTGAATTAGCTATACATATACATATACTCCCATATCTCCTCCCTCTTGCGTCTCCCTCCCACACTTCCTATCCCACCCCTCTAGGTGGTCACAAAGCACAGAGCTGATCTCCCTGTGCTATGTGGCTGCTTCCCACTAGCTATCTATTTTACATTTGGTAGTATATATAAGTCCATGCCACTCTCTCACATCGTCCCAGCTTACTCTTCCCCCTCCCCGTGTCCTCAAGTCCATTCTGTACATCTGTGTCTTTATTCCTGTCCTGACCCTAGGTTCTTCATAACCTGTTTTTTTTTTTTTAGCTTCCATATATATGTGTTAGCATATGTTATTTGTTTTCCTCTTTCTGACTTACTTCACTCTATATGACAGACTCTAAGTCCATCCACCTCACTACAAATAACTCAATTTCATTTCTTTTTATGGCTGAGTAATATTCCATTGTATATATGTGCCACATCTTCTTTAACCATTCATCTGTCGATGGACACTTAGGTTGCTTCCATGTCCTGGCTATTGTAAATAGAGCTGAAATTAATATTGTGGTACAAGACTCTTTTTGAATTATGGTTTTCTCAGGGTATATGCCCAGTAGTGGGATTGATGGGTCGTATGGTAGTTTTATTTTTAGTTTTTTAAGGAACCTCCATACTGTTCTCCATAGTGGCTGTATCAATTTACATTCCCACCAACAGTGTAAGAGGGTTCCCTTTTCTCCACACCCTTTCCAGCATTTATTGTTTGTAGATATTTTGATGATGACCATTCTGACTGGTGTGAGGTGATGCCTCATTGTAGTTTTGATTTGCATTTCTCTAATTATTAGTGATGTTGAGCATCCTTTCATGTGTTTGTTGGCAATCTGTATATCTTTTTTGGAGAAATGTCTATTTAGGTCTTCTGCCCATTTTTGGATTGGGTTGTTTGTTTTTTGATATTGAGCTGCATGAGTTGCTTGTATATTTTGGAGATTAATCCTTTGTCAGTTGCTTCATTTGAAAATATTTTCTCCCATTCTGAGAGTTATGTTTTCCTCATGTTTATGGTTTCCTTTGCTGTGCAAAACTCTTAAGTTTCATTAGGTCCCATTTGTTTATTTTTGTTTTTATTTCCATTTCTCTAGGATGTGGGTCAAAAAGGATCTTACTGTGCTTTATGTCATAGAGAGTTCTGCCTATGTTTTCCTCTAACAGTTTTATAGTGTCTGACCTTACATTTAGGCCTTTAATCTATTTTGAGTTTATTTTTGTGTATGGTGTTAGGGAGTGTTCTAATTTCATTCTTTTACGTGTAGCTGTCCAGTTTTCCCAGCACCACTTATTGAAGAGGCTGTCTTTTCTCCATTGGATATTCTTGCCTCCTTTATCAAAAATAAGGTGACCATATGTGTGTGGGTTTATCTCTGGGCTTTCTATCCTGTTCCATTGGTCTATATTTCTGTTTTTGTTCCAGTACCATACTGTCTTGATTGCTATCTTTGTAGTATATTCTGAAGTCAGGGAGCCTGATTCCTCCAGCTCCATTTTTCTTTCTCAAGATTAATTTGGCTATTCGGGATCTTTTGTGTTTCCATACAAATTGTGAAATTTTTTGTTCTAATTTTGTGAAGACTGCCATTGGTAATTTGATAAGGGTTGCACTGAATCTGTAGATTGCTTTGGGTAATATAGTCATTTTCACAATGTTGATTCTTCCAATCCAAGAACATGAATCTGTTTGTATCATCCATCTCCATCTGTTTGTATCATCTTTAATTTCTTTCATCAGTGTCTTATAGTTTTCTGCATACAGGTCTTTTGTCTCTTTAAGTAGGTTTATTCCTAGGTATTTTAATCTTTTTTGTCGCAATGGTAAATGGGAGTGTTTCCTTAATTTCTATTTCTGATTTTTCATCATTAGTGTATAGGAATGCAAGAGCTTTCTGTGCATTGATTTTGTATCCTGCCACTTTACCAAATTCATTGATTCACCCTAGTAGTTTTCTGGTAGAGTCTTTAGGATTCTCTATGTATACTATCATGTCCTCTGCAAAGAATGACAGCTTTACTTCTTCTTTTCCAACTTGGATTCCTTTTATTTCTTTTTCTTCTCTGATTATTGTGGCTAAAACTTCCAAAACTATGTTGAATAATAGTGGTTAGAGTGGGCAACCTTGTCTTTTTCCTTATCTTAGTGGAAATGGTTTCAATTTTTCACCATTGAGAACAATGCTGGTTTTGGGTTTGTCATATATGGCCTTTATTATGTTGAGGTGAGTTCCCTCTATGCCTACTTTCTGGAGGGTTTTTATCATAAATGGGTGTTGAATTTTGTCAAAAGATTTTTCTGCATCTATTCAGATGATCATATGGCTTTTATCCTTCAATTTGTTAATATGGAGTATCATGTTGATTGATTTGCATATATTGAAGAATCTTTGCATTCTTGGGATAAACCCCACTTGATCATCCCTTTAATGTGCTGTGGATTCTGGTTGCTAGTATTTTGTTGAGGATTTTTGCATCTATTTTCATCAGTGATACTGACCTGTAGTTTTCTTTTTGTCTAGTTTTCCTTCAATATTCAGATCAAGGACCACATAATCCAAAGTTCCTCTGATAGTTGGCCTCAGTGCACACATAGACAGATCTCATCTGTATTATAAGAACATCTAAATAGTTTTAACTTTCTAATTAATTTCACAATCAACTAAGATGACCTTCCATCCCAGCTGGCACAAATGTGGGACTTTTGGTGCTAATCCCAGTAAAGCCCAGGAAAAACTAGGGAGGTTGGTCACTCTATATTTAACAAATTATTTTGTCCATAAAATGCTAAAATATTGAATAGATTTCATTTTCATTGAATTTACCACTATGGGATACTGAATTAATGTCATATAAGTGGAATGATTGTTTTAATCTACTGCTAATATCTTGTAAATAAATCTATGCCATTTGTAGTGTTCAATGTGATTTTAATGTTTTATAATAGCCTTGCAAATAGTTTTCAAAAGACTCATATGCACTGTGAATATTCTATTTGGATTTCCATTTTTCAATCAGTTTTGCTCCTATTTAGTGCTTCCACAATGATTCCAAACTTTTCTTATTTCTCCATCCAAAGGAGCATGGAATTTAGACTCCCTGACAGTCAACAGTGCACCAAGATTCACTCATGACTTTTTGGAGCCTCATCAAATTATTTCTACAGAAATGGTTTAGTTTTGTGGAAAAATGTTTCAAACAGTGTATAAAATAAGTGAACACACAGAACTGTGCATTCTATTGTCTCCATCATGCCGTCGTCCCAAAGGCAGCCTTGTGAAGGGGGGAGGGAGAAGATTCACAGGAGAAGCCGTGCAGCCTGGTGATTAAAGATGCAGAGCATGGTTCCTGGAGACTCAGGCCTGAGTCTCTGAATCTGTTATGTCATGTAAAATCATGCATAATAGCATCTGCTCTTTAATTGCTAGCTTAGGTACACTATTGCCCATACCTATCTCTTAGGTGAATATAACCCTTAACAATCTTGCATGGGTTTGCATGAAGGGTGCTGTGAGGGTTAAAGCTAGTAACCTTGCAGGGTAACTGGTAGGACCCCTCCCCTAGAAGGGTCAGCAAATGGTGGCTCTTATTAATAATAACCTTGTCATCTGTCACCTTATCTTCCTTAGAGCTGGCAGGGGGGAAAGGTCCTAGAAGCTGATATTTAAATGTCTCCATTACAAATACTATATATTTGGATTACTTTTCAGTTTGGACAGTTTCAACTTATACTGAACTCTTTACATTGATATCCATTAAGAGTATCATAACTATATCCATAAGATATAGTCGAAACATAAGTTATATCCATTAAGAACACCAAATCTATAGGCATTGTACAATCATTTTCAAATTATTCCTCTCTTGGTTTGTAATCTATGCTATCCAAATACATAGATTTGTTTTGATTTTGCTTATTTAAAAAAATAGTAAAAATTGTATATATTTAGGATATACAACATAGTGATTTGATACACACATACATAGCAAACACATGGATTTTAGACAGTACTAGTCTGGTTAATACTTAACATCTTTAAACTCCAACAATTCTTCCTCTCATAGTAAATACAGAGTGCTCTGTATCAATGAAGTTGAAAATGATTGGAGTTGTTTTTATAAGTCAGAATTTAAAGACTGACTGGGTTCTAGTCTTGACAGAATGATCCTTTGTCTATAGGTTTTAGCTGACTGAATGGATGATGAAGAAGGTATCTGGAGCTTGAAAAAACCACGAGCCTCAGGAGGAAGACTGAGCTACTTAAATCTCTCCAGGGCCTTTTTTGCTAAATTTTTTATACATTTTTTAACCTTCAATCATTTTCTTGTATGTCACTTGGTCCCTAATTTCACTGTTAGTGTTCTTGAGATTTGTTTTTATTTTTTTCTTTTTCTTTAAGATATTCTGCTTAAAAAAACAAAACAAACAAACAAACAAAACAACAACTGACTTGCTGTCTTGGCTTATCCTGTTTCTACAAAGGGAGAATATTATTTTTGAGTCATTGTTTTGGAAAGTTGCTATCTGGCCTCACTCATTTATAACAAGCACAGATGTGGATTTCATACACCGAAAGGAGATAAGCCACCTTGTTGCTGCATGTAAGAAAAGACCTCCTTTCTGAATAATTGCATCTTATGTCACTAAACAGGTTCACAAGGACGTCTTACAAGAGAAAAAACATTGACACTAGTCTCTGATGGGCCGGCTGAGTGTGTGGGGGTGGTTTCTGTGTGTGAGGCTCTGGAGGAGGGGAAGAGAGAGACCACAGAAGAGAAAGGGCAGAGGAAGAGAGAGGAATTGCAGAAATAAACACCAGATTTCTTGGCAAAATATAATAGTTTGTATGTAAAGTCTGGAGATGATAATAACTTAATGTCATGTATATCAGGAACGTTAATTAAATAAAATTAAATACAAAAGGAAACAGATATTAAATGTTGAATTTCGATGTAAACATTGGTTGAAAACTATGAAACCTGGGAACATGAGGACACACAGGCTTGGAGGCAGCTTGGAGGCAGCTCTCGCAAGGCAGATAGCAGGTGTGAGCACAGCATCAGGATGGGAGACCAGAAGGTGTAATTTAGATGATGTTGAAGAGGAATTTGGTGAAGAATTTGTTGCTCAGGCAGGTAGCCTTCACAGTTGCACTTTCATGGACGAACAACAATGAAAAACTTGCCCCTTTTGTTCAGTGGAGACCCGTATACCACCCACCCCCCAACTCTTCCTGGACACAGGATGCTTCAATGCCTGGGGGCTCCCTTGAATTCATGGTACTTTCTGTGTAGGAGATGTTTCAGGCTGTATGTAGGAGATGTTATACCCCCAGGGAGAAAGAAAGTTAAGGTTCTTTTAGGGTATCTGGTTTCTGATTCCAGAGGAACTATTAGCAATATCTTCCATGTATGTGATGTAACATAAGCTGCTGCAAAATCATAACCACATCTGGTAGTGGAGTCCTATGTCCTGGTACTTTAAGAAACGTGAAACCATATATCAACATATCCAAAGTAGTTTTGAGGATCTACTCTGTCCTATTAACACAACATGTAGGCTATTGAATAAAACAAGGTCCCTACCCTAGAGATGCTTGTGTAGGTGCTGATACCAGGGACATAAATATGAAATGGCAAAGGAGAGGAACATCCTGTAATTCAGAACACGCCATTCTACTCTGCTGAATGTTCCCCTCCCCCCACCCCCACACACACCTTCTTTCTCTCTGTCTTTCCCGTTGAGCGTCCACCAGGGCTTCTGCAGTGCACCAGCTGGGATGAAACATGGTCCTGGGGTTAAGGTGCTCTGCAGCATTTTACCCTGACTTACATTGTCTGTAAGACAACCGTGGGGGGCACTGGATAAGACTTACCTCCTCACCAATTCTTTTATCCCCAAAGCCTCTGCTTTTTTTTTTTTAAATTTATCTTATTGGTGACATAAGTATAATTTTTTCCCCTTCCAAGGACCCTGTGAAGATCAAATGACAGGTCACAGCCAAAACACTTAGGAGACAGATACAGGGAGAAGAAACCAAGTGCACAAAGGATTTGGGCTGAACCACAGGCACCGTAACCTTTACTAAGAAACATTTTAGCTATAAATGGTAATGCTTACCTCAAAAGCTTGTTGTGTGGATTAATTCAGATCCTATAATTTAAGAATTTAGTACAGTGCCTGGCACAAAATAAAGCCTCAATAATTGCTGTTACTATTTTCTTTATTTTGTCCGTGTGATTTTCTTATCTCCAAATACACTAAAATTATAGTCCCTAACAAAGTCCCTGGCTAATGGAACCAAGCATAATCATATTTGAAAAAAAGGAGGGGGATTTCAACACACAATTGCTTTTCTTCTTAAGTTTATCCCAAAGCTGCTTTTTCATGCTAAACGTCCCCTTAGGGCATTTTTTTTAAAATTTTTCTTACTTTTAAAAATATGTTTTCATTGTGGGAAATATATTCAAACCTGGTTCTTACTGTTTTTCCTACTGAGAAACCTACTGGTTTTCACTAATTATACTTGGTTACTGAAATTTCTTGGAAAATATTTTAATGGTCACTATTTCAACTCTACCATGTTGATTTTACTATTCCCTTATATTTGTATTTATATCTTTTCAAATTTTCTATTAAAAATAATGCTACAATAAAATCATTGAATAGAAATACACTCTTGATTATTTCCATTGAACATATTTCTGGAAATGAAATTACTGCTTTTACTTGTATATGTATGAATTTTTTATATGTATCAATTTCTGGATACATTGTTAAATTGATTTTAAGAAATGTCATATCAATTGTTACACCAACAATCTCCAAAAGAGGCTGTATTACCAAACCCTTCCAGTACTGAGTATTATAATGTTCATGCTTTATTAACTTGATATCTTGATAGTTTATTTTGTTTTCATTTATTTTTATCACTGGAAAAATTAATTTTATGCTTATTACCATTTTTCACTTTCTCTTCTGTAAAATGTATCTTCATTTTATTTTCTCCATTTTATATTGGGGATTTTAGTGATGATCTTACAGGTAGCTTTTGTATATTAAAGATATTTCTATGGTCACATTTGTTACAGAGATATCTTCATAGTTAGTCTTTCTCTTTTAATTTTATTGCTGTTATATATGTGTTTTCCTGAGATATATTGCTGGTTTCCTTCCTTAGAAAATGTTTCCTCACCAAGAGATCAGTCGATTATTTGATTCTATGTTCATTTTGTTGGCGTGATTTAAATTTTACATATTTCTCTATAATTTAATTAAAATGTACTTGTGTTTTAATAAGAAGCAAATATATATTTTATTTAAAATTTAAAAACCCCACAAATAGGTCTGTATATTTTTTATGCTTCACTCAAGTGAAAGGGTCAGCATCGCACTTTTAAAGTTATAACTGTCAAGCTTTATGCTCTGGGTAGCTAATTCTAAATTGGGTTTTTTAAGTGTGTTAGTCATTGTAGGTCTCAGTAACCATTTGAAAATCAACATGTTATGTTGTTTCTTTGGGTTCCAATGCACTCACCATGAAAGTACCCTTAAATTAAAATATACGAACTACAACTTGGCTTCTGAGCTCTAGTCCTGCTGGCCTTCCAAAGGCTGTCCCTGTAAGCCAGAGATGTGCAGTCAGAAATGTGCCTTCTCAGCTCAAGATGCCTAGTCAATAAGCTAATGGCATGAATCAATGAGAAAGATTTGGAGGAGATCTTAATTAAAGAAACAACTGTTAATACAAATTATGTTTCCGATGTATTGATAGAGCATGGGATGCCGGTGGGCGGCAGTGAGCAGTCATCTGTGGGTAGTGACAGAGTCCCTCCATCACTTCCTGGTGTTTGCTCCCAAACAGATAAGGGAATATTGAATTGATCAGGGACAGCTCAGGCACACATCCATATGAGAGCAGAGTCTCTAATAGATTTGTTCTTAGTTTCCCCATCTTTTACTTGTTAAAGTGCTGGTCAATGACTTAGAATTCTCTTTTCCTTCTTTTTAAAACTCAGACATTAATTTAGACTTTCTTATCTACCAAAATCACCAAATAATTAAGTTTACACTATGACTTGAAAAATCTCATTTTAGTTCTCTTAGCATTATGTGATAATAGCTTTCTTAATGAGCCAAAGAAATGTGTCATTAAGAAGCTTCATAAAACTTTGCTGTTCATACGAGAACCATTCCAAGCTGTACCTGCACATCCAAGTGAGAAAGATACACCATTTTGGAGAACAGAAAATTTAAAAGTTGACAGGGTAAAAATAAAATAAAAAAGGGGGAGAAGTGGGACAGAGGGAGAAGGGTGGGGTCTAGGACCAGGGGATGGGGGAGATGAGGAAGGGGAAGGAAAAGAGGCAGGCAGAGCAGAAAGCGCTCTGCCCTCTGGCAGGACACCACCACCATTTCAAGTCGATAGCCAGAGTCCCCAAGTGGTTTCCTCTGAGACGTGGCTTAAAGAGGTGTCCATCTGTGCTGTCAGCAGTATTCAGTGGAGAGCTAATGGACCTTCAAAGATCAATATGCAAACCTGCCCATTGTAATATCTAAAACCCACTCCTCCAACAGCCTCTGCTGACCAGAAGGAACAGCTGATGTTAAATAATCCATTTCTAACCGGCACTCAGACAGGCACAGATGCTATGGTGAGAGGAGTATTTCTCTTCCCTTTGGTTCTTTAATTGTGGGAAAAGACGTTCTTCTCTAGGAAGCTGGAGGGGAATCAGAAGGGCAGCTCATTAGTTGCCATGCTGTGCCATCTTATTTATATGTCAGGGTTTTAACAAAGTCATAAGCATCCCCACCCTGGTGACATTGCCATCTAGAGCTGTGTAAGAATGAGAGCTGGGAATGCAGGTCTGAGCTGAGACTTTTCCAGCCACTGTGAGGTTCCAGTATTGTTTGGGCAAGGGAGTTAGGAACCCTCCAAATAGAGCAAGTATTTAGAAAAAAAAAATCAGTTTGTAGGAAAGTCACCATGACTTAGAAGATATTAATGAGAGTATAGCTCTGATAATTAATTAAATCATACTGATCTTAGGGCAGGGACAGAAAGAAATTTAGGATTTATTTGTGTGACATTACACTGATATTAAATGTGTGCAATCAGGAACCTTGTCACTGGTTGTTTTTGAGTGCCTAAGTGGCCCTGTTGTGAAAATTTTATGAGACAGTGATCTATCTCCACCCATTCACAGATTGCTAAGGAGGGAACGAGGAGAAACATTGTATTCAAGTCCTATTTTACCCTCCCTTCTTCCTTGAGGAATTAAAGAAAAATGAATCTGAGGTTAGGAGTATAGCAACCATTCACATATTTTGTTGTTAATTCAAACATGGGCTGAAGTTCGTTTCTTTATTTGAGAGAAAAATACAAGGGCTGCTGAGCATTCACTCCATGGCCTACGTTGCTAGTTTACTCTGCAAATGAGAAACCCAGGGTGGGTGTTTGCAGATTGCCATTTGTTAATCCATGCATACACCAGAGAGAATCTCCTGCTAGACTTAGAGTTGGGGGGTAAACTCTACCTGTGTGATAAACTGGAAGGAGAAATTTCTGTTCCTGAGGAAAATCATATACTTTTTGTACACATATGAAAAATACACCTTATATTTAAAGGTCAGATATGCTCAGTGGGTCTCCTATTCTGAGCACTAAGATTTAGATCCAAGTCACGCATGAAGCTTATCAGCACCCAACTCAGCAAATGCACAAGGTGTTGCCACTTGTTAAACAACATAAACTGACACGTGGACATTCAGATTCCAAGTCTAAAGCCACTGCCAGCTGCTGTTTCCCTGTGCCTGGGAGTGGTATGTGTGAATGAATACTCTCTCATCCAAAGTCTCTGGGAAGGAGTGGTTGGTTGACTATTTGAAGGTGGAGATTTGGAACCAGTTCAGTTAAGCCAAGTTACCTTATTACTCCATTGCTTCCTATTATGGGAAATCACACTCCTTCCAAAATGACATTTGAATACATGGGTAACAAAGTTCTCATGTGAATATAGAAATGTTGACCTGTTAGGCTCAGACGTGAGGCAGGGAGGTGAGTTTGATAAACACGTTATGTCTCCATGGTAGTTCCCTACGCGATTATTACCCCAATAATCATGCAGTTTGAAGGTTACAACATCTGAACACTTAGCTCCTTTCTACAGCACTTCTTCCACATGGACTCAGCCTGCAATGACCTTAGGAGTTAAAGAAGTGCTGGACACAGCCTGGACATGCTCACAATGGGGCTGGTGACGAATGCATATGCACCCAAGAGAGACACCTCTGTCCCTTCCTTACTAATCAGGCTACAGACCCTCCAACCAAGAGCGAGGGACTGGCAAAGAACATATGGTATTTGGGGGTTAAGCTGTTTAAAGAGAACAACTGCTCTAATCACACCTAAACCTCTGCCCAGATTTCCAATTTAGAAATGGTATTTCATGGGTAGATGTTGCCAGCTAGAATTGGCAGCTTTCAATATGTTAGCCTTGTTTCTGTTGCTTCCAACATTCAGTTTGAATAAGCATCTCAAAAGAGGGAAATTGAGCAGAAGAAACAAATGTTCACTGATCCCTAAAAAAAGTCATTTCTGATCTTTTCAGCCCATAAAGATTGAAGCTGGATGATGTCATATATGAGACTCCATGCTTCCTGGGAGGTTCAGGAGAATGAAGAAAGATACATGTAAGAGTTATGCTGTTGCTGTTTTTTTTCCCTCAAATCTGCAACGGCTGAGAGCCAAGCTTGACTGCATCCTGTGAATCAGCCAACCAGACCAACCTGATCAGGATGTTTCTGGAGTCCAAAGCAAGGAGGCTCCGGACAGTAGAACCAAGCCCTGTCCTCATTTCCGGTTCTGCCATGGACAGGCAATATGGGTTTGGACACATCATTTTATTCCTTAAAGCCCAAGAATCCCACCATTTAAAATGTGTATGATGGTAGTAGTCACTATCAGCATGTTCTATAAAGAAAATATATTTACTCTTATATTAGTACAGAATTAATAGTTGCAATTTATGTGTATATATACATAAACACACACATATCACATTGAGCTCTTCATAAGAAACATATCATTTAAATGCAAATTGATATTAGTATTTTGTAAATAATTCAAGAATGAATAGTGGCTGTCATAGGAAAAACAATGTGTATATATATATATATATATATATATATATATATATATATATATATCCCTTATGCATTTTGTAACCTGCGATAATTAAGGTGTGCATGTAATTTGTGTTTACATTGGATGATTCTTTTCCTTATGATTTCTGTTATTAAATACAAACTGTAATTTGGTGTGGGTTAATTGGATGATAATTTATTTCAGACCACTTGAGTCCTAAAAGTATGGCTAAAGAGACCAGCTGCAGGTTCTAGATGAAATAGCAAATAAGCAATGAGCTGACAGAGACACGTGGAGATCTGTGATTGCCTGCTGCACGCAATTTCTCTCTTATGTGGGGTTGGAAAGAGTATCAAGTGTGTTTTCCAGATCTCAGCTGTCTGAAGGTGTCCTGCCTGGGGTGATTGCTCCATGGTTTTGTGCTGAGTGCAGAGGGCATTCAAGTTAGGGGGTCTAAGATCTGTCTCCACTGTTGCAGGGCAGAAATGCATATCAGGATTAGAGCTGACCAATCAATCAATCACTGATCAATAAACAAATACACACAGAGAAACTCACCATCGGATTCGTTTGTATAAAGCCATATAACTAGCTTGCCTACTCACCCATGGCAGAAATAAATACCTAGAATCGATGCTAAAATGGCTGTGTTGGCAAAGAGGCTTAACTCTTACGAAGACCCAGCTGAAAACCCCTGTAGGCCATAGATAGAATTGGTGCTTATTAATCAAACCTTCTTCTTTCAATGACAGCTTGATGGACCGTGATTCACTCTGAATTCATAAAAAGAAGCAAAGGCAATCAATGTGTTCTGTGCAGTGATACATATTTTGTACCCCCATTCTTCTTCCCATAAGAAGTTCACCACCTCCACCAGGCAGAGTTCTAGGGGATGGGGCAAGCCCATTCTTAGGAGAATGTGAGCACCTCTGGAGGTTCAAAGGATTGTTTCTCAAGTGACTCACCCACACTCACACACACATTTCAGAGACTCTAATGCCTTGGACACCCCCCACCATTGCTGAGAACTGTCACCCTCCTGCACCCAGTGACTTCAGGGTCGACATATGCATCTGGTGGTCAGTGGGAAACCAGCGAGGAGTGAAGACCTGAGAGCCAGCACTCAGGGCCCTGAAGCCAGCCCAGCCTTCGCCAGAGACCCAACTTGTTCCAAAGCACAGTCATGTTGCTACAACAGAAAACGAACACTGGCCTGCATGCATGCAGCCATCTGGGCTTCCTTACTGGGTTTGTTCCTTATGAGTCCAACAATCAGCTCAATTTCAGGTTAGGAAACCAATGCTGAAGTTAGGCGACAAGGTCAAGATCACTGAGGGTATCCTGCAGCTGCTTGTGGGTCACATAACAATTTCTTAAGAGGGGAGCTCCATTTCATTACAAATTCAGTGGAGTCATAATAGTTTTTAAGGAAACTTCAGATACACTAAACAATATTTTATAGGGTGTTGATTCAGTTAAAGTACACACTTGCACAGAAATACACACACACAAAATTCCCCCAATATAATGAAAGTTGGTTTTTTTTTTAACCTCACTTTGTCTTTATTTCAGTTGGCAAAGGCAAACAAGGAGATTGTATACATCAGCCAATGTCTGAAAAGGTATTTCTACCCTTTGAATATTGTTTAAGCTCCTGAAAAGAGAGTTCAAGTGTGTCTTTAAGGTCTTGATTTTGTAAATAAACACTATGAATGAGAATTTCTTAAATACCAGTGTATTATCTACCCACTGCCAATGAAGGGTGTGGAAAGTGAGAGCTTTCCAGAGAAAAGTCCCTCCAGCCCCACTGCCAAGGGGTCTACACATACCAAGCATGTGGGCCTGGAACACTGGACAGCATCACACACTTTGGATAGAGACGAGGTGGCGTGAGAGCTGAGAGGTTCTCAAGCAAGGGAGCTGAGGTGCCAGGTCCCAGCCCAGGTGGCCTGTGACTCCAGAACCAGTACCAGCTTTTACCAAGAGCGGGGTGGACTGGAGGTCACCAGCAGGTCCTGGGACCCTTCACTTGTCTGCGTTCACCTTTCCTCTCCTTGTGGCCTGGATGCTCAGGCCCACAAGTGGGTGGCGCTCTGTCCAGCTGCGTCCAGGAGCAAGAGATCACGTGATGATCTTCACAGTTCATCATGCTGAGCACTTCTGAGGACACAGCACCTTCAAATCCCTGATGTTTCATAACCACTTCTCCAATGCCTTTTCCTACAGGATGTGTTTTCCATACCTAGTGTGTTGGAGTGGAGTGGGTGTCTAGTAAAAAGGACTATCAATAAAGAATAAATCGTCCTTTCTTAGCTATACATATGCTTGTGTCACCTAATGAAGCAATTCCCTTTATGGCACACATCTGACCATTGGACCAATTCTGGGCAAAGACTGATGTAAGTAACGGGAAGGGGGAAATCATTCACATTAATGTTGAAAGAATGTCAGATGTGAGTGACTTCTCATGAGTTCTGTGTATCCACTCATAGATTTTACAAGTGAATTTCAAGAGAGAGAGTGGTGTGTTTCTTATTTCAACATTTAGACTGAGAAGTGGCAAAAACATTGTTCCTATCTTGATTGAAATTAGTCCTTAGGTATATTTAAATGGATGCTGAGATTAAACTCAGATGTTCAAAAGATAGCAAAATGCTACAAGTTACAAAAATGATGCATCTGTCTTAAATGGATGTCCTATGAAATAAAACATCTAGGATAAATATCAGTGATCAATTATTTTCCAGCAATGTTTAAAATATGTGTTTTCTCCAGCAGAAGATTGAAGTCTTCTTACAGCCAGGGCTTGGGGTTTGGTCCATCCTGCTGACCAGAGAATAATAGTTTTCCATGTTATTAAGTGAGAGACTGAACACAGCAAGGGGGAAATGAAGAGAGAGCCAGCACCACATCTTTCCAGAAAAAGTGGGGCACACAATGACCTGGTGTTAGCATTTTACAAAATATTTCCTGAGCAATGTTTTCATTAGTAGCAGTTCAACACTTCTCCAAGCCAAAATCCATTTGTGTTTTTCTGGTGGTTATAAACGGATGGGTGAAAGATAAAGATATTTAAAATGATCAGATAAGCTCTTCTCACCCCCAAAAGTTTATGCATATAAGAGCAAAAAACACTTTTGTATCTTTGATTTAACTCTTGAGGGAGAGAAAGAAAAAAGTCTCCAAATATGTCCCACAGCTTCTTAGAGAAATGAGTAACAGTTTAGCAACTCAAATTTTCAATTCAGACTTGCTTCATTGGCAAAAGCCACTAGAAACTTCCTCAGGAAATCATTCCCATAGATGCCTCACCATACAATAAGATATGGGAAACTCCTCAGTATTACAAGCAGAAAGAGTGCTTTAGTTGATTCTGGGAACAGGCAGGAGGGCTGGTTCGAGGACAAAACCAACAGGAGAGAAAATGAAACAACCACAGCTCACACCAAGCCCCTCACCCTGTCTGCACCTCCTTCCTTTAGAAGCTAGTGAATTCAACCAACTGAAGGTTAGAACCGGGTCACCACAGGCTGCTGTGTCCAGTGATGGCATTTGCATGCTGGAAACTCCAGCAGCGATGCGCAGGTAGCTCGTGAACGTTGCCCACACCCAGAGAAGAACAGAACTTCACCCCACATATGGCTTTAGAGGTGTCTATTAGCTGGAACAGAGGATGTGTTTCTACTCAGCCCTATACCTCCAAGCTCTGGGTTCACTTGGATCCTGAGTAAAAGGCAGGTGGGGTCGCCTGAATTTCAGTTCATCCTTTGATTCCCACATGCTTCTTAGAGTCACATTCTGGAGGGAAGTGGCCTGGCTGCCAGGAGGTGTCCTTGGATGGGGTCCACTCCACAGGTTTGCTTTGGACTGATCAGACTGTAACCATGTCAGCAGGCACTGAGACTGGGAAAGAGAGACCTAAAGTCTTGAGCAGGTAGAATCAGCCGGGGACGCGGACCCACCCCAACCTACAGCACAATGTGTGTTAGTCCCACGCACACCCCACATTTTATTCCTCTCCTGTCCAGAGTGAGCTACCTCAGATGCTTTCTTGGATAACTTCCATGAGACAAAACGCTCTGACATAACGTCCACAAAGCTGCCATCCTGGGTTTCAGCGTGGGAAGAGCCGATGATAAACCTGGTATGTTCCAAAGTTCACGGTTCTTAAAGTGACAGCAGAAGTGTGAATGTCCCTTTCAGGAAGCAGCGCCACCACTGTCAAAATCAGCAGCCTCCTCTGACAAATTAGATGCAATCACATGCCTGGTATAATCCTGATAAAACTCCAGGGACAGAACTCTGGGCAAGGCCTGGATAGATTTTTTTTTTTTTTTCAGACAGCCAGATGATTCAAAATTATGGCCATCAGACACTGGTGAGGAAGAAAAATGGTGCTACGTTTAACAGAAAGCACTTAAATGCCACACGTCTCAATAATGTAATATCTCCACAACTGTTTCTGTTTAAAGCTAATAAAAGTAAACATAAGACATTCCCGTCCTTTCCTATCAAATTTATTACTTTGAGTGACAAAATGACAAAATGATTAGCAGTTAATAAGGCCTTGGCTTAAAAGATTGACTGACATTGCATTACTCATTTAATTTCCGCTTCTCTGAGCTTTTTTTCCCTCTTCCTTCCAGCATGGAGGGAATTAATATTATCACATCAAAGGCTTTCCTTTAAATGGGGAAAAAAATCATTTAAAAGGACACAGGCTGTGATTATTCGAACTAGGTTATTTGCACCTTGTATATATAACGATATCATGGTACAACTTCATTTCACTCAAATTGCTGTCAGTCACTAATAGAAGAAATTTGCTCCCGTTTTATCAGTGCCATTGTGTGGCGTCAGATGGGGGAGGGGTATGAAATGCAAAATCTGATAAGAAGCATATGAACTGAGAGCTGGGCCTGGGCCACGTGATAGAAGACAGATTTCTAGACTAATGCTCAGTATGTAAATTCTTCTTCTCCCGCCTTTTCTCCTTTTGCCTCTTTCTACTCTTTGTTTCTCCTCCATCCCCCAGCTTTTCTTAAAGCACGGTACACTCAGAGAGATAAATGGCAGCCTCCGTAGAATTCAGGATGTGATGCAGTGACACAACGTTAGTACTTACTTCCTTTCACTCTGAGCCTGGCAGACAAATTACACCAGGGCTGATTTAATACCTAAAGAAGTATGTCATCTTCCCATAGAACTGAAGTATCCGTGGGTGAAATTGTGAATGACCCAACACTTGGCCCAAGTACCAGCCAATGATCTATGAGCATTTAAGTCTTGACAGATGGAGGTACTACCCTCTCTAATTGTCACCGTGTTAGAGCATGCATGACAAACAGTTCGTTTGTCAAGTGTTTATTCTTTCCCCCAACAAAACGAGGGGGGAGCAGGTGCTGACCAGTGAGTTGGGGGGTGCTAGGAGAGTAGGGGAAGCTGACTCCTGCGTGAAAGATGGAGCATCCATCACACAGAAGGCAGAACTTGGTTACCAAGGCTCCAGGTGGATTGAATCCCGGGGGTCCTGGGGGAGGAAGTGGAGGCCGGCAATCAAGTAAGATGGGAACAGGGTGTCCCCACATCGAAAGGTTGGAAGACAAGCCATGTTAATTCAAGAAACTGCAGAGTGAAATTAGTCCAGGACCTGGTGAAAAGCAGTGCTGCCTGTTGTGCCAGGGAGATAAATTTCCCCTCGCCAGCTCTGACACACCGGCCACTGACAGAACACTGCTGTGCGGGGTTCATTAAAATGTCCAACTCACAGGAAACTTTACAAATTTATAACGCTTCCTATGGATGGTGGGGTCAAGTTCAACAGGAAGGAAAAAGCAGTCAAATAGCTGAGGGAATTATCCACGGATTACTATCTCAACAAGTTAGCATCTATAACAAAAATTAAGACCACCATAATTGTCTTTGGGATTATAACACTAAATCACAGAAATAGACCAAAGCTTTTTATTTCCTTTAACTTGATATTATTCAAATAATGTCTGAGAATGCAATGGACTACCTGCCATTACCAAAATGACAGAGGATGACTTCTGAGCTGTTCTAGATCTCAATTTAAAAGGATGGATATATGACCAGGAATGGGATTGCTGGATCATATGGTAATTCTACTTTTAGTTTTTTGAGGAATCTCCATATTGTCTTCCATAGTGGTACATATATACAATGGAATACTACTCAGACATAAACAAGAATGAAAATAATGCCATTTTCAGCAACATGGATGGAACTAGAGATTATCATACCAAGTAAAGTAAGTCAGAAAGAGAAAGACAAATACCATATGATATCACTTATATGTGAATCTAAAATATGACACAAATGAACCTACCTACAAAACAGAAACAGACTCACAGACATAGAGAACAGACTTGTGGTTGCCAAGGTGGAGGGGGGGTGGGGGAGGAATTGGAAGTATGGGGTTAACAGATGCAAACTAGTACATATAGGATGGATAAACAACAAGGCCCTACTGTATAGCACAGGGAACTATATTCAAAATCCTGTGATAAATAGTAATGGAAAAGAATATGAGAAAGAAGGTACATATATGTATAACTGAATCACTTTGCTGTACAGTGGAAATTAACACATAAATCAACTATATTTCAATTAAAATTAAAAAAAGAGATGGGATGGTGGTTTAATTGTATTTTAATGCTACAACAGGATTTCCCTACTTTCTTCTGATTTACTAATATGGCTTGAAAATCAAACAATACTGCCTTCCCATAGGAACATGTATTTTCCTTGGTGGATTTATCTTCTTAAGGTCTGGGACTGCTCTCCCAGGATGTATAAGCTCTGAGTAATGATACTTGTTTAAGTAGCACAGCATTTTGTTTAAATGCTCACCTAGCATGCCCATGTCTTGCTCCAGGGTCTACTATAACAACCTTCCTTGTTGAACAAAGATACTTAACAGGACATTAATAGTCAAGCTAGTTTGAGATCAACTCCAGGAGTCACAGAAGAAAGAAGAAAGTCTCAACTCATAAATATTCTGTTCCTAAAGTCTCTCCTTGGGTTAATAACCAAAATATATGAGAAATACCTATAACTCAGTAGAAACAAAAAAGTAACCTAATTACAAAATGGATAAAAGACTTGAATAGACATTTCTCCAAAGAAGACATACAAATGGTTAAAGGTATATGAAAAGGTGCTCAACATTGCTAATCACCTGGAAAATGAAAGTCAAAACCACAGTGAAATATCACCTCACAGATATTAGAGTGGTTACAATTGAAAAAAGAAAAACAAGCAAGAGTTGGTGAGGATGTGGAGAAAAGGGAATTCTTCTACCATGTTGGTGGGAATGTAAAATGGTACATACTATGGAAAACAGGATGGAGGTTCTTCAGAAAATTAACAATAAAACTATCATATGATCCACATAGACAGTGGGATATTTAACCAAAATAATTAAAATCAGGTTCTTGAAGAGATCAATGCATTCCTATGTTCACTGCAGTATTATCCATAAAAATGCAGTGATATGGAAACACCGTAAATGTCCATCAATGGATGAATAAAGAAAATGTGGTGTGTATATACAGTGGAATAGTATTCGCCTTAAGCAGGAAGTCCTAACAGATGCAACGACATGGATGGTCTTGAAGGACATTATATTAAGTGAAGTAAGCCAGTCCTGGAAGGACAAATGCTGACTGATTCTGCTTACATGAAGAATCTAAAATAGTCAAACTCAGAAGCAGAGAGTAGAATCATGGCTGCCAGGGGCTACAGGAAGGGAGCAAGGGCTGCTGGTGTTCGGTGGGCATAAAGTTCCCCTTATGCAAGGTGATCAGGTTCTAGAGATACTCTGTACATCATATGGCCTGTAGTTAACAGCACTGTGTTATACATTTATATTTGTGAAGCGGGTAGATCTCCTGTAAGTCTGCTTGCCACAAAAAAACAAAGTAGATCAAAATAACAAAGGGATACACAAAACTTTGGGAGGTGATGAACATGTTTACAACCTTGATTGTGGTGACTGTTTGAGGGGTGTGTGCAAGTCCAAATTCATCCAATTGTGTACTTTAAACATGTGCAGTGTTTCGTGTATCTATTAGACCTTAATAAAGCTGTTAAGTAGAACTTACTTAACTCCTTCAGTGGTCCACATAATTACAGTGATGCTTGAAGTTACTACTGTTTCTATTTCAAAGGTAATCATTTTTGGAGAAGCAATAATTCATAATTTTAATCATAGTAATTTAAATAAAGTTTAATTTAATCCTCATCAAAAACATGATATCCAAACAGATATATATATAGATAGATAGATAGATAGATAGTTTATGCATGTATATACACTTTAAAAATACACTGAAAATCTTGATAAACTATCGGCTTAGCTTTTATTCCTTAAGATTTCAGACACATGTATTGACACCTGTTTACTATAATATAAATCTTGTGTTCTATAAAGATTTTGAGTAAGTGTTATGATATTTAATCAGGAGCTAAAACTAAATGAAAACTATAATCTGGTCAGAACGGTGTGTTAGAAACCAGATCTCTGTGAGCCTCCAACCTGTTTCAATAGCAGCTTGCTGTCCACGTCCAATGTCTGCGTACATCTCTATAAGGCACAGGACGATGGAGCAACCAAATTTCATGGCAAAGAAAAAAAATAAATGAAAGTATAGCACTCATATTTTGAAGAAAAGAGAGTGAAAACTCCCCAATTGATAAAGTCTTAAAGGCACAAGGGGAGACTGCCCCCAGTCCCCTGGCTCCCCCGGGCTGGTGATGGAGGGTGTTCCTCTCTCAGACCCAAGGGCAGCAGGTGGAAGGGGCTGCAGCCAGGCATGGCTCCCGGAAATCGAGAAGGGTTCTTAGGCTGAGAACATCTGCCGCAGGTGGCCTCACTGCCAGGCTCTGAAGAGTAGCATTCCAAAGAGAAAGCTTTGCGTGCAGACGTGATGAAGTTTAAAATGGCTTCAAGGACATGTGTTTTGGGTTTGTTTTCTCGTGATACGGATAAAGTTCTTAATTATCCAACATAGGTATTGAAAGGAATAATTGTCTAAAAACAACCATGGAACTTCACAACTCCTCGGACGCGTAGGAGCAATCATAAGTCCAGAATGTTTTCTGAGGTCCACTCTGAGAAGGAAGGTGAGACTGTGGGACTCATGTGACCTTGGCCATTGTCTCCTAAACAGAAGTCACCTCTAAATGATGAAATTCAACAATAATGATGACACTTCCCATTTGTATTATGCTTCACAACATATTAAATATTTTAAGATGCATATTCTCAACCAAGACTGCTGTCCTTTCATGAAGTCAGATTTGACGACATGGGGACTTTTAGGGACACGTAGGAAAAGGCTCTTTCCAGGAAGACCAGAAGTGAGTGGGTGAGGCTGGAGATGGTTGAGATGCATCAGTGATCACCTGTCAGGAAGTAAGTTCTATTGTCACTTCGGTGTTTATGATCTGTCCTAAAAAACATAAAAACTGCATTAGTCTATAATGCACTGGGCCCGGAATCGATCTGAATGACACTTGAGAATTATGAGGTCAGGGAGGAAAAAACAAACCAGGGAGAGTCCAGGTGTTGTTTTGGAAACATATTTAATGAGAGACTATGGGTGGGAGAGCAATGGACTCCACAGATGCCTCTAACATGATGGATGAGATGGAACTGGAGTGGGTCTCAGGAACCGGGAAACATGATGGTCTGGAGACAGTGGCATCCCAGTCCCACTGAAGCTATGGAGCTGAACTCCAGCTTAGAATGAGCTGAAGCACCAGTCGGAGGAGCAGCAAGCCCTGTGCAGGAGTTGGCCCAGGAAAGCAAGACACTAAAGGGGGCAGGGGTAGCTGAGGTGAGGGGTAAGGGAGTGGTGGTTGGGGGATTGTATGTTTGTTTGTTTTTAATAGGAGCTACTGTAGAATCTGGGATTCTTGATGGAAGTGACCTGACAGTGATGGGGAGGATGAATGATGATACAGGAGAATGAGAGGATGGCCAGAGGAAGGCCATGCAAGGCTGGCCACTGGGGTAGGTTCATCTGTCAGGAGGTGAGGTTCCCTTGTCCCATCCACTCTACTCCATGGACATGTGGAGCCACAGAACGTACATGCCTGGGTTCTAATGAATGCTGGGGAGAGAGAGGGAAGAGAGCTGCAAGAGAGAGATCCTATGAGGGTGCCTTGGAGTCTGGTCTGCAAAAAAGGAAAGTGAAAAGAGGAAGGAGCTGATGAAGGAGGAAACAGTGGAGATCTTCCAGCCGTCACCTTGAGCATGGGTGTGTTTAACCAAGTCTGCTGGAAGGGCAAAACATAGTGGTCAGAGAGCGGAGGTGGTTATCATCAAGGGTGATAAATCATACATTGCAACCTTTTATTTAATGTTTAAAATATTGTTAAAATGAGTGATGCTTGTAGCTGCCTTGTTAATTTTTTAAGGAATAAGTGGCAACAGATTAAAAACAAAAACATGGACTTATAAAGAAGGCAGATAATGGGAGACGGAATTAATATCTCAAGTAACAGTTTTTCCAACTTTCTAGATATTTCAACTGTTCTAGAAACTCATGCCTCGTAACCATAAATCTCCTAGCCTGAGTCATGATAATGGTATGAGACAGGAGGTAACAGTTGCTGAACAAGTGAAAAATACCAAAATAAATGTTTTGTGGCCAATTAAACACACCCTGCATTTTAAGCATCACCAGAAACGGTGCTGAAAACCGTTGAGGGGTATGGTGGCCTAGATATATTTCCTGGGAGTTTCACAAAAGTGTTGATCAAGGATCTTTTTCACTTCAGTGAATTCCACAAGATCTGCTTCCCCCGTTCTCCATTAGCTAATTTGCTCTCACCTGCCATCCTATGAATGCAGATCAGCCTCGTCCCGCCATGCCGAGTAGGCAGATTTCTCCTCCAACCTCGAGTTCTCCCCCTGGGCCTGTGGGCATTGCTCGGTCTTCTAAGCTGTCATTTGTGGTCCCTGGGTATCCAATCTGTTAAATGAATTAGCCCTCAATTGTTCCGTTTGGCCTGCTTGAGCTGGCTTGGCATTTTCTACCACTGGTCCCCATCCATTACCGACGCACGGCCTGGGTACCGGCGCTGTAAATCATCTAGAGACGGGTTACCCTTTCTCCCTCTGAGGGCTGGCGGCCCCCTTGCTTTGCATCCCTGCATTTATGTCAGTTTAGCCCTCGAAGAGCCTGTTTGGGTGTCCACGTAGTGTTTGGATTTAAGTGAATTAATCACCCAGTTCCTTTTCTCTGAGTCTATGACAGACCTGGAAATAACTTTCAGTTCCAGTATTGGATATTTCCTATAAAAGTTCAAAGCCCATCCATGTGCACTGATGACATCTCACATCAGTCAGGGATGCGTTTGTTCTCGTCACACGTGAGCTAGGTGGGCAAAGGTAGGTGTGAAGGACAAGAATCTAGAGCAAGCCCTGATTAGGGGATTCTGGTGCTAGACGTCCCGAGAGCCTGCTCACTCGGCCCGTCTTCGCCCCTGTTCCATTAATTTGTGATTTCATTGTCACCTCTACGTGTGCCTTTGTGTGGCTGCATTTTCTCACATCCTCCCATAGGCCTGGGCTGAATGATTGTACAGTAAATAGAAGCCCCTTTCTGAGGGCTTGTGCTGAGCCGATCTCTGCTCCAGGAACCTGACATACTGTCCTGGGTTTCCTGCTCAACCCCTCCACCCCTGGCAGGTGATCCTGTTATGCACATTTTACAGATGGCAACACTGAGGCTGGGAGGAGATCCGAGACTGGTACAAGGACACACACAGCAAGGGTTGGAGTGGAAGCTCATCTCGCAGCTGGTTACAGAGGCTCTGCTATAAACAATATTCATATGGAGGAGATGACAGAATGAACCACACATGGAATGATAGCCACTCTGGTCCTTCTGGCCACCAACTCAGCAAGTTGGCTTGATGCATCTATGTTGTTTATCTCTTCACTACCCGTAGCTTGATTCAGGTTCCAAATGCTTCAATTTTAATCTAGGTATTTTACATCAAATTTCCTTTTCATTTTGTGTTAATTCATCCAATTACCATGTATTAATCGGCAATGATGCATTAGTTTGGAATATAGAATAGAAGGGAAATACATTATTCTGAATGTACAGTTACCACCCAATCTGTAGCATGATGTGGTGTAAAACGTAGGGTCATGTGCATCAGTGCAGGATGGTCTGCGGGAAAGGCGTGTCCCTCCTGGGCTGGGGAAACTCGCTCAGAACTGCAGGAGGAAGGGTGGTTTAGAGAGAGGTGGAAGCCCCCGAGGGGAGAAGCAGGCAGAGTCCGGAAGTAAAGTCATTTACTATGTCAAGATTCTGGTGCTGACTTTATTGAATGTGATACTTACACAGTCTTTAAGAAAAGCATCCATTATGAGTGACAGAACCCATGGGAGGGGCTCTGAAGCTTCCAGGTCAACCAGCCGGGAGCTGCATTGGGGAAAAAGGTGAGGCTACTGATGGGGAGTGAGGGGGTGGGACACAGAGTTTGCTGAGATGGGGACCGTGGATCCGAGCCGTTTAAGGGGGTTGCGCATCATCAGAGGTGCCTTCTAGAGGGCCCTCTGGGAACTTAGCAACGTCTAAATGGAAGGCACACACACAGGTTCACATATATGTGCATGCACACACCTCGTGTACACACAGTGGCTCATAAGCACACCACACGTGTGCACGCACACTCACCTCGAATGTGCTCTCACATGCATACATGCACAAGCCGGTCACAACAGTGCATGAGGAAAATGATCAGAACAACCTCAGAGTTGCTGTGATTCGGACGTAGCACAGGTTTCAAATCCCGTCACTGCTGGATGTTCCACAGAAAGCACTTTAAGAGATAAAGAGAAGAAAAGGGCAGCATACACTTTCCCGTCTAGTCTGCTTCCCCGAGTTTCTTGTTTTGCTTAATTCTGGGGGCAGTTGCCCATTTCTGTCGCTGATTCACCACCTGAGAAACCCCAGGTCTCTGCAACTGGTTTCTTTTTGTCATTTTCCTCCATGTGAAATTACCATCCAGCTTAAGATATTCAGGGTATATAAGCCCTAAAGTCATTTTTTGTTTCAAAAGTAATAAATTCCTGTAAATCGAGAAAAGGGATGCCACCTCCAACTCCCTTCTGGAATTGCTTGTGTAATGCCGTGGCTCCGTGATTGTACCTTGTTTTAAATTCATATGTATTCATTTCTTAAAAATAGTCTATATTTTATACTGATAAAATTATCAATAGAAAAAAGATACCACACAAAGATATAAAAAATTACCTGCCAAAATAATGATTTATGCTGGTTTTGAGCTTCCCCTCTATTATTCATGTGCATAAGACTTTTTTTCTTTCATTTTGACATTTACTTCGCATTATAAAAATGTGCTCCTCTCCGAGATGTCTTCATCTGAATAGCAGGTAGGCAGGAATGGACCAGAGTCAGGCTCCCGTGTCTGACATCCTCTGTCAGGACGCAGCCCTGTTGCGTGGTGAGCCCACCACGTGGGTAGATCAGAGAGGGCAGGCAGGCTCACAGCCACCAATGAGGGGACAGATGCCCACAGAAGCTCCAAGCTTTGCAGGAAGAAATGATCCATCCACGAACACCTTCCTTTCCCAGGGCTGATTGGTAACAGGGCTGTTTTCTCTGACTTGAGTCATGTTTATTTGGAAGATCAAAGGCAGCGTGAAGCCATTAATATTAAATTGGAAGAACAAGGGATTTGAACATTCAACAGGAGCTGGCAGGAGGGTCAGAAGCCAAACAAAGCCTGGGGGAGGCAGTACCTGTTCCTGCTTCAGTTTCCCCATGTGAAGTTCCAACGGTGAGTCTGAGTTCAAAGACGTGCGGAAGCACATGGGACACTGAAAGTGCCCACCTGGGGTGGAGAGGTGGGTCGTCTGTGCAGGCCATTGGACTCCATCTGGAGAGAGAGTGGTGAGGGGAGGGGACGACGGAATGGGATGAGAAGGAGCCTGAACCTTCAACACAGAGGAGTCCCTTGGGGCTCCAGGTAGAGACGCTCATGTTCAAAGAGCTGATGGAGTTTTTCTGGGGACCACAGTCCCCTCCATCTGATCATGACCACAGTGTCTTCTCTTTCTTACCTAAGTTCCATCACCTGATGTCTTTGGGTACCGAAGCCCAGGTAAAACCTCCTACACGACCTGGCTTGCACTTGTATGTAGAATGGGGATAAATCTCAACCCATGGACTCAGTGTGGAGGAAACAGAGCTCTCTGCAGACTCTGCTCCCATCTCTATACTGAATCTTCTTTCCCCTGGGGTGGCAGAAACTTAAACCTGTATCAGATGCCACCATCCCTGCTTTGTGTGTAGGTGGAGGTTTATAGAGACCAAGGCATGGGGGATTATCTTGTCCTCAGTTGTCTACCTCTCTAGGACGGTGTTGGGCGGGGGACCTTGGTCCAAGCAGGTTGTTATCATGTGCCCCTCCTGTGGGTCCTCTCTCCAGATTACATCCTGCAGATCGGTCCTTGAGGACTCTCTCTATATGCAACCCAGCTCTGGAAAGATCTTGAACCCTCCAGCATGAAGTACTACCAGGAAAGTGCTGGGCTCCAACCCAAGAACCATGGTGTCTTCTGCTCGTCGGCAAACACATGCTCCAGTATTTCCAGAATTGTCCTCCTGGCAAACATCCCACATCCCTCTTCTCTGAATGTGCACCGGTCTGCCCACACTTACCTTCAATGATGACTTCCTGAATGAGTATCAACCCAAATCCACTTTACTTGGGACAGCACTGAGGAAAAGGGGGCAGTGCTACGTGACATTTCCTACCCTGGGTGTCTGTCGCATGTGTACTAAGGCAGCCGCCAGGGTTTTTGTTGCTGTGTTTGCACAAACAGCTCCAGGATATCTGGGGCTGTGTTGTTTAGTTTACTACCCAGTCCCCAGTGTGGAGCATCATGCTTTGCACACGGTAGGTGGTTGGAAAATATTCATCAAAATAAAAAGAGTCTAGTTGACTCTACTTTGTAAATTTACATTTATTGCTGTTAATTCATCTCCACCCTGTATATCTAAATATGCCTTTAGAGTCTAAATTATGTTTGACCTACAAACAGCCAAAGCCAACCCACAGGTTTGAGGAACCTGACTTCTATATGGTCCTCAAGTCATTGATGGTGGTGGGACACACAGGTGTGAGGTCCCCAAGGTCATATCACTCTACTATTGAAACCTTTTAGACATTGGTATTCATCCAGGGATGGAGGGACTGATTGCCCTGTCATCCAATCCCTGCAGATCCAGGCATCTGTAAGCTATATTTATTTTTTGTTCTTCTACTTCCTTCTCCATTTACTTTACTTTTTCTTTCCAGATTTATTGAGGTATAATTGGGGTACAGAAAACTCCACAGAATTAATGTAAACAGTTTGGTGTGTTTGGATCTACCATCGTGTGGCCATCACCGTAGTCAAGGTAACAGACATATCCACCACCTCCAAAAGTTTCCTTATGTCCCTTTCGTTTTCATTTTGTTTTATTTTGGAGGTAAGAGCACATAACAGGAAACCTACCTGCTTAACACATTTTAAGTGCACGGCACCTTATTGTTAATTGTGGGCAGGATGTTGTAGGCAGACCTCTGAAAATGAAACACCTTATGTACCTACAACTTCTACCCACGGACAACAGCTCCCCTCCCCGTGTGCCCCCCCCAACCCAGCCCCTGGCAACAACCGCTCTGTTGTCTGCTTCTATACATTGGACTATTTTCCATACGAGAGGAATTGTGCACTGTTTGTCCTTCTGTGTCTGGCTTATTTTGCTGAGCATAATGTCCTCCAGGTTCAACCACCTTGTTGCAAATGGCAGCTTTTCCTTCGCTTTTAAGGTTGAATAATATTACATCATGTGTAGAGACTACATTTTTAAATTGAGTCCTCAGGGAGTTATCGGTCTCGTGTTCTTATCAGAGACTCAAGGTCACAAGTGACAGATGCAAGGATTACGGGATAATCCAATGGTCAACACAACTGTGTGAATCCGTAGTTATCATGGAACCAATGATGCTGAGAGAGTCACTATTAAAAATAATAGGATTTACAGAGTTTTGGATATTTTGATACAAACATACAAAAAATATAGACTGCATTTAGTCCCAACACTCACCGTTTTACACTCTGAAGGAGCAGTTTTAGCTTCTTTTTCTTTTCCTACTTGATGAACACTCTGGCCATTGGCTTCAAAGGGCTGCCTATGACTCTGCTAAGCGTGGATTTGGGATACAGCTGCACACTCCAGAACCCAGGAATTTTCCTCCTTCTTGTCAATTCTGACCTACTAAAGTCCATTTGCCTACTGGAAATCCCACTGTCAGGTTTGGGATCTATGGTGTTTAAAATTTGTGTCAACTTAGTTGGGCTATAGTTCCCAGTTACTTAATCAAACACCGGTCCAGGTGTTGCCACAAAGGTATTTTGTAGACGTGAGTAACTTCTACAATCAGTTGGCTTTAAGATAAGGAGGTGACCCTCCTTAATGTGGCTGGGCTTCATCCAATTCCTTGAAGCCTTTAAGAGAAAAACTGAATTTTCCTGGGGAAGGAAGAATTCTGCCTCAAGACTGTCCAATAGAAACCCTGCCTGAGTTTCCAGCCTGAGGGCTTGCCAGGTCCCACAACTGCAAGAACTAGCTCCTTAAAATAAATCTCTGTCTATCTCTGTCTCTGTCTCTGTCTCTATCTCTGTCTCTATATGTATCTCTGTCTCTGTCTCTATCTGTATCTCTGTCTCTATCTGTATCTGTCTCTATCTCTATGTTTATCTCTATCTTTATATCTATCTGTATATTTATATCATCTGTATCTACATCTATATCTGAATTGTGAAATAAAATTCATTTTTTATGGCAAGACAAGAAAAATTTAAACATAAGAATGTTTCTCTGCCCTTTGGCCTCCTCCCTCCCCCCACTGTACATCGTGTGTCTGCATTAGGCATCAAACAAACCTCCCTGTCAACAGAAATACCTGCTCAGCCATAAACAGCAACATTCCCCCAGCACCCACAAGACAGCTTTCTAAAGATAACATTCCTTCTTGATCTCGTAAAGAGCCACGTGATGACCCACCACTTTGCACTTACAGATCTGGATTGTGCAAACTATTTACATCATTTAATGCACAGCCCTCCGTCTCAAACAACCTAAATAACTGTGCTTTGACCTCTAATGGGCAAAAGACCTCTTGAAGCTACTCCCTGGTTATAATCCTCAATTTGTCTCCAGTAAAATTTCCCATTTCTTTCTTAATCGACTGATTAATTTTTTGCTAACAGTATAATTTACATCATCCATCTCTCTCTATCTCTCTGTATATCTCCGTATTGTCTACGTACCTACACATTTGTTTCTATATCTATATCTATACATACACATCATGCTGGTTCTGTCTCTCTGAAGAGGCCTGACAAACACAGGGTCTATGACTTAGCTCTACCAAAGATCTAGTCCAGACATTTCTAACATTTTCCACAGACAGCATCAAACAGTTAGGTCATCTTGTTTTTCCTGCACTTAGAGGGGCTATTTCTCTCATCTTGCTCCATTTTCTTCATATTTAAAAAATTTTTTCTCTGGCACTATTTTACTTTAGTGTATATTATACATAACAATGTACTAAGCTATGTAAAACTTCCTGTATATCACGCTATACCCTATTACATTATCCTATGTTGTGTGTGTGTGCGTGAGTGTGTGTGTGCCATCTGTCTCTACCTACAACAGGATGGGAAGGTGTAGGAGGGCAGGGGGTTCACCTGTTATCTTCTCTGTCATGGCCCATCACTTAAACTCATTCTTGGCACAATGTAGCTGCTCAGTAAATATCCGCTGAAATAATACAGATGAGGTTTACAACTCTGCTCATACATATTCATTTGATGTGTAGGTCATATTACACTGTAAACACTGAAGGAAACAATTCATGAGGCTCCTTGCCTTGTCTTATAAGTAGGTACCTTGGTGAGCAGTGAAAGTACATCAGTCAGTGTGTTAATGCAAAATAAAAATAAGTCTCCAAATGGGGTGGGGGTGGGGCCCACCAGGAGAAGGGGTTGGTCTGTTGGGGGTTTGCACACAGGGAGCTAGGTGAGCAGAGCATCTCACTGCTCACCACATTCCATTCTCTGCAGGGTTGGCTTGGGTGGTGCCAGCCCTGATCCAGGAGGCCAGGTGAACCCAGGTTCCTCCAGGTACAGCTGTGTGGCTTTCCTGCTCTGGACCTCCTTTTCCTATCCTAAAAGGGGGTAGGACACGGATGGACCTAGAGGTGATGGTACTAAGTGAAGTGAGTCAGACAGAGAAAGACAAACATCATATGATATCACTCATACGTGGGATCTAAAAAAAATGATACGAGTGAACTTATTCACAAAATACAAACAGACTCACAGATGTAGAAAACAAACGTATGGTTAGCAAAGGGGAATGGGGGGGAGGGATAAATCAAGAATTTGAGATTAACATACACACACTACTGTACACAAAATAGGTAAACAACAGAGACCTACTTATGTAACACAGGGAACTGTATTCAATATCTTGTAATAACCTATCATGGAAAAGAATATATATATATATAACTGAATCACTTTGATCTATACCTGAAACTAACCCAGCCTTGTAAATCAACTATACTTCAATAAATAAGGAAATAAATTAATAAATAAAATAAAATAAAATGAGCTACCACAGTGCTTGCCACAGAGGGATGGATGAAGAGAAGGAGCTAGTAGACGGCAAAGTCTCAGAACTCTGCCTGGCCTGGGCCTTCCTACAGTGGAGCGAGCTCCACAAATGTCAGGAAGGGCAAGCTGCTTCTGTCACTATAACACACCCTCCTTCCTCCACCTCCTGACCTTCAGGATCACCTGTCAACGGCATCCAAAATCGGGCCACAGAGAACGGGATTGTTATTTAATAGTCATTGAACCTTAAAATAGCCTTTTAATTTTCCACGAATTGCTGTTCATCTTAGTTAGCTAAGATGAGCTAAGTGCTAACGTGTTGGTCAATGTTCTTCATTCTTTACACTCAGTGGGTGAATGACCTCTCTATCCCTGAATTGAAAACCTTCCTGACCTCAAACTTCTCATCTTCAATTCCAGGCTGGACCACAGTCCTCCTGAGGAGCATCTGTTCTGTGTTCAGCACTTAGTGAGGTGAAATACACAGTTTGACATAAGTCAGTTAAATAATATATGACGAATTAGTTAGAAACACAGATGATAGATGGATGGACGAACAGTTACATAGGTAGATAAATAGATACATAGGTGACAGATAGATAATAGATTCAAACCAAGAACGTCATTGAGTCTGTTGGCAGATTCAACATCAATCTTCAGTACTTGCTGAGTTTCATGTCACTATAGAGATCTCCTATATAATACACATCTAGAATCATTTTTACTCTCTATTTTTAAGCTATAAGACACAGCTCTTTCAAAACCAATACGGTATTGTGATGCATACTTGAGTCATTCACAAGTCATCACAGCCTCTTTTGTTAAAAATGTTGAAGCCACAACACCCCTCTCAGCTCTGCCCACCCCCATTCCTGACAGTCAAGGAAGAATCCGTCTCAGATGGTACATTTTTTAAGCCTTTGAACAAAGACACATAAATGCATAATGTTATAATATTCAAATCCTTTTCCAGCACAAGCTTGCAAATCTGTTTTCAGTGTGATCTGATATTTGACTTCTTGAAAGAAATATATAAATAACAAATTGACTAGTCATAGATATTTATCTTTTGTCTTGACATATGCAAAGCAATATTTTTTAAAGTAGTAAAAGGCCAGACTGAAAGTTGAACTATAAAGATGTGACATTTGAGAAAAGATGCCAAAAAATAGTGGGTGACCATAAAAAAAAATAAGCTGTGTTTTCCAAACGCTAAGAGGGCTGGCCTCAAGAGACCTCTGTGATTTGCTGCTAGAAGTCTGGTGGTTTACTTTCATTTAGGAGCCGCTGGCCATCCAGCCATGGGACTTGATCGCAAGTATAAACTAGGGATTGAACGCCCTCAAATTGCCAATCAGACCCCCGTCAAGCAGGGGTGTATCTCTGTACACACAAAGCTGTATTTCACATTAGTGTCTCCCAGCTGAGTGTGGAGCCCTTCTGTTTTATCCGCAGAAAACTGTGCCAGAGGAAAAAGAAGCACTCTCCCCGAGATACCTGAGATAGGGCCGTGCAGATGAAATCTCAGCGCATCCCCGAGATACCTGAGACAGGGCTGTGCAGACGAAATCTCAGCGCATCCCCTGAGAGGTGCCTCAGTCACTGTCTTTTCAGCCTGTAGCATCACCCCAAGGCTGGGCTCTGAACCCCACAGTGTGGGGCTTCAAGGAGGCCCCAACATGCAGAAACCCTAAACAGTTCAGGTGGCTTCCCCTGCCAGAGGGTGACAGATCCCCTGTAACCCCAAAGATGGCCTTGGGGAGCGAGGAAGGAGCTCCTTATGTGAAGCTCCATCCATCTGGCACCAGATTTAAATCCTTTAACTGTTAGCACCCCTTGGTCAGGGGCGGACTTTCACATGTGGGCATGGGAGAGTAAAAAGGGGTCACCGCCCCCAGGACTCCCAGTGTGGCCACACAGCGCCCTTCCCCCTCCCCTCTCTAGCAGAGATTGGGGGTGATGCCTGGACCCAGGGAGGGCTGAAGGAAAAGGGCACCCAGGAACACAGAGGTGCAAAGCTCAGAGTCAGCCCAGACATGGGGGGTGTTCCAGCAAATGCAATTCTTTTTGTTCCTACTGAGAGGTGAGTCATCAAAGATCCTTGACATCTCTTAGCCTTAGCTTGCTTGCATGTAAACTCCCATGACCTTTATGTCCGAATTTCACAGGCCAGGGAGCTGGGGCAGGCACAGCAGGACGTGGTCACCAGGAGGGACCTTACCTGTGGGGGAGTCACAGTGACAGCAAGCTGCCACCACCACCCCGCCAACTCGCGGCAGCATCTTCACACGGATCAGGGTCTCCCATCTCTCTGTCATCTCTCCACTGATAGCCTTGAGGGGAGCTGTTTATTTAAATATCTTGGTAAAGATGAGATATCAGCTAGTTCTGCTAGCAGACCGACCCTCATGGGCTTTTTTTCCCCTTATCCAGTAACCCTCCTTTAATACAGAGATTCCATCATGGGCAGAAGTATCTGCAAAGCATTTGTAACTATTTTAAGCTCAAATACCGTTATTTACGTCACGTTGAAGAAAGTGAATTGCCAGTACAATGGGCCATCTCATAAGTTCTGGAGCTTTTGCTTCCCTGCAAAGTTTTACTTTCAGGTATAACGGCAATAGATCTTTGCTTTTGTGTAATTCACACTGTTCCACATTCCTTAATAAATGGATGTTTGGGACAATAATGGAATAAATAAGCCCCTGGGCTTCTGTCTCCTAGGCCTCTTCTGTTCTTGCTGAAAGACCAGCGGCTCTGTCTTGGTCATTCCTTCTTCCATCCAAGACAGGCAGAGGCTACAAGTTGGTAGGACCTCCTGCCACAGGCTCTGGCCAGCACGGGTAGTGGGTGAGCACCACCATCGGTGGCCCTGGCTGGTGGAGGTGTCACTCACCTGGAGAACGCAGCAGGTGCATCCAGCCAAGGCCCAGGTGAGAACCAGGTGGCCGGAGAGTCAGCGGCTCAGGTACGACGAGGCAGGGAAGACGGCAGGAGGTCGGGGCAGAAGGCCTGGCCCTGTGGAGTCCAGGCAGAAATGCCTTTACCTGCAGGCTTCTCAGGTGTGCCCTGTGGATTTTTTGGCTCCATTTTTGTGAGGTCCTAGAGAATTACATTAAAGGGTTTTTCAGGTATTAGAAAACAAGAAAACAGCTCATTAGGAGGAAAAAGGGCTGCTTGGTAAGAAGCAAAGAGCCATACAAACTCAGTAGAAATCCCATCCGGGTTTTTTTACCCCCTCACAGCGTTATGCAGGCAATTTCAGGATGATGTGTCAAAGATATCAGGCTAGGTTAACTTAAAATTCATACCCAAGCAGAATTTTTTTTAACAAACATTTTGTGTTTGTTAACACTAGATGCCAGGCTGTGGACCACTGAGAGCCATCCAGACACCTCTGCTCTCCTGAATTGTTTGTCAGAAGGAAAGCACATCAGAGAACATCACCTATTTTAGGAAGATTTTTATTAAAACACCTAGCAGTTAAAAGAAAAAAGGTAGTAAATTTCCACTGAACTGAAATGACTTATTTCTGAATTATAACAAGTCCTTGGTGGTTTGTACGTAACTCTTAGAAAGATTTCCAGTTTCACATTTTCTGGGGAAGGGTTTCTTGCTTTTATTAAGATTTCCTTGCTTTTATTCTGAAAATGTAAAAGAGAGGGGAGGATACTTTTTGAATGAACGAAAAGATTATTTCATTATTCATACCCCACATTGTGCGCTGCTGATTTCAACCGAGGAGCCAGAAGAAAGAAGAAAAGGAAGAAAGTTGTTTGCAGCTAGCATGTGCTTTCCGCGGCCTTTTTGGCAAAGGGACACAGGTGATGATTCCAGCATCCTTCACTCCTCCTTCTCTCTCACCTGAAGGTCTCTGCTGTGTGACAAAGACAAAGACAGCATCCTCCTCCCTAAGGTCCTGGCCCACTCAGCCTGGTGGTGCCCGCACTCCCGTGGTCTGTGGGGGGGCATCCTATCACTTCCTGCCACAAACAGGGTCACCTCTCTGCCAGACTCTCTCCTGAGCCCTGCTGTTCAGGGTGAAGAAGAAATGCAGAGCTGTTGAATGATGATAGGGGTAGTGAAGAAAGAAAGAAAGAAAGAGAGAGAGAGAGAGAGAGAGAGAGAAAGAAAGAAAGAAAGAAAGAAAGAAAGAAAGAAAGAAAGAAAGAAAGAAAGAAAGAAAGAAAGGAAGGAAGGAAGGAAGGAAGGAAGGAAAATTAAGTGGTGGCAGCAATCACAAAATAAAAGGCGGGTGTGAGAGAAAATGATTCCTGAAGAATGTGAGAAAGATAAATAGGGCCAGGACTTTGTTTTATTGTCAGGAGCACTCTGGGGTTATTGGAAGCTCTTATTTATGCTCTGTAAGCAGAACAATACTGGAGAAGAAATGATTAAATACCAGCTCTGTGAGCAGCAGACACCTCATTGTGGCGTTGGGTGGTTTTGATAAAGGCAATATGAGCTGGTAACTGATACAGTTTGCCAGGGAGTCATCTGGGGCTGCTGACAGCTCCAGCCCTTTAATAAAATCATTAGAATGTAAATGTTTTTATTGCGGAATAAAGAGCCTCCAGCGAAGGCGACACCGCTCTCCCTCCGCCGGATGGGAGCGCTGATTAGCATTCAAATGATATCATGATAGGCTGGTTATCTTTATTAAAATTTCTCAAATCTAGTCTTCATTTTGCATGATTGAGTTTTAAACAAATGCAATATCCAGTCGGCTGGTGAGCTGGCCTGAACACTCCTGAAATAATTAAAGTGTTCCTTTTCTTTTTTTTAAACATGTGTTTCATAAGAAATGAATTGGATTTGCTATTTTAATATGACAATATCTAGTTAGCTTTGCATAAAAACAGGGATGTTATAGCATAATTATTGAAAGTGTACAGATTTTAAACATATGTTTCATAAAGCTGAATTCAATTTTCTGAAATATAACAATACCAGTCGCTTGGTGAAGTGTGAAATCAAGAGATGGCTTGATTATTGAGATCAATCCTGCAAAAGTCTTTGTAATTGATGGCAGCCCACAGCGCTCATCCGCGGTGTTTCCAAAGGAGAGAAGTCTCTTTTCCCTGAACATTTTATGCCAACCCCAGCTCTGATGGAAGGAAGGGCCTCAGTATATACTTTGATCACAGGCTCTTGGTCATGAAGGCATTGATTACCTAGAACAATCTAAACCCTCATTAAGGGCTAAGAGACTCTTGGGTGGATAAGAGCAAAACGGCATTGTCTCTCAGTAGAATCCCTTTGTCAATGGAAGGGCGATCGGGTCCATTTCACTTTGTATCTCTAGCCACCCTTTGCCCTGAGTCTGGGCATCCTTTTTCCGCACTGACCATTCTTAAAGGTCACACTGTGTTGCAGACTCAACCATTGTTAGCAAGACTAACAATAGGTCGTCCTTGGTTATAAAGAGCTGAGAAAATCAAAAGGAATATTTCTTAAAAGTATGTCCCTGGAATAACTGGGCTACAGAGCTGAATTCCTTTAAGTGAAGCCATCTGAAGAGCTGGCAAACCATGGTTTGTCTGTGGCTTAGAGAGGGGAAGGGTCAGACCATTCCACTTTGATGTGAGCTGCTTTTGCTATTTGTTTTTTGGCTGAGATAAAAACATATATTGAGATGAATGACACTGTATTTTGTCAACCTATCTTATCATATTAGCAGACTCTGAATTTTGTAATAGTAGCTTTCTAACCAGGGTATAAATTATTAATCAGATGATTTTGATTGATAGGCAAACACGTATTGGTTAGTATGACTAATAGGGCCAATATGTATATAATAAGTTAGGAGTTTAGAAAGTCTGACGTTAGATTCTGAATTGGCATATATGCCATACTTGAATCTTTCTAAGTCATAATTTTAGAATAGAATGTTGAGCATTCAGGGAAAATAGAAACAAGTCTTTTTCTCACCAAATCACTATCACAAAGAAGAGGTGTATTGGTGGTCAAGATAGAAAATAATTATTTTGAAAGGTACTCATAAGGGCAGGTTAGTGTTTTGGAGCTGTAGCCATTAGAGAGGAATTCTTAATATCCGTGCAAAGGACAGAACCATGTACTTCCAGGAGCGATCTATAATCCCGACTAGAAAACAGCTGGTGTGGTCAGTTGAGTATTTCTATCACACAGAGAGAAAGCCAGGGCCAGGGACTGATGAGGATTCACAGAAGAGAATGGATTTAGAAAGTCCTTTGTGGCAGGGACCTCAGTATGGGTCCTCCAGCATATCAACAACTCAAATTGAGACGGAGAAACAAAAATCTGATGTGATAAAGTGAAAAATGACCCTCCTTCTAAAAGTCTGACTGTGATGGAGGAACTGGGAATTGAAGCAGAAACCACCACTTCAAAATAGGCTGCAGGAGGAGCTGCAAAACAGATAAACTCTAGCAAAACAATATAATACCGATCACAGGTCATTGAGCTCAAAGTCCTTAACCCCAGAGTGCTCAGATCTCATGTTCTAGGGTCAGACCACAAAGTGATGAACAAGTAACTCTGCTTGGACTCATGTTTTCTAAAATAAGACCAGTGATTGTACCAGAAATAAGACCAGTGATTGTACCAGAAATACCTAGGATCAGAAATACCTGAGCCTTCCCTGCCAAGATGCCCTATGAGTAACTCTGGTTCTTTAAAGGTCATATGTAGACTTTTCTAAAAACCTCCTTCTGAGTTCCCTGTAGTGTATGATGTTCCTTGCTGCAGCAAGTAACATACTTATGGTAATTGACTTTAGGGGGCCTTTGACTGAAGACCATTGTTGTGGACCTTATTTTGGGAATCTTAATTCTTTCCATGTTCTCAGAGTTTTAGGGGAGGAAAGATCCACAAATGAACTTGAATTTAAAAGGCCTCCTCTGATCCATGGGCAGAGAGAATCAAGTGTGCCGTGCCACCGTGGTCCAACAGTCCCCTGGTTGCAAGAGCCCAAGCACTTGTACACTCTAGGTGGGGGTGAGTGGGCTATCACCATCCACTGTGGGTAGGAATTATTTCTCAAAAAGTGCTCTCAGCCCCTGACAGAACACTGTTGCTTCTTGATGAAGCCATTTTTGAGAGCTGGGTGCTGAGCTGTGTGCTACAGAAGATGCTCAAGATGGGAAGAGGCCCCTGCCCTCAAGGCCAGAGAGGAAATACACACAGACCAGTGCTTGGTGTGGGTCCTGTCTGGAGGTGCTGTAGAGAAGATCAGTGTAGCCTAGATTTTAGCCTAGAGGGCATCAAATCAGGTACACTTAGCAATAAATGAATAAGGAGGGAGAAAGAAGAGATGACTCATGTTGTAGACTGGATGGACTTCAATGTCAGTAATTTCCTTAACACACCATGTACCCAAGGAAGCATTTAATAGATGTCTACCTAAGTGGTCCAACACCATGCTGGAAACCCAAACTGCCAATAAGGTCTTCAAGTACTTATCTGTAGTTCTTAGTGCTTCCAATAGCTTTTCCTTTTCTTTCTTTCTTTTTCTTTCTTCCTTTCTTTCTTTCTTATCATTTGACTTTTATTTGGTCATATTTTGACAGCTGAGTTTTATGACTCATTTGATTAATGTTGACCACCTGTTGGGTTAATGACAGTTCACATTTAAATTAGGGAGTTTTCATCACAAATATTATGGTGTGACTTACTTCAGAGCAATGGCTGTTTTATCCTATTGCAATCTTTATACCAGACATTTTACCTTCCAAGTACAACAAAGAAGTGAATGAAAACATGAGGAAATATGATCCAGGTCTCTTACCTGCATCTGAGTTTTGTGTTTTGTACGTTTGGAATTTCCCACCTCTGAAACTCATGGTACCTGTGTGGGCTATACCAATATGATATTTTATTTTCAGTTTTCTTCAATTGTCCTGCCTTAAATTGTTCACTTTCAGAGTTGAACTAACTCTTGGGTGAAAACACTTTGTTGCCAAAATAGGAAATAAAATAAAATGAGTGCTGCCTGGCCTACAGCTGATCATGTCCATAATCTGGGGAGTACAAGTAACTCAACTCTATACACCTGGTGTCAGGAGGAAGCAAAAAGGACAGACACAGGGACCAAGGAAAGAAGACTCTCAGAGCCAAGAACCTCTCCTCCAACAGAAAAGGCTCCCGTTCCCTTCAGACTATTTTATTCACCCAAAGATAAAGTTATTTCAAAAGAATTCACTGTGCTTAACTCAACAACAGAGATATGAACTCAGCATCATCCATGGGTGTGAATTTCTCATATGACCTCATGGCCGTGGGTACCATTACAGGATAACAAGCCCCCTCATTCAGGAGGTGCCAGAGGAATGGCCCACAGGTCAGTGGGTTGAGCAAGAAAGACCATGAAGATTCCTGGCAACAATTAGAGTCTATTATAATGTTAAATAGGAACTCAAAATGTTGTTCACCTCACATTTTATTTAAGTGGATGCTGGTGATTTGATATCTTCTTTAGCCTGAGAATGGAAGGGTTTGAAGTCGCACAACTGAGCACCTGGCCTTTGAAGGTGGATGTTGAAGGAAAAGGAAATTTATGTGCTTCCCATCTTAAGAGAAGGCAATCCGTAACTCATTGCAATGTCTCGTTTCATTTTATTTTTTCTGTTATCACACATGATAACCATACGTATGAGTCTAAAATTAGGACGTATAGCCACGTGCATGAGGTATGCGTTCCACCGCGTTTCTAGGTCTCACAAGAAAGACCGTAATAAGAAAGACCCATTGATCTTACCTGTGTCTCGGACCTCCTCCAAACGGGTGTCAGATTTTCCATATTGATGTTGTCAAACGTTGGCAGTCTCCGTAGTGACTACACTAGACAAATTGTCAGGGGAAGAAAGAAGGGGATTTTTTTCCCTCTCAAGCAGCTGGACTTAGAAAAGAAGACAGGCATGAAATTTGTGGGTTTCAACAATGGCAAGAACTACCAATTGTGTAATCCAATTTCAACAGGGGATTTCTCTTTATCTTAATAACTAGTGAAATGGGTGGACCTCAAATTTCATTTCAGTTTGGAAACACGCCTGACATTTTGGAGATGTTTATCCCAAACTCAGCCAACTATATAAACCTCTCCAGGTCCTAAAATCTTTCTGGGAATGGCACCAAAGCAGATTTTTTGGTGAGATTTCTAATACTTCCAGCTTCTGGAACAGCCTCCCTCATAATCCTTCAGTAATTCAGCCTCTAATCCAGACCTGAAGAAAGAACACAGACAATTCTGGAAAACAAAAATAATGAACCTGTAGGAACCTGTCTACATTTCGGATAAAGTTTCAAGGCAGTTCTGTCTCCAAATCACACATCCCTTTCTATACTTCAGTGAAATTCTTTTCCTGCTGTTTGTGTGCTTAATTCACAAAGCATTAGGAAAATAATATGTCCCAACATGGCCAGATTCTTCAAAATAAGGAAGATTATGAATAAATAGGAATCTTAACATGCAGGTTGCTATTTTTGCAAAGTGTTTCTTCATCTTCTGCAATCTTTTCCAATTCCAGAGATAAGCAATTCTATCCAGCCTTCCTGTTCCCCCAGGAAGTTCACTTTTTCATGTGAAAAGGAATATTAAAAATGTACTCTGCATGTCAGTCACTTCTCATGACAGCCAAGTTCAGGCTTCTTTGCCAGAGCTGTGCTTAATTTTGAGGTGTTTCAAGTCCTTGCTGACTTGTGACCAAAGACATAAGAATGTTGAAAGTGCAAAGTCGTACAAGTACCAGTAAGGATGGAGCTTATGTAATTGGAAGTGGCAAGGAAACAGACGGGTCCCACAAGGCAGGGATGGATTACTGGGCAAAGCAAACAGATCTGAAGGCCAGGCTTGGTGCCAGGGAACATGGAGAATGTGGGGCTGTGCCATCCAGGGGACTCGGCAAGAGAGAAGGCTCTGCGTGGACTGGAGGGGTGCAGAGAGAGGGCAGTCACCCCCTGAGCACCCGTCAGCCCCAAGTCAGTTCTGGGGGCCCAGACTATAGAGGGCTACTCAATCCACAAGTGAGTCTAGGGGCTGCAGGTCCCTCCACTCCACCCAGTATCAAGGTCATCACGGGAGCTGCCTGTGCCCCTGGGGAAATTCACAGGAGGTCTCAATGGAGATGAAGCTGAATCACCTTGGGGAAAGACACCACCACCACCCCCCGCCCCCCCCCTCCCCCGCCAAGGATGCATGTGAGCAAGAAGGAGAGAGGCTTGGCTCCAGTATTCTCTGAACAGCTAACACTGAGAATAATGCATCCGGGAAGCAGCTTGATATCTTCCTAGTCACTCTGACTTGCAAAAAAATTACAACAGACACACACGCACACGCACAAATGCACTCAGGAAAGACTTCTGATTCATCTAGGTTTAAGAAGGGGTGTTGGGCTTCCCTGGTGGCGCAGTGGTTGAGAGTCCGCCTGCCGATGCAGGGGACACGGGTTCATGCCCGTGTCTGGGAAGATCCCACATGCCGCGGAGCGTCTGGTCCCGTGAGCCATGGCCACTGAGCCTGCGTGCCTGGAGCCTGTGCCCCGCAACGGGAGAAGGGGTGTCTGCAAATTCTGAGCCTGGGGTGTTTATATATAACATAAAATTTACTTTTTTTTTTTTTTTTTGCGGTACGCGGACCTCTCACTGCTGTGGCCTCTTCCGTTGCGGAGCAACAGACTCCGGACGCGCAGGCTCAGCGGCCGTGGCTCACGGGCCCAGCCGCTCCGCGGCATGCGGGATCCTCCCGGACCGGGGCACGAACCCGTGTCCCCTGCATCGGCAGGCGGACTCTCAACCACTGCGCCACCAGGGAGGGCCAAATTTACCTTTTTTTTTTTAATCGTTTTTAAGTGTGCTATTCGGCGTTGAGTGCGTTCACATTGTCATGCAGCCATCACCACCATGTACCTCCGAACTCCTTTCAACTTGCAAAACTGAAGCTCTGTCCCCATTAGATGCTAACTCCCCACCACCCGCAGCCTGTGGCGCCCACCTCCTACTCTCTGTCTCTGAACTAGACCACACTGGGGACCCCGAGTGGGCGGCATCAGGCAGTGTTTGTCCTTTTTCATCTGGCTTCCTTCACTTCGCGTAATGGTCTCAAGGTTTGCCCATGTTGTAATATATCTAAGATTTTCATTCCCTTTTAAGGTTGACTAGTATTCCACTGTATGTGCATAGCACATTTTTTCTCATTTATATTTATTATAAAATGCTGACTCAATTCCCCGTGTTGTGCGATATATCCTTGTACCTTATTCTATACATAATAGTCTGTATCTCTTAATCCCCTACCCCTATCTTGCCCCTCCCCCCTTCCCTCTCCCCTCCAGTAAACACTGGTTCGTTCTTGCTGCACACTGTTTGAACCATTCATCTGTCAGTGAACACTTGGTTGCTTCCACACTGGGCTATGGTGAGTAATGCTGCTATGACCATAAAGGTTTATACCCACAGTAAAAGTTTGGACCTGCCTTCCCGTTCAGGCTGCTCATTCCCCTCTCAAGAGAGAAGTTGAAGTTACTGAAGTTACTTTTTCTCTTCAATAACTTATTGAAATCGTCAACTTATGTATGTATCCATCAATATACATACTATTTCTGTGTGCTTTAAAGCTAGCAGACAATCTATATTGCCTTGTTTTGTACAAGATTCTATAAGTATATGTCTATATTTTAAAGAATAAGAGAAAGAAGGAAAAGAAAACCAGTGTTTTATCAAAATCTACTTGAGAGTTGAGGTATGATTTCTACAAATGTTACCCGTAATTATTTTCATTTTTATTTTATTTCCCTCCAACTATTTTACCTGGTACCAGGGACACAATAAACTTAAAAATAATTGTGAATAGAAGTTTTAAAAGTACCTTTTTTTTTTGACGATCTAAGTCTTCATGTCAGGGCAGACCCTTTAAGAAGGAAGGTGCTGGGCCCCAGGATGTGCAGGCACCCTGTTTCAGTTAACACAATTTTAGCTGCAATCAGAGATCTGAGGCTTAATTCTGCAGGGCTTTATTTCTCACACACATAAACCCCATCTGGAGGCTGGGAGTCTGTGAGGTGGTTGTCCAGACAATCACTGGGGTCAGGCTGGCTGCATCTGTACCACGTGGCTTCCCACACGGCCCTGGACCAAGTATCCTGCAGACAGGGCGGGAAGCAAGCCTGGGCGGTAGTGCTGGAGATCGGGGCTGTGCCTCCAAGGAGCCTGAGTGGGCTGCCTGGGCCCACATGTGGATGGTCATCACCCGGCCCCAGGACACAGTGAGTCCCAGGCCCGGGTGGGGTGAGATGATCATGCTGCGGTCCAGCCGTGCACCTGGAGGAGAGGGAGAGGGGCTCAGGAGCGGGGTGGGTGGGGTGGGTGGTGGTGTCCTCCACATTCATTTTATCCGCTGCTCTGAAGAAGGACTCCTCCCACCCAGGGGAAAGTAACACCACCAGGGGGTGTCTCTGGGCCTCCAGACACACCTGTGTTTTGCACAAGGTTCCTGCAGGTTTAAATTTCTCCAGAATAGGCCTTGTTCTGCTGTGTGTCTGACATTCTCACTAGCGTTCTCCGCCCCATGGACTCCCTGATTCACGTTTTCCATCTTATTTTTTTCTTTCTGCTTTCCTTTCTCCTGTCCTTTCTCTAGTGCTCCTGGTTCTATAAGGTCCCCAGGTAATATACGGACAAGGTAAGGAATGTGTGTGTTGGGCCAGCGGGAACACCGTAGCCCTTTCCTCGCCAGTCTTTGGCCAAATTCCGTGGGAAATGTCACACAAAGAGCTCTCCCAGGATTGCCCTGGGGACACTGGGTGCCCGGGAGCCTCATGAGATTCTGGTCCAAAATTCAAAGGCAAGAACCAGGCCTACAAGGTGACAGTTGCAGAGACAACAACACTTGGTCCACACCCGGGGTCAGCTACAAACAGAGCCAGCTCTGCCTGGCCCCATGCAAAGAGCCCCTTTGTAGTCCCTAAAATTCTGCTTCCCAGAAGCCTACTCTGCCAACACAACAACACATGAGCAAAAAAGAAAAGTTTTCTGTTTCATGTTAAAGAGGACAGATATTCTATCATTGATTCAGAAAGGAAATGTGCTGAGGGTGAACTCAAAATGCAGCTGAAACAAACCCTGGGGACAGCTTATGGGATGGGATTTGAGCGCCGCTGTAGAATGGAAACAGATGTACTTCATGAAGGAAAGAAAAAAAGTTTGCTTTTTGGGTCAAAGCAGCAGCAGGCTAACACCTGGACAAAGGATTTCCAAACGAAAATGCTCAACTGTGTCTGTTCTTGAGAAGGGTGCAGGGAGAGGAGAAAGGTAGCTGCCATCGCCAGTAGTAACACGATACGTGTGAGCCCCGCGCAGCTCCGAGAGGACAAAAGGAGCACAGGCAGCTCCATTTCATCTGATGATGGGAAGACACGTGGATAAGAGGACCGCGGGAGGAACAGCTGGGATGCCGGGACCGTTTTTATGCCTGGAGTTCCCGTAGCTGCCTGCACATCCTGCTGTCCTCCCTTGCATATTTAAACTCTCCCCTGCTTGGGCAAGTCAACCGGCAATTTCTTTTTTTAAGTTTGAAAGATTCTTTGCCTTCACTCATCTGTCACTGCTGTCATCAGGACTCCGAGCATTTCACCTGCAGCTTGCAATGTGTTAACTCGGGCCTTTGATCCCAGCCACGTCAAAAGCACTTGATACCAAGTGTAATTTTGCAAAGAAAAGAATCCTGCGGGAGAGCTTTAGGAGATGCCTCTGTTTTTAACCCTGCTTCCAGAAAGAATTAGACGCCAATGCTTCCACTTAGTGCCTTTGCTTCTCAGGTGAAAGGATCACTTCTGATATCTGAACAGGATACAGTGAACATTTCAGAGATGAACGAGAATCACCACGTGGCTACCAGAGTCTTGGGCTGAGTGGACCAGATGGTGAGCAGATTTAAGCAATCTTCCAGTATCTTGGTCAATGACTGAATTTCCTGTGCATATTTGCTGCCCATCAACAGATAGAACTCTTTCTAGAGCAGCATCTTGGCACTTGGGAGCATGGTTGGAGGCTTTTTTGGAGGCCCCTGCTTGGTTTGTGTAAGACGTGTGCAGCCTTTGCCTGCAAAGCTGGGCCTGGGTCGGTGGCCACCTTTGTCTTGCTGGTGTGGACAGACCCTTATCTCTACAAAATAAACAAGGGTGAGCAAAGCAGGGAGAAATTGGGCATCCACCTCAGTCTTGCCCTGCCTTTTCAGAGAGGAAAACTGAAGAGCACGAGTCCTTCAGCTGTGAGGAGGAAGATTGTTCTTTCCAAGCTCTCCCCAACGGCCCTTGTCAACACCTCCCCAGGGTTACCCACCATCACTGTGGACGGGAAAGACCTGGGAACACCCCAGGTCCTACTGACCCCCACCTCCAACAGAACTGATGTGCTTCTGTGACCCCAGATCTGACCCTCAACCTGGGAGGCATCGGTGACCCAGGAAAGGATTTCAAGGGGGCAGCGATCACCCCGGGAGCCCCCAGAAGGGGCATCAGCTCAATCACACACTCCATTCTGATAGTAAAAACAACCACAAAACACTCATGTTTAACTATCAGACGTGATGATTAAAACAACATTTTCCATTTGCCATATCAAGTCTGGACTCTTCCACATGGTTCTTGAATTAAAACAGCCATCTTGCACACTAGTACTCTTAGATAAATAATCTCAGATATCTGAATAACCTAAGTCATCAAATCTGACTGAGATGAAGAGCTGCCCTGCACTGGGGTGAAACGGACTTTAGGATAAATCAATGGCCCCAGGGACTAACAAAGACGGCCCCATGCAGGGCAGCTGATCACTTATTACGAGAAAGGTCAGCACTGGTGCTTCCACTGTACCGTCCGTGGCTCAAAGGTGGCTGCAGCTGTTTTTGTGGATGAGGACGGTGAGGCTTAGAGTCTGAGATTCAAGTCCAGACCCATCTGGATCCAGAAGGAGAGCTAGAGTTTTACTAGATCCCTGGAATCATCTGTGTGTGTTAGTCTTACATATGGAAGGCTGACAAAATTTCAGGATTAAGTGTGGTCACCTTTGTAGCTGTGACCCGCTCCCCCCCCTCCCGCCACCAATCAGGTCTCGAAAACAGCACATGGAGCATCTTCAATGAGGAGAAGAGTGAACGGAATGTCCCCCGAGAGACCGCGTGGCCGTGGCAGGAGATTCTACTAAGAGAAGCAGACAGCCACCTGAGAGCCTGGCCCTGGGCTGGGGTCCTCTCCAGCTCCCACTGTGTCTACCAGCCACACACCCCTCAGCTCCCTGCCTTCCCCACCCAGGAGCCTGGGAGCCCTGGTCTTCCCCCAAACCACAGGGCCAAGCCCTGATTATTTTCTCCATTCACGCCAGAGTGGGGAAAAATGCATTTTGTAGCAAATAAAACAGTTTAAGATATCGGGACTCAAAGTTTTCATTTCTTGAGCTCTTGCAAATTGCAAGCCGTCACAGATGCACGGCTTTCAAGAGGGTCTATTTGACGTCATAACCTACTGCTTTGATGGCTGTGCTGGCACAATACTGTACCCCATTAATTCTCATTCCCAGCTCCTCTCTGCCTCCGACATGAGGCTGCCTGAGGAATGCTAGGCTGAGGTGGGGCAGGGGGGATGGTTCTTTCATCTTCACCAAGAGTAAGAAGTGACGGTGAGCATTCGAGGGGGTTCAGGGCTGCTTGGGAAGCTGATTGAAGATGAACGAGCCCTATCTCTGGACCCTCCCTGAAGAAACAAGGGGCCCCGGCTCTCTGCGGGGTTGTGTGGTACCACTAACAAAGGTGCAGGCAGAGCCAAGGGCTGGCCCCTGGCAGGTCCATGAGTAGGTGGGCTTGGCCACACTCAGCATCCGGTGACCTCTGGGGAAGTGCTCATTTGAGCCAACTCAGAAGTGACCACGGGAGCCTAACACAAAGAGGAAGGTAAATTAGCAGATAAACAGTGTAATAGAGCCGGTCACACCATGCTCAAGGGGACTCCGGGGACCAGCCAATCCATGCAAGAAGAATGGTACCACTCGAAGGGGTCCGCAAGATTAATCACCGCCGCAATGCAGATTTAGCGCGTTAGGTGAAAAGATAAATGTGTAAAAAGCTGTGTCAAAACCCATGGTGTGGCCCACACGGCAATTCAGGGTCAGTAATTGAACTTCGCTCTAATTATCCCGGGGAGATAATATTAACTTACAGTCGGGCACGAGCAGGAGAGCCCATAACTCATCACTGGATGGGCGGCTCATCGCATTGTGTTATTGAAATATGATGGCCCCATTTTTATCCTGTCATAATGACAACTGATGTGCTTATTTTCTTCCTCTGTGCCTCTAGGGGATGATGAAATAGTAAGCAAACATTCTTTCTGGTGAAAGAGCAGCACTTTATCACGCAGGCTTCAGCTCTGAAAAAGCACTTGTAACCTCAGAAACCATTTCCCCGAAAGGAGGCTGCCTCCTGGTCCATCCCGTCCCCGGCCACCGGCCCGGAGGTGTGGCTGTCAGCAGCTCTGGCTTCCCTCCACGGCTCCAGATCCCTCTCCACGCAAAAGCATGATCCCGTTACTCATTTGTCGGGGTTCTTAGGCACCCAGGCCTCTTTAATTTACTGATGTCGCAGGGTGGAGTGTTTGGGAAGGAACAGAGATTTATTAAAGCCCAAACTCTGGTTTTATTGCTGTGTTTACTCTTCAGGCTTCAGAAGTCAACACCCCGACTTCATTGGTCGCTTTTTTTTTTTAACTTTGCTCCCCTTGGTGATATTTTCTTTTTGTTTGCTTCACAGATTTGTATTTGCATCCTGAGAATTGTTCTTAATAAATTACAGACAAAGGCAGGGATAAAGGCCTCTGCCTTAAACTTTAAGATAAAGTCCCATACGATTCAAAGCAAACACTGTTTTTCTGGTTTATTTCAAGTGAGGCTAAAGAGTATATATTTAGTTGGAAAGAAGGGGAATCCCCTCTAAAATACAGAAGACGTGGTCAGGAAGGACGTGGAAGAAGCCGGAAGCTCCTTTCAAGGTGTCAGGGAAAGTTCCAGGGTAGCTACAGGGTCCCTACGTGCTGACCCCCTGGAGGGAAGTGTGAGAACAAGTTCAGCTGCAATTAGGAAGAGTAAGTGAGGGCGGGGCGGCTGGGGCACCTTGAGAAGAGGCTGCAGGGAATGAGATGTGGCAAGAGACAGAGGCCTGACCTCTCCCCAAAGCCCCTCACAATTGGGAAATTAATGGAGATCTTCGTTCTCAGGGAGGTGCTGGTAAATAAAGGCTTTAGGAAGCCCTCCGCCCTCCCTCTGGGGAAGTTTATCCACAATTCGACAGTTTGCTATTTTAATTGAGAACAGAAAGCCAGTGCAGAATCCAAGATCTCAGGGTAAAAAGGAAGGCTGTCTAAAATCATCTGCATTCGGTCCTTGCCCTGCACCTCGGAAGGTGGTGGCCATGGGCAGCAGTGTCCGGGCTGTTGGCTGGGCAGAGGTGGGATGCCCTCCCCAGGGACCCCTCCCTCGGAGACGCATTCGCTGTCATTGTTTGAGCTTAAAAAGAGGCTGCCAGAAAGCTTTTGATGAGAGGAAAATGTAGTTTCATAGGATCGCAGGGCCCTGGTTTCTGCCTTCCTGGTCCTAGCGTGGTGCAGGGTCCATGGAGTACAGGACTGAGGGGGAGTTTTTAAGACAATTCACAGGACAGACTGTGACTGATGCTGCCCATGTATTTAGCGTTAGTGGGAAGGCAGAGTGAATACACTGACTTATCAAAATCTGCTTGGACCCTTGAAGGCATCCATCAAATTTCAGGGTCGCCGTGGTAAGAGGCTCTCTCCTCTCAATTATTCTGATTCCTGGACTAGATAGTCAGAAGGACATCATTCATTCATAATCACCGTGTGCTGGCTTTCAATGGGGAATGAAGGACTTTCCATCTATATTTCTTTTTGGGTTTTCTGGTCAGTCATCACCTTAACACAGGAATAAACGCACAGAGCAAAATGCCTGGGAGCTGCAGGTGACAACTGCCCAGAGATCTAGTCTTCTTCGTGGAAAAGAGATTTAAATGCTCCTAGTAACATGAACATCAGATGTGGGTCCACGTGGGGACCAAACTTGCTGGCCTTTCCGTGAAGGAGCAGAGGATCGAGGGTGATGGGGCATCTATAATCTGAATCCACAGCTCCCCACAGGTTGCGAGACTTTGCTCGACATTTGAGTATCAACATAAAGGGAGCAGCAGGGTGAACCTGAACAAATCTACTTACACAAGCTGCCAGTTCCCGTTAGAACAGCCCAAAATCATCCCCCAAATTATGTTGACTCAAAGTTTCTTTCCCAGTTTCCACTTTCTTTAGCGATGTCTCAGCCAGCCGGGAAGACAAAACAGCACTTTAAAAAGACATTAGGTTCATATTTACATGAAAGATCATGACAACCTGGCAAAGCATTACTGTCTGTAAAGTGTCATATATTTTAAGGGCTCTCACAATTTATGTTTCAAAATTTTCTTCCTACACACTTGCAGTGTATAATGGACGTTTCCTATGACGTTTATAAAGGAACAGCTCTGATCTCCTAGCTAAATGGTATGCAGCGTTCTATAAATTACAGTCTGAAACTTGTTCAAATGTGCAAGTATTTCTGGGACAGATTTTTCTCCAAGAAAAATTGAAAGGAAATGTGCAAAGGTATAATCCGTTACAACTGTGTTAAAGGTGTGCCTGGAACATTACTCTCAGAGTACTCGAAGTAGCAGATGGGAGGACATTTATTTGGTGGTTTATTCTATTAGGCCTAGACTTTTTTATTTATAGAGACTCTAGCCAACAACTTTAGGCATCTTGGTGGATCATATCAGGCAGTATTCTTCAAATTTTGTTCAAGATAAAACCTTTTAACTGAAATCACATCTCTACCTCATAACTCTGCTTCTCTCAGTTTAGCTGAGGTCAGATCACCTGGAATAAGGGGGTGTCTCAGCTCCCTTGCAGCTAAATGTGACCATGTGACTAAGTTCTGGTGAGCAATGTAAGTGTTCAGCGTTGTGTGGCAGCTTTGGGGTAACGTCCTTTACAAGAGGGGATGTATGCCCTTGGCATCTCCTACATCTTGCTTCCCTTGGACTGCGATCTGACCACCAGAACACCTCCTGGAACCCGTGGTGAGCCCAGACCAGGTCACAAAAGAACCCCCAATGCCTGCTGTGGATAGTCACCATCCAAACATATATATAATTTCTTTATCCAATCCTCTGCTGATAGGCAATTAGGTTGTTTCCACATCTCAGCTATGGTGAATAATGCTGCAGTGAACATAGGAGTGCAGATATCTCTCTGAGTTCCTGATTTCATTTCCTTTGGACATAGACCCAGAAGTGGGATAAGTCAGGCATCGTGAGAAAAACACTGCATGGTTTCACTTATAGGTGGAATCTAAAAAAGTTGAACTCATAGAACCAGACAATAGAAAGATGGTTACCAGGGGCTTGAGGTGTGGGAAGGGGAAGATGTTGGTCACAGGATATAAAGTTTTAGTGATACAAGATGAATAAGTTCTAGAGGTCTGATAAACAGCTTGGTGACTATGGTCAGTAATGCTGGGTTTTATACTTGAAACTGGCTAAGAGAGTAGATCTCAGGTGTTCTTACCACACACACAACAAAAACAACTCTGTGAGGAGATGGGACCATCAATTAGCTTGATTACAGTAATCATTTTACAATGAATACGTATATCATAACATCATGTGTCCACCTTAAACATATACAAAAAATTTTTATTAAAAAATCTCTTTTGTTCAAACCTTATGAGTCTCCATGACACAAATCAACCTACTCCTTACTGATCCAAGTCCCCATCACGTGGTTGTTTATGATGCAGAACTTTCCCTTTTCTATTTCTCCTTCCTCTGCCTGAGTCTCTCCCTCTCTCTTGCTCCAATGAGTCCTCCCTCTGTCTCTCTCTTCTCTCATTCATTTTCATTGTGTTCAACATATTCCTTTCTCTCTTGGTCCCTACTTAATCAATAGTAGCCCTTGGCATCCATCTACTGCAGGATTCTAAGAAGATTGTGGAATGGAAAATTTATCTAGTACAAAAAGTCTCCCCAGATTCAGAGCTCTGGCACATATGTAGCCTTTCCATTGAGTACTGTGTTTCCAAAGTTTTGCACTGCTATTCAGAAGATAAGCATTGAGAAGAAGAGCCCCTGACTTCAGACTACACTACAAAGCTACAGTAACCAAAACAGTGTGGTCCCAGCACAAAAACAGAAATATAGATCAATGGGACAAGATAGAGAGCCCAGATTAAACCAATATACTTATGGTTACTTACTTTATAACAAAGGAAACAAGAACATACAAAAGACGAAAGACATTCTCTTCAATAAGTGGTGCTGGGTAAACTGGACACCTACACATAAAAGAATAAAATTGGAACATTCTCTAACACCGTATACAAAAATAAACCCAAAATGGATTAAAGACCTAAATGTAAGACTGTATACTATAAAACTCCTAGAGGGAAACATAGAATATTCTTTGACATAAATTATAACAATTATTTTTTGTATCTGTCTCCTAAGACAAAAGAAACAGAAGCAAAAATAAACAAAAGGGACCAAATTAAAGGAAAGGAAACCACTCACAAAACAAAAAGACAACCTACTGAATGAGGGAAAATATAGGCAAATGATATGACAAATAAGGGTTTATAGCCAACATATATAAACAGCTCATACAAATCAACATCAAAACAAACAAACAGGTCTTCCCTGGTGGCGCAGTGGTTGAGAGTCCACCTGCTGATGCAGGGGATGTGGGTTTGTGCCCCGGTCCAGGAGGATCCCACATGCCGTGGAGCAGCTGTGCCTGTGAGACATGGCCGCTGAGCCTGCACATCCGCAGCCTGTTGCTTCGCAAAGGGAGAGGCCACAACAGTGAGAGGCCTACGTACTGCAAACAAACAAATAATAATAAAAACAAACAAACAAGCAACCCAATTAACCAATGGGCAGAAGAACTGAACAGACATTTTTCCAAAGAGGAGATGCAGATGGCCAACAGGCACATGAAAAGGTGCTCAACATCACTAATCACCAGGAAAATGCAAACCAAAGCCACAATGAGATATCACCTCACACCTGTCAGAATGGCTATCATCAAAAAGAACCCAAATAATAAATGCTGGAGAGGGTGTGCAGAAAAGGGAACACTTGTGCACTGCTCGTGGGAATGTAAGTTGGTGCAACCACTATGGAAAACAGTATGCAGGTTCCTCAGAAAACTAAAAATAGAACTACTATGACCCAGCAATTCCACTCCTGGGTGTATATCCAGAAAAAAACAACAAAAAAAACAAAAACATAAAGACTTATCCAAAAGATACATGCACCTCAATGTTCATAGCCAAATGATTTACAATTGCCAAGCTATGGAAGCAACCTAAGTGTTCATCAACAGATGAATGGATTAAAATATGGTGTGTATACACAGTGGAATATTACTCAACCATAAAAAATTAAATTTTGCCATCTGCAGCAACATGGATGGACTTGGAGGGTATTATGCTAAGTGAAATAAGTCAGACAGAGAAAGACAAATACTGTGTGATGTCACTTATATGTGGGATCTAAAAAAATACAACAAACTAGTGAATATAACAGAAAAGAAGCAAATTCACAGTTATAGAGAACAAACTAGTGATTACCAGCGGAGAGGGGGGCAGGGGGCGGGACAGAATAGGGGAAGGGGAGTAAAAGGTACAAAATATTAGGTATAAAATAAGTTACAGAGATACATTGTACAACACGTGGAATATAGCGAATATTTTATAATAACTATAAATGGAGTATAACTTTTAAAAAATATAAATCATACACTTGTAACTTATATAATATTGTACAGCAACTACACTTAAATTTTTAAAAAAATTAAAAAGAGAAGGTTAATAAATTAACCTAGATATTTTTTTTTTCAAAAAGAGCAGAACCCAAACTCTACCTGAAGAAACTGGGCACTGAAATCTTTAAGCATGATGTGTCCACCTTGACCTGGACAGGCTTCATGAGGTGTTGTAGTGCCCTCCTTAGCTCTTGACTGTACCAGGTAGAACATCCAAAATGTATGAAATAAGGCAGCAGCAATCTCACCTGTCTCTAATAAGAATATCTCACTCGTGTTCTAAAATGCTTTTGTCCATCTACACAGTGCAGCCTAAAATGGATTATTTTCTTCTCTTGTTTCTCCCATCAAATGGGTTCTTAGAAATGGGACTGGCTGTGGTTCACTGAGTGTCAGTGCCCTGCTTCCGATTTATTGGCCAATTTTGCTTGAGCAAGAAATAGAGGGATATGCACACCTGAACATTTATGTTTGGTGATAATTGTACACATTTTCTACATCTGTTTTCAATTCTTCCACAACAACATTTTTAGCAAAGTTCTCATCTGTAAAAGTCCAAGAGAAAATCCCGTGTTTATGGATGGGGTCAGGAGTGGAGGCTTGAGGGTCCCTGAGGACAGGGGCTGGGTCTCCTCTGCTGTTGGGTCTACACTCCAAGACCAAGGGGGAAACAGAATAGGTTCCCAAGAGATTCCTGTTCAGTGAATGAAGACAAGAATGATGAAACAACTCAATCCGTTTGCTGACCTTATCATACCTTAGAAAATATATAGAAAAATACCCAGATGAATTGGACTGATTAGGCTTCAATGAGGGTTGATTTAGTGATGTCTAAGTGTCTAAATGATACACTGTTTCCAGCCACAAACAAAAATAGAGACAGGATTCCACATTTCTTTACCCTCCTTTAACCAGATGCATGATTGCCACCAGATTCTGGACACTCTGGCAGGTGGAGATAGAAGCCACTTTGTTATAAATTCATAAAATGAAAGATCTACCATTGAGCCGACACTTGACTCACAACAATGGATTCAAATGTAGAACCATTTCTCGGTACCTTTTGCCTCCCTGTGCCAAATATTGAGAAAATAATTATCCTAAAAGCGTTATGATTATTTTAAAACCGCAATGAAACTAGGACATGACATGACAGTTCAGGGGAGAAAATATAGCTTAAAATTTGGCATTTAACAATGACAAATAGTTTTACATTAAAATTAATTCTATTAACACATTACAATATGTTCTATGTTAACTATATGCTCTATAAACATTTTCTCAAAGGTAAGAATCTCAAATCCCATGAATGTCTCAAAATCAGTTAGAAAAGTAAACTAAAAATAGAAAGTGAAGAATTAATGAAGCAACATTTGCAGGGTTTACAGTATTCCAACCCCTTTTACATATGGCCCAGTCACTCAAAACAAAGCATTCTTAAAGAGGTTAGAGGTCACACAGAGGAGATGTAGCTGTGGTCCTTGCTTTGATTTTTTTTTCTGTTGAGTAGGCAGAGGAGACGTGAAGATTAATTTTGAAAAGAGAAATGCTTGGTGCCAACAGAGAGTTGCAGATGAAGTGCTGGGAGAATCTCATGAGCACAAGCTGAAATTGTCAGGACTCTCATAAGCAAACTCTAGGGTAATGGTAAAGGTTTCACGGAGCAATTAGAACCTGATGGAAACCTGAAAGGATATGAATGATTTAGACACAGATACAGGGGCCGAAGAGGAGAATAAACAAAGACTCCTGCACTGTTGACTGTCATCATAGGTTGGTTCCCAGAGGCAGGGTCAGAGGCAAGAGTTTGGGAGGTGGTCCCAGGAAGAACCAATCAGGAAGGGAGGAAGGAAAAGGGTGTTAATTAACAGGGTACCAGGGAGGCACCACTGGGGACACTGGGAGTTCAGGCTCCAGCGTGGTCCCCCGGGGACCAGGGGAGAGGAGCTGGGGATTCCCCTCCGACCCCAACAGGTCGCTGGACGGGGATGCTGTGCCTGGCTCCTGGGTGCTAATTACACTGCACGTCCAGCTTCCCTGGGACCTGCACACAGAGCAGGTCCTCAGGCAGACTGTGTCCAAGGTAGGAGCAAGCTTTCTTTAGGAGACTGACGGGTGCCGAGGGGTAAAGGGCAGGGCACCGTGGGGTCGGCAATAGTCATGAACAGAAACAAAGTCCAATTCTTCTGAAAGATTTCCTTTTTGAAAGAATATAGGAGAATGACTTTTAAAAAGTAAGGGGAATTTTTTGTTATTGTTTTAGATGAAGACACATAATTCTGGAGATGACCACCTTTTCTGAGTTTATGGATTGCCTGAAACTCAGATTCCACGGGATCAAATGTACTTGCTAGAAATGTAACAGTATGAAAAAATTCAACAAAATCTAGAGGAAATTTCCAGACTCCAAACTCTTTACATCATAGAGAATATACAATATAAAGCTTATCAGGTTTGGAAAAACTCAGGGGAAAATGACTCATCATCAGAAGGAAAAAAATTCCATCGCATCCCCACAGAAGGCAGAGATGTTGGAATTAGCAGATGGAGATGGCAAAAGAAGTTATTCTTATTTTCAGGCATTCATGGGGGAAAGGTGGATAGAATTGGTAAGCAGAGAAGGAATCTTAGCAGAGAAATGTAAACTGTTCTGGCAAGGAGTAAAATGCTTTCTGGGGACCTAGAAATCCACATTTGGCAACCCCAAATTAATCACTCATTTGTCCAGCAGACACTTAGCCCAAGTCTGTTCTGTGCAGAGTGCTATTCAGGACCGTGGGACACAGGGATACTGGATAGTTTACATTCTGGTGGGAAAGCATCTAATATATAATTACATAAATATAAAGTATAATGTCAGGCAATAATTACATGTGCTGTAGGAAAAATAAACAGGGTGAAGGGATAGAGGTTTTCAAGGGATGCTATTTCAGATAGCAATTTCCTGGAGGCATAAAAAGCCCTCCCCCACAGGACCATTGGGCCCATGTGGAAGGCTGGTGTCAGGAAGAGGAGGGAAAGCCACAGGCAGAGCAGGAGCCATGGACAGGCTCCTGAATTACTGCTGAGAAGTTGGGGTGGAGTTTCCCCTTTGTCTCCACCTCAGGGTGCCTGTTTTCTTCTCCTTTTGTCCACTGCTGAGTTCAGGTGTTGAAACCTCAGGCAGAGCCAGCAGAATTGGGTAACGTGCCCTGCAAAGTCCGTTACGTGAAGAAGGATGGAGGGTGATGTACAGATGTGTCTTACTGTGACCCCGGACAGTGTGGGTCAAGTTCTGTTATCAAAGTACAGGTTTGTTAGTTTATAAGAAATAGGGTCAAAGTCATTCTCTTTGGTGTTGTTGAAAAAAAGTTTTTTTAAATGAAAAACAGATGTAGGCCTTTGAAAGGAAATTCATCCTTATGGTAAAAAAAATGTGTTTCATTTCAAGCATTTTAGAGTAAAGTGGGCTAGCTAAGAATGAAAGCATCTCCCCATTCTCAGGAGACCTGATCTTTCCTCCCCTCCCCCTTCCGCGTCCCCTCCCTGCTACAGGCCCCCTTCCAACACGTAAGTGCACAGAGGGCCTCCAGCCACTGCGGACCCAAAATTATGCAAGACGTCAGGCCAGATAGTGAAGACAAAGATGGGTTACGTCCTGGAAGGTCAAAGGTGGAGGGAAGGTCTTAGACACCAAGAGAAGGAAAGAGGAAAGAGAAAAAGGAAGGTGAGGAAACAATTCACCTTGAAAACAATTACCTGAATTTGACAGCACAGGGTGCCCACGGTTTTCCCCAGTGTCAAGAACAAAGTGTGCAGGAAAGCAAGACGGCGTCGCCGGAGCAGGGCAGCCCCCTTTCCCGTCGCAACCTCGGCGCCAGGGTATGGGTCCTGGTGCGGCAACACTGAGATCCACCTTCCAGACATTTTCCTTTGCAGAGAGAAGAAGGAGATACACCTGTGGGATAGAGAGTAAAAACTTATATCAGTAATTTAATAAAGCAGTAGATGCAGAGACGTATACTCATAGGTGTCTCAAAAACCTACGTGTTAGCTCCAGGTGTCCTCTGATTCGAACGCAATTATGACTTGTTTATTTCATTCTGTGCCCCCTCCAGGTCAGGGCCTGTGCCACATTAGAGGAAGCTCTGCAGATGGCATCAAAGGTTCCCGATGAACTAGCTGTCCTCTGCGATTATCCTTGGAAGCAAGCCCTGCAAAAAGGCAAAACAACCAGCAGTGCGGAAAGAGGCAAAGTCTTGAAACAACCCTTATCTAGAAAATGTTGGTTGTCTTGGCTTAGAAGAGGCCAACTTGCACAAAGAAGTATTTCAGCTGCATTGGGGGAACCAGAGCACTTTGAATTCACTCTTGGGAAAGTTTGTTCCCCAAGCTCAATACAGAGGGACCCCTCCATCAGTCGGTCCATGTGTTATGAACCACCAGCTGGTCTTTGGTGCTCTGAAGACCTTCCAGTGACTGTCTTGCAGAGGTAGGCTGCTGTGCCTGCGTGCAGAGTGTGTGAATGATGGGCAGCCCAGGGTCACAAAGGTAAATCAGAGAGAAATGCCACCAAGCAGAGCATTCTTCCTGTCACTCCCTGGCTGTCCCTGAGGACGATCCCTTTAACCTCTCCAAGGCTCAGTGTTTTCAGCCATGAAATTGGGACTTACATGTGCCCAGGGTCCTTGCTAACACTAACATCGATGGTGTTCTACTCTCTCAAATCTAAACCAGTTTGCCACAACTGACCACCATCTGTAGCTTCTCAAGATGAGAGAGGGCCTCCTGACACCGTGCTCTCTCCAGGCATCACTGAAGGTTCCTTGAAAGAAGCATGTATTCAACTCTGGACCCCGAAGGAGGTAGTCCCAACCCCAAGGGGAGACACACCTTCTGTCCTTTTCAGACAGCTTCCATATACATCTTTCCTCCCAGGTCCTTGAATTGTTGTAAAATATAATTGAGGATCAGTCTTGCATAGTTTTTCCCCACTCTTGTATTGATTAAAACAAAAACCATGATCTTTGCTGTGACCTAGAGAAATATATATATGAAATGAAACCCCATTCACAGTCCAGGTAATGTCTTTGTCTGCATATAGGAATAAAGTTATAATTTAAATATGATTCTTTCTGCAATTACAAAATACTCCTGATTCTTATTCTAGGTAGATGTTTTATAACTTTTGAAGATTATTTTTTCTACTCCAAATATCCATTTACCTATAAATTCTAGATTCTCAGAAATTACATCAACCTCCACTATTATATTTTCTGAACCACCCAGAGTTTATGGTTAAACATTGCAAAGTGCAAACAGATCATTACAGGTTTTTAAAATGTCAAAATGTTTTTAGAGACATGTTTCAGACATCTAAACAGATATGAGGATTAAGGAAAACAGTACGGATCAAGGAAAAAATAACAGAAAACCTATTACACAACACCTGGTGATGGAAGTTTGGCAAGCCTGTAGACGGACAGGGCATTACTGAAGCAGATTAGAAGCAACAGAACGTATCGGATTGTTGACACCTAATTACTGTAGCCTACTTAAGATAGGAAATATCCTAATAAGAGTTTAAATTAAAATGATATATTATCTTACATTTTGGATCTATTGCTGCCATAGTGAGTATGTCCATAGTTACTGGCTAGTCCCTCCCAGGGATAAGATACTGGTACATTACCTACCCTGTTGCTGTCTGTGACTTTTCAAATCATTGCTCACGCATAACAGAAATTGACCACATTCAGTAAATTGAGCATCTTTTCCCTTCTGTACTCACATGAGCTGAATCGGCTTTATCTCTGGGGGAAAGCAGCTCTGTTTACATTTACTGACAGGTGTGTATAAAAGCCTAATGTCAAGAAATCCATTTGCTCTTCAATAAAAGTTATCATAACGTCTGAAACGCCTGATTTATGGAGAACCTGCTTCCCCTGGATGGCCTGCCGTGTATAGTTAGAAACCCAAGACAGGTCATGCAACTTACACCAGGGGGGATAATAATGTCTCTCAGATGAGGCTCCTTGACAACGCCCGTTCTCCTTATTTAAATGATGAACACGATTGGTGGAAAGTGCAGGCTGTAACCCAAACACACAAAGGAAATGACAAACACACTGCAAGAATAATAAGGCAAAGACTGACAGGTATCACGCCCTGCTTGCTGCGAACTCCTGGTCTTAGATTTACGTATTTAACCTTCACAAAGTAGATTTGATAAAAAGTCCAGATGGTTACGAGACAGAAAAATGAAAATGTTTTGTGAAGCCTGTTCTGATAAGGGAGCCTGCCTCTCGGTGCTGGCATGGCCGTGCCCTTCTGATTGGGGGCTGCCCTGCACCACCCACCCTGTGTCAGCCCCACGCCACATGCCCAGGGGCAATACATCACCCGAAGATCACCTTCAGCTTGCAACTTGCAAAACTCCAGAGCAGCCAGACCCCTCTGCTGTGTGCAGATGCATCCGTCACGTCACCGCAAACAAAGGCTCTGCTAAGGACCCACGGGGAGCTGGGCCACGTGACAACTGACACCCAGCGGGGTCAGCCAACGCAGGGCAGCAGTTTCTGGGGAGCTGGGGGAGGGCGCTGTTCATGTGGGGAGGAGGGACATTCCTGGAATGCATGCAGGAGAGATGAAAATGCAACTCCTTTTTGCGTGCAGGGATTGAGAGACAACACAATGAAACTCACAACAGGCAGAGAAGCAAAATGAAAGTTTTTTCACACAAATTTTTTGGGGAGGGAGGGGGAAAAATGATCATGTTTTTGGGGAAGGCCTAGGAGCTAAGAAGGGTGGCCCTATAACTTGAATTTGCTGAATTCATGGAATAATAACAGAAACTTGGTATGAATTTTTTTAGGGAATTAATGAAACGGTGGACCTCAGAGAAGGCAGGGCTGGGAGGGGCTCCTGGATGACCTCGTCCTGCCAGACTGGATATTTGTTTGTTTGGTTTTGGTTTTGGTTTTGGTTTTGGTTTTGGTTTTCTTTGCGGTACGCGGGCTTCTCACTACTGTGGTCTCTCCCGTTGCGGAGCACAGGCTCCAGACGCGCAGGCTCAGCGGCCACGGCTCATGGTCCCAGCCGCTCCGCGGCATGTGGGATCCTCCCGGACCGGGGCACGAACCCGTGTCCCCTGAATCCGCAGGCGGACTCTCAACCACTGCGCCACCAGGGAAGCCCCAGACTGAATATTTTTAAGGCCATTAACTCTGAGCACTATTATGCTGAGATCTCTCTCAGACGTATCCTCTCTCCAGGATGGAGTCAGACAGTCACCTGCCTCTAATGCCTCCTGGACTTGAGCCCCAACCTCCTCCACCCAGCCTCACCTTTTTACCTAAAGCATTTGTCACACCCGGTTTCCTGCAGAAGTTGCTTCACGTGGGACTCTGGCCCATCCTGCATCCTGAGCCCTGCCTGGGACCCTGCAGGGTCAGTGCTGGTCAGTATCACCTGTGTCACATGCAGGGTTAGCATCATCTACCTCACAGTATAGGGTCACTCGTGCTTTCATCCGTCTCACACTGTAGGGTCAGTATTGACTAGAATCTTCTGCATTATACTGAAGGACCAGTATTGATTGGTATCATAAGCCTCCCACTGCACGGTCAGTACTGGTCTGCACCCACAGCCTTTAGCAGGCCAAAGGTGAGAATTCTTCTAATTCTTTGTGCCATCATTTGCCTGCCTGACTGCAACCCCGAGGGGATAATTTACAGAAGTTTAAAAACTGAAATGACGTCTTGGAATCTGGAAATGTATAGTAGTTAATAGAATCCCCTCACGCATTAAGGACTAGAAGGGATTTGATGTTTGCTTGGACCTGCCAGTGGAGGAAGAAGTGAAATGCCTGAGAAGAAGGAAGAGCTTAAAACAGAAGAAGAGGCATTCGAATCTTGGATGAAAGTGGAATCGCGTCTGCCTGGGGTGAACGGAGAATTATCATCAGCAGAAAATCTGAGACATTCTTGGCAAGGAGATCCCTGAGGCTCCACGTGAGCCCCTGGCCTGTAGCAACCATCTCATGATGCGATACCGGCTCTCTCAGCAGGAAAACGCCATCCTGAGGCCGGCCTTTGGCTCTGATTTCTCCCTGGATCTAAGGGAGGTCTTTGCAGCCCTTGAAGTATTGGTTTATATCTATCTAGTTACCTTCATAGGAACGGAACCTGCCTGCTTAGTGATTTCTGTCTGACTCAGTGTTAAACCACTTTGGTGTTATTGATGGTTATGATGTTTATAGTCCCGAGGATGACTCCTCACATCCTCATATTCCCTGCCCACCCTGTTCTATGAATACTGTAGAATTTATAAAACTTTGCTGCTCCGTTCCAAATCATGAGCTCACAAAACAAGGAAGGGTGTTATAAAATACGGATAATTATGAAGCAGTTTTCCAAATACACTTCATCCTGTCTTTACCATAGGCTGGTCCCCTTGCAAAGTGGCTGCCAGCTGACCCACCGCTGCAACGTGACTGTCTGAGAGGAGGAAAGCACACGTTTAATTGTGGGTCCCAGGGATACTGCCCGGCTTGGGTGAGCAGCTCAGCTGGGCAGCCTCAGCGGAGCCCTCCAGAGAAGGGGGTGTGTCAAAGGGTAGATGCAACAGGTGTAGCACCTGCAAAGCCTGCAGACTCCACCTGAGGTAACAGTGGAAAGCGCTCGGTATCTGACATGCGTTCCAGACCAACGCAGTCCAGCGGTGCTAAGTAATGCTGCACAGTCCTGCCCGCTGATGGCGTGTGCTGACGTCTGCAAAAACTGGGTCTCCCTACCCCGCTGCCCACCGTGCTCGGCGCTGAGGCCCTATCGCCTTAGGCAGTCAGCTCTGGAGGCTGAGGAAATGAATAAGTGAATGGATGCCACTTCCCGCCAGTTTGAATTTGTAACTACTGGCACACCATTCACAACTTTTTACAACTGAAATTTCCTCTGTCACTGTTACACATCCCAGGCTGCATTTTGTTTTAGATTTCAGATGATTATTGCTATTGTTTCGGTTAATATCCCCAGCTTCTTGAAATGTTTTTGTCGCATGACATAATGGGCATGACCAATGGATGATAATGAGGTTCCTTCATGTTGGTTACAAGGCACATTAGACCCGTCTGAACTCAGCGGAGGACTCAGAAGAGAAAAAACTGAAACATTAGGGTTGATCTAAGCATTGTTTTTTGCCCATCCATTCCAATTTTTGAAAAGTTTCTGGTAGTATCCTTGAAAATTTTACATACATCCTGAACGTGTGTCTGCCAGATACTGGTAACCCAACGTGATTGAGAATGACCTGGATATTAAATGTCAGATACCAAGGTTAATCATGGGAAATCTGATAAAACCCTAAACTGTGTTTGGAGAGGGGAGGGAAGACAGCCTTTTTGACATGAAAATGGCTCAGATGCCTTTACTCTGTCAATCAAAGATGCTCTGAATGGCCTGGAATACATTTGCCATTAGTAGCTCTGCTGTGGGCACCAGCTAGAGGACATTGTGTTTTCAAATGTAAATATCTCTGGCATTTCAGACATGTTATAAATTTTGTTTTCCATCTTAATGTATCCAAGATCACCAATATCTGCCGTTACCATAGTTCTAACAATTTTTTTTTTTTAACCCTGTGATCATGGCAAAATGATGATGCATTTGTTAGGATCTGGTTTTCTTTGTGACCCTTGTGCGTGGAGGAATTAGCATATGCCAAAAGTGTCAGGGTCCTGTTTGCTGTCAGGGTGCCACCCAGGTCTCCCTCAAATGCGCTCCAGGGATGATTCCCATGGTCTGAGTCATTCTGCCACTATTATCATTTCTAAAAATAGCTCAGCATCACACATCCCAGGATTGGGAGGCTGCTCAGGATTGCTTTGCAAAGTAAATGGCTATTTTTTGTGCGTAAAACTGCCAATCAACAAGGCGGCCTGTGACCCGCTCTTACTAACCAATGCTATTTCTTAAAGCAGTGTAAAACTTACATGTGGGATGTCAAATAACCCTCTTGTGACATCTGTCATCCTTATGTCCAACACACATCCTCCTGACAATTAATTTATTTAATTTCAGGAGTGTGTTCTTCCTCTCCTAGAATCAAATAACTTCAATAATTAGCTCTACAAATGGCAGCTTTGGGGTCTTCAAGAGAGAGATGGAGCAGACAGGTACTGGGCATCCAAAAGAAAATCCAACATGGATATTTTTGTTTTGTTTTGTTTTGTTTTTGTTTTTTTGCGGTATGCGGGCCTCTTACTGCTGTGATCTCTCCCATTGCAGAGCACAGGCTCCGGAAGCGCAGGCTCAGCAGCCATGGCTCACGGGCCCAGCCGCTCCGCGGCATGTGGGATCTTCCCGGACCGGGGCACGAACCCGTGTCCCCTGCATTGGCAGGCGAACTCTCAACCACTGTGCCACCAGGGATGCGCAACAACATGGATTTTTAAAGAAGGAAATGTGTTTAGAATGTGTGCACATTTTACAATTCACAATAGCAAAGACACAGAAACAACCTAAATGTCCATTGACAGAGGAAGGGATAAAGAAGATGTGGTACATGTATACAATGGAATATTACTCAGCCATAAAAAAGAATGAAATAATGTCCCGATGGATCATTTGAACACCCATCACAGAAAACTCTGGAACCTGTGTTTTAGAGAGAAGATTTAACCAGAAGCAAATGAGATATTATTCAACGCTTTCGTATCTGGAAGTATGTAACGTTTTCAGAGGCGAGCTACACTCCTTGGACAAACCAGTCGATCCATCTGTGACCACGTGGTGCGGTTCTTCTCCTGGAAGATGAGGTAACTCTTTGAGAGTCAAGGGTCTGTTAGATTCCTGAGCCTGCCAGACTCCTGGAGGTCATCTGTGTCAGTCACATTGTTCTGCTTCAGGTCAGGTCTCTGCTAATGGGGAGATCTGCACTGTCCCCTCCAAACAAGGGCCATGATACAAAATAAAACAGTTCCTTCACTTTGTATAAGGCTTTTGCACTTGTGGGCTGGGGGATGTGTTTTATTAGCTTATTACCCACCTGGCACTTCAGACAGCCTGACCCCCTACACTGCAGAGAGCAATTAAATGGGAAAGTCTCTGAGGATCACTTTAAGAAATGAATGTTCCGGTGCAGGGAAGTGAAGGTGATATAAATACACGTTTCACATAGACGGTGGTGAGCGTGTGTGTCCTTTTCTTAAGGCACGGATTTGTGCAGATTCGTATACCTGCAACCCATGAAATGACTTGGGGCTCTTCTCAAGATCAATGTGTACATTTCCTTCTGTTAACTATTGAGGCTAATGTAATAATGTGATTTTATGACTTGTACTTTGGGAATGATTGATTTGTCTTTTTATAAGGACCATGAAAATCATGTATTTTATTCCAGTGTTCCATTTCACGTCAGTGCCTTTCCACTCATAGAAGGGAACCCACCCTGCTTGAGGATGAGGATTTGGACACCTGCACCCACCCACTCAGACAAAGGCTGACACTCACGTGGTCCATTTAAACTCTCAAATAGTAGAAAACACTTGCGATGTCAAGGATTTCTCTACAATTTCATGATAAGTTAACCTAAACTTTTCAGAGAAGAGAAAATAAAATAGATTTACTATGTGCTATAATTGGGCCCAGCTTTCAACCTATTACTTCTTCTGAGTAATGAATAGCATGTATCTTTCCCAGTGAAATTAAGGATAAAATCCAGACCTCCTGAAACATTAGCTCCTCCTTCTACCTGAACTGAAGTTCACCTTTCTCCCCCAGGCTGCTCTTCTAGAAAGGAGTATTGATCAAACCGTTTTAGTACCAAATTGATTCACTCAACTCCAGAGACATAACAGTTGTAGCTCTATGAAAAACACCCAGCTCTCATGAATTAAATGTATTTTTTATACAAAAGTATTATTACTATGGAAAATGCCCAAATTAAAGTAATTTTGTGACTTTCCTGTATTTTTTTCTTTGACCATCTCAATAAATCAAAAGTCATTGTTTCAAAATCCTGTTTGTTAATGTTGGAATTTTATTTATTTTCTACAGCTGAAATTTATTTACATTATTTATATATGCATTTCAAAGGCATTTTATTTTGTAGGACAAAAAAATACTCAAAGCAATTATCCCCCAGGTATAGTTTCTGAATATTATGTTATAAATAAACCTTGTCTATTTATACTGTCCATAGCTAATAATAGCTTTTACAGAATTTCTTCTTATAGTAGCTATTATTAACAATGGAAAAAATAGTTTGAAACTAGTTAGGGTATTTTTTCTGAGAATTCCTATGTACATAGGAATTCATATATACATATGTTAATGAATTAACACAGGTGAAACACTGAAAACACAGGGGATGTTTTATGGATTCTTTATTTCTCTTACCTTTTTTCTTTAGCAAGGGGTAGTTTTTCATTTATTGCTTTTGGGATGAGAGAGAGAAAGAAAGACGGAAAAGGTGGGGGGCACAGTGATAAATGGGGCTGAAGCAATTGAAAAGTCGTCAGTTGCATAGCTTAGCTTTCTGGTCACTCAGAAAGGAGTAGAAATGAATCACAGCTATATTTCACTCACGTCAGAATCACTCAAATTGCTTAGAAAATCCAAGGCACGTGCAGTGTGAGCAGCTTTGCACCCTAGTGGCTGCAGGGTCACCTGCCCCATGTGAGGATGGTTTGAGGGGCAGCTGCCCAGACTCACCGTCATCTCATATAAAGAACTGCAAGGAAGAGTTAACCAGTTTTCAGACATTTTCCACAGAAGCGAATTTCTGGAACCAACTTCTTTTGCTCCAGCTATGAGCTGTGTAGGCTGGCAAATGCATCAAAGTTTAGTTCCTGGGAGAGCTCATAGGGATCCAGATGAAACACCACCCATGGTGCCAAGGACAGCTGCATGCAGATGGAAGAATCTCTGCATTTGCAGGAGATGAGGTCAGGATGGGGGGGCAGCAAAACTAGCCCTGGGACCTACCCGGGCTGAGATGACTCCCAGGGGAAGCTTCTTGGGGAAAGTTTATGACTCTCTCTCCTTCTTCTTCCCCTTCCCTCCTCCTACTTCTCCTTCTAATTCTTCTAATTCTCTGTCTCCTTCTCCTCCCCTCCGTCTCTCCCCTCCAAGCCCTCCCCCTCTTCCTCCTCCTTCCTATTCTTTAAAGTTAAATTGGAAAAAAAATCATGTGATTGAATGAACAATGTCCATAAAAATACCTTCCTTCCATATGGGGAAGCTTGGATCGACCCCTGTTGCCTCATGCTCTGCCCATGTTGTGCTCTCCCCTAAAGTTCTAACACACGCACCCTCATGCTCTTTTCCATCCTTTTCCAGTACCTGCACATCACGGGATAGGGAGGTGATGGGTAGATACAGCGAGTTCCTCTACAGCAGCCCTACAAAGGAATATGCTACAGTTTAGCAAAACAAACACACAAAACACTTTCAACTCTAAGCGAATAAAATTTTAAAACATTTTAGTTCTATAATCCTATAAATTGTCATCTATTATAATGATGAAAATTAAGTGGTGAACCATAGTTAATATTTACTTACCAATTTGTAAGTAAAAAGACATGGATCCATTGTCATGTCACCACTTTTATATAATAATAGTTAGGCTACATAACCATAGCTCTGATGGAATCTGTATCTATCTCATTCCCATAGTGTTTTCTGATGATTCCAGTTGGTGTGGCCCATGAAGACAACAGTGTTTTTTCAGATAATGTGCAATCAGTATCTCCTAGATCGTATGATATATTCTAAGTGCGATCCTTCCAATTAAAAAAAAGTAGTCTGCATAGGATTTTTTCAAATATGTGGATGGAAATGTGTGGGACCTACTTATCTTATTCAGAAGAGACATTAAGTGAAGTGTGGTACTGATATGGAATATATGCCTTTCTACACAGCGTGGAGAGGAGATGTAGACATTTCACAGGAAAGGAAATGATCTATATATTTTTCCTGGCATGATTTGCTAACTGTGGGAGTCTTGTTGAATTTTACTTAGTCCATTCATTGAGGAAATAGTTTCCCAAAAGAGATCATTTAAAAATTAAAGAAATATTTGTCTTTCTCTGTCTAACTTACTTCACTTAGTATGATAATCTTTAGATCTGTCCATGTTGCTGCAAATGGCATTATTTCATTCTTTTTTAAGGCTGAGTAATATTCCATTGTGTATATGTATATGTGTGTGTATATATATATATATATATATATATATATATATATATATATATCACATCTTTTTTATCCATTCCTCTTTCGATGGATACATATGTTGTTTCCATGTCTTGGTTATTGTGAATAGTGCTTCTATGAACATTGGGGTGCATATATTTTTTCAAATTAGAGTTTATCACTTACATGTGGCATCTAAAAAATGATACAAATGAATTTATTTGCAAAACAGAAATAGATTCACAGACATAGCAAATTTTTCGTTACCAAAGGGGAAGGGGAAGGGGATGGGGATGGATAAATTAGGAGTTTGGGATTAACATGTGCACACTACTATATATAAAATAGGTAAACAACCAGGACCTACTGTATAGCACAGGGAATTATACTGAATATCTTGTAATAACCCATAATGAAAAAGAATAGATACATGTATATAGATACATGTATATATATCTATAGATACATGTATATGTATATGTATATATATATATATAACTGATACATGTATATATATATGTATATATATAGATACATGTATATATATATATATATATATATATATAACTGAATTACTTTGCTGTACACCTGAAACTAACACAACATTGTGAATCAACTATACTATAATTAAAAAAATAATAAAATAAATTTTATCTTTTATCTTTCATTTTGTAGCTGAGAATGTCCAGTTTTAGAACAGGAATAAACTGAACACAGGACAGGAGAGAAGCATCTCAGAGGACCCTTCCTCAGGGACTGAGAGACAGAAGCACCCACCTCTGAGCATCCCTGCAGGGCAAGAGAGAGGAGGGCTCTGGGAGATGAGGGCAGAGCCCCGCAAGTACCAGGAGGGGCAGCCAGGGCAGTGGAGCGCTTGCATCTGGAAGACAAGGAGGGGAACCATCAGTGATGGCCTGGACGTGACGAGCCCTTCCGTGTGCTGGTCTCAGAAGTCACTGGCGGCTGAGGCTCGGGACCTGTGTTAGTGAAGAGGCCATTGTGCTTCAACCCTTGAAGAAGCTGTGTTCATAGGCCACGATTTGTCAGCACAGACTCTGTGCAAACCCTGAGTGAGATGAGGGAAATAACCCGCTACAGCTCCACCTCACCCTGCTGCCTGTCTCTGGGTGCTCAGGGACCTTAGTCCCAGCACATTTTACTTAAAATATGATTATTTTGATATTAGATTTTTTTCAAGAATTATAACAATTCATATCTCTTCTACAACTGCCATAACCACAGTGACTTCTGACACAGCTTTATGTTTATGGATTCAGGTCTCAATACCAATTTCTGTCACCAATTTAACCTGCTCAGTTTGGCTGACACAGGGTGAGTCCCCAGTAGACGTTAGTTGAAAAGTCTTCAGGACTAATTGATCTTATAAAGTATATATTTTTTCTACTTATTTGTTGGTCACTCAATTTTGTTTTAGTCACTTTCTTCATCTGGTGTTTGACATGTGGACATAATTAAGTTGGCTTTTAGATTGTGTGCCTTACCTTAAAAAGTCTGTTCCACTCTGGGATTGAAAAATAAATAAATCCATCCATGCTTTCTTCTAAAATTTATGATATTATGCCATTTTTAACATTTTAATCATGACCTATGAGGACTTTTCTTTTTCTTCCCCATCTTCTTCCACCTTCTCTACCTCTACTTCCTCCTCCTCCTCCTTCCTCTTTTGTTTTCCTTTTTTTGATATAATGAGAAAGAGGGTATCGCTGGGCAGAGCCCAGACCACTGGCCACTGGGAAAGGACAGAGTCTCCAGGCTTCCCAGGTCGGAAAAGCCGGATGGTTGACAGCAGGATGGAGGATGATCAACACACACCTAACTGGATGCAGGTAGCTGGCCCAGGGGTCTTGATCTTGGACAATGGTTGCATTGTTTCTTTGAAGAAGTAGCCACTTCTGCTCCTATACCTTGTCAATTATTTTATATCTTCTGCCTTCTTCCCATTTTCATTCATGTGTATTTCATCTTCAAGTCCTTACATATGTTCTGGGCCTTTAGAAAAATGAGAAGGAAAATCAAGTCTCACTCTGAGAGGATGCAGCACCCACCACGTGGGAAGACCACCTGCAGGTCTGCATCATGACATGCATTGTCTGAGACTGAGTGTCATGGGGAGCTCGCTGTGGGGCACATCCCAGAGTCCCTGCCCCATCTTCCCCTCTTACACACCCCTCTCCACCCCTGCAGGTCTCCCTAAGGTCGAGTCCAGCACTCGCCAGAGTACGGCAACACCTCAGCCCCTGGTTTTAATCTGCTTTCCCTCTAAAGAGGGGCTTCGGTGCGCTAAACAAGAACAGGAGTAAGGAATAGCACCATCCCAGCCCTGCCTTAGGGCACAGGATCTGCAGACACAGACAACATCTCAAGGTGAAGCACTTTGTCTTTTGCACCTGCAGGGAGCTAACGGGTCTTTTCCTTTTCCACTGGTTTCCCGATCACCTCCAGGAATGCCAGGCTCCAGATGTTAGCACCGTTTGTTCCCCCAGGCAAAAGTCAATCTCTCCTCCATCTTCCCAAAGGCCCTCTTCTTCATCTCAGCTTGGTGTCTCAGGGCCAGAAGGGCTGTGGGAATGTGTTTAGCCCAAGGAAGGGGGAGCAGAGTGTGAACTCCATCCTGTCCCATTCACACAGAAATGTAAGTGGAGAGATGGGTGAATGGGTGGGGGCATAGACAGATTACTGCAGTATTTTGATTTGTTCTTTACCTATTTGCCAAAAGATTAAGGATTTATGGACCAGCCTGTATAACTTTATAACAAAAAAAGAGGTATCACCTGCCGTAAGTGGAAGATAAATACAAGAGCAAATACATCAAAGAAGGTGGTCATGCCTTCAATCTACTCCCTACCGCCGATGGGGATTGTACCTGCCTGACAAACTCTGATCAACAGGAAGAAAAAAACAAAAAACAGGATTCTTCTTCTCCTTGGAGTTATTCAGATTTTAGCATTTCATAGAGGGCTTTTTTCTATAATTTCAGAGCTGGTATAAAGGGATACATGGAGATGTGTCATTTTCCTATTCTAAAAAAAGACAGCAATGCCAAAAGTTTTGACAAAATGTTATTTTTTCCCTGGAACCAAACTTAAGTTTGTGTTCTTGGTATACAGTGGACAGTATCATCAAGTAGTATTTTACAAAGGTTATAAAGATACTGTTTGAAGTTGAGATTTTTATAACAAGCATTGATAGAAGTAAGGGGTGTAGGTGATGGGGTGTAGACAGCTTGTTTTCTGATAACTTACCTTTATACAGTTACAAACGATAAATGACTAGCCTGACCATTAAGTTGTGTCTCTGAAACATTGATTTTCTCTATTAAACTTCTTTCAGTGACTAGATCCTGGTCAATTCCTGTTCAAATGTTTTATGGTGAGTGAATATTTGTTCCCCTACAATTTTTGTGTTGAAGCCCTGACTTCCCATGTGGCTGTACTTGGCAATGGGACCACTAACAAAGTAATTAAGGTTAAGGGTGGGGCCCTGATCGAGTAGGATTAGTGTCCTTGTTAGAAGAGGAAGTAGAGAGCTAGCTCTCCAGGTGTGCCCTGAGGACAAGCCCTGTGAGGGCACAGTGATAAGGTGGTCATCTGAAAGCCAGGAATAGAGCTGTCCCCAGAAATTCAACTCCAATGGAACTTTGATCTTGGACCACTAGCATCTAGAACTGTGAGAAAATGGATTTCTACTGTTTGAGCCATTCCATCTGAGGCATTTTTACAGTGACCTGAGCTGACTGGTACAGTGAACAGACAGAGTGTTATTTATCCATCTTTTTGCTTATCCATCTCAGACACTGGGAGGTAAGATCCTTGTGGCGGAGGTTTGGGTCTTATTTGCTAATTGAGGAATCCTCAGTGTCAAGAATGCAGCTTGCACCTGGGTGATGCTCCGTGTTTTTTAAATAAATGGATCTTCCAGGACCACAGCCTGATCCTCCTCTGAATGTGCTCACTGGGGCCCTGAACCATCCCTGACAGCCTCTGCTCCAGCCTGCCCTTCACCTTCTGGGTCTGTTTCTGCCAGAAGCTCTTCCTTCGGTTTCCTACCTGCATTGACACTTGGTATTCTTTCCCTTCCATTTCCATTAGATTATTGTTGCTAAAGGTCCCCTTGTCACTGTCATCAGATTTCAGCTGTAATCAAGAACCCATTCTTAGACACATATTTGTCATATTTTATAAGTTCTTTAAGAAGTTACTGATATGCGGCCTGTTCTTGAATCTGGCTCTGCCACTTGCTACAGACCTAGAAGTTAAGTTACTTAATCTCTGCAGCCTCTCATCTCCAAGATGAGAGCTTCTGTCACTTCCTGGATCCGCAGGTTAAACGGTGTTTCACTCGTCTGCAGCCTGATCCTGTGTATGCATAGCAAGCAGGGGACTCCAAAAATGTTGATTCCCTATAATTCTGACCCTCTTTTCTCACCATTTTTATATCTTCTCTTAAGAAGCCACGTGTTTGCAATATCGAAGCTGAACCTTAATGAGTTAGGTACTGTTGGGTGTCACCTGGCTGGCAATTCAGGAAACAAAAATGTCTTATCACCTTGAATGTGTTACTGGATCTTCAAAAAGTGAACTCTTACCATCAGAAAATAATTTACATATGAAAACACTTAAACAATCCTACAGGTGAAGTACTGACACTTCTCTTTAACAGAGGGAGACACCTGGCTAGGTGCAGGGAAGCACAGTAAAAACAAGAACAAAATCACAGTCCTACCATGTGCACTAAGCAGGGTGGTGGAGTGAGGGTGGGGGAACGTCTTTCTCCTGCCTCTGTTCCCAATTTCTTCATCACGATCTTCAGAGGCAGCCACTCTTCCTCCAGGGGCATCGTGATCCTCAGAGCAGAAAGGCAAAGAAGGAAAGATAGTTACTATTCATTATTCATTCCTTTTTCTTTACTTTCAAAAATAAATGTGAGTTCCATGTGAGGGAAGCATGGAGCGAGCTTCCCGTGATGCTGACTGAGAAGAGGCGAGCTGGGGACTGTGTGAGGGCCTCCAGTCCCACCCCAGATCCCGTAGGTGACCTAGGAGGACGGGGGAAGAGGGGAGTTGGGGATAGGGCTGAGGACACTCAGGTCAGCACACCCTCGGCCCAGCTAACTGGATGAGGAACTGCCTTCCCAACACAGATGGAAGGCTGACAGGTGTAGAAGGGGCACTTCTGCCCTGTCCGGGTCTCAGGAAGGCTGCCCAGAGGGGAACCAGATCCTTTAGTTACAGGTACAGGTGGTGATGTATCATCATGTACAATCAACAAACACGCAAAGTAAGGGCAGCAGGTGGGCAGTGGGAGCTGACCAGCACATCCCAGGGAAAGAAGGCTCTGGGAGAGTTTTACCGTATTCTGAACTCAACTCTTATAGGACAACTGGAACGTTACAGATGTACCCAAACCTGTGCTACAGACTGAAGTCACCATCACCAACCCCATTAGCAAGGAGCAGGCAAAACCTTAACAGACAGCGGTGCTTTCCTCCATAATAATTATCTCATTTCAGCGATAATGGTTGTTCCCCTGGATGGCCCCATGTGGTCTTCGTCCTGAGAGCTTGTCCGTGTCCATTACCTAGTTAATATTGTCATGGTCCTCTGAGCACAGTGGTCCACCGGAATGGCCTTTTGGCTGCCACAGTTTTGCAGCTATTGATTTTCTGGTTGGACTGGGGAGAGAGGGGTTGCGAGTAAGATCTGTCCCACTGACTTCATTGACATGTATCATTCCGTATGTTTGGCAATGACTCAGAAGTTCAGGTCAGGCACACACAGCCCCTGCCATTGTCAATGTAGGGAAAGTTCAAGAACTGGTGACCAGACCCCAAGAGCACCCACGTGGTGCCAGTAGCATCCACCTGGAGGTTAAGACACTGGAGCGACCACTGCTGGGAGCTCTCAAAGGGCGTGTAGGCAAAGTGCCTGGGAAACCATGAGCTTGGAAGAGGTTGTGACTGTTCTATCACGTGTGATTGTTTGGGACCAGACCCAGCTAGTGCAACCTGCATTGACCATCCGACAAACATCCCTGTCATTTGATATGCCTGCGTCCTTTGCTGTGGCTTTGAAGAGAGACTTCCTGTAGATGTCACACCCGCCTGAAGGTGCTGGAATTTTGGAGTTTGTTTCCTACTGTCTGAAGCACACATACAAACAGTAATAGTGACAAGACATGTTGTTTATCCCTTTCTTTGCTGAATTTACATTTACTCTCTCAGGTAAACTCTACGAGGAAGGTGTTAATATTGTCCAGTTGTTCAGATGAAGGAACTGATGGTTTCTGATGGTAACAAATGGTGGACTTAGACCTAGAACGTTCCACACCTCTCCCTCATGTATCGGAGCAGAGAGGGTGGTGAAGGCAGGTGCTGGCGTTGCCTTTGTGCGCCTGGAGACAAGCCATCCTGTGGGAAAGCTGAGCTCAACGCTGTGTAGGGCAGAGGCTGGGATGCTGCTGCAGCCTGTCTGTGTCTGGCTCTTCCAGACCTTGAGTTTTCTGATACGGCTTGGCAGCTGTATCAGAGAATGGAGCGGCATCTATGGAGAAAGAGAGGAGAGACACATTTGTCCAAATGGGCAGAAATCTCTACCCCAGCCAGGAGATAGGACCAGAGTCCTTGTGTATCAGCGTGGCACCCTGTGATGAGCTGACCTGATTTGGGAGGAATCAAATAAAGTTCAAAGGGAGTTCTTGATAACTTCCTGACATCTTCCACAATGATGGTGCTCAGAATTTAAAAACACTGTTGGCAGACTGCACCTTTCATTCAGCATTAAAATACCACGTGGGAGAGTGATACGGCCCATCTCTGGCCAGAAGTATGTATGCAGGGAATCAAGATGCCATTGCAGGGGATGCACAAAAACCAAGGCCTGTTGATCCAGCCCTGGAAGCAGATGCCAGCTGTGGGCAGTGGTGTGAGGCTGTGAGAGCGAGCTTAAAGGTCTAGGGTGAGATCTGCTCACTTCTCCAGTAGGTTTATACCACACTTAAAGAACTAGACAAAGTTTGACTGGGAGGATGAGAAGGAGGGGCTGCTGAGCGTCACTGAAGGCCACCCCGTGCCCCCGGGCGAGCTCTGAAGGTGGGAGGAGCCTGCTGTCAGGAGGACAGTAAGCAAAGAGCTGAGGAATGCGGGCCTGAGGGGAGCAGCGGGCTCCCCCTGCTTCCTGATTGACTTGTAGACAGCCAGGCTCTCCTGGCAGAGATTTTGAAGCATGTGGGCACATGGAGGGATGTTTCTGTCCAAGATGTGAGTGAGCCCATGTGGACAACTCTTTGAAAGAATGGTCATGGCAGTCGGGGCTACACCAAACCTTGGATGTGCCGTCACAGTTACTGACGAGAAAAGTTGTTTTGACAAGTTCAAGATCCTTCACATCTAGCCTCCTCTTCAGGTCTGAGGCATTTGCTATCAGGATGGGATAGAGACACCGACGCGGCCAAGATAACATAAAGCAGGGCCCTTCCTGGGGCATAAATCTCAATGAGAACTTGGGACACATTCACTGGATTTCATCACAGTGTCTTTTTTTTTTTTTTTTAAGCCCCTGTAACTTGTATGATTAAGGTACTTTCTCCTGACCTTGGGACCTGTCAGGAATCAGTATGCTGCCTTAAAATGATTTCAGCTTCAAAACATTTGACCTATGAATATGCTCATCATTTAATGGATTGTACAAAGACCTTCCCAATTTAATGATACATTACTCTTGGGCTGCCTCCTAGGCAACACTCAGGATATAGAGGAAGAGAAAAACTAAAGCCTGATGACACTACATGTAGTCATGCTGAAATAGTTCTTCTTGAACTCTATGCCGTCATAAAGAACACACTGTAATGGATGATAGAAGGAGGAGGGTGAAAACATTCAAAACCCACAAATACGGAAGGGCTGAATGCACTAAAATACCTACTCTGCTTATGTACATCTCCTAAGTCACTCTGCTTTCCATAAGATACTCTTTAAAAGCACCAAACAAATTAGCTGGCATGCAGCAGGCACTCAGTAAGCATGTGCTTGTTTTGAATAATTAATAATGCACAACACAATTCCGTTTGCTTGCCATTCTTGCCAAACATATATATGTTTTAAATTTTAGTATCTTGCTGCTAGGAACAAGATATACATTTTCATCAACAGGTAACTGTTTATTCGTTCTATCATATAGAACAAATTTAATTAACTGTGGCGTTCAAACTCATATTTACCGATGGCCAGATATACCCAATCATCCTAAATTGAGGAAACAAACAAGTCTACCGTTGGCAATGTATAAACCTTAACCAACAGATTTTCTGAAGTTGTTCTTTGTTTTCAATCTATTAGAGTTCTCCAGGAGGGTGAGTTCACAGCATGTTCAGTTAATGCATTTCCTCAGAGGACAATTGGATCCTTGGACCAGACCCTGAAAGGAAGGTGGGTGTGAGGGATCCTGAGGGTGAGGAGATCTGTTGTCATCTTGAAAGTTCTGGGGTGGGGGCGGGGAGGGAAATGGATGCCTTGACTTCCCTGAAGGGTGAAGAGTAAGGAAACCTATGAGCCCTGGGGGAAAATAGGATTTTGACAGGTCAACCCCAATTGGGAAGGGGATTTAAGAAACCAGCCAGCCTGCAATGATAGAGAGCAAATCGTGAGGAATAAAATCACACTGAAACATCATTGAAATATGAAACAAGGCAGGGGTTCATTTTTTTTTTTTTTTTGAATGGCTCAAATTTTTGAAAGCAGAATGACAGATTAGAGGATATTGCCAAATACCGAATCTAAGCCACCATACCGTCTTGAGTCATGCCGTGGAATCACTGTGAATATTGATGGTCCCTATTTTCCTTTTCTGGCCTTCAGCGTTTGCTTTTTTATGATCTTTTATTCTGATCACCTGAGCTAGCAAAAATGAGTATGTGCAGAACAGCATTAAGTTATATTTTCCTCATGCACATCACTGTGATAATGCGTGAAGCCAAGATTGAAAACTGATTGAAAAAGTACTACCAAAAATACCACATCTGCTCAAAACCCTTTAAAACGCCAAACATTTCCCCGACACCAGATAATTGAAAAATAAAGCACAAAAGTCATCTGTCATGATGTCTTTAAAAATGAAATATTTGCAATCCCGTTCCCATCAGTGTCTGCAGCTGTGTATCCCTCAGTCTGAAGCCAGGGGAAGCAGAATACTCCTTTATATTAATGGCATTCAGCTTTTTAGGACCATTTCCTCTTGGTTCTTTCTTTCTTTCTCTATAAATTTTTATTTTATATTGGACTACAGTTGATTTACAATGTTGTGTTAGTTTCTGGTGTACAAAAAAATGATTCAGTTATACATAGACATGTTTATTCTTTTTCAGATTCTTTTCCCATTTAGGTTATTACAGAATATTGAGCAGAGTTCCCTGTGCTATACAGTAGGTCCTCGGTGGTTCTTTAAGTTCACCACCATTACGTTACATCACTTTCAGCATTTGCAAGCAGTGAACCCCCCAAGAGGGAAAATCCTGGGATGCCCAGTGGAGTACAGTCTAGGATGAAATAGCAGCAGAACTGGTAATATATGAACACAAGTATCCCTCTGAAATCATGTCAGACGGGGACAAAGTTCACACTGATTCTTAGACAAAGATTGGGAGAGAGTGTTGGGTTCTCAGCCAGCCCTGAACCTTTTCCTCCTCTGGATCCATTCAGGGTGATCATCATGTGTTAGCCCAGACAGTGCCCTTGCAATCTCAGGAGTTTATTGGGAAGATACCTGTCCAGGTGGAGGTCATGGCATCATCCTTTAAAATAAAGTCTCCGGCTTGTCTCACATTTATGTTCCTTCTTTAAATCGACTTAACTGAATGGTTCTGACCGGTGCCGTGACCACTGAAGCTGGATTGCTTCTCCCAAAGGTATGCTGATACCCTAACACCCAGTGCTGTGAACATGACCTTATTTGGAAATAGGGTCTTTGCAGATGATATAGTTAAGATGGGACCTTAAGATGGGACCCTAAGCCAATACGGTGTCCCCATAAAAATGGAAAATTTGGGCCCAGACATGCACACAGGGAGGACATCATGCAAAGATTGGAGTTCTGTGGCCACAAGCCAAGGGACACCAAGGATGACCAGCAGAAGCCAGTAGAGAGGCTGGGGAGAGATCCTCCTCAGAGCCTTCCGACAGACGCAGCCCTGTCGACACCTTGATTTTGGACTTTGGGGCCCTAGAGCTGTGAGGGGCTAAATTTATGTGGGACTTTGTTAGAGCAGCCCCAGGAAACCAATGCTCACGCTGCACAAGGAAACTCACGTTTAGCATTAGAAGGCTTCGTCCTGTGAGGCAGCGTCCATGGTATTCCCTGACTGCTTTGGGCTCCTGAGTGTGACCTGCACCCAGGACAGGAGAGAAAACTCAGTTGCCAGCTGATGGGCCCTGTCTCAGGAGCACTGGGCAAACCCCTCATTTCCCCAGAAAGTCTGTGTTGGGCAGAAACCCTCCCTCCACGACGTTCCTTCTTCTTATACAGGAAAAGCTCCTAACGGCCTCAGCATCCTTTGCCTTTCACAGCAATGGGGGCACCAGCCTCCTGAGAAACTCAGTTCCCTCGCTTATATCCTCACAAAAGTATGGCTTTCACTTGCCGAAAAGTAACTTCTGGTTTGTGAAAAGTCAAGGTTGCGCAGTTGCCTTCAACGGGTGGGCAAGCATCAGAACACGGTGGACGCAGGTACCTGGGATCCTCCGGCGGCTGAAGAACTTACGCTGCGGGGGCCTTTCTTAAACTGCAGAACGCACGCACAGCATTCCTCCTGCCCCCTGGAATTTGTCAATGAGGTAAATGACAGGCAATCTGGGAGGTATCACCTCATTCATAATTGAGGGTTACTTGATTGTTAAGACATGTTTGAAACTCACACACGAGAGCCTGGGTTCCAAAGCTCTAAAGCACATTAGGTCTCCATCTCCGTGACTGTCCTGAGCCAGAGAGATGCATGTGACATCGTGGTGATGCACGGGTGTCCATTTACAAGAACGTCAGGGTGCGGGGAGCTCTCACTGCCCGGTGATTGGGACCTGTCAACCAAATCCTAATTCTGATGGAGTTTTAGATGTAGGGATGTGGGCAGGCAGAGCTAAGGTGAATCAATTCCAGTGCTTTCTGTGTAAGAACAGTAAAGATTTTGTAAAAAGTCATCTTTGAAGGCAGAATATGAGTCTCTCACATTTTGCAAACCATATTTATCATGCCCGTGTAGAAGCAGCTAGAGAGACCCACTAGCAGGGTAGTTTAGATGAAAGATTAGCCTCATCAATTGGCTTTTGCAGTTACCTAATCGAAAGAAATAAATTCAATTTTCTTAAATGCACCTAGTGGGTTTGATCACCTCTCTCATATTTTAAAAATGTTCATGAACCCGAACATTCGTTTCAAGCAAATCTGATCTCACGCCACCTAAGATTGGCTAGAAACCAGGCTGAAAATGTTTCTCCTTCGCCAGCTGTTAGGTGAGACCTTGATAATAAATGATAAGGGTCCTGGGAGATGGATCACCTCCAGGGGTCCAGGGCCCAGCCAGCCCGATGCTGCACTCACTCTGCTGCCTGCAATTCCTCTCCTCCTCCTCTATCTGTTATCCATCTCATAAATCTGTCTTCCTAGATTACCTTCATGGTACTGAAACACCTGGTCAATTCCGAGGATGGTCCTGGAGGAGGGAAGGGATTTCAGTGGTGTTCAGCTGGTTGTTCTGGCCTTGCATGGTTCAGTACCAAAATGCATGTAGCCATCATTCACGTGTGCTTCTCCCATCACACTGGTCGTTGTGCAGCCTTTATTCTACTTCCAAACCACACCTGTGTTGATCTGGAACCCTAGCCGCTGATCAAAGAAGCAAACAATGAGCTTGGAGGAGCAAAAATCCACCCACTTTTAGAAGATACACATGTTCCTGGGAAGAGGGTCAGTGGCAGTGTCACTGCAGGTGGACGTTGTGTATATGGGTTCCACATCCACAAGATGATTCATGTTTGAATACACTGCACACAAGTACCTAGAGGTCAAGCTTATATGTTTCTCTATTTTTAAAAAATTTAACTAAGTGTGCTGTTTTTTACTTTTTTAATGGATAAAAATATACATGATTATATTATATGTAAAAGTTGCTGTCATTTGATGCATCTCTTAGTGGAGCTCAGTTAAGGCCTTAAACTGGTAAATTCCTCTCCAATTTTATTTTAAAACAAGGAATATTTAAACAAACTTGTAATAATGCATATGTGGGAAAATGTGTTTTTTTTTCTTTTCTTATTTGTCTCCCATGTTCGTTCTCCCCTCCCTTCATTTATATCAATTGATCTCCACTCAAACTAATGCATCTGTATTAGTTTCCTTTGCTGTGCAAAAAAAATGGCACAAATTTAACTTACTATGTTATAGTTTCCATGGATCAGAAGTCCAGGCCCAGCTCAGCTGAGTCCTCTGCTGAGGAAGATCTCCCAAAATTAGAATCCAGGTGCTGGCTAGGCTGCATTCTCATCCAGAGGCTTGACTGGGGAAGGATCTCCTTCTAATATCCTCAGTTGCTAGCAGAGTCCACTTCCTTTTGGCTGTAGAATTCATGGCAGATACTTCTTCAAAGCCAGGAAAAGGCAGTCTCTGTGGCTTCAAATGTCTCACCTGTGGACCTGCTTTAAAAGGATTTACCTGATTAGATCAGGTCCACCCAGGATGATCATCTTTTGATTAACATAACGTCAACAAATAAGGACTTTAATTATGATGCAAAATCCCTTCAGCTTTGCCATATAATGTAGTATAGTCAGGAGTGGTAGCTGATTACCTTTGCTATATTTTATCAGTTAGAAGTGAGTCACAGGACTGCCCTGGTGGTGCAGCAGTTGACTCTGCAATTCCACTGCAGAGAGCACGGGTTCTATTTCTGATCAGGGAACTAAGATCCTGCATGCCACATGGTGCGACCAAAAAAAACCAAGAAAAGTGAGTTCCAGGGCCCCCACTCATTCAGAAGGAAGGGATCCCACAAAGGCATGGACCACCTGATGCCCACAGTTTCCTTCCATGTGTCCTCATGTGTTGACAGGACCCCTCGTGTACAAACGTTACCTCAGGCACAGGCAGCGCCCCTGTCAATCACCATTGGCATTACATGACTCAAGGGCTTTTCCCTGAAGCACCCGTAAACTTTGCCTAAAGACTTTGGACCCTCATGAAGGCAGGCTGAAAGGAGGGGGACTTAGTGTTTGCCAGCAGGGTCTGCAGCCTAGACTGACAGTAACTGGTGGGTGGATGCCCCAGTGTCCCTGTCTTTGGTCGTGATGATGCAGGTTTATTCCTCTGTCATCCAGTTCCCAGCAGGACTGATCCCCAGTTTCCCAGAGGCAGCATCCTTGACAGTGTATCATGATTGGCTCCTCCCTTCCCTGTGTCACTTCCATACACCCCTATGGGGCGTTCCTGGGGTCACCTCCCAAATAAGACACCTGCCCCTTGGTCCTGGCTCAGCTCAGCATCTGGACCCCATGCAACACAGTGGTTATGTCTGTACAACCAGGTCCTGGAAGTATACCCTCGCATGGGTCAATAACTTTCCCAGGGCTGCCATACCAAATATCACAGACCTGGGGCTCAAAAAACAGAGATGCATCATCTCAGAGCTCAGGATCTGGAGACCAAGACCAAGTATGGGCAGGGCTGGTTCCCTCCAAGGCTGTAAGGGAGGCTCAGCTCTGTCCCCTCCCTTGGCATCCTTGGCGTCTATCTAACCTGCTTATAGATGCATCTCTGCCTCATCTTCACATAGTGCTCTCCCTGTGTGTCTGTGTTCAAATTTCCCCCTTTTTAATAAGGACAAAGCAGCTTCTTCAACAAATAGATTGAAAGGAAATTGAGAAAACATAGAGTGTCCTGCCTCTAGTTGTGAGGAGGGAACTCAAGCCAGGCCAGTCCTACTTCAGGAAACAAGTAAAAAACAAACAAACAAACAAAAGGTCAGGAAGAACCTAGGGGTAAGACAGAAATAAAGACACAGACCTACTAGAGAATGGACTTGAGGACACGGGGAGGGGGAAGGGTAAGCTGTGACAAAGTGAGAGAGTGGCAGGGACATATAAACACTACCAAATATAAAATAGACAGCTAGTGGGAAGTAGCCGCATAGCACAGGGAGATCAGCTCTGTGCTTTGTGACCACCTGGAGGGGTGGGATACGGAGGGTGGGAGGGAGGGAGACGCAAGAGGGAAGAGATATGGGAACATATGTATATGTACAGCAGAATTACCAAAAACTTCTAAGATTTTCTTCCCCTGTTTTTGCAGGAAGAGTCACATTTCTGTGTTTTGCAGTCTCTCCCTATGACAGTTCCTCTCTTCTTTGCCACACTCTGTGTATACACAGTTGAATTTATATCTTTCATCTTCCTTTTGATTTTTAAGAATTGCTTTCTAACTTTGTGAAATATCATTGTGGGTGGGAAGTTAAATCTCCAAAGCAAGATGTACACTTTTCCTCTACACATTGTGCTTCCACTCGTTTAAAAGTAACCCTTTGTATAGGTCATAGTTTATCAGTTCATGGTAAACCTATGAATGAAGGCATGCAGTTCATGAATGCATGTATGTGTGTGCATATATTATATATATGTGTGTGTATATATATTTCTATCCATTATCTATAGTCTATCATCTATTTCTGTATATGTATCATCTCTCTATTTTATATCAATCCATCTCTATCTACCTCTATTATCTATCCATTTATCTATTGTCTCTCTATAATCTATCTCTCATCTCTCATCTACCTACAATCTCTCTATTGATATATACCTCTATATCTCATCTATCTATCATTTATTATCTACTTCTATCTCTAATCAACCTATCTATATGCATCTATATATCCATATATCATTTATCTATATGTACCTATGCATCTATTTATCTACCATCTATTATTTATCTACCTTGATCTCTTATCTATCTATCATCTATCTATTTATCTATCAACTATCTACCTATTATCTTTCTCTTCCTCTCTCTCTCCCTCATCTGTTTATGAAAAAGCTCTATTAGATATTGAACAGCACACAGTAGAGGACCGTGACCCTTGAAAGAATGGAAACAAGCAAGGCGGATCTTCCTTTTGGCAGACATGTTTCAGGAGGTGATGCGACATGAGAACACAAGTGGTGCACAGCAGTTTCATGGAACTGAAGTGAGATCAGTTAAAGTCCACAAAGGCTGGGGTATTTGAGGTTTGCAGCCCAGAAAGTAGAGAAGGGAGCACAACAGAGACAAAGCCCTAGAAGTTGACACAGGGTCCCCCTGAGCGTTCAGGTAGATGCCAACCTCCAAGCTGTCTAATGAGATACAACGCTGGGCAAACAATGGCCAGTGGGAAGCTTTCAGTCCAAGCACGGCTGAACCGTGAATAATACTAAGACCAGATATGGGAACCCCAACCAGCCAGGGTGGGAAGACCCAGACCCAGGACACTGGGTCCAGTATATAGGGGACGCTGCTGGACGACGCCTGGTTCTCCTCCCAGGAGCTGCATTATTTTACCTTTCAACAGGCAATAATTGAAAGGGCCTGTTTCCACAGCATCATCAGCTGAGTTTGTTGTCAAATTTTTGGATGTTTGCCAATCTGATAGTGATAAAGATTTCCACTGTAGTTTTGATTTATGTTTCTCTAATTATGAGAGAAGTTAATGTCTCTTCATAGGATTAAACACTACCTGCATTCTTTGACTATGATCTGTCTATTTATATGTCTAGCCCATTTCTCCAGAGTTTTTCTTACACTTTTAGAAGCTCTTTACATATTAGAGATATTAACTTTTTGTCATGCTTGCAATTATTTTTCTAGTTTTTCATTTTTCTTTTTATCCAGCTTATAATTTTTTACAAAGATGTTTTTGCAAGAGTTTTTTAAAATGTCCTCAACTATATCAATCATCCTCTTTCAAGTTTTACAAAAAATTACCTATTTTTTTTTATTATTCATATGGTTTCATTTTTCATTATAGGTCTCTGACAAATTTAGAATGTATCCTGGTATATGATGAGATAAAATGATCCAACCTAACCTTTTTCCATCTGATTGGTTATCCCATTACTGTAACAACACTTATTAAAAGGTTTGCTTTTTCCTACTGATTTAAAATGCCACCTTTATCATGTAATTCGTTTCCCTATGCAATTGTACCCACTTCTGGACATTCCATTCTGTTTCATTAGTGTGTTTATACATCGATGTGCAGCAGACCCTCTGTTCTCATGTACCAAGTTCCTTTTCTGATAGAAGTATAGTTGATTTACAATGTTTCAGGTGTAGAGCAAAGTGGTTCAGTAATATATATATATGTTATTTTTCAGATTATTTTCATTATAAATTACTACAAGATATTTAATATAGTTCCCTGTGGTATACAGTAGGTCCTTGTTGTTTATCTATTTTATATATAGTAATATATATCTGTTAATCCCAAATTCCCAGTTTAGCCCTCCCCTTCCCCCCCCCCTTTCCCCTTTGGTCACCACAAGTTTGTTTTCTGTCTGTTAATCTGTTTCTGTTTTGTAAACAAGTTCATTTGTATCATTTTTTAGATTCCACATATAAGCGATATCATACAATATTTGTCTTTCTCTGTCTGACTTACTTCACTTAGTATGATAATCTCCAGGTCCACCCATGTTGCTGCAAATGGCATTATTTCATTCTTTCTCACAACTGAGTAGTATTCCATTGTACATATGTACCACATGTTCATTATTTATTCATCTGTTGATGGACATTTAGGTTACTGAGGTTCTGTAACATACACAGTGTATCATAACTCTATCATATCATATCATTGGTCTTATTTATACCATTGTCCTGGCCATTCATCTTTGTTTCTTCTTTCAAGTGAACTTTACAATCCACTTACTTCCCTGGTGGTCCAGTGGTTAAGACTCCATACTCCCAATGCAGGGGGCCCAGGTTCCATCCCTGGTCAGGGAACTAGACCCTGCATGCCTCAACTACAGATCTCGCCTACTGCAACTAAGACCCGGCACAGCCAAATAAATCAATATTAAAAAAAATCAAGTTACTTCTTTCTAGAAGAAAGAAACAGCTGCTATCATAGTTGGAATTAGATTAAATTTACAAATTCATTTGGGAGAACCAACATTTATGATGCCAAGAATTCCCAGGAGGAACACAGTGTGATGTTAGGTTGGTCCAGGAGTCCTTTCCTATTTTTCTTTTTTTTGGTACAATTCTCTGCTTGTCTATTTTCACCATAGAAGGCAAAGTGAGAATTTTAAGTATGGATTATGTCATGGCATTTCTCTGCTCAAAACCTTCCAATAATAAATACTTCATCCCACCCAGAACAAAAGCCAAACTCTCCCAGCAGCTCCACAGCCTTAGTAATTAAACTGATCACTCCATAAGCTATAGAACCTCATTTTCTCCCCTCCCCTCCCCCTCTCCCTCCCCATCCCCAGCTGGCTTCTATGTTCCAAACTTCGAGCATTTGGCCTTTCCATCCTCTTAGAAACACCTTCCCCAGCCATGTACCCACCTCTCCCAAGCCTTGCTAGCTGCTCTCTGCTCATGAGGTCTCCCTGCCCATCTGTGTGCAAGGGGGGATCTCCTTTGCCCTGAACTCCCCATCTTCCTTCCAGGGCTTATCATTTTCTATAACTCTTACTACCTGATAAACACATAATTTTCACATTTATTGATGAGTCAATGCTTTATGTTGAATTAAAGTTGCTCTCACTGATGAACCCCCTGCTCCAGAGCATTCCCTGGCACATAGTAGGTGCTCAGCTAACGTCAGTCAAACTATTGCGTGAACAATTAACATGGAGGACAGCAGCTCTCTGCTCACTGAATCTGTTTCTGAAAATCTGTTGGAAATACAAAATACTCCGGTGGGGCTCCCTGACGGAAATGGCAGGACTCAGCCACTGGAAGGGCAGTGTGTGACTTCTCTTTTCTCTCTCACCTCCTTCTGCCTGCCTCTCCCTGTCCTGGGTACAGATACTTATGGCAGATTTAGAAGAGATTAGCATTTCCAAGTGGTTATGTGGAGAATTCCCTGCCCTTTTGTCCCAGGCCAGACAATCTCTGAGAAGTGTCACCATTTAGTCTGATAAATGGCAATTGGTTCTGCAAATAAATCCAGACCCAGACGTAATAATCAGACCTCCGAGGTGAATTAAAATAATTTTATCCCTAAGGAAGCCAGATTCAGTCTCACCGAAGGTTTTCTTTTGTACCATGAGAAGGCCTTCTACACCTCCCCTCCATTCACGCACAGCACACACACGTGCACAAGTACACACACGGCACACACTATACACAGACTGCACACACACCAAACAAGTACACACATGCCCATAGCCACACGCATGTATGCGCACACACAGCACAGACACCAAACACACCACACACATGTGCACACACGCTCACACCCACACATATGCATGCACACGTCACATACACACACAGCACACATACACACACAGCACACAGACTCTTGTCATGCTGACCTGAGTCCCTGCAAGGTGGGGCACTTTTCCTATTTGCTCATTCACCTCATCTTCCTTTTTGTCCCTGAAAAAATAATTAGTATCTTCTTTTTTATATTTTTGCAGTATGCGGGCCTCTCACCGTAGTGGCCTCTCCCATTGCAGAGCATAGGCTCCAGACGCACAGGCTCAGCGGCCATGGCTCATGGGCCCAGCCGCTCCACGGCATGTGGGATCTTCCTGGACCGGGGCACGAACCCACATCCCCTGCATCAGCAGGCGGACTCTCAACCACTGAGCCACCAGGGAAGCCCAATTAGTATCTCATTCGAATAAATCACCTCCGTTAACCGCTTACTTAGAATTTGAAATATTTGAGCGCCATTTAATTGTATGCTGTTAAAATTTCATTTCCAGAATACAAGGAACCTGTCAGTTTTATAGGCACCATTAGCTAAACAGGAAATAAAGAGATACAGTCCACTTAAGCAATGGGAAAGTGCAGATTTATTTATTTTTTTAACATCTTTATTGGAGTATAATTGCTTTACAGTGTTGTGTTAGTTTCTGCTTTATAACAGAGTGAAGCAGTTATATACATATACATATGTTACCATATCCCTTCCTTCTTGCATCTCCCTCCCACCCTCCCTCTCCCACCCCTCTAGGTGGTCACAAAGCACCGAGCTGATCTCCCTGTGCTATGCGGCAGCTTCCCACTAGCTATCTATTTTACATTTGGTAGGGTATATATGTCCATGCCATTCTCTCACTTTGTCCCAGAAAGTGTAGATTTATAATCTCTCTGATTTTCTTAGAGAATATCAAAGAAGTTGAAAATTACAGTGTGACATTGAAGAGGTTGAAATGAAAGATATCAGTTTGCGGAGATGTGTTTTCTGTACGTGGCTGTCGGATGTAAATGAGAAGTATGTGCTTGGTCCCAGTTATCCAACACAAGCTCGGCTGGTTGAAAGGATCACACTGGTTCACTTCAAAGCTCCAGACCCTGTCTTCATAACCAAAACCAGAGGCAGAAGTTCACATAGGAAACCATATAGTTTCCTTATCATAAATTTTTATTATGGTGTATAAAAGAGTACGAGACACAGTATGCTTGACCTCTTAATCATGTGTCTCACCCACAAATCAATTTCCTCATGAATTATCCCGGAAGCTGGTCCCGAGATCACAGAGTACCTCCCCTCAGCCTTTTGCCAACCATGTACCTGACTGACATCCTTCACTGCCGGGACAGAGAAGGAGGCTGACATTCCTTAGAATTCAGTGCTGAGTGCTGCTCTCAGGGAGGCCAGGAGCTCCCTGGGAGGAGAGGGTCTTCCTTAACTCCCTGCTTCCGTGGTTCAGTGTTTCAGGGCCATGCTCGTGGGCTCTGAACGTGCTGCCAGGCTGCATTGCAGGAAAGACCTTCAGTCCCAGGGGCTTCCCAGTGGGACCTGAGCTGGTGACTGGGACCTGCCACCATTCTGGATGGTGAGGAGGTGACCCAGGTTGGGTGATGCCCTATCCTCTCCACCCTCCTCTCCTAGGGGTAAGACGTGGTGGGCACTCACTGGTTCTGTCTAGAGACTGAGTATGGGACCCCACAAGGCCCTATCCAGGGTCCTGAAAACCTGGACGGCATGAGTCAATGGCCAGCAGAGGCCCCATGAGGAGGGTCAGGTGAGGACTCAGGGAGACCCTGCCCTGACGGCAATGTGCCTGCTGTGCCCAAATATTGTGAGGACATTGTTTCTTCAGGCTGAGCACATCCCCAGACCTGCACCTGTTCTGAAAAGGGATGTGGCTCCTAGCTAGACAGGGTCTCCCCTCCTCTGAGCATGGCGTTACCTCTCCCCTGCCGAGTGGCTCCTGAGCTCTTAGTGGGAACCATGTTAACATAGAGCGCCTCTCGATTGCTCCTTCCTGGTTCCCTACAAAGTGGTCTAAGGACCATGTGTCTCCCATTTTCCATCTTGCATTTCTGACAGGTGTCCTTTCTGTTTTGAGGTGATCCCTCGATGGAAAGCATGCAGGTGAACAAGGTAACTCAGGTGCCTGTGGAGTGAATGGGACCTTCCAGAACTTGGGAAGTGAGAAGAGTTTCTCCTGAGTGGGCAATGCCACAGAGCACTTTTAATTGATCATTTGGTCTAATCACAAACCTAGAGCTGGTTACCGAATTTGTCTTTCGAGCCTGACACTAATGTGCTAGGTTTATTTCATCACCCCTAATAGGAAATGAGCACCAGTGATTCTATATTACACCAGCCTGACACATCTACACGTTGATTTTGACATGTTTTCTTGCAAACACATGGTTCTAATGAATGAACAGATACAACGGCGACCAGGAAAGCCGGTGTGGGGAACTGCCTGCCCTTTCCGCTCCACACGTGAGCACGTGTCTCCTACCCTGAGGCCAGACCCCTTCAGATGAAGGATGCCTACCTGTCAGTGCAGACACAATTCATCTTTTCAAGAGCTATCCTGGATCAGATGATTTGGCTTTTTAAAATCACAAAATGGAACCATCATAGATTTAGGGTAGAGTGGACGTGATCGTTTCCTTATGATGATCGGTCGATGCCATCAACTCATGTGAGATGAAATCAGATCAAAGGAGCTCAGGATGTTGCTATTTGTAACACCGTCCTGCACCTACAGGCCTGTAGTCTTGGGCTCCTTCATATGCTCCTGTTTGCCGGGTGTCACAGCCTGGGCACCGTAGACATGGGTTACCGTCTTCTGTTTTGTTCTGCTTTCTTTACTTTTGCTTACAATGCCTAATCTGTGGGTTTCCATCCATCACGGGTGAGCATAAAGGATGCCAGATACTATCAACCAACACAAGGAGATGAGGCTTGGGGATGTGGATGTTTGCTAACCCACTTCTCTGAATCTCATTTTTTCTACTGGTTGATCTCTTTAGGGAAATTGTCTATCTTTTAAGCATTCTTTTTCATGTTTTCCATTTTATCAATATTTGCTCTTGCTCTTGAAGATATACACAAGATGCACCTTACCTCTGAAAACCAGGATTCTGCAAAACAGGTGCTGATAATTCTTGGGCTACACAGGGATCAGAAGAGATATTGACAAGACCCAGCTTTTTTTTGCATTTTGAGTAATTCCATGCATACCCCAATATATCATTTATTTCATTATATCATGTCACCCTCCTGGGGGATGTCTGATGCCCATTTGCAGAGGGAGCCAGGAGTTCTCCTTGGTCCCCTGTGTAACCGAAATTCTGCCCTTCCAACAAACCATACTTCTTCCTCTCCTACTTCTAGTTCTGTCTGTGCCTCTTGTTTAATTAATTAACAGGTCTCGGTCCACCCCCAACCCTGTCTCATTATGTAACTGCCTTTCTCTCCCTCCTTCTCTCTCCTCACTTCCCACTTTCCCTCTGTGGTGCTCTAAGCCCAGCAGTAGAATTCTGTTACCTTGAATAATGCTTAGATTTTCTGTTGAAGCCAACAGCTAAAAGTACTCGGTTAAGTCAAATATGAATACAGGTATTTTGGGCAGAGACTGAAATAACTCTAAATATCTATTCATCAATAGATAAGTTTAATTGATTAATTGATTTAAAATAAAGCAATTTATTTTTTTAATTTCCCTATGTATAAATCGTAAAAAAAAACCACTTATTATTCCCTCTTAAGATTAATATATTCTCTGAAATCATAGTTTACAGAGAACAAAGGAGAAGGAAAGAGACATTCTGTCTGTGCTGGATTTTTTGTGTTTGTGTTTGTTTTTAATTTGAATATGGGACTTGGACCTCCTAGGACAGATAGGCTCAGAGAAATAAAGACAATAACGTGGGCAGGGCACCAACAGGACACCCAATGCCCAGGAGAAGAGCAGTTTCCAGTCAGCCCCTTAGCCAAGGGAAGGGAAGTTCAGGTATACCTTAATCTTACTTATGTTTCACAGTAACTAGTTCTCCTATACTCCCATTGTGCATGTTTCAAAATCTAAACCTGCATACTATTTGGAAGACTTCTATTAGAATAATTGAATATCCCAGAAGAATTAGAATCAAGAGAACTGTTATTCTGGGGACATTGGTTGTGAATGTGCCACGAATCCCACCTTGTTTCTTGTGGCAGGCGGAACACACAGTGGTTATGGGCATGTGATTTGAATTCTGGTTCCAGACTTTCCTGTGCCCTGTCATAATGGGCCAGTCATTAAATTGCTCATTTTCTTAATATGTTGATCTTAAAATTGGGTATAATAATGCTGGGTCACAGGTTCTGTGTAAGAATTGAATGAAGGAATAAATATAAAACTCTTAGCAGAATTCCTGGCGTCTCTGTGTTACATGGTGGCTGCTGCTGGAATGATCATCATCATAACTCTGTACATGTTTGTTTTTGTTTTCTCTTTCTTTCTCATCTTTTCCTCTTGTTTCTGGTGTGCAGAGTAGAATCTAGAAGGATGGTGGGGAAAAACACTTTTCCCATATGATTGGATCTGAGGATGCCATACTGTTTTCATTTTACCTCTGCACAACTGTTAGAAAAGTTTTTCATAAAGTAGAGTCTAAAGGAAGAAAGTAAGCGTCCAATAGAACAAATGAAGGTCTGATGTTAAGACAAAGGTGCTGGGGTAAAAAGACTTCCTCTCACATATTTCCTGAAATAAAACAGTATTGACTTGCAGGTAACAAATAAAGGTCAATATCATTAATGTTCAATATAAGAATTTATTCAACCCCAAAGTTGCCAGATACTACTGAGTGAGCACTTAGGACCTCCCGCCCAAACCCCTTGGGGTGACTGGGGTGCCACATCTACCTGTCTGGAGTCTCTGGTGCCGGGTGCCCTCCAGGAACTCAGCCTCACGCGTGGGTGCTGAGCACTTTGCACGAGGGTCCCAGGTTTCACACCGAGGTCCACCAGGAGGCAGAGGCTGGAAAAATATTAGGAGAGTCTTCCTTTTCATCTCTGATGTTCTTGAGCATCTTATACTTACAAAGCATTTCTGATATTTCATGGAAAATGTCAGACCATCTTCTCTGCAATTTCTTGGGGAACATGAACTTAAGAAAAATTAAAGGATTTCCCCCCTTTCTCTCTCCATGTTAACACATGCTTGACTCTCTAGACTCTTTGTAGCTAAGTCCCATGTTCACATTCTCTGTCCTTCCTTGCGACACTTTTCATCTGGAATCTCTAGACCCATAGGTGAGTCATGATCCAGAATTTAGTTTATCCTAAGTTTAGTTTATAATAAGGGAAGGTAATGATCATGGTGTCCTTCTATCATTTTTCTTTAGACAGAACCTTCCCTGCCATAAGTTGGAGCACAAGACCATAAAGGTATGATGCACTGTTTTCCAGTTCTCTGTGCGAAGAGTGTGGACCAGAGTGCTGTGTCCTAACCTACCATGTGGCTTTCAGGGTGTCACCTTGGTTCTGTGTCTGAGCTTCTTCTCCAGACTGAGTGAGCAAAGACAGACATGGAAGGCTCTTTGAGGAGACTGCCATGGTCACATCTGAGTCCGTCTATGATTCCAGAAACTGGTGAAAAGAAAATATCCTGTTTTATTGGAAGATGGAGGTAATGATCAATCAGCAAATATCTAGTAAATTAAAATAATTATTAGGATATCCCAGAAAGTCATTATTTTTTACAATGGTGAAAGAGGGGACATCACCACGTTTCCCCAAACTCCAACCTGCTGATCCAACCCTCCGTGTTTCCCGTCCACTCAATGGAAAAATTATCAGGATGACTGCTCTTGAATCAGAGAGACCCAAGGATCCTGCTGTAGAGACCTCACCCAGAGAACCTGACTTCTGAAGAAGGCCAGCAGGGTAGTGGCAGCAGACCTCTAAATATCCCTTAATCCTCCTGCAAGACGATGTGGCTGTTTGTCTTGTAGGTGGCAGAGCTATAAGTAATAAAGGTCTTGGGATCGTTTTTCTGGGAACCATACAGCACATAACTAACCTGTGGTCTGTGGAGTTAAAGATGTACTTGACTTCTATCTGCTGAATGGGTGGCTTGCTTTCTCTCATTCAGGATCTGCATTTGCATTAGAAAGACACACAGACAGATGGGAAAACCTGAAGCACTAAACCTCGCTGTAAATCAAGATTTTCACCCTTTAGTTTAGGGCCATCTGACAGGGTCAGGATAGACATTCCAGACCTCACACTTGTGTAGGCACAGGGCAGGATCAGGGCATTCATTGTAGCTTCTTATTTAACTGCTGACACGTTTTAAAACCTGGGTCTTTATGAAGCACCTTGTTTCTGCTCTGTTCTGCTCTGGTGTGTGTGTTTTTCCGTATAAAGAAGCCTTGTCTAGCTCCAGCTCCAGAAAGCAGGGGTAACATGAAGTGAGGGAAAGCTGGAAGGGTCCTTGGTAACTTCCTGCAAAAGCTCTAATTTTTACAAGTGTTTTTGCTTTAAATGATCAGGTGTTGAATGTCTAAAAAACACCTCTTCATGGGCTTCCCTGGTGGCGCAGTGGTTGAGAGTCTGCCAGCCGATTCAGGGGACACGGGTTCGTGCCCCGGTCCGGGAAGATCCCTCATGCCGCGGAGCAGCTGTGCTCGTGGGCCGTGGCCACTGAGCCTGCGCATCCGGAGCCTGTGCTCCGCAACGGGAGAGGCCACAACGGTGAGAGGCCCGCGTACCGCAAAGAAACAAACCAACACCTCTTCAGTTAAAAATGTTCTCTATACAAAATATGTTCATCCTTTTCTATTGTATCAACATTTCTCTTGAGTTGGCCATCCAGACCCACTTGTCTTGCTGGGCTTCTCTGGACCAACTCTGAGCAGCAATTCTTCTCATCAACTCCTTCTGCATAGGTGGCCCTGGAAAAGAGACCCTGAGATTTATGATGCTCTTGCTGGAGGTTCTGAGTTCCACACCAGCTCTTGGTTTCCCTGTATTCTTCCTGGAGTGCCAGTTCCCTATTATAGAGCAAAATTGAATCACTACTTTCTTGTTTTCAGTGGAATCCGAAAATAGCAATACTTTCTAATTTCTGGGAAAATTGGCATGCTGATGTTTTGAAGGGCTTTGTATATGGGACTAAGTTGGTCTGGTGATAAATCTTTACACCTGAGCTTCAGACTCAGAATCCTGGCTTCAAATACCCCAATTCTGAAAATGAGAATGGAAAGAATATAATAATTACAATAATAATTATGTCATAGGCTGAAATGAAATGGTCTACATACATTGCTCAGCACAATGCCTGACTCATAGAAAACACCCTGAAAATTAGAGGAAAAATAAATGTAAAAAGGCATGATTTATTACTTTTCTTTATCCAGTTAAATCCAGCTCAAGTTCCATTCACCGAGGTGGCCCTGAATCCAGTTTTGTTCCTCCTGAGAACATCTTCTACTTTCTAAGGTGACATGGGAGGTCCTGAGGCTCATGGAATTTTCCGGAAAGAGGTCCCCCTGTTAGTCTGTCTCTTCTCTTTGTCGGCACACCATGCCTCTGATGGGCTCCAGGAGGTCTCAGGAAGTGGGGTCCTGTTCCCTTAAATAAAAGGACAGTCAGGATCCCACAGGTGAAGACCAGCTGGGGGCTTCTAGCCTGGTGCCTTGGACGTGACCGACACCTAAACCCTGGAGGATGGTGGATGTTGGATTTATGAAAGAAGGCAGTATCACATTTGTTGGATGGAATTTCTCCATAGACAGGGTGGGAACCTTACTTAATGTACTTTTTAAATTAGAAAGATGAGAAAATGAAGGGCTCAAAGGAGTTTAATATCTCAGCTCAAGGTTCCTCCTCCTGGCAGAATCAAAACAGAGATTCTCTTCCCCTGACACCAGTCCAGGTGACAGTTCTACCCTGCATGCCACCTGCTTGTTTGCTAAATCTGCTCTCTATGAGTTCATTTGAGCCATCCATTGAAATGCTGGGGGGAGGATAGGCAGAGATTTTAGGTTGGAAAGAGCTCAGACTGCTTGTCTAAGAGACAAATGTGGGGTCCGGAACAGCTGAGGTGTTGATGTTGAGTGAAAAGAGAGCATCAGAGGCCAAAGATTTCTGTTCAGCCAGAAAGACATTTCCTGCCAGCCCTGGATCTGGAAGCATTTTACTTTCCCTCCAACATCCCCTCCGAGCTTTTCAGAAGGAAAATTTTAGTGAAAACCAGCAAGGCAAAAAAGCATTTCAGTAGAAAGAAAAGCAGCCATTTCTTTCTGAGGGTAACAGGCAGACCCCATGCGAGGCTTCCCTGAAATAGACAAGGTGCTCCCTGTCCTGGGTGGGAGTCATCTGGCAGGTCTATCACCAGTACCTGCAGGAGCAAATCACAGGTAACTGGAGCCAGAGCCATGTTTTAAGAAGACTTTGAATTGAAAAGCAACTGTTGGGTTACTTGGGTCCCTGATAGATTGATGATGCTTAGTAATTGGAATATCACCATTAAGACAAGGAAGAACCAGGACCAGCAGTGTGGATGAAGACCAGCCTGCAAAACACATCACGCTCAAGAAAGGCAGAGCGAGCCAGAGGAAAAAGGGAGCACAGACAGCTCTAAGGCAGAAATACTTTGTTTTCACCTGAATAACTCTTCACTAAGAGTTGTGCCAGTTTCTAAGAGAAAAGGCACTTACAATTTTTATCACTGCTTCACTGCACCTAAGAGTTCCCATGTATTAGTATCTGTGCTGCTGAAAGCAAGCGTCCCTCTTCTGGTGTTGGTGTGAGCCCACCCTTTAATGACCTGTATTCTAATTCATTCTGCAGATAAGTCTAAGCATCTTCAAATATACTTTATTTTTTGTTTTATTGGAAGTATAGTTGATTCAAATATACTTTTTATTGTTGGCTTAGGAGACTTTGCTTAAAAACTTGCTTGAGTTTCCCAAACAGATGCCTGTATGGATTGGGTAACAATAGTGTGATTCTGGAGGCAGACTTGGAGAGGGGACCACCCTCATCCTGGGGGTGGCTCAAGCACTGTGGCATCTGGCAGAACCAACCCTTGAGTAGTAGAATTTCATTGCTTACTTTTCTTGGTCTGAACTGTTACTCAACCACCTCTGCCTTTCCTACTACTCCATTACAAAATATTCTTCAGATGCTTCCATTAAAACAAACAAACAAACAAACAAACAAACAAACAAAAACAACAGTTCACTAGGTAGGTGGGTGGTGTTTATATTTCAGAACTAAAATACAAAACATGCTTAAAATATGAGAAAACAATAAATACCAGCTCTTAAAGACAGGGTCCCAAAAGGAAAACCATGAATGTAGCTATTGGATGAAACGTTGGTTTGGACATAAACCAGCAGTACAGCATCAAGTGTGCAAGTAGCTTATATGTTGTATATATGTTATATGTTGGAAGAAAAGAAATGCAGCCCATGAGGGACATCAGCAGTTAAGCGCTTCAGGGTAAAACCACCAGGGTCACATATGGGCCACGGCAAAGACAAACATGTAGAGATCTTTCCAACTGGTAAGCCATCTGGTCAGTTTTCCAATGGCCATTGGTCTCCTTTTTGATGACACACAGGCATCTTGGACTCAGTGTGGCCAAGAGGAACATGCCATCTTTCACTCTTTCATAGGTCCCCAAATAAATCATCACCAAGACTCCTGATCCAGCTGCCCAGTTGTTCAGGTATATTTCCTTCTCTCCACCAGCCCCCTTTACTGCCCAAGTTCAGGTTCCTCCCACCCTTTTACCTGGTTCATAGCATCAGCCTCTCTGATTTTCCTGACTCCAGCCTTGCCCCCCACCCCACACTGCATTAATAGTGATAGTTCTTAACTGCAATCATATCTCTAACCCTGCTGTGATCTTCACATGGACCACTCTCACCTTCAGAGGGTCCAAAGTCTCCCACTTGGGTTATAGGACTCTTCATTATCTGAACTGAATTTGCTTTTCCAACCTCAACTCCGTCCTCTCTCTGACCACTGGAGCCCTTCCCAAGGATTCCTCTTTCCGGTCCCTAGAGTCAGCTGGCCATCTCCTCATCATCCTTAGATTTTCAGCTTTTCTCTCCCCTCTGGTCCTTATCCTCTCCTGTGTGCTTGAGGTACAGGCAAGCATCCTTATCCCTCATGTCTCATCAACTGATGACTCTCTATTCATTCCAACTCCATCAGAAAATAGTCCTGGAGGATGGGGGCTGTAGGTTGCTGAGGACTTGATTTCTGGGCCTTTCAGAGAGAGTGGTCCAGGGACATATGTTGAATAGATGGATATAAGAGCACTCGTAACTATAAAGTTTAGAAAGGGAAGCAAGTATGAGAACAAGGAGAAAGGAAAACATGGACTTTTGTACTGTCCAGAGATGGGTCTGGGTGGAAAGCTCATCTTCAAGGGAGGACTGAGTCTGGAAGGGAGGCCGAGAGTCCTAGAGGAAGGTGGAACACAGACAGTCTCCACACGCAAGGATGGATCAGGGGGCAGAGGAGCAAATCCAACCAATGTGGGCAGTAGCGACAACGCACACACCTTGAGGATGTTCTCAGCCTAAAGTTTTCCCAAGTTCAGTGCAATTGGGTCTTATTACAGAGAATCAAGCAGACTGAAAATGTCTGGGTTGAAATTCCTGACAAAGGGTTTTTCTCCTCCCAATGTAACCTACACATGTGTAAACACACACATACATGTAGTCACACATAAACACACAGACACTGACCCACAAACAATACTCACACATATATCCCCAAATAATAGATCGATGTCATAACTGGAAACAAAGGCTTATGAGTAGGCTTTTTGCATTCTGAAAGCAGCAGCCCTCCAGCCCTCACAATTCCTCATGTAGAGGCTAAAGTGCTCTGCGCGTGTGTGCTCTGAGCTCAGTTGAGGAGCCTTCCACGTGATCTCATTTAATACCACAGTGATCTTATGTCTTTGGTATTACCATCCACTTTTCAAATTACAAGTCACCATTTGGGTAGCATGTGATACCGTCAACTACAGATGTTCGCTCTGCAAATTCCAGTGACCTATTAAAATGCATATTTTAGAGGAGCTAGTTGTTAAAGTAATTCAACAATGAGTGTATCCGCCACATGGCCTGAGTGTGATATAACAAATGCGGGTATCAGCTTGCAGAGAAAGGCAGGTCAAATCATGCAAGCACTACGCCCCCCTCTGTGCTGGACGCAGACTTTCCTGAAGCCCTAAGCTCAGTTTTCTGCACCAGAACATGAGCGGTGATGAATGAGTTGGCAAGGATTCTAGAAGGCGGGGGGAGCAGTACATGGTTAGGGTAAGGATGAGATGCTGAGAATGACATTCAGGACTGTGAGTGCGTTCCTCCAAGGATGGGGACCAGCTGCTAGCTGTCTTCAGTGGGAGAAAGAGACATGAGAGGAAATGAACTTAAACTCCATCATAAGGTAATAATTTGAGATATAAAACACTTCCATGGCTGGAATGGGTTACCATGGAAAGGGATGGAATCGCCTTTCCTTAAGGTCTTTAAAACTAAGTTCTGGCCAACTTTGTTAAGGTTTGAGTGTTCCTTTGAGCTCAGAGTTGAGGATCTAGCCCAGAAACTCATCTTGTCCATGTCCATGGACGTCTATCTGAATTCTTTTTTTTTTTTTCTGAATTCTTAAATGGTGTTTTCTTTTCCCTCCCTTTCTCTTCATGTCCTTCTTCATGTTTTTTACTTTTTATTTACAAAACTAAAATTTATTGTTTTTGGTGTAGAGCTCTTAGTCCTGACAAATGCATACAATCATATAACCGACATCGCAATAGAATTATGGACAATTCTCCTTCTGATTTTACATCATTTGTCCCCAGTAATGCTAGTTTCCATTTTCTCTATACGTGTAAAGATTTAATAAAATCTGTAAGAGATTACCACCAAATTGCCTTCTCCAACCCTATTTCTTCAATAGGCAAAATAATGTGTCACATCTATATATACACACATATATTGTTCTCTATAAACTACATATATTATATATAAATATACTATAAATATGTTATATATAATATGCAAAATATATTTATATATATAACATATATATATATATATATATTATAGAGTATCTATCTATAATATCTCTATATATAGAGAGAGAAAAAGAGACAAAGAGATAGAGAGACAGAGAGGGGTTTCCATATTCTCATTTTCCCAGGACTTGGAGTGTAGAGCAATGATGGCTTAGAATGAAGCTGGTGAGGCTGCTTGGCTCTGGTTCTGTGATAGGAGTTAGTAAACTGACCTGGGAAGGAATGGGGATAGGAAATGAGAAAACACAAAACTAGGAGAACCACGTTCCTAACGGAATGAATCTGCACTAGAATTGGAAGTGTGTAAGGTAGCGATCACAGGGACAGGAGGCTGGTGTGAGCATCCAGAGGTCCAAGGCGTTTCCTTCCCCACACACTTTCCCCATCTCCGCCAGCAAGGCAGCAGGAGGCACTCCTTGATGCAGGAGAGCAGTGGGGACAGCCTGGGGTGAAGACACCTCCTGACTCCTGGAGTGGATTTTCAGAGTCAAGTGTCTTGGAATGTGAGGCTTTGTGTTGTTGGAATCAGGAACTCATAGACTGAATTCCGAGGAGCCTGAATTCACACACTAAGGTGTAGCCTGAGAAAGGGTACAGTGTGATCTCCAGAGAGGACACGACTCCTGTTTGGTCAAAGACTGGGGCTTGGAGAGATAGGAAGGAGCTGAGAAGTAGCCTTGAGTATTGCCTCTGGCCTTCCTGTACTGAATCCAGAAGGGCTGCAGAAGACACGCCTATTAACACAAAACAACAACAACAGCATAACCTAAAACATCCGAAGGATACTGGTCCTTGGTGGCAGGAATGCAGCCCCCAGAGAACACAGACGTCCTGAGAATGTTCATGACATGCGTGGCCCCAGAGAGCAGGAACAGAGGAGGCCAAAGAGCACCGGCCGGAAGACTCAGTGTCCTGCTTGTGCCCGAGGTGGGCTGGCCAGATGCTGAAAGCTTCCACGCCTCCTGCTGGGTCACAAGAAGGCTCAGGGGTGTGGGGACTGGACAAGGATGTCCAGCCGCTGAGTGGTGTTTATTGGCAGATAACAAGTAAGACCCTGGGAGGTACTAGTTGACAGGACAAACACCATGGGGCCGAGGCTGCCCAGAAACAAGGAGGGAGGGCTAACACCCCAGGGAAGGCCAGAGGCCACAGCAGGGACAAGGGACTCCAGAGCCATTGCCCAGGCTGGGTGATGCACCCATGGAGAAACGTGATCAGAGCAGCAGGGGTCAGAAGTGGAGAAGGAACAGCATGATCATGTGTGTAGTGAGGTGCCCTGGAGCTTTGCTGAGTTAAGAGGTTGCACATCCAACTTTTAGAACAATGGGGTTCACAGGCTCAAGACAAGGTTAAATTAGGCAAGGTTAAATGAGGCAAGGTTAGTTACATGCATAATACATATGTAATCAGTTTCAGAGACCTTGTCCTTGGCTTGATTTTTATGATACACACTCAGAAATCAAGGCCGCTCTAATCAAGGCCACTGTAATTCACATGTCTGCCTTCCCTCCCTCCCTTCCTTCCTTCTCGTTCTTTCTTCACTCCCTCCCTTCCTTCCATCTCTTTCTTCCCTCCCTCCCTCTCTTCCTTCCTTCCTTTCTTTCTTTCCTTCTTTCTTTTTTTCTTTCTTTCATCCTCCAGAAAGGTGAGTGCTGAGTCCATTAGAAGGACTATAATCTCCCCTTTCCCATTCTCTCCTTTCTTCTGCCTGGATCATTCCTTCTTTATCTTATTCTTCTCATACTATGTCTCCCCATCTTTTTTTTTTTTTTGCTATAGATTTCCAATCATAGCCCATTTTGCCAAAGTCAGAAGAAAAAATATATATCCATATACACGCACATATATGAAGCACACCTATATGCAAAGATACACGTTACATGTGTTATTTTGTAAAGTTGGTTTTTAGTGGCAAAAAAATAGATGAATTGAACTTAAATCTTTCTTTGGAAAACACATTTCTCAAAGTACCGTTGTTTAAAATTACAGATTATCCTCCACACTGCCGAGACTCAGCCCTGGGCCCCGGACAAGTCCGCTCCCTGGGGTGGCTCAGAGAAGTGTGTACTGGCACCCTTCTGCTGCCCCTGGCTTTCCCCTGGCTGACTCCAGGCTGTCCCCAGGTGTGCCCGTGTGGTGGTCTCTGCAGCACCCTGTCTGCACAGTGCACAGCTGCCCGATGGCCGGAGCTCCGCACTCACACTGGGATTTCCCTGCTCAGACTCCTTGGTTTTCTTTGGCTCAGGCTGTCATCCTTGAATTATACCTCCTTGAACTGCACAGGGTGGATTTCTGCCCAGAAGATGCTAAGAAACCTCCACTCCCCGCAAGGAATGTGGTGTCTGTGCAGCTCTGGTTGCAGTAGGTGATCTGAGGCAGTGGCAGCTCCCAGATCAAGTGCTCCAATCCTTAGGGGGCTTGGATGTGGAGGGAAAAGGCGCCTCCTGCTTGGGGCGAGGCCTCGTTTCCTCCAACCTCGCCTGGTCCAGATGAATAGGAAATCTGAGAAGAGAGGGGAGATTAGTCTTGTGTGGAGTCAATGTTGATCATTCCTCACCTGCCTTTAACCGGTCTTTGCCTTGCTGAAATATCCTTTTATTAAATTTTAATCAAAAGCACAAAAACAGATTGTTTATCATAGGAAAGACTGACCTTACTGTAAGTTTTTCTTGCCTGGCTGGTCTTAGCAAAGTTAGCAACTTGACAAGAGGTGAGTAGGTTTCCTTCAAGAGCACAGAACTGCAGGAGGGTCAGTGACTGTCTACAGGTGATGGGTAGAGGAGGATGAATTCTTGTTTTCATTATTGGAACCATGTGTCCCCTTTCACTAGTGTTTACTGAGGAAAACCCATCTGCTTACTGGTGGTTGTATCTATGTAACATTCCATGGAGAGGGAGCGAGCTGATGAAGGGAGCTTTAAAGTTTGCATCCCTACGTTTGGTCTTCTCTGGATGGTCTTATATTGTCAGTCTGAAGTTTTCAGGGTGGATCATACTAAACAGTGTGCACGATGCACTTTTGGCCTCAGGTGAGCTCATGATATAAAGTCTTGGTTTATTTTCAGGAAAGGCAAACATAAGCATCCTTTGTGGGTTGATACACTTACCTTCTAAAGGGGTATTTAAAGAAACATGCTGTGTCTGTGCGCTGGGCCTGCTATTCCACCCTCAATGGTTTCTTCTACAAGCCCACATTTTCCACTTCTCATTCTTATCCTCTGAGATGCCCTTGAATAGCTGAGTGATTGAAGGCAATCAACATCCTAGCCTAAGAGTAATTAGACAACAATGAAACAGGGAAGGATGTATTATCCTCTGAGATTATAAAAGATAAAATTTTATTTATTTATAAAGTAATACATTGTTATTTATAAAAATACATTTTTATTTTATATTTCATATCTATTATACAATAAGTTTATAATAAAATAATTACTAACTGTTTTTTTTTTTTTTTACTCAGCAAGACTGGGGGAATGATCAAGGCTAATCAGATTTCTCTGACCTTGAAAATTTCCCTTGACCCTGATTTATTAATGACAGATCTCTAAAACCATCTTTCTGCTTGTTCCTCACTGGACTCAAGTATGCATCCCTTCTAAAACAATAGGAAAAATACAACCAAAAGGAACATTTTGTGGGTAAAAGGACTAGGAAAAAGTGAGAAATAAGTAATTGTCACTTTTAAATTTGTAAATATTTACCAGCTCCTGTGCTGGTTTTCCACAGCTGGTTTTGAGAACAGTGATTCCAGTAGAGAAGACTATCTCTTTCTGTTTTCTAATTATTTTATTCCTGTTATCAGGTGACAGACTACCATGCTGGACGAAATTGTCCTTTATAATTTCAAGTGTATATTTTCATGTTGTGGACAAAACCACATCGATTTTTGTTCAAATTGAGAAGCAGATCTAGGGAGAGAAGAGGGCAAACAAGGGAAGGAGAGTTTCCCTTAAATCTTTCTTTGGTGGGAACAAGGTCAAGCTTTGCTGGTCCATGGACCACGGACGTGACCTTATTTCTCCTCAGTGTCGCTGTAGTTTGAATCTGCATTTCTCAGACTGTGATGTCAGACCTGCAGTGTTAGCATCCCCTGGGAGTTATCAGAAATCCTTTCAGATCTGTGGAATCCAAAACTGGGGAGGGTGGGTCCAGCAAGCTTTCTGGGTGCCCCAAAGGTAAGAGCCAGTGTCACAGAGAAGTAAGTGTTATGGGCTAAATGTGTCCCCCACATTCACAGGTTATGTCCTGACCCCAGCACCTCAGAATGTGACTGTTTTTGGAGACAGGGCCTTGAAAGAGGTGAACACATTAAAATAAGGTCAGCCAAGTGGGTCTTGAGTCAACAGGACAGGTGTCCTTTTAAGAAGAGGATATTAGGACACAGACACACACAGAGGGATGAACATGTCCATGTGAGGACACAGGGAACAGACCACCATTTAAACACCAAGGAGAGAGGCCCCCAAGGAAACCACCCCTGCCAAAACCTTGATCTTGGACTGCCAGCCTCCAGAATTGTGAGAACATAAATTTCTCCAGTTTACGGTGCTTTGTTACAGCAGCTGCAGGAAACTAATACAATAATGAAGGTGAGGAAGGTGATTAAAGTAAATAAAAATCCAGGTGAATGTTGGCCAGTTCATTTTGAGAATATTCAAGGAAAAATATCTGGGTAGGGTTTCCTCTCTCATCCATGGCAATCCCAGCTCACCCAAAAACACACCACATAGATTCACACATGTGCTTCTCTACATGCAGAGTGTAATACTGAATTATTGCTAGACTAGTAACAAACCACTACAATTTTCACATAGATGTTAATGTGTTTGATGAGTTTTAATGATCAGGTAGAACGTCACTGGCCCCAATATCACCTGTGGCACTCCTCTTAAGATGTGACTGATGATTGGTGAGGCAGGGGTATGTTGGAGCTTCTCCTACCCCAAGCCCCACTTCAATGGTGAGTTTTGGTTCATCTTAGACAAAGGAGGATCTGTGGTTCCATTAGAACCTATGCTCAGGCTGTCTGAAGACAGAATGTAATCCACCCACACCCCCAGGCAATCCCCCCATCACCTTCCACACCCACTGCCACCCCACACACCTCCCAACACTGACACACATACACTCACATGCACATACACACACACTGTCCCCACAGAATCTCCACTCACAGGTGTCCCTACAACCCATGCCCACCTCCACACACACACACACCAGGTGGAGTGACTGGAGCCTGAGCAGAACTTTGTCCATTAGAACCCAGACCAAATGTCCTCTCAGGGCTCCTCTCTCCCTTCTAGAGGTTTTGATAGAAGTGCAAACATAGCACTATTTGTATTGTGGCTTTTGAAAAGGATGTTTAGAAAACATTTGTATATTTGTATATGTGGCTTTTGAATATGTGGCTTTTGAAAAGGATGTTTAGAAAACATTCCAAGACTCAAGTCTTCATGGTTGGCCATGGAAACCTCATGAGCTGGTGAGGATTTGAGTGGTTCCCACTTTGCTGAGTTCTGGAACTCTGCATGGTGTTTTGATAGGAATCCAAGGACAGGGAACCTCTCAACATCATCTTCATTTATAGATGCAGTCGAGTATACCCTGAAAATGGCCAAGATGAGTGTTTGCATAATAGTTGTTAAGTTACTTATTAAAGACCTCTTGTGGGTTTAAAAATCTTTACATATATATTATCTATAAGCCTGAAAGCTTTGCAAGACAGATATTGGTATCTATATTGTAACAAATTAATTTCTCAGAGAAATTAGGTAAATTTCCCAAGACCACATAGCTGGAAGTACTAATTCTGGACTCAGATCTGTGTCTGTTTCATTCTTCCATTGACCTGTCCTTCCGTTTTCCCAGCGCAAATTCATGCCTCTGTATGACGTCATGCACAACACTAGATGCGTCTAACAGCGCTTGTGAAATCCTCCTACAGAATCCCACAACTTGGCAAATTCTGACTGAGAATATTTCAAGGACTGATTCACTGTTTAAAAACAAAGACATAAGGACAGATTCTTATCTTCTTAAGAGTTCATTTGGGAAACACAGAGTTCCAGGTATGATACTGTTAACTTAAGAGGTTTTTCTTTGGTTTTTTGTTTGTTTGTTTGTTTTCCCTCAAATTGCAGCTGTAACATTAGTCAAATTCCTTAATAATGTGCTTAAGAACACTTTAAGGTAAAAAGAAAAAAAAATAATGTTGTTAATTTTCATCTTCATACATTTCTGATTCATGCAGAAGACTTTATTGCTAAACTTACCCAGAGTAATTTAGATAATAAGACTTGAGAGCCACTGTTCTCATGTTTGTAACTTTAATAGTCTAAGATTGTTGGTAAATTGCCCAAAAAGAGGGAAATGCTTTTAAGCTGAGTGGCAGGAGGATAAAGTCAGACTATTTATATTCGTGTTATCTTTTTCCTTCCGGACTCAGTTCAAGATGTGTGAATTGGGCACATGCCAAGATACTTTTAAATTCAGAGAGTTTTAAATAAAACTAGCTCCTGTTTGGATTGGGTTTACGGTGGACTCTCAATGTAATCCTCTGCCTTCTTTTGTAATCTGTTAGAGAGCGCCCATGCTCCTTTTACTCTCCTGACTTTTGGCCATCAGTCTGTATTTCTTCATAATTCTAAGACTTCCTTTCTAAGTTCTTTACTTCCTCTCTAAGTTCTCACAAATTAAAGTAAACAAAAATAAACAAATAAACAAAACACACCAAATGTATTTGTTCACTGAAAATTGCACCCAGAAGAGGCCATTCCACATGGGCACGGAGATTCGGGTCTGGGAAAACAGCAGATTCCCATGTAAGGAAATCTCCCTGTTCAGTCCCTCCATGTCCATCAGCACCTTTTCAGGCTGCTCTATGGACCCTGAGAGACAGGGTAACAATACCTATTTGCTGTGGGATGTGCACCAGAAGGCCTGGAGGACAGGGTTTCAAGTTTGGGCCAAGGGAAATCACTTCTTCCCAAGTCAGAGATGAGAAACCCAGCAGGAGACACAGAAGAGGGGAAACATGCCCTGGAGCCATGTCTGTAGCTGACCATCACCAGATTCAAACTGGTTAAAAGGTCAGAGTCTAAGGTAAATGCCTAACCATCCTGACAAGGACTAAAACTAGATTGCTTCCTGTTTCATTTTTTATCTCTCTCTCTTCTTCTTTCTTTTTTTTTTTTTTGGCCGAGCTGGCTTGTGGGATCTTAGTTCTTAGTTCCTGGATCAGGGATTGAACCCTGGCTCACGGCAATGAAAGTGCCAAGTCTTAACTACTGGGCAACCAGGTAATTCCCTGTTTTCTGTTTCTTGACTGTGAGTAGACAGGAAAAAAAAAATGAAGTAACTACATCTTAAGGGAGAATAAACAAACATAGCGGTTTTATTTTAGTCAAATTGAAAGTCTTAGACTCTTGTAGAAATGCCCCTGTCCTAGGCGGGGCTCCTTGGAAACACTTCATGATGTGAAAAAGACACTCTCCTGTATCCTGCAGTTGAAATTCTAGAATGGAAAGATACAGGATTGTATTTCATTCCTACGGGGATTATTGTAATCAAATCTTTTTGGGTTGAACTTCCCTTTATGCAGCCACACAAATGCCTGCCTACTCAGTGCCTTCATGTTCATAGACAACCGTCATGTTGCCTCAATGGGCGGATGCAGCCATTGTGATGGTTCCAGAAAGTGCTGCCCTGGCGCTTTCCAGGGGAGAAGTCAGGCGGAGCTCAAAACATATGATGGGCAGTGCAGAAGGTCCTTTGACCACTGATTCTCATTTCAGGATGAGAAAAGATCTGGTAACCCACGCAATTCCACCTGTCACTGTAAAATTGACCCATGTGGGAAAATGGGGACTGATAGATCGAATTTTACTTTAAAATCAACTGGGTCATATGCCTGCTTTGTGTCAAGGGATACGTACGCATTAAAACCTTCAAAGAATCTGATCTTCCCTGGTAACCTATCCCCATGGGTCATAACTCATTGTCAGAGAGTCATTCTCCACATCTAACCTAAATTCTTCATGCTGTCATTTAAACCCAACTCCTTTCGTTCTGCCTTTTGTCACATGTAAGAACACTAGCTGGCCCCCACCCCATGTGGGAGTGTTTGTATGTTTTAAATGTAGGCACTGAACCACTTTCAGTCACTTCTTCTTCATGTGAAATAACGCTACCCTCTTTCACTGCTCCTCAGGGACTGCATTCTCGTCTTCCCATGTGACACGGTGGTGGCTTCAGGAAGATGCCCTCGGTGTTCCATATGTCAGGGCAACAACCCTAGGAAATGTCTAAGCAGTAATCACCAAAATTCCTGATCATGTACATGGTTTGAGTCATTGAGTTAGGACTTTAGAGAGAGTAAAAATGAGAAGAATTCCGATCCAACCAGATCCAGGGGAGAGGGTGTATTGGCAGCAGGGTCTGGGTCACCTGCCCTAAGAGAACATCTGAAACTCTCAGTGCCATGGAGGGAGGTCAGCAGGCTCTACCCCAGGAACCCACCTTCCTCCCCTGCCCAGGTGATGGAGCAGCTTCTTTGTGGGCTTTGCCAGGACGGCATCATGGCAAGAGAAGGGAGGACAGCTCTCCTGGCTCACAGCGCTGGTCCAGACACTGCAGCATCTCCTCTGTCTGCATGCTTTTAGCAAAGGACCCACAAGGCAAGGCTTCCTGGACCCAGAAGGAAAGATTAGAAAGAAAGGGGATGAGCCAGGTGGACGGGCGACCCCGTGAGACCAGGGCGATCAGGTCCCCAGGCCAGAGGAGCTGCCAGCCCAGTCTTGGTCCCCATTACCAGGACACTGGCAAGACAGGAGGCCACAGCTGTGCCAAGGCTTCCATTCAGCACAGCATAGGTGAAAAGCTCTGTATCTGCTGATAACATCCAGGTAAAAATTCAGTTTTGCAGAAGACGAATTGGAATCCCCAAAGCATCGATTTATAAATTAGAAAGTGACAGGGTATGTTGGGAGTCAGGGCTTGTATCACTGTTCTTGGCTGTATCCACCATCTCTGGACACTCTGTCCTTACACAGTGGGAAAACAGTGAGATCTGTGTACGTGCCTAGACATACCGAAAAGTGAGAAAAGTTAATCGAATCCAGGGTAGGGATATTTAGAGTTGTTCTGAGAATTTTGCAGATAAAATATCTTCCATGGAGTGCACGTCCTTTCTGAAAATTGGGAGGCATGGACTGAACCAGCCATAACCCTGCGTTTGTCAGCAGCAGACAGCAGTGGGATCCCCACTGATTACAGGCTCAAGACATTGGAGCATCTCCAAGACACACTGAATAGGGAGGATTCCAGAATTAGCTGATGACTCCCAACTCTCTTTCATTATCCTTGTCTGATCTTGACTTGCCTGTGCCCTTAAAACAAAGTGAAGAAGATTTTTAAATAGTCTACTTGGCACTCCTTCTATAAACTTCTTAAGTACCCATTAAAATATGTATGAAGACACATAAAACCTACGACTATTAAAGGCAATTATTGATGACCTACTTGTTGTATTTTGACTCTTCATCCCCCACTCACCCTCTAAAAACAAAAAAATAAAAAAACATTTGAGACAAAGATCTATGTGCAAATGACATTTAAATAAGTGCCCCCAGGAGAGATCAAGACCTATAGAGTACTCTTTACCCCAAGGATATAGCCTTGACTCTTTACCTGTCAAATCACATAGCAGTAAGATATATAAAGCCAGATATGGACATAAAAAACAACTACTGGTGTAGACAGGTGAGTCTCATAGGTGGTGTCGGAGGTTTTGATGCTCTATAAAGTTGGGGATGTGAGACACCTGGGGGGGATTCTCAAACTTCACAGGTGCCTGCCCCATCCTTCCTGTCCCTGATGGAAGCACTGAGAGAGGGTCCCCAGTCCAGAATATTTTCAGTGACAATGGACCCCAGAATGTAGTGCAAGGGCTTGTGTTCTGGGGGTAGGCACCATCCTTACTGGCCAAGACACACGTCTGGCAAATTATATAATGAAACCAGCCTTGTTCTATTTGTCAAAACAGAGTAATGATGAGGGCCGTGTTAGTTTGCTAACATTGCCATAACAAAGTACCACGGACCATGTGTTTTAAAAAAAGAACTGTATTGTCTCACAGGTCTGGAGGCTAGAGAACAAGGTGTCAGCAAGACTGGTTCCCTCTGAGCCTCTCCTGGCTTCTAGTGATTTACCAGCTATACTTGGGGTTCCTTGCCAGGTAGAAGCATTGCCCCGTCTCCACCTTCAGGTTCTCACAGCATTCTTCCTCTGTGTGTGTCTGTGTTCAAATTTCCCCTTTTTAGAAGGACACCAGTCATATTGAATTAACCCTCCTAAATGACCTCGTCTTAACTAATTATATCTGCAATGACCCTATTTCCAAATGAGGTCACTTTTTTTTTTTTTTTTTTTGCGGTACGCGGGCCTCTCACTGTTGTGGCTTCTCCCGTTGCTGAGCACAGGCTCCGGATGCACAGGCTCAGAGGCCATGGCTCACGGGCCCAGCCACTCCACGGCATGTGGGATCCTCCCGGACCGGGGCACGAACCCATGTCCCCTGCATCGGCAGGCAGACTCTCAAACACTGTGCCACCAGGGAAGCCCTGAGGTCACATTTTGAGGTACTAGCAGTAAGAACTTGAATCTGAAGGCACACAATTGAACTCATACTAGCAGCCTCCTCCTGTGGTGTCTGTGCTGATAAAATGAGCTGATTTCTAGGGCCAGGTAGCAGGGAGCTGGCACCGAGAGAGAGCTGCCTGAAGTTGGCCATCACACTGAGGAATGCCTTCTGAACTTTTACACTTGAACCCTTCATGTGTGCTTTCCCCTGCTTCCCTAGACTCAGGCAGGAATTAATGAATAACTGAGCAACAGTGAGGTATTCATTAATTATTAAATTACTCGATCAAAAACAGTGAATCATAAACATGTGCCCTATTTAGTTTCTGAAAAATAGAAAATATAACTTTCTTTTAATGCATCTATGAAACATTTTCAAAAACTCACCCATAAATGAGATCTTGGATGAAACCTCAATGAATTCCAAAGAGCAGAAGCTTTACACAATTTCTTCTTCACCTCATCGATGTGAAACTAGGATTCATTTTAAATAAATTAGCAACAATGGGAGAATTTAAAACGATGCTTCTCAGAATCTATTAGATTTGTTGAAAATGTTTAAAGGCCTTAAAGCACAAGACTGGTGAATAATCAGGGGAAAATGTTTAGGAAAATGAAGGGATTCTGTGTAGGAAAGAAAGGCCACGTGGCTGAGATGTTGAGTGTGTAGCAAAGCAACGTGTCTCAGATGTGGACCTCAGAGTGTGAACCCTCCTGCCTCATATAGAGACCAAGTCACATGTGAATGGGGGAAATTCCTGACCTCAATTTTATTGCAAAATAAAGAGATGCAGCTGGATTTATTTGAGATTGTTTCCAGGGCTCTGAATCTCTCTAGCCTTCACACAAAACCAGCCGGGATCAAGTAGGACAAACATATAGGGTTAAGCTTCCACTTTTTCTGTACAATTGTCCCTACAATTAAATAGAGGATATTGATTGGATATTTAATTTCTCCATTGCCTTATGTGCTGACCATATTCAAGGAAAGATTTCTTAGCCACATAAAGAGAACATCATGATGAGATACAGTCTTCTGTCAGGCCAGAATAAAACCAATTAATGTTGAGTGGTTTAAGGGCCGGGGAAGGAGAGAAGTTCAGGAAGAAGTTTGCTTTTACACTTGAATCAAGGGGCTTTTCCTTAAAGAGGCTGAGTTAGTCCATTCAAAGCACATATGAGTCTGGAATTCAGATTGCATTACAGAATGAAAATAATGAAAATGATACCTGTGTCAGATAAATAAAGCATTTCTATCAAAATATCGACTCAAGTTTAAAACACCATGAAATATGTTCCTTGTTGACTTATTCAAAGAAAAAACAATATCCATTTCCCTTATTTTTTACTAAATTTTTAACTTATTAAATTGTGGATATGTATCATTTTACAGCTTATCAAAGGTCCTGTGAAATAGCAAATTAAACTATATGCCCTGTTCCGCTGGCTCCTGAGGTCGAAGCAGAAAGAGCAAGTTGAAAAATAATTTCTTGGGCATAAAATTCATCATCCAGATCAAACCAATCCATTGAAATGATTGTATATTTAGAAGCAGGTCACATTTACAGGCAAGTCCCTCAATAAACCAAATGTGGAAGCATCCTTTCTGATGCAAAGGGGAAAACTGGCCCTGGGTTCCTTTCTGCTTCTCCAGAATTAGATTTGAAAGGATTAGGATAATGCTATAAAAGAGGGGGTGGAAATAACAAATAAAAAGATAAATGGGTACCTGCTTGTTGAAATAGAGCATTGATCTAGTTTGTATTTACAATGTGTTGAGCATTCACACATGAGAAAAATATTATAGCAAGGTATTTATTAGAAGATATGTAAATAAAACAGCAACACGTTGTTCACTCAGAGTTAACTGCAAGCAATTTAGCATCACTGCCCTGCACAAAAATAACATGAAATAAATGTAATCACTGTGCTAAACAAATGTCAGTAGTATAAAGGGAGACTGAAAGTTCATGGAAAGAGAAAAAAAAAATATCCCTCTTATGTTGATGAAAAAAACTCTTGGATAGTCTTGCCTGAAGCCACGATACAATCTCACAATGTGTTCACCATACACTTTTCACATGCAAGAGAGAAGAATGCGTATTTTCAGACTTAGGTTTAGAAGAAATGAAACAGAAATAAGAAACTGGGAGCATGATGTTAGTGGAACTTTAAGGGTGACAAAACCAAAGATGACCTTCTCCAGAACAGCAGGTTCAGCAGGTTAGTAATTAGCAGCTTTCTTCTTTTCAGTTTGTATATATTTTCTACATATTGTCATTAATTTGGAGGTAAAGGTGGTAATTTGACACTGAGGGAAGAAATACATATTGAGTTCAAAAGATTTTAAATATTTTTAAAGAGGTTCTTTTTAAAATGAATAGCTTGGGTTTAAATAAGGGATTTTTAAAGTGCCCTCATATACTGCCTTTTAAAAGACTTTTCTCCTTGTACAAATCAGTTCAGGCTGCTATAACAAGGTAGCCCAGATGGGGCAACTTAAACAGCAGAATTTTTGTTCTCAGTTCAGGGGCCAAAAGTCTGAAGTCAGGGAGGCAGCAGGGCCGGGTTCTAGAGAGGGCTCTCTTCTGGGTTCTCACTGTGTCCTCGTAGCGTGGAGAGAGTGTCTCTAATTATAAGGGCACTAATCCTGTCACAGAGGACCCACCCTCATGACCTCATACAATCCCCTCCCAAAGGCCCCACCTCCCAATACCATCACCCTGGGGGTTAGGGCTTCAACATATGAATTTGGGGAGGATACAGTCCAGTTCATAGCACCATTGCTACAGATTTTGGCAAAATGTAAACAAAACATATCTTTATATTCTATATCACTGATTGTTATTGGTCAAAAATTGGATACTAGACTGGATTGGTCTACATGGGGGTCTGCAAGCTGTATCCTGCAGGCCACATCCAGCCCACCACCTGTTTTTGTAAATGAACTTTTATTGGAGCACAGCCATGCCTGTTCATTTACACATTGTGTGTAATACATGGCTGTTTTCTCTCTATGACTGCAGAGTTCCATAGAGGCAATATGGCCAGTGAAGGATAAAATATTTACCATCTGGGTTTCACAGGAAAAGTTTGCTGACCCATGCATGGCTCTTGAGACCTTGAAATGTGGCCAGTCCAATCGATGAGCATTCTCAGGGTAAAATACACAACAGATTTCAGAGACATAGTGGGGGAAAGTATGTAAAATCACAAGTTAATAAGGTTCTATATCAACTGCATCTTGAAATGATGATATGTTGGGTATATTGGTTTATATAATACACTATCAGACAAGTTCACCCATTCATCTTTATTTTTCATGTGGCTACAAGAAAAATTAAAAGAGCACACGTGGCTCATATTTTCAGCTCTTGTTTCATTTCTGGTGGTCAGCCCTGGTCCAGAGAAACTTTAAATTGTTTTTTAACGGGAAAACTGCCTTTCAAGCTGTGCCTCTAGAATGAGCCCTTGAGTTACAAAAATTGGGAAAGGTATTTATTTCCTGTTCTTGGACAAAATTGCTTAATCTTGATAAATCTGAACATAGGCATTCGGATCGTGGTAAGAATACATTTAGTAATATTAAATTGGGGATTTTTTTTTTTACCTTGGCCCTTGAATAACTGAACAATATTGTCACTACATGTGAACCCGGCCTGGACTGTTGGTGTTTCCTGTTAGGGCTGCTCCTCCTCTCCACCCTGATGTCCAGGCTTCCTGCTGTCCCAGCCTCCTGCTGTCCCTTACCTTTCTGCCCTGGAGTTGGGAGGATCTTCTTGTCTGTTTGAAGAATTGGATGGTCAGCCTCTGCCTCCCTTCCTGCCCCCCTTACCCTCCAACCACAAGGGCTGGCCTCACGGAGGGCCCAGCCCAGTCCTGGCTCTGGGTGTGAACTGGCTCTACTCTGGGCACCTCGCAGGCCCCTTCCTGCAGCTCCAACAGGATGGCACTCATCTGGCCTCCGTAGAAACCAGTCAGTGATGGAGCAGCTGGGCAGTGAAGAAGGGGGTGCCCACGAGGTCCCAGAGGGAGCAAGGCGTCCCCATGCCGGGTGACTTAGGCACAAGCTGCACTCTGAGAAGACCGTTCACCACTCTCTTCTTGTCTCTGGATCGTCCGTAGGCCTGGGTGGCTCCCCAGGGTCACTCATGCTGAGAGAGAAAATAGCCTAAAAGAAGAGGCAGCACCAGGGAAGGAAGTCGGGAGTGTCTGCAGAAGCCTGTGACAATGGGTCGATGGATCGAGAGGCCCCCATCCCATCCCAAGAGGGTTGGGGTGGGTTCCTGTCCCATTGAGGACAGAGGGGAAGGTGTGGGACCCACACTTGGCCAAGGGCCCCAGACTCTGAAATACAAAGGGGAGGGAGAGATGAAGAACAGGAATGCCGTAGACGAGAGTAGACATTTAAAAAACCACATAAACTCTTGGAAGACTTAAAAAAGTGACTTACTGTTTTTTATTTATGCAAATTAGATTCCCCACACCATGGGGGCTGCTCTGACTATGTGTATTCCTTCTAGGATCTCTTAATTTTTGATACGTATGCTCTGGCCTAAGACTCTGTGGAAGCTCCTTTAAATGAAAATATGCTCCGAGTTAGTGTTCTGTCCTCCAAGTTAGAAACGTGTGATAACTCACATCTGTGCAGCATCACATCGTGGGGCCTGTGTAGGCCTTTCATCCTCTGCAAAGCTGTTCTGGGGAGGTCTGCTCCACTGTCACCCGTGATAACGTTCACGGACTAGTTCAAGTACGGTTTTGTCCATAAATGTGCAGCTCAACGTTTCAACGATTCAATTTGCTTGAGTTTTTTCTATAGCAGCCAAAGTTTTTTAGTCTACCCAGCCTATTACATTGTTGATACCTACTTTTCAACTTTAAAAGAGTACGTTTTGGGACTTCTCTTGTGGTCCAGTGGTTAAGACTTCGCCTTCCAGTGCAGGGGGTGCGGGTTTGACTCCTTGTCGGGGAGCTAAGATCCCACACATCTCTCAGTCAAAAAACCAAAACATAAAAAACAGAAGCAATATTATAACAAACTCAATAAAGACTTTAAAAATGATCCATTTCAAAATATCTAAAAATATATATATTTTAATAAAAATGAAGATAATTTTATCACACGTGACAATTAATACTTCAGCTTCACTATCGATGGCAAGAAATAATTGTGCCTCTAAGACAAGTTATAGGTATGAGATCAAAGCCAAGCACATTTTCCTGAGTCTTCAGCCTGCAGCCAGGCCACCTGTCCAGGAGAGCTGTGGTTTCCAGCTCTGTGAGACAGGACGTCAGCCTGAGTAGTGTGAATACAACATGGCCCAGGCATGTGTTACACACACTCACACACACATACTCACACACAGGCTGGTGTGCCAAAACACTCAGACATGCTGACACACTCCTGCTTGTTCATACCCACACGTGGGGACCACACACTCACAGTACAGCTCATACACAGAGACATGCACTCACACACACAGGAAGCACTCAAAGGCATTGATGCACATGCTGACACATGGACACGCACTGACACACTCTTATGCACACTGACAGACACACCGTCACTCAATAACACAAGCACATGGACACACGCTCACATGCAGGTTGACACACAGACATAGACACGGTCCCTCCCAGGCTCACACGTCATATACTCCCACAGAGTAACACCTCTCATACTCACACAAACCTGCACACAGACACACACCAGGACACTCCCACGCACAGTGACACACTATCACACATCCCCACACAGTGATACACTTGTGCACAATCCAGTCACCATGAAAGGAGCAAGACAGGGTCTGCACGGGGGCGGTTTTGAGTTTGGGCTTGAAGGGGATTCAAGCGACTTGAGTTCTGATGAACCAAGCAGATGTGGCCGGCACAGGTCAGGTCCCTAGATATCTGCTCCAACTCCAGAACAACCGAGTGGAGGTTTCAGCAGAGTCGGCCATGGGCTTTCCTGCTACGAGGCCCCAGAACATAAAAAGATGACCCGGGAACGTGGACCACGTGGGGAACACAGATGTCCCGTTTGTCACCAACGCTGTGGCTTGGCATGCAAGGTAAGTCAACACACCTGAGCCTCTCCATGAAGTCAGAGCTCCTAAACGGTGTCTGGGCTTTACCCTCCTAAATTCCTGATGCTGTATTTTATTTTGGTATTTTTTTCTGGAGCAAATTTAGCCTCGAGGGTAAAAAAAAGATACTGCGTGAGAGAAGTCCTTTAAACTTTGCCATGGCAGGCACATGGAAATGAATGCTGTGTAGAGCATAAACTCCTCAAGGACAGAACACTCATCTCCACAGTAAGACCGTGTCACCTCCACATAGCACATGCTGAAGGAGACTGTTGGCAGTCGTGTCACCTGCTGTACTGATTGAACTTGGGAGGCGGGAACTCAGATAAACCGGGTTGTACTCTGGGTCCTATGAAGACCAAGGATGCCAAGGAGCTACTGTCCTGGTCAGCCTGTTGTGAGTCTAATACTGTTCTGATTGAGCCTGGATAACACTTCAAGCAACTACTCAAATTTATACTGATTCTCAAGTAAAACATGTCTTACACACGGCCTGCATCATTTATGTATATTGTCCAAAAATTCTACCCTCTAAGTTCACTTCAAAATGTCCAAATATACAGAAAAAAATAATGAAAGTGAGGAATTTTGAAGTGCTTGATAATGTACTATTTTCGAGTTGGCTGCAGTGCTTGGTCTCCTGGGGTGTCCTTGTATTCCAGATGTTGACTTAACAGGAATCCAGGGCCCTGCACCCGGGGTAGGTGGATGCTTAGGAAAAGCAGGGGCTGGCAGAGTCTCTCCATCCTTTCTGCCTGGGTCCTTCACTTTCCGTCAGCTCTGCAGGACTGAAGATCTTTGCATGTGGAGCTTTTGCCGGGCTGCTGTGGTGTTACCCCAATCACAACTCTAGACACCAGGAAATTGAGCTGAAGGACACTTCCTACTAAGAGAAAAGGTGTGCCCTTCCCTGTGAGAAAATACTGACAACAAATATAACTAAGATTGCCAAGTCAAACTGATGAATCGGCAAGAAAAATGTGAAAATAGAAAAATGGTAAATAAATAAATCAGGCCAAGTGCAGAAAGTGACATAAAAATTGGTATTAAGTATTCAAAAAGATGTACAACCTCACAGGTGACCCAAAACCTGCAACTTACAACAGCAAGGAGATACATGCTGTTGCTCTTCATCTGGACAAAAGTTAAAATCACCATGGTATCTATAGGTGACAAGGACGTGGGGAAATGCACAGGATTGTACATATATTGCTAAAATACCTGATAGGAATGTGTTAATGCAGAATATGGTAGTAACCATCAAAATGTAATAAGAACGTGTCCTAGGGTCCAGAGGCTCCCCTTCCTGGAATCTACCTTATATAAATTTTGACACATGCACAAAGGTATGTGTACATGTCTCTTAGTATTGTATATAAAATATACAATATAATGGCAAGGGTGGCCATTGTTGCATCATTCATAATAGCCAAGAAAATAGAGGAGAAAGGATAACTGATGGCCAAAAGGTAATTAAATAAATTAGAATTCAATTTCACTCTCGATTAGAATCATTCAAAGAAAGTCTGGTAAGGAAAGGTGTCCAATAATACTATTACACCTTTAAAAAAATCAAATAGAAGGGAAATAGCATGGTATAAACATGCGTCTTGTATATTTGCCCAGCTCTCTGAAGGGGTGCTTGCTCAGTGTGTACTCGTTTTTAGGGATCAGAATTACACCTCCCGACAACAGTAACAATACAGGGACCTGTCCGTTGGAGGACTCTGCCCTTTAGCAATTCTGAGAATGCCTTCCTGACATTCTCCCTGTAAGTATCAAATGCTTAAAACTAAGTGTGTAAAACATTTTGGGGCAAGAACACACATTCCAACTTATTACAGCATCATTGTTATTTTTACCTACAGCCCCTGCTACTTCAGTCCAAGAGAAATTTTGTTAACCCTTTCAGTCTCCAAATTATCTGCATGTTTTGTGCCACGTTTTGTAGTGGTGATTATCGGCTGTAATGAACACTGTGATTATGCATGAAATTCAGTTTTTGGAACCTGGTGCCTCCTGTTAATTCTGAATCTCCTCCTAGTATGCCTTTGAGGTTCTGCTCTGTGTTTTATTTGCATATCCTCACGGACACATATTCTTTGTGATAACTCTGCAGTGCGCTTGGTGAGGCATATTCTGTCCACCAGCCTTTCTACTTGACAACAGACAACACAACAGGGTGCATTCACATAGCTTCTTTCTGAAGAAGAAAGGGTGCTTACACAGTATCTTGACACTTTGCAAGTGTCACCCTCAGGAGTAAATATGGATTTTTTCTGTAACAGTCACAAATGTAAAACAAGGCAAAGTTCAAAGGCCCTGTATGTTAATTAAGGAGAAAGTCAGTCAGAACACACTTAATGATTGGCCCTGTATACCATTACTAAGCTCTGTATTTTTTCCTCTTTTATTTCCATCATTCTCACGTAACTTGAGTTTCTCTTATTTAAGTCTGGTTTTGCCAAGTTGAGGCACATTCACACTTCTCTCCCCCCCGTTGCTGGGCTGTGAACAGGTTTCACTTTCAGCCTCTGCACAGCTGTGTTCTTCACCTTGGCAGCCGTGCTATTGACTGGACATCAGTCAATGTGAGATTAGCAGGATCGTTATCCAGAGACACCACTCACTCTACCAAAAGGAAAATGATTTCTGGTCTGGGGAAGCCTTTTCACTTTAGGAATTATCCTTATTTCTGGTTTCTGCCTTTCCAATTACAATATATTTTAAAGGATTCCTCTTTCCATGTAAGTTGGTGAGAGATAAAATATCCTTGGGGAATTTGTCTTATCTACAGGAGGGAAGCATGGCGACATGGGAAGAACGCTGCTCTGGAGCCAGGATGACCTTGGGTTGAAGCCCAGAGTGACCACTTCCAGCTGAGCGAAACCCAACAGCTATTGAAACTCTCTGCACCCTGGTTTTCACCTTTCGACATGTTGTGATGCCAGCACTACAGACCATGAGAAGTCAAATAATGTTGAAAAATGCCTGATGAAGCTGGGCACACAGTAAGTACTCAGATATTAATATTATTGGATTTCATTGCAGATGGAAACAATAACACATTATTTTGACCTTAAAACCAAGCTTGAAAAGATCTTTCTTCCCACTCTGCTGCCTGCTGTCCACGTGGATAGATTTCTATACAATGGAGAGCAGGGGCTGTGGAGAGAGATGATAAGCCAGTCTGAAAAGCATCCTGCTGTATACTGTCTGGGGCAAGACAGGCGAGCTCTCACAGTCTAGTCTCTCATCTAAAAGGGAAGGTACTGATGCTAAAATTCTTGGGTTGTCACAGTGCAGCGAGCACCTAGCGTGTGCCAGGCCCTTCTCAGGGTAGTTCACGTTCACTGTTCTCATTGAACATGACTTTGTAAAGTTGGGTCCTTTCCCACTCATTTACAAACGAGAGGCAGAAAACCAATTTGGTTGTGTGATAATCTTGGCACCCAGATCCCAGGAGGAGACCATAGGGATGCTGGAGAAGAGGACTCCAGGCTCTGGGTGTGGGGTCCTGTGCCCCCGGAAAGGGGGACAGGCAGACAAAGCAGGAAACCGCAGACTTGCAGTGGGGCTCCCCCCAAGCTCCAGGGGGTGGTATGGCTGTGTCTGGTTTGTGGGGTTTACATCCTACAGTTTCACCTGCTAGAGGAAGAGGGACTGGGATCTCTCCCAGGAAGCCACATTTCTAAGAGGACAGCATCACCAGTTCAGCCCAACACTCACCTCTGCAAGATGCCTCTGGGAACACAGAACACTCCAGATGTGTACCAGGGAGGTACACCTGGGCAGGATCTTGTCCTAGAAGCTGCCCTTTCCTTTGCCAACGTCTCTGGGCACCAAAATGTTCCCTGAAACTAGGAGCTGAGGTCAACTAAGCTCAGCCGTCATCGTTTCTCCTCAAAATCTACAAGGGGATTTAACTGGCATTTGCAAAAGCAATGAAAGCAGGCTTTGAAAATGATTGAATTTACACTATGGAAAAAGCAATACATCATTTACTGATCAGAGAAAGTGTCATTAAATACAGCAAATTGTTTTTGGTGTTAACTTTCTAAACATTCTATTAAGGAATATTGATTCACATCTCAGCTGGGCATAGTCAAGGAAGCCTTGGAATGAAGATGCATCCCCTTGGCCCTCCCTTTGCAGGGTTTTTATCCTGATAATAGAGTGTCTGGGCTTTCTGCAACAGCTCTGAAGGGAAAACAAATGAAATACTGTCTATGTCAACTCAAGTTTTAATTTTCTTTCCCAGAGTACATATGTTCTGTAACATGTTTGCTAAAATTACATCTTCACTGGGAATGGTTTCTCTCTATATTCTCTCTATATTACCTGTATTTTTTCTTTGTGTATCAGTAACAAGAAACAAAACTTGTGTTCTAAATAATGGTCCTTATAACAAAGTGTACAAAGTGTAACTTTGGGTTTCATTTAATGCATATTCAGAGTCTTTTTTGTTAAAGACTCCCAGAGATAAAGCACATTGGAAAAGGAAGGCCACATCACCTATGTGGCTTGTCGGTTATACAGAAACCATTTGGGGTGGGGAAATTGTCAAACCAATCTATTTGATTTTAGCTGTTGGAAGGTGTCAGTTCTACTAACTTATCAACTGCCTGGCTCTTGAACCAGTTCTATCTGGTAACAATTCCAACATCTATTACTAATAAATGTCAGGGAGTGTATATAGGCTCCAGGATTCCTAATGGCTAATGGAGAAAGGATTCTGGTAATGCTCTCTGGTAGCTCAGATAGCCCTCAAGGATTCCTATGAAGATGACATCATCCACTTGATTGACAGAAGGGGACACAAGCTGAGGGAGGTGACTTCACTGGGAGCAGTGGAGGTGGAAACATTGGAAGAGGGGAAGTGGGTGAGGGTGGAAGGGTGGGGTGTTCTCTCACCTTCTACCTTACAGGTGCCAACTTCCATCTCTTTACCTACTGCCAGGATGGAGGAATCTACATTTGCCTAACAACTGTATAGAAGTGAACATTCTGGAAATAATGCCTGTAATCCCATGTATAACTAAATCATTTGCTGTACACCTGAAATTAACACAACATTGTAATTCAACTATACTCTGATATAAAATAAAAATTTAAAAAATTCTTGATGTTTAGTAGAAAAAAATTAGATGAATTGAAACTATACAGAGTATATTCTTTGATCATAATGTATTTAAATTAGAAAGCAAACAAACAAAAATAAATAGATAAATTAGAAAACAATGACAAAAAGATTTTTGGAAAATTTACAAATATTTCTTAATTAGATAGTTTATTTCTAAGTAAAACATCAAAGAAGAAAAAAATGATAATATTTAAAATTTTAAAAAAAGAAAAGCAGGAAAGGGTATTTTCAATCAATGTACTATAAAGAGAAAGGGACCAAAAAAATCACAATTTGTATAATCACCAGGAGCAATTAAACTTCCACACATGTCATGGCTCTGTTTAGTACATTTATAAAACCATGCATTCTAAAACATATTTGACCCGGTATTAGAAACCAGCAAAATTAGTTTATCACAAATAGAAGATCCAGAGCTAGCAGCTTCAATCAGATGTCGAATTAGCCAAAGTCACTTTTTTATTTATTTAGTCTACCTACAATTTGTGATAGGACTTTTAAGATAATTTTGGATTTCTGGGGGGGAGGACGTTGCAGCCAGTGTATAAAAATCATAATCCTGATTAAATTGTGTTACACCCCATGTGTCTAATTTGTACAGCTGAGCATCCAATAAATAAAACATTCAAAAATATTTTGTAGGAAATTTGTCCTTCACTGTATTGATTTCTATCAAAACGATCTAAAACTTTACAGGCTCAACCTTTTCTTCTTTAAAGACAAAATATTCTCCCAAAGTGACAACGTTAAAATGTTATCATGTGGAAAACCCTTTGGTAAGGTATGTGTCATCAGGAAATGAAGGATGAGGGCATCCACCTCGAAAAGCAGAAGGCAGCCTGTTGTCCCAGACAATGATGGATAATCAGGTGGTCAGAGAGAATATGTATTTTGTGCCCCCAAAGGAGAGTCTTGTGGCCCCATAACCACCGTGAACAGGTAGCCCCACTTGACAATTCCTGGGAATCAACATGTTTCTTGATGCAGTATTTGCCTCTATGTTTTGCCAATCTTTACTGAAGTTTTTCCAGGGCTTTCCTTTGTCAGCAAGATCATTGGTTTTCAGCCTTACCTACTGATATGGCAACCTTAAGAAAATTTAAACAGAAAAATGGAGTGAAAAATCAGTCATCAGGGTAAATATTATTTTGATGGAAATTTTTAAAAATCAAAATTATTGCAAAATATCCATGATGCATCAAATATAAAATTGTAAATAAAGACAAGGTCACTGTTGCTGCTATTTCCCTTTATATCAGGCTCCAGTATGGCTTGACATAGCATGGCACTGTGGAATACAGTAGTTGGTACAATACATTCTCAAGGACAAATTCTCCAGGATAGGGATTGTCTCAGTCAGAGTGACCATCTTCCTGTAGTTGTGGCGGAGAAAAGAGAGGGGAAGAGAAGAAGGGGAGAAAATGTATATAAATATACATATATAATCATATATTTATATATTATATTTATTATATTAGTGATAATTATATTATTATATTATAATAATTATATAATATTTTATTACATTACTATAATATAGTAATAATAATTCATTATTTATTTATTAACAATAAAATTATTTAAATAATATAAATACTATATATAATATATACAGTTGTATATAATATGTACACACATACACATATATAGAAACGCACATACACATGTATACCACCATACATACATGTATACACATATGTATTACCATATCAGTTATGTTATTATTTAATTTCTAATACAAGTCTGGAAGACACAAGTTAGTTTATACAAATTTATATGCAATTTCTTTCAAATATTGAATTGGTTTCTCCTGTCCTGAGCATCACAGCTCATAGAAAGCTTCCTGGCTATGTCCCAACCACCACCCTGTAAATCAAGATGGGATCCTCAGACCCGGAGCTCCAGGTGTGCACCCGCCCACCCAGCCTGTATGCAGACCCACAGGCAACTCGGCCCCCGAGATCCTCAAGTTCAGGCGATTTTCCAGGGAGACATAAATGCCTGGGAATGTGATTTTCAGAAATCAAAAGAACTGAGGTGAATCTCTACATCATGCAACAAGTATGGGGAGCTTCTCCTAAGAGGCAAATGTGTACTTTTCGCATGAGAGGCAGCATGACTTTGTCCACAGAACAAGAAAGGAAGTGATTGGATTAAGTAGGACAGGTCAGGCTGAGGCCTGCCTGGGGGTCGCATCACAGAAGCACTCAGAGCCTGATCCAGGAGGAAAGGGAACCTGGGTCTCAACACATGGAGGAAATGATGATTTATGAACTAGCACCGGGCCCCAGATGAGCTATTTGTAGGAAAGCTCTAATGCACTTGTGGAGTAAAAAGAACAGATCTCCCAGAAACGGGGCAGATGAGTTCTGTATGTCAGAATAGGTATATCATTACGTGAAAGTTCCTAAAACCTTAGTGAAGCCCCACTTGAGAGGACTTGTCTAAAGATAAAAGGTTTAAAGAGAAACCACCCTTGGTGGAGGAATACAGCAGAAGAAACAGACCATTTCCATTGTGGCACAGATCTCAAGAGTGACACAGCCGAACAGCACAGTTGGGGGAGGGGGAGATCCCAATTTCCAGGCATTGACTGGAAGCCTCATTCAGCTAAAGTAGTGTATCTGATAACTTTCAACTTTCTCTGCTGACCATTTTATCTCCCAGGAAGTAGAGAGGGAATAAAACACAACTGTTACTCTGGAATAAATGTTGAGTAACAGGTTGGATGAAGGGGAGGAAGCAGAAATCTTATGGAGAAGCTGTTGTGTCATCATGGCATTTGTTGTGCCCTTACAGCAGACCCCCACCAATGGGACGAGGTCTCACCAAGGGTAGTTCTACAGTTCTCAGGAGGATGAACAGGTTTAAAGGTGCTCAAAAGTGTGATTTTGATGTACATGTATGATGTGGCTACTTCTAAGAGGGAGGGAAGGAGGGAGGGAGAGAGAGGGAGGGACAGGGAGAAAAAAGAGAGAGAACAGCAAGCATCCATAATAGACTTATTGATAAACTCGTCTTTCACAAGGACATGTGGAAAAGATTAAAGGGAGAGTTTGTGTATAAAGAACAATAAAAAAGTTAAGATCACATACTTGAACAATTTTGACAGGAAAATAAACGCTTAGAATAAACTGCAGCTTTCAAAGTTGATAAAGACAAAAGTTAGCTCCTCAATCCATGTTTTAAATCATAAAAAGAAGAAGAAGGAAGATCTAGACACACTGCTGGGAAGAGATGCCCTGAAAACAGAACTTCCCAAGGTTTCTCTTCATAGTGACCTGCAGGGGACATTACCCTTCAGATATGTATTTGAAATAACCTCTTGAAACTCAATAATAAAAAGACAATCCAATAAAATCGGACACGAGATTATAATGGACACTTTACACAAGAAGATATAAAAACGGTCATTGTGCATATGGAAAGGTGCTCAACCCCATTAATCGTCAGCAAATTAACATACTCCACCCATCAGAATGGCTATTTTTTTTTTAATGATCACTATCAAATGTTTCTGAGGGTGTGTAGCAACTGGAACTCTTGTATATTGCTGGTGGAGATGTAAAAATGTACAACCACTGTATAAAATGTTTGCCAGTTTCTTATAAAATACAGCATATGGTGATCCTATGGTTCAGCAATTCTAGCCTTAGTCATTTACTCAAGAGAAATGAAAACATGTCCACAGAATATATGTACAAGAAGGTTCATGGCAGCTTTAACCATCATAGCAAAAACCTAAAGACAAGCAAGGGGTTCAGCAGCAGGAGAATGGCTCCATGGAGAGGTATCAACAATGGAGCATTGCAGAGCAATGAAAAGGGATGAGCTTCTGATACATGTGCTTGCTAAAGACAAGCAAGGGGTTCAGCAGCAGGAGAATGGCTCCATGGAGAGGTATCAACAATGGAGCATTGCAGAGCAATGAAAAGGGATGAGCTTCTGATACATGTGATGGATGGAGAGCAGGCTGAGTGAGAGAAACGTCACACAGAAGAGTATATAGTGTATGATTCCATATATATCAAGCTCCAAATCAGGTAAATGTAAACCTAATCAGTGGTTTAAAGAAAAGAAAGGAAAAGAAAAAGGACAGAAGCTGTCCTGGAGGATATGAGGATGGGGGTGACTGGTAAGGGAGTTGAGGGTACTTTCTGAGGCTGTGTAATTTCTGTATCTTTACAGGGATTTGGTGACACAGATGCATATGTTTGCCAAAACTCAGTGAGTAAACACTTAGGATTTGTGCTTTACATTGTATGTGAGTTCTACAACTGAACAGAAACCTATACATAAATATTAAACTCTAAATACTGAATTCAGCCATTTACTGTAAAATGGATCAGAAAAAAAAGTATGATTGATGCATGAATGGATGCATAGTTATGTACAAAACAATGAAAATAAAGTGTTCTTAGCAGACTATAGGTTGTGGGCACATTGGTATTAGAATTTTCAACTTTGCTCTATGTTGAAAATTATAGTAAAATGTTGAGAAATATTTATAAGAAAGAATGAAGCAGGTATAGAATAGTAGTTTATAGAAGTAGCATGAGGTGCTCTATGCTGGAACAAAGTTTTTTGCCTGGACATATCATATATAGTGAACTGAGAATTTGCAGATGAAGTCAGTGGTCAAGATTAAGGAAGAGTAGAGATTCAAATATAGTTTTGATTCTCAAATAGAAGATGAAAGTTTTACTAATATTGTGTACTGTTTAATCTGGCATTTATCCTGAGTAAAGATAGTGTAGGACTCAGTATTGTCTTAATTAGTATTCGTTCACTAATTATTGAGAGTCTGTAATTTTTAATTTAGGATAGTTTTGCCCGAATATGTCATTGTCTTTCTATAATGGGATTGATTTTCATCTATTCATTTATTTATTGATCCAATAATTATTTTCTAAGTGGCTACTATGTGTCAGACAGTGTGCAAAGAACTGGGAACTGAGTGGAGAACAAGAAAGATAGTGTCCCTGCCTTCCCTGACACTATAGTTAGAGGGAAGTGAAGTAAACTACAAGAAGAGGGGAAGACTGCAGTCCCGGTGCATCTAGGCTCCAGCAGACACTGGACAGTCTCTCCTGGTGTGCTGCTGTGGACAGTCATGTCGGCAGTGGCAGGCATGGTTAGCTTGATCCTGTGGTTGAACAATTTGATTCCTGGAGCATTTTTACAATCCAGCCTCAGTTTGCAGGAGACACATGTCAGCAATCATTTACACAAGGGCACAGAGCACAGGCCCATCAGCTTCATATTTGATTAAAAGCCAGAGTGAGGGCCAGGGTGCCAGTGACATGGTGAGAATCCCAAAGGACCTCAATAGGGTGGAAGGATGAGTCAAGTGTTACCACGCAGGGAGCATTTCAGGTAAGTCTGCATCCTGAATTGAGGCCCCCAGATCCCTGAGCAGGCCTAAGGTGGAGGTTCTGGTTGACTGACCACATTATCCCAAGAACTGGAAAACAGCAACAAAGTGTCAGATTTGCTCTCTCTGGAGCCCAAGACCCAAAACAAGTGTCAGTTCTAAGCAGCTCCGTGATGAAAGCCTTTCTTTCATTACACTTTTCACAGGTGACTGTCCCACCACCATCGAAGGGCCCCTTTCCTTGAGAGCCGGTAACTATGTGAGGAATTCAGTAAGTCAAGTTCAGTAAGTCTGCAGGTCATTGTCCTTTGTAATGTCTAACTTACTTGTATCTAAAACATCTCTATGCAGTTTATACTTACTAACACGTTATAAGCAGTAATGAACACCTTGATTAGAAAATTCAAAAGCAGCATATTTTATGAATTAGTGGCATCTTCATCAGTCAGCAGCTGGGAAGACAGAACAGTTCACAGCGGGAGAGCAGAGGTCTGACACCACCTGATCCTGGATTTGAATCCTGGTAACTTTCCTCTAACTCAGCATTACCTGTTTCTGAAAAAGGAGACACTGGCGATGCCGAGCTATGAGGATGGAGCGAAGTTGAAAAGAGATGATGCGAGTGAATGCTTAAACACGCTCATGTAACATCAAGTAAACACTGTCAGTCATTGTGACTGTCACTGTGGATTTGAGTTTGTTGAGAACACAAAGGAAAGCATGCTGACAGGGGTCAGGAGCCTTAATGGCCAGCCAGTGGAAATAACCCGGATTCCAGGCATACCCACACCTCTCAGAGTACCCCTCTTTTGGAGGACTCCTGCCTTCTGCCAATGACATGCCCAACAGAGAGCAGAGGGAGGTATACATGGAGAATTTAAGTTTAAAATAGCAATAAGAGGTTACTTTGGTATCTTGACGTTGAAATTCACAGAAATGAAAATGTCTATTAAAATAGATCATGAAAGATAGCTTAATGGAAATGGCGAGAAAGGAATTGATGATTAAGATGAAATACATAGTTTTTTCTCAATGAGTGAAAACGGATCCTCTATGAAGGTGTATTTCAGCAAGAACATGAGTCCTCAGGTGGGGAGAGTGGCTGCTTCATTCACAGTCAAATCCCTAGCACCGCCCAGCACCTGCCAACCCAGGTCTGACCACCAGTTAGGCGATTAGTGTTAAGAACTGCAGTGGATTGGTTACATTAAGACAAATGCTACTTGTCTATTCTAATTTTTTTAAAATATTTGAGGACTAAGTTGTATCTTCTTTTTTTTTTTTTTGTGGGTTCTTCCCGGACCGGGGCACAAACCCGTGTCCCGTGCATCGGCAGGCGGACTCTCAACCACTGCGCCACCAGAAAAGCCCTATGTTCTTTAACAAGAAGCATTTGCATTCATTCTCTGCACATCAGATAATTTTTAGGTTATTAACTCAAGAAAAATGAGTCATTTTCCATTATCTCAAACCATCCAGATACTTTATTTTAAATTGTGGCCATTTTTCCACTTAAAAGGAAAGATCTTTATCGAAATGATGCAACTTTTTGAATTATTGTTTCAGTAAACAGGGTTGCTATATCATTCAGTTAACAGGATTTGCCCCATGCTTAACAATGGGGTCCCTCAACTTGGGGGCCCACTGTTTTCTTTTGAGAATGTTCTCAGGATGGTGCAGCAAGGCACCTGAGCTGATACCCCTGTCCCAACCGGAGGAGTTTGAAGCATTTCTTAGTGAGGTGACTTCTCCCACCCTGATACCGGGGGACATTTGGGAATGTGAGGAGACATCCAGTTGTTGGGACTAGGCAGTAGGAGGGATTCTCCTGGCATCTAGTGGGTAGAGTCCTGGCATGCTGCTAAATGTGGAGAACATCCATCCACAGCCCGTTCTAGTCCAAAGTGTCCAGGGTGGAGAAAGCCTGGTTTGGAGGAAGACGGGTCTGGTATTTGAGGGGGTGGAAGGTAATTTCAGACAGAATCTTGGGCTTTGGGGACTGTCCTCCTTGGAATCAGGAAGGGTCATGAGTGTGGAATGAAAGTGAGCTTTCCATCACCTTTTCCCCCTCTTAGCTCATGGAACATATTTTTCTCTTGACAACGCGCTTGAACAATTTTAATCAAAATTCCCACTTCCTTTGCCCTATAATATATGTGTCAACTCATCATGTTTATTGACTAAAATGACCTTGTAACTGTAACAACAAGGAAAAGGAAGCATCCCTGCCGTCTGTATAAAGCGTGTGGTTTGAAACACACATGAGGTTTTTGCGTATGGAGAGCTGTGTGCACGTGCTTTCCTGAAACTTGACCTTTGGTGCTGACCCCGGCTCTCTGCAATTCCTCTGAGTGGCCTTCCTTTTGAAGTAACTCAAAGAATTATTTTTTGTTCTGGGGTTTTGGTGAAAACCTTTGCTTTTAAAAATTCTGTGCATTTTCTCCCAATTTATTTGTGTTGTGATTACTTTTCATAACCAACGTCCATGTGAATGTTACCTTTAGGGAAAAACTGGAAAGTAGATCCTTTTGAACAGTAGCCTCCACTACAATGTTACATTGCAGAGATAAATTATACATATGTATATGTATGTATATGTGTCCGTTATATGTATGTGTGTACGTGCACATACATACACATGCACATACATATCCTTAAGACCCTAACTTATACGTTTAAAAATATGTTTTCCTCCTATTTTAAAGGTACATCACTAGACGAAATAGCTCTGCAGTGTAGCTGGAGTTCAAAGTATTTGAGGAAAAGCTTTCAGGGATCTCAAGTCAGTGGTGAGAATTTCTGATGAAATACTGCAGAGACTGGGGTCAGCTGTCGAGAGAAAGATGAGCAAATAATCTCCACTGAGGTGAGAAACATAATTTATGTTTTACCAAGGAAGCCAGGAGGAAAGTGGTGGAGCCCGTCCTCCACATGTACATCAAGTTTATTTGCTGCCCAGGGGTGCTGTGTGAGAATTCACTGTCTCGCTCCCTCACCCAAGGGCAGGTGTCTAGTCCCTGGTGACAGGAGCTGTACCTGGGAGACTCACAGGCTGGCAGCTTCCCCTCGGCTCAGCTCCACACTTAAAAGATTCCTTGGAAGCATCAAGTTTAACAGCCGGAAGAGCTCACAGATGCCAAATCCTTGGGTTTACAGATGAGAGACTTGATGTGCCTTCAAAGGACATGACTTGCCCAAGGACCACAACTGGGTAGTGACAGAACTGTGTTCTAAACCCAGAATGGCTGGATCTTAGTCCAGAGTTCTTTTTACCAGACTGGCCAGGGAAGAAATTATATTTTTTTTCTCCAGCAATTTAAGATTTAAGTTTTTTTTTTTTTTTTTTTTCCTGCAGTACGCGGGCCTCTCACTCTTGTGGCCTCCCCCGTTGCGGAGCACAGGCTCCGGACGCGCAGGCTCAACGGCCATGGCTCACGGGCCCAGCCGCTCCACGGCACGTGCGATCTTCCCGGACCGGCGCACGAACCCGTGTCCCCTGTATCGGCAGGCGGACTCTCAACCATTGCGCCACCAGGGAAGCCCCAAGATTTCAGTTTTTATCACCTCTCCTCCCACCACCGAATCATCAAAACCAGCGTAAGCCTCACCCCTACATGGAGAATTTTCTCTCTCTACTCTGGTGTATACGGATGTCTCTTTTCTCTGAATTCCTGTAACATCATTTGATTGTTTAGTTGATCATAAAAGTTTATTCTATATGCTGTCTTCCCCAAAATATCCTTGTGAAAAGGATTCCTAAGTTTCTATCTTCACTCTAATTTCTAGACACATCAACAATAAAAAAGTATATAAATATAACAACCAAAGATAGTACATAAATGCATATATACGATTTTCACTTAAAATCTCAGTTAATAGCCTCCTGAATTTTTTGGTTATTTACTGACTTAAAGTAGGCATTCACAATCTAGATTTGTGACCATAATAGTTGATTTTTTTCTGAAAATTTCTGGCGATGATTAGTAAATCTGTATAGTTCTCTCTAGTTCACCTGCCAATATTTTAAGCTCTACAGATCCTTCTTTATAGTTCCTTCTCTTTTAAGAGAATCTCCCTTTTCATGGTAAATTCTATTTCTTATCAATACTTTGTGTCATTGTATGTGTGATAAATTTTCCTTTGTATAATAAAAAGGAGAGATCATCAAGACACCAGACTTTTTCTACATTCAATATATATATAACTGCAAGATTTTTAAGAGGTTTCTTTGTATATTTTGAGAGAATACCTCCTAAAGTTAAATTGATTGTTAATCAATCTACAGCTAAAGTAACTCCACACACCCACAGGCGCCTAAGGAAACATTGTACAGAGTTGAATCTCATCACAGTGCTTTGACTCAGTTATAACAACCTTACACAGAGTTGAGGCCTAAATGGCAAAAGTTGGAATGAATTTTCATCAAATATAGATTTTAGAATTAAGCACAGGGACTATTAATATCTTAGCATTGTATACTGATAAATAAAGTAAGCGATGTGGTTATAGAGACAATTAGAAAAACCAGGAGTTCACCTCAGTGAGAGGGGGTGAGACCCTCGGGGAGGCACCAGCTCGCCCTGTCCTCGACCCTGCTGCTACAGACCTGCAGTCCCAGGCACAATCTCAAGGTGCAGTGACAGACCTGTCACTGCCACAGTCTGTGGGCTGGCCCTCCCACCGTTTAGAGGTTAGCCATAAATAAAAATCCTGTAAAAACGTTTGAGAGACATGTAAAACGTTAATTCATGCGATTTCATCAATTGGATAATTGAGGGCAGAGCACATTGAAATACTTGGAAGTCTGGAATATTTATACTGATTAAACAAACCAGATAACTTAAAAATTCCTCTATAGTTCATATATTTATATACAATCCAATTTCTTGAGATGCATGAAAGTCTACTTATTGTGACAATGATTTTGTGAGTTGAAAACGTACATTCAATGGTAAGAAATGTTTGTAATAGCTGAGTCAATAGTCTGTTGAAAGTCAAAGATTAATGGTATTTTTTAGAAAAAATTGGCTTGAACTTAGAAATGCAACTTTGTCAAATAACCAATTAATATAATGATTTGACAAACCTTGGGGGAAATCATATGCAATTGTATATGGTACAGTTCTCCCACCCAAGAGATGGAAACATGTACTCTAATGAGAAAAGAAGAGCTTTGGCATGGAAACAAATTAAAAAGAAAGGAAAGCTTTCAAGACCCAAAATGTTTAGTCTACATACTAATGTTTAGGCTCCACAGTGCCCAAGCAAATGTGTCTCCTCCAAGCGAATAAATCTTGATAATGGCCCTCCCACCAGTCAACAGGGCACAGAATATGAGAACCTCTTTAATTTATGGGGAAAAACAACTGTCCTTTCAAATTTGCATGTGATGGCATGACAAGGAGGACAGTGAATGCATGATGAAGAGGAAATCCATGGGGTGGGCATGTGTGGATTCTATACTCCCTTGACCATGGATCATGGCGATCTGGTCTCCCATGGGCACAATGACAGGAACCTTGCAGCTCATTTTGCTAAATAACTTAGGGCCAGGGTCGCCGCTCCCTCCTTCTGTTTCCTTCTTCTCATGATCCTAGAGTATGTGTCTTCCTGGTTCAGAGGGCAGTGAAATATCAGAGGTCATAAACTCCTCCCAAGACTGTCATTTGCTTGTTCTCTAATAAACACTTCTGCAAAAAGCTATTTATAAGTAGCCTCGGGTAATACACAGATCCCAAACGCTTCCTTTTCTGAAAGAAATTTTTGACTCATGGGCTTCACACTGAAATTTGGGTTTCCTTTTCAACAAAGCAAATAAGAATTTATTCTTTAATTAATCTTGTTTTTTCTAGTACACTGAGGTACAGTATTTAAATATGGAATTCACACAAAAAGGTGGCTGCATCTTAGAGGTGAAGGACATGGAAATCCATGAGTGAATTAATGAGTCAGCAGATGTTTATCAAGGGCCAGCTGTGAGTCAGACTTGGAGCTGCAGCCCACAATGGATTCTTCTCTCCAGATGGTCCTGACTGGCGATTATAACACAGCATAGGAAACCCTTAGTACAGACCCGCCGCTGGAGAAACCCAATGGGCGCACATGGGAAACATCACTCTGAAGGCCAAGGTTGTGACATCAAACCCAGGCTCTGCCATCTGCTACCATATGACTCTGGCCAAGTAACATAATAACTTTTCCTCAGTTTTCTCATCTATACGTTGGGGATAATAGTAGAGCACTGGAGGGACGCCAATGGGAGGAAAGCACATGAATGTAGGGCTTCTGTGCATCATGAAAATCACAGACATTTATCAACTTCCTGACCTGGGAGAAGGGAAGGAGGGAGGAAGAGAAGGGACAATTCCTAAAGAAGTTGGAGCCAGAACTTTGCCCTGAAAGGCAAGGAGGGTTGAGCCTGTGCAGGGCAGGGTGAGGGGTAGGAGGAGGGTGAAAACCAGGCTCGAATCACGCATGGGATACAAGGGCGAAGAGCTCCATCACTGCTGTGGTTTGTGGCTGAGAGGGGGCGGGGGCTGAGTGAGGACCTTACCTTCCCCACCAGGGACTCTCCCCGCACCGCCCGGAGACCACGCACTGACAGACAAGACAGACCCCCCCTTTGGAACATCAATAACTTCAAGTCTTTTAAGGAAATCATTCTCCTTCTAAGGTCTGTTAACTGAGAATAAATGATAACAAGAAATGTCCACCATGAACCCACTAATATTTTAAAATACATTGGTAATTAATTACCAAAGTATCTCTATGTAATATTCACTTTGCGTATGTTATAAAGGTGGAAACGACACAGTTTCACACAGAGTCACATGTCTCTTGGAATAACATGAAGTTTCCCCAAGGAGCTTGCTTTGGAGATGCAGAAGTGAGGAGGGATTTTAAACAGAGGTGCATGACATGACGGGATTTGTATTTTAGATGAATGATCCTGGTGGCTGTGTGGGCAAATGTGCAGATAGAAACGTGGGTTAGGAGGTCTCCTGGGAGGCTCTTGCAGCAATCCAGCGGGGGGTGAGGGGAGTCTGCAGAACATCACTGAGCAGAGCTTGGAGGGGTGGAAATGTGTGGGAAACATTTAGAAATGATACATGACATCTCCAGCCTCACCATGTCACCCTCCGACCTGGAATCTTCCACATGCTCTTGTCTAGAGCACAAAATTGAGACTCCTAGGAATGCAGGCATCTCTCAAATGCTTCCCCCTCAGGGAAGGTTTTCCAGGATCCCCAACTAACACTGTCACTCTGGCTCTTAAGCCCAACCCCCCATCCCTGCTGGGCTTTCCTTCTCATCCATTTTCTGTGTCTGGGATATTCTACATGTGACTGATTCACTCTGTTACTCTCCGGTCTTACCCACTTCACTGCTCAACAGGAGGTGTTTGTATCTCTTATTCACAGATGTTCTGGGCTAAGCTGTGTGCTGAAAATTCACAGATTAAATCCCTAAGCCCCAGCATCTCATAATTGACTGCGTTTGGAGATGGGGTCTCTACAGAGGTAAATAAGGTAAGATGAGGTCGTTAGGGGGGGCCTAATCCAATCTGACCAGTGGCCTTGTAAGAAGAAATCAGGACACAGACTGGCACAGAGGGTAGACCACATGAGGACACGGGGAGAAGATGGCAGTCTACACGCCAAGGAGGGAAACCTCAGAGGAAACCAACCATGCTGGCACCTTGATCTCAGACTTCCAGCTTCCAGAACTGTAAGAAAATCCATTTCTGCTCTTTAAGCTGCCCAGCCTGTGATACTTGTCATGCAGCCTGAGCTGACTAATACAACTGCCTGTTGCCAACACCTAGAATGGTGCCTAGCACATCGTGGATATTGAGTAAGTACTCACTGAAAGAGTGAATGAATGAATGGATGGATGGATGGATGGATGTCTGCAAAGACCACCATGCCCTGTGTTAAGGACCCTCCTAGCCAGCCTCCTGCCCTCCAGCTCCTCCCACACACATTACGTGCCCCTTCCTCCATTCACCTTCTTAAGAATCTGGGTCATCTATCCACCTGCATCTATGATGGGCAGACTCACATGCCTGCCCAAGATTGAAGTGCCAACCATTGTCCCGGGACGGACAGTGAGGGAGCAGTGTGAGCGAGAGGGGGCGGGGTAGGCCAACAGCTGTGCTTTCAGTGGGGGCCCTGGAGGAGCCCTGGGGAAGCCCCGGAGAGTGAGCTGCCCTCTGAAACAGGGCTTTAATCCCAGGCAGCTGCCAGCCTCTGTGCACAGAGCCTGTGGCCAGGTCTGGAGACCCCCAAACACTGGCCATCACTGGGTGGGCAGGATGCCCTCTGAAGAGGTTGGCAGGTGCTGTCCACTAGCAGAAAAGCATGCAGAGGTGTGGGGGGCTGACCTGTGCGAGGTGAGCTGGAAGGGAGTCCCCGGCGATCTGGGCACGTCGCTGCCCGTGACCACCAGAGTCCTGTCCTCCAGAGCCTGCTCTCTGCTCCTGGGCACGGGGCAGGCCTGGGCTTTGAACAAATGCTATGGAGACATGGTACGAGTCTCCTTTGCTGCAGGGTAAATTCCTCAGGTAGGACCCGCACCTGCTTTACTCTGCATCTCCTCCCATTCATACTACGCCTGGGGCAGGCAGGTGAGGGGGCAAATACTTAACTGAACTGAATAAATGCAGCTTGTTGATTGACTGAGGTCCTCTTTCTGTCTATTGTGGTCCCCGGATTTCTCACAGCTCTGAGCATCACTTGATTTCCTACAACTTCTTGGTAGATACACAATAGGATAGTCCCATAGCAAATATCATCAGGAATCTTCCAGAAACACAGACAAAACTTCACTTATGTTCAGAAGGAAACTGGACAGAGTGAAAAAACTGACAAAGGAAAACACAGGTGAATGCTTTCAATATACGTGTAATTATGTGAAATATTTGCTTCTAGAATCTGCGTGTAATTAGCTTACTACGGTGATGTTAACCTTTCCGTTCGACAAAAATATGATATCCTTGATTATGTAGAACAGTTTGAAATATATAGGCAGTAGTACCGAACCTGATTCCAATGAACACACAGAGGTTTTGGTTTTTAGAAATCAGATGTACTCTAAGAGATTTTAGACCTATGATCCGCCCATGATAATGTTCCTCAGAAAAGAAAACTCCCTGAGATTAGAGCAGGGTGATTATACCCACCATGAAGGTGTCAAAGAGTTGCTTTTCCACATTTAAATAGATTATTCTGAGTTGAAAAAAGGAAAACTTTAGATTGAGACGTTTTAAAAATCTAAGAATCTCCAAAATTGAATGAGAAGGTTATGCACTTTTTAAAAAAGTGAAACAGTTGGCAAATGCCCACACGTACACGCATGCGTGCATGCTCACACACACACACACACACACACACACACACACACTGATATATTCTTTGTCACTTTTTACTAATACATTTTAATTCATTTCATTTCTAGATGATCCTCAAATTTGTCTTTTTTTCTAACACCTGCATTGCATCCCTTTTCTACCTCAGAGGCAAAAATATCTTATAAAATCAATTCCAATGTGATACATCCAAAGTATATAAAATGACTCAGAAAATGTCTGTGTAAATTACATGTTATCCTCTATTTCAAGAGAAGAGAATGGCAGTGTCTCAAGCCTATCAGCCACTCAAAACATGGGAGCTGTTGTTGTTTTGATTAAATAATATTAAAGGATGTGAACAATTCATATGAGAAGTGCAGAAAGCAAACAGTAAGAAATGCATAGCATTGTTAAATTCAAAGAAATTAATAAAAGTTTAATAATATTAAAGTCATCAAACCCAGGAAATCATTTTAAATATTAAATGTCATCTCTGTCTTACTAAAACAGGAATTACCATATACCCACATATAAAATGTTGGTAAAGTTACAGCTCCTGGTGCTCCGACATTTTGCTGGTGTTGGTATAAATTGTGACTGCCCCTCGGGTGACACTTTATTCCCGTCACCCCCTCCAGGTGGTAACCCTGCTCCTTTGGAGGAATCGCCTCCCTCCAGTGGTGATAGGAGTTAGTGGATTAATAGTCGGGGGTTCTAGGCTCCCTGCAGTGGGTGAAAGCACAGGGCTCCTCCACCCCTTCTTTCGCCAAAGTGTGTGGTCTCCTTCCTACTTTTTGACACCCTGGCAATTGAGGCAGGAGCCGAGTAAATTGACAACAGTGTTTGCTGGGGAAGCAGCGACTGACCGGGCTCCTTCTGCTGCGGGCGTCTGCTCCTCTGTTCTCTGGAACATCCTGCATGTCCTCTCTCCCCAAACCCTGGTTCTCTAGCCCTTGGAGAGCATCTGAGTCCCCAAAATCTGTCTGATAAATGTGTTGCTTAAGTCAGCAGTCCCAATCTTTTTGGCACCAGGGACCGGTTTTGTGGAAGACAATTTTTCCACGGACGGGGATGGGGAGGAATAAGGTTCAGGTGGTAATGCAAGTGATGGGGAGCAATGGGGAGCGGCAGATGAAGCTTCGCTGGCTCACCTGCTGCTCACCTCCTGCTGTGTGGCCCGGGGTGGGGGGTGGTTGGGGACCCCTGGCTTAAGTTACCGGTTACCTATGGTTTCCACTCAAGAAATCCAACCAATAAATACATGTAAATGAAGACCTGTAAAATGTGACTTTAAAGTAACATCCTCTGCAGGGTTTCTGTTATCAGGTTATTTCTTTTTCTTAAAACACGGCTTCCAAAAAAAAAAACACGGCTTCCTTGTGCCTACATCCTAGCCCAGATTCTGCCTTCTCCGCCTCACCACGTCCTGGGAACTGGGAAATAGATGTCCCCGGAGCTCACTGGTAATCTCATGATGGACATACAGATCTCCTTAGAATTGATAATTATACTCAAAAGCTTTGTTTTGCAGGACAAGGGGGTGGGTCTGAGCAGGAATCTCTTGGGTCCATCCATCAATCTCTTCCTCCCAAAGTGCATTGTGGGATTATGCTTGTGCTGCCGTCACGTCTGCTCTCAGGCCAGGACTTTTCCAGACCAGCTGACTATTCTCAAGCATCATCGAAACTGTTTGGGTTCCAAGTTACAAAAAGACACCATAAATTAGCTTAAGAGGGAAACGGAGGTGTGTGTGGTGGGGGGCAGGTGCATTGACAGTCTCAAATAACTAGGAAATCCAAAGTGGAAATGGACTTGGTCACAGTATGATGGTGAAGTCCCCAGGGACGTGTAGCCTGGCCCTTTCCCTACCCCACCCCCAGCTCTGTGCTCCATGCATCCTCCCACTTGTCAGGCAGCAGCTCAGCACAAGACTTGGCAGGCTGCATGGCTGCCCACCTCAGAAGGACATCTTCATGAGAGAGAGGGAGTTATAATAATGAAGACTGTGAGCTCAAAATTTAGTGGTTAATACTTTGTGCAGTGGACCATAAGGGATTTATTTTCATTTTTTTAAATTATTTAAACATTATAAAACAACTTCATCTTTTAAGGAAAATCAGGTTTATATTTGCCTGTTCACAGAAGAGAATCATGAGCAAAACTCTTTGTCATTTGCTAATACTTTTGGTCCAATTTCTTTTTCCATTTTATTTTTTTAAATCATTTTTTAACATCTTTATTGGAGTATAATTGCTTTACAGTGGTGTGTTAGTTTCTGCTTTATAACAAAGTGAATCAGGTATACATATACATATATTCCCATATCTCCTCCCTCTTGGGTCTCCCTCCCACCCTCCATATCCCACCCCTCTAGGTGGTCACAAAGCACCGAGCTTGTCTCCCTGTGCTATTTGGCTGCTTCCCACTAGCTATCTATTTTACGTTTGGTAGAGTATATATGTCCATGTCACTCTCTCACTTTGTCCCAGCTTACCCTTCCCCCTCCCCATATCCTCAAGTCCATTCTCTACAACTGTGTCTTTATTAATGTCCTGCCCCTAGGTTCTTCAGAACCATTTTTTTTTATTATTCTATATATATGTGCTAGCATATGGTATTTGTTTTCCCCTTTCTGACTTACTTCACTCTGTATGACAGACTCTAGCTCTATCCACCCCACTACAAATAGCGCTATTTCATTTCTTTTTATGGTTGAGTAACATTCCATTGTATATATGTGCCACATCTTCTTTACTCATTCATCTCTCAATGGACACTTAGGTTGCTTCCATGTCTTGGCTATTGTAAATAGAACTGCAATGAACATTGTGGTACATAACTCTTTTTGAATAATGGTTTTCTCAAGGTATATGCAGGGTAGTGGGATTCCTGGGTCATATTGTAGTTCTAGTTTCAGTTTTTTAAGGAACCTCCACACTGTTCTCCATGTGACTGTATCAATCTACATTCCCACCAACAGTGAAAGAGGGTTCCCTTTACTCCACACCCTCTCCAGCATTTATTGTTTCTAGATTTTTTGATGATGGCCATTCTGACCAGTGTGAGATGATATCTCATTGTAGTCTTGATTTACATTTCTCTAATGATTAATGATGTTGAGCATGCTTTCATGTGTTTGCTGGCAATCTGTATATCTTCTTTTGAGAAATGTCTATTGAGGTCTTCTGCCCAGTTTGGGATTGGGTTGTTTGTTTTTTGAATATTGAGCTGCATGAGCTGCTTGTATATTTTGGAGATGAATCCTTTCTCGGTTGCTTCATTTGCAAATATTTTCTCCCATTCTGAGGGTTGTCTTTTGGTCTTGTTTATGGTTTCCTTTGCTGTGCAAAAGCTTTTACATTTCGTTAGGTCCCATTTTTTTACTTTTGTTTTTATTTCCATTTCTCTAGGAGGTGGGTCAAAAAGGATCTTACTGTGATTTATGTCATAGAATGTTCTGCCTATGTTTTCCTCTAAGAGTTTGATAGTGTCTGGCCTCACATTTAGGTCTTTAATACATTTTGGGTTTATTTGTGTATGGTGTTAGGAAGTGTTCTAATTTCATTCTTTTACATGTAGCTGTCCAGTTTTCCCAGCACCACGAATAGAAGAGGCTGTCTTTTCTCCACTGTATATTCTTGCCTCCTTTATCAAAGATAAGATGACCATATGTGTGTGAGTTTATCTCTGGGCTTTCTATCTTGTTCCATTGATCTATATTTCTGTTTTTGTGCCAGTGCTATACTGTCTTGATTACTGTAGCTTTGTAGTATAGTCTGAAGTCCAAGAGCCTGATTCCTCCAGCTCTGTTTTTCATTCTCAAGATTGCTTTGACTATTAGGGGTCTTTTGTGTTTCCATACAAACTGTGATTTTTTTTTGTTCTAGTTCTGTGAAGAATGTCATTGGTAGTTTGATAGAGATTGCATTGAATCTGTAGATTGCTTTGGGTATTTTGGTCCAATTTCATGAAAATATTTTAGACTAAAGAAATACCAGAAGAAAGAGACTTGGGTCCCTTTGTTTTTGCTTTTGCTTTTGCTTTTTTTTTTTTTTCACCTGTGCGAAAAGAAAGAATCCTATTCTGTACAATAACCAAGTCTTTTTTTGTTTTGTTTTGTTTCCAATCCTTAGGATTTCAAGATACTCAATAAAAAAGCTATCTTTCCATTAAATAACACACTTTCCCCCACAAGTAGAAAATATAAAATGGTATCCTGAAACAGTTTTATTCTGTGTAGTTATTCTTCCTGCACCTATGGGGGCAATGAATTTCTCAACAGGGAATCATGTTTAAGTGATACTTCAAGGTCCTCCAGCTCATCCATGACCCTGTAAATGATGCTGTAAGTCTGGATGAGACTGTTTGTACTGGACACTATCTCCAGACCCATGAGGGATCCAGACTGGGGAGAGCAGTGGCCCAGTGGGAAGGGCTGTATTCACTGTAGAGGTTGTGATTCAGAGCACTGCTCCTGGGCCACGCTGGGCAAGCTCACATACAAGGATGAAAGGTATGACCTGTCTGCCCTCGGATTTTGAAAAATGCCAGAAGTCTGTGTACAAGCAGTGCACTTCCCCAATCATCACGAGTTTCAGCCGCTTAACAAGTCCCAGTAGCAGTGAGAAAGGATCGGAGATTGCACTCAGAGCATCAGCTCAGCAGAGGGTCCTCTGGGGAGCAGCCATCAGTCTGTGCCACCTTTCTGCAGAGAGGGCAAGGTCAAGTTTTCAATTACCATCTGCCCCTTTGAAAGGAATTGCAGTTTTGTGTTGGGTGTTGTTATTGACCTATAGAAACAAAAGCAACCACAATAAACACACCTAGATATTACTTTTTAAGGCATTTACTTAACTGGAAGTACTATATTTTATGCATTTCTGATGGTTTATGCTGAAGCGTTTGTGTAGAGCAGCCAGAAATGACTCCTTTGTTGGATGCTGTGGATCTGCAGACACTCGAAGAAAGTCTTCAGAGAGAAACACTCATTCCCCAGATGGTGTGTCTTTATATGTTTTGCAAAGTCAAAGCATGCCAGCCCCAATGGGTTTAACATGATAAATATTGTCACAGCTTAGTAAATTCTTGATTAGCTGAAAGAATAAAGTCAACAAAAGTATTTTGGAAGAACAAGGAACGTTTTCATACCTAAATTAATAAGTTCAGCCTCAATGAAGCCAACTCACCATAAGCCAATAATTTCACTCATTCTGCTGACTGAGGGGCCACCTTGATGGCCTGGCTGGGACCTGAGATGCTCAGTATGGAAGAATGTCCCTCTGAGCTCTTTGCACCATGGGTAGGCACTACAGGAGGTGGGCAGATTCCCCAGACAGTGGATCCTGACTCCGGGGAGACTCCTGGGGGCCCCACACTGCTGCCCCAACTGGTGCGTTTTTAAAATCCACTTTTAGGATGCTTTGCTCTCGTTTCTACTGTAGAGACTCCTCCTCTCACTCCAGAGACTTTCACATGGTGTCAATTCTCCTTCCTCTCTGGTCAATTTCCAGGGTAAAGAGAAGCAAGGAAAACTGCAGGGGATTACTCATTCATTATACCTAGCATTTGTTGTCCAGTTGATGGTCAATGTGCCTTGGGAATACTTCTCTGGTCACTACCAGCAAAAGAAAATGTTCACCCTTTTGTCTCCTGTGGCAAAAACTTGTGTGAATCTTTATCATGATCCTCAATGCTCTGCAATGCAAGTGTGTGGTGTGTGTGTGTGTGTGTGTGTGTCTCCCAAAGAAGCTTATTGGCCGCCAGACAAGGGACTGTGGTTTGGTTGCCTACATATAAAATTAAGCCTCACAAAGTTCCTAAAGTATGATGGAATCAGTATATATTTGTAGGATTTGGGCCATTAATTTCTTTTATTCCACCAAATTAAGCCAATTATGCCTAATAATCACAGTAAGTTTAAACTTTACTTCTGAACAATGACACAGCATTTCTGTCTATCAGTGACTCATCTCTAAATGTGCAGAACACAAAGATGTCTTCTCAAGTTCTCTGGATGAAAAAACAAACTTCCAGACACATCTTCCCTTGACAGCATGACCAGTTTGCCATCAGTGTTCCATGGATGTCTTTGGTGGGGAGAAAAATATTTGAATTTGTGGTATTTAAATCTAACTGTTTTCTTGTTGTTAACAAATAAGAAGTCACCTTCCACAGTTAATATACAAATATTATGGATTACTAATATCACTGAGTCAACAGTTGTCCTAAACATTAAACCTCCAATGAGGGAGGGACTGTTGCTCACCGTCTGACATCCTGGGGCATGCCTACAAGAGCTTCTGGGCTCTGTACCGAGAGACAGGTTGCTGGGCTATGGTGTGCACATGGGATCATTCTTACTATATCATGTAAATTGATTTCCCTTGTGGTTGTTGTTTAAAGCCTATCCCACCCCTCATTCTCCTCCTCCTCTTCCTCCTCCTCTTCCTCTTTCTCTCTCTCTCTCTCTCTATCTCTCTCTCTCTTTTTTTTTTTAATCTCCTCCTTCTTTACCCTGTTAAGACCATCTTTTCCATACTCTTGTAAAGCAGGTTTGTTTCAGATTTTTAGTCAGCACCACTGAATGGCAGCTATTTTGGTTCGAGGTTTGCTCTGTGCCAATGAGGAGCTGGGTGACTGAGATTCACTCTTTCACTCAATACTTGTTTCTCTCCTGTAGGGTGGCTACTATTAATACACCCACTTGTCAGAAGAATAATGAGAACAGAGAGGTTGAACAGTGTGTCAAGGACACAGAGCAAGGAATAGTCACAGCTGTGCATAGTTCCTTCTTCCTGGAAGATTTTGGAAATGGGTTCTAAGCAAAGGGATCTTTTCTTCCCATGTGGCAGGTAAAGTTAGCCTGCTCTGTGCTGTGTGACGAGCATCAGGTGACCACAGGAACTGATGTCGGAGAGGGACGGGGGGCAGGATTCAGTGAAGAATGTAGGGAATTTCTTTCCTGAACTTTGTGGCACATCAATTCCAGCAGGAAGAGGCCATTGTTATCTAATATCCTACTAACATCTTTGACGGGAGGACAGAAGCAAACGTTCCACGTCAATCACGCCAACTGTGAGTCTTATCACTAAAATGGACAATTCCGTGCTTCCTTTCATGGATGATCCTGAGGTTTTCTGCCCGTGTTAGAGGGTTTTGCACATCGTTGAGGCCACGTGATTTCTGGGCCAGAGGACAGGTCCCCAGCAATCATGGATTTAGGTCCCAGTTGAAATGGGTACATGGAATAAGCTAAGCCACGTCAGTGCGTGAGCACACAGAGGCTGGGTTTCACTTGAACAGATTACAGGCTAGTCCTGTAATCTCATGGTCAGACCTCAACTTTCATCCCTTCTGGGATGTGTCTTTTACTACCCTGTTTAGGAGGCTGTCCTGATGCATGGTTTCCACAATAAAAAATACTCAAATTTGAGTAACGCCATGGAGTATAGCTGAATTGGAAAAGTTTCGCTAACGTCAACATTTTTCTAAATCCAATTCCATTGAAAATGTTTGCCAGCCCTCTGTAGTTCTCACAGTTAACCCTTCTGGTTCTATCACTGATAGTATTTGTGTGCACATGTGTGCATGATGGGGAGATTAAGATATCCTTCCGTCCAAATTGCATAAAATCTTAATTAGATGTCTTCTGTGTATAACTATTTTTCCTTGTTCCAAGCCCCTTAACCTAGTGATTCGTAATTCCTAAACTTTGGATTTGAGACCTGATGAGAGAACATTTTATTTTAAGCAGTGGTTTTGGAAATTTTCCACTTAAGTCCTTTCACCAGACTCAGATTTACACAAACCCTCCTTTTCTACCTCAAATGGGTCAAATGGGTCTCCCTTTGTAGGTTGCTTTTAGTTTTTAAATCCCTTTCATGTGTCTTATTTTCTTTATTTTTTTATTCAGAGAATATTTTTAAAGTACAAAAGAATTCAAAGAATGAGATTACAAACAGCCTTGTTTCCATCACTTAGAGTTAATGACATTGTATCGTATATTTTTCTAAGTCTTTTAAGAAAAAAATGTACATTAAATGATAGAAACCAACAAACAACAATTACTCACTTTTCGTGATGAGGGGTTGAGGGATGGGAGGAGGGGCTAGAGAATTAAATAAAGGAAGAAAGAAAACAGACCATTGGATAGACTAGTAAGCATATCTACCTTCTCTTTTCTTTAGTCCTGACTTGGACATGATCATATTATTGTAAAGGCTTTTAAACCAGGCAAGGGGCAGAGGGGGCCACAAGTGTGATGGTGCCTTTGGGGCAGACCTCAGCCTTCCACTCCGTCCATCCCTGGTGCCTAAGACCACAAAGATCACAGCTTAAGTGAGTCTGAAGAGAATAACCCAAAACATTAAACTCATTTTTTTTTTTCTTGGCTTCCCTTTATTCTGAGCATTCAGAGTTTCCTTAACAGCATTCCAACTCGTGAATGTTCCAGAGAGATCAGAGCTCTTGTTCTCCTGGACATCTTTGGATCAGCATCTGGAAAAGGACAGTAGAGTCCATGGAGGACATTATGCAGGAGAATCTGGAAGGCGATGGAAACACTTAGCTCTGGCTGTGGGTGTGATGTGCTGTCCTCTACGACGTGATGCTCATTTTCCCCACAGGGCTCAATTAAGAAAAGAAAAGAAAGAAGCCAAGAGGGCCTAACCTTCTCTGAAAGGCGTCTCCTCCTGTTGAGCATGTGTTACAGACCCGGGCCATCAGGTGGGGGGCAGCTACTTCTGATGTCAAGAGAAGGTGGCAGATTTGTGAATTTGAGACCAAGTCCATGTCCTCTTGTCGCCTCAATGGGCTGACTTTTTTGAGACCACGGTGGCCCCAAGAAGGGGAAGGAAGGAACCGGCAGGATGTCTGGGATCTCCCGGGCTCAGCCCTAAACGGTGAGCACAATGTTTTATGTTCCCAACCCTAGACTAAACTGCAAACATCCATCTCCCACATCTTATAGCAGCCACACTCACTCTAACAGAAAAACGAAAGAAAAAGGTGCCTGTAACGGAAAAAAAAATACATGTTTAAACCCCGTGAAGCATGGCTTGGAGAGCGCTGTGTGCCCCTTTCATATCTGCGTGTGGTTTACTGCCCTTTTGTCTCGCCTGATTACTGACTTCTGTGGTTCATCTAAACACCAAAAATGTTAGGACCGATGTTTTTCTCCATTTCCTCAAAATCCAAGTGAGTAACTGAAATCAGCCCTATTGTTTTTAACTTTCCGTGGGGAGTGCAGCCCAGCAGCCCATCTGTTGTGGAAATTTTTGAAAGACACGGAAGGTACGTTATTCTTAGCCAAAGGATTTCTCTTGGAATTTGAAATTGTTCTCAGTCTTTCATCCTTTCTTCCCTTGGCCTCCTTGGTCCCCATGTTGTGACCAGATGCCCCAGAGACACACAGAGCCTGTTCCCCATTGGCTTCACTTTGGGGCCAGTGAAACGCTTCAGTAATGCATGGATTTCCTTCCTAATAAGATTCCAACCTATTGTATATAGGAAAATACAATGGAAATTGGTAGATGGCAATTTCAATTATTTCACTATCAACACATAGATGGAACTAAAGAGCTAGATAGAAATATTGCAGACACAGATGTCTTTATTTTTATAAGTGGGGACTCAGCTCAGCCTGGCCACAGCCAGACCAGCCATACCTGAAGGCTGGTGTTTCTGTCCACAATTCTCCATGATGGGGATGATACAGTCTGTGAGATGACCCTTCTACAGTTTGTATGAGAGAGTCTTTTCTTTCTCTCATCAACTTCAACACCTGCGTTTCTTCACCTTTCAAATTTGATTCTAAATTTAAATAAGAGTAATGATGTGTTATGAGTTCCTTAGATGACATAGCTAACATATGTGCAAATTCTTATTACAAATTTCCTGTACTTCGAATATTTCAGAACCTATATAGTATCATACCTAGTATGATACAAATTATGGTCATTTATAATTTAAGTGTTATGATGGACAAAATCATTTCATATATATTAGTAAGCATCATTAAAGATTTTTCATTGTTATATTTCCAAAAACCTTTGGTGGTATTACTTATTTGATTATAATAACTGTAGAGTATTCCATGTATAAATCCAGCACTCATTCTTTGACCAGATTGTCATTCAAACTATGTAAAACTTTTCTTTTAGGAGAATTTTAAATGCTGAAATTCGATTTTCTATACAATGCCTTCCTGACTCAAAGAGTTGTAACATTGAGCTCAGGTGGTTCTGATGATGTTTATCATCATGACTCTCAACCTACATGAAAAACTTGGAAGCTTTGAATGAGCCAAATCCATTCATGGTTTGTCTAAGGCTCAGGAGTTGGACAGGGCACACCATCTCTAGCAGCAGGTGGAGGCTGAAGAAGTCGTTGACCTTAGCCCTTCCTTGCATTTCAATCCCATAAACATGTATGGAATTCCTACCCGCTGTCATGTACCATGACGAAGTGCCAGGGACTCGAGCTCCAGGGGCCTGCTTCATCCTCCTGGGCACATGTTCTGGGATGTGTTTTCTCCTCCTTCTCACCCCTCCCTTTGGATCTATCTCCATATAGTTCTGCTGCTTCCTGTTGCTCACGATAACTTTTACCAGGACAATCTCTGCATCTCTTAGCCTCACTGAGATATAAAGAGCATTTCACAGATCCTTGGCTACACCTGAGAAGGTGGCAGAAAGTAGAAACAATTGCCATCCATAATTAAAACCAACTTAGAATGAGTCGGAACCATATCTATTAGGGTTCTTCAGTGTCGATTTTCCATAGGTAAATGTTTCCACTTGGTTGTGTGTGTGAGCCATTGTTGCGACCAAAACCATTTCAAAACAGATGAGCAACTACTTTGTAAGAATGGTGTCATTTCAGTGTACAGATGCAATTACTTTTGCATTAAAGCTGCCACAATTTACTTTTCCATTAGTTAGTAAATAATATCAGCCTTTCACTAAACTGAAACTTTTTTGGATTTTTTAATGCCAATTCTCCAAGCATAATTGGAAATGGTGGCTGGAAGATCTCAATCTCCAACATTTCTCACCCCTCCAGTCTGCAGCTGGAGGCCCCGAAACCTTGGCAATCACAGTTTGGAGATGTCAAGGCAAAACATCTCTTCTAAGTGAAATCCTCATTTCCTTCATCCCCAATATCTGCACTCATTCTGCTTCTACTCCGCATTGAGAGAACGCTAAGTTGGCAATTACACCAGATTCTGAGCAGTTTGAATGTGACCAGGAGAAATGACAAGTATATAAAAAACTCAGTACACTTTTGCTCATGCATGAGCTGTTTGGACTTTCGAGCCACCACCATGGACCAGATTTTTGTCACTTTACTGGTTCCATTTTTAGCCTACTTGGCTTCTGGGTCTGACTGTTTGCTGATCTCAGTTTCCTTCAGGATGTAACAGCACCTACATCAGTAACAGTGATGGCAATGGTACACGCACACACATGTGAGTCCTAGGAGTCCTGCAGCCTCTTGCCCGGGGTTCACATCACTCTTGGCCAACAGCATCACCACCGTCCCCAGCTCAGACCCCAATAATAAAGACTCAGTGTCACCTCCTCTCATTAGGCACATCCATCCTCCAGCGAAGCTCAAAAAGAGAAAGCATTGTTATTTTCCACTACTTTGTCTAATACATTTTAAGTGGCTGATTCTCCCTGGTTGTGTGACCTTCAGTGGGGATGGCCCATCCATCATGCTTTGAACTTTTCATCCTGTCCCATGCTCATTTTATCTTTGCAAGGAAACCTTTGTCCACAGCCCTGTTTACCACTCACGAGGGAGCCTCAATCTCTGTACCTCAATAGCTCATTCGATGCTCAGGTACGCAAAGAAAGAGCACCAGCTCAGCACCTCCAGAATCAAGCACATGTAGTCATCAAGGAAATTCATCTAGCATCATTTGTCCATCATTGTCTTGGGCAATGAAAATTACCTACTTTCAATAGAAACATTACTATATTTGTAATAGTGACTTTCTAATAGGAATCTGAGAACTCTCCTTAACATTGTATAGATTTTGCATTTATCTACATCAATAGAGTGAAATTAGACCTGAGAATTTTACTTGGTGTAATATACAGCCTGGCTTGTAAACGCTGGCCACCAGCTCTTCTAAGTTTCTAAGTAGAGAAGAGAATCCTCCTGGGTTTTGCTGCTAGAATCTTGGAGTAAATTCTTATAGCTCCATCGTGTCTTCTTAGGAGCTTTTTAGGAATTAAAAGCATCTAGTAACAGATGAATAAGTAAACAAACAAAAATCTTGTCCAAGTGTCAGATTAAAATAAATGATCTAATCACTCACCATTAAAAAAAAAAATGAATTAGTCATGTGGAAATGCATTTTCCTGAAGGTCTGACTGTAAAAGGCAGGTTTTCAAATAGCCAAAGCTTGGTGCTGGAGGTGGGTGTCCCCACAGGGGACAGTGGTCCTGTGTTGATAACTCCATCCTGTCTACTGCACTTTGTAAATGGAATAAAATTCCTCTGGACTGTATTTCTTTTTCTTCAACTTAGTGCAAAAATGTGGATAGAAAATGGGCCTGGAAGAATACATATAATCTTATTTAAGATGATTGTCACAGGCTGGTAAAATGATGTGCAATTTCTAATTCCTTGTTAAATGTTTCTGTAAGTAAATAAAATTACATGTAACTGATAAAAATCACAGATATGACTAATATAGTACTTATATTATATGTTAATTAACTAATTTTAATGCCAATCTTTGGGGGGATTAGATTTAGTTCTTTCCCCAAAGTTCAGTATTGTATGACCACAAAAAAAAAATCTATGGATGAGTGATTTTCAATTGACTCATGAATATCCCAGTTTCATGCATTAAGTAAGAAGCAAGGAACACATTTTCACACAGAATCTAGGGATAACAGAAATGACAAACCAAAGAAAATCAAGTATAATATGTTTCAGAAAGCTCTTCTGGGGATAGATAACATCTTCTCTGAATTTCAAGCAAATGGTGGCTTTGAAGATATGCGTATATAGTTGAATTGTGACCTGCTGGAGCATGTTGGGATAGCTAGCCTGGCCTGACCCAGCCTCGCAGAGGTAGAGCTGAGTGTTCAGAGGGGGACCAGCGGGCATTGGAGCCCTGAGGTGGGATGAGCTTGGCATGAATGCAGCATCTAAAGACCAAAGGAGCACAGAACAGCGAGGATGGGCAGAGTGGAGGGAAGTGAGGTCACAGAGGTGGTCAGGACCACACCATCGGTGGCTTTCTTTGGCACAATAGTTTTTATTTTATCCTAAAAAAGGATGGAAAGGAGAAGATGTAATTTCTCCCAGTATAGGAGAATTCCCTCTAATTTGTGTACATACTACACACTCAGAAGCTAGAGCATAAATCCCCACTCCCTAAGTGTGGGATGCCTTTCGTGACTCAGCTCCAAAGAGTACGGTATGGGCCAGGGGCACTTGACAGCAGCTCGACACACATGACCTCAGCCAGGCGATCAAGGTCAGCACCAGCTGTGAACAGTCACAGTGAGCGCATGGACCGCTGATACGATGTGATGAGATGGCACTTTTCCTCCGTGGCCTAAAGCCCATAACCCCAGACCAATCATGAGAAAACCATCAGACAAATCCCAATTGAGGGGAGCTTTATAAAACACATGACCAGTGCTCCTCACGACTGTCAAGGTCATGGAGAGTCTGAGGAACTGCCACAGCCAAGAAGAACCTAAGGAGACCAGATACCTAAATGTAATGTTCATGTGCTGTGAGGAAGTACTTTACAATTTCTACTATTTCATTAACATGGAAAGTGATATAAAAAGCATCATGTGACCTTTCATCACAAAGAGTACTGGGAAAAAGTAATTCGGGATTCTGGGAAAGCAGATGTCGAGTGGGAGCCGAGAGGCACCTCGGCCGCTCCTGGACTAGGAGTTTCCCACCTGTGCTGATTGGAAGCTTTCCGAGGTTCTGGCCTGGTCTCCACTCTAGCAGTATCGTGGGATGGCGGCGAGAAGGCGTCCCTCCTGATTCAGTCATCCTCCTGCTGCTTTGAAGCAAACTTCTCTTCCAGGGGCAAAGTGCATTCCTGGGATTAAAGTAAAATCCAGGAGAATTGCAAGGGGCTTAGATGCCCAGTTGTGAAAACAAGTCCCTGAGAGAAGGGTGCTTGGAGTCCCCCAGGCCTGCAGCACGAGTCCATCAGAGCTCTTCCAACACCTGAAATGCAAAATCCTGAAATTTTCGTAGTTCATAAATGTCTTACCTAAACCCCTCAACAAGCAGTCATATTGCTATCTTTACACCCATTCCAATGAAGAGACCCAGAAGGTCATCGAATAGTGTCAAGATCACAGGATGAATGAATTTCAGGATGGCAAGAGAGCTTAGAGTTTTCAGCCTCAAAAGACAGTTTTAAAAGCTATACTGCCCTGCCCCCTCTCGCTGAAAAGGAATCCTGTCTCTGGGACTTGGCGGTGTTCTTGGGTTTCTGTCTATTTAAATTTAACTTTGTTCTGGCTTCTAAAGTACTCAGACAGACACTTGCCAGATGGGCAATATAAAAATAAAAGCAGAACTAGCTAAAAACTGTGATAGGTCCCTTTGTGGAATAAGGACTATAATCTTTTATTTATTAAGATGTTATGTTAAATATTTGAAGAGATCAACATTTAATTTTAAAAAAATCTGTTGAGTTTGAAATGAGCTCTTGGTTTATGGATATCTAATGAAATAACAGCAGAATATCTACTGTATCTTTTGGATAGAGTAACTCTTTACCAATTAGTTATAAAACTGTGTTTCATAGAAATTAAATGTAGTAAATCATGTGTCACCCACATTTTCATCGCCCCACATAAAGAAGCAGAGTCTATCTTCTTAACCCTTGAATTTAGTCTAGATGTCGGGCTTGAAAGAGATGTTACATAACCACCAGGCATAGGCAACAAGGGTCTTTGAAACTTCTAGCTCTTGAAACCAGGCCACCATGTAAAGAAATCCAGGCTATTCTTCTGGAGACACATGACCCATCAACAGCCAGTACCAACCCCCAACAGGTGCATGAAGCCATCGTGGACCATCTAGTCTCAGATGAGCCACCAGATGTGTGACCCCAAGTGACATCAACCAACAAACTCTCCAGCAAATCCCATCCTAAGTTTCTAATCTAGAAACACCTAAGCAAATAAAATGGTTGTTTTTAACTAAGATTTCTTTTTGATGTGTTACAGAGCAGTGGATAGATGATACATGAAGTAACTATGACAGTGTGGAAGGTGTGCATTTATTAGTTAGGATTATTGACTGATATGTACAAAAGGAGAAAGATATCAAAACTTACAGTGGCTTTAACTTTTAATAGTGAGATTATCTTGTAATGCCCCTTCTAGTTTTATGCCCTATTTCTTCATTAGTAAGTGAGAATCATATGAATGGAATGACCTACACACGGTGGTTTAACTTCCTTCTCTAGCGAGAGAAATGCAGAAAATCTTCAATTTTGAATTTGGTCATGTCAGAGGGAAAGTTGTGAACCCTTTGAAATCAACTGAGGACAATTCAAATGACATGAGTTGATGTGGTTGTGGCCTCCTCAAGACAGGTGAGTAGAGTCCCCCAGGGTAAGTGGGAACAGTGGGCTTGATCCCACTATTTGAGAAAGAGGAATTTGGGATTTTTCAAGTTTTAGAAGAAATGCTTTCCAAGGCATAAGTAGTACACAGGATGGAGGGAAGAAGACATAGATTCTGGGTCAGCAAGGTGACAAATTTGACAATGACTCCTGACTCAACATTAAGAGGTGGTTTGTTACTCCTGAAACCTTCGGCACCAGTGATTAAGGACCTAAAAGAAAAGGCCCATATTCTGTGCTGCCTTGATCTCTGCCACACCTGATATGACTGTTCTCACCACAAAGTCCTTTCTCACTTGCTCCAGTGGATAGTTTCCAGACAGACCACCCTGCTTACTGAGAGGACTGGGAGAACCTCCTGTTTATATTTGAGCAGTGCTGTCAGTTCCCTGCCAGCCCAGGGGGTTATCCAAACAAGTCAATCATGCGGGCACCTAACACCATTGTTACTACAAAGCTTGCCCCCCTGCAGCTCTTGCTGCTTCACTCTGTCCCAAGTGCAGCCTTCTTGAGGTCCTGCCTTGTGTACCCTGTCCTTCCCTGGACTGTGAGTACATGTCACCAATAAACTCTGTCGTTCTCATCTGTCCAGTGTTGAGTGTTCACCCATTCCCATTACTCTAGGTCAGGAATGTTTCCATCATCAGTGGGGTAAAGGAGAGGTGATAAAACCAGAGTCCCAAATTGAGGAATGATAAAAGGATTATGTTCCTCTCAAGGTACCTGGATGGACTGAGCAGCTACCTGGGTTAGTAATATGCCCTTGAGGAGTCGACATGCCTGATATTGAGACAGCAGAAACCTAAACTGTTCACACACTTGAACAATTCACACACTTGAACAGCTGGTCACTTGAAGCAAAGGTGACAGTCACATATCAGAATCTGGTACCACCCTTGCTTGAGAGTAGATATAAAGAAAGACCTTCTTCACTGTGTAAATTCTCTGGGATCTTGGACAATTTGGGGTGAAGGATGAGACTTAAGTGGTTGATTGGACGTGAAATCTATGAATGCATTTTCATCCTAACTCCATGTTGTCTACAGTAATAATTGTTCTACTCATGTCACAACTTTGTGGGAAAATAATTTCCAGACTGTGAATGAACTGAGAAACTTTCTTAGAAATGTGGAAGTAAACTGTTCTGTACCTATAGGCAGGCTTTACACCTGTCCTCCAGGAGCCCCTATTACCTCCCGTATACCTACACCATCCTCTTGCCTCCCCTAGATTTCTCATATGTGTCCACAATAAAGGTCTATGGAAAAATGACTGCAAGTGAATGTAAACATTGCTTGTTTCGGGGTGGGGTGTGGGCAGTTACTCCAAACTAACATAGCAGCCAGCACTGAGTCTAGAAGAATTCTTTACAATTATATCTAAGTTCTTGATATCCACTTAAAATGAGGCCACCCCTTTCTTCTCTGCTCCACCAAAGGGAGAGAGCTAGTCTGTTCGTCTCTTGTTTGAGGGATTTGTTTCTCTACGAGATTTTGTTTCCCTGGTTGAGTTGTGAATCATCTCTCTTAAATGAAATTTAGTAGATTGACTGCATTCTCCTCATTAGGGTTGAAGCAAAGCTCTGTACTCCTTTCTACGTTATAAGTGGAGGTCAAAGCCTAACCCTGATTTTAATTGACTGTTATATTCCTAGCACTTAGCAGACACTCAAAAGATAGTTGTTTAATGATAAAGGAAGCAAAAACAAAAAAAGACATTTTATGTAAACAAATTGCCACTGAGCTATTCTACTTGATTATTTGGAACTTGAATATTAAGCATGCTCAGATATTTGTAAGGGTAACTGACAATACGATATACACATTGGACGTTTTACCTTGTATTTAACAAAGGAACCCACCTTTAACCTTAGTTCTGAACAAAAGGTAAAGAAGGTGCAAAATTAAATGGAAAATTGCTGCTTATTGAGTTGAGAGCAGTGCAAAGGAGGTCCAGCAAAGCTCTCTCATTGTCAAGGATGTGTACAAAATGACTGTCATGGTTCTTTCCAGTCAGGAAATTCTACAAGGTTTAAAGGTGTCTAGACATTCCAACCAATGGTTCCCACAGAATAGTCTGAGAGAACGGAATGGCTGGACCCCTCCAGTTGCATGGTGTAAAAAGAAAAATTACTTGCAAGCTGGATAAAATTATCTAATTTTTCATAAGCAGATGAGGACATGTACAATTACCATCAATACCACAAAACTGGCATTCACTAAAATTCATTGTTCTGTTCACAATTTAAAATGATATCCCCAAATTTATTAATTTGTTTTGTACATGTTGTAACAACATGGATTAAAATGGAAGTTACTTTGTATTAATGTAGATGTCATATGTGTTATAGACTTTCCTCTGTAAAATTTGCTGTGATTAAGTCTTAATTATGTCTTCTCTCCTAGTGTTAACATTTCTCTTTTTTCCCCTTTATTTTCTCTCACAAACCAACTTTCAGACGGAATATATTTAATTTAAGAAAGGATCTCCAAAATATTTAAATTGTTGAAAATTCTTAAGATATTAACATAATAGGTATAACAAAATACTCTTTAAAGTATAAGCTTTAAAGAGAAAAGAACACACAAAAAATATGTGTTTACCAGTGGATCATGCAAGAAAAAATGTTTCTCAATTAACATTATTGCCTTTGATCTTAGAGGCCCAGCTATTTTCATAAAGACATTTTATATCTTAGATATCTTCTTTATCACTTGGAATGTATTCACAACCCAGGTTTTACATCAGAAATGCAGTGTATCTAGTAAAATGTATAAATTTGACATGAAATATGGAGCTGTTTTTTTTTTTTTTTCATTTTTATGGTTCCTGTGAGTCCATGATGAGGTGAAATTGCACAAGCTGCTTAGAGTCAAGGAGCACTGGTCTTAGAACACTCATGGTCATGGTCAAGTCTGGATAGTGCCACCTACTTGCTGTAGAAACATTTCATATTTCACCAGGGTCATCTCCCCCATCCCCTCTCCTACATAGGGCTACTGGGAGGGTTAGGAGACACAGCACCTGTGAACACAATCTGTGGGTTGTTATGGAATTTGGGGCAAGTATTATTAAAATAAAAACAAATAGTACATGGTAGGGAATAGATGCTCTTTTTAAAGAGCTCTTTGTTATGTGGCAGTTATAAAATACATCTCTTTTCTTACCCAATCCTTTATTTGAACTCAAATTCATTCCTGCAGAGGTTGCTGGTTTGCTTCGGTACCAGATAGGAGAATAAAGATAGAAATTGGTGAACATTGCCCTTGTAGTGAGACCTAGAGAGCATAAGTGTCTGAATGTCTTGCTAATCTATGCAGCCAATGATACCCACTCTATCTTTTCTCAATTTCTTCATTTATAAGAAAAGAAATGTTTGCTTCTAATTTTTTTCCTTTCATCCTTATTTCTAACCTATAACCCCAAATCAATACCTTCTTTGATGATCTTGATCTTCTTTGATCCTCTTCAACTTGCAATGTGTCACTTACCCAATGAGTCATGCCCACTCCCACTAATGCCATCTTGCCCAGACGACCCCCCTTGATGTCAGCCTTTTGGAAACTGATCTAGGATGGGCAACCTGCTACTTATTCCACTCTTAGTTATAATGTAATGATTTTTCTCCACTTTCTCGTACTGTGCTCTTTTTTCTCTAGATTGCTTTGGCAATTCAGAGTCTTTTATGCTTCCATAGAAATTTTAGGATTATTTGTTCTAGTTCTGTGAAAAAATGTCATGGGCATTTTGATATGGATTACATTGAATCTATATATTGCTTTGGGTAGTATAGTCATTTTAACAATATTAATTCTCCCAATCCAAGAACACAGATTATCATTTACATACATTTTCTGTATCATCTTCAGTTTCCTTTATCAAAGTTTGTTATAGTTTTCAGAGTATAGGTCTTTCACGTCCTTATTTAAGTGTATTACTAGGTACTTTACTCTTTTTGATGGAATTTTAACAAGATTGTTTTTGTTTTGTTTCACTTTATTTTACTTTCTCTTTCTGGTAGTTCATTATCAGTGTATAAAAAAGCAAGAGATTTCTGTATATTAATCTTGTATCCTTCCATTTTACTGAATTGATTTATTAGTTCTAATAGATTTTGTGTGGAGAATTTAGGGTTCTCTATGTAGAGTATCATGTCATCTGCAAATAATGACAGGTTTACTTCTTTCCTTCCAATTTGGATGGCTTTTATTTCTTTTTCTTGTCTGATTGCTGTGACTACTGCTTCCAATACTATGTTGAATAGAAGTGACAATTGTGGACATCCTTATCTTGTGTGTCTTCTCTAACTGGAAATGAAGTAAGAATCAATAGGAAAGAGAAATCCCACTAGAAAATATATATATATATATATGTATATATATATATATATGTATATATATATATATATAAAGGACTGAGGATCAATGGCTTAAATAAGCCAGTATGAAAAGAAAAGGAAAAAATTATTAAAAAAACACCAATGACTACAATAAATATTTAAGGGAGAAACATGAATATGTAAAATATAACATCAAAAACACAAAATTGGGGGAGGGAACTAAAAATGTAGATCTTTTAGAATGTGTTAGAACTTAAATGACTGCCAACATAAAACAAGTACATATAGTTATAGTTCAACATAGGTGAATCCCAAGGTAACTACAAATTCAAAACCTTCAATAAATACACAAACACTAAGAAGAAAGGAACACAAGCATACTACTAAAGAAAATCATCAAACCACAAGAGAAGAAACAAAAAGATGAAGAAAAGCATGCATTCTTTTGTCTGATTACTTGGTGCTCATGCTGGAAAACAGAGAGTAGTAAAGAAAGTCTTGGAAGTCAAACACTGAGGGTGAGGAATGGTGTAAAGATAAATTCTCACCTCTTCAGGAGCCCAGGGCTGATGTTGAGTACATTTCAGCCATGGCCATTATCACTGGAGTGAAAACATGCTGTTAAAATTTTCACGACGTTGTGTGGTACAAATCATGTGGCCTCTGAAAAGGCTGTGAAATGGTGTGTCCTTTTGGGCTGCCACCACCATCCCGTGAAGCATCAAGAACAGAGCAGCCTGAAATAGTCACAGATGGTAATGGTGCCCTCCCTCTTTGCTGTCCTCAGCACAGATTTTTTTTTAGTATTGTGCATTATGGTGAGGGGTAGTGAGCTCAAAGTAGCTCCAGATGAAATCTCCATCCCTTCAAAGCTTCATGCTGATACCAAAGCAACACAAGAAATTCAAACTAAGGGCCTATTTTCACATACAATGTTGTTATGTAAAATTTATCTATAACAAGATGTATTTTGGATTGTATATTAGAAAAACAAATCAATTTAAAACTCTAAGCAAGAGGATATTTGGCCCCTTGCCATGGTTAAGAGGGGGAGAAGTTACATAAACTTAAAGTTAGAGATTCTACTTGACACAGATAGCAACAAACATCTTCTGGGTCATCCTTTGCAAGAAAAAGACAAAGGACCAGACAGGCCAAAATCTATTTGTATAATAATTTTCCTGTGATCGTAAGTACTTTTTTGTATGTTGAGTTTATACTATACTTTTCCCAAGAATGTGAAGAAGAAGGAGGAGGAGGAGGAGGAGCAGGAGGAGGAGGAGGAGAAGAAGAAGAAGAAGAAGAAGAAGAAGAAGAAGAAGAAGAAGAAGAAGAAGAAGAAGAAGAAGAAGAAGAAGAATGTAAGGAGAAGGAGGAGGGGGGAGGAGGAGAAAGGAGATGACGTCATCACCCATGGAATTTATTCAGGGTGGAGGAGCTTAAGCCTTGGTCAGAGTCACTGAAGATGTGTACCATGTGCATGACTATATAGACAGAGAGCAAAGGTGATGATCTTGACTTCTTGTCATACTTGTCATAATTGTCCTATTACTGACTATTTGAATAGCCTGTTCCTCTGTCTTCATTCTTTTTCACACTTGGCCTGGGTTTGACTCTCCTCATGTTGACAAAGAGAATTCACCACAAGGGAAATTAATGTCCCTTAGGGGCAATGGCATCTAACCCAAACTTGACCCTATTAGCAGCAGAAAGCCAGGACAATATGTAGAAGAAAATGGGTATGGCCATTTTCTTGGATAAATACTGACTTTTAACCTTGTTTAAAACTGGAAGAGAATGTAAGAAGACAATGAATTAAATGAAAAACTGGTTGTTATGAAGCAAAAGCATTCTGCCTAAGAGAACTCTATACTCCAAACAAAATCCACTTTCAAATCCCATTCTCCCAAAAGATCAATGGCAGCATCTATCAAATGTTCCATTTCTCGTTCACACTCTCAGGATCTCTGTGTGCTTTCTGAATCGCTTTTAATCAATTTATTACTCTTCATCATGGCCCTATTTTATATCCTCTTTTGGGTCTGTTCTTATGGGATTGCACAAACATCTGCTATAAACAGTCCTCACAAGAAGGTCTTAACGTTTGAACATCTGACTAAACTCAAAGAAAGGGAAGAAGAAACACAGAGAAGTTCACTCATCTGCAGTATTGATCCCCACTGGGAGTGGGGATGACATTGCTTTGTCAGCATTAATTGCAGAGAGAAAAATTCATCCATATGAAGCATATTTGTAAGAAAAATCACAATCCATGTAGACAGTTCCTATTAACTAAGTCACGTTTACTAGTACTTGCCCGTTTAACAGTACAAAATTGTCATATGTAATTATCATAAACTGCTTCATAACATATTGTAGGTGTTACATTGTTTCTAATTAATCACTGTAGCCCCCTCTACATGTTAGTAAGCAGCTTAGTACCTTCCCTATGGCTTTCCATCTTCCCTGAATTTCTAAGGGCTCTGGGGGTTTATGCAAAAACCCAAGAAAGACAACTGTTCACACCCAAAGAGAGAACACTGGGTTCTTAACTCATTTATCACCTTGACTCTTCATGCCTCTGATATCTCTCATACAGGTAGGCTCTAAGCAGCTACCCCGAGACCACTAGGGTGCAGGGAGTTATTGTGATTATTGTTGAAGGATGATCAACCTTTCCCCAACTTGGTTAAACTGGATGGACACATGATAGGCCCATGCTTGGGCATCAGTGGCCCCATTTCTTAATGATTTATTTCTAGCTCACAGCCAGTCCAAGAGCCTGGACTAAAGATGCAATCTGGATACTGTTCACTCCTGGATCTTGGGCTAGTATTTCCTCTTCCATCGTGAAGAGCTATACTCTGGTGTTCTCAAGCAATTTTAATATTCAAACCCTCAGCCCACAAAACACACGCCCTCTTTCCCCAGACAACATGAGAAACAGCCCGGAAGATTCCACTAGTCCCTAGGCCCTTCCTCTGGAAGTAGGTTGGCATAGTGACTTCTAGATGACTTAAGACGGCAGAACGGTTTCCCAGGTCCTTCCCATGATGTGTCAATGATCACAAGAAGAGTTTAGTGCACCATGCTTGTGAGAGAAGGAAACAAATGCATATATGTCTTGAAGCACAGTGGGAGGATAGAGCTGCACAGATTTAACCTAGAAAGCTCAAGTGTACTTGCATTCACCTCACGTGTTGGTGAACAATCATCAGGTAGGAATCACTAGCTGCAGGATTTGTGCAATGAAACATTCTATGGGATGGAAGAAAAAAAATGTCTAGTGTTCTCCTTACTCAAGAGCATAAGCAGGGTCTTGAGACAAGGAGGTCATTATAGTCTTTTTCATTTCCCTTTTTTGAAAAAAAACTGGATTTGTCACCAAACAACTCCAGAGAGTTTATTGTGTGCATTTCTTCCCATCTCCCCAACTCTGCTTGGTGTCCATCTCCCCAACTCTGCTTGGTGCTGACACCTCGGTAGCTTGAACCTGACTCTGCAGGGAGCGTATATATCAGAAAAATCAGCAAACACTAAGAATCAGGGTGTGTTTTCTTCTTTTCAGGCAGCAGGTAATGAAACATTTCCCAACATACACTGGCTGTTCCCTCCTCGACTAAGATGATTTAGAGTTATGCTCATTGAGCAAATGCATGTGAAAGAGGGGGTAAGAGCAGAGATTTAAGAAATAAGTCTATTCATCAGATTTAACAACTGTAGCAGCATTGACATGTTTGTGATTAAGGGTAGGATATCCTGAATTAATGTAATTAGACATAAAGAAAATTCAGACATACTGGAAGCCTCTACAATTATTTTAATATAAAAAGATCATGTCACAATACTGTTCCCAAAAGAACATTTTTTAAAGGACAGTTTCAGGCATAACAAGCACTTGCTTGTTTATTTTGAAAGCGAAATTTCTCAGCTATCTGTGAACATATAGCTGATACTCTCAATAGAATTTGTAAATAGGAAACTGCCTTTGACAAGTTGGTTAAATATCTAACTGTTTGATAATGATATTGCTCCTGTGTTACTCAGAGTAAATTGCAAGATATTAAGGGTTCAATTATTAACAACAAACCCCTTGATAATTATATAAAATAACTATATATAAATTCCATAAATATATGGAATATAAATGGCTAAAAAAACTCTTCAATAAAAGAAACAGGTATGATGCTGCAATAATACAGCAGGTGACAGATATTAAAATTGCCTATCTACAGTATCTCACAGCTGTGAGATCAGTTCTTAGAAAAATCCTGTTGGCTGCAGAAAAGATTTATGAGTGATCAGAGTGGCTGGAGCCTTGGCTGTAGGAAGATGACTAAGGGAAAAAGTGATGGTGATATTTACATTTCCTAAAAGGCTTCTATGCTGTGTTCAGGAACTTTTATTTTTTATTCTGAGTTCTTTGTGGCAGGTGACAATGATAGTGTCCTTCTAGGGAGTAGGGTCTCCATGGCTGCTGCACTGACATCCGCCAGCCTCTGCAGGGTCCTGTTCCTTGTGGCTGGTGGGACCCCTCCCTTGCCTTCAAGGACCCAAAATGTTTAGTGTTGTCCCACAGACCTCTTCCCTGTTGTTTTGTTTACTTGTTTGTTTTATACAAATGTTGATGATCTATTCAATTTACAGCTAAAATCATTAGCAGGTAATGTTTTTTCTAGCTCTGTGGGACCATAGCAAGCCATGCAAAGGTTATTAATAATCATATTAATGATTAAAGATCAAATAAAGAATTCTATATTTTGTTAATTCATCATTTATTTATTGAAATCCTAGTCCCAATTATTTCTATACTATGAATGGTTTCTGTTGTTTAGAAATTTTTATCTTGGAAGAAATTGAAGACTGAAAGCATCAAAATCTGCATTATAAATTTAAGTCATCTGATCCCACCTCCTTTTCTAGAAGCTCAGGATATTTGAAAGAGTTTGCTTCATTCTCCTTTGATTCCTTATTATAGACAATTTCCATTTAATCATAGTCAGCTAATGATTTATTTGGATTTTTAAAGGTAAAGTAGAAAAGAGCATGATAGAGATCCAGCTTTGTTCTGCTAGTCACCAAATCCCTGGAGCTTGGGTCTGACTGGACAAAGGCCTAAAAGGAGAAACGTTGACAGGTCCAGCCATTCCTAATGGCCCTGTACGCCTGACCCTACAGCAAGCAACCCAGGCAGAAGTGTTTGTCAAATTAAACTGGGAAGCACATCAGAATTTTTGAAGGGAAAGAGGAGCAGAGGGAAAGTGTCTCTAGTTTGTGAATACAGAGTGAAAAGGATGCACGCGAGCCTCCAGCCTGGGTGTTGCCTCTGTCAGGTTGGCTCACTCTTGAAGAAAGCAGGGGCCTTCAGAGCAGAAAAGGTCAGCACCAAGTCAGGGAGTGACCTGCGTCTCTCCTCCTGCTGTAACTCAGCTTTCTTATCCTGCACCTTTGACAGCCCAGAGGAGCCACAGCTCCGACTACTCAGCCTGCAGGACGAGCTGGACTGAAAAGCAGGGGTCAGGAGTAAGACCGGGCAATAAAGTATCGATTCTGGGTGTTTTATGCCCAGGAGTGCTGTCCAAAGTTGGACCAGGCTCCTTGGGCTTCTTGGAATAATCAAATTCCAGCAGGTGTCATCTTCCGTGACCTCTCCGAAAGCTGGGGATGACACAAAATTGTACTTGGGACCATGATTCACACGATTATAAAATATACAAAAGGAGCCACAATCCAAGCTAACAGCAAAGAATCCTCTCACATCTATCGTGGTTGTTTGTGTGAAGTCAGCGATTATTTTCAGGAGGAAAAGACAACAGCCCATGATAGAATCTGACTGACCACAATGAGGAAAAGGATGAGCCGCTTGTAGTCTTCCTCTGTTGCAGGATAAGAGGTTTGAAGGTTATTAAATGGCTCAGCCCTGGGCTGGGAAGACGTGCGTGACTTAGAACTCTGCTCTCTTTGATTCTGAGCATGAACATAAAATATTCGGCTGATGGAGTGGCTGTAACAGTACAACTCTGGCATGCAGAAGGGCCTTTATGATAATTAGAAATAATCAAATCCAGACCACGGACATAGGAGCAAGAGGATATTAAGTAATTTGTAGCCAAATGACTTTAGGACCTTAAGGTAAAATTTCCAGGTGGTCCTTCTAGGACCCATAAACACTTGATTTAAAGGGGCAACCTTAACATGGAGGTTTATGATCAGAGCATTGAAATGAAATTGATTGTGTCTGCTCTGGCTCTAAGAATAAAAATGGACTCATAATTTGGCTCCTAAGTTAAAGGGCTTAAAGCGAGGACTCACATAACAGAGCAACCTCTGACATCAGTGAGGCTCAGGACCGCAACTCAGAGTGGCAGGGAAAGCTCCCAGCCCAGATGTGGAGGACACAGATTTTCACCCGGACTTCTGTTGTGTTTCTCTGCGCCCTCCTGAGACCCAGGGGGTGGGAAGTTGGCAAAGGCAGTGATGCAGGGTCCCTGAATGTGATTGGCCAAAACGCTAACTGCTTTGGGGACTGGAAGAAGCATCAAAGTAAGATGTGAACAAGATAGCAGGGTGGTCCACGATGAAGAACTGGAGAAAAATTTGAGGCGTCATCAGGGAAACCTGCTTCATAAAGGTTCCTTGGATGCTTCCAGCTGCAGGGAGGGAATCGTAAGGGGATTAGGCTGATTCGGATATCATCCAGGAAGTGGAGATAATAACAAAAATTCTTGTCCTGTTTCCTTATAGACTGGTTGGGAAAATCACCTAGGAAAGTGTCTTGACGTCATTCTGTAGATCACAAAGTGGGGTACAAATGCAAGCCCGTGTCTAACATATGTGAAGGGGTTGATGATTATTTGTCAAATGAACAAAGTCCGTATATGCATGGAAGTGTAGGAAACAAGAAGGGCATTAGCCAAGAATTTGAAAACATGGATCTTTCTCCTTCCTGAGGCATTTACTGACCATTCAGAGTTGAGTAGCATAGTACTTAATACCAGCACTGGAAGCTGGATTTGACTCCAAATTGAATTGGCTACTTTCCTGGGCCTTAGTTTTCCCATCTTCAGAACAAGGTGGTAACAACATGGCCTAGCTCCAGAGTGGCTGTCAGAATTAAAGGGCTTGGTACAGATAAAATGCTCCATAAAGTGAAAGGCTCAGGAGGAAAGATAGGGCTAGAAATGGAAACTTGGACTTGTTGGTGCGTGGATGGTATCGAAAGGCAGGAGACTGGACAATATCACAAGGAGAAATCTAAATAGAGATGGGGCTCAAGGGCTGAGTCCAGAGGCATGCAGACTTTAAGAGGCTGGAACAGTAAAAGAAAGTATCAAAGTTAGGGCTCCCTCTGAGAGGGAAGAGCTGGTGAGGTAGAAGGAAACCCGGAGAAAGGGATGCTCCAGAACCACGTGATTTGACAGCTTCTAATGAGGAGGAGTTGATTAACCCTGGTACATGCTGCTCCTGGGTCAGGTAAGATCAGAACTGACCATCGGCTCTCAGAGCATGAAGGTCATCTCTGACTTACCAAGAGCACTTTCAGTGATAGGGTGGGGACAAAGCTTTGCAGAAGAGGGCTCCAGATAGAATTAGGAGAGAAAACTCAGAGGCGGAGAATGGACTTGGTTTGGAGAGCTCAGCTGTACCAGCAGTGGCTCAAGGGTGGGGCAGGTCTGAGGATGAGAGAAAGAACAGCACAGTATGATGCATATGAGACCCCGAGGGCCTGAGTCCTGAAGACCAGGTTCATTCACGGCCCATGTTCCTACATCTGCAGTCTTGCCCCTGTCCTCATTCTCGCTCTGACATGCTCTGCAGCTCCAGACAACTGCACCAGGGAGATTCCAGTGGCTCAAACACAGATAAAGGGGTAGGAAGAGAGTGAACTGGGGCCTCATAAAGTCAGAATTAATACAGTGGGATGGGGAGAGGAAGTGGACAGAGAGGAAGGGGGCCTCACCCTTGCAGGGCGAAATGGGCAAAGTTGAGTGTCGCACGGAAACTTCTGGTGGACAAACCAAAGCAGGTTTTCTCCTCTGACACCTGTTTTATGTGTTTACAGAGTCTAAATATATCAAAGTTATTGGATTTTTTCTTTTAATAAAAAGGATTTTATTTTTTAAATGATCATTAATATACACTATGCACTAAAGGACTTTACAATCAAGTAGGTGTGAATGGTAGGTCTGCAACTCCCAGTGCCTTGGAACACAGATTCTTTTCATGTGCATCTCCTTAGTATCCAAACAACACTGAGAAGTGAATGTTACTCCTTTGTCTACAGGGAAGAATCCGAAACTCAGCCCAGACGATGTCTCTGACCAGTGACTCCCAGGCTGTGGTACCCCAGACACAGGGCTGCTCCTAATTGCCAAATATTCTCCTCAAACTCTGTGCCACATGCACACAGAGTGAGCTCAGTGGTAAACAAGGTGTCTCATCCACACCATCAATAAGAAATGGAAGATGTAAGCCAAGGCACATCTTTGTTTTCATAATATGTGTATTACAAAAGCTAGAGAACGTCTTCATGGCTTAATGAAGACATGCACTAGGTGCTGAGAGAGGAATAAAGGCTAAGATATGTCTTATGTTTTGATCATTTCTGCTCAAGAGTAAGCTCCATGAAAGAGGAAAGTTTACATTTTGTTCCCAGGTCCCGGAAAGGCACTGAGACCACTGCTTACAGGGAACAAATTATGTTGAAGGCAAGAACAGAGGTGTGAAGCATTGCAAATAGGACATAAGTAGCAATGGAATATAAAAGTTGTTACAACAATGACAGTTTATAGGTTTATTTTGACTTTTGAGAAAATTGCTCTAAAAATTTGATCTGTGAGATATAGCATCACTTCTGCAGCTGAAGGTTATCAGTAAAATAACTCATTTAGCTGTTGGCATGTTAAAATGGAGGTTTTGTAAAACTGCATCTTCCAATGAACTATAATGTTTCTTTTGGCAAATTTTTCCTTCAATTAAGCCATGATGGCATTAATCTGTCTAATGTATATTTCAAATATCTTCAACTTCTTGCATCACAAAGTTTGCCTTTCTTTGATAGTTCTGGGTTACTCAATTTTAGTTTTAGTTTTTTAAAATGAGGAGAAAGTTTTGGGTGGCAGGTTGGGATAGAAGTTATGTTTATTTAATATATATTTAATTCTGAAAATGGCCCTTTGAGGTAGGCTTTGTATTCCAGCCTCACCCATGAGGACGTCAAGGCGATGCAGGTGGACGGTGCCTTCTGAATTAGTTATCTATTGCTCCATAACAAATTATCACAAAATCAGTGACCTAAAACTACGCACATTTATTACCTTAGTTTCAGAGGGTCAGGAGTCTGGACCCTCTGCTCAGGGTGGCCCAGGCTGCAGTCAAGGTGTTGGCTGGGGGAGGGGACATTTCCTTTCTCTGTAGGACTGAGCCTCACAGCTCCCAGGGGCTGCTGCCATCTCCTGTCATTCAGTTCTCTCTTCTTCCTTAAGACCAGAGCACAGCACACCTTCTGCCTGGAGCCTGTCTTCTCCAGACCTTCCTTACAGGGCTCACCCAGAGAGGTCAGGTGCCCCAGGACAATCTGCATTTTGAATACCTGCAATTCAACTCATCAAGGACTTGAATTACACCTGCAGAATACCTTTACCTTTGCCATAGAACAAAACCTAATCACAGGTGCTATAATTTGAATTTTGTTTCCCAAAAAAAGAAATGTTGAGGTCCTAACCCCAGTACTCGCAAATGTGACCTTATTTGGAAATAGGGTCTTTACAGATGTAGTCAAGTTAAGATGATATCAGTAGGGTAGGCCCGATCCAATAGGACTAGTGTCCTTATAAATAGAGGGAACATGGACACAGACACGCACGCAGGGAGAATGTCATGTGAACGTGAAGGCAGAGATGAGGGTGATACTTCTAGAAGCCAAGGAACACCAAAGTTTGCCAGCAAACACCCAGAAGCCAGGGGAGAGGCCTGGAACAGATTTTCCCCACTGGCTCAGGAGGAACCAGCCCTAGCAACAGACACCTTGATCTTGGACTTCTGGCCTCCAGAACCATGAGACAATGAATTCCTGTTGTTTAAGCTGCCCAATCTATGGTGCTCTTTATGGCAGCCCTAGGAAGCAAAAGCCATGGGAGGGCCACCCCAACATATCCACAGCTCGGCCCCCCTCAAAGAGAGGGGATTCTACAGAGCACGTCCTCATGGAGGGGGACCCATGGCGTCACCTTGGAATCCCACCCAGCCGAACATCTTCCAAACCCACAGCCATGCTCTCCTCTTCCTCAGCACCAAGCAAGACATGCGCAGCCGCCTGGAACTTGCAGATGCCACCTGGGCTGTTTTCAGGGCACAAACCATCAAACTGCGTGCTGTCCGATAATCCACGTAACGTTCCTAGGCTCCTGTTTTCTCACCTTTAAAATTAGAGACATGAGGTAAATGATCCTTAAAGGTCTTTATTTTCTGAAATTCCACACTTTATTGTTTTTGTAGAGTTACGTGCAGGGACTTGGTTGAAGTCGGTCTCCTTTCAGTCTTGAGGTCAGCCTTCTCTCTCTGAGGTTTTGTAGCTGTGTTCTGTGTAACTGGCTTGTCAACATTTGGATTATTGGATAAACAAGACATTACCTCACTCGGTTTTATTGGATGGGGTGCATAATTAACCCTTTTAATAGGAATATAGACAGGCAAGCTTATCTTACGAGCATCTTTGAACAAACTCTCCCAGTGGTTTGAATCTTTGGTTCTGACCTGACTTGGGAGAGAAAATTTTGAAAAATTAATTGAAATCTTTTCAGTGTAAATGTCACTTCAAGTCCATAATTCTACCATCTCCTTATTAGCTCAGTTAATAAAGTATGTCTTACACATTTCCTTTATTTTCTAAGGCCTTTTTCTATACTAGAAAAAAGTTCTTACTCTGTCTAAAATATAGTTTTCAGCCCATTAAGAAAATATTTCTGGTTTTGGTTATCCATGAATTCAAATGGGTGTGCTTTATAGCAACTGTCACCTCCTTAAATATTAAAACAATAAAAACAGCTTTCTCTCTGAGCATTCAATGTACTCTGATGTTTCTACACGTATTTTAACCTGATTGTGGATCTTAGAACACGCGGGAGAACAAGCGGAAAATCCAAATCATGAACAAAAACAACAACAGAAGACACATCGATCATTAAAATTTCATCTGTTCAAAGGCCTCAGGAAGAGAATTTATGTGTCACTTTCTAAGAAAAAGATAACACATTTGGGTAAATGGTTTAAAGAAGTACAGTCTTCAAAAGCATAAAATGTTCCTTTTCATACAGGAGTTACAAGACAGCAACAATTGTTTCCTAAAAACTTCTCTTCATCTTTTTTTTCAATTTGAAAGCACAAATTCCAGCATCATTTATGAAAAACCTTTGGTAAATCGAGGGTCTCTCCTAATCCACTTTGTGGCATTTTCCATTCCACAGATGCTCAGAAAAGGCTGCTGCAGAGATTAGATGAATATACAGACCTGATGAAGTTGTGTTGGGCTGAGGGGCATGACATTGCTTCTCTTGTGTTGAAGCATTTCTTTCTGGGTCCCCTGAACTTGGAATTTCTCTTTCAAATGTCCATTCATTCTTCTTAGGGAGCTACTAGTAAAGAAAATTGCATGTTAGCTTTTATCAATCTATATGAATAAATGTTAAGCATTCTCAGTTAAAAGCCTTCCTTTTAGCTCCACTCATGTGAAAACAGCCAGAGCAGCGAGCACATCAGCAGATCATTCCGAAGATTAATGCACTCAGGCCTGCACAAAGACTCGGAGATGTGTATTAGCATTATAGATTTTAATTTGGAATAATGTCAGTCTTTTCGGGCTTGCACTGTAGTGCGTGAGCTGCCATCTGCTTATAATAATGGGTCTGACAATCCACGTAGATGTGATTTGCTGCTTTTGCCAACATAATGGCTGGGATATTGATCCTAATGGTGGAGTCCTTGCAGGCGTCTCATTCAATAGAAAGAAGACAGGCCCGAGAGCTCAGGTTTCTGAGGATTCAGGTGGAACAGCAGTTAACAACCAAACTGAGCCTCCCCACACTGGTGGCACTGCTGTGCATGACCACAGTGATCATAATTTTGCATCCTTTCTCAATATTTCAATACAACTCTAAGTGCAGTTGACCAAATTACTGGGAGAGCAGCCCTGGCCTGAAGATGCTGGACTATCCCCATTGCCTGTTCCTCACTGGAATATTTGAGATGGGAGTGGCCAAACCCATTACTCAGGTGCTCCCTGGTCCAGCTACACCAGTGAGATTGCTGTGCACCATGGTGGTCACTGGCCACATATGGCTATTTACACTTCAGTTAATTTAAATTAAATGAAATTAAAAATTTAGTTCCTCAACTAAAAAGATATGTGTGCACCCATGTCCATAGCAGCATTATTCACAGTAGCCAAAAGGAAGCAGCCCAAGTGTCCATCGACAGATGACTGGATAAACCAAACGCCGTAAAGGCAGGCAATCGAATATTATTCAGCCTTAAAAAAGGAAGGACGTGCTAACACATGGTACAACTTGGATGATGCCTGAGGACATACATTTTTCTGAGCGAAAGAAGCCAGTCACAAAAGAACCTACATTGTGAATTCTGCTTACGTGAGGCACCTAGATTGATTGTTTAATAAGAACAGAGTTTCTATTTTTTACAGGATGAAAACATTTCTGGAGATGGATGGTGGTGATGGTTGGACAAAAATGACAAAAATACTTAATGCCACTAAACTGGACACTTAAAAATAGTTAAAATGATACCTTTTAGGTTATGTATATTTTACCCCCATTTAAAACAAAAAATATTTCCTCATTTGCCCAATAACCACATGTGGCTAGAGACTACTGTCCTGGATGATACAAAAATGGGCAATGTCCATCATCACAGAAGGTTCTGATGAATGTCATTGCCTTAGGGGAGGGCTGTTGGTATCCAGGCCGGTAGCAGGAGCATCTGGTCTCTGGAAAGAAGTGGCCACGGCAGGTGTCCTGTGCTCTGTGGCCCTGTGCACATGGGGACTAAGCCACTAACTACACACTGACCATATTCATGCAGTAGAGACATGGCTTCTAAAATTAAGCTTCACTGGCTTGGACTTAAATTGCTTCTGTGTTTTCTGTGATGCAGTTTTCACTTTCAGAACGATTAACCGTTACCGCACTGGAGCATTGTTGTCCGTCACTAGACTCTCCATCTTCCCAACAGCATCTATTTGAAAGGCTCTGAAAGGCTAACCTTGAATATTGATGCCAACGTAAACCAGAGTGGCCTGTGCCACTTCAGTAATAGAAGCTACCTTTGAATGCAAATTCACCAACAACAGAACCAGTTAACACAGGATGTGGATACACAAGTAGGAGGTCCACAGTGGTGGGCGTGTCAGTGGAGAGGCTTGTGGACCAGCCCCTCCTCTGTGTGTCAGCTTCATACCCTATGCTGTCCAACTGTCGGTTTGTAAGTTGACCTAATCGCTCTTTCCTATTCAAATGCCTTCTTTCACTCTACTCAAACCAATCAGAAAAATCTACTCTAAAATATTAAATTTAAAGTTTATTTTTCCAGAATAATGTCATCTCAGTATGAATTACAGATTGCACTGATCCTTCTATTCTGTACAAATTTATTCCTATCAAGTGATTTCCTTTGCATCCTCCAAGTGTGTTTTATAGGTTCTGTGACCTTGTATTTAATATTCAATCTATCTTAGCTTCAGTTTCCTCATCTGTAAGTTGGAGATCACAATGCCTATTTTGTAAGGTTGCCTGTAAGGTTGCAGGGGACAATACAGGTAGAGTGTTTGGCATGTGGCCGATAGGTAGTAAATTGCATACATGAGAGCAATGGCTGCCTGCAGTGCAGAGTGCATCCTTTTAACTTAATGTCTGTGTGTAGAGAGTGTGGGAGGATCAGAGCACACACCCCACCTCCCTGCCCAGCACTGGGGGGACCCAGTGAGCAGGACTCTGGAATCAGCAGGTTTGGGAAGATATAGACAATCCAGAAGCTCAGTCCTGCTGGGGACAAAGGAGCTGGAATTGGAGTGATGGAGGTGAACATGGTGGCAAAGACTGTCCTTGATTTTGAATACCAGGCAGAGAGATATGAGATCAACTTATTAGGAAATAAAAGTCAGTCAATATTGGTTCTGAGCTGAATATGACATGAATATATATATATATATATATATATATATATATATATATATAAAGAAATATAAGAAAATTAACTGCCCAGATGTGTGCAGGATGGAGTAGGATGGAGAGAGATCTGAGTTAGGAAGGTTAGCAGGAAACAGTTTCCTTGGTCCCCAAAGGAGCCCCCAAGGGCTGCACTAAGATGGGGCAGCAGCAATGCAGGGGCAGATCATTGGGTAGAATCTTGGGGAGACAGGAGAAGGGTAGTCGAGAATGCCCACAAAATTTGAGCATCTGTGTACTGACAGAGGGTATGTAGTCTCAGAATAGGAATCTAGAAAGGAAAGACTTCCAGGGACAGGTGTTGTGTGTGTGTGTGTGTGTGTGTGTGTGTGTCTGTGTCTGTGTGTTGGTGAGGTTGGATACCTGGGCAAAATAAAATCAAAATATATTTCAAAGATATCATCCTGACCTATTTGGTAACATAGGAAATTTCTCCTTTTTAGTGTGATTAGACAATCATGGTCAAACTTTTGGTTAACTTCTGTTTCCAAGAAAATGTTTCCATATTGATTAAACTTTGAAAACCCATGAAAATTTAATATGTTGTGTTCCCATCAGCACATGAGCTCAACGATGCTATCAGGTGAATCTGTTTGGAAAACACAAAAGTGCTGATTTTCTAGCCTGGAGGTGGGGGCATTCCCCTAAGTCACCCTGTCGCGTGTCTGCACTGACCCCTACTCAGGACTCTAGTGTAGTGGGATGGGGCACCGTGGAGCACCTGCAGGTGTTTCCATGGCAGCAAAAACAAAACAAAACAGAAATCCCAGACCCAAAGTAAGAAAGAGTTTCAATGCTATTAAATTTATTGTTGATGACTCAGAAATCAGTTGATCCTTGAATGCAGGAGCTGGGGCACAAACCAGCCAACCAGGCGAAATCTGTTTATAATTTAATAGTTGTGTACTCTGTTCTTCCGCATCTACAGGTGCTTGGTAATTTTTTTTTCATTGTAGTATAACACTTTATTAATAACACATAAAGTTTAACATGTTAAACATCATTCAGCTTTATTAATTAACACATATTAAGCTCACACAGAGTCTAAACAAATCCTTTCACAATGCACTGTACAATCCTAGATCAAAAAACAGATTACAAGAATTCAGAAGCATTCTTGATCCTCTGATATAATGATCCAGGAGTTGTGATTCCTATGGTTTACAAAATAAAGGCTAATTCTTTAGTAAACATGGATGTATATTAATTGTATGACCTTTTAGGGAAGGGTTACCTATACTATTTTGAATAACTGTGATGTGTCTATTTCAACCATGTCAACTAATATTCGTGACTTATTTTGCTTTTATGAAGATAGCTCAGAATTTTTCTTAATCACCATCCTTTTTATCCTTAAAAAGCAATTGGCAAAACTATTTAAAATTTAGAGTGGTCCACTGTCTTACTTTAACACAAAGAAACATTTCCTGAACACTTAACTAATGGTGATCTATTAGTTCCTGGTTTCCCTGTGTCCGAGGTTTCAGCCTCCATGGATTCAGTCAACCTTGGGCCTTGTAGTCCTGTTCGGGGAAACACTGACTGAAACCACCCACCCTGGCCAGGCAAAGACAGTAACAATTTGCATGAGTTATTTTATACCAGGAGATCCTGGTAAGGAACACAGAACTAACAAGCCACCACCAAAGGGAAGAATCCAGGAAAGGTCAAAAGGAGAGAGGAGACGCCAGTCCACATGTCCTACCAACCTCCCAGAATCCTTCTCGCTGGAATCCATCTTGGTTGAGTGGTGCTCACGCCACCAGAAAGGACCCTGAATCAGAATGCTTGGCCAGAGACAACCCTGAAATGAATCCCATCACCATAAAAACCGAGACTGCGAGCCACATGGCAGAGCAGTCATCCTGGGTTCCCTTATCGTCCTGCTCTCCTCCCAGGCACCCCTTCCCAATAAAGTCTCTTGCTTTGTCATTAAGTGTGTCTCTTCGGACAACTTATTTCTGAGTGTTAGACAAGAGCCACTCTCGGGCCCTGGAAGGGGTCCCCCTTCCTGCAAGTGTCCTGTAGAATTTACTATCGAAAAAAGTCCACATATAAGTGGATCCATGCAGTTCAAACCCATGTAGTTCAAGGGTTACTGTAATATTAAAACAACAACAACAATAACAAAACACAAACCCTTAGTATACACAATAGAAGAAGGTGCTGAGTTTTCAGTGGGTCTATTTGACTCTCGGCCATAGGAACGTGATGCCGGTGGCCCTAAAGTGGGGAAACACAGTTCTCAGTGTCCACCGAAGCAGTTCTGGGCGTTAGGCTGCCACCACAGCAGCCACGGAAGGGGAATCTAACACAGAGCTCTCGCTGTTGCATTTTACTCTTCCAAAGACAGAATCTTCTGAATGCTCATTCTAAATGCAGAGCAAGCATAGCACAAAAGACTTATAACATTCTGAGAAATGGAGTTATAAGGAACAGATCACCTCACATTGTTATTCAAAAGGACAGCATTTGCATAATGGAGTTGACTCACTCTTATACTTTTTCATTGAGAAAATACTAAACTGGGTTTGGTGGTCTTTGAATCCATCCCTGGGAAAACCCAAGAATGACGGTGTCTGCTGAGAATGAAGATACCCAGCTTAAAAAGAAAATGTCCCTTGACAGCCCCAGTGTAGAATTCTGGAGAGTTCTGAATGTACTCAGAGATATATCCGCCATCCCATTATTCAAAATTCTTATTTTACTTTAAGTCAATGTCACACTTTGGAGACAATATTTTCTCATGTGAAAAAGCCTTGTGCTGTGGCACAATCCAGGACCCAACCTGTCCTGAAACACTGGACAAGTTCAGGGATTATTTGTAGAGATACCACCCTGGGCTGAGGAGAGAGCGGAGAAAGTGGGCAGGCCCTGCTCTCCTTGGGGCAGGAGGGATGAAGGGAGACAGCAGCAGGGGATGAACCATCAAGAAGCCACCATGATGTGCCAGGTGCTCCGGACCTGTGCAGGGTGTGCCCGAGGGTGGCCCAGGGCTGAGAGGTCTCTCCGTGGACACTGAGTGACCACAGGGCCTGGAACAAGCAGGTCTCTGGACACAGCGATTTGGCAGAAGGGCCAGTGTGTGTCCTTCCATTTCTAGAACTCACCCGGAACCTTCTTGATGGAACGTGGCTTACATACAATTCATTCTAGCTCAGTCCTCTAAAGCCGGACGATGGGGGAGTGGGGAAATGCACATCTGCGAGGATCCCTGGGCTGGGGATCACATCACCACGGGTCATCCAATCTGCTCTCCCCCGACCAGGCTGAGGGAATGTGATCAGTGCCCCCCAGCTCTGTGGGGCTCCAACTCCTCACAGAGACAATGAAATGGCCCCGTAGACCCCAGGCCTTTTCTAGACCCTCAGGCCTCCATCTTTAATAGCAGTACCAAGCACAATGGGATTTGTGATCCCAGCATACTTTTGTCTTGATTGTTTTAGACACACTTTACAAAGGGGAAATTTATTTCTTGTCTGTTTGTTTGTTTCTGCCTAAACAGACCATTGTCCTTCCCACTTCTAAAAAAAAAAAAAAAAATCTACTCAGTAAATGTTACACTAGAATGCCTTTTATGTTAAATCTTTGTAATGAGTTTGCATAAAGTTTTACTTTCCAGCAGTCCCAGCCAGCCCTTTTTTACAAGAGCACTCTCATTACCTAAATTTTATTAACAAGAAGTGAAAAAAAAGGAAATTGTAGATATTTAGGAAAAAATTACTTTTAATAATGTCAAATCCTTTTTATAATTGAGATGTCAGAATTTAAAATTGAATTGTGCAGTCAGAAGGCCAAATAAACTTTCTGTGGGCCCAATTACTGCCCATGCCTGTTTTAAATGCTGTGAATATTCTTAGGAATTATTTTCACCCCCTTGTAAGACTTGTGAGACATGAGCTCACCACAACAGTCAGCCACCTGCCAAGCACTTTATTAGTCTCTCTAACCACCCAAAATAATCGTCAAGGTTTCTTCTGAATAAAATTCCAGGCATTGAATGATACAAACTAGTACTAAGTGGCTTGAGGAGAACACTCAAAGTAGTTATGGAAAAACAGACTGGCTGAGCCCAGAGGAGACAGGAGAAAGAAAGGAAGGCAAGCTCAGGCTGGACACTGCAGTGGGATTTTACATCGTTTAATTTAAGGCTCTACACACCCTGGAAGGCAGTGACTGATGTTCATTCTGCTTGTGAAAGCACTAAGATTCAAGGGAGTTAAATGAATTGTGCAGAACCATAGAGACAGTGCTTAGGATGACCTGGGGTCCTATCTTATCTGCCCTACTGTGTTTACAGTAGTTTCCTCAGCTGTACTACATCTTTCCTTGGGGCCAAGCCTACAGAGGCCAGCAAGCTCACGGTTTTGAGGGTTGCTGAAACAAAGATCTAAGCACTCTGTACAGCAAGCTGTGAGAATCTCGACTCTAACATCTCCTTTACTTAAATATATTGGCATGCACCCTGGTTTCTCTCATTATTCTGAACTAGAGACCCCTAAGATAAGCCCTCTTCTATGACAATACACTATACTGACTGATTCAACCTTCTTGGGTTTTGGTGTCATATGTGAAGATGGTGAACAAGTAACGCTCTTGCTGATTTGGAATTCCTTATTTTTCCTTTTCATCTAATTGCTCAAAGCCTAAGCAATCCACAATCTCTCCCAAAAGTGTTCTCAAACTTAGCCCAACGAGGGTGCAGTTATTTTATTTTTTTAAATTTGAACTTATAAAACTTTGATTAAATAGCCAGAGTGATTACAGTATTAATGGCATAGAAGACATCTTTGCTTGTGAATCAAGAAATTATCTCTTATATGGTCTTTCCCTTCAAGATCTTTAAATCTTCACCCCAGTGATTGACCAGATGTTCACCAACGCCACTGAAAATCTTACAGATGATTTGACTGTATTTGAAACAGTTTGCCTTTAGGTTAGATATCAATCCAAACTTCTTTACAATAAAGGCTGATATACTACACAGCTGGCTATCCCAAGATGGTCAGCATATATTGAAAACTAATATGGATAGCCATTTATTTGGGGGTCTTACAGTGAAATTCTACTTACAAGAAGGTTATATCATTTCCATGTTTTATCAAACTTATTTTGTTTCTCAGTGCATCAAGTATAAATGAAGATAGACAAGAACTGCATCTTTAAACAATGACCTTGACAAGCTGCTGCTTGTGCCTATCCTGGCTCTGTGCAAGGTATTTTATGTACAGTGTTAACTCACACAGTGCCAAGCAAAGGACCTGGGGCATGGTAAATAATCAATGAGAAGCAACTCATAAATGCTGTTGAATAAATGCATGGATGCATGAATGGGAAGGCTTGAGAGTAGGTGTTACTCCTACTTCTTCCTTATCTTACAGATGAGAGCAAGAAACAGAGAAGCGAGCAAGCTGCCTAAGGCTGTGTATCTAGTGAAGGTCCCAATAGGGAGTGGAGCCCAGATTGTCTAACTTTAATCCTCTATCTACTTCAAGGAGAATATTTATATCGACAATATCTATGTCTTTGCTGATATTAACAGAGCTTTAAATGATAATTTTAATCATAATTATATTATCACAGTCAAAGTGGGCTTTGAACTCATTGGTCAGTGTTTTCAAAACCTGTCAAAATAAACATGTACCTAAGTGTCTTGAACTAAGTCACTTCTGACTTAAGGCAGGTCCGAGGCATCTCCTCCAGTCCCAAGTTACTAGCAGGGCTCCTTTTTCCTTTATTCCTTCTTAGGATCTGAATATGCTGAAATTTCCTTGGGAGTTCTGAGCTATGATGCATCATTTATTGAACAAACATATACCAGGAGACTCCTATGTAGAAAGTACTACACGTTCTTCTGGTTCCCAGGGACTAGATGTTAGGAATTGTTCTAGATGTTGTCAGCTGGGATCCCAGAACTGTTTTGCTCCATCTCAGAGTTCCTCTTCCTCAAAATTTGAATTCCAACCTCAGATGAACCTGGGATTCTTTGAGGATTTCAGAACTCTTCTTTTATGCCCTCTTTTATGGCTTGGAGGAAATTAGCACTCCAGAGGGTGAGCCTTAAGTTCCCATGTGGCTCAAATGCTCATGAAGGCTGCTGTAACTGGTTTCCTATGTACAAAGATAATTGGATTAACCTCGAGCTTTGAAGTGGTTCTAGCTCTTCCTAAAGTTGCTCTGGGGCAGTGGTTTTAGAGGTGTTTGTTTGTATGTGTGTATGCTTTAGCTATTGACACCTTTGTTAAGATATTATAGTGCAAAGATACTGAATTACAAACTAGATTATAAAAGAAGAAAGAGGAGGAAGAAATGGAAGAACAAAAGAGGGAGAAGAATAAAAAGAGGAGGAGGGGGAGGGGGAGGGGAAGAGTGGGGAGGAAACTGCCTTTCTCTGCACTGGTGGATGAGATCCAAAGCCAGTGCCCTGGAATCCCTCCCACTTTAGCCCCACTGCTGAAGTCATTCCCTTGCCCCGAGAGGCCCCTGAAGGGCCTAAGCTTCAGTTTAAAAACCACTCCTCTAGGGTCCTGAAAGTCAGAAAGCGCCCCTTCTTTGTACCTGACACTGGTCTTGATCCTATCAAAAAAATATCATCTAATAAAAACACAGAACAAAGGATGCATTCTCCTCCTGCCCCACTCTTTCAGAATCCACTGTGTACCAAATACAAAAGATACAGAGAAAACCTTGACAAGTGGCCAGATTACCAGATTACAACCATACGTTGGTTTAAAAACCTAAGGATTTTATAACATTCATTTTACTGTAACAACAGTACTGATGCAACACTGCTAGTAGTTCTAATTAAATTGTAACTGACTTTCCATTTTTTTGTAAATTAAAATTTTTATTTTATTTTTTATTGAAGTATAGTTGATTTACAATAGATTAGTTTCAGGTGTACAGCATAGTGATTCAGCGTACTCCATTAAAAGTTATCACAAAGTAATGGCTATAATTCCCTGTGCTGTACAATATATCCCTGTTGCTATCTATTTTCTTATTTATTTTATACATAGTAGTTTGTATCTCTTAATCCCCTCCTCTTATGTTGCCCCTCCCCCTTCCTTCTCCCAACTGGTAACCACTAGCTTGTGTTCTGTATCTGTGAGTCTGTTTCTGTTTTGCTATACACATTCCTTTGCTTTATATTTTAGATTCCACAAACATAATATCACACAGCGTCTGTCTTTCTCTGACTTATTTCACTAAGCATAATATTCCTCTAGGTCCATCCATGTTGCTGCAAATGGCAAATTTCATTTTCTTTTATAGCTGAGTATTTTCCGTTGTGCCTGTATATATATATATATATATACCCCATCTTCTTTATCCATTTGTCTGTTGATGGACACTTAGATTGCTTCTGTATCTTGGATATTGTAATTCATGCTGCTATGAACATTGGGATGCATGTATCTTTTCGAGTTAGTGTTTCTGTTTTTTTTCTGGGTATATACCCAAGAGTGGAACTGCTGGATATTTGGTAGTTCTATTTTTAGTTTTTGAGAAACCTCCATACTGTTTTCCACAGTGGCTGCACCAATTTACATTCCCATCAGCAGTGAACAAGTGTTCCCTTTTCCCCAGATCCTCACCAACATTTGTTATTTGTAGACTTTTTCATGATGGCCATTCTGACCGGTGTGAGGTGATATTTCATTTTGGTTTTGGCTTGCATGTCTCTAATAATTAGCAATGTTGAGCATCTTTTCATGTGCCTATTGGCCATCTGTATGTCTTCTTTGGAGAAATGTCTATTCAGGCCTTTTGCCTACTTTTTGATGGGGCTGATTTTTTTGATATTGAGTTATATGAGCTGTTTATATATTTTGGATATTAACCCCTTGTTAATTATATTGTTTGCAAATATTTTTTTCCAGGTTGAGATAAATGCTTTTGGAATAACTTCACATGCTGAACACTTTAGCTAAATGATATATTGCATAAAGGCAAGCAATTACAAGCAGCAAATACAAGTTTCTTTTTGTTGTTTACAGTATGTGCTTTAATATTTATCTTGTGTTTAGATTATTTAAGCTTCGTATACCAGTCCTTTATGCTAATGAATTTTTTATTTGTTCAAGGTCTTAAGATAAGCTTCTTATTTGGCAGTTAGTTCATTGGTCTATCTGAAGACTCAGCAACTGCTATTCATTGTGTGTAGTGTGTGTCATTTTCTTGAAGCATCAGACCATTAAGGTGCCACCTTCCTCTGAAAGATGTGCCAATCTCTGGTCAATAAATGAGGAGTAGATGCCCTTTCCTTTGTCCTTTTAAGTCAATATTTTTGTTGCATTTTGGAAGACAAGCATTGACTACTGAAAGTCTGATCTAGATTGCCCTATGTTTAAAATATTATAAGAGGACATGACATACATCTAATTGATACCCTGTTTTCAACTATTAACTATCGTATTTAGGTTTTTTCCTTATCAGGGAAGAAAATGCTCTGAGTGGGGAACCACATACTTAATCAACCAAGAGTTGACAAATATTGCAAGAATTTACAATATTCACATTTGCCAAGCATCCTCTCCCATGTCAATCTCAAAATTCATTGGTGACTCTCAAAATTTCAGAAAACGATTCCAGCTTTAATTTATGTTTAAATGTTTTTCATGGTAGTAATAATATGATGTGGGGCATAAGAACACGTACGCTTCTGTTGTCATTTGTTTTTTTTTTGTTTGTTTGTTTGTTTTTTGCGGTACACGGGCCTCTCACTGTTGTGGCCCCTCCCGCTGCGGAGCCCAGGCTCCGGACGCACAGGCCCAGCGGCCATGCCTCACGGGCCCAGCCGTTCCGCGGCATGTGGGATCCTCCCGGACCGGGGCACGAACCCATGTCCCCTGCATCAGCAGGCGGACTCTCAACCACTGCGCCACCAGGGAAGCCACTTGTCGTTTGTTTTTATTCTTAAGGGGGTAGAATCACTTCTACTGGTGCAGGAAGTGAGTTTCACGCGCCTTTGGTTGTACACCTGAAAATCCTTGAAATGACTTAGATTGTCTCTCCCCTCTACAGTGAGGGCTGGAGCAAAGCCAGTGACAGTGTCAGTCAGGCATCCTTCCAGTGCTGGAAAAGCTGGTCTCAGACGTGGGGACTGGTGTGGGCTGGGACCTCACTGGTTTCAATCTTTTCCTTCACATCCTTAAGGTCCCAAGTAGCCTGCCCGGCACAGGCTTCATTCTCAAGAGCTTTTCCAGAGTTTCCCTTTAAGGAACTTAGGGTAAAGATTCAGACTGTAATAGCATTTCTGGCCCAGTTCATGGTAACACTAGTGATATGAGGTGTAAGGCTACTGTATTGATGTTTTAAATATTACCTTCCAGCTAATATATAGTATTTATAAACATATATATGTATTAACACAGGTACTATTAGTTTATACGCACACACGCACACACACCTGTATCTACAGCTACACTATATCTGTGATTCTAGGCTTACCATTTTTTGGTGCCAAAATGTCTAGCTGCTCATAGGAACAAGTGGAAAATAGGACTCACAAAACAGTTTCCTGTGTTTCTGACTTGGCAGGAAGAGCCAGCTGTCAGGCTGAGAATTCTGATCCGCTGGGAGGCAGCCCCTTCATCGCTGCAGCTGAGGGGGAAACAGATGAGCAGCAACCAGTCTTTCAGGTTCTCTCCTGTCCTAAGGACATGGACAGTTGGACAAGTAATAATCATGGAGATAAGGGTCTTATTTCACATCTTCACTGCTTTTTTCAGTGTTTGTGTGTCCCTGAGACAGCATCGTGTTAGAGGAGGGATAAAAACAGAGTGACAAGCATTTGGTGAGGATCAGATTCAGATGAAATGCATCCCATGCCCAAACTGATTCATGCTAAGGGAAGTAGGGTTAGTTTCATGTCTACGGAAGTTGTTACTGAGTCCAAGCTCGCTCTGCTCACTGCACGACAGGCCAATAAATCAGGAGACAAGGTGCTGAGGCAAGAGATATGGCTTTACTCCGAAAGCCGGCAGACCGAAGAGATGGCAGACTAATGTCTCTCACAAACCATCTTCTGGGGGTCTAGATGCCAGTTTCTTTTATAGCACAGAGAGGGGGAGGAGATGCGGAAGTAAAGTAAAAAGGCCATAAGATTTGCAAATGTCCCCTGGAATGACCAGCCTCGGGGAGGGGATGTGTTACTTGCTTCTTTCTTGCAGCCATCCACAGGTGGACAGGGTCAGGATGTTTCCCTGAGCAAAGGCACTTTGGTTTAACATTCAGGCAGAGGGGCAGGGTCCCCAGAGGCAGGCCATTACGCATAGACAGTATCCTTTTAGTGAACCAAAGCAGCGGAAGCAAAGGTTAAAGTAAAAGAAACAGATCCAACATGCAGTCAGATTTGGCTCTTCCCTGTTACAAAGTTACCTGGTGAAAACCCACTACCTAGCATCCCAGACCCTGAAGCCTGCAGGCAGGCAATGGGGGCAGACCCCTGTATCCCTCCCTTTCCCCCAGGAGCCCCTCTCCTCCCCGGGCACCAGCTGTCGGGAGGCTGAGAGGCCACATCATGAAGGGGAAATCAGCTCAGACGACGCTGGAGAGAGGAAAAGGAAAAGAAGACACACCGAATAACATTTTCTACGTTATTTGTTTGAACCTTACCCTCTCCCACCCAAATCTTGTTTATCGTAGGGAAAACCCACAACCAGAAGCAGGGCTACCTGTCATAAAACGTGATTCTTCTCCCTGTAAAGAGAGTTTTCATTATATTTTTCCTCAGCCGAGTTCTTGAGGGAAAACACCAGGCATCTGGCCGCTGACCCAGTGCAACAAACTTCCTCTCCTGTCAATTTTAGCTTCATCTTTCTTAAAATTGAAATTTACCTCCAGCCTTTGCTTCTTCCTGGTCTTTCTTTAATCAAAGGGGGAAGTTAAACCTGTCAGGAGGGACACACGGGCTGCCTGTCTGAGACAGAGAGCAAGCAGGTCCCAGAGACATGACATCTGTGCTCCTACTGAAAACCATCCTTCTCCAGTAACTGTTGGATGGAGAAACGGTTTTCCCTGACTCCCAGGGAGGAGGAGGGTGCTGAGGTCAGGGCAGGGAAGGAAAGGGCAGGAAGGTTTGTGCTGCTTCACGTCTTTGAAGCGACGGCTGGTGTCCACCTTGTCCATTCAGAGTGGAAGATGGGCCGTTGAGTAAAGCAAGGCAAATGTGATGTCCTGATGGATTGTCTCCTGTGCACGAAGTCAGTGAGCTTATTATCACTGCAATTATGTGACTAATGTCAACAGATGCTGCATGTAGAAAATGTGTTCACAGTTAAGTAGGACTGCTTCCCCAGAAAACCCCGTGCAGACTCCTCACTTCAGAAAGCTCAGATGTTTGCTGGACACGCTGAGGGCCTGAGAATAAAGCAAGGGGTGTCCTGGCAGTGTGTGGCTGACAGCGGTCTCTGCTTACAGGGCAAGGATAGCACCCATGATAATCAGCTTCTCCACAACCAGCATTTACTGTAGGTGGTGTCTGTAGGTGGATCTGGCTTGAAAAATTACACAGTAAAAGCTGCTACCTACCTATGCTGATTATTTGTCCCTCCTGAAAGAGTTACATTTTAATGACAATTTGCATGTCTGAATGTAGATGGTATTTTTATTTGTTTATTTATTTTTTTACTTTTTTCAAGAAGTCACCGTACAAGGGGAAGTTTCCCAACAATGAGTAATGAGTTTTCCCATTGGTATGTGTTTTGGATGAAACAGAATACTTTGCCCAAATTGCTTGGCCATCCTGTCCCCAGAAGTCCTTGGTCATCCCAGCTCTCATGGGAGCAGCAGTTCTGCCCCCTAGTGGTCAGAGACCTTCACCGTCTCACGCTTGCTCCTCCCCTCTCCCAGGGCCCTCAGTGGTCCCTCCCTGCAGGCTTGGGTTGGGTACAAGCATGGTCTCACCCCTTCCTCACGGTCAACTCTCCCAAAGGGAGGGGCACCGAAGCGGGGGTGGGGGGAGGCGAAAACAAAGGTGAATGGAGTCTGGGCTTTCAGACATTCAGTGGTAAGAATTCATTTCAAAGATACTAAAACAAGGAGATCATTATGCTCTTTTCCTGACACACACCAGTGAAGGCAGCTCTCACACGAATGATGTGGAAGCAAATGGAACGGCACAGCCACGTGCTGGTTGTTCTGGACTCTGGCTCTCAAGTTCTCTTCGGTCGGTCGTCGGACAACTCTGTTGTTGAAGACAATGTGGAATTGCTTTGATGAATATTTCCATTAGATTCTTTGCAAAGAGTTCAGAACCTTCGCATAGTGCTTCCCAAGTAGCCTGACGCCTGCTGGTAATGATTCAGGAAGATGAGTCAAATGAAGGGAATTGAGGCACATGACCTTGTTGATACGCCCCGTAGTTCTCCAAAATACAGTCACTGTGTGGACTGTCCTGGGATTAATCAGGGGCCATGGCACTGGTCCAGTCTTGAAGAAGGGCTTTCCTTCCAGAAAACAGCTCAGTCTCACAGATGAGAATTTCAGTTTCTGTTTTTCTTTCTTTTCAAATATTCCTGGGTCAGGGAAAACTATCTCTAATGAATATTGTAAGGTGTTTATTTTGTGTGATTTCTGTGATGAGCTCAGAAGGTAAAAGATAAAAGAGGGAAAGGAGCCATAATAGTAAAAAGTGAAGGATGAGAAAGAGGAACTTACTTTTTTTCTGTAGATCTGTATGTAGACTCATATGGATAATTGAACATCACCATTAAAGTTGGTTTAATACATTAGGCGCCAAGTGTATGCCAGTTCCACAGTGAAGCTCTCTGGCTGGAATGAATACTTCCAGGTTTCCTGTTTTGACCCACTTATGAAAACAAACAAACATACAAACAAACCATAGGAGAGGTCTCATTTCTCCTTTTAATTAAATTTACATCAGGGAGTCTAATGAAAGTAAATATATCGGAGGTTATCAGCTGAAGCATCCTAAGTATTCTCACCACAGAGACCCACATGGTTTCTGAATTCTAATGCATTCATGCATAATTTTAAATTGGGATTATTTTAGTGCTAATACAGAATCCAAAAGGCTCCAGCTTATTGATATTTTCTCAACCTTATTTTACAAATTATGTTCTCTACAGATCACTTTAAATTGCATGGGCATCAAGTCTGGAAAGAATCGAGGTGCCGGTCTTTATGCTATAAGAAAAACAGCAGCTTTGAAAAGATGGAGAATAGGTAGAATGACAGATAAAGATGCGGATTAAAATAGATACAAGCGATTGTCGATAAGTGCATGCAAATACCAGCTCTACCAGGCACACACTCTGGAGTTAGTCTCAGCTTCCCTTGGTTCCACAGTTTGATAATCATACGAGAAATGCCAGCTGAAGCTTGTGCTGCTCTCATTACTTCCTCAGCAAGATTGCTTTGGCCCACTGTCAACGGAGAATGACTCAGCTCCTGTCTGAGGCCTGGGGCTCATCCTGGGGGCAACAGCCTTGCCCCAGCCTTGCCCACCTGGTCCTCGCGACGGGGAAGAGACCTTCATCTGTGCCCTGCCAGCACTTCCACCTTCCTGTGAGTGAGGCTGGGGTGAGAAGAATGCTCAGGAAGAAGGGCAGCTGTCTCCACTGAGTGAGAGCCAAAGGGTACTACGCTGATTCCCTCAAGCCTGGAGCCATTCTGATAGGTTAGTCCTAAGAGTCCCCTGTGCCCTGTCCTGGGTGGTCTGGGTGGTCACTGGCAGCTGAGGGAGCATGGCCGGAGTGAAGTGAGCAGTGGCCATGGCAACGCACTCCCCCTGCATACAGCAGCCAGGCACGGTCCCCACCTGTGGGAGAAGGAAGCCTGTGCAAAAAGCACCCCCGGACCCCCAAATGAGAAACAGGGAGAGAGGCCAGAAGAGTAGCTTTCCTTGTTTTCATATTTGGGTAGCAGATTCAGGTGCTGTGCTGGTCCAGGCTCACGAGAGCCAACTGCTCCACAATCAGGAATTGGGAAACCTGTTGTTTAACCAGGGGTAACTTGAAATCAACCAGGAAAGAAATGATTACACCTGAGAAATACCTGCCCAGGAGAACTAACTGGTTTCCGAGCTTACTACCACATTTTCTCCAAGCTCTGAAGGGTGAAATAATACTACGCTATTCCTGAGAGACCCCCACACACACTTACACATAAAATTATGGGTTTGGTTGTGTCTTCATTTTGGAACTGGTGTCTAGACTCACAACAAAGTCGCTATTTGAGGGAGCTGATGGAGCCATGAACAGGCTGCAGGATGGATGGAACCAGTGAGGCAGGAGCCGATTTTATCAGAGCAGCAGGGAGCGGCAGTGACTTGGCAGGTTTACTGGACATGGTGGGGGCTTGCTGTTCAGAGCAGGAGAGCCTGGGGTCTTGCCTCTGCAGAAAAACAAGACGTGATTCATTTTTCCAGCCTCAGGCTGGACTGGGTGAACCTTCCACAGAAGTTGCCTTGCGCAGCTCACCATTCAAGGCAAGAAAACCCTGAACCTGGGCCAGCAGGGGTCCTGGTCATCTCACCTCTGTGTGCCTGGGAGAGCAGAGGCATGCTGGTGTGTCCCTGTGCCCAGGGAAGGCGTGCCCGCAGGTTCCTTCCACAGTTTCTAAACTCCCATGATCTTATAAGAAGTTCTTGCTAATTATTAGAGAAATGCAAATCAAAACTACAGTGAGGTTTCACCTCACACCTGTCAGAATGGCCATCAACAAAAAGTCTACAAATAACAAATGCTGGAGAGGGAGTGGAGAGAAGGGAACCCTCCTACACTGTTGGTGGGAATGTAAATTGGTATACCCACTATGGAGAACAGTATGGAGTTTCCTTAAAAAACTAAAACTAGGGCTTCCTTGCTGGTGCAGTGGTTGAGAGTCTGCCTGCCGATGCAGGGGACATGGGTTCGTGCCCCGGTCTTGGAAGATCCCACATGCCGCGGAGCAGCTGGGCCCCTGAGCCATGGCCTCTGAGCCTGGTCTGGAGCCTGTGCTCCGCAATGGGAGAGGCCGCAGCAGTGAGAGGCCTGCGTACCGCAGAAAAAACAAAAAACAAAAAACACTAAAACTAGAGTTACCATATGATTCAGCAATCCTACTCCTGTGCTTTAATTTGAAAAGGTACATATATATTCAGAGAACACTCAATTCAAAAAGGTATTAATATATAGGTATAACTGAATGTCTTTGCTGTACACCTGAAACTAACACGACATTGTAAATCAACTATATCCTTCAATAAAATCGTTAGACAACAAAGAAGTTCCTGTGAAGACAAGTCCCAGCCCCAGTTCATGAGAAGACCTGCCCTCTTGGGACCTGGAGCTTATTGAGTTTGCTACGTTCATGGAAGCATCAGGCCTGTGCGTCCTGCAGGCGGCTGAGAAGGAGCTGTGCTGACGTCATTGTCCTGAGCACCTGCTGAGTCTCTCCTTGCACGTAAAAGTGACGAGGCACAAGTTCCCAACATGAAAGCTTGCACTGTGCCCTAAAGATGTTCACCGTCCAGTGGATGGTGGAGAGGCCTTTGTGATCTTTGGAGCAGACAATGCACAGAGCAGAACTGGCACAAGATAAAATTATCCCGGAGGCTGTGAAGGTTGGGGAGCGTGCCTGGCACCTCCCAGCCGGCCAGGCTGTGCCACCCCATGTTCCAGCACCTGCCTGACCCTACGCCAGGTGTCAACCTGGAGAATCTCCATCTAGCAGGAGGGGTTGAATCAGGTTTTTGGAGGCAACGCCGTAAAGGCCAAAATGCAGAGGACGGATTGGGAGGATTTAGACAGAAGGCCACTAGCAGGTACCCACCTGTCCAATCTGGGACGTGTTGCCCCTGGAGGGACAATCACAGGGGCATTGAAGGACGATTCCCAGGGCACACATCTGCCTGGATGAGAGGGAAGACCTCGGAAGCAGAGGTTCAGGGCTGGTCCCCCGCATCCCACTCATGACATGGACTTCCAAGCACGTGGATTTTTCAGAGGCCGTTTTTACCTGCATCATTGATGTCTTGCTGCCCCTTGTAAATCCTTCAACATGTTGGCCTTACCTTTTCTTTTTTTTTTTTTTTTGGCCATGCTGCATGGCTTGCGGGATCTTACTTCCCCAACCAGGGATCAAACCCACCCCCTTGCAGTGGAAGCACAGAGTCTTAACCACTGGACTGCCAGGGAAGCCCCAAGCCTTACCTTTTTCTTAAAATAACATTTGATTTTTTAGATCGTTTGTATCCAGTAGAAGGAATTAAGTTAGATCTGAAATGTTTGGGAAGGAATATTTGGAGCAGGTGAGAATAGGCACTTTTCTTCTGCCAGCTCAGTAAATATAACTCTTTCTTATTCCATCAGTGAACAAGTTCAGTAAATTTTCTTCCAGATATCCCCAGTCAAGTTGGACTTCAAAAAAATACGTATTTCAAGCCTGAATTTTGCCTTGCGATCGATGGAATTTGACATTCACAAAACTTTTTAAAAGGTATAAAAATTTGTCATTAGGCCACATTTGTTTATTTCCCTTCAATCATTCATGGCCTTCGGAAATAGCATCACTTTATCAGGGCACAACTAACCTCATTACAAAGCAATAAAATTATTACATTAAAAAGTGGATATATTGGATGTCTGAATTGTAATTAACTACTAAGAAATCTGTTCGTATGCCGATCAGTAGCAAAGAAGTATTTGATCTTGGATTTTCAACCATAAATTATTCCTAATTTGAAAGTATCCCATTTCTATTCTGTATCTGTCTTTTAATAATATGCTAGGTTGAGTCAAACTATAAGCTTCTTGTTTTTGTCCGTTGTTTTAGTAGGTCTATAAACCCACTGGCAACTTCCCTGGGGCATCGTATCAAAGCCTTCGGTTATCACTGCAGCTGCTGATTGTTGATGGCCGAGCCCCCAGCCTCCTACTGGGTGCACGTGATTCGCTCACCTCCAGAGCGCGGGTCCAGCTGTACCCCGCACAGCACACCACGCTGCAACGTGTGGGAGAGGCTGAGGGCTTGCAGGGGAGTCTTAGCCCACAGTATGCCGAACAAGTCTGTGCTCGTTCTTAGTAAGGACGCCTGCCCACCACTGATGGCTTTCACATTTCCCATGATGTTTCTTGAGACAGAGGAGGTCCAGCCCCTTGTTCTCTTGCTCATTTGTTTTGCAATGTTGCAAGCAAGAGAGCACCGAGCCGTTGACATAGACACTAAAGGCAGAATGCAGGGCAAGTCCTTCCCCCAACTCGTGGTTTGAATTCCTACCTTGGGCCTCACGTCCCCAGATGTCCAGGTGGCCTTACCTCCATTCAGCCTTTGCCATCAGCCTTTTATTTCTGTCCTCATTGACGCTTAGGACAGTGATGTGGGAGTGGACAGCATTGCTGGCTACACAGGACGTGCCATCTGGGTCAGAGCCCGTGAGCGTATCCCGTCCAGGCTGATTTCTGCCTGGTTTAGCTGCTGGTTCAGCTGCTCTGAGCTGGCACCAGGTTTCATAAGGTTTTCACCTTCAATCTCCTTTCAGATTGCTAGCTAGATAGAAACCTTTTTTTAAAAGAACGATTCCACTGCTAAAGCTCTGGAATGAAAGTCTGTCTCTCCCTCACCACCACAGGCACAGTTGTGATTTTATTATTTTATATTGAGGACAACAAAATTCACTCCCACCTCAAAAAAAAAAAAAGAAGAAAAAGCAGTGTCTTAAATAGCATGGGGTGGTCTCTTCTCTCGCAGATCGCAGATCGTTATCAAGTCAGCCACTCACCACATTCCTACACTAGGAAGCAGGACATTTACAAATGGGAGAAGCCACTGCAGAGTCTTTAAAGGTATCATTTTGGCTGCTGCTCTAAATAGAAACCTGTGGGTTCGGAACCCATCGTGCTTCACGTTTTCATGGGTGAGCATGAAATCACATCATTTTCTGGCAGTTTTGCAAAAGAGTTGGGGAGATGAAATGTATTCAGAGCTCCTTGGGAGGATTCGTGGTACTTGCTTTCTGCTCCTCTTTCTCTGTGATTTGGTTTTCTGAGCCACACCATGTGAACCTCAGCTTCGGATGTACAAGGATGGAAAACTAGAACTGCACATTTCAAACAGATTTCAGAAACAAACCATTCTGACTTCATGTCAGGAAGGATGATGTGAAATTTGGTTTTCCCCACCAAATTTGGCTCCCAGCTGTGATGTGTCAAGTCAACCAGGAACACGTAATTGTATTCAACCCCAAAATCAAGCTCCCAGCTGACGTTTTGTATTAGCAGTATCAGAAAGCAGGTCTGTTTGTCTTTTAAAAACAGTCGCTACTTGGGAGCTTTGAATCCTGACCTTGCAAGATGGCGTCCTGCCCCTCTGCTCCCAGAGGGGGACACAGCCCGGCTGGACTCTTAAGACCCTGGGGACCGTGATGGGGGAAAGGGAGGGACACAGCCTTGAACCCTCCACTCCGAAAGGTGGTTCAAAGGAAGCAAAATGGGCTTTCAACATATCACGTTAAATGAATTCTTCTTTCTCTGCTGAAATAAAGTCAGTTTATGATGGATAATCAATAAGGAATATAGAATCTAGGTTTACAAATAGCTCGTCCTCAAATAATTCTCCTGCTTTTACTCTTCCTGGCTGTGTTCAGAAAGGATGCCCTTCCTGAGGGAGGGTACCCTTCATAGTGTGTGAACAATGGGGAAGCAGTAGCTGTTTGTCCACATTTTGGAGGTCTTGGTGAGCCGGACCATAGGTGAGAAGGTGTCTTTCTCTGACCCTCAGAGCACTTGTCTGGAAGGGAATAGGGGCGTCTAAACAGGAGAAGGGATGCAATCAGGTCCTTGGATGTGTGCTGCCACAGGAGTGCACAGGACAGGGATCCGGGGACTCACCTGCCTGGGGACCACACAGCGAGGACTTGACAAGTGAAGCTGCCAACTGGACTGCCCTGGGCCTCCAAGCCTGCATGCACGGGGACCTGTCAGGCAAAGGTATGAGAACACATTTAGAGCAGAGGACAGAAGAGGCCAGGAAGCCTCTTTACAACTGTTGTTGCTTGGATAACAGCATATGGTACCACAGAGGCTGAGGCTTCCCCAGTCCACAACTACAGGACTTTCCCTCCTTGGATATTCGTAGGAGAGTGGGGTAGGCTCTGATTCCATTTTGGTAAATCTATGTAAAATCATACTCTAGTATTTTAAATGCCAATATGTCCAAACTTAACCAAGGGGTTACTCTACGGGCCCAATTTCCTCCTCACCATTTTAAGCTATCTGTAGGCATTTGATTTCAAAATAAAAATCGTTAAGCCACATCACATTCCAGCTTGATGGCCTTTTTTCAAAAAACATATATAGTTGATCACTTATAAAACTTAAAAATGCTAACTTAAAAACAATAACATTGGGAGAATATGATTATGCAAATTACACTGTTAACAAAATTTACACATAAATGAGAACATTTTTTTCCCATCATAGTTCTTATAAGGAAACCCTGGGAAGTAAATTATCTGCAGGAGAGTACAGTATAAAAATGTATTAAAAGCTGCAAGAACTAAATTGAAATGTCAAACATAGTTATTTATATTAAAACCCAACAAAACCAAACAAAACAGGTGATGGGCCCTTCCTAAGCCATCTGTTGAAATTGGGAGATTCATTTTGCTCTTTTGGGCAAAGCTAGTTTCATCAGCTTCACTGGGGTTCCTCAGGGGGCAGATCCAGGTCACCCAATTGTTCATAATTCTTGAATTCCAGTGATTTCTTTTCATGTAACAATTTTAGAGGTCTGACTAGCATGGCTAGTGTTGTTGACAGCTTCAGCAGAGTTTCCAGACTCTTTTCATCTTAAAAATATAGATCTGATACCCAAGACCATAGAATATATATACAATGGCATTAAAAAGGTGAATCCACAGCACAAAGTCATCTCCTTATTTGAAATGACTCACTTGTTCAAGTGGCATTTCTCTGTCCTGGCTGTTCCCCCTTCCCCCTTCTTGCCCTTTCTCTTGTCCACTTTTGGGAGCCGACCACGCCCCCGGGGCTACGACATCTGCCCCCAGACAAAGGAGCCCCAGAGCATAAAGCGTGTCGCAGGACGGAGGGAGCTTTTCAAGTTGATGGGAAGTGATGACACTTGAGCGGGACATGGCTGGCTTGCTGGATCCTGACAACGAGCTGTGTGCCCTGAGGTGCGTCCAGCAGCATGGGGCCTTTGTGGGACCCCCGCTGTCCTCTCGGGGCGGCCACAGCTGGGCAGCTGCATTGGGAAAGCTAACTGAGCAGAAAGGGCTCCCCAGCCTGGCCTCTGATTTCTCACATTTAATTACCTGCTTTCCCTTTCCTGTGGTCATGGAGAAAATGGAATTACATCACGCACCGTGTAGCCCTGGAGAAGCATTGAATGTTTCTAATAGAGCCACTGGTGACAGACACAATAGGCGTGCCCCTTGTCTCACACTGGATATTAGCCGCTGCAAACAAGTGTGGGCATTCCCGCTCTGAGGGTCTTCAATAACAGACAAAGGAGAGCAGGCTTCTATCGTGTCACTCCTAACACCGCACAGAAAGAAAAACTTTATTTAGCTGCCCTGGTTTGGCCAAGCCTTCTCCAGGTCCTGGAGAGTGGGCAGAACTTTTGGAAACCTTGCCCGTTGAGCTATAAATATTGATTTCCTTTAAATCTGAGTTCCCTCCCCCCTGCAAGAGCTGCCATATGTTACCTTAATCCCTTTAGATGCATTTTCATCTTAAAGTTTACTCAGCTGCACCCTTGCTTTTAACCCAATCCATGCGACCCTACAGAACTCAAGGATGAAACTGTCCCCCCCGAATGCTAATGGAACCCAAAAGGACACAGTGATTTCTCCACATTGAGACAAAAAAGATGACACCGTAACCACATCATCAGCTACGTTCCACCTGGTGTCATATGATTTAGTTTGATCGATGGGGACTTATCTCTCAGTTTGAATTATGTGGCAAGTCCTAGAGGCTCATCTCAGGCCTTGCCTGGTATTAAGGCGATTTCAACAGCCAGCATCTTCACCTAGTATGACTCTGTTTCAAAATCCCCCTTGCTTGAAAGATGCAGACTGTCTTCAATTTCTAAAACTTAACAACTTAAAAGGAAATAACTAAGATCTTCTATCACCTACTCATCTGCTAAAATGATGTTTGGTTTTTCAAAGAAGCAGGCCATCCTTGCTATGAAGCAAACAACACACACATACAAAACAAACACAAAAACAAAAATCAGAATCTGTGTGTCTATTTTATCATCAGATATGGGGTATCTACAGGGAGTCCCCTGGGTTTAATCTGATCCACTTTAATGTATATGAGTTAACTCCTGACAGTGATAGGGGAGGTCTGTCTCCTGGGTTCAAGACCACTGTAGTCTAGTGGAAAAGATAAAATATGAACAAGCAAATGCTCACAAAAGGTGGAGGAAGGGCCATGAGAGAGGCACACAGTGCGTTATTGGGATACTAAGGGGGAAGGGATCACATTGACCTAGAGGCAGAAGCTTCATGGAGCACATACAACCCTGTCTCTGCCTTAAAGGAGCCAAAGCTCCCATGGCCAAGAGCCCAGGAGGGTCATCTTGTGGTAGAGGAGTGGACACACATGTGGGGGACAGTGAGTGGTTTACTGCACCCCGGTGGAGAGGTGGGTGGGCAGGGCACCTGGGAGTTGAATGATGGCTACATCAGTTAGCCCTCTGGCTGTCGAAGAGTGTGCAGGTAACTATGTGGGGAGCATAAAGGAATTGAGTTTATGACACAAAACAGAGATATTCCTCTCGCTCAGTGTCAGAGACATCATATGGAAATGGTGTTCCAGATGGCTAGGGTGGGGTGAGTTTGAAGAGCATTGCAATAATGCAAACAAGAGAATCTGAGAAATGATGGTGGCGGTGGCGACTGGTGGAAAGAAGTTGCAGGTCAGACACAAAGGTCACATAGTGTCCTAGGGCTTGGACCCCGACCACATGTAGATGAGGAAGGAGGGTGGTCAAAGGTGGTGAGGGGTCTTCAGCTTAGCAGGACGAAGAGTGGAATCAGGAGATGCTGGCATGGAAAAGCTAACCCCCTGAGTTGTGTTTGGGATATTTTGAGTCTACAATATAGTTTTTTTATCGGGGTATAGATTTCCAAGCATGTGGTTAAAATTTTTAAATTGAAATGTGAGAGCAAGTTGGAGTCATCACTGTAGAGGTTTTGAGGTTCACAAGGGAGCACATTGGCATAGAAGGGACTGCTATGGAGTACCGAAGACAGAGACCTTTGCAGTGGTTTCATTTAGGCAACAACGGTCCTAGAGAACTAGTCAAAAAAGTGAAAGTTGAAGCTGGCAGAAAGAAAAACCGTCAGCAGGGCAAAACCTGGCATCTTGGGCATGAGAGGACTGAGGGGTTTTGTAATTAGAGGATCCCCATTAATCTTTTTTTTTTTTTAAATAAATTATTTATTTATTTTTGGCTGCGTTGGGTCTTTGTTGCTGCGATCGGGTTTTCTCTAGTTGTGGCGAGCGGGGGCTACTCTTTGTTGCGGTGCATGGGCTTCTCATTGCGGTGGCTTCTCTTGTTGCAGGCTCTAGGGTGCACGGGCTTCGGTAGTTGTGGCACACTGGCTCAGTAGCTGTGGTGCACGGGCTTAGTGGCTCCGTGGCATGTGGGATCTTCCCAGACCAGGGATTGAACCTGTGTCCCCTGCATTGGCAGGCGGACTCTTAAACACTGCGCCACCTGTCCTCATTAATCTTGCAAGAAAAACTCCAGCACTGCCCTTGGCTTCATCCAAAATTAAAGAGTGAATGGAAACGGTGTCGATGAAGGTAATGCAGGTTGAGGATTCCTCTAAGATGCCAAATAGTGAGAGAAAGGATGAAGATTATGTGCACACCTTCAGGAATATCAAGGTAAAGAAAAAGATTCGTTCACATATACTTTCCCTTAAGGATTATCTATAAAATGCTTTATACCCTCCAAGTATTCTGACTAACACTGGGAATGCTGGAAATAAGACAGACCAGACCTCTTTTTTCTTGGAACTTACATTGTATGGGAAGCAGGTGAAGGGAGGACCAGGGAACGTAACAGACAGTAACTGGAGAGTCCCACTCGGCAGGTGTTGTCAAGGGTCACACCAGAGAAGAATGATATTTAAGCTGAAAACTATAATAATATGACCTTGTCCTATAGGGGAGGGGCAGGAGGAGGGCACTTACAACTGAAGAGAACACACAGGGGCACAGACTGATAGGATAGGTGGCCAGCATCCAGAAAGTAGTGAGTGAGGGTCTCTGTTGGGACCTGGGTTTGGAGACAGGTCACAAAGGGCTTGCGTGATAAAGACTCAAGATCTTAGTCTAAGAGCCTCAGAAACCGTCAGAATGCTTTAGGAGGGGAAAAGATGTGATCTCATTTGCATATGTAACTCCCTCTCAGCTGGCACCCAGCATCCTCTCCCTGGCTCCCAGCCTCTCCATGGAGCCAGGACAGAGTGAGTCAGGGATAATCCCCCACTTTGCTTGGAGACCTTGGTGAGTGTGGATCTGTGCTGGAGAGGAGCCTGGAGGTGTGGGCCCAAAGGGACTTGGAAGGTGTGTGCTCCCCTAGCCCATCTCTGTCCCCCAGACATTCTGGGAGACCTTGACCTCATGCCTGCGTTTTCCTACCTACTCCTGTCTTCAAACCTTCATTCTTGATCACTCTCTGGAGCTTACCTTTTACTAAAGAACCCCTCCCTCTCTCCTACTTCCACCCCAAAGACTTCACACGTGATGGTAAGGATTTTAAAAGCCAGAGGGCATGGTAGACTTTCACCCCTGAGATTGCCTCCACCCCAGTTTCATGTGAATTTGCCCCTTCTGTAGAAGCACAACAGGGAGAGATGGGCAAACCTGGAGTTACATCAGGACAGTTTTTATACTTAGAATCTTGAACTTCTCAGCAAAGGAATTATCTGTCTGTTACTTCTCAACACTTATCTTACATGATTTCTCACTTTTTATAACACTTACAAAGAGACGCTCATTTGAGGGAGGGTAAGGAAAGCAATTTAAAAATCTTCAAAAATAAAAGCAAACTATTAAAGAAATAGAAGTGAAGGCTGCAAAAAGGAAACTTGAAAAGTACGTGGCTGGGAAGACACTTTGTGGACATGGACACGCCCACATCACCCTACCGGTTCAAAGAGAGGATTTAAAATAAAAGTCACTTCACATTTCCTGCTGAATGGGTTTATTTTGGTTTTTCTTTCCCAGTGTTTTATCTCCGGAATCTTAAAGTCCAAGGTATGCTTTTCTCACTGGAATCCTCCCTGAATCACTTGAAGGTAAGTGGGCTAGAGGCCATCCCAGCGGTGGGTACCAGTCAGCTAATTAGGTGATTAAGTCATTAGAGGTAGATGCACATCTAAAGCTTCAGCCCAGCCACTCCAAGGGGATGAAGCCCAAACTCCAGCTTTCTTCTTGCCAGTCTCCCTTTAAACTGAAAATGTGACTAATCCCTTTAACTCAGCCCAGACTTTTTTTTTTTTTTTTTCTTTTGAGTAGAAAAGGAGAAACCAAATCCAGGAAGCTTTTCAGGAATAGCCTTTGAACAAGGTAGAATAACAAATGCCTCTTTCTTGGGGGTACCTTGGGAAGAGCAGGCTTTCAATAGCCAAAGGCCAAAAGGACTTCAGCGAGTGGTCCAGGGCAGGGACACAATGGTAACTTAGATGCAGGGATTTGTCTCTCAGACCATTAGCCTGATTAGTAATCGGATGCCTTTTGATGTGGGTCTTCTTGGGCACACCTTTTGTCTTTGCTAAATGAAGAGATGGTGGTTTGTGTTGTGTTTTCTCCCAGGTGATTCCTCCTGGGTTCCACAGAAGTAGTGCAAAGCCCTTGCACAAAGAGATACTTCCTGCTTTATCTCCCTCCTGACACAGCAAATCCAATTTTCTGACTCTGTCTTTGGAAGGGAGCCTCTTTTCAGAAAGTAGAGGAGGAGGAGGATATGGTGGGTTTTTAAAAGAAGTATCTGTTATATTATGAGAATGAAAACACTAAATATGTCAATAAATCATGCTGAGTTTGAAAGTTCATTGGTCTTAACAAGGTGGCAATGACTGGCACTTAAATATTTATAAATGCACTGATATCCTTGAAACTGAGGTGACAATCACAGCATGCCAGTGACTGCTGAAGAGACATCTCACCCTGCTGGGGCAGTGACCTTCAGGGCTTGGGTCCATCGGCCAGCCCCCCTGTACCCCTGCTCTTAGCAGATGCCCACAGGGTGATGATGCAGTTGCTACCTAAGCAAGTGCCAAGATGAAAATGTGTGGAGGCTTCTCTTAAGTCCGACCTTTGTTTAGATCGACATGATGTTCCTCAGATACACTTTGTCCAGCATCTTTGAAGTCGATGGTGGGTGAGGTCTGAAGGCTGATCGTGTTGCTGGACAGGAGGAAGGGATGGGTCAGGGGAGCCAGTCCACGGGGTACTAGCCCAGAGGCGCCTGTGCAAACCACTCCCCCCCCCCAGATCAGGGATATAAATTCAGAAACAAAAGTGTTTATCTTGGGGGCAGAAATAGTTAACATTGTTCCGCATATACCCTGTCCTGGGCTGAACAGCATCTTAAGGTTCACATGTTCAACATTGATATATGAGCTTGAGCAATTTTGTAACAAGTGTGATGTGTGGCCCTGGGTGGTTGACACAAAGTAACTTTTTTACCCTACATCCTCATAAGCATCATGTATCCTGTGTACTACCAACACACTCCTTGGGCAAAGTGTCAAGTCCACATGGTCCTTTCAGACCCGCCTGGTTAAGTCCCCCATGTACAGCTTTTACCCCAGGACCCCATAAATACCGGCACCACTTCTGTGGCTTGATCTGAACTTTCTGAGGAAACAACACCTCCAGATGTGGCTGAGTGGAAACGATAACTAACGTCCCCTATTGCTATTTCCTTTAATTTGATGTATCAATTCTGCCTTTTGAAATAAGAAACACTGAGAAGTTCATAGAGGCAGAAATAATCTCTACAAGCAAAAGAAAAGGAAATTACGGAAAAGAATTCCACTGCTTCTGGAAGAAAGTTGTCAAGAAACAAGAGTGGATCCCACTTCTGACAAGATACCCTGCTGTCTACACCCACCTCACTCCCCCAGAGTTGTCCCCAGTGTGATCCAAGGACCCTCACTAAAAGGGCAGTCACAATGGCCATTGTCTTCTTCCTCAACTTTCCCGTACATTTTCCTAGTTTTGTTTTTTCCCCTCCCTCCTTCTTTCCCTCCCTCCCTTCCTTCCTCCCTCCCTTCCTCCTTTTCTTCTTGCTTTCCTTTATTAATTTATTTTATTTTATTTTATTTATTTTATTTTAATTGTCCCCACTGTTTGCCTGTGAGCCTGTGTCCAACCATACGTGACTGTCTCAGCTTTACTTAGTCTGACTAATCAAAACTCACCAAGGTGAGGTGCACACTTGGCCTCACGGGTGCTTACACTACTTTGGGTGAGATGAACCATCACCCTCATAATGTGGATGAAGATCAGCCATTGACACTTTCTCTGCACATTTTCTCCCTTTCTCTCATGTGACTCTCTTTATCTGTGCTGGGTCAAGGTGCCTGGCGCTGGCTGTCACTTGATAGGCTGAGATTTTAAAGGCTAGAGATAATTAATTTCCTTAATTCATTTATTAATTTCATAAGAGACATATCCAACACACAGGCAGAGAACCTCTCAGGGTCCAGTCAGGAAGGAGGTCCTAGAGTTGAAAAGCACCATTTCTGCCCCAGGATCCCAGTCTAGTGAGGGGTACAGGGCAGGCTAAACCAGGTAGGCTGGGTGGGTAGATAAGAAGGGTAACCTAGGCTGGACCTGTCCAGGTAGGTAAAATTCAGTTATCATTGTCAGGAAAGTTTGGTTTGAGAACTAGAAAGATTTTTAACTACATGATTATAATAGTTGTTTGAAAACCAATATCAGTCCCACGATTCACTTTATTCTTTTCTTAGAAAGTGAGCTTTGTAAAAAGGATGACAAATATCAATTAAATAATATTACATTTAAAAACTGTTTGGCAGAGCTACATTCAAAGAAACACAGACACAAGGGTCTATTGGGATGCCTGTACTCTGAATTATATTAATGTCTGTGCCCCTTTATAGGATTTAATAAGGTATTTTTTCAAGATTCATCTCAGCTCCTTCTATGTTTATATTAATCCAAAAGAAAAGAGAGCAAAATGAAGATGGTTTGGAGCTCTGTTATCCTCTCTTATATTTCCAACCAGAAGGGACTGAGACCCCCTATTGCCCACAAGTAAAGTAGCTCTTTCTTCCTTTTTGCTGATCGCTGAATTGAAACCTACATAAGCTGATTTATTTATTATGTTGCCTTCAACATTCAAATATGCTTCTATCTCAATTACCTCTCATTGTGGCCTTTCAAGTATGACCCAAGATAAGTTTTTTTGCTTTGTTTGCTTTTGTTTTTTATTGTATTATAGTTGATTTACAATGTTGTGTTAGTTTCTGCTGTACAGCAAAGTGAATCAGTGAATCAGTTATACATACATATACATATTTTTTCATATTCCATTCCATTATGTTTTATTATAGGATATTGAATATACTTCCCTGTGCTATACAGTAGGACCTTGTTGTCTATTTTATATATAGTAGTTTGTATCAGCTAATCCCACATTCTTAGTTTATCTCTGCCTCACCCCCTTTCCCCTTCGGTGACCATAAATTTGTTTTCTATGTCTGTGAGTCTGTTTCTGTTTCGCAAATAAGTTTATTTGTGTCATACTTTAGACTTCACATATAAGTGATATCACATGATATTTGTCTTTGTCTGTCTGACTTACTTCACTTAATAAGATAATCTCTAGGCCCATCCATGTTGTTCCAAATGGCATTATTTGATTCTTTTTTTATGGCTGAGTAATACTCCATTGTGTGTGTGTGTGTGTGTGTGTGTGTGTGTGTGTGTATACGTATCTCACATCTTCTTTATCCATTCATCTGTCGATGGACATTTAGGTTGCTTTCATGTCTTGATTATTGTAAAGAATGCTGCTGTGAACATTGGGGTGCATGTATCTTTCCAAATTAGAGGGTTTTTTTTTCCTGATACATACCCAGGAACGAGATTGCTGGGTGGTATGGCAACTTTATTTATTTATTTTTAACAAGATAGATTTTTAATGTACCCTAAAGGTACATCACACACACACACACATACACACACACAGACTTCACAGAAATGTTGAATGTTGAATGCATTCTCCACCCATCCAGTGCACCAAGTGTGGTATGTGAAATACAAGCAAGGAAAGGTCTTACACAACAATAATAGTCTTTTTCAGAAGCAGTACTGTTCCCAGATCCTTTGCCCTACTCTTTTCAGTAAGGTGACTGTCTTCCCACCAAGTGTGGGTGATCCTGACCTCCAAAGGGGCCAGGGGCAGGACCGGGCAGGTGCCCTGGCAGGTGTCTTCATGGAGAGTACCTACGATGTCCTCATCGGAAGCATCAGCTGAGTTGCACAGACGTCTGTCTATATGTGACTACAGATTCTGCAGCATCAGAACTTCAGCTGGCATATTAGCTTCACTGGTCATCAGAGCTTAAAGATAATCCTGAACTGCTTCTGGCTGCCGCAGCTATTTATCACAGCATGAGCTCAAGCTCGTTTTTGTAACTGTACTTGCCATCCTGACTACCTGACCTTATGATCTGGGGGCATGTGAAGAATACCAGATTTTTGTCTGTGTTTCATATTTGCCTATTTCCCCCCTTAATTGAATTACTTTCCTAAGCAGGGAATTTCTCTGGAAAGTTAGCTGAGAGCTTTAGACAGAGAGATGTTTGGTTTCTGGCTGGTTGTCTTCCACAGCCCATTAATTAGATGTAATGCTTTGTAGCCGTGGACACCCTGTTATTTCACCTAAGAAACTGGCAATTTTTTCTGTCTTCAGTTGCCTGACCTACCTTATGACAGGTAGTTTTCTGTGCAATAGTAACTACTTGGTATGGTGCTTAATTGTACTGTGACTTTTTGGAAGTCACTCGATGACAATGGAATCAAAATTAAGTTAACCTTTATCTTGGTGTTCTACCAGGTACAGAGACCATCCAGAGGAGACAGCAGAGGATGATTAAATTCATGCTTGGCCAGCCAGGGACCAAAGCCACTTATTCCTTCATTTACTTCCTAAAGCCTGGAGAGTCTTTATTTTATTTATTTATTTTTAATTTTGGCCATTTTCTTTGGACATGGATTCTAAAACATCTTGAATTTTAAAATGTTGTATCGTGAAGAAGGCATAAAATTATTGCCAGTCAGCTTCATTTAGTGTGTTCACTTGGATTACTGAATTGTGAGCTGGTTGTTTGTCTTGGTAAATATCAATAGTCTTGAGTGACCTCACCCACCATCAAGATGTGTGACAATGATAGCTGTCTTTGGACACGTCTGCCAAATATGGGACATCTGTTTGCAGCCATTCCTTTTGACCACAGGTAAACCACACTTCCACTGTATTGGTGACAAGTAACACATTGCTCCTTCATCTGTTGTTGGGGAACATTTACAGGGTTGGTTTTAATGGAATATTTCATGCCACAGACTTTGGGAGCCAGTACCTGGTGTGGGAGCTGGTACCCAGGGTGTGTAGATGTAGGGATAGCTTAGTGGCTTCCGAAAATATGTATATTTTCACCAAATTAAATGTATGTTCAGAAAACGTGGACCGAGTGACTTGGGTGCTGCTGTCATGGTGGAGGGCGGGTTCCATGACCTCAGCTCCTCTACCACTAGACAAGGCCCCACCAGCCCAGGTGACCTTCTCCAGGTGAGCACAGCCATCACACACACCTTCACCCAGTAGGGGTGTGAAGAGTTGCTGAGCTTTTATGAGCAGTGCACACTCTGGATAACTTTGCTTTGTTTTGTTTCACTAAAAAATAAAGACAGAGCATTTTGTTTTGTAAATTTGTTTTATGCATTTTATTTTCCCTTGGAATTTTTAAGTCATTATCTATCTATCTATCTATCTATCTATCTATCTATCATCTATCTATAATCTATCACAGTTACTCCAAGCTATGAGTGTTTGAGGGTACTATTAACTCTATTTTAGAAATTGCAGAGTTCATTAAAAATGGAAAGAAGATACTTGCAGTTTCACTGTGGCTCTATTATATGGTGATGTTGGAATGAGAAACGAATGTTGAATTTGGTGCTTTAATCCAGCAAAAGAACATCAAAATGCAGCCTAAGTATGTCTTCCAGCTGAGCTGACTTTCCTGGTCAGTGTTACCAGGAGGGGGGCCAGGGACCCAATGCCAGAAAGCCAGGCTGACCTGTTACTCCAAATGAACTCCGAGTTGGAAGGCTTTCACAAGTATTTGGAAAGTTGAATCTCTCTCTCTTCTTTTTATTTCATTCTACCAACTATGAAAAAAGATGCTGAAATATTGTTTTATTTTAGAGTACATCTATAATTCCCCAAATAATAAAATTGTACTTTCAAACAGTCACAATGTTTAGAATTATTATATGTAGAGTAGGGGTTACCAAATTCTGTCCCTCAGGCCAGGTCTGATCTGCAGCTTCTTTTGTAAATAAAGTTTTATTGGGACACAGTGAGGCCCATTCTCCTCTGTATTTCCTGAGGCTGCTTTGTGCTCCAATGATGGCAGACTTGAGTAGTTGTGACAGACCACAGGCTCTGACAAAATGTAAAACAGTTACTCTAGCACTTCACAAAAATGCTTACTGATTCCTGTTTTAGGTTAGATCAAAGCTAACCTGCTTATTCACAAATTATACAATTTAGGTCTAGAGTTGTTAGCTAACCTCTTTCTCGCCTTCTAGCAGCACAGGTGAAATTTTTTACTGTGGAGATTTACATAAATAAAATACATGGTATAGACTCTTTCATATCTGACTTCTCTTGCTCAATCTTATATTCTGAGATTCGTTCATGATGTCACGCATAGCTGTCCTGGTTCATTTTTATTAGCATATGAAATTGTATGAATGAATGCATTACAGTCTATTTCGTCTTTCTGCTGTTCATGAACACTGGGTCAATGGCAGTTTGGGACACTGCAAATGATGCTGCCATGAACACTTCTGTTGAGTCTTGAAGTGCATGGATGTGGATGCACACATTTCTGTCCGGTATTGTACTAGTTAGCTATTGCCACATAACAAAGTACCCCCAAACTCTGCCACTCAAAACAGAAAGCACTGATTTTCTCAGTTTCAGTGGGTCAGGAATCTGGGGTAGACTTAGCTGGATGATTCCAGCTCAAGGTTCCTCAGGAGGTTGCCATAAAGATCTTGAGTGGTCAGTTGATGCTATAGCCCCTCCTGAAGGCCTCCCTGGGGAGGATCCCCTTTCAAGCTCAGTCACATGGCTGTTCACAGGCCTCAGGGTCTTTCTACCTCTTGGTCGGAGACTTGAGCCCCTAACGACATGGGCCTCTGTGTTGGCTGTTGGAGTGCCCTGTTGACAGGGTAGATGACTTCCTTAGAGCAAATGACCCCAGAGAGAGAGACAGAGACTGAGAGAGAGAGAAAAAGAGACAGAGATGTGCACACAGAGAGACAGGCAAAGGTGGAAAGTGAGAGAGACAGAGAGATATAGAGAAACAGAGACAGATAGAGAGAGACAGAGACAAAGAGAGAGAGACAGAGAGAGTTAAAGAGAAATAGTAACTGAGAGAGAGACATAGAGAGACGGAGAGACGGACAGAGGTGAAAAGTGAGAGAGAGACAGACTGATACAAAAACAGCCAGGATGGAGCCCACAGTCCTTTTAACCCCGTCACGTCTGTGTCGTCTATTTATGAGAAGTGAGTCACTAAGTCCAGTGCACACTCACGGGGTAGAAATCAACGTCCACCTCTTGGAAAGGGGTGTGTCAGAAAAGCTGGGACTGTGCTTTGGTGCATCACTGGAGCCGAATGACTGGTTCCCAGCATCCTCATAGGTTCGCTTTCTTTGGCAAGGGCTACACAAGAGTTTTCCAAGGAGACTGTGGTAACCCACACCTCTGTCAACTCCATGCAAATTCAGGAACCCCCCAGGGTCCTTATCTACTAATGCCAATCTTTCAACTTCAGCCATTCTGCAAACCACCAATGATGTTTTTAAAAAATGACAGTAGGAAAGGAAAGGTACTTATGGAACTTTTACTAAATATGAAGCTCACAACCTGATAACACACGTATGTAATCACCTTAGGAGGTATCACTCTCCTTAGTTTAGGGATGAGCTCAGGGCAGTTCTGTTGCCTTGCTTCCAGCAGCAGAGCCTGGACCTGGGAACAGATCTCGCTAATGCTTTGCTCAGATCTTGATCTTACACGGCCCTGCAAGGCTCTTTGGAATTTACGTTGAGCCAGTGGAAGCTGATCCCTGGTCTCAGCTGCATGAGACTGGGGCCGCGTTGCCCCATCTCGGCCACTGTTCATGTGGGGAGGCCCCTCCCTTTTATCCACATCTTCCACCAGAATCTGATACCCATGCTACATGGAGTTTGGGAAGTGCCTGATCCGTGCTTGCTTGGTGGGCTTCAAGGAGCCAGGGCCACCCGCCTACTTAATGTGAAGGGCAGCAGCCTTGTCCTGGGCTCCTCCACCCTCTGGGAGCCTCAGGCAGCTGGGCACAGGGCAGAGACAGGGGCCCCGGAGGGAAAACTCAGAGGACACGAGGTGACCTGGTCTTGTGTAGCAGGGAGGAAGCACTGGGACCGAGGGGCCGAGGGGTGAAGGCAGTGATGCACTGAGGGAAAGAGAACAGCATTTTGTAATATTTTTGTCATCTCAGCAGGTTAAGCAAGACACAATCACAACTAAGGCCAACACTTTGGGCACTAGACGCAAATTCCACATTTATACCTGACAGTGCAGGACATTCTGGGGCTCCAGTATGTACTTGACAACTGTGTGCACCGGGGCTGCTTGATGGGTGTGGTTCTCATGGTTCCAGGAAAGCAAGGAAGGGGGTTAAATGCCACTGACCGTCATGAATGCCAACGGGTGTGGGTTTGACATAAACATGGTACAGACAAAAATGAATCTATGCTACGTATTGTTCACAAACAGCCAGCATCACCTACTTGTAGCCCAGGTACTAGCTACGGCCCCACCTTGCTGGAAGCATGCACACCACAAGCATCTTTTTGCCCAGAGGAGCAGTTACGATAGTGGAGTGATTGCTCCTTTATATCCACTTCTCAATTGCAAATCATTTCTTCAAGACTATCCAAGGTTTCAAAGACCATCCAAGATTTTAATTCCCTTCAGTTGAATTAAGGTAAATTCAGCTGTTAGGAAGTTGGGCATAATAATCTTTATAATATCATGACTATTCCATCATCCCCGATGCTGAAATATTACTCTTCACATTTGTTTTTCGTTGCTATTCGATGCATTGTTATTGTCTATATTACAACACCAAATAACTAATACATTTTGAATTCTGACAAAGTGTTATGGGCCCAATGCGTGTAGAGGCATAAGGGTGTGTATACAATGACTGTACGTTATACATGTGTGTGCATACGTACTTTGTGCGCTTGATTCGATATGCACATAAGATGGTATTTTTTGCCATTTCTTACGCACGGGGATTTTTAAAAATATTTTGTGTCTCTCAGGCTTTTTTCACTATTGAGGCAAAAGGGCAACTTCAGTAATTAAGGAGGGTAAGTATATATAGGTTGATTTTATTCAGCTTAAAACAATATTTTACAGTTCTCCTGAAGCTTGTATTAATGTCGAAGAAGTAGAAAGGGGCTTTTTCCTCCCTCACTGGGGCGCTGAGCATGGCTGCCTGTGCCCTTGGCCGCCACCTAGCCCCAACTCTGGGCCTGAGAGCCTGGCGCCCCGCACGGCCTGCCCGACCTCCCTTGCTGGGCTCTGGCGTGGGCACGAGTTCTGCTGTCTGTCCTACTCTGACACCTGGGACTTCCCCCGGAATTTATTAACCTCTTTCCTTCATCTTTTGCAGAGAATCCCAGCAGTTTTAACGGTGGATCATTTTTCATGAAAGCAGAGAGCTTTTTTTGAATGAATTTCTAGTTTATGAGTCTGTCTGGAAGAGTTTGCGAGAGTGTGCATTTACCCTGCTGGAAAATGTACCATAAATTTTCATGAGTGAAGACTTTCGGTTTCCAAACCAAAGTCGCCTATTGTGAGCAGTTTGCCATCAACCTCATTTCCCTGCTTCTGCTGTGGCTTCAGTGAAATCTCCTCGTGAGCTTCCAGAAGCTGTACTTTTTTGTTTCATTTTGGAGGAAGCCGCTTCTGTGTGACCCTCCGACAGGAAAATTGCCCAAAGGGAGCTCAGCAACCCAGATAGGACCCACGGGAAGCACATCTATGAGACTAATGTACTTTGAGAGAATTCCCATGAGCACAGTGGCCACGGGGGCCGAGAGGGGTGATTAGTGCTGAGAAGGAGAGACCAACTCAGTAGCAAGGGCCTTCCGAGTTCCCGCCCTCACTGTCTGTCCCTGGATCCTGGCAACCAGTTTGGGAAAGTCCTGGACCACTCAGGAATCTGAGAAATGCTGCTCCCGTTAAACTGCTCAGAGGTTGGCCTGGCTTTGAGATGTGTTAACCTGGCCCGCAGGTCATCACAGCTGCACCTAAGCAAGGACTTATCCACACCAGGCCTTCTCCCAAGAGTTTGGTTGATTTGCAAACTAGGAAGAGATTAAGAATGAGAAGATGTCAGGGAGTAAATCAAGAGGAAAAGTGTGTGGGAAGCCAGAGAGCAGCTAGAGGCCCAGAGGAAAGGTAGACCAGATACATCTCAAGACTTGGGGTGCGTGGGTTTTGCGCCGCGCACTGCGCACTTTGGAAACCACCCCCCACCCTCGCTGCCTCAGGCCCAGGCTGGGTGCGAGAAGAATTTCTGTGAGTGTGAATTAACAGCCTCATTTTACAGGAGGACTCCGGAGCAGGTATTTCTGCAAATCCCAAATACCTCAGCCTGGTGTGAGAAAATGTCAACTTTTCACCCCATGGGTCAAGTCTCATCGGCCTCCCATCCTCTTCCAGGCCCAAGAGGCGGAAGTGTCAGGGCCGTGTGGTCAGGGGTCCAGAGCTTCTAGTCTAGGAGACCAGGTGCAAGCCAGCATCCCCCAAGGGGCACTTCTGGGGAGACCACAGCAGTTTCCCTGAGTTACATGATCTCACCGTCTCGGGTGGCAGCCACCTTGGGGATGAGCCCCCCCAAACCGTCGGACTCATCCTCTCTTTGGTGGCATGAGGACCGGGGCTTGCGACTGAGACTACCGGCTCAGAGAGCTCATTGCACCCTCTTCTGGCATTTCTATGGGTCTTGTGGCTCTTATCCCACCAGCAAAACCCACCCTTCTTTTGTCAAACCCGAGGAGGGAGGCAAAGCTAGGCTCCCTCCTGCCCTTGAACTGTTCCTCACATGCTCACCCAGAGCGCTTTCAATCCTGTACATGACACGTGTGTGCGCGCACACACACACACAAACACACATACAAGACACATTTCTTTTTCTGAGTGTAAAAAGTAATTCATCATTATAGCTATTTTGGCAAAGAAAAAACATTTATATGTATTTTAAAAATTAAAAATATGTTTATATATTAAAATCTTGCTTTGGTCCCTCAAAACTATATTTTGCTCTTCTAAGTATTTAATACATTGTGAAGCCCACTTTGTAAGACAGTCTTAGAGGTGATGCCAGACTCACCACAGAGGCAAAACTTTTGATTCAACAGAGAGGAGACATCTCACAGAGCTGAGAAGGTCACGTATCAATATTGGAATAAACACAAAAAGCACCCCACGGAAGTTTAAGGAACGACTAGGAAAGAAATGCTTCTCCCTTCCCCTTGCCAGGTCTCTCCTTGAACATGTCTGTGACTTTAAAAGGCCCTTAAGCAGGTGTTGACTGAGGAGAGAACCACCAAAAACAATCCCACAGCACCCGTTTGAGATGGAAAAATCTGAAATTTTCCATTTACCGCAAATAACATATTAGGAACTAATCCCTCCACAGAGAATTTTAATTCACCTCTTGGAAGGATGTTGAAAAGTGGAGACATTTCATATTGGGTGTATTTATGTATTTGTTTATTTTTAAGAAATTCTTCTTGTTCTAAGGCGTTTCAGCCTAAGATCCACGTGTGAAGTGAATCATCAGTGTAAAGAGTATTTTATCCGCATAACGACTGTCGCCGGGGCTGAATGAAGCCACGAAGCAGCTTTTGCAGAGTCACTTTCCTAGGCTTGGTGACTACACATCCAAAAGCCGTTTTGTTTTTCAAAGACTCAGAGCCCTTGAGTTCCAACTAAAATTTATATGGTTTGCTAATTGCCTACACGTCAGGAAGGGTGAGCTTGCAATTTCCTTTCACTGTAATTTGAAATCCCATAATTAACAGTTTCTCGTCATCCACTGGGGAACCGAAGGCTTGGGAGGTTAGCCCTGCAGAGGCATATAATACTGGCACAATGCTCTGTTTTGTCCTCAAAACAATGTTTTGCTGACTCTGGCATTTTAATTTAATGAAAGACTAATAAGTCCAGAAATTCAAATTTAAGAACTGTTCTTTTATTTTTAACAACCAAGAGTAACAATAATCACTAGTTTTCCTTTAAAAAAATGTAGAATTCAACTAAATTAAGTTCATAGACTTTTTTCTTGGACTTAATTTGGCTTTACTGTTCTAGGTCTAAATCTTGAAACATTTATATCTCTGGTTTCAGTTAAACTAATAAAGTATTACTATATTAATAATTGCTACCCACTTTATTAAGAACTATAGATATCAAATCCTTTATATTCAGGACAAGAAAGCCATTGGGCTCTAAATACTTTTGGCAAATAAGTCCTTAAGATATAATCGAGTATAACATGAGGTCTGATTTTAAACATGAATTAAAATTAAGGACATTACTGATATTTGCAAATCATTAAAGGTCTAATTTGGAAGATAATTCTTGTGATGACATTGAAATAGGGACTCACAGGAATAAAAGGGCTTATACTTGGGGTGAGCTTAGAAATTCTTTGTGCAGATGGCGAGACCTTCAATATCACTGAGCTGTTTAATATAAACCTGCACTATTCAAGGTAACAAATAAAGAAGCATAAAGGAAATGGCACACTCAATTAAAGCGACTCATGAGCTGCCTTGAGAGAAAGAATAATTCAGGGGAAAATGCCCTAATTTTAGATGATTTGGAGGTCCTGGATGAGCAGTTGACTTCTCATCCAATAATATTCAAACTGAGATCAATTCCGCAATTGGAATTGACCAAGGGTGAGGGAAAAACACTGATTTCTGGAGTGTAGGAGCCTGCTTTACCTCCAAGGCCCCACCAGGAGCACGTGTGATTCAAGAAGGCTTTCTGGATTGGACTGTGATTACTCAAGGCTAAGTGCTTGGGATAGAAACGTGATTAGAATGTGGTTCCCATCCTTGAAGACATTACTAAGGAGGAAAGTTGGACTCGAGCATAAACAGCTGTATCACAAGGCAGACTCTGGTCACTGATAAAATTAATATGTAAATAAGTATCGTGGATGTGGATTCTGCTTAGGGAAGAGGCATTTAATAAGTGCAAATATCAGTAGTGTACTTCTCAGTGGTATGAGCCTTACATCTCATGTTTTCTAGTCCATGATTACATTCAAATAGATGAGCAAATGCATCTTTAACCTCATTTTCTCTTTTATTATTTTCCCTCTAAAGATTTATACTACAAAATTACAGCATTGGAAAAAAGAGTGCTCTATTCAACTCTCTAAAAAAATGACAGAAACGGAAACTCATGCTTGAAGACGTTGGATGAAGCTGTACAAGGCCTTTCAGTCTTATAAATGCAAAAAAAAAAAAAAAAAAAAGAAAAAAAGGATTGGTTCATATCTAAGCATGGAAGCTACCTCAGGACTGAATCCAAAAGCTCAGATGGTGCCGATCTGAGCCCTTCCTCCCTCTTCTGTCCATTGATTCTGCCATTTCTCATCTATGTGTCTTGGTCTCATCATTTTCCACCACAGACTGGCTTGTTCAGTGTAGCCAGAGAAGAATCCCCACCCTGCTCATCAACCCCCCTGAGAAAGGAGCCTCTTTCTGAAATCCCTCCATCTGTCCTAACGAGCACCTCCCATGGACCCACTGGGTCCCATGCACTTTCCTTGGCGTTATTGCCTGAGTGACGGGGAATTTTTCATTCAAGGCTGGGTCCTGTCACCCCTCCTTCCACAAGCAGTGAGGGGGCAGATCATCATGACTGAGGGGCTCATTCAGCCACAGAGGAGAGGGAAGCAGGGTCCCCAAGACAGGCGTGTGGGCAAACAGAACATCCCAAGTCCCTCCCCATGGCCCTTTGGTGGAGGAGGCAAGCTGAGATGTCCACACTCTATGAACCCATCACTCTTTCTGCCAGACCCCTTGCATTCCAGACAGGAGAGACTCAAGGCAGGCGAGTCAACACTCTGCTGATGAAAGCAAATGAGTCAGAACTCTAAACAGAACACAACTGGATGGTGAAAATATCCCCACAGAACCAGGCTGCTTTTTGTGTTCTATGCCGTATTCTCATATCCGACATTGGGTCCTTAATGGAATAACATCTGGTCATGTGATCACTGAGCAGGGCTACACTTCAGTCTTGTCTCCCTGACTCTGAGACCTGGTTTCAAGAACCTCCACCTCCAGATCCTCCCCTTCACATGCCATCTTACCCCAGGCAGATGCAGAAAAAGTGGCAACCCGGACATTCTTCCCTTTGCAAATTATAGGGTTTAAGAACACAGGCACTTATAAAATTTGAGCAGAAAATGCATTTTACCATATTTTGTGGCACAAGGCTATATAGATCCATACAAGTAGATGGTGTCCATGAGTTTAGGTCAGAACCTAATGTCATGCATGGAAAATTTTAAGAATATACTGTATGTATTTCTTATAGGCATCTCTGTCTATTTGCCTTCCTTGGTTCTATTTCATTTATACAAATATTCTCCCTCCTCTCTCCTGATTTGTGTTCTAAAGATGGAAGACTTTAGAAAAATTAGTATCTTAAAAATCAACAAGATTTCCCTTATATCCAGTCTTCCCTCCTTCTCTCCCTCCCCTTTCTTTTCTTCTTTCTTTCTTTCTTTTTTCTTTTTTTCTTTCTTTCTTTCTTTCTTTCTTTTCTTTCTTTCTTCTTTCTTTCTTTCTTTCTTTCTTTCTTTCTTTCTTTCTTTCTTTCTTTCTTTCTTTCTTTCTTTCTTTCTTTCTTTCTTTCCTTCTTTCTTTCTTCTTTCTTTTCTTTCTTTCTTCCCTTCCTTCATTCCTTCCTTCTTTCCTCCCTTCCTTCTTTCTCTCTCTCTCTCTTTCACACACACCCACCCACCCACACACACACACATGCTTGGCATTGAACAAGGCAGGATAAGTCCAAAAGATCTGTATAAGCCAGTAACTGACTAGCTCCTTCTATAGATGCAACCAAATAGACTCAGGCAAATAAATCTCATCCAGTGATACTCTGTAATCATTTGTTTAAATCATAGAGTTTCATTCTACTTCTAGAAATTGTAAAACAGAGTGTGTCATTATTAACATTTGTAAGAAAGTCTCCTAAGCCTCCATGCTGGCTCTGAGCACACAGTTGTTGATGCAGCGTGTGTGTTTTCCTGTGTAGCTGAGGCCCCACCAGGGTGTGCAGGGAGCTGAGGATGGAAGGAGAGAGGGGCCAGGGAGGCAGGGAAGAGCCAGGAGGACCTTCACTGTGCGAAATAGGAAGGCATGGAGGACAGCAGCGCAGGTCTCCTCACACCCCTTCCATAGAGTAGGGATGAGCAGGCCAACTTGTGTTTGACTGCACCTGTGTTTGAAGACAGTTGTTGACGTGATGGAAAAGGATCATAGGCCAAGGTCATGGTCTGCTAAGGAGAAGCCCGCGGCCCTTCAGTGCTCCCGCACAGCATGGTCAGAAGCAGCCTGTGGAGCCTTCCTGTGTGGGGAGCACCCCCTGTTTTGTTTCCAGGTCCAATTCAGTCAAGAGCAGATCACAGTTTAGACTGTGACCTGTTCTAGACCTGTTCCTGGGTGTGGCTTTGTTCCTCTGTTGGTGCCAGCAGATCATATGGCTGCCACCACTGGCTTGACCTTTGTCGAGCTGGGGCTCATTCCAAGGCACCAAGGAGATGCACACCCTACTTTACCTGCATAAAGCCCCATGCTGTGTACTGATGTTACCCCCAGAATCGCAGGCGGAGGAATTGGATGGTGCTAAGGTCACCTGTAAAGAACACACACTTAAGAAGACTTTCTAGTTCAAAACCCAAGCCCTAAACCCCAAGCTCCCCCAGCTTCATAACCTTAAGAAGACGATTACAGCACAAATTCACTGTGTGTCCCCAAAGTAGAGATGCTTGACCAGACATCCTCGGCATCTTCCGTACCTGGCTCAGGACATCTTGCACTATAACATGATGGACAAATGAATGAGAAATAACCTAGAGATGTGGTTGAGGACGAACCCTTCTCTTCTTCCTAGTTTCCAGCATCGTCTTCCCTTGTTGTCCCTCCAGGCTTCACCATGAGGGAAGTGGGTCACCTCGAGGTCCTGCATCCAACATGGCTGGGGTGACGGTGCTTGCTGCCCAGCCTTTGTGACCTGTTGAGGGTATGATTTCATGAAGGTTGTGGAGCTTTGGACAACAGTCTTCCCGGGAGCCACGTGAAGGACTGTCACCCACATCCTGCTCCACTGCTCAGGGGTAAAGTTAGATCCCGTGGCATTCTCCGGGCTGACTTGCTGTGAGCCCGACCTCAGAACTATCTCTACCCCTCCTAACAGCATGTGAGTCATGATCAGTCCTGGTTCAGGAAAGATGAACTCATGATGAGGGGCACTTAGCAGCATGTCTGGCACTTGGTGGCTTGGGGAGAGTCCAATAAATGTCAGATGTTGTTTCCCACCATAAATCAGGTCATGGTTTCAGGTGCACCTTGCATGCTCTATCTCCAGACCCTGTGTTAAAGGAAAACTAAGGGAATGCTAACTTGGGAAACATTTTAAATACTTAAGACATGAAGATGATATCTGTATTAAACTCAAATCACTGGTATGCATAGGATTTCCATGTAACTTCCAAAAACAATTGTAAGTATGTTAAACATTATTAGAAGTCTAAACATCCCCAAACACACACACACACACACACATGTACCAGTAGTAGATGGATGAATCATGCTTGAATTAATATGCCTTGGAAATGAGCCTCAGTGGAGCAGGCTGTGGTCAAACACAGCACAGAGTGAACGGTTGGCACCAAGTACATCTTCACAGAGATGAGCTATCCTGTTGTCATATTGTTAGTCCTGGAGAAAAGCCACCTGTGGGGAAAATGACTAGACACTGAGCTGAGGGTCTGAGATTGTTACCCTGAGAGGGCAGACAAGCTGTGAGCCAGGACGGTTAGAAACCTTGTCCCCCAGAACATGTGTCCCCAAGAACCAGCAGTGTCCTGGGCAAGGAAGCTGCAGGCTGCCACGGTCATCAGAGATGGCATCAGCCACTGCCAGTCCTGCACAGCTGGGGATCCAGAGACTTGAATGGCCCAGATGGTGCCTGGAGAGAGGGGAGAGCACACAGGGCTCTGTGTGTCCCCAGAGCAGCTTCCTAGGCTCTGTCAAGGTGCAATCCCGACCTGGGGCAGTTGTGGCTGAGGAGGGCACCCAGGAACAAAAGGAAAGGAAAGAACAAAGCAGCCACACCTCCTGGCTGACAGTTCATGGTTCAGGGTGGTGGGGTTATGGAGGGCGGGAGGCAGAGGCTGGCCGGGCTCTGAACTTTTCTTTGGCCCCAGGATCTGTCCGTGACCCCTCCCTGTGCAGGAATGGGGGCCTCGCTAGAGGGCAAAGGCCTTCCCACCCTGGGATCCCCACTAGTCCACTGGCAGGTCTGGGTCACTGCATCTCCTGCCCTCACACCATCCTGTCCTCCCCTCCTTCTGGCTGCTGTCCCCTCCTCCCACTCTGTCCTCCTCCCTCCCTGTTCTTCCAAAGCCAACAACCCAGGAAAGGTGGGCAGGTGCTCTCCTCCATGGGGACAACCTGCTCCCCACGTGATGAACCAGTGAGTGGTCCCTCCCTCCACCCACTATTAATTCCAGAAATAATAAACTCATAGGACTGTGTGTCTCCAATGAATGAAAGTGGAAAAGTGAACTCCTTTGTGACAGTTCAAGAGCAGTAGCTGCACTTATAGGCACAACTTCTGAGCAACATCGTTTAAAAATAACTCAGGAAAATACATGCCTGTGACCTGCCTCTTCCACACACTTCCGCAGCCAGGAGGGTCCCAGGTCTTGGCAGGCAGGGCTGACAGCCTTCAGGGTGGCCAAGGGCGGCCTCAGGACACCAGTGATGCAAGGTGGGGACCGAGGCAGCCTCACTGAGGCCCGAGATTGGAGCAAAGCAAATTTATAAACTGTTTGCTGCTGTTCAGAAGCGTCCAGCCTAGGCCCCTTCTGTAAACACACACTCCTTTTTTTTCCCTGCCTTCTGCCATCTGCCTCAAAGTTTTCACTTCTGCTGGAACAATTATAAGGTTGACTTTGATTTTTATTCTTAAAAACCCTCTCTCGTGTCCCTTTTGAAATGTCCTCTCAAAAGTGAAACGTTACTGTTTGCTTGACCTGTAACCAATTCGAAGGAGCGTAAAGGTGTTGGTTGGGCCCATGGGTGGACGCCCAGCATCAGTCCAGGGACCTAGTGGTGCAAACCTGCTCCCTGTGGAGCAGAGGAGCTTCTGCAGGTGCTGGCAGCTCCAGAAATGCTGTTTACAAATCATTAATGAGGTGACCGCAGCTCTTTTCACTTGCTCACCACTTTGAACTGCATCCTTAAATGGAAACACAAGAGCAAAGCGAAGAAGCCCACAACAGCCTCATTATCGGGGCCACACAAACACTGGCATGCGGGGTTTATATTAACCTCATCCATTAGGACAGGGGGAGGGAGGGAGGCTCAGGGCCGGGAAAGCAGTGGCTGGAGTTGCCCCCAAAACTTCCCTGCGTTGGACGGGCCCTGTCTTTCTGCACAATGAAAGCCCCTTTCAAAGCCCAGCCTTGGGAGCAGCACAAGAACTGGAAGTCACTGCATTCTCTGAATGAAATAAATGTCTCTTTTTAAGTCCTATAAGGTTTGTGTAAATTCCCTCAGTACAGCATCATTAGGATTCCGCAGGAAAGATGCATACATTAGGCGACACTGTGTCCCTTTTGTGTTCTAAACATCAACCCTCTCCTGCCACTGGTGGAGTTTAAAAGCTTAAACAAAGTGAGGGCTCCTGCTGGGGAAAGGGGCTGCCGGCCACTGAAGCCACCTTTGTGTTTGGGAGCCTCATTTGCATAAGCAGCATGTTGTCCCTGGGAGGGCAGACGCTCCAGCCCTCCGTTCCTGCAGAGAGGGAGAGACAGAGCGTTGTATTCATTTTGTTCTTTCATTACACACTAAAACATCTCTTGGATGACCGAATTTCCCAACTACACACAAATACGACCCAGGGGAGATGTGCTGCTATTTGTGTGGTTCAGACGCGTCTCTGCCTGGGACAAGTGACTTTATCCCAAGACTTTCCTCTTCCCACACTGGCTCCCAGCTGCTCCCCTGGAAGGCATAGGGGATGCTTGTCCTCATTAACAGCCCAGGAAATCCCGGGGAATGTGAGGGAGTCTTAGACTGCGGTTCTGGTCTGTTTTCACCTTGTTTTTTCAGCTTTGATGAGACTTAAACACCGCATCGTGGGTTGAACAAGTGGTCAGGGAGATTTAGGACGGCACGTAAATTGTCAGACTTGAAAGCCTCATTTCAAGTTGTATTATGTTCTCCCTTTCAGGTTCGCAGAGATTTTTCTTCCTCACGTTCGAATGGTTTGCATCTTTGCCCTCCAGCCGTCAAGAGATTTCAAGTGTAACAGGAGCACCCTTGATTTGGAGGGAAAGAAGGGTTGCGGAGCCCTACTCATGCACATTGATATAATTCTTGATATAATTCTTAATTTGCAGGAAGTTGTCCAGATCTCTGGGGGATGGAGTGAGGATCTCTTTGCTTGGATTCTACCACTGTCCTGCCTGTTTCTTTGATGGGATTGCACCAGCAGTGTCTCTGGAACTAGAAAGAGAGAAGTTCGTGCATGGCTCGACATTTCATGTCCTGGGGTAGATTCAAGTAGGTTAGCATATGAGGGCTTCTGGGAAGCAAAAGTTTTAAGTAAAACATTGTGAAATGAGTGTACGTGCAGAAACGTTTCCCTGGCAAATTCTAAGAGCCAAATTTGCATTCTTTTTTAATACAGAAGAAGGATTTATTTGAGTTCCAATTTTTAAAGACTTTACTTCTGGAGTTTGGACAAGGGGAAGGGGCTCAGTTTAGAAAATGTATTGGTCATTAGCGAACATTCTCAAAACTCTCCTCTCAAAAACAAAACAAACAAACAAACAAACAAAAAACAAAATCAAGGAAAAAAAGCAATCAAAAAGCCCTTAATCTGCTTTATGGTTTTGCAGGAAAAGCATTGTTTTTATACATGGGAAGACAACATTCTCCCAACCAGTTCAAATTTAGTGTACAAGTTTTAAGTGTAAAAGTAACCTTAACCTAAAGTCTTTATACATAAAGTCTAAGTAATCAGGAAAAATACACCACAAAGCTAGCATTCTGCACTTGATTAAAATGTTTACATATATAGTTTGTACAAGCAGATGAAGCCATATTTAATTAAAATGCTATATAAAATTTCTTCGTAAAGATGCCTATCCTGTTTTGTACACATATCTGTTCACCTTTATTTAGTATTATCATATATGTGTTATTTTTTTCTATTTTATTAAATATAGTCCAGGCATGAAACGTTACGATACAGAGAAAAGATGCTGCTGTGGCATGTGTTTTAGGAGAGGGTGTAAATCCCTGTTAATGTATTACTTGAATCACACACTTTACATAATTTAACCTGGACCGCATTCTCCCAGCGTGTAAGTTAATACCTAGGTGTAAGGTCATGCGTGTGCACACTCTGTGAAACAGAGCACGGAACAGCAAACACTCTCCACTCTGTTCCCCGCTGTTAGTCCTCACGAATAGCACAGACAGCTTGGCCGTGTCAGTCAGTGGCTGTCCTCATCCATTGAGGGGCTGTGGAACCAAGGCCAGGTGTCTGGACTGAGCCCCGTGTGCTGTCTTCCCAGGGGTGGAAGAAGACCTCACAGGGGTAGACTAAAGAGAACAGTTCCCTGATGTTTACACTCATCTTGGGTCAGCTAATAAAGTTCAGAGGTGTGGACGCTCCCAGTGTCCCAAAAGACTTTACTAATTGGGGGGGGGAGGGGTTCAACCTCAATAAACTATTTATTGATATTTTAAAAATGCAATTTGCATTATTTCACAGAGGATGGTTATGGATTGAGAATTCTTTTTTTGAGTAATTGAGCAATTTGTTCCTTCCTTCCACAAATAATTGTGCACACATCAAATATATACTAACTTGAATTAATAAGAAATACACTCTGAGGATACAGAAATGAATTGATTGCTAGGTTGAACACACGCGTTTACCTTTACTCTTTCCTATTCTCCTGATACAAAAAGGTATAAAGTCCAGAAGATGGGAAACAAAGTTAACGAAACGTTGGAAAGGAAATGGATGAATGCTGTTCCATTACTGTTGCTGCATGACTAGCTACCCCAAGTGGTGATGTATAACCACAAACGTTTGATTGTGCTCCCAGATTCTCTGGGCAGGAAACAGGAAGCAATGGCTTGTCTCTGCTCCATGGTGCAAGGACCCTGAGCCTGGAAAATCTGAAAGCTCGGGTTGACGGAAGGCTGGGGGCTGCCTCATCCCATATATTGTGGTGAATGCTGGGACCTCAGCTGGGCTGTTAATTTGGACCTCCTACATGCGGTCTTTCCGTGTTGTCTGAGCTTCGTCTCAGCATGGCAGTCTCAGGATGATCAGATGTCTTACCTGGAAACTCCTGGCTCCATAGGTGAGTTCCTCCGCTAACAATGCTTAAATTGTATCTCCTTTTTTTGACCCAGTCTTGGAATTCACGTAGCATCATTCTGCTACGTGTTCTTAGTTTGACACAATGCATAGGTTCAGACAGATTCAAGGGAAGAGAATTAGGGTCCACCTAGTAATGCGGGAGTGACCAAGTTCTGGGACGGCATGTGGAATGAGAGGTATTATTGTGGTCACACTTGAAGAATATCATCTGTCACAAATGGTAACAGATACAGCTCACCAGAGAGAGTTGGAGCGTAACTGCTCAGAGTTGGGAGGGAAAGGTGTTAGGATGCTGGCTGTTTCTTGCTTCAAAGCCTGGTGGGTGCAGGCAAAGTAGGTACCAGCTACTGTTGAAGGTAGAGTGCAGAGGGTCCTGAAAATGAGCCCATCTTTATAAGGAGCATCTGTGCCCCCAGATTCCTGCCCATCCGTGCACAGTCAGGGACAATCCTCTCCGCTCAGGCAGCACAGAGGAGGGGCTGACACTGGTCATGGTTCTCTAGGCAACAGGAGGTCAATACCTGTACCAACTGTACCCAAACTGGAGATTAACAGAGGTTTGCATCCCCAGATATGAAGATCCATGGCTGCTTCTTCATCAACTCCACTGATTCAGATTTTCTTTCCCAGAAAATATGGACGGTTTCTTTCTGAAGGATCAGGTTGAAATAGGAGAAAAGACACACAGATGCTGGTATATGGATATTCCGAGTAAAACAGACCCATCCATCCTCCATTACCGCGAAATAAAACCACCAGTCAGTAGGCTCCACTCTCCATCCAGAGCCTGTAAAGACTTCTCATGCCTCTCTCTTAAATATGAATGAAACACCAAGAAGCACCGGACACTCAATGACAGCCAGAGACCAGAGTAAACAGAGATGAAAGGAACATGAGGTGAAGAGTGACAGAGCAGAGAGGAAAAGACGTCTCAAAGAAAACTTTTCATCCATAAACTTAGAACCAGATGTCATACAAATAAACATTTAAGAAACAAGAAAATGTTCTGGAAAATTAATATATTAATATGTTTATATGTGAATTATATGTAATCTACAAATAGGTTTAAGTTTATATATAATATATAAATTATACATATGCATGTGGAAATTGAAAAGAAAATCTAAGATACGGAAAAACTGAGAAAATATTTCATACAATAGACCAAAATACAAAGAGATGGGAAATAGGAATGAGAGAATTAGAAGATCAATCCATGAGTTTCATTATCTAATAAAAAATGAAACAGAGAAGTGGGGGATAAGAAACAAGAGAGTTAAAGAACCTACAAGATTGTATCAGATTCCACTTAAAGATGCTATTGATTATCCAGAAGAGGAAATTATTTTTTAAAATAGCTTCAGACACACACATTGTTATAGAATTTCAGAACTCTGGGAATAAAGAGAAGATTCCAAAAGAGTCCAGAGGTGGGAGAAATGACCCAGAATGACCCTGGTGGATAAAGAAGGAGCATGGGCAGGGGTCTGAGTGAAATTCTTATCTAGAATACTCTATACCCAGCTCTACTAGTCATCAAGTGTGAAGGAGAATTAAAGGCATCTTCAGACCTCGGAGATTTCGACAAATTGGCACTACTGCCAACAATGCATGGAGTACAGGTTCCCCACAAACAGGTATGTGAATCAAGAAAAGGGAAACAACCTTCAGGAAATGGGTCCAGTGTGGGGAGGAAGCAGAGATGACTCCTGAAATTCCAGGATGAGCATTGAGTGGGTCCAGAGAGAAGTCTATGCTGGAGCAAGGGGGCAGAGGGTTCCAGGGGGAGGAACACAGTGGGACTGATATTTTTTTATTATTATTATTTTAATCTATTTTGAGAGGAGTTTGACAAATCTTGACAACTTTGTACACAACAAATAAAGCATATAAAAGTCCTGACAACTCAAGAAAAAGCAGAGAGGCTGTGTAAACCTGTCAGTATAACCATAGTATATACTGAGTCTTAGATGGGAAGAAAACATCAAATGCTGCTTTAACCAAATGTGAATTACAATGATATTGAAAGTATACATTAGAAGGAAAGTAGGGTGAGAGAAGGAGGTTGAGGTATAAGTGAAATAAATTCCAATCTTTCATATGAGATTAATAGGTAAGCTCTAATTATTTCCCTGGGAACAGTTTATGCCTGAATTGAAAGCCATATATATATATATATATATATATACACATACACACACACACATACACATACACACACATATTTATGTGTGTGTGTGTGTATGTGTGTGTGTGTGTGTGTGTATTCTGTATAACCAAAGGATTATTTCTGTGCTAAACCAGGTGTAAGAATCTCTCCACTTCTGAAGAAGAGACTTCTTTACATGGGCAGTAAATAATTTGATTTCAAAGGAAAAATAGCTGATTCCTGGATATGCATACATACATACACACATATGTACAGACACGCATGCCTGCATACATAAATACACATTTTCCTTCATTTAAGATTAGTCTTTCATTTTCTTATTGAATCCAGGGTTAAAGAGAACCAGTCTAGAGGGATGACACACAGTTAGCTTCCTGAAGTTAGCTCTGAAAATTTCCTAGGGAGTTCAGTTCAGCCTGAAAGATACAGAAAAGGAGCCCAACAAATTTGAGGCTGGTGTGTGCAAGTTCACGTAATTCCTGGGCAAAAGACTGAGATTTGACTAGAATCTGCCTAACAAAAGTCTGGATTCGCCATCTTCTGCAGACTGCCTGGATGGATGTGGTATCGACAAGGGTGGATAAATTCTAGGATAGAGAAGGTACGTTGTCTTCCAGTCAATTCAACTGGTGGAGCCTTCCTTATTTTTAAGACAACTTATGATACTGACCTGCAGTTATCTCATGTTTGGATTATTTCTGATAGAAGCAGAGATGGAACAATACTGATTTAAGAGCTAGTTTTGTTGTTGTCAACCATTTAAGATTTTTCATTTGGGTATCACTTAAATTTAACTTTGACCAAATTCAGAGAAAAACAATAGCCTGATTATTCATCAAAATCATTAAATGAGGATCTATAACTGTTAGAAGCAAATCATACAGACTATCCTCTAATTTACAGAGTACACTCTTCGCAAATTCTCCCTTCCTGCTTTTAAGGCCCAAAGGCATTTTTGAGTTACCATTTCAAAAGACCCTAAATCTTGGTAATTTTTAGGGTGGGGGTTGTTTGTTTTTAAGAATTGTGAGGTTTCCTACTAAGTAGGAATTTAGTTTCAAAAGGCCTCAATTTAATTTCAAAATGATGTATACTGTTTCCCCTCTCAGAGAAAACAGGACTAGAGAAAGAGTTCAGAACACATGGCAAGGGGGTCTGATTTTTCCCTTCTGCCCTGCACCATCGGTGCTGCCTCTTCCAGTGGACACTGCCTTTCCACGCACAGTCCATTACCCTCTGCTGGTAGCCTTGCCCACACCCCTGGGGACCATCCTCTGCACTGAGATGAGCAATCTAGGAGATGATAGGTCCAGGGTGGGGGACCCACCTTCCACTCTGGGCTTCACTCCCAGTCAGCATTTCCCAACCAGTGTGTCCAGGACAGACCCCAGGAGATGCAACCTGCTGGGCTTGGACTATGAGACAGAAGGCGGGGCCAACAGGAGAAGGGCCCGGGACCACAGCCGTATCCTGTGTGCACCTGGGGTCTGGATGTGAGGTCGTCATCAAGGAGGAAGAGCTGAAAATCAAGGAGGGGGTGATTCCACCCTGTTGAACTCGAGCTAAACCTCATCCACCGTTCAAGAGCTAGAAAGTTCTTACCCCCTTTCTCTCTTCAGCCAGATTGAGCTGGAGTTTTACTTGCAACCATAAGGCTAATAGAATTCCCAGACACCTCCCCCTTCCATTCCATTCTGGTGAGTCTCTAGGTCCTTGTAGACCCTACCTTAGAAGGGCCATCCCGTTCAGCAAACCTGCAAAGAGTAGATCCATAGGGTAAAATCAGAAGCAGTGAAAGTTGAATTTACGTTTTTGGTCCATTTACATCTTTATGGAGTAGCAGAGCTACTAAGAGCTTTCTTGAGAGTCTTCAAGAAAACATAAAAAATATATGTCCTTTCCCTGTGGTTCTAAATAGTCCCATCTTTGACCACAAAGAACCCCTTTCTGTGGCTCCTGTCTTGTTCTGATACATCTCCAAGAGTCCTTAAAGCTTCCTTACTTGGCACAAGCTGTGTCCCAGCCTCATCTTTTAAATCAGTTTCCCCACACCTTGAATCAGCTGTTTTTCCAAGAATCCCTGCTGGTGACACAGAGGGTGGCTTTGTTACATCACAGCTGCTCAGGATGTCTGCTTCCTGCTGCCAGGCTGGCATGACATCTACATCTCTTCCATAAATGGAGCTGGAAGATGCATCTTCTTGAAATGAAAAAAAATGATCACATAAGAAGTTCATGAGAATCTTTCCAATTCAAATTTTATATTACAGGACTTAACTTTTGATGTTATCATTCTATTCCTTTTCTCTTTACTAAGCATTAATATGTTTCTATAGCATTAATATCATCACATTTGTTTATTCCACAGCACGCATGCACACATGGTTTCAAAATTTTCAAGAAATGCCAATGTTAGTACAAAGAGTAAGACTATCGAGTGAAGTCTATATTTTCTATGCACTTCCATTTGTCCTTAGAAAATATTCTAGTTAGTGTTCCCTCAAAATATTGCTCTCTTAAAATCAGTCAATTTATTTGTCAACCCTAGGGCAATTGAAATGATTCTTTTCTCCCTATGGTTATGTAAGCAACTTGTCACACACTGAGGGTCATTAACTTCTTTTGTATCTAATTATATAATACTTGGAATATTACATTTTACGAGGTGGTTATTGTCTAATTCTTGGTAGGATGCATTTGATTTCCTTTAATTTAATAATATGCGTTAATGCTTCCTTTCAAGGTTGTAAATTTGAAAACTTCGTAAATTAATTTTATCAAACATTCTAGGTTTATGTATTCATTAAAGCATGTTGTTCAAAGTGACAACCGTTTAAAGGATCTTTCCAGAATATTTGACCTTAGTATTTTCAACGAAAGAAAAAGACAATTATTTTAAAAGAGTAGAAAAAATAATGCCACACAAAACTTACAGTCCCAAGAAGATGCAGTTAGAGCCACATCATTACATTTTTAATAGATGAATCATCCCCCTTAGATTTAAGGGAAGAGACCAGGATAGAACTCTTGGGTGACGCACTTGAATTTCCATTATTTGTCTTACGTATATCTAATTGCCCATATATCACTTTTCAGTGCAGTTCTGTGTGTGTGTGTGTATCTGTGTTCTGAGCTTTTTCGATTAATTTAACCAAATTGTAATCAGTCTTCAAACCAAGTGCATCACTAGATGGAGTTGCCCAATCTGGTGTTCCTAACCTTTCGTGAGGTCTCAGACCACGTGCTGAACATTTGGATCCACTAACAGCTCACACATGTGCCTGTAGGCATGCTCATTCTTTAGGGACAAAAGTTTTTGTCCTGATTGTTTCTCAAGGGAATGGCAAATTCCTCTCAAGGATTTGGAGATTTGGAAATCAACGGTTCTCTTCAAGTAACCAGAAATTGAGATGTGTCCACTTCAGTAATGTACAATATCTGATTCTTGTTTGAATTCCACCAATATTTTTAAGAATCTCTATTCCATGTGGATTACTATAGCCTTTCACCATATTGCTCTAACATTTGGAATTTGACAATGACATCATTCGTTTGGCCTGGAGCTTCCTAAATTGGAAATAAGGTGCATTGCTTCAATATCATGGCCTCCTTCTGATGTGTTTGGCCTGGACTGGTTTAAAATTAAGGAGCTAGCATTTTCTCCCTTCGTTTCCCATTTCTCCAAAATGTATCAGCTGTTACTGAGTGTCCCGTAACTGTGTTTCCAACAAAGATTACACAGATAGTTCGGTCCAGCTACATGTCCTGCAGGGCTGTTTTGTGGTCTTCCGATCAGTAAAAAATGTAATAACATTTTCACATAGTCAATATTTAATTCTGTAAATGCAACTGGTGTAATCTAGGTTATTAACCACATGGTGATTTATGATAGAGGGCAGACAGTGTTGGGGGCAGAGCGGTGGGATGGTCCTCTGGTGACAATAAAAAGGTTATAAATTTCATAGCTCTGCCTGAGAAATGTATTTACATCCTGTATTAAGAATAGCTTTTTATAAATGTTAATGATCCATGTTATGAATGGCTCTGTCATCATCACCGCCTATGAGACTACAGTCCTAGCTTTTTCTTTTACTTTTCCATCAGCTGAAGGTCTTGTGGAAAAAAAAAAAAAAAAGCTCTTATTAGCAATTTGCCAAAAAAAAAAAATCTTTAAGAGTTATAAGCCTATTATTGTTTCCCTGGACTGCAAAGTCTGTGAGTGGTGGTTTGCATAAAGTTTTATGACCGAGGCACAGGTTGGGCTAATGGGATAGAGCACAATGGTTGCTCTATCATGTTTACAAAAGCCAAGTCAATATGCAGAAATGAAACCAGGGCCATAGCAAAAAGAGAAGCTTATATAAGGAAATTGTCCTTTTCCTCAGCCCCCTGTTCACTTGCTGACAGCCCATTTGCCTTCCAGCTCAGCGCGGGAGGGTACACACATGCGTGCCCAACTGGAGCTCAGCATGCTTCCAGGCAAACTCACTACCCATATAAATGCCCTTTCCAACTTCATGCATAATGCCTGCAGGCGGAAAGAAAGTAGCATTTAGGACATGGTCTCCGCGGGGCAAGGGGTTCTCAGCTGGTGGGTTTGGCAGCGCTTCTTATATTCAGACACCGTTTTTTAAAACCAGATGTTCACAAAGCAATCCTAAACAGGCAAAACAGGTTTTGGAAATGTTTCCAAAAATTCTTCCTCCAGACCACGTAATGAAGTTAGGGAATGGGCTGTTGCCAGTTACCTGTTTTTGGTGTCAATCCATTCCACGTTTTTCCTCCAAAGATTATGTAGCCAAAGGAAGTGTGATGGAGAAAGGGGATTTAGGACAAAACAAACACACAAACAAAAAACTGTCTAATGCACAATATTTTTAGTCATTTTTTTTACACAAAATACTAATTTATTGTGGTATAACTTTATTTCAATCAAATTTTAAGGGGGCAAATTTTTTAATGATTAGTTTCTTTATATAGATGACACAGAAAGTTTCTGAAATCTTTATTTTGTGCTGAACCTCAATTTTGAACTGGAAAATAATGTCTACACGTTTTTAATCAGAAGGTACAAATTAAAGCTATTAGGGAATACTTTTTTTAAGATTTTATTTCTTTAGAGAAATTTTAGTTTTAGATTTTTTAAAATTTATTTATTTATTGCTTAATATCTCTGTCACCTAAAAGGAAATCATCATATGATGAGCCATGGAAGTGATGTATTGGAATTTGACCTATATTTTCCAGTCATTTTTCTCTTTTCCTCATGGCTAAAGTTAAATCTGAGATAAGTCAGGTGAGCATCTGGGATCATTGAAAACACAAAGTGTTCTTTTCCTTTTTTATTAATTATTTATTAATTAATTAATTTCCTTTTTTATTATTTTCCTTTTTTATTAATTAGTTCCTGCTGTACAGCAAAGTGAATTGGTTATACATTGGAATATTACTCGGCCATATAAAAGAAAGGGTTCTTTTATTTTCACTACTTTTTTCCTTCTGTTTCTTCTTTTGTGGTCCCTCTCCCTCTCCTCTCGTCTCTCTCCTGCCGCCTTTTCTTCCTCTTTACACACACAGGAAACCCAGCTGAGTGTGCTTCTCTTGCTGGGTGATTTGTGACTGAATGATATTCAGGACCCCAATGTTCCCTCTTCCTCCCCTTTGCTCCACTTACGTTAACTGCGAGATTCAAGCAGACTTGCTCCTAATTTTCCTTCCCTGATTCTTCACCTCCACATCATGGCAAATCACCACAACAACCCCTTTGGCAAGACATCTTTTCTTTCCCTCACATTTGGATTCTACAAGTAGCCGGGACTTGGATGCTGAATGTCCAGCCCAAATTACCTTTTCAAACAATTGGACTAAAACTATAAATCACTAAGCACTCTTCAAGGCAAGCCCTGTCACATCCCAAAGAATGCGATTTATTTTGTGCTGTTTCTCAGGCCTGGATGGAAGGTAGCCTTCACAGGTAGCCTCCTGTCCAATGGCCACTGGACCCCCATATTCTGCCACCTTATGTGGGCTCCATCCCACCCACCATGTGCCCAGAATGACTTGACTGCACCAACGCAAAGACACCTTCTGTGTGTTGCTTTGCTTCTCCGCTGAACTAGCATGCCTATGAGACTGTGAATAACAGTTACTAACTTGAATTTGGGGCCAAAAAATGGGTAGGGAAATAGAAAGAGGGGCCCACCTTAAAGATGCTAAAGTCTAGGGGTCACAGGGAGTCTGAGTCATGAGGACATTCCTTGTCAATCCATTCTTTAGAGGAACCAGAGGAAACCCTCTTTTCCTTGACTATCAGGGGTCAAGAAACTGTCTAATTAAATATGGGATTTAGTTTTCAGCTTCGTCACTCCCTCCAAAATGATGAGTAGGCTAAGTGATTTCTAACAGTGTAAGATTTAATTAAAATAGCCTAATAAACAAAAAAAGTTTAATGAATACTGCAATCATCTCTGACACCCACCATGTACAATCTCTATTTAATTATTCAAACAATTATGGAAAAATGTTAACTGTGTCTTTATATACAACTATGCTTAAGTAGAATATTAACTTTGTCATAATTATTATATTTTATTATTTCCATTTATACCAGTAAGTATAAAATATTACTCTTGAGTAAATTAAAATAACTCCTTATTATATAGTCTCAGGAAATGCCCAGATTTCTCTAACCATCACTTAGTTGAATGACAGCATATTTTTCTGTGAGAAATGCAATCAAGATTCATACATCATTATGCCCTTTAATCTCACTTGATCTAGACTGTTACCTTTCCTCCTGACATTGGTTTTCTAATGTCAGCCATGGAACACCCTGTGTTTTGTCTTGTGGTTGCCATTTAACTTGTGCCTCCATCCCCTGTATATCCCATAATAACCTGAAAGTTCCGGCCAGTGGTCCATCAGGGTCAGGTGAGACACTTGTGTTAAGAACTCTTAGGCAGCTACATGTTTCCCATTGCACCACATCAAACATGTAATGCCAGGTGGTTTCATCTTTATTGATGCCAATCTTGAAGGTCATAACAGACTGAACTCTCCCTTGTAGGTGCATTTTTTTTTTCATTAGCAATTTACAACGGCCTTGGTATTCACTGACAAGCTTTGCCTGTATCAGTTGCTCTCAGGGGGATTTCAGCATGGTGATTTTCTCACCCTGTTATTCTTTTTTATTTATCAGAGAGCATTGTTCTATGATGAATTTTCCTCCATCAACTGGGGAGGAGCTACTTTTCCTCTTAGAAGAAAGAAAGAAACAGACATGACAGCATTCATGCTCTTTACCTTTAATTATCAATTTTCACAGCATGGTTTTGGGGTAACAATAAACTCCAAAGTGAGCAAACTGAGAAAAGGAGTCACCCTCCTTCTCACTCTTTTTCACTTTTCTCAAATACTATGGGTCCAAATTTTGTTTAAATAATCACTTGCATTTAATTTACATTTTGATGGCAAAATTATTCAGTTTAGCTGTTGATCACCCCATCCATCCAGCTTCAGGTCTTTTTTATATGCTAGCAATAGTCTTTCTGGCACAAGACATCCAGGCTCATTTTGTAAATTGTCTCCCTCAGACCTGGAATCATCCCTTCTTACAAGGATCCCTGCTTTCGTTTAATGGATGATTGTATTTGGAAACCAAGAGGTGGGCGCAAAGTATTCTCATTGCTACTGGTTGTCACAGCTCCTAGAATTTGCAGTGCACAGAAGTAGAAACATACAAATAAAATTGTAAGCATGTTTTAATATATACAACTATGATTTAAATTAGCAATATTTTATTACTGTCTTGAATTTTATATTTGTATCTCTTTTCCCTTAGATTGAAAGTCATGGTTTCTATTATTTATTGCTTGTCTATGTCCAGAATATATAAAGAGCTTGAAAAAATCATAACCACTGTTAATATGGTCAATAAAACCAATGAGTGAAATTTAAAATATGTTTGATTCCTTTGTTGTCCTTAGAATCTGTTCTAATGAAGATAAAAGTCTGGTGTTAGTGTTGAAAAGTTCTTTTCTCTGGGAGGTTATGTTGTTTGTCTAAAGCATTACTGAGTTTATATGTTTTCATTTGTTTTACTTTTAAGGATAGATTTTTTCCCCTCTTTTTGCTTTAATTTGTCAAATGTTATACCTTTACATGATTTACATAACAAAGCTGTATAAAGGGGATACTCAGAGGAGCCTCACATGTACACCAACCCCTTCCAGCCCAGCCCCTATCTTCTAGCTTATCCTCCCAATGCTTCTTTATGCAAATATCCACATGTACTGTATTTCCCTAAATTCCACAATTGTTAGCAATCTCTAGACTATACTCAGTTCTTGTATTCTGATCTTTCACTTCATAAATGTCAGAGTGGAGAAGTTAATGATCAAAAGTGAGAACCAGACAGCCTTGGCTTGAGCCCTGCTTCACTGTTTACAGGCTGTGATTGCCAATCCCTCTGTGCCTCAGTTTCCTTCTTTGAAAAATGGGGATGATGATGGTACCTATCTCTCGGGGCTGTTTTGATTATTAAGTGAGTTAATTGTTGAAAGTGTTCAGAACAATGTCTTGCATATAGTGAATACTCAGCATTATAAGTCAGTATTACCCTAAAACAGTGGTTATCAATCAGGGAGGGAGGGGAGCAGTTTTTCCCTTGAGGGGACGCTTGGCAACATCTGGAGACAATTTTGGTGTCACAGCCGGGGTAGGGGTGCTACCCTAGTGAGTAGAAGACAGGGATGCTGTCAACATCCTACAATGCACAGGACAGACCCCCACCCCCGGCAACCAACAACAAATTATACAGTCAAAAATATCGATTGTGCAGACATTTGAATGATAACGAATCACTTTTACAAAATATGAAAGTGAACAAAAAGTAATAATTCTAAAAGCTACTTGTAGAATTGCTTGTTTTTATAAAATTTTAACTCACTAAAAATAATTACCCAATAAAACCATAATGACTCCCTCTTCTTGACTCATGTGTTTACCTATATTAAAGAGTATAATTTAACCCCCTTCTACCTGAACATAGTCATTGATAGTGCCCTTGTGTCCCTCAGACTGGACTGACATGAGAATGTTATTCTGAGCATTTCCTCCAATAAACATATGACTCATTTAGAAAATATTTCCTCTTAATAAAAAAGTAATATTGAACACAGGCTGGTTGCACAGAATTCTCTTCAGTATTGGAGGGAGAAGTATGTGTGGAACAAAGAACAGGGAATGTAACATTTTCTTTTGTTCACAAAGTTATGGTCATATGTTCATGACTCCAATTACTTAGCAAAAAAAGCCAGCAATTAAAGTATGAGGTCATGATTCTACTCCATGGAAATAGGCAGGAAAACAATAATGTCACACACAACATACTCTACTGTTTATTATTTTAAAACATTTATTTCAACTTTAAGGTTTTTCTTTAGTCACTTTTTCTACATATCCTGAGTATTAGAAAATTATATATACTTTTAAGGGAAAAAGATTGATGAGCCTATAGAAGACTTATTTCTTTAAAGTGTTAGGATTAATAAAATAGGCAGGGACAATCTGACTATTGGTGTAAAAACACTAGAATTCAAATTTCAGGGTGAATTAAGACTCTTTTGAAGATCTAAAACCACTATGTGATGCTGTCTTGACATTAGCTGGGAAAGAACTATCATTTCAGTGTTAGAGTCCAGAAAGCTGCGTGTATGCTGTTGAAAGACCCACGATTTTGGAACAAGGTCTGGGCTCAAGAATCAGGCTTTCTAGATTCCAGCTGTGTGGACTTGAGTCTTATATAAACTGCTTTGAGCTTGGATCACTTCATATGTAATATGGAAAATTCTCTACCAAATCTTTCTCCATAGGATTCATGACTTGAGCAGAACATCTAGCTGAGAAACACACATACAGTAGGTGCTCAAATAGGTGCTCAAATAGATGCTAGTCTCTTTCCTACAGCAAAACTGCAACATGCTATAATTATGGCTTATGATACAGTGATTCAAATATGTTCTATCCCATCTGAAGCATCCCCAAATCAACAGAAAGATGACCCAACCACTGATAAGTGAGATAAGCAATATGGCCCAATCTCTGCTAAGTGCACAAGTGCACAGAGTTTCATGAGAATTTCACCCTTTGCCATGGTTAATTGAAATTTGAAGTGAAGTGTCATGCCTGAGTGAGCATAAATAGTATAGGGATTAGAAATGCTACTCCTTAAATTATTGTTTTGACGCTGTAAAATTCTGCAGAATGACCTTCTTGTATCTTTAAAAACTCTAATGCTCTATGCGAGTACAAAAACTCCCACCATGTCAAGAAACAGAGACCATGCCTTCCTTAAATCTTTGTCCCACACTCTGTGGAACACCACTCTTTACAAGGCAGCACTCCACACACTGAGGGGCAGGGATGTGATAGACAAATGAGCAGATGATGCAAAATGTTGGACTTGAGTATGAAACCTTGGGGACCCTATGGAGGTCAAGAAGAATGAAGGTGGACCTGACTGTCTGCCCTGAAGGGATCACACAGCAAGGGGAGGTGAAAGGTATTGTCCAGAGAGGTGAGAACAACTCTGGAACCAGGTGCTGAATCTGATTCATACGGCCCAGCTTTTGACAGGTACAAAGACATAGGAAATGAGATCACCTTCATGATCTAAATAGCTTTCTTGTGCCACATTGGACACAGAGTATATTTTGATTAGGAAAATTATGAAAACAGTGGGAAGTGATCTTTTCTATATTTGGACCAAGAAGTTATAAAATAGATTGTAGAGTAATTAGAATCTCAGAATGGGAAATAAATCCAATGGGACCTTATACAGCTGTCATACGTTTTAAAAAATAAAATTTGTTTATTTGTTTGTAACTCCCTACTTTTGTTTACCTTGGAGACTCTTATTTTCTCTATTTTGTAACGTAAATTTAAATATTTAAATATGCAAGAGAATATATCCTTAAACATCCACAGATATTTCAATATGACTTACATTCACTGTAGAAACAAACTACTGCTAATTAGGAAACTCTGTCTTCGCTGTATCAGTGGTCTGGGCTACTCCATCAGGAGCCCCTGGGCTAACCATATCTCATCAACTGGGAGGATATCACAGCAGAGCCATGTGAAGAAGACCGGGTCATTACCTTCAAATGAAGAGATGACAAATTTTCTTCATAAAGGAGAAAAATAGAGTCTCAAATATTCTTCTGTTTTCTGGTGCCTATGGTCCCATATCCATTCCCAATGAAAGAAAATGGTGCATCACCAGCTATGGAGAGATGACCTTGTGTGCCTGTATCTAGTCTGTGTCGGTGGTGCCCCGTGTTTGTATTATTTTTTTTTTCTATGGCTTTCATTTTGTGCACTGCTTTGTGCTTGGGTATCTTCTTCCTGTCCTGTTTCTCAACTGGGTTCTGGGTTCTTAGTGGGAAGTAAAAAGGTCTCATCTTTCTTTATAATCCTTAGGGGATGTCTGGTCAATAGTTTTCAAACCCTACATGTTTAGTAAAACATTTTATCTTACTAATTCAAAATAAATTCCTACTCAATGTAGCTAATTCCACTTTCCAATTAATGGACACATTATTGTTTTAGTGAGGTCAGTAGATAAAAGTGTTATTCAAGCCAATTTTTCTGGGTACCTGTGCAGCCTGCTGCCCTGTACATACTAGGTGCTCTATAAATATTTGCTGACTGGATTTGATCTACTGATAAATATATATTCAAGACTAGAATAATTTTTATGCAGTAATGTGAACACAGGCTTCATTTTGGAAATAAATGCAGAGAAAAATGAAAATAAACATGAAGTAGACAGATCTTAACCAGAGATGTTAAAGTACACAGTAAGTAGTAACCTGCTGTCCTCATCTTTGCTATGACATTTCTCTGGAGGTCAGGGGGAACTCACATAAAGGAATAATATTAGTCTTCCATCAAGTTCAAGGTTCTGAACAAAATAGTCAAGACTTGGAATCTAGGCATTGTGCCAACACTGCTGGATGAGTTTCAGCTTTCTTATAAAAACTGCACACAGAGGAAGGTAGCAAATAACTCAATGCCTCTCTTAAAATCTGAACTCAGCTGCTCAATCTAGAGTTCTAATAAGTGCCTCAAATATGCTTATGTACAAGGGAGAATTCACTATCATCTCAGTAATTCGCTCTACAAGGCTGGGCACTGCATGTGAGCTAGACACATATTAGTTACTACTTTGAACTGCACTCTAGGGAAGATTAGTTCTCAAAGTCTTGAATATGCACACAAGGGCTCATTGGCTAACACAGAAAGACCACAGTTTACAGGTGACTACTGCCAGGGAAGATGTTGTTTCACTCATTTGTACCAAGTATTTTTCTATTTTAAGTACTAAATGTCCAAAATTGCTTTGGAAATTAGGGTCATGTTAATCAGCATAATTAATGTTGGTAATAAGCTCTCATTAGCATTGCCTCCGTTGAATAAATACCACATCACATGGTCTCACCATCTCCACACTACTATCACTTTTCAGACCTCCCTCTGGCAGCCTCTCATAGGTGGTCAACAATGACTGTCTCACTTACTCCCTCCTTTCTGTAACATGATTTCCTTCCCTTTGGTCATCTTCCGTTTCCTCTTTTTCTATCCAGTACAGTGTAGCCAGGTCAATACTTGGAACTACTTCATTGACTTACTTTGTACAAATACTGTCGTGGAAATGCACAGCACCTAGAAGAGTCCGTATGTCAAATATAAGCTAAGGAAATTAATGTTATTCAAGGCATGGGAATTGGAAATATTTTGGTGACATGTTCCACTCTTGTATGAACAGAGAATGTGAATTCTCTAGCTTGTACCCATAGATATGGTGCTTGAAGCTTCATCCTTAAAAAGATTTATGCCCAGTTATTGGGGCAAATATTCTTTTTTTTATTCCTTTGTGCCAATTCTGAAGATAATAGAAAGTTGCTTCCAGAATATAGTTTCATCAACTGTGAAATTTACTGTGAGTAAACCTTTTCTGCAAGTGAATTTTTCATGGTTAGAGAACTTCAAAAAGTAAAGAGCTGGGTTCATCATGCTTATGGAATATTTTGCATCAACCATTTTGGTTTCAAGTTCTTTGTAGCCCGATAGTGAGGTTGTATGGGAGCAGCCAACCCTCAACACACTTTTGGGAAGATACCCAAATGAGACCTGTCAATGAGAATCTAAGAGTTAGCAGAACAAATTGGCTTAGGGCATCTCACTGCTCCATTGTGGCCCAGAATTAATAGGGAAGCTTCATAGAGACAACACCTCTTAGGATGGACCTTGAAGGATGAATAGGATTGAGTTAATCAGAAATGGTTAGTAAAAGCATCTAGATAGAGGGAAAGAAACAATGGCAGACTGACTTAGAGTCAGCGGTGTATTCAAGAACTCACAGGTAGTAAGGTTGGAAGTGTAAGTTGGGTCTCAGATTGTGGAAAGCCATGATCATTGGATGCCTTGTGTTATATTTTGCATTTTATTAATGTACTTGTACCTGAATTGATGTGTATGCTGGACATGTATTCTTTGTGGAAGGTGCAGCTCTGTTTGTGCAAAGCAGCTCAGGAGTGTGTTAAGAGCTCTGCTCTGGCTACATTCTATAGGATGGGTGGGGAGGAAGGAGATGATTAAAGCAGAGAGATCTCATGTGGAGGAAGGAAGGAGGGAGGACAGGAGTAAGTTGGGTTTTTCAGACAACATGTATGCGAGGTTACCAAGAGAAGGACTAAAGCGTGACAGTAGTCATTATGGACAGATTGTGTATGCCTCTCCCCACCATTCATATGCTGAAATTCTAACCCCCAATATGATGGTGTTTGGAGTTGGAGCCTTTGGGAGGTGATAAGGTCGTGAGGGTGGAATCCCTATGAATGGGATTAGTGCCCTTATAAAGTGGGCTCCAGAGAGCTTCCTCACCCCTCTGCCATGTGAGGACACAGCAAGAAGACTGCTTTCTATGAACCAGCAAGCAGGTTCTCTCCAGAACCCCACCCTAATGGCACCCTGACCTTGGGCTTCCAGCCTCCAGAATTGTGAGAAACAAACTTCCATATTTTATAAGCTCTTCAGTCTTGGCTGTTCTGTTATAACTGCCAAGACAGGCACAGACAGTACTTGTGGGGTGGCAGGACTTTGTAAGCTGATGTGGTGCTGGGTTATCCCATGGGTAACTGAGACCTGAGTTCTGGGTGGAGCTGTTACAGAAGGAATAGAAATAGCCCAACAGGGCTTTCCTGGTGGTGCAGTGGTTAAGACTCCACCTGGCAATGCAGGGGACATGGGTTTTCGATCCCTGGTCCATGAAGGTCCCACGTGCTGCGGAGCAACTAAGCCTGAGCACCACAATTACTGAAGCCTGCACACTTACAGCCCGTGCTCTGCAACAAGAGAAACTACTGCAATGAGAAGCCCGTGCACCGCAAAGAAGAGTAGCCCTCACTCACTGCAACTAGAGAAAGCCCGCACAGCAAGGAAGACCCAACACAGCCAAAAATAAATAAATAAATGAATAAAAAGAAATGGCCCAACAAACACTGTAACAGAGGAATAAACAGAGATTGAACTTAAAATAAATGATAACAGATAAAGAACATATACTTTTAAGTCTGGGAAATGGGAAAATGAGGATGGAGAAACAGAAGTATCTAGAGTGGAAATTGATTTGGTGAGAGAAAATAGGAAATGAGAATTCAGGGCAGTCCCACTTCCACCTATCGATGATGAATGGTAACATCTGGCTGACCTTTCCCTTTGATGCTCACTCGATGAGCTCAACCATGTGTTTTATTGGTCAAAATTCAGAGTAGATCTGGTGTGGATGAAGCCTGGAGTCTTTGAAACCTTGGTGTCCTCCAAGAGAGACGGAGCTGTGTACAAACAGAAATGTGACAGAATGACTGGGACCTGAGGTCTGAGCATCAGTGACGGGCGGGAAGGCAGGGAGGGAGGGAGAGAAATCAGAAGCAGAAGCAGAAGAGGAGAGTCAGCCCTGCCCACCCCTGGGTGGCTCCTGACAGCCAAGAACAATAGCAGGTGGGAGTCAAAGGGATTTGGCTGCACCCTGCCAGTAGAAAGTTGTGTTTGTGTGCATGTGTGTGGGCTTGTGTGTTCAAACTATCCCGTGAGAGCTCACCAGGCCACTGTTCACCACAAGTCTAATTCTTTAAATATTTATTTTTTGCACACTGCTAAGTTACGTTTTCAGCAGAAGCTGCAACAAACCACCTACCCATAAAGGGTAACCAATCTTTGCCAGAGCAGTCGCATATGCCTGGATTCTCTGGTGTCCACTCAGCACTGAGATGAGAAAGGGCTTCTTCCTGATCTTGCAGGGTGGACATTCAGCCAAATGGAAAGCCTGGCTGACAGCTGTCCTCCATGTTTTCATTTCAACAGGCTGGGTACCCAAGGTAGGAGGCATAAGGCAGAAGGGAGAGAATGTAGTAACACCTTGAGTTTTCAGAGAATTCTATGATAGCAAAACTCAAAGAAAAAGAGTGTCCACATCTTCAGGCAGCAAACAGGCTGGACTGTAGGGTTTTTTTCATCTTCTTACTGAGTGAATAACCAGAGAGAGAGTTTCCAGCAGAGCGATTGAAGTAGAAACCATTTTGCAACATCAAACCAGAAAATCTGGTCAGCTTACTTGGAGAAATTTGATAGAGGGAAGAGGTGGAGTTCACGGGACCCCTTGTCAGCACGGCTCTCTGTTTGACTTGAAAGGCCTGTACATATTTTCCAGCTAAAGGTGGGAGCCGGCGGTCTTCAGTGAAGAACCTTGATGGGCACTTCATGCCCTGCTCTCAGTCCCATCATGTGTCTTTCTAAAGCATCAATCTGGCCCCATAGGCCTCTGTGGGAGAGCCCCCAACACATTCCCTTTGTCCAAGAGTAAAGTTCAAGTGAGTCTCTGCATACCCCACTGAGCCCGCCTTCACCCCGCCAGCCTGCCTTGTCCTCTGACTAGCCACGCGTGTCCAATGAGATGACCACGCAGAGATTCCCACGGTACAGTGCGTGTGGCCAGCTCCTCCCCCCATGGCCTCCATCCCTCCCCTCACCTGGGTGGGGGCTGTAGCCACCCCAGTGATTCCCTGGGGTAGCCGGTGGTCCCTCCCAGGATTGCCACCTTCCCCACCACAGCCGTTCATGGGCCCTTTGGTCACTTGGCCTTTGCAGGCCTCTGGGGCCACTGGCACTGACAATTGTTGAGTTGTTTCTGAACTAAAGCTCTTGGCTGTTGGAGAAATTCTGTGTGTGGACTCAGCCAAAGTTCCATTAGACTTATAGCCATGGTGACCTGTCCTTCACCTGCCACCAGCTCTGAACAGGAGAGAGGTCATGCCGTGAACCTGTGCCTTCAAAGGCCTTGTGACCCTGCACGACCCCTATGGAGAGGGCCCAACGACATCGGAGCCCCCTGGGCCTTCTCTACACTGGTCACTGGTCGAGGATCCCTGCCAGCCCTGTCCTGGGGGTGAGAATCCTCATCCCCTAGGTGCCTTGCATTCCTGAGCTCCCTCAGGGCAGGGCCACCTCGTACTCACCCCTCCATCCCCGGAGACAGGACGTGCTGGCAGGAAGCTGTTGAATGCATGGATGAGCATGGTCTGGGCTTCCTGGTGAGATGAAGAGCTGAGTAAAGGGGCTTGTTAGGTACTGATCAGGGTCAAACCAATAGCAGTGGTAAAAAAGCACTTGTAGCAGTCACTGTCGGTGCTTTCAGTCTATTAGCTTATTTCATCCTCACCACAATTATATGTGTCAGGGACTATTCACCTCCGCATTTTACCAGTGAGGAAACCGCAGAGCACAGCTAGTGAGCAGCAGAGGGGAATTTGGACTCAGGCTCTCTGGCTCCAGATAAGGTCAAGTTGAATTTCACTTATCAATGTAAGAGAACCATCACCAAAAAGGATGTATGACCTCTTGACATAGACATTGTGGGATGTTAATTATTTTGAGTATAGTGTACAGGATGGCACATTATACCTTTTGGTTTGCTTCCATTCACGTTTAGGTATTTAACCTGCCCAATGAGCATTAAATCAGCAGGGAAAAAAGCTCAAAGTACATATGGTCTAACTCCATTTTGATTGTTTACTTAGTTCATAATAAAACAGATTGAAAGGAGAAAAGAAAAACATATAGAAATATTGTTCCAAAAATAGATGTGCTGTTGTTATTAGAATGTTCCCATGTGGGCCAAATGGAGGTCGGTGACAGAGGCCTTTTTAAGGAGAGAGAAGACATAAAATAAGACAGAAGAGAGGGAAAGCTGTGCAGTCTATTCAGCCATGAAACCTAGACGAAGGAAGGCAATTTTCAGCAAAGATTCTGCTCCTTTCCTCCCTCCGGGTGTTTCCAAGGGTAACTCACACGTTAAACTTGCATCTTCTCATTCCTGCCTCTGGCTACCTCTTCGAGCTTAGTTAAACCCTTACAGTTACAGAATCCAATCTGACTTTTGTCTTTCAAGTGGCCAGCTACACTTTTGACATTTCTGAAAGGAAATAGGCAAGGTACCTGGCCTCATTCACTGGATTTTAGTGAAAATTAATGAAAGCCTGAGGCAGAAGGAGTCCCTGCTGAAGGCTTTCCAAGAACTAGAGTGGTCCATTGGTCTGTGATGTTGGAAGAGGGAGGGAGGTGAAAACACAGTGTAAAGCTTCTGATTTCAATTTAACTCAGCCTTATGGAGACCAGGTCTGAGATGGGTGTAAAGCATGTGTTTTCCAGAAACGGCCGATTTAAAATGAGGGCACACATCCTATTATATATTTCTGTTATCAGTTTTCAGAGAAGCTGCAATTAGGCTTCAAAACACCACACTTTTTATTTTTAATTTTTTCTGATTTGCAAGGCCATTCCGATGTCAGAGCTTTCCTCTGGTGGAATGAGCTGGATGATTTTGATCCGTTTTCAGTCTTGATATTATCATTAATTCCTCTTTCAAACTCAGACACCTAAACCAGTGAGTTTATAATTGACGCTAATGGGGAACAGAGCGGCCCTTATTTGCCGGACCTGAGCCGGGGTGGCTGGATTCAGGTTTGAATCCTGCTCTTATCAAATGGCCCCTCTGAATTTCTGTGAACGGAAGTCAGGGCTCAGGTTTTCTTCTAAGGCAGTCCTGAGGCAGACTCTCAGAAATCCGCAGTACAGAGTCAGGGGTGGGGATTTCGCCTTGAAACCATTCATCTGCTATTTCAGTCTCACATCCTCTGTCCTCCCTGACCTTCAGGACTATTTTCCACCCAGTAGTGACTGTAAAACTCTGAGGAAAATGCCTTCTGCCTTAGCTGAGTTGCTGCAAGGAAGCTGTTCTTTGAAAGTAGAGTTTGGCCTGAGAACAGAAGCTTCTTATCCCAAAATAGTAGGTCTCACACACCTCTTCTGCTCCTGGACCTGCCTCCCTCAGAGCAGGGGGCAGGATGGCAGACCTGGTGGGGCGGCAGGCAGAGACCTTCACCCCAGGATCTAGGAGTCCCCCATGAGCAGGTACCCAAATGCCCGAATCACCTCATTTCTGTTGTTGCTTGTTTGTTGTTGTTGTTTTTACATCTTTATTGGAGTATAATTGCTTTACCACAGTGTGTTAGTTTCTGCTTTATAACAAAGTGAATCAGTTATACTTATACATATGTTCCCACATCTCTTTCCTCTTGCGTCTCCTTCCCTCCCACCCTCCCTATCCCACCCCTCCAGGCGGTCCAAAGCACTGAGTTGATCTCCCTGTGCTATGCGGTTGCTTCCCACTAGCTATCTACGTTATGTTTGGTAGTGTATATACGTCCATGTCTCTCTCTCGCTTTGTCACAGCTTACCCTTCCTGCTCCCCATATCCTCAAGTCCATTCTCTAGTAGGTCTGTGTCTTTATTCCCGTCTTGCCCCTAGGTTCTTCATGACATTATTTTTTTCTTAAATTCCATATATATATGTTAGCATACGGTATTTGTCTTTTTCCTTCTGACTTACTTCACTCTGTATGACAGACTCAAGGTCCATCCACCCCGCTACAAATAACTCAATTTCATTTCTTTTTATGGCTGAATAATATTCCATTATATATGTGCCACATCTTCTTTATCCATTCATCTGATGATGGACACTTAGGTTGTTTCCATCTCTGGGCTATTGTAAATAGAGCTGCAATGAATAATTTGGTACATGACTCTTTTTGAATTTTGGTTTTCTCAGGGTATATGCCCAGTAGTGGGATTGCTGGTTCATATGGTAGTTCTATTTGTAGTTTTTTAAGGAAACTCCATACTGTTCTCCATAGTGGCTGTACCAATTCACATTCCCAGCAGCAGTGAAAGAGTGTTCCCTTTTGTCCACACCCTCTCCAGCATTTATTGTTTCTAGATTTTTTGATGATGACCATTCAGACTGGTGTGAGATGATATCTCATTGTAGTTTTGATTTGCATTTCTCTAATGATTAGTGATGTTGAGCATTCTTTCATGTGTTTGTTGGCAGTCTGTATATCTTCTTTGGAGAAATGTCTATTTAGGTCTTCTGCCCATTTTTGGACTGGGTTGTTTGTTTTTTTTTTGTTATTGAGCTGCATGAGCTGCTTGTAAATTTTGGAGATTAATCCTTTGTCAGTTGCTTCATTTGCAAATATTTTCTCCCATTCTGAGGGTTGTCTTTTGGTCTTGTTTATGGTTTCCTTTGCTGTGGAAAAGCTTCGAACTTTCATTAGGTCCCATTTGTTTATTTGTGTTTTTATTTCCATTTCTCTAAGAAGTGGGTCAAAAAGGATCTTGCTGTGATTTATGTCATAGAGTGCTCTGACTATGTTTTCCTCTAAGAGTTTGATAGTTTCTGGCCTTAAATTTAGGTCTTTAATCCATTTTGAGCTTATTTTTTGTGTGTGGTGTTATGGAGTGATCTAATCTCATACTTTTACATGTACCTGTCCAGTATTCCCAGCACCACTTATTGAAGAGGCTGTCCTTTCTCCACTTTATATTCCTGCCTCCTTTATCAAAGATAAGGTGACCATATGTGTGTGGGTTTATATCTGGGCTTTCTATCCTGTTCCATTGATCTATCTTTCAGTTTATGTGCCAGTACCATACTGTCTTGATTACTGTAGCTTTGTAGTATAGTCTGAAGTCAGGGAGCCTGATTCCTCCAGCTCCGTTTTTCGTTCTCAAGATTGCTTTGGCTATTCGGGGTCTTTTCTGTTTCCATACAAATTGTGAAATTTTTGATTCTTGTTCTGTGAAAAATGCCAGTGGTAGTTTGATAGGGATTGCATTGAATCTGTAGATTGCTTTGGGTAGTAGAGTCATTTTGACAATGTTGATTCTTCCAATCCAAGAACATGGTATATCTCTCCATCTATTTGTATCATCTTTAATTTCTTTCATCAGTGTCTTATAATTTTCTGCATGCAGGTCTTTTGTCTCCTTAGGTAAGTTTATTCCTAGATATTTTATTCTTTTTTGTTGCAATGGTAAATGGGAGTGTGTTCTTGATTTCACTTTCAGATTTTTCATCATTAGTGCACAGGAATGCCAGAGATTTCTGTGCATTAATTTTGTATCCTGCTACTTTACCAAATTCATTGATTAGCTCTAGTAGTTTTCTGGTAGCATCTTTAGGATTCTCTATGTATAGCATCATGTCATCTGCAAACACTGACAGCTTTACTTCTTCTTCTCTGATTTGGATTCCTTTTATTTCCTTTTCTTCTCTGATTGCTGTGTCTAAAACTTCCAAAACTATGTTGAATAAGAGTGGTGAGAGTGGGCAACCTTGTCTTGTTCCTGATCTTAGTGGAAACGCTTTCAGTTTTTCACCATTGAGGATGATGTTGGCTGTGGGTTTGTCATATATGGCCTTTATTATGTTGAGGAAAGTTCCCTCTATGCCTACTTTCTGCATGTATTTTTTTTTATCATAAATGGGTGTTGAATTTTGTCAAAAGCTTTTTCTGCATCTATTGAGATGATCATATGTTTTTTCTCCTTCAATTTGTTAATATGGTGTATCATGTTGATTGATTTGCATATATTGAAGAATCCTTGCATTCCTGGAATAAATCCCACTTGATCATGGTGTATGATCCTTTTAATGTGCTGTTGGATTCTGTTTGCTAGAATTTTGTTGAGGATTTTTGCATCTATGTTCATCAGAGTTATTGGCCTGTAGTTTTCTTTCTTTGTGACATCCTTGTCTGGTTTTGGTATCAAGGTGATGGTGGCCTCATAGAATGAGTCTGGGACTATTCCTCCCTCTGCTATATTTTGGAAGAATTTGAGAAGGATAGGTGTTAGCTCTTCTCTAAATGTTTGATAGAATTCGCCTGTGAAACCATCTTGTCCAGGGCTTTTGTTTGCTGGAAGAATTTTAATCACAGTTTCAATTTCAGTGCTTGTGATTGGTCTGTTCATATTTTCTATTTCTTCCTGATTCAGTCTTGGCAGGTTGTGCATTTCTAAGAATTTTTCTGTTTCTTCCAGGTTGTCTGTTTTATTGGCATAGAGTTGCTTGTAGTAATCTCTCATGATCTTTTATATTTGTGCAGTGTCAGTTGTTACTTCTCCTTTTTCATTTCTAATTTTATTGATTTGAGTCTTCTCCTTTTTTTTCTTGATGAGTCTGGCTAATGGTTTATCAATTTTGTTTATCTTCTAAATGAACCAGCTTTTAGTTTTATTGATCTTTGCTATCGTTTCCTTCATTTCTTTTTAATTTATTTCTGATCTGATTTTTATGATTTCTTTCCTTCTGCTAACTTTAGGGATTTTTTCTTCTTCTTTCTCTAATTGCTTTAGGTGCAAGGTTAGGTTGCTTATTCGAGATGTTTCCTCTTTCTTAAGGTAGGATTGTATTGCTATAAACTTCCCTCTTAGAACTGCTTTCGCTGCATCTCATAGGCTTTGGGTCGTCGTGTCTCCATTGTCATTTGTTTCTAGGTATTTTTTGATTTCCTTTTTGATGTCTTCAATGATCACTGCGTTATTAAGTAGTGTATTGTTTAGCCTCTATGTGTTTGTATTTTTTACAGATCTTTTCCTGTAATTGATATCTAGTCTAATAGCATTGTTGTCAGAAAAGATACTTGATACAATTTCAATTTTCTTAAATTTACCAAGGCTTGATTTGTGACCCAAGATATGATCTATCCTGGAGAATGTTCCATGAGTACTTGAGAAAAATGGGTATTCTGTTGTTTTTGGATTGAATGTCCTATAAATATCAATTAAGTCCATCTTGTTTAATGTATCATTTAAAGCTTGTGTTTCCTTATTTATTTTCATTTTGGATGATCTGTCCATTGGTGAGAGTGGTGTGTTAATAGTCTCCTACTATGAATGTGTTACTGTTGATTTCCCGTTTAATGGCTGTTAGTATTTGCCTTATGTATTGAGATGCTCCTATGTTGGGTGCATAAATATTTACAATTGTTATATCTTCTTCTTGGATCGATCCCTTGATCATTATGTAGTGTCCTTCTTTGTCTCTTCTAATAGTCTTTATTTTAAAGTCTATTTTGTCTGATATGAGAATTGCTACTCCAGCTTTCTTTTGGTTTCCATTTGCACAGAATATCTTTTTCCATCCCCTTACTTTCAGTCTGTATGTGTCCCTAGGTCTGAGGTGGGTCTCTTGTAGACAGCATATAAATGGGTCTTGTTTTTGTATCCATTCAGCCAATCTGTGTCTTTTGGTGGGAGCATTTATTACATTTACATTTAAGGTAATTATCGATATGTATGTTCCTATTCCCATTTTCTTAATTGTTTTGGGTTTGTTATTGTAGATATTTTCCTTTTTTTGTGTTTCTTGCCTAGAGAAGTTCCTTTAGCATTTGCTTTAAAGCTGGTTTGGTGGTGCTGAACTCTCTCAGCTTTTCCTTGTCTCTGAAGGTTTTAATTTCTCCATCAAATCTGAATGAGATCCTTGCTGGGTAGAGTAATCTTGGTTGCAGGTTTTTCTCCTTCATCACTTTAAATATGCCCTGCTGTCCCTCTGTCTTGCAGAGTTTCTGCTGAAAGATCAGTGGTTAACCTTATGGGGATTCCCTTGTGTGTTATTTGTTGTTTTTCCCTTGCTACTTTTAATATGCTCTCTTTGTATTTAATTTTTGGCAGTTTGATTAATATGTGTCTTGGCATATTTCTCCTTGGATTTATCCTGTATGGGACTCTCTATGCTTCCTGGATTTGATTATCTATTTCCTTTCCCAAATTAAGGAAGTTTTCAACTATAATCTCTTCAAATATTTTCTCAGTCCCTTTCTTTTTCTCTTCTTCTTCTGGAACCCCTATAATTTGAATGTTGGTGCGTTTCATGTTGTCCCAGAGGTCTCTGAGACTGTCCTCAGTTATTTTCATTCTTTTTTCTTTATTCTGCTCTGCAGTAGTTATTTCCACTATTTTATCTTCCAGGTCACTTATCCATTCTTCTGCCTCAGTTATTCTGCTATTGATCCCATGTAGAGTATTTTTAATTTCATTTATTGTGTAGTTCATCATTGCTTCTTTCATCTTTAGTTCTTCTAGGTCCTTGTTAAATGTTTCTTGCATTTTGTCTATTCTATTTCCAAGATTTTGGGTCATCTTTACTATCATTATTCTGAATTATTTTTCAAGTAGACTGCCTATTTCCTCTTCACTTGTTAGGTCTGGTGGGTTTTTATCTTGCTCCTTCATCTGCTGTGTGTTTCTCTGTCTTCTAATTTTGCTTATCTTACTGTGTTTGGGGTCTCCTTTTTGCAGGCTGCAGGTTCGTAGTTCCCGTTGTTTTTGATGTCTGTCCCCAGTGGCTAAGGTTGGTTCAGTGGGTTGTGTAGGCTTCCTGTTGGAGGGGACTAGTGCCTGTGTTCTGGTGGATGAGGCTGGATCTTGTGTTTCTGGTGGGCATGTCCACGTCTGTTGGTGTGTTTTGGGTTGTCTGTGGACTTATTATGATTTTAGGCAGCCTCTCTGCTAATGGGTGGTGTTGTGTTCCTGTCTTGCTAGTTGTTTGACATAGGGTGCCAGCACTGTAGCTTGCTGGTCGTTGAGTGAAGCTGGATGCTGGTGTTGAGATGACGATCTCTGGGAGATTTTTGCCATTTGATATTATGTGGAGCTGGGAGGTCTCATGTGGGCCAGTGTCCTGAAGTTGGCTCTTCCACCTCAGAGGCACAGCACTGACTCCTGGCTGCAGCACCAAGAGCCTTTCATCCACACAGCTCAGAATAAAATGGAGAAAAAGTAGAAAGAAAGAATTCGTAGAAGTAGGAAGGAAGGAAGAAAGAAAGAAAGGAAGAAAGAAAGGAAGAAAGAAAGAAAGGAAGAAAGAAAGAAAGAAAGAAAGAAAGAAAGAAAGAAAGAAAGAAAAAGAAAGAAAGAAAGAAAGAAAGAAATGAGGGAGGGAGGGAGGAAGGAAGGAAGGGAGGAAGGAAGGAGGGAAGGAATGAAAAAAGGAAATAAAGAAAGAAGATAAAATAAAATAAAGTAAGATAAAATAAAATAAAGTTATTAAAATAAAAAAAATAATTATTAAGAAAAAAATTAAAAAACAAAACAAGCAAACAAACAGAAAGGACAGATAGAACCCTAGGACAAATGTTGGAGGCAAAGCTATACAGACAGAATCTCACACAGAAACATTCACATGCACAGTCACAAAAAGAGGAAAAGGGGAAAAAATAATAAATCTTGTCCTCAAAGTCCACCTCCTCAGTTTGGAATGATTCGTTGTCTATTCGGGTATTCCACAGATGCAGGGTACATCAAGTTGATTGTGGAGGTTTAATCCACTGCTTCTGAGGCTGGTGGGAGAGATTTCCCTTTCTCTTCTTTGTTCGCACAGCTCCCGGGGCTCAGCTTTGGATTTGGCCCTGCCTCTGTGTGTAGGTCACCGGAGGGCGTCTTTTCTTCGTTCAGACAGGACAGGGTTAAAGGAGCTGCTGATTCGGGGGCTCTGGCTCACTCAGGCCGGGGGGAGGGAGGGGTGCAAATGCGGAGCAAGCCTGCAGCGGCAGAGGCCAGCAGGACGTTGCACCAGCCTGAGACGTGCCGTGCATTCTCCCGGGGGAGTTGTCCATGGATCCCAGGACCCTGGCAGTGGTGGGCTGCACAGGCTCCCCGGAAGGGGTGTGTGGATAGTGACCTGTGCTCGCACACAGGTTTCTTGGTGGCGACAGTAGCAGCCTTAGCGTCTCATGCCCATCTCTGGGGTCCGCGCTTTTAGGCACGGCTCGCGCCCATCTCTGGAGTTCCTTTAAGCAGCGATCTTAATCCCCTCTCATTGCGCACCAGGAAACAAAGAGGGAAGAAAAAGTCTCTTGCCTCTTCGGCAGCTCCAGACTTTTCCCCGGACTCCCTCCCGGCTAGCCGTGGTGCACTAACCCCTTCAGGCTGTGTTCACACCGCCAACCCCAGTCCTCTCCCTGTGCTCAGACTGAAGCCCGAGCCTCAGCTCCCAGCCCCACCAGCCCCGGCGGGTGAGCAGACAAGCCTCTCAGGCTGGTGAGTGTCGGTCAGCACCGATCCTCTGTGCGGGAATCTCTCCGCTTTGCTCTCCGCACCCCTGTGGCTGCGCTATCCTCCGCAGCTCCGAAGCCTTCCCCCTCCACCACCCGCAGTCTCCACCTGCAAAGGGTCTCCTTGTGTGTGGAAACCTTTCCTCCTTCACAGCTCCCTCCCACTGGTGCAGGTCCCGTCCCTATCCTTTTGTCTCTGTTTATTCCTTTTTCTTTTGCCCTACCCAGGTACATGGGGACTTTCTTGCCTTTTGGGAGGTCTGAGGTCTTCTGCCAACGTTCAGTAGGTGTTCTGTAGGAGTTGTTCCATCTGTAGATGTATTTCTGGTGTATCTGTGGGGAGGAAGGTGATCTCTGCGTCTTACTCTTCAGCCATCTTAACAACTTGTTTGTTGTTTTTAATGTTGCTTTTTGTGAAGGTAGATTTGTTACCGCAAATTGACAGTAAATTTAGCCACTTCAGATGTAAAACATTGTCCGTGGTCATTAATCTTGAAGTAATTAATGGGTTCAATAATGTTTTGAAAGCAACCAGCTTTATAATTGTTATATTGCCCTTGTTTTCAATTATTAAATGGAAACATTGAATAATGCCAGAAACTGTGCTTCCCTGTGACTTTCACAGCATGGCTGCCCAAAGCTCCCTCTTGCGGGGTCTGGCTGACCCAAGGCCTGCATGCACACCCATTAAGAAAGTCATATTCCTGAAAATAGATATATTAGACATAACTTCTTTTAATTGCTCGACCTCTACAAATGATTTTTAAAGCCAACACTAAGACCCTATCCACTGCCAGAAATTGTGTAAAGAAATTTCAAAACTCCAGTTTGCCAGAACAAGCCAGAAAAAGAAATTACTTGAGAAAAATGACATCCCACAGGCCATTTCCAAAGCCATTTACTGTAAGAACAGTCTCCTGTGCATGTATTTTCGATGTCACGAAAAGAATATTCCATTTTTATTCACATCTTTGTTTCACTAGATTTTCCAGACATCTACTCCTATCATTAATTCTATCAGTTTTCTTCCAAACCACTAGTAACACTCTCATTATGTTTGCTGATGTTATTGTTACATGCAGTTTGCAGAATCAAGATTTTGGGATGGAGGTTGACAGATTCTTAAATAAAACTATTTCAGACTTTCTGTAATTCTGGACCCTGTGAGTCCTGGAGAATCAATTTATCCACTTGGTCTCTTGGCAGGTGGGCACCCAGTGTCAGGAGAAGGGAAGTGTCTGGGGACCTCCCTGCTGGGAAGAGGTGGACCCAGGTGGCTTAGAACCGGGTGTCCCAAGTCACAAGTGTGTTACCCAAGGGGCATGGAAGTGTGACAAGAACAGGTCCTATGATGTGCATGTGTCTGTGTGGGTGTGTAGGTGTGTATGAGTGTGTGTGGGTATATGAGCGTGTGCAGGTGTGGGTATGTGGATGTGTATGAGTGTGGGGGTGTGTGGGTGTGTATAAGTGTGCGTGGGTATATGACTGTGTGCAGGTGTGTCTGTGTGAGTGTGTGAGAGTGTGCAAGTGTGGGTGTGTATGAGTGTGTGTGGGTATGTGAGTGTAGGTGTGTATGTAAGTGTGTCTGTGAGTGTGGGTGTGCCCCAGAGTGTCTGTGTAAGAATGTGTATGTGAGTGTGTGTAATTGTGTGTCCTCCAGCCCTACAGAGAGGGGTGAGGGAAGGACAAGGGTAGGTCGTTTTTCATGGAGAGAAAACTCTGTGAGACCTCCTGCAAAAACTGTGGGGCAACAGCAGAGTTCTGGGCTGAATTGTGTCCCCCAATTCTTATGTTGAAGTCCTGACCCCCAGGACCTCAGAATGTGACCTTATTTGGGGATGGAGCCTTTCAGTAGATGATTAAGTTAGAATGAGGTCATCACGATGGGCCCTTCCAACATGACTGATGCCTCGTGTCCTGACAAGAAGTGGACATTTGGACACAGACGTACACACGGTAAGGCCATGTGGAGAGATGTAAGGGCCTGTGGCCTCTCCAAGCCCAGGAGAGGGGCCTGGGACAGAACCTCCTCTCACGACCCTCAGAGAAAACCAGCTCTGCCGACACCCTGATCTCCAGACCTGGGAAATAATCCATTTCTGTTGTTTAAGCTGCCCAGTTTGTGGAACTTTGTTACAGCAGCCCTAGCAATTTCATACAGCCAGCTGAGGGGGTACCTGCTATGAGATAAGAATAAAGGTAAGGGAGGGAGTAATTGTAGAGCGCCTTGCCTTCCAATGTAACTTGCAGCAGGCTTCACGTTATACTACAAAGGTCAAAGGGCCGTTGAATGATAGTTATGAGGGGTATGCATGCTCCAAGTTGCATTAAAACTCTCCTGCAGCAACATACAGTTGGCCTTGGAAGGTATATCTCTCAAGGCAGGTGGCCTCCAAGATTAGAGCACTAATCCTGGCAATGGGAAGAAGAGCAGATGACGTTCATGGAGGGGGAACTTCAACAGGAGGTGTCTGGAGTTGGAGCTCAGCAGGTGGTAGAGCCACTGGGATAGAAAGAGGGAAAAGAAACGAGGGGAGGAGGAGGCCTGCAGGCCTTGCGTTCTGGATGAAGATGTAGATTTCAGAGCTGCCAGCACTTGGGTAGTGTAAGGACATCACATGGGAGAGAGCTGACCAGGGACAAGGCTGAGGGTTTTGGGGGGGGGGCTGGATAAGGTGGACCACCCCTGGGGAGGTAGACTGAAAGCAGAGAGAGACAAGTGAGGCCGGGAGACTGAAGGAACAGTCACTCAACACGCCAAGAAGCACATTAATAACTTTCTGCTCTAGAAGTTTCCCAGGGACATCAGCCTCATGTGTCCACTTATTTATACAAAAGTCAAGTAACACATGTGAAATCTGCATTAAAGTGCAGAAGACGATTCCATTCTGTTCACGCTCTTCATGTGATAGTTTCATATCAGTACAGATGACTTAGGAGGGTCTTCCCAGTAATCAAGTTTCCAAATCTACTTTTTCTCACTTCCAGAGTATTTGGAATCTGTCTCATGGTTATGGCTTTATGTATTCCAGCAAATATATAAACCATTGTACAGGCTCAGGGGAGATCATTTACAGATTCTGACAGAGGTTTGGAAATTCATATGAGAGAGACATAAATATTTCTATGTAGGTAATGGTTAAATGGATGGGTGCCTTTTAATTGTTGTAATAAACATTTTTGAAGTAATTGTTTTTTTTCCTATAAAAAAGTAGATACGTGAATAACTATTGCAAAATAGTGATATTTGAATATGGATCTAAGTAAATAAATTGTTAAAATCAAATTTTATATGCTATTCTAACCATGCAAGTCCTATGGAAGATGTGATGACATGAAATGATATGATATAGGATATGATTGTTTCAGCAATTTTCTTAGTTTCATTTTTGTTTCCTTTAAAGCTGACATTCCAAACCTTGGCAACAAAAGGGTACTTCTGAAAATAAACCTGTCTGATCCTACCCTAACTTACTGAGTCAGACCATTGGGGCAGTGGGGCTGGGCATCTCTATTTTTAATTAGCTCTCTTCGGTCATTTCTATTTGCCCCAATGCTTGATAACATTGGCTTTTAGAGGTTAAAAGATGGCCAGTGAAAATAGCTAAGTAATGATGTCATAGCTTCTGTACAGCCTGCCACGCATTACTGAAGGATACACATGCATTACTTTATCCCAAATCTCGGTCGCTCACAATGTATGCTCCTAGGAAGTTTGCAAATCCCCAGGATGCTGTCCTACCAACATACCTGCTACAGGCTTGGGCGTATGCCTCCCTGGGGGATCCCTCAGCCCTGGGCCACCCCTTCCACTCAGTGCTTCCCTGACTCTCTGTGTCTCTATAGAATCACCACTCACTCAGACACTGAACCCACAAAGCCTAGTCTGACAAGCTCTCAGCTACTCCCCAGAATACAGCCATTGGCAAATACTTTCCCTGCCAGAGTAGTCTATTAGGTATTTTGTTATTTCCAGGCACAAATCTCACACCATTTTTATTCTCTCTTGAATGTTATGTGCAGTCTCTTATTATATATCTAGCAGAGGGTAGGAAGAAACTGAACAGTCAGAACTAATCAGGCCTTCCTCACTCCCAGGTGATTAGGAAAGCAGCCACTGCTCCAGTGGGACACTCAGAGATGCAAGGTTATCCTGAATCCTGTCCTTGGCATTTATACATGATGCAGGTGCAAACGTCCTCTCTTCTGATCAATGCAAAGTATATTTGGAAAGAGTTCTCTCTGCAGCTTCCCAAGGCACCAGGGCAATCGATGCCCCTCTGTCCCAGGTGCTGAACAAGCACTTGGAACTTGCTGCAGAGGACTCAGTCTCCAGGGCAGCTGGGACAGTGAGAAGTACCTCAGGCTTCTCTCTCCACCTCCATCTGGCTGTGTGTGCGATACTCCTGCCACGAACCTGAAAGCGTGGCGGTGTCTACCGCTGAATGGTATAGTGAAACACTTTGCAACAGTTTACCCTATCTTGATGTGAAATTGAAGATAATTTTGGGCATAAAGACAATGTAGACAAAAGTTTTCCATTCACAGACAAAGAAATCAAATTATTCTAAAGCATTAGAAAATGTTTCCCACCAATAACAGAAGGGAACCCCGTGGAACACTCTTGGGAGGAGTTTGCAGGCATAACTCTGGGTGATGGATGGAGAAACCTAGCACAAGCTGATGTGGTCAGAAGGGGAGAGATTGATCCCCGTGTCCCAGGGATTCAGCCAGGCCTGCTGTGGGGTCATGACAAGTGGCCCAGGATGTGGGTATCTCAGGGACAGCCCGTCTGGTCTCTGGGCTCTCAGCACGTGGCTGGATTCGTTCTCTGCCTCCTTCACCTCTGAAAATACTGCGGCCCACACCCGACGTGTGCCTGTGCTGGAGGAGACTAACCTCTGCTTGAATCTTGTTTGGAAACCCTGAGAGAAGCACCCAGCTTCCCAGTATGGCTTTGAGGATTATAACTGGTGCAGCTCAGGTCAGGTGTCCACACCTGGACCACTTTCTGCAGGTGACAAGTGGGGTTCTGCAGGTCCTGGAGATTCCCAGCTCAGCCAGTGGAGGAGAGGAAGGGTTCCTAGGAGATAACACCTTTGACAGCCTCTAAATGGTCATTGAAGAAAACCTGCATGATTGCCAACGAGTCACAAAGCCACCAACTAATATTAGGTGATGAGGCTGTTCACAGATCTCTACAATTCACTGGTGGGTCCACCCAAAACCAGTGTAAGCCTGAAACTATTTAATTCCTTACCTGATTAAGGCTATTAGATGTGTAAAAGGAATTAGACTACAATGACAAAACATTTAGAGGTCCTCAATATCTTTTTTTTCCTTTTTCCTATTATGCCCTTACCTTGACTATGCTAATGATGTTATAGGTAATTAACCCACCTATCTTTAATTTTCTTGGCCACAGTCAAGAGGAACATGTATCTTCAGGGAGTTTACATCCTGAGGAGCTATTGAATATAATAGCACTAAGCTAAGTAAGTTCACACGTAATAAGACATTGGATCAAATCAGCCGCCCTGTGCAACACACCTTGGACCCATTTTATAGATGGAGATGCTGAGTCTCAAGGTTACTTGGTTGGGTCACCTGGCAGAGCACCTGCACAGGGCCCAGTGCTCAACTACTATGTATTTAAATCTACGTTTCTTACCCCATCTCATTCCAGGCTGGCTGTCTCTATGCAGCTCTCCAGGGCCTTTGTCCCTTCCTGCCCAAGTCAGCGCTTGCCAGGCATCCTAGCCTGTGGGGATGAGAAGGACCCATCCTGGAGGACAGTACCACAGCAGCCTGGTCTCAAGGATCTCCCAGGTCAAGGGGCACCAGATGGCAATCCAGAGTCAAGGCTGAGCAGGAAAGGCAGCAACTCAGAACAGGGCCTCGGGACAGCTGGAGCCAGGGTGGGTCTGATCACACAGAGATAATCAACTTTATGTAAGTCGTAAGGGTGGGAACCTAATCCTGTAGAACTGCAGCCTTATGGGAAGACAAAGAGACGTCTCTCTCTGTGTATGTAATGCAAGCAGGAAGGCAGTCATCTGCAACCCAGGAACAGAGGCTCACCAGAACCCCACCATGCTGGAACCCTGAGAAATACATTTCTGTTGTCTAAACCACTCAGTCCATTTTGTTAGGGCAGCCTGAGTAGACTAACACAATGTCCTTGCCCTGAGCATCAAAGTCTCTGCTCTAGAGTTTTCCAGACTTTCCTAGATATTTCTAGAAGAGCAAAGCTGCCCACTTGCATCCCCTGTCATTTTTGTCACTTGTAGGATGACACCCAGCAGTGCCCTTCTTCCAAGCTTGCAGTGCTTCACATTTGCCCCTTCGGAAAATCACCACAGTTAGAACATTTTAGTTTAAATCATTAGTTTATGTGTTCTATTTATCGAACTTGGAAAGTAGCTTTTCTTCTGAAAAATCATATTAGTGTTCTGTTTTGTTGTTAATTAAGGCTGTCACAGAGATTGCCACAAATAGGTAATCTCACACTGCTATGTGGCCCCCAACAAATTATTGTGCATGTCAGTTGCCTCGGTGCTGACATTCTTTCCCGGAAACCACACGGTGATTATCACATGTGCTGAGGATCATAATGAGAAATGAATTTTTCCTTATCTTCATGGAAAATCATATTAGGTGTAATTGGATAAAACCAAGGATAAACAATCAATCATCCTTAGTTTAAGCTCAGTTTTACACCTAGATGGTTAGACAGTGGGGATGGCATTGACCCTGCATCTCATATCAAAGCATCCTGCAGTGGGTGCCATGGTGATCACAGGGCTGGTCAAAACAGGAAGATTACCCTTGAAAGTATATACCTGAGACAGCAGAACTGAAAATAGCACTCAGGGGACCTCATTTAAAAACAAATATTCTATTGGGCATATTTTCTCTAAGTAAGACAAATGCCATTCATCCCATCCCTATTAATGTGCACAGAGCTAATACTTAGTGCCACTTGGTGTGTGTGACACAGAGAAAATGCCCCATGCTGTTGGCAGAACAACGAGACAGTGAACGGATGCTTGTGGGTCACACCAGAGTCCACCCTCTCTCTCCTGTGACCCTAAAGTATGGGGAAGCATAACCTCCCATCTGCACCGCAGATCAGGAATAACTCCTAGAAACACGGACATACGAGGGTCTGTGCACAACAAAGTTTGCCTACACCCCGAGCAGGCTGGGAGTCCTCTACAGAATATCACTGGGAGGATTTCTCCAACACCAGGAGCCCTGATCTGAGGAACGTTCATCTGCAGTGACTTTTTTTTTTTTATTTTAAATCAAATAGGCAGCTTGAGAAATCTAGGATGTAGGAGCTGGAAGGACACAAGATGGTTTTAACCTAATATCCACATTTCTGCTGACAAAATCTGAGGCTCGGAGGGGTCCATTATTCGTCATTTGGCCGTGGAAGTGGTTACTGTAGGAGTGTATCTTCAGATGCTCTTTGCACTGTCACAGGCACCTGGAGGAAGTGCAGGTTCAACAGCTGTGTGTATCTGAGTGGCAAGACATAAACTGTATTTTCTACAATTCAGTGTCAACTCCATTCACATAGCCATTTAATCTAGTCCCTTTCATGTAATTATGCATTATTGAGTCCATTCAGGTTTCAAACAAATCAGGTTAGGAAACAAGAGTCCCATGTCCCCCACTGTCTCCGTTCCAAGGGAACTTGCTGTGTGTCCTCCAGTGAGGAAGGAGCAGCAGGCCCGGCCCCCATTGTCCCTATTCCTCTGCTGGCCACTGTCTCACAGGGCACCCCTCCCTGCCACAGACTTTCCGCCTCAGAGTTACATCTTCATGGACGTTGAATAATTGTCACCTTCCTGCAATGTTCTGAGTCCTGGATGGAGGACGTCAGCCGTGGTCAACATCCCAAACCTGGAAGACAGACTCTGCTAACACATTCTTTGTGATGATGAGAAGAGAGTTTGACTGACTTGCCTAAAGTCACACAGAGCAAGGACAGGATGGAGCTGAGGTTCAAAGCCCACCCCGAACCGTGAAATTACGTGGTATCCTAGCCCAGCCTCTGGCAGTCCCCTCTCAGACCTGGTCTGCACGGCCAGCAGATCTCAGTCACGTTCTCACTCTTTTGAGGGCGGAGGACTTCTCAGGGTCTCCCTCTGGGCTGCTGAAAGGAGAGTCAGGCTTTGCCTTGGATCTTTCTGACCTGAATCAACCGACTGGTCTGCTTCTCTCACGACTCCCCTTCCACGGGGTCATCGGGATGTATGTGTAAGGTGGGGGGGACCTACCCTGATCTACAGGAAGCAAGTATGAGTCGCCCTTGCTCCTCCATACCCACCTGGACTCTAGTCACCCTTCTCTCCACACTCTTCACAGTGAAAAATCCTTCTCACAGACCTTCACCAGGAATTCACTTTATTACTCTCTGCTCTTGACACTTGAAAAGTGTTGATATATTTGCTTAGAACAGAGAAGGCTTGAATCTCCCCTCCTTGTAGGATGAACTGATAATAAAATCTTCATAAAGTTTTAAAAGCATCCAAACTCTACTTCTTAAGACTTCCGGATTCTTGAATTTTTAAATCTTATTTTTAAGTGTTTTTTTTAGAATTAAAACAAACAAAACAACTTATCTACCCCAAATTACTGTTCTTGCAATGGGAAGGATGGGCTTTAAAGGAAGTATCTCTGAACATAGGCATAACACTCATATACATAAATCTTAGCAATATTTTTTTGGATCTGTCTCTTAAGGCAAAAGAAAAAAAAAAAGCAAAAATAAACAAATAGGACCTAGTTAAATTTAAAAGCTTTTGCACAGCATAGGAAACCATTGACAAAAGACAACATTTTGAATGGGAGAAAATATTTGCAAGTGCTATGACTGATAAGGGATTAGTATCCAACATACATAAATAGTTCATAAAACTCACATCAAACAAACAAACAAACAACCTGATTAAAAAATGGGCAGAAGACCTGAAAGGACGTTTTTTCAAAAGAAGACATACAGACGTCTAATAAGCACATGCAAAGATGCTCAACATTGCTAATTATTAGAGAAAGGTAAATCAAAACTGCAATGAGGTATCACCTCACACTACTCAGAATGGCCATCATCAAAAAGTTGGCAAAAAACAAATGTTAGAGAGGATGTGGAGAAAAGGAAACCCTGCACACTGTTCGTGGGAATGTAAATAGGTGCACCCACTGTGGAAAATAATATGGAGGTTCCTCAAAAAACTATCCTGCTTTCCCAGGACAGCATGTCATTTTCTATAAAAGCATAAGAACTTTACAAGTATGCTTACATTTCTCCCCTCCCATCTCCAGTGAACTTGTCACACCTATTACTTTTGCATATTATAAACTACACTATAAATTTTCATTATTGTCAAGAGATTAAATAATAAAAAATCATCTATGTATCCGTGTAGTGACCATTTCCAATTATTTCAATCTTTGCATTGATCTTTATCATTCTCTTCTGCCTGAGGTTCTTCCTTTAATATTTTTTCTTGTGTGTACCTTTTATGAGAATTTTGTTCAGCTTTTGTACATCTGAAAATATCACTATTTCACTTTGCTTTTGAAAGATATTTTTGCTGGGCATAGAATTCTCGGTGGACAGCCCTCCTCCCAGCCAGCACCTTAAAGATGTCTCACTGTCTAAAAAGATACTGTCTGTAACTTGCATTGTTTTCAACAGGAAATCTGTCATTCTTATCCTTGTTTCTGTGTAGCTAGCATTATCATTTTTTCCTTTAGTTGCTCTTAAGATGTCCTTTATTGTCATTTTTTGCTAGACACCCTCTAAATGGTCCTGAGTGAGTCCCATATCCTGGCATCCATGTAGTATGTCATCCTTTCCCTTGAGTGTGGGTTGGACCTATTTCCTCACTTCTAATGAATAAAATATGTCAGAAGTGATGGTATAGTTTCTCAGTCTGCTCAAGATGCTATAGTGAAATATCACAAACTGAGTGGCTTATAAACAACATGAATTTATTTCTCAGTCCTGGAGGCTGGGAGTCCAGGATCAGGGCCTCTGAGTTGTCACGTGAGGGCTCTCTTCCATGTTATGGACTCCTCGTTGTATCCTTACACTATGGAAAGGGCAAGGGTTAGGGAGCTCTCTCAGGCCCCTCTGTACCAGGGCATTAATCCCATTCATGAGGGCTCCACCTTCATGACCTTGGCAACTCCCAAAGGCCCCATGTCCTAATAGTACTCACATTGGGTATTAGGATTTCAACATATGTATTTTGGAGAGAGACATTCAGACCATAGCAGATATCATTTCTGAGATTAAATTACAAAAGGCTCTGTCTTCTGTCTGTGTCTCTCTTTCACTTTGATGGAAACCAACTATGTGTTATGAGCTACCTTATGGAAAGGTCCAAGTGGCAAGTAAGTGATGTTTTCAGCCAGTTGTTACTGAGGACCTGAAGCCTGACAACAGCCACTGCATGGATAAGTTTAGAATCAATTTCTCTCCCAGTCTATCTTCAAAGTCCTGATCAACACCGCAGTTACAGTCTTGTTAGAGACAGAGCCAGAAGCAGCCAGATAAAATTTGAGATTATAATACATATTTAAAGTCACTAAGTGTTGGGGTGATTTGTTACACAGCATAGATAGCTAATTTATAGGTTTTGAACAATTTGATTAGGATGAAACTTGGTGTGATTATTTTCATGTCTCTTCTACTTGGGATTCATTATACTTCTGTGGTTTAAAGTTTTTATCAAATTTTGAAACTGTATGGCTACTATTCTTCAAACATTTTTCCTGCCTTTCTCTTTTTTGCTGACTTCAATTATAAACTTATTGGTCTGTTTGAAATTGTTCCATATCTGATAATGTTCTCTTCATTTTTCAAATCTTTTCTTTCTGTCATTCTTCCAGGTGTCTCATTTTAAATAGTTTCTACTGTAATATATCACTAGCATTTTCTTTTGCAATGTCTAGTGTCCCATTAATTTCACTCAGAATACTTTTCATCTGAGATGTTGCAGTTTTTGTCTTTATATATTCAACTTCAGTGGGTTTTTTTAATAATATTTTCTGTGCCTCAAGTTAACATTTAGTACATATGGAATACCATTATAGTAATTGTTTTAATGTTCGTCTGCTAATTCCAATATCTATGTCAGTTCTGGGTTAATTTACACAATTTTTTCTCCCTATCATAGATCATATTTTTCTGAATGCTTGTTGAGTATTTTTTTTTTTTTTAATACCAGTCTTTGTGAACTTCACCTTGTAGAATTTTGGATAATTTTGTACCCTGGTAAGTATTGTTGAGTTTGTTCTACTATGCACTTAAATTGACTGGAAACAGTTTATAACTTTGGGTCTTGCTTTAAAAATTTACTTGGTGGATCCATGCTATCTTTTGTCAAGAGCTTACAATTCCCCATTGCTGAATGCCCTCCCAAATACCTCATGAATTATGAAGTTTCCACTCTGGCTGGCAGAGTCAAGCCCAGGTCTCAGCTGTTTGTGAGGGCTGAGTTCTATTTTCCTCTGCTCTTTTTGGGGGGTTCTTTCCCTGTTCTTGGTTTCCTCATACAAATCCACTGTTAAGTGGTCTGCTGAGTACTCCAAGGAGACAGCACATCTCCAGAGCACTTCCTCCATCACTCTGCACTGAAAACTCTACCCATTCTGTTCTTTCTGAACTAGTAGATCTGTCTTCTAGATGTGATTTGTTAAAGGTCAAAAAACAGAATTTTACTCACCATATAATACTTATTCCTTAAACCTGATCTTCTGTGAACCAAGGCAAATATTTTTTTTTTTTGGTTGTTAAAGAGGAAAAGTATCTTGGGGAATGAAAGGAGACAGCTCTTCTCACATGAGACTAGGATTACAGAGACCCCAGCCTTTTGTAAGACCTCATGTTGCAGAAGCTGCACCTTCTTAGTTGACTTGTTATTATTTCCAGCAACAAAATAAGACATCTTTAATTTTTTTCTACCTTACAGAAAGGCTGAGACAGTGCAAGTATAAATTTTTAAAAAGTATGTGATATCTGGAAGTCCTTTGTGATCTGGCCAAACCACCTAGGGCTCCATGGACAGTGCAGCTTTCATTTGCTTCATATGAGGCAGCAAAGAGAAGTTACTGAGACATTTACTGAAATTTGGTTGTTGGGCTGTAAGATGTACTGAAGATAGTTTAGATTTGATAAAGAATTACATAAATTTGATTATTTGTCAAAAATATAGGAAATATAATTATGCAATTTGTGGTGCATATATATAATCTGTGACATATGTATAGAAAATTTTATACATATATATATATATATATATATGTTACCATTCTGTTTTGTTAAGATTTATGCAAATTCTGCTCTATTTAGTAACTTGAAACTTCCCCACTAGTAGATGAAGTCATTCTCATAGTAGATTCTGCTTTTCTTATCTTTACTCCAAATATTTTTATTTTTACAATTTTACTAAGTTTAAAAATATTTTAAAGTATATATTACAAAAAAATTAAAAGTATACATAAAACCTCGATAAGACATTGATCTTTATTATATTAACCTTTTCCAAACTGTAAGGTTCAGCCGCCCCATCTATCAATGTCTAACTTAATAGATCCAATCACCAGTTCTAAGTTTATTTTAATTAGAATTTTTAGCTGGGTTGCTGCATTAACACATTTGTTCTTTGTTTAAATATTCCCTAAATGATGAAACTCTCAAGGTATTTCTTAAGAGTATGGAGACTAAATTGCTTTAATGGATATTGTATAACAGAAAAATAGTAAATCATAAGGGAAACTTAAGAGACACTTTGAAGATTATTTTATACAAATATTTGGGAAACTCATGTGAAATATGATACTATCTCATGGATCTAACAGTCATAACTTAGACTTATTCTATACAATTACAGCCCAACTGGTCTCAACAAAACTTCAGGTGTATCTTAACCATCTCACTGTCAAAGGGGATGGGCTTAGATTTCCTAAATTATTTGCACCAAACCAAGCCAGAGGATGGGAGAGATCAAACAATTTTAATCACTAGGATCATATGAGCGAAGCCTTAAAAGCCTCATTTATTTATTTCTCTCTAAAGAAGAAGGGCACTAGCCGGGCATGGTAAAGCATATACCAGCCCCGTGTCTATTCTCTCCAAGGGTGAGACCCGTGGAAGCCTCTCCAGAGGGCCGGCCAGGCATTGCCAGGATTTCAGAACATCTCTTTGTGTTCCCACTGGTCTCTCCCATGCAAAGCAGCACAACTGTGTTATTCTCACATTGATCTGGACAATCAAGTTTACATTCAAGTGCACAATTCAAATCATCTCCCCAAAACATAAATGCATCCCAGTCTGTTATCTTGCCAATAACCAACGCATGGGTTCTAGTCTGCCCCTCAGTGACATACACTCCTTAGCCACAGAATATTAAAGTTGCTTTTTGTAAAATAAATAAAACAAGATCACTAAGCAGTGTGTGTCCAAAGGCTCTGATAAGAGCTCTGCGTGTTAGGTCTGTGTGTCAGGATGGTGTGCACGGTCCCTCCCACCCCACTGCTGTTTGGAGGGCTTACCCCTGACTCTGGCTTCTGGGAGGGCTTTCAGTCACTTTAGAAACCAGGAAAACATATGTCCACAGAGTTGTCAGGGGGCTTTCAGAGCATCTTTGGCTGGAGAGTCATGTTAACAGATAGGAAAATGCTAAAGACCAGAATTCTCCCAGTGCCACATGTTGGAGAGAAAAATCCATTTTAGGATAATGCTTTTTACCCTGTGTCCAATGGCTTTCTTAATATCATCTATTCTATCAATTTGTATTTGAAACACTTGAAGCTAATGTTATAATTAGGGACAAAATTGTCTATTTCCCCAAATAGAAAATGTAAACATGTAGTTTGTTTCTAGAAAATAATGTCATAAACGGTTTGAGATTCAATTTTTGAAATAAACAATGAAATCCTTTTCTAATCTTGTGTTTCAGAATTTCATTGATGAAATCATTATAAATTAAATAATGAGTGCTCTATTATGTTTCAAACAACTTGGAGGAAGAGACAGATTCTGGAGGAATCTCTGTGTCCTGTGATGTTCCTAGCGCCAGGCTCATACGTAGTAGGAGCTCAGTAAACACTTGGCCACAGCACTGAATATGAAGCTTTTGAACATTGGTTTGTTTGATTGACTGTTTCCCCTTATGGCATATTCTAATTCACATTCTAATGAGCCAGGTTATTGATAGAATTACCTAGTCGTCCTCACGATGGAATCCTAAAAAAGTTATGAAATGACATATTAGCTAAACATTTCATAGTGCCCCAAATCTCCTCCCTCCCTCCTTTCTTCCTTCCCTCTCACCCTCCTTCCTTCTTTCCTTCCCTATGAGTAGGGGAAGTGAGGGAAGATGTAGCCTGCAGATTCCTCTATTTACATAAATTTTTCTGTTGAGTCTTCTTGGAAGGGCTGAACAGTGCCTTGTGCTGCCAAACTATTTCACTTTTACCATAAAGCCCAATTTCCTAAATACTTCTAATTTGTCTTTCTCTTGCCAGTCATGGGTTCTTGGTTCCCAGAATGAATGCTCTGTACAGTCTAGGTTCTCATGCTCATTAACACCTCAGCTGATTTTGTACCTTTTCAAGCTTTCTGGTACATGTGAACTTCTTTGAAGTTTATACATTTTATATTTTGTTTTGGAATTTGTTGTTTGATTTAGTAGAGGGAAAAATTAGCTTGGATTTAAGTAAGAAAGGTCACTCTCTCATTGTCATTGAGTCAGTTTGTTTCTGTGATAGTTAAAGAATGGGAAGACTTGCACAAAAACTCTCATTCAAAAAATATTTTGTAGTAAGTATCAAGTAATGAAAGAAGGCAAGTCGATCAACCAATCAATCAATATTCTTAAATGCTTTTCATTGGACACTGGGATATGTGCTCTAATATGAAGTATGTTGTGCCTGATGTTTAACAACGTACAGTATAACTGTCTTTGTCTACAAAGGCCGTGATCTTCTGAGGGAGGAAGCCATCCTATCTTCTGTGTCATGTCCTTACTGGGAATCACCTTCACAGTTGCTGCCTTGTCTCAACTCCAACACAAATGCTGTCTAATCTCACAGACCTTCTGTAGAGATTCCAGGTCCCAAAATAAAATCAACAGAGAAATGAAATATTTAGGTATTTTCCATATGACACAGAACCTTCAGATATTTCACTGTTCACAGAGGAAAGCAGCTTTTCTGTTTGTTTTTTTTGAAAGTTTAATCAAAAATCATGAAACAATCTATATAAGAATGTGAAATTAACAGATCACAAATGCTAACATTTTTTTCCGCAATTATACCAGTCTGAGTGTTTTGAAAAACTTGTCATAATGTAAGATGAAATAAAACTAGATATTTTTCTGACTCTGTGAAAATTATCAAGCTGGCTGTGCATGAGTACATAAATCAACCCTTTAACTCTGTCAGTACCCAGGTGTCTCAATCTTGGCAGGATTGATGTTTGGGGCTGCATTATTCTGTGCTTGTTGCTGTCCTTGTGTTGTGAGAAGTTTATCAGCATCCCTGGCCTCTACCCACTAGACGCTAGTAGATTCCCTCATCTCAGTCACGATAATCAAAAATGTCTCCAGTCATTGCCAAATGCTCCCTGAGGCAAAATCAACCTTGACTGAGGACAACTGATCTATGTAATGGGATATAACACCTCAAATATACACACAATTCCAATATCAATTTAGGAGGTACATGATTATAACTTTGTGTCTTGAGTTAAATGGACAAAACATTCATTCAATTGATTGTTTTCCCCTTTTCAAGGGGTTCCTTTAACTTGGAGCAGGCATAGTAAGAGTTCATCCTGATCTATCAATCAACCTCCCTTGCAATGGGTTCTTTTACAACGCCCATGGGGCTAACAGATGGAGGCATCTCCATAGCACCCTTTGATGTTTAGACCAAAGCAGGAGGACACCACACATTCGGCATCAAGGCCAGAAACACAGGGAGAGACTTGTAAGGAGGGTAAGAGGGTGAGGGACAACCAGGGGTCAGCATGACATTCAGACCAATTCAAAGCCACCGGTCAGTTCAGCAGGAGACAAAGGTGTCTACGCTGTGATGGGCCGGTCATGCTGGGCTTAAAGCAGCAGTGAAGACATCAAAACAAGGCCTGGGGGGCCAACCCCTCTCTTCTTTACCACAACAACTCCTAGTCATTCTAACTGCACATTTGAAAAGGCCAGTGGAAGCCATTTAGGAAAGAGTGACCCTAGAAGTAGGCACAGGGGGCTCTGGAATGTGGGAAGAGAAGCCACGTCATTTGGCACCTGCGTGGTGTGGCAGAAACACGTGATTCTGAGGTCACCCTGAAGCTCATTGCATCAACATTCCCGAGCTTGGACTCCTACAACAGGATAAGAGTGCCTGCCTTTCATTTCTGCTGGGAGAAGTGTTGGGTAATAACACAGACCCACACTAAAGATACGTTCCCTCTCTCTTAAAATTTATCTCAATGAATTTTCTGTATCTATGTAAATATATCTACATACATTTTACATATATGGCAGAAGAACTTGGTCTGTTTAGCACGATAAATGAGAGGGTCTGGGGAACACAGCAGTTGCTTTTACTGTTTTGGGGCTGCCTCTCTGAGGGGGCTTGTGTGTCTCCCCAGGTGAGTAGAACAAGGATCCACAAGCGGAATCTTCATATGCTGCTCTTAAAGGTGGGAATGTGGGGTCACGTCCAGTCCAGTGACCTCTTTCTCCACCTCGGGATTTCTGTGAGCTCAGAAGCCACTTCCCCACTGTAGGCATGATAGATCACTGTGGCCCAGCGAACCACAAAATCTGTTCCAGTGCTTGGCTATCACGGTTGATGGAATGTGAATGCAGAGAAGCAGAAAATAAGCTCTGCACCAGGCTCTTATTCAAGCCAGTGCTCCACAGTCTAACGAGCCTGTAACTTCCCCCCTTCCATGACAGTAGAGATGTCCTGCAGTATTGTTTCAGCCAAGGGTTGATATGTTATCTCGGTAGTAACCGCATCCATATTTCACAATGAAATCACAGGTGGAATTTACCTGAGGGGTTCACCTGACTTTTCTTCTCTCCATTCTTCTTAAATATATGGCAATCATTTATCTATCCAATCCCCATAGGTAAACACACACACACACACACACCCACACACACACACACACACACACACACAGGAAGATGAATATATACATCTCTATAACAGGTGTTCTTCTGTCAAGTTTAAGATTCCTCTTGCCAAATTATCAAGAAATGCAGTACCTCCTTCCTGAAACTTCCACCCCATGTCTGACTTTCCCCAGAACCCTCATGTCTGATTGAATTCTCATGATGTCACAGACTAGGCAGAGAAAGAATGCAGAGCACAAAGAGTTGACCAGAGAGCTTCTGGTTTGTATTCATGTTTTCATCTATGTTGCCTGGTAGGTCTTTGTCCATCATGGTGCTGATTTGCTTAAGTAAATATGTCACCTGCAGGGACCCCCGAGGACCTCTATGCTCCAGACACAGGGGTGTCTTTCTCCAGCTCGTGTTGCCTGGGCTTCCCAAGGCCCAATTGCCACGTCCAGGTGGTTGCGTCAGAGCATATTCTAGCCTAACCACACACTGTGCAGGAACCAGTCATGCCCTGTGAGCTGCACCCCATGGCAGAGTCCCCTTCCCTGTGGTGAGACCACTGCTGGTACCTGGCCTCCTGTTCTACAACAGACAAGAGTCTGTATCAACCCAATCTGTTCATTTTCTTCCACTCATGATAATCCTCACCTGGGCAGGACTGTAGACATCTCTATCCCTCCTTCCCAAAGACCCTTGGATCATGTACTATCTACCTGCCAGCTTCCCATGACAACTTGACATACCAGGGCCTTAGGGAGAGGCAACCTTGGCCAGACTCAACCAGGGCAGTGAGTGCCCACTTATAATGAATTTTCATAAGGTTCTTGGAAGATCTAAGGTAGACCTTCTCTAAGATGACTTTGTGTGATTCAATTAAGAAAAAGTAAGATCCAACTCATCAAGACATACAAAACTTCCTTACTTCATACATACATACACACACACACACTCAGATGTATGAATATGCTGCACTTTAATAACTAAATCAATAAGCCATGTAAATATTTAGGTAAAGTGTTCCCCAAACTGCCCAAATCTACATGGTGGGTGCTTACTTGTACAGCTAGCACTGGTATTCTTTCCATCATTATTGTTTTCAGTTAGTATATTTCATATATGTTATTAAACATCCCTGTGGTTCTCTGTATTTATTTACTTCTCTTTATTGAAAGATTTATTCCCTTCTTTCTGTTGAACACTGGCTGCAGTCCTAGCAATGAGTCCTGCTTGGAAGAAGAGCTGTGAGCAATAGTAACCCATATAATGTTTCTTACTGTAGATGTGTAAAATCTAAAATTATGATGCAACCATCATTTCAATTCCTAAAATAAGGTTTGCTCTGTTAACTACTGCTTTAGATAATTTAAATACAGACCACAGTCTAGGCCACATTGTCATAGGTTCAGTAAAATTGGCATTTGATTCATTTTGGGTGGTATTTTAATCAGACACAAAATTTTAAGAGTGTGATTTGTCAAATGTATATTGAAAATACATTGAAAAATATTTAAAAACTGAAACATCTTTTAACACAGAAATCATTTTTCTGAGATTTTTTTTCCTAAGAGATAACTAAGGTATACAAAATATATAAGAATAAACACAATATTAATTCAGTGGACTGTATGATAAACATTGGAAACAAACTAAATTTCAATAATGATGGGATTTTTAAATAAATTAATAGTGATAAAATGGAATGTTAAAGAGTGTCAGAAAGTACCTGTGTTATACATGTTATGTGCAGCTCTCATTTCAGCATGGTGAAGACACACAGAGAGTGCTTATAACAAAGCAAACACCCAGAACACTCAAATAGTAATATTCTGCCTTTCTTCGGATTTTTTTTTCAAAACTTAAAGTAGTACTAAACTGAAATATGATACTATTAGTTAGGTGTGTTTCTTTGTTTTTCTTTCCAGTCCAGTTTCTCTCCCTACTTCCAGTCAAGAATTATGTGCAGCAATTTTTTATAATCCATGATTTTATCTTTACCATAAAGAAATGTATGTATCTACTTTCTATCTATTCATAAACCATTATTGTCCCTCAGCATTTCAAAGATGTATTTTTTCTGATTTTCCAGGTTTTGTAGTTGTGGAGGAGATGCCTAATGACAATGCAATTATCCACATTGGTGATTATAAGTTTTTTTCCTTTAAATCTCATGCATTTTCTATTATAATTTATTTTTGTGTAATTTCATTAAAATGTATCCATTTTACATTGTATTTTTTCTTCTCAGCACTGGATATATGCTGAATATCTAAAAGCCATGGAAAAAATGCATGACTGTTATCACTTTAAGTATTGTTCATCATTTCTTTCTTTCTTTTGTTTAAATTTTTGAACTTTTATTTTTCTCTGTGATGTGTGTGTTTTTAATCATTGTCTTCACATTTGCTAATTCTCTCTTTAGCATTTTCTAATCTAGAATTTATCTATTCTATCAAGTTTTTAAAAACGTATTTGTTTTCTATATTTTATTTTTAGAATTTTTAATTGATTCTTTTAAATATTAAATGTATTTTTAATCCTTTCATTTTAATTTATTTTTACAGATGATGCTTATTCCTTCATGTATTTGTTTCTTGAATAATTTAAACATTCTATCAATATTATTTCTGGACTATTCTGTCATTTCAATTTTCTGGTGAGATATTTCTCCCATTTGGAAAGATTTTTCTTTTTTCCTGTATCTTATCAGCTCTTCATTTTTCTCATGTGTATTAAAATGTATTGTGACAATCCATGTAGAGCAAGGTCTCCTTTTTACTCAATTCAGAACTAGATCCTGGGTTGTTAGCTTTGCATCTTGATCCACAAAGACTGCAAAGATTCCAGATTGAGCCAACTTAAGTCCTCTCCTGGTTCCTGGGTTCTGGTGTTGCTATGGTTTCCTGCTGTGGCAGACAAGCAGTTCAGTTCTGGAAATGCCTCTGACCATTTGAAGATTTTTAAAGCCTCTCTTAATGGGAAATCTCTCCTACACAATTAAAGTGTTCCCCACTTTTCCTATTTCTGTTTACAGAGCCCAGTAAACCTTTGACTTTATTCCTTTCTCATTGTCGTGTGTTTAAGCTTCCTCTTTGTCTCTCTCTCTCTCTCTCTTTCTCTCTCTTCCCTCTCTCCCAACCTTCCAATATATATAGATATTAATATTCAGTTATGCTACTTTCAAACTCCCAGCTAAATCTGACAACTATTTGGATGTTACTTTGTGTTGCTTTCCACTGTCTTCCATGGGCCACTGGGAGCCATCATCATGCTTATTCCCTCAGGGATCTGCTTAGTTCATTATGGTCAATTATTCCAGCCTCATTGATGGGATCCCCTTTGGACCTATTGGAGTCATGGTACCCCTTAACTCTGGGCTCCCTGCTATCCTCTGTTTACACTGCACAACGGTGTGCACAGTGGGGACCCAGCACCTCTGAACATGTGGTGCAAATGATTGGTCATGAAAAATCCTCAGCAGTGCACAAAGCAGGGACTCAGTACCTGTGCTCTGAATGGATTGGTGAGGTCCTGAGGCTCTGCACCATATTATTATCACAGAGAGAGTATGTCATGTTTGTCAGTCTGAGGATGAAGAATTGAAAATGCCCCATGAACAGGATTATTCCACATCGATGTTGTATATCACGTCTCTCCCCCATTCCCAGCGTGAGGCTCTTCTCTTTCTATTCAAATTTAACTCAAATGTTCCTTGGAAATTCACAGATGATTTTAGAGTTCAAGTCAAGAAGAAGAATATTCAATTGGAATCTCTAAGGTAATTTCCATTAAGTATGTTGTTTGATAGCATGAAAACAGATGGGAAGAAAATATCTTCATCTCTTCCTTATGGTTCACTGGAAATAAAAAGTTAGAAAGTTGTCATGAGATGAGGTCTATAATTAAAAACAATTTGGGTTGATTTCACAGTTGGTTAAGCAATTCTTTCAGTTTCTTTTTGCATTGTCAGAAACTAAGATGGAAGCTTCGTCTGTGACTGTTAATTATTATCTTTTATCACAGCCATGGCGCTTATGATTTTTTTTGCTGTACTGTTCTCTATAATTCAGTGTTATTGTCAAAATGTTTATTTCTGCCAGAGTTTTTTTTTTCTTTTTCTAGCAGGAATATCACCTCCACTTCTCATTTAAAATTTAAAGCAAAGCAAAGCCTGCAAAACTTGCATGGGGCATCTCTGCTTGGGATGTGGCATCACTGTATGGTCCCCACTGCATCCATTATCAACACCACATTGATTTCCCCCCATAGCTGGGCACTGGGTAGGTCCCTCCCACACTCACCAAGTCACCCTGACTATTTCTGTTCTCAATATAAATGAAATGCATTTACTTTATGAAATATCTGGAGAGTACACACAAAAAAAGTGCACAGAAGAAAATAAAAATCTGCTGCAATTATACCATCAAGAGAAATCCTCACAATTATTTTTGGAGGTATACCTGGTTCTTAAACATATTTTTGAGAATCTCTTTAACCAGTTACCATTTTATTGTGAGGCTTTTCCCTTATATGGAAAGACACTTTGAGAGTGTTATTTTGTGGCTGAAGAGAATACCCTCTAATGATGCACTGAGGTAACTTACCATCCCTTTAACAGGGGATGTAGTTATTGTTTAAAATGTTTTATCACAAATAAGGATGTTTGATTTTGTTTGTAAATACACAGTTGTTTACATCTCTATTTAACTGGCATACATTTCTAGAAATCCGCACCTTTTAGGAATAGTCACTAATTATCAGAATGATTATTTTTCTTTTGGTAGAAAGAAGTATTTTTTTTCCTATCAGGATAATCAAAAAGAGGGTGGTATAACACCTTCTTTAAGATGAAGAATTTAACTAAATAACAAATTTTAAATGCCTTAAGGTTAAGCTGATTTTTATTTAACCTAGACATTACAGCAAATCACAAAAACCATGATTTAAGTTGACCATCTCAGAAACACAGTTCCCTCTCTCTTCTTCTCCATTTAGAACTTCTTCTGACTTTGGGGGTTACTTCTGGGGCTGACCCAACGTGGCCCTGAGCTGCAGCTCAGGCCCGGGAGCACGTGAGTGGATAAAGATACGGATGGGGAGACGGAGGATGGGCATGGGAAGACAGATCGTCCCTGAGGATGCTTTCCTGACTCCCTGGAGCAGATGACCAGTGAGGATGTGATGCAGCAACAGTGCTCATTTCTAATATCATTCAGTGCCTGTACAGGTTGGATTGTGTCCCACAAAAGACATGTTGAATTTCTAATTTCTGGTACATGTGAGTGTGACTATATTCGGAAATAGGATCTTTGTACATGTGATTGAGTTGAGATGATGTTAGGGTGGGACTAATGCCATCTGACTGGTGTCTTTGTAAGAAGAGGAGACACAGATGGGAAAGGTCTTGTGAAGATGAGGTGGAGACTGGAACAGTGTGTCTGCAAGCCACATACGGAGCACCAAAACCCAGGGCTGTGTCCAGAAGCTAAGAGGGCGGCTCGGAACAGGTTCTCCCCTGGAGCCCTCAGAGGGAGCACGGCCCTACCCACACTTTGGTGTTGGACTTCTGTCATTCAGACGGTGAAAGAATACATTTCTGTTGTTTAAAGCCATCCAGTTTGTGGTCCTTTATAATGGCAGCCCAGGAGCTAGTTCAAGGCCCAAGGAGTCTGGTCATTGAGGACGGAGGTACAGACCAGGCAGCATCAAAAGAAACAAAGCCTGAAAATGCATCTTCAGACCTCGCATGTCCTCCCTGTGCAGTGCTGGTGGCTTTGGTACATAGAGCCTTGTTAAGGGCTGACGTGGCTGCTGCATGCAGGTGCGTGTCCTCCCTCCCTCAGCCCAGTGATGTCACTCTTCCTGCTGTGTCCTCTCTGTGAACCTCTCAGCCAGCATGTTGGAAATGCAGGCACAATCCCAGGCAGAGTTGCAGGTTAATTTCCTGCCAGACCAGCCCCTGCTGACACGCTGACTCATCTCTCTTCATTTCCATCAAGCACACTTGCCTGCCTACAGGTTCTGGATTTTTGTTTGTTTGCTTTTTTCCTTTTCAAGTGGTGAAATGCCTACCTCTCTCATCATTAAAAACATAAGAACAAGATAGTCAACATTCTATGGTATTTGGGTTAACAACAGTCTGAAGGAGAACATCACAGTGTGAATACTATTGATTTCTCCCTCTCCATCCTCCACTCACTCTTCCCAAAGCTGCATTTAGATCTTGTTCTTATTGTCTCCCTTCTTCTCCTGGTCATAACCACCACCTCTCTCCTGTTTTGTCCTCTGCTTTATCCCTATTCTTCCTCTTCCTCTTTTGTGTTTCAAAATATTTGCAAACTATTTTGAAAACTACTGAAAAATGTTTGCAAAGTAGTGGCAAAATATTCTCAAATGTTACCAACTGCTTTTGAAGGATGGTGTAACACCTGCATTTGAAGAATCCATATGAAATTTGAATTTAAATTTAAATCCTGGAAGGATTCCTCCAGTGGATTATGTAACAGCTGGTAATATACTATAAGCATGGGTATCTTATTGCCCCTGTCATGGTTGACATAGAGCAGCATGTGAATTCCCATAAAAAATTAGGATATATTTCTATTACTGCTTTACCAAAACACACTCTTTTTGTTGATTTAATTAGCATTCTTCTTTACAGACTGGTTATAATATTGAAGGGAGATATAAAATAATCCATGCTTGAAAGAGAATTTAGAAAACAAAAAGCACAATCATATCGTCTTACAGGGCTCACACATGCTTTTTGAAATATTAATGAAACATTTGGCTCTTAAGGTATAAAAAGTTATAAACATTTGGTTTCCTAAGGTATAAACATTCAGTTTCCTAAGGTATAAACATTTGGTTTCCTAAGGTATAAAAAGTTTGCTGGGAATAAAATGAATTCAAAGATCCGTCTGTGTACAAAGTCTATGAAGTTGATTTCAGAAGAGCCCGTTGCAGGATTTTCGAAACAATGTCATGTATGGCACCTGGGCCTCGGGTTTCAAAACAGAAACACATTTCAATCCTGGGTTGAAAAGTGCCTGGAATCACTAGATGCCAGAGCAACAGGAAGATGAGCAGTGTCCCCCCTACCAGGGTGAGGTCGCTTCCACTGCAGGACAGCTGGAGCCCTGCTGCATGTCTGCCTCATCTGAGGACCCAGAGCCTTGGTCATCCTTGGGCACAGCCGGGCGTGGAGTCAGGGCATATTGCTGCGTTCAGTTGAGACACTTCCAGATAATAAAGCAAACCATTAGGTTGAGAAAAGAATGTCAGTATGATACAGAGATTCCCCTTGGAATCAATGATTCTGTAGATTATGTATAAAGAAAGTTTCCCAGGTGTGGGCACTTCCTTCTTATGTCAATTTGTCGACTGGACACAGTAAAGGGGTCAATTCCTAGGACAGAGCTTGATCACTGGGCAGAGATTCCTATTTCTGCTGATCAGAGCCAGTACTGCTTGTAGCCGAAAATGTCCGCCTTTATCTACCAAGTCTAGTACACGTCTGGCACGGCCATGGTCATAGTTTCCTCAATCCAATCTGGCCGGCCGTGTGAGAAGTTCCTGATGCCGTCATATTAAAGTGGAGTTAAAAATGTAACTAGATGACCTACAATGAAGATTTCCCAATACTTTTTGCCATTACTCCTTTTTAGTATACATGGAAAGGCCCATGGGGAAGAGTTAGCAAGATGAAGTAGGTCAAGATGTCCTTATTGTTTTCTTTCCTTATAAACCAAGTTATAAGATTAATTATAGATTTTAGGGGTCTGCCATCAGTACTACCCATAAAAATCCGTGAGCGTAGAAATGCCTGGTCTTTACACAGCAAAGCCCCCAACCCTAGACAGCCCTGCACACCACTTCCAATGAGAAGAAAGAGCTCCGTCCCCTCCCTCCGCACTGAATGTTAATCACAGTGATTTACACTCATTTTCTCAGTTGTTGACACTGTCCTCCTGTTATTCTACATGGAAAGACAGCTCTTGAACAGTTTTTCCTTTTTTCTTAACAATATGGTTAGTTTGAGAATTTGATAGAAGCCTAAGTTAAGTGTCCTTGCGTAAGTCTTATTTCTGTCAGCACAACAAATTTACCGCTTTTGTTCTCTGTTTTGACCGTAATCCCCTCTGACTCGTTATTTCAGACTGAAGAGTGGATAAAGCTTTTCTTCATTTTCTTAAGTGTTCTGAGGACTTAAGCTCCCATCAGGGCCTGTGCTCTTCAAATGTGCTGAGTGGTCATCTCTGAAGAGAGGGCTCTGGTAGGAACGAACTGGTTTTATCTGGAGATCACGAACCCAATGCTATCCCTCCTCACATTTCCTGTAAGGAAACTCTACCCGCAGCAGCCTTTCGGGTGGGAGCTGTCCAAGGAACCCCCGCCTCCGTATTTAGGGTGCAGATGGATGGTATGGGCCAGGCTCTCCCCATCCATCATTCCGTTTGGGTACCTTCTTTATGGAGACTTCTCCTGGGGAGGCGGGGACCAGGCCTGGGGATGGTGCTCCAGGTCCAAGCTTGTTTTCTATCTTTATCCCAACCCGTCTGCAGACCCCTGTCTTCATCCCTTTCCGGTGGTGCAAGAGGCCAGAGCTGGGGTCTTTCCTGTGGGTTCTAGATTACTTATCCAAGGTCCCTTAACTCTCCAGATGCCTCCTCCTCTACACACTATCCCCAGTCCATATGATTAGTATCCTTTGTTTAAAAATTGAAAAAGGAGAAGTATTTTCATAACTGCCTTTAGAAACCATTCCCACATGAAATGTGCCTTTCTCTTTTTCCTTTTTTGGTTGTGCCATGCGGCATGCAGAGATCTCAGTTCCCCAACTAGGGATCCAACCCAGGTCCCCAGCATTGGAAGTGCAGTCGTAAACACTGGACTGCAGAGAAGTCCCAGGAAGTGTGTCTTTTGCCCCATCTAAGGATGACAAGCACGTGCTTCTCTGTGCAGGGCTCACAGAAGATGGTTAAGATCTGGTCACAAATGGTTTTTCTATAGCCATCAGTAAGAAGGGGCGGAGCGTTACACACACTCCAGGTACTACTTTTAGTCATGCCACCAAGTAGATTTTAATTTTAGTTTTATAGTCAAGCTGACAAAAGTAGAGCCCTATAAAATATAGATGTTTACAAAGACATTCTGCTGGCCTGGAGACGTGGTCTGGAGCAGGCTCTGGACTCCCTGGGCCACTCTCACCAGTCACACTGTGACCCTCTTCTGTGTAGTGACCTCAAGTCCGGCCCGTCTTGTTGAGGAGCAGAGTGTGGACGCAGCTGGGCTGCGGGGAGGGGTGTGCAGGGCTGGTGTGGATCGTGGACGGACCCTGCAGGCCTCCACCATCAGCTTAAGGCCTCCCATGAATTTTCCTTTGGGGCACATCACGACGTCACGTGGTCCCTGGGTCACACACCTGAACCTGGCTTAACCACTTCAAATAGGGGCCCAGAAAATTCAGTCCCCCTCCTAGAGCTAATTAAGATCACCCACTTATCCACTTCCAGGGCCCTTTCATCCGCTCTCTTGTGGGCCAAGACAGCCTCTCTGCTGTGTTTTCCTGCCACGTTGGTCTTCACAAAAGCAGCCAGTGCGTGCATTCATGTCTGGGGTAAGGAAGTCTTCTTGTAATCAACTGAACTGATCCTACAGATCTGGCAGAAGGGAATTCTTGTGGGCGATTCATGGGATGAATACAAGCTTGCTCCTTTTCTGAGCTCTCACTCTCAGCCTTGAGTTTAAGATTGCAGCTTGCACTGTCAAAACGCATGCTGATTTGATCCTCTTTCTTATAGGTCTGGATTCATAGACAAGCTGGCTCTGTCGTGGTGATAAAGGCCTATTCAATGTGGGGTCTGACCCGCGGAGACACGCGGTGATGCTGGAGTGGGAATGGAGCTCTTGCTCCCCCTACAGACCAGAAGCCGTAGGTTCATCACACAGGCTTTTTTTTTTTTTTTTTTTTGAATGACTCTTTCACAACCAGATCATTGGATGATTTATTTATCATGATGCATTAGTGAGCTTCAGAGTTTATGTGTGGAGGCCTGAAAGTCTCTGATATATAAACGGAAACCATTTCTCTCTCCTGGTGCTCAAGCAGCAGCGGGCCCGTCATCCCGGGCTTGGAGGGAGTTCTGGGTGGTGAAGGTGGACCCTCCTGGGAGATGCGCTCCCTGCCAGCTGCACAGGCCGAGGAGGGGATTTCACATGGTGTTCCTAGGAAACGTCACAACTTTCAGCCCGAGGTCGCGGTGGTCACTTTTGCAACAGTTCGGAGGAAAGAGAAGCGGGTTGCATAAGCCACTGGCAGATGCACAGAGCCAGATTGGGTGCCTCTGTTGTCCAAAGGCTGGCCTTGGCTTTGTGACAGGGAGGCTCGGAACCAGCCTCCCCTGGACGAAAGGGGAGGTGAATATGAAAGGATGTCTTTATATCTCTATATACATACACATATATAGCATATATATATATATAGTATACACACACATAGTGTATATATATAATGTGTATGTATACACACACAGTACATATGTATTTTGTGTATATATATACATGCACACATATATAGTATATATATTATGTATATATATACACACATGTATAGTATATATTATGTATATACATACACATATATATATATTATGTATATATACACACATATATATAGTGTGTGTATATATATATATATAATGTGTATATATATATACACACACAAACACATGCATCCCAACTCCTAAGCCCAGACCCAGAGCTTGCATTGTCAGTGTGACTTCTTCTCAGTACTAATCAAGGTAGCAGGATGTGGAGTCAGAAGAGGAGCATCCTTTGTCCAGATGGTCCTCACCTGAGCAGGCAGGGGGCTCTTCAATCCAGACCCCAACACAAACACACACAGAAACGTCATTTGGAAATGTGAAGAAAAACTAACTTGTCCTATTCAGTTTGCTGTGTCTCTTTTTGGACATAAAAAGGAGGTGGCTGTATGCTCTGTCCTACTCCCCATTGCTACCCTTCAGAATAAACTGACATGGGAGCCCCGCCTTGGCCCAGTGAAGATGCAGGTTCTAATCAGATCCCATCAGCAGTGCACGCGGAGCCGGCATCATGGCCACCGCCAGGCTGGGTCTCTGCTTGACTGCCCAGGACCAAATGCTCCATGCTGCGAGGTGCTTCCTTCACTTTAAATGGTGCCTACACTTGGGTCAGCACCAGACAAGGCTGCCATTCCCACAGGATGGCATCCATGGATATAACGAGAGAATGGCTTTGTCTTCCAACCGGAGAGATTCAAAATCATGCCTGAGCCCCATATAGTCAACTGTCTCTGCAAACTTGCCTGATGCCATCCTAGAGACAGCCACCTAACTCTAATATATTCTTAGGACGACTTTATAGCAATTTCCAACCTGTAGAAAGGGAGTATTTAGCGGAGTTTCACAGTGTGCTTTCCATCATGGATGTAGTTTGACTCTGTTTTCAATATGCAGTTCAAATACCTCCTTAGCAGAACTTCTGCAGGTGGCAAGGGCAACTCTACCAATGGCCCAAATAGCTAAAGGTGTTCTTGTATAATAGTATTCAAGGAATTATTACGATTTTTTTAATTAAAAAAATAACATAGCATAGACTTGTTATAGAAAAAGCAAATTTGGATAATTATGTGAAGGAAAATATCAACATTGCCCTCTGCACCTCCCCCATCCTGTTTCTCAGAGGATGCTGACAGTAGTGCTTTGTTTACATTCTCTGCATTGGACGTCTTGATGAAGGTTCCACAAGCCCCATCAAAACTCCACTTAGGACAGTGCCAACAGTACAGAATGTTTCTCCAGCCAAGCTGCAAAACCCTCGAGGAAAAGCAGTGGCCATTTTCTTGAACAATGTATGTCTAATATTTCTAACACAAAATCATCGTCATCTTTTAGATCTACTGTTTGGAAAAGTATTATATGTCTATATTTCACTTGATAACACACAAATCTTTCACCCAAAGATTGATTTTTCTTCACAGATTTTCCTTTTGACGTAGAAAAACTGGAAAATATCTGCATGCAAAGCACCGATAAATTTGTATTAGAGCAAATGAAATTAAAGATCGATATAAAAACATCTTGTAAAATGGTATAAAGCACAATATAAAAAAAAAACAATATAAAGTAAAAAATATATTTTCCACAAATAATTTATGTCTCCAAAGATGAAGCATATTCAAAATGCAAAGAACAGCTAAATAAAGTGTTTTATGGAAGCTGCAGGAGGGTTTTAAGAATGTTTTTTTAGTAGGCAAGGAATCCTATTTTGCAGAGCTATAAAAGTTGCTTTCTTTTTTACCCTCAGAAAAGTTCTAAAAAATCTTTCCAGATTCTTGAACCTGCTGAGAGTCTGCAAAAATCCAAACAAACATTAAATTGCCTTCACGGTACATACATTTTTAAGAGTTTATGATCAAACTTACACAAGAGACAAATAATGCCGATGCTATGATTTATATAGGTAAATAAATAACTTAAAATACAAACAACAAGATGCATTAGAAAGAGAATTGGGTTAGCTCTGACTCCTGTAGCTATAGCAGAAAATAACACTTGCCATACCTTACACATTAAAAATGCCCCACATTACTTTAGGAAAGAGAAACTGCCCATCTGAGTTTTCTTTATTGAAACATCAACAACAGAAAGAGGGGATCTGAGTAAGTCTATGAAGGCACCAAAAGAAACATGATGACAAAATTAAAACGAGACCATTGGGCTTCCCTGGTGGCGCAGTGGTTGAGAACCTGCCTGCCAATTCAGGGGACACGGGTTCGAGCCCTGGTCTGGGAAGATCCCACATGCCGTGGAGCAACTAGGCCGGTGAGCCATGGCTACTGAGCCTGTGCGTCTGGAGCCTGTGCTCCACAACAAGAGAGACCACGACAGTGAGAGGCCCGTGCACCGCGATGAAGAGTGGCCCCTGCTTGCCGCAACTAGAGAAAGCCCTCGCACGGTAATGAAGACCCAACACAGCCAAAAGTAAATAAATAAATAAAAATTAAAAAAAAAAAAAAATGGAGACCACTGAGAGCCAATGGCGAAAGAAAGGTAAAACAAGGCATATAATTCAGGTTAAGGGAATCTTCATTTATTATTGGGATTTTTTCTTAAATAGTATTTCAAAATAATTTATATAGATTATAAGATTAATTGCTGTCATATTTAGACAGTTAAAAGGCAAGAACACATTGATTTCTTCATTTTATAGATGAGAATACTGAAACGAAAAAGAAAAACCCTCATGTTCATCAAATGATGTTATCAAGAGAGAAAAAGGCAAGCCACAGAGTGGGAGAAGATATTTAAAGTATATATATATATATATATATATATATATATCTGATAAATAGCTCACAAAGATATTTAAAGTATATATATATATATGATAAATAGCTCACATAAATTATTAATTTCAATAAAAAAGGACAGAATTCCTAACTTGAAATGGATAAGAAACATAAATAATCATAACTCATAAGAAGCCTTCCAAATGGCTAAACAAATGAAAAGTTATCATCTTAATAGTTGTCAGAGAAATGCAAACTAACATTATAAAGACACGTCACTACATAACAAATATAATGTTAAAACTAAAAAATTACAGAAATAATAAACATGTTTGTGAACACATGGTGCTCCCACTCCCTGTGGGAGTGTGAATTAGCATGACACTTTCACAAAGTTGTGCAGTGGGGTCTGCCAATGCTAAGCATAGTCCAGCAAGGTTCTTCCTAGCTCAGTAGCCTACAAAGATGAATATTTTTAGGAAGTATCTAAAAGGTATGTGGAAGATTGTTCACAGCAGCGTTATTTCTATGTATTTGAAACTGGAAACAACCCAAATGTCCATACACAGTAGAGTCCATCAATTTATTGTGGTCTTTTCAGCCTGTGAAATCCTACACAGCACTGAAAATGAATTGGCACCCATTACATAAAATAGCATGGGATGGAGCTTGCAAATCAAGGGAAAGAATCCAGACACAGAAAAATATTTAATTCTGACAAAGACAACTAATCTATGTGATTAAAAATCAGAAGAATGACCGAGGGTTCGGCTGACAGGGAGGGTTATGGAGTACAGGTCACCACCTTCAATATCTTGAATGGCTTGGCACTTACATGGATGGTGAACTTGGTAAAAACACATTGAGCTTGCACTCATGATGCGTGTGTTATATTCTACATACAGAAAACACATTTGGAACCCTTAAGTAGTTCCAGCCACCCCACATGGTAAGACCCCTCAACCTATGGCTGGTTGGTTTCTAGGCAAATCACTGATGTTCTATTCAGTCCCCACCCTCCTCCCTGTAGGAGGGACTTACTTCAGGAAATTCATCAGGAGAACACTGGGAGAATCCTCCAGTAATCTTAGGATTTGAGAATGTGATTATTCTTCTGAATCCCAAACTCAGGGATAATGTGGACACAGCACTAAAATCTTTCCCGAATGGTGAGAATGGTATGGCCAAAGCAGACTCTACAACTCAAAGGTGTTATCAAAACCAAAATCTCCATGAAAATATTCTAAATTTCATTCTCTCTGTGTCTTGAGGCAACAACGTATAGTGAGAGTATCACTGGATTATGTGGTGGGACCACCAATGTCTTATTGTTTCCATAACTTCCACAAGACATTCACCTCTTCATGCATCTAAAGTGAGGGACTTAGGTACATTGGTCCATGGTTGGTCAATTTAGTGGATGCGGGATGCTGACTGGAGATGGGACAAGGGCAAAGGAAGGACATTCAGTCTTTGAAACATGTGGTATTTAATTAACTGACAACTTTTTTACTGGATATGTAGAAAGAGAAAATAAAGTAGAAATATTGATAGCCAATAAACAAAATATCTCTATTCCTTTCCAACGATGACATCAGTGTTGCAGGTGCATTGTTTTATTTTGCTTCATTTTGTTTTCATTGTCTTTCTCCCACTTGAGTGTCAAGTGTTCCCTCTGTAAGAAGAGAGGTGTTACCCATCTTGTTTATCTCGGCATTGATACCACTCACAGTGTTGAACACTTAATATATACTTAATAAATACCTATTGAGTGAATGGAAGGATGAATCACCATGGCATACAATTTTCTCTCCTCTGAATAAAATGATCCCCAATTTTCATGTATTTAGCAAAAGATACATATGTCATAACCATAATTAAGAAAGAACTTGTTTGCCTGTGCTTACAGATATATTCCTTTCTCCTAAAATTATTTTAGTATAATTTGACTGCTTCCAGAGTTGTCTTTCTTCCTTGGCTCATCTGGAATTAGGGACTTTTCTTAGACAAGGTAGACCCTTAAAGACCATGGGCCCAGAGTTGAACTATCAACTCACCCTCACTCCAATGGGAAGCACACTAACCTATGCTGAAATAAATGCAGAAGGGACATGAACTTGGCCAGGGGCAAGAAAGTCCAACCTAATAGCTCATTTACTGAAGAAAAGCATCACACAGACCAAATTCATTCTTTCTGTCTTTTCCGAAATGAGCCCAACCCTCGTTAACCCAAAGTTAGCATATTTTGGACTCTAGGCTAACACTAACAGATACTTACTTAGATTGTGTACAATAGGGCCTTTTAGACTGCTTATCTTGTGTTTCAAGTAATTATTTTGATTCTTTTTATTGAGCTCACTTATTTTTGGATTTGATAAACTATTTAACTATGTCTGGAGATCCTTGTCTGTGCCAAGCATTTTGTTTGAGGTTTTTATATCTTTTCTCTTATTAAGTTTTCTGAATGGATTGATGGAAAATAGATGATATTATTAATCTCTTGTCACTGTGTAAGTAATAGAAAAAAATAAAGTAACTAAATCATGATGGGATTTTTCTCCTTCCTGTCTGAGAAGTTTGGAGGTTGTTAGTTCAAGGCATGTGAGGTCTTCCGTGGTGGAAGTGACTATGGCTTAATCTTGAGGACACCTCATGGTCCACCATGGCTGCTGAATTCCAGCCATTTTGCCTCCTCTGCATCTAGCAGAAAGAAGACAGCAGGCAAAAAGTGGGGGGGAGCCAGGGAATAAGGAAATACCCTTCTCTTAAGGACACTATTAAAGTTGCATATATCACTTTCTTATAGTCTGTTGGTCAGAATTTAGTCATGTGGCCACACCTATTTGTGAGGAATGCCAGCTGGGAAATGTAGTCTTTGTTATGGAGATCCATAAGCCGAGCTGAAAATTGCTAAGAAAAAAGTGGTAAAATGGGTATTGGCAGGTAGACATCTCTGGCACAGATTGTGCAATAATTTTTCTGTATAACATGAACACTGAAGTCAAAGAATTAAAGACTATATTTGTACTGATCCTAAAGCTGACTTCTGTCTGTGATTACATTTCCAGAAATTCAATGTGAGTACCTGTCATTGTACTTAGTTCATTGATCAGAATTCTGTCAACAGACACTTTTCCTACTCTACGAGTTTTTCTACATTGTATAAATTGCACTAAGAGGTTAGTTTGTAAGTGTACTTCCATTTTAGGGGGTCCATGTGAATGGTAAAACCAAACAGAACAAAACCATAATAAAACAAACCACCCATGCTTCAACAAATTTGTAAAGTCCGCCACTCCTTTTGTTAGAGGGGAAATGGAGCTACAGTGATCACAGTGATCAGTGATCAGTGTAGTGATCAGAAGGGAAGCAATTTTTACTTATTGAAAGGTATTTTCCCTTCATCCTCCATGTTTACTATTAATGTCATTTATCATTTCTAAACTGACCCAGGAGTTGTGGCAAAGACAGCTCATAATACTCGTGGTCTACAGGTAAGTCAAAGATAAGATTATTTTAATTCATACCTTAAACTATATGGAACCAACTACACTCTGGATCTAGAAACAGATCCATGCCAGCAAGAACCCTGGCAGAGAAAAAGTAAACCTCAGCCAGTAAGAAAGCACTTTCTTCACTGCTCCAGGACAAGGTCTGCTAAGAGGAGGAAAATTGTTTGGGGTTGAAGCTTAGGGGAATTCTAACACTCTCATCACCAATAAATGGTTATTTCTAATGTTGAGTGCTAAATCTTTTTCAGCCTTTTTTTAACCAATTCTCTTAAACTTTTCATTCTGATTGCTCCACTTAGTCTACGGTTGTCTTAGAAAAGGGGAAAAATACTACAGATAGACATCTATCATGCGCAGAGAGTCCACGGAGGCCTTACTCGGCTTGCAGCATTAGGGGCCTACTTTTCAATAGACTCAGCATCAGAAAGTGTGACACAAAGCACCAAAGGAGCAAAACAGAACATTTGGAGCAACACGTAAGGTTGGAATTTGGGGAACTTTAATAGCCTTCCACTTACATTTTTGGCTATCGCGCGCTTTAACTAAGAGAAAAAAATAATGATGATGAGTTTAACAACATTCAACTTGCTTTACAACATATTACATAATGGTGTAAGCTCCGTAAGGAAAGTTGTGAGCAGTGCTGTAAAACTTATTAGGTCACCAATATTTCTAGTTTGATGTTAAGAAATTAGGCATTAATGGTGCAGATTAGAGTTACCAGAATTATTAAAAATCCTTTGAATCGAATCAGTTATTCCCAAGGATATATATTAATGAATTTGTAGCCTTAGAAAAGAAAAAAAAAAAAGTTTCATTTATACATTCACCTGAGGTGAAAGAAGTCATGTTAGCATTTTAAGTTCTATGTGGACTTTCCATGGGCTGAAGGGCTCTCTCCGCCCACTTCCTGCTCTACACAGCTCACCTTAATTTTCATTTTGTACACCTCACTGTGAGAATGATTTTTAAAAATCAGACATTTAGTCTGAATACAGTAATGGTTAACTATCCTGCTTCAGATGTTATTCTAAGTTTAAATGTTTAAGTTCCGTGAAGTAGGTTAAGGTCCAGCACCTTCTTCAAATTGTACTTTTTCCTTCATTCTTTTGTTCAGCTTCCCTGTCCTCTGCCTTCCTGGTCAAGATAACACCTCGCAGCTCTGGGTTCCAACAATGACCTCTGTGGATTATCACACAACCCTCACCCAATGGTGCCTGCTTGAGTTGAAATATTCCCATGTCTTGGCCTGACGTCTCCTAGTAGAGAGGGAGTTTCTTGAGTCCAGGAATATGCAACACAGTATAGAATTTACACAGAAAAGGGTCTCCAAAACTGTTTCTTTTGAATGTGAACAGGAGAAAAAGGAAGACAGAGAAAAGAGTAACATCATAGTTTATGCTGCATACTGCTTTGAAAGCCAGAATTACATTCTGTAAACAAGTAAAGATAGATCTTGACCCAGGATATAATTTATGTGTCATGCTTTCCAAAAGGAAAGCATGTTTGGACAAAGTGAATCTCCCTGTTTTTCAGGGGAGAGTGGCAAAATACAGAACATTAACCTGTTTATTAGTCACACATCCCTTGGGAAGATAACACCAGTTTATCCCTATGTAATTCTTATCCATTAATCCATCCATCTATCATCCATCCATTCATTATCTACCCAAACAACCAGCCATCCACCCACCACTCACCCATCCATCCAACTAATCATCGATCCAACTTATCATCCATTTGCCCAGCCAACCAGCCAGCCAGGTAGACTTTTCACCTCCAAGTATTGATGAAACAAATATTGCAATGACATAGGTGTATTGATATTATATCTGCCCTCTAGGAACTCACCATAGGATATGCATACGTAGGCAACACAGACAATGGCAGGAAGGGAAAAGTTGTACTATGACTGGATAAGATTCTGTGGGAACAAGTTCCCCAACAGAAACTCTGGGGAAGTCAAGTTCATGTAACCTCCTTAAGGAATTAATGAGGTATAGGTCAGTATTTAATAACTTTCCATTTAAATTTGACTTAATTTATAACAAATAGGTCATGTTGAGCTGCAAGTGTACATTTATTTTATGTACTGATAAGAAAAAATCCTAGCATAACAATCTTGTAGGAGACCTGCATAGCGGGGTGATCAAAGAGTCATGGCCTCAGTGTGAGGGTGAACAAAAACAGAGCCAGAACCCAACAGGGAGGATACTTGCCTATCTCGAAGTTGGCCTAGAGTGGAAGAAGAACAAAATCTTTTTAAAAATCGGCACCTCATGCTGGTGTACACATGAATTTTAGCTGGAATTCCCAATGCCAGCAAAGTACAAAGATCCTCAGGCAGAGAATTTATCTCAAAATGGTTTAAAGCTGATGGGCTCCCAGGTTACAAATAGTCGAAATGCAAATCCTCTTCAGAAGACTCCAATCTCCATCCAGGCCTGCAGTGATTACATGACACCACTGATGGAAAGTTGCACATCCATTTCAGAGAAGAGAAAATGCAAAGTAAAGTAATCACCTTAGAATCCATATTTATAGATATAGAGTCACATGAATCATGGGCGTGCATTCAATATGTTTATCTCCAGTTTGCTATAATTGTATATAAGACTTACAAGGACTGGCCTTATTTATATGTAGGACTATGAAGTAAATATGTGACAGAAGTTTGGTAAAATTGCTATTGAGTAGTTTAGTAACCATATATCTAGTAAGAAATACGTTATAGCTCCTTCTGATTGAGGTGTAGAGATGACACCGTAAGTTTAGAACAGCATCTCACAAGGAGTGGAATTCCTTCATTTTGTGTTTGCCAAACAAGAACATTTTGATAAATAAACAATATATAAGGATTGCTGTATACTGTCTTTATCTATGAGAATGGGTCTTTTCATTGAGACAGGTGCTGAGTTTTTTATCAGATTGTGGGGTGGGCATTAATAAGCCTTTCTAATTTCTTTGATAGAGTTATTAAAATGCTTCACTTTTGTAAGGCTGTTTTAGGCTTAAGTCTAATTGACATAGACAACCACTTTCAAGAATAAAATTAGGGCTTCCCTGGTGGTGCAGTGGTTGAGAGTCCGCCTGTCGATGCAGGGGACACGGGTTCATGCCCCGGTCCAGGAAGATCCCACGTGCTGCGGAGCGACTGGGCCCGTGAGCCATGGCTGCTGAGCCTGCGCGTCCAGAGCCTGTGCTCCGCAACGGGAGAGGCCGCAGCGGTGGGAGGCCCACGTACTGCAAAAAAAAAAAAAAAAAAAAGAAAGAAATCAAGAGTAAAATTAACTTTGGGTCCCACAACAAGCAAGATTTAGAGTTACATGTATAACTCAGCATGATCAAAGTTTCCGAGTGGCTGATAAATACAGGAATTCATGGCACTTGACCTTCTGCTCTGGGGCATTTGACTGGAGAGTCAGAAGTGGTCCTACCTCATTTGGGAACTGAGAAGAAAATACCTTTTCTGAGCCTCGGTTTCACATCAATATGGCATTCATTCAGCAGACATTGATGGGGCGTGTCCTGTGTGTCAAGTGCTGGGGAACCAGTGGAGGATCAAGGCTTTCTCCCAGGGATGTGACATTCTGGGAATTCCAGTTGTGGGCATGATACTGTTGCAGGGGTTTTGTGTACCCAAGGCATTAGACCTACAACAGCTCCTTGGTCACTCATAATCACTAATGTTATTATGATTAATACCTAGAATTCTCAACCACTGAATTAATAACCTGAGAATATTTTTGAAAGTGGAACAACATTTCAAAGAGGCAACAATCAGACATTTGGAAGAAAGTATTCTTGATAACAGGGAATGGAAACATTCTTTAGACTACTATTAAAATAGGATACAAGGCTATGATGGGTTTATATAATTGTTTACTTAACTAGTCCATGCAAATTTATAAATTTTACGAGGCGGGGGCCATCTGTTCTATCTTGTCCTCCATTCTTGATGTTTTCCCCACACCACCTGTATTGAAAATCTACTATGTACTAGGAGAATATCTACTATGCCCTATTCAGGACCATGTTTCCCAGGAGCCCACAGTCCAGCAAAGAGACAGACCAGATATATAAATATTTAAAATACCCTGTGACAAATTTCATCATTTAAGTATGCAAAAGACATGGAGCTGGCAATCAGGGGTAGAAGGTTATATCTGCTTGGGGTGGAGAAGGAGGTGAAGGCAGGAAGAAAGAAGAGCCAGAGAAAGAAAATGTGAGCTGTATCCTGAAAACAGAATGGGAGGACACCTTATGGAGTTGACTTTGTTTGTTTCTATTTGTATTTAATGTTTCTAGAAGGGTCTGCAAGGACAGATGTCTGGGGTGGGTGAGTAGTTATAGAAAACAGATAAATACAAGTCATTCTCATGTTCCTATAACTACTTATTGATTCCAAAATGCTTCAAAAATGTCTCTGTCCATCCTCAGTCACACGGGGTTGGAGACAAGCATTTCCATGGTTGTGTCTAAACAGAACCCAGGGCTGAGGAAACCCAACAGGTGGGGGTGAACCCAGACATCACTCAGTTTGCCCCTCTCTTATAGAACTCATTCATCTAGTGTCTATTAAAGACTATAGGTACTATAGATTCTAGCTCTTCAAAAACTGTACAAGCTTCCCTGGTTATAACTGGCCAAACCTGCTAACATGGTGTGAATGGGCAAATCGGGGCAAGCTCTCAGTTTCCTGCACCCAACAGCCTTTGGGTATCCGAGGATTCTGAGTTCTTCTCTACCTGAAAGATTTTGCCTTAGACCCGAAAGTCCCATGAAGCGTGCCTCATTTTTATTTTTATGGACTTACTCAAGTTACATTCTTGAAGATCCCAACTAAGATGTTTTTTTCTTTCTTTTCAAATAAAGCAAATTGAAGTTAAAGCTAACCACCTGTCTCAGTTAAGTCAGGCTGCCTTGTGATTCTTGAAAAATAAAAATAAGTGAGTAAGTGCTTTTCAAAGAGATATTTTAACCTCCTGCCAACACTGTTGCCATAAAATATGTTTTTTTATTATTATTCAGACGTGAGTTTGGGGACATGATTGAGGTTTTCCTATAATCAGTAAAAATGAGGAAACAACTTAAAAATGTCTGGGCAACCTCCAAATAGAGGGGAAAAAGAGCTTTTAAAGGTGAGTGAGTTAATGTAGCACATGTTATAATAAAAACCCAACAAAAAGTAACCCTTGTAGTCCAATATCCTGGCACACAAACTCAGTCATTCTTCAGTGAGACTTTACTATCTCATTTCTAATAGAGACCCCTAATTATAACACCCAAAACATGAGGGGGTGTCAGGAAGGTATGAATAATTATCTAGTGCCATAGTCGCAAGGGGGTGGAATGAAGTCTGGGCCCCATCATGGGCTTTTTCCAGCCCTTAAAGAGTCTTTCGATTTACAATGTGTGACATTGAAAAAAAAAAGCTTGTCACTAAATGTGAAAAGTGAGGTAGCAAAGAACAAAACTTTCAAATGCATTGAAAGCAGCCTTTTTTCTCGAAGGCGATAGTATCTTTTGTTTTCATCACAGTTTTTATTTAAGCATCGCATTTTCAGCTGCACTCTCATTTTCCAAGCCACCAGGCAAGGTGTGAGATATATTTAAATACATCATTTGTAGCCCTTTCCTCCTTCAACTGAATGTAAAATGTGGTTAGTTTCATCAAGAGTGACTAAATCACCATGGCTCTAAGCTAATATTTTCTGACTTTGCTGTTAAGCCATTGGCTCAAAGTTTGTGGTCAAAAATATGTTTCATTAATGAAATATATTATCACAAAGAGAAAAAGCATTTGGAAATAGATTCATGTGAAGTCTATAAAGTAGTCATCAGTGGCCCCTGCTTCCAGAATTGATTTGCCCGCGTGATGTAAGGCAAGGAAAAATATTCTTGTTGCAGAATCACAGGGGTGGGAATTCTGTGTCTATGTAGCCCCCAATTCTCTTAGCAAGGGCAGAGCTGATTCATGTCTAACGAACTTCAGTCTGTTGCCAGAGAAGTTGATCAAACCAGGAATGAGCACTATTAAACAGATCAATCTAGGAGCTGTAAAGATCAGATCAAAATTAGCACCACTTTTCAATTTCCAGTTGTGTTTGTTGGCTTCCATGTGCATTATCACTGGCTGAAGTTCTCACTGATTGCAAGTCAAAGGAAAAGATGGGTCAGAGGATGTCTGGGATAGTGTGGCACATGAGAGGGAGTGCAGGGGAGCTGGAAGCCTGTTTCCCATAAACAGGGGCCAAGAAATTCCCGTCCTTCTTCCTAATGACACCAAACTTTATATTGGGGAGAAAGCCCCAGATGGAAGCGAACAATTATGCAGCAGATATCCACAGGTCTGAAACAGCCAGCTGGCCATCTGGGACAAACTCTAGAGACAGAATCCCTGGTTGAAATTAGATGTAAGGAAATGGACGTGTCTAGGAACTAGGCTCCAAAAGCCAAGGGGCCACTCAAGACCATGGTCAAGCTGGAGCAGTTATTTTGCCGGGAACAGATAAGGTCAGTGATTTGTTACCAGAAAAGCATCAGCTGGAAGCCAGGTCTCTATTCTATGATTAACATTCACATCGAAATTTTAAAAATATCAATTTCTAACCAACATCTCACCTTGAGTGGCAAAATGCGGAATTTATTCACTTTTATATTTTCATCTAGATGTGTGGATAGGGTTAAGCAAATGATATCTAATCATTTTTCCCCCAACAGTTACATTTTTCTACATTGGGGAAGCTGCTGTGAGTATAATAATCAAATTAAAATTTTATGCACACACTCAACTCAGTAGTGAATCGAATGTTCCAGTGGGCCCATATTTCACTAGAAATCTTTCAACTGCTAAATGAATTATTTGTTTTCTTTAACACATACGTCTAGTAAGAAAGTACACTGATCAAAATCCTTGTTTTACTGTTATGAAAAGAGGTTACGGTTTCCCACATCAAAGAAATGAAACTTGCTTCATAAGCAGGAAAGGCTTCATATTTTGAAGAGTCGAGGTCTCAGTGATGGATAAACCAGGCAGCTGAGGGTCAGCCTCTGCTGGTGTATTTTATACCTCATGTGTCCATCTGCTCTCATTGCTCTTCTTAATCTGGCTGAGATGAAAATACGTATATTGGAAGTACTTTCCTTCCAATGTCATTGTATTTTAGAGAGAATTACTGATCCTAAAGTTCTAAAGTTAAAAAAGCAACAGCCAGAAAATAAGATCAGTTTCTTAATTCTCCCCCTCCCCCAAATGCTAACACAGTCGTGTTTTCTTGGATAATTCAACTGTAGAGACTATTTCTAAGGAGCTAAATTTTCTGAGAAACAATCTTTCTCTTCAAACAGAGGCAGTTTTGAACGAGATGTATAGAATTTTGTACAAGCTGGCAAAGAATCTTAAAAAAATTAATCATCACCCTGCAGTTCTGTATTTCTTTTGGGGGTATTTTATCCCTTCATAATTCAAGGCTTAAAGGAGTTTTTGAACACCAACTTGGGAAAAACACCATTAGTCTAACTCTAATGTAGAACTTTTAAGTTATGCCAAATTTGAGGCCTAAATGTTTAATTTCCATGCTTCCTGGTTGTAAGCCAGACAGAGTCCCAATATTCACTTAATATGCTTCCTTATGGTTTAATGTGTAGTAATTTTAGGATTTTCGAAAATTTATGTCCCTGAAAAAAAATGTGCTCCACTGGTATTTCTGGGGAAGAAAAAAGGTTTAAGAGCAAACTTACCAATTAGAATTATGAAGCTCCTTAGTATAATTTGAAGAAAAAAGTATGAAATATTCCACATGAAATTTTTGTTTTACCTATACCTCATCCCAAAAATTGAACAAAGGAATTAATAGTAAAGCTATAAATGTGAAATCATATTCAGAATAAAAAGATACGATAGGCAAATAAGGAAGTCTAGACTGTGTTTAGGATGGAATGCAGCATTATCTTCTTTTGGAGATTTCAATGCTGAGTAAAAGGAGAGAGCTTCTCCGGGCCTCACCTGCCCAAGTATGGGTCTATCTGTGAGAATCAGTGTGGTGTCAGGACAGGTAACCAGCCAGGGCCCCGGGTCCATTGCTAGCAGCCTGCTTTTCTCACAGTACAATGGAGGAGAAGGCAGGGCTGCGTGCACCTGGCACCTGGGGGGCACTCGTAAAATATCCCCATCGCGCTCTGCCTACCACGAGCTGATGATACGACAGAGATGGCCCTATGAAGGGAAGAAGAAATAAGTGCTCAGGCCATCAGATTTTCAAGTGGCACTGTAAGTTGAAATTTGCAACATTTTATGTAGGGAATTACTTTTTAGTATCCTCCAAATTGTTGCATATTAAATTAAGGGGGGAAATGGACACTCTAACAAATAAATACATATATACATATTTAAAAAAATAGGTAGGGAAATGAGAGTTAAATATCAGGCAAATAAACACAGTTGGGGGTTAGATTTAGCGGTGGAAATTGTGTTTCATCACAACGTGAAAGGACTCTTCCTGGTCCACAAGCCTCTCCCCTCCTCAACCAGAACTGTGTCACTAGAAATGCATTTCTTTGATATTGCCAGGCCCACTCTTCCTCTTCAGTGTAGATAGCCCTGGGAGTCATATGTCAATTATGAAAGCACTTGAGATCTGCTGTGAGTCCCTCTCCCAGGCTCCCTTTTCCCCTGTCCAAGAGTGGCATCCATACCTTGATTGAGAGTGCCAGGTGATGGACAGGAAAAGGGGGGAAGGGCTGGAGCTCCAGGTGACACCTGCTGAGCAAAGGCACCCAAGGAGTAGGCTTATGGGTACGGTGACTGGCAGGAACATTATTTTCTCCTGAAAAAAGGTGTATGATATGGCAGTGGTTCCCAAAGGTCATCTGTTGGATACCAGCAGCATTAGACTCACCTGGGGGCATTGTCAGCTATGCAGATTCTTGGGTGACACCCAGGCAGGTTGAGCTGGAGTCCCTAGAAGGGGGTCCAGCCCTCTGTTTGAATAAGCCCTCCAGGTGGTTCTGAGAGCAACGTGGAGGGGGGGAATCTCTGTGACAGCCAGGTTTCCTAATACGAACTACCTCTCTCCCCAGGTCTCCTCAATGAACATCTCTGGGGAAATGGCTCTAAAACTTGTCATTTTAATTGGTGCCTAGGTGATTGTTCTAATCAGGGGATCCTGAGGGCAGCTCACACCATCCACAATGAAGAGCAAATTCCATGGGCAATGTGGAGAGTCTGTGACTAGTTTATTATTAATCCTCATCTCCACATCCTTCATGGTCCTCTTTCACATCTCTTATTTTATAATTCTTCCTCCTTCAAGAGTTTCTATTAATTAAATATAAAGAAATGAAATTCTCCCTCTAGAATTATCTGCATCTATTAAAAATGAAATAGTTTTGTCAAATCCTTGAATCATAAAACAATTCCAAATTCAACGATACTTTTCATAAGAAAGTGACTGCTCCTTCTTCTAACTGTATATATAAACAGGCTGAGGGCAGTTGTGGAGAAAAACGATTCTTTGTATAGAAAATGTTACTGCAAGGGCAGCTTCAAATTGAAGACCCATTTATATGCAGATCATCCTTCCATATGTATCTCCTGCCCTGAGCTCTCTTATGAAGGTCAGATCTAGAATCCTGACATCGTGTCCTGTTCAGCTCAAAGCCCTGTTGTCAGTCCCCACGTTAAATTCTACACTGTGATTGTCCACCATCAAGTCTTGGTCTCTCCCTAGTCCTCTAGATCAAAGATGCCAACTTTTGACCCCACCACAAAGGACAGATTTCCCTGAATCTTCTCTCTGGTCTCCTTCTTCCACAATTCTGTGTCCAATTGGCCTTTTTTATATCTTCTTCTAGAATATCACTCTTTCCAGTTGGTTTTCCATTAGGTGACTCTCCATTGCTTCATCTACCAGATGAGCTCAAACTTCACCTCTTTCCTTGCCCTCCTTATTTACAGGACAGAGTGATGTGCTCAAGGGCATCCTGTAGGAGAGCCAGGGTTTGCATGTGGTACTGCCTGGGAAACTCTGCTCAGACCCTGAGCACCTCCAGCCAATGCCAAAGGCCAGTTGTATCCACTGTGTGATCAGGGCCCTGGATGGGGGGAGCAACCATCATCCTACCAAGTGTTAGCATTTGTCCTGGGGCCCTAAGAGTTTTATCACTGGTCCTCACAACAATGTTTAAATTAGATTTTATATTTTACATGTAAAAGTAATGTTATGGTCTGAAAGTTTGTGTCCCTCCAAAATTTATCTGTTGAAATTTTAACCTCTAAATATGCTGGTATGAGAATGTGGGGCCTTTGGGAGGTGATTTAGGTCATGAGCACAGAGCCCCCATGATGGGATTAGTGCCCTTATATAAGTAAGAGACCCCAGAGATCTCCCCTGCCCCTTCTGCCATGTGAGGACACAGAAGATGCAGTCTATAATAAACCAAGAAGAGGGCCCTCACTGGACCATGCGGTGCTGTGCTCTTGGAATTCCCAGTCTTTAGAACTGTGAGAAGTAAATTTCTACTGTTTATAAGCTACCCAGACTGTGGTATTTTGTTATAGCAGTCTGACTAGACTAAGAGAAGTATCATGTGGAAACTCAGCATTTTAGAGCAAACCATGATTTAGAAGATCATTTCTCTATTGAGCTGTGCTTTAATTGACCTGGGGAATATTCTAAAAATATACATTCCCAGGATCCACCCCATACTCAAAATGAATTCCAGGGGAAAGAGGTCTATCACTGAACTCAAAGAAGGCATGTGCTGTGCCAGATGAAACGGATGTTCCCACCCACAGGGAAACGCCCGTCTATTCATCCACGATGCTAGTAGGGGTCATGACTCATTACCATGGTCCACCTCCTCATCCACAACTGCATATGGTTTCAATCATATTTCTGTGTATGTTTGTTGATTTGGGGACTTTAGGGAGAGCTCTTAACCCACACCATTGCCTTCAGATGGAAACTGTGCTTTCACGGTCTGTATTCTACCTCTCTTTTCTCTGTTTTCCTTTCCTCAGCTGGATATAAATTTCTAGTTCTTTCAGAGACTTTTCTGCCTACAAACATTCTGAGGTACACAGCTGAGCTAGTGCGATCCATCAACATGGCCACCACCCAGCACATGGGTTATGCCGTCATGGGCAGTGCTGGCCTTACAAGGGCTCCTTGTTGATGGGACCTGGAAACTTACCACTGCACTCCCAGAAAGGACAGAGAGCAAAGGTGTCCAAAGTGATAAGGAGGAATGTTTTATAATGACAATGGAAGTGATTCACAACTGAGGTTGCCAGCACATCCTTTCTCCCTGTGGAATGTATATGGTCATTCACATCCATCCACGGACCACTTGTACAGCATCTGCTGAACTGGAGTAAGAAACCTTGATTGTAGTCTTGACTTTGTTGGTAATGAGTTGTGTCACCTTAGTCAACTAACTTTCCTTCTCAAATCCATTCTCTTGATCCCAAAGTACTCACTTTCCCATCTGAAAAATACCTTCTCCCACCTCAATTCTGAGAATTACCTCAGACACGCATCCATCATGAGTGCACTGAGATTCTCTGGTTTTCATTCTTTACTGGAAAGACTCAGCATCAGGCATCACTCTCGGGCACCGTCTGCATCTCTTCGGGATGTGTATTTCTAAGGCAGTCTACTACTTCACCATCATTTATTTCTTCTCTGCCAGTATTAACTGGAGAACACTGTGCTGGATTCTAAAATCAATGCAATGGCTGCAACAAAGGAAGAGTAATTATATCTAGTTGATAAACATGTTGTCTACAGCCTCATGATTTTCAGTGATCATATATGTATAATCATACACATATGCATCTTTATATGCAACAATTGCTAGAACTGGAATTTTTTCAAGTTATATAAATTCTCTATTTTAGCTCACATTTCTTGAGGGCTTGGGGGAGAGGAAAAAGGGAAACAGACTGGGTTGTGTGCAGAAGACACAACCTTGGATGACTCATTTAATTCTAGATGGTAGATGGTAGGTAAGAAGGTTACAGATGAAGAAACAGAGATTCTGGGAAATGCATGGAAATGCCCTAACACCCACACAGCAGAGATGGGGTAGAAGCTCAGGTCTGTTCAGTTAATGTAGGGCACAACCTGTGGGTTTCTCTCCCCACTGAGCATCCTACCTCTGTACAGCCCAGGCGATTTCTCTGTGAGGTCCAAGTTACGTTCGAGACATTTATGTATACTTTTCATCCAAATTCTATTTTTAATTATATAGCATAATTTTAAAAACACTCTTAAATGAAAACTATTAGGAATATTTCAAAATTATGAATTCAGTTGGGAAAAAATGAATAAAAATAACATGAATTATAGAGCACTTTAAAAATGAAGGCAAATGTCATATGTCACTTATATGTGGAAATTAAAAAACGATACAAATGACCTTATTTACAAAACAGAAACAGACTCACAGACATAGAAAATAAATTTATGGTTATTAAAGGGGAAGTGTGGGAGGGAAAAATTAGGAGTTTGGGGTTAATATATATACACTACTATATATAAAATAGATAATCGACAAGGACCCACTGTATAGCAGGGGGAACTATATTCAGTATCTTGTGATAACCTACAATGGAAAATAACCTGAAAAGCTATATATATATATATATGAATCACTTTGCTATACACCTAAAACTAACAGCATTGTAAATCAACTATACCTCAATTAAAAAAAAAAAGGTTCTTAAGTGGAGGGATAAATATTTCTTAGGGGATCTTGGTGACTGTCTAACCACTTCCTTTTGAGATCCTTTGAATTGAACCAGAGTTTGTCATGTATTAAACTTAACCATCAACTGTGGTCGCTCAAGCATGGCAATGGCTTCTCATCACACACATTAGTCTGGATAAGAAGGGGGATTTCTGAATTTGCCTCAGGTTTTGGACAGTGACTTGTCCCCTTCAAGCCATTGTTTCCTCATGAAGCTGTAAATAAACAACATTATTAATTTCACTGGAAAAAAAAATGTGTCCACTAAATTTAGAAAAGTCATTCAATTGAAATTTAATGAAAAAAATATATTGTTAAGTCAGGAAACTCAGATGGGCTAACTATTTAATGTGTTTCCAGAGGCTAATAAACCACATTGCCTTTATAAATGTTTCAGCGCTGCGAAAATGGATGATAGTTGAACCTTTCAAAACATTTCAGTTATTATCAAATATCTCAATTACTACCTTCAAGGATGTAGTTGTTTCAAAGGAAACACTGTAGCATCTTAGTGCCACTCCTTGGTGTGCAAACCCACGCCATCCACTGAGATTGTGAGTGCAGGCACATGACCATGGGGAAGGGCAGTCTCTGGCATTTCTCCACATAGAGTAGGGTTTGGGGACAGACAACTCCGGGCTGTGATCTGGAGCTAAGTTATGCTAGCCTGAGCAGCCCCTACTAGGTTCTTCCATAGCACCTCAGATGACCCCTCTCCAGCCTTCGGCGGGACTGGCAGTGGCTTTTCCCTTGTCTCATTTTTCCTTCTTGGGCATAAGCTCCTACAGGGCAGGTGTGGTACGGTTGCACATTTACCAGCACTTGGCAGAGAGAGTGCCCGTAATAGGTGCCCACGACATCTGATGCAGTTCGTCACACTACAGGAGAGGTACTCTCCTTGTATTTATGGAGTGAATACCCAGAGAAACAGCCTCAGGGAAATAACTGAACACATTCACAAGGACATCAGAAAAAATATGTGCCTAGCAGCATTGTTGATGAGAGTAAAATACGGAAACATTTTAAATGTTCGAATTTATGAGATTGTATAAATAAATTATGGTTTCTCTCTACAGTGAAATGCTCTGTCATTATTATGAATTCTGAGGTAGCTCTATTTGCAGTGGCACTGAACAATGTTAATGACTTGTTAAGTAAAAAAAGAAACAGGTTCTATATGGTACAATTCCATTTTTATTAAAAGTCTATTTACATGTGTACATATGCCAAGGGAAGGATATGCATCAAAGCTTTAATTCAGTGTTTTTCTCTGAGTGGTAGAATTATAGATGTTATTTGTTCCATTTTCTCTTTTTGCCCATGTGTGTTTTAGATGTCTTCTATAAATATATGGGCTGATGGAGTAATATGAAAAATATTAACAGCAACATCAGGGAGATGAAGCAAAAATAAGAAATAAACAATATGTATGAGACCCCGTGGACACATGGTACCTTATCATAAAAAACTGTTTATGAGCTAAATTGTGCTCAAATTCAGATATTGCTCACTGAATCAAATTCAGATATTGAAGTCTTATTCCCCAGTACTTCAAAATGTGAATGTGTTTGGTGATAAGGTCTTTAAAGAGGTAGTTAAGATAAAATAAGGTCATTTGGGTGGATGCAAATCCAATATGACTGATGTCCATATAAGAAGAGATTAGGACACAGACCCACACAGAACGAAGACCATGGGAAGACACAGAGAGGAGACAGCCATCTACAAGTCAAAGAGAAGGGCCTTAGAGGAAACTAACCCTGTTAACACCTTGATGTGGGACTTCCAGGCTCCAGAACTGTGAAAACAATTTTCGGCTCCTTAAGACACTCACTGGTTGGTGCATTGTTACAGCAGCTAGAGCAAACTCATACAGGTCTGCCCTCCTGAACATCAGTAACGGTTCTATACTAGACATAGACCTTTACACATTTCATCCCACTTTGTAATCACATCAATATTTTGAAGTTTATTATTAATTTCATTTTACAGATAAGGACACTGAGGTATTCAGAGGCAAAGTCAACATGACTACTGCCTTCACTCACGAGGGCCAAAACCTTGGACTTTCTTACCTGCATCTCCCAACTCTCGCAGATAGCTCCTGCCTGTACACCATGCTTACGTGGAGGTTTCTTCCCCAACAAATTAATTTCTGATATCCCAACCCCGCTAATGATATTGTTGGCTTTAATACATTATTTCTTGACTTTCAAAGTTTTTATGTTAAGCTCTTTTTTATTCCACCTAATTAAGCTATTTGTACCTCCTCAAGACATCCAGGAGAAAACTTAATTATAGGATTTCATTTCAGGCACCTTGGCAGTGTAATATTAAAAGTGCTTAGGAGGACTTTTCGAGGACATTAAAATAATAGTGTGTAAGCAGATTAAGGACAAGCCAAATGGAGTCTTACTTGGAATTGTTTTTTTTTTTTTTTTTCCCATAGGTTGTCATTTACTTGTGACCCTATTATCAAGCTACTCTGATAATATAGAAGATCACACTGGTTTCCAATAAAATATAGTTAGCTATTTATTAGGGAAAATTCAGTGCAGCTATAGATTTTACTGTCTACAGTCCCCAGCAGTAGGAAATTTCCAACAGACAGTCAGGATTGTCTTTATAAAGCTGTGTCCTAGAAATGTGATTTGTCAGAGTCAGGAGTCTGTTTCCAGACCTTAAGTAAAATGACGCTCGTGTGTATTCCAGAAACATAGTAAAAGCTATCAAGATCAGAACTGCATCCTAACTTTTATTGTGTGGGTTGCCAAAGGCCACCAGGTTTTGATTGTGCAGAAACAATATGGCAACAATGTTCTTGCAATTGGGGCTCCCATGACAAGCCTCCTAATTTATAAGCATGGGGAGATTGGTGCCATTGTAGCTCTTTGGCTCATAATAGGTGTGCTGATCTTCCTGCTTCGAGGCAGGTCGCCTCATATTGTGCGGCAGACTAGCGCTAAGCAGACAGAGCAAAGGTGCTGTGCTGAGCCATCATTTAAAAGATTCTGACATGAAGAAAGTGTTATGATGTTTAACTTATAGGGCATCCAAATGTCATAGACCCCAGCAAGTTCCTATTAGCAATAACTCAGGTCCTCTGAAGGGATTTGACATTCAAAACTGATGAGCACTGGTCCCCGGGGTCTGCTCCGACCTAGCCTCACCCAGGCCACTCGGTAACCTGAGCGGCCCAGGGGTCAAACCCTGAGAGCACTTTTCAATTTAAAGAGCGGCTTCTCCCCGGCTGCCAGGGCTCTGACTCGGCACAATAAATTTCCCAAAGAGCATAAAGAGCCATCTAGTGTATATCAAATCAATATCACTGTGGCTTGCAGTGCTATCTGAGGCTACAGTTCACAAAATAAACTAGGCCAGAGGCTGGATTTCTGCCCTTGGCAATCAATCAGGCTCCCGGGTCATGGATTTTAGTGTAAATTAACACAGCAGAAACCATCATGCTCTCCAGATGATGATATAATACAGGATTTGCTTTTTTTCTTTTACTTTTTTTTTTTTTTCCTAAACCCCATTTCATTGCTTCTGCTCAGAGGTGATGTTACACTGAAAAGAAATAACAAGAAGTAGTGATTAGGGAGGTGGTGGAAATCGTAAAGTAAAACATTACTATTCTCCTGACAAATATACAGAAAAGCACATTGAATTAGGTAAAGAGTTACTAAGCACGAGAAAAGGATACAATTGCATTAGAAACTATTCCACAGGACTTTTCTAAATTGACCTCATCAAGTAGATGGTACTAATTGTATCAGATATGTGAGTAATGTAAAGATGCAATGTTGGATATTTTGTTATAGAATGTTCTTCCCAGTTTTCAGCATGACCCTGTCTCTGTGAAGGACCCAATGACTGTCTCCTTGAAACACCTTATAAATAAGGCACAGGGCATACCCACCACCTGCCATAGTCTCTCAGCTTGGGAATCATGTGCTATTTACCATCACTCCTTATTTGTTGAGAAAGAGTAAGTCATCTTATCTTCTAGTGAAAGGCACCCTAAGTATCTCCAAAGAATAATTTATAACGTACATTTGTATTTGAAGACCCAACAATAGAAATAATTTTTAGAGCAAAACCTGCAGGGTCTAGAAAACTGTGCAAATATAATGAGTTGGTTTTGAGAGAGAAGACTCTGGATTTTATTTATTTTAAAAGAATAAAACAAACTATCACACACCCCGCCATCCTTCCTAGAGCATTATACAGTCTGTCAAATCAAATTGCATATATACAGGGTGATGCACAGTTTATTTTTTCCTATAGCTTAGAGTACATACTTTCTGGGTCAATATCAAAATAGGGTCCACATATTTGAATGAATATTTTTTTAAATTAACACATTTTGTAACTTACAAAAATGCACACTAGTGGACATGATGATGCTTCTTTTGATATCCTACAGAAGAGAGACCTTCTTTGCCTCCACAGATGAGTAACTGCATTATATCCAGACAACTGAGTTACTGGTACAGCTGTTGAGACTGGCTCAGGCTCCACTTTCTCAAGAAGAAGTGCCGAGGGATAACTACTGTCCTCGATTATCTCAAGGGGTCTTTTTGACCATCTAGTGAAATAGTTTGTGAAGGAGAACATGGAAAGATTCTAAAACATGAGTTTCATGTAGGATATCATTATAATTATTTTCAAGTATAGGCTCACACTTCTGTCAGTTCTACTGCTTCCTTAGGAGTGTAATTAAAACCTACCTATGGCCTTAAATAAAAAAGTGAATATATTTTTTAAAACATTTTTGGCACATGGTAGCAATTTGTCTGAGATTGTCCTGGACTGAAGCCTATTTCTAAGACAAAATAACATTTAGCTGGAAATTCTTAAGGCTTTTTTAAAACAAAGAGAATAATCATCATCTTCACCATCATCATCATGATCATCAGTGAAACAGAACAAAACAATTACAACTACACAACAAACATAGTGCCATTGGGAAGCATTAGGTGTTGGAATAAAGTGCAATAAAGAGAGAAGACCATTTCTGTTTACAGCTGTCCATCAATATGTTGAGAAGAGACTCACTCTGTTCCATCCCATCAGCTTTGGCGTTCACAATGAGAGCCGTGGACATCAGTTTGTGACCATATTTAACCTCTGTTGTGCTGTTTGTTTAGCCTATTTCTGAGCTACAGGGTCATGGAAAAAGACACATGTTACAAGAGACCACACTCTGATAAGCTCCAATTGAAAACTGAGTTCTGCAAATAATGTGTTGAGCAGCTTAATTTTGGTAAGAGAGACACATATGGGTGAGCTTAAGTTCCAGAATAGCCCAAGAACCATGTCAACATGAACCGGATTTCGTTAAAACAGAAAGACTTAATGACAAGAATTCTAAGAAACTCACTAAGAAAAAAAGAAATTATGGTGCAAAATTCATAATTACAGCGATCTCTCTTTAACTCACCTGAGTCAAGAAGCAAAGATTGGACTCAATTCCAAGTTAGGTGCTGGCACAGAGCAAGATTAAAATTAAATAAAGCATGGCAACAATCATTGTCTTCAATTTCCGAGGTTCATTAGAGCTGGGTCCTTTAGGTATTGGACATGCCCATGAAGATGAGCTGTGAAGAGAGATGTGATGTCTTTAGTTTATTCCTCTCAACTTCTTAGGCATGAGATGTATCTTGAGACCAAGAGCAATGGGATTGCCACCAACACTCACTGTCTCGGTTGGGCATTGTTAACACTGCTGCTGCCTGAGGAAACAAAGAGAGTACAGAAGTTCTTTTGATGCACCTCTAAAATTGTGGGTTCTGACTATCTATTCAGCATCCTAACCAAATATCTGACTTGACTGATTGGTTTTAACTCAGTTGACTGACCATAATGGTGATTTTGGCACTGTGAAGACATAGCTTCAGTGGAAAATGCCAGCTGAATGAATTCTCTGACTGTAAAATGTAGATCGTACAACTGGTACAATGTAGACCATACAATTGGCTGATTGATGGGGAAGAAGTATATTTTCATTTTTCTAACAGCAATTTTGGAATTAGGTAAGCTAAATGATAATACTCTTAAGCATCCCAGGGAAAGCCATTAGAGCTGGGCCAGTAACTGTCAGAAAAAATATCAAAAGAAGAATTGTGTCAAACACAGGGTCTGTTTTACAACCAGAATTCTAAAAGTTCCTTGGAATTGATTTTTCTATCCATATGGCACATGCCATGCAGAAGATGCCTAGTAATCTCTGTGAGATTTCTAGAGTTTGTAAAAACAGTAGCATAAAAGCTACTGTAACGTGCAGGAGGTGGCCATCAAGCCAGATCAGGGACACACTTTGTACAATCAACTGAGTGACTAAGAAGTGGAGAGAGGTAGAAAAGGTGGTCCTGAGGGTCACAGAGTCAGGAGCCACTGAGGAACAGGGCAGAGTCCTACAAATAGTCAGCCACTGGAAATACAAGAGAAGTGACGCAAAGACCCAAGGTCAGCAGGGGGATTCATAGGAAACGAGGAATCAAGGTAGGGTCAAGAAAGGGAGGATGACCCTCAACATTCCAACAGCTTTCCAGACCTAAACACCTGAAACCATCCTTGAGTCTATGTTTTCTTTCACATTCCACATGCAGGGCTTCAAGAAATCTTTTTGGCCCTACCTTTAAAATGTAAGTGGAACCCACCAGTTGCTGTCCACCTCCACTGCTATGATGCCGGTCTGAGCCTCCATTGCACTTCACCTGCATCATTCTACTATTCCTCTATGTGATCTCCTGGCTTCTGCCCTTGTTCTTTGAGAGGTTATTCTCAAGGTGGTACCCAGCGTGAGCCGATTAAAATGTAAGTCAGACTGTGTTTTGCCTTTGTTCAGACTCTGCAAGGGCTTTCCCCTGGTTTCCCTGCAATGGGCTCCATGCCTTAACTTCTGCTACCTTCCCCAGCTCACAACGTCCTAGCAACATTGTCCTCCTTGCAGTTCTTTAAATGTAACACATACAGTTACATCAGTTCCTTTCCCTGCACTGTACAGTGGACATTCCCTCCATGGGGATTCTTCTGTCCTAGGGAGCTTGGTGGTGAACTCCTTCACCTCCTTCAAGTCCCACTTTCTCTTAAAATTGCAAGCACATTTCTGCCCAGCTCCCCAGGCACTCCTGGGCTCCAATTCTTCACAACATTTACACCTTCTAGTGACATAGAGCATTTGCCTATTTATCACATTACTGTTAGATGGTCTGAACTCTCCAGGAGATGCAAAGTCACTGAGGGCAGACATCTTTTTCTGCTCTGTTCACTGATTCATCCCAAAGGTTTTCAGTGATGTCTGCCATATGGTAGGGTCTCAAAAATATTTGCAAGATGGAAAAAAAAAGCAATGCATAATTGGCAAAGATTCTTTAAAAAACAAGAGAGAGGCAGCCTGCTGTCTCAGAGAATGCTGCCTTCACTTTACTCTTAGTCCTAATGGGATATCAGCTGACTCTGTGTCCTGAAGGTAATAAAAGTCAAACATAGCAGACTCTTATCTGAGTAGGAGATTGTGGAGCAAACACAGAAATCCGATGGAGAAATGAAGCCAGCATCTCTTCATTTATTCACAGATGCACAGTGCAGGATGGGGCACTGTGTGGCTGGAGACTGGGCTTTGTCTTCCAACTTCTTATTTTAATCTTAGAATAACTTGAGATCAAATGGATCATCTGGGTCATTGTTAAGGTATATGTGTGCTTGCCTGTGTGTCTGCCCATTAAAATATTTATATTTTGAGATAAAGCAAAGATATCGTAGAAAGATATAAAGAGTCTCAACAAATTGGTCATTAAGATTTTCATCAAAAAGCGTTCAGGTTAATGTTAGGTTAATATATCATTCTGTTTACCACTTTGTTTCAAATCTTCTAGTTGGAAAACATATCATGATAAAGAGATTTGTCAGGAAGCCTTCTATTTTATTAAATATTTGTGCAGAAAAATCACCACCTCCAATTCATGACGATCTTTATATGTAAAGTACTGACCATGTTCCCAGGCAGAATTCCAACAATAAGATGAAAGTTGCAAGTTTAAGCACATCAGCCTTTTATTTTAATTATGCTAAATATCAATTTCAATGACTTTTAACGTATCCATTCATTTGTTTTAGATATCATGAAGGAAAAAATAAATCTCATTTAGAGGTATGTTTTTAATCTGGGAGAAATACACAGCAATCCAGATAGGTACAGGGTGTGGATAAAGCAGCCAAGAGATACTTTATTACATGAAATGATGCTACCACCTGGGTTTAGTTGATTTGTTTTTCCACAAAATGTCATAGTTTCTAAATTTCTTCCTAGAAAATATTTACATTTTCACTTAATATAATTAGGTAATCACTGAGCTGAAACATTACATAGGTTGGTTTTCATTATAATTTCTGCATAATGCCACGCACATTTTCTAGGTAGTAATTAGATGCATTAAGGATGAATGATTCCTTCGGGGCTTATTCTAGAGATTTTTCTTCCAAATTTGTGTCAAAGGTCACCCAGGGTAGAGAACAATAACTGTCACTAAGAAGACTGCAGATAAAAGCTTCTGAAATGAATCAATGGCCGTTGACCCAAAACTTGGACATTTAAATTATCCAAGCCATCAGACGCTGTACCCCAGAGCTATACCTGAAGCAGAATACTGATAGGGCAGGCTTTGAGAAAAGAAAATGAGGAGATAGTTTTAAAATAAAAGTAAGTTTGGACAAAACAAGTGTATAATTGATACCAGAGATAAAGGATTATGAACCTAATTTCAATAAGAAGGTGGAGGTTATCAAAGTGTTTATTTTCGATCAAGATTAGTTTTGGGGTGCCAGTTTTATTTAGCTGTCTTAATATTTTTGAGCCTCAGTTTGCCCTTCCCATAATGGGGTGCTGTTCTATATAATCTTTCATCCTTGGATAATCTTGGATAAAGTTTATCCACGCTAAAAGTAATCTGATATTTTGTAATATTTGTGTTGTTTTCTAATTTTTAGATTAAAAGTCTATTTAAATATATCTCAGAGCATCTTTGAATATAAAAATTTTGTTTCATATTTTGTTTTTTTTAGTTTTCTTTTTAGAAATATTTATATTTTGAATTCACTTCATGCAGTTAATGTACTTGGATAAATTTATTTTAAACTGAAATTTTTTGGTACATGAGTCCTAATTTTCTAAATAGTCTCTTCACAGTTCACTCCTTTCTCTCTTACTCACCTGTCATATAAATGCTATTTGGAACAATAGTTTAAAATAGCAATCTAAAAATAAAATGTTTTCCAAATTTAGCAACTAAAAATATAGGACAACCAGGTAAGTTTGAATTTCAGATAAACAAACACCACATTTTAGTACAAGCATGTTCCAAATACGGCACAGGGCATACTTACACTAAAAATAAATGTATTCCTCATCTAAACTTCACATTTGAATGTGAATTTCAAACTTCAGTTCCCTTCTTTAGAGAAGTAGGCATATGAAACATCTCGAACAGGTTAAATGAGAAGGTACTGAGGTAGTTTCTCGGCGCACACACTGAGCTGAATGGAAGGTGATTAACACTGAGAGCTTCAAGGCCACCCTCTCAACCCTGGAGGTGGCCTATTTCCTAGACCAGCCTCAGCTGCCTGGCCAGGTGGTCTGCTGGAGATGGCATGCTGGTTCACTTTATGTGTCAACTTGCCTGGGCCATAAGGTGTCCATATATTTGATTAAACATTGCTCTGTGTGTTTTGGTGAGGGTGCTTTTGGATGAATTTAACATTTATTGGGCTGGCCAAAAAGTTCCTTCGGTTTGTAAAATGAAAATAAAGACACGTTTTTCATTTTCACCAAGAACTTTATTGAACAACATATTCACCCTTTTGTTCCATGAAAGTAGGTGATTGTTCCATCACCTACTTTCTGCCATTTTTCCGGCAACTTCATAATTCCGTCTTCCCAAAACTTTTTATCTTTTTGAGCAAAGAACTCTTCTAGGTACATTTTACAGTCTTCTAGGGAATGGAAATTTTTTCCATTAAGAGAATTTTGTAAAGACAAATAAATAGAAATCCAAAGGTACAATGTCTGGTGAATACAGCAGATGAATCAGAACTTCCCAGTCAAGCTGTAACAGTTTTTGCCTGGTCATCATAATCTTCCATCAGTCTTGTGTCATACTGATGGAAGATTATGTGTTTCTGTTGACTAATTCCGGTTACTTTTCATCGAGTGCTGCTTTCAGTTGGTCTAATTGGGAGCAGTAGTTTTTGGAACTGATCGTTTGGTTTTCCAGAAAAAGCTCATAATAGAGGACTCCCTTCCAATCCCACCATATACACAACATCACCTTCTTTGTATGAAGATCAGCCTCTGGTGCGGTTGGTGGTGGTTCATTTCACCTGTCCCATGATCTCTTCTGGTCGACATTATTGTACAGTATCCACTTTTCATTGCCCATCACAATTTGCTTTAAAAATGGAATGTTTTTGTTATGTTTAAGTAGAGAGTCGCATGTGGAAATACTGTCAAGAAGGTTTTTTTTTTTTCACTTAACTTATGTGGAACCCAAACATCAAAGCAATTCACATAACCAAGCTGGTGCAAATGATTTTCAACACTTAATTTGGGTATTTTGAGTATGGCGGCTATCTCCCACGTGGTATAATGTTGATTGTTCTCAACTAATATCTGGATTTGATTGCTATCAACTTCAACTGGCCTACCCGACCATGGAGCATCGTCCAGTGAGAAATCTCCAGCACGAAACTCCATGAACCACTTTGGACATGTTCGATCAGTCACAGCACCTTCTCCATACACTGCACAAATCTTTTTTTTTTTTTGCATTTCAGTTGTGTTTTTACCAAATAATACAGCATAATACGCCAAAAATGTTGCTTTTTTCTTCTATCTTCAATATTAAAATGGCTGCACAAAAATTCACCAATTTTGATTTTCTTTTTTTTTTTAATTGCACGGTGATATGACAGCTGTCACAGTACAATCTAACAAAATTGTTTCAAATGAAGTTGAAGACAACTAAGTGTTACTGGAGCCATCTTATGGAAAAAAAAAACAAATGAACTTTTTGGCCCACCTAATACATTGATCGACTGAGCAGATTGCCCTCCCTACTGTAGGTGAGCCTCACCCCATTTGTCAAAGACCAGAACATCAGAATAGAACCAAATGCTCACCGTCCACCAAATTAGAGAGAATTCTTCCTGCCGGCCTGCCTTTGATCTGAGACATTGTCTTTTCCTCCCTTTGGCCTCAGACTGAAGCATCAGCTCTTCCGGGGCCTGAGTGTGCCAGCTTTCAGAGCAGAACTACACCTTTGCCTCTCTTGGGTCTCCTGCTTGCCAACTGCAGATCTTAGGATTTGTCAGCCTCAAAGAGCACATGAGGCAATATCTTATAATAAATCTCGCTGACTCTGTCTGTTTCTGTCTCTATCTCCCTCTGTCTATCTATCTCTCTCTCTCTCCATGTGCACACAGCATGGAAAGGCCATTTGGGATTGTTGTAGCAGGAAGGAAGCCATCTGAAGGCCTGGAAGAAAACCCTCACCAGAAATCAGATTGGATGGAAGTTTGATCTCAAACCTCTGGCCTCCAGAACTGTGACACAACAATTTCTGTCGATGAAAATTAATCCTTAGTCAATTTATGAAAGAAGGAGAAATTTTTATTCAAGCCAAATTCAGGATTATAACCCAGGAATAGCATCTCAGAAAACTCTGAGAACTGTTCTGCCCATTAGAAGTCCAGGCACAGTTCTATAAGGTTTTTGAGACAGAGGTTCTATACATTAAATGACATATTACTGACAGTTTACACAATCCAGAGCTAAGCATCATCGTGGCCCCTTACAAGATCAAGAAGGAATGTTGTCTTTTAAGGAGTTGTCTTGTCGGTACTAGGAGAATGCTGCTTTTTATGGTTGAGCAGGTATTTCTGCTGATGGGGGAGGTTTGTTCAAGACCTAATGCAGATACACAGTGCACAATGTGAGGAGAGAGGAGGCCAAATTTTTATGTTTAAATTGTTCTTGTCTTGTCATAAAATATGAATTTTATTTTACAGTCAGTAGGTTAAGCCCTGCAGTCTATGGTGTTTTGTTATGGCAATCTAAGACCAATACAGAAGAGACTGCTGTGGGAATCGACCGATAGACTCTAGTCTGTGAGCTGTAAAACCTTGAGCTCGCAATGCCTGGAGATCAAACATGGGCTTTGAGCGTGAATGTAGAATATCTGAAAGAGACTTCCCGGGATTCTAGACCTGTCTACACTGCTGGTAACGCTTCTTGGAGGAGAGATAATGACTCTGACATTTCTGATCCCTAATATTAGATCTGGAGGTTGGGGGGGCAACCATAAAATCAGACGCTTGGTACGGGGAGTATGTTGTATTTTCCACATTCTTCTAGAAGTAAAAATAATCTGTAACGTCTACTGGTTATATTGCTTAGCATCATCTATTTTATAAGGGAAACAACAGGTCCCTTTATTGCAGGAAATTTTATCCACTCTAGAGGCAAAAAATTAGCTGTAAGCATAGAAATGTTTATGAATTACTTGTGCAAGATTTCTGTGATCTATTTGCTGGGCTGTATCATTCTTGCTTGTAGGTAGATGTCTGGCCTCCAAAATCATGTATCTTTCTTCTGATTCTCTGCTATACATTTTTTGACAGGTAGGTGATATGTAATTTTAGACTAAATGGGAAAAGGCATTTTCTTTTTGTTTATGCTCAAGCAGCATAAGCATAAACAGTGGAGGTAACCAATTATTGTAATATGTTGGTTATTTTCATCATTTGTGGTGACGGGGCTGCTTCATAGCCATTTGAAATGACAGAAACTATCTTCAAAATATCATTTGATATATTTCAGTGCTTTGCTGACAGTGCATCTAACAGTATCTGTCTAACTTTTTAATTATATTTATTTACTTTTATAATTAAATAATGTGATTTTAGAAAATGGGTTTAGCCTTTAATTATTTGGGATGAAAAATGACAACTCTAATTACTGCGTGTCAAGGTTCTGTTATTTTTGTTTTTCTTCTTTTCTTCATTTCTTCGACAGGGAGCCCATTTCCAGTTATAGCCCATACACTTCATTTTCCTTTTACTTATTGCAGCAGGAATATTTTTAAAACCTCCACGTTGTTATAATCGCCTTGTGTCTCTGGAACCTTTTGTCTCAAAAGTAGATGTCAAAGTTCTATACTTCCTGCTGTTTATTGATAGAAAATAGTGCCCAAAAACCCCACATTGATTAATTTTCCAAATATTACCTAAAAGTCTTGATAAAGTGTTGTCATAAAACCACATTCTGTCTGTTGAAGTTTGACATATGAGGCATCTGAGGAAGGACTCTTTGTAAATTGACTATTCTTCACGTCATAGAAAGTCCTCATAGGCTGTTGGTCTCATTACCTCTGAGCTCAGAGTAAGCACCCAGCAATCCAGGGCCATCCTGTTACTTACAAAATGAGGGCTAATCACTCCTCCTACTTCATAGGGTAGTTCCTGGCCTCTCTTGCTCCAGTGCCATCAAATTGTCTAGGACTTTGGCATATTAGAAAAACAAAACAAAACAAACAAACAAGAAAAGACCCCACGAATCCGTTCTCACTGCTTTGGTCACCATGGGCTTCTGCCATGCTGGGTTTAATGAAGACAATAATTATCAAAGAACAATGATATGTGTCACCTACAGTCCAGAAAATGGCCAATCAGAGTTGACACAGTAGATTGAATATTTCAGGTCCTAAAGTCTAATGATGTTTAGCAAAGGGATAAGGAAATATGAGTTTATATCACATGGGAAGTAGAATAAAACCAAAACTGGTAAATGCTTGAGAAAATTTGTGCATTCACCACTGGTTAACATCAAGGAAATCTTTACGTAATGAGTCTTTCAAGGGCTATTCACAAATGCATAGCATGTCAGACTGGTCCCTGTGTGCAGTGCAAGAGGACAAAACACGCTGCATGATTTGTTTACATGAACTTCTAAAAACATTAAAAACACAGTGACAGACAGCAGATCAGTGGTTACCTGAGGCTGACATGGGAAAAAAAAGAGTCAACTACAAAGTAGCACAAGGGGACATTTTGGAGCATTGGAAATACTCTATATCCTGATGGGTTGTGGTGGCTAAAAATCATATATACTTGTCAAAACTCATTGTATTTTTTCCCTAAAATTGGTGGCTTTTAGTATATCTATATTATACCTCAATACCTGATTAAGGAAAAAAAAAACAGATCAAAAATTGACTAGTCAACAATAGACTTTTTTTTTTTTTTCCTACTCAGAAATGGGAAGGAAAACACATATTACATTTTGGTACCTCTTACCGATTTATCTTGAATGTATTTATTTCTTTTTTTAAAAATTTTTATCCAGTTTTATTGAGATATAATTGACATATAACATTGTATTTATTTTAGGTCTACAACATAGGGATTTGATACTCATATATATTTTGAAATGAGTAACACATGCATATATTTCTTTAAGGGAAAACTATATATATTTTTTTTTAATCAGGAAAATGCAGGAGGACAAAGAAATACAAAATTGTACTTTATGTCAGTGTTTGGAAATAGGTTCATGGCATGACTGTGTTCTCACAGTCCCAAGCTTACTTGAGAAGCTGTGTTGTTTCTCAAAGAGAAGGTAAGTCCCTCTGCAGATCTGTTCTGGAAGGAGACATGAAGCCTCACTCATGATGCCAGTGAAGTTCGGTCTAGTTGAAGGGTCTTATGCATCCCAAGCTGAAGTAGAAATATGATTCTTATGCCAGCTTTTAATGATGACTTAACACTTCCAAATAGACATTCATCTTCTTCTTTATGATGCCAATAGGCACGTGTCTTCATAAACATGAGAAGAGCTTAGCACATTTGAGGTACTCAGACCAACACAAAAGTAAAAAACATAACAAGAATGATTAGGTATTATACTGTAATTTGTAAACTTAGTGTGGTAAAAATAAAGCACCCATTTTTACACAATACTTTTAAACAGCTTATTATTATTGCTAGTACTGAGTGCAATATTTTTGGTTTGTCATATTAACTTTTAAATTTAATGTTCCCGTTACTTGGTCTGTTGAATATGTTCACATTCTCTGAATTTAAAAATGGGTATGTTAATTATGATACCATTTTTCTGGACTGAATGGTTAGTACCATGGAGATGAGTAACATTAGGTCCTAAAAAACTACCATTTCAGTTTGATGCAGAAGAAAATAATAATAATTAATAATCAGAAAGCTTTTGCTACAACCTTTGGGAGTTGGTAGGATGATTCATTCAACTTCGAATACACTTTCTGTCAAATGTTTGTTTTGATTTAAACAGTATGAGCTTCAGTGGTACCCTGGCAGTCCTGATGGTGTTTTTCCAGCAGAAAAGTTGAATAGAGAGCTCTCAACAGTCAACACTAGATTTTTACAAGATGTCACAGGAAAATGTTTTTGACTCAGTGACAAGCCCTTAGCAATGGTAATGGCTTCTAACCTCAAAGGCTGCCAGAGTTTGAGTTCACTAAAACACAAAACAAAAATGTTTATTTCACAGGGCCCCTTAGCCTTGGTGTTGGCTTAGGGATACAGTAGACCCAGGAAATGCCTACCCCTCAGTCTCTGAATCTTCACATTTATGTTGAAGCACAGCCTGCAGCCTTCAACAATCACAGCATGTTTCTTTTCATATGTTTTTGCCATAGACTTGAAACAATTAATATTTATCCTCTCTGAAATCATATACCTGTGACTTTATTTCAGGAGAAAGCAACTAATTGAAATAAGACAAAGGCACTGTTTCTACCTGAAGATAGTATGAAGGAAGAGCTATGGTAGAGGCAGAAACTGATTCATCGTTTGGGGACATCTTGATTGACAGGTCTGCCAACACTGGGATGTCTTTGAAGGTCATAAACAGCAAGAAAATATTCTAGAAAGCAATAATCCATTGGCTTCATAATGTAACATAAAAGTGTTCCGACTGAAGTGGCATGCCATCAAAAATCATTTCTAATTATTTTAAGTCATATTTAGATCAATTCATGGTAATCTCATTAACTTTCATGTTTATGTCTGAATTAGATTACTTTCATGTTTGTTTAAGCTCTTTTGCTTTTTAAAACATCTCTTTCAAAGACAAATTGAGCCTGGTTAAAATAATCAATGGCTTCTGGGGGTTCAGCATATGCAGATGCCAGACCCCAGCAAGGACTTCCTGTTTCCTTCTGGAGAAGCTGTCCCCGCAACGTGGCTGAGCCCCATTTGGCTCCCACAGGGTCCTCCCTGCCCACTCCCAGAAGCCTTAGAGGAAGAGCCCTCTGATAAAAGGGGTGTGGTCCTTCCATGGCCTGTGACTGCTGGGAGTATGTGGTCTAAAGGTCTTTTGTTTTGGGAACGACTGAGCATCCTTTTCAACTTAAAGCCTCACCCTCAGAATGTTCTCATTTTCTCTATAGAAACAGGCTCATGTGCAACTAAAATAAAAATGGTGAGAATTTGGAGACTATACCACAGCAGTAGTGCTTAAAAGGATAGGGCATTTTTAGGAATGTGCTATTACATCCAGCTCTTTTCATGTTATTTTACATTTTTCAAATTAATTAAAAAATTAAGGATACCTCCAACTTAGACTTGAATGTTAACAGAATTTCCATTATAAAGGCATCACAGAATCACAGGGAGGAAAGAATGTATTTAGTCTCTTGTTTCCTTTTTAGTAAATTTTATTGTGAACATAATGGATGGATCAGTATTAGGAGTTATACAACAATTGAACAAAAAGATGGAAAAAAAATAAACAAATAGAATAGTTGCCCAATCTTAGTTGCAGAAGGTTGGCAGTACTTGCCAGTTTTTGCACACGAGGTGAGGAGGGTGAAAATGTATGAACTCGCTGTGTAGTGCAGAAACTTTCTTTCTTATATTGCCACTCAGGATGTAGGGGAGTGGTTTTGCTTCTGTTGTTATTTGTGGGTCTTTGAGAATCTGATTACAGCTGCAAAACCTCCCAGGAGCATAAACGCTCTACTGTCAATGCCCCCTTGTTCCTGCAGTTTTCTGGGTGTGGCAGTGCTATGCCCATGCACCCAGAACCCCCTCAGGACTGAGGGACACATTCTCCAGCCCTGGGCTGTGGTCTGCTTACCTTACAGAGCTGAGTTTCTTTCCAGAAACTTTTCTAGAAGTTTACACCCCCTCCCAGGGGGCATCCCACATTCCATGACTGCTCTGGGGTACAAAGGCAACTCCTTATCTAAACTGGGGGCAACTCTGGAGAGCATCCGGGCTCCAGAGCCCCTGGGACACCTGCCGCTTCTCTTGTGACTGCCTTTCAGTGAAGCCCCTTCCTCTGCCCTACCCTTCCCTGTGTTTGTTCCTGAGTCCCCTCCCCAGTAAATCCCCAGCACTTAAACCTCAGTCAGAGTGACCCGACCTTCAACAATGTTAAGCTTTCAGGAAATCCTGAGTTCCAGGGACCTTGTATCTGGAAAGTGCAAAGACAAACTGATGCTCTTATAAATGTCATGGGCTCCATTTCTCAGAATATGGCAGCACCCAAGATGGAAACTATACTTTCAAAAATTGTGTACAAATAGTGATCAGATTTGGGGTCCTGCTTTCAAGAGCTACAAATGCCGATGTAGGGTTTCTGAACGGGAAACATATAAACTGTGTCCACAAAGGAACCATGTGAGTGTCCCCATCAGATTGCCCAGTTCTGTTATGCCTGAGGGAAGTTGGTGGTGACCACAGGGACACTCCTTGGTCTTAGCCTGTGACCCAAGGAAGGCCAGGCCCTCGATAGAACAGCGCTGCAGGAGAACACTGGTTTGGGTGGTCCCAACACTAACTAGGGGTCAGTCTGAAGAAGGTGACGCCCCAGCGTGGCTGCTGTCTGGTGGAGGTCCACAGAGGGTACATGGATTATTACTGTGCACCATGAAGTGGGTTTGGATAAGGACCACCGGTGTGTAAGGACAGACCAGCTGCCCAGGAGGGGTGTTTGCTGACAATGGGGGGTGAGAGAAAGGGAGATGCTGTCAGAGCAGGTCTCCTGGTGGAGGCCAGAGTGGAGCTGATGTCTGAAGACAAGCTCCCTTTGTGGGGAGGCCATACCACATGAAGGACTGCTTCATAAGACCCAGGTATGTCCCGAAAGGGGAGAGATCAGGAAGCGGGAGTGGGTGAGCAGTGAACTTGTTTTTCAGGAATCTGACTTGGCCCCGTGCACAAGGCCCTGGGAACACACACAGGGCCGTGAAGAGGATGAGGCTTCTACCTAGAGATGGTAAAGGTCTGGAGGGACAGGGCAGCAGCACAGATGCATCGTCCCAGTGGGGGTGGGGCAGTGGTGCCAGGGTGGAGGCCAGCACCTGACCACAGGCTCCAGGGGGTGCCCTTCCGAGGAGGTATGCCGGACCAGCACCCTTCTTGGCTCTTCCTTACACGGGTCCATTTACCAGCCCTGCAAAGCTCTCAAGAAAGTGTGATTATTATCTCCACTCTGCAGTTGGGAAAGTAAGTCAAGGAAAGGGCAGGTAAGAAGCCCAAAGCCACACGCCTGGCAAATCCTGAGGCCTGGATGTCTGGACCAGGCCAGCCCCCTCGCCCCTGGTCTACATGAACCCCGGTGAGAAGAGGAGGGCAGCCTTGGGAAATTGGAATGGATATCTCTCTTTGGAAGCTGGGGATCTGAGAGCCTCCAGGAATTAGCTCAGAGATGCAGAATTCTTCACAGTCCTGGAAGGTAAACCCTCAGACCTGAGCTGAGGCCAGATTCTCTATGGGAGCCTTCAAGGAAGGGGCCTGCTCTGGCTCAGACCCTCACACAAGGCCCTGGCCTCTCGGCCAAGGAGGGAGACACTCAGGGGCTGGGCGGTGGCAGCTGGCACGTCCCAGGACCTGACACCATTCCTAGTCTGTCCCAGAAGCTGCAGCTCTGAGTCTGCAGGTGCGAGCTTGGTTCCCGGGTCCACAAAGAGCTCCTGAAGTTGAGGCGGACACTGGCCCTAGCACAGCCCCTGCTGCCTACTGGAATTAGTCTTTCCTGAGTAAAATGCCACTCACAACCCTGCAAGGGCCCCAATCCAGGGTCAAAGGAGGCCATGCTCAGAGGACAAGCACTCTGATGTCAGAGCCAAGGTCACTGACCCTGGGGTGCAGGTGGTCCTCCCTGTGTCAGCACCTTTTCCTTGCTGTCCTTTGCCACTTGTTCAGATGGCCATTTTATGTCCACTGATAAATGAAATGGTTTATGCCCACAGTTATAATAACAGAGCAGTCCTTGAATTTCTACTGAGGTAAAAAAGCTGCAAAATTCAATATGAGGTATATTGAGGCCAAACATATTAGGACAGTTCTTCAGAAATACTTTCTACAATGCCTCATGCCAGGCTCACTTATGGACAACTTAAGAGATTATAACTAGTTGCCCTCACAACGTGTGTTCTTGGTTTATTTTTCTTTCCTTTAAAGAATACATTTTCTTTTAAAATATGAAGCTCTCTTACTGGCTTCTATTTTGAAAGGTAAGCAACATAGATCACTTACCAACCCTTCAAGGAAAGATGTGTTTCTGTGTGAAAATGTATATTTGCTATTTCTAGGCACTTTAAAAAACATCAACCTTCCAAGGGAAATTACTCTGCATAGAGCAATTTGATACCATATAACCATTCGGTGGCATGATGCTTTGAAAATCAGACCAATTTTAGGAATGTCTTTCTTGCTGTAAATGAAGAGAATACAATCTCAATGCCAGCTACTTCAGGTAGCTTCTAGAGGGACAGAGACGGGATAGCAAAGGGAGTCACAGTCAGGCGCATCTGGACGAATCTTCATTCAGATCACTTGTCAACTCGGGAAGGGTGATAGTGCCATTTGGAGCAGTGGCTGCTTTTATAATCGTGCTAATCTCTTCTCTGCCCATCACTGCTGCAGATTATGACTTTTTGAGGTGAGAAGACCTTGGGTTTTGCCTCAAGCTGGTCATTAAGTGTCACTAATGATAGCTTTCCTGAGGAAATTGAAAATAACAGGATAGGATTTAGTATAAATATGATATGTCAGAAGCTGTCTCCCCCAAGTTTCATCGTTCAGATGGCATAACTTGTATTGCACACGAAGTTTTGTTGTATTTTCAAACACAGTAGAAAGGACTAATGCCCAGACAAATCCTTTGCGCTGCCGTTCTTGATCAAGGGCACTTCAGTGAGGAAGGCAGCTGCAGCCGACTTTGAACCAGGGTTGGTGCTGCCTGATGAAGCTATATAGCTTCCCTCCTTTGCCCAGGCCACATGTCAAGATGAGAGGTCTTCTGTTCGGAATTCAGCCCCTTCCCATGGAAGTTCAGGATCAATTCGCAAGTGGGTAAGAATTAGAAATGAGAACGATAAGGGAGAGATGGTGTTTGAAACAAATCCCTCTGGGATTTTGGTTGACGGCCTCTGCTTCTGAGTAGAAAGTCACAGATGCTTTCTTTAAGAGCTGTGACTTAAAAAAAAAAATCCAAATAGTAGGGTAAAAAACATGACCTTAAGCCTTTTATTTAATTCTTTCTTTTATTGGAGGATAGCTGATTTACAATGTTGTGTTAGTTTCAGGTGTACAGCAAAGTGATTCACCCATACATATACATATATGCACCTTAAGCCTTACTTTAGTTATCACTATTTCACAAAACCTCTGTGTGATGCTCCAACAAGGGAGCAATGTCCAGAAACCTGGCCATAGGCAGTTCCAGGAGGGGAAGCTGAGGATTTCAATGACAGCCCCTTGTTTACCTGTGATGGGCTCCTTCATATGAGGTCTCGTCTTCCACCAGAATCCACACTGACCTGCAACGACACACACACACACACACACACACACACACACACACGTACATAGATGGCGGCTGTGACCTCGTGCAGTCCATGTGGCCCCTCTGAGTGTCAGTTTCCTGATTATCAATATATAAAACTGGGATATTAGGGTCCACTTGTAAAGAGGAAATGCAGTAATACATGTAAAAGAACCTAACCTAGTGCTTAGCATGTGGTAAACTACCCAGTGAATGTTAGTTAAACAGGATTCAGCCCAGACCAGTTTTCTTAAAGTATTTACAGTATTGACGTAGAATTGATTCATTCAATCAGTCGTTTCTAAACTGTAATAAGTGTCTGCTCTTTTGAAGTCTAGGTTTAAACAAGTTGGTATCATGTGACTAAGTGCGTTCTTAACTAGAAAGCAGCCTCCCTGTCATATCCTGTCTCCTAGTCTCCTAGTCTCAGCTGAGGGAGTCAACATGTTCTGGCCACCCCCTTTGCGGGCACATCTGAATTAACCTGTCTCTCCAAACTTTATGGCTGACCTGTCCCCAGCCTCAGTTCCCTACCCCAGACCCCGGGGTTTTAAGGGACAGTTTCAACGTGTGGAAGCAGGTTTTGTCTGACAGTTATGGTTCCTATGTGTAAGCCCCTCTCTGCCACCCTCTCACAGTGAGATCAACCTCTCTGATCTTCAACATCTGCATCAATAAAAAAGGTTAATTGAAAAAATCGGTGTACAGTATTCAACTAATAAATACACAAAACCTTATTAATAGATACATTTATATTTGCTCCTATAACAATAAGAACTTTCTGAAAATCATTTTTATGTTAGATCCAGATCAGATGGAAAAGCGTCTTTGATGATTTCTGCAAGGAATTCAGTAAGCATTTAATTTCAGCTATTTTTGCCACCTTTGAAATATGTTTCATGTGAATTTGAATTCAAAGTATTTTTAAAATAAAAAATATGGTTGGTAATAGCAAAGACATGAGAAATGTCTGCTTAAAGTGCAAGTACAAATTTGTCTTGAATTTGGAGGGGGCAGTATTATCATTCTGTGCTCTAGGATGAAGGTTTTTGTCTTCCCAAAATTCATATGTTGAAACCTAACCTCCATGTGATGGTGTTTGGAAGTGAGGTCATTGGGAGGTGATTAGTATCATGAGGATGGAACACCCATGATGGGCTTAATGCCCCCAGAGACCCCAGAGAGCTCCCTTGCCACTTGGGCATGTGAGGACGTAGCGAGAAGACAGCTGTCTGTGAACCAGACGCGGGTCCTCACCTGACACCTAATCTGCCAGCTCCTTAATCTCGGACTTCCTGCCTCCAAAACTGTGAGAAATAAATTTCTGTTGTTTATAAGCCAACATGTCTAAGGGATTCTGTTATAGCAGCTCAAATGAGCTAAGATGTTCTGTATACCAAGCTCAATCGTCAAAATGAAAATTTGGTCAGAAACTGTGAGTCATCAACTCGGGACAGCTGGCATGGCCCAGCCCTCTCCTCAACACTTCCGTCCTGAAGCTCATGGTGAGTGCACTTGGGAGGCCCCCGGCTCAAGGCAAGGACGCACTTGGTGGAGGTGACAGAGGTAGGTGAGATCTGGGTCTTGGTTGACACACATCTCTCCTCCCTGTGTCTCTCTGGCTCTTCTCATTGTGGCTCATTCTCTCCTGGGTCTCTCCATCCAGGCCACCTGACTTTCACTCATCTGAGTATGCTCTGTCCGCCCTCCTTCCCTAGCTCTGGCTGAGGGCAGAGATGTCATTGTCCATGCCCTGGACAAGGTCAGTTACAGGGAAAACATGGAAGCCCTGTTAGAGACCATCCAGCCCAGTCTTCTTAGAATGCCCAGTAAGGAGTTCTCCCAAACAAATGGCAACCAAATCCCCACTGTGGATGAGTAGCTATGCTTCAGGAGAGACCTCCATTTCTTTCTCTGGAATCCTTGTATGTAAACAATAAAACAACATGAAAATAATTTTTAAAAACGCTATTATTTTCTAGCCTCAACAATATATTGATTTTGAACGTTCTCTTCCAGTCTGTGCTCACACATACACAGATACTTTGCAAAAGTGTAATCAGATTACATAGTTTCTGTATTCTGCATTTTTCACCTAACAGAAGCATTGTTCTCTAGGGCTATGCAATTTTCTACACATATTTTTAAATGACTAATATTTCTTCCAAAGAATGTATTGGAATTCACCCTTTTCTCTACTCATAGACATTTAAATCATTTTTATTCAAAGAAAAACTTTAAAGTTTTTCTTAATAAGCTTGCTTATATAGTCTTTTTGGGTCTAGACTATTAAAAACCAAGTACATAACTTTAAAACTGACTTATAATACAATGTTTTACAGTTTCTGTTATCCTTTTTAGTAGACATAGTGCAGGGGACACTTCACGCCTGTGGGGATGACACACGTGTTTGCTTATATGTAGTAGATCACTTCCTGAGCACACATTCCTCAGATTACAGTTTCAGCAGTTAAGGGGTCAACCCTTCTCCTGCCTTGTCACCTGCTGTTTCAGTGTTTACAGCTAGTCCCCACCAATATTCAAGGCCAATGGGATACACAGTGAGTGGCCTTTCTTCGCTAAATAACAATTACACAAGTAAAACAGAGTTCAATATTTGCTAAATAACTATTACACAAGTAAAACATAGTTGAATAATAACATTCAGCTTCCATGACATTGTGGCCACACCAGATGCCTCCTACATTTGATGGTAAGATAAAGCACCTCAGGGAAATTAGTGAGAGCCCCAAATTCCCGTAGCTGGTTAGTGATGGAACAGAATTGTCCCAAGTCCCTGTTGGTGATGGAACGGAACTAGCACTACAGTTCCTTGAATTCCAGGGCACACTTTATGGAAGTCAGTGCACAGTCTGAACCAGCTCACGCTGCTGGCATAGCACCAGACCAGTTGCCTTCCCAACGAGTGAGTCAGTTACTCATAATTCATTGTTCTACTAGAGTAAAACACTTTATTTTTCTTTAGTCAAAGAGAAACCACTGACAATTATTCATGTAGCAAATATTTAGCAGCTACTATGGCCTGGGTACTATTTGAGGAACCAAAGGTGCAGAGCTAATTCAAAAGCCCTGCTCTCAGGGAGCTTCATCATGGGAGGAAACAGGATAATAACCAACCAGGCACACAGAAGAGAGAGAGAGAGAGGGAGAAAAGAAGGGAGGGAGAGAGGGAGAGAGGGAGGAGGGAGGAGGGAGGGAGGGAGGAGGGGAGAGAGAGAGGGAGGGAGGAGGGAGAGAGGGAGAGAGGGAGGAGGGAAGGAGGGAGGGAGGGAGGAGGGGAGAGAGAGAGAGGGAGGAAGGAAGGAAGCCAGAAAGAAAACAAGCAAGAAAGAAAGAGAAAGTGAGAAGAAAGAAAGAAAGAGGGAAAGGAAGGATGGAAGGAAGGAACAAATGAACGAGGGAGTGAAGGAACGAAGGAATGAATGAATGAACAAACTAGGGAAATAAAAACCATTCCAGGCAGTGATGTGATTCCAAGGATGATGGTAGAGGTATCCAGGAAAGACTCCTCTGCAAGGTGCCATATAAGCAGAGTTCTCTCTGGAAGGAAGAGACTGGGAAACACGAGAGCAGAAGCTGGGCACAGGAAGGGGAGCAGTAGAGATGGGCTGAGATGGGCTGGAGGCAAGAGGCATAGAGAAGGAGGAGCTGAGGTCAGAGGATTTGCAGTAGGCAGGTGGGATGATGCAGGACCTTCAGGGCTATGGTGAGGACTGCCATCTTTTTTATCCATGGAGGTGGGAAACTATTGGAGAATTTTGAGCCGTAAGTAGTATCATCTAAATTGTGGTATGTGTGTGTGTGTGTGTGTGTGTGTGTGTGTGTATTTAAGTGTCCCCTGGCTCCTGTAGGAACCAGAAAGGTGAAAGCAAGAGAGGACGTTATAAGATCTGCTGAGACTAGGAAACTAATACTAAAAAAGTCCAAGTGGTAACTGTGACAGCTTGGACTGGAGTTGTGGTCTCTAAATTGGTATGATGGGATACACTGAAAATATCTAGAAGGCAGAGCCAACAGGATTCACCAAGAAATTAATTGTGGGGTGAGAGATAACATTGGAATTATGAAAGACTAGAAGCTCGTTTTTCTCCCTCTATAGTTAGGGTAAATTGTGAGGGGTGTTGGACAAAAGGGTAAGTGTTTTACACCCACATGGTACGTTGCCTGAAGTATTTTTTAAATTATTTACCAGCATTTCCAATGTTTTTTCTTTGTAATGAGCACACACATTCATTCAGCTATTTCCTTCTTTTTCAAGATAACTCCACCCTCTCATTTCGATGAAGAATCAGCACATCGTTCTGAATTGTTGGCACCATAATGTTGTGAGAGATCAGGTAGCCCCTGACCGTTTCTGTGTGCAAAGTATAAGGCGCTGAAGCAGGTAGCTGGAAGATGGGAGGTTTGGTGAATAGAGGGGGGTGCAGGCAGATCGCACACCTGTGCAGGCAGTGGCGTCCAGGTCGTTCCAATGAAAAATGCCAGCATATTTATTATTAAAGATGAGCAGGGGGGTTCAGATTCAGCAGAGGGAGAAAACATGTAAATTAGGATAAACAGGATCTTTATCTGTGATCTTACAACAGTTGCCCTGAGTTTTTTTGTCTTTGGATTAATTTTTTCCCATCCTAGTTAAATACTTAGATTTTGTGGATGGAAGGAAGACCTCAAGAGCTTATGCAAATAGCAAAAGGACTGGGCAAAGGACTCGGCTTCTGCATGTTCATCACCACCCATGAAGTCAGGGAGAGCATACGGGGAAGGTCACCCACTGCCCTTCCTGCACATACTTGGACACCCCTGTCTTTTCCTTCCTCCTCTTGAGTCACAGAATCTCTGGGTGCTTTTGGTTTGCTCAAAAGGTAACACAAGGATGGAAATAGTTGTGGAAAATATTTTTACCTTTCTTTAGAGCTAAACAGGTCACAGTGGTGTGTCTGAGAAGATGACTGAACAGATTGAAGAATTATGTTGGAATATCCAAACTGGTTTTCTCCCAGGGAGCAAGAGGTACAAGGAACCAACAAGAGGTAAAACTATACACGCACGCTTGATCCAGAGGTGGCAGCCGAAAAATGAAGTGGTCAAGCAGTCTTTCTGAAAGAGTGGATGGGTAAGGTTGGTTGGTAGAACCTAAAGAAGATTTGATCTTGAAATTGCCTTTCATGTACCTTCTCTGCTGCCCAGCAGTATCGAAGGCAGAGCTGAAGGGGACAGAGAGTTCAAGGCCAATCATTAATGATGCTAAACGTGCCTGAATAGCAGGAGGGTGAAATGTGCTGATGACATGAAATGATTAGGTTGGTGGAGACCAGAGAGGATGGTGGAGCATCCTAGTTGGAGGGAACAAAACTCAGTAACTGGGCAACGTGACAGCAGATGAAGTCTGCTGCAGATAAGGGGAAACTTACTAGAAAGAATAAATTAAACACCTCCTCTATGCTGGAGGGTTCTGAATTAGTTGTAGCCTCCTGAGAATAAGATCTAAAAATCATCATAGCTCAGTGGAAACATCTGCTCTGCGCAGAGCACCAGTCAGAAAAAATGAACGCCACGTCAGGCTGTGTGAAGAGGGGATAAAAAATGCATGAATGATGTAAAGCCATCATAGCAAAAATCCCTTCCATAATCTTTTGTAAAAATCAAGAAAATAAAACATTAAAAAGGGGGGAAAAACAATGTAGTGGGGGTCAGTGGGTTATGCATGTTTTAAGATGGCCATGCAGAGGAATTAGGGAGAAGCAGAAGACTTTTCTATTTTCACTTCCTACAATGTGGTGTATGCAGAATGAGTCATCTTCATTCAGGAAATGATTGCAGAAGACTGCATATATCATGAAATTCCAGCAAAAAGATATTTCAGACCAAAGGCTGTGAGGATTTCCTTCTAAGGAAACTGGCTTAGTTTCTGCAGGTGTTGAGCTATTTAAGTAGGAGCCAAGTGTCCAAGAAGGAGTTTCAAGGGTTTTCCACCAACACAGCTGGCCTAAGCCTCATGCAAAACCCATGGACAACTTCATTTCACGTTCATGTTCGCTCAGTAAGCCAAACTGCCCCCAGAATGTCTTTGCACCATTTTTGCTTGACACACTACATTCCTTAGTCTCTCCAAACAAGTCCAGCTATAACTAATTAGAAATAGTGAAAAGTTAGTTTTCTCACATGATTGAGTTCTGTGTTTATTGAGAAGGCTTCTAGGATTTTACATATGCAAACCTGGCTATTCTGATTCTTCCTTTACGACACCATCTCAGATTTTATTCAGTGATATGAACCCTCCAAGGCGGACTGACAAAGGAGTTATCATCATCAAAGCATTTCAATCCTGAACTTACTGTAAATAAACTCTCTCCTTTGAAACAAATTAGAGTGTGCTTTAAAAGGTGTCTTGTTGACTGCTCTTTTCTGAAATAAAACTTCACTGAATTCCATGCTATGTCTCAATTTAGGAGAAGCAGAGTCAGTCAAACAGCATGTATAAAAAGGCACCCCCCCAGGTAGCCTGGACAGGGCCTTCCTGTATGACCCCACTGTCTGTTAGGTTCAGGAAGTGCTGGTCTTTCCAGCCTTGAATCCTAATTAAACTTGCCCTCCAGATCCCATGCTTCCTTTTCTTTATGCTCCTTCACGTCTGATGATTTGTATCAGCCATTGATGCTTTGTCATTTACTCCTGCAGTGAGCTGCATTGTGGCCCCCACTCGCCTCCCCTCCCTCTGTCCAGAGGACTTTTCAGTGTCCTCTGACCACAGATCCTCTTTCCCACCTGATGTGGTTTAGACAACCGAAAGAGGCAGATGTGATGGTGTGCACGTTTTGAGCCCAGGCCTGGAGAGGCTCTGTGTGTTTCCTTTGCTCCCTTGAACCTCTGCCCCCATCATGGAAATGATGTACCTGCGTGTGCCTGCTAATTCAGTGAGGAAGGTAAGAGACAGGAGAAACAAACAGAGCCACCCTGCCAGGTCCAGCTGGGATTAGCGACTCCTCTCTGGATGTGCGTCCTTAAGTGAACCCAGCCAAGACCAGCTAAGATCAGCCAAGACCAGCCAGCCCCCAGGCTTATCACTTATGCCTGAGCCCAGATATGACCAGCAAAACTGCCCCCTGAGACCAGCCTGGATCCTTGATCCCTTGTTCTCACGGGCTTGTAAGAAATAACTCATAGCTGTTTTTTTTGTTTTTGTTTTTAATATTATGGAACTTTGGAGGAGGCTTGTTACGCAGTCAGAGCTTGGTGTACTTACATATTTATTTCCTCTCTCTCTCTCTCTCTCCTCTAGAGGAGGAGAAGGTAGAATTCCTTGTCTGTTTTATTTACTTTTTCCCTCCCTAGAACCTAGAGACGTGCCTGGCCCTTAGTAGGGGCTCAGAAAATATTTTTGAAAAACAGCCCCAATCACTTAGTCAATTAGATTTGGCTGTCAAATAGCTCTGAGCTTAAATTTTATTGTTTTAGGTGCTTGGGACAGGGGTTGGAAGATCTTTTCTGTGAAAACCAGATAATATAAATCTTAGGTTTTGCAGCCCCAGATTTTTCATTTTTTATTTTTTTACAACCCTTTCAAAATAGAAGAACCATGCTCAGCTCTAGGGAGGTTCAGAAACATCCCCCTGCCTGCATGTTGAAGCCCCTGTCCTTCATTGGAGGCATGGTGGCATCACATGTCAGGTGGCCCTGATGCACCCAATCTATGAGCAGAGCCCTCTCTCATGGAACTCATTATTAAATTAATTGAATTAAAGTCAAGATGGTGACTTTAATAGACAAGATGGTGGGAATGCTGCTTCACCACTTCTACTGATATTCCTCCCCAGTCTCATCCCAGGAGGAGGGATATTTTTGAGAAATTGTATTACTTTAGCTCATGGACACAAAATATGGGAAAATGTTATATTTACATCTCTTCAAGATCAGATTTTTGTCCCACTGCAAAAGCAGGAGGCCCTGGTTATGCATCATCTAAGGGTCCTTTTCCATTTGTTTTACGATTCTCATTGTTTGTGGTGGTGGTGGTGGTGCTTTCTGTTTGTATATTTGCTTTGCTTTGTGCTGGATTCTTATTGGAAGAGATGAAAATTACATTAGTAGACTTTTAAAGTACAGTATTTGCAAGTTAAGAAGATGTTAATCAAATTGCTTAAAAAATTACCAATTTAAAAATGAATTCCAGAATGTTATTCTATTGATACCACAATGAACTAGTCATGAAGAATAATGACTTATATTTAGTTTTTATCCAGCAGTCTATTCATAAAATGAATTCCACCTATTATAGTTGGAGAGAGACCCACAGATGGACACATTGCTCTATATAAAACCCACAAATTCAACATGGGAAGTGTTTATAGTTGTGTTCTGGGTGATTTATCTTTTGCATATGTACATTATCTCTGTGACAGGGGCAATTCTCTCACTATTATTCATACAGGATCGTACCTGTTACATTGTATATTAATTATTTGTCTAAATGTTTCCACTAGACTAAAAACTGCAGAATGTCAGGTCTTCACCCAAACCTAGAATTATCCTTGATATAGTGTTAGATACTTGATAGAAATCTGTTCAATTAATTATCCTCAAAAACTTTGGATTTTCCTGAAAGGATTGCTACTTCAGAAGATTTTATGTTTTTAATGGAATTTTGCTAATTTGTTTCTCATAGGAAAAACATGTATTACAAATTAGGAGACTGAGTCTTAGAAATAGCTGGACTTACCCAAATTTAGGCATCTAGTAAATGGCAAAATCATTGACCAGAATCCAACCTTTTGGATGACTAGGGCAAGCTTACTTACAGAATACCAAACTGTTTATTAATTTGAAAATATAAACTGATAGAGCTCTAATTGCGGAAAAAAAAATGTTCTGTAGCAAAGGCAGAATTGCTTCTTCTTAGGTCTTAGGCGAAGAATTCCCTCATTAAAACAACTTACATGGACTCATCTTCCCAAGCCTGTCTTGTCTCGATGCAGTGGGCTACTAATCCAGTCATCAGAAGTTACAAAAGGGGTCTTCATATTTCACCATTTCTCTCTTTGTGTTCATTCTTCAAGGCTTCCCATACCCCTGTGCATCTTTGCTCTTTGTATGATTTGACCACTGCCAGAGATGATCATGGTCTTTCCTAAGCTGAGCTCTGTTCCCCTAAAATGTACCCTTGTCAATTATTTTAACAAAAGATGGAGAAAGAGAGGTTTTGTATTGATAGATGCAAGAAAGTGGGCTACTCCACTGGAACCAGACACTCTCTCTGCTTTGTCTCCTTTTGCCCTACACCTGGCATTGTCTCTGCTCCCCGTACATTCCCAGCCCTGTTCACCCCACGCTGTGTCAGTGGGTCTAGTTCTCTCAGCCTCCTTTGCCTTTGGATTCTGGGTGATGGCTGAAAATTGGAGAGAAGGAAGAGGGGAGAAGCCAGAATATTTCTCCCCACTCTGTCTACATCAGGAATTGTTTTCTGACCGTGGTGACATCCTCGCTTGTCACAGTGCCTCTGGACAGCCCCATCATGGCCAGAGTTCCATCGTTAACTTTGGGTGTGCCCCATCCACCCGTCCCCCAGTCAAGGGGTGATAAAGCATCCTGCCATGGCTAATCTCTGGATTGACTCACCACCCCTTATTTGGCTTCTCAGTTCTTTAATCACCTGGTAACACACCCCCTGCTTCAATTTCCCTCTGTTCGAAATACCTAGAATGGTTTCACTTTCTAGTTGGGCCTAGACTAATATAAATCAGTTACTCTTCTTTATTTGAACAAGAGGGAACTAAGTCTCTCTCACACACACAAAATGCCTTATCCACAATTCTATGTCTGGTAAGTGGTAGAGTTGGGACTCTAACTCGGGGCTGTCTGTCTCTAGGATGCATGTTGTTTCTACCAGGGCTGATTAGCAGAGAGCCATAACATGCTTCTGATGAGTAGGCCTAGGCTGGGTTTTGCTAGTGTTAGTTTATAATATCCCTTGCAATGTAACTGCCCAAAAATGACCACCCTCTGACACCAGGAGCTGTAGACAGGAGACTAAATGTTTTCACCGTTGTTTCTTGGTGACTGGCAGTGATAGTTCTTCTAAACTAGTGTTGGATGGGTCAGTGGACTGTCATTGACCTTCACGAGGTAAACCACACCCAGTTAAGAGTGCTGTAATTAATATCAATGACTAATGTTGCATCAGGCTGAGCAGGACAGGACCTAGAGAGATATGAAATGAAAATGATATGAAAGAAAAGTCTCTGGGAAGCACTTGGAGTGTGCAATACCTAATCAAAATCATCATGAAGAGTAGTTGTTGCCAGCTGCCACTAATATTGTAACAATAATAATAGTAATATTTCCCATCATACAGAAGTCCATAATCATGCTATCAATATTTCTGAGAATTGCAAATTGAGTTGATATCTGTAAAAAATTCCTCATACCTTGCACCTTGCACCTTGCAACTCATACCTCATTCCTCATACCTTGCACCTTGCAACTCTTGTCGAAACAAGAGCATTAGTGCTGAAGGTCTCAGCATTTCACCTCTGAGGCTTCTGGACTGTGTTGGAGTAAAAGCAATCAGTATTGGTTAAAAAGCCAGATTGGTGTTATTAGTATTCTCTACAACCTTGCAGTAGTATTGTAGTATTCTCTACAATGCACACTGCATTTTATGCACAGATCACCTATGAAGACTTGGACTTATATCTTGTCTAGACAATGCCTTGCATGGCCATTCAAATTAATAATGTGCCAACATTATCTTATGCTTAATGCAGTTGGCCTATACTGACTCTGGAAATCAAATTTACTCCACAGTGGTATTGACAGCTGGGTCTCTGACATATTTAATGGATTTGAATGAAGACGGGGCTATATCTTGTGCCTTCAAGCAAAATGTTGATAACTCATCATTTTCATAGCAAGTGAGAAAGTACTTTACCTATGAATGTTCCATCCCTCGATAGACTAAATCAATGGAGTAGGTGGCTGCAATCAGTTCAATTCACCTCTAGAGAAGAAAACACAGAGGAAATGATTCCAGGCAGTCTGTAAAACAAGGGCTTGCTGGTTCATTAAATGTGTAGTTCAGTCATCTCAATGTATTTCAAAGGCGTAGTTTTAGTCCCAAAGAGTAAAACTGTGTCCTGTGAATTTGATTTGAACATAATGAAAATTCTCATAAATGTGTATGTCCTAAGTGGGTCCTGGAAAGGTGAATCTCCATGCTTTAACTGGTTTATGTCAGGCACAGGGAGTGTTTGCTCTGTCCCGTGCCATCTCTCTGACTTGAGAAAGTTATCTCTTAAGGAATAATAGTGTAGACTACCTTAAGGAAAGACTTTGGTGTAGACAGGTTTGATTTAATGAAACCAGCCTACCAACCAACTAACACTAGTACCTTTTCTTGGCCCAACCTCCAGTGGTCCCCAGGATAAGAATGCATAAAATTAAAATATTCCTATATTATGTCTAAAATAATTATAGTTCAGGGTAGCTTTAGGACAAAAGCCACAAAAGAGTTCATTTGTGTGTGAGGGTCAGAAGTCTGCATGAGAGTTGACTTATGGGTGAAAACAGCTCACCCATTCACCTCACTCTCCCAAACCCTAGCCCCTAAAATATTTTATTGTTAGGTGACCATCTATGGCTAAAATATGTCTTCTTGTTAAATTGCAAATAATCCTAAAATGAGTGTGATTGGGCATCACTCTTCAGGTTGAAAACTTATTAGATCATTTCCCAGAGGGTATGGAGTTGCAGCTGAATCCAGAGTTTGGGAAGGCTGCAGGGCAGTGGGGACTCAGAGCTGCCCAGGAGGGCAGATGTGGGCACGTCCAGCTGTGATAGTGATAGTAAGAGAGCCCAGAGTCAGGCTGTATGCCTGTCTAACTTGCTATGGGTGGCTGGTTACCTGGGTAAGTTCAGGAGGCAGTGGACTGTGCAGGAAGTGAGGAAGCCTGTTTCCAAAGCAAAACATAACTGGGAGTCAAGAAGAGAGCCTGAAATGGAGTTGAAAATGACAGGATAACTCCCTACATGTGCTACAGTCACAGTCACAAAAGGATCCCATGCTCACGTTTGGATGTGACGGTCTTTAGGGCCATTGCTCCCTCCATAAGGGCACTGGATCTGGTTGATGCCGTCTTTAAGGGGGTGAGACTGCACAGCATGGGGTCAGTGGGCAAGGGGGAGCGATGGGTCTGTACATTTTGGAATCATAACATTACAAAAATGGAGAAATGTGTTTTCTGTGACTTCATTTCTCTGGACATGTCAGGTAAGTGACAGATAAAGATGAGCTGATACTCCTTCAAAAGTGGTGTCCACATGCATCAGTTTCTGTAACAAAGCACCACAGCTGGGAGGCTTAGAACAACAGAGGTGTATCCCCTCACTGTTCTGGAGGATAGAAGTCTGAGGTCAATGCACCACCAGCAGGGCTATGCTCCCTTGGAGGGACACTTTGTTGCCTTTTCCAGCCTCTGATGATTGAGGGGATTATTGGTGATCCTTGGCTTGTGGCAGTGTAACTACAGTCTCACTTGTGTTGTCACATGGCCTTGTCCCTGTGTGTCTGTTCCCATATTTCCCTCTTCTGATAGGACCTAAGTCACTGGACTAAGGGCCCACTCCAATCCAGTATGATCTCATCTTGATAAAGTCTGCAAAAACCCAATTCCCAAATAAGGTCACACACACAGGTTCTAGGATTAAGACTTCAACATATTTCTCTGGAAGAAACAAATTCAACCTTCACCAAGGTACACTAATGATGCTGAGAGACCTAAGAAAAGACCTCTTCACTTTTCTCAATACGCAGTTAGTGTTATTTTTTGTCCTCTCAGGCTTGCTTTAGCTGTATCTCACCAATTGCGATAGGTTGTATTTTCATAATCATTCTCCTGAGATTTCCTGTTGACCCACGGATTATTAAGAAGTGTACTGTTTCATTTCAAAATGCAAACTTCTGGAAAGGAGGCCATAGAAGAAACATTTTACATATCAGGCAACTTAGAAGTCACCTTGATGACTACCTAGAGCCTGACAGCGATTGTGAAAATCAGCCCAGCTAGACGAGAGTAAAGCTCCTTTTCAAAAAGAGTGCAGGTGTGTTAGAAGTGGGGAGACTTCCCTGCTGAGAGCCAGGGGGAATACCGAAGGATCTGAGCTTCCAAGTTCCCTTCTGGCTGTAAATGTTCAGGAACAACTTCCTATGATGGCTTACTTGTGGTCACTTTATACTGGGCAGTTGCCATGCCTACAAAAAAGAGTCTTTGAAACATAATAATTAAAGTGTCCATGCCTCTCCTCCATTTCTCTCATTCTCTTATATTTGATAGGTGTTTTGCATTCCCTTGCCAATGTAAATCACTCATTCAGCAATGAAAAATCTCTATATTGTTCCTGGGTTGGATAAATCAGGTAACTCTAGTAAGTTAAGAAATAAAATGGTAACATAATTCCACTTACAAAATTCAAAGTCATTCTCCTGAACATCAAGATAAGAAAACATCCTGAAAAATAATGTTTTATTTTGACACAGCGAGAAAACATTCAGTGCCAAATCAAGCAATGATCTGAGCATTGCCAATTTTTTTTTTTATCCCTACCAAGGGAAAAAAATAGAGCACTTCTGTAATATAAAATCATCCATTGGTCCACTACTGTCTTTCTTCTGACAAGATTTAGCTAATCATCCAAAGTAGAAGATAATTTCTTCTTACATACATTTTTTTTCATATTGTTTTTGTCAAAGGACCTTCCAGAAATAAGGTCCCTTAGATGTAATGTTGGTGCTATTAACAGAGAATTAAGAATTTCACAGGGATATTTGTCTTAGAAGGATTCTTGCCCCTTCCTTCTGCATGCATTTAACGATTACATACTCTGAGTGTGGTACGAAACACTGTGTGCAAAGTGAGCATTTATGAGGCCCACGACCCTGTCCTCAGGGGATAGAGCGTAGCAGAGGAAGATGAGCCACAGGGCAGGAAATGTGGAAGTCCTGAATGCCAGATGAGGGATATGCCTGGGCAGTGAAGGCTCAGAAGAGGAAGAAAGTGTTTCTAACATCAGCATTAGGGAAAACATTGACGAGAGATGCTGCTGGAACCAGATTTTGGCAACGTCGTCAGGCCTGTGAATAGAGCAGTGTGTGGACATTTGGGCCAGGAAAGCATCATGCAGGTGAACGAGGAGCTCCACAGCCTACAGCCTCACCACGTCAGTTTCTCTGCACAACTGCAGAGGGCGCCACAGAGGATCTTGTGACTCTGAGAACAAAGGCAAGAGGAACGTGTTGGAATGGTCAGTGGACTGGGATTCTGAACCACAGAGCTTTCTTCAAAACATCACTGATGTTTTCTTATGACTTAGTTTTTGTTTGAGTTTTTATGTTATTTTCATTTCATGATTTTTTTGCTCTGGTTTTCAAGGAAAAAAGGAAGAAGAGAGTAGACATAAAAGAGAGAAGAAAGTGAAACTTTTTTTTTTTGCCATCCCTTCTGGGATTCTTGCAGAAAAACTAAAACATGAATGTATAATATATAGAACATTGAGTCTGGGATGCATAAAAGTAGAATCCACAGTTCAGTGCATATATACATATATCATTGCAAAGTAGGTAGAAGTCCAGGCCAGGAGACTGTGGGCCCAGAATCAAGCCCACATTCTCAGGGAGATTTGTATGAAGTGATAGAATGATTTTTTTTTAACATCTTTATTGGAGTATAATTGCTTTACAATGGTGTGTTAGTCTCTGCTGTAAAACAATGTGAATCAGCTATATGTATACATATATCCCCATATATCCTCCCTCTTGTGTCTCCCTCCCACCCTCCCTATCCCACCCCTCTAGGTGGACACAAAGCACTGACGTGATCTCCCTGTGCTTTGTGGCTGCTTCCCACTAGCTAGCTATTTTACATTTGGTAGCGTATATATGTTCATGCCACTCTCTCACTTTGTCCCAGCTTAACCTTCCCTGTCCCCATGTCCTAAAGTCCATTCTCTACATCTGCATCTTTATTCCTGTCCTCTCCCTAGGTTCAACAGAACGACTTTTTTTTTTTTTTAGATTCCATATGTATGTGTTAGCCTATGGTATTTGTTTTTCTCTTTCTGACTTACTTCACTCTGTATGACAGACTCTAGGTCTGCCCATCTCACTACAAATAACTCAATTTTGTTTATTTTTATGGCTGAGTAATATTCCATTGAATATATGTGCCACATCTTCTTTATCCATTCATCTGCTGATGGACACTTAGGTTGCTTCCATGTCCTGGCTATTGTAAATAGAGCTGAAATGAACAGTGTGGTACATGATTCTTTTGAATTATGATTTTCTCAGGATTTATGCCCAGTAGCGGGATTGCTGGGTCATATGGTAGTTCTATTTTTAGTTTTTTAAGAAACCTCCAGACTGTTCTCCATAGTGGCTGTATCAACTTACATTCCCACCAACAGTGCAACAGGATTCCCTTTTCTCCACATCCTCCCCAGGACTTATTGTTTGTAGATTTTTTGATGATGCCCATTCTGACTGGTGTGAGGTGATAGCTTATTGTAGTTTTGATTTGCATTTATCTAATGATTAATGACATTGAGCTTTCCTTCATGCTTTTGTTGGCAATCTGAATATCTTCTTTAGAGAAATGCCTATTTAGGTCTTCTGCCCATTTTTGGATTGTTTTTTGTTGTTGTTGTTTGATATTGTGCTGCATGAGCTGCTTGTATATTTTGGAGATTAATCCTTTGTCAGTTGTTTCGTTTGCAAATATTTCCTCCCCTTCTGAGGGTTGTCTTTTTGTCTTGCTTATGGTTTCGATTGCTGTTCAAAAGCTTTTAAGTTTCATTAGGTCCCATTTGTTTATTTTTGTTTTTATTTCCATTTCTCTAGGAGGAGGATCAAAAATGATCTTGCTATGATTTATGTCATAGAGTGTTCTGCTTATGTTTTCCTCTAAGAGGTTTATAGTGTCTGGCCTTACATTTAGGTCTTTAATCCATTTAGAGTTTATTTTTGTGTACGGTGTTAAGGAGTGGTCTAATTTCATTTTTTCACGTGTAGCTGTCCGGTTTTCCCAGCACCACTTATTGAAGAGGCTGTCTTTTCTCCACTGTATATTCTTGCCTCATTTATCAAAGATAAGGTGACCATAGGTGAGTGGGTTTATCTCTGGGCTTTCAATCCTGTTCCATTGATCTATCTTTCTGTTTTTGTGCCAGTACCATACTGTCTTGATTATTGTAGCTTTGTAGTATAGTCTGAAGACAGGGAGCCTGATTCCTCCAGCTCTGTTTTTCTTTCTCAAGATTTCTTTGGCTATTTGGGGTCTTTTGTGTTTCCATACGAATTGTGAATTTTTTTGTTCTAGTTCTGTGAAAAATGCCATTAGTAGTTTGATAGGGATTGCATTGAATCTGTAGATTTCTTTGGGTAGTATAGTCAACTTCACAATGTTGATTTTCCCAATCCAAGAACTGTTTATATCATCTTTAATTTCTTTCATCAGTGTCTTATATTTTTCTGCATACAGCTCTTTTGTCTCCATAAGTAGGTTTATTCCTGGGTATTTTATTCTTTTAGTTTGTCCATTTCTTCCAGATTGCCCATTTTATTGGCATATAGTTGCTTGTAGTAATCTCTCATGATCCTTTGTATTTCTGCAGTGTCAGTTTTTACTTCCCTTTGATCATTTCTAATTCTATTGGTTTGAGTCTTCTCCCTTTTTCTTGATGAGTCTGGCTAATGGTTTCTCAACTTTGTTTATCTTCTCAAAGAAACAGCTTTCAGTTTTATTGATCTTTGCTAACATTTTTTTCATTTCTTTTTCATGTATTTCTGATCTGATCTTTATGATTTATTTTTCTTCTTCTAACTTTGTTTTTTTCACTCTTCTTTCTCTAATTGCTTTAAGTGTAAGGTTAGGTTGTTTATTTGAGATGTTTCTTGTTTCTTGAGGTAGCATTGTATTGCTCTAAACTTCCCTATTAGAACTGCTTTTGCTGCATCTCATAGGTTTGGGACCATCATGTTTTCTTTGTCAATTGCTTCTAGGTATTTTTTGATTTCCTCCTTGATTTCTTCAGTGATCTCTTGGTTATTTAGTAGCATACTGTTTACCTCCATATGGCTGTATTTTTTACAGTTTTTTTCCCTGTAATTGATATCTAGTCTCATAGTGTTGTGATAATAAAAGATACTTGATACAATTTCAATTTTCTTAAATTTACCAAGTCTTGATTTGTGACTCAAGAAATGATCTATCCTGGAGAATATTCCATGAGCACTTGAGAAGGAAGTGTATTCTGTTGTGTTTGGATGGAAGGTCCTGTAAATATCAATTAAGTCCATCTTGTTTAATGTATCATTTAAAGCTTGTGTTTCCTTATTTATTTTCATTTTTGATGATCTGTCCATTGGTGACAGTTGGGTGTTAAAGTCCCCTACTAAGATTGTGTTACTGTAAATTTCACCTTTTATAGCTATTAGCATTTGCCTTATGTATTGAGGTGCTCTTAAGTTGGGTGCATAAATATTTACAATTGTTATATCTTCTTGGATTGACCCCTTGATCATTATGTAGTGTCCTTCTTTTTCTCTTGCTATAGTCTTTATTTTAAAGTCTATTTTGTCTGATATGAGAATTGCTACTCCAGCTTTCTTTTGATTTCTATTTGCATGGAATATCTTTTCCCATCCCCTCAGTTTTAGTCTGTATGTTTCCCTAGGTCTGAAGTGGTCTTTGTAGACAGCGTATATACAAGTTTTGTTTTTGTATCCATTCAGCCAGGCTATGTCTTTTTGTTGGAGCATTTAATATATTTACATTTAAGGTCGTTATTGATATGTATGTTCCTATTACCTTTTTCTTAACTGTTTTGGGTTTGTTATTGTAGGTCTTTTCCTTCTCTTGTGTTTCTTACCTAGAGAAGTTCCTTTAGCATTTGTTGTAAAGCTGGTTTGGTGGTGCTGAATTCTCTTAGTTTTGCTTGTCTGTAAAGGTTTTAATTTCTCTGTGAAATCTGAATGAGATCCTTGCTGGGTAGAGTAATCTTGGTTGTAGCTTTTTCCCTTTCATCACTTTAAATATGTCCTGTCACTCCCTTCTGGCTTGCAGTATTTCTGCTGAAAGATCAGCTATTAACCTTATGTGGATTCTCTTGCACATTATTAGTTACTTTTCCCTTGCTGCTTTTAATATTTTTTTTATGTTTAATTTTTGATAGTTTGATTAATATGTGTCTTGGCATATTTCTCCTTGGATTTATCCTTTATGGGACTCTCTGCTCTTCCTGCACTTGATTGGCTATTTCTTTTCCCATATTAGGGAAGTTTTCAACTATGATCTCTTCAAATATTTTCTCAGTCCCTTTTTTTCTCTTCTTCTGTGACCCCTATAATTTGAATGTTGGCACATTTAATGTTATCCCAGAGGTCTCTGAGATGGTCCTTAATTCGTTTCATTCTTTTTTCTTTATTTTGCTCTGCAAGAGTTATTTCCACTATTTTATCTTCCAGGTGACTTATCCGTTCTTCTGACTCAGTTATTCTGCTATTGATTCCTTCTAGAGAATTTTTAATTTTCTTTATTGTGTCATCATTGTTTGTTTGCTCTTTAGTTCTTCTAGGTCATTTTCAAATATTTCTTGTATTTTCTCCATTCTATTTCCAAGATTTTGAATAATCTTTACTATAATTACTCTGGATTCTTTTTCAGGTAAGCTGCTTATTTCCTCTTCATTTGTTTGTTCTGGTGGGTATTACCTTGCTCTTTCATCTGATGTGTATTTCTCTGTCTTTTCATTTTGCTTAACTTACTGTGTTTGGGGTCTCCTTTTTGCAAGCTGCAGGTTCATAGGTCCCGTTATTTTTGGTGTCTGCTCCCTGTGGGTAATGTTGGTTCAATGTGTTGTGTAGGTTTCCTGATGGAAGGGACTGTTTCCTGTGTTCTGGTGGATGAGACTGGGTGTTGTCTCTCTGGTGGGCAGGACCATGTCCAGTGGTGTATTTTGGGGTTTCTGTGAACTTATTATGATTTTAGGCAGCCTCTCTGCTAATGGGTGGGGTTGTTTTCCTATCTTGCTAGTTGTTTAGCATATGGTGTCTAGCACTGTAACTTGCTGGTCGTTGAGTGGAGGTGGATCTTAATGTTGACATGGAGATCTCTGGGAGAGCTCTTGCTGATTGATATTATGGGGGATCAGGAGGTCTCTGGTGGTCCAATGTCTTGAGCTCAGCTCTCCCACCTCAGAGGCTCAAGTCTGACACCTGGCTGGAGCATTGTGACCCTTTCAACCACACGGCCAGTACATAGTGAGTTTAAGAGCCTTTTGGGAAGTCTGAGTTCTTCTGCCAATGTTCAGTAGGTATTCTTTTGGAGTTGTTCCACATGTAGATATATTTTTGATGTGTTTGTGGGGAGGAAGGTTATCTCCACGTCTTACTCCTCCGCCATCTTGAAGATCCCCATGAAGCAAGAAACTTTTAAGTATTACTTTATTCATACTTAATATAAAAATAAGGGTTTCAGATTAATTGTCACTGTTTTCTTTTCCAAGAAAAAATTTAAAAAAAAAGGAATTTTGTAGCTTTGGTTATTTTTCTGTACAATACACCCTATTTTCATTGCAGAGTTTCTTCAGTGGTTCACACCACTTAAATCTATATCTGTTAAATACATATCATATTATGTGAGATTACCTAGCTATATCTATATTAACCTGAATCCAATGTCAGAAATTACAATCCTGAGATCCTAGTTGTTCAAGAGTCTTGAATTCTTAGTTCCCCTAAAAAGCACTTTTAGTAGAGTGAATGCACATTAAATGATCCTCAGCTAACTTTACTTTTGCATAAAAAAGATACTTGATCTGTGGTTGATCTATTCAAATCCAGAATTCAGCATTAAACTTATACACGTGCAACTCTCTTTTTTCTCGTGGAGAAAAATTCCAGTGTTGGAAGTCATCCAAATTGCAGAAATACCAAAACAGATCAGGGGCTGTTGAATGAGGTAAATCAATAAGTTATGTGTAGACTCTCTGTCTTGCTTCTCGATTATATATATATATATATATATATATATATATATATATATATATATTTATTTATTTATTTATTTATTTATTTATTTATTTAAATTTCACTAACCTTATTTCACACTGACCAGATGGAGTTTTTTATTGGTTTTGGTTCTGTTTTTTTGTCTTTCCACAATGGGGCTCAAAAGTCTTCAAGTGAAGTCTTGCTGAACAAATGGTTCATATCCTTACTAATGACAAACATTCTTACAGAGAAACTATATACTTTAGTTAGAAAATATTCAAATATTTGTATGACAGTAAAATTATGATATTTAAATATGTTGCCCTAAATCCAGAGTGAAATCTATTTAAAATTAAGTATTTTGAAGCACGGAATTTAATAAGGTGTCCCATCCTTCAGACAATTTTATTTCTGTGGTCCCAGTTTGGTTTTTATATTATATATATTATCTACATTAATATTATATATTTTATGTAATTTGTGATTTTGTTCTGTAGAGGTTTAAATGAGAAAGTAGAAGATTTGGTGACATAGCTGCAATCATTCCTTTTATTGACAAACAGCCTGGATTTGCCTTGTGTAAATGGGAATTATCAAATCCAGAAGGATAGTGTCTTACAAGTTCTGATAGAAATATTTTCCTAATGTGAAATTAATTCTTCAGTATTTTAAAAAGTTCTTTACCTGGCCCATTATCCTCACGAAGAAATGGCATATGCCATTTTTTATGCTACCTTAACATGGCCACGTGGTGAAATGGATTCTGGCCTGGGATGCATGGACAATAAGGAGAGCATTGACTAGGATGTCAGAACAACTGAGCTCTAACTGTACATCTGCCTACCCCACGTGTATTACCTTGGGCAAGTCCCAGCATCTCTGAGACTCAGCGCTCTCAGCTGCAAAACAATGACAGTACATGTCATGTTCGTTTTAAGAATGAGATGGGACCAAGTTGACAATTATTTAGAGATTGTTAAAGGTCCAGATATGCAAGAAGTATGTTGTCATTAGTTGGTTCTGTTTGTGTGCATGATTTTAACAAGGAAAGGCCAAAGGACCAACTTCTGCCCTGTATGTGGAAGAGGAGGGGGTGTGTGTAAAATCTGGCTGGAAGAGATGGGAACTCAATGACAACCTTCTTCAAACTATGCCTCAGGGTAGGATCAAAGTTTTCTTCTGTTGGAAATTGTGAGCATTCTCCCATTCATCTTTGGGGTGCTTTCCTGTTACAATAGCAAACCCTCCCACATAAAGGGAATGCCTGCTCTGAGGTATGTTAGCATGTCTGTGCCATTATGTCATTTACATTGACCATATGTTGACAGTATGTATCCAAGTGTTAGTCTTAGTATAAGAGGGTTATACATCAATAGTTCTGGAAAACATATAAGTGAATAGGGTTTTCAAAGGACATGCTTCAGTGAATGTACATTCCTAGAGCGCGTCTATAAAAAGATTTTCAGCACTTGGTCTTAATTTTCTGTTGATTTCTAAGCTCTAGAAAACCACAAAGAGCTCTGTGGGCTTCTCCACCAAGCCAGTTTCAGAGACGTTGAAGTAGCAGTGGATCTTATCCCAAATCAGAATTATATGCAACAAAGGAATAAATAAAGAGAATGGTGCACAGCCCCAAAGCTTTACACATTTACCTAATAAGCTGTTTTGGAACGTCAACTCCCTACTTGTGATCATCAGATATCATAGGCACTGGCATACACATCACAGCAGAGATTTTATTCTTTTACATCTTGCTTATTTTTCTTTTTTTGATTCTTAATACTTATCTTTGTGAAGATTTCTTAAGTGTCCAATGGAAAGAAAGATGATTAATTTTTCACCAGGGCATTGTAAGTACTAAAGTACAACTTGTTTGTTAAGTTTTTAATGCAACTCTTATTTCTATATGCATTTTGGACAATTGATTGATAGATGTGCTGTGTACCCCATCTGAACAGCAAGACAGTTACCTTCTTTGTCCCAGGAACTTCCGTGTATGCAGATAAAACTTCTGCTCTTCTGAGATATGAAATGTAACCCTGAGCTGGTCTCTGATTCACTTCAGGTAATGGTCATGGAATAAGGTCCTAAAGTCATTTGCAAAAAAGGAAAGATATGTGTGACTCTTCCAATGAGGCACTTTCGAATCAGTAAAGTGTTAAAATATTCTGTAACCATCATTTCATCTGTAATTCTGTGCTGATTGTCTCTGGCAGGATCTAGCAAGATGCAGAATTAGCTGATGGAGACCTGGGTGACCTCTCAGGATGCCTGGGGCAATTTGGCCTTAAAGAGAGCACTCTTGTATCATGTAAGTCAATAATACTTTCATAAACATTATGCATATAATGAATGAAAAAATAATTAAATCCATCTATGAGCACAAAGGGGGAACTCACTAACAGTGTATTTTTATAAAAAGTCAACAACTTGCACTATCTTGTGTTTTGTTAACTCTGATTTTCAGTTGTGATATCAGATTTTCCTCAAGTGTGACACTCTATGTCTCAGTTTCATATCAAACTCTTCTCATTCTCACAGATGCTCAGGAGAGTCAGTTCATTACTTCCTTCAAACCAAAACACGTCATGAAGACTGAGTACTATTTTGCAATAACAGAAGCCAAATTGTCCTGGAGTTTTCATCCTTCCCTCCCTCCCTCCCTCCCTCCCTCCCTCCCTCCCTTCCTTCCTTCTTTCCTTCCTTCCTTCCTTCCTTCCTTCCTTCTTCCCTTCCTCCTTCCTTCCTTTTTCCTTTCTTTCCCAGGAATAATCTAAAAAGACCCAAGATAAGAACCAGAGCTAGTCCTTCATGCTAGGCTACAGTTGGAGAGGTCAGTGATATTACAGCAAATACATGTTGATGGCAAAATACAGGTTCAATATTAACTCTACTTAATTAGTCAGTCTTGTAAGATAAAACCTCTCCATCGAAGAAACAATATTTTGTTTTATTATATTGAATAAGAGTTTCCAGGCCTTTTGCCAAGGAAGTGGCAAAGGTAAAGACTGTATTTGGAAAAGACAAAGGATGTTGTTTGCATATAGTACGTTTCCACGGAACAAAGGGTTTTTTTCTATTTCTGGGGAAATATGTAACCATCACATTTATGAGTCTTAAGACTTTCCCCTTATATAGGGCAAACATTTAAGTGGTGTTGGATTTAAAATTAAAATGAAAAGAGAAAGAGAGCAATAGAGATAGAGAGACAGTGAGAGAGGTTGAAGCACTCATTAGAAGCTCTTAAACAGAGAAGGAAAAGCAAATCACTATTTACTCCCTCTCTGATTTATTTACTGGAAAACCAACCTTCAGGAACAAGAATATTTTCATTTATCTTTTGCATTTTATCCATGAATTAATCTAATTTAAAAATCCTGCTTCCTTTTCACTGCTAGATGTTTGCTTTTCTGCCCCGTAGCAGCAAGATGCATCACTATTCTGGGATTCACTCTAGCTGTAGGCTATTTTGGTAACAGTCTGTGATGTTAGTAAATAAGGACAGTTTTACTTAGTCATATGGATTTTAAGGTCTTCTTAATCTTTCTGTCTTTCTTTTTCTTCATTCTCATCAGTCAAAGAAAGCAGCAGGTATAGCTATTATAAGATACTCTATAATTTTATTGGCACCTCAAAGACTAAAATGTCTAAGTGTATCCTGGGATGTGTAAATCTCTGTGTTTTATCTTCCATGTTTTACCTTTCCTTTTCTATTTTCTTGGTGGGTTATAATAACCATGAATATGAGCTCCAACTATTGATCTGTATATAACAACTACATGTAGTAGCAATGAGTAAATAATCTTTCATGACTCTCTTTGTACTTTTATGGTCAAATAGGTGCGTGTGTGTGTGTGTGTGTGTGTGTGTGTGTGTGTGTGTGTGTGTGTGTTATAACCTAGAATCCTGTTTCCTTGTTACTTTCAAGGAAATGTTGATGGATTCCATGTATCTCTGCTTGCACAAAACTAATATCTTGACTTGGCTAGTATATTAGAAAATCGCTAACTAGTGATGTTTATGATCTGACCTGATGTGAATTAATAAGTTTTGCAGAATTCACATATTTTGAATCCAATAGAGCAAAATTATTAAGAACATGTTCTGGCTCATAAAATTTGGTACTAATGGTAGACATAAAGTAGATTGGAAAAAATAAATGAGATTCAAAAATCCATGTTTTATAAAACTTTTTATTTGATATAAATATATTAAGGATCTGTCTTTACCTTGCATCAATCAAAGAAATCCAGGTTAATTTGAAATAGAACAGAAATACATACATTCTATACACTTACATAGCAATTTTCACAGAAACAGAAAATCACAGAAAATTAAGATTGCATCACAGAAAATTAAGATTTCATCATCAACTCATGTTCATTTTCTTAAAAATAAATCATTGCTGCATGAAGATGGGCATGATCATGCATGCTTTCTCAGGATTTATTGACTAGGTGTCTCAGAAAAGGAAGGAGAGGATGGTGCAGGCAGATATACCTTTAGGAAGATGCATCAGATCCCCAGGTCACTCTTGCTGGAGCTTCCCTTGCTCATTTCCCTTTCATTCTGAGGATTTCTACTCTGAAAAAAATGACCCTTATTCCATGAAATTTATATGAGTTTTACAGCAAGAAGTGACCTCTGAGAGGATTGTTTTTGAGTCACCCATTCCCGTCCCCCAAACTCTGAGTCCAGTGGCTGGGGCTGGCTGCTAGCATAATTCACAGCCCCATGGAGCTCATGAATAAATCACACAAGAAGACATTTTTTTCCAAAGATCACAGTGACATTATTTTGCTAAATAAATAATCATTATTTCAGAATAATTATACTGTTTGGATGCTTTTAATATGTAAACTCCTGAATAAATTATCTTCTACTGTATTCATGCACAATCCCTACTGTAAATCAAACCACAAATGGGATATCACATTTAAAAAAAAATGATTATGAATCAACATAAATGTGTGAAGCTGTATTACTTTCATAATTTTAAATCCTTCTTCTAGCAATATGTTGGCCTGTTATTTCAGTAAATGGTATGGAGAAGTGATTCAGATAAAGGGAGAAATTTTCCATGGTAAAGACATCTATAGAAAAGATACTAGAAATATAACTCTCCACTGTAAGAGGGTTATGTTGTTGTTTTGATTTTTTTCATTTGTAGCCATATTTTTCTACCTTTAATAATATTGATAATCATTGTGCTTAATTTAACTTTGTTGTTCTTTGGATAACCACCATCCATACAGAGTTATGATTAAATCCAAATAAAATATTGGGCTTATTTTACAAAATGTATTATTATAAGATTGGTTCTAGCACAGACCCACAGTAACACCTGCAAATAATTAAAACATTATTTACCTCATTTTTTGTATCCAATTTGTCTACTAATATTTTTGTTACCTCCGAAGGACCTGGTGATTCAATACCAAATTTGTTTGAGATCTACTGAGCTCTTAATAGGGAGCTCTTTTTTCCGTATTCCACCCTTTCATTTATTTTAAAAACACAAACATTCAATGTGTTAAAATATACATGAATTATTAATGAACACCACAAAGAGAATACCTGGAAAACAAATGTACAAACAAATAAATAAAACATCCAGGTAGAACTTGTTATTCAAGTCGTAATTTCAATGTTGGGTCCTACTTTATTTCCAAAATTTAAACTTTATTTCTAATCGCTAATACTAAGATAACTTCTGCTGAACATAGGAGCCACCATCATGTCCTGCCACAGCAGGTCAAGAGCCAACCAGGCTCCCTGGTTCTACCATTGACTATAATACTTTATGAAGACCTATTCAAAAGAGAAATTATATATCTTCATTATATATACTTCAAATTCTCTAAGGGATTTATATTCTATTCATTAGAATCTGAGCTCTTTAACCAACCCTGTCTACAACACGCTGGGCCCTGGGCCACCTCTGACCATCTTCTTTTACTCCCTGTTCACTTAGCAGCATCCTTACCCTCACTGACTTGTGATTCATCTTGTCTTCAGTGGCCTTTACTCTTTTTTTTTTTCTTTTTTTTAATTGAAGTATATTTGATTTACAATGCTGTGCCAATCTCTGCTGTACAGCAAAGTGACTCAGTTATACACATAGAGACATTTTTTTTTTTTAAATATTCTCTTCCATTATGGTTCATCCCTGTGGCCTTTGCTCTTGCTGATTCTCCATTTCTCCATCTGGAAAGCTGTGACTTCTTCCTGCTCATCATTCAAGTTTCTGCTTAAATATATCTTTCTTAGACAAGTCCCTGATCTCTCCTCAATGTCATTCTCAGAAGAAACCACTGTAAGTGTGTTTTAGAGATGGTTTCCAGACTTTTCTTATAAATTTATATACAAATGTATGTGTAAATGCAAAGGTTTCTTTGCATGCTAATGCATGCATAGGTTTCTTTTTTAACTCAGTATTTACTATTTCACAACAAATCTTTTGTAATTTTGTTTTCTCATTTTAGAAATTATCTTGGAGATTTTTTCGTCTTGGCACATACAATTGTATCTACTTTTTCTCTTTTTAGATGCTAAATAGTATGTTTCAGTCTTTTTCTTTTTCTTCTTCCTTTTTTTATAAACTAACTTTTTTAAAGAACTGGCTGACGGATTGGGAATGAGAGTTGAAATGGATAACTCAAAGATAACACCCAGATTCATCACCTGTGAAATAGTTCATTAAATCTTTCTTGTTTCAGAGGCCATTCTCTACATAAATTTTCTTGTACACATGCAACTCTGCCCTATGAATGATGTCAAAACATATGCTTCATCCTAAGATGTGTGTATTTTTTTTTTTTTTCTAATAATTTTTTTTTTTTTTTTTTTTTTTTTGCGGTACACGGGCCTCTCACTGTTGTGGCCTCTCCCGTTGCGGAGCACAGGCTCCGGATGCGCAGGCTCAGCGGCCATGGCTCACAGGCCCAGCCGCTCCGCGGCACGTGGGATCTTCCCAGACCGGGGCACGAACCCGTTTCCCCTGCATCGGCAGGCGGACTCTCAACCACTGCGCCACCAGGGAAGCCCCAGATGTGTGTATTTTTATTTTGAAAATATATTGCCAAATTCACCTACAAAAACACTGAGCCCTTCTACACCATTATCAGCAAAGTAGGAGACCCTTTGATTGACCCTATGCATTAAATTCTAAAATTTAGCCAATTTCATGGCATGTATGGCCCTTTTCTACCATATCATGAACCCAAATAAAAAGGTTTTAACCTAAATGTCATTCACAACATGAAATTATCAATATAATAATTTAGGTAACTGTCCAAGAAGAAATGACCACATAGTGTTTGCTCCTTTAAAAGTATTTCACAACAACTAGACATGAAGAGGCCAGCCATGAACTAAAGGACTGTTCACACTTGAAACACTGCAGTGGGTTCCAGTACTTTTCATTTCCTTTGAGTCTGCCCTTTGACAAACGAGTCAGCTCTTTTAGTATTGCTTCTGTATTTTTTGTTTATATACCACAGAAACCAACATTCCATTGAGTAATCCATCTTAGTTTGTATTTACCAAGAGTTTCCATCCCTTGTGATTTTGATCAGGTCCTAAAATAAAGATTATTGATTATTGAGTACATCAAGACCTTTATTTCCTTCTTTATTATTTTCTATTTGATTTTTATAAGGTTTATCTATTGCTTTAAGGCTTTTGGAAATATACACATGAAGATTCATCACTTAAAGTAAATGTGGCAAACACAATTCTCTCTGAATATAAAGCTGAGAAAGGCTCACTAGGGAATTTCAGTCATGAAGGCCAAGAACATATAAATCTCTCTGAGGAGGGATGAAATTTCAAAGAAGACACTTTTTCAAAGTGAATATCAGGGGAATAATTTTTCTAAATATAACCCAATTTGAATAGTCAGAGTTGAGACATAATTCCTTTAAAACTGCCTCTGCTTGGCCGAAACGATACTCCAAGAGCTGAAGCTTAGAGAACACTCCCAAGAAACTCAGTTTTGGCTGGACTGTAGAGGCTGCTTTATTCTTGGAAAATATGTAAGAGTCTGAAATCACACATACTTCTTAAAAATGTAAGAATGGGACCAGAGACTATGGAAGGCAATGTCTAATGTCCACAAGTCTGTGGCTTGTAACATGTGGAGCCCAGGCTCAGCTGACTGTCTTGAGCTATGTTGCCTCTCAGCCACTGTGGTTTACCAGATGTCCACCCACAGGAGTGGGAAGTCTGTCAAGAAGTGGAAGACACTGTGAGGAAGTGGGAGATATGGGTCAGGAAGTGGGAGTTGTGGGTCAGGAAGTGGGAGACATTTGTGAGGAAGTGGAAGATATAGGTCAAGAAGTTGGAGGTGTGGGTCAGGAATAGGGAGATATGTATCAGGAAGTGGGAGACACTTGTGAGGAAATGGGAGATATGGGTCAGGAAGTGGGAGGTGTGGGTCAGGAGGTGGGAGACAAATCTCTTCCTTCAGTTCTTTCAGATGACTCTGTCAAGGGTACAGACCCAGATCTCTTGCATTGCCTTGACTTGTCAGAGCATCAGAGGGTTCTCTACAGCTCCTCCTCTGTCACTCATTCCCTTTCTATAATTTGGAGGAAGAATCCAGATAATGTTAATAGAAAATACAAGATTAGTGGCCTTTAAATAATGCACCTCTGATGAATGCTAGATAAGTACCAGAGAATTAACAGCTGGAGCATCAGACTGCAGCCTCCAGAGGAACTGAAGACCCTAAGCCAGGGGTCCTCAATTTTGGTGCTGTTAACATTTGGGGCAAAATAGCTCTGTCTTGTGGATGTGTCCTGCTTTTTGTAGGATGTTAAACAGCATCTTTAGGTTCTGCCCCTAAGATGCCAGTGGTGGTCACTCACTGGGTCAAACAAGAATATCTCCAGACATTACCAGATGTGTCTGGGTTGGGGGTTGAAGTTGATGTAGACAATCAACTTCATGCTTAACTAAACTCTGTTCTGAAGTCAGAGCTAAAACCATTACCTTTCACAAAGTACTGGCTGAGGAAATTCTCAAGAACTTCAAGAAATTCTTGAAATTATATTGTACTTTGAAAACACTGTACTTTGGTTCTACAAAAATCTCAGCCATGGTGTCCATTTTATTAATTTTTTTATAGTTACAATGACTGAATTTAATATGTGTGCCATATCTAGATTCTAGATAAAACAACTACTTAGATACATTATCCCCCCAATTTTTCTAAGTAAACTCTTAGTTATGTCAGGAAAAAAAAGAAGCAGTCTGGAAATCCTAAAAGAAATAAGGTTTTTCAGTGAAAGTCTTGGCATAGATTTTTTAAAATTATTATTACAGCATTAGTTTCTGGAGCTTCTGAATGCTTTGAGTGTTAGAGTCCCTTTATGCCTACTCATGACTATAGATCATCACCTTGCAAGTAAAATGGCTTCTGCTCTTTTTTTTTTTTCTTTTTTTTTCCTCCTGTTGCTTACTATTTTGGTTTCTATTGTTTTAACATAAACCTGACGGGGACATTACATGACTGTTATTTCAGAATCATTGTATCCACAAACAAAATTTGAGAATAATTTTCTCTTTCACAAATATGGAAAGCAAATCTAAATCCTATGCAAACCAGTGTCACAGGGAGATAAAAAGAACCACTCACTATAAAGGGGAAAAAGTGAAACAAAAAATTGTGTTGTTAGTCTGACATTAAGAAATGGAACTTCTAGGTAAAAGTAAAATGTATGTGGTCAATATCAGCCAAGGAAGATCACAAAGGAAATAATGAGTCATTGTTCATTTTCCACACAATGTGGTTCATTCTACTCCTTAAGACAAAGGCATTTCAAATTCATTCAAGAAAACATTCACAGAGAGAAAACTCTGAATGTTGTTTTTGGGATAAGAAAGAATATCCCCTTAGGCTCTTTAAATCATCAGTGCTGGATTCAGTGAGCTGGCCCGAGGCAACAGTAGGTTCTTGTCACCAAGATCCAAGCGCCTGACCAGCCAGCATCAAGAGCAACGTCTCCAGCCAGCAAAGGTAAAGAGCCCATTTCCCTCCTCCTGCTTCTCCTCCTCCTCCACTTTTTCTCTCTTTCTCCTCCTCTTCCTTCTCTTTTTCTTTCTAGTTCTCATTTCTACGTAGTGACAAGTGTGTATTATACTTAATTTTTTTATCTTTTAAAACCTGTGTTTCATTCGACTTAGGAAAGTGTATCAAGCTCCTTCTTACAGCCTGGTGGTATAAACTGGTAGGAGTCATTGGTCTCTACCCCAGATTCCCTTTCAAGCACCAGCGGGTACGTGGATGCAGCCAGTGTGTGGAAGGGCACAGGCAACCCACAGGGATGGTCATGGCTGGTCCCTTGCCCTTGCAAGGACTAGATAGATACCTTCTTTATTTCTCAGCCACTCATTTGTTTTCTAATCCCTAAATTGAAATAAAACTGTTGTTTCATAGTTACCTTCCATAGCCAGTGAAAAGTTTAATTTATATGTCTGTAAGTATGAAGGCTAAGATCTATGCTCCTATTATCAGAATTAACATATTTCACTATTTACTTTTTTTTTTTTTTTTTTTTCATATTTCACTATTTACTTTTGTGCAAATGTCATGTACATCTTTATAGAAAGGTATTATGGTCTTCATTTTTAAAAGCTGGTAAAGCAAAACATTAAAGTGATTTTTGTCATCAAATGTCATGCTAACAAAGAATATTTCCAAAATAATATCATAATAACAAATGCCCTACTAAATTTTCTTAAATAAGCAAATACATTACCGATTTAAATTTAAATTTTAAAAATTCAATTCAGCTTTAGATGAGTTTCTGAAGTTCAGAGTGTAACGCAGCTACAAAGAATACCAATTCTGGAGCCCAACTGCTTGCATTCAAAGTCTGTCTCTAGTGTTTCTCAGCACATTTTCAGAGGAAGATAACCCATCTCTCCATGCCTCAGTTTCCTCATCTCCCAATTGGTAATATGGGTGATAATTACTTCCTATAGTTGGTGTGAGAATTAGGTGAGCTGATCTCTCTGAGGCATTTGGGCTACTGCCTGGTGCGCAAATATTCGACACACGTGAGCTCTTATTTCCTGGGTGAGATTGATCTTGGATTCATGCACAGGAACAAGGGATAGAGTGGGCAGAGTATCTAGGCACACAGGTGTCATTATTAGCAGTGACTAGTACGTGCCTAAGTGTCTACTGTATGCAGCAAGCCCTGAAAAAGCTACATGTTTATTTCTAAATCTTTAAACCTAAGAGGAAATCAAAGGACGAATGGCACCAGCATCCAGGTATTCCTTCTGCCATGATGTCTCCACTCATATCTAAACACCAATCTTGCCCTTTACAATGTGCATGCTTCTGAAACCCCTCAATCTAAGAAATACTTTGAAAATTTGCTTAGAAACATCTAACTTAAAATTTGAATTGCCTTGAATTTAGAATCTGAAATTGAGTGAATGTATGGAGAAGCACACATTCAAGATATTCATCACAATCACATTGCACAAGTGCATCTTCATACCACAAAGAAAAGATGGCAGCTGAGAGTGTGTGGCCATGTGTGCATTATCTCCATATCCATGGTTGAGTGAATCTTTTCCCTTGAGTTAAAGGTGAGACAAACTATAATGCACAGAGCAATAACAAAGAAGATTTTAAAGATAACATAATGAAACAACTTGTTGGCTTCATTTCCTCTGATCCTTGTTTCTCTGCTACATTTCTTAGACAATAGCTTCATAGTCCCTATTTTATTTATTTTGATAAAGTGCAAACTAATTTTTAAGTTGATGGTTTAGCAGAACTGTGATTTCCGGAATTCATTGTCCAGCACGTAATCCAGGAAGCTCTTTTCATCCCTTGCTGTGCCAGGAGAGGTAGGTTCCTGGGTTTTTTGGGCTGACCGACCCTCTGAGCCCTGGGGCAGGTGATTTTGCCCACAAGGTGGATAAATATTCGTCCCCTGCCTTCCCTACCTTCCCAAGGGTTATACAGAGGACCTCTATTCCTTCACAGTATGACATGCCAAAATGCAGATCAATTCTTAGCTGAGCAAGTGAATTAATCACCTCGAACTTTGGGCTGCAGCAAGGTGGTAAAGCTGCTCCACTGAGGGAATTATGGAAACATTACATGAGGACGTTGTCTTCGGCTCCTAGGAGTCAGATTTTGAGAACCTTTTGATCTTTCTGTCGTTAACACCCAGGGCTCCCACTGCAACATGAGAGACGGGATTATGAAAATGAACAAAATATTAAGTGTGCCCAGAATATTTCATTTCAGAAAAAAAAGGACAGAATGCTTCTTGTCTCGAAAGGTCTTCTGACTTTTATACTTTCTTTGTGTTTTTATTGTAAGATAAACAACTTTATTGCTCATCTATTTTTCCTACTACAGATGTTAAGACTGTTAGATTCTAGGGTTTATTAACACTAAAAGGTTCAGTATGACATAAAGTTTTAAAGGTTTTATAACCATATTCTTTTTGTTGCCTTCTATTGATGGCAAACACCAGAAAACCCTCTCTGTCAACAATAATTTAACTTCCCAAAGCACATTTCCAATTAGAGTTGACTACGACTGCGGTAATCACTGGTCCCCCACGAATAACCAAATGGACTGAAATGTAGTGGGCAGAAGTGTTCATTTCTTCAAACTTCATCTTTGAAAAAGGTTGAGCTAGTTTCTGTCGTTTATTGATTCCCAGACAATTTGGCTCATAAGGGTTTATGAATCAAGGGATCAATGTCACAGTAGAGAGAGGATTTGCAGGAGTCACAAAGCGGCCCATGAGCAGTGTCAGAAACGGCTCTAAAGGAGAGTAGACACATGCTCTGAGTTTCCACTCTTAGTGAAATTGTATGAAACAATTGTTTGGGAGGTTGATGTAACAAGAAGTGTGTAGGCTGGAAAGTGTCACATTTATTTGGATTACATACCATACATTTTTAATTTGCCCCAAGAAAAATTACATTGGAAAGAGAAGAAGATTTGGAATGATTCCTTTAACAGATCTAAAGGATAACATTCATTTTTTTTTTTAAGCTGAAGAGTACAGAAAGAACATTCTTCTACATTATTTATTTTTAATTGAAGATGCTGTGCAAGCATTTGCCAAATTATTCAAGTGAGAGCCATAATTAGGCAATGCAAGTGGGGAGAGAAAAGCAGTAAGTGCCAAAAATGAAGCATCTATTTATGGTTATTACTGCACATGATGATAGCAAATCAGCTGTAGCTGGGTATTAAAGTTAGAGTATCATTCCTAACAATATTCTCCATGTATGAAATCGTTAGTAGTAAGTATCAACATAAGGACAATTTCATGATGTTTGGATGGTTAAGAAACTAGTACAAAAAAAAAAAAAAAGAAACTAGTACAAATAATTAAGCATTAAGTAAACAAAAGAACTAAATATGAACCAAAATAAAGCCTAGGCTACAAGACTTTGTAGTATAAAGTGAAGTGATTCTGTCCTGACTTATTTTTGTTTAAAATTGCTTTCAAAAATGTTAACCACATAATTGTCAGATGGCTCCTTTGCAGACAAAGTCAGATACTTTTTCTTTAATATGAAAATAGAGGAGTTTGAAACCAATGTTTTTTTACTCAAGTAGATACAGAATCTTAGGTTTAAGATGTTAGGAATAATTACTTCCAAATTTAAACATCGTGGTTATGCCAGTCTTTTCAAATATCAGTGGAATATTTATGTCTTCTCTAATTCCTCACTGGAATATGAGTTCATGGAAGGATCCACATAGATATACCTGTTGGAAATTTGTTACTGTATTAAGGTTATTTCAGTCTGTTAGCCAATTCATTCATTCAGAAGAAAATCAGCTCAAGACAAGAATTTTACTGTACTCAAGAAAAAAATGTCATTGTATGTGATTAATCCACATTAAAGTCTATATTTTTTTGTTGGTATAGGTAAACCTTTCACAAGATAAGAGCACAAGTCCTTTACAAATTTTGAAATTGTGTATATGTTGCAGAAAATTTTACACTGCTCCACCAGCTCCCTCTTATCCCTGCTCTGGCAGAATCACAACAGTGAGCCACTGGGAAGGCCTGGGTTTCCACCATGTACAACATCATGTTCAACATGAATGTGGAAACAGAGGGTGGAGAAATATCATCATGTGAATGCAACAACAAATAATGTCTGCAGAATCACAATAGCTTTCTGCCCACGTGTAGGATGACAAAGAAGTTGTAAGGCTGCCTCTATCTAGGGTGAGGTTTGATATTTTCTTGTATTTTCCCAACTCTCTTGAAGAGTTATGCTTTTTATGGACAAAAATTTTTGTCCCCAGTTGATACTCTCTTCTATAGTAAATAGGAAATAATCCAGGAAACTTTTTTTTTTTTTGGTCTGCTATTAACAACGACAACAACAAAATTTTGAAAATATATTTTCTATCGTATACTTTTACAAAAAAAAAAAAAAAAATCATGTAAAACTCTCCAGGCTCTATTTTCAGATTTCATTTCATACCTTCCAAATGCATGAGTGATTGTTTAAAAGGGTTGGAAAGACTTTGTAGGAAGGGCAAACTAGTTTCATCTTGTGTGACAGTGAAAGTCTGCTTTCTAAGGGCCCCCTTTGTCCTTCTCCAGGGAAGCAGAACAGTTGCTTTGAAGAACAACTCAGACCATGTAATTCCCTTGCTTGAAACCGCTCAGGATTGCTTCCTTTCATCCATAATCTTCCCAGGCACAGTGAAGCCCACAGGGTCCGGTCTTCACCTCATACCATGCCAGTGTAGTGCGCTCTGTGTCCTAGGTCTCCAGCCACATCCGTGCCTGCCTTCTGTCCCTGGAATGTAGGAATCCGGCCTTGGGGATGGAGCTCTGGCTCTTCCTTGGAAATCCTCCCCCTGCCCCTTCTCCCCCCACCCCCTATCCAGCCCCAGATCTCAGCTTACAAAGTTCCTTCCCCGACAGGCCTTCCATGACCACCCAGTCTATGGAGACCATCCAGTCACTCTCCACAGGCCACCTTTTCCAAAACCTTGACTTGGCAATATTTGCTACTTTCCCTTTAGGTTGATGTTTCTTTATTGCTTTCTTGTCTTTCTCCTCCTCTACAATGTAAGGTTCATGAGCTCTTGGGCCTCTTCTGCTTTATTCACTGCAGTAACCCCTGCCTTTGGTACAGTGCCTGGAGCCCAGTGGGGGATTGAAAAGCCTTTGATGACTGTAAGGGTGGGTAGATAAATAATCCAGTGAAAGAAGTGGGTGGCATAAGATATAAGGATGGTAACAGAGAAAAGAACCAAGAGAGCATCTAATTGGTGGGTAGAGGTTGGCTACATGTGGTGACCCAATTTGGATCTGATAAACAGAGTGAGAAATTCTGGTCCAGGTTCAGAGACAGGCTTGACAGAGCCAAGGGAACCCAAGGGGACAGAGTACAAGTAGGGGGCTGTGGGTCCTGACCTGGGTGATCTGGAATGGAAGAGGACCTTCCTGTGATTTTATTGGCCAAAGCTTGTTCCCAGGCAGGGATGGCTTCTGTTTTAATCCAGTCTTTCTACACAATTGCTTAACCTTGTTTTATACATGATATGACATGCGCTGATCCAGAGGGTGGACTTCTACCAAGATGTCTTTTTTTTTAAAGGAATAACTAACATACCCAGTAAGTCTTCCCCAAAAGAGCTTTGTAAAAGTATTTCTGTAGTGTTTAGATTTTATAATCAAATGAATGACAACCTCTTATACTACAGCTCTGTGTCAACACATACCCCACCGCAACATCCACTTTTCATTCGTCTGTTTGCTATTTGCTTGGTTTTGTTTTTCTTGTCATTTTCTTTGACAAGATTCAGCATGAGGGAAAGGAAGTGACTAACCCATTTCTCCTGAGAAAGCATCAAAGAAACTAAGATTCCAACACTCTTTAATGTTGGCTGTTTATCCTTTAAAGGATCTTTGGCAGCTAAAGTTTACACAAAGACTGATTGTTAAATAAAGAGATTACAATAGTCATTATTTTACAAGTTAAAAAAAGAAATGAATGTACAGAATGACATGGCTGTTGAAATCCTTCTTGCAAAATATACTCCCATAATTTTACTCCTATAATACTTTTTAGTAAGAGTTGACAATTGTTAACCTGTGAAACTAGTATATATCATTAGAACACCCTGGCTGGTATTTTATTATTTAAGGGTACATTTTTGTAGCACTACTAATAGGAAAATTACTCAGAGTTTAGCAGTGTTTGGCAGAATAATATATTATGAACACTGATACAAGTAAAACATGATAGCAAAGAGGCTGAACAGTGTTTGTTTTTTTAAAATTATTATTATTTGCAGAGCTCACATGAACTAGGCAATAGAACTCTAGTGGACATTGTTTGGAGACCTCCCTGAGGACACAGGACAAGGAGAGAGTGGGTTTGTCCTTCAATATCTGGTAGATGGAAGCATCCATGGTCCTTAGCCTGAGGTTCTTGTCCCTAATTTTAATTTGTATTTTTATTCTCTCTTGAAGAAAAGAATGGACTTATTGTCAGTGTAGAAAATATGAAAATTTGAGCATATCCAATTTCAATAATTAGTCTTGAAACTTGAAATCATATTTCAGTAGATAAATCTGTAGTAATATTGTAAAATACTGTGAATTTGTGGGGAGGGTAGTGATTAGTGATTATTCATTGTGTGGTGTTATTGATGTCCTATCAACTTCCCCTTGTGCTACAACTTTTATGAGTTGACTACACTCAAAGAGAGAACCCATTGTAAATACTGGAATCTGATGCTATATTATCTGGGTCCAATTTTCCTCTCAAAATGGCAGGAGAAAATAACTTTTATTGTGAAGATGGTGACTGTAAAATATTCTAAATTTTTCTTTTAAATACTTTTAAAATAACCTGAATAGACTCAGACACTTGCAGAAGTCTTCATGGAAATAAGCAGAGACCAGCAAAAGGAAGCTACATTTTTAAAAATCTTTGTTCTGCCTCAAATTAACTCTAGAGGAATAGCCTAGATCAGATATACTCATATAGGTTTCTTCTTGAGCTGCAGAACCTGGACCATCAAGACATGGGTGGTGTACATTGGGAATGACTCCATAGGGAAATATGTGGTCATTTAGTTTCCAGGGAAAAGTTGAGAAATACTGTGTTTTAGATGGAATGCTGAGTGTCCATACTATAGAAGATAAAAAGTTGAAGTGATGAACAGATGGAGTGCCTTGATTTATTTTCAATGGTAGTAAAGGAAAAAGGACAATACAGTAAGAAGAAATGATGATTTCCAATTATGAAAAAGTTATATTTTGAAATTGGACAGGTCTCCACAAGAACACATTAACATCTTTAAATGCTGGGCATGTCCTTCAGTCTTTCTCTTAGAGTAAAATTGGCAAACTGGAGATTATGGAGCCTTGGAAAGAGAGTGAACAGTGAGACGAGGGCTGTTGGACAAGACCTCTGACCCTCAGCTCAGGAATGCAGCCAGGAGAATAAATGTCCCACATCACCTTGCTTTATATTAATCTCCTTCTCTTTGATCTTGGTTTCTCTCTGTCTTTTTCATCTTCCTATGTTCACCATTGACCAAAACAAAAGATGGGGAGATGGTGTATTCCTCACAGAGAAGCTCCTGGCGCACAGAACATAGTGGAGGATTTGGAGGATGGAGGTCAATGTCAGGGGTGCAAACGGAGCATCACCAGCCCAACAACATCTGCTGACATCTCATTGGGTCCCTCCAACTACAAGGGAGTCCAGGATCAAGTGTAGGTTGCCAGGACACATCACCACTATTAATTACATCAGATTCTGTTAAATAACAGAAGGAGGGAAATGGGTATTAGAAAATCAACTAGTGGTATCTACTACAAGATGGTTTTGTCCAAACAACTGTAGGACCCAGAGAAGATAGGAACAAAGATAAAAATGCATGGGGAGAACTCAGCCCCATATTGCCTAAGGTATTGACAATTAATAGAGGTGAAAATTACAGATTGGTAAGTTGAATAGGTAATGTGCAGACTATAATTTGATCAGCCAAATTAACAAATTTTCAATTTTGCCTACACTCTAGATATAAGTGAAGTATGAATAAGAAAAATTAGTAATTCTGTGAACAAAATTAAACATCAAATGAGAAAAGCAATTACCCAAATATCAAAATTAGTTTGGTATATGTGGGTGTCATGGGTACCATTTTGTCTTAAGTTTGCATAATTGGATATTGCTTCTTATCCTGGGATCTCTAGGAAGAAGACGTGTACACCAATGCTTGATTAAGGATTGCATATCAAGAGATGTGTGATTGAGGTCGGAGGGAAGTGAGGCAGGCAGTGAGGGATGGGAACACCAGAAGATACTGAGCATGCGCCACTGCCTTGTGAAACGAAACAGCATGCTAGCTGACCAGTCCTTTGTGGGGAGAAAAGGAGAGGACCTGATCTAGTTGGCTGCCTCTTTCTCGGGTCTCCTTGTGTTCAACGTTTGCTCCACTGGGAGTTGTCTCCAACAGGTCTGGGTTGCCTCATCTGGCCTCTTAGGTAGTCACCCAGGAGGTGAGACAGAGGGTCAGTGCATTGCCTGGATAACCAGCTCCATGCTGATACCTGTGGCTGAGCAAGCTTGGAAGGCACAGAGGACTTCTGAGGCCAAGAAAATAAAGGAAGGCTTATAAAGCGTGCCCATCATGTAAAATTTTAGGTCACAATAATTCAAATGAAAATTTCAAAAAAAAAAAAAAACTTCACTGTTAAAATCTAAAGTCTGAGCAAATTTTACCAACAGTAATTTGTCTTTTCTTCTCACCTTTTAAATAATGTTCTTTTTATTTTATTATTTGTTAGCAAGCCTAAAAATAACACATGTGTTCCTAACAGATAATAAATTTGTCTTGGTAAGTAGCAGCTAAGAGAAATTTAATTATTTAAACTTCTGATTTTAAAAAGTCATTAGACATTTTATTCATGATTATTTTTGAGAGGTAGTGTAGACAGATTTAATCACATTCCTAATTGACCACATCTCATCATGTCATTTGTGCTATAAAATGTAATGTTGTTGTAAATGAGAGCTAGTCATAAACTCTAGATAATTTTGTCTATGACCTTTTTGATCACTGTAATTTGTATCTTTATTCCCATAATGAATGTTGATGCAAACCAATAATATATGTTTTATAATGTCTTTTTCCAAGAGTGTTTTGGTCTAAGACAAAGTGCACATTTTACAATTTTTAAGACTTCACTAAATTTTCATGGTTTAAAAAACTCTGGAATATTACTCAGCCTAGATAAAACATTCCACACTGGAAGAATATTTGCTGTTGGTGGATGCCTTGGAGACCAATGATTCAGAAATACTAAGTTCAGCCCAGCACTATTCAAAGCTATCCCTATCCCTAGCACAGTCACCTGAAGGAATGATGATAATGCAGAAAATCAAGGAAAATGAAGGATTTTAAAATCCTCTATGGTGAAAAATAAATGGGTTCTTATAGCCACAATGACCTTGGTGTAGGGCATTTTCTGAGGGATTGATGACCACTTCGAATGATCAACTCCCACAGATGACCATCAATCCCCAGGCAATGCCCTGTCTGTATTGCTCTTGCCTAATTCAATTATTTGCAGTTGTGGGCTTTCCGTTGTGAATATTTTATTGTGCAGTCAGGCTCTCTGACTTTCCTCTCTCCCTGCTCAACTTTATCTCTCTGATATAGACCAGCCCAGGTTTACATTCCCCTCACACACTCAGAACTATATCTAATTCGTGGAGAGAAAAATATATGTGCATTCATAGATGCAGATTGAGTTAAGTGGATATTTAGGGGGAAATATTTATAAACAAATTCAAATGGACATAGATTATCAATGTGCATGCACACTAGTTTCATAAATCACTGTAGGTCATTTTATTAGAGTGTGTTTTTATATCCAAATGAGGATTAGCTTGTGGTTTTTAATATAAGGCAGAATTTGAAAATCACAATTTAGATAAGGTTGGATGTTAGTAGTTGAATAAACAGTTATAGTCTCAATGTAAGACTGGAATTTAAAGCAGAAAACAAAACAAAACACTGCAAGTGTGAATGGCTGTGTGTGTGTGTGTGTACTATGTGTGTATGTGTGTGTATGTATATGGGTGTGTGTGTATGTGGGTGTGCCTGTGTGTATGTATGTGTATGTGGGTGTGTCACACATGCATGTGTGTATGTACACACCTGGGTGTCTGGGCCAATACCCATGTCTCCACGTGGGGTTAAGGACAATGTCCTCTTGAGACTTACGGGCAGATGAGCCCAGAAGCTAACACACAGGCTTTGTCCTCAAAGAGATCAGATTCAAATATCAGCTCTATCCCGAGGCTGGAGAGCTTTTAATAAATGACCCCACTGTTGGGTACTTGAGGAGAACTACCTACATTCCAACTGTTTCTGTGAAGGTTAGACATGAAGCTGCCACATGATTCTCTGCTGGCTAGTGTGCAGACACTTCACGGGGACATACAACACTCAGAGTAGATAAACGTGTAAACATGGATGAGCATGAAAGCAGCTCTCTCTAACTACATTATTCCACGTGTAATGTTTGTTTCTGTTCAAAATTTTTTCTAATAATAGAAGCGTTTATTGGATTATAAACCTCAAGTCTCATTAAAATAATAACCAAATTGAAGTACTTTAAAATTAATTATTCATTTAAATGTGACATTTTGAAATTTATTAATTTTATTATAGTTTATAAATGTTGCCTATACTTTATATGCATGTAAATTTTATAGAATCTAACTTTTATAAGCAAGGCCATGTTCCTGGACCTGGACACCTCAGCCTCTCATTATGTATCTAACTAGTAAATAAATAACTAGATTTTCCCCAACCTCTGCTCTGTGTGACAGCAATATGAGCACCACATTTTAGGACTTCCTTTCTGTGAAAATTTCCTGAATAATGATGTGCATGCATTAAGACAAACTCCAAAGCAACTGATATATCTGTTTCTTTACAGATATATTATGTTAAACAACTAACTTTTCATATTAGGCACACCATACGACTTCCTACAGGGTAATCTAAGGGGCTGACTTTGCCTGGCCCTCTTCAGATCCCATCCCATTTATTCCATAAACCGGATCCGTAGGGATGGCTTCTTTCTCCTCCTCAGGAAAGAAACGTGGTCTCTTTGATACACATTCAACAAACACAAAAACTGACAAAATTCAACACGATGTTAAATGCCAGCAATCTCTCTCCATTGATATTTAAAATTTAGATATTTCAGATGCAGGAAATAATGCAATCCACATGCACTTACATCTTATAATGAGCGTGGAAAATGAAACATTGTGGAAGCTACTAGTTTTAAGTGTAGTATATATTAATTAGATATGTTAAATGCGTCTATGCAGACATTATTAAATCATTAAATCAAACATCATTAACTGACTTCATTCAGTCATCATTCCATCTCAGTAGGAAGACCTGAGTCTTTTCTCACTGGTAAAATTTGAACATTCAAGAAATTTCTCCTTCAAGTTCTGACGGTCTAAGAAACAAAATATGCTTCTTTATTTTTAACAGATCTTAATTTAAATTACTAAGGTGTTGCCCACAATTTGAGATTTTTTTCCCAATTTGCAGATGCTTTTAAAAAACAATCTATCCTCAGGGTTTTAGATGGAGGCACTAAATTTTCCAGTAGGGAGAATATTAGATTGGAAAGAATGACATATGTCATCCATCTTGATACATGGACCAACTCTTTTCTCTATTTTTTTTTATTAGATAGGAGAAACCAAATTGAGCAAAAACTTTAAATTAACACCTGAAAGAGCCATGTATATGTTATATATATAAATATATATATGGAATGGATCTGTAACCTGATAAATTAGCTACGAATATACTACCTTCTGGGTCTCTAAATGACATTAAGATGTGAATACTTGTTTACACCAATAGTATCTACCATTTATTGGGTCCTAATCTGCTGCCTGGTACTATAGATGGCTTATCTTGTTTGTGCCATATACTATGTTATGATAGGTATTACTATCATCATTTTCATATTGAAGGAAGGGTCCTTGTTAAAGGAGCCAGCCAGGAGTCTTCTCTCCTAAGAAGACTGGTTGAAACACAGGTATGTGACTACATTTTGCCACTGTATTACAGCCAACATCTCTGATTTATAAACTAAGACTACAATATAGATCCCACAGAATAAAGTTTCTGTTGCTCCCTCAGAGATTTTAGAGAAACCTGGAATCCATCACATTGTAAATCACAACTAATGTTCATAGTATTTTATAGAAAAATATAATAACGCTAAAGAGACGTAGCTGAATTAAAATAAATGATGTTTGGGTGGTAATCTCCATTGAAGATCACAAACAAGATATGAATAATTTTTTTGCTGTTTTGGAGGGATTTGAAATAACAGAAAATATTTAAAGTTATTTAGAATATATTTGTTTACAATTCACACATTAAAATTTCTAAACTCCTAAATTCTCTCTTTTGTGGGTAGCACGAGTGCACAAAACACTGTGTCAGGGTTTCCACTATAAAAGTTATTTCTCAGGGATTCATAACTTTTGCCATAAAATGTGACCCCAGGCATTAACTATCTTTTCTCAACACAGAGACTGACATTTTTATGTGTAACTTTTCATATGCCTGCAGAAAAAAAAGCTAGTAGTAAAGTTGTTTTTAGGCCACATATAATTACTGAAAACATACTAGTATTGTAGCTTAAGGTGTGTTTGTACCTGAAATGCACTTACTGCAAGTCAAAAACCTTCATAAAATTGTAGTTAATTAGTCTGTGATAGGGTCTAATCATATTTTAGTTGGAAACACTTATATGAGCCCTACATTTTGGTCTGGGTGTTACTGAGCCCTCCCCACAGGCTTTATCTTCCCCTTTACCCTCCTTCTCACTTATCACGTGACCTAGTTCATTACACACAAAAGTGCTTTGTGGCATTACTGGTTTATGAGAGAGTGGCGGCATCTAGAACTTCCTATGAGAAATGAACATTGACTTTCTCTGAAAAAAAATATAAATGGATTTCCTTAATTGGACTTCAGGCATTGGAGCAATTAATAATAGATTGTGTCATAGTGAGGGCTTTGTTTGTATTTAAAGCCATAAATTACAAGTATTAAATGTATATTTATTCCAGGTTAAACTCATTCCTAATTGACATGTTACTTAGCCCAAGGCTTTTAAGATCTTTTAGTATAATTAAATTAATAGAAAGCTATAGATCACAGTATGATAAACAAACAGCCTAGACTTTAATATGACAGATATACAGAACAGGCCATGTAAGTATATCATTATTATCGGTTTAGGTTCAGCAAAAATACCACCAGAATGGAAAGAAAAGAAGAGAAGTTGCGGCTGATGTGGGTGACATAAGGCATCTTTCTGGTCCCTGTCTGACTAGCCAGCATCAGAAATCCCAAGCTGGGTAGGAACTTCGTTATGAAAATTTCTTGGTTGGATCGATGCCTTATACCAGAAGCTCTTAAAACCCTACATCAAACATCTAAAGGTAATTATCATGGTCAATCCAGGCTTTGGGCAGTCAAAAAACATAATGGTATTTCATGTATGTGGTGCAGAATTAGCCACCTCTAGTTCCTATCATTTTTAAAACCTTTATTTATATTTATATAGTTTTTAGTGCTAAATGCATTTTGTAAAGTCTATTGACCCAGGATGTAACATGGGCTTCAGTCTTACAATTTCATTTATTCAAAGGACTCAGAATGCTTTACAAACATTTGTTTGCCTTGTTTGTTTGACAATATTCTGAAGAGACAAAAATAACCTTCTCTAATAGGAGGAAAGTGAGATATAGACCATGTCTACAGGCTGAATTGCTTTATTTCCAATCAAAATGGTTTATTGTTGAAGCTGATGTGGGCACCCGTGTGTCTTCTTGGTCCCAAGGGAATCTTGCCCTCATGCTCACACGTCTGGTGTTCTGTTTCCCTGAGATTTGTCATTTTAGGTGTCTCTTCTTTGTGCCAGATTAATTGGCCCTCAAGTACCAGAGGCCTCTTATCAATCTTTGTATCCCCAATGGCCACATTGCCAAGCACACAGTATGTGTGTGATAAACACCTGTCTAATGAAGAAATGCATTATTCTCATATGCATTATAAGGACATTTCTTATTATTGAGATGATTCCTCTTCACACAGCAGATAAAGCCTGGGAGGAGCAGGGGCCTGTTCAAGATGAAATACAAGGTCTGTGCAGCCTTTGATCCTTATGCAAGATTCTATGGCTGGGGTTTCTAAATTCTCTAAATCCTCTAAATCTGTTAGTCACTTCTCCAGTGTGATCAAACATAGGGTAGGCCCTAAAAGCCAAACCAGCAGGGGGACTTGTAAGACTGAACTTGAATAGTTAGGGAATACCTATTACTGTTTTTGAGTCTATGGGTATTACCAGTTCTCATTCCCCAAGAGGTGTTTAGACAGTGTTTTACTGTGTTGACAAAATAAAGTTTTGCTGCTCTTATTTTGGAGAGGCTGGATGTATCAGTGAAGCCACCAGCATGATTTATAACCATAGTTGGGTTTTTATTGTTTGGTGTCCGGGCAAGGATTTTTAGGCAAAAAGTTGCTCAGGGTAAGTTGTCACCTTACCCTGTGTGACATGGCCAGCGTCACACTGGCCACACTATATATATAAATGCCACACTATATCATTTTGACTTTCTAAAGTTTTTTTTTTATACACTTTTACATTTTGGGATAATTTTGATTCACAGAAAACTTGCAAAGGTGTTATTACACCCCCAGTTGCCCCCCATGGTAATATTTTACTTCATCATGACACACTTGTCACAACTGAGGGACAAACATCCATATACTGCTCTGAATTAAACTCTATAATTTAATCAATTGTCACTGGTTTTCCCACTAATGTCCTTTTGTTATTCTAGGATCCCCTCCAGGAGACCACGCTGTGAATCAAGGCTGCACTTGACTCTTCAGATATTCAGAGGGTTTCTCTCCAGTATCTCCCAGACAAATCGTGGGTGCCTCCCTCCTTGCCCCAATTCTTGCTCTGATTATTTAACCATGTGGAAGGTGGGCATGACGGACCCATTTGAATGGTCATAGAGCACTTGCTCCAATAATCTGTATATTTCCCATGAAACCTGATAAAACTATTTTGGCAGACAAATTAATAGAGATGCTGCTTCAAACAGTCCTTCTGATTCTGTATCAGCACAAAGAGAAAACCCATACCAAAAAACACTTAAATATTCTAACCAAGCTAATCATAACATGTCATAAAGCTACTTCCCTGATACTAATATAATGACCTTGTGTTGCTTTCTTTTATTCTCTGTCTCAACAGGAAAGGCTGAGGGTCCAGTATGCCTTAACTGGAAATGTATGTCACCAGCAGGAAGCAATTAAACAAATCCGTACTGGTTTAAGACAGTCTAGGATTTCATATTAGTGAGTAAACACAGGGTGCATAAGGACCATGCATTCCATCAAAAGTTTTGTACAAGGGACATTTTTCCACAGGCCAGGGCTATCATAGTTTTGTAACATGAATAATTCCAAAACCTCAAATGTGCTTTTGCTCAGGTCTATGCCATTCCTTGGAATATATTCTTCAGAATATATCCTGCAAGAGGACAATCCTAGCTGTGCTGACAGTTTAGTCAATGCATGTCTGACTTCTCCTTGGGGAGGACAGTGTGGGCTAGAAGTGACAGGTATGTACTTTTCTAATGAAATGGGCCATTAAAACTTAACTAAGAATATAGGGCACAATCTTAGTTTCTAAAGCCTTACTCAACAATCAGAAGCACATTCAATTTACCTCTAAGACTTTTAAAAGAAATGTAGAAAAATTGATGTGAAAGACTGTCAGATCCAACAGTTATGTCAATGTATATGTTTGAATCTGTTATTTCCTTGGTCTATTTAATTTTGTGCCTAAGGGCTTTGAAACCATCTATTCTAGAGAGTAAGGTCTTTATCTAGGACTTAAATAGGTCATTTAGCTTTATTATTCTGCACAATGATACTAAATCCAGTAATCTCTGTGGGGCCCTTAAAATACATCTCTAAGTCCAATAACTTAATTATGAATTAAAAAGCACAAAGTTTAATCTGCACTATTACATGACTTATTGGATGCTATAATTTCTTTAGGTATACATCAATTAAAATTTCAAAATTTCTGAATATTGTATTCTACTTTTAAATCTTATCAGTTTAAATGTGCCTCACTATTGGTGGGAATGTAAATTAGTGCAACCACTATGGAAAGCTCTGTGGAGATTCCTCAAAAACCTTAAAAAGAGAACCATCAAATGATACAGCAATCCCGCTTCTGGGTATATATCCAAAGGAAATGAAAACAGGAACACAAAGACATATCTGCACTCCCATGTTCACTGCAGCCTTATTCACAATAGCTAAGATATGGAAACAACCTAAGTCTCCATCGATGGGTGTAAGGACAAGAGAATATAATGTGTATATGTATATATGTATGTGTATACATACATACATACACACACGTACATGTTAATACATATAAAAATCTACCATGAGAAAGAAGAAAGTCCTGCTGTTTGTGACATGGATGGACCTTGAGGGTGTTGTGCTGAGCGAAATAAGTCAGACAGAGAAAGACAAATACTGTGCGACCTCATTTCACATGGAATCTAACAAAAAGCTAAACTCATAGCAACAGATTAGGAAAGTGGTTTTCAGGGTCTGGGGGGCAGGATGGGAGAAATAGGAAGAGTTGAAAAAAGGTACAAACTTTCAGCTATAAGATGAATAAGGTCTGAGGATCTAAAGTATAAGATGGTGACTATAGTTGAAAACACCATATTGTATTACTGAAATTTCCTAAGAGGGTAGAACTTACATGCTCTCACATAAAAAAAGCGGGATGATAGATGTATTAATTAACTAGTAACTAGATGGGGGGGGATCCTTTCACAATGTATACCTATATCAAATCACCACAGTGCACACTTCAAATATAATTTTCTATGTCAATTATACCTCAATACAGCTGAAAAAAATAAGATAAAGAAATAAAGACAGGTACCTAAGTCCATGTAATTATGGATTTTCTTCCCCATGTTTACTACCTGCTGTGGTTAGGTTATCAGTAATTCTTTGATCAGGGGAAGTTTACAAGAGGCAGGACTAGGTTGATTGTTCCTCACAATATGAAGGTTAGAATCAATGACACATTTTAATTGATTTTATATTAAAAAAAATAAAACAAACAAGGGGCAACCTTCTCAACTCCAGCCCACTCCATAGTATGGGGATGAGCAATCTAAAGAGAGATGAAAGGGCAGTTAAACTGGATTGTAAGATTGAAATGGAATGCAAAGTCCAGATGGACTTTGATTAGTAAAGTCTCTTTATGCTCTGAAAGAGACTGGCCTTGGGTTCCTCACAAAACAATGGCTGGGATTTCTGCATTGGGATAAGTGGTTTATGTGGGCTGCTTCTCAAGTTTCCCTGTTGGTCAAGGATGCCATCTGGAAGGCTGCTTAAACGGATGATCGCTGGCCACAGGCATTAGACCTTATCAGCGAGAACCATAAATTACTTAAACAGTCAATAAAAGAAAAGAACAGAAAAAAAAATGTGAGTGAATTCTGTGTTCAATGGATTAATTGTCTCATTTATGTAACTTGTGGTTAACCTCACTCAGCATTCTTCACATTGTTGGGTTTGTGCTTAATTCTGCAATAGTCTGATGATCATCATGAAAGAGTGCAAGAAAAAGAAATCTGAAGCCTCCTGGATGTTTTATCAAATATGTAATAAAGTTCCTTTGTCTTCCCACTCAATTAAATAAAACCAGAAGGCTGGAATACTTTCAGTAAGGTGTGTCTGGAGGCATTAAAATTTTGTTGTTTTTCTTTGTGTTAATCTCTAAACCAAACAAAAACTGTTCCAGTCTGTCTCTGGTTGCACATGTTATTTTTTAAAACTGCTTAAGCATACTAAATTAATACAAACCAAAATTGGTTTAAATTGGACAAGGCAGTTGGAAAGAGTTTTAAAATTTAGTCTTAAACAGCAGAGTTGGGTTCTTACTCATTTCAATTAGTATAAGCTAATGTGACATAATATATATTTTTTTAAAATTTTATTACGGAATAAATTTAGATTTAGAAAAAAGTTGCTAAGATAGTACAAAGAGTTCCAGTACACCCATCACAAGATTCTTCTGTTAACATATTACATAACAATGTCAGATGTGTCAAAACTAAACAAGCAATATTCATACAATACTATTAATTGAACTATGGATTATCTGAATATTACCAGTTTTTTCACTAGTGTTCTTTTTCTGTTCCAAGATCCAATCCAGGATTATACATTTCCTTGTTCATCATGTCTCCTTTGATGAGTGAATTTTTCGGTCTCCCATTGTTTTATGAATTTGAGAGTTTTGAAGAATGCTAAAGTAGTATTTGTAGCATGCCCTTCAGTTTGGGTCTCTCTGATGTCTTCCCACCATTGGATTGGAGTTATGGATTTTGGGGAAGAAAACCAACAGAGCTGAGGTGTCTTCATCATTTCACATCAGTAGGTTCACGGGAGCCACAGGCATTACTGGTTGAGTCAGCCTTGACCAGTTGGTGCAGGTCGTGGTGCCAGGGGTGTCCATTTGTGAGTGGCTATGTTTCCCTTTCCAGACTCCATTGTTTGCAAGGAGGTCAATGCGTCTAGGCCGCACTAGGTGTGGGAGATCCAGCTACACCTTCCAGAGCGGGAGTGTCAACTTAGAGTATTTGGAAATTTTCTGTAAGAAAGATTTGTGACATACTATTTTCAAAGGAATAAAACTTTTCATGTAGAAAAGGTTTGATGATTTATCACAGGCCACTGCAGCACACACTTCTGAAACTATGCTGTGATAACGTCCTGTGGATGTCTGCCTTGCCCTGCTAATTATTAAATGGGAAAAGCAGCCAGTGACAAATCTTTCAGAGATAAAGATATGATTTCTTCATTTTTCTACATCACATGTTGTCAACATATACCAAGAGAATTTTGAATAGAAACATCTTTTCTGAGGGAAACATAAGAAACATGGAAAATTCATCCTGGTAAGGTGAGAGCCTAGAACAGGATTATGCTCTACATTAACCAAGTGAAACAGCCTATAATTTATTTGACTTTAGTATAATAATTCTGCAAACAAATCCATTAGTCTTGATATCTTTTCTCTAGGAATGATACCTGCGAGGCTAGAGCTTAAGCCGAATGGTGACAAATGACATTAAACTATTACGTTTTTAAGTCCAGGGTAGTCAGCATATACATATTATATGGCACAATTTAATAACAATTTGCCTTAAATCTCTACCAGTCCAGAACTTTACGTTTTGTGAGTTGTCTCTATGATAATTGATTTTAAAAGCAGCTAATAAAAAATAGAAGTGTGATATTGTATTACTTACATATTGCTGCAGAACAAATTATTATAAAGTTTAGTGGCTTAGAACAAGACACACTCTGGTCTTAGAGTTTTTTGTGGGTCAAGTATCTAGGCATGCCTCTGCTGGGACCTCTGCCTAAGTCTCTCAAAGACCTTAGTAAAGGTGTTGTCCCTGGTTGGGGTCTAATCTGAGACTCAGCTGGGGAAGGATCTGCTTCCAAGCTGACTTACATGGTTGTTGGCAGGTCCTGTTTTCTTTTGAGCTGTGCCACGAGGATAAAAGTTAAGTTCCTTGCTTGCCCTTGGCCAGGAGCCCATCTCACTTCCTTGCCATGTGGGCATGGTCAACACCAAAGCCAGCATGAGAGAGAGTCTGATAAAAAGATGGATGTCATAATATCTGCAGCTCAGTCACCAAATACATCCCCTCGACTTTACCATAGTCTACCAGGTTGATTTGATGGGGTGGTCCAGTCCTCCCTCAAGGAGAGGGAATCACACAAGTCTGTGGCTATCAGGAGGCAGGGATTATTGAGAATCATTTTAGAAGCTGCCTACAAGAATCATATTTTTGTAAGAAATGTGTTGTGTGCCTTATTAGTAACCAAATTATACATTAAAGTTATGAGTAGCTCTTGTTCTACAGAAACTGGATATTTAGAATTAAGCTTACAAGCTTAAAAAAGAAGAGTGATCCATTTATTAAGGTTTATTAGGGTTGCAATACATTATTTATTATGGAGAAAGCCTGGTATAAACGGGTACAACAGTAACCTTGCTATGCTGGACATCCTTAGTAGCGTTTTGAAGAAAGAAGGCAATCTTTTGAAGTTTTAATTATGCAATCCAGGGAAATCCAGTTATGGAAGAATTACCTATGATTCAACAAAAAGAAGGGTGGAAAAAATGCGTTAATTGAGTAGGAGAAGAAAAAGAGGGGGAAAAAGTGACACCTGAGTATTTATGAAGAGTGACAAAGGACCAAACATTCTTATAGAGGAAATAAACTGGTCAGAAGTAATTAACTAACATCCTAAGACTGTCTGTAGGTACACCAAGACTCCTTTTGAATAAAAGCAAGACTACTCCCTGATGGGACCTGAAGTTGCATAAGACACAAGCTTTTGTTTTACCTGAATCTCTGTTAACTAACAGTTTAGGGTCTGCATTTAACAGACGCAAGAGGATAGATGCATCCGAGATGTTCACTTCTCAGCTTTGTAGCCTTCCTGCCATTGAAAATCTATCAAACTTCAAGACAAAGAAAAAAATATTTTTGAAGATGCCAGAGAAGTTAGAGGTACATTGTTCTTTGAATATTCTAAAACCTACTCTTAGACTTAGTCTGTAATCTTCTTGAAAAAATATCTCATTCTTCCAACCATTTCAAGAAACTCTGATAAAACAATTGTTCTATATCATAGAGACTTCTAAGCTATGATCATTTTACTTATTTTCTATCAGAATTAAACCCATGGTCCAAAGTTATAATACCTTTAAGTTCAAATACACTCCTGCATCTTCTCTCTGTGCCAATTCACAGCTCTAGATAAACCCACACTTCTACCCTTGTTCTACTTGTACTTTCACACTGAGAAGTTCTAGGAAAAAGTATAGCACAGCTAATTTGATGATGCTTTCATAAAAAACAAGGTTAAGGAGACAGTATGGCATAGCCTAGGTTGAGAATGTGGGGACTGAAGCTAGAATTCCTGAAAGAAAGACCCAGTACATTAGGGTGATGCAAAATAAAACCATAATGAGATGACACTACACATGCATTAGAACAACTAAGATTAAAAACACTTGGCCATACCAACTTTTGGTGACAGCGCGGTGGGCCTTGGACTCCCATTCATGGCTGGTAAGAATGTAAAATGGTACTATTAATTCAGTATCATAGTTTCTCAATAAATAAATAATACCTATCATAAGATCCAGCCATCCCACTACTAGCTTTTAACCCAAGAGAAAAGGAAATACAGTCCATACAAAAATGTACCTCTACATGAATGTTCCTAGCAGCTTTGTTTGCTATAGCCAAAAAATGGAAGCAAGTTAAATGCTCATCAAAAGGTAAACAAATTGTGGTGTATCCATGACATGGAATACTATTCAGAAATAAAAATGAATAAACTATTGATGCATCAAGACAATGGGTGAATTTCAAAATAACCTTGCTGAGTAAAAGAAGCCAGATTAAAAGGGTATATACTGTACAATTTCATTTATAAAACTCTGGAGAATGCAAATTGATTCATATTTACAGAAAATGCATTCTGGGGAGAGTGTGGGGAGGGACATAAGGGAGGAATAAGTCAGCATGAGGACATTTAGGAGTGATGAATACATTCACTATGTTGATTCTGGTGATGGTTTCATGGGTGTGTACATATATCAAAACTTAGATTGTATACGTTAAATGTGTATGTCAATTACACCTTGCTAAGGCTGTTCAGGAAATTGTACAGCCTTTATTTCTAACCACAATGTAAAATGATTAGAATTTTAAAACAAAGCATTAAAATTTTAAATTGTGGAAAAATGAAAGGCTGTCAAGGAATTACCATCAAAACAAGGTGCTATACCCAGATCACTAACATGTGAATTATTGCACGTTTTCAAACCAAATCAACAGCAAGTTCCCAATCTGCTTACATATCTTCAGAAAATCAAAGGAGTAAGTGTCTCCTGATCCTAATGTTTGGAAGTCAGCAAGACAAAGCAAACCCAATGAAGAAAATCAGCCAATCACACTTACCTGTGGAGATGCAAAATACTAGATACAATACTATTAGGTCAAATATAGCAATATACTCTTTCTGAAAACCCTCAAAACCAAGCATGGTGTTGTGCAGAAATGTAAATACCATAGGTTAAATGAGAACTATTACCAGGAGCAAAGTTATGAGATTACAAACCCCCAAATTTAACTTCTATCCTGCTTCAAAATCAAGATCAATCTCTTAATATATTATAATAAAAAAGAAAGTTGAAAAATATGTTAAGGAATATCTTTCTTAACCAAGAGCTATTATATACTTAAGGATAACCCTTTCATACGTTCCTATTACTAGGATTATTTAAGCCAATTTTGAATATTTCAGTCTACACTTAGAGAAAAGAAAAAAAATTACAAATGCTATACATACAAATAAATTATTATTTGTGAATAAATTATGCATCTATTTGAAAAATGCAAGAGGATCAACTGGTAGGGTTAAGATCCATGATTACAACCCACCTCCTAGAGAAATGGAAATAAAAACAAAAGTAAACAAATGGGACCTAATGAAACTTAAAAGCTTTTGCACAGCAAGGAAAATCAAAAACAAGATGAAAAGACAACCCTCAGAATGGGAGAAAATATTTGCAAATGAAGCAACTGACAAAGGATTAATCTCCAAAATTTACAAACAGCTCATGCAGCTCAATATTCAAAAAACAAACAACCCAATCCAAAACTGGGCAGAAGACCTAAATACACATTTCTCAAAAGAAGATATACAGACTGCCAACAAACACATGAAAGAATGCTCAACATCACTAATCATTAAAGAAATGCAAATCAAAACTACAATAAGATATCATCTCACACTGGTCAGAATGGTTATCATAAAAAAATCTAGATACAATAAATGCTGGAGAGGGTGTGGACAAAAGGGAACCCTCTTGCACTGTTGGTGGGAATGTAAATTGATACAGCCACTATGGAGAACAGTATGGAGGTTCCTTGAAAAACTAAAAATAGATCTACCGTATGACCCAGCAATCCCACTACTGGGCATATACCCTAAGAAAACCATAATTCAAAAAGAGTCATGTACAAAAATGTTCATTGCAGCTCTATTTACAATAGCCAGGACATGGAAGCAACCTAAGTGTCCATCATCTACAGATGAATGGATGAAGAAGATGTGGCACATATAGACAATGGAATATTACTCACCCATAAAAAGAAACAAAATTGAGTTATTTGTAGTGAGGTGGATGGACCTAGAGTCTGTCATACAAAGTGAAGTAAGTCAGAAAGAGAAAAACAAATACCATATGCTAACACATACATATGGAATCTAAAAAAAAAAAAAAAAAAAAAAGATTATGAAGAACCTAGGGGCAAGATGGGAATAAAGACACAGACCTACTAGAGAATGGACTTGAAGATACAGGGAGGGGGAAGGGTAAGCTGGGACGAAGTGAGAGAGTGGTATGGACATATATACACTACCAAATGTAAAATAGATAGCTAGTGGGAAGCACCTGCATAGCACAGGGAGATCAGCTCGGTGCTTTGTGACCACCTAGAGGGGTGGGATAGGGAGGGTGGGAGGGAGGGAGATGCAAAAGGGAAGAAATATGGGGACATATGTGTATGTATAACTGAGGCACTTTGTTATAAAGCAGAAACTAACACACCGTGGTAAAACAATTATACTCCAATAAAGCTGTTTAAAAAATTAAAGAAATAAATAAAATAAAAGAGAGCCCCCCCAAAAAAATCCCTGATTTCAAAATGACCATATTAAATATTATGCAAAAAATCTGTTCATAGTAGCAACAAAAATACATACTACTTAGAAATCAACTTAACCACAGAAATGAAGGACCTATATATACAAGATACAGGTAGTCTGCTAAATCACATAAAAGAAAATGAATCCATACAAGGAGAGGCAACATTTCCCAATAGAAAATAATATGTCTTTAAAATGTCAATTATTCCAAAATTAATCTTCAGTGTAATATAAATACAATTTTGAATCGAATTTTATGTAGAACTTGGCAAAATGGTAATAAAGCTATTTCTTCAGGAAAACTGAATATCCTAATAACATAGACAACACTGGCTATTTTCACTATTCCCCACCTCCCTAAATAAGCATCAGATTCAGAGGAATTTGGGGGAAGTTGTAAAAACTATCTCTGGGACAGATAACGGTGTTATCAACTTTCATAAAAAGAATGAGTTATAACTCACTTTTTTGAAGCCAATCTAACATGAATCTCAAATGTTGTCAAGGAAAAGCATAAACCATGCTCTGTTAAAAGTACAAATTTGAAAATACTAAATAATATGTAAGTTAAACATAAATACACTGTAAACAATTCAAGGGTATTTCTAGGAAAATATGTTACTATCCTAATAGTTCAAATGAGTGGGTGTTGCTTGATCTTGTTAAGAGATAAAAAGAAAGGTATTTGATAGTTTTTAGCATTTATTTCTGATAGCTACTCTCAGAAAACTGGACACAGAATCTTTTATTACATGAAAAGGTAAACAAATTAGAATTCAGTATGAAACATAATTAACAGGGAAAAACTAGTGAAATTCCACGTTAAGGCCAAGAAAACAATGCCTGCTTTTAAACATTTTTCTGGGGGTCTGAGCCAACAAAATGCAAAAAATAAAAGAAGCCGACTATATACATTGGAAAGTAAGCCTCAAGCTTGTCATCATTTCCCATTAGTTGGCTACTTGGATTCTGAAGAGAGTATTAAAGAGCTTGTTGAAATTAGTATAATTTTATATCCAGATAGACAGTGATAGAACTGGTGTGAGTTTAAGTTACAGCTTTGACATCCAAAAATAACAAGCAGAGTGAGAAGCAGCTAGAAAGTATGGAGAGAAAGAAAGAGTGAACCAGGCCAAGGAAGCCCAAGTGGAGGGTTTTAAGGAGGAGGTCATAGAAAGGGGTGCACAGAGGTCAAGAGAAAGATGTTATGGTTTGTAGAGGCCACGAGAGTGTTTCTCCCGGTGCTCCAACAGTGGGACTCTGGCCGAGCTCCGAAATCCGTACCCTCCTGTGCTCGGAGGCCAAGCTTCCCACAGGCTGTCACTAGCCCTGGCTGAACCAGAGCAATGCTAAGGTGAGAACTTTCCTGAAGACAGGACATCCACAGGGCCCTCTAGGGTGCCTCCTGACCCTTCTGCCCCTCGTCCTCCCTGGGGTCAGCCTTTCTGTGGTCTACCACCCCAGCCTCCTCTGCCTGGTGCCGAAAACTCAGCCTCTGTGCACAGGTGCCGAATCAAATCTCAGAGACAGAGTTTTGGGTGAAGAACAGCTTTGCTGCTTTGCCAGGCAAAGTGGGCCATTGAAGGCTCGTGCCCCTCAAACCTGTGTGTCCCAACCCGGAGGGATTTGGTAAGGAATTTTATAGCAATGGTTCAAGGGTGGGGTTGCTGATAAGAATCAGGGTGTATACAGGGCCTGCACTCCTTTAATCTGGTCTCAGGTGGTCCCTTGAAGGGCTTCTCTGGTTCCCTTAATCTGGAATGACAAATGCTAACATCTTCCTTTTGTTGGGGCTTTTAGTTCTGTAAACAGCTCAAAGATTGTTATGTGTATTGCTTGAGGAGGGACCAGGACCCTGCTCCGAGGCTGCACTATTGTTTCTTGGCTGCTCCTGCCTTATCTCTGCATCCCTGTTCCCCAGTTAGCAACTGTTTGCAAGGCTTTTTGTGCCCAGGAGCCCCACTGGGTCATGCTGGGTTTCATGCCTCCCCCTCATTTCCTCTCACACTCAGTTCTCCTAATAAAGTCCCTTCTTGTTTATTCCTCTCAGTGTTTGCTTCTCAGAGGACCTGGACTTACACACAATTACAGTGTTCTGTTCATATTTCAATTTAATAAAATTTTAAAAAGTCTTTGAAAGGGCCCCATGTTCTCCCTGTGCACAGTATTTTCAGTGTAGCTGAGCAGGAGTTGGAGACCATGTCTTGGAGCGGACAAGGCAGTGCTCATTTCCTGAGCCACTGGGGAAAAGGTGGGGGGCCTGGTCAGGGACAAGACACAGAGCTAAGGGAGGGGGTCATTCTCCACATGGTGCCCAGGTGGGGTTTTCTCCAGTCACTGAACTCCCTTCCCTGAGAGGAGACGTGGTTGAGTAAACCTAAGTCTGTAGGCAAAGGGGTGTGGGAATTTAAGCAGTGCTGCTTGCCTTGTAAACTGTAAATAGAATCAGACAGTAAATGCTCTGCAGGTGAGGGTGGGCTTGCTGGTCGTGGCAGGGCTCAGCGTCAGGGGTTGAGGGGGGGCATTGGCTGCAGGGCTGGAGGCTTGGGTTGGGGGGACTGATGCCTTACCTGAGGACAGCAAGGTCTAGAAGATGGTGATGTCAGTGGCTGACTGGAGGGCAGGTGAAGATGGAGGGCTTCCTGAAAATACCAAGGACATGACAGGCTTGCCCTAGAAGGGGGGATTTAAGAGAAGCCTTGAAGGATGGGTCAGCAGCACTTTCCTCCAAATATGGGGGTGGACTCTTGCACACAGGAAGAAGAGAGAGTGCAAAAGTGGAGACGGGCCATCTAGCGTACAAGGGTTAAGTCTAGCCCCACACAATCAGCCTCAGCTATACACCCATTGTATGTACTCTTCATATATAATGAAAGTAGCGTCAGCTATTTCAGGCTGTTCTCACAGAAATCACTCCTGAAGATTTTGAGAAAATTTAATTCTATAAGCTCTCATCCAAAGTTCTCATAAATCTACTCATGGTTGCCAAAGGGGAAAGGGGGTATAAACTGGGAGCATGGGATTAACAGATACATACTACCATCTATAAAACAGGTAACCAACAAGGTCCTACTGTATAGCACAGAGAACTATACTCAGCATCTTATAGTAAACTATAATGGAAAAGAATAAAAAAAAAATATAGATATATACATACATGTATAACCGAATCACTTTGCTGTACACCTGACACTAACACAATATTGTAAATCAACTATACTTCAAAAAAAATTTTTTCATAAGTCTGAGTTTCTGGCTTCTCCCTTTGTGTGTAGGGTAAAAACTAAGGCCAAAGTAGAGTTCTTTACTTAAATGTGAAATATGAGCCTTGAAGGCATGTAAGGAAAAAATATACTTTGATGGCATCAAAATTTTATTTTACAGGATTTTGTAGACAAATTATTGGTACATAAACAAAAAAACGAAGGCCTTCAAAATAATATTAAAACACCAAAAAACATCCAAATTTCTGACTGCCTTTTAAAAGTATCTAAATTATTTTTAAAACAATAGACTCGATATTATAAATTTTATCATATTTTGCTTTTGTTTTTTGTTTGTTTGTTTGTTTTTGTTTGTTTTGCGGTACGCGGGCCTCTCACTGTTGTGGCCTCTCCCGTTGCAGGGCTCACGGGCCCAGCCGCTCCGCGGCATGTGGGATTTTCCCGGGCCGGGGCACGAACCCGTATCCCCTGAATCAGCAGGTGGACTCTCAACCACTGTGCCACCAGGGAAGCCCTTTGCTTTTGTTTTAAAATTTTATTAATATGAGCATATGTTTTCCTGACTCTCTGAAACTGGGGTAACTGCACTTTTTTTTTTTTTTTTCCTGAGTGCAAATATAATCATTAATATGAAAGAAAATTTATACAACATAGGAACACAGGGCAGCCCAATTCCATGCTGCAGAAAGAGGCTGCCAGAAGCAAAAGTTAGAAATCCTCGGGCTTCCTTGGTGGCACAGTGGTTGAGAGTCTGCCTGCCGATTCAGGAGACGCGGGTTTGTGCCCCGGTCCGGGAAGATCCCACATGCCGCGGAGCAGCTGGGCCCGTGAGCCATGGCCGCTGAGCCTGCGTGTCCGGAGCCTGTGCTCCGCAACGGGAGAGGCCACAACAGTGAGAGGCCTGCGTACCGCAAAAAAAAATTAAAAAAAAAAAAAAATAAATAATTAGAAATACTTGACCTAAAGCACCATTATAAAATTTATTTGTTTACAGGAAGATTCCACTAGTCTTAGAATTGTTTACCATCTCCTGACACAGAATGGAGCTGTAAGCTCCCCTGTGTAACAGGCAGGATTTTGCCCCACTTGTCATGAGATGAGGGCCTCTGAGATTCACCTCCAGGATTTCTAGGACATCAGAGGGTTAGGAGCAGCTGATGCCAGAAAAGCAAGCTGGGCTTCCGTCACCTTCCCGCAGATGGATCAATAGGCAACGCTGAATCCCCAGGTGCTTCCTCTCCATCCTACCATCCCCCACAGGTGGACACCAGCTCAGAGCTATCAGCATTTCTTACCAACTGAATTGCCTTTGTGGTCCTTCTGCTCTGCTCTGGATTCCGGCCAGCGGGATCATTGTATGAGGTCTGACTAGATCCTTATTGCCTTGTCTTTCATTTCAAGGGCAAAGGGAGGACCTGTAGGAGGGGTGAGGCAGCCGCTGGAGCTGAGTCAGACTGGCCTTTCAGGGGACCAGTGAGTGCTGGAGGAGGGAGGATGTCTGAGAAGGAGATAACAGTCAGAGCCTCTGGAGGGCTAGGAGCTATTTTTAAAAGGAGTAACATGACTCCCTGGAATCATAGAAAGAGTGGATTTTCATCAAAAGGACACATTGAGGTCAGTGTCTTGATTTCCAAGAGACACTTGCTGCTAGAGGTTTAGGCTGCATTGCTTGAGACAGAAAGATAATCTCAAATCTCCACTGGTAAGGATGCAGGCTGCTGGCTGTTAAGACTGGAAGGGATCCAGCCCTGTGTAGTGGTCTATTGTCAGGACAGTAGGTGGGTAAACAGAAGGATAAGAGCTATGAAAAACGTGTCAGGTTGCTCTAATTGCCTCTTGACCTTCCTTCCCAGAAGCTGCTTGAATTCTGAAAGTCCACGGGAACCTTAGCTGGTTATCTCTTACAGAGCTCATGTAGGGGGCCAGCTCCAGGTCTGTATGGTGTAGGGAAAGGATCATCTTATCTGATGCAACAATGACCGTTGCTACCAATGTCATCAGGCGACATAATTCCTTCATCTTTGTGCAGCTATTTTAAAGTTCCCTTTGATGGTTAACATACAAAAGCAAACAGAACCTGATTTTTTTTTTTTCTGTGAGAAAGATCTTGAGCTTTTTCTGGATAAGGCAAGAGCATGCAGATTGCACCTTGCCACAACCTCCATTGCTACTCTCCTCTGGATCGAGTGTCACGTGATACAGAGACATTCAATTCACTTCTTTCCTCTTTGGTCCAATCCACCTCTCCAACCTCATCTTCAACATAAACAATCTTTCTGTCTAAAGATAATGTGCCACTTAGAATGTCCTCTCCCCCAATTCCTCCTCCCCTCAAGTTCTTAATTCGCCAGCAAAGTCATGGTCTCCATCTAAGCCTGTGAGAAAAGAGTTCCCCCACATTTATGGGGTATTCGATCTGCCCTTCATTCTGGGTTCCAGCCTGTGGAGAAGTTACAATTCCTGCTCGAATCAGCTGCTGTATTTTCAGGTCTTTCTGGATTTGCTTAGACACACATTTAATAAAAACATCTTTAAGATATTCCTTTGAGTCATGGATAATCATGTGAATATGATTGTTTCAAAAACAGAGCTTAGTAGCAATTCACTAGTCATCTGTATCGATTTTGATCAATTAATATTTTTTGAGAACAGTTGTGTAAGGAGCAACAAATTCTCGCAATGAACTCTAAGTATGTGGCTTATTCCATATACATTTCTAAATGGTGTCATGGACAACTGTGTCACGTGTTTTGGAGAAGTCAGTTTAGTTGTGTCCACAGAACTGGGTATTCCATACTCTGGACCTCATGAAAACAGAGGTGGGGGTCCTTGGACAAGACTCATTTCTCGGGAATCCTCTCCAGTCTTTGGTGACTTCTGCCAGCTTTCTAACTGCCCACAAATGACCAACCTAACAATTGTTCTAGAAATCTGCTGTGAATCAATGGCAATAATATCACTCAAAAAATCCTGCAATTTACTAACTTTTGAAAATGGATATACTTGTTCCTCTTAATTTATTTTGACACCTCTATGTTTGAAGAGAAATTCTATTAGCTTGTAAGTTCAGCCAGTTCTTTGTATTAATTTTAAACAGATGAAAAACCAACAAATTCTGTCCATTTCATTTTGACCTTTGGCCCTCTGACAGCCTTCCTCAGGGTGTGAGCCATGCTCCTGAGATTTAAAAAACTGTGCTATATGACCATGGGTTACCAGTGGTCTCTGTCCATAAAATCATACTTTTATTTTCCCCTGAACTTTTCAAAATCTTATTATTTTACCAGTTGGATGGATGTCATTGTGAATTTCACACAATAGGTCTGTGTTTTCAAAATATTTTGGGGAACATGTAGCTGAAGAGAAAAGTGTTGAAGAAAAGAAATCTACCTGTTGTGTTTTTTCATGAATAGCATCTGGGGGGTGTTAGGAGTCCAAGGTGTCAGGTTCTGGGCTCCATCCAATGCTTCAACCAGGTCACCTCTGCTATTTCTGTCTTTATATTGGTTTTCATGTAATATTACTTTTGAAGAAAAATGTTCTCAGATGTCATCTTCTAACCCCTGCATGTATTATTTCAACTCTCTCCAGTTCCCATCCTCTTCTCTCACTTTCTTGCTCTCCTTAGCCCTTGTTATTAACACATGTTCTCATTTATTTTACACATTGCCTTCCTCCCCACTTCACAGTAAGCGCCAGTACGGAGGGGCTTTTTTCTGTTTTGCTCATTGCTGTGTTCCTAGTACCTTGAAGAGCACCAGACATGTAGTGGGATTCAGGAAATATTTTTTGCTCAGCAATATCTCAGTCTGTACCGACTGCCCAACCTCTCTCTCACATCCCTTCCACACCTTCCATCCTCACTCACAAAGAGGCAAGCTGGGAGACAGTGCCAGCAGGAGCATCCTCGCCCTGCCTGTTCATGCGACTTAGAACAATAGCCCACTAGTGGGAGAAAGAAGAGGGACAGCTCCACACAAAGTGGTTAGAAGCCCCTGGTTTTCTCTACACAAATCCCTGAAGGTGCCATACTCAGTGAATGGAATGTCTGTCATGTACTGACTTTTAGGTGGCTGGACCAAGAGCTACATATATTAGAGTTTACTGTACCAGGTCTGAAGTTAGGGGCATTCAGCAAACTATTATCCTAAGTCCCTCTTGTGTAAAAGGAATTCTGACCGAAAGTGGGATCTGTCTGCTCACCACTCAAAGCCCAATGGAGAACAAGGTTGGTGGAAAGGAAAGTCTGCTTTGTTTTGGATGCCGGCAACCTGGTGGAGGGAGGAGGGTGGATTCCTCTCCGAAAGCCGACTCCCCGCAATGATAAGAGAGCATTTATAGGTGGAGGGAGGGGGCTACATGCAGGAACAGCACTGTCACCTCTCACAGTCATCTTGAAATTGGTCATGAAGTGGTCTGATCAGCATCCTCTTGATTGTTTTAAGTACAGTTAGTCTTCAGTTCCAGGGTCAGGCCAATTTTCATAATTGTGGCAGCTTAGGTCATGGCTACAGTCTGGTCACCATGTAGTTAACTTCGTGCACCTGGTGGGGGTCTCAGTATCTATAAGACAGCTCACAGGATGTGGCTCAGAATATTATCTATAGCCCTTGAGGAGGAATGAAGGAGCTTGACTTTGCTTACTGACTAAACTATTATTGTTTTGTTCTGTTTGACTGCTTTTCTTTGCTTCTGTATTTTCTCACTTCTCTCATTAAACTTATTCTTTGGCTAAAGTTTTTCCACAGACAAAAGGCAGGTTGAGGACATGGGGGGCATAGACCATAGGGCCCTGTTCTGTTTTGGAACGGGTACTAACCTCAAAGTTGACAGCCTCTAAGGCTGAGTCATTCATGAACACTCTGGGCTGTTCTCTTCGGAGCCACCATCACTTTATATGGGAGCTTGGAGGCTGGTTTAATTAAAGTTATCTGAATAGTGTACAGTATGCCAGATGTTCACAATAAATGTAATGTAGCTTATGTAATGTTATGCCATCATGGAATACATTGGAATGATTGTGATTACCCATTATTACCCATAATAAATCTAAATTTATTTCACTGTTTTTAGGTATTAAGCTTTTCTCAATCACTATATTAGCTTGGTATTTGAACTTTGCCTTTTGCTGAAGTTTCTCCAATAGAGATAATTAAAGAGCTCTTTTGGCAAAATTAGTTCATGTTATTACCATTAGAATTAAACATACACATGGGATACTACCGCCTATGATATGGAAGTTTATGGTTGACATATTAAAGTACAAATATAAATTAAACAGTTTTTCTCTTTCCACTTTTCCCCCCGTAGTGTACAAAGGTGAAAAACTCTTATTTCCATAAACTCTTTATCTCTATAGTCAAAAGGTATTTTTAACATTTTTTGAAACTAGTAGACTGTGTGATATTTTCAGAATTAGAAGGCCTTGGCTTCATAAACACTTAGCATCTGGAGAAGACTCACCTCTCCTACAACTGTGACTAAGGAAGGTTCAAGTGGAGAGCCAGAATCTCCTCATGAGAAGGACCAGTGTGTAGCAGGCTTATCAGAAGCGTAGGTGTGCAGGGCAGTTGATTTTTCTTAAAGGTGCATTTTCCTTTTCTTTTTATTTTTTTAAATTTTGTTGAAGTATAGTTAATTTACAATGTCATGTTAGTTTCAGGTGTATAGCACAGTGATTCAGTTACATATATTTGTGTGTGTGTGTGTGTGTGTATTCTTTTTCAGATTCTTTTCCCTTATTACAAAATATTGAGTAGAGTTCCCTGTGCTATACAGTAGGTCCTTGTTGTTTATCTATTTTATATATAGTAGTGTGTACCTGTGAATCCCAAACTCCTAATTTATCCCTCCCTCCCCCTTTCCCCTTTGGTAACCATGTTTTTTGTTTGTTTGTTTGTTTGTTTTTCTATGTCTGTGAGTCTATTTCTGTTTTGTAAATAAGTTCATGTGGATCTTAAATAAAAATAAAAGCAAATAAATAAATACGACTTTCTCAGTTGGGATACTGTTCTGTTAAACAACAATAACAAAAAATGTATTATATCATGGCTTTTCTCTTATTACAAAACAAAGCTATTATAGCTCTATTATATCTGGTACCATGCCTGGAAGGCATGGGCACCAAAAAATAACTTTTAAATAAATGGATAAATCAGAGTATCCTAATACCAAATTTAAAAAAAAAAAAGAAAGAAAAGGAAAAAAAAATGATCTATTTTCATAGGAATCACACATGCTTTTAGGTTTCTTGTGGTGTTTGAGGGATGATGGTGAAGCCCAAAATCCCCCATGTAAACTCATATCCTCTTCATCCCTGCAGTGAACTCACTGATCGACTCACACAGAGAGCTCTACTCCTCTGACCCTGGGGCAGACCAGGGCTGAATCTCTTTGTTGATAATTAGCCTAATATTTAAGTAGATACATTGTTAAGTTTGAGGACCTGGTTAGACATTTGGGGTAAATGAGAAGGTGCTTTGAACGGATATAAATGGAGGCATCATCAATATACAGATGTTTTTTAAGCTACAAGTCAGGATGAGGTCATCATAGTGGTGAGTATAGGGGGAGATGAAGAAGAGACCCTCATCTACATTTAGGAGTGAAAGGTGGAGACTAACACATAACCAGAAGTGCATTCTTCACCAGGTGTGCAGACTGGAGCAGGTGGGCATTGGCACAGGTGTCATGGAGCCTGATTTCTACTGTAACCCTCTCACCCTCTAACCCTGAGGCAAGGAGTTTGCAGATGAGGTGTGTTTTTCTCGTCTCAAAGAATGTGCTTTACACCGTACTCTACTTTTCAGTGACTTAAAAATCTAGTTGGGTTAATTGAAAGAATTCTTTATTAGCTATCAGAAGGGATCAAGTTTAAATGACATAACTTAGCTTTGAATTCAATGACGTATTTGTAGGTTTTGGTCATCTTCTGAAGAATGAATACATCTCAAAACAGAAGCTAAATCCTCACATGACCGAGCAGAAGATTCTAGAACCCTGTTCTTAACTGTAGGTTTGGATACAGGCATGTTTGACTGCAAACGGGCCATTCTTTCTGACCCAGAGTGAAACAATGAAGGAAACGACAAAGGAAAGAGAACTTATTTTGATACAAGTCATTTGGCCACGAGAAAAGACATTTGTGATGTGAAGAATAAATAATAGGAAAGTCCATTTGAATCTAATTCTGATGCTGTTTCTAGAATGCTGTCACTGGATGCGGTACAAAGGCAGCTGGAAAACACTCTCCAGGATGGAGTCATCTATTCTGCTCATCATTCTGTAACAACCTAATTGGGAAAACAATTTGAAAAAAAGAATAGATACATGTATATGTATAACTGAATCACTTTGTCATACACCTGAAAGTAACACAACATTCTTAATCAACTATACTCCAATATAAAATAAAAAAGTTAAAAAAAAAAAGTCAAAACAGAAGGAATCAAATCATTTTGTAAGTTTAGGTTAATGCAAAATGGGCATTTCTGCTTAAGAAATCAACTCTGGCAGGCAGGTCTTTCCCAGATTAAAAGTGTGGTGAGTATCAAAAGAAAAGTATAATCATAAGGTGATTATTTAGAATTAAATGTAATAGAACCATTATTTAAGATGTGTATATGGGTCCTTAAAAAGTGTACAGGCAGTTTAATGACCTTCATTTCTAAAATGAGACCTATTAATATAGCTGTATGTTCATAGCAATGATTACGACTGATTAATAGTTCTATATGGTGTCATGTAAACACACACACACTCACTGAGTAGATGACACTAATTGAACAAAATAATTGATGGTGGTTATAACACCTACATTTGTGTCTGTGGGTGACTTTCTCTTTGGAGAGAGTGAGGTAAATTCAAATCATATTACTCTCAAATTATCAGATTTTAAAAGTACTTTAAATTTCCTTCAGAGTCAGCATTATAAGTAGAGGTATTTAAATTTTTTAACAATTTCCCCACTGTGATCACCACAAAAATTGCAAAGGTTAAATATGATTGCTTTTAAGTCTTTTATGTTTTCAAACAATGGCTCAATTTGGCCAAATTGGGGCAGAATTGGATGCTGGAGGATCCCGACTCAGAAACACGTGCTCTGATCCCAGGGATGTCGCTCCAGGTCATCAGAGCTCTCCTAGCCTCCTGAACTGGCTGTAATTCAGCACCACAAACTCAGTGACTGAAAGTAGAACACACATAATCTTATGGTTTTGTAGGTCAGAAGTCCATTTCTCCAAAGAAGACATGCGGATGGCCAACGGCCACATGAAAAATGATCAACGTCACTAATTATTAGAGAAATGCAAATCAGAACTACAGTGAGGTGTCACATAATGCCAGTCAAAAGGGCCATCATCAAAAAGTCTATAAATAATAAATGCTGGAGAGGGTGTGGAGAAAACTGAACCCTCCTACACTGTTGGTGGGAAGGTAAATTGGTACAGCCACTATGAAGAACAGTATGGAGCTTCCTTAAAAAAAAAACTGGAGTTACCATATGATCTTGCAATCCCACTCCTGGCCATATTTCCAGAGGAAAAAAAATAATAATTTGAAAGGATATATGCATCCCAATGTGCATTGAAGCACTATTTACAATAGCCAAGACATGGAAGCAACTTAAATGTCCAACAACAGATGAATGGTTAAAGAAGATGTGGTACATATATACAATGGAATATTGCTCAGCCACAAAAAAGAATGAAATAATGCCATTTGCAGCAATATTGATGGACCTAGAGATTATCATACTAAGTGAAGTAAGTCAGGCAGAGAAAGACAAACATCACATGATATCACTTATATGTGGAATCTAAAAAATGAAACAAATGAACTTATTTACAAAACAGAAGCAGACTCACAGACATAGAAAACAAACTTATGGTTACCAAAGGGGAAGGGGGTGGTGGGATAAATTAGTAGTTTGGGATCAACATATACACACTACTATATATAAAATAGATTATCAACAAGAACCTACTGTACGGCACAGGGAACTATACTCAATATCTTGTAATAACCTATAAGGGAAAACAATCTGAAAAAGAATAGGTATGTATAACTCATTCTATACACCTGAAACTAACACAACATTGTAAATCAACTATACATCAATAAAAAAAATATCAGTTAAAAAAAAAAACAAGAAGTCCAAAATAGGCCTCATTGTAACTGAGCAGGACGCCATGGGGACTTTCCCAGGACAGGCCTTCGCCCATATTTGCTTCTTTAGCTCCTCTCTGAAGTACCCAGATAATAGTAATTGATGCAAATTTCCTGAGTTGTTTGGCAGATGTGAAAAACACCCAGCAAATGGAAGATGTTAGCAACTTGATGACCTTGAGCACATAGCCCAGGCCTCCTGGAGCCTAAGGACTGATAACGTGAACCCCTGTGACACCACCCTGTTCCCTCACCATCAGCCCATCAGAGAATTGTGCACAATTGGATCACCTACCCTGAGACCCCCTCCCGCTCACCTGGCTTTGAAAAATGCTTTGCCAAAACCCTTCAGGGAGCATGAGGCATTTTAGGGCATAAGCCACCTCATTTCCTTGCATGGCCTTGCAATAAACCTTTCTCTGCTCCAAACTCCTACGTTTCAGTCTGTTTGGCCTCACCCTGTGTCCAGCCATGAACCTGAGTTAACAACTGGGCTAAAACCAGGATGCCTGCAGGGCTGCATTCCCTTTGGAGGCTCCAGGGTAGAATCTGTGTCCTGCCTTTTTCAGCTTCTCAAGGCCCTTGGATCCCTTGGTTCATGGCCCCAGGTCACCCCATACTCCACCAGATCATCACGTCCCCTCTCATTCTGACCCTCCTGCTCCTCTCTTATAAAGACCTTGGTGCTTATACTGTCATCATCATATATTGCATAATATGTATTGTATAAGAATTGTATTACTGACTAATTGTGATCAATATGGTAATTGGTGACTATATTACGATTACATGGACTATAGGCGGAAGAATCTTCCCATCTCAGTATCTGTCATCACAGCTCATCTGCAAAGTCCCTTTTGCTTTGTAAGCTAACATATTCACATTGTCCTGCCTGTTACAATATTCCCTTCGATTATTTTTATCCTTGTAATTTTAAGACTAAAATTTGTTGTAGCTTTTGGTGGATGTGTATTCCACTGAAATTTTACTATCTGTTAATAACTTCCCCAAATATCCAGGTATGTGAAAAATGACTGCCTTCCAAATATTATACAATCTGAGCTATCTGCTTCCTGATTCCACCTGGGACTTTGGCTTACCACCAAGACAGCTGAGGATGAACTGTGGGCCCTTCCTTGTGGGCCCAGGAAGAGTCTAGCTGCCCCCGTCATCACGTGGTCCTCAGTGTTTCTGATGGAGTCCGTGGGGAACATCCTAGCAGGGGAGGCCGACAATGAACAGCCTCCATCGTCTGTAAGTACGTTTTAGAGGATCTTTTCAGGGCTTGAGAAGAAATCTGGAAAGAAGCAAAGGTGGACACATTAAGGAAGGTTGGGACGGAGGCGCTGGGCTGACAGGGTGAGGAGGGCAGTTTTGAACTTGAAGGAAAGCGGCTGAAGTATCCTTGTTCAGAAGGTGGCGCTGGACAACCACATGGCCCTGAGGACCTCAGGAGGAAGTGAGTTCAGGCCGAGGAACAGCCAGTGCAAAGGCCTGTAGGCGGGCGTCTGACCAATCATGGAAATTAGCGCAGCTGCTGCAGACGGGGGAGTGTCCTGGGGACCCACCCTCGTCACCCTGCTTGGTGCCCCACAGACCACGTCCGTCACTTTGGCCCTGCCATCTGCTTCTTTCCAGGTTCCTGTCTCTCAGTTCATGCCCTGTGAGGCCACTGTCCCCTGCCTGCCTCTTTTCTGAAGGCCGAGGCCTCTATCAAGGCAGCCCCTCCACCCCCTTGCTGCCCTGCCCTCCTCCCAGGTTGAGGTGTGTGTGCGGGGCCGGGGGGCACCGGGCGGGTGGGTATCAGTGTCCCTCCAGGCCCCACACCCCCCCCAGCTGCTGGGTGTTCCTTCTCACCTGCTCACACTTTCTGTAAAGAGTCCTTGGGGTAAACCCTCCTTAAATCAGTCTAATCTGAGTGTGTCCCTGTGTCCTGCTGGGACCTTGACTGACACAGGTGAAGAATCACACAGGGCCTACAGGTCTTCAGGGACTTTGCCCTCCCTCCCAGGGAGACAGGGGCCTGTTGCTGTGAGCAGAGACCTGACGCGACCTCACTGACCTTGACAAGGACAGCTCTCAGAGAACAGGCTCCAAAGAACAGGAGGGAAGAGGTGGTGTCCAGAGTGGAGGCAGGAGTTACAGCAGCTGTAGGGGATGATTGCTGGGGCCAGCGTGGGAGCCCTGAGGGCTCAAGGGTGGTCCAGCTCTGGAGGTACTTTGAAAGTCAAGGCAACAGAATTTCTGCAGGATTTAGATGTGCGACGTGAGAAAAAGGAAGATACTGCCCATTGGTTTGGCATGGGCCACTAGAAAGGCAACTTTGTGGCAGATTGACAAGAGAAAGGTTGTAGGTGCCACGGATTTTGGGGAGGAGGTTGGAGGGTTCTGTTTTGGACTCTGAGGAGGATGAAGTATCAAATATTCAGGGCGGATGTGACCTTCCTTCTACCTCTCCCGTCTCACCACTGTCATTTCATAGCTACAGGCTCTGCAGCAGACACATCTGCCTCCGTACACACCCTTGGACCCATCTCGGGGCCCCAGGCTGGCACCTTGGGGGGCCTCACTCCCTCTGCTCAAAAGGCTTATTTCCAAGTGACTCTCTTTCTCTACCTTCGAATAATTGCTCAGATGGCATCTTCTCATCCCAGCTTTCCTTTCCAGCCTGTATAAAATTGTGCATTCTCTTTTCAGATTTCCCTAGCCTCATTTCTGCTGAATTTTCTTATAATTCTTAGCACTGTCTAATGGATGACCTGTGTTTTGCTGATTTATTGTGCTTATTTTCTGCCTTTCCTCTAGAAGATAAGCTCCATGGGGGAAGGGGGTTTTGTTTGTTTGGTTTTGTTTGGGCTTGTTTTCTTTTCTTTTCTTTTCTTTTTTTTGTCATTTTTCTTCATTGTGTTATATTTAGTGGCAAGAGTAATGACCAGTCAGACAGTAGATGCACAATGAGCATTTGTTGAAGAAAGGAACAGATGAAGACTGAGGACTTCTCATTATTTGCAGTCGTCTGAAAACTTGCATACTTGTGTATTTCATCGATTAAACACTCATAGGTAAGTTGCACCTGAGTGTCATCCGAGGCCAGGCACTGCGAATTGCAAAATAAACAAGATGTGGTCTCTGCCCTCACAGATTTTGTGTTCAGTCTAAACATTTTCAGGGAAAACAATCCAGTGGGACTGCCTTTAATTTCTTTGCATCCTTTTGATTCTCTCAAGCTTCACCTGCCTGCTAAGATTGAATCCATGTGCCTTTAAGAGAGAACAAAAACCTTTTCCAGATGTTCTTGTCAATGTTTGCAACCATCATATTTTTATTCAATTTGAACATATATTTTTTTATTAGTACAAGGACGCCTAAATAGAGGTTCTTAAAATTTACTTAACAGTGGTACAGTCTTGTCAGATAAGATCATGAGCAGAATCTGCTTATTCTAAATGGGAAGATGATATACAAGGCTTTCCCTTTCTCCTTTTGTATCATTTTGTTGAGGTTCATAGCTTTGTAGTTTAAATTCCTAGCATCTCTTATCACTAATGTGCCAAATGTACTTGCCAATTTGGGAAATTAGAAGAACACAACCATTCTTGATAATTTTGTATGTGGTTTTGCATCCACTAAATAGGATGCTGGGAGTATCTGGGGTACCTGCTGAGGGTTAGAGGGCAGCATCCCCTCCATGGAATATGCTTGACTTTGAACCAGTCCCAGTATCACTGTGAGATGCTTATTAACAAGGAAAATGTTGATGGAACATTTCCCAAGAAAGCTCCCAGGAAATAAAGAATTGTTTGTAGATATTAAAACATAATTTATGTTGATATCTGTCTGCTTTACAATCAAAAGATGAAAGTCTCCATTGAACCAATGATCGCACATTCATTTCACAGCAAAGTTAGTTTCTTCTGTCTCCTCTTGCACACCCAAACCACTTAGAGGAGAAATGACAGTTAAGGAGGCAACTGCTGGCCACATTTGGGGCTGAGTTACTGCAGCGTTGGCTGTCCCATTGCATAGCACAAAGAAAGTGGGTGAAGGAATAACTTCTAGGAAGTTATGTCCAGAAATAACAATAATGGAATTTGACGTGTACCACCTGTACTCTTACATTTCTTGAGAGTTAAGCACACCAGAGTGGCGAAGAACTCTAATAATTTTTTCCTTAATCCCACATATGAAGTAACTATGTTTTCCTCATAAGATTAATAAGGTAAGTTCATGTAAAGGTTATGTATTCAGCAAAAACCTGGAAGGAAAATTGGGAACACATTTAACATGATTTGTCATTAAAAATTATACCCTGTCCGATTTTTTGATTACTGGGTTCTGATCACTGAGTTTCTTGCCAAGGAGTAGAACTCCAGTTCTATGAGAAAAGAAAGAAAGAAAGAAAGAAAGAGAGAAAGAGAGAAAGAGAGAAAGAGAGAAAGAGAGAAAGAGAGAAAGAGAGAGAGAGAGAGAAAGAAAGAAAGAAAGAAAGAAAGAAAGAAAAAAGGAAGGAAGGAAGGAAGGAAGGAAGGAAGGAAGGAAGGAAGGAAGGAAGAAAGGAAGAAAGGAAGAAAGGAAGAAAGAAAGAAACAAGAAAGAAAGAAAGAAAGAAAGAAAGAGAAAGAAAGAAAGAAAGAAAGAAAGAAAGAAAGAAAGAGAAAGAAAGAAAGAGAGAAAGAAAGAAAGGAAGGAAGGAAGAAAGGAAGGAAGGAAGAAAGAAAGGAAGAAAGAAAGAAAGAAAGAAAGAAAGAAAGAGAAAAATCTGTTCAAATTGGATGGGTAGAAACAGGAATGTAAAAATATAACAACTTTACTAAATATTTCACATAAAAAATTTGTGAAAACAGCTAAGATATGAAGCTATTATTGCCACTGAAATAATAGATTCATGAAATAAATAAATAGATTATTGCATCAATAGGTAGTGGGTTATACAAAGAACTCTCCAGTAAAGTATCCAGGTGCATGCAAAATTATTATAACATTAGTGAGATATATTTGTTTTAAATTTTACAGTTTAATGAAAAATAATATAAAGCAATTTAAACTAAGGCAGAAAGAAAAACTAAGGCATTGGCATAAATTGCTGAGGTGTCCATTACAATATTGTCATCCAATGATAGCGATGACAGGATTCCAAGCAACGTAGGGAAAAAACAAGGTGCCCCATGGCTATGAGCATTTCTCCCCAGGTTTCTGCTTAAGGTTAAGAGACAGGATTGTCAACATTTGTTGAAAGTGCAGTAACTCTGTTCTCCATCATTCTGAAGCACTGTCTAGGTTAGACCCAATGGAACCTCTTTTGGAGATAAAAGTTAAAGATAACCATTGTGTCACGAAGGCTGAACATCAGTTTTCAAAATCTTCATTTTGCTGGAGCCCCAAACCATTTATTGATTAAAAAATAAAAAGTAATTGACTACATCTATATTTAGTTGAAAATAATGTTTAATTTTTTTATTAAAACCAACATCAATCAAGACTACAGGACGAGTGACAGTTGAGAGATAAGAACTTTAACTTTCATTTCTGGGGCCATGTTTGATCCCAGATTAGGTGGTTTCCCCAAATTTCATGGGCACATGAGTCAGGACAACCTTGCTTTTGGAGACAATTGTGTTTACAGCTCCCCCTCCCAGAGCCCACCTGACTGTCTGCTTTTCCTTCTTAAGCCTCTTTTTTGTTCACGTATGACAGACGCCTGCTTTGCCTCTTGAGGTTGCTTTGAAAGCATGTAGCTTGTTTTCTTTAGTCTTAGAACACCTTAATTTTGTGGAGTCGTCAGGAAACTTTCCTCTGCAAATGAGCTTTTGCTTTTTCTCATTCTTTCTGCTGTGGGCTGAAGGGTGCCTCACAAACAGGTATGTTAAAGTTCTATCTTCTGGTGCCTGTGAATTTGACCTTAGTTGAAAGTATGGTCTTTGCAGATGGAATCAGGTTAGAATGAGGTCATAATGGTTTAGGGTGGGCCCCAGATTTGAAGACTCATGTCCTTTTAAGAAGGACGTGTGAAGACAGACACACAGGGACAGCTGCCTGTGCTGGTGGGGGCAGAGGTGGGGGCAGAGATAGACGCGTGGAACAGTTCCTCCCTTGGAGCCACCAGAAGGTTCCAGCCAGCAATCCTTGACTGCAGACTTCTGGCCTCCAGAAGAGTGAGAATAAATTCATGTTGTTTTAAGCCCCCCAGCCTGTGGTCCGTGTTACTCAAATACCCTCTGTTCCCCAAAGAAGCCTGCAACAGAGGGGGTCGACATGGTCCACTGGTGCCCCAAATGTAAACAGTCCTCCCAGGCTGGAGGGGACCCACCGAATGCAAGGACAGAATTCCCTGAAGGAAAGGGGCAGACTTTTTGGTGGTGAGGGAAAAGGGAAAGGCTATAATCCATCAACGTGTGCAAGCAGGAAGATGTGCCTGGAAAACAGGACTGAAGGAAAACACAAAAGAAAAACAAAGCCTTCCTTTCAAGTTGAAGAATAAGTCTGAAAACTCATATGTCATATATGATGCCTATAAACTGTTAAGTTTTGTTATCCAACAACCAAGGAAGAAAATGGGGAAAATTAGGATTTTTCTTGAACTAAAATTACAGATATTTTTTTATTTCCCTATTTTTTAAATTATTATACCATCAGGAAAACTTTCTAGATATTACATATGGAGGATTATTTTGTATGGCTCTGTTATAATAAAAGAACAATTAATCCAAAACCCGTGATTAAAACGTGAAAACTCAAGGGCTTCCCTGGTGGTGCAGTGGTTGAGAGTCCGCCTGCCGATGCGGGGGACACGGGTTCGTGCCCCGGTCTGGGAAGATCCCACATGCCGCGGAGAGGCTGGGCCCGTAAGCCGTGGCTGCTGAGCCTGCACGTCCGGAGCCTGTGCTCTGCAACGGGAGAGGCCACAACAGTAAGAGGCCCATATATTGCAAAAACAAACAAACAACAAAAAAAAAACCCGTGAAAACTCAAGAACATGTCAAATATTATTAGAGAATAAAGCAGATTTTGTTCACTACATTCATGCTGTTAGACTATTATCCAATATTGAGCACAGTCTCAGTATTTCACAGTGATTTTTTTACAAATTAACTTAAATTGAAATGATCTTGATGACAGTCTCTTTGGCCTGAACTTGTAGTCAGAAATCTCTTTTCTAATTCTGATTTCCCCCCTGATTAATGTGCAAAGTGCAGGAATTCACAAGCATCTCCTCTCCTCAAATCCCATCTCTGTCAAAGAAGGAAAATAGAGCCTCCTTGCATTACCTGCATTCTGACTCCAGAGATGTTGAGAGGATAAAGCGATCACATATGCAAAATCCTGGAGTGCCTCAAAAGTAATCTAATTTGCCTACTTAGAAGGTTTATTGAGGGGATAAAGGGAACTAGAATTTCTGTGAAGTGCTGTGAGCATCTCTGAAGAAAGGAAGCGTGTATATTCAGTTATGCACCCTCTGTATTAATATGCAGGAGAGTTCAATTCAAGAGTATTCTTATTCTGAAGAGATGCAGGAAGTCCTTCTCCTCTTAGATGTGCAGTTCGTTTTGTGATTATGCCCAATAAGTTAATCCTCCCGCTACTGATATCATTCAATTTCCATTTGAAATAGAGATGGTAAGACAGGTGTTAGCTGTGGATTTGATAGCACTGCTATCAGAATTTGTTTGTGTTATCCACCTAAAATTAAAACCTGGGAAAAGCAACTGCTCATTGTTTTTAAAAATTTCACCAGTGTGCCCTGCTGGGGTCCTGCTCTGGGTGGTACGGGGCATCTGCATTGGACTGGCCATCTGTCCACTCCCAAGCAAATGCTCTGTTCGAGGTAGAGGCAGCCCCCCTTTGGCTTCTGTGTCACTTCCCAATCTGACTCCATTCTGATCCTGAGTCCTTGGCTGCTTCTGGATCAGTCTCAACCTGATGGCGACAACTCTGCTTATCTGTTTTTTTTTTTTTTCTTCTTTTCATTCAACCAACTCGAGAGCCTTTTCACACATCCCTTATTCTTTCTATTGTCCAAAGTCCTGCCTGGCCTCTGAGCATGGCAGGAAACACTCAGTCTCCCTCCAGATGGCCAGGGGTGCCTCCAGTCACTGCGTTCCATGACTGCACTATCTGATCTAGCTTGAGTCCAGCCCCACCACCTACTATCTCTCAGGTGACACAGGGTGGCCTGACCCAGCCCACCCCATGCCCTGGTGGGCACTCCTCATCCCTTGGTTGAACCTCGGACTCAGGATCATTCCAGGCAGTAGCCAACTCCTTGTTTTAATTTGTTTGGGAAATTTATTATAAAGATAAGAGAGAGGGGGTCGTTATAAAGTGTGGAACAATATTGCTACAAAAACAGGCTCTTCTTTCTTGCCTGTCACAGAACGAAGACACATGATTCCTCACTCTCTGCTATAGCATTTTGATCACAGAAATCAGTATATAATAAAAATGTGGGGACTGTGCACACAAAGTCTTGAAAGTTACCAATATGAACTTTATCCATTGGGAGCCACATTCTAACATGGTTTACACGTAATGGCTAATAAAACATGAACAATAATCATTGAGGGAGCAAACGATAGAGTATATATGCCACATATCTATAGGCTTGGAAAAAAATTCTGTATCCCCAATGAATTTCCTTATTAGTGTCACTGTAGATAAAATATTACTAAACAAAGTATAACTAGAAAATAATTTTACTAGACAATGACAGGAATACAAATGCATGCACACACACACACACACACACAACTGCAAATATTGCAAAGAAAATGTAAAACATTAGACCTGAAAAGAACCACTGAGCTAGTGACACCCAGTTTGTGGCACATTCTGCATATAGAAATGTCAGGACCAGCCCAAGGGAAGAGTATGAACAAAAAAGAAGTCAAAACTTACTTTGGACGCCTCCCACCTAGGTAATCAAATCTTCTCCTTTCCCCAATCCATTTCCATTGCTTGTTTTTCCTTTCAAAGCATGATTAACTTCTTTCTCTTTCTGCCTCTTTTTGCCAAAATTTAGGCCAGTCTCTTGGAATCAGCTTCAGGGACAATAGACTATAAAGTTTTGCTTGAGCTCACCCCACTGGGTATAATCTTGATTCCTTCTCAGTTCCAAAATTTCCTATAAGAAAATATCAGTGGTAGAATAAAACAGAGGTGAAAGCAGACAGATCTTGGTTCCAATTCACTTACCATCTGGTGGCATTAGGCAGCTTCTTAAACTATATGTTTTTATTGTCTCACCTGTAATTGCATATAATAATGTCTAATTTAGACAGTTCTTATGACAATTGAGTGACATCAAATATATAAAATATTTAAGAAGGTGCCTGTTACAGAGTAAGCCTTCAGCAATGGTTTTATTTTCATTACTGTCTTATTGCTGTGGTATATATTTCTCATTCGAATTATAGTTCATTGTCTCTCTGTCCACATCATCTCTATCAGACTGTTAAAATTCTTTGAAAAGAAGGCCTATGACTTGCTCACCATTTTTGTCTACCTAAGTATGAGCTCACTGACTTTTGAATAAATGTATGTATGTAGCACTGTATGCCATGATGATAGAGAACTTCCCTACCAAAGGAATAGGTAAATCAAGACCTGACCATCCCCATCTAAGAAACTATCTGTCCCCAACTTAGGACCATGAAGATTTAATGTGCCAAGTCCTGTCCTGGGACCTCCCTGGAAAGAATAAGTATTATCTGTCTATACTATAGGAACTTTATTTCTTTAGTCAACACCTAACAAAAAGGTGATTAAGTCAGGCTTGGGGGTTTTAATGGGTTCAAATATTTCTCCTAAATTTGTTTCTTTCCAGGAAGTTAAATTGTTTTTTCAGACTTGTCATTCAGAATTCCTAATTCAGAGTTTCTTCCTGCTAATCACCACACATGATGAGTGTGGGCATAAACACACAAGGGTGTGTAACTGAGAAAAGATACACAGTTGAGACCTAGTAGCATCAAGAAAATGGGGTTTGTCATTGGTACATAGCATGATCCCCAATTAGGTAGCTATGTCCCTGTAACCACACCTCCCCCAAACTCATTGGCTTAAACAGTAATCATTCTTTCACATCCATGTGTTTGACCATGGTGGAGGTTGGGTGCAGCTGTTGGATCTTCTGTATTTTCCTTCAGGTTTGGCTCAGGCCTGCTCCAGATATGTTCTTCCTGGGCACAGGCTGAAGGGGTAGTAAATATCCAGGGGATACTTTTCTTATGAAAAATGGCACTTGCTTGCATTGCTTCTAGTAACATCCCACTGGCTTGAGTCACATGGCACCAAACCAAGGACAGAAGCATCTGCCATATTAATAATACCCACCATGTTAATCCTCTGTGTCAAACCAACACAAAACACAGCAAAGCTCAATATAAATGGGACATGGAAGTTGGAAGGGGTACAAAGTGTGAACCTTTCTGAACAATACTCTAATCAACCATATGTCCAGAGTCTAATGACTTGTTCAAATGCTCAGCTTTGAGCATCAGGAAATGCAAGAAAATTACCTATAAAGCAAAGGGCTACTTTCATTAGAGAGAAAGAATGTCCATGGCAACATTAGACTGTAATCTTACTGCTTTGGTTTATTTTTTTGTATATCTTGAAGACATTTTTAATTCTATTGTTTATAATATAAAGAGCTTATAATTCCATATGATCTCTATTCTTTTCCAATTATATTCCTAACTCCTTTCTTTTAAATTTGAAAAGAAGATAACGTTCAATGGACTTGAGGTTTAAGTAAGGAGATTAGTTCTTTGGTAGCTAAATATTGAAGCAAATCCATTTGAATCTTGATTGAGACATTCTGAAGGAGAGTAGGGAGTTGTAGACCACAAGGTTGGATTAATATAAATTGATTTGTCCAAGGTTATTTGTTTAGGTAATGGAGGTAATAGAAGGAGGGCCCAAGGTCTCAGAGAACTGATGCTCTGAGACGTCGCCTCCTGTCATCATGTTCAAAGCAAGTTCACATCAGGGCAACTCCATTTAGTCAGGGAAAATTCAATTAGGATCATTCTGTGGACTGAAGTCTCCCAGTGGGATCTGGTAAGAAATATGGAGCTCTCACATTGTCTTAAACTATATGCTAAAAAATGATGGTTTTGGCCCTGTTTTGGGATCATTGCTGTGTGTATGTTTTCTGTAATATTAATATAATAATGTTAATTAATCAAAGTGAGTTGTATTTGTATCATGTGCCTCATTCATATTTTTTGTATATGTCTCTTCCTAGTTTGAAAATATTATAGATTATGATTTCACTGTAAGTCTCTCTTTTAGCATCCCTTGGTATATAGATCTTTTTATCTTGAACTGAGCTATAGGTCAAATCATGTTGCCCCAAACCTAATGATGTATTTAGAAGTCTATTATAATTGTGTGATTCTGACATGGATAATATTTGTCCTGTTTTCTTACTTGAAGGTATTTTACTACTCAAATATATTCACACATGTACTATCAATCATAAAGCAAAAAACATTTAATATATATGTGTATATATATTTAATTTAAATATATTAAATAATGTAAATATATAAATATTACATAATTAATATATAAATATATTTTATCAACATGTATTTAATTAATATATATATTAATTAAATATACATTTTTAATTTTAAATATATATCTATACATATATATTTTTTTTTCCAATATGGTGTTTCCTTGCAAATGGAAATCAATTCCCTGTACTTTAAAATACTTTCTGAAAGTAAATAAATAGTAAAGCTGCAAGAGTGAAGTACATTTTTTCCCCTGTAATCTTTGGTTTTAGAGACCACAGTCATTCTTTTTGTTTGTTTGTTTTTCCTTCTCAGAGTAACAGATGGAATCATTGATTAAAACTTCACAAATAAATAGAACCTATAACAAATAGTGTCCAGGAGACCTTCCATTTCCTAAATTTGATTCACTATAAGTCATAATTAAATAATACTAAGTGACAATTTGAGACTTATTCCAAGGGAAATGAATCACATGGAAGATCAAAATACTTTCAATGTGATTATTGAGATGGAGGAACCGAAGTGCACAGGGCCTGCTTTGGCTGGGATGCACCAAGCCTTGACTGTGGAGCAGCCGCTGTTGCCCCAGGATAGGTGCTTACCCACCTTGAGAATTTCTGTTCATTTCAAGAGGTTTCCACCAAAGGTGATCCAGCCTTATTATCCTTCATTCAAGTGGATCAAAAATTAAGCTCAGATGGCAATTGTAATGTTAAGTTCAAGCAAGAGCCAAAGTCCACCACCCACCTTGAATATTTATAAGCTATTTCCAAGGACCAGAAGTAAAATTTCTGAGTACATCAAAATTCAAATTACAGAAATTTACAAGAATGATCAGAGTAGTCACCAGCACTGCTCCAGGTGCTGTCTGGGTGAAGCTACTCTTGGGCCAGAAGTGTCTCTCTTTACAGGTTCTTCTTTCCAAGTCCTTCTTTGACTTGGAAGGAACATGATAATTGTGGATTCCAAGGCAGCAGGAGGAAATGGCCATACTTTTGACAACAATAGGAAAAAATATCTATCCTTCAGCCACTTATCATGTGCGGTAGTTTATAGTCAACTGTCAAATACAAATATTGATTGATCTCTCTTAAACATTGGTAATGACAAAATCTGCTGGCCACTTTGCACAAGGCATGCATTCCATAACACTCTGTGTGTGTGTGTGTGCATGTGTGTGTGTGTGTGTGTGTGTGTGTGTGTGTGTTGTCATGGTGCTGTCTCAGCTCTGCTCCGGAATCATGACTCTGGCCCTTGTGCACAGAGCATGCACTCCCGAACACTTACAGCTGTCTGTGCACACCAGGAACTCTTGGCAACATCCTCCTCTATGTCCTTCTTCTACATCCTCATGACACAGAGGAAGGGAATTTGGCAGGACACCCTGTCTCTAAACATCTCCCTTAATTCCTCACCTATAAGAACTCATGAGTCATGAGAATGTGCTAAAGGCCTGAGATAACTGGTGGGAATTACTGTAGTCTATTTACTGGGTTTCTGGAATTTAAAACTGTCTATAGATATGACTGTGTTTATGCCCCACACTGGACAGAGCCTGGTCTCCAGTCTTGACTCTTCTTGTCCACGGTCTCCTTTGTTTAAACTTCTACAGCATAATTTTTCATATTCCTTTAGGGAAGAAGCTTGGTCTTAAACTGCAATCTTTTGGTCTAGCTCTCCTGTTGAAGTTCCATAGGAACTAATTGTTTCATTGACTATTGGATAAATACATACTCAATAATGTATTGTACCAGTGGGTCTAACTGGACTAGAGGAGGGAGAAGTAAAGAGTAGAATTAAAGATGATTCTCAGAATATCAGCTTGAGCAACTGAGTGGGTGGTGGTACCATTTACTGAGATGAAGAAGAAGATAGCATTGCTTTTCCTACAATCTGAGTTATTCAAGGTGGGGGGGATTAAAAAAACAGAGTAAGCTATAAGGAGAGGATTCCAATTGAGGTTTGAATTTCGAAGTACAGTACAATATGAAATAGAAACTCAGCAACTGTTCTTCCTCTTTCTTGATCATCTAAGTTCAAATATAAAGATCTTTGGGGAGTTTGTACACATGTTCACATTTCCCAAGGACCAAGGTTGATCATTACAAACAGTACATCTTAGCTTCATATTAAGGGGAAAAAAGCTTCCTGTTGATCATTTTTAGCTATAGAGACACAAGGTAAATCTTGAAAATGACAACCTTTCTTTTTTTTTTTTTTTTTGGTGCCTTAAGCCAGAAGGCATTCTTGTTCATGCATTTTCCCCATAATTCTCTCAGTAAGTGAAAGGCAAGTAAAAGATAATTTTCCTTATTTTCATGCAATCTCCAGTAGTCAGAGATGGGGTAGGGCTCTTAATATTACAATCTTACTTAGCAAAGGAGTCACACAGGTGTCCCTCTGTGGATTTTCCAAAACTCAACTGTTGGCCAAGTATCTTAATCCCCAAGCCCCATTGACACAGCAACTGTCTGTGTGTGAGAAGTGCCCAAGCTAACTGAGCAGGAGCCTTTGAAATATCTCTATTTTTTCTGTTTCAAAACCAATAACTACATGGGGTATAAAACAGTCATGAATCACCTAAGAAATACAAAATTTACTACAGGTGTGGGAGAGGACACCCGGATTAAAGGAAGCACCTGGACACCAGGTATCTGAAAATTATGTAAGTTACATGGTGGTTAGGTATCCAATCCCTATGCATACTGCTGGAATAGGTCTATTTTAATACCATGCTACATTCACAGAAGTTCTATAAGCATCCTTTATTGTATTTATAGCATGCGTATTTAACTTTTTAAATACTCTCAAATTAAAGCATGTTATGTTTGAATTGTTAGGTAGATAGTAGCACAAATCATTACATGGAAGATAATTTTTTGTCTTTCTCCAATGGAATCCTACTGCTGTGTAAGGTATACCTAGTTTCTAATGATCTGAAGGGGAAGTGACCAGAGTTGGCATTTTGGACCAGGCAGACACTGTAAAGCACAAATCCTTCATTTATTTAACTTTCTTCACTATGGTTTTTAAAAACATAATAGGTTGGTTTTAAAACCAGCAATTCTTTCAAGGAACAAAATTGTCACAAAAGGTACAAATATTACAGTTAATAAACATCATTTTGAATACTTACTATTCTTAAGGAGGAAAACAATTTTTAACTCAACAAACTCCCACTGTTTTAGTAAAATATTTAAGAAAGCAATTAACCAATTATCTTATTGTTCATAAACATTAATGAATGAACGTTGGCTATTTTAACTCTTAATGTAAAAATTGAGTTGATTGCTTCCTTAAATTCTTTGATGTGAGTGTATTACCTTAGGGAGGGTTCACATTAGTTCATTGTTTTCCAGTAGATTTAGATTTTCCCCTTTCCCCTATTAAAACACAATAAACAATAAATTAATCATAGTAAACCAGTGTGTGCCTTCCTTTTTTACAATTCTAGCTATACTCCAGAGATAGTGTCATCTGGGTTTTCAAACAAGTTGGCAGCATTTTCATACCTTATCCACATACTTCTAATACCAAAGGGTTTGCAACATCATAAAATGTTCATTTGCTTTGATTGTTCATCCCATATGATATGGTGAACATTGCAATGCAACATAGATTGTTTTGTTGCTTCCATTTCCAAAGATAATTCTGTATTGTAAAAACAAATGACCCCAGAACATATTTCATGTAGCTTTAAAGGCAAAATACATAACCATTTAGAAGATTCTAAATGTAAGAGGGTTAGGTCACATTCTACAGCAATCTTGAGCTATGCATTCTCTTTAAATTGCTTTATCAAGCAGTTATCATTATAATGGTATGAGCAGTGCAAAACTCTAACTATACAGGTACACTTATTCACTATACAGTAACTAAGGACCTTATCACCCATCTTCTGGAGGCAAAAAGACAGTAACATGGAGGTTATAAACAACTGGGCCAGGACTGCAACACTATTTGGGGCAGCTACGGAACTAACTAACACAGCCCAGGAGGAAGAAAACTGACTCCACATTTTGTTGCTGACCCTAACCCTTGCTCATCTTGTCTCCTGAATGGGACTTTGCAGTTTAGGACCCCAACCCATATACCAACATCTGAGTCCACAGCATGAAGTTCAGGTAACTGGAACTTGAAAAAGAGAAATCCCTTAAGATAAAAATACACAATACTTTCTCCGAGATAGTAATTTCCTATGCTGTAAGAGATACTGATCTTGAGCTTCTTTGGTAGGACTAATGATGGACTCTGGGAGGGCTCATGCCAAGGAGTACTTCCTGGAACTTCTACTGCCAGTGTCCTTGTCCCCATGGTGAGCCACAGCCACCTCCTGCCTCTGCAGGAGACCCTCAACACTAGCACTTGGCAGTTTCAGACTTGGAAAAAATATAATACCCTGACAAGAGGGCAGACAGCAGAAGCAAGAAGAACTACAATCCTGCAGCCTGTGGAACAAAAACCACATTCACAGAAAGATAAACAAGATGAAAAGGCAGAGGACTATGTAACAGATGAAGGAAAAAGATAAAACCACAGAAAAACAAGTAAATGAAGTGGATATAGGCAACCTTTCTGAAAAAGAATTCAAAATAATGATAGTGAAGATGATCCAGGACCTTGGAAAAAGAACGAAGGCAAAGATTTAGAAGATGCAAGAAATGTTTAAGAAAGACCTAGAAGAATTAAAGAAAAAAACAAACAGAGATGAACAATACAATAACTGAAATGAAAAATACACTAGAAGGAATCAGTAGCAGAATAACTGAGGCAGAAGAATGGATAAGTGACCTGGAAGACAGAATGGTGGAATTCACTGAAGTGGAACAGAATAAAGAAAAAAGACTAAAAAGAAATGAAGACAGCCTAGGAGACCTCTGGGAAAACATTAAACACAACAACATTTGCATTATAGGGGTCCCAGAAGGAGAAGAGAGAGAGAGAAAGGACCCGAGAAAATATTTGAAGACACGATAGTCTAAAATTCCCTAACATGGGAAAGGAAATAGCCACCCAAGCCCAGGAAGAGCAGAGAGGCCCAGGAAGGATAAATCCAAGGAGAAACATGCCAAGACATATAGTAATCAAACTGACAAAAAATAAAGACAAAGAAAAATTATTGAAAGCAGCAAGGGAAAAATGACAAATAACATAAAAGGGAACTCCCATAAGATTAACAGCTGATTTCTCAGCATAAACTGTACAGGCTAGAAGGGAGTGGCATGATATATTTAAAGTGATGAAAGGGAAGAACCTACAACCAAAATTACTCTACCCGGCAAGGATTTCGTTCAGATTCAACAGAGAAATCAAAAGCTTTACAGACAAGCAAAAGCTAATAGAATTCAGCACCACCAAACCAGCTCTACAACAAATGTTAAAGGAACTTCTCTAAGTGGGAAACATAAGAGAAGTAAAGAACCTACAAAAACGAACCCAAAACAATTTAAAAAATGGTAATAGGAGCATACATATTGATAATTACCTTAAATGAAAATGCATTAAATGTTCCAAACAAAAGACAAAGTCTCACTGAATAGATCCAAAAATAAGACCAATATATATGATGTATACAAGGGACCAGCTTCAGACCTAGGGACACATACAGAGTGAAAGTGAGGGGATGGAAAATGATATTCCAAACAAATGGAAATCAAAAGAAAGCTGGAGTAGCAATACTCATATCAGATTAAATAGACTTTAAAATAAAGAATGTTACAAGGGACAAGGAAGAACACTACATAATGATCAAGGGATCAATCTAAGAAGAAGATATAAAAATTATAAATATATAGGCACTCAACATAGGAGCACATCTATACATAAGGCAACTGCTAACAGCTATAAAAGAGGAAATCAACATTAATACAAATATAGTGGGGGTCTTTAACATCTCACTTACACCAATGGACAGATCATCCAAAATGAAAATTAATAAGTAAACACAAGCTTTAAGTGACACAATAGACCAGAGAGATTTAATTGATATTTATAGGACATTCCATCCAAAAACAGCAGATTACACTTTCTTCTCAAGTGCACATGGAACTTTCTCCAGGATATTTCACATCTTGGGTCACAAACCAAGCCTCAGTAAATTTAAGAAAATTGAAATCATATCAAGCATCTTTTCTGACCACGACACTATGAGATTAGAAATCAATTAAAGGAAAAAACCCATAAAAAACACAAACACATGGAGGCTAAAGAAAATGTTACTAAAAAACCAAGTGATCACTGAAGAAATCAAAGAGGAAATAAAAAAATACCTAGAGACAAATGACAATGAAAACACGATGATTCAAAACCTATGGGATGCAGCAAAAGCAGTTCTAAGAGGGAACTTTAGAGCAATACAATCCTACCTCAAGAAACAAGAAAAATCTCAAATAAACAATCTAACCTTACACCTAAAGGAACTAGAGAAAGAAGAACAAACAAAACCCAAAGTTAGTAGAAGGAAAGGAATCATAAAGATCAGAGCAGAAATAGATGAAATAGAAACAAACAAAAAACAAAATAGCAAAGATCAATAAAACTAAAAGATGGTTCTTTGAGAAGATAAACAAAATTGATAAACCATTAGCCAGACTCATCAAGAAGAAAAGGGAGAGGACTCAAATCAATAAAATTAGAAATGAAAAAGGAGAAATTACAAAAGACACCACAGAAATACAAAGCATCTTAAGAGACTATTACAAGCAACTCTATGCCAATAAAATGGACAACCTTGAAGAAATGGACAAATTCTTAGAAAGGTAAAATCTTCCAAGTGTGAAACAGGAAGAAATAGAAAATAAGAACAGACCAATCACAAGTAATGAAATTGAAACTGTGATTAAAAATCTTCCAACAAACAGGGGCTTCCCTGGTGGCGCAGTGGTTGAGAATCCACCTGCCGATGCAGGGGACATGGGGTCATGCCCCGGTCATGGAAGATCCCATATGACATGGAGTGGCTAGGCCTGTGAGCCATGGCCACTGACCCTGTGCATCCAGATCCTGTGCTCCACAATGGGAGATGCCACAATAGTGAAAGGCCCGCATACCACAAAAAGAAAAAAAAAAATCTTCCAACAAACAAAAGTCCATGACCAGATGGCTTCACAGGCGAATTCTATCAAACATTTAGATAAAGGCTAACACCCACCCTTCTCAAACTCTTACAAAATATTGCAGAGGAAGACTCCAAAACTCATTTTATGAGGCTCCCATCACCCTGATACCAAAACCAGAAAATGATACTACAAATAAAGGAAATTACAGACCAATATCAATGAAGAATATAGATGCAAAAATCTCAACAAAATACTAGCAAACAGAATCCAACAACAGAATTCAACAACACATTGAAAGTATCATACACCATGATCAAGTGTGATTTATCCCAAGGATGCAAGGATTCTTCAATAAAAACACATCAATCAATGTGATACACCATTTAACAAATAGAAGAATAAAAACCATATGATCATCTCAGAAGATCCAGTAAAAGCTTTTGACAAAATTCAACACCCATTTATGACAAAAACTCTCCAGAAAGTGGGCATAGAGGGAACCTACCTCAACATAATAAAGGTCATATATGACAAACCCCCAGCAAACATCATTCTCAATGGTGAAAAACTAAAAGCATTTCCACTAAGATCAGGAACAAGACAAGGATGCTCACTCTCACCTCTATTATTCAACATAGTTTTGGAAGTCCTAGCAATTTAAATCAGAGAAGAAAAAGAAATAAAAGGAATACAAATTGGAGAAGAAGAAGTAAACCTGTCACTGTTTGTAGATGGCATGATACTATACATAGAGAATCCTAAAGATGCCACCAGGAAACTACTAGAGCTAATCAATGAATTTGGTAAAGTTGCAGGATACAAAATTAATGCACAGAAATATCTTGCATTCCTATACACTAATGATGAAAAATCTGAAGGAAACATTAAGGAAACACTCCCATTTACCATTGCAACAAAAAGAAGAAAATAGCTAGGAATAAACCTACTTAGGGAGACAAAAGACCTGTATGTAGAAAACTATAAGACACTGATGAAAGAAATTAAAGATGATACAAATAGATGGAGAGATATACCATGTTCTTGGATGGGAAGAATCGATATTGTGAAAATGACTATACTACCCAAAGCAATCTACAGATTCAATGCAATCATTATCAAATTACCAATGGCATTTTTAACAGAACAAGAACAAAACATCTTAAAATTTGTATGGAGACACAAAAGAACGCAAATAGCCAAAACAATTTTGAGGGACAAAAACGAAGCTGGAGGAATCAGAATCCCTGACTTCAGACTATACTACAAAGCTACAGTAATCAAGACAATATGGTACTGGCACAAATATCAGAAATATAGATCAAGGGAACAGGACAGAAATCCCAGAGATAAACCCACGCACCTATGGCCAACTAATCTATGACAAAGGAGGCAAGGATATACAATGGAGAAAAGGCAGTCTCTTCAATAAGTGGTGCTGGGAAAATTGGACAGCTACATGTAAAATAATGAAATTAAAATACTCCCTAACACCATACAGAAAAATAAACTCAAAATGGATTAGAGATCTAAATGTAAGACTGGACACTATAAAACTCTTAGAGGAAAACATAGGAAGAACACTCTCTGGCATAAATCACAGCAAGATCTTTTTTGATCCACCCCCTAGAGTAATGGAAATAAAAACAAAAATAAACAAATGGGACCTAATGAAACTTAAAAAACTTTTGCAAAGCAAAGGAAATTACAAAAAGATGAAAAGACAACACTCAGAATGGGAGAAAATATTTGCAAACAAATCAGCAGACAATGGATTAATCTCCAAAATATATAAACAGCTCATGAAGCTCAATACTAAAAACAAACAAAAAAAAACCCAATCAAAAAATGGGCCAAAGACATAAATAGACATTTCTCCAGAGAAGACATACAGATGGCCAAAAAGTACATGAAAAGCTACTCAACATCACTAATTATTAGAGAAATGAAAATCAAAAGTACAATGAGGTATCACCTCACACCAGTTTGAATGGGCATTATCAGAAAATCTACAAACAACAAATTCTGGAGAGGGTATGGAGAAAAGGGAAACCTCTTGCACTGTTGGTCGGAATGTAAATTGATACAGCCACTATGGAGGTTCCTTAAAAAACTAAAAATAGAATTACTTTATGACCCAGAAATCCTACTACTGGGCATATACCCAGAGAAAAACATAATTCAAAAAGACACATGCATCCCAATGTTTATTGCAGCACTATTTACAGTAGCCAGGTCATGGAAGCAACCTAAATGTCCATCGACAGATGAATGGATAAAGATGATGTGGTACATATATACAATGAAATATTACTTAGCCAAAAAAGAACGAAATTGGGTCATTTGTAGAAGTGGATGGATCTATAGGTTGTCATACAGAGTGAAGTATGTCAGAAAGAGAAAAACAAATATCATATATTAATACACTTATGTGGAACCTAGAAAAATGGTACAGATGAACCAGTTTGCAGGGCAGAAGTAGAGACACAGATGTAGAGAACAAACGTATGGACACCACGGTGGGAAAGGGGCATGGTGGTGGTGGTGGTGTGATGAACTGGGAGATGGGGATTTACATGTATACACTAATATGTATAAAATAGATAACTAATAAGAACCTCCTGTACAAAAATATAAATAAAATAAAATTCAAAAATTCCAAGAATACCCTAAAAAAATATAGAGGTACTAATCTTTTTTCTTTGCAAAATTTCTTTTTTGCTTTATTTATATATTGATATATGATATTGATTAAAAGTATTCAATACATTGTGAAAAGATCACCAAAATCAAGCCAATTAATACATCCATCATCTCATAGTTTCCTTTTTTAAGAACACTTAAGATCTTCTCTTTCTTAGGACATGTCAAGTATACCATACATTATTTATGATAATCTCTTATAGTAAACTATAGTCACCATGTTGTACATTAGATCCCCAGAACTTATTCATCTAATAACTGAAACTTTGTATCCTATGACTTACATCTCCCCAGTTTCCCCAACTTCCACCCCTAATAATAACTGTCCTGCTCTCCAGTTCTATGAATTCAACTATTTTAGATTCCACATATTAGTGAGGTCAGGTAGTATTTGGCTTTCTGGTGTATTTCATTCAGCATGATGTCCTCCTGGTTCATCCATGTTATTGCAAATGGCAGAATTCCCTTTTTTTGTAAAGGCTTAATAATATCCATCTATTTATATCTATCTGTCAATCATCTCTCTACCCTAAATCTTCCTTTTCCATTCATCCATTTAGGGTTATTGAGGTAGATTCTATATCTTGGCTATTTTAAATAATGTTTCAATAGGCATGGGGGTACTCACTCATTTAATTTCCTTTGAATATATAACCTGAAGTGGGTTTGCTGTTTTCCTCATACAGTTTTCTGTAATGGTTATATTTACATTTCCACCAATGGTATACAAAGTTCCCTTTTCTCCATATCCCCACCAACACTTGTCATCTTTTGTCTTTTTAGTAATGGCCACTCTAACATATGTGAGGTGATGTCTCATTGTGGTTTTGAGTTGTATTTCCCCTATGATTAGTTATGTTGAACATCTTTTCATGTATCTATTGGCTTTTTGTATGTCTTCCTTTGAGAAATACAAAAAGCCAATAGATACATGAAAAGATGTTCAAATGTCTGTTTGGGTCCTTAGCCCATTTTTAATTGGTTATTTGTTTTCTTTCTTCTATTGAATGGTTGAGTTCCTTATATATTTTGGATATTAACTCCTTAAATATATATAGAGAGAGTTTGCAAATATTTTCCCCCGTTCTGTAGGCTGCATTTTCACTCTTTGTTTCCTTGGTTATGTAGAAGCTTTTTAGTTTTATGTCATTCTGCTTGTCTATTTTTCTTTTTATTGCCAGTGATTTTGCTGTCATATCCAAAAACTCATTACCCAAACCAATGGCAAGAAGCTTTTCTCCTAATTTCATTTACAATAGCAACAAAAATAATACAATAATTTGGAATGGCCTTAATCAAATAGGTCAAAGATCTGTGTACTGAAAATTATAAAACATTGATGAAGGAAATTTAAAAAAAACACAGATAAGTGGAAACACATCCCATGCCCATGGAATGGAAGAATTAATATTGTTAAAGTATCTGTACTAACCAAAGTGGTCTATAGGGTAAATGCAGTCCATCTCAAAAATCCCAATGCCATTCTTTACAGAAGTAGAAAAAATAATTCTAAAATACGTATGGAATCACAAAAGACTTCAAAGAGCTAAAGTAATCTTGAGCAAGATGAATAAAGCTAGAGGCATCACCCTTTTTGATTTCATATTGTAACTTTGTATGATACTAGCATAAAAACAGATGTGTAGACCAATGGAACATAATAGACTCCAGAAATAAATTCACACATTTACAATCACCTCATCTTTGACAAGTGTTCCAAGAATCCACAATGCGGAAAGAATAGTCTATTCAATAAATGGTGTTGAGCAAACTGGATATCCATATACATAAAAATGAAATTAGACCTTTGTCTCACATCATAAATAAAGATCAACTCAAAATAGGTTAGATGAAATACCTGAAACATAAAACTACTGGGCATACTGATCTTAATGCTAACTCATTCAAGGCTCATGCCATCTCTGTCCATTAAGTACTGTTTTTACTCCCATTTTACAAGAGAGAAAACTGAGGTAAAGAGTGTTGGGTAATTTGCCCAAGATCGTAGTGAAGTGACCTGGGGACAGAATCTGTGTAATTGGTCTCTCAAATATAAACATTAAAAGAATAACAGTATCAAAAGTCAACTTCAGGAAACGAAGAAAGCATTCTGAAGCTTTAAAAATAATTTTATTAATATTTCAAATTAAGTGGTAGTAGAAAATTGGCTTTTACACAAAAGTAAGATCATGCTCTCATTTTCTGATATTCAGTGCAAGCATAAATATTCGTAGCTGTGCATTCCTAGAGTAGAGACTTCATGATATACATCCTGATAATGATTGATTAGAGGAACAGGCGGCATTTGAATGTGACCCTTGGTCCAAACAAGCATATAAGTGTTTGGACAGCAGCCAAAATATCTTCCAAATTTTAGAACCTGTTGAACAGGCAAGTATGAGCTGTTATAATAAGACTTTCTAGGTCATTTCATAAATACTTGTTTGGAAAATTACAGAGGAGCAGAGAATAATTAAAATCCAGTTCATTACCAGGTTTCATAAGCAGTATTGTCAATGAATATTAGCCCTATGAAATTAGCATAGAGAAGTTGAAAATGTATGACTCTCACCATAAAATGTTCGTGTTAATATTCTGTGATTTGAACAATGTCATGATGCCTCTTCATTTAGGGTCAAAATGTCCAGGTAATGATATAGTGTGATGGTCCTAAAGTGTGAAGGTTAAGATGATTGGACTTCTGGTGCATGGGTTGATTTAACAGGTTTCATTAGCATTTCCCAGGAGTAGCACTAATTTGAGCTAAAATCTTTTTACCAAATACTTCCTTGCAAGTTGTGTAGGGCACACTCACTACATCTCACTACATGCCTTCTTGAGCTTTTGTTCATAATAACTGCCACGCTGGCTGAGCCCAAGATTTAGCAAGCCCAGTGCTCTGTCACAGTTGTTGGCATGCAGATATGCATGGGGGGGGGCACCATGATGCCAGTTGGCTTTCAGCCTCCAGCGTTTAAGAGGACACTCCCAATAAGCCAGTGCCTCTTCTTGCAATTGTGTATCTGTTTATTCAAAAGGAGTGCATTTGCTTCCCATGTGATAAGCAGGTAAGGGCAAGGAATCCAAGGAAATTACACACCCTGGTTAAATATAACTATTTAAATATTCAAATTCCTTTGTAGTCAAAAAGACAACAAGACAAGCTTATAAAGAGAGTTTACTCATACACACACACACACACACACACACACACACACACACACTTTCATGTACACACTCTCATTCATCCAGAGAAGCACAGAGAGCTGCCCTGTTCTGTTCTTTACTCTTTGAATACACTAGGACTCTGTGGAGGCTCCATAATTGAGCTATAGCCGTCACCCATATATTAGATTCCAGCCTGAGCCATGGCAAGTCTAAGTAATAGATTGAAAAATACAATTATTGCTTACCTACAGAATTCCTTTGCTTGAGAGGTAAGGCATATATATCAGAAAAGTTGTTGTGTTTTTTTTTTCCCCAGGCCTATTCAATAAATGAACATTACACCAGGATTCTTACACAGAGTATCTTTGAAATGGGTTTTGTATTGATTTTTGTAACTACCCTGTTAGATGACGTTATCCCTTAGTGTGTCAGGTTTAGACTGGTACCCTGGAGCAGGTCATTGAAGTGATAACTGTCATTTGGAAGGACAGAAAAGCAATCATAGCTTTTTCATTACTTACTGTTTTCCCCCTGCAAGTGTGGGATCATTTGACATATTATGGCATCTGTGATTTAAGCTGCATTCTGAAATTAAGTGTTAGAATATCACACTCTGGGTTGAGGAAAATAATCTTGATGTCAAAGAACCACAGGCCCGTGAGTCACACATACCCAGGATCCCCTCAAATTTCAAGAAAGATGGGTTGTTAGCTGTATAAATAAATGTACACTTTTATCTGAAAAGTGATGCATGCAAAGCAGAATTAATCCAGTAAATTATAATTCCCTCAGGTTTTTTTTTTTAATTTTATAACTATTCTGGGAAAACACTAAAAACAACAATACCAGTGTTATCACAAACATAGATTAAAAGCACACGCATTTTTGAAATTCTAATATTTAATGGTAACCATGTTTAAACTGTATGCATTTCATGAAAAATAATTTTTTTCCTGACAATCATAGTTGTTCAGTCCAACCTAAAGACATGAGAGCAGCCAAAAAATAAATAAATAAAAGTGGAACACACCAAACAACCGTTTCTAAGAGTGACCAAGAAGAACCAAGGGGTAGAAAAGCAACATATAAAAAGCAGATCCATACAGAATGGTGCCAACCTGTCCTTTCAGGGCCCACAATGTGACTCGCTCAGGGGTCCAGCCCAGCCCCAGCATGAATTGTGCTGAAGGAATCAGGGTGTCTGACCTTGAACACTACACAGGTGGAGGGGGTTCCCAGAAGCCACACCCTAAGGAGTGACATGTGTCACTACTTGGGACTTCCGCGGTTCATTCTTCCAGAGAACTTTGCGTGACTTTCCTTTCATTCAAACCACTGGGTCAGCTCCAAAAAGTGTGATTTTTAAATAATTAATGTTTTCTCACTCACATTATTTCTGGTAATACCCCTGACTAAATATGCCCACTTGAGTCATTCCCAACTTGAAATTTCCAAAATATCCGCTCCCTCAACCTTAATTAACCATCCAATAGTAGCTCTCACTCATTTCCCTACCTCTCTATTTCCGTATCCTGGCCTCTTCCTATTCTTTATTTCACCACAATCTTGTTTTTCCTTTAACTAAGACCACCGTTCCCTTGAAACTTGAAAGGAGGTAAAAACATTCTTCTTGTTAAATTAAATATCTCCTTGTTGAACTTTCACTTCTCATTCACTTGGCTTTTCTCCACTGTTACACCTATACCATTCCTCTTGAACTTTCTTCTTCTATCATGTTGCAAAGAGTATGTTCTCTTGTTTCTGTTCTTATTTTTCTGGCTATTCTTTAAAAAAAAATATTGCATATATTATTTTCTAATGTTGCCTTAAATATTGCATTGGTTATCTATTGATGCATAACAAAACTTAGCAGCACACCTGTATTATCTTACATGTTGTGGGTCAGGAATCTGGGCATGACTTAACTGAGTCCTCTCTTTCAGAGATTCTCACATGGTTGCAAGCAAGGTGTTGGCTGAACCTGAGGTCTCACCCAAAGGCTGAACTGGGGAGGAAGCTGATTCGAAGCTGGAATATCTATTGGTAGAATTCAGTTTCTCAATGGCTTTTGGACTGAGAGCAATCCAAGAAGGCAATAGGGCTATTCTGCTAGTAAGAAGATAGTAACTGTATTTTGTTACTTAATCAGAGATATGACATCCCCACAACCCTGTTATCTTCTATTGGTTAGAAGCAATTTTATACATGGGGAGGACATTATACAAGGCCATGGATACCAGGAGGCAGAGACAATGGGATCAATACTGGAGATAGCCTATGACGAATATTGTTTTTTCTGCTGTTCTGGGTTAAATACTTTTCTCACTGTATTCAGCTGTGTTTAACTATAACCTGTATTCTCTGTTGAATCATAAAAATAACACTCATTTAAATACTCTCATGAGTTCTGGCTCCCTTTTTCTAAATCTGGCTCCCGTTTTCTAAATATTGAGTTTGGGAAGGTGCCAGCACCTCCCCAAACTCAATATTTCCATGGCTGGACATGTCATCAGCTACTCCCTCCTACCTCTCACTTTGCCACCACACACCCCACAAACCTCCTCTTGTTTCTGCCACTATATGTGCCATCTTGGTGACTTTCTAGCCAGTTGGTGACACAGAAATGTGAACATGAACATCATTGTTGACCACTCTGTCTTCCTCATCTTACTAACATAACCACCAACATGGAAGTTCTAATCAAGAGCACCTCTGGATTCCATCTCCCACCTGGATACCCATCAGCACTCCCTTGGTGTAGATCACACACTTTTTGCCATGTCTGCTCAGATGTCACCCTACTGTGTCTCTAGTGTCCCTGCCCATGTTATTGTTTCACACCCCTCCACCATGTCACTCTAAAAAGCAAATATCATCACATTACCCTCTTGCTTAAGAATCCTTTATTAACACTCTATATCATCTTGATGGTGATGGCCAGACACCTTGAACATGGCCAGGTTCTATCTGTCTTTCTGGACTCATCTTCCCTCAAACCCCAACTTCTATCTCCCCCAGCTAAGAGGAACCACTTGCACTTTTCCCAAAGTTTGGAATAGTTTTTTTGTATTTGCACACATATTTTTCACTGCCTGCACCACTTGTCCCTTCCTAACTGGCTTTATGTGGTCATCCCTAGGGGCTTTTCCTCTGGGATACTAAAACAGGCACTGCTTCCCCATGTATCCTGGGCTTGCTTTTATCAGGCCACATATAGAACTGTATCACACATCACAATGTAAAAACAGGTCTGCTTTTTTTTTAGTTTGTTTGTTTCTTTGTTTTCCACACCTTGACATACTTGTAGGCAGGTTTCTTATTTCACTTATTTCTCCATCTCAAATATTGAGCACTGTGCCCTATATATCTGATAGTATTAAATAAGCATTTAATTGGTTTTGAATGGTTTAATACCCTTTCAAGTGCACCATTTAACCCTACACTCTCAAAAATTCCATCACGTCCCATTAACTACTGGGGAAGATGATTCTGTCAAGTTCATCAGATGAATTCTATTTACTGAAATTGACATGTGTGGGAATAAATTAGTACCCAGAAAAAAAAAAAAACAGAGGAATTAAGTATAGATGCAAATGTACAATTTGATTATCTACATACTTTTCCCCTTAGACAATCATATGGTTTAGCATTTAGTTTATTTTAAAAAGCAAAATAAAATATACTCTACCACTTTCCAAGAGGCAGAAATTAGCCAATAAAAAACTAAAGCAACCAAAATATTGGTTATACATCAGTGTTGAGATTTTAGGCTACATCCTATAAGTGATTCCAGTAAAATATCTTTGGAATGTCCACCATTTATAAACTGGATTTAATAAAATAATTGTTAGCAAGATTTTCAGGTGAAAAACCTTCTAAAGAACTAGCTCCTAGAGAAGTTTTGAGATATAGACATGATAATTTTATTTTACCTAAAGACTATCTAGCAGTGAATTTAAACATTCTATTATTTTAGAGGGATGTAATTGCAAATAATTTTAGAAAAAGAATTTAGTTAGGAACCCAAGCCACCTTATTAACAATGCTTAAGTAATGACCATTTTTAAAGTCTGAACTGATGATTCAGACACAGAAAGACAATGTTACAAACATTTGTTTCAGTTGAGTGCTTAGGCCTGCCTGTAAGAAAATATTCTCTGTTCTATCCTGGGAATTTATTTCTTCTAGCAGCTGAACTCAGCTATGAAGTTATATATAAATAGATGATATCTGAAGTTTTGAAACTCTAAATAAGGTTCATAAGGAAAGTATTTTTTACTTCTTTCAAGCATATTGTATGATACTACAGCATCTTTTCTGTAGAGTGAATGCATGCTTTTTCAAATGTTTCAATTGAATTAACAAAAGTATGCATTTTAGCATAAGTATCTCCTTCAGAACTTGATTTCAAAAGTATATCTAAGTAACTTAAACTCTGTATTTATTATCTTGAATAGAAACACAGAGGATTATCATTCAAAAATTTCACAATATGCTCTGATCTATGGTGTGTCCCTAACTTACGATGGGCCTTTTAAAAGAGATCATCCTTCTAGGCACAGACACGGCTCCCAATTGAAACTGGAGGATGTGAGTGTCTCTGTAAGGCTCTGCACATGCAGGCTTCCATCATGCACTTAAGCCAGCAGTGTGGCTCTCTTCATGGATTTTCTTAATCAGTTCATCTCCATTCAGGAATGTAAAAGGAATTTAAAATAGCTTTACTTGGACTGCAAAACTGGGCAAAAAAAGATTATAACAAATCTTCTCAGAATTTCTATTATGTTTCAATTGGTCTTTTTAAAAACTGGGGTGGGGGAAGGTGAAAAGAAAACTTTAAGCGGCACTTAGAAAAGGTTTCAAATTTGGCTGAATATAGGTTTTTGTTTTAGCCACAAATGCAAATAGAATAAGCCAACAAATAAGTTTTCCTTAATCTTTGAAAATTATAAAGGCACACATGAAAACCTATTTACTAGAACCTTGTCAATGTAGTAAATGGGAAGGACAACTAATTTTAATAAAGCTTAACTATTAATGGAGTCAAGTCTTCTGGAATGGTATAGTGAGGAGCTTGGCAAATCCTCTGCCACAAAGTCAGTGATCATATTGGGCAAAATTCATTTCAGGACTCTGGACATTAACCAAATGTATACAAAAATTAATAAGCAATCATTCAAGAAAAACTATCCAACCTTGAGTAAGAGCAGTGGAACTCTGTGTCCTTCTTGTCTAGAAATATTCCCATCTCACCCTTGATCCATTAGCACGGGATTTTTGGGAGCATTGACCTGTGAGCTCAGTAGCTTTGCTGCTGGAAGAAACTGACTGGAACAGAACACAGAAAAACTCATGTCCATGGTGGTCATTGGAAACAACAGCCATCTTAGTGGAAAACAAATGGTACAGTCTTAGTTGTGATCCTGACTGGGGCAAGAAACAGATCAGCAGGCTAGCCAGAAATTTAGCAGGGAGATATAATCAATAAGGCATATAGAGCCTTTATAAGCTTATAAGCTTTCTAAGCTCCCACATAACTCTGGCAGTCTGAAAGGTTCAGGGGAAAATAACTTGGGACAGACTTTTTAACAGCCTGGTTTGAATGTGCTCTCCAACGTACACACAGATCCATCAGCAAATCATGCAAGTCTTGTTGGCTCAAGGTATTTGAACAAATCCACTAAAGAATCATTGATTGATGACTAAGCTATGCTGATATAACATGACCCAAAAATTAAATTAAAATCAAAATTTAAAATAAAAATAAGAATTAAACAACAAAAACTCAGCAGAGACATTGGTGGCTGCACACTGCTAGACAGACAGACTTTATAGAATATATCCAGGGAAGTTATTAATCAGGTAAAAAAATCAACAACAGTGATTTCCAGGGTGGATATGGGTAGATCCCAGGGTGAGACAAGAATCCAGAATTATGACATTATTACCTACAGTATCCAAGTTTTAAGAAATATATCTATGAGACATTCAAAGAAACAGGAACAAAATTAGTCAATTGAGAATTTCTCTGAGGGGGTCCAGATGTTGGACTTAGAAAGAAAATTTATGGTCACAATGACTCATCAAATAGAAATCATCAAATATAAAATAAAGGAATGCACATCACAGAAAATAATGATGTAGGTACTGTGGAGACAATAAATTTGAGATATTAGGAGAAAAGTATCAATGAAATTCATGATATATCAATAGAAATTATTTAATTTGAAGAACAAAAAGTAAATGCATGAAGAAAAATGGGCAGGTGAGATAGGCAACTAAAACACAGATCTAATCATAAGGTTACAGAATATTTCCCCTCTGTACAATTTTTCACTCCATCAGCAAATCTCCAGTATAATAACGGAGCATCACAGATGAAAGAACTACAATATGCAGACTCTCTCTAAGAAGGAGTAATTAGGAAAAACTCAACTCAAGAAAAGAGACAAACACAAGGACTCTATGGGGCACTGAAGCCTCTGTCACCTACAGCCACAGCAAGCATTTAAAATAGCCCAGTTCCTAGTTGAATTAACAAATCTTCATGCTGAAGGCCTATTAACTCAGTTCCTAATACCTGATGCAGTATGCCTGGCTTTCAACAAAAATATTACAAGTCATGTCAAAAGGCAAGAAGAAAACACAATCTGAAGAGACAAAGCAGTCATAAGAACCAGACTCAGATATGCCACAGATATCAGAGTATTCAGACAGGGAATTTTAAAAGACCATGATTAATATGTTGAGAGCTTTAATGGAAAAGGTAGACACTATGCAAGAACAGATGGGCAGTGTAAACAGAGATGGGATGACCTAAGCATGATCAAAAAGAGATGCTAGAAATCAAACACACTGTAATAGAAACAGAGAATGCCTGACAGATACATCCTTAGACTGGGTATGACCAAGAACTGAAATAGTAACTTGAAGATATGTCAATAGAAACTTCCCAAACTGAAATGCAAAGAAAATAAAGAATGAAAAAGATAAAAATAAAAAAAAAACACATGACATTCAAGAATCATGGGGCAATTTCAAATTGCATAGTCAAAGTATAGTTGGAATTCCATATGAGAAAAGAAAATGGGATAAAAAAAATATTTGAAGTAATAATTGCTTAACTTTCTAATATTAATAACACACACCAAATCACAGATGAAGGAAGCTCAGGCAACACCAGCAGTTTAAATACCACAAAAATATATATATATGCTTAGGCATATCTAATTCAAATTGTAAAGAACTGTGGACAAAGACAAAATCTTGAAAGGAAGATAAATGGGGAAAGTATCTTACCATAGAGGAACAAGAATATGAATTACAGCAGACATCTTATTGGGTACCTTATAAGCAAGAAGAAAGTGAAATGAAACTGCAGCATATGGGTAAGTAAAGTGTAGAAAGTATAATCTTTTCAACAAATGTTGCTGGTAGAATTGAACATCTATATGCAAAAAGTAAATGGATAAAAGTAAATATATATGTGGATGTGTGTGTGTGTGTGTGTGTATATACACACACACACATACACACACACACACACACACACAAACACAAACTTAGACACCAATCATGTACCTTTCACAAAAATTAACTCAAAATGGATCATAGACATGACTATAAAATGCAGAATTATAAAATTCTTACAGTACATAGGAGACAAGCTAGGTGTCCTTGGGTTTGGTGATGAGTTTTTAGATCTAACAGCAAAAGTACTACCCAGGAAAGAAAACAATAATACTCTAGTTTTCATCAAAACCAAAACTTTCTGCTCTGCTAGACACTGTTAGGAGAATGAAAAAACAAGCCACAGATTGGGAGAAAACATTTGCAAAACACCTATTTATAAAGGACTTTTATCCAAAATATAAAAAGAACTCTTGGGCTTCCCTGGTGGCGCAGTGGTTGGGAGTCTGCCTGCCAATGCAGGAGACACGGGTTTGTGCTCCGGTCCGGGAGGATCCCACATGCCATGGAACGGCTGGGCGCATGAGCCATGGCCACTGAGCCTGCGTGTCTGGAGCCTGTGCTCCACAACGGGAGAGGCCACAACAGTGAGAGGCCTGTGTACCACAAAAAAAAAAAAAAAAAAAGAACTCTTAAAACTCAAAAATAAGTAATAATAAATGACACAATTAAAAAGTGAGCAAAAGATATGAATAGACCATCCAAGAAGAGAACACTGTTTCAAATAAGTACTTGAAAAGATGTTCATTATCATTTGTCATTAGTGGAATGCAAATTAAAACAACAGTGAAATACCACCACGTATCTTATTAGAATGGTTAATTTTTTTAAAAATGAAGTGATACAATACTAATTGCTGGTGCAAACTCTCATTCACTGATGCTTTGCGCTGAGAGTGCAAACTCTCATTCACTGACGGTCACTTTGGGAGATGGTTTGATAGCTTCTAACAAAAGTAAACACTTTTACCATGTGATCTAGAAATCTTGCTCCTAGATATTGACCCAACAGATTTGAAAACTTATATCCACACAGAAACTTGCAAAACGTGTCTATAGCAGCTTTATTCATAATCATCCAAACCTGGAAGGAACCAAGACATCCCTCAAATTTAATGAATAAACAAATTGTGGCATATCCATACAGTGAAATATTATTCATTACTCAAAAGAAATAAACTATCAAGACACAGAAAAACACAGATGAATCTTAAATACATATTGCTGGGAGAAAGAAGTCAGTATGATAAGGCTATATATATTGAATTATTTCCCTTATACAACATCCTGGAAAAAAGTCCAACTTTTCATAGAGATAACAATAACAGTACCATTTTCCTGGAGTTCAGGGAAAAGGAGGAGGATTGAACAGGTGAACGATATGTTCACTATTTTTCATGATGGTAAAACTGTTTGTTATAATGCTGTAAAGGTTTATCCATGACATTGTGACAAACCCCATAGAAATTGACAGTAAAAAAGTGAATCATACGGCATGAAAATTAAAAAAAAAAAAATTGAAGATATTGTGGGATCACAGCATGTGATGAGAAAAAGCAATATAAGTGTGGTACAATGTGTGAAACAAATTCACTGCAAGGGGTGAAGAAAAAAAGTGATGACTGGTAACTTGGAGAAAGAATGAGGTCCATAAAACTGAAGGCAAAATGAGCTGCACACCTGCACTTTACCTTAGTGGATGGAGTCTTTCTTTTCTTCCCCTGCACAGGGCTGTGGGCTAGCATTTCTGATAGCCCTATACCTGTGTACTCGGATGGAAGAAACAGGCATGGATGGCGAATGGTGTTCACCAGGTTTCTCACTGTCAGAGTAGGAGGTTATGAAAGAAAAAGGAGGAAGCTAGAATGACCCCATGGCTAGAATGACCCCTTGTGTTGATTGATTAAAGTTGGATATCAGCATGTTCGCTTGTTCAGCTTCATATAGGTACGGATATTTACATGTAGAAATACTTTAGATGTATGCACATACCTGTGTTAGTATACACACATATATCTTCCTTACTGTGTCAGCTGAAACGGCCTAGAAACACCAAAACCCCAGCAGCAACAAACGTAACTCACTCCCAGTTCTTGGATTCTATTAACATTCTCCAATTAAAACACAAAACAAGGCTTCCCTGGTGGCGCAGTGGTTGACAGTCCGCCTGCCGATGCGGGAGACACGGGCTCGTGCCCCGGTCTGGGAGGATCCCACGTGCCACAGAGTGGCTGGGCCCGTGAGCCATGGCCGCTGAGCCTGCGTGTCTGGAGCCTGTGCTCCGCAACAGGAGAGGCCACAACAGGAGAGGCCGCAACAGTGAGAGGCCCACGTACCACAAAAAAACCCAAAAAAACAAAAAAACAAAAAAAACAAAGCTAGAACTCTTTAGAGAAATGTCTGATTTAAGGACTGGGACAGAAAATGAGAGAGAGAGAGAGAGAGAGGAAAAGAGAGAGAGGGAGAGAAAGAGATCAAAGCATCTTGTAGTTCCAGAAAGTAAGACTGTGCTCATAACAAAACAAAATAAATCCCATGACAGCAGAAGTATGTCAAAAAAACACAAGAGCCAACTGAGAGAGCTCCCAATGGCCAAAGCTGAAACAGTTTGAGCAATGAAATCAATAACATAGTTTGACTCTAACCCAAAATATAAAATGAATATTCATGATTTGTGTCTTAGCTTGAGATGTTATAACAGGATATCATAGACTGTGTGGCTTAAACAATAGACATTGATTTTCTCACTGTTTTGGAGACTAGAAGTTCAAGATCAGGGTGCCAGCACAGTTGAGATCAGGTGAGGGCCATCCTCCAGGTCGCAGATGACCAACTTCTCATTCTACCTTCACATAGTAGAGAGAGGAGAAGCAAGCTTCTCCTGACTTTAGTAAGGGTGCTAATCCCATTCATGTGGGATCCACCCTTCTGGTTTCCTCTTTTCACCTCCCAAAGGCCCCACCAGCTACTACCATCACATTGGAGGATAGAGTTTCAACATAGGAATTTGAGAAGGACACAAACATTCAGAAGTTGATACTGATATACATAAATGATTTTTTTAAATTTGAAGTAGAGTTGATTTACAATGCTGTGCCAATCTCTGATGTACAGCAAAGGGACTCAGTTTTACACATATAGACATTCTTTTTTAAACATTCTTTTCCATTATGGTTTATCGCAGGAGATTAAGTATAGTTCCCTGTGCTCTACAGTAGCACCTTATTGTTTACCCATTCTAAATGTAGTATTTTGCATCTACTAGCCCCAAACTCCCAGTGCGTCCCATAAATGATTGAATAAATAGATATATGTGGGAGAAGAGACGAGTAACCTTTGTGGAAGAATCCCAATTAATTAATGTGGATACTTTGCCTCAAGAAGGTGGATCATGACTCCCCATTACTTAAGTGTTGGCTGTGCATTGCTACTTCCTCTCAAAGAGTACAGGGCAGAGAGGAGGGAAAAGACAGTGATTTTATGGCACAGAATCCTGATAAATATTACTTTAGCCAAATGATCAATACCAGTAGTGACCAGTTGTGTTGATAGCATGTGCCTCTGATAAGCTGTGAGGAGAATGGTCCTTGACGTTTGAGACCTTCATCACAAAACACATGACCTCAGCCTGATCGTGAGCAAAGCATCAGACAAATCCCTATTGGGGGAACTTCTACAAAATACTTAACCAGTAGGCCCCCAAAACTATCATCAAAACAAGGGGAGTCTGAGGAACTATCACAGCCAAAAGGAGCTTGAGGAGACATGATGACTAAATGTGATGCTGGGTCCTGCATGGGATCCTGGATCAGAAACATTTTTGATGTCTGTGCTAGAGACTTAAAGTGTGTGTGTTTCAGGGAGTGAGGGGGGTTTCAGGGTCTGTGGACTGTGTACTGGAAAATAAAAATAACGCTGTGTTAAAGGAATTGAGCTCAATAGGCATTTATTTTTAAAAATTTCATGTCTATTGGTTATTACAGAGCTCTTGATTTATCAGAACTTGTATTCATTTTTTACCCTTATCATTGTTATGAAAACCACAGTCCTGGACATCCCGGCTTTGCTCTTCCATACTGTGAATAATTTATATGTTGTCAAGTCAAAGGAGCTTGTCTTTATGTTTTGACCTTTTAACTCTACCTCTGGTTCCTTTCTGACTAAAGATAAAGAGAAAAAGTTTGAGTAATATAAAAGTATATTTAAAAAGCCTCCTTTCAGATCTCCTTCACCGAATACCAAGAGTTCCACTCAGAGAGCGAGGGTAAGTCATGCTGGCAATGTCATTTAGTTATTTATCATTTACTAAGTATTAGAGCTGCATTTTCTATTTTCATCCAATCAATTTTAGTAAAAAGATGTAGTTTTCTTAAAACATTTGTCAAGGGACTTCCCTGGTGGCACAGTGATTAAGAATCTGCCTGCCAATGCAGAGGACACGGGTTCAATCCCTGGTCCAGGAAGATTCGCACATGCCATGAAGCAACTAAGCCCGTGTGCCACAACTACTGAGCCTGCTGCTAGAACCCGCAAGCCACAATTACTGAGCATGTGTACCTTAACTACTGAAGCCCTCACACTTAAAGCCTGTGCTACTCAACAAGAGAAGCCACTGCAATGAGAAGCCCGGCACCGCAACAAAAAGTAGCCCCCCACTCACCGCAACTAGAGAAAGCCCGAGTGCAGCAATGAAGACCCAACACAGCCAAAAATAAATAAATTTTAAAAAATAAAATAAAATAAAAAATTAAAAAAAAACAAACATTTGTCAAGTCCTTACTGTGTGTCAGGCTCTGTAGAACCAGGGAATTGAGAGATGATAAGCCTTTCTTTAAAGGAGTCACTGCAGGTGCATTACAGATGTATCCTGGCAGCTGTGTAACTGAGCAAAGCTACACATGGGGCCCAAGGTGAGGAGGGACAGGCCATAAGACAAAGGTGCCTGTGACTCCAAGTGACAGGTGGGACTTATGACACAGTAGGGATTTGGACTTGATCCTATTGACACCACTGTCAGAAGCTGGATGGATGCAAACCTGTGTGTGACCTCCTCAGAGTTTTACTTAATGATAGCCCTGTGGTGGTGGAGTGAAGATGGGATTTGCTTTCTCCCATTGGAGTCAGCAAGAGGAGATAAGAATCAGGGAAATCAGTTAAAAGGTCACTTCTGTGGCCAAGAACATGGTGAAGAGCAGCCCTAAGACAGAGGACAGGGAAAACACAGAAGTCTTAGGTGTTTATGAGGTAACGTCACCAGTTCTTGGTTATCAGAGGAAAGGCTGAAAATGAAGACGAGAGTATGAATCCCAGGTTGCTGGCAAGGGAGATGAGGATGGTGCTGGGTGGGTGGTGATGTCATCCGCCACGAGGAGGAGGACCACATGGGCCCATGGGAGGAGGAGGATGAACTTGGCTTGGTTCTTAGTTGAACTAAGATGAACTTGAGAGACCAGTATGGGGGAGGGGATGTGATTGCATACCGCTATGTAGTCATGTTTGAATCTATTAGACAGTACATACTTATTAAAATTTGAGGAAAATGTAAGATGGCATGAAAATGACAACTTATAGATTCAGCAGAAACTGGATGGCTGAGAACTAGAGTGAGTGACCTGAGAAGCATCACCAGCCACAGTGTTTGTGGACGTCAGGCTGGGTGCGTTTGTTCTGGGGGCTCAGATCCAGGCTATGACACCCCAAGACAGAAACTCATCCCTCTGCATCTAGTTTATTATGTGTAATTGTATTTTATGGAAATCTTCAAATATACGTATATGTCTAAAAAACTTATAGATATGCCAACCTATAAAACTCTACAGTGGAATACTACTTAGCTGTAAAAAAGAACAAACTTTTGCCATTTGTGGCAACATGAGTGGACTTGGAGGACATTATGCTAATTGAAATAAGTCAGACAGACAAATACTGTATGATATCACCTATATGTGGAATCTAAAAAATACAACAACCTAGTGAATATAACCAAAAAGAAGCAGACTCACAGATACAGAGAACAAACTAGTGATTGCCAGTGGGGGAGTGAGAGACACAAAGTACTGGGTGTAAGACAAGCTCAAGGATATATTTTACAAAATGAGGAATATAGCCAATATTTTGTAATAACTATAAATTAAAAACAACCTTAAAAGTTATATAAAATAATAAATAAACAAACAATATCACAGGAAAAAAAAAACTGTAGCAGTACTTCTCTTTTTAAAAAGAAGTGATAACTGAGGAGTCCCCCAGCTCCAATAAAGGAAGTTTATTTTGGTGGAACAGATGATTCCTACTTAAATGAACTCTCATTTCAGTCCCTTGCAATTCTCCCATGAACTTGACACACTACCAACCTAAACCTAAAATAAAATTTGCCATGTGTTTGTTTGCTGGGATGTGATTTCCTTGCAATATCTTTGTTCCATTCAAAGAATATTGATTCCCTCATATATTTCAATAACTACATGATGCAGTGTTCACCTGTTACAAAGCAGGATTGTCTGTCCACATGGTCACAGGCATAAGTTTGCTTAATGTTGAGGTTATCGATTTTTTTTTTAAATCAAAGAAGCCTGAAGAGTTTATCAAGAATATTCATTTAAAGTAGTGTTGGTTTATCGATGCCACTATTTCCATTTGTTTCTATCAAGCCCTGAAGAGTGAGGTCAGTAGCATCTTCTATTTCACACTTGTTCTAAACAGTCATAGAGAACCACAAACGGCTTGATACTATCTCCCCATGACCTTTCAGAATCCAGCCCAGCCATTTGACATGTCACTTGGATGAACCACAGAAGGCCTGCAGAAGGACAACTAACAATCTCACACAGACCTTGAAGTAATCAGTCTTCTTTTAAACAAGGCTCTATTTTATTTTCAGGTTACATAAAAAAGAATGCAAGAAACTTGCTAAACCAATTTTAAAAAGAAGAGCAGAGAGAAACCAAGCACCAGAATCACAGACTTCAGGCACCAGAAGTCAGGTATCCCCAAGTCCCATTTTCTAGGAAGAGGTTTGAGTATTAGGATTACAGATGACTTATTTTCTACTACTGTAGGGTTTTAAAATTTCATCTAAGAATTAAGTCATATTTTGGAGTGAATAAAATAAAATAAAGGAAAAAATCAATACAACAAAAATATTTCTAGAATCCATCTTCTTTCTTTCTGGTTGACACTGAGCTCCTATTTTTTTTTTTTTTTTTTTTGCGGTACGCTGGCCTCTCACTGCTGTGGCCTCCCCCGTTGTGGAGCACAGGCCCCGGATGTGCAGGCTCAATGGCCATGGCTCATGGGCCCAGTCGCTCGGCTGCATGCAGGATCCTCCCGGACCAGGGCACGAACCCGTGTCCCCTGCATTGGCAGGTGGACTCTCAACCACTGTGCCACCAGGGAAGCCCTGAGCTCCCCTTTTTTTTGATACTTCTCTGACCTTTGTTCAGATTTATCTTTCCCTCTTTTGCTCTTTCCCCACCTCTACCCTGAAAAAAAAAAACAAAGCAGAAAATTATCTTCTTAGAAAATGTATATTTCTATTTGATAATCAGCTCAAAATTCACCTTTAAAGTGAAATAAGAAATATACACAGTTAGGTGCTGTTACAGGTTGAATTGTGTTCCATCTAAAATTTATGTTGAAAACCTAATGCACGTACCTTAGAATATGACCTTATTTGGAGGTAGAGTTTTTGAAGATATAATTAATTAAAATGAGGTCATTAGGGTAAGTCAGTCCTAATCTTCTGTAATTGGTATCCTTTTAAAAAGAGGAAATTTGTTCACAGACATGCATGCACACAGAGAGGACACCAGGTGAAGATGGCGGAAGAGATCTGGGTGACACATATACACACCAAGAAACACACCAAAGTTTGCCAGTGAACCACCAGAAGCTAGGCTTCCAGTTCAAGGACTTTGCATTTCTCATTTCTTCCCCATCTTCCCGTGTCTAATCCAGCATCTGTTACACTTAAATGATCAATAATTATTTGTTAAGTTATGTGATTCTTTGGAAACGTTTGGGATATTCCATCTCTAGAATATGCTTAGAATGCATAAGAATGTTCTTTCCATGTAGCTTTCTAGTATTCATGCTCTGCTCTGTTAGATCAGAAATCACGTACTGCTAATCCTCTCCTAAATACCCACAGACTTTGGATATTTTGCAGTCAAACATTGTCATCCCAAATTTTTATCCTCCAGTATCTTGTATAACACATGGCAAAGAGTGAGTTCTCAACAACTGTGAAGAATGAGTCTTCCATTTTTTATGTTTGTCGCTTGCATCTCATTTATGTATCGATGGGTATCATATATCTGTGCATAAATATTATATATTTTTCATGGTATAAGTCCCTTGGTGAGACATGCCATTGTCTTGCAGATACTTATGCCTCAGTCTTCTATATTTTCTAGTTTATTTTGAGCTCAAATAGAAGAGCTTCTGTAAAAGCCAAATAAGCATCTATCAAATAGACCCTTCACATATAATGACTACAATCTCTAGATTAATTAAAAAAAAAAAACTCCTTGAGTGAACAAAACAGTTGAATATGGAGCAGGATAAATATATGGAAGGAGAGACTGTTAAGAATAACTGCTATTTTATAGTTTTTGTTTGAGGACAGGCTATATTCAATGTAGTATTTTGTGGCTAAAATCCTCATAGGAAATACGCAACTTCTCTACATAGAAAAACCAGATGAATCAGTGATTGGCTTCAAGCCAAAGAATTTGGCCTAAAAATAATACATTTTGAATAATTACTCTGTTTTCCAAATTTATCTTGAAGCTACAGAAACTAAGACATTATGATATTGATGTAAGCATAGTCATATAGTATCAATATACTTTAATGGGACAGAATTGAGAATACAGAAGCAGACACACTCATGTAAGTCCAGTTGATTTCCAACAAACTTATCGAGACAACTCAATGAGTAACAGAGGGCTTTCTCAGGAGATGATTCTTAAAATGACTATTCATATAGAAAAAAAAAAAACAAACACTGAACCTTACCACACAAGATACCACAAAATCAAATGGATGGAATCAATGAGATGGAATATATAAAACTAAACATAAAAACTAGAACTATAAGATTTTGAGGAGAAAAAAATAAGAGAAACCCTGTTTCAAGGAAGACAAAGATTTCCTAAACATTTCATAAACTGTAACACATTAAGAAAAACTAATATATTGAAATTTATCCAAATTTTAAAAACCCTGCATTTTCAAAGCACTACTAAGGGAAAGAAAAGTCTGTACATGGAGAAATATTTACAAAATATAAATTAGATAAAATATCTTCATAATATATTTAAAAATTCTCACACCCTAATAGAAAAGGGAAAAACAAACCAACTAAAAATGAACAAATATTTGGACAGATACCTGTCCATTGAAGGCATGCAGGGTAGACATGCAATTGAAAAGATGTTCCATATTATTTATCATCAGTGAAATGCAAATTATGAATAAAGTATTCATAACAGCCCCCAAATGTAAAAAACCCACATGGCCATCCAAAGGTAAATCAATAAACAAAACGTGGTATACTGATATCATAGGGTACTCCTCAACAATTAAAATAAAAAAAGTTCTACTGAAAAATGCAACAAGATGATGCTCTTCAGAAGTTTTTCCTTGAACAAAATAAGGAACAAAAGAGTACATAACATTTGTTTCCTTTTATGTAAAATTCTGAAACAGAGAAAACTAATCTTCAATGACAGAAAGCTGAATAGTGATGTTCTGGGCCCAGAAGTGGGCTTTGAGATTGGTTCCCAAGGGGAATAAGAGAACTTTGGGGGTGATAGGAATTTCACTACCTGTTTATAGTTACCTTACATGAATGGACAATTTTCAAAACTCATCAAACTGTACACACAAAACGGGTGCAAAAATTACATGTCAATGTACCTGATTAAATTAAAAATGAAGAGTCAGTCATTTTCCATACACCAAACAGAGAGTTTCCAGAAGAGGCATGAGAATACCACTCTCTTGTCTTATTCCTGATGTTCCTGAAGACTGTTCTCAATAGACTGATATAGAAAGCTGGAGAAACAAAGCTGGGAAAACATTGGTCCCCTGGCTGCCATTCCCTGGGGTCCTGGTTGGGTAGCAAACTTCCAGCCATCTCAACTTCACATTTCTGAACGCTGTCCTTGTCCCCCTAAGTAAAGCCAATGTGTTAGGGCACTGCTTTTGTAGAAGCCACCAGCATGACCTACAGCAGGTGGTAAAACCAATATTTCCCCGCAGAGACTATGCTCCTGAGCTGACTCAGACAGTTCTCCTGCTCAAGGACAATCAGCCCACTTCTTTTAGTACATTCACAAATATTCCTTTGGTATGACTAAAATACCTGTAATGCACCCTTTATATTTGGCTACATATGCCTATGCACCCTGCAATTCTTCAGAAACAACACATCCTGTAGGATTTATTCAAGGCAGAACAGAGACATTAACATAAATTTTTAAAAAATATTTCATGGGAGAGACTGACATAATTTTTAAATCTGTTTCATAGCATCCCATTCTTTTAATGTCTGGACAAAAACAATTGTTCATGTTCTGTCCACATGGATGGATGTGTAGTGTCATGAGCTCTCCACTTGCTGGGCTAACAGCTATGGCTACTATGTTGAGTAATAATACATGACAGATCCGTTCTTTTGTGGAATTTTGAACTTAAAAAAGACAAACAAGGGCTTCCCTGGTGGTGCAGTGTTTGAGAGTCCACCTGCCGATGCAGGGGACACAGATTTGTGCCCTGGTCCGGGAAGATCCCACATGCCTTGGAGCGGCTGGGCCCGTGAGCCTGTGCATCCAGAGCCTGTGCTCCGCAACAGGAGAGACCACAAGAATGAGAGGCCCAAGTACCACAAGAAAAAAAAAAAAAAAAAAGATAAACAAATGTTAATTTAACGCATTGAAACAAAAACAAATGTATGGTTGGCTGGGAAGGTAAGGGACTTTGTTGTCAAAATCTTTCTTACACATGTATTTTCAGTCTTGTAATGGTTGTTTATATTATTCCCTCCTACCTCACCTTTTCTTTGCTTTCTTGCAGAGTACTGTTTTCTTTATCATTTTGACCGTATTTTTACCATTTCAGTCTTATCCTAGTTCTATGAGTGAGATAAAAATGCATAACCCTATGTGCATAGTAACAAATGTAGCTATACCATTGTCTGTTATGTTATCTCCCTTAAATTGGGAACAAAATAAATGAAACAAGGCAAAACAAAAAACAAACCCAAAATTCCCCTTTTAGTGACATTTAAGTGTTCTCCTTGCTATGTCTTTTCACATTTCTTGTCTTTTCATCTTTCAGGGAAATCTTTTGGAAAGTACTGATTATTTCACTTTTTTAAGTGTTTTCCTTTTTATAACACATTATCTCAGGTAAGGATTTATTTTTTCACCAATAAACAGAAAGAGATTTGCCAATGACACAAAACCGCACTTCAGTGGATTATTCCCAGACTTTTCCAGTACCTGTTATAATGGTCAACCTCCTTTCAGTTTTCTGAAAGTCCTTTCAAACCTGGTTTTACCAAACCCCTCCCGAAATGGGATTCCAAGTCCTTTCTTAGCGATGAGATTTATTTTTCTCATATTCATATTATTCATAATAAAGCAGCATTCTAGCCCTGAAGACTGTTCAAAGGAGAAAACTGACATCGAGGTACTACCTAACTAGAAACAAATTGATAAACTTCTGAAACACTCTTTGAAAATGAATGCCAGAGTCGTCGACTTCCAGAGCAGGTTTTACGCCTCCTGGTACCCCAGAAACTGCTGTCAAGCTCCATTTTATTCCATGTGTGGGCTGACAGTTCTAAAGGGAAAGTGTATCCTAATTCTTCCAAATAAATTAGATTTCAGCCAGTTTAAAATGAAAACACAGCCTCTGCTGAAGTTATAAACAGACCCTATTGAATAAAGGATCACCAGAGGCTCACAGTGCTATCTCTGGCGGAGGTTCAGAACTGGAAGACAGCAATACGTTCATCATGTCTTTGTAGTCCCAGTAATGCAAATTAATCAACAGCTAAATAGAATGTGAAAGTGGATTTCTTCCATCCAGAGCTCATCACACTTTTCTACTGAAAAGAGAAAGGGAAAATAGGGGGAGGGAGGTAAGGATGGAGTGATGAAGAAAAGAGAGAGGAGAAGAGAAGAGAGGAAAGGAGAGGAGAATTTGAGGCAATAAAATATTTTTAATTCAGATTTAAAACACAAAGGAAATAAAACTAAGATGTTTTTAATAATTAAAATATTCATTTTGGGATGCTATACAATCACACTGTTTCTTGATGAATGCATATAAATTCTAACTCTTAATGTTTATATTTCAATGTATATAGGCATATGTTAGACGACTGGAATTTGGAAATATGTTAGAAAAATAAAAGAGAAACACATAATCCAGTAGGATGAGGGAATAAATTTAAATTCTAAGAAAATTAAGTTAGAATCAATTAAAAATATAAATAATAATGTAACATGATGCTAGCAAGAAAATAACAGAAATAAAGGAGATCATAATTAGAAAAATTGTATTTATTTGTAAACAACATAATCCCATTGTAGACTCATCAAAAAAAAAAAACCACAACTGTTCGAAATAATAATCAAGTATAGTGAGGTTCTGAGTATATAAGAGCAATATCAAAATATTGTATTTTTATACACAAACAGTTAAAAATCCAAAAATAAACTGAGGAATACATTTCTATTTTCAATAACATTAAAATAATACTAAACTTGGGTAACAATTTTTAAAAGTGCAAAAGCCTATACACTGAAAATTACAATATTTTGCTGAGAAAAATTAAAGAAGATCTCAATAATTGGAGAGGAATTCCATGTCAATAGATTGGAAGAATAATTATCATTAAGATGGGGAAGGGGTGAGATGGGGTATGGGATTCAGAGATAAAAACTACTATGTATAAAATAAATAGGCAACAAGGATATATTGTACCACACAGGGAAATATGGCCATGATTTTGTAATAATTTTAAATAGAGGGTAAAATATGAAAATATTGAATTACTGTGTTGTAAACTGAAATTAATATACTATTATAAATTAACTGTACTTCAATAAAAAAAGAAAAGAAAAATGTATGGCAATTCTCAAATTAATTTGAAAAAATATTTTAATTGGAGAACTTTTGCTTACTGATTTCAAAATTTACTATAAAGCCATAATTATCAAGAGATTGTGGTACTGGCATAGGTTAGAAGTGTAGATGAAGGAAATGGAAATGAGAGTCCAGAAAAAAATTCATATATTACAATTTCTTTTTGACAAAACTGTCTTCAATGAGGACAAATATTTTCTTCAACAAGTTGTGCTGGGGCAATTAGGTACCTACATGGGAAACGGTGAACTTAAACCCTCACCTCACATGACACAAACAAATTAATTCAAAATGGATCATAGAGTTACATGTAAGAACTAAAATGAGGCTTTTAGAAGAAAACAAAGGACAAAAATCTTCAAGATTTTGGGTTAAAAAAAACATTCTGTAGACACAATATCAAAATCATGGTCCATAAAAGAAAAAGAAATTGGACTGCATAAAAATTCAAAACTTTTTCTCTTCAAAAGATACCATTATGAAAGTTAAAAAAACAAGCAACAGCCTTGGAGTAAATATTTTTAAAACCACTATCCATTAAAGGACTCATAACAAGAATTTACACAGAACACTTACAGTTCAATAATAACAAGCCAATTCAATCAAATAGTAGGCAACAAATATGAATAAACACATCAACAAAGAAGAGATATGAATGCAAATTAAGACCACAATCAGATATTTCACTCCCACTAGAGTGGCTATAATAAATAAAAGAGATAATAATAAATATTAATAAAGATATGGAGAAATGGAAAACTTTCCATCAATGGTGGGAATGTAAATTAGTACAGCGACTTTGAAAAACGATTTGGCAGTTCCTCAAAAAGGTATGCATAGTATTACCTTACCATTCAACAACAAGATTTCTCGGTAATTACCCAAGAGAAATAAAATACATATTTCCAGTAAAGTCCTGCATGTGAATGTTTATAGCAGCATTATTTATAGTAGTCCATGGAACCAGTCTAAAGCACATCAATTGGTGAATGCATAGACAAATTGTGATATATCCATACCAAAGGATATTATCCAGCTTTAAAAAGGAATGAACTACTAACACATGTTGTGTATGAATGAACCTCAAAAATAGTATTCTAAGTGAGAAAAGTCAGACATGAGAGCACACAGTGGATAATTCATTTATATTAACTGCTCAGGAAAGCCAAGTTTATAGGGACATAAATTTAATTATTAGTTTCCTGTGGCTGGGTAGGAATGGGGATTAACTGTAAATGGGGAAGAGGGATCTTATTCAGGGGATAAAAATTTTCAGAACTGATTTATGGTGATGGTAGCACCACTTGGTAAAGTCACTGAAAGTCATTGGTTTGTACACTTGAATTTTTTAAATATGTATATGCACCTCAATAAAGCTGTTAAAAAAAGAAGCAAGGTAACAAAAGTGATTTCTCCTTCTGATCAAAATGAAGTAGTAGAGACGATGCTTATCTTCCTGCCTGAAACAGAAAAAAGAAAAAAAAAAAGACAAAATTTATGAAATGGTGCTTTGTTTTCTTTTTTTGTTTTTTTGTTTTGTTTTGTTTTGTTTTTAAGACACTGATCATCAGACAATAAAGACAGTAATCCCTGAGAGATGAGAAAAAACTGGAGCCCTAAAATTTCTCTCAAAAGCCTTGAGAGAATTTTCAGGCCAAGTCTCAGGAAGGAAGAACTCAAACAAAGCCTAGCAAACTTCCTGAGTTGTGAAAATAAAGCCAAGAGTATAGGACTCGGTGATCTATTGATACTTTGCTGGATGGAGTACTGTGCAGGAGAGAGGGGCACAGAAAGAGAACTCTGGAAATCTGAAGAGGGTTACCCTTGAATACTCTTCTGAGTACTTATCTGTTCGTGTTTGTGGAAATTACACAGGGCCAGGGAAAAGAGACACTAGAAAGGATTATAGACTAGTAATCTAGTTTATACAGGGCCAGTGATAGTGTCTGTTACCATCAACCAGATTGGAAACCCTCATGTTTCCTGGACAGTGGGTAGAATACACATAAAATTTATGCCTCAGTAGAGGGGAGTACTTAGCCTTAGACTAAGCATTGCTCCAATGTCATATAACAGATCTTAAAATCAAGATGCCAAAGGTTCAGACTCTTGCCAAGTAATGTAAATGTGCTTGAGAATAAATCTCCAGAATATTTATAGGAATACCCAAAACAGCCAGCATCCAACAAGGTAAGACTCACAATGTCTGGCATCCAATCAAAGATTACCTGGTATGCAATGAAACAGGAAAATGTAAGCCATTACAAGGAGAAAAATCAATCAATAAAATGTCACATATAACTGACACAGCTGGAAAAACAATTTTCAGATGAAGACATTAAAATAGTTATTATAACTGTATCCCATGTATTCAAAAGTTAAGTAAAGACAAAGACAGGGACAATACAACAAAAGAGCAACATTGAATTTTAGAGATGAAAACTAAGATGTGTGAGATAAAATATATACTATCTGGGACTGATGGCAGATTAGATATTGCAGAATAAAAGCTTAGTAAACTTGAAGACATGACAAAAAACTATCACAGTTGAAAGAGTGAGACAAAATAATTAAAAACAAACAGTATTAGTGCATTGTGGGACTTCAAATGGCCTATTATATATTTAATTTAAGTGAGTGAAGGAAAAATATGTAAAATAATAATGGTTGAAAGTTTAAGAATTTGATGAAAATGTTAAGCCCAAGGGTCCAAGAACTCAACAAAAGCCAAGCAGAAGAAATATGAAGAAAATTATGCCAAGACACATCATATTCGAATTGCTCAAAACCAACCATAACAAAACACATAAGAACAGCTTCAGAAAGGCAGGTTATATACAGAGGAATACAAATAAGGATGAAAATAGTTTTCTCATCAGAAACAGTGCAAATGAGAAGACAATAAACAATGTTTTTTGTATTACTGAGAGAAAACAAAAATAAACACAAAGTAAAACAAAAACCCTATAAACAGAGAATTCTTTACCAGAAAAAAAGATGCCTGAAAAATGTTCTCAAATATACAAAAGTTGAACTAAGAATCACTGACACATCTGCACTGAAAAAAAAAAAAAAAAGTAAAGGATGCTATTCAGACGAAAGGGAATGAAACCAGATGGATTTATGGATAAAAACACCAAAAAAAGGAGATCACTGGAAATAGTAATTACATGAGTAAATAAAAATGCAAATTGGTATTCATAACATGTAAAGGGAAACCTGTGAAAAATAACACAAAGGTCAGAGATGGGGACAAAGAAGCATACTATTGCAAGATTTTTCTCTATTTGTGAAGTGTTACAATATCACTTGATGGTAAGTGGTCCTAAATTAACACAACCACTGAAATAAGAAACCAGTGAGTTGTAGCTAATAAGCTGCAAAGGGAGCAACATGGAATCATATGGAAATACATCCAAAAAATAAGTCAGTTATCAGTTTTATTTGGTCATACACTGGAGGCTCTAGCCAGTGCAATAAAGCAAGAATAAAGATATATAGATAAACAGTAGGACACCTTCAAGGTAGCAGAGGAGTATGACGTGGAGATCACCTTCCTCCCACAAATACATCAAAACTACATCTACATGTGGAACAACTCCTATAGAACACCTACTGAACACTGGCACCTCAGACTTCCCAAAAGGCAAGAAACTCCCCATGTACCTGGGTAGGGCAAAAGAAAAAAGAAAAAAACAAGAGACGAAAGGATGGGGATGGGACCTGCACATCTGGGAGGGAGCTGTGAAGGAGGAAAAGTTTCCACATGCTAGGAAGCCCCTTCACTGACAGGGATGGGGGGTGGGCAAGGGGGAAGTTTCAGAGCCATGGAGGAAAGCACAGCAACAGGGGTGCAGAGGACAAAGCAGAGAGAGTCCTGCAGAGAGGATCAGTGGTGACCAGCATTCACCAGCCTGAGAGACTTGTCTGCTCACCCACTGGGATGGGTGGGGTCTGGGAGCTGAGGCTCAGGCTTCAGAGATCAGATACCAGAGACAGGACTGGGATTGGCTACATGAATACACCTTGAAGGGGACTAGTGCATCCCAGCTAGCTAGGAGGAAGTCTGGAAAAAAGTCTGGAACTGCCTAAGAGGTAAGAGACCATTGTTTTGGGGTGAACAAGGAGAGGGGATTCAGAGCACCACCTAAATGAGCTGCAAAGACAGGCACGAGCCACGGCTATCAGCGCAGACACCAGAGATGGGCATGAAATGCTAAGGCTGCTGCTGCAGCCACCAAGAAGCCTGTGTGCAAGCACAGGTCAGTATTGACACCTCCCCTCCCAGAAGACTGTACAGCCCACCACTGCCAGGGTCCCGTGATCCAGGGACAACTTCCCCGGGAGAACACATGGCGTACCTCAGGCTGGTGCAACGTCACTCTGGTCTCTGCCACTGCAGGCTCACTCCACATACCATATCCCTCCGTCCAACCTGCCTGAGTGAGCCACAGCCACCTAATCAGCTGCTACTTTAACCCCGTCCTGTCTGAGCAAAGAACAGATGCCCTCAGATGACCAACATGCAGAGGAAGGGCCAAATCCAAAAATGACCCCCAGGAGCTGTGTGAACAAAGAAGAGAAAGGAAAATTTCTCCCAACAGCCTCAGGAACAGCGGATTAAATCTCCACAATCAACTTGATGTACACTGCATCTGTGGGATAACTGAATAGACAACAAGTCATCCAAAAATTGAGGCAGTTGACTTTGGGAGCAAACCCTTGGTGTTTGCTTTCTGAATCTAATTTGTTTCTGGTTTTATGTTTATCTTAGTTTAATATTTAGAGATATTTATACTTGGTAGATTAGTTTATTGATTTGGTTGCTCTCTTCCATTTTTAATTATATATATATATTTTTTTTCCTTTTTCTCTTTTTGTGAGTGTGTATGTGTATGCTTCTTTGTGTGATTTTGTCTGCATAGCTATGCTTTTGTCATTTGTCCTAGGGCTCTGACTGTCCGTTTTGTTTTGTTTTGTTTTTAGTATAGTTTTTAATGCTTGTTATCATGGTGGGTGTGTTTTTTTGGTTTGGTCGCTCTCTTCTTTCTTTCTCCCTTTTTTTTATTAGTTTTTAATTCTTTTTCATTTATAATATTTTTTTCTATTCTAATAACTTATTTTATCTTTCTTTCTTTCTTTCTTTCTTTCTTTCTTTCTTTCTTTCTTTCTTTCTTTCTTTCTTTCTTTCTTTCTTCCTTCCTTCCTTTCTTTCATTCTTTTTCTCCCTTTTCTTCTGAGCTGTGTGGCTGACAGGGTCTTGGTGCTCTGGATGGGTGTCAGGCCTGAGCATGTGAGGTGGAAGAGCCCACTTCAGGACATTGGTCCACCAGAGACCTCCCAGCCCCATGTAATATCAAATGGAAAAAGCTCTCCCAGAGATCTCCATCTCAACACTTAGAGCCAGCTCCACTCAACGACCAGCAAGATACAGTGCTGGACACCCTATGCCCAAAAGCTAGCAAGATAGGAACACAAACCCACCCATTAGCAGAGAGGCTGCCTAAAATCATAATAAGTTCAAAAACACCCCAAAACACACAAGTGGACATGGTCCTACCCACCAGAGAGACAAGATCCAGTATCATCCACCAGAACACAGGCACCAGTCTCCTCCACCAGGAAACCTACACAACCCACTGAACCAACCTTACCCATTAGGAGCAGACATCAAAAACTACAGAAACTACAAACCTGCAGCCTGAGAAACAGAGATCCCAAACACAGTAAGTTAAACAAAATAAGAAGACAGAGAAATACACAGCAGATGAAGGAGCAAGGTAAAAACCTACCAGACCAAACAAATGAAGAGGAAATAGGAAGTTTACCTGAAAAAGAATTCAGAGTAATGATAGTAAAGATGATGGATAATCTTGGAAATATAATGGAGAAAATACAAGAAATGTTTAAAAAGGACCTAGAAGAACTAAAGAGCAAAAAATGATGAAAAACACAATTAATGAAATTAAAAATTCTAGAGAAGGTATCAATAGCAGAATAACTGAGGTAGAAGAATGGATAAGTGACCAGGAAGATAAAATAGTGGAAATAACTCTTCCAGAGCAGAATAAAGAAAAAAGACTGAAAATAATTGAGGACAATCTCAGACACATCTGGGACAACATTAAATGCACCAACATTTGAATTACAGGTGTCCCAGAAGAAGAAGAGAAAAAAAGGGACTGCGGAAATATTTGAAGAGATTATAGTTGAAAACTTCCCTAATATGATTAAGGAAATAGTAAATCAAGACCAGGAAGCACAGAGAGTCCCATACAGGATAAATCCAAGGAGAAACACGCCAAGACACGTATTAATCAAACTATCAAAAACTAAATACAAGGAAAAAATATTACAAGCAGCAAGGGAAAAGCAACTAATAACATGCAAGGGAATCCCTGTAAGGTTAACAGCTGATCTTTCAGCAGACTCTCTGCAAGCCAGAAGAGAGTGTCAGGACATATTTAAAGTGATGAAAGGGAAAAACCTACAACCAAGATTACTCTACCCAGCAAGGATCTCATTCAGATTAGACAGAGAAATTAAAACCTTTACAGAGAAGCAAAAGATAAGAGAATCCAGCACCACCAAACCAGCTTTACAACAAATGGTAAAGGAACTTTTCTAGGCAGGAAACACAAGAGAAGGAAAAGACTTACAATAAAAACCCAAAACAATTAAGAAAATGGTAATATAGAACATACACATCAATAACTACCTTAAATGTAAATGGACTAATGCTCGAATCAAAAGACATAGACTGGCTGAATGGATACAAAAACAAGACCCATACATATTCTGTCTACAAAAGACCCACTTCAGACCTAGGGACACATACAAACTGAAAGTGATGGGATGGAAAAAGTTATTCCATGAAAATGAAAATCAAAAGAAAGCTGGAGTAGCAATACTCATATCAGATTAAATAGACTTTAAAATAAAGAATATTACAAGGGACAAGGAAGGACACTACATAATGATCAAGGGATCAATCTAAGAAGAAGATATAACAATTATAAGTATATATGCACCCAACATAGGAGCACCTCAATACATAAGGCAACTGCTAACATCTATAAAAGAGGAAATCAACAGTAACACAATTATAGTGGGAGAATTTAACAACTCACTTAAAGCAATGGACAGATCATCCAAAATAAACATTAATAAGGAAACACAAGCTTTAAATGACACAATAGACCACAGAGATTTAATTGATACTTATAGGACATTCCATTCAAAAAAAGCAGATTACACTTTCTTCTCAAGTGCACATGGAACATTCTCCAGGAGAGATCACATCTTGTGTCACAAATCAAACCTCAGTAAATTTAAGAAAATTGAAATCCTATCAAGGATCTTTTCTGACCACAGTGCTGTGACATTAGAAATCAATTACAGGGAAAAAATGTAAAGTACACAAACATATGGAGGCTAAACAATATGTTACTAAATAACCAAGAGAGATTACTGAAGACATCAAAGAGAAAATAAAAAAAAATACGTAGAGATAAATTAAATGAAAACACAATGATCCAAAACCTATGGGATGCAGCAAAAGCAGTTCTAAGAGGAAAGATTATAGCAATACAATCCTACCTCAATAAACATGAAACATCTCAAATCAACAACCTAACCTTACACCTAAAGCAGTTAGAGAAAGAAGAAGAAAAAAAAAAACAAAGTTAGCAGAAAGCAAGATCATAAATATCAGATTAGAAATAAATGAAAAAGAAATGAAGGAAACAGTTATAAAGATCAATAAAAGTAAAAGCTGGTTCTTTGAGAAGTTAAACAAAATTGATAAAGCTTTATCCAGACTCCTCAAGAAAAAGAGGGAGAGGACTCAAATCAATAAAATTAGAAATCAACAAAATTAGATATGAAAAAGGAAAAGTTACAACAGACACTGCAGAAATACAAAGCATCATAGGAGACTACTACAAGCAACTCTATGCCAATAAAATGGACATCCTGGAAGAAATGGACAAATTCTTAGAAAGGTATAACTTTCAAAGACTAAATCAGGAAGAAATAGAAAATATGAACAGATGAATCACAAGTAATGAAATTGAAACCATGATTTAAAATCTTCCAACAAACAAAAGTTGAGGACCAGATGGCTTCACAGGTGATTTTTTTCAAACATTTAGAGAAGCGCTAACACCCATCCTTCTCAAATTCTACCAAAAAATTGCAAAGGAAAGAGCAAACCCAAACTTATCCTACAAGGCCACCATTACCCTAATACCAAAAGCAGACAGAGATACTACAAAAAAAGAAAATTACAGACCGATATCACAGATGAACATAGATGTAAAAATCCTCAACAAAATACTAGCAAACATAATCCAACAGCACATTAAAAGGATCATACACCATGCTCAAGTGGGATTTATCCCAGGAATGCAAGGATTCTTCAATATACAGAAATCAATCAATATGATAAACCATATTAAGAATTTTAAGGAGAAAAAACATATGATCATCTCAAAAGATGCAGAAAAAGCTTTTGACATAATTCAATACCCATTTATGATAAAAAACCCTCCAGAAAGTAGGCATAGAGGGAACTTACCTCAACATAATAAAGGCCATGTATGACAAACCCACAGCCAACATTGTTCTCAGTGGTGAAAAACTGAAACCACTTCCACTAAGGTCAGGAATAAGACGAGGTTTCTCACTATCACCACTATTATTCAACTTAGTTTTGGAAGTTTTAGCCACAGCAATCAGAGAAGAAAAATAAATAAAAGGAATCCAAATTGGAAGAGAAGAAGTAAGACAGTCACTGTTTGCAGTTAATATGTTACTATACACAAAGAATCCTAAAGATGTTACCAGAAAACTACTAGAGCTAATCAATGAACTTGGTAAAGTAGCAGGATACAAAATTAATGCACAGAAATCTCCTACATTCCTATACACTAGTGATGAACATTCTGAAAGAGAAATTAAGGAAACACTCCCATTTCCATTGCAATAAAAAGAATAAAATACCCAGGAATAAACCTACTTAAGGAGACAAAAGTCCTGTATGCAGAAAAATATAAGACCCTGATGAAAGAAATTAAAGATGTTACAAAACAGATGGAGAGATATACCATGTTTGGGGTTGGAAGAAGCAACATTGTGAAAATGACTATACTACCCAAAGCAATCTAAATATTCAGTGTAATCCCTGTCAAACTACCAATGGCATTTTTCACAGAACTAGAAGAAAAAAATTCACAATTTGTATGGAAACAAAAAATATCCCGAATTGCCAAAGCAATCTAGAGAAAGAAAACAGGAGCTGGAGGAATCAGGCTCCCTGACTTCAGACTATGCTACAAAGCTACGGTGATCAAGACATTATTGTACTGGCACAAAAACAGAAATATAGGTCAATGGAACAGGATAGAAAGCCCCGAGATAAACCCACACACATATGGGCACCTTATGTTTGATAAAGGAGGCAAGAATATACAATGGAGAAAAGGGAGTCTCTTTGACAAGTGGTGCTGGGAAAACTAGACAGCTACATATTAAAGAATGAAATTAGAACACTCCCTACACTATACACAAAAACAAACTCAAAATAGACTTAAGACCTAAATATAAGGCCATACACTATAAAACTTTTAGAGGAAAACACAGGCAGAACACCCTATGATATAAATCACAGCATGATCCTTTTTGACCCACCTCCTAGAGAAATAGAAACAAAAATAAACAAATGGGACCTAAGGAAACTTAAAAGTTTTTGCACAACAGAGGAAACCATAAACAAGATGAAAAGATAACCCTCAGAATAGGAGAAAATAGTTGCAAATGAAGCAACTGACAAAGGATTAATCTCCAAAATTTACAAGCAGCTCATATAGCTCATATAGCTCAGTATCAAAAAAGACAAACAACCCAATCCAAACAACCCAAAAATGGGCAGAAGACATAAATAGGCATTTCTCCAAAGTAGATATAAGATGGCCAACAAACAAATGAAAGCACGCTCAACATCACTAATCATTAGAGAAATGCAAATCAAAACTACAATGAAATATCACCTCAGACTGGTCAGAATGGCAATCATCAAAAAAATATCTACAAACAATAAATGCTGCAGAGGGTTTGGTGAAAAGGGAACCCTGTTGCACTGTTGGTGAGAATGTAAATTGATACAGCCACTATGGAGAACAGTATGGAGGTTCCTTAAAAAACTAAAAATAGAACTACCACACTACCCAGCAATCCCACTACTAGGCATATACCCTGAGGAAACCATAACTCAAAAACAGTCATGTACCACAATGTTCATTGTAGCTCTATTTACAATAACCAGGACATGGAAGCAACCTAAGTGTCCATCGACAGATGAATGGATAAAGAAGATGTGGCACATATATACAATGGAATATTACTCAGCCATAAGAAGAAATGAAATTTAGTTATTTGTAGTGAGGTGGATGGACGTAGAGACTGTCATATAGAGTGAAGTAAGTCAGAATGTGAAAAACAAATACCATATGCTAACACATATATATGGAATCTAAAAAAAACAATTTTTAGAAAGTGGTTCTGAAGAACCTAGGGGCAGGACCGGAATAAGATGCAGACATAGAGAATGGACTTGAGGACACTTAGAGGGGGAAGGGTAAGCTGGGATGAAGTGAGAGAGTGGCATGGACATATATATACTACCAAATGTAAAACAGATAGCTAGTGGGAAGCAGCTGCATAGCACAGGGAGATCAACTTGGTGATTTGTGTCCACCTAGAGGGGTGGGATAGGGAGGGTGGGAGGGAGACACAGGAGGAAGGAGATATGGGGATGTATGTATGTATATAGCTGGTTCACTTTGTTATAAAGCAGAAACTAACATACCATTGTAAAGCAATTATTCTCCAATAAAGATGTTAATAAATAACCAAATAAATGTTCTTACCATTAAAAAAAATAAATAAGTTTAGAATGAAGTAAAACTGTCTTTACTTACAAACAGCACCATCACTTGTGTAAAACATCTGATGGCATCTACAAGAAAACATGCTAAGTCTAACAAGTAAGTTTGGAAGAGCTGTAGGAGATAAGATGAATATATTTCAAAGATCAGTTTCATTTCTTCTAGTGTTGAACAATCACAAATTCAAATTAGCAATATGACATACAATATCAACAACACATATGAAATACTTAGGATATGTGCAAGACCTCTACACTAAAAATTACAGAAATTTGTGGAGAGTAATTAAAGAGACTATACAAAATAAAAAATGAGATATAATATTTCTCAGATATAAATTTTCCCCAAATTAATCTTACATTTCATAAAATCTGCATATTTTTATAGAAATTGCCAAACTGATTCCTTAATTAATATGGAAAATGCCAAAGTCTTAGTTTTAGCAAGAGTAAAAAATAAAGATAACATCTAACTTCACAATTTATTATAAAGGAACAGTAATCAAACTGTGATAATGATCTATATAGATTAAAAGATCCATGGAACAAAATAAATAATACATAAATAAACCCAAACTATGTATGGTTAATTGATATTTAACAGAAGAGCAAAAATAATTCAATGGAGAGAGTACAACCATTTTAACAAGTGCTGGAAATTTTAGCTATCCATGTACACACACACACACACACACACACAATGAAACGCAGACCACACCATGCACCATGTACAACAACTAACTCAACTGTATTATAGACCTAAATGTAAAATCTAAAATTCTAAAACTTTCAGAAGAAAACAAAGGACAAAAACCTCTGTGACCTAGGATTTGGCAAAATTTATTTCAAACACCAAGTACATGATACATAAAAGAGCACATTCATAAATTGGATTTCATAAAAATTTAAAATGTTGGATTTTAGGAAAATACTATTAAGAGAATTAAAGTCATGGCTCATACTTTGAGACTATATTTGCAAATCATATATCTGATAGAGAATCTGTATCTAGAATATCTGAAGAACTCTCAAAACTCAACATTTGGGGAAAAAAAAAGTTGAAAATTAGTAAATGATTTGAACATTTCATCAGAGAAGATATACAGATAGCAAGTAAGTACACAAAATAATCCTGAACATTATCAATCATTATGTTAATACAAATTAAAACCACAGTGAGATATCATTACACACTCATTAGAATGGCTCAGAGTAGCCTTATAAGTTTTGGGTGGGTATGTGGAGGAACTGGAACTCTCATGAACTGCAGGTGGGAATGTGAAATGTACATTGACTTTGGAAAACAGTTTGGCAGTTTGCTAAAAAATTAATCATATACCTAACATATGAACAAGTACTTCTACTCTTAAATATTTATCTAAGACAAAAAAAGCATACATCTACACGATGACTTCTACATGAATGTTCACAGCAGCTTAATTTAATAACCCCAAACTGGAAACATCTCAAATGTACCTCAACAGGAGAATGGATAAACAAATTCTGATATAGTTATGTCACAGAATAGTACTAGTACTAACTTAGTAATGCATAAGGATAACATGTTACAGAATGAATGGATTTCACACACACAAAAATTGCTGAGTGAACGAAGCTAGAGGAATAAGTATGAATGCCATATGATTCCATCTATATGAAATTCTAGGAAATGCAAGCTAATTTAAAGTGACAGAAGGATATCAGTGGTTTCCTGGGGTCAGGAGGAGGGTTTTGGGCAAGGGGAAGCAGGAGAGAGAGATAAGAAAGAGGCATGAGGAATTTCTGTTGATGATGGAAATGTTTATACTATTGATTGTTACGATATTTTACAGTGGTATACATATGTCAAAATTTATCACATTGTAGATGCAATTTACAGTATGTGCAGTTTATTTTATGCTCCAATAACCCTTTTTTATATGAAGAAGAGAAACAAGGGAATATGAAACTACTATCTTTGGATTGTCTTTAGTTGCTCTGTCTGCAATATTTTACCTACTGCTCACAAGATTATAAAACACGTATTACTATCCCTATTTTCTTAAATAAGTAAAGTGAGGACTAGAAACATGAATAATGAAATATTACAGGAGATATGAAAAGAGACTGTATTTGTTAATATATGATACAATTATGACAAAATATATCTTTAGTTAATTTTGCCAGACCCTCTCTAGTGAAATCTGGAAGTTCTTATATGCCACATTTTTTTAACCTATAATTCTGAAAACTTCTATTTGGAGGTTAATAAAGAAAATGGGAAGGAATTGAAAATCCCTTCTGTCATGTTCATCACAATGTACCCCTGCATTTTGTGGGGGGAAGCAATTGAAGATGTATAAAAGATGAAAGGGAAAAAGGGGGGGGGGAAGGATTTGGAGCACTGGCACAGTAGAATCCATTTTTGCATGTAGGATTGGCATGAAATCCTCCAAAAGTATGAGCTTCCATATAACAGAGTATGCTGTTATTAGCTTCTAGTCACTTTCATGTTTCTGTAATTCCACCTAAAATTCTTTGCTAGACAAAGTCCCCAAGTCAGTTCTATTTCTCTGCTTCCTCACACCCATGCCTCTGTCTCAACTGGGTGACCACACCTCAAAACTACTTGGTCTGAATAAGAAGTCACATTTTAAATCTGGTTTTCAGTTTATGGGTGAGCTTAAATGGACCTTGGTTGCCTATGAGTTTTTTCAACCATTTTCCCAACTGTTTAAGATCTAGAAATACTTGGCTTTCCCAACCCATTGAGGTCCCACATTTTTTTCACTCCATTTTCTCCCATTTGTCCTTGCAAGTTGGTCAGTAGTCACACAAACACATTGATTTCAAGCACTTCCTCCAGAACTGCTGACTCAGTTAGCTTGTGATTTGCTACTGTGTGATGTGGACCAGTGTCTTTCACCCTCAGATGGTGCTTATTCAAAGTTCACTGCCAAATTGCCAAGCCAAGGCCATGAATTACAAGTTTTTATTTCATTAGCACTCTACTTCAAGGTGCCAATGTCAGTATTAATCAGGATAAGTAATGCTAGACTCCATAACAAATAAACCTCACAAATAAACCTCCTTAACAAATAAACCATGATGGAGGTTTATTTTTCACGGCACAGTTCGTTAGTGTTGATGTGGGTAGATGGGGAGAAGGGAATGCTCTCCTCCATACAGTCTTGTCAGGACCCAATCTGACACCACCTGCAATGTCTTCCAAGATGTGGGTCACAATATTGCCTTAGGCATCAACATCAAAACAACAGTCAGGAGATGAGAGAAAGAAGACACGGAAAAGAGACATTTTCTCCAATCTCCTTGGACCAGAATTGACATGATGCTTACACTCGCACTGGTATGAGCATAGTTGAATGGCCCCACTTAGACGCAAAGTAACTGGGAGGTAAGTTTGAGTCTTATGCTCAGGAAGAGGAAGAAGTTTGTTAAGCATCTCTCCAGCAGAGGTATAACTACACTGACCTAGGTCACCAACCATATTACTACAATCGGATCCAAATGGTCTCTCGGCTTCTCTAAAATCCATTTTCCACAAAGCAACCAGAGTAATCTTTGCAAAAGGTGAATCATAACATGCCAATTCCCTACACAAACCTACCCTAGCTACTTTTGTCACTCCAAGTGAAAGCCAAGACAGCACAGTGGCCTAGAGGTATTCCCTTGACATGACCCAACATTTCCCCACTAACCCTGCTAACCATCCCCCTCTCCCTAATCCTCCCCCATGTGTAGGGACTGCTGGGTCAGCCCTCATCTCTGGGTCTTTGCACTCGTTGTATCCTTTGCCTAGATATCTCTTTCTTAAGTCTAACCAAGGTTCATCACTCATTCTCTCCAGGACAATGTCATCAGAGAGAGGCCTCCCCTAACCACCCTACCCAAAACTGTAACTGCCCTAAATTTGCACTCCCCTGTTTTCCTTATACTGTTTGATATTTGCCAAAATACTTCTCACCACTATATATATATATATATATATATATATATATGTTTTTGTCTGTTTATTCCATGAGGATATAAGCTCCATGATACAAGGATCTGGGTCTGTTTGGTTCATTGCTAGAAGAGGGACTAGAGTTAGAAAAGAATGAATGAAATAATAAGTGAATAAGTGAATGAACTTCAGGCTAAATTAAAAATATTGTTTACTCAAAGTCCAGCTGACATTAAGGTCCAACTGAAATCAAATACTGAAATCAAAAATTCTGAAGTTTAGCTGGGCCTAACCTCAAGGGCCCCTGTATCCCGAGAGCCCCAGAAAGAAACTGAAGACCCACTCAAAATGAGACAATTTGAGAGGATTTAATTAAAGGTTATTTCTAATGGTATAAGTAGATTTCAGGGAATCACAGAGATGATGCAGTTTCCAAAGCTGAGAACAGACGGTGTTGCTTCCCATCTGCAAGGGTTACAGAACCAATGGAAGGCAGGTAATAGAAATCAGATAAAGGATGGCGTGTAATGGGCCAGCTCTCTGGATCTATGTCCCTCACTTCAGAACACGTCTAGCCATGGAAACACATGGAAGAATACTCCAGCCTTGCTCTGTGACTTCCTTCCACGTCTCTGTTGGTTGACCCTCTAGCTCATCATCTTGGATGAACTCATGGGAAGCTACAGGGAAGGGAACTCACGGATGCAGTTCAAACCGCTCAGCTTGTCTGGGCACAGGGCAAGCTAGTGTGGTGTGGAGAGCAGTGGGGTAAATAAAGAGAAGATTCACAGCACAGTCACATGCTTGTTTGTGCTTGGATGTATCAAGGCCATGTGACATTCGGATGGGGGAAGATTTAAAATTAAGAAAGTGTTGAGAGAAAGAGGCACCTTGGAAAGGCAGTACTGAATTTACCACTTGCTGTAAGAACTTTGTACATCTCAAGAGAGAGAACTGCAAAAGCCAAGGGGAGTGGGACAGAGAGGAAACTATAAAAGAAGAACATTTCTAGAGGTCCTCAACAAGGCTGAGAAGAACAGAAACTCTTCTCCAATCCTGAACTTGACAGCTGCAATGCCTCTAGTCCTGCAGGAGTATAAACTTGCTGGGCATTTGATGGCCTTTGGGTCAAAATGAACAAGCTTAGAATCTCTTATTTATTGGTGTTTATTAATGTCCTTGAATTACATAGAGGAGTCTCATTTGTATTACAGACAAAGTTAAAACTTCCTTCAGGAGTTTTCCAGAGAAGGATGCATTATGGCCAGCCCTGACCAACACATACATTATAGTCAGCACGGCTAAAGCCCCACCTGGCAGCAGCAAAGGACAAGCAGGACTCTTTCCAGAATGATATTGTTAGAAGGAGAAGTTAGATATTTCAGGCACAAGTCCAAGGCCAGACTGATTCAGGCTGGTCGATTATTGTAATTATATAGTTAAAAAGCCTCACACAAGAACTCACAAATACATATGAACAAACTGATGAATACTCTGGGCCCTTGAAAGTAGAAGTTTGGCTTTATCTTCTGAATTTCTGTGAACATGGAAGGAGAGCCATCTTGCAAATATCTCTGAAAAACCAATGGCAACACATATGAAGACTCATTTGAGAGGGAGGTTGCCTGTCTGGATATTTACACATACAGAGGTGACAAGCTTGCCTTCCTCACAAAAAAACAGACATTTGCAAATTGCAAAAACTTAGAAATACAGCAATACTGCTATTGGTAATGATACTTTTCTCAGAATGTCTACATCTTAAAAAAAAGCAAATTTTTATAGAAGGAGACAATTAGGAAAGTCAGACAAGGAAGAAATGATGGGTCTAAGGGGAACTATGGAAACATAATTCCATATTCAACACAAGCCCTTTCAAGTGTCTCTATGCTTGACGTTAGTGCCAAGGTCTACAGCATGCAAATTCTTTAACATTAAAATATTGCACACGTCTAATTTCCCATGACACGTACTCTTTTTGTGCGTACTAGAAGCTGTCAGCTGCTGTAACAGGCCAGCCGGTTACCAGCTTTTGGGGAAGGAGCCTTTTAAACTTTCTCATACTGCTTGCATTTGTATTTCAGAAATAAACACTAGGACAAGAACCAGGCCATAACCTTGTTTATTTTCTCACATCCCTCACATCACTACCTTGTTTTGTTTTGGTTTTTATTCACTATGTTTAGTATATGTATTATGTTCATAATCCTCATTATATTGAGATAAACCACATTACTAAATGTCTGTATATAAATAGTCATATAAAATTTCCAAGCATTTTGATATAGGTTAATACAGTGTAAGGATAGCAGGGAAATTGTTTCCCTCATTTTATTTTTTTAAATTTATTTTTCACCATGATTCTTTTTTTTTAATTGAAATATAGTTGATTTACAATGTGATTGTTTCAGGTATACAGCAGAGTGATTCAGTTATATATATATATATATATATATATATATATATATATGTATATATATATATATGTAAATATATATGTATATATATACATATATATGTGTATATATAGTTATATATACACATATATATAATTATATATGTACATAAATTTGTTTTTAGATTCTTCTTCCTTATAGGGTATTCCAAAATATTTAGTATAGTTCCCTGTGCTATACAGGAGGTCCTTGTTGGTTATCTATTTTATATATAGTAGAGTGTATGTGTTAATCCCAAACTCCTAATTTATCCCCCCCCCCCCGCTTTAGCCTTTGGTAAACATAAGTTTGTTTTCTTTGTCTGTGGGTATGTTTCTGTTTTGTATAAAAGTTCATTTGGATCTCTTTTTTTTTAGATTAGATATAAGTGATATCATAGGATGTTTGTATTTCTCTGTCTGGCTTACTTCACTAAGTATAATAAACTCTAGTTCCATCCATGTTGCTGCAAAAGGTATTATTTCATTCTTTTTTATGGCTACGTAGTATTCCATGGTATATATTTATCACTCCTTTATCCATTCATCTGTTGATGGACATTTATGTTGCTTCCATGTCTTGGTGACTGTAAAAAGGATGGGAGGGAAATGATTTCCACCATTTAAGAAGATGATGAATCTAAAGCTGTAAAATTTTATTTGTTTTTTCTTTTCTTTCTTTTTTTTTTTTAACACCTTTATTGGAGTATAATTGCTTTACAATAGTGTGTTAGTTTCTGTTGTATAACAAAGTGAATCAGTTATATGTATACATTCATTCATATCTTCTCCCTCTTGAGCCTCCCTCCCACCCCCCCTATCCCACCCCTCTAGGTGGTCACAAAACATTGAGCTGATCTCCTTATGCTATGTGGCTGCTTCCCACTAGCTATCTATTTTACATTCGGTAGTGTAGAGTTGTTTTTTTCTAAACTGGTATAGCTGAGAACAGAAAATCTAAAGATTCAAATTTGTTTTTTTAACACCTTTATTGGAGTATAATTGTTTTTTGTTTTTTGTTTTTTTTTTTGCGGTACACGGGTCTCTCACCGTTGTGGCCTGTCCCGTTGCGGAGCACAGGCTCCGGACGCGCAGGCCCAGCGGCCACGGCCCACGGGCCCAGCGGCTCCACGGCACGTGGGATCCTCCCGGACCGGAGCACGAACCCGCGTCCTCTGCATCGGCAGGCGGACTCCCAACCATTGCACCACCAGGGAAGCCCTGGAGTATAATTGTTTCACAATGGTGTGTTAGTTTCTGCTTTATAACAAAGTAAATCACCTATACATATACATGTATCCCCATATATCCTCCCTCTTGCATCTCCCTCCCACCCTCCCTATCCCACTCCTCTAGGTGGTCACAAAGCACAGAACTGATCTCCCTGTGCTATGCGGCTGCTTCCTGCTAGCTATCTATTTTACATTTGGTACTGTGCATATGTCCATGACACTCTCTCACTTCTTTCCAGCTTACCCTTCCCATTCCCCATGTCTTCAAGTCCATTCTCTACTTCTGAGTCTTTATGCCTGTCCTGACCCTAGTTTCTTCAGAACCTTTTTTTTTTTTCCCTTTTTAGATTCCATATATATGTGTTAGCATATGGTATTTGTTTTTCTCTTTCTAACTTACTTCACTCTGTATGACAGACTCCAGGTCCAACTACCTCACTACAAATAACTCAATTTTGTTTCTTTTTTTTTGCGGTACACGGGACTCTCACTGTTGTGGCCTCTCCCATTGAGGAGCACAGGCTCAGGACGCGCAGGCTCAGTGGCCATGGCTCACAGGCCTAGTTGCTCCGTGGCATGTGGGATCTTCCTGGACCGGGGCATGAACCCGTGTCCTCTGCATCGACAGGCAGACTCTCAACAACTGTGCCACCAGGGAAGCCCAATTTTGTTTCTTTTTATGGCTGAATAATACTCCATGGTATATCTGGGCCACATTTTCTTTATCCATTCATCTGTTGCTGGACACTGAGGTTGCTTCCACATCCTGGCTATTGTAAATAGAGCTGAAATGAAAATTGTGGTACATGAATCTTTTTGAGTTATGGTTTTCTCAGGGTATATGCTCAGTAGTGGGATTTCTGGGTCATGCGGTGGTTCTATTTTTAGCTTTTTAAGGAACCTGTGTACTGTTCTCCATAGTGACTGTATCAATTTACATTCCCACCAACAGTGCAAGAGGGTTCCCTTTTCTCCACACCCTCTACAGCATTTATTGTTTGTAAATTTTTTGATGATGGCCATTCTGACTGGTGTGAGGTGATAACTCACTGTAGTTTTGATTTGCATTTCTCTAATGATTAGTGATGTTGAGCATCCTTTCATGTGTTTGTTGGCCATCTGTATATCTTCTTTGGAGAAATGTCTGTTTAGGTTTTCTGCCGATTTTTGGATTGGGTTCTTTGTTTTTTTGATATGGAGCTGCATGAGCTGCTTGTAAATTTTGGGGATTAATCCTTTGTCAGTTGCTTCATTTGTAAATATTTTCTCCCATTCTGAGGGTTGCCTTTTCCTCTTGTTTATGGTTTCCTTTGCTGTGCAAAAGCTTTTAAGTTTCATTAGATCCCATTTGTTTGTTTTTATTTCCATTTCTCTAGGAGGTGGGTCAAAAGGATCTTGCTGTGATTTATATCATAGAGTGTTCTGCATATGTTTTTGTCTAAGAGTTTTATAGTGTCTCCCCTTACATTTAGGTCTTTAATCCATTTTGAGTTTATTTTTGTGTATGGTGTCAGGGAGTGTTCTAATTTCATTCTTTAACATGTAGCTGTCCAGTTTTCCCAGCACCACTTATTGAAAAGGCTGTCTTTTCTCCACTGTATATTCTTTCATGCTTTGTCAAAGATAAGGTGATCATATGTGTGTGGGTTTATCTTTGGGCTTTCTATCCTATTCCATTGATCTATATTTCTGTTTTTTTGCCAGTACCATACTGCCTTGATTACTGTAGATTTGTCGTATAGTCTGAAATCAGGGAGCCTGATTCCTCCAGCTCCGTTTTTCTTTCTCAAGATTGCTTTGGCTATTCAGAATGTTTTGTGTTTCCATACAAATTGTGAAACTTTTCATTCTAGTTCTGTGAAAAATGCCTTTGGTAGTTTGATAAGGATTGCACTAAGTCTGTAGATTGCTTTGGGTAGTATAGTTATTTTCACAATGTTGATTCTTCCAATCCAAGAACATGGTATATCTCCCTATCTATTTATATCATCTTTAATTTCTTTCATCAGTGTCTTATTGTTTTCTGCATACAGGTCTTTTGTCACCTTAGGTAGGTTTATTCCTGAGTATTTTATTCTTTTGTTTGCAAGGTAAATGGAAGTGTTACCTTAATTTCTCTATCATATTTTTGATCATTAGTGTATAGGAATGCAAGAGATTTCTGTGCATTAATTTTGTATCCTGTTACCTTACCAAATTAATTGATTAGTTCTAGTAGTTTTCTGGTAAAATCTTTAGGGTTCTCTTTGTATAGTATCACATCATCTGCAAACAGTGACAGCTTTACTTCTTTTCTGATTTGGATTATTTTTATTTCTTTCTCTTCTCTGATTGTTGTGGTTAAAACTTCCAAAACTATGTTGAATAATAGTGGTGAGAGTGAGCAACCTTGTCTTGTTCCTGATCTTAGAGGAAATGATTTTTGTTTTTCACTATTGAGAATTATGTTGGCTGTGGTTTTGTTATATATGGCCTTTATTATGTTGAGGTAAGTTCCCTCTATGCCGACATTCTGGAGAGTTTTTATCATAAATGGGTGTTAACTTTTGTCACATGCTTTTTCTGCATTTATTGAGATGATCATATTGTTTTTCTCCTTCAATGTATTAATATGGTGTATCACATTGATTGATTTGCATATATTGAAGAATCATTGCATTCCTGGGATAAACCCCACTTGATCATGATGTCTGAATCTTTTAGTGTGCTGTTGGATTCTGTTTGTTAGTATTTTGTTGAGGTTTTTTGCATCTATGTTCACCAGATATTGGCCTGCAGTTTTCTTTTTTGTGGCATCTTTGTCTGGTTTGGGTATCAGAGTGGTGGCCTCATAGAATGAGTTGGGGAGTGTTCATCTCTCTGTTATACTTTGGAAGTGTTTGAGAAGGATGAGTGTTAGCTCTTCTCTAAATGTTTGATAGAATTAGCCTGTGAAGCCATCTGGTCCTGGGTTTTTGTTTGTTGGAAGATTTTTAATCACAGTCTCAATTTCAGTGCTTGTGATTGTTCTGTTTATATTTTCTATTTCTTCATGGAGTAGCAATCCTCATCAGACAAAATAGATTTTAAAATAAAGATTATAGCAAAAAAAATAGATTTTAAAATACAGAATAAAGAAGTACACTACATAATGATCAAGGGATCAATCCAAGAAGAAGTTATAATTGTAAATATTTATGCACCCAACATAGGAGCACCTCAGTACATAAGACAAATGCTAATAGCCATAAAAGGGGAAATCAACAGTAACACAATCATAGTAGGGGACTTTAACACCTCATTTTCACCAATGGACAGATCATCTAAAATGAAAATAAATAAGGAAACACAAGCTTTAAATGATACATTAAACAATATGGACTTAATTTATATTTATAAGACATTCCATCCAAAAACATTAGATTACACTTTCTTCTCAAGTGCTCATGGAACATTCTCCAGGATAGATCACATCTTGGGTCACAAATCAAGCCTTGGCTAATTTAAGAAAATTGAAATCTTATCAAGTATCTTTTCCAACCACAACACCATGAGACTAGATATCAATTACAGGAAAAAAAATCTGTAAAAATTACAAACACATGGAAGCTAAGCAATACACTACTAAATAAGCAAGATATCACTGAAGAAATCAAAGAGGAAATAAAAAACTACCTAGAAACAAATGACAATGGAAACACGACAATCCAAAACCTATGGGATGCAGCAAAAGCAGTTCTAAGAGGAAAGTTTATAGCAATGCAATACTATCTCAAGAAACATCTCAAATAAACAACCTAACCTTACACCTAAAGCAGTTAGAGAAATAGGAACAACAACAACAACAACAACAAAAAAAACAGAGTTAGCAGAAGGAAATAACTCATAAAGATCAGATCAGAAATAAATGAAAAAGAAATTAAGGAAAGAATAACAAAGATCAATTAAACCAAAAGTTGGTTCTTTGAGAAGATAAACAAATTTGATAAACCATTAGCTAGACTCATCAAGAAAAAAGGGAGAAGATTCAAATCAATAGAATTAGATATGAAAAAGGAGATGTAACAACTGACACTGCAGAAAGACAAAGGATCATGAGAGATTACTACAAGCAACTATATGACAATAAAATGGACAATCTGGAAGAAATGGACAAATTCTTAGAAGAAATTCAAATTTTGAGACCCCCAAAGGCCTTGAAATTTCCAATAGTTTATGCTGTTCATTTCTCTTTCTCTTCTTGTGCTCCTCCTCCTGTTCCTCCTCCTGTTCCTGTTTCTTCTTCCTGCTCTTCTTATTATTATCTTTCATATTAACTGACAAATAGATTACTATCCAGAGTCTAAAGATCTTATAAAATCCCAACAAGTGAATAATCCTAATACTTAGTTCATCAGTCATTTATTAATACACAATGTTTTTGATGAGTTTACAAGAACTTCTCAATACATTACAAAAATAAAAACATTAAAAAACCCAGAGCATTGTAAATAAATTCTAAACATGCCCCTAATTACTGTTTTGATCAGATAGTTGATTAGGTAATGGCTGAAACTGAGTAAGGCAGTTTTTAAATGCAAATCAGTCTCTGAAATATTTTACTAACTACTAACTGGTGTCCTAAGCCTGTTCCAAAGACTGTGAATTACACGGACCAAGGAGACAGGATCACTGAATTAAGCACTTTCCTTCACCTCTAAAATTAAAGCTCTTTTGCTTTGTACAATGTTTTCATTATTCTGGATAAAAAAATAAATGCTTTCAAGGCATGCAGCTTTTCACAGAGGGTTTGGTTTTCAGTTATAGAAAATGAAACAAAAAGAAGCCTTTGCTTTCTAAACAATAGTACAAAAATGTTGTATCAAAATTGCCAGTGGCTCCTTGCACTGGAAGAATTTGCATGTTCTCCAGAATCATGACCCCCAGTTGCCAGTTCTAGAAAGTTCAGTGCAAGCATTTGGCATATTGTTCCCTCTTCTCCTCCTTCCTACTTCTTGGATAAAGTGATGTCAACAGGGTCTTACTGCTTCTCTCTACCTCTGATGTGAATGGTAGACACTTTGGATCACTCAACTTTGGGGCTACAATTAGGTTAGAATATTATGCTCCAGATTATTATTTATTTAAGAAAAAAAAGATTATCATGGGAAGAGTAGAGAAATGGGCATCAGGGAGGGATTTTGTAACATAGATCATTTTTAATTCAGTAGATACAGTTAAATCTCTCTATCTTCTTAATTATTTCAGTGGCCAGTGACAAGATTCAGCTCAGCTTTTGTTTTGGCTGGTTCAAATACTGAAATGGCAGCATACCAAACACACGCTCTTAAATATTATTTTTTAGTATTGTTACTAATATTATTTATAGATAACGATTATAGGAAATTTCTAAAAATTATGAAATAATACTTGCATTTAGAAAAATGTTTCATATGAAGAAAACTCAGAAATACTCTTATGTATGCACTTAATTAGGGGAACTTTTCTATTAGTTTTCTGAATTTTGGATTCATCTGAAGCCTTGTTTAGATACCCAAAACACAGAGAATGATCTATCCATTCTATATTCTGTTGGCTGTGTACAAACATAAATTTATGATTATAAAGTTATTTTTTTTCATTAGACTAAATACCTGTTCTGACCAACCCCAGCCCAACCAATCAGAGGGTGTTTCTGCACTATGAAGCCCTCTGACTGTTTACCACTTTTCTCTCTCACTTGGAGAATGCCCGATTCTGAAACCAAGTTAAAAATTAGAAACAAATGTTTCTTTGTGTTAATAATTGCCAAGAGTTATGTTATTTTTCATTATGTTTCATCATATTATTTTATCTCACCAAACACTGAATTTAAAAGGTTGTGGGTTTTTTTATTTTTTCCATATGGAAAGCAAACACAAAGCAAAAGATAAGAGAGTAAATTTGAAACACCCTGGGTGGCCACTTTCTATCTCTGTATTTGGGGATAAATGCACCATCTCCCCCTCCTCCCATGCTCACATCTGCTGCACCCTAGGTAGCTCTTACCCATCACCTTCTGGTCCTTGTCCCTCTGGGGCTGACTCTGACTTTCCCCATTAGCTTATGTTCCCAGTTTTCTTTCTTAACACACTCTACTACTTTCGGTCAATTTGCTCATTTGCTGTTTTCCTCACTTAATTTTTAATTTTCTGAGGACAGATTCCATCCTGACCCCATTTCTCTCCACAGGATCAGCACAAAACCTTGAACAGCGGAGACACTGGATGAATAATAGATATTTTTGTGAATCGTTAGGCTTTAAAACTATTAATGTTGGGATGACAATAATAAATGACAACAGTATTTTAAAAATCTAACATTTCATTTAAGGCAGGGGTGTATGAGGATTAATATCTTAGTTATTTTTTTTTTCATGTAATTAGTACAAAAATGGTAATGAATATTTTAGATCACCTTCTTGGTTTGTTAACTTTGCTTTACTTTTTGTCCTTGGCCATTGAGTACATCTGTAAACTTTACAAATTAATGTCACCCATCCTAAAAGAAAAGGAACAAAAGTTGTAACTATATGAGATCAATTTTCACTATTTAAAAACCAACCTGAAGAATGTGGTGTGGTGACTTCTTTTACATTAAATACACACACACACACACACACACACACACACACGCACTCCTTGACAGTAATATTAAAACAATTCACCAATTCTGATGATGTTTATTTGCATACACTGTCAGCTGTAGTACATACTTCAACATACATTTTCTGATGGCAGCAAGGATATTCGACATGAAAATAATTATTTGAATTGCTGTGGTTCAGAAATGTTAGCCAGTGCTAATACAACACAGCTAGATTCTAAAAAAGCCTTTCCAAATTTATTCTTGACATCATGTATATCAAAATGTATTTGTACACCCTTCAAGTCATGAAAGAAGAGACAAAGGGACATTCTTTCTGCTTGGAGCACAGGCCAGCCCAGAAACGCTTTTCCTTCTTCCTCTCCTTTCAGGAGAGAGATTTGCACATCACCTTTAGTTCATCAAATACGAAGAATCTTGAGAGCGTTCTGAGAGGATTGTGCTGAAGAGATTACCTGGGAGCAAAGATGTTTTTGACATGTGATTTTAAGGAAGTACAAGGTTACCTGTGTTAACTTCTGAGAAATATCTCTGTTGTTTTTCTTCACACCAAAAGGTCTCAAGCCATGTCTGTTTGACTGTGTTACTGAACAAGGTGTGCTTGTTCTACCAAGGATATACCGATAATCAGCAGAGTACATTACAGGAGAAAATCTGAACCAACAAGCTGTACAAACAGAATAGCAATCAGAAGATTTAATGCATTTCTGATGTACATTTAAGGCACTGACACTGGGCCACAGATGTACATGTGTTGTGTTTTATATTTCTGAGATATGGCCTGCGAGAACCTATTATAACACATCATCATCCACACTGGAGGGATTGGGAAGGAAAAATTCCATCACACATTACTCCTGCCAATGTATTAGAGAAACAAATTGTACTCGAAATTGAAAAGTCACAAGCTTATTCTGTCTTAATAAATTCCTGCCGAAAGGCTAAGTGTAAGACTAGAAATACTTCCAAAATGTTGTTACTGTATTATCATCTTTGACATCTCCAGGGCTGTTCCAAGAATCATCAGTTATCAGTTCCCAGTTCTCACAATAAATTCTCTTTTTTTTTTCCATTTCTTTTTTTCCAAACAGTTCTTGATTTCAGGTAGCCATTTTTAGCTATCTGTACCTGAAATAAAAACCTTCCTTTGGCTAAAAGAAAAGGATACTTTTAAGTAAGATATTTGTCACTTGACTGTTCCCATTGGTTAATCTAAATAGTTTCATAATTCAAGGTGCTAATCCTTACCATAAATTTCCCATCAGACTTGTCTAAAGATTCTCAAGATCTGTTGGGACAGATTATAAATAGAAAAGTAAAAATGCAAACTCTGATTTCTCTGAGGGCAGACTCTGGGTCTTAATCATCTCTGTGGCTGTAGTTGCTAAAACTTAGAGAGGAATACTCTATAAACATCTGTGAAAAAAATGATAAGATGATGCTATGTTTAAATGCAATTATGGTGCTTTAAAATATCCTAATGATATTAACGTAGTTATTGTTTTATAAACCAAGATACAAGATAAATTCATGACTTAAATTATTCCTTTTTATTTTATCAGTCTACTAAGATGTCGTCTCTTGAAAGTGGGTATTTTTAATCTTGTCATCTCAGAATCTAACTTTGATTATAAAACAAACAAAAAAGAACTAGGAAAAACCTACATAAATAAGTGGTTATCTAATCCAAAAGTTTGTAACCTGTTATATGTGTGTGTTAGTTATCTAGGGCTGTGTAACAAATTATATCAAAGTATAGAGAGACTAAAACAGCAAAGATTTATTACCTTACAGTTTCTGTGTAACTGGAAACTGGGTATAGTTTATTTGGGTCCTTTGTATGAGATCTCACATGAAGTCACAATCAAGCTGTTGTCCAGAGCTGTGGCATCTCAGGGCTCTGCTAGGACAGGATAATCCACTGTCTGGCCACTCCACAGGGTCCCTGAGTGACCTCATGGCACAGCAACTGGTGGTACAAGACAGAATTCCAGACAGTAGTCAAGATGGAAGCCATTGTCTTTTCGTGTCCTGATCTCAGACGTGAAATCCCACAGCTTCTGCCACGTCTGTTCATAAGAAGTGAACCAATAAGATTATCATACATTTAAGGGGAGGGGATTACACAAGAGCATGAATACAAAAAGGTGGGGGGTCACTGGGAACCATCTTGGAGCATATCTGCCATAAAGAGGGTCAATACATTTCACTTTCAAGGAACAATTTGCATTATGAAATGATTTGTAATAGTTCATATCAAATTATAGAGTAAAAATTAGGAAGATTCTCAAAACCAAGCATTTCCTCTCATTCCAATTGCCATCTATGACTGGCAGATGAATTCATCACATAGAAGTATATTAGAAAGAAGGAAAGGAGTGAAAGCTAAGACAGAGGAAATCTGGTTTTGAGCAATTGCATATCCAAGTGCTGTGCTAGACACTGGTCAGGCCCTACTTTACCTAATCTTCATAGCAAACTTGCAAGGCTGATGTTGCTACCAGATGAGTTATCGGGACTTAGAAAACAAATGTGCTTTTGTCACAGAGCTGGAATTTGAAGCTACACCTATCTTGCTGGAAAACACAGTGCTGACCCTTCTGGACCTAGTGGCTGAAGAGTTAGTTCCTAGGCCCCCCTTTACTTGTTGACACCCTGTAACATTAAACAAGGCAAGCAGCCTTTCTAAGCCTCAGTTTCCTGAACTGCAAGGTCATGGGTTTCTAGTCCAGAATTCTCAGTTTCAGTATACCCACAACTTTGGGTAAGGTCAAGCGGCTACTTTATGGTATCACGACTGCATGATAGTCAAAGGTGGGGTTGTGAACATAGTTATTTTGACTCTTAATCAGCACTTTTAGAGTTCCTGCTGCCTCTGTACAAACTCTTTCATTCATTCATCCTCACAGCAAATATGGATTTCGAACCTGCTCTTTCTAAGAACTGCGCTTGACACAGAGTGTAAGTGGTGATCAAGAGATGCAATCCTTGCCCTAACAGATGCCAATGAGAAGACTAAGTGGAAAGGGCAAAAATGGTAATTGGGACTTAACATAAAAGGCTTAATAGAGTAAAATTTATGAGAATCTTGTACCTAACATCATGTTATGCTACTTATTATGAAAAAAAGCCTTATTCTATAACCATAAACCTTCATCTTTGCTGATAAAATAATTTAGGGAAATTTTCACTTGATGATATATAACTCTACAAATGACTATGACAAAGAAAAAAAAGTGTTCTGGATTTCAAAAATTAAGCTGTTTATCACTACTAACAAATAAAATATTTTGCAACTAATGATAAAAGACTCTCAAAGTTTAAATAAATAGCATATTAGGTACTTTTGCAAGACAACATGAGCCTGAAATGTGTGAATAATCTAGTAGTGATGAAAGCACCCCCAGACAGAGGAGGCATGTACAATAGGACAACTGCTATGAAATGTATTTTAAAATACCAGAAGGGCAAATAAATAACCTTATTTTAGAGCTAAATGTTCAAGGGCAGCTGTTATAGTCTCTGACAGCCAACAGTATAATAGTAGTAATGACAAAAATACACACCCAAGTCTCCAGGATTAAATCAGTGCAGGTGATGGCAAAGGAGCCGTTAAGGCACATGTTAATCTTCCCACACTGGCCTGAGACAGAACATTCATTATGCTGCTCTCAAATCAGAAGTCTACCAGTTCTTATCACAGTCTCTGTCACTTTGCTTTGAGTGTTTTTTAACAGGAGTGGCAAGAAGGAATTATTTCTTTCTACATTAAAACAAAGGTAGAATTTGATTGGTGCTTCCTCTGTAAGACACACTTAGTGAGGTACTCTAAAAGTGAAGAGTTACTTTGATTGTGTGCCCTCTACCTATTTAATGACTTGTTCTGAGGAATGACTTAGGCTGCAGGAATGCCTGGCATTGGTTTTGGGCAAACGCCCCATTTCTTCTCTTTTTTTTAAGCTTTATTGACAAATAATTGATACATAAAATTTAAGATATTTAAAGTGCACAAGGTGATAATTTGATATACATATACATTGTGAAAAGATTTCCTCCTTCAAGTTAATCAAATCAACATTTCCATCACCACACATATTTACTTTGCGTGTGTATGTGAATGTGTACGTTCTACTCTCTTAGAAAACTTCAATTATATAATACATTATTATCAAATATAGTCATCAGGCTATATATTAGATGCTCAGACCCTATTCATCTTACAGCTGAAAGTTTGAAAATATTCCATTTCTTTAGAGTAGTAGCTGCCTTATGATCTGAAAGTATTGCCCATTCTTTATAAATAGTATGTTAGTAGGCCCTGTAGACTGCTTTCAAAGTCAGAAAATGATAAGTACTTACCCATACAGAGAGGATTTTCTGTTCTGTGAAATCATAATATCTTGCTAAATATTTTAAATATGTAATGCCCATGGAAAAAAGTGAGATTATCTCCTGGATCTTTCTTCTCTTTATCTATATGGAGAATTCATTAGCTCAAAGTTCCTCGGAGGTAGATAAACACAGATGTAAAGAATTGCTAATGATCACTTTCATTAATATAGTGTTCATAATAAACACAACCTACTTTCAACTCTATGAAAGAAACAGTGCTACAAATTATTATTCCCTACTCCTAATGTGTCTCCTCTTATAGAAAGACAACACAAAAATAATTAGAAATTAATTGAAACTACTGTAAGCTAAAGCTGATCTCCAGGATACATGAAGTTTAACAACAGACCTGAGGCTTTCTGTTCCTTCTCTCTCAAATAAATTTCAGAGTTAGTATTCCTGGCAGAGTGATTTTTTTTAATGGATTTGATGGGAAAAGAATGTTCTCTCAAATCAGAGAATATAAAATATTACACAATTGAAACAGGGTTATGTTAGTTGATTTTCCCAGAATAATAATCATGAGAAAGGAACAGAAATATGTAAGGGGGATTATCTGTGATATTTTGCACTTTAAAAAGTTACGTTGAAAAATTTGTCTTGGGAAAAACACCAATTTTGTTCACTAGAGAAATGAGGAACGCTTTCTTATCTAAATTATTCTTGGTAGATCCATGGAGAAACTGAACTCTGCAGGCAACCACTGTAGCAGCTAACATCTCTTAGTTACCCACCACACATTTTTGTTGTAATTTCCAGGTATTTGTTCCATTAAATCCCAGGGGTATGACTCTACCCACTTTTCAGATAGGGACGTTGGCTAGTGTTACACAAAGTGGTTGTATCAGTCAGGATATACTAGGTTATGTTTCAGTAACAAGTGACCTCAACCTCCAAGTGGCTTACAGAACAGAGATTTACTGCAAACTGACATGCTAGTCTAGGTGGTCCACACAAGCAGCTCTCTTCCAAGTGGTAACTCAGGGACTCAGGCTAGCAACAAACAGGAACTTTGCATGTTGGAGTCATTTGCTTCTACCTCAGAGGACTGGGGGTGGAGGTGTGGGGTCTAAGGTATAAATAAGTCACACATAGTCTTAACTGCATTGACCTGGAAGTCACCCATCAGTTCCACTCAAGGTCCAAGGGTAAGAATTCCTGATATGACCCCATTTAGATGTTTAGAGGCTCCAAAACAGAAAAAGCCATGTGGACAGCTGATGGGACTTTTGGTCTCTGCCACAGTAATGGAATCTGGAAAATTATGCAATTTATGGGAATGCCAGTGATAACTTCAGGGAGGTGAACATTTATTAGTCACCTCTACAGCCTGCTTCTGCCACAGGGCACTGGTATTTGGAAACCTCAGCAGAAGAAGCCACACGTAACGCTGTGAAAGACCAGAGGAAGGGGTCCTAGAGCCTTCTCTGGCTCCTTCACTGGCAGAAGCTCTTTGGAAGGATATTCAAACGAGAAGCTCTTTCCCTCAGCTCACAGAAGGGCAGTTGGAAGCAAGAGGTTACTGTTTCCTGCCGTGAAGGATCTGACAGAAAACCAGTGGAGCCAAGCTATGGTCTTTGCCCATTGATAAGAATGTAGAAATATTCTGAGTGTGGGACTTCGCCTGGCAAGTGCAAGGTTTTTCCACACATAAAGGGATAAAATCATTGAAGGGTCCCTAACAGGAAGCAAACTCCTGGGAAAGCTATTAGCAGTTTAACATTTGCAATTCATGTGACAGTGTTCTTGCCTTGAGGAGTATCACAGACAGAGCCCTGTTTGGTTTAAAATGTAACTATCACAGCAGAGTAGGTTGAGCATTCAGATCTCAGCTGGGTTTCTCTTGAATTTATTAACTTAGAAATGGAAACCCGCTTTAAATAGTTTACTATCTTCCAGTAACCCCTTCTTCTCCTTCTCTAGAAGTGGCACCACTCTTCAGGCTTGTAATCCTGGAGTACCTCCGACTTCTCTTCCCTTTGGCCCTCAGAACATCCTCTGTCTACCCCATGCTGTCAATATGTCCTTCCCAAGCATGCTCTGAATCCTCCCTTTCTCTGTATTCCACATCGTATCCACAGCTCCTAACTACTCTTAACTACACTTCATTTCTCCCTCCACTGCTAACTCAAGATCAAACAAGCAGCTTGACTATGCTATTATTTTTCTCCCCAAAGTTTACAGTGATCTGGGGTTTGAGGAAACCCTTGGAACAAGTCATAGTATTGACCTTCCAAACCAAACCAGATTTTTACATGGACTGACAGAATTATTGTGAATAGTGGTGCAATAAACATGGGAGTGTATATATATATAAATAAATAAATAAATAAATATATATATAAAGGATTTCAGTAGTGATACAATGGACATAAATTAGCCTAGGAGATCCAGAAAATCTTCTAAATAACATGGGGACAAAGTTCACTTCCCTGATGAATTGCTGGTTGCTTTGAGGGTCTATATTTACCTGTGAAATTTTACTTACCTAAGTCATCAAGATCAATAATCTAGTCTTTATAACTAACTTTACCCGCTTCATTAAAATGCAGAGGTTATTTGCCCCAGGGTCCTGACTGTTTGGTTTTCCATAACCCTTTTCTGTTTTCTAAGATCAAAGAAGGAAGTAATATCTAGTAAAAACTACATAATATATTTTTAACAGACTGGCTGTAATAAGTTATCTCCATGTTCCACTGCTGTTGGCTTCTGTTGTCCCATTTCAAGCATAAAATCGGCCAGCCTAGCAACTAAAAATGGAAGACTATTTGTGGGGATCTTTCCAGATACAATCAACATATACCAACTAGTGAAAAAGGCTCCCCCATGCAAAAAAGGAATACAAAAAACATAATACAAAGGAGTTAAATCTTACTAAAAAAAGGCAACATGAGGGCATACACAACCCAGGATAAGAATCCCTTCATTTTCTGCAACAGACACAAAGGGAGAAAATATTTTATGGCCAGTGAATGATCACAGGGCTGTTGGGTCTACAAGTAGTCAACCTAATAACAGGAGTACGGAATGAAAAATAAATGGAATGTTAAGTACCCTGATAAGGCTACCTAACACGATTCTCAAAACCCGCAGACCTTCTGCCCACAAACGTGTAAGATGAGAGTCATATGATTACAGCATCCACCTGCAAACCCCATTGCGCTTCTCCATCTGTGTATTTTACTGTAGGTCAAGGCAGTTAATCACCAGAAGGCCCCAGGGCAGCCACATAGAATCTTATTTATGGGCAAATCAAGAAACCGAAATACTGAACCGTGCCTGATTAGCTGCACTAATATGCTACTTGTGGCTAATTTCTGAGCTGCTTAACCCACAGGTGTTTGCCCTCCCCCATAAATCACGCGGTCCGCCTCCCCTTTGCACCCCTGGTCCCACCATGCATATAGATGGCCTGTTTAAATGACAGGCAGGAAATAATGGATGAGGCACTAAATCATTCCAGTGTTTAGTCAACTGTCTCTCCTCTGAAACTGGTCCTACCGCGTTCCCACTGCCCAGCTCCTTTCAGATGTTATTGTAACCCTAGCCTTCTGCGCCACTGCATGTAACCTTTCAAAGGTACAAAGTGTACATTTCCCCATTTTTATTTGTTTTCCTTGTAGAGCACACCCTTTGCATAAGACAGAACCATTAAAATTTCCACAACAGCCAGCCGTGCAATGGAGCAGAGCAGAATCCCAATGACTTCAATGGTGAAAGGAAACTCTCGCTGGGAATTTAGCAACTATGGTCCTACATTTACCTTTAATTTATTTTTTTTAAATTAAAGATGTTAATTAAATGGCTCACAAACCAAACAATCTAAACACTAAATATTATGGGCAGGAAATGCCTGGCTTGCATATCATTTGATTCTCTAGACTAGTTCCTTGTTTTAAATCAACTTATAGGTCAATATAAAAACCAGTAGCTATGAAAATACATACTTCACATGTATTTACAATGTATGTCTATGCTTGGAACAGAAGAAAATATAGGACTTGGCAGGAGATCTGTTTCAAGCTCTAGCTAAGAAAACTCTTAGGAGGAAATATCAATCAATGGGTACCAAATGAAATGTTATAAATGAACATAATAGCTGGCAAAATAAGAATGAAAAACAAGATCAAGGCTTCACTACATTGGGACAAGCATAATTATAGTTTTGATGTGATAGGCATAAAATATAAGAACTCTTCAACTCTATTGCTCATTGAAGGAGGAAAATAGTTGTTGGAAATTTTCAGTTGCTTTTAGGAATTTTATATGCCTCACCCTTAGATTAGATTATATGACAGGAAATACACTCATTTATCTGTTATTTTTAGCACTTCCTAATTGAGCTCAAATAGGCAAATGTAATGCGAGTATTCAAGTCATAAAAGTAATGTATTCAAGGTTATTCCACTTCAAACTAGGATGAAATAACAGGAACTAGATTTACCCTTCTGGCAGAAACTATCGAAAACAGGCAAACTATACAAAATAATGGTTTTCAAGACACTGGACACCAGGCAATGAAGATACCCAACAGATGGGAAGTAAACCAGGCCAGCCCTGTGATATGGTCCCAGCTCACCACCTTGAGAAATTTTCCAGGTCAGAGTGTGGGGAATGATCCCTGGTGAAGCCCAGTGGACTCCTCTTGTTAAAGAGTCACAACTGAGCATCCTGGGAGATCAAGGTGGCAAGAGTTTCCCAGAGCCGGGTACCAGGGAGAAGAGAGCTGCATTGAGATTGAGTCCCTCTGGGGACCTTCAGGAGGTCCTTCTGAGTATTTACCTGAGTACTAAACAGAACATACAAGCACATAACCTCCCCGAGGCTGGGAAAGAACTGCAAGAAAAGATAAGAGCTAACAATGCTAAGCATTCACCCAGATCCTGGAAGGGCACCTGTTTTTACCAGACCAGAAAAACCCATGATTCAAGAGCACTGAATAGAATTCTTAGGAAAGTCTCACCTGAGTAGGGAAGTAACTAGCCATAGACTGAAAACTGCTCCCATCCCACCTACCAGACTTTAAAAGCAGGACCTAAGAGGATCAAACTGCTTTCAAGGAAAACAACTGTAACCTAGAGGGGGAAATATGCTAAGAATATTTATAGAAATTCAAAAATATCCAACTACCAAAACAGTAAAAAAAACAATTGGCAGACAAGGACATTTAAGAAGTTTTAAAACCGTACTCCATATGTACAAAAAGTTAAATAGAGACATGGAAGACATAAAGAATAACCAAATTGAATTTTGAGAGGTTAAAAGTCTGTGTATGAGATGAAAACTTCAGTGGATGGAATTAATTTCAGTTTAGACATTGCAGAAGAAAACCTCTATAAACATGAAGACAGCAAAATAAACTACAATGAAAGAGAAAAGATACTTTTAAAAAATAAAAAGAGCATCTGTGGTCTATGGGACAACTTGAAATGGCTTAACATACGTGTACTTAGACACTCTGAGAATGAGGAAAGAGAAATAAAAATAATAATAATTAAGAAATAATGGCTATTTTTTTCAAATTTCATAAATATCACAAATCAACAGATCCAAGAAACTCAACAAATCCCAAACATAAGAAACATGAAAAAAAACCTACACCAAGTCTCATCATAGTCATATTACTCAAATCAGCTGACAAAAAAATAACATATAAGCAAAGGAAAAATAAAACCACATTACATACAGAGGAACAAAGATACAGATGACCACAAGTTTCATATTGAAAACAACCCAACATCTTTAAATTACTGAAAGGAAAAACAAACAAACAAACCTGTCAACATAGAATATTCAAAAAAAAAATCTTTCAAAACCACAGGTGAAATAAAGAATTGTTGATTCATACAAAGCTGAAATAAATACCAGCAGATCTGCACTAAAAATAATGTTACAGGAAGTCTTTTAGCAGAAAGAAAATGATACCACAAAAATGTGATTTTACACAATGAAACTAAAAAGCAAGGGAAATAGAAATTACATAGGTAGTTTTTCTTATTTAAGTATCTTTAAAAGACAAATGTTTATTTATATAAAAATAGCAACACTATACCACAGTGTTTATAATATAAGTAAAAGTCGAAAATGATAACAAAAGCACAAGTTTTGGGGGACGATGAGAAATGAAAGTTTACGATCATGAGAGTCTTACACTGAAATGATATAATGTCATGTAAAGTGGGACTTTAAAACATTTAAAATGTATGGTATTGACCCTAACACAACCACTAAATTAGTAAAACAAAAAATTATAACTAATAAGCCAAAAAGAAGATAAAATGGAATCATAAAAAATAATTATTTCAAACAAAGTCAGAAAAAGAAGATAAAAGAGACAAAGAACAGAGGGAATAATTAGAAAGCCAATAGCAAGATGATAGATTTAAGCCTTACCAAATCAAGAGTTACTGTAAGTATAAATGATCCCAACACCCAAAGTAAGAGGCAGATATTGTCAAAGTAAAAAAATAAAAATAAAATAAATAAATAGAGAAATACTGATCTATTATCAGCCTATGATGAACACTCTTAAATATAAAGACACAAATAGGTTAAAAATAAAAGGATGGAAAAAGACCATTTAACACTAATCAAAAAAAAAAAAGTATATAACAGAGAAGTCATATTACCTTGTATAAAAAAAGTCATTCCACAATTGTAAAGGAATCTATTTATCAAGCAAAACTAACAATCTTTAAATTTTATGAACCTAACAACATAGCTTCAAAATATACGAAGCAAAAAATTGAGAGAACTATAAGGAGAAATAGGTAAATCAATAATTATATTCAAAGATTTTACTACCCCACTTTCAAAAAGTAGAGAGAAAATCAATAGGGATACACACTACTTAAAAAAACACTATCAACTAATTGCACCTGAGTGCCATTTCAAGAACACCATATCCAACAAAAGGACAAATCAGGCAAGTTTTTTTATCCTGGAATAATCTCAATTTGTTGGAAGTTGAAAATCCCTCCAGACTTGTTAAAGTACCTTTTTTTTTTTTTCTCAAAATAATTGTAATTGCTTTGTAGCTTTAAAGATCTTGCATTGAAATTATTAAATGGCTGTTAAAAGATATATTGTATTCAGGACCTTACCCTATAAAAATTTATCAAATATGTATGTATCAGAACTCTGTATTATTTTCTCAGGATAGTAATAATATAGTGTCTTAGAAGAAAACAGAATTCTTGAGAATTCTTGAAGCTTATCTTTATTTTTAACTAATTCACCTAATATTTGACAAAGTTGTTTCCTTGACTCAAGTAACTACTTGTAATTGTTCAGTCATGGAATACATCAGGATTATGAGATCTATTTTTAAAAATCATAATTAGTCAAAGTAATTCACATGTGTTTTGTATACTTCAAATATTTTTTTCTATGTTAAAAAGGGTGATTCTGTAATTAATTTGAATATTCTTCTTGTAAAACTATAAAATGTGTCTTGAGGTCCAACTTAGAATGTGTAACACATAGAATCTCATCTCCCATAGATACTAAGTATAATTACTTTATCTTCAACCCCAGAAGCCCTGACTTAACTATAACCTAAAACATCTGTGGTGCTTCGTAACAGTTTCGTTCTCCATCCATGACAATTTTATACAGTCTACTTAAATCTACTTGCATAATGTAGTTTTAATGACCCATGTGAGATTCTGTAAATATGCTAAACTCTATAAATTTATTAACCATTGCACAAAGGAACTTTTCTTTGTCAATCTTTGTCTTTTCCTAAGCCTCAACAATTTCTTGTATTTGTTGTATTTCAGGAGTTTTAGTATACATTTGCATTCACATTATTCTTTTCATTCATGATGGTAAAAACTTTGAATGCATTTTTTTATCTCTCCATAGTGAAGGCTGCTTCTCAATTATGATCTCTCTTCCTTCCACTGATACGTTAGGTCACAAACGGAAGAATCTACTCTCTTAAAATAAATAGCACATCACATTCCTTAAAACCAGAGAATGTGTTTTTGCTACCAAGCAATACACACTAAGCCTGCCATGCTCCAGGAGTTGGTGAAACAAAACACCAACCAACCAACAAGGCAGCCACGCTCAGAGGCCACAATAGGTTGAAGGTGACCATGTTCATAAAACACGGATCATGAAAGCAGATATCAGGGGAGATGACAGTCTTTCCACTGATGTGGAGAGGCAGGGAGGAGAAGAAATCACATGTCTGTGAGATGCCATCTGAATAAGAAATGAAATCTAGATCCATCTGGTCAACAAAAAATCATTTACTCATTTCACCATTTTGACTTTTATGTAAATAATATCTTTGGTGAAATATCACAAAGGACACATAAGTTGGTTTATATAGCTCATTACATAGCTTGCTTGTATTGTGATATGTAAAACCTATACTCACTTGAATACATTTCTATATTTACTATACTATGATATAAAGACAACTAAAAATACTTTAAAGCTTCTGGAAATGATTATTTTTAATGAATGAACTTCTAATAACATAATAAATGCATATGTGTTATGCCTTAAGATAAACTATTCAGTACATCACAGTATAAAGATTCAAAGTATGCATGCATTCAGGGAAGTTTAATTGGCAGTGGTGGCTTCATTTGGCTGTAGTGAAAGCCTGTAGCATACCAACATTATCAACATTCACTAGAGCTGTGCTTGGAAGAAAAATAATATTGATCAAAACAAAAATAGAGAAAGATATGTTTAATATAGTACATTTACAGTCATAGATTGTTTTCTTGCAAGTTGTTTTCCCAAGTAACAATCCATATTTATATGAAGAATTAATTAGACAGTTTATCTTTTGCTTCTTAAGGGCTTTTGCTTCGCTGACTGCTTTTCCTCCAACCCTTGGTGGCATTTTCTTTACAACTTCTAGCATCAAACCCTCAATACTAAAATAGTATCTTCTTCTCGGTAGAAATTTTGTCATATTCGTCATCAGAGTAACCCAATGAACAATTTTGGATGAGTGAATAGAAGCAAACCATCTAAGGTAAAACGTTTTAGCAATGGTCATCATCATTTCTTGCCTATATCACCAGAATTCTCTCCTATCAGCTCTCTTTTTTTCCAGACTCCAGCCTACTACCTCTATTTTTTATGATAATTCTGAAAATTCATCTCAAAAATACAGCTCTCACAGACTTAAAAAACAAAGTTATGGTTACCAAAGGGGAAAGGTTGGTGGGGAGTGATACATTAGGAGGATGAGATTAACATATGTACACTACTATATGTAAAATACATAACCAACAAGGACCTACTCTATAGCACAGGGAGCTATACTCAATATTTTTTAAGAGCCTATAAGGGAAAAGAATATAAAGAGGATTGATATATGTATACATATAACTGAATCACTTTGCTGTACACCTGAAACTAACACAGCAGTGTAAATCAACTACACTCCAATATAAAATAAATTTTTTAAAAAAATTACAACTCTCATGTATTTCTATCTACTTTAATCTCACCAATATCTTTTCACTACCCTAGAGATTAGGTTCCAATTCCTAACATTGGCCCCAGGGTCTGTTCTGATAAGGCCTTCCTGGTTGCATCATCACACGCTTGCTCCTGCTGACCCTATCCTGCTGCTCCTCTTTCTGTTTGTGGAGTTTGTCATGCTCTCCACTTTTCCTCAGGCCCTTTGTTAATTGAGATTCTACTGTCTGGAAATCCCTCCCTCCCTCCTCACCACTTTATTTATGAGTCCTTTGACAACATCATCTTTTATACCTCCCTCAGACACTGGACTGCCAGGCCTTTTTTACATTATCTTGGTGTGATAGGCAGAATAATGGCTTCTGATGATATCCATGTCCCAGCCTCCAAAATCTGTGAATATTTTTCATTACATGGCAAACAGGAATTAGGGCTGCAGTTGGAATTAAGTTTGCTAATCAGCTGAATTTAAAATAGGGAGATTAACCTAGATTATCCAGGTAGGTTTAATGCAATCACAAGGATCCTTAAAGTGGAAGGGAAAGTCAGAAGAGAAGGTCAAAGTGATAAGATGTGAGAAGGACTTTAAAGATGGAGGAAGGGGCCAAAGAATATGGGTGGTCTTTGGAAGTTGGAAATGGCAAGAAAACAGATTCTCCTCTGGAGACACAGAAAAGGAACTCAACCTCACTGAGAGCTTAATTTTGGCCCAGTGAAGCCTGCGTAAGACTTCTAACCTACAGAACTGTAAGACAATACATTTGTAATGTATTATACTTCTGAATGTGCAGTAAACTGTTACGGCAGCAATAGAAAAGCAATACAGGGAAGTAATTCCTCTTCCCAGGTGGCACTGTGGCTGGGTCCCTCCTCAGCACTAGACTGTTATTTCCATAAAGCCAGAGACTTTGTCTGTCCTGGGTACTACTGTCCACCCAGCATGGTACCCAGCACATGGTAAAATCTACCTGGAGATATGTGGGTTGAAGTAAATTTATATTTCAGAGTTTCTTGAGATTGTATTTCCTATTCTTTTAAATTGTGAAACAAAAGGTTTTGCATCTTTATTTTTTATGATAGGAGTCCTTCCCAGGGCCATGAAATCACAGAGTCAACATGAAGAGGGCTCTAAAAGGAGTCAGGAGCCTGAACTTGGGAGACCTCCTACGTTTCTACTACAAGGACCGTCTTGGTCTTATGTGCCCCCAAAATAGTTACTCATTTGCAGTGCTTTTGCACATTCCCTTTCTTGCCAGATGGTCCACTCAGCAAATTTCCACCTGCTTTGTTCTCACTGCCCTCTGCAGCTTCTCTTCACTCTCCAGGTAGAGACAGCTGGCTTCCCATCTATGCCACTCCCGTTCCTGCTATAGAACGGTGTTATGGCATCAACAAAGCTCTCTCTCACAGCAGATGTAGATGGTTTCAATTACAGATCCTATGAAAGTAAGTTCTGGGAAGTAAGAGGCACTCCATTCATATTTAGTAGACCAATCTGTGTGCCTGTGCGTGTGTGTGGTATATCTTTTAGTTAAAAAGCAACTTTATATTTTAGTTAGTGTTGTATGTTCTAGATCTAATCTTGTAAACTAACACTTCAAGGGAGGATTGACTAATGCAGGCTACCATCTAGGATCCTGGGATCAGAATAAAGTAAAAGAATGCTCATTCTCTAGAAAATTTAAAACCATCTTCAAGAAACAGTGAGCTTTTCTTCTTTGTAACAAATCTCTATTTTTTAGTTGACATGGTCAGCATAACTCAAGACCTCCAGATGTGTCAGTACTTACAGTGGGGACTAATGGCTCAGCCATTCCTTCAGTGAATGTTTGCCCAGTGCCTGTTCTGCCAGGTGCTTTCTAACTGTCAGGACTGAACCATAGGTGATAAATCACCCTCCTCAAGGGGCTTACACTCTGATGGAGGAGCCTGTGGGCTGGTCTAGTGGCTGCAAAGAAACATAAGGCACAAAGATAAATAAAACATGACCTATTTACATAAGAAATGAAGTTCAGAGGAGGTTCACTGATACAAATCCATGAATTATTTAATATACAAATTGATAGAATTATGCTCAAATGCAGAAAAATCAGTGATCTCTTTGAATAAGAGCAACTAAGGACACTTTTTATAAGGAAAGACTTTAAGTTGATGCTTAAAGAATGAGTAAAAATGTAGTAGGTGGGTGAAAATGAGAACACAACTTCTTACAGAAAGAGCAGCTTATGAGAAGAAAAACATGGAGATTCTTGGTGTATTGAAACTAGTCTAACTTCTTCCTCATCTATCCATGTTCATAGTCACCCCATCATTTCCATGGTGTAGTTATCACTTTAGTGGAGATCTGCTCAACACAGGAGCCAGTGTCCTTCCTCTGAGAATCACTTTCTTCTTCTCAAGGATGGCCCTGGGGTAGACTTATTTTATACTGTAAAATTCCTCCCCCTACCTATAGTCTATTGGGTGACAATTGGACACATGGCCCAAGCTGGAACAATTGGACTTTTTTCCCTGGTGATTTATATTTGGTACTTAGAGGCAGCCAGTCGATTTGTGAACTGAACTGGAAGTGTATCTTGTAAGTTTACAGGATGTGGGTACCACGTGGATGGAGAAGCAAAATAAGAAATTAATAGCATTGTTCCACGGGCAGCAGGAACAATGCAGAATAAGAGCGTTTGGTGCTGGAGGAATTCCGAGTTTTAATGCCAGCCTTCTCCATGAGACCCACTGTATTCCTGTCCCAGAGGCCCTATGATAAAATCTCCATTTTTATCCTTTTAGTTAAAAACAGTTTCTGCAAGTTGAAGCTGGAGTCTAGATTAATGCATATGGCTTTGGAAACTCTCAAATCTATTTGCTTTTTGAGTTCAGTTTTCTCTACTAAGCTTCAGATCTATCCCAACCTACCTCTCAGACAGTCCAACCTGCAAATTCCATGTTTTCCTCAACTTCACTCTATATAAGGTTAAATTCATCATTTTGCCATCCACACCGTGTTCTGTTTCTCCCACTCTATTGAATCATCACATGGCTCAGCCGATCAGATAAACAACCTTGGGGTTCAACTCAACTTTCCCATCCCTAGACCGGATATCATGTTATGCCAGCTCACCTCCCTTCAAGGCTTCCTAACTGTGTTTCTGGTGAGATATCCTCATGGGATGCTGATTCCATCAGTCTGGGCTGTTCTTTTCTCTGTGTTCCCAGCTTATGCTCTTCACACTTTACCTGGATGTTTTCAAGTCCTCTTTAATAATAATGTTCAAGTGTTACTTTTCCCACAAAAACCCAATTTACATGAACCAAATATATGACCCTCTAGTGAACCTAGTTTAAAACACTTTTTTGTAATGAACACAAGCAGAGATGTGAGAGGGAAGGGCAATGAGGATTGGAAAGTCAATGCCTACAGAAGGTGGAGGAGATAATTCCAGGGTAGAACCAGAGGCATAGCAATACTGGCTGCCCATGGGAACCCAGCATCAGTAAGTAGTTGAAAGGTAAGCTGCAATAAGTGTCTGACCTGATAATGGGAAAGCTGGAAGGACTAGGAAAAGGATGAGACAAAAAGATGGTAAAGAGAGAAAGAACAATATGTTAATTAGCATGAAGGGATAAGAGAGATGGCAGGACTGTGGTTGGTGTAAAAGTCTGAGCTTTTGGAAAGTTAAAAGCAATTTGCAGTCCCAGTAGCCATGGTGATGACAGTGTCCAATGGAGAGGAGTTGAAAACTGAACCAGTAGAAGAAGTTGAGTCATTCTGAAACTAGGACTCTATACTCGTCAGTTTCAGTTGTTGCCCTGGTGGGGAATGGAATGACCACAGAAGCTGAGAAGACTGAAAATGTCTGAAGCTAGGCTGTTGGAAGACCTGCCTGTATCTTCCCCAAGGTCATCCCCAAACAGTCACTTTGTTTATACCCATTTTCAGTGCTAGAAGAAAATTTACTCATTTATTCAGTTTGAATAAAAAACTTTTCATATCATCTCAATAGGATTAACATAATCGAACACCTAATTCTTTTACCCTCAAGGATGGCATTAGGCTTGTTGTCAGGAGTTCTTTTTGGTTGTAGAGAAAGATCTTCTTTATAAGTTGCCTCAAAATCACCCCAATATGCATCAGTCAGACATGTCTGGCCTCACCCACTTTTATTACATCTTCCCATTAAAAGCTGCCAATCATTCAGGTATATAACTATTTATTAAAAAGAACTACAGAGTTTCTTGTTCAGTGAGGTTCATAATAGAATTCTTTTTGTTAAAAACTGAGCAGCTCATTTGAATATGGTTTCCCTAAGAATAATACTAGAGACTTTATAATCTCTTACTTATTAAACAATTTATTCTAATTTATTGAAAAAAAGTGAACATCATGGACCAGACAAGAGCATGAAACTATAAAAATGAGACAATATTAGTTCAAGGTGGTGGAGGGGAGGCAACTCTTGATGGGTTTCCGCCTTCTCTGGGATTTCGTTTTGGATATGGGCGTTCATTTAACCCACTGATGGAGGATGGGGCAGGCCCCTGTGCTACATCAAGTCAGTGTGGCAGGACAGGACAGTCATTGGCTTGAAAAATGGATCACAATTCCAAACAACCTTGGTAGAAAGATAGTATGGTCCAGAATCAAGAGAAGACCCTTCACACTGGACAGTCCCAAGGCAGGACTTCAGGAATAAGCAGAGGGAAGTGACCAGATAAACCTGGAGAAGAAAGATTTCTTACAGTGAAACTGCAGGCTTCAGGTGGTAGTTTGCATGGCATGTATCAATCTGCCCACCCAGATGGGAGCTACATGAGGATGTCTATATGTTTCCATTACGTTGACTTTAGATTTCTTTAGGCAAATAATGATGAAAAAGTCATCTGACAATTCCAAGAAGAAAAATGTGTGAGGTAGCTTGGGAGTAGCACATGCCAGGGTTATTATCGTGCTGTCTCCGATTTAGGAAGTGCAGACAATATGGGGCTGGCGGGAAGTATATTCAAGACAGGCAGGGTGGTTCCAGTATGGGAATTAAAAGGGCACCTGCTAAATCTGTCAGAAGGCAGTTTCAAGATGTAGCACCAAAGAATTATATCACAAAGGTCACTCAGAGAAATACGAGTTTCACAAAGTTAAGTACATCTAGGGAAGATCAGATAATAGGAAATATCTTTCTTTTTCATAGCTGAGATGATAGATTGCAAAAATGGTAAAGTGAAGCACACAGCAGATATAAAGGGAAATCAAGGCGATGGGAAAAAAATAAAATAGAAGGGTAATACAATAGAAGTGAAGCTGTAGAAATCATAAAAGAAATGCTTGGAAACAACAGTGAAACTTATTGAATAAAGTAAAATTTATTCAGAACATTCAGATGGCAAGATTCAGAAAAATAACACATGGAGTGGCATTCTGGCTGATTGCAAGATGCTGTGAAGAATACATTTTAAAAAATTGTCATATGTTCTCCTAGAACACCATATGAATAATTTAACAGGAATGCCAAGATTTATGAAAAGAGTATTATCAGTGAAATGTTAATGCCAGCCCCAAGAATTTGTCTTTTAGGTGAGGGTTTGGTTCTAATCTACATAATTATTTCTATTTGCCACCCCCGCACTAAAAATGGAACAGGGAAAAATTAAGAAGACACTCAGAACGTGAGATGCAGTCTAAGATTCATTATCCTGATGATTTAGAATCTGTGTTACCTGCTAATTGAACTATTCCTGCAACATCATCAGCTGATGGACCAGCCTCCTCCTTTGCTGTCTGCACTTCTCTGTGGCATCACTAACAGGATTTTCATGTGTCGCCCAAGGGTTTTTTCCTTGCACATCATCTCAGTGGGAATACCTTTGCCACTAGGCAAGATGTTACCAGGGCCAGACTTTCTTGGAGGAGGAGAATGAAAACAATTCTGCATCCACTATAGGCGCCAACTGATATGACCTGTAGTCACACATAAGGAGGTAGTCTGGGGATAGGTACTTGCAGGATGTAGTCCTGTAAGTACTTTCCAAAGCCACTGACCACTGGATGAGGGAGCATCCTGGTTATGTCTTATTATGTACATTAACACCAGCAGGTGCATAGGTGGCCATTTGTCACCTAGCCTGAAAAGCTGTTCACAATCACCAGAGTTCTTTCTTGAACCCCATGAAGAGAAGGATGAAATGAGATGCTTGACTCCTGCGTCAATGATTTTATCTTTGCAACCCGTTGAAAATTGGGTACTTCACACTCTGTTATATTACACACAGGTCCTACTTAGGAAAGAACATTAGCTCCTGGAGCTAGAGTGCATGGATGAGACATCGGGCCACTTGATTTATTCTTTTGCAACCTTTTGCCCCCAGCTAATCTGTGCTTTATCCACTGATGCAAAGATAATTCAATTTATGGAATGTTATGCAAGCACTCATTGAACTTTATGGGACTCTTAAAAATCAGCTGAGGTGCTTATAAAGGAAACTCAAGCAGTGGAGGATGTGGCTTTACAGTATTGACTTGCTGGTGTTGTACTTTCAAACATTTATATGTAGACAAGCTTTATATTTCTCTCCCCTCATACTGGCTGGACAGGTTTCCTAAGATAAAATCAGTTATTTCTGGCTCATAAAGAAAAGCAAGTTCGCCAAAGGGAGGCAGGTCATTCAGATTCCACAAAGACACGTGCTCTAAAATTAATGGATGACACCAACTTTCTTCCAACGACTTTCTTCCAAACTAGCCTTGTGAGGGCTAGTTATTTGCAGGAAATTCCTAGTGCCTTGGAAATAAATGTCTTGTAAACATTTCTTAATTTAATTAATAATGTACTTCTTCATCTACCACAAAATTAAAATAGACTAGATAGCATTCGACTGTATATACAAATACTAGTGAATAAATTAAATTAACAAATTAAATAAAATGTTTAATTCACTGTAGGTTAAAAATTGTGTGTTGCTAACAAGTAAAGTGTACACTCATGTATGGTATGTCTTTGGGAAATAAGTTTGTGGCAATTTTTCAGGTACTGGACCCATACACGTCACTGTAGAAGTGTACACTAGTTTTTCCTTAAAGAGGAAATACAGAATTTCTGCACATAAAGAAACATGGAAAGAATAATTTATGTATCTTTTAAGTCTGCAAGAGTACAAAATAATTTTACCCAGTTTTTTTCATATATGTAACCTCTATAGGAAAAGACAGCAGTAATCTGTTCCTAATATATTAAACATTTATTTGTAAAGTTTGGAAATGTTATCCTTCACCCTTTCTTCATTTAAAGAAGCCCATTGGAAGACAGAAGGCTCCATCACTTCTCCTGGGAAATGACTTGCTGTTTCACCTAGAAGACTGTACTTCCTATCTCCAAGGGGGAAACGAGAAATAACTGGGCAAAGTATATCACTCACAAAGTGACAAGAAAAGAAGTCTTCTTTGACAATCTTATTCTTTCCATAAAGTGTATGAGGCCAACCATCTGTTAGCTCAGTTCTGGTGTGTGTGGTACCCAAGGCAGCCAGAAGGGAGGCATCATGGCACTCTCTACTCCTGAGCCCTTTCATCTGTCACCCCAAGTCCTCTCAACAACAAGATGGACAAATAAAAGTGCTGTGGAGATGTCCTTGATGTTATCATTCTGTGGAAGGACCCTCCAGGCCCACCCCATTGTGCTCACCATCCCTGTTGACCTCCATCCCACTAGCTGCAGCCCCAGGTGCCCCCCCTACCCCTCATCACCTGCACCCCTATCTCCTACTGGCTCCACCAGCTACTCCCCTTCCCACTCTCAAAGCTCCCACTGAGCTAAGAATCCCTTCATTGCTCAACCACTCTTTCTTTCCCTATCACATCTTGTTCTTACCGACTTTTGCCAATTCCAGATGACACCATGTCTCCTGCAGCCCTCTCAGAGGTGGCTGTTTCCTCTCTCATATGCTACATGGGACACTTTCTACATGCTTGCCCTGTTCTTAGTACTTTAAGTGTGTTAACCCATTTCACCCTCTCAACAAACCCATTTTACAGATGAAGAAACAGGACACTGAGGGGAGAGAGCCTTCTTATTCCTGTTGCAGCCTGGGGACCATTTCTCTTCTAGCCCCTTTGTAAACACCTTGCTCCATGGAAGTGACTCTACCATCCGTGCTCTCACTACAGACAGCCTCCTGGACACTCCCCATCACTAAAGGGTTCAGCCTCCGGTTTGCTCTCTTGACCATCACCCATCTCCTGAGGACTTGGACAACCAGGTAGAAGAGGGAGCTAACAGCCCAGGTTCTCAGCACCTGTGTGTCAATACTCCCAATGGTCACCTCCTGCAGCCCAACAAGTCACCCGCTTCCATGACTGTATTTCTAGAACATATCATTGATAACTAAACCCCATGTAGTATATCAAACCCAAACAAAAGCCACTTTTGCTCAACACTTAACTATTTTTCTAAGCAGTGTTTTCATCCAGCTGGGACTTCCAATCTATTGATTCCGTAACGTAATCAAACAAACAAACAAACAAACAAACAACTCATTGTCTTAAGCTTAATTTTACAAATGCATTATTTTCTCCTGACTTCAAAATGAATAAAAATTAACAGTTAGACAGTGTAAAATGGCTCCTTCCCACACCCCAATTCCATCTGCTGAGTTCTCAGCCATATACCCTGTGGACTCACAGGTCAACAGTTTCTTGAGTAAACTTTCAAAATGTATCCCTGCATATTCTAGCCAATGCAAACAAATGGTCTTTAATGTCTGCATTTTTATTTAAAAAGTAGAATACTATGCACATTATTCTTCATCTTCCTTTTTTCATTTAATCAATCTTCAAGATATTTCTAGTAAGTGTATAAGAGAGTTCTTTGCTATTTTAAAAACAAACTATCTTAAGCATCTTTAAGTATGCAGTCAGTGGTGTTAATTATTGAGATATTCACATTGTTCTGCTACAGCTCTCTCTGTAGAACTTCTTCATCTGGCAAAACTGGAACTCTATATCCATTAAAAAACACCCCATTTCCCCCTCCCCCTAGCCCCTAGCAACTAGCATTCCATTTTTGTTTCTATGAGTTTGACTAATTAAATACCTCATATAAGTGGAATCTTGCAGTGTTGTCCTTTAGTGATGAGCTTATTTCACTTACCATAAAGTACTCAAGGATCAAACATGTTGTAGCATGTGATAGAATTTTCTTCTTTTTTAAGGCTGAATAATTTTTCATTTTATGCAAATACCACATTTTCTTTATCCATTTGTCTGTCTGTGGACATTTGGATTGCTTACAACTCTTCACTGTTGTGAATAACATTGCAATGAACATGGTTATACAAATATCTCTTCGAGCTCCTGCTTTCAATTCTTTTGGATATACATCCAGAAGTGGGATTGCTCAATCATATGGTAATTCTATGTTTAATTTTTGAGGAGCCTCCATATGGTTTTCCATAATGATTGTACCATTTTACATTCCCACCAACAGTTCACAAGAATTTCAAGATTTCCAATTTCTCCACACATCCTTGTCAAGACATTATTTTCTGTGTTTTCATTTTGTTTTTGTTTTGGGTGTGAGGTGACATCTCTTTATGGTTTGATTTACATTTTTCTAATGATTAGTGATGTTGAACATCTTTTCATATGCTTTTTGGCCATTTATATATCTTTGGGGAAATATCTGTTCAAATTATTTTATCATTTTTAAATAAGGGTTTTTTTTTGTGGTTGTTGAGTTATAGGAGTTCTTTATATACTCCAGATGTTAATCTCTTATCAGATATATCATTTGCAAATACTTCCTCCCACTCTGTAAATTGCCTTTTCATTCTGTTCATTGTTTATTTTGATGCAGAGAAGTTTTTTTTTTTCTTTTTTTAAGTTTGATGTAGTCCATTTGTCTGTTTTTGCTTGTGTTACCTATGTTTTTGGTGTCATATCCAATAATTTGTTGCAAAATTCAATGTAATGAAGATTTTCCCCTGTGTTTTCTTCTGGGAATATTATAGTTTTAGGTCTTATGTTTAAGTATTTAATCCATTTTGAGTTAATTTTTGTATGTAGTGTAAGGTAATGGTGCAATTTCATTTTTTATGTGGATATCCAGTTTTCCCAACACTATTTGTTGAAGAGATGGTTCTTTCTCCACTGTGTGATCTTTACATCTTTGTTGAAGATCATTTAACCACATACACAAGGATTTATTTCTAGGTTGTCTATTCTGTTCCATTGGTTTATATTTCTGTCTCAATGCCAGTACCATACTGTTTTGTTTACTGTAGGTTTGTAACATGTTTTGAATAAGGAAGAGTGGACACATCCAGACTTGTTCCTCATTTTCAAGATTGTTTTGGCTGTTTGGGGCCCCTTGATATTGCATATGAATTTTAAGATGTCTTCTATTTCTGAAAAAACAATGCCATTAGAATTTTGTTAGATACTGTATTGAATCTGTATATCACTTTGGATAATATTTAGCATTTAAGCTATATTAAGTCTTCCAATCTATAATATCTTTTTTATTTGTGTTCTGTTCCCTGTCTTTATTTTACTGTGTAGTATTCTGTTGCATGTTTGCATTGATTTATGTAGTTGGTGCTTTAATAAATCTGTACTTTGTTAATGAATATTTACATCAGTTCAATTTTGCTATTAGAAATAATGCCATAGTAAATAACCACATGCATACATGTTTTCTGTTATGCTAGGATAAATTCCCAGAAGTGGAATTTCTGGGTCAAAATATATAGGCATTTGTCATTTTGAAAAATATGCCAAACTGCCCTCTACAGAGGCTGTACTAATTTACACTCCCAATAGTCACGGTTAAGAATATTCCCTTCTTCACTACTTCAATGAAAAAGTACGTAATCAGACTTTCAGATTTTTTCAATATGGTAGACAGAGCTTGGCACCTCCATGTAATTTTAAGGTGCATTTCCTTTACGATAAGTGACATTGAATATCTCTTCTTATATTTGTAATTCCTTTCCTGTGATATCTTTGTTTATATATTTTGCCTATTTTTCTATTGAGTTGTTGGTCTTTTTCTTATCAACTTGAGGAATTCTGTCTATTAGGGAGAACAGTACTTGGCTTGTGATATGCATTGTAAAAAGTCTTTCAAGTTTGACATTTATCTCAGACTTTATATTATTCTTTCTTTTTTGGTTAATATAGTAAATTTTGGCTTTTTCAGTAAAATTTAATTATATTTTCTTTTATGACTTCCCAATTTTAGTCAGGTCTTTCTTTCTCCAAGATTATTAAGGAATTTTGCCATGCCTCTGGTCCTTTAATAGTTTACTTTTTTTTTTTTTTTCAAACATGAGAGTATGTTATTATTCTTCAGACATGTAGACCTTCCATGGCTACAACTTAAAAAGTAAGTGGCCAGGTATCCTGGTTTCCTGGATCATTCTCTGTGTTTATGCTATCTGCTGATTTGTCTTCACCAAATGACTCAAAAGTATTAATCAGCAAAGCCCCTGGACACTTAACCAGAGGAATACAGTTAAAAGTTTACATTTTATAATTAAATCTTTGAACCATTTGAAGTTATTCTGGGGTGTGGTGTGAAGAATGGGTCTGACATTATTGTTTTCATAAGTCAATCCAGTTGTTCCAATACCACTTAATGAAAAGTCTATCTTTACTATCCTTACTTAATTGTCATATTAATAATATTCCAAAGCCCCAGTGCATTTCAGTGTGTTTCCTTTGGTCTATCTCTTCATGTGCCAGTACCATAATACTTTAATAATGGAGATTTTATTATGTGTTTTAAGATCTGATGGGGCTATTCATCTTCCATTGATTTTTTTTTTCTCATATTAATCTCTGAGACTTTTCTTTCCATGTGAGCTATAGAATCCTCTGATTTTATTACTCCCAAAATATCCGTTGGCATAATTTTATTGGTACTATGTGAAATTTGTAAATTAAATTGTAAGAAATTAATACATCTTTATTTTTTAGTATTTCTGTTCAAGAACATGGTATGTCTTTTCTATGTTCAGTTCTTCATATAATATTTGAAAGTTTACTTCAAGTAGGTTTTGTTTATTTCCTTTTAAATTTTTCCTAGTTATTTTATATTTGGTTATATTTGGGTTTGTTACTTTAAATGGGCACTTTTCCATCATAAAGGCTATTTAAATAAATAAATATATATATATATATAAATTTTCCACTTTTCACAATTTCTGAATTTTGATATTGCTTTCAACAGTATTTCATCTGATTCCCTTAGTTTTTTCATGTCACATATGATCATATAGTGAGAGAGTTATCTCGTCTTTTCCAATTCTTTCATCTTGATTTATCTCTTTATCTAATTGTATTGGTTAGTGCCTCCTACACATTGATAAATGATACTGGTGATAGTGAGCATAATGATAGTTAAATGGATTATTTCACATACTAATATATTGGCAATCTCATATATATATGAAAAATCCTAAATGTAAAATGAGTAAACATAATCAAAGAACACTTTACAGACAATCATTTAATAATCTTGTGTAGCTGATTCCAGATGTAAGCATGGTTGAATGTTAGGAAATCTATTGATCTAATCCATAATATTAAAAGATCTAAAGAAAAAAAATGCACTCATCTCCATACATGTTGACAGGCATTTGGAAATATTCAACAACTATTCATAATTTTAGAAAAAATAATAAATCAAGAACAGATGGCCATTTCCTAATGGATAAAATTTATCTACTTTTGTCCAAAAGCCAGGATTACACTCAATAGTGAAATGCAAGAAGGATTGCAAGTTCTGATGTTCTATTTATGCCCTAGTATATGGGCTATTTTAGTGAACATTCCACGAGCAGATATAAAGAAGATATTGTCTCTATTTTCAGGATATAGTATTTGCTCTATATAAGGCAAGTCTCCTTTATTAATGATATTAATATCAATACTCATGGTTCTTCCATTTCTCCTTGCAGTTCTGTGATTTCTGCTTCATTAATATTGCAACTATGCTATTTCACGCATCAATGTTCATAAATGTTACACGTTTCTTGTCAACAGTTCATTTTTATATTATATTTTCTTTTTGTCTTTTGTCTTGTTTTGTTGTCTCACCTAAACTACTTGTTTTGTTTGATTTTAAACTTATTTCCCCTGTTTTCTTTTTCTCTTTCCCTTGTATAGCTTTGCCTGTTCTTTTGTTTTCAATTTTTAAAACCACATTGTTTTAAGTGGAACAATATAAATTTGGGTTTTACTTTATGACTTAACTGAATTTTAAAATATGTTTATTTACATTCATTGAAATAAGAAACATGTTTCCTTTTAGTTTTTTCATATTATTTTGTATATTTTCTAATGTAAAGTATTTAATATGTGTTCAATTTTCTTGTGCTTTTTCTTGTGAATAGATTTTTGTATTTAGGAAGGCTGACATTTCTGTTGTTTGTTTTATTTATTACCTTTATAATTAAACTTAACATAGTACCCTTCATCCTTTAACTACTTAGGCAGTATCTATTAATACCTCCTATAAGCAATAGTAAAGATGGCATCTTTTTTGTCTTACTTATCCTTCATTGGTATCACTTTTAGTGAATATTTTTTTTTAGCATTAACATTATTCTGTTAAATATCTTTATAGTTTTCTTAATGTTCCACTTTTAAAAGGTATCCTAGTCATAAAATTGTATCACTTTGTCTCTTTGTGAAATTTTTGTTGGTTGCCTTATTTCACATTGTGGAAGCACATTACACTTGTGTTATGTTCGATCACCCTAATTAGTCATTGTAGTCATAGTTCCACACATTTGGGGTTTAGTTCCCATATTCACTGTTTGATTGCCTGAAGTTCTTCATCTGTAGTTTTTGTGGAGCTCATGGACAAAAAAAATCCTTGGTTCTCGTGTGATAAATACAATAATTTTGACAGAATAGATCTCATTTTTAGGTCAGTTTTTCCTTGACCAAAAATGTGGCTTTTTATAACGGATTTAAATTGTCTTCATTTCAGAAAGAAATTTACTCAGGAAGCTGTCTCTGTGGTGGAGAAGGAGATAGCATTTGGATTTTGTGACATCTGTAAAGTCTCTTTTTGCTCTGAAGAAAAATTTCTTCTGTTTCATTTGTTCTATTTTATACTTTTGGAGACTCCAATAATGGAGAAATTGCCTACAGAAATTTTAATTAGGATTGCTTTGAATTTACAAACACATTAGGGGAAATTGACATCTTAACAAAATTCAGACTTCCAATTCATGAACACTATATATATACATATATATATATATATATATATATTAGTTTTTTGATTTCTCTCTTCAGTTTATAATTGTTATTGTACAAATCTTGAACAATTTTGAAGGGTCTGTCTCTAAGTATTTCAAGTTTTTTGGTCTTACTGAAAATTTTCTTTAAAATTTTCAATATCTAATTGTTCATATCTAGTATATAAAAATACAGTTGATTCTTGTATGTGGGCTTTCTGTAGAGCAATATTGCTGAACTCACATATAATATCTAGTACTGTTTTTGTAGATGCCTTGGAATTTTGACATAGATAATCATCTAGTCTATGAATGGAGATCATTTTAGCTTTGTTTTCAATCTCCTGTAAAGCCACTTTTTCTCTTTCTTGCCATATTGTATGGGATACTTCCTCTATATGATATATTGGTAGGCAGGATAATGCCCCCACCCAAAAAAGATGTTCACACCCTAATTCCCAGAACTTGTGAAAATGTTGCCTTAAGTAGCAAAAGGGACTTTGCAGATGTGATTAAGATTATAGACATTGAGATAAAGTGATAATTCTGGATTATCCAACTGGACATAACCTAATCATGCTTGACCTTAAAATTTCAGGAGTCCCTTCAGGTAGGGTTATATGGCTATGAAGAAAAAAAGAGAGAAGACCTCTGGTTGTAATACTGCTTCAGCCTACTGCCCATGACTTTGAACATGGGGAAAGGTGCCATTTGTCAAGGAGTGTGGGCAGACTCATAGGGAAAGTGGAAACAGCCCTCAGTGGACAGACAGCAAGACACTGGGAACCTCAGTCTTATAACTGCAAGAAATTGAATTCTTCCAACAACCTGAGTAGGCAGGAAATGTATTCTCTTCTAGGGCTTCCAGTCAACAAGGCCCTGCTGACACCTGGATTTTACCTAGGTGAGATCTGTGTCAGACTTCTGACTCACAGATATATAAAAAAATAAATACAGGCTGTCCTAAGTCACTAAGTTTTTGATGATTTGTTGCCATCTCAATAGAAAACTAATACAGTTATTGAATAGAAATGATGATAGGAAACATCCTTGTTTTTATTCTCAATCTTTGGGGAAAGTATTGTCTCTCACCATTAAGTATAATAGCTGTGGTTCTTTGTGGTTCTTTGCGGCCCTTCTCAAGTTAAGGAAGTTTATTTTGCTGTTGTTTTAATCAGGAATGGTTGTTGGATTTTGTCAATGCTTTTTCTGCATCTATGGAGGTAATGACGTGGTTTTTCACCTATAGCATAGTGATATAGTGAATTATATTGATCAATTTACAAATGTTAACCCAGCCTTGTATGGCCAGAATAAGCACCACTTAATCATGATTTATTATACTTTTTTATATATTGCTGGGCTTGATTTCCTTACATTTTCTTAACTATTTTTGTAACTTTGTTCATTAGGGTTATTAATCTACCTTTTTCCTTTTTTGAAGTATCTTTGTCTAGTTTTGATATCAGAATAATGTTGGGCTCATAAAATAAATTTGGTAGTTTTCTCTCTTCTGTATTTTCTGGAAAAGGTTCTGTAGAATTGGTATTATTTCTTTCTCAGGTGTTGGTAGAATTTGCCAGAAAAGATACTTGAATTCAGTAATAATATTCTAAACTAAAAATTTAATTTATTTAATATATATTATATTATTCAGGTAATCTATTTCTTCTTGAATGAGCTTTGATATTTTGTATCTTTCAACAAATTTGTTTGTTTAATCTATGACATCGTGCATTGTGTTTGTGTGTCTTTAGTCATATTGCCCTATTATCCTTTTAATATCTTTAAACTCTTTAGTGACGTCACTTCCTTTATTCCTGATATTAGTAATTTATGTTCTTTCTCTTTTTTTTCCTGATCAGTTTGGCTAAAAGGTTTATCGGTTTCATTGATCTTTTTGAAACAGTCTGCTTTGATTCCATTTATTTTTCTTTTTTTTAATTTTCTGTTTTTAATTCCATTGAATTCTACTGTTACGTTTCTCATTTCCTTATTTATGATTAATTTAAATTTAATTTTCTCTTCCACTCTAATTTATTAATGTGTAAGTTTTAGCAATTGATTCAAAACATATCTTGTTTTTATTTTAAGCTTTTAATGCTTTAGATTCTCCTCGAAGAATTGTTTTATCTACATCTTATAAATTTTTATATAATGTATTTTAATTGTAATTCATTTTAATATATATTCCAATTCTCTATGTGATTGCCTCTTTGATTCATAGGTTATTTAGAAGTGTGCTGGTTTATTTCCCAAATTTTGGAGGACTGTCTAGATACCTAATATTGATTTCTAGTTTAATTTATTGTACTCGAAGAAAACAGTGTGCACAATTACAACTATTTTAAATATTTTGAAGTTGATTTGATTTTTAGATAGCAAATCAGTTTTCTCAGTGCAATTTGAACAATCTATTTTTCCACTAGTTTAAAATGTCAGCGTTATCATATACACTAATCTCATACATTTTTGAATCACATAAAAATATTTGCAGTGTTTAATGCATCTCTGGGGAAAATATATTTAATTTGTATCATAGCTTTTGCATGTGAACTATATTCCAAAGAAAATCCATCATGAGCATAAAACTATGAGTAATTCTGTGGAAGTACCTATTTTTCAATATCATTTTGAATAAAGCTGCAAAACTTTTCAGAGATTTAGCTCACATCCTTCCAAATAACTATTTTTTGCCAAGTTCACTGCTCTAACACAATGTTGGATATTCTGGGCTCTTTCATGCAATATGATTTCAAAATCTTTTATGTAATTAAAGAAGGGTATTGTTTTCAATCTCGGTTTTACTTGCAGAATTGTGAATGTCAAGATCATGAAGATACTATTGATTTAAGATTGCACATGTTACTATGGCTTGTGTTAGACTCAGAAAACAATGTTCAAGTCATACTTTAAGATCCAAGGACAAAGGTGAAGACTTTTCCAAAAATTTCTAACCATTTATTTTTTAAAGCACTTGACAAGGGTAGTCAGTGATACACAAAAAGCATGAGAATCCTTCTGCCTGCCCTAGGGGAACAGCACAACGAAGAGTCAGGCATGCAAATCACAGGCAAGGTGACACTGAGAGAATTTAAGCAACTGCGTGTCTGTATCTGCATCTATATCCACGCGATCTATATCTATATCCATATCTGTCTATATTTATACACAAAGGTAGGAAGCAACCTTCTGAAATAATTCTTGCTGTGAAAGACTGAGGGGAAAGAATGAGAAAAAGCTTCCCAGAGAAAGTGCTTTCAAATTCCTAGTAACTCAGGGGCCCTTAGAGAATCTACCTTAAGAGAGAAATCCAAGTTCCTGACAGAATGAGGAAAACAGACTGGGAACTAAAAATCGGTTTATTGTAAATTGAAGTACTCCTTCTAGAACGTAGGTGTGTGAAAGGAAGAAAGCGTTGCACAGACAGGAGTGTCCCTCTCATAACTTTTTTTTTTTTTTTTAATGGAGGATGCATTTAAGGAAGTGGATAAGTAGGAAGTGAACAAAAACAGAGCATAGATCCATGCAAGCCACTGCTTAGTAAAAGATTTCTCAGTAATTAATAGGTCCTTAGGGTTGTTCTCTGAAAATTGCATTTATTTTTTTTTTTGAGGAGTATTTCCTACAGCTTTTTCCATCATTCACATACATTTTTGAATATGTAAGCGCATGTACACAGACACATATACACATTTTTTTTTTTTTTAATCAGGAAAGCATCTTTGCCCCTAGATGACAATTGATATTGACAGTGCCTTCCAGAATATCTGCTCATTGATGGTTGGGATCCCCCCGTATTTATAGAAAAAATATTTTCTTTATTTTCTTTACCTACTTCAAGGCATGACTATCTTGCATCTTTGCAAAGTGCCCAGGGCAGAGTACTCTGGTGCTATCTGTTAATACCAGAAGGTTCTGCATTACATATTTTATGTTAAGATGCAAAACAGTATCACCTAGGGGCCTCAGATCTTTGAGGAAAAATAATATTTTTCTAATGAGTATGTGCCTTTCCTTCATCAAGTCACTTTTCCAAGCACGAAGGGATGTTAATTTTTGGACCCTTCCTCCATAGTCATATTACAAGGAATTTTCCATAAAGGATTTATTGGATGTAGTGAAAGTGAAACACATGCATGAATAAAGTGAAAGAAAACAGAAAATCAGAGCTGTGAGTGTCATGGTTAATATTTAAATCTCTTCCAGGTAACATAGGTCCGTTTTATCTATTATGTTGACTTAAACTAGAAATGTTGGTGATTACCCTCTGGATTGGGTTTACCTCTTCTTAGGGTCCCTCTTCTTTCAGAGAAGCAACAAAGGAAGAAATAGCACTGCGGTTTTTACACAAAGCAGGCATCTAGCAACTCCCGAATAGTCACAATTTCACTATTTTATTCTAAATACAATGTCACCTATGCAAAAACAAATATATATATATATATATGTGCCTGTGTGTATTATTGTGTAGGGGGACTCTAAGGAAGCCACAAATGACAGTTAGTTCTGACTGTCAATCTACACGTTTAATGAGAAACTCTGCCTGATTTAATGAATCCTGGTGCTTCACGCTGGCATCATTTTCAACAGAACTTGCATCTACACCTCGGTGGTGTCAGTTCTTGGCCCCTGTTATGGCAGCGATGCGCTGTAATGGAAGGCATTTTCCTTGTGAACTATTAAGCCTACATAAGCAATCACTACTCATTGACTGAGATGGAGAGGGCAAGGAGAGGTGTGTGTGTGGGGGAGTGCACGGGGGTGGGGGGGGGGAGGGAGGACGTGCGAATGACTGAGCCGTCCAGACAGAGTCGAATGTCTGATCCGGCTGGGAAATGTCCTGTGTGAGCTTTAGCACAGGGAACAAAAACAACGAGAGAGAGAAAAGGTTTTTTTTTAATGCTATGTACAAGTGCCATGAAAAAGCAAACCTAACTGGGTCGCAGTTGCCTGCGGACCACCAGGCCTGTGGCCATCAACAGCCCACTTTTGTCACGGCCTGCGGACGGATGCAGGCTTAGTCTGGGCACCTGTCCTCGTCCTGAATTTGTCTAAAATGTGGTCTCCTTTCTCCCGCTGCTGCGGCGGGTGTGAAGCTGGGAAGAAGGGCGACGCACTCTGACTCCGGGGATTCGGTGGGATTTTGGCTCCAACCTGCTGGATCCCGTGTGTGACATGCAACTCGACCGTCCCCTCCCAAGTCTGCTTCTGCGCTGCACGTCACCCAGGGGCAGGTGAGAAACAGGAGCCAGGGGTCTTTCACCTCAATCACTGCTTAAAAAAAGAAAAGAGAAAAGAAAATTATCCCCAACATCCTCAGGGTGACCGTGCTCTGCATTGAGGTAATAAAAGAGAGGCCCCGGCCTCCTGTCACCCACTCCCCGCGCCCCTTCCATCTCGCCCACACTGCCACTTGTTTCCTGTTTGCTTGTTAATGAGGAACGAGGTTGGCGCTTTCTCTGTGGTCCCAAGACCTCCCCCTGGTAGATTCCAGGTGAAAGAACACAGGTCACGCCACGCAGTGACTACAGTTAGAGGAACAAATAATTCAGGTGAAGTCAACTCCAGAGGCTGGTGACCTTACTAGCTGCCGTCACGGGCAAACAGCGGAGCACTTGAGGAGGTGACAGTAAGCTCAGGAAAGGTTGAAGCCCCCTCCACACGCAAATGTCCCCACTGGACTGGACGCCTGTGTCCCCTCAGCCCCGCCTGCTGCCAGGCCTGTGACGATGCTGCCACCTGCTGCTGCGCCCGGGAGGCGGCCCGCACCTTCCAGGGGCTGGAGCTGAAGGAGGAGGGGAAGGGGGAGGGGGAGGGGGAGGGGAGGAGGAGGAGGCCTTTGTTCAGGGCCAAGCCGAGCATCCCTCCCCAGGCAGGGTTTGCAGGGTGCTGGATTGACCCAGCAGGGGGGACCCGGCTTAGATGCCCCTGCTCACCCCAGGTGGGTCGGTTCAGGTGAAAACCAGACACAGATTAAGAGCCGATGCGGCACGTATGCATTAGACACCCTGCATCCCAGCATCGTTTGCAAAGGTGCCTGCACCGCGGATGCTCTTCAGGAGCAGGCGTTGCGCGCTGTGATTCAGCTCCTGGGCGGCAGTGTTTACAGTCTCAGCAATTAAACAAAGTGCTATAAACAAAAGAGGCGGCTGGCGTTTTCCTTGTCCACGAGATGGAAGGAAAACTTAAGGGAGTTTCTGGCCGTGCTGTGATGAGGAAACGTGGCCATACATAATGAGGAGTTGTGTAATTGTGCTGTCTGTCAGAACGTGTCCGATAGATGAATACACAAGCGAGATGGAACCGGCCTGCGGCGCGCTCTTCCCAGGCCTCTCCTGCAGCTGGTCGCTCACAGCAGTTCACTCGCCGCCTTTTCTTGTCTGCCTGCCTTGCAATGTGGAGGTTGGCTGCCAACAAAGTCAGACCCTCCTGATAAGTGACGATCTTCAGTTATTTTGTGATTCTTTTTTTTTGTTTGTTTGGAAAAGTGATTCTCAAATGTTTTTTTGTTTTGTTTTGTTTTTTTGTTTTGTTTTGTTTTGTTTTGTTTTGCGGTACGCGGGCCTCTCACTGTTGTGGCCTCTCCCGTTGCGGAGCACAGGCTCCGGACGCGCAGGCTCAGCGGCCATGGCTCACGGGCCCAGCCGCTCCGCGGCATGTGGGATCTTCCCGGACCGGGGCACGAACCCGTGTTCCCTGCATCGGCAGGCGGACTCTCAACCACTGTGCCACCAGGGAAGCTCTCAAATGTTTTCTTTTCACTGTACTTCGGTTTGGGTAAAGAAAAGCTGATATCTGTTGGACACTGTGAATGGAAGAAGATTTGAATAATTTTTCAAAGTCACAATTTTAGAAATGGCCTCGTGCTCGCTAAAGGGTGATTTAACTCTCTGATGTCTGGTCTCAGGGCTGTAGAGGGGTGAGGACAGCTTGTGGGGTGGATGGATTATGAAGGGGTAGAGGAGTGTTAGTCAGGAACCACTGATCCGCCAGGAGAAGAACACATTCTGAACACATCGTGGAGGCAAAGAGGAGGAGCTGGGATTCCTGTGGCCTCTGCAGGAATAGGATGGGAGCCACAGTGCAGCGAAGGTAAAACCAGAGCAGATATTTGTAATCATGTTTATAATATTAACTGGGAAAAAAATAAAAACAGAAAGACACCATTACCCAAGTCAAGTAATTGCTGAGAAATCTTTTTATAATCCATTCCCACCAAAAGTGGGAGTAAGCGCATTTCACCCAGCCCAGCCTGTCCCTCCCTAGCAAGCTCACCCGCATTCCCAGGGAAGAAAAAGAAACATTCCTATGAGACTGGCTTCTGAAATAACATTTCAAATTATGAAATTTTATTTTGCCTTATGGTAAAAATGAGTGCTCTGAAATGAGTTATTTAAAGAAGCATATATTTATAGTAGAAAGAGGACATTTGATATAAATTGAGGGGAGACATCTAAAATTCATTATATTTCTTCAAAATCAGAAGTCTGACTATTACCTGAAAAACAAACACACAAACAAACAAAAACAGATGGGAGAGAAGTTCAGTGATAGTTTTTGTGTTAGCCCTGAGAACAGAATGCACTTTCCCTCTTCTTTGTCAGACTTTGATATCTTGTCTTAGGTGGTAGGTTTTCATTTTAATAGATACGTCAAAATACCATGAGTCCGTGAAAATTACAGCAGTCTTCAGTCTCTGATTATAATGTAGCCCCCTTAAGCCTCTGTCTGTAACCTCCTGTCTTAAAAAAATAATGTAACATCTCCCCATGCACACACATTTTGCACACAGCTCATCAAACATTTTAAGTAAAACCCATGAAATCTAAAGTAATGATAATCACTTTCAAGGTAATTGGTTGGAAACGGATTCCTCTGCATTGCTGCAATCACAGCACAGGAGCACTTTCCTAACTTGTTAGGAAGTTGCTCACTGGCCACGTCACCATAAGAAGCAGTGGTACTTGGACGTCAAAGAGGAACGTGCACCCAACTCAGCTCATAGGAAGTGGTCTGAAAAGGTGGCCAAGGCAAAGTTGTTTGGAGGAAAATTATGATACATTGCTGCAAGGCATCCTAAACTTTTTGTTTAATATAAACACACACTCAAGTGGCATAGCACTTCCATAAGGAAATAGGGTTTTTCTTTGTTCCCTGATGTCAGCAGATGTCAATCCCTGATTAATATTTACTTTATTCCCAGGGATCAGACTTCAAATAGTTATCCTCTATAATAGAGTATAGAGCCAAGTGAATGGAAAGGGAAAATGATACCGACCACCCCTTTGGGCAACAGCAATTCACTCTGATCCCTGACCTGTCTGCTGAGAGTTTCTTTATCAGATCTAATGTGTTAATGTTCAACTCCTCAGATGAGTCACATTACAACATGTGCTAGGATTTACATAAGTTATGTATTTATTTTTGAATTGGCTATTTGAAATGTTAATATATCATTTTCATTCATGTTAACTTAAAATCGTTTGTGTAATAGATCTTTCAGCAGTGTATCACTTTCTGAGTCATAGTACCAAACCAAGTGTTTCCCAATTTTCTCTAACCAAATTATGTTCTTTATTTCTTTTCAGCTTCTCCTAAGTTTTCACACTGACTTTGACTGTTTTCCAGATTTTTTTTTTTCTGAGTTTTTCTGCCTACTTTCCTGTTGAGAATTCCCCCAAAACGCTACAGAAGAAGGACAATCGCTCTTCACTATCATCTTTGGTTCTTTTTATTCTTTCTCATAGATCCATCCTTTCAGCTGCATAATCATTTTTGCTTCTCTTCTTTGTGCTTTTGAGTTTGTCAACATCATTTTGATAATGAGGTGCACCAATTCATGTGGATCTATCCAGGTGATAGACGCCACGCCAGGATCTCACAACTTTACAACACAGGAATACCAGGTAGGGATTCTTGACTTCACACACACCCCTGCGCCCAATTCCAGCAGTCCAGTCAATTTAAAGACCTGTCTTGTTTTAACTCTCAGTACAGACAGAGGCCCCTACCCTGCAGCGTGGTGCCAGAGGGCTTACACATAAACCCTGCTTGACTTGGAAATCAAAGAGAGGTGAGGAGAGTTCAGATTTTCTCATGCTGAGGTACGAGACTTGCCAAGAGACAAGACTGGACTAATAAGCTCTGGAACCGGCTTTATCTAGTTCACAGCAGCCTTTGACATCACAGGACTAGATGCTATTTCCTTGTGTTTATGTCCTTAGGAAGTGCCACAGGGAAGGCGAACATTAAAAATGCTATTCTGTGCACCAGCGTGTCGAATAAAAGTGCAGAGTGAGCGTCATAAATCGTATGCCTGCTCTCGGCACTCTGATTGCAGGAGGTAAATTGATGATACTGACACATAATGGATGATTTCCACGTTCTGCCATGTTTGTTTCTGGTTTCTCATCTGTCTCAGAAGTCCTGAATTGTCCTTCAGAGTCTGTCACTTCTTCCTGAGATGGGGTCCATACCGCATGGTGTTGCCCGTTCTCTCAGGCAAGTCTTCAGAGAAGAATCTTCACTGTCATCGGTGTCACCTGGATGGCACTGAAACCTCTGAGCTGGCTTACACACTCCTGAACAAACAGATAAGCAAACCTAACTGTCCCTTTGAAGGCTTCTAATGCACATTTTGAAAGATGGTAGTTTTAACTAAATTGGAATGTTTTCATTTCAAGAGCCATCATATTCATTCATAATTTGGGATTAACCAGTGTGAAGAAAATCATGTATTGGTGTCCCTTCTTTCTCTTAAAAAAGCTTTATTTATGTTCAAAATTCAAAGAATGCCACCTAGACATTACACTTTTCTGATTCCGAAGATATTTCCCAGGGCAGCATTTGCTATTTCTTCTAGAGAGTGTTCCTGGATTTATAGAAAGATGCATTTCCTCTGGTTGAAGAGCTGAATTAAATTTGAATGTTTCTGAAAGAGAGCCTTTACTCCTTCCCACAGATGTTTGTTGGCTGTAAGCTTGGTCTTCGGGATGCTCTTCTACCTGCAGGACACAATGGCCGCTACGCTAACATTTCAGTTGTGTTGACCAATCCACCATATGCAAGCAGGTGGCTGGGTTTTGCTTTGGCTTTAAAATCGTCCAGCTGCGCATTCTTCAGGCTCAGCCTTGGTCAACATTTAGAGCCAGTGGTCCATGCTGTGAAATAAGCCAGTACGGCCGGGGTAACCATTGCTTCCAGCCTGGCACAGGGCAAACAGCTGGGCGCTGCTGGCTGGCGAGAACCCCTGCACACCCCTGCCTCAGCGACACCCAGCCCAGTACCAACAAGGGACTTCCAGTTTCATTTGGCTGTTCTTCTCCTATGTATACAACACTCAGGAAAAATGCAGTTTGAACGTGAATTTAACTGGCACTTGGGCTAGAATTCTATTAATACTAAGCCTGCAAAACAAGTTTTCCCTTCACTGAACACTTCCCAAATGGACAAAGAATGACAATGCCCTGGAGTGAAAGTGGACTTAATTGCATTCAGCCTATATTTACTTTTGTGCCCACTGTGTGTAAAGGTAAAAATTGGTGAGTTACTGTCCCTAAACTAAATAATCTTATACTCTACTAGGGAGAGGAGGGGACAATCAGTTCACAAATAAAAATAAAGAAAGGATAAATATGAGATATGAAAAATATGATGAAAATCATTTTCCAAGAACACTTTTAAAAGCATTGTTAGCATTCACCTATTTACATATATTATACATACATTCATTCAATCTCCCTGTATTTATTGAGCTTCTACTATGTGGAAGACATAGGTCTAGGATTAGAAAGACCCATGAACAACACATGCAGATACACACATGCACAATCCCTGCCCCCCATCCTGCAAACAGTAGAAGGCATGCAACAATAAACAGCTGTCTCATTTACTTCTGGCAACAAGCCTGGTGTGGTCATCCCCTATTACATAGGAGAGTACTGAGGACAGCCATGGGCAGGTATCAGCTCACAGCCACTCTGAGGAGTCATCAGGATTAAGATTCGGTTACAGGAACTATGATGTCAGAGTTCAGATTCTGGCTTTACAACTTGATAGCTGTGTGACCCTGGGCAAGTTGCTCAACCTCTCTGTTTTATTTTCCTGTGCTGCAGAGGTTTGTTGTGAGACTTAAACAAGTTAATCCTTGTCTAGATTGGCCTGGGTAGATCTGGCATATAAGACATTTCTCTGGAATCTCTGTGGGTTTTTACATTAAAAAAAAAGAAAGAAAGAAAGAAAGAAAAAACAACTTCAAGGCTTAACCACTAGTTTGTTTAGTAAAAGTAACTTGCCTTCCTTCTAACTTTCCTTTCTCCCTTCTCTTCCCCTTATTCTTCTTCTCCTTCGTTTTTTTGTTTTTTGGGGTTTTTTTTGTTTGTTTTTTGTTTTTTTTTTTTGTGGTATGCGGGCCTCTCACTGTTGTGGCCTCTCTCGTTGCAGAGCACAGGCTCCGGACGCGCAGGCTCAGCGGCCTATGGCTCACAGGCCCAGCCGCTCTGCGGCATGTGGGATATTCCCAGACCGGGGCACGATCCCGCGTCCCCTGCATCGGCAGGCAGACTCTCAACCACTGCGCCACCAGGGAAGCCCCTTTCTTCTCCTTCTCCTTCTTGTTGCATTGCTGTTGCATTGCTGTGGTCGTCCTTCCCCACTCCTCTTCCCCCTCTTTCTTTTGATTAGGTAACTAACACAGTTATCGACCTCCTAGAGCTGCAGAATTGAATGACAAATATGCTCTTTACTTTCACTAACTTCCACTTAATTCATTAACAATTTGCTTTCTAGGAACAACAACAACAAAAACACAAAATTTTAAGTTATAAATGGTCCCCCAGGGCATCATTTCACACTATTTTACATTTTTGGAAAACTTATTTCATACAAGGATTCAGTAAAGTGGTGGCATTTTTTAAATGGCAGCCATTCTGGATTTTGGCAATAGTGAAAAAAGGGATCAATTGCTGATATACTCATGCTGCTTTAATAAATGGCTAAAGTGCCTCTAAATATATATTTAAATAAAGATAAATTTTTGCAAAGAAAATCTGATTCACCTAATGCTAAATAAAAGCAAACAAGCCAATAAAAGCATTTGTTTTGAAAAACGCTCAGAATAAATTTGTGCCATGGAGGCGCTTTAGAAGACCTAGGAGTTGCCACGTGTCCCGTGGGGCTTGTTGCTCTGAGTCCTCAGGGCTCATGTGCAGCTTCCCTTTGGGTTTCTTGGGGAGGATCGGTGAACCTAGAAGGAGCGCTGGGGTGAGAGTGACCTGTGTCTCCAACAGATCCTGGTTCCTCAAGGCATTCCTTGCCGCTCTCACAGAAGTTTTCAGTGATCCCTAAGAAATCTTAGATTTACAACAAGAAAACATTGAACGTTTTTTTTTTCCGTAAATATACACTTGGATGTGATTTTATGAAGCAGACAAACGTTGAAAATCATACTACCAGAAGCATTAGCATTCTGCATCCATTTACCTAAGAATCTTTTGTTTAAGCAAATTATTTTATGTAAAATATATAATGTTATCAATTGAATGTAACAACTATAAAGGTAATCCGATACTATCAGTGTGTAACACAATCTCTAATAGTTGTTTTTAAAAATTGGGAGATCTACTTTTTCCCTGTGTGCATTTTACTGGTAACATATGAGGTGATCTAAGTATCACACAGTGAAGCTGACAAATTAATTAGGATAGTTCAAGTAGGGGATGGAGTTGCCTATTAATAAAGATGCTTAATTTCAATAATGATTATTAATTTAATGACATGTGGAAATGATCTACAATAATGATATAAAAATTACTTGACTTTGTCATTACGGAATATTTTATAGATATGATTCTAATGAAAAGGAATAACTTAATTGTTAATACACAAATCAAGAAAGTAAAGTCTGCAAAGACAAAGGTAGCCTAATTAATCTCTGTATTTTCAATATAATGTATGATTAAATGAACTGAGTATATTAAATAATACATACGATATGTATGATGGCATCATTAGAAAACTTGACAATATATGCCACAATATTATTTGCTCAAAAACTATATGTATTATTTATATGTATATTGAAAATATATGTAGGTACCTGATTTTTATAAATAGTTTTACAACTGTTTATGAAACATGTAGTAAATTGTCTCAACTAAATGAATGCTTAGAACAGGAGACTTTTTTCTGTGCCAGCAAATATCAAATTATAGCTCAGTTAGTAATTTCTGTTAATTTTATACAACTTAAATATTTTACTTCTATAAAACTAGACACCACTTCCTGTTCAGAATGTTTTATTTAACAGATCACAAAACATAAATTGTTTATGTCATTTCTCTGTTGTGCTAAATTTTAGAACTGTATAAGAAATTTAAATGAAACCAAAAGAATTCTTATTCATGGTGTTTCATCAGGTTTTGACCTGAGTCTCAGAATTAGAACAAGCCATTGGAATAAAGTCTCTGCCAAAAATAGAAAGTACGAAATTGAGATGAACTTGTAAAGATCCTTACATTACACCAAAATATTATAGAGCTCCTTCCAATATATATATATTTTTCTAACAGCCCAACAATTAGTATTCTACTAAGACCTAGTCTGGTTATTGAATACCTTTGCATTTAAAGGTTACTTGAATAACGTCTTAATTAAAAAGCACAAATCAGACCCCTATAAAAACTCCAAGTGGAGCAGGGCTAAGTGAATTTGAGCTTCTTTAGATGGGTTTTGAAGTCCTGGAGTGCAGAGGTTGCATTTTAAACAGTGTCATGATGCTGGTCCAGGGTGGTGGCATTGTCCTATGGGGAGCAGTGTTCCCAGACACACTCCTGGGACCTGTGCTTGCAACTGCATGAACATGAGGAGTTATGTGGGTGATTTGATTGCGTGGTCGTACGTAGATTTCTGAATTCCAATGGTATCATGTCTGACAATCAAAAATAGCATTTTTCTCAGCCCTCTGAGCAGGATTAAGATTTGGAGCATCTGGTAAGAATAAGACAGAGATGAAGAAAGTGTGTTTTTAACTCAAAAGGAGGAGTCTCCACTTTTCCTGAAAGTGATGCGCTTGGAAAGAGACAGGTCATAATGAGAAAAGGAAAGGCACCTGGCATTTGCATAGCTGCCTCCGACAAGGAGCCCTGACGTGGAGAGGGTGTAATTAGAGCTCTCTCTGTGTGGGAACAAAGGCCTGTCAGGAGGAAGAAAAGCCCCCAACTAAGCAAAACCGCCACCAGTTACATCTTTCAGTTCCCTCTCACTGCCTCGAAAAGAGGAAAGAGAAGAAAACAGGTGTGGGCTGGATTTTTCTAATGGTAGGAATGGAAGGGTCGCTCTCTGTTCATATGATTACTGAGGGTAATTACATGTTTTTTGGTTTTTTATTTTACATCTTTATTGGAGTATAATTGCTTTACGATGGTGTGTTAGTTTCTGCTTTATAACAAAGTGAATCAGTTATACACATACATATGTCCCCATATCTCTTCCCTCTTGGGTCTCCCTCCCTCCCACCCTCCCTATCCCACCCCTCTAGGTGGTCACAAAGCACCGAGCTGATCTCCCTGTGCTCTGCGGCTGCTTCCCACTAGCTATCTACCTTACGTTTGGTAGTGTATATATGTCCATGCCACTCTCTCACTTCGTCCCAGCTTACCCTTCCCCCTCCCCGTATCCTCAAGTCCGTTCTCTAGGAGGTCTGTGTCTTTATTCCTGTCTTACCCCTAGGTTCTTCATGACATTTTTTTTTTCTTAAATTCCATATATATGTGTTAGCATACACGGTTTTCAGCCCAGAGAACAACTCGACATTTGTTGGGCTGAGTAACTGCAGTAAAGGACCATGAGGATGAAACGAGATGCAGCAGACTCTGTTTCCCTTGGTCTTGCTAATTTCTTCAAGAAACAGAGAACTGCACTGTGTTTTGGTTTTTCCTTGATCCGGCAGCACAGCAGTGAGATGGGCCGCCAGCCACTTTGCCGCTTTCTCCCCTCCTTCAGTTCTTCGAATTCCAGACAAGGACACATTGTCTTAACTCAGAAGTTATGCATTTCAAAACAGAATTTAGTTTGCTTGCTCCATTAACTTTAAATAATGGCAAAGTGTGCCTTCTTTAAGAATTCTGATGTCTGTTCTATGTATGTGTTCACTCTCTCCCCAAATGTGTCTTCATTCTGAGATCCCTCAGGGCGAGAGTCTCATATCCACAGTGTATGTAGCTATTACTACTAGGGTTGAATATTTAGATTTCTCACTTCAGTAAATTTCATCAGGAAAACTTATTGTCAGGGGATTAAAAAAACGTTGTTAGGGGCTTCCCTGGTGGCGCAGTGGTTGAAAGTCCGCTTGCCGATGCAGGGGACATGGGTTCGTGCCCCGGTTCGGGAGGATCCCACATGCCACGGAGTGACTGGGCCCGTGAGCCATGGCCGCTGCGCCTGCGCGTCCGGAGCCTGTGCTCCTCAACGGGAGAGGCCACAGCAGTGAGAGGCCCGCGTACCGCAAAAAAAAACAAAAACAAAACAAAAAAAACGTTGTTAGGCAAAGTCTAAAGATAGCCATAAGAAATCAATAATATGGATGCTGATTTTCCATCACTTTCAGTGGCACGAATAATTTGGTCAATTGGACTATAGGTTTATATTATGATCTAGATTCACTGCTCACCTCCAAGCAGTGGACAGCTGACCACTTCCTAAACAGAGATTTGTCGCCTGAGTGTTTAACTGTCATAAATGAGAAATAATGCATAAAGGACATTGAGAGCTTGGGAAAACATGTCTGTTATTTGCAGGCCCATCACATATTAATGCTCAGTCCTTATTGTGCTTAGTTTTAAATTACCATTAGTCCTGAAAGTGGGAATTCATACCAATTTCCATGCCCCCATTCTCATATGTTTTTTAAAACACAGATTATTTTGCAAGAGATAAAATATATTATGATGATAGTGGATGTTATTTATATTAGTGACAGAATTTAGTCATTAAATTATTTATAGTAGTAACAGAATTCTTATGTTTTGGCCAACGCACTGTACCTTTATTTACTATGCATGGCTAAATTTCTTTGGCAATACCCCTAGGTGGCAGGGTAATATTATGATACTTTAGTTCTAAAGACTCTCAATCTTCTAACCTTAAGAAAAGAGAGACAACATCAAAAACAAATTTCTTGAATTTTAATCTTGAATTTGGACATCTCCAAAAGTGGAAAGACAATGTATTCAGTACAAATTTGTTTGGTAACTGGCCATAAGCATGTGTCATCACAAATATAGAACCATATAATGCATTTGAGTATTCCAAGAATTATATTAATACATTTTTCTTTTATATTGAGGAAGTGGGAAGAGAGGAAAGGTCTCAGAGCCAGATTTTCTCACTATCCCAGGCAGATCAAAGCTCATTTATTAGATTATAACTTCTTTCCAAAATATCCCATATAATTTATTAACAAAACAAAATCAAAAGAATAACCAGGGCTTAGGGGCATGAGCTATAGTTGAACTATTTTTAATTTTGCCATAATAAAATTTTAGAACACACTGTGAAATATTTTTTTTCAGTTAAGTTATGGCATAAGAGCTCTCTGAAACTCTGCTTACATAAATTGGTACAATCATTTGGCACAGTAATTGGATATTTGGACAAAGAAGCTCAAAATATTTAGGAAATTTGACCTTGTGCTTCCACTTTATAAATTAACCCTGAGGAAGTTGTGTTTAATAGCAATGATTACCCTTATGAGCTTTTATGCACATCTAAAATTATATAGAATTTGCTAATGCATATAAACACGTATTCATGTATTAGAATAGTGTGTAACTATCAAAAGTAGGTTTACAAATAATATTTAATAAACTGGGAAATTATTATTACAATATTAAGTGAAAAATTAAAATTGCTTTTTGAATATTTTATTACAGTTGACATTCAAAATGTCAACTGTAATAAAATATTCAAAATGAGAAAGCTGGCATGAAATATACCAAAATATTTGCAGGAGTTTGTTTCTTCTAGGTATTAGAATTATGGGTAGTTTTCCCTTTGTTAAACTGTTTATTTTAAAATTTTCTCTAATGAATGCATATTGCTTATATAAAAATAAAACAATTTTAGTTCATGCATTTCTTTGAATATATAAAAAAACACATTTAGCTAGATAAATGAAAGATGTAATATATATGCATATAGTAGGAGGCGGGGAGTTCTCGTTATTCTTTGACAATATTCATGCTAAAGCATATTATTTAACTTATCTGGGCTTGTTTGTTTGTATTTCTTCATTGATTTTTTAAACCTAAATAGAATGATGATCAAATAACATAATCATTAAGATCTTAACACTGTCAAATTTGGAGATTAACAACATCCTGTGATATAAATCTATAATGCAAGTGTCAAGTCATAAAGCTTGAATTCCTGTCCATGGCAATTCAAACTTCATAAATGGGGTATTTTATACGTATACATATTTTTCATTCTCATAATCTCATTAAGCTACATATTTTTGCTTAAATGTATGCATTATAATGACTATTAATGAACAAAAATTACACTTAAATGTACATACATTTGCACATGTCACAAAATATATTTTCCACACAGTCACTCACCATTTTTACATGGTTGGGTTGATTCATTTTTTAAGGAAACAGTTAAGCAGTGCCTACTCCATGGGCTATCGCACCAAAGGTGGAAGTTATAACTGAAGGAAGGTCAGACAAGGCCCTGTCCTCGTGACCTCTCTCCGTCAAGGCCTGTGGAAGGCTGCTGACGTGAGTGCCTTGGGAGCTTTTACGCAGGTTGGGGACATGGAGAGACAGGGGGCCTCTGTAGAACAGATGGTAGCCACCCTCAGGTATGGAGCTTGGGTCAGAATTCACCGTGTGCAGGGCACAAAACGATGCTGCAAGACGTAAACAATGTGAACGTGACATGGTTAGTTATACCCCAAAGGGAAAGGAGCCCAACCCTTAGTTCCCTCCTTGTCCTAAGAGGATGGCAAAGCTGACTAAGTCACAGGGTTACCCTGAGGATTAAATGGGGTCATATCAGGAAGTCACTTTGAACAGTGCCCGATACAAATGAATATGCAGGAGACGTGAGCTCCTGCAGCAAAGAAAGAGGAAGGAGAGGAGGAGTCCTATGAAGGCACAGAAGCCAATGTTTGTGATCTACCTGTGGAGCTGAAATGAGTCATTGGAACAGAGTCAGAGGGGTGGAAGGGAGCTGGTGCCATGACCCGGGTGAGAGGCGGTGTGGCCCACATGGTGCAAGTGGCTGTGGCTCGCGATGGAGAAAAGCAGGGAGTGTAAGACACACGCAGGAGAGGAGGTTGGCATAGCTGTCAGGTGACTGAGTGAGAGGGAGACAGAGCGAGAACAGGGAGAGTTCCTGCATCTCTGGCCTGGACGGCTGCCCGGCGTCAGGCCCTGAAATAGGGACAACACAGTGAGGCCCCAGGGTGGAGTTTGGAGAAAGGGATGACTTTGGTTCTGGACATGGGATGTGTCAGTTAGCAGGTCAGGCATCCCTGGAGACAGCTGGCAGAGTGTTGGCTGCATGGAGAGGGTCCTGGGGAGAGGGAGGTTCCTGAGGCATCATTGAAGCAAAGGAGTTGAAGACACAAAGGTAGGTGAGGATGCTCAGAATCAGTGAGTGAACAGAAAACAGGAGTGACCCAGGACAGGGCTTGAGGGATACGGACTTTCACATGACAGCAGGACTCAGAGTTGTGGGCACTTGGGGGAGGGACCAGATGCGTCAAACCTAAACTGGGGCACCTGAAGAGTCACAGAGAAAAAGGGAAAGCTGACCGTACCAAGTGCAGCTGAGAAACCAGATGAGCTAAGTAGTGAGAAGAGGTCGATGGATTATTCGAAAAGAATTCCTAGAACAATTTCCCAAACCAGTGGCGGCTGAGAAGTAAATGAGAAACAAATACATTTACAATCTCTAGCTAAGTCTGCATCTCTGTCTCTGTCTGTATCTATAACTATACCTATATCTCCTTGTGTCTGATCTGTATTGACATCACCCATCCCTATGTCTATGTCTGATTCTACACTTACATCCACGTCCAGGTTCAGGTTCAGGTCCACAACTCCATCCACTTCCATGTCAACATAGAGAACTGCAAATAGACTCCTAACTGGTTCCCTGACAGTGGATAAATGTTTCCATCTGGATGCATAAATGACACCACCATGGGTATTATTAACACTTGTATTTCTCCTCTATCATTTATTCTGTTCCTTTTCCTGTTCTTTGCCTCTAACTTAGAGTCAAACTTGTCCTCTGAGCCAGAGAACAGGGTTTCACCTTCTGAATATTGCAAATCAGCCTCATTCCTGGCTCCATCCTCATTTCCTAACTGTATTCTCATACTACCTACAGTTTCTCAATTACTTGAAAGTTACTTTAACATGCAACAAATATGTATGCCTAAACAACACTTAATATGATTTGTTAAATGCATTACTAATACTAGCTGGTGTAATAAGCCCAAAATGTATAATGGGTGGGACGCAGTAAAAGCAGCTCACTCCTCTCTCGGATGAAGTTCGACAGGTCACCCTAACTGGCAGCAGGCTGTGTTCCAAGCAGCGACCCTCCCACCTTCAACACAGGATGTCCACGCTTGTTGGTCTCTCCAGTTAGTGGAGAGAAAGAGAGGCAACATAAAATGCATGGTGAGACGGTGGGTGTGGGCACTCCTGGGTCCTGCAGGCTGGGCGTGTTTCCAGGTTCCGTTGCATAAGTGTGAGACCTTGGTCATTGAACTGCCTCAAGTCCTCCTTTGTAGATGGCGAACAATGACAGTACTGGGTCATAAAGCTGTTGTTTCACAGGAGAATCAGAGTGATAAGGCTGGACAGAGTCCTGGCTTAATAAATTAAGAATCTTTCATTATAAATGTAAAGACTGAGCAAGGATATAATCAGAGCTACACAGTGAGGAAGCCAAGACACAAAGGAATCAAGGGAAGTCAGAGGGCAAGGGCAGCTCTTGAAGTGAGAAAGACTATTTTCCACCAAATGAAAAGAAACACCACTGTGACCAGCAGGCAGTAGGTAGATTAAACTCCATTCTCCCCAAGAGCTTTTCAGGACTTCAAACCCTCAAGATCAGAACATGTGGCAAGTCATTCCATTAATTTATAAATGAAGGGTTAAAATGGAATATTCCTTAGATAAAAGAAGGGAATCTCTGAGTCCTTTATTCAACATTACAACTTAATATTCTGGGAGGTACATGGGGGCTCCTGCCTGGGCAGAATGCCTGAACTTAGACCTTATTTTTCTATCATTTGAAAACTTAGCATTTATATATCATGTTTATTCTGCTATATCTTGCCAAAATAGAATTTAAAAGTTACATCATGTATACAAATATAAAATGTATATATTGAAAAATACCAGCTCCTTGGATGGGAAATTTACATTTTATTAAGATACCAAGCCTTCCCAATCTTATTCAGAAATTTAATGACATCTTAACAGAATTCCTCTGGCATTTTAAGAACACATCAAAAATTATTCCAAATCTTATCCAGAAAAGAAACATACAAAAATAGCGATGAGAATTATAAAAGGAAGTACAAAGAGGATCACATGACTTGGTAGATAATAAAATGCATTTTAAAGCTAAATAATTAAAATGTTATGGTACGGTATGGGCACAGAAATTGATGGCAAGATTAGAGGAATAGAATAGAATCTAAAAATAGATCCAGTTTTATATGCAAATCTCATATTTGACAGAGATGGCCTTTCAACTCTGGGGAAAATTTGAACTTTCAATAAAAGATGTTCATTCAACTGACAAGTATTCTAAAAAGAAAGAAACGTAGAAATCTCCTCATTCTTTATGTGGAAAAAATTCCAAATGAAAACACACAAAAAATGTATTTTATGTTCTATGTTCAAAAAGAAAGCAAGAACAAAAATTATGTGTCAGGTACATATTATAGCTCAGCCAATATTTATAAAATAATTTAAACATATGCTCTCAGAGTAGTGATGGATAATCTAGTAAAGACCTGGATTTATCCCCTCCTCCAAAAAAAAGATAAATAAATATGGGGAAAGACATAATATAGAAGTATGGGAAAAGCAACTGGAAGGAAGTTAAAAGACAAGCAGATAAATTAAGAGACAAAGGACCAAGATTCACTGATTAGCTTCTGAAGTATTCTTAGTGATTTTAACAAGAAGAAATCTATATGTCAATAACAGCAATAGGAAGTGAGGAAAAAAACATCAGAAATTAACAAGAGAAAAATTAAACATGTAAATGGACATGGGGGGAGGGATAAACTAGGAGTTTGGAATTAGCAGGTACAAACTACTATACTACTATATATAAAATAGATAAACAACAAGGATCTACTGTATAGTGCAGAAAATATATTCAATATCTTATAATAACCTATAATGGAAAAAATCTGAAAAAGAATATATATATATATGTATGTGTGTGTATATATATATATATATATATATATATAATAAAACTGAATAAAGCTGAATCACTTTGCTGTATACCAGAAACTAACAGAACATTGTAAATCAACTATACGTTGATGAAAAAATAATAAGAAAAAGAAAAAAGAAAAGAAAAGATAAATGGACAAAGCATTTGTGGAAAGATATTTCATCATAGAGGTAACCAAACAAATGAAAATGGAAATAAAGAGATATACGTTTTGCTTCTCATGTTAGCAAAGCTTAAAAATGGTGAAAAACACAATAGAAATGTTAAGGATAATTCCCCTAATAAAACAGTGTTTATTTAACGCCAATACATGCTGGGCACTAAGCAAATGCTGGAGATACCTGAAAAAATATGTATCGTCTATTGGAAATGAGCACATGTGGATTCCTAACAGGGACACACATTTGTATGGCTTTCTGAAACACAGTTTTAGAGATAACAAATGTGGAAAATCTAAGACTGAAAGGTTGTCCTTTTGGGAATATTCTAACAAAATATAAACAAAAAAGTTCATCACATAGTTGGCTGATATATGAAGAAGAAAAAAAGAATTGTAAACATAATAAATATGCATTGATAAATTATTTGCTAACTAAATTAAATTATGTAGCATCCTTAAAATACAACTATATGCAGTCATTAAAATAAAGTCAACAATGTTTAAAAGATATATACTACATTATTTAATAAGTGAATGTATGTTAGAAAAGAACCTAGAGAGGGGAGGGTTAAATCTGGAATTTGAGATTAACAGATACACACTACTCTATATAAAATAGATAAACAACAAGAACCTACTGTATAGCACAGGGAACTATATTTAATATAGTGTAATAACCTATAATGGAAAACAATATGAAAAACTATATATATATATATATATATAAAACATATAAGTGAATCACTTTGCTGTACACCTGAAACATTGTAAAACAACTATACTTCAATAAGAAAAAATAAAATTTAAGAAAAAGAAAGGGACCTAGATGACAGCATCCTCTTTATGGGTGTCAGTGCATATAAACTATTAAGTGTGACATGCACCAAAGTTAATTGCAGACATTGCTGAACTGAACTTTATGATGAAAAGGTAAATAGGAATTTCATAAAGAGGAAAAACACACTTTCATTTAAAAGACACAAAATAAGAATAAAAGTAAGTAGCATTTTCCTTTCAGTAGCTCAGTTTTGTCACCAGAAGCCCGTGATGATCAGATGTCTGTGTAACACATGCATCTGCTGGTGTGGCTGAGGGCACCTGGGGGCCTGTACATGGCACCCAAATAACCTCTGTGGATTGTGTGATTCCATCCTTTTAGAGGGGAGTAAAATTCCCTTCTTATTAAAATTCCCTTCTTTTAATATTCTGAATGTTGAGTTTTCAAATCTGGGAGGAAAAAAATGTCATGGATTCTAAAAAGCAGAACAGAGTTGCACGAAACTCTTGAGAAGTGTAAGTTTTGAGATAAAAGAGACTGTAGCTTGCCAAGGTGGCCAGGGCGGGGGGAGGGAAGGATTGGGAGGTTGGGATTAGCAGATGCAAACTATTATTTATAGAATGGAAAAACAACAAAGTCCTACTGTATAGCACAAGGAACTGTATTCAATATCCTGTGATAAGTCATCATGGAAAAGAAGATGAAAAAGAATATATATATATATATATATAAAAAATAAATTTAAAAAGAATAAAGAGAGACTGTGTATCCATTCCCAGGGAGAAAGCTTCATTTCTCTGTAACTGGGTCTAAGATAGTCCATGAGAACACAGGTAGGCCTAAATGTTCTAACCTGAGGGTCCCATTCTGGGAGCTGAAGGAGGTGTGAGAAAGTCACAGGAAGAAGCCTTCTGAGAGGGTTCTCTGCATGAGTCCTACCCGGCCACCTGGGTCTGGACCACTCACCACTTCTCCATCAAAAAACTTTTTTAGGGAAAAAATAGGGAAGTGTCCAAATGCCACAGATGAGTGTCTGGAGGGAAACTGATTTCGATCCCTGGTGAGCTTGAAGCATGAGTTTGAGGACACAGAATCATAAAGTAAAAAGATTCTAGAAAACGGGTTATGACACTTACAAGCAACATCATGACTTTGGGGAAAGTAACAGGGCATCTTACGTGCTGTGTAATTACCTTCAGATTAGGTTCCTGCTTCAAACTGGTGTTCTCTCTACTATAACATTTCTATCAATTATAGATGTGCTCACAATTACATTCAGGTTCATTTAAACATCATTATTGTTTATAGAAAATAAAAATTGGCCCTATGGAGTAGATGTCTCAAGAGTCCCAAACTTCAGTGCTAGAGGAGTCGTTGGAATATTACCAAGAAGTATCTCTGAAGGGGAAGGCTGCTTCCCAGAGCTACAAGCCTAGATCAGATATCCCTGTGGTCTTTGAAGGATTCCGCCTCCATCTTGGAGGTTAATGAAACAGGATATACATGCCTGACCTCACATGGCTTTGGTCACAACTTTTGACCACATGGTAGACATTTGTTTGGGAGCAAGTTACTTAACTTCTGCCTGCAAATTATTCCGCCTCTCTGTTCTTCAGTTTTCTTGTCAATAAATAGTAGTAGTAGTAGTCATAAAAATAATAATAATAATTACCATTATTGTTATTATTATCATTATAATACTAATTGCCTTATGGGACAGTGGTGAGGGATGGAGGAGATAGTAAATCTGACAAGCTTACATAAATGGTAACTATTATTGTAGATGAAAGCCTGCTATTATTTAAAATGTCATTAATTTTTTTTTTTTTTTTTTTTGTACGGTACGTGGGTCTGTCACTGTTGTGGCCTCTCCCGTTGTGGAGCACAGGCTCTGGACGTGCAGGCTTAGCGGCCATGGCTCACGGGCCCAGCTGCTCCGCGGCATGTGGGATCTTCCCGGACCGGAGCACAAACCCATGTCCCCTGCATCGGCAGGCGGACTCTCAACCACTGCGCCACCAGGGAAGCCTGTAAAATATCATTAAATATTTTAAAGGGATAATTAGTAAAAAACAAAACAAAAAACAGGTCTTATTTTTTGACCAGCTCTCTCAAAATTCTAAGTATAGGTAAGATTCTGGTAAAAATCATAATCTCCTTCTTGGTAGCAATTTGCTACACTTGTAGGCATAATGCAAGGTGGTAAAGTAGCTGCTAGAGCTTACAGATTGGAGTTGGAAATTGATAGAAAGCCACAAGTCTGCTATTTTTTTTTAATTAATTTATTTATTTATGGCTGTGTTGGGTCCTCATTGCTGCACGTGGGCTTTCTCTAGTTGTGGCAAGCAGGGGCTATTCTTCATTGTGGTGTGCGGGTTTCTCATTGTGGTGGCTTCTCTTGTTATGGAGCATAGGCACTAGGTGCGCGGTCTTCAGTAGTTATGGCACGTGGGCTCTGTAGTTGTGGTGCACGGGCTTAGTTGCTCCCCGGCATGTGGGATCTTCCTGGACCAGGGCTCAAACTCATGTTCCCTGCCTTGGCAGATGGATTCTTAACCACTGCGTCACCAGGGAACTCCCTACAAGTTTGCTATTTTTATGTTTTGTTTCCATGTGCTTCTCCTCCTTGAGTTTTGTGTTAAAACGACACCACCCTCGTGATGTCCCAAAACTTAAAGCTTGGAGGATGGGGACAGAAATCAAAGAATCAAGCCAGTTCCGCCTGTGAAAGAGTGTAGGCAACACAGGACTCAAGGCAGGCACTAGTCCATAAGTAGGTCAGGGCCTTTCGTTTGTCTTTAAAATCCCTCTTCTACAGGTAGTTCTCCCATGTGCTTTGATCATAGTATTTGAATATCGCTAATAATGCAGTTACCACTGAGTGACCACTATTAAACAGTAATACACTGTTGATTTCACTCTTCACAAAACTTTGTGAGATTGGTGTTATAATCCCCAGAAATTACAAGAAACCTAGTACTGGAGGAGTTCTTCTAAATCTCATACCATGTGATAGTGGCAGCCTGGGCTGCAAAGTGAACATTTATCACACAACGTCATTTCCCATTATTTTGCCAAAAAGCTCTTTCATGTTTTGACTTCCAATAAATATTCTGAGTATTTTCTTTCCAACCTACTCACTGGTGTAGATGAGTTTCCTTGAAGTTGTCATGAGTTTTGTTACAATCCTGTAGGAACAGAAATTTTGTAGAAGTAAGCAGAATAATTGTCACTCTGAGCCATCATTTCCCTGATTGATATAAAATCATTATTTAGCAGATAACACATTTTAAAACATTTTTAAATACCTTTAAAATTTACCTATGAGAATATGATAATTATTTTAATCTAAGAAAAACTGTGTGTTGAGCTGCTGATTTCTCCAACGGGAGTGATCACAAAGATGTATTTTTTCCTACAAAGGAGCAAATATCATGAAGCCTTGGTGAATTTTGAGCTCTGTTAGCCATATTGGTAGCTGGAGAATATTTAGATATTTAGATCAGTAGATTGTCCTCAGATTAAAGCTTTAAGTAGTGGCATGCTTCAGAGGATACATATTACATCAAACAGTTCACAGTGTGGGTGTGATTTTGTGCCCCATCTAGCATGCTGCATATTGTAAGGTGTAGCTGGCTTCCAGGGCTTCTGTCACTGGGATGTGTCCCTGGACCTCCGCCCCCCACCCCAACCTTTCAGGGGACCGGCGTTTTATAACTCAGGTGGTTGAGTAGTTGTACCAGGAAACACTGTTGAGGACACGGAACAGGAGATGTCATTTGCTCCTCCTAACACTTCAGTTTTACCCAACAATGTGTGAATGAGTAGGAATTTCACACCCTCTTTTGAGAGGAGAAATAACACAGAGCATTTCTGTGCTGCCAGGGTAATGTGCCCTGTCAGGCACCCAGGAGAAGGCCTCGGCTGCAGGTTTCCTTCCTTACTTGTGACCTTGAAACGCTCAGGGAAAGCTGGAGAGAAAAGTAATTTCGTCTTTGAAATTACACACCAGTGTTCTCATTCATCTTGATAAGCACTTTTAAGGAACCAAAAAAAAAAGAGGTGGGAATATTGCTTCTATAAGGGTTTTAGAGACCTTCCTTCTACGGAGTCAGTTTAAAGTAAATTTAGATGTTCAAAGATGCATTTGATTTCTATTGTGAAGCGAAATTGGCAACTTTTAGAAGGTTGGGGATAAGAAAAGAAGAAAAATGAAGACACAAAAGAAAACAAGTGGGAGAAAATGTATTTAAAAATAAAATTATTTTTTATTCCATACTTAAAATAAATGTAAAAAGAATAGTTGTGAAATGAGCTGTACTCTGTGATGAGCTGTCAATCATCACTGTTCATTGATTCCACAGACATTGTCATTAATGATTTGTAATTGCTTAAATGATTCCTCTAGAAATGCTACTTCGATTAGCAAATGCTATCAAACTCTGGTAATAAGAGGCTAAATAAAGGGAATTAATAATGTGATGATAACATTAAAACATTAAATAATTTTCTCATCAAAAAATAAACATTTTAAAATATATTCTGATTGTGACATTTATTTAGACATAAAGCTAGCTAGCTATTTTGTTCTTAAAATTCCAACTGTGCTAATTTAGAGAATGTGTGTGTGTATATAGCCTTTGCCTTGAGAATAACCTTCAATGGCTCACCAGTGTAATTATCAAGTCTTTGACACCACATAGCTTGGGTGTCTCTCAAACATGCACAGAATAACACGATGCTTTACACAAAATCTGCCCTTCTCCCCATAGTCTGGAATGCCCCCATTGTGATAGGAAAAGAACATCCCTCTTTGGAATCCAACACTTGATAATACCCTCCCCCTGTTATCATGAGTGCTTCCCAAGAAAAAAGCAAGAGCTATGGTTTTCAACCCAAGAGAAAGCCACGCCAGGCAGAAATTAAGAGCAAGGGCAACAGGATTCAGTCCAGATGGGGAGTGTCTCCTGCAGCTGCAAGAGCAGTTCGTGCTGCAATTAGAAGGAGCTGGACAAGCCCTGGAAACACACTGAGACCAGAGCAAAGCCCACAGCCAGGGCCTCCGCTGCCTCTAAGAAGAAAGACAACAGAGGCTGTGTTAGGAAGTTCCCGGTGGTTAGCAGGAAGTAAAAAGAAAGCTACTTCAAAAACCATCTTTTTCCTTTACTGAAGGTCCCCTCAGGAGAACTATTGAAAGGAATTGTGTCGACTGACCCACCATGGTTAACAGTCACTCAGAACCCATGGTAACTCCCCAGCATCTGCACTGGCTCCATCTTGCACCAGTGCCTGGATGCTTGAAGGGATGGAGGAGATCCTCTGTGAGAACAGAGATAGAGAACAAAACTCCTAACAGGTACTGAAATCTCCTCATGTACAAAGCCAGGAAGGGCGTGGGTCTTTTCCTAGCAGGACTGTCTTGTCTCCTGATGCCTCCTGCCTGCAATCTCGGTCACAGCCCTTTGCCTGCCTTGCCTGTGTCAGGGGCATGTCTGCACACATCAGCTTACTGTCCTTCCACAGAAAGTTTCTCATGCCACAGCCGGAGAGAGGGAGAGCAGTCATGGAACCAATAGGCTGGACGACCGCATCTCAGAGAAATGGGTGTCTGGGAGAGCATCACCCTGACTTCATGTGGGCTCAGGGGTCCCTGACCCCTCACCTCTAGAGGGCGTCCTCATGAGCATGGAAAGCACACAATGTCATCTTCACGGGTCCCTACATGGACCCTTTCTCCACCAAACCAAGCTTTGGAATTTGGGGCAAGTTACAAACCTCTTTGCACTCTCTTTTTACTTTTGTATAAGGGGGGATGAACATAATACATACCACACAATGTCTTTTGTGTGTGAGATGCGTAGGATCATATGGGATGCAAGTTCATGCTAAGGGTATGATTATTTTCCTTGTAGTCATACACAACCCCAGAGAAAAAGAGAAAATCCCTCCTGATTTCATCTTCTCACACTCAAAATTTTCATTGTAACGTTGGAGAAGATGGTAGCAACAGTAAAGACAAATGTGCTCAGAAGATTAACCACGACTGTGGTGGTTGAACTCAGGCACACAATTGATGTCTCCTGGCTCTAAGGCAGCTTGGAAGACCACCATTTTTAGACATCCCCATTCTAAACTCTCCACCTTCTTTGTCTGTTGACGTTTAGTATACTGTGAGGAAGTGCATGTGTGTGTTCTTTTATATATATACACACACACATACACACTCAATGTAGATGTTATGGGTTTACTACTCAAAAATATTAACAAAAATTTAATCAGCTGTTTTACTCAGTCTTCTCTTGTCTGCTGAAGGGACTTTAAATTTGAACTGAGAGAGACAACATTTCTCCTTAGAATTCATCTAAGGAGAACTGATATGCTTCAGAAACACAGCACAGTGGAAGGAAGTACCAGCATCCAGGAAGACATTGTCAGGCGATAAGTAAACAGTGCAGCTTTCAGCCACTTCCCAGCTTGCTCTAGGAATTCCCCAGTTGCTTTGTCTAGGATTAGTTTTGGTACCTCCAAATTTCCAAGAAAATCTCCCCACAGCAGAAAAGTATGAGTGCTATTTATTATTGGGGAAGAATTTATTTTCTCTTTGAAGGTAATCATCCTTTTCAAAAGGCATGGAGCCACCCTCTCCTTTAAAATCACTGAAACCCTTTCCAAGATCTCCAGATTTGCATGGTTTAACAGATGGCAGACTTCCACTGATGAGTAATTCATTTCTCAAAGAAGAGTCTCAAATGTGTAGAGCAAATCTGTTCACTCCTAAAATCCGAAGCTGGTGAGACAAGCTCTTCATTAGTTGAATGAAGAGATAATCTATACCATAGATTGAATTCAAGAGATTTGGGAAAAAGGGCTGACTTACTGGGTATTGGGTATTATCAATAGAGCGTGTTCATTATATTATCAATAGAGCATGTACAATATCTTCAAAGAGATATTTTCAGTAATATTTCAAAATTAAGTTTTCCACTTAAATTACTCATGCATTAATTCATCTTGGTGAATGATTGATGTGGAAAGGTACTGAGTACTTGATTTCATTAAAAAAAAAAAAGTACAAAGTGGATAAAATAGGATCGGTACTAAAGATTTGTTCTTGTGTTGTAGTCCTGTGCCAACAATACAGACCCTACTCACAGTGGAGTTTAACTGTTACAGTGCCACAGAAGTGACTTTTTGGGGGGAGGAGTGTACCAGTGGATGGGAATAGACTTGCCCCAGCAGACCAGATATTGGAGGGGTGTGGTATAAATAGTAGGTACAAGTGTGTGGAATTGGGGCACCATAGCTGAGTATCATTGATGGTCTCCTGGGAGATAAGGGACGCTGAGGGAGAGTAGGCCAGACAGACTCTTGGATTGCATACAAAGCATCTGTCATCTTTTCAAGGAGATGAGCAGAAAATGCTAAAGACTAAGTCCTGGACCTAACAGTTTGTCTAAATTTCAAAAAAGTTTCAACATCCAGCCACAGTTGTTCTGTTTTGCCAAAGTTAGGGTCCTGATTGGAAAAATCTGGGACACTGACTACCTTAAATCAACTCAGGCTGCTGTTAAAAACACCATAGACTGTGTGGCTTAAACAACAGGCAGTTGTCTCTCACAGGTCTGGAGGCTGGAAGTCCACATCGAGGTGCCGGCCAGTCTTTTTCCTGGTGAAGCTCTCTTCCTGCTTTGCGGTTGGCCACTTTCTTACTGTCTTCAGGTGATCTTTCCTCAGTGTGTGTGTGAGAGAGAGAGAGAGAGACAGACAGACAGACAAAACACCAGTGTCTTTCTCTTCTTAGAAGGATACTAATCCCATCATGGGTCCCCATCTTCGTAACTTCACTAAACCTAATTACCTTCCTATGACCCCCACATCCAAATAGCATCAAACTGGGGGTCTAAGGGTCTAAGGCTTCAATATAGGAATTCTGGGGAGACACGAACATGAAGTCCATAATACTGACCCATGGGATGGATGCATCTTGGAAGACATCACCCCCCCCCCCCAATTTTGACTCCTCAGATGCCTCTGAACATTCAGAATCATCCCATCTTTCCAGAATTTGAAAATGTGTACCTCCCTGTGCTGGAAGACAATGCCTCTCCTCTGGAAGGCAACTGGTGTTCCCTCACGATCTGCTGATTCTTTACGTCCCCCCACTAGGACCATGACTAGGGTAAAGTTGTAGCGCGACTTACCTGAGGATGTCTTTAGGAGGTATTATTGAATTGTGTCCCATAAAGAGATGTTGAGATCCTACCCCCTGGTACCTGTGAACGTGACTTTATTTGGATCTTTGTAGATGTAACAACTTAGGATGGAGTCATTAGGATGGGCTCTAACCCAATAGACCATGTATTCTTATAAGAAGAGGAAAACACCATGTGAGATAAGCACCCACAGAGAGACAGTCATATGACTACAGAGGCAGAGACTGGAGTGATGCAGCTATAAGACAAGGGATAACAAGGAGCAATGGCTACCACCAGAAGCTGGCAAAGACAAGGAAGGGTCTACTCAGCATCTTTCAGGGAACCTGGCTCTGCTGACATCTTGGTTTCTGATCTCTACCAGCACTGTGAGAAAATAAATCTCTCTTGTCTTAAGGCCCCAATTTGTGGAAATTTGCTACAGCACTCACAAGAAACTATTACAGGAAGAAAAGGATTAAATCCCAAAAGGTCTTCAAGTCCTAGCCAGCTTGTACCAGCAGGAATAAGGGAGTACACACAGAATTGGAGTTTGAAGGTACTTGACCAAGGGGAACATAAAATTGATGGGGTAGATTATCTTGGTTTGGGAGTGCTTTTCCTATATAGAGAATTTATCATTTTTGCAAAGGTCCCTGAAATGGTGGGTACTTACTACTAGAATTGCTCATAGAAACCTAGACAGAACAATCGTCTGCAAAGAGCTGAGATGCCAGACTTGCTGTGGCAGACCATGGCGGGAAGGACGAAAGGCTAGGAAAGAGGGCAGGCAGGAATGGATATACTATGTGGAGTCAAGAGACCCACCACCTTTTCCAAGAAGGCCCAGGAACTCACCTGTATCCAAAGCTAAAGGGATGCTCTGGCAAGAATGAAAAGTATCACTAAAGTGTTTGAGGCTGTCTCTTATATGCAGGCCTAGGCAGATGACAGGAGAAGGTGACATAAGGCTTTTCTCACTGATAGTTATGGAGATGATGGGACCCTGAAACAATAGAGGCCAGACACTGGTGCCAAGGGCTGGCACTTTTTCAAATGGCCAGCAGATGAAGTGGTGTTCTAGAGCTATTTCATAGAACCCAGGATCCCGAGATGGGCTGCTGCAAAGGTGCTAGCTGGGTTACAACAGCAGAAGGTAACCAGCGAGAATGGGAAGAGAGGACAGTCATCTCACAAAAATGTCCCGGTTCCCTGCCAATTTCCAGACATGAGCCGGTTGCAGAGCCAGAACCCACTGACTGAAGAGTTGAGCAGATCCTGGAAGTGAACACCCTACAACAGCATGACAATTACACATGATAATGCTTCTTCCTATCCTTCTCAAAGGACCAGTGACCATTTACCTGGTCATTGTGGGGGTGGGGGGGAACTGTACCTTGGAGGGAGGGAAACACCAGCTATTTTGATAATGATTGGGTGCAGTATCTAAGAGGACATTGATACCTAAAGACATAAACTCTGATTGAGCCTTCCCTACCTTAGAGTAAATACATATTGTGTCAACTAATAAGTGGAGTCTTGTCCTAGGTCCAACTTACAGTGAATCTGTTAGATCGATGGACCCACTCGGTGCTCATTTCCCTGGTGACCAAATATATAAGCTGTGAACAAATCTGACAGTAAGTACAACCCTAAAAACAGGCAGTTGGTTTGTGGATTGAAAGTCACACCTTATCAACTCTGATCAAGATAGAAAGTCACAAATAATATTGCATGTCAGAAGCCATGATGAATATGAGTGCCAACATTAAGGACCAAAAATGTACAGGGGTGGTAGTTCCCTCATATATTCATTTAATTGACCAGTCATGTCCTCTGTAGAAAATGAATGGATCTCAATAATGACATAAACTACGACAAACTCAACCCCTCAATCAAGTTCAGTCACTCTGTCAGTTAACGTATGTTTGCTGGAGCAGGTACGGAGAACCTCAGGGACATCGTATGTGATCACTGATTTGGCAAACATGTATTTTTCTATCTCATTCAGTAAACAAGATGAGAGTTTGTTTTCACATGGAATTGACCACAATAGCCATTTATGTTTTTGCCCCACAGCTATATTAAATACATCCTCTGTCAATTATACAGTCCAAAGAATCTTGAGTGCCTCGACATTGACCTAGTACAAGGATGGCTTTATGTTGATCAGGCCAGGTGAGAAAGAGGTGGTTAAATGCATAAACCACTGATAAAAGACCCTGCACTCCTGAGGTTGGTAGAAAAACTTTCCAAAGATTCAGAGACCTGCTATATCCATAAACATTTTAGGAGACTTATAATTAGGGTCAAGCTAGGATAAGTGATATCACCTTGGACTCCATCCTATGAAGAAACAAGCACAATTCCTGGTTCAGTTTCTGTAAGGAGCATATTCTACACCTCAGGTGGCTCCTTTAGTCACTAAATTGAGTGACTCAAAAGGCTGCTACTTGTGAATGGGGCCCGGAGGAAAAAGAGCTCCGCAGCAGACCCTGATTGTGGTGAAAGAAGCCCTCCCACTTACATCACATGATCTGTCAGACTCTATGTTGTTGGAGGTATGTGATGGGAAAATATGTTTTGTGAAGAATGCAGTGCATCTGAGACTAAAAATCGCAATGCAGGGGGACCCTTGGGGTCTGAAGCCAGGCCATGCCATTTGCAGCAGAAAATGATATGCTTTTTTCAACACAATAATGGTAGACTACTGGACCCTGGAAGAGATGGAACGCCGTGCCTGTGACATCAAGTGGCCATGCATCTAGAACTTTCCAACATGAACTGAATACTGCCAGACCCATTGAGTGCCCAGGTTAGGTTGACACAGCAAAATCTATCCAATGACGGAAGTGGGAAATCTGAGATAGAATTGGACCAAAGGGCATAGGCGGGTCCCCCAGACCATGGTGGCACTCAGCACTTTTGTACCAGACCCCTTCCTTAGCTCACATCTGTGGCCCTACAGGAGATCCTATGACCAACTCAAGAAGGAGGGGAAACTCTGCACTTAATTTACAGATACGTTCATGAGTCCAAGTTACAAATAGACAGCTGTCACACTCCATACTCATTCAGGTGTGGCTTTGAAAAAGAACAGCAAGGAAAATTATCTCAATAGGAAAATCTTCAGCAATGAACTTTATCATTTCTTCCCTGTGTAAAGAGAAAGCGCCCAAAAGCATATGTATAAACTCATGGGCAGTGGGCAGTGGCCACTGGCCTAGCCAACTGGTCATCACCTAGAAGAAGCAAAAAGATTGGAAGATCAGGGAAGAAGGTCTGTGGCAGAAGCATGGGGATGAATACATGGAAGTGGCCATAAAGTTTGAAGATCTGTGTGTTACATACCAATTTCCATCAGAAAGCATTCACCAGGGAAGAGGTTAAAAAGAAAAATAATAGCGGCAGTGTCCTTCTGTCATCACCTCTCCCCATGCTGACACAATGGACATGGACACATGGACAAGTGTCGTGGTGGCACGGATGGAGTTCATGCATGTGCCAACATCATGGACTCTATTGACCATGGCTGACCTGGCTACTGCTGCAGCTGATGTCAACCTGCCAGCCCCGGAGACTAACACTGAGCCCCTGATAAGGCAACATTCCAGAGACCAAATGGCTACTAGGTGTCTAGATTGGGCGCCCTCCAAGCTGATGGGCCAGCAGTGCATTCCCACCAGAGAAGAGAGTGTTCTGAATGTGAGTTTGCCTTTGCTGCTGTAGGAGCTCGGCCAGCACCACTATTCTGGGCCTATTGACCAGCCTGGATCCCACATGATACCCTACAAATCAGGGTGGTCCTTTCAGCACAGGAGTTGCAGGCATGGATCCAAGACTATAGGGTCCACAGTCATGTCATCTAGAGGCCACTGTTCCACAAAGAGTGCTGGAAAGGTCAGGTGTCAGCTTGGTGACCACACACTACAAGGACAGAGTGCCACGCTCCAGAGCACAGTGTGTATTTTTAAACAAAGATCTTTGCACAGCGTTGTATTACCAACAGGGAGAATCCCTGGGCTTACAGGAATGTAAGCCCTATAACCATCACTCACAGTGACCCATCCCCACAAATCTGTGCTCTACAAAGTGAGAGTTCTGTTCTTCCAGGCAGCCCACTTTTGCCAATGGGCAAAGCAAAAATCCAATGAATTGTAAGCTTCTGGGCTCCTTGAGCTTCTTGTGTTCAGGGACCAGCAGACATGTCACCACGTTATCAAGGATAATCCACCCTGATTGGCAGAAGGAAGAAGAGTTGCTGTAACACAAGGGGGGCAGGGAGGTAAATGTGTGGAACCCGGGTTCTCTACCTGGGTGCCTTCCTTCTGTGCTTTATTCCTCCATCCCTCACACACCAAAATCAACCGGAGCTCCTCTATTTCCACACATTCTGTGCCCTTGCTTGAGACAGAGAACAGGTCTTATCACCCAACCCGTGGCACAAAGCCCAAACACCCAGTAAATAGATATAGAAGATTAAATGGATCCTTTATGTAATTTGAATGACAATTTTTCAAACTACAGAGCAGTGTGTCTACTAACACTATTACGTAGAAGGTGTTTTCTATGCACTTGACAAAGCGCCATGCAGCTGGGCCTCTCCCCTGTGTTCTGGGGGTGACACTGATGATTCCTCCAGGCTGCCGACCCGGCCTGGGCAGGAGAACAAAGCTGTGCGGAAGGGATTATGAATGATGCCCATTTTATGGGTGAGGAAGAGAAGTCACATTCCCCAGCAGAGCCAGGATCTGACCCCAGGCTATGGCGGCTGAGTGGCTGCCCTTCCCCACACTGATCCCTGCTTCACCAGAGCTGGTGTTGGAAACGGGTTATGGGGTATGACGTCCTCACACAGAGCAGCTGTCAGGAACCCCATGTGTCCCTGCTTGGGCTCAGATCTCTGACGCAGGAAGTTCTTTTTAATTTTTTTTTTAATGGAATATAGTTGATGAACAATGTTGTGTTAGTTTCAGGTGTACAGCAAAGTGGAATCAGTTATCCACATACATACATCAGTTATCCACATACATCAGTTATCCACAGTATGTGGATACATATGATCGTCCACTCTTTGTTAGGTGATTTTCCCATGTAGGCCACCACAGGTTATTGAGTAGAGGATGTTCTGACTGTGCCCACATCAGAGCAGCCCACCTCCCAGCACTTAGTGCAGCATTAGGGAGACTTTGAGCAAATTATTTAAATTTCAGTTTCATCTGGAAACTACTGACAATAATCTCACATGAGTCTTATGAGGTTAAAAGACAAGACAAGCTCTTGTATATTATACTTAGGCATGGTCTTTGATATGTGTCCAGTGACTATAATTTTAACGTATTATAGTATGTTGTCTATATTATGATAAATGCTACACGGGTAACCCTGTCACAGGGCACTTTTGAGTTTTTCTGCACAAAACAATGCAAGTGGAAATGAAGCCATCCATCAAACTCATTATCTACTCTAGGATGTTCTTTTTGAATTGAAAAGCTGCATTTAATTACAATCTATTTTCATTTCCCTCTATTTTGGGAAATTTTGGTTTGTGTGAAAACTCCCTTAGCTCTTCTGTCTCACCCCTGGACTCCAGCAGGTGCGGAGATTCCAAAGTGGCTGGGGTGAGCAGGACCCCTGGGAAGAGCCCTTTCCCTTCATCCCATCAGTCAGCCCCGACCCCCTGGCTGGATCCCGCCCTTGCTGAAATCCAGCTGTAAGATGCCACAGTCTTTAGTAGGTGTGAGGAGGTCCCAGAAGGAGAAGGCAGGAGAGGAGGCCTGACTTCCTGACTGGGGTGGAGTCTTGCCTGCTCTTTCCTGAGTCCACAACATCACTAAAGCAATAGGGGTGCAGCCCTGAGTACATGCCTCAGAAGTAAAGGCAGACATGTCCCACAGAACCAGGATGTGGCATTGGCTTCAGAACCTTTTTCTCAGATGCTGGCTTATCTAAAACAGCATAATTGGAAACACGTCCAAGGAGAGAGGCCACCCAGCTGTAGGGCTGTAGAATCCCCTTGGTCACTACTTCCTAGGACACACGTTCTTTAGAGAATCCCCGTTTGGTGATGCCGGGTCCAAAGTGCCTGTGAAATGCCACCAGGGTTTCCCCAGTTTGATGTCCTCCGATGAGAAATTTAGCCCTGATGGGAAAAGGATCCAATGAAAGGACTGTGGCTGCTTTGTTGGAAAACTATTGCCATAACTATGATTTATGAAGGAAACAAACTATCCTCTATCCCCACAAAGCTCATTTACCTTCCGACCTGGGAGCTGGTCCCAGTTAACAGACAGAACAACGTTCTCCCCGTATCTGCCCCGTGCCCTCCTTAAAATTAAATCAGAACAAATGTATCTTTACGTGCGTCTGTTCCTCCTCCCCCTGCTCTGACGACTAGGTATTAAATGTAAAGTTTAGACAGTGCATTTTCCACAGGAGTCTGATCCCTTCTGATTTTACGGCAAACCAGGGAGCTGGGACCACAAAAGCCTCCTTTCACAGACAGGAAGAGTTTTCACCTGGAAAAATAAACTGACAAAGACAACATTTACATATTGCTGATGATATAGTGCCCTTGGAGGAAACCCTATAGGGCCTTTTATTTAATGGTGCATTTTAAGAGATGGAAATGCCTGGATGTATGGTAATACTTAATTTTCCTGTTTCCTGCCCCAGCTCCTGTGAATTTCCCACAGCGAGGTGCCCATGTGACCACCTGGCTGTCTCCTGTCCTGAATCAACATTAGAAAATAGGGACCATCTCTCTGGCTGTAGCTCTTTAAACACTCGCCTTGTTTGCTGCTTTATGCTTCCTCAAAACGCCGTGCAATGATTCGTGTTACTGAATAAAACTCTACAAATCTGGTAACTTTCCTTGTCTAATGTGTGAAAAAATAAAGCGAAGAGAAAACAGACACAGTGGAAATTCTCCATTTAAGACAGATCATCCTGAGCTGACATCAGGGAAGGGAAGCACGGGCTTGCTTATTCTACAAGGGATTAGATAACCCTTGATAACCCCTTGATAACCATTCTAGTCTTATTATTTTTTCCAAACCCAGCCAGTTGTATATGAAATTAACTACTCACGTTCACCAGAATAGGGCGGCTAGAGTCCTGTTTGGCTAGAGTCTGGGACTGGGAATGAAACCAGGGTACCTTAGGAACGGAGGGAGGGACTCATTGTAAATATCCCAGCTAAACGGAAGAAGAGAGCTTTGTCGGCTTCCCCATCCCACCCCTAAATTCTGACTCCTTCGGTGGTCCCAGATAAGAAAGACCACTCCTGTGGCAATGCCATGATCCCTTCTGAGCCAACCTGATCTTTCTAAAACGGTTCTGTAAGATTTCACCCTATAGGATGGGGTACATTGAGCTGGCCCATGAGGCAGACACCAATTCCTGGGACTCTGCAGAGCTTCTGCCAGCCAGAACCCCCTCAGGAGGGCAGAACGGGGCTTTCTGCACTAAGGCCATCAAAACTATCCACATTCTTTGATTAGTCCTTGAATAATAGTAACTGCAGGCCCTCCTTCAGAAAGTGCCCCTAGATTGAGTGAATTTCTGGTGTATCAATAAGAAGCCTTGATTCATTGTTGGAGTGATTCAGAGGTTCGGAGGGGAAAGGATACTCCGAGGGCCCCACTGTTGACCCTACAAAGCCCTGCACTGTTCTTCTCTCTGGCATTCAGGTCAACGTGTTATGTCACTCTGGGAGCTCTCATCTCCACAGTAAGGACCAGCCCAGCCTCCAACACCGCACGCCCCTCCACCAAGCCTCTGGAAGCCTTCAGAGCTCACATCAAAAGCGCAGGTTAAACCTACGATACATCTTTCCAAAGGGGCAACAAAAGTTCTCTTTATCCCTTGATCAGCTAAGCTCACCCGTAGGAAATGTTACACCTTTTTACTAACCTGACACATTGTCTTTTTCTGTATAAACTACAGACATCTTGACAGGCTCACAGCCGTTGACACCTGCCGGGAGTGCTGGGTAGGTCCCTGAGCACTCTCTGCCTCTGCAGGCTAAGGAGCCCACCACCCTCCAAACCCTCAAGCATCCTTTCCTCTTGACACTCACATGGCTGATTTATTGAAATGAGCAGAAATTTCTACATTGGCAGGGGAGTCCCTGACACACATGTGTATAGTAAAACACACTTTCAAATAAAGACCTTGCCTTAAATTAGCAAGCGATAGGATTACTCTGACAGGTTGGCCAAATAAATCATCGGCCAATGGTTGTGACAACCCCTCTGGAAGCATCTTACTGGGGCTGGTCCAAGACTCTCACTGGAAAGTGCGAGGGAGGGGTGGCAGTGACTAGGAAATGTGAACAGCAAGGCTGTGTCTCTGGTGCTCTCTTTCACAGATATTGTTGAAATCAGAACACTTTATTTTAAAGAACCTGTTGAAAACAGACATTTTCTTTTTAATCAGCTGTCAGCCAGTACAAAGTACTTTGCTTTCCTGTGTTCCTTCTTCCTTTCTGAAAAACCTAACCTTGAATACTTTCCAAAGAACAAGGATCTACCCTTGAGGATGATCATCGTTGCCCTTTCTTGTCTAAAAGAAAATTCATTTTATTAACATATACAGTTGTGTATTTTATCGTCAGGTATTCAGTTCAACAGGAGGGTCTTATGAGTTTCAACCAGGCTGAGCATATGAAATTGATTTGGATTCTCCCTTTTCATTGGAAAGCCATTGGAGCATTAATTAATATATTTGAAGGATTTAAATATTTATTAATAGCATAAAACTGTGTTTGTTGTATACTCTCTTTCCTCACCACTGTTTCATTTTCAGTGTGTCCGACTACATCATTTTTTTGAGCTTAAGTGGTAGGTAAAGTTATTTGTCGATGGCAACAGAAAAGAAAAATGGTGTCCTTTACGGTTACCTGGGGGACATTACCTTGTCATCTCTTTAGGTGTCTGTAGTTTCCTCTCTCTGCACTGGTACAGCTTCAAGGTTTACTATCTTGTCACAACAGGGTGCAGAAGGGTACACAGTACATATTTATTGCAGGGATGAACACATACAACCAAAGTGGGCCAGTAGGCGGCCAACCAAAATGACACACGGGTGTATGTGCACACAACCCAAGTGCAATGTAAGGAGGTCAAAATCCAGAGGCTGCTTCCGGCCGAGTGTTGGGGGAATGTCACCCAACCCAAAAAGGAGATGGCTCACTAAACACCAGCTGTTCCAAATCTCAGCGTCTCTGGAGACTAGAACATCCGGGAAGGAGAGAGGACATTAGGGGAAGGTGCAGCCCCCGTTCAGGAGCCGTGATGAGCTTGGTGGATTTCACAGAGAGGAAGAAATGCCCCCACCAGCCCCAGAGATTAGCAGGGTCTATGCGACCCGTGTTTCCAGGCATAAGACACGCTCGAGGGGTTCTGAACATCACGTGGGGCGGCTCTTACTTTGGAGGGCAGAGCACAAGCCCAGTGACACCCAGATGGAGCTGCGCCCAACAGAAATCAGAAAGGTAGAGAAGCTGTGTTTATACATTCTGTATGTGAGCTATTTGTAATATCTTAAAATAAATAACTTTTGGTAGTTTTTAAATTCAGGCATTTAAATTACTGCAATAAATCCATTCGATGATCAAATCAGGGCCCTTTTTCTGGAAAAACTGATTATTTCAGGAAGTTGTCAGCACACAGAAGCTCCTTAAAAACTTCATCCTCCACCATCCTCCGGAACCACACACCCACACAGTTAATCACAAAATAGATGACTAAGTTATAATAACAACTTAAAACACTGTAGCAACACAAGAGGTTTACCAGCATCCACAAGGCGCTTTGTACTTCAGTTGCAGCCGAGTGCCTCTGGGTTCTGTCCCAACACAGCTCAGGGCCTCTGATGGCAGCTCAGGGGCCCCAGACCAGAATTACCCTCTAGAACCATCACCCAGGTTAATTACCAGCAAGTTAGTAATGAAGAGACTCAGGACCGAGTTTAGGTCCTCTGTGCACTGAGTGTAAAGTGCAGGGGTTACTTTGTAATTGTCTCTGGCTGTCATGATCTGTTCCTCAAATTCAACTTTCATCCTCAACTGGACTTCATGCCTCCCTGAGTCACAGGGGCTGCAAAGGGTGCTCTTTCTGTAAAGCACCTGCTTCTGAATGTCCTTCCTCCACTCACCTTCAGTTCCTGAAAATTAATGAGTTAATCATTTACTTTTAATTCATGAATAATTAATGGTAATTATTTAACTATAACGCATTGATGCTTAACTTTGAACACCAAAAAAATCAATTGCTTGTAGGCAAGAATAAAATTTAACAATGATTATGAATATGCAAAATGCACAGGTTACTTTCTTAACACATACTCTATGGCCTCCAGAAAGTACCTTCTCTTCTTTCTGGGTTTTCTCATCTGTGTCCCTGTTAACAAGGAAGAGATGTCTTTGCTGAATAATTTGTGGGCAAGACAGGAGAGTATAGCATGACCCATCCACACCCTGAAGTACAAGTGCTCACACAGGTTTCTGAGTCATCTCTGTCGTATGTTTGTACCTGCGACTCAGAACATCCACTCTGACCCCTCACCATCCCCCAGGAACATGAGCTGAGGGCTGCCTGGAAGCACGCCCTTGGATCATATATGTAAAAAAGACAAAGATCCTATAACACCACTTATATGTGGAATCAAAAAAAAAAAAAAAGATACAAGTGAACTTATTTACAAAACAGAGATAGACCCACAGACATAGAAAACAAAGTCATGGTTACCAAAGGGGTAAGTGGAGGAGAGTGAGGGATAAATCAGGAGTTTGGGATTAACATATACACACTACTGTGTATAAAATAGGTAAACAACAAGGTATAGCACAGGGAATTATACTCAATATTTTTTAATAGCCTATAAGGGAAAAGAATCTGAAAAATAACTGAATCACTGTGCTGAACACCTGAAACTAATAGGACATTGTAAATCAACTATACTTCAATAAATTTTTCTTTCCTTATGATGAGAACACAGGATTTACGCTCTGAACAGCTACCAACATGTTTTTAAGAGCTTGGCCCATGCATATATATTAAAGCAAGGCTCTTCTTTCAAGTGTCATCCATGCTTTGCATGCAACAAAGACTCAAAAACCAGGCTCTTGGTACCTGGTGAAAGACATGGTTGGGAAGTGCTATAGCCCCCAGGACTGAACAGCTGGGAGCATGAAGAACTCTACCCATGTGTCACTTTTCAGAGAGAAAGCCAGTGGGCGTAGCTCCTAGAGGACTTTCTCATTTTAATATATTTCCATTCATAAGATTCCTTCAGAGACTAATATTTTTATGGATCAACTTCCACGCCAAATTTTTACTCAGGAGTATAGTTTGCATCAAATAGACTGCACGAAAAAGAGCAGGCTTCTTAAAATCCTTTCTTCCTACAGGGGCCAGGGGGCAGAGCTGCCCTCCTACTGGGGTCAAGCATTTAAGCTCAGGCCAATCCTCCTCTCGCTCAGCTCAGCGGTAGGCAGTGTAGTCGCCGTCTCCTCCAGGCAGCAGGAAGCCTGTGGGAGCTGCGGGCTGTGGGGACCTCGGGCTCAGAGCGGCAGGTCAAAGATGGATGGATCCTCCAACCCACCTCCGCCACCCTTCCAAACAGAGCGTGTGAGGCCTATGAAGGCCACGGAGCCTATGTGCCATAAGAATGTGTCCACACAGCCTGGAGGAGGGGATGCCATCAGTCAAAGTGCTTATTCATGAGGCACCTTGAGAAAGGAGGTGAGTTACTTCTAACAATAGGCAAAAGAAACTGACGGGAGAAAGTAGAAGAGAGGAAAGAGGGGAAGAAACGGTTTGGCTTCACAAACCTCTGCACAACTCAGAAGCCTGGTTCTGGCCCATCCCTCTAGACCCACCACTAGCAGTGGGTTTTGTTTCATAACTTGCTTTTTATCCCCTTCGTGAAACAGGATTCAGAAGCAGGGCGGACCAGCCTGGCCTCAGCGACAGGAGACTTTGGATGCATCTGTAAATCCTGGAGGCCACCAGACATCAATTACTGGGCTTGCGGCTCTGCAGGGAGACATAGGGTGTAGCTGAGGACAGGGCCTCCTAGCTGAGATGACCCGCAGCCACTCTGGGACATCCAGGTCTGTGCAGGCACCACAAAGCCCATGGGTGAGTGAGGTACATTTCAACAGATTTGCAGGTGGTGAGAACCTGCCTTCTCATGGGAACTCAAAGGCCACACCTCCCCTTTCTGACCTCTTGTGGGGTACCTCAGGGCCTGAACCATCCGTCCTGCAGGCCAACATCCCTGTGACCCTCCTACAATCCCCCTAGGGATCTGACTGTGTCCCTTTCCCCCAAATTCACGTGTTGAAGCCCTAATCCCCAGTGTGACAGTATCAGGAAGTGGGGACTTTGGGAAGTGATTATGTTTAGATGAGGTCATGAGGGTGGGGCCCCATGATGGCATTAGTGCCCTTATGAGAAGAGGAAGAGAGACCAGGGCCTCTCCTTCTCTCAGCTGTGTGAGAACACAGCCAGAGGTGACTGTCTATAAGCCCAGAGTAAGGTTTTCCCCAGACACCAGAATCAGCTGGCACCTTTACCTTGGACTCCTCAGCTTTCAGAACTGTGTGAAATGAAGGTCTCTTCTGTGGCATTTTGCAGTAGTAACTTAAGCTTTTACAATTTCTGGTGATTTATCATGCTAATGTAGCACTAAAAGCAAGTGGATAAAGGTTTTTCACTTTGTAACTTGAAGACAAACTGCCCAGCCTTGGGGTTTGGGAGGCCTTGATGAGCTGTGCAAACCTGATTCCCTCCCTAGGAGAGGCCTTCTTTCCTGGGCATGAGGAACCTCAGCAGATCCTGAATTGTTCTGATAAAGCCCAGAGGGTTTAATTTCATCTTTAATCCCTGCCAGAAGTATTTTGTTTCATTTTGATTTAAGGGATAAAAATGGTTTAAAAACTCATTTTAATCTCACAGTTTAGCTGGGATAAGAATGTACTTGGAAACACAAAGGGCAATTTCACTTCAAATAAACCACCGTACCTGGCTCACCAGATCCTGCTAGAGCTCTAGTGGGTAAATGGGGCCACTTTTTCCTCCAGGGAGTCCATCCATCCCCAGTATCAACACGGAGGAGATGTCCCACCTCCAACCACATCCAGAGACATCAAGTTCAGGTGGAGATGCACACACATGGTATAGATTCTGCTGGGAAACCTTCTGCTCCTGCAAATCTCACTGAAGTCACAGCCCCAGGAGAGCAGACCTCACAGGCCAGTTCTGCATGGGGAGTGATGGGTTAAAAGTTGGATTGGAGATAGTTCTACCTGCTCTCTGGAGAGATGTTTCTCAAAGTGAGGTCACATAGAGCACTGCTCCCTTCCCAACCGTAGCCCAGAGCTCAGGTGCCCAAATCAGATACTGAAGCCCTGTATGCAATGCACAGAAACAGATGAGAAAGCAAAACAAGAAACGTGTCCCCCAGAACTTCCCTGGTGGCGCAGTCATTAGGAATCCACCTGCCAAGGCAGGGGACACGAGTTTGAGCCCAGGTCTTGGAAGATCCCACATGCCGCAGAGCAACTAAGCCCATGCACCACAACTACTGAGCCTGTGCTCTAGAGCCCGTGCTCCACGACAAGAGAAGCCACCACAATAAGTCTATGCACCGCAGTGAAGTGTAGTCCCCACTCACCATAACTAGAGAAAGGCTGCACGCAGCAACGAAGACCCAACACAGCCAAAACTAAATAAATACATTTATGTATTTATTATTATTTTTTAAAGTGTGCCCCCATTCTGAAACTGCTCAGAACTAAAAATGATTTTTGTTTCAAGCGTATGTTGTCTGTGTTGGAATTAAATACAAGTTCATATTTAGCGCTATATTATAGAACTAATTATTTCAAGTTTAGTATAGAGATTATGTAGAATTTTGTCACTAAACTAGTTGGAAAACCACTTGAAAGGGTGCAGTGACAACAGGCCCATTAAACAGGAAATTCTTGGAGCCTTCAAAGTGGAGGAGATAAGAACAGAGACCAAGGAGGACTGATGAAGTTAGTGCAGGAAATACTGCCCAGAAAGAGTGGGCAGGGTCTATCAATCCAGAGGATGTGGAGGATGAAGGACAGAGCCGGAAATTATTAACAGGTGGGCAGCTGGTTTTTGGGGGCTAGATGATGTTAAAAATTAGAAAAGTTGTCCTTTTCTAACTGACAGTGCATTTCACAGTACTTTAAGCTTTTATTTTAATTTCTTCTGATGAGACAGATTCCTATCCTGTGCTTTTATCGCATGGTTTCCTAAAACCATGATGGTCATGAAACTAACATCAACCTTTATATAATAACATTTTGGAATTTTAACTTTGAACACGTTTTCTTTTTTGAGGCTTCAAATAATGCCTTGTGTGTACATGGATCTTATTCCACTTTTATGCATGGGAAAGTGAGGAGTAAGGAAAGAAAATTATATACCCTGATTCATGCAAAGAATATGTGCTAAAATTTGTCTGGGAGCCACAGTTCCTAGCTCCCAATGAAATAAATGCACTTTTCACAACATATTCATGAGTGTGGGTGTGGGGTCTCAAATCCAGAGAGCCTGGCCAGGGAATTCTACCCTTAGCAGTGTATTGCTAATGAAATGGATACAGCTCTTCTAAAGAAGTGTTCAGTAACAGAAAATCTTGAGCTACTTCCCCCTGATTTTCTCTCATGAGTTTTTTTTTTTGTTTGTTTTGTTTTGTTTTTTACTTTTCCTACATTTGATCCACTTCAGTCTTAACACATTTTTCTAAAAATTACAGAGTTGTAATTAAGTGGTCTCATTCTTGACATTTTTGGGGAAATCTTGAAGTAGCATATTAATTCCTAAAAAGAGGCATGCAAGAAACTCTGCAAACCCTCCGTATTTGGGTATGGCCCCAATCAACTTGGTTCTTGGAACATGCACGTAAATATACCGATTAGCAGTTTACTAAATATGTGTGCTATTGGAAGATCAAAACACACACCTGATTATTAAAAATCTTCCTAAACACCTTCCTGCCCACAATTCAAATATTATGCAAACCAGTGATTAAAGCTAAGGACAGTTTCCAGTAAATAACTCCCATCACAAACCGCCTTCCAACTGCTAAATTATTAGTGCTCTCGGCCGCTGTTAGACCCGGCGATTCACTGGACAATGAGAAAAATTATCTCAGATTCCAGCACCAAGATCTCCCCCCTCGCTCTTCCCAATTAACACTAACAGCTCGCTGGCCACAGGCAATTCTCAGAGTGCTTGGCCTGACTTAATTTTACTTTTAGCTCTCAGTGCCAGGAATACCTAGAAAATTATCTACTAATTATCTAGCATTATCTATGTCAGTTCATGTTTAAAAGTAGCTCGTCTAATTACAAGCCCCTTTGCTATTTGCCCTTAAAGAGTGGGTTTAACTGAGAATTTCTCCAAAAGGGTTTGCACTAAATGCTGGTAATTATGTGCTTCCATTCTTTGGAGGGTGTTCTCTCAGGAATCAACAACAAACAGAGTGACTCAAATGATGCTGTCATGGCGGCGAAGCTGTAAGCAGTAATTACAACTTGGCATTTCCAGTGATTCCTTCTCCTGGACAGTTAGTAAACTATGTGCTCACCCAGCCCTAGCATTCTCCAGAGAACTGTGAACTCTCTCACTGCTTCCAGAAACTCATGGAATCTTCTACTTTGCTGTCATAGTAAAAAAACAGTTCTCTCCCAGCAGGGGTTTCTTGAACATATTTACAGTCAAAGAAATAAAATTTGATTTTATGGCAGGTTGGCATCTAATCCTACTCAGTGTCTTATTGAGAACATGGAGAATGGTTCAAATGTCAGTGATGTGGTTATATTATGACTGAATGGATGCACCATGTTATCCATTTAATACGAACAAGTAAAAAGAGTTCCTCATCACCCCTGACATGCTAGAAAATTCTGACAGGGCAGCTAATCTAAGAAAGTATTTTAAATTACTAGGAAATTGATACTATGATTATTATTTTTTTAATTAAAATGATTTAAAACCCAGAGAAAAGTTAGAAGTGTGCTTCAAATACCTTTTTTTTTCCCTTGAAACATTTGAAAGTAACTTACTAACCCCATGTTCCATCACATGTGACTACTTACTTATGTATTTTCTATCAAGAAGGGACCCTTTCCTACGCAAAGGAAATGCAGCCATCAAAATCAGGAGATCAACCCTGACAGGCCACTACCTTCTGACCCTCAGATCTTAATTTAAATTTCACTAATTGTCCCGATGTCTTTTTTAACATAAGGATGAGTGCATTTCAGAAAGCCGTGCTGCATTTGGCTATTATGTGTCAGTCTTTCCACGACTTTAATGAGCTCAACACTTGTTAGGATTTTAGGCCATTTGTTTTGTAGAATGTTTCCCAGCTTGGGTTTGTTCAAAGTATTTGAAATCATATAAATATGCCCTTCTTCATTAAATACTCTAAGTATTTATTAACACCACTATGCACTCATGGTTTCCTTTGTTGTACGATGTTTTAATATCCTATAGCCATTAATTATTTTGATGCTAAAATTAGGCTGGTGACCCCTGTGGCCTTTGGCCCATCTGCTCTTCATTCTTTGAACACTTCCCTGCTTTTTCCTACAGATGTTCTAGGCTCATCTTATCTATTCTCTGTTCCAACCTCAGAACCAGTCATTTCTCCAAGTCTCCTCTTAGTGGAAAATGACATTTAGAAGGTGAGGTCTAGACTTTCAGTCTGTTCCACTGCTGTTTGGGTATTGCTACTCCCAGCTTATCTCAGTGCACAAAACCAGAAGTGTATATGGAACATGCACACCTGTGCACACACACAAATGCATTCACACCTCTATCTGTGTCTACATCTGTATTTCTTGGAATCCACGGCATCACCAATTCCAGTAGAAGGTAAAGGCACATCCTGGTTCTCTCCCTCCCCCTATTTTAACTGCCTCATCGGAGAGTGAGAAGACCGGCTGCCATGTTCCTTAGTGCATCTATGTGTATGAAAACAAGCTCCGAGCTCTGTCGACCCCATCACTCTCCCATGAAGATGCTCTTTTCTCCTGCTTGGTTTCTGACACCCCATACAGGGCTACATCTTGGTATCGACACCTTCCACACCTCTCTTAGGAGGAGACAAGTTGGGTCAGCTGCACCTTGCAGGGACATGCACAGCCTTCCACCTGCTCTGCCCACATCATGATGGCTCTGAGCAGAACTGCTGGGAAGGGGAGAAAAGGGCAGAGAGAGGTAGGAAGAGAAATAAGAAGAGGAAGCACACCCACCATCAGGTTTAAAGTTGGATTTCTGGGTGATGGGGTAGGGGCCCTGTTCAGGTGTAAATAATGCTATTGAGTATGGCTAGTCCACAGGATGGCCCTTCTGCATCATTACCTCACCTGAAAGCTATGATATTTTGTTTATTTTAAGACTTTATTTATTAAAGCAGTTTTAGGTTCACAGAAAAAACAAGAGGAGGATACAGAGGTTTCCTGTATATCCCACACATGCCTCCCCCGTTTTCAAATCCCCCACCAGATGGTGCATTTGTTACAACTGATGAAACCCCAGTGACACATAATTACCCAGAGTCCAGAGTTTACATTAAGGTTCACTTCTGAAGACTTTAAGAGTGAATGTTCTGTATTCTGAGTTTGGACAATGCATAATGACATATATCCATCAAGAGATTATCACACAGAGTATTGTCACTGCCTAAAAATCCTTCATACTCTGCCTATTCATCTTTCTTCCCCAACTCTGATTATTAATTGATGGCACTTAAGTGTACAAGAAATTATTACCATGAGTAGTCATTGTAGTAGAGCTGCTGGTGGTGAAGTAGGTCCTAGGACTTTAGAAGACCTCCCTTCCCCCAGGATGGGAAAAGGGTTGCAGTCCCTCAGTACAGGAGATGTTGCTGCCCAAGTCAGAGTTTCACAGCACTTACAGTGAGAGCCTTTTCATGGAACTGGATGTGTAGAATTGGACTTTCCTGTTCCACCTGTATCAACAGGTGACCCTTGTGGCTACAATTCCTAGCACAGCTGCTGCTGTATTTGCCCACCTGTCCTGTCCTCAAACCTCAGGACTCAGAGGCATGGGCATCTGGACCTCTAGGAGCACCTCCAATATAGCACATTTTCACAGCACTCTTGACGTCCACATCCTGCTCCCCTACCCAGTACCTGAATCTCAGGTGCCACGGACCATAAACTGTTCAAATCAAAATCCTGGGGTTCATCCATCCTTGGGGCTTTCTCTTACTCACGCCTCAGTTTAATTCCATCAGCAAGTCCTGTTTTTTTTTTTTTTTTCATAATATTTTCTTATTCTTTCTCCTTCTCTCCATCTCCACTAATTCCACTATATGCAAGGCCACCATATTCTCGCCCAGCAGTCTGCAGTAACTTCCCCAGCCGTGTTCTAGCTTCCACTCCCACCTGCCTACAACTCATCCTACCTGCAGCAGTCAAAGTGCCTGTGGACAATTTAAATCCAGTCATACAGCTCACCTCATAAAACACCCCAGGGCTTCCTAACACACATATAACAAAATAAAAACTTCAGAGGCTAGAGTGTTGATTATCCAGTATACCTTCTTATCAGGACATTTTTTGACAGGAATCAGAAATATGTACAACTTAGTAAAAAATATATATATATATCAAAACCAACAAAAAACCGTAATTCCCAACTTCTCTTGCAAATAGGAGTAGCCAGCCTCATGAAAGAGTGCTAGCTAATAATATGGAATTCTGTTAGAGAGTTTTGGAATAATTTTTACTTTCCTGATATTGGTTTCACCCCATTTTGGTTTCCCTCTTTTTTTCTTCTTTTTTTTTCCTGTCCAGAATATAATGGTGTTGGTTGGAGCTATAGTAACCCTATTGGAACCATGAAGTAAAGACTATGAGAATCCCAGAGACCACATCCCAGAAACTTTGGATCATTAAAGTAACACCAAGAACTACCTACCTCCACCTCCAGACTTCCTATTACCTGAGAAAAGTAACCTGCATATATTCAAATCACTGCAGTCAAGTCTCTGAGTGCAATCATTATTCTGCCCTATGAGGACCTCTATCTTCTGGTCCCCACAAAACTCTCCAGCCTGACTTCCTACACTCTCTGGTTGCTCACTTCATTCTTTCTCATTTTTGTGTCAGGACCTCCCCTAAGTCAACACCCCCAACTCATACACACACACTCATCCTCATGCCATTATCCATTTGTATTTTCTCTATGGCACTGCTCACTTGAATTTTTTAATGTTTGTCATTTTATTACCTGATGTCTAATGCTGAAATGTAAACTGTATGGGGAAAGGAAGCTTGGGTGAGTTGCTCTCACTGAACACCTGGTGCCCAGAACAATATGGGGAGGTAGAAAACACTACCAGAATCAATTGGATAAATGGGTCTAACTCTCAGGTGCAGTTTATTTAGCAATCACATTCATGAACATGGCATACAATACAAGTATATTGAAGAGTTCTTTTGGAATTTTACAAAAAGATAATGCTTATGTGGCTATTCAGTACTTGGGTTCTCATGGCTGGTATCTTCTCTTCCTGCAGTCACATCTACAGGGGAAGGAAAATCATAAACCCAAGATTGCTTGAGAGGATGAAATGAACAAGCTCAGTTTGTTTTGTTTCTTTGGTTTTTGTTTGTTTGCTATTGTTTTTTTTTTCCTTATTTGCTGTTTGTTTTTTGTTTATCACTGATACTTTTGGGGGGAATTTCTGAAAGGGGAAGGAGTAAGCCATTAAATTTTCTGCTATATTTGAAAAAAACTATTTCATCTATATTATATCTCTAGTCACATATTTTCTAAATTCAATATTTAGCTTACTTTTATGATTTTTTTATTAGTACTATTATTATATAAATATTTAAAATAATTGTTTACATTTTAATCATTGATGTTCCCTTCTTTCAAAGTTGTTTATGGTCTTTAAATTTATTATGCATTTTTGTTTACTTTTTTGTTTACTTTTACCATTTGCTTTTGTTTTTTTCCTCTGGGTTTTCAAGTGGATGCTTAGATTTTTATTATATTTTTTTCTCAAAAATTTATTTAAAGTTTAAAATGTATCTCCAATTTGCATCTTAAATGTATTCTTAGAACCTTACATGTCCAAAATTAATTGCCATTTTGCTACAAAGTTTTCATAATTTTAATTCCAAGGTTACTTAATAATTGGTTTAGTGACTTACAAATATATGCAAACATTTTTTTTTTTTCTGACTTTGAGATGAGGGAACAAGTATGAGTTTTATTATTTAGAATGCATTGTTTATTTTTTTGTCTAATTCATGGTTTACTTTAAAAATATACCAAGGTGGGCTTCCCTGGTGGCGCAGTGGTTGACAGTCCACCTGCCGATGCAGGGGACACGGGTTCGCGCCCCAGTCCGGGAAGATCCCACATGCCACGGAGCGCCTAGGTCCGTGAGCCATGGCCGCTGAGCCTGCGCATCCAGAGCCTATGCTCTGCAACAGGAGAGGCCACAACAGTGAGAGGCCTGTGTACTGCAAAAATATATATATATAAAAATATAAATATAAATATAAATATAAATATATATATATATATATATATACCAAGGTGGATGTTCTTTATTTATTGAATATAAATTTCTATGTACTTTTAGATAGAGCTTATTGACCTTGTTGTTAATATCTTCTATATGTTTCTTATTTTTATCCTCTTGATAATATTAGTTAATAAAAGTTAACAAAAAAGTTAATTAAAGTATTAGTTAAAATCTATTTTTTAGCCATCTCTATCAGCCTGTCTGTTCAATTTTAAATTTCAAAGTTATACTTTTGTTTAAGTATATGTTGAAGGCTTTTATATCTTCTGATCAACTGTTCTTTAACAGTATACAAAATCAGTTTTGGTACCCTGTGATTTATTTCTTTAAGCTGAGTGATGAAGAGAAATAATAAAGCAGCTGAACTAGATAATAACAAAGATCAGAAGAAGACACAAATCAATGTGTCTACTCATTTTTAAATTGCTTTCTATCACAGTGAGGAAAGGTTATTCCAGAACTAAAAGAAACAAATATAAAAAATAAAAAAAAAAGTAGGACTTGAGACTCAATACTTTTCAGAATGTGAGACTTTGCACACACATACACACATACACACAATCAAAACAGCCATGGAGAAGAAGAAAATTCAGCAATCATCTAAAATTTAAATATATGATTATTCATACAAAAGCAGATATAAGAAATATCATGAAGCAGAAATTCAAAATTTCATAATGATATTGAACAAAAGAAAAGGAAAATGGAAAGTTGAAACTTATTTGTCTTAGAAAGAAGTTGGAGGAAAAGAGAAATGTGTATTGTAAATTAAGACTAAATTACAAAGTGCTTGTGATAGTACATGTATAACTAGAAATGCTGTATTAGAAATAGAATATAAATAAAAGAGCTAAAGAAAATTAAACAGAATTTAAAATGTTACCTAAAGAATCAGAAATATGTGTGGAACATATGCAAAGAAGATCCAACAGAGGTATAGTTGGAGTAATTGCTGCCATCCTCCAAGAGGGAAAGCAAATCATTGGAATGCAATTAATATTTAAAACAGTAACACACACACTTTCTTAGAATAAAAGAAAACTTAAATGCACATATTAAGGTACCCATCATAGACCTCAAAAATTTTACCCAGAAAGATTAATTATAAAACATACTCTAATAAGGCTGGTAAACTTTAAAAGGTATGCAGAAAAATATGTGAACCTCTAAATATAAAATCTAAGTTACTTGTGAGGAAAGAAAATTAAGCTGTTCTCAGACTCTTGACAGAAAATATGAAAACAAGAGAAGACGGGAACATGGGTAGGGGACCATATTTCAAGAAAAAAAAAAAATCCACCCAGAAGAATATTGTGCTGGCGTAGAAAAGAATAAGAAAGTCCCTATGATTGGGTAATGTTCAGAATATAGTTTTAGGTCACAATAGCAAATCACAGAATGGCATATTTATTATGCTACATTTTGCATAAGAAAGAAGGTAAAAAAAAAACAATGAACACATTTGCTTATTTTTGCAGAAGGAATCAGTGGAAAGAGCAACAAAAAATAAACAGAAATAATTATAGAGATAGAAATGTAACCTCTGTAAGTGTAACTTTTAATATAGTTTTGACATTTGACTCATGTCAATGTTTCACATGTTAACAGATGAAGTTAAATTAAAAAAAAGATGTTAGTCTGTAAATTTCACACAAAAAATAAATGAACTTAATTGTATAGTAGATGAGTAATGTAACCATAAAAATAAGAAATAATTCAAGTTATATCTAACATAGCTCTCATATCCTAACATATATCTACAATAGGATATACTTTAAGAAACAAAGAGATTGCAAATTAATATTAAACTTCGCTCAGTAAGTAGTTTCTATTTTTAATGATGATAATGATATTGTAATTTTGACACTATTCTCTACAGATTGTAATCCATTCAAGTGAGTAAATATGTTAAAGACATTATGTACCAAGTCTTTCATTGTAAAAGAAAATAGATAAAAATGGGAAATCAGAAAAGTTAGCAAAAATACCCTCTAATGTTAAAATTTTTGGAAATATGATTCATGATTTACTCTAAAAGCCTGTATTTTGCCTAGTTGTGTCTGCTGAAGCAGCCTAGAAGTAATGACACCTGTAGCAGTAAGCACCTCTGGTTCCCAGAAGCTGAGTTTAAATACCATTCACCACTAAGAAGAACCAGTGTTCCTTAGACAAGGGCTACTTTTGAATGTGTAGCAGGGTAAGTTCAATGTACTCAAAGATAAATGGGGTCATGTCAAAAGGATACAAGGGCTTGATTGAGGGGCTCACAGTGGGAAATTTTGGGTGTCAACAAAAATGATAACTGTAATTCAGTATAACATGTTGAACAAATAAAAATCTATTAATCTCAAAAATATAAAAAGGGGTCAAAACTCATTACCCACCATTACAGGTGACTATTACATCAACTCTACACTCTGAAGAATAAAAATTAAATGGAAGGAGTTAATTCCTTCCTAAAAAATTCTTTCCTCAAAAATTGGAAATGTAGATGAGGTAAAGCTGTTCTTTACATAGTAATCTCAACTAATACATATAGAAGCAATAAATCATTTTGCAAGCCCCAGTAAAATTGTTGATTCAGGCAGCCATCAACAATGGATGCTAAATACCCCAGATGAATGGTTGTCACCACCTTAACCAAGTGATTAAATTTAGCATCACTAATAACACAGCTACCTGACAGGAGGCACCTCCTGATGTGCTGAAATGTCAAGAGTGTAATATGACACACGAGGTGTTCTTGCTAAAAATAATGGCTGTGAATGTAGACCCAACCTTCAGCTTACAGGGACTTGGAGAGCCAGAGAAACAAGTATCATTTAAGTAAGTGATACCAGCAGAAAACATCAGACAAATTCAGAATGTGAGACATGAAAACATCACCGCCTCTTCTTTTTAAAAAGGCAAGAAAGGCTTTCAGAAGGAAGGAGTTATTTTGAGTTTAAAAGACAAAAGAGGCACACCGGTGTAATCAATGCACAGATTTTGAATCTGAGTTTGACAAAACCGTTTCTAAAATATTTTGAAAAAAATAGGGAAGATATTCACGTGATCTGGGATAAACTGATATTAGAGATTCATTTTTAATTTTATCTGATATAATAGCGGGATTTTTGCTATGTTAACGGGTGTGTGTGGTTTAGCAAAATATTATCTGTCATCTACCATTCTACTTATCTTTCTAGATAAAGACATAAACTAAGAGATAGAGACAGAGACAGAAAAATAAAAAGGTAAATATTAAAAATGTGACAAAAAGTTAATTGTTGAATCTAGGTGATTATTTCATTAGTTTTCTGCTTTTTCTGTAATTTTTAAAGTTTTTTTAATAAAAAGAAAAATTACATATAGAGACTATTTTCAGTTAAGAATTGAATTTGAGGTCTAATTAAATACAGTTTTAAAAGATTCAGTATTACTTGAATCTTCTTTCTGGTCTTATCTAAAAAGTAAGATTATTCAAATATGAAATGTAATTATATTAAAAGTTATCACTTCTATTTCCTGAGTTAAAGGAAACTATCCTTTGTTAAAAATTTGATTATATCACAAAATTATTTCATGTCAATAAATAAATTTCTGTGAGTACATCATAAAAATGTCATCACAACAAGCAATAATTTAATAGTTCCCACTGCACTAAAGCACCTGGTCCTCTTTGGCCCAGCTATTTATTCATCAAAATACTTTCTACCTTTTTACAATCCTGATACGGTTCCTTCTAAAAGAGTCAGCTCCAAGTGTTTGCTGAATTGCACTAGATTTCTAGAATAAAAACAATTCTTTCTGTGTGTGTGTGTGTGTGTGTGTGTGTGTTGTTGTGCAGGCACATATGTTTGTGTCATACTTCTGACACTGAGTGAATATATTTTCAGCTCCATGGCAATGAATGCCACAGTTGCTAGCAAGTTGGCCTCCCCACAGTATGGAGGCCTGTGTCTCCTTTTCCCATTCCTTGAGGTCTCTAGTTATGGCCATGTAGTCAGAAACATTTACATTTTGTAGGTGAAGGCAGCTGAGGTTCAGTGGCATAATGGAAGTGACATTAATATCATTAAATGTCATAACTCTTGACAACCGGATGCAAATGAGCACCTTACTAGCAAGCAAGCAAAAAAAAAAAAAAAAAAAAAAAAAAAATGAAGAAGTCCCTGAATATGTCTTTTCTTTAAAATAAAGTTCGTTGTTCAGTATTTGAAAAACTCTCCAGCCAAGATGGAAGCTGGGAATCTAATTTTGGTGACCTCAGACTGGTCCTCCAGGCACAAATTAGTCCTCTACTCCAGCTGTAATCATTTCAGTGTATGATGGAGAGCAGTTGTGATATTTAAAACTATGCAAATGCTCCTCTTCTTCATGCCTTTCCATTTAGATTTTTCCTTAATCTTTTATTTTTTCCTTCAATGCCGATGTGATTGACAGGCAGAGGGACACTACACACTGCCAGGCCTCAGCGCCCTCTCTTCCTTTGCTCAGAAACATAACAAAGGTGCTTTCAGACCTAAATGAGGCAAGTCCTAGCATCCCTTCCCTGTTGTCACAACAGATTTAGCAGACCCCTCTGATGTGGTTCCCAGCTTTCTCATCTCCCTTGCCTTGTCAGGGGGTTGCCATCATTTAGAAAGGTACACGGTATTTTGAAAGGATTAGAGGATAAAACACAACTCAATCCTTCATAAAAGAGAGGCAGAGAGCGCGGAGAGGGAGAGAAATGTCAGATGCTGCAGAGCAATTGGACAAGAACGACGCGTGCAAAGGGAACCAGCAAAAGGAGCGCACTTCTGTTCTCTGAGGCAAAGGATGCAGAGATGGCATTTGACATCCCACAGAAGAGGCGTCTGGAATCAGGGACCTGGAAGTGGGTTATGACAATGTTGAAAGGAGACGGAATAAAGCAGAATCAAGAAATCGACGGACACTCTCATCCCGTCCTGTGTTGTTTCCAACACAGGAGAAACACAGGTAAAATCCGTCACTTGAGCCAGCTTTGTAATGAAAGCATGAAAAATCAAGTGGCCCCTGCGGGGCAAAGCCGAGCGAGCTCCTCCTGGAGGCTGGCACAGGCAAAACTCAGCTCTCTCTCTTCTGGATCCACAGGACCGTGGAAGCCAGAGTTTTGGGTGCCCGAGGGATCCGTTCAGCCTAGCCCTTCGTTTTAAAGGTGAGCAATCAGCATCTCTGAGAGGCTGGGTACCAGCGCACAGACAGTTAATGTGCAAGGCCAGCTCCTGGTTAGGACTCCTTCCCCACCTCATTCCCAGGCATCTTGTCCTGCTCCAGACTCAGCCCTTCTGAGGATGCACAGAGCACAGCCTCACTCCTGCCCTTGCTTTCATTCCTTCTCTCATCCCACCAGCATTATAACAGAGAAACACGTTCTTTCTTCTCAGGGTAATTATTAACAAAGCAAGTCATGCATAAAAATTCATGGATCTTATAATACAAACAGTTACAAACCTATTAGTAGATTTCAAAGCAGTCAGGCACTGAAGACCTATACAATTGATGTTTCCTCAAACAGTACTTATTTGGATACATTTGTATGTATTTTTAGCATTTAAAAAAACACAGTTTCAGGAAGGAAAGACAAAAAGGGGAATGCCCTGATTAAATACGGGAAACTATCAATAGCGAATGTGTTATTATAGGTGTTAGTGAGGCAGTGCTTACTCCAAACCAAAGGAAAACTAATATTGACCAAATTAGTTCATGAATTTAAAGAACTTCAAATTGATCTAAACTTGATGCACTTAGCATTCAAATTGCAGTGTTCAGGCACTCTGTTGTGTAAATGAAAATGTTATTTAACTTGCTGTTCTAGACTCATAAGCTAGTGAGCACGTCTTATTTTACTGAGAAGACTGCATGAGAGGAGAGAATTCAAGGGGAAGCTAAACTGTTTCAATTTCAAAAGCCACTTCTAGGCGCTGGCTTGGTGTTGGACACATCAGTATGAATTTATGTTTAGGTGAATATATGTGTACAGATGGACAGATGCGGAGACAATTACAGATGTGTGTGTGTGTGCATGTGTGTGAGACAGGATACACTGAGAAGGTGTGGAATCACTGACAGCCCAGTAGCAGCAAGCACATTAGCTCCCAGACTGCTTTCTAAATACCAAAATCTCCAAGAGAAAAAAATCAAGGCTCCTTGTAAAGAAACAACTGATTTTAGGGCCGGGCAAGAAAAATACAAGCTGAACCTGGAGCAAATAAGTGCTCAAAACAGGTGGCATGTCTGAAAGACTCAAGAACTAACCTAAAAGTTCTTCCAGCGTCGAAAGCTGGATTCAGTTGAACCACTGTATTGCATTATAACCCCAAGATTAAAAGTCATATCCAGGAAGCCATGCCGATATACATAAATGACTAAAATAATAAATAAGTGGAGTAGAAGAGAAAAATATTCCTTACAGAAAAATTCCAATTAATAGAGAAGGAATGAGGGAAATAAAAATTCACCACTGGCACACCACAGTAATAATTGCTACAGGCAAGATTCATCGATGAAGGCTAAAATTCATGGGATATACTTTAAGGAAAAAGGACATTTGCATGTTTTCAAATTATCTCCTCCACCATATTTATTAATGACTGTGGTTTGAACAAATATCCACAAATTATATGATACTTCTTCTTCCTGGCAGAAGAGGTTGATTCTTCTCCTCTTGGGTGTAGGCTGAACCTAGTGACTGACTTGCATACGCTATGAGTATGGAAAGGAAAAAATAGTAAATTTTCAGTGGAAAAATCTGGAAGACTCCACCCTAACCAAATGATCAAGGTTATATGCTGCAAGGAGAAGGCCACACCACCTCTGATATTCTTCCCCCAAATCCATATTATCATGCTGGTCATGAGACAATATCAATGTATTTATTTGCTACTATTGCTGTAATAAGGAACATCTATTAAACCACTTGCACAACAGAAATTTATTTCTCCCAGTTCTGGAGGCTGGATGTCCAAGACCAAAATGTTGGCAGGGTAGGTTTCTCCTGAGGCCTCTCTCCTCAGTACGTAGATGACCCATCTTCTCGCTGTGTCCTCACAAGGTCATCCCTGTGTGTCTGTCTGTGTCCTAATCTCCTCTTCTTATAAGGACACCTGCCATATGGGATTAGGGCTCTCTCTAATGAGCTCATTTTATCTTAATCACCTCTTCTAAGGCCCTCCCTCCAAATATAGTCACATTCTCTGCAGTGAGAGATAGGATTTCAACATATGAATTTGAGGGCACACAATTCTCCCCATAATAATGAGATAAACACAAATGGAGAAACATTCTGCAGAATACCACACCAGTACCCTTCCCAAGTGTCCAGATCATGAAATGGACAGATTGAAGAGACATGAGGACTAAATGTAACATGGGATCTGGGTTGATGCTGGAACCAAAAAACAGTATCAGTTGGAAAACCTGGGAAAATCTATATAAACTCTACAGTTCAGTTAATAGTATTAAATGAAGTTTAGTTACTTTGTGTTTACTAACTGTACCCCTGTCATCAAGATATTAATATTGGGGAAGCTGAGTGAAAGGTACAGGGAGCTATTTGTACTACCTTTGTAATTCTTCTGAAAATCTAAAATTATTTTAAAATAAAAAGCTAAAAATAAAAGTTAACTCTATCTTAAAAATCACCTAACTTTACTTGAGAGTCAAAAAGATTAAAACAAAACCTAAGAGAAATTCAGTTGATAGTTTACATTTTCTTTTTAAATGTTTTCTATATAAAAAATCTGTCTCTTTAATGACTTTTAAGTCCTCCTAAATTTTTGATTTCTCAGTTTGATTTCTCATTCTCTTAATTCTCCTGGCCTTTCATTCCTTCATGCATTCAGGCTGCAGTCTTCAAGCATTTATTCAAGCATGTATTAAGTACATGCTATACACTTTGCATAAAAAGTGATTAGAACATGCTCTAATCATTGAGGTACACGTGAATGGGTGTACCATCTGGGGCACACATGGATGGTGAGGGTGGCAATCTGAAAACGCCTCATTACTGTAATGCAATTAGAGATGTAGAGAACAGGAGGTGTCCAGGCAAAGAGGAGGAAATGCCTTACTCGGCCTGGAGAAAAGGGGTAAGAGTTCCCAACAAAAGCAGCATAAAAATAAGGTCATACAGAGTACAAGGAAGTGGGTGAAATGATTCAGTGGGGAAAGAGAATTGTGCATGTAAAAAACAGGCAGTATTACATATATACAATGGAATTACTCAGCCATAAAAAGAAACGAAATTGAGTTATTTGCAGTGAGGTGGATGGACCTAGAGAGTGTCATACAGAGTGAAGTAAGTGAGAAAGAGAAAAATAAATATTGTATGCTAACACATATATATAGAATTAAAAAATAAAAAAGGTTCTGAAGAGCCTAGGGGCAGGGCAGGAATAAAGACACAGATGTAGAGAATGGACTTGAGGACACGGGGAGGGGGAAGGGTAAGCTGGGACGAAGTGAGAGAGTGGCATGGACATATATACACTACCAAACGTAAAATAGATAGCTAGTGGGAAGCAGCCGCATAGCACAGGGAGATCAGCTCAGTGCTTTGTGACCTCCTAGAGGGGTGGGATAGGGAGGGTGGGAGGGAGACGTAAGAGGGAGGGGATATGGGGATATATGTATACGTATAGCTGATTCTCTTTGTTATACAGCAGAAAATAACACAACATTGTAAAGCAATTACACTCCAATAAAGATGTTAAAAAACAAAAACAAAAACAGGCAGTATTTTCTGGTAGATAATTGTCAGGAACTACAAACAACTTGGTATTATTTGGGAACAGAATTTTTTTTTTTTTTTTTTTTTTTTTTTTTGCAGTACACAGGCCTCTCACTGTTGTGGCCTCTCCTGCTGCGGAGCACAGGCTCGGGACGTCCAGGCTCAGTGGCCATGGCTCACGGGCCCAGCCGCTCCGTGGCATGTGGGATCTTCCCGGACCGGGGCACGAACCCGTGTCCCCTGCATTGGCAGGCGGACTCTCAACCACTGCGCCACCAGGGAAGCCCTGGAAGAGAATTTTTGAGTGGCGAAACTGGGGGAGATGAGGATGGGTAAAAAGGTAGGTGGACAGAGGAGTGAAATTCTAACAGGTGTCTCTAAAGCCATGGGTGGCATCAGGAAGAGCTCTAATCTTATGACTAGTCATGTGTCTGCAAACTTGGGGTGGCAATGTGCCCTGTGACCTCAATTTTTGATCTAAGAAAAGTTATTAATTTTCAGTTTGCTTGAATTTTTCTTATAAGGACTAGAGGACAACTTCCAAATTCTTTACATGTTGGAGCTGAAATCAAAGTAGGCATGCTTTCAGGTTAATGTATGTCGACCTTGAAGGGCCTTGGGGGGTATCTGAGGGGCACCTGGGAATGCAGAATCCATGCCCAGGGTCTTCAGCATGGACGTGAAGCCCTGAAGACTTACATGCCCAGGAAAGATACTTACATGCCCAGGAAAAGGAGGGTCTGGGCCCAGGGTCGAGAGGCGTTGGATGTAGACTTGGAGGTAACCAGTCAAGAGAAAGCTTGGAGAGCCGGGGAGTGACTAAGAGTGTTAAATACTGAAGAGATCAAGTGATTTAGGCTCAGAAAACTGTCCCTGGATTCGAAAAAAACTTTTTTAAATTCAAGAAGTGGTTTTATTTTAGCAAAACGCCCAATATGATAAATATGTTAATTCTGATAAGTGTTTGAGGGATAACAACATCAAAGTCTCCAAAGCTGTAGGAAACTGATGTTTAAGCCTAACTCAACTTGGCAATAACTCTTTACAATACAAATCCAACAAGGCAGTCAAATGCAAATGCAGAGCTCTCCATCAGAGACAGAGATACCCTCTATTTCAAGAGTATTTATAAACACGGTGACACAAAGAACATGCGTGTACATATGCAAATGGACAGGAAGTCTGTGAAATGGACAGAAAGCTTCAATTTGAATAAGAATGTGCATGAATATGTTTTCAAAGAAGACATGCAGAGACAAAACTGAGTGAAAGATGGAACGTAAATGAGAAGTTTTACTGAAAGTCTCAGTAAATAAAGACGTACTTTCCCTTCCTCCACGGACAGAAGCCGGAGCCCCAGGTTACAATTGTTCTTCTTCCCTGAAGTTCACGTTTTAAAGAATATTAAAAAGGAAAATAAAGTAACTGAATTTTGAGCCCCTATGAGAGCTCTTTCCTCCCATGAGGTCTTCCTGTGTTTTAATTAAATAAGTTTGAGCTATCATTAAACTGGTAGTAACTGCAAGAATAAGTTCCCAAGGCTCCCACTGAACAAGAAAGCCATCTGAATGTCTCTAAAACTTACAAGATGCTGACTGCCTGGCATGCGGTTCAGCATGGATTTGGAAATCCCTCTGCTTTAAAATAAACTTGGTGACAGTTCAATCAGTTATACAATTAGAAAATTATTGAATAGAACACCTGGCATGAATGTTTGAAAGTACAGACACGTGTAGGTATCAATCTTATCAATTTCTTTTTGTATTTTGATAAATCTTTAAACTGATGAACTGAGCCAGAATATTTACTTATACCCAACTGTTACAAGTTTATGAACAAATCATAGTTTATATTTTTCTATGGGGTTTAAATAATTCAAATGTGACCTCTTGGTGCTAAGACAGGTCAGTATCATCCATGATCACATGATGAAATCAGCGAGTCAGTGTGAAATTACTTTGTGTTTTCTGCTTATCCCCAAAACACTAATTCATAGCTCCAATGAGACAGATTAAGATTTATTTACAAAACAGACTCACAGATTTAGAGAACAAACTTATGGTGACCAGGGGCGGCGGGAGTGGGGGAGGGAAGGTGGGGGGAGGGATAGTTAGGGAGTCTGGGATTGACATGTACATACTGCTATATTTAGAATAGATAACCAACAAGGGCCTACTGTAAAACAAAGACAATTAAAAATAAAATAAAAAATTTAAAAAGACTTCCCCAAGTCCAGTTACAGAGTTTAAAAAGATTAGAAATTGCAAATCTTTTACATATAGTTGTTATAACAAACGAGACTGAAATGTTACTAACAATTTTAAGTTACCGTCCCCCAGCACAGGTCTGTCTGCTGTCACAGGAAAGAGTGGCTTGTTCAGAAATGTTTTATGCAGAGGTGCACTTTGTGTGACCTGTGGGGTGGAGGTCAGACCTTTGCAAACAAGTTGAAAGGAGAGCTTCTACACATTCACTCAGCAATTGGGGAATGTATTTCCTGTGAGACCTGAACAAGACAAAATTTCCTTTATGCCTGTAGAGTGCCTCGTTCCAAATGGCGAAGAGAGGGCTGGATTATTTAATTCCAAAGAAAATGAAATTTAGACAAATTTGTGACTTACAATTTGAGAATGTAGATTTTTCTGCCTCTGATTTATTTTATTATAAATGGGGTTTGAAATTATCTTCTATTTTCCCTTTTCCTAAAGAAAGGGAGCCATCTCGAATACGGCTCCACGTAAATTATGTGATTCCCTTTTCAAGCCACCTGGAGGAAAGATGCTTGCCTGTATCACAGATGACTACATTGGAGGGAGCAAAGTGTTACCTAAGCAACTAGGCTTTACAACATGGAGGGTTTAGTGCCAAGATAGCTAGCCTGGGGACATGGCGAGGGAGTTATTAAAATCAGCTCAAGGGCTAGCAGGAGGACTCTGAAGAGGGTACATTGTCCAGAAGGAGAACTGAAGGCAGGTGGGTTTCTACTGTGCCTGGTGGCTGCAATTACTGAATGGCAGCCTAGAGCGAGCCAGGGGCATCCATCAAAGCCACAGCCACTCACTTCCTGGAACAAGTTGTAATGTCTGTTTATCATAGAGATTAATTCCCCAATGGAGGGAACAAAGGCAAGTATCAAAATAGAGCAAATTTTTTTGACACTAGGAAGTGAAGCAAGGGACTAACCTCTTCTCAATCCCATCTTTGTTAAAATAAACTCTCGCCTTGCAGCTCATTCCGATGTCAGTCAAACCCCACACATTAGCACCAAACAGCATCCATCACTAAAGCAACAAAAGAAACAGAGCAGGACATAGAAGGAGAAGGGATTCCAGGTGACCTCCCATTAGAATAGAAACTGAGCTGCCCTTTGAGCGGGACAGAGGCACGGGCACATTTGGGAAAGGAATCAACCCGTGGGGTTGGTGGTGTCTTGTTTCGTTTTGTTTGTTTGTTGTTCCTTAATTAGTAGTCACTGTGATAGCCTCACGTGTGAGTAAATGCTGGGGTCTTCTCTAAAAGCTAATAACTATTTTAAAAAGAGTGTGGATGTTCTTCATTCTTTTATTTTCCTGGGTCACACCACAACTGTGCTCTTCCTAGAATCAAGTTTTCCAAAATTACTTTTTTCCAAAAAATTTTTGTAATTTCCAAAAAATTACATTTTTTCCAAAATTACTAGATGCAAAATTTACATCTAGTAACTTTCCTTCAAAAGTATCCCATCTGTTCTAACAGTGATTACTGTGGTAGGGGAGGGGGAAGTGTGGAGTAAACATCATCACAGGCTAAATTTAGATTTACAGATGAAAGATGCACGAGAGATGCTTTCCAGCTCTCACTTGTCTATGTTCTGGGTCTTATGCAGCACCAGCTAAGGCCATTTATTTATCCACGGAAAGCGTAAGGGAAGCACGGGACAGTTACCTAGAAACAGGACATTTGGAAAGAAAGGATGAGCTTTTACTGAAAGAACTTATGAGGAAAGAAGCTCCCCTCTTGGCATCACAAGGCAAAGCACATTCTGTGTTTACTCCAGCTGCTGCAGTCTTTGTGGGTCACTTGCCCTTGACAGCCTAGGAATAAAACTGAATGAATTGTCTAACAGAGTCCCAAGTACAATAATAAAACACTTTGGAAAACCCGGACTCATTTGGCTTCTGTGATCTCAAGACCACAGACTACTTTACCACTGTGCCTAGCTCTCCATGATGAAGCTGATTGCCTTATATGAGCTCATCCTCTCTCAGGAAGGTTGTGTTTCATGTCTGGCCACTCAGCTATCTTCTTGCTTTCCCCCGTTCATTCTAAATAGAGTGAGCCATGATATCACATGAACTTGAAGCTGCAGTGAATGGAGTGCTTGTTCTATGTGTTTCCCAAGAAGTGACACTTAATGAAGCAGGCGGGGTGGTGGGGAGTTGTTGGAATCCACCCTAAGACAATTATGTATGACCAGCATTACACCAAAGATAACCAAGAGGGCTGTCTCAAGGCCACTCAAGGTTATCATCAACCTGTGGGATCCACCAACCACAGGTCTGGAGGACCAGCATTTACTTCGTTGGGATCAGGGCTGCCAGCCTGGGCAGATGGCTCACCTCCACCACTGGTCAACCCCACTTATCTAAGGCTGTGAATGTTCAAATATGCGAACTGGTGCGATCAGTCTCACAGTTGTGTTTATCAGATTCTAAGACATCAGGGTATGGGAGGAACATCCTGGTTGTTACAATTTTTTTTTTTTTTTCAGTTTTCATGATTTTATATTAATTATATTGTTAAACAAAGAATAAGGCCACAAATGCATTGTGACATTCGTTCCTATCCTCGTCCACTTGTGTTGAAGATGTTTGCAATGTAGAGTTGAAAATTAACTCTCCACCTTGGCAGCCCAGACCCCAGGATCAGGGCCTTTGCTCTATAGGAAACGGAGGGAAGAGGAAGCCCACATGCAACTCCTCTCCCTACCAACCTTCCCGGGTACCCATTTATTCCCATGCCTGCAAGACACAACCCTGAGCCAAAGGCGATTTTGTGGAGAAATGATCTTGCACACTTCCAGAAAGAGAGGGCCCAGCTGTGAGAACTGCCGACCCCTCCTCTCTGCACCAGGGATGCCAGCAAAGGGCTCTTCCATCTCCATTTGTGTCGGCTTTTGGCCATTTCCAGCCAGGAGAGAGAGACCAAAGCCCTTGGTGGATTTAAATGAGCTGCAGCAACTTGAAGACAGCCTTTGAGTTAGAACAGAATCGTATGCTCCAATCCACCCACCTGGCCCTTTGGGTCACATCGGGACAGCGCTCTCTCTCTAAGACACCTCTGCTGACACTTCAGAAGAATGAGGTGACTCCCGCCTGGCTATCCCTTTTGCCGAATTTCCATCCTTTTTCTACTGGTCCATTTCGGACGGTTTATGGTACTTGAAAAGAAACAATAAATGTGCCTATGAAATGTCAATTAGTGATCTAAAAAGACATGAGTACTGGGGACCACAATGATTCAGGAGGAGTGTCAAGCATTTTGAAACCCCAGATCTGTTGTTTGGAGAGAAATACGTGATCACACACACTCTCTTCCATGTTCTCGGCACTAATTCCACGAAGCCTTGAGACTCCCAGAGCCTGTGGGGATCGTGGAGTCCTGCTCTGGGCTTCTATCTCAAAGATGGATGCAACCAAATGGAATGGGTGTCCTCAAAGGGGTGGGAACAGTTGCTAACAGGGCCAGACATTGCCGAGCTCAGAAGGAAGTGAGAGAAACATGGCAAACGCTAAGTCACCAACCCAACAGGGTTTCAAGAAGGTCTGCTAGACCAACATACTCCCATCAAGATAAGCACAAAGGGATAGAACAACAGCATCGATTTTTCCTCTCTTGGCCCAACATTTGTTTGGAAGAAAGGTCCTAAGATTAAAAAGAGATGGGTTAATGGGAGGAATAGGTTTGGGGTGGTGTGAATGGGAACTTTCCGAGTAAATGGGGGAAGGAACCAAGACACAAAATTCGATGGGATTATCTGGAGGAGGGATTGGAATCCACCCTGACTTCATGCCCATGTGCCCTTGGGGAACACCTCCGGGGCCCAAGTGATGCTGGGCCTCCTGGGAAAAGTACGTGCGCATACACACACACACACACACACACACACTCACAACGCACACATGCTCTCACACCCATACCCACTTGCAGAGATGTATCATGAGCTCTGAAGGGCTCTGACACCCTGACAGGTGTCAGCTATCACCTGGTCTCCATTGCCTCAACCTCAACAAAGGTAACAAACAACAAGGCTCAGGAACTCGAGGCATGCCCAAGGCCGTTTGTCACGAAGATGGAGTGTCTGCTGAGCTAATTGTGAAGCATCCTTGTAAGTGACTCTGTCTCTGGGCACTGCTGCTTTGATATCTCACAGGAAACAAACACCTTGAGCTATGCACAGACTCGAGATCACCATCCAGCATCTTCCTAATCTCCACCTCTCCTGGGTGGCCCAGACTCGACCTTCAGTGAATACAAGTCAAAGTTGAATCGAGTTCAACAACAGGTAATTGCCAGTGATTAAAAAGAGATCTTGGTATCTAGGTGATTGTCAGTGTCTTAAGGATCATTATTTTTTTAAGAGAAACTTAATGGCTCGTGCCCTTTGAAGAGCTCTGTATTCATAAATCATCTCACTTTCCCAAACTGAAACAACTCCTTACTTCCCACTAATTCCAAAACTGCATTCTGGGTTGGTAGTTAGCTTTCAAGCTGTCCAGACATTACTATAATTGAAAGTGAACTCGATTAAAGGGAAAATGGTCATGTGTGCTGGTGACCTGGTTCTGAGCTGCTCTGCAGACAAGGGAAAAGGAACACTGTCAACCCAGGGAACATCTCCTGCTGGATAAACAGGCAGAACCCCAGACAGAACAGCAGTCTGCTGAGGAGGCAGTGAAAGTTCTGATCTGAGGTGAGCCTTTCTGCAGGAGGAGGGCAGGCAGCAAATGGACCACAGTGATGGCAGCAGATGGCTTACCCTGTCCCCAGCAACCATAGGCAGGAAGACCCTAGAGCCTCCGTTCACAAGGAGAAAACTGAGGCACGGGGGGTGAGCCACTTACCATCAATAGCCCAGCTCACGACACAGGCCATATACGAATCCAGAGCTGAGGCACACAGCACACCTTCACGTGCAACAGAACATGAATAAAAGAAAAAATGGGCACGACCTTTGTGCAATAAGTCTCCTGCATCGATTAGGAAAAATTTGTGCTGGAAACATAGAATATTAAAGCAACAAGGGGCATTAGAGATGGTCCAGTTCAAAGTTCCTTATCTAAATGGGGGATCCAGCAGGTTACATGCCTTGGGTCTGAGTGTCCCACCCCACACGGTGTGGCCCAGAAGAGACCCTGGGACCAGGGCCACGGGCTCATGAAGAGAGGTTGATCCCCACAAGAAAATGATAGCTGAAAACTTACTGCTGTGGATTAGAACCCTTCCTGAGTATTTCAGGAACACACGCTCCCCTACATGCTAGATCTAAGGAGAGTGATTTCACGCTATTTTGTGGCTAAAACAAGGACGGTGGCTCCACAGCTCTGTATGTTGGACACACAGATGTTCTAACCCAAACTTGCCAGTGTGAAAGTCAGCAGGTGCAATGGATCCAACGTCTCATTGATGCTTTGTATTAAAATAAGAGTTTCTGCGATGAAATACAATTAACATGAAATAGCTTCCGGCAATGCTTTCTCTCCACCGTCAGGTTGGGATATGTGCATGCCTTCAGAAAAGGGAATTAACTGCATGACAAACACCCTCTCTGTTTATTTATTAATGTTGATGGTTACAGAGAAGAATCATCACAGCCTTAAAGGAGACAGCATTCTAAATGAGGAAGGGACTCGATTGGACCAGGGAATGGCATTTTTATTGTTTTTCTCCTCTAAACAAAGATCTTTAATTCAGAAGTGTTATGGGAACTTAAGGCTATGTACTTGGAGTTTTGAAGTCATTATCAGAATGTCCATCACTGATCATTTCTGTGTGTCACTAAATAAAATACCAAACCAACAGCAACACAGACCCTGAGCTCCTGTTCACACCAAGAAGAGGCTCATGAAATAAAGGCAGGATTTTGTGATTTTGAGGGTGGACGTTTCTGAGCAGGTGTTGGTTTTTACACATACACTCACAAGTCTTCCTTCAGGAAATATATTTCATTTCATTGAATTTCAAATACATATTTGGTTTCCTGACTCAATGCCAGAAGCTAGAGACACAAAGGCAAGTAACAATGAGCTCTGCACTCTGACCTCAAGACCAGTCGCCTTTCTTGTATTCCCTGATTGGACCAAATAACGGCTCTCCCATATCAAAGAGCAATTATCAAATATTTATTCGGCTTGAGGAAAACTTTTAAGCAATATCAAGATACAAATTTATATTGATTTAAACTTGAAACTTCTAAGATGTCTTCATGAAAAATATATGACATCTATATATGCTCATATGGACAATCTTCCTTATTTTTAACACTTCACCCTTGAGTGTGGTATATAGTTACAGGTTTATAAGGAGATGCAATTTACAAAAGCACTACAGTATGCCAGGCATTGAGGCAAAGAGTTTTCATATCTCTTGTGGCACCTTGAGGAAGCATTTGGGAAGTGGGTACCAGCTGACAACCCCCAAATCCTTCTGAGAGTTAGATTAAATCAGAACAGAGCATGGGCCTACCTGTACGGGTGTGGAAACTCTAAGCCATTTTTATTAATCTGCTGTCCTATAAAGAAGGAAGGGTGTTTGGAGGGGTTGAACCTCTTTCTGAAGGACATGAACTGAGTAAGGAGCAGGTCTGGGATTTGATGCTAAGCTCTCTGCCCTAAAACTGACCCTCCACCTGTAGGTTACAGCATGAATTTGAAAGAACCCTTATAATCTGCTACTCTAAGCATCATGCAAAATGCCCAAAAGAAAGGGTGAGCAAAGCAGAACTAAAACGATCATAGAAATAGGTCTGGAGTAAGAATTCAGGTTGACTAGTCCTCAGATGCTCATCCCTCTCTGAAAACCTCCCTAGAGATGCAGTCAGTAACCTGTCTCTTCAAAGGTGTTTGCCATGATACACGGAAGTTGTCCCCCCATTACAAGGTGAAGAAAAAGGTGAGTCCTGCCTTATACCTCCGTAATCGTAAGTAGGTTCATCATAGACTGAGTGCCCAACACTGTCTGGGTCTTTCCTAATTATGTTCCAGAAAATTCTGGAACCTGTCCCTTGTCCAGGGAAGAATAATCCTAACACAGGGAGGAGAGGGTCTATAGTAGGACTACAGAGGGACAACTAAGAGGGAATCCAGAATAAGTAGGGGACTGAAGCACAGAGAGGGAGACTCAGCCATGAAAACCCAGAGGTTACCGGAGGCCTCTGGTTCAGCTCAGCAGCTGTGATGGCCAATTTTATTTGTCAACTTGGCTGGGCCACGATACCCAGATATTGGGTCAAACATATACCTATATGTCTCTGTGAAGGTTAAATCAATAGACTTTAAGTAAAGCAGATAATCTTCCACAATTGGTGGGCCTTGTCCAATCAGGTGAAGACCTCATTAAAAAAAGACTAAGGTCCCCAAAAGAAGAAGGAATTCTACCTGCAGACTTGAACTGCAGCATTAACTCTTCCCTGCATCTCCAGCCTGCTGGCCTGCCCACACAGTGTGGATTATCTGCAAGTTAACCTATTATTCTCTTGCTCTCTCTCCTTCTCTCTCCATAGATAGGTAGAGATAGAAATATACACACACCTGCTGTGGGCTCTGTTTCTCTAGAGAACCCAACTGATAGAACAGCTGACAGTGAACTCAGATCGGGCAAGCAACTTTTGAGGCACAGGAGCACAAGGAGGTGCAGGCATGACTCTTGAATCTCAAGACCTTCATCACTAAAGGTGAACACACAGGGCTCACACAGGTGGTGTTGCAAGACCACCATCCAAGTCACCATGAGCATACACACATGCACAATCACATGTGCACACATGTCCCTTTCCCAGCCCTCCACGGGGATCTGGAGCAACTTACCCAAAGGTGAGTTTGGCAGGAAGTTGGGTGACCCGTGGGGCTCCTTCCCCTCCTCCTCTCTTGAGATCAGGGGTCAGCACATGCTGGCCTCTGCTCTTGGGGAGGTGATCTCAGGAGCTGTGAGCAGAGCTTCCGTCACCAGCTTGGTATTTCTGCCCGATGTGGTGATTCAATGGCAGTGGGGCGTTCCTGCCACACACCTTGCCATGCTCTCTCATATCTCTGTCACTTCCACCTGAGCCCTTTATTCTTCATAACTGGATCAAACTTGAAAATGCAAAAGTGTGATATCAAATGACTTCCTCAAAAAAATTCCTGTGGCCAGGACCAGGAACAGTGAGAAATGGGCAGGGGATGGACTTCCCAGAGGCAAAAAGGCCCTTGGACTGAATGAGGCTCCCTGGGGAGCCTTGGGCAGGAGGGAGGCTGGACACTTGGAGAGGGTCCTGGTGGGCTGGGCCCCATAGGACCTGCAGGCTGTGGATGCAGTGGCTACACTGTGCCCTGTGCCACATGGGACCCTACACTGCTGGCTGCAGGCAGATCCGGATATCAGTGTGTCCTTGGCTTTGCTGACAGGTGTGTCTGTGGCTGGCATTGTTAGGCCTGTGGTTTATCAAACAATGGATCACTGCACTGGTGAAGTGGGTGGTTGTGAAGGCCATAGCCACAGCAGAGAGAGGCTTTCCCAAGGAGAAGCCATCGTTATGCAAATAAGATTAGCTATTTTTAAAAGAGAAGGGGCCAGAGCAGGAAGCTGGCCATCTATGAGCCTTGCCCTACTTAAGCACACCTGGCCCAGCCCTGTGGGTGAGGCTGGTGTGGACTTGGATCATTTTAAATGTGAGTGGACAGATCAATTGTGCAGTTTAAAAGGCAAGGATGCAGAGGTACGGAGCAATGATTGATACATATTTTTAAACTTAGTAGCAAGCCAGGTGTTATGGGCTGAATTATGCACTCCCCCACAAATTCATATGTTGAAGCCCTAACCCCCATTGGCAACAGGGCCTTTAAGGAGGTAATTAAGGTTAAGCAAGGTCATAAGTGTGGGGACCTAATCCAGTAGTACTAGTCTCCATTTAAGAAGAGGGACACCAGGAATGCACACACAGGGAAAGGCCACCTGAGGACACAGTGAGAAGGCAGCCATCTGCAAGCCAAGGAGAGAGGCCTCAAGAGAAATCAAACCTGCTGACACCTTGATCTGGAACCTCCAGCCTCCAGAACTGCAGATGAGTGTGGCCAAGCTACAAAGGAGGGCACAGGTCTCCCAGCGGGTCTGTTTCTGCCCCATCAGAAATGGGTGTGATAGACGCTGAGCCCACAGTTTTGGATGGTGGGGGATGATTTATGTTATAAGGTGCAGAAATTTTTCCATGTGCTACATCTCTCCACACGATTCTCTCTCTACCACCCTTGCTTTCATGAAAAACTGCCTTTTCTTTGTGTTAGTCCATTTCTCGTAAAAAGTCTCTTGCTCTGAGCACAGGGGACAATAATATATTTTTTAAATTGGACTGACTCAGCAAGGTCTCATAAAATGTACACACCCAGCTCTATCACACCATTCACTACATTGAGTCTATTTTCCTGGATTCAATTCCTTTGGGAGCTCTTTGTTCTCTTGTTTTCCCCAACACAGTAGTCCACATGGTCTGGTCTCACAGCCAACCTGGCACTTGGTTCTACCACTCTCCTGTGCCTAAGCCCCAGGTTACTGGGTCCTGGGTCCCCTCTTTTTTGGTGTGATACCATGCTCTTTTGTGGCACACCTGGCAGGTCTTAAGAAGGGGTGCATAAGAGAAACATTTATAAAGCTCTTACCTGTCTGAAAGATTCTCCTATCTCCACAATTGTTTGTTTGTTTGTCTTTTGTCTTTTAGTGTTCATTCATACTATTGAGAAACCACATTTCCTTGATTATCATTCTTCGTTTCTTATTCTCTGGAAACGTTGAGAATCTTTGATTTGATGCTGGTGTTAATGCTCCTTGATGAGGGTCTTCTGTCCCTACTCTGCTGTGTAACCAGACGCTAGCTCATGAGCCAGATGCGATCTCACAGTTTTTCCCAGGAAATCTTTCAGTTACTCACAGATGTTGTCTTCTGTTCTCATTCTCCCACTCACCCCATATCTGTACATGCTGTTTTGTGTCCCCAGTGAGACCAATACTTTTAGTTATTTGTTTGAATAGTGTTTCTAAATATTTCACTATGTCATGAATTTCCTATGTTTTGTGAAATTAAGGAAGGAGTCATCTGGCAGAGGACCTGGCCTTGCTCTATGTGACCGTCTCATTTTCTCCTGTGTCTTATCAATAAAGATTCTTTCTTTCATCTTATGCAGAACATTTCTTTCCATAATTGAATCCTTTAGTGTAACTCTACCTATCCCATTTACCCATCAACTTATTTTCTCCCCAAAATATATTTTCATTCCTAATAAAAGTTCTTATGAATAATACTTTCTCCATCTTGTTATATACAATAGTACTTTCTTGAAATATGCATGCATTCTACTATTAATTAATGTTGTTTAACTTTTTTTAATGATCATCTCCCCTTCAGATCCCAACCCTTTATGTGGATGACATTGCATGTCAATTCTTGACTTCTTAAAAGACCACCTGAAAAAACTATTAATTTAGCAAAACTAAGTTTATAAAAGTTACTACAATAAGTGAGAATAGCCCTTAAGGGAGCTTTAATAATTTCCTATAAATTGGAGGTCAACAGAGAGGATTTATAGGATTTTCATATCTGGGCTTCAGTGATTTAAGATGGGTCTTTCTATGGAGATGAGTGACTGGGATTGGACAAACCTTATGACAAAATAAGTTAGGGTTGGTGGACAAGGTGAGAGTCTTAAGGTGAGTCTTGGGAAACTACTGTTTGATAAGTGAGGTTTTGATCCATGTGAATCAAACAATCTATTATCATGAAAGGAGAGCTATTTGGGTTGAGGAGCAAATAATTTACCCAAAAAAATTGGTTTTGTAGGAATTTCCTGAAACAAACAGTAGAATTGTTTACTAGGTTGAAGGCTTGTCTTCCTGTGAATAGTGTCCTGAAACATAGTCAGGCCACATTTGCACAAATGGCCTCAATTCTCTTTCTGCCTACGTAAGTTATGCAAACAGAAGGTGTCTCAGTTCTCACCCGAAAAGCCAAGGGCTCTTGCTTTGTGTCCACTGTAGCCACCACTCTCCACCTTCAAATTTGTCTTCAATTCAGCTCTTCTGGGTCTCTTTTGGTTTAACTCCCATCACTGCCCAGCCTAGAACCCACACCTTACCACTTCAATGGCATCATTACCAACAATAAATATTTCCCAACTGCCGTGCCTTTAGCCACAAAAATAAAACCAACCTTTCAGATTCTAGCAACTTCAACAGTCACATTTCTTTTCAATCATTTTCAATTTCCCTAAGGAGACTTTTTAGACCATTTTCCTAATCACCCCATCCCATATCATTAAATCACACAGATATTCTGTATATTTGTAAATTGTATGTAGATCTGTGTTTTACAGGAAAAAAAAGAGTGAGGCTTTAGGTTTTTTTCACCTATCCCCCCAAAGAAAGTTATTTTTGTCCCCTTGGGGCACAATATTGTTCCTGTTGAGAATGAATACTCTGTAGCTCTTCATGGACATCTGAGTAGCGAAGGAGGAAATCACACCACAGTCTTAACTAGTCTAAACTAGAAGAGTGAATATTTACTCTTTCTCTCCAGTGAGTCCCTCAGTATTTCTAAATCATGCTTTCACTTGTCTCCAGTCCAGAGCATGACTAATGGACTTGAGTTCCCACCCTAACCTCATCCACAAATCAGAGGAAGTAGAAGTCATCCGCAGAGGATGCCCTCAGAGTCTGTCTGCTCCCCAGACCTTCCTATTTCCTCTATATTCCAACCCTGGCAACCACCATTCTACTCTGTGTTTCTATGAATTCGACTTTTTTTTTTTAAGATTCATATTTAAGTGATATCATGCAGCATTTCTCTTTCTCTGGTTTATTTTACTGGTTCACAATTTTCTTTTAATGCATATGGCTAGTAAGAAAAGTATCCATAATCAATAAAGAATAAATGCAAAAAAAAATTGTGAACAACATTCACAATACTCACTTGGATAAAGGTGTGAACTTAGTTGGATTTCAACAGCGCAGTTCAATGAGATCCTAAGTTGAAGTTAGGGAGTAGGAAATATGGGGCCATTAACAGCTGGAAGAAATGAACTTGTTAGCTTTTTGTTTCCTTTCTCTGCATAAGCGTTACTTGAACTTTACCTCCAAAATTAATACCTCCAGCTGTGTTCTGAATCCCATGTCCTTTCATCACCTCCAAGGTTTTATGTCCTCAGTTAACAACATCATCTTCCATTTCATTATTCTTTTTAACAAACAAGCATTCACATGCAAAAAAAAAAAAGAAGTCAATACAGTGTGCAGCATATTAATACATCCTACGATACTGGATTTTTAAGTATGAATTTAAGTCCTCTGCTTCCACCATATCTGAGTTCTACACTTTTGCCATACCAAAAAAAGGTTAGATTTGCCAAACTTCCCCTGCCCTCCATGTAGATCCTCAATCTCTCTGTCAGTCTGGCATGGCCTCCAGACCACTCCCTATCTGGTCAGCTCCTTCTCCTCATTATTTTGAGACTCATTCCAAGCTTTTAAGAAGTGATTACTCAATTTCACTCACCGATCCCATTTCCCCACCTCTTACCCTGGCTTGCACCCCCTTAACTTTCTAAATCCCTCAGTATGGGATTCTTCTACCACAACACTTATTACACTATTGTAAATGTAACAGCACTTAACTGTGACCTTGCTGGATCATGTACAACTTTGGGGCAGGAATTATATTCATTTCCAACGCTTACACCAGTCCCAAGAATACTATGTTTTTACACGTGTCTATTGAATGATAGAACAAATGACTGATTGATGAAAACACAATAACAGGATGGAAGAGAAAAGATAAGAATGCTTTAAAATAACCTGCTGATGCAACAGCTTGACCAAATAACCATGAAATGCTAACCATGCTGAATTAATTCTCTACTTTCAAAGATAAGCTAAAAGCTTCCACAGTAAGACTTGCCATTTAGGTCCAGGATGTGTCTATCTATTTCATGCAAGCCTAGTACAAACCTACCTAGGACAGAGAGCATGGCTCTTAATGATGTGCCCACAACTCAGGACTCAGCCTTCAGAAGCATTTAAACAAATTCTTCGTGATGTTAAAAGTTTGTTCTCTCAATAAAATTGAGGCAAGCAGCAGTGCCAGGAACTATAAGGTAGTTATCTTTGGCAGCAACCTTGCTATTGAGTTCACGCAGTTATAGCCTTTTTCCCTAATATTGCTACATGATCATGGCTTTGTATTAGACAGCTGTCATTGATTCATATAATTAAGACCTAGAAAAGGTCTTTGAAATTAACTCTATTTCAAAAGAGAAAAACACCTACCAAAGGAAAATTGGTCTTTGATCAAAATATTTAGCAAACCTTTTATTATGTTCAAGAAAAAATTCTAATTTTAAAGGAGTTTAAATATTGTAGGGTAGATTTTCTTTGGTACAATTTTTTTTAATTGATATGAAAAGTCTTTCCACACCTTTTCTTTAATAGTTGGAAATTGCCCAAGGACCATCATTAAATATTAAAAGGCGTTGGGAACCATATGGTCACCTCTGAGGGATTTCGAGATCTTGGTGGCACTCCATCTGCATCAGTAACAATTTAGTCATTATATCAAGGACATGCAGGGACTCAGAAGTGGACTTGCATGGGAGGAAGCTCAAGTGGGTGGTGGCAGAGTGCCACGCACACCATGCACAGATCGCCTTCTCTCCTCTGAGCGCCTTTGGACTGAGCTAAACTTGTTAGACATATTGTTACTGAAAGTCAAGAAATTCACCCCAGATGTATTTTTTTTGAAAAGAGATTCTTTGCTTACAAAAATGCTATCGTCTGTTGTGCAGTACAGACATTAAGAAAGTACTTGCTTTTTGAACACATGGATCATCCTATTTCAAAATCATATAAACAGTGGTTGCAAAAAACTCTCTCTTGTATGTAGAGATGGAAAGATATTCATAGTTAACCTGGATTTTCTTACCAGAGTAAGCTAAATTTCCAAATATCTATTCTCTGAATTAAGAGAATTACACTCCAGGAATGGATAAAAATACCTCTGTTATGTTCATTTCTTCCACGTGTTAATGGCCCCTGTTTTGGACTCCCTAACCTCAACTTAGGAGCTCACTGAAGCGTGCTGTTGAAATGCATCTAAAGTTCACACCTTTAACCAAGTGAATCCTGAGTGTTGGGAATGATAATAATAACTTCTGCTTTTTTAGGAATTCCAACTCTGTGTATTTCTATCTCTTAAAGCTATATTTCTCTAATCATCTGTCTCTCCCATTACTCCCAAATATGCTATGGAATAATTCAGTACTCCTCACTTTATAAATGAACCATCATGGCTCAAAAGCGTCTAGCAACTTGTCAACATCTTATAGCTAGTAAGGGGCAGATCCCAAATCCAAATGCACATCCATCCAGCATGAATGTTGAGCTCTTTTATTACATTTTTGGAGATGTAATGAAGCCTGGGTAAAAATCATTACAGTTTTTAAAATTTACTTAGGCTTTTCAAAGGCGCACCATTAGGGTAATTAACACAAGATTTCACAAGTTTCAATACCTTAAAACATTATTTTTTGATTTAACATGCAAACATGCGTAAAAACATGTTAAATGCAAAATTAAAAGGGAGTCCTGGGCTTCCCTGGTGGCGCAGTGGTTGAGAGTCCACCTGCCAATGCAAGCGACACAGGTTCGTGCCCCGGTCTGGGAAGATCCCACGGGCTGGACCCGTGAGCCATGGCTGCTGAGCCTGTGTGTCCGGAGCCTGTGCTCCACAACGGGAGAGGCCACAACAGTGAGAGGCCCGTGTACCACACACACACACACACACACACACACAAAAGGGAGTCCTTTTAAATATGACATATTTATATATTTATAGTATATTATGTACTTATATATGGTATATATATATATATATAATTTTTGCAAATGTTGTCCTAATGTTGGAGTACGTAGGTAACAAGCAAATTTACTTTGCAAATAAAAAAAAAAAAAGGAAAAGAAAGGGACTGATTCAAAGGAAAACTCAACATGTTGTGGTGAATTCAAACAGAGCCAGGGAAAATGTAGTTTAATGTGCACCTTATCTACTTTTTTGCTTAAAATTAATTGACAATGCATTTTTAAAGCCTATACATCTACATGATGTAAATTAGTAAGTCAGTCAGTGTAGTTTGATCGCATTTAGTCAATGGAATTTCATTGCTCGTAGTACTAGAGGAAAAAAACTATATAGATAAAAAGTGAAACAAAATGTAATATATAAACTATGTTTACACATAATTCAAATACATGAAAACATATATTCAGAGTATATTTGTAGATTCAATTAATTCTGTTGTTTTTATTTTTGTTGTTAAAACTAAATAATAATTATAATAGGAGAACTAAAGTGATTATGATTTAGCAAAAAGCTGATAGCAGTGAATTAATCTAAATTTTGCAATCACAACATACCTCAGACTCAGGTAAGTGTTATGTGATTGAGCTGCCCTGACACTTCCCTGGCAGGCCTTCTACCCAAAGGACAAGGACACCTCAGAACTAGAGGTATGTGTCTAAGCAGGGTCCATACTCCTCTCTAGGGCCCTGCACCATGGGCTTCACTTCATTTCTCAACAGTTTCATAAGTGTTACCTAATTGGTTCATGTACAGTTGTTCATAGAATTCCATTACAATTCTTTCGATTTTTATAGAATCAGTAGTGATGTCTCCTCTTTCATTCCTGATTTTTGTAACTTGAACATTCTTTTATTTCTTTTCCTGGTCACTCTAGTTAATACTTGTCCACTTTCTTGATCTTTTCAAAAAACTAACTCTTTATTTCATCAATTTTCTCTATTATTTTTTCTATTTTTTATTTCATTTATTTCTGCTCTCATCTTTACTATTTCCTTATTTCTGCTTGCTTTGGTTTAGTTTCTTCTTTGTCTAGTTTCTTAAGGTAGAAATTTAAGTTATTTAGTTGATATCTTTCTTTTTCTTAATATTGACATTTAGAGCTATAAGTTTCCCTCTAGGTACTGCTTTAGCTGTATTCTATAAATTTTAGTGTGTCGTGCCTTTGTTTTCATTCTTCTCAAAAGATTTTCTGATTAGGAACTTGTCTTTTCGTATAGATCTTAATAAATATTTCTTTAGATCACACTAAGAAGCAAACACATTTATCATTTAATGCTGTGAGCAATTCTGCTCATCAATTTGTTACTTGCCATCTAAAATTTTAAAAAGTAAGCTGCAAATTTAAGAAATGATGATCAAGATTGTTACATTAGTCAGACTTTGTTTTCCCGGTGTCTTGAGGAGCTCTTGGTCTCACAGTGCATATTTATTATATTTATATTGAATGTGCATGTATTTTTATAATCATTCAAAAACACCTCACATTCAGAAAACATCTGGAAAGTCAAAGAGAATTTCTTGGGCTAGAACTACAGAGTATGCTTTATTACAATAAAAGTTAATTTGTACATCTTATGTTCATTCTGATGTAACAGCAGCTATAACCTTTTGTTTCTGATTAAAGTAACTTTATAAACTCTAGGAATATGACCGATGGTCTGATCACAAATCCATATTTAAAATAGACTAATTGTCTTCATGTAATACATGTTTTTTCTATGTTATACTAAAAACACAATGAAGAATGATTCAAATTCCAGGTTTCATCTCCAGAAACACCAAGCCAGCTCTGTGACAAAGCTAAGTTAGTGCAGTGACAGTGTCTGAGGAGATTCTGTTAGCACTAAAAGAAGACTTTCCAAGATGGTCACAGATATGGCTGCAATAGCAAGGAGATATGGGGAATTTATAGTACAAAATGCCGACATTAGAAAGGAGGAAATGTCTCAAATTAATAACCTAAACTTCTGCTTTAAAAAAATGGAAAAAGAAGAGGAAACTAAACTCATAGAAGCAGAAGGAAAGACATTATAAAGATGACAGTGGAAATATATTGAATAGAGATTAGAAAAGCAGTAGAGAAAAATCAATGAAACTTGAACTTTGTTCTTTGAAATGATGGACTTGTATCAGGGAGCTGCCAGCCTTGTATTCATGGCTTTCCTCCAAGATATACCATTGTTTTCAGTCATGCCCTTAGGCATGGTGTTCACCCTATCCCTTTGCAAATGAGTCAGTCCCTTCAAGCAGAACGGCTGAGCTTGTGGTCTTCACGGATTGCCTTTTCAACCAGCAAGACCTCGGCACCAACTACGGCCTGGTTCACTTTTCCTGGAGTACCACCCTGCTCTATGAGGAGGGTCCTGGGTGGGGATGGAAGCCCCTGGTCTTTTCCATTGTTTCTCCTGATGTGAGAAACACTGCTCTATGAGCACGCTGGGGCAGGGGCTATTAGAACCACATAAATGGGAGTTAGCTGGAGGAAGAAGCCCCAGAACCCCCAGCCCTGACTGTCTGAAATAAAGCTTCTGCAACACAGACCTGGGAGAAATGAAAAACCACAATGGCTTGTTCTTCTGGAGTGAAATTGCAGCCCTTGACTGGTGTCTGGGGGGAGCAGAAGCTCCATCTTCTCTAACACACTCTCCTGAAGAACGGCTTCCATGGTACTTTTCCTAGAACTTGTGGGTCTGGGGGGGGGTCAGGAGGGGTTTTTGCTCAACCACCATAGATTCTGGCTGTTCTCTCTGAGGTTGAGTAGATTTTCTTGAATGGATGGTTCTTCATTTGCTCTATGCAGTTTGGGCCCTTTCTAAAAACTTTAAATTATTTCCTTTTATAATTTCCTCTGGATAAATGGCTGTTGCAGAGAAAGTCCACTGAGCCTCTCACTGCACAATTCAGGGAGACAGTTTTACTGTTTCCTTTTAGAGCAATAATTAGTCGATGGGCCCTTTGAGTGGGGATGCTTAAGGTCACTGACCTAGTCTTTGGAGATAGGCGCAGGAGCATAGTAGGGAGAATCAAGGAATGTTTAAGATCAGTTTAACGCCCTGAGATTTTATGAGTCCCATAGTAGAGCTTACGTGTTTGGCAAAATTAAATTTATCAAATTACTTGAATATGTTTCACTCTAATCATTTCCCTTTTTTTTCAATTTGATATTTAATAAAATATCAACACTTCTGCTTCCCAAGACACTTTTTTAAAATACTTAACAATAACTTTTTTTTTTTATTGAAGTATAGTTGATTTGCAATGTTGTGTTAGTTTCAGGTATACAGCACATTCAGTTATTTTTCAGATTATTTTCTCTTACAGAGTATCACAAAATATCAAGTATAGTTCCCAGTAGGGCTTGTTGGTTATCTATTTTATATATAGTAATGTGTATCTGTTAATCCCATCCTCCTAATTTACCCCTCACCCCCACACCTTCCCCTTTGATAACTATAAGTTTGTTTTCTATGGTTGAGGGTCTATTTCTGTTTTGTAAATAAGTTCATATATATATATATATATATATATATATATTTTTTTTTTTTTTTTCCAGATTCCACAAAGAAGCAATGTCATGTCATATGACATTTGTCTTTCTCTGTCTGGCTTACTTCACTTACCCTGCAAAGTTAGGCCCTTCCTCCAGGAAATTCTCCAGCTTGCATAAAGAATCTAGGCACAGACACTTGTTAGTAAAGGGAGTTTTGTGTGATAAATCAGGGAAGCTGTGGGTTAGAGCAAGTGGAAGGGGGAATGAAGTCTCTGAAATTAGCATATCTTGTGGTGATAGGTTGTCAAGACTGGTTCGTCCAGGATCAAGCATAAGGGGCAAGTGGCTGCCGTGGAAGTGTGGCTGAGCTGACTCAGGACTCAGCCCTCTGGTTGGCAGTGGGCGTAGGGGAGGAGCATTGAGCACACAGGGTACTGTACGTGTTCAGGCGCTTTCACCACAGCTCACCATGGGCCCACAGAGCTGTATCCATTGGCCCCGGCAGGACCAGCTTTTGCAGCAGCACAAAGGTGGCAGTGGGCTGGACAAATGACAGTCTCTAGTCACTTGGCTGTGCGAAAAACTTCCTCCCACCCCTCCACGTTGAGTTGGGTGAGCTGCAAAATTCTTAGATAATTCAAATTGAAGTGTAGGGTTAGGTAATTCGCAGTGAGTTGGGCGTAAAGGGACACTGACCAACCGAAATACAGCCTTAAGCAAATAAGTGGCCATACAGGTAGTCCTAGTGTATGCTACAGTTCATGTGGGTTACCCACAATTACCCAGACAAGGATGTTAAATATCCATTCATTTAACCCACCTAGACATGTATCCAAATACTAACTGTAAAATATTTAATTATTTCCTGCTGATTATGGATAATTGCCCGGGGTTTTCAGCACATAATAGCAAATGATGGAAAATTGCCAGAGTTGGACATATTCCGGTAGTTTTATGAACTTAATTTTGCCAGGAACACAAGTCCTAATAAGGGACTCATAAAATCTCAGGGAAGTAAATGGAGTTTTAAAATACTCCTTGATTGTTGAAAGCAATTCAGTGAAAAATTAACAGGCAGAGTATACTAAATGTTGACCTCCACAGAGCAAAAATTAGCCATCACTTTTTTTTTTTAACTAATTTTATCTTATGATCATTGTAGAATTGCATGCAGTTGTAAGGAATTGCAGAGAGATCTCATATTATTTTACTAGGTTACCCAAAGGCAGCATCTGACAAAACTGCAACACAATATCACAAGCAGGATATTGACTTTGATGTAGTCAAGATGCAGAGAATCTCCACCAGCACAAGGGCCACTCATGCTGCTCATTTCACCTGCATCCACCTCCTCCTTAACCCTGAGCAAGTACTAACATGGTCTCTATATCTGTAATCCTATCAGTTCAAGAATGTTATATAACTGGAATTGTACAGTATATAAACTTTTGGGGCTGAGGGTGTTTTTTCTCACTGAACAACCTGGTGATTTATGCTCATTTAACCAAGTGAGTCATTGAGCGTATCCAGAGTCTGGATGTACCGTGGCTTACTTAACCATCCACCTGGTGAAGGACCTCTGAGCTGGTTCCAGTTTGAGGCTATTATGAATAAATCTGCCATTAAATTTTGTGTGACCATATGTTTTTGTTTATCTGGGATGAATGCCCAAGAGTGCAATTGCTGGGTCATATGGTAACTTCACAAGTAGTTTTTTGTTTTGGTTTGCTTTTTTTTTTTTAGGAAATTGCCTTTTTCCCAAGTGGCTGTGTCATTTTACATTCCCACCAGCAATATATGAGTGATTTAATTTCTCCATATACTCTTCTGTATTTTCTGTTACCACATTTTTTAAAAAATTTTACTTATTCTGATAGTTTTACAGTGATATCTTATTGGGTTTGGGTTTGTACTTGCCTAGTGGCTAATGATATTGAGCATCTTTTCATGTGCCTATTTGCCACCTGGATATTCTCTTCTGTGAAATGCCTATTTTTTCCCCTGCTTTTCAGAGTCCTCTTATGATATATATATATATATATATATATATATATATATATATATATATATATATATATATATGAAATATTCATGATTTTTAATTGTCCCTTGTGGAAGAAATGGAGAAAATTACATCTACCCCATCTTCCCAGGAGTGACAGACTATAGCCATTACTTTTTTAATGCAATTAAACTCAATAACTATTATTAAGCAACATCTACATGCTAACATAACAAAAGAGTAAAATAATGAGAAGGACTTATTTATTAGGCAAATATTGATTTGATTGGGAACCTGCTTTGTGCCTGGTATCGCCCTGCTGCTGGGGGTACAACAATGAACAACAGAACAGATGCAATGCCTCTTTTGCCAGCTCTTGCAGGCTGGTGGAAGACAGGAGCAGTGAGCAGGAAGTTAGAGTACCAGGCTGGGTTAGGATAAGACCTGAGTGATTTCAAGAAGCACTTTTTATCAAAGGATACCTTTTATGGGTTTGAGGGAAGTCTTCCTGGAGGAGGTGTCATCTAAACTGAGACCCAAAGGCTGAGTTGTTGTCACTGGAAAAGAGCGAATATTGAAAGAGACTGGTCCATGCTTGGAAAAGAGAGGGAGATAACTAGTAACATTCAATTTGCTCACTTCTGTAATTTTGATATCAGAATTATAACCTCAAAAAGAGGAGGGAATACTCAAAAGAGAAATATCCAGAATATTTCATATAAGAAAATAGCTTTTTATAATAAAGAATCTTTTAGAAGGCAGAAATGTGTAGAAATAAAAAAGAGACATTTCTTTCCCATTGATGAATGATGAATACTTAAAGTATTTTGTGAACTAAAATAGAGTAGTAATTTTGTAGATATTACAAAATAGAATGCATGGTCTCAAATATTGCTTGACTGAACCATATAGAGTAAACACTGCATTTTTACCTAATATTTTACTACAGGTGCAATTTATGTATTTTGCATGCGTTTAGGAAAGATGAGCTTTCTCTGGAAGAATATGACTTTCATTTCATGGCATTCAAAGTTTTGGTTTTCAAGCTGACTAGCCATTGATTGAATTCAACATGATCTAGCTGTCATTTTATATCAAGACTAATATAAAAATTGTGGAGAAAAGTTTTGGCTTACATTTTTTATTTTAAACAAAAAAGAAATTTGATAAAAATTATTCTTGATATTCCGAGTATGATGACAGCCATATGTTCCTTCAACGCTTGCCCTTAACAGAACAATAAATTTGTTTCCAACAAATACACTTAATATTCCAAGCTGTTGTCAGAGACAGCACAAGTGTCAAAGATCTGGCAAAGACAGAGAATAAAATTTGGGATATTGTTTTATTGTTACCTTTTCTCTATCTGTGTTTAAAGTTTTAATCTCAGGTCTAAAACTGATTTACAATTAATTAACTCTCAACATGTTAATAACAGTCCTGACTGCAATGTGAGTTTGCAAATGTCTCTTTCCGTCATGTAAGTATCTATGTCAGGCAGTAGCCATGTTTTCTGGGACTCCAGAAGGAACCAGTATTTCTGGGAAAATTTAGTTTAGTCAGTGTTATCTAAGGGAGTCTTTGTTGATAAAACTCCAGACTGTGCAGACTTTCACTTGTCCTTATTTTAGGAACCCCACATAAACCAGTTCCCTTCACTCATTTTCTTCTTAATTTGCATATAGACTCATAAATTACTTAAATAAATGTTTATTGAGTAGTTCCTCTGCATCACATGAAAGATCAATGGGGACAAATCAGCAGTTATAAGGGAAAAGTTGTCCTGGACTTTGTGTTACCACAGGTCACTATCTTCAAATACTCAATGCTTTTTTGGAAGTGTGTGAAGCATTTCCAAGGATCATGAGGGGTTGGATAATTTCAGAGAGTGAGCTCTCTGGATTTTCATCCTAAGTACTCATTCACAAAACTGGTTTGCAGGAGGACAGGACAGAGTGCTTGGTAGGAATTTGCCCATTTTACAAGAGAAAGGCATTCATCTGTCCCATTCCAATTAGCAAGGTTGTATCTTGCCCCCATATGTGAAAAACCCAAGTTGCCAGCATCTGCAATCAGGATATCCCAACACAGAAACCCCATAGGTTTCCAACTTCCTTGACAAGTTAGATGAGACAGTTAACAGTGTTCTCTGACCTAATATGATGCCTTGTTGGGATGTTCTGATTGCAGATTATGGTGGATGGGGAATAATGACCTTTCTGGGAATAATGACATTTCTGTTTCATGATTTTCTTATTCCCATCTTCCAACCATTGTTAAAAATGTACAATTCCTAAGAGACTATCTCAAGAAAAAAGTCAAGAGTTTTGGAAATTTTTAGAAATGCCAAAGTTTTAAAGATACTTTGGATTAAACTCATGGGCAGAACTTTATGTGATTTTTTTCAGATTTTGTTTGGATTATTCTGTGAGGCATGAAAACATATTTTATGAAGTTATATCACAATATATTCTTTTCAACTGTAGTTAATTCTCAATTCATCTTAAAAATGTTTACTGTGCTCTACTGTCAGTTAACCAAATATAAAATATATAAAATACTATGAAAACTACCATACTGATTAGATGCAACAATATGCACATTTTTCTCTTCATTAAAGGCATAGAAAAAATCAACGATTTATCTCATTAAGAGTTGCATTTCTGGGACTTCCCTGGTGGCACAGTGGTTGAGAATCCACCTGCCAATGCAGGGGACAGAGGTTCGAGCCTTGGTCCGGGAAGATCCCACATGTCTCAGAGGAACTAAGCCCATGCACCACAACTACTGAGCCTGTGCTTTAGAGCCCATGCTCTAGAGAACAAGAGAAGCCAGCGCAATGAGAAGCCTGTGCACTGCAACTGGAGAAAGCCCGTTGTGCAACAATGAAGACCCAACGCAGCCAAAAATAAATAAATAAAATAAATAAATTTATTAAAAAAAGAGCTGTGTTTCTAATAAAATTTTGCTTCTTTATTCTTAAAATTTATATACATATGAAACATAGGTTGTTTTAAATGATTGGGCACTAATATTATTTGTAATATTTTAATTCTTAGAGCCTTTAATCACAGGCAGTATAAAAATAAAAATTTGAATTTACATACATTCTTTTGTTTCAGATAAGTTAGATAGGATGATCTCTAAGAGTTTCACTTTTAAAATACATTTTACTTTCATAAAACTTACCAAAAATTTTAATTTGATCAAGGAGGAAAATCAAAGCTGTGAATCATTGGAATGTTAAAGAATATTTACATGTATTTTTAAAAGTATCAAATCTTTTTTTTTTTTAATTGGGGTATAGTTGCTTTACAATGTTGTTTTAGTTTCTTCTGTATAGAGAAGTAAATCAGCTATATGTATACACATATCCCCTCTTTATTGAATTTCCTTCCAATTTCTAGGTCACCACAGAGCACTGAGTAGAGTTCCCTGTGCTATACAGCAGCTTCTCATTAGTTATCTATTTTACACATGGTAGTGTATATGTCAATCCCAATCTCCCAATTCATCTCACCCCCCCTTTCCCCCCTTGGTGTCCATACATTTGTTCTCTACATCTCTGCCTCTATTTCTGCTTTCAGATAGGTTCATCTGTACCATTCTTCTAGATTCCACATATATGTGTTAATATACGATATTTGTTTTTCTCTTTCTGACTTACTTCACTCTGTATGACACTCTCTAGGTCCATCCACATCTCTACAAATGACCCAATTTTGTTCCTTTTTATGGCTGAGTAATATTCCATTGTATATATGTACCACATCTTCTTTATCCATCCATTTGTCAACAGACATTTAGGTTGCTTCCATGTCCTGGTTATTGTAAATAGTGCTGCAATGAACATTGGGGTACATGTGTCTTTTTGAATTATGGTTTTCTCAGTGTATATGCCCAGTAGTGAGATTTGTTGAGTTATACGGTAGTTCTATGTTGAGTTTTTATGGAACGTCCATACTGTTCTCCATAGTGGCTGTATCCATTTACATTCCCACCAACAGTGCAAGAGGGTTCCCTTTTCTCCACACTCTCTCCAGCATTTATTGTTTGTAGTTTTTTTTGCTGATGGCCATTCATCATACTGGTGTGTGGTGATACTTCATTGTGGTTTTGATTTGCATTTCTCTAGATGTTGAGTGTCTTTTCATGTGTTTGTTGGCTATCTATATGTCTTCTTTAGAGAAATGTTTATTTACGTCTTCCACCCATTTTTTGATTGGGTTGTTTGTTTTTTGGATATTGAGCTGCATGAGCTATTTGTACATTTTGGGGATTAATCCCTAAAAGTATCAAATCAATGTGGTCTTTGGGTTCTATTGGACACTTTTAAATGTGGTCTGTCATTTTATTTTTAAATGTCACTGTTCATAGTATGTTAGAAACATTGGAATGTATAAAATATGAGTTTCCCTGGTGGCTCAGTGATTGGGAATCTGCCTGCCAGTGCAGGGGACACGGCTTCGAGCCCTGGTCTGGGAAGATCCCACATGAGGCGGAGCAACTAAGCCCGTGCGCCACAGCTACTAAGCCTGCGCTCTAGATCCTGCGAGCCACAACAACTGAGCCCACGTGCCTAGAGTCCATGCTCGGCAACAAGAGAGATCACCACGATGGGAAGCCTACGCACCGTGATGAAGAGCAGCCCCCGCTCACTGCAGCTAGAGAAAGCCCGCTCGCAGCAACAAAGACCCAATGCAGACAAAAATAAATAAATAAAATAAATTTTAAAAAATGTATAAAACATTATAGATGTCTATTTGAAGTTCTGTGAGTGGATTTCAAATTTCCTTTAGGAGGATTTGTGCAAAACCACTGAAGTTCAGTGATGTGTGCGTTAATAACTATGTCCTATTTTCCACTCCTTAGCACACTCCATGGAGTTTATAGCTTCTCTGGGTCTCTGGACCAACTTGGAGATGAAGACACTCTGAACTGGAAAAGCCCAGCATGTCTCCTCAGGTCCTGTCTCCACGTTACCAAATGCTTGCTATGCTTAGTCGTCAGGTTCTTTCTACATACATGCAACATCTCAGAATACTAGTCCTACTCACGCAGAGAGATGTATATCACTTGGAAAGGTTGACTAGAAAAAATAAAGCACTAATTAAAAGGGCAACAGAAATCCTCCCATGTAACTTGCTATTTCATTCCACACCGGAAGGCCTATGTTTTCTTCTCTGATTATCTTTTATCTTTGGTAGCTGCATCATCTTCTTTTTTTTTCCCCTAAATTAATTAATTAATTTATTATTTTTGGCTGTGTTGGGTCTTCATTTCTGTGTGAGGGCTTTCTCTACTTGTGGCGAGCAGGGGCCACTCTTCATCGCGGTGCGTGGGACTCTCACTGTCACAGCCTCTCTTGTTGCAGAGCACAAGCTCCAGATGCGCAGGCTCAGTAGTTGTGGCTCACAGACCTAGTTGCTCTGCAGCACATGGGATCTTCCCAGGCCAGCGCTCAAACCTCTGCCCCCTGCATTGGCAGGCAGATTCTCAACCACTGCGCCACTCACTCCCAGTGAGTCTCTATGCTCTGTCACTCACCTAGCAAAGCCAAAAATTAATGTTCAACACTGTATATAACTGTGAAAGGTCATCCACTATGGGAAGAAAGTACAAGTATCATTACATCAAAGTTTGCCTGTAATGCTTGCTTGTTTGTCCCAGGAGAAGAGGAGAGATTTATCTTTAAAAATCCCACGTGACTTGAAAATGGGTTGCTATGCAGACAGATAATATTTTGATCAAAATAAAAGAGACCAACTCTGATCAGCTTGAGGAAAAAAAACATGGGAAATCTATTATATTATTATTATGGAACCCAGGGATGGTTGAACCCTCAGAATATGGGATAGGTGATAAACAGGCATCCTTTTGTACTAAGGATACAAGGACACTTCTTGGACCACTGCCTTCAATATCATTTGGTTCCAAATACTCCCAGCCTCATTTTGTTCCTAGGAGAAAACCAAAAACTCCTAAAGAGAGAATCTGATTAGTTTGGAGTAGATGCCCACCCCTCCCCTTAACCAATGAGCTAGGATTACAGCATAGGGCTGTTCAGAGACATGGTACTGGGATAGATCCTTCTAAATAGGAAGAAGGTCACAAACAAGTAGGTATTGCTGTGCATAAGGAAGTCCACCAAATAGAGCTCACTTCCTCTTCCTACCACAGAATTGTCTAAGGGTGCAAAATCATCATAAAGCTTTGTACAGGTAGCCATGTCCACCTCTCCTCAGAAAAGGGAGAATTATGTTTACTGTGTGGACACTGGGGGAGGTTGAATTGTGTTCCTCCAAATTTTATATGTTGAAGTCTTAACCCCCAGTACGTATAAATGTGACCATATTTGGAGAAAGGATCTTTAAAGGAATAATTAAAGTCAAGATGAGGTCATTAGGGTGACCTGATCTAATATGATTGATGTCCTTATGAAAAGGGAAAATTTGGACACAGACACAGATGTGCACTGAGGGAACTTGATAAGAAGACCCAGAGAGAAGACGACCATCTGTAAGTCAAGGAGAAGAAGACTCACAAAGAGCCAACCTTGCCAAAAACTTGATCTCAGACTTTTGGCACCCAGAACTGTTAGAGAAAAAAATTGTTGTTTAAGCCTCCCACTTTGTGGCACTGTGTTATGGCAGCTCTAGAAAACTACTACAGACACCATGGGCAGAAGTGAGCTCTCAGGTCAGGACAAACTGCTGCTAAACACATTTGAGCCTGCTTTGCTCTGAGATGGAGAAAATGTTCCTGAGATCACACCAAGGATGCACACCAATAGCTGCTCCTGAATCTTCAGCTAAAAGTATTTTGCTCAATGCAAGGTCATGGTTATTAGTTAAAAATTTATACAACAACCCAATTTTTCAAGTGTACTAGTTATGCCATATTAGAGCAAAATTAATAGAGTTTTAAATATTAACTTAGAACCTGGGACAAATAAGTCTGATCCCAACAATGGCATTTCTGGTTTAATGGCAGATATTTGCTATTACTCTTCAGGCAGAGCTCAAAGGATTTAGCCGGTGGTCATTTCATATTTACCTCCATGAATGCGCCACATGTTTTATGGTGTCTTCCATGGGATTTGCCTTCCTTCCTCCATAATGAAGTACATTGGCTTGATTTCTAGCAATATCTTTAAGTAGGTCATTAAGAAAAAACATTCATAAGAAGCAGAGGTCAATCCCAGGCCTTTCCCCTTCCAGTTAAATTAGAAAGAGAAACAGATCTGAAATTTATCTACTGTGCCGTAACATTTTCTTTTAAGATATTTGGTACATTTTCAAAATTAGTTACCAACACAAACATAATATATTATGTCCAAGAGTATATTTGACATTTTAGAATTACACATTGTTTACTTAACATCCTTATTTTATGTTTTGAAGTGAAGCAATACATTTTGAAAAACCCTTAAACTTTTCTTTTTTTTGCATGATAACCAGTGGGTTAGGCTAAAATTTCTGGGACCCACATGTGCTTTGCTCATCTGGGAAGGCTTTAAGATTTTGTGCAGGTTTGAATTTTCTGACCTGAGGTATTATGCCACCATGAAGTTATTCTTGAAATATTATGAACATTTTCTAATTATGGACATCTTATTATGAACATTTCCTTAGTGTTTTCCTTGTTTTCTAATGATTAAGCACACAGTTCTCTAATCAATATCTATGTCTAAGTACCCAGGCTGATGGTCAAGAAATCTTTATCCCCATTGATGAATCCATCAAACCGTTTCACCCTCACATTTATCCATGTGGCTTTGGAGAGGAATGTTCTGTGGAGGGATTTGGCAATTGTGCAGTATTCATTCATTCAACTATTTCTTTAGCAAACATATTCAATTAATGAAGACCAAATATTAATAGGTACAAAAGGAACTGGTTTCGGGTATCTGTGGAAATATAGAGCAAGGACACATTTGCGGTTAACCTAAAATTTGTATTTCCAACAACACTAAGAGCTTGCCTTTGCCTCTTTTCCATAGAAGTAGAACTCATGTGGTAATAACTGGTGCCTAGTGTTATCTATAGGGTCAGTTGTTTATAGGAGGTAGAAGTCACAGAACAGGGATCCAGTTGGTGATGTAGTCTGTGTGTGTCCCGGAGCAGAGAGAGGCAAATAAAATGGTGCAGCAGGTATCAAAGATCACAATAGGAGAAACAACAGAACTCTGAGACTGATGTGACACCAGTTATGTTAGTGAAGCTTGGTAGAATCATAATGAATAATAGGGATCACCGTCTTTAAAAAAACGGAAGCTAGTCTAGAGGGACAAAAATGTGAATAACTCAGTAAAGGTTTCACTCTTTTTTAATGGTTAGAACAAAAATGAATTATTTAGAATAGTCATTTGAAAATTTATATGGTAATTTATATGATTTTGTGATATCTTTATGACATTGTCATAAGAATATGAAATAAGTTATCTGTCTTTTGTTTATTTGGCTACGTTGTAGTCACCTCATAAAGGCTGGATAAATGTCCTTAACACAATGGCTAGACTGATGATTCAACACATGCCAAGAGGGTGTAGTTTTATTATGCACATAATAAGGCTTTCTGGGGGGAGGGAGAGGCAGGCTGTCAAGCAGGTCAAACGGTGTCTCAGGAGAGTGAGCTGGTGGAACTGGTTTGGCTTTACTTGTAGTTAGGGAGCGGGGCCAGATTGGGGGGTTCCTGCTTGAGGGTTTGGCTTGCTTACATGGCTTTAACGTCCCATTCATACAAAAGGAAGGAGCATCTGAGCTTCTGTATTGACTTGGCCAGAAGTGAGGCAAGAGGGAAAGAGCAAGGGTGGAGGTGGGAAGCAACAGCAACAGCATCCAAAGTGGAGTCAGACTCTTTAGTATAATCTGTCCATGGTGTTAAAGTGAATCGTAATTGACTTTCCACAAGGTTTTGAGAGACTTGTCACATGATAACTAATGATGTCCCACAGTTATTAAACCCCTGGTAGAAGTTCTTGCTCCTGAAAACCTCTACAATTTGGAATAGATGTTTCCAACAGCAGCCAGAGACATGAAAGTTAGTCTGTGCAATGTCAGGAAAAGCACTGGGCACGGTAGCTGGGAAGCCACAGCAAATGGGGGATGTGTCCGTGCTATTAGAAAAACTTTGACTGAGAAAGAAAACCAAATAAATAAAACTCAGTTACAACAGATAAACTTGGAATACCTGACCTTTGTTTTATCAAAATAGTTATTATAAAAATAATTGGAGAAACATAATGACAATATTCTAAAATAAGATAACATTATATATTTTATTCTGATGGGAAGAATATTTTCACCTTTCAAGAAATAGTGCCATGAGAGAAAATAAACAAAAAATTTGAGCATGTAATAATAGCAATACAAATACAGCACACAGACTTAGATTATAAGCAGCACCAACCTAGCCCAACAGCTAACTGAACTTCCTAAATAGCAATAATATTTCTTCATAGCAAAGCTCGCAATGGAAGGTAAATTAATTTTTAAAGAAATTAACAAAACTCCTCGCTTTTCCTGAAATGCTATCATTTATGGTAATATTCAAGGCAGTAATGTGTAAATGTAAAGGTATAATACATAAATGGTAGAAAAGATAGGTTGGAAAAAATAGTATTTTAAATACTAATTAAATATGGTTCACTTTTTTAAATAAATAAAAAACAAAGTTAAACCTTGATATTTTAATTGTGTAAAACAAATAGTATATTGTGGACTCAAATTTACAACCTGTAGCCACCAAAACATCCCTGTGATCATTCTTCAAAGATGTAATAAAAAAAAAGGTTGAAGAAACATAATTAAGACAGACAGCAATTGGACTTTAAGTTCTGTGTCCCTGTTGTATAGTAAATGAAAATCATCAAATTAATCTTTAAGTATTTTTACTTAATTATTTAGACACAAATGAACTTCACAAAATTCTGACCTAAGTAAAACAGTTTTGTGATGTCCAAACACAGGTAATTTGTTCTCATACCCACTGCTGGTTTTGTGACAATTGAGACACTTTTTTCAACTCTTGAATATAAAGTTCTACTTCTAGATATGTTCATCAGATGGACATAAAATTCTACTTCTAGATATGTTGGCCAGACTAGACCATGTTTCAGAGTCTGAGCTTAAATACAAAGTCATGGTGTAAATCCAAAGAATGAATAAGTGAATAAGAATTTACCATTGAATATTCTATTTTTAGATAGAATTTTTTTTTTTTTTTTTTTTGCGATACACGGGCCTCTCACTGTTGTGGCCTCTCCCGTTGCCGGGCACAGGCTCCGGACGTGCAGGCTCAGCGGCCATGACTCATGGGCCTAGCTGCTCTGTGGCATGTGGGATCTTCCCAGACCGGGACACAAACCCATGTCCCCTGCATCGGCAGGCAGACTCTCAACCACTGCGCCACCAGGGAAGCCCTTTAGCTAGAATTTTAAACTGATTTTCTCAGATATTTTCATAGTGAACCCAAAATGATTTGAGTAGGCTATTCCTGAATAAATGTAAATATAGTCTATGGAAGTATTCTCTACTGCCCTTTTACTTCTAATTTTCAATTATATGGATTTATTTTAAGTGCTGATTGATTTATTAGATCTTTGTGCAAGATACAGAAAATCGATACAAGAGAAATGAATGCAAAATATAAGTGGCCACAAAAGATCTCATGTGTGTCTACAGAGGTAAGTTATGATATAAATTTAACTCAACAGCTAAAATGTCTTTTATTCCAGACTTCTATAATCTTTGCTCTTAACACAATATTTAATGAAAGAAAAGAAAGTAAAACAGCAAATCTGACTTTAACAAAGAAACTCTTTAAAGAGTAAAATCTATTTAATCTAGTCCATTTGAAAATGTCAAAATATTATTTTTAAATTTGTCATTTTATTCTGAGATAAATATATATTCACATGCAGTTGTAAGAAATAACACAGAGAAATGCTGTGTATTCCTAACCCAGATTCCCCCAATGGTAGCATCTTGTAAACTATAGTAAGTATCACAACTGGAATATTGACACTGATAGCTGAAATGCAGAACATTTCAATCACCGTGATGATCCCTCATCCTGTCTCTTTACAGCCACAGCCAATTTCCTCCCAATACCCATTCTCTCCTTAACCATTAGCAACAGCTAATTCATTCTCCTTGTCTACAATTTTCTCAGCTCAAGAATGTGATAAAAATGGAATCATACAGAATGTAACCTTTTGGGATCATCATTTTATATTCAGCAGAATTCTCTGGAGATCCAACCAGGTTGTTGTGTATGTCCCTGTAGGTAAGGCGCCATGTCTCCCCTACTGTTTTCAAGATTTTTTTCTTTATCTTTAGTTTTCTAGTGTTTGTGATGTATCTCGGCATGAATATTTTTAGGTTTATCCTATTTGCACTTCATTTGGCTTCTTAAATCTGTAAGTTTGTGTCACTTTTCAAATGTGGGAGGTTTTCTGTCATTATTTCTTTAAGATTTTCTTTAAGTCTTTCTTGCTCAGCTTATTCCAGGGCTCTGATGAATCAAATGTCATGTCCTTTGTTATGGACAAACCATTCCTTAAGGCTCCATTTTTTTTTTCAGAGGTTTTTCTCTCTGTTTTTCAGATTTGGTATGGAAGATGAGAAATGTAATTGTAGAACTTGAAGATATTTTTATCTGGTGTAGGGATCTAGAACCTGGTCTTTGGAGAGAACATGGATCTTGACCTTTTGGGAGAATAAGCTTCTTCTAAATTTCAAAGCAAATTCTATGTGTGTCTATGTGTTGCATTTTTTCTGGGGTAATGTTCATAAAGCTCATCTTTTTCTAAGAAAGGTCCCTACTTCCCTTATCCCTGCCTGCGAGCCTCCTCTTTTCAGAACGGAGGATGCCTTCCGGTTTCCATTCTTTAATCACAGTCCCAAAGCCCCTTTCCATGCCCGACACTCCTTGCCCAAGGATATATTTGTTGAAAATGCACAGGACATTTCAGGAAGGCAGATGTGTCACCACATCAAGCCAGATGACTTGAGTGAGTATTGCCAATCATGAGCAGATTCATATTGAGGAACAAATAATCCCCAAGCTTGTAGAGATGACATCTTACGACTGTAGAGGGAGCTACAGAGGTGTTGAACAGATAACAGACACAAAGGTAACACCTCCACTGATAAAGTCAAGCTCACGACTCTGGCTCCCCCAACACGTGTGGCTCCAGCCTTGATAAACTCCATTCAAGTCCCTGAAGGCCCCACACATTCTCTTCCCAGGCTCTACAAAGTTGATTCCATGGTCTCTTTAGAAGACATAAGAGTCATTTAGAATTTGAGGATTAAAAATACACAAGAATAAGATTTTTCTTGTCTGCAAAACTGTCTTGAAACTGTTCATTCAGAAATTTTAAAATGAGCTGAAAATTTCAGCATCCAGAACACAGCCATGGTACAATCAGCTCATAATACAGAGCCTGTGAGTAACTGGTCTGTGCAGGCTCCTTGGGTTCCAAGATAGCATCTAAGCTAAAATTCAAACAAATGTTATGTGAAGCTCTCAAGTGGAAATTCACATTGCAGAAGAACACTGAAAAGAGTACCTTCATTTTGACATGGCATTAACTTTATTTTTAATGATAAAGATATAAGATCAATTGAATGATCTAGAACTAAACAAAAATGAAAATGGGTTCTTCATTTTAAAAAATGATACAAATGAACTTATTCACAAAACAGAAACAGATTCACAGACATAGAAAACAAAATTATGGTTGGTTACCAAAGGTGAAAGGTGGGGGGAGGGATAAATTAGGAACTTGGGAATAACACACAAAAACTACTATACATAAAATAGATAAACAACAAAGATCTATTGTATAGCACAGGGAACTATACTCAGTATTTTATAATAACCTACATGGGGAAAGAATCTGAAAAATAATATATGTGTATTATACATATATATGTATAATAGATATATATGTATGTATAACTGAATCAGTTTGCTGTACACCAGAAACTAACACAACATTGTAAATCAACTATATTTCCATACAAATTAAATTAATTATTTTAAAAAAGAAGCATGACAGATTGGCAAATGTGTGTGCAAATATGTGTGAGTCACTCTAGTATCTATTTTCCATACTGTAGTATTATAGAATATTACATTATAATTTTATAATAGAATTATTTATGGCATTATATTATAGTATAGCATGATATTATAAATATAACCCGAGAGGCTGGTATAATTGGCTTAATTCTAGAACAGGATTTTTTTTTTTTTTAATAAAAGTGACTCTACAGTGCAAAGTGGCATCCAGTCAAAGGGAAAGATTCTCTGTTTGGGGAGGGTTGGCTTAATCTCTGCTTCCCTGCTTCTCCTTTTCTTTAATAAACAGATCAGTCAAGTCCCTCCTTCCTTCATAAGTGACTGTTTGGATCAGGGAATATTGGATTGGAAGGTTGTTGAAGCAGTGAAATATGTTAAACAGTATATGAAAGGGAGTTTTTTTTTCTCCATTTTATAAAAGTAGAGGGAAGGGCTGTAGGAGGACATGACAGATGAAGGCAAAAGTAGAGGAGATCCTTGGAATTCATACTGCTAGTCAAAAATGGTCCACATGAATACTGACTTTCATACCCATTATTGAATATACAGATGGATATTTAACTTTGATGCACATTAGTGCATGAGCTCTTAGGGGAACCCAAGCCCAGGGCTCCCAGAGCTTAAAGGCAGGGATAAGGGTAGAGTGAGTGGTTTGGGAAATGTTCTCAGAGAAGGAGAAATGTCCACTCAAGAGGGTTTTGATGATTCTGATGCACAGTAGGACGATGAGGACAGTTTGTTCAGAAAGAAAAGTGTGAGCATCAGAGAAAAAACAAAGTGACTTACCCATAGTCAGAATGTGACTCGCTGCTTGTTGGTGAATACATTATAAATAGAAAACCCAGATTAAAAAAGTAACCCAAGAGCTATTGTATCTGCTTTCTATTCCTATTTAACAAATCAACAGAAATTCGGTGACTTAAAAGAGCACAAATTTAATCTCTTACATTTCTGGAGACCAGAAGTCTGCACTCAGTTTCACTGGGCTACAGTCAAGGTGTCCGCAAGAGTGGTTCCTTCCGGAGGCTTTAAAGAATTGCTTCCGTGCCTTTTCTAGCTTCTGGGGGCTGCCTGCATTCCCAAGTTTATGAGCATTCCCTGCATCACTCCAACCTCTTGCTTCTATCATGGCATCATCTTTTCTACTCTAGTCCAATCCCCCTTTGCCTCCTTTTGTAAGGACACATGTGATTACATAAAGGGGGAACCTGCATAATCCGGGGTAAACATCCCATCACAAGGTCCTTAACTACACCTCACCTGCAATGTCCCCTTTGCCATATCAGGTAATAGCCACAGATTCTGGGGACTAAGATATGAACACCTTGCGGGGTCATTATACAGTCTACCACAACCATTAAAGAAATTGAATCAATAATAAAAATTTTCTACTTCCTCCCACCCCACTAAATCTCACCACAAAAAGATATCTGGCCCAGATAATTTTACAGTAAAAAATGTTCAATTCATCCAAAGAAACCAATCATCTCTATTTTACTTTTTTCCAAATATTTAAAATTTCAGAAAAAAGTGAGAACTACCCATCTAAGGCTATTATAACTTGATCTAAAATGTTATTTAACAATATAAGAATCTTTGAAAACTAATCTTGCTTATGAATATAGTTGCAAAAAGTAATTAAAATGAAAGCAAAGTTAGCTATATCTAAGAAATGCAGATACAGTGAAGCACCAGAAAAGCTATTTATATAACATACTAAATTAGCAATTCAAAGAAAAATTACTTTTGATCATATTAAAGATGCATAAAATATTTACTAAAAGTCATTACCCATTTATGATACAAACAATTAGCAAATTAGAAATAAAATATAACTTTATAACCTAATAAATTATAATCTCCCCATCTAAAAGAAAAAAAAGCAAAGTATCAACATATAGATATGAAGTTCATAGGTAATAAACACAAATAAACAAAATACAAGAGAAAGAAGCTCAACCTTACTAGTAATCAAGGCACTGCAAGTAAAAGCCACAGTGAGATACTGGCACAGGCTGTAGATTAGGAAAAATTATAAATATCTAACAATTGCAAACATTACCAAGGATAATGAAGAAACAGGGAATTACACACCTGTCAGGGAATCTACATTAATGTAAGATGTTGAAAGCAATTTATCTGCTCTGAAGTGATTACCATTAAGCCTCCTCCTTCTGGTTCTAGGTGGGCCCATCTTGGCCTGGGTGGGTCTCCTTTCTCCCCTGAACACCTGTTTGCATCCCCCTCCCCATGTTCCTGGGACAGTAAAGGGCTGTCCTCAGGTGATATCTCACCACCCATTCCTTCCTTGTCCTTGCAAGAGAAGACCCTCCAGGTGCTTATCTCTTCAGGCTGCACATCTTCTCCACTTCATATCACCTCTTAGCCTTCCCTTTTCTCTTTCCTCAGTAAGGAAAAACAGTCTTTGTGGGTGCACATTTCAATCTTTATTTCTCCTGGTGACCAGTGCATCCTTGGAACATCTGCTTGGTGGAATTGGAGCAACAAAGAATCCAGGATTACAGGATAGAAAACAGAGGCTGGAAATAAGCAGAGAATGCTCTGTGCCTAGTGTGTTCAGACTGCTATACCAAAGTACCACAGATAGGGTGGTTTACAAACAACAGAAACTTATTTCTCACACTTCCAGAGGCTGGGACATCCAAGATCAAGTCTCCAGACTAGATGTCTGGTGAGAGCCATCCTGATTCACATACAGATGTCTTCTTGTTGTGTCCTCACATGGTAGAAGGAGTAAAGAAGCTCTCTGGGGTCTTGTTTATAAGGGCACTAATCCCAATCCTGGGGGCTTCACTCTCATAACACAATTACCTTTGAAAGGTCCCACTTCCTGATTCCATGACTTTAGGGGTTAGGTTTCCACATATGAATTTTGGAGGGACATAAACACGGTACTCCAGCTTCCACACATTGCCCTGCCACTGCACTAGCAAAGCTGAAAATGAGCATCATTTAAAGAGATAAGTGTGTAGGAAGTGTCAGAAAACAATGTCCATTGTAGCACTGGTGTTATATTGCGTTAAAGAAAAATACAGAAACAATGTATGTCTCTTAATAGGAGAATGAATATATACATGGTAGCACATTCAAATACAATACACAGTTCAAACTCATGAGCTAGCACTGGATGTGTCAACGCGGATACACTGCAAAAAACAAACAAACAAAAACAACACAAAGAAAAAACAAACAAAAAAATGATGTTTGGCAAAATACAGAAGTTGGAGAAATATATATATATGATATAATGCCATTCATCCAATTTCAAAAATATATAATTTATTTATATGAAAACAGGTATGGGTACCATAAACACAAAAGTAAGGGGAAGACTTCTATCTGGGAGGGAAAAACAGGAGTGGGAGTGAGAAGAGGATGCACAGGGCCTTCGATTCCATGTGGATGGAATTTTTTCTTAAAAAATACTTGGAGCAAATATGTAAAAATGTTAAGTTTTGTTAAAACTGGGTGGAAAGTACATAGTTGTTCACTACATTATTCTCTATGCTTCCCAGTATCTTAGAAATACTTCGCAGTAAAACAATCATGATAACAGCAGTTCCAACAAACTCACATACTGGGAGAGAGTGGCTAGTGGGCCATGAGTTCCAGTGAGGTTTTCTTTCTATTTTTGCCTCTTCCTCTGCCTTCTGCTCTTTGTCCTTTTTCTTTCCTTTTGGTAGCTAAGATACATACATATTTAATCATCACAATGGAAAGAACCAAAGGAAAGAAAGAGGGGGAATGAAGAAGCCAGAGAGACAGGAGGTACCCAAGGGGCTTTGTCCAGAGAAAGGCTGAGATGGAAGGATGAGATGGGAGGATGAGACAGAAAGACAAGTTCCTTTCCAGCTTCAGATTCTTACTTTAGAATAAAGAGAGCAGTTTCTCCTTCTCTTCTGGGAAAACACCCAAAAGCAACAGGATCGTAGGAAGCACATATGCAAACTCCATATTTGATGAATTTAGGAGACATCTGCAAGCCTGAACCACAGAATGTGAGGAAGGGATGCCAAGTGCAGAGCAGGAAAGGATGCAGAAGATGCTGAGGGTGGGACCTGAGACAGCAAAGCTCAGGCTGCTAGAACACTGTGATTCCAAGCAAGTGGTCACTCTGCAGGGAAAACCACAATTCCTTTTGTTTAAATAGGAGAGTGTACACAGGTGGTAGAAGGAGAATCAGTGGATGCAGCTTGGTGTGGTTTCAGGAAACAGGGAAGATGAGAATAAACATGTAAGCACAGAGCTTGGTCATCTTTGCAGGGAGCCATCTGCCATGGATGAGAGAATGAACGAGCATCCCTGAGTGATGAAAAGCTGCCGTGTCGTACAGGCTTCAGGGAGGAGAAAGGCTAACAGAGCTCCCTCCCACACATACCTCCTCATCATTAGGAGAACGGCTCAGAGTCATGGTCCTGATCTCTCCCAGAGATGATTCTCCAGCAAACCCTAGTGCAGGAAAACTAGCCTAATTCAAACATGATCAAAGACAATCATCATACTAGGCACTAATAGTATCTTCCAGATATTTTAAGAGAAGAGGAGGAGTGAGGCAGGAAACCAAAGGCAAGCAAAGAACTCCCACCAGCAGGATGCTGCCACTGGGCAAAGGAAATTACACCAAAGATACTGGCAGCTTACACATAGATAGTTACTAACCAGCGGTGCAGGAGCTGGCTTTACTGCTCAAGAGAGTGAATGAACATGTTTCTTCCCAACTTTAGGTTCAGTGACGATGCAGTGGTGGCTTGAAATGGGTCTTGATGGGGGTTTACAGCATGGAAACTGACACATGTTGCAAATCAAGGTATTCCGTTTGTTTGCTTGTTTTGGCTTTTCCTTTGGAAGCTGATTATTAATCATTCACCGGCACACCACTGGTACATATCCTATGCCTGGTATTGATTTGGTCTCTCTCTCTCTCTCTCCATATGTATGTGTATATATATATATATATATATATATATATATATATATGTATATGTATATATATATGTATGTGTATATATATACACACACACACATATATATGTGTATATATATATATACACATATATATGTGTGTGTATATATATATATATGCATTCTTTTCATTAATTATCTACTATTTTCAAAAATTCTTAGTTCAATAGGATTACATTATGCTTAATCTGGTAAAAACTACATTATTCCATTTAGATTATTATTCCCTTTAAACTCAAGAAAAAAAGGGAAGTTTTATTTTATTACAATTATTAAAATTATTCTGGCAGTGTTAGAAAAAATAAATTGTAAAAACAACGGAAAGTGTAAGTGGGATATTATTTTGCAAATTATGTGATTTTTTTTAATATGGAAAAAATGAAGAAGATCAACTAAAAGAAGATTTCTGATCACTAACTGTAAATAAAATTGATATTTAAGTATCAATCTAACACATACTAGAAGAAATACACCATTTACAAAAGTTACAAAAATGTCAAAATAACTAGGAATACATTTAAAGGATACATAGTACGTAAAGAACATTTTAGACATCTAGCATGAGACATTAAAAAAAGTAAAATGAAAGATATATCATTTCCTGGGTAGAAATATGAAGATTAAAAACTAATCTTGAACCAAACTATATATTTTTAAACTTCCCCAAAATTGTAGTATAGTTTACATACAGTGAAATGCACATATTTTAAATGTATAGTTGGATGAATTTTGATAGTTCTATATACCTAGGAATCAATCACTCCAAATCAAAATATAGACTATTTCTATCATCACTGAAAGTTCCCTTGTGACACTTTTAATTACATCCCTCTAGCTAAATGCAACTACTACTATTGGTATATCTGTTTTTATATATCAGTTGTGCCTGTTTCTGAGCTATACATAAATGGAATCATATACTATGTATTTCTTTTGTGACTGGTTTCTTTGTTCAATGTAGTGTTAAGTATATATTTAATATAATTTTCCCTGTCGTATGCATAAGCAGTTCCTTCTTTCTAATGATGAGGAGCATTCAAATGCATGGATAAACCTCAATTTGTTAATCCATTGTACAGTTCGTGAACATCTGAGTTGTTAATCATTTGGGGCCCTTATGACCTGACAAAATCTTGTCTCTAGAATATGGAGACACAATTCACAAACATTAGAATAGCTAAAATTTTTTAAATGACGACAACAAAGGTTAATTAGGATGTGGAGCAACTGGAACTCTCCTACATTTTGCTGATGAGAGTATGAAGTGGTGAAAACATTTTTGAAAATGATTTGGTAGAGAAATAAACACATGCTCACAAAATAAATTATATAAAAGTGTGCACAATATTTTTATTAAATAATAGCCAAAGTCTTATTTTATTGTGGTTCCAATAATAATGTCAGTTAGAATTATTTTTTTAAATCTTTTTTAGTTTTTAGATTCTGGTAATGTTCATATAAAAAAATAAACAAAAATAACCATAAATTTTGTGGAAAGAGTGAGGAGCAACTGACATGCCAGATATTAAAAGGCATTATACAGCTACAAAAATTTTAAATATGGTGGTACTGGTACATGAAAACAAAGATACTCTTGGAAAAAACAAATATATATATATATATATATATATATATATATAGCTACAAGTATAGAGATAGACCAATACAGGCATTAACTATTTCAAAAAGGTGACATTCAAAATGGGGAAAGGGAGAAGAATGTATTCTTGCTTAACATTTTATGTTAGACAAATGAGCAGCCATATTTAAAAAACAATACAGTCGGATTTCCTACTTGACAGATTACCTCATAATAAATTCCAAGTGGATCAAAGTTTTAATTCACATATTAGATAATAAAACATTTATTCATCCCAATATGTTCTTCCCAACAGATACAGACAAAAATTGGATAAATTTCAACACATTGATTGCAACCTAATAGTAGCAGGGAAATGCCTCAATCTCATATGAAATATCCACAAAAACCTACAGTAGATAGGATTAATGTTAGAGTATTAGAAGTATTCTCTTTAAAATCAGCAGAAATGCCTCAATCTCATATGAAATATCCACAAAAACCTACAGTAGATAGGATTAATGTTAGAGTATTAGAAGTATTCTCTTTAAAATCAGCAATGAGTAACACCAACTCTTCCTGTCTAAATTCAACATTACACATGTCCCTTGTCCATGAGGCAAGATGAGAAACAAATAAATAATAAAAATACACAGATGGGAAAGGAAAATAAGAATTCCTGATAGCGACAATATTCTGTCTACATGAAAAATCATTGGGCAATTTATCATAGCTGATAAGAGACTTAAGTCAAATCACTGAATAAAAGATAAATAAGATACAAGATAAAATATTAGATAAAAATGAAGAACATTTCTATTAGCCAACTTTACACAGTTAAAATGTCTAATTATAAGCAAGATTTACAATAACAACAAAATTTAAGCTAACTAAAAATAAATCTAGCAATCTTGCAAGAATTTAAGGAAGAAAATGGTGATGCTTGCTTGAAAGATACTGATGGAGACCTAAATTAATGGATAGAAAAATGAAATTTACAAATGTCTATTATCACTGAATTATATATTCCCTATAATTTCAAATAAAATTCCAAAACATTTTCACCTTTAAAATTGATCAGCTGATTTTTAAAGAATAAAGAACCTCAAATAGCAAAGATATTTTAAAGAACAAGATGAGGGGATTTGCTTTACGTTTTATCAAGGCTTTTTATACACAGTGAAGGAAACCATCAACAAAATAAAATGACAACCTATTTAAGGAGAGAACTATTATTGCATAAATTAACTCCAAAAGATTAAACATATAAATGTGAAAAGCAAAATTTTAAAGCATTAAGAAGTCAGAAAATACCCAGTGAATAAGATATTTCCTTAAACAAAATGGAAAGAATAAATTATAAAGGAAAATATTGGTAATTTCTACTTGATTATTTAAATCTACAAGTGTGTTCAGCAAACATCACAATTAAAATAGCAAGAAAACAATAAAAACAACTGCCAGAAGTTATTTTCAAGATTTAAAACCAACAAAGGAGCAGTATTCAGAACATAGAAAAGACTGCAAATCAATGAGAACAAGATAAATGACAAAATATTAATATGAGTAAAAGATATAAACTGACGGTTTCCAGAAATGGAATGGCTCATAAACAAGTAGATTGTTTGGTCATCCATTTGGTCATCATTTTCTGTTTGTTTTGTTTTTTGGCGGTACGCGGGCCTCTCACCGTTGTGGCCTCTCCCGTTGTGGAGCACAGGCTCCAAACGCGCAGGCTCAGCGGCCGTGGCTCACGGGCCCAGCCGCTCCGCGGCATGTGGGATCTTCCCGGACCAGGACACGAAACCGTGTCCCCTGCATCAGCAGGCGGACTCTCAACCACTGCGCCACCAGGGAAGCCCCATTTGGTCATCATTGATGGTCAATCAATTTAGTAATCAGATTTTCTCTTCTATTCACCAGACAGGTAAAATTTATAGATTTTGAAAATATCCATGTTGGTTAAAATGGGACCAACATGAACACTGATGAACGCTGGTGGAAGTGGAAACAGACAATGACCAAATCCCTAGTAAAGGTGAACATGCACACCCTCCATACCCCTACAATCCTTCTCCTGGGTATAGTCACTGTATGGCAGGTGTTCACAAGGAAGCCTGCACATGCATGTTCACAGCAGAAAGATTTGCACAAAAAACAATTTGGATCGACCTAAATAACTTCTACAGGAGAGTCAATCCATATATCCTCACATTCTAATGCAGTTGGAATATCAACAAACTAGGAAGACAAAACCAACATAGAAGAATCTCGTAAAAAGGATATTTCTACCAGATATTTCTAACACTATTTAGATAAATTAAAAAGAAAATATATATTGTTTCAAGATGAAAGTCACCTATGATAAATATGAAAAGAAATATAGGAATAATGAAAGCTAAATTTGAGATCATGGTCAACTCTGGACAAGGCGGGAGGGGCTGATGTGGTTTGAAAGGCTTTCCTGGAGACTTCAACACTATGGATGCTACTTTATTTCTATATAAACCACTGTCTAGTGGACACATGTTCCTTGAATGTTGACAGCCTGACCTTAATTGTCCCACCCACTTGGCCTTAATAACTCTTCAGCATTTGTTGAGATTCTCCTCAGGTTCCACCTCCTTTTGGAAGTGAGTTCCTGATTTCATCCTGCTCTTAAACATCCCCCTGCATCACATGGCATAGTCAGGTTGCTTTACAGTTATCAGTGTATCAGTTCATCTCAGTCACAGGGCTGCCACTGAAGTCAATATGAGAAACAATTTTCATATTTTTCCACACCTTATATAGGCCACTCACCATCTAAACAAGTTATACATGTCCATCTCCAGATTAAAGAGTTGATGAAAATTATGTAGGCATTGTTTAAAAGTATTTTCCATTATTTTTTATGTCACAAACAGCACTTATTATGTGCCAGCCAATATCAGATGCTTCCCGGATTAATTTCCTAGAGCTTCTATAGAAGATTATCCCATGCCGGTTAGCATAAAACAACAGGAATTTATTTTCTAACAGTTCAAGAGGCCAGAAATCCAAAATCAAGGTGTCATCAGGGTTGGTTTCTTCTGAGGGAGCATGAGCTTCTGGTGGTGCCTGCTGTACGTAGAGTTCCTTGGCTTGTAGATACGGTTCACCAGCCTCTGTTTCCATCTGTACAACATCTTCTCCACTGTGTGTCTTAAAAGAACACCAGTCACTGGATGTAGGGCCAGCCCTAAAGCCAAGCTATTTTCGTCTTGAGATCTTTAGCTAATTCCATCCACAGAGAACCTATTTGTAAATAAGATCCCATTCTGAGGGTCTCAGTGGACACACATTTGGGGGGACATTATTTACCTCACTAGACTTTCCAAATATTTACTCATTTAATTCCCACATAAGCCCAGGAGGTCAATACATATTATCATTCCCTTTTATAGACGAGGAAACCAAGATATAGAGGGTATAAGTTCTTGCCTAGAGTCACACGGCTAGAAAGAGCAGGGATTTGAATAGGGTCTGTCTGACACCACGTCCAGGGCTCTGTCCACTTTTCCAGGCTCACAAGAAGGTTATCTGCCCTGAGCTCTTGCCCGGGCTGCCTCGCAGGGGAGGGCACGAATAAGTTGACTTTGATACTCGCCAGTGAAGTACGACTTCCCCCACCCACTCTGGGGACCCGAGCACACCACATTTGAGCACCGTGCTTTTAAGTGATGAGTGCAATTACACGTGAGCACCAGCAGAGGCGCTGCAGTACAGTCCGTGGTCCCGGAATCCGGGGCAGGGAAATGGACCCTCCATCATCTCCTTGGAGACGGTTAGTTTTTAACTTTGGTTTGAAAGTAACCCATGTCCTCCCTGACTAGCATCCCAGGCCTGAGAAGACAGTTCCCAGAGTACTCGTGAGAGGCTGGAATGGGGAAGGAGGAGACCTCCTGCAGGCTGGAGTCCCAGCCCCAGCGCTCTTCGTGCCCGAGATCACGTGGAATACTATCCCCAGTTCTACTTTTCCCTGGTTCTGAGACTCTTGGATGGGACATGTCTGTCTGTGTGAACTCATCCCATGGAGTGGAGGCGCCGCTTCCACCCCATCTCCAGGCCCAGCCCGTCCGCTCCAGGCAGCCTGCGCTCCGCCAGCCATCCTGCCCTGCCTGCTGTCCTGGGGCCTCAGGAGGGCAACCCTGGGGGTGTGGTGATCATGGGGTAAACACCCCCCTGGGTGTTGGGTTCACAGCTGCAGCTCAAATCTTATAACACCCGGGAGGCGCGATTATCTGCTGTCATGCTTTAATTCTTAATTAAAATAAGACCTAACACTGAAATTGGATTGGGGAGCAGATTATGCTCTGCTCTGGTGAGACAAGGGGTGCGTGGGGTCCCTGAGAGCTCAGGTCAAGCCCCCTCCTCGGGGCAGAGAGGTACCTCTGTGAAATAGTGCTGCATAAATTGCCGAGGATCCCCCCAAAAAGCACAGGTGCTGGGACTTTCTGATGCCAGCTGCACTTCAGGGCATTCTCAGGTTCACACTCTTTTAACCTTTTAAGCGCGTCTGTGAGACGTGTTCTCATTAGCAGTCTTCTGTGGAAGCAAGAGGGAGGGGCTGGGACTTACCCTTCTTATTACGGAAAATTAGAATAACTGGGTGTTATATTTAATACAGTCTGGCCAAACCTGCAATTAAAGAAAGTAATTTTAAACCGTGGTGAAATATTAATATTAAAAGTGTTTCAAGGACAGGAATCTAATTAACACAAGTTAAAGAAAAGCCTTAAAGATTCTAATTTTATGATCTTCTTAAATAAAAATTAACCTGATTAGACTCCTCTCTTAAAGGTTACATTTATTTAAAAGTTCCAAGCAATTTAACGATAATGGGTTTCGACAAGACAGCTTCCTGTCTGCACAGCCTCCCTATTTTTAAATTTTATGAGGTTCTTCTGGCAGAGTTTTGTAGCAGTTAAGATGAAAATCTGGATGCAGGGCACCCTTTAAAAGAAGGGTGGGGAGAGAGGAGGATGAGGAAGAAGAGGAAGAAGAAAGAAACATAATCAATTTGGTATCAAATTTATTCCAAAGCAGAGAAGTGCATTTTTTTTTTTTTTTCTGATGGTGGAAAAAAGACATGCAGGGAGGTCAAAGGTCACACAAAGAGGAGACAGTATTGTGTAGAAACTGTCACGCATCACCACCTATTTTGACATGCATGGGGCCGTTTGTTGTCTGTCGAACATGCAAATTAAGTGCCTGCTGTCATAGCCAGCGGATATCTGAGAGTGGAAAATGAGGCCACCTGTAACCAGTGAATGGCATGATGGACAAGCATTCAGTGTGCGGCATCTCCGAGGCCATTCACACCACCTTCGAATTGCATATGACATGTAAAAATCTTTTCTTAATATTCACAACCGGGAAGTTTGGGGAATTATGGAGGCTTCAACTGCTGCATCTAATGGGTTCTCCAAGCAGACAGCTGTGACTGCGAGCTGGCTTGATAATTAGGTGTCCAGGAAGATTTTATGCTACGAATCAGTTAAAAGGGAGAAAAGAAAAAGAAAATAATGGCAAGCAAAACTCGCTGGAATGGAAATTGCATTAACCCTTGTGTGTCTTCCCCGGCTTGGAAGCTTTATAGGCACCAGGATTCATTTTCTAGATCTGGCATAGACACACCTCTCTGTGCACGCTTTTAATTCATAAACCTGCCCCCGTGTACAGGATGTAACGGCCAGCTAATTCGGGCTGCCGTCCAGAAGAGGGTCACTCAGCACTAAATGCGGTTCCGCTTTCCAAAGTTATGCAATGCTTCTTCACATGCATGCAGATTTTGCTGTCAAAATAAAAATTTTGAGAGGTGTAGTCTATCAAAATAATAGGCAAGAACAGGGAAGGATGGCTGCTTCATGCAAATCAAAGAACTTAATACACAGCTCCAGTCCTTTACAGTGTTTCTTCACCAGATGTTCATACTTACTTGTGTGAAAGGGGCACCAAACGTGGCATCTATGCAAAAAGAACAAGGAAATAAAGTCTGATGGAGAACTTTGTACTGCCTGAGTTTGTGTTGAAACTGAAATGTAAGAAGCACTGGCTACCTTTCAATGCAACCTGCTGATTTAAAGTGGAAGAATGTTGTTTATCAAAAATCATCATGATTCTCCCCCTTCAGACACTAACTCCCTAATTCCAGCTGAGCTTAATTGGTTAAATCCAGAATGGCATCTCTCAGATAATGGGCTTCTTTTTCCTCTGCTGTCCCCTCAGTGAGCAGGGATGCTGACAAATTGCACAGACTCAGGCGACAGTTGGGGTATCCGAGGCTACGTGTGGGACTTGCCTGGTGCTGGCCAGGAGCTCTGAGTTCCTGTTTCTCCTCGTCCCTCTATCAGAAGGCCAAGAGCAGAGCTTTGCTCCAACACGGAGCACAAACAACAAGGAAACTAGACTTCTTTGAAGGAAGCCATGGGAACTATAGCTAGTTCATCTAGGGTACAGACAGATGTGGAAACAGGTTCCCATGTAGGGCTTGGGGTAAGATGATCTCATCTTTCTTCCATCTGAAGATCACAGGATTAAAATATTAAATTAAATATATTAAATATATTAAAATATATTCTGAGCAGGCACGACCATCATCCTTTATCCCTAAGTCCATAGATGACCTCTTGTTTCACCTGCGGTTTGGGATGTCACTGCTATTTGTATTACTTCCAATCTTAGTGTTGCTGTTGTAGAAAGTGCTGATAATTGGCCAAACTACCTTTTGTCCAACAAGTATTTATCAAGGACCCACTGTGTGCCAGGTTACAGGTACCAGTGATGCTTCGATGAACAAGAGTAAAAATCTCTGCCCCGTTGGCACTTGGATTTTAGTGAAGAAAAACACCAAGTGGCAAAGATATTAAATGACTGACTGTACAGAATGTTACAAGGCAATGGAAAAATAAGCACAGCAGGGAAAATGTTACAGGAAACACTGCATTTAGAGGACAGCAGGAAAACAACACCAGGCTAAAAGCTCACTGTTGCATCCTGTTGTATCCGTTATTTGCCAAAATTGAGAGTATTATTAATTAAAACAACCTTATGAATAATGGAAAATGTCAGAGAGGTCCGCTCCCAATGATATACCGCAGCCAACCTGAGGGACTTGTCAAACACAGCGACCTTTTAAAAAATAAATTACATAGACTTGCAATTAAATTATATCACAGACAAAGTAGTAAACTATAAATAACACTTTGTAATTATTTTGGTACCTTTTACTATTACGTTTGGTCTTGAGGTGACTTGGGTGTCTTGCAACTGTATGAAGGAACTACTACATAAGGACGGTTGCTGTACATCTTTTTCCAGTGCTGTGTTCAGTGATGTCACCTTGGTAGGATGAAGTTGACTGTAGTGGGAGTATTTACACCATGGGATTGGCAGCTGCTACCTACCAAGGCCTTCCTCCCACCCGCTGAGAGCTGACCAGTGGCTAAACACTTACCAGCACATCAGTTACTTAGGGAGTGTTGCCCTCACCACCTCATGACCTGGTCTGCTCTGGTTGGGGTCCCACGACTATAGGACAGTTGGTACATCACCTGAAAAAGGTGTGAAGCATCAGGGGAAGGAAGCCTAGTGCCATCTCATCCTTTTTGAGCCCGGATGCTGGCCGCGATGAAGTTTACTGTGAGGGACCATATCCTGCTTCTTGGGAAAACTTCTCCCAGCCCAAGACCTCCACCCTTCCCACCTCTAGGTGACTTTAAGGCCCTGGGTCAAGTTCTCCTCCCCATCAAAAGAGGTTCAGCTCCTAAATTAACATACGGGTCCCAGAGAAGCATCCACATAGATGATTCTGACTGAGATGATTTCTAATTGGGAGAATTTCAGAGCCTGGGAGTTTGGTTCTGATAGAGTGACTTTGTTACGTGTCCTTTGGAGGTTCACATGCCAAATGACCCTTGGAGTGGCCACAGGAAATGAATTCCCTCACGGGGCTCCTGTGTTCCCTGATCCCGGGGTCCTCAGTGCCTGAGAACAGGTTAGGCAAATGCTCCTGGCCTTTTTCCAGCAACATCGGACAACACAGAACCCCTGGGACTCTGTGAGGCCACATCTCCTTGCTGGGTGGGGTTCCCACAGGCCAGCCCAGGTAGCAGACCGAGCTCTAGAAGCCTGGAAATGAGACAGAGAAGGGGGTCACTTATGAAAGCCAGCAGCATTTTTTTTTTTTTTTTTTTTTTTTTTTGCGGTATGTGGGCCTCTCACTGTTGTGGCCTCTCCCGTTGCGGAGCACAGGCTCCGGACACGCAGGCTCAGCGGCCATGGCTCACAGGCCTAGGCACTCCACGGCATGTGGGATCTTCCTGGACCGGGGCACGAACCCGTGTCCCCTGCATCGGCAGGCGGACTCCCAACCACTGCGCCACCAGGGAAGCCCACCAGCAGCATTTTTAAATGAGATGCTTCTACCCCAGGCTACATCATTGGGCTACATTCCTCCAAATCCATTTCACAGTCATCTTGTCTTGGAGGAAATTTATCAACTACTTGTTTTCAGTGTGGAAAAAAAAAAATAGTGGCTATTTTTTGAGATTATATTTTATTCGTTCTCACTCTTTTGAGGGTTTCTCTACGTTCTTGTATAATATTCTGGGGCTTCATATCTTGTGCCTTCTGACTGTGTTTTTGTCCTTCGCATTGGAAGTGTGGAGAGTCTTAACCACTGGACTGCCAGGGAAGTCCCCGTGGCTATTTTTACAGAAATAAATAGAGATGCTTTTGTAAAAAAAGATACAGAATGCATTGGTTCATTCATTCAGTCAGTCATTCTAGTTCCACGTGACTGAGAAGAAAGATGCAGAGCATCAAGTAATGTGTCCCAGTTATTTCCTACCTGTGCTGTTTGGTTTAGGGTCTTATTTTTTTATCATTTTCAATGACAGGAAACAATTAAAATATGCTTTCCAGTAAATTCAGAGGAAAACATCTTTAACTATCCCATTTCTGAGAGCTTGCACCCAAATTAACACAAAAGCAGCAGCTTCACTTCTGTAGAAGGAGCCAGTGTCTGGTGGAAAAACGGATCATGGACTTGCTGTGGTTTAAGGGCTGCCAGCAGCGGGGCCATGGGCAGGGTGCTGGAGCAGAAAGACAACCTGCTTTTCCTGGAGGATCAGGACACGTGTCCTCTGGAGGCAGCAATGTGGCTGTCTGTGCCTTGAGTGATGGGCAGGGTTTCTGTGATATTTATTTTTCTGGCTTAAGGGCAATTTTTGTTCCCAAATAGTGGAGCCAGGCCTGGAGGCTGGAATTTGGGAAGCAGGGGTTACAGAGGTCTGGAGCTGGAAGGAGAGGCCCTTTGGGGTGGGGAGTTCTGTGTGAACCACTGTTGGCCACTCTGTCAACTTCCAGAGCAACCCAGGTTTTGAGACCCTCAGAGGTGGGCTGCAAAGGCATGAGTGCAAGGGCAGTGTGATGACAGCCCCCTTCCCTCCTCAGCCTCCAGACCCACAAAGGCTGTGAGAAAGAGATTTACTCTTGAACAATTTGGAGGTTTTATATCTTTCTCTTTCTTTTGTTTTTTGTTTTTTGTTTGTTTTAAAAACACTTCCCTTGTGCCATGTATTACACTAAGCAGTTATTAAATATTTAATATTCAAAACAATCCTAGCAGGAAGTCATCATCATTTCCATTTTACAGGTGAGTGAACCAAGCTTTGCTGTTGTTTACAGCTCATTTCATATTTTGCTTCTCGGGCACAATTCTGAAAAATGGATGATGTTACACATCATGGTTGTATTTTTTTCTATAAAAAAAAATGTCAAGAACTTAACTCTAGAACTTCAAACATACCTGTGTTAAAACAAAAATTTAAGGTAACCATCCCAAGGATTATTTTTTACTACTGAGGTCAGTTTGCTGATTTGCAAACAGCTGATTTGCTGTTTAGTGATATACCTTTGACTAGTATTCTTGCTATATTTTAATAATTAAAGGGCTTGAACACTTACATAAAAACAAAAGCAAACCCATGCATATTTAGTTTACCCTTTTAGCTGACATTTATTTGCTGAAATCCTAACTACTTATGTTTTTTGTTAGCGTGGCCCCAAACACTGGGCCACCATCTAGAGAAAGAGATAAACATGAGCTTCCTTCAAGGATCTTCACCTCATGGAACAGGCAAGGAAAGAAAGAAAGATGCAGTGGAGGATTAGACGTACATGAAGGAAATCCATGTGGGGGGCCGGGGGAACATGAAGTGGCGAGGAGTCTGTTCTAGCTGAAGTCCAAGAATGTCTCAGAGACACACCTGAGGTGGAGGGATTCCCAGCCCTATGGGAGGGGACAGTTCCTTTCTCAGCAGACAGTGTCCACCTGCCCCGCCAGCTCCTGCAGAAGATGTTTTATAAACCGCTAGCACACTGATGTGGGGCTCCAACCGAAATGCAGCCTCTTAGAATATTGTCTTCTGACCCGAGAAAGTTCTAGATTTTAAAAATGAATGTTCATGACATCATTCGACTGAACAAGTCAGCAATATTTTTTTCTTTCATTTGAACTGGAAATGGACTCAACAAGACTCTAAAGTCTATTGAATTTGCCATATATTAGAACAGTCTTTTTAATTTGTCTTTTAAATTCTCTTGTTAAATGATTAGCACCACACTGCCTCCCAGGGTCTCTTCACACTGCTGCCTTCCAGGTCCACAAACCCAACAGCTCTAATTTCTATTTCTGGATTCTTTTCCATTTTTTTCCATTGTGAAAAAGGCAAAGCAAGAATCATAAAATGTAACCATCATGTGTAAAATACATTATTTCACATGGAAGTTTTTCTATCAGCTTAAAGTAGAACATCTTGGATTATAAATTTCTCGGAAATTTTGGCTCCATTTTAAAGGTACAACTGGATATGGTTGTCATTTTAATGTTCTACAAAGGCTTCAAGTTGTGGACAACTATCAAAAAAGGAGTTTTGACACACAAGTTGAGTGTTTTCTCTATTTTCACCTTTCATGTTGTTTCAGATTATTTGTTGGAAAGGAGCTGAGTAAACTGAGAATCCTATAAAGGTTTAATTACAGTTTCATACAGCCCTTGGAGCTGTGCAACATTTCCTATGCTGCATTTACTTGAAATGGGGACTCAGTACATTACACCAAAATTAGCCATGTCAGATTATAATTGAAGAAAACATACTGAACCTTTAAAGGTACAACTACATTTTTCCTACTAATTCTATATTGAAACTCTGACTAATCCTAAAGAAAACCTTCAAGGCTCTTTTTTTTTTTTTTTTTCCCTGGGATTATGTTGATGTGATCTAAGATATTAGCATGAGTTTTTGTTCTACCTGCATTTCACTTTAGAAGAAGACATTACAGTGCTTTTCTCAGAAGACATCAGGGCTGCTGCAGAGATTTGCAAGCTAACCAGTACGCCTCACATTGCAGAGAAGAAACAATGTGCATACGTGCAGCTAGGTGGAAACTTCCACCACCCCTCGTCTTTGTTGATGTCAGGGCAGGCATGGTTTTTAATCAACATCATTCCAAGGAGAGAGAGTGAGAGAGAGTGCATCAGGTGATTCCTTCTGCAAGAACATTTGCAGGTGTAAAACCAGTGCCCACGATGTCTCCATAATGTAAAGAACTCAATGTTCAACAAAATTAAACAAAATCTTTCTAAAGACATGTGAGAGCTATTGGACTAGTGCACTGATTTAATATGAAATGGGGCATTTCGATTCTGAATAGCAAAAAGAAAAATGCTTTTGTTCCTTTAAAAAACAAAACCAAACACCGGAGCCTAAGTAAAGGCTTCTAATTGATCAAGCATACATAATAATTCACAGTCTCACCCGAGAAAGTGTGAAAGGCCTCCATGCAAACTGGTTTAGAAAACGTGTATTTTAATATTTCCATTAATACGCTAGTTTTTAAAGATTTTGACAGAGTTTTTAGGATATTTAATTTGCAATTATTATTCAAAGTTTGTGTGATTTGGTGATAGAAGTCTTAAAAATACTTTATCTTTCAATAAAGTTAGGTAGTTTCCTCCCTAGACAGTCTTCTTATTTTTTGGCAGTGACAAATATCTTTTCCTTAATATCACATGCATATATATCGTGAAGGAGTTCACTTTACTTCATGGGTCTATGGTATGTGAAACTGGTTACCATTAGTAATATTTAAAAATATAAGAAATGAAAAGTTTGGCTCCTACTTTTTTTCAGAATTCCAGACTTCTTATTGTGTTTCAGTCTCATTTGAAATTGAGGGTGTAATTCCATTGAAAATATTTCCATTTTAAAAGTTTTTCTGTTTTTAAAATATATAATTATTTTAGAAGAAATTTTCCCTTCTATGCTTTTTCAGGAAAAAAACAGAAGGATTAAAATTGCTTCTACCCTGTCTGTAGGGGAAGCTCACTTTTGGCACAAGTGTCATCCAGGGATGCAGAGAACAAACATTTTCTATCACAAATACCTACAGCTCCACCTGTATATATAAATGTGCAAATACAAACATAGCCATATGTGCTTCCTATAGAGGCATAAGGTAGACCTTCAAAACAGAAAGTGGTCTGGAAACGGTGTCTTGATCATGATCAGTCCTAGAAGAGATTTAAAATATTAGATTAAGTCATTGTATATTTTTATATTCTATAATTTTTGATATTGCAATTTTTAATTGTTTAAATTTCCAATTTTTAGACACCAACTTTCTCCATTAGTTTCTTTTTACAAGAAAAAAATTAAAACTTCTTTCATGTCTAAAAATGTCTTGGGCTTCCCTGGTGGCGCAGTGGTTGAGAGTCCGCCTGCCGATGCAGGGGACACGGGTTCGTGCCCCGGTCCGGGAAGATCCCACATGCCGCGGAGCGGCTGGGCCCGTGAACCCTGGCTGCTGAGCCTGCGCGTCCGGAGCCTGTTTTCCGCAGCGGGAGAGGCCACAACAGTGAGAGGCCTGCGTACAACAACAACAACAACAACAACAACAACAAAAAGTCTTGTTTCCAAACTGACTACTATAACATGCTTAATGTAGAGAAAATCTCAGAAGATAACAATGTAAAAGAAAACATACACCATAATAAAGTATCCCCCAAATGACCTTTTTTTAGAAATATACTTTCAGAATTGAAGGATGTATTCTATTTTAACTTTTGAAAAAAACTATTTTGCGTTCACTTTTATATAATGATATAATTAGGCGCGTGGCATCTTGATGCTGTTTTTGCAAAGACCGTTGATGGCATTGATTACAGAGGCTACCTATCTTTGTGATCATCTAGCTTACTGCTAAAAATACCTATTTAAAAGTCACCCATGCAGTTATTCACAGTGAATCAAAACATGTGACTGGAAAAACAAATACTAATGATGTCAAGTGTGTTTTTGAGTATTTTCAATATTAATAATTTTTTCTTTTACATTTTAGTAAGGCTATTTTGATAGATTACTTTCAGGAAACTTTTTCAACCTGTTTTAAAATAGTTGGTTAAAAAATGTAGGACAGCACAGTATGAATATAAATTATTTGTCAACATATGGTGACAGAGGGCATGGCCAAACCAAACTCAAAGCCTCCACAAAGAGCAGGCGTTGTTCAAGGTGATGAAGTTCTCAAATTGAAGTTCCGTGGTGGCGGGAGAAGTTGCTTGCACGCTCTGAGGTTACAGCACTTGGTAAAGCCGGGGACAGCTGCATCAATTGTACATAATTAGTCAAGGTCAGACACTGCAAATGGAGGACATTCGCCATTTGTCAGGAGAACAATGGATGGGACCTGAGCCTCTCAACTGGGAACGACTCAGGGAGAGGCTCATTGAATCCAGGGTGAAGCAGGCCTGCCCTTTTTTGTGCTCCCTGGAAGGGGGGCAGCCACTCAGGAGGATTCAAATGGTAGCACTAGCCAAGCTAACCAATGTCACAAAACACAATCTTGTTTTAACTACCAGAAGCATATGTTCATTGACACAGTGTAATGTTGGTGACACTTGAAGGAAACAGTAAAAGAAGATATGAGAGAATAAATGAATTTTCTCAACGTGCTTAGCATTTCATGTTTTCTTCCTCCAAGGGTATAATCTTTTAAGTTACCAACTGATGCAATGTAATCCTTTAAATAAAGGGGCGATTACTTTCAAATGAACAGTAGAGCTTGGAATGAGTACAAACAGGTCGTTGTATATAGAATAAAATTATTTTTGTCTTAACGGTTGCTTAGAAAAATGCTGTATTTTTAACAGGAGAAATTAAACATGGTTTTAAATGGTCTACTAAAATAAGTTAAAATAAAGGAAAATGTTTGGGGCTGATAGATATTTTAGACCCACTAAGGAATTCTAATCTACCCAACAGGCAAGTGTATACTGTGATTTTGAAAGCTAAAAAGTCTGCACTAGTTTTAAGGAAAAGAGAATAGGACCTTAGCGTTTAAATTGAGAACCACAAAGGCTTGAGATGTTAATTTGTAAAAATGCCTGTGCCTCTGTATCCAGTGAAAAGGAGGGCTGTCCTTTATCTTCCTGTCTCTCCTGTGCTGCTCCTTCCAGGGTGGGTGATGTCGTTTTAGCCCAGGGAGGGCATGCTCCAGCCTGCAGTAGGAACACCCTAAAGCACACAGTGGGTCCACGGGACACCTCCTTCTTCCTTCCCCAAAGCAGCCCTGTGGGAATGAGCTCGGGGAGGGACAGAGGACAGGCGGGCGTAGAGGGGAGCAGCAGGGCTCTGTACTGCCCTGATTTCTCATTAGCTCGCTCCCCCGATCACAATTTCCAGGTGACATTCTTTCTTTGGACTCTGGGCCCTCATTAGTGTCTCATTATAATATCTTCCCACATTTCAGATTTATTTCACCTGCCGCAGCATGGGAAAAAAGTCAAAGAATTACTTTAAAATTAAGAAAAATTTAGTTGATGGCTCACACACACACACACAGCACATGCACACAAAAATCCGTTAGACATTTCAAAGCACCTTGCATTCATAGAAGGTGCCAGAAGAGTAGGACGGTTTACCATCTTTCAATTATATGTCCTTATAATAGGAATTCATTATCTCATTGTGGACAAAGCAATACAGTTCCTAATTAGCCTTTTATCACACCTTCATTTTCAAATGAATAAGTCTAATAAGAAACTGCACTATAAAATCCTCCCCCATTACTGCTAGTGAGGCAAGTGAATTATACATTACACATAAAGTCCTAAGTTTTCATATGCGTAAACGGTATACATGTACTTACATGTATGCAATATACACATACAGAGACACAGAGACACACATGCATGCAGAGTGTGGGTCCCTCTTGTTCATCATTCCAGCTGAAAGAACAGCTCTTTCACTCACAAACCCCTCACCACCACATAAAAATTAAAGAGGGGGGAAAAATGTTATCTCTGCTATTAGAACCATTTCTCCCATATTCTTCACATCTTTAATATTTTCTCCTGTGTCCTCTTGAGGAAATGACAGAAGCTGCTGTGTAATTTAAGCAACCCCAAATACAGTCTTACAAATTTCACTCTCTGAAAAGTTAATAAAGATAATGACCTATTAACTTCTTTATTTCTCTATAGTGCAATTTATCCTTGGGCATAAGGAACTGTCAATTTTATGTAAGCATGGCAAATGATGTTCTTTGCACTCTCACTGGAAAATATATTCAGCAATTAAAAATGAAATATGCTATTAAGCAAAGGCATCATCTATGCATGTGTTCCCTTTATGCTTGCATTCTCTAAATTCAGGGTAAGAAATGCCACTGTTTCGACCAGGCAGAACTGCATCCATTGCAGTTCCTTTAAGACAGATTTTGAGAAAAATCCTAGCAAGAAATTCTGCTGTGCAGCCCCACTGTCACCATCCCTGCATCCACAAACTACTGTGTTAAGGATGCTCCTGGTACTTCATCATGTCGGGGGAAGGGATGCAAAGCACACCAGGGCATCTATTGTTTCAATTTCATGCAAGTAGAATAGTAACTGCTAACGTGAGAATATGATTCAGCACGTTTATTACAATGTCATTCTGTCTGATGATTTTTATTTCAGTTACTACCACCTGCAATTAACACAGTCTCTAAAGACTAAAAAGTAGTCCTATATTTATTTCTGATCTTAAACGCAACTAAAATTGACTAAACTAATATAATGAAATAACATTCATCATTAAGCGCTCAGTGTTTAAGCCTCAGCCTTTGATAAATGAAAAATGGTTTCACCGCCAGAAATGTATTCAGACTGAACTGATTTAACCTTAAAGAGGTAATGGTATACATGTAACATATGAACAATCTCCTACTTCTCAAGATATTAAAGAAATTATCTTCACAGGTCAGTTTCCTCTGAATGTAGGGTAAAGCAAGCACATTTCTATTGAAACCAAAAATAACTTTAGTATCTGAAAACAGTCTACTTTTCGCCTTTAACTTTCCTAAGTTTAGAAAAACAAATAGTATGTAATATATGGCTTATAATCGCATACTCCCTGTTCTTTCACGTGGGTAACTTTAGACTTCACTATAACATACCATAAAATAACACAAAAGTGCAATAACTAAATAATTCTGGAAAAGGGACATACTGTAGCTTTCTCTTGTTTCAAAATTTAAAAGTAGCTTAAAATCACCCCTGCCCCACCTTCATTTAGGTATACAATATTTTTCATATTAACTGCAAAAGAAAAGGGGACTCATAGGAGAATATTTTTTTTTCTGAGTTAAATCTCATTTTAATTTTTCAAACTAACTCATCTAATTTTTAAATATTAGTTGAAAAACTTTGGAAGTCTAGGAATCTGTAAATTAGCTGCAAGATTTTAAAATGTCCTCTTTGTCTCATGAAGTGATTGTTTTCCACTTTGAAGTATCTTAACGCTGTAATTATTACCATCAATCTTTTTTTTTAAGACCATATTTAAGTCAGTTCCAGGTAGTGAATATTAATAACTACCACAGCGTACCCAATGGGAATCCTAGTGAACTAAAATAATTAATACACCTAAGAAAAGGCCAAAACTGCTAATTAGAAGCAGGCCAGGGAAATCCTACAGACTCAGCCCCAAGATGCAAGAGATTCTGTACCAGCAACAGACCGATTTGGGATTTCCCACTTTTGGGTTTAAATTTACCTTCCAATATCTGTATTTTCACATGTGTGAAGATAGTCACACATGATAGACTATAGGTAGATGAGAGTTGACCATTGCTATTTTTGTTTGCTCTACACTTTTGCATTTTCTTTATGGAAATCACTAACTACTCATCTTGACTGAGGTTCCTTGGGTTTACACTCCACGAGTAGAAAAGATGCAGAGCTGATGAGGTTGTGATGTCTGGTTGGATGGCGACATGGCTTCCAAAAGTTGCTGCCTGGGGCTTCCCTGGTGGCACAGTGGTTGAGAGTCCGCCTGCCGATGCAGGGGACATGGGTTCGTGCCCTGGTCCAGGAAGATCCCACATGCCGCGGAGCGGCTGGGCCCGTGAGCCATGGCCGCTGAGCTTGCACGTCCGGAGCCTGTGCTCCGCAGCGGGAGAGGACACAGAAGTAAAAGGCCTGCGTACCGCAAAAAAAAATAAATTAAAAAAAAAAAAAAGAAAGAAACACAAAAGCTGCTGCCTGAGACCGTAATAAATGTGCGAATATGCACGTGTGTTTGAGAGTTTTATGTTCTCCTCTGAAGTCTAATGAGTGTATTCATTTCTTCATTGTTTCATTAAATGTTAATGAAGAAAAAGGTTAATCATTAGCATTAAATAGCTACTGAAATTAGATAGTCAAAGAGTTTATTGTCTTCCAGAATCTGAGAACAAAAGAGAAAGGCTAACTTCATACAATTTTTCATGAGATACTGATTCTGAAGGAAGATTTACTATTTTACATTAGGTAGCTCCTAAACTATTATTAGAATTATCTCGGCATCTGACGTTATTGAAATCCGTTTGGAAATTCAAGCATATACTGAATGAGGGATTCATACATTGAAACAATGGCATTATTAGTGATTTGACCAAATTGTTTCTCCTAAGTTGATGCTGTATTTTCCTTCATTTTCTTTAAATTCTGTGATGACTGTCACTGTGTTTCTTTGCTCCATCCCAAAATATTAATTGGGGAACTACTTGTTTATACTTGTGCCAAACTTCCAACTGATATGTATAAAACATGCCCAAGAAAATAATAAGAAAAAGAGAAAAACTTTTAGTAGAAATGGTAATTTGGAATCCTGATTGCAGGCGTAAAATTTAGAAAAGGTCCCTTTCTTGAAACAGCCTGCTGGAGTGGTCCAACAACACTCCCTCTGCTCCCTCCAAGGGGGAAATATCCATCACATCAGCCAGCATCCCTGCCTGCGGGAGCCGGGTTTTGAAAGACATCAGCCTGTTTCCTTGTTCCAAAGCAGCCCTGTAAGTACAGACCGGGCAGAAACCAGTGAAAACCTCCCATAAAGGCTTCCCAGGTGAAGCCTGTCATAAGTTTCTCTTCATTAGCCGACTTGATGACTGGCCGGAGGTCACAATTAAAGGGGGTTATTTTACGGCGTTATTAGTGCAAAGAGTATTAACTGTGACTCCATTTGTCATGCCTTATTGGCAAAAGCATGGGAAAATATTAAAATCACAATAAACTCAACCTCCCCCCAGAATGCTGCCAAACGGACTTGACTTTCCCAGGCTCCACTCCATACCAGTGCCTTCCTGTTGGAAAGAGATGGAGCTGAGGGAGGATTTGCCAGCCCGGGCCAGGAAGAAGCAGGCTTACTTTATGGCACTGTGGTTCCAAATCTTAATGTTCTGTATGCCTTCTTGAATTCCCAATATTTATTCCTAAGGAATACACCTAGCCTAATGTACTGACATGGAAACACCTTGCGGTTTTAAATCCCAGGGATGTGGATTGAGACACAAGGCCCTGTGTGATTAAAGCAGAAGGGCTTTACCTGTGGGTAGGTGTTCCTGTTCACAAAGGAGCTTGCATTTTGCTTATTAAAGCAACAGAATACACACACACACAAACACATATACATACACATACACACACACATACATCCTCATATACATACAAACACATATACACAGAGACACACATACACACACATACACACCACACACATATGTATATCTTAATTAATAATTTATTTAATTACCTTATGTATAATTTCATATGTCACGTTTACCCCCCCCCCCAAAAGTTTATGCTAATTCACTACATGCAGCCTGATTTAGATATTCATATCATGTTTCTTCAGGAAAAAGGAATAAATATGATCTTTACTAGTTAAACCATACTTATCATTTGAAATCATTTGCCTATGCTATACCATGCTACTAATCCACCTTGATGTGTTTAACATTTACTGAGTCATTTTCCTGGTACAAATGGGGTATTCACTCATTCACCCATAATTTATTTAACATTACTGGGGACTTTCCTGTGGTCTGTCTGAGCCCTGGGCCACAGGCCTGGGAGCAAAGAGTTTAAGCGTGCCTCTTTGTCCAGGGCTTACACAGGGGAGGAGACAGCTGGCCAGAGTTAGCACTGCAAGGGAAAGATGGGAAGGCACGATAGATATTATATATTATTCTATTAATATTATATATTATAATAGAGACACAATCCCAGAACTGCCACTTTATTCCCCTGTACAAGCCAGCTATGACCTTGAATAAAAACATATATATTAGTAGGCTAATGTCTTCATGTGCGTATTTAAGGAGTATTACCTTTTGCATACAAGACACAAAAGTATTATTCAAAGGCAAAAGAAATGCTCTCTACAATAATACTTTCCTCTCATTTTCTCTTCACTGTACACATACACAATGCACACTCAATGTGATACAATCATTTATCAAATTAAAACATAAACAAATTATTTAGCATCCATACAGTACTAACAAAGAAACAGCCTTGTAAAAAACAGGAGTTTATTAGCACCCCATCCTCTGAATGTACAGTGATAGAAAATATAATTAAATCAGCAATTTTTACTACTCACTCAGCATAAATTGTCGCTGGCTCTGCAAGACTGATGCAGTGCATTGTTTGTGCTCATGAAGACAATAGTCTTCCAGGCTGAAATCTTTTTTTTTTTTTTTTTTTTTTAATCTACAAGAGGTGTCCATGCCCAAACCCTGGCAAATGGAGACAGAATGTTGAATAGCTTCATCCCCATCATGACACCAGAAATTCTCATCATGTCCATTACCAGTGTACCATGTACGGAGAGCATTCATGAACCAAGAGCTGATGGTGAAGGGGTCTTATAAGTTACTAGTTATATGAGATCCAGCATTTCACACCGGATAAACACTGCTGAGAGGCAAAAGGCAAGTTATCCTCTTGCCCAATCCTAAGCCTTCCAGTCTCTGAACCCACGCTGTCAGTCAACTGTGGTTGCTATAACAAAATACTATAGACTGGGTGGCTTCAACTGCAAACATTTATTTTTCACAGTCTGGAGCTTGGAAAGTCCAAGATCCAAAATCAAGATGCCAGAAGATTTGGTGTTAAGTGAGGGCCTGCCTCCCAGCTTGTAGATAGCTGCCCCCTCTCCCTGCCCTCTCATGGCGTTTCCTTGCGGAGTGCTCCTTATAAGGGCACTAATCCCATGCTGGGGCCCCAGCCCCATGACCTCATGTAAACATAATCACCTCCCAAAGGCCCCACCTCCAAATACCATCACAGTGGGAGCTAGGGTCTCAACATGGATTTTGGAAGAACACAAATATTCATCTCACAATAAGTACTGTAATGTTTTTAGACTAATATCCCTGAAGTTTATCTCTCCTAGAATCATAGACTGTATCAAAATTCTGCCACTTAGTTTTGAAAGTCTCCTAATAAAGGTGAAAAATAAACCCTGAATCACACTTAACCAAACCAAACCAGACTGAGCTTAAAAGGCCCCATGACACCCTCCAGTCCTGTATACATACCTCAGGGAGACAGAGGAAGGGAAAGACAGAGACCTCCGGGGATGCTGTGGCTCAGGTGTCCCCAGAGACATGGAAAGTGACACAGGCATGTCAACCTCCAGCTTAGTGGAGAGAAAATGTTCCCATTGCCCCGTTATCATATTAAAATGTCTTAAAACTGAACACATTGAAAGAAATTAACAATACATGAAGGTGGGTCTTTGCCTAGAAAGGGGAACTTTACCTGTAGGTGAAGGGCCACGTTGCTGGTCTAAGTGGCAAGTTTGGTCCAGGAGCTTCTATCCCCAGGGCTTCTCCGTGTGGCTGGAGGGATTGTGAAGATGCCCATTGTGACCCCTGGTTAGAGACATGTGATCTGGACACGGAAGCTCCAACATAAGTGAGCTGCTAACAAAGGACATTTGCTTAAATATGCATCAATTCAAAAACAATGTCCTGGTTGGATCAGTGTTCATCAATTAATTGGTGTGAAAATGAAAGAGCACCATGAAATACAAAGTACTTAATGTGGGAACCTTAATTATCACAACTTCATGTTCTTCCCCAAATTCTGCCCTGATCTCCTTGCAGACCAGGAGCAGTTGGGGCCAGGCTATGTCACCCTAATGAGTGTCTTCTAGCCTCCCAGCCTGTGGCAGCTAAATATGGTGCTGGAGCAGTGCAACCACATCCAGGGCCCGGGTCTCGTTTCTCTCCCTATAGAATTACCATGAGGAGCAAGGCCCTTTGGGACCATGTTTGGGATGAGCCCCCGGCTTTGTTTTTCTCTCAGCCTCTAAGAGTCTTCTGAAAATTTCTAACCCGTCATGAAAGGACTCATTCCCAACACGTGAATGAACCAAATCTGTTAGTCTGAGGCCAGAAATACATACTCTGTGAAGACATAGTTGCTGTCACTGGGCATGCAGAGAAAAATGGAGCTGACCTGGGAGTGGAGGATGGGGGGAGGCGCAGCAAAATGAAACATCCAGGAAGTTATGTTGAGGATAGTGTCCTCTGATAAACTGGGCAGGGTCCAAACACACAGCTGGGCAGACAACCAGGACTGGAACAACAGTTCGTGAAGACCAGCAATCCTCAACACCAAGGGGAACATAGGGAGAAGGCTGGGGAAAGGAATGAGCCCAGGATCTGGACCCCAGGCTGTACTGGCTCTCCAGGAAAAATGAGGAGGAGGAGAAAGAAACACATTTAGAAATAAAAATTGGTGGCATCTACATAAAGAAAATCTTGTATATGGTAATAAAAATACATACTGTGTGACTCTATCTATATGATATCCCCAAATGGACAAAACTAATCTATGATAGTAAAAGTCAGAATGCTAGTACCTACAGAGGAGGATTGATTGGAAAAGGCACCAGGGAAATTTCTGGGTGATGAAACTGTCATATGTCTTATTTTGGTGGTGATTAGTAGAATGTGTGCCATTGTCAAAAGTCACCGACCTGAACATCTAAGATCTGTGCATTTCACTCTATGTAAATTATGCCTTGATGATGATGATGATGATGATGATACCATGCTTTCTTTATCTGCTTTATTATTAGACTCCTACTTGGCCATGTGGATACTTTTAAACAAAAGTCCTTCTGAAACCTGATCCTAGCAGGCAGGAGCGGCTTTCATTTTCAGGCTTCTTGAGTGTTCTCGTCTGCCGGTGACACCACAGAGTTATGTGTAAATAAATAATGGTGGGAGCAGCTCATCGGAACACTCACTTAACCTGTGAATCGCAAGGTTATTTTTGTAGCTGTGTCCTGTCTTCCAGTGTGGAGGGTGATTTATGGTTTTCAGCCGAGCGTCATCATCATTATTCTCACCTTTGTTTCCATCATAGTTAATTAAAGGGAAGGTCATTGTCACCTTATGTTTTAAACCTTCTTAACATAATATATCACCCTTGGTACACTTTAATAAGGGGATTTGTGAAGGAATGGTGTAATAGGAAAAAAGTTTACGGCATAATCCATCCTGTTCACAATTACACTTTCGCTATTGCACATAATGAAAGTTAATAAGTAGACAAAATGAAGGGTCTACCTTGGGATTCATTCAAGGGTTGATTAATTGGCTGGGTGATGTAATGGAACAAGAAGATACCTAGCTTTTCTAAACTGCAGGCAAATGTGGCCAAAACAAACTCTATTAAAGGACAATCTCTCCTTCCTTTTTTTCCTTGCAAATTGTCACCCCCAGACAATATGAAATTAATTAAACAACTGTTTATTGAATGCCTTCCACATGCCAGGCACAATACAAAACCCGGGACACAAAGGGTGAGGTAAGATACCGTCCCTTTCCCAGGGGGAACATAGACCAGTGCTGGTGGAGATACAAAAGAAGGACAAATTATTTATTCTAAAAGGTTACTCCTGGGGAATACCAGAATTAGTTAAGATTCATAAGAATGTCTGAAATAATATTAAGTATGCCAAGCACATCTTCCAAGAAAATGTTAAGTCCTTTCTGCAAAGCCATTTATTTTATTTAACAAACACTTATACAGCACTTACTAAAAGGCAGGCATTGTTCTAAGTGTTCTCCAAATATAAAGTCATTTAATACCTACAATGTCCCTAATGAGGAAGGTGCCATTATTATTCCTGTTTTATAAATGAGGAAACTGAGGCACAGAATCTTCTACCCAAGGTTGTATAGTTCTCCAGAATCTGAGCCCATATCTACTAGGCTCTGCTGCCTTTACAATAGAATTTTTTTTCTAAGTTTCAGAAAATAATGACTTTTCACAAAATATTCAATTGAAAGGAATAGTTTTGTGTAACGATCTTATAGAATTCTGCATTTCTAATAATAATTCTTGGCCCTGTTAAATAAAACAACTCACCTAAGCTAGAGAACCTATCGACCCAGTAAAATAAGTTACTGACCCAGTTAAGATTTAGGAGACTATGAAGCAAGATTGGAAAATGTGTTTTAAAGAACATCCTCCTATATACTTGCAAAAAGAAAGGAGAAATGTCAAATCTAGGATGAGGAATATCTGAAGTGAGACTTCACGCATCAAGAGAAATGTCATGGTGATTAAGCTCAAAGGGGTTCACCAATGACATGACTCACTGTCCAAGGTATCAGCAGGCCCATCTTTAATCTGTGTTCCTGTAAGATAAAGGTGGATGCAAGTTTGCATAATGCAAAAGATGAATGCAGACTAACATACATCACAAATGGTCAATCGAGATTTGAGCATAAACAGTGTGATGGGCAGCTTCCATGATGGACTGCAAGGATTTCTGCTTCCTGGGGTGACCCCTGCCCTTGACTGTGGGCTGGACCTTGGGAGTCACTTCCAGTTGCTAGATTGCAGCAGAGGTGCTGGGTGTTAACTTGGAGGTTAGGTTAGAGACGGCAGCTTTGGTGTTGGGTACTGTCTCCCTCACTTGTTCACTCTGATGAACACTCAGCCACTGTGTCATGAGCTGCGCTTATAAAGGTCCCTGAGGCAAGGAGTTGAGGGTGGCCTCCAGCCAAGATCCAGAAGGGAGCTGAGGCCTCAGGCCAAGAGCCTGCCAGTAATCCAATCCTGCCAGCAAACAGAGGGGTGAGATTGGAGGCACACCCTCCCCACTTGAGATTCCAGATGACACCAAAGCCCTGCTGGAAGCAAATACTGCAACTTCACAAGAGACCCTGAGTCCCCAGATACACTGGCGGCACCCAAAGAAGCTTCACCCACACTCCTGACCCACAGAAACTTGGAAAAAAGACAATACATTGTTCTAAATCATTAACTTTTACATGTAATTTGTTATGGGGCAATAAGTAATAAAGCACCTGTGTTCAGTACACACTGATTTTCTAAGGAATGACAAGAAAGTGAGGAAGACATTGAAGAAGAGGTGAGAGGCCTCTGTGGACTTGCGTGTAAAAGAATAGACTCATGAAGTCCTAACTGATTAAATGTGGGTATTTGACATTCATCAGTATATTTACTCTTCATGCAGTCTCAGTAGATCATGGAAGTTTAGATGCAATGTGCAGAGATGACTTCTTAATTTTGAAGGTGGAGATAGACCTGCTGGGTCACTTGGAAGTTGGGAAACTGTAGCAGTCTGCTGTTCTGTCCCTCTCCCCTTCCAATACTCTGCTGTATTAAATACAGTTGAAGAATGGCACAATAAACAAAAGCAAAAATAAACAAGTGGGACCTAATTAAATTCAAAGATTTTTGCACAGTAAAGGAAACCATAAACAAAATGAAAAGACAACCTACGGAATGAGAGAAGATATTTGCAAATGATGGGACCAAGAGATTAATTTACAAAATATACAAACAGCTCATACAGCTCAATAAAATAAAAAGCAATCAAGAAATGAGCAGAAGACCTAAATAGATATTTATTTTAAAAAAAACAAACAAACATACCAATGGCCAACAAGCACATGAAAAGATGCTCACCATCACTAATTATTAGAGAAATGCGAATCAAATCCACAGTGAGGTACCACCTCACATGGGTCAGAATGGCCATTGTTAAAAAGTCTACAAATAATAAATGCTGGAGAGGGTGTGGAGAAAGGAGAACGCTTATACACCCTTGGTGGGAATGTTATTTTTGTAGCTGTGTCCTGTCTTGCAATGTGTAAAGATCTTATAGCCACTATGGATAACAGTATTGAGGTTCCTTAAAAAACTAAAAAGAGATTTACCGTATGATCCAGCAATCACAGTCCTGGGCATATATACAGAGAAAATTTAAACTCGAAAAGACACATGGACCCCAATGTTGGTAGCAGCACTATTTACCATAGCCAAGACATGGAAGAAACCTAAATGTCCATCGACAGATGAATAGATGAAGAAAAAGTGGTACATATACATGATGGAATAGTACTCAGCCATAAAAAAGAATGAAATATTGTCATTTGCAGCAACATGGATGGACCTACAGATTATCATACTAAGTGAAGTAAGTCAGACAGAAAAAGATAAATATTAATTACATTATATCACTTATATGTGAATTTTTTTTAAAAAATCATACAAATGAACTTATTTACAAGACAGTAGACTCACAGACATAGAAAACAAACCTGTGGTTACCAAAGGGGAAGAGGGAGAGAGATAAATTAGGAGGTTGAGATTAACAGATACAAACTATTATAGATAAAATAGTTAACCAATAAGGACCTACTGAATAGCACCAGGAACTATATTCACTATATTGTAATAACCTATAACCTATAATGGAAAAGAATCTGAAAAAGAATATATATATATATATATATATATACACACACACACACAATTGAATCACTTTGCTGTACACCTGAACTATAGTAAATCAACTATACTTCAATTAAAAAAATAAACTTAAAAAACATTTTAAATGGCATGAGAAATGACATGTCTGCTTTTCTTCTAATAAATACGAAACTAGTAGCCCTATATACTAGACACAGTGCTTGTGCTGGAGATATTTACTAACAGAAAACATGTCTCTCATACATTTCCTTTTATATATTAAAGGACATACTTTACAGTTCAAAATACATCATAGGTAAGCTGCTTTGCTTTGCCCACATGTTGCTGTAGAGATGATCTAAAGGGGACTTAAGGTCTCCACATGTGTAGTCAGAGCCCCCAAGCTCCTTCACATACTTATATTGATATTTTCTGTCCAATATGAACATCCGTACTTGAAAGAAAATCAGTAATTCCTTCGTAATTTTTATTTCCAACAGTTCCTCATCACAATAATACTACAGTGGAATAGGATACTGGGTATATATCAGTTTTTTTCTTAGGAGAACATTTCCTACTTTCCAATAATAGGAAAGTCATATTTTATGATATAATTCGAAGCATCGGCCCAGTGGGATGCTCTTTCTCTCACTGGTGTAGGGTGCTACACCATATTCATGACAATGGTACATGGATTTCATCCAGCAGAGACTACAAGTTAGCCTCATTGGACCTTACACAAATTACTTCCTTGCTGCAAACCACTTCATGGCCTGTAGAAGGAAAAGGAAGATGGAAAGATAGAGCCTTTGAAGTAGTATAGCTTCCTTAGATTCTGTACCGAGAGGTACCCTCCACTACTCACCAGCTGCATGGACTTGAGTAAGTGACAATCATTTTGACCTAAGTTTCATTATCTACAAATATGGCACACCCTCCTCATAAGATGACTACTTCAAGAGAAAAAAAAAAAAATTCTCAAAGCACAAAGACGACCAACTATCTCGAGATACATGCTCCATTTATAATGATCATTACTATTTCTGTTTCTTAAATTCTATGATTGTTATTTCCGTCGCTATTTTATTACAGTGGCAATTCCTGAGTCTCTGAACCAAAGTGAAAATTCTATACCTAAGAAACTGGGCATTAAGAAAGTGTAACCCAGCTTTGAAATTCTTTTAACAATACGTTTATGAAGCCAAAATGGCACACTTTAGCTCTGTTCGTCCATGGGAGCATAGAGAATGACTTCCCAGGTGGAGACTGGATTCTGTCACTTTTCTTCTCTGTTCCTTGGCACCATGGCTGACACAAGTTGGCACTCAATAGCTGTCAAAAGACTGGATTCCTTAATGCCTCTTACAATATTAGAAACTTCATCCCTTTTAATTACTTATGGGAAAGTTTCAAGGTGCTGGAATTCCCCTGAACTCCTGGCTGGAAGGATACCTCTCTTGTCTTAGAAGGTTTCATCCTTTCCTCTTTCTTGGCTTACATTGAGGAACAGAGGAATTATCTAAGGAGGGTTGAGTTTCAACTCGACTCCATTGGTGGTTTTTTCATGGCAGACTCTCATGAGCAGCGCTCCTTATTCAATAAGTATGACACAGAGATTAGCACAACTTCCTGGGGCCCCAGGCCTTGCAGAGTCTGGGTTGTAAGAGCGTGAACGTGCATGCTTGCATCCCGATGGGAACTGAGACTTTTCTAGTGACTCAGGGAGAAACAATGAGTCGCCACCCCAGCAGGGAGAGCAGGGCTGCAGGTCATCGAGGTGAGTCCACGGGCCTGGGGCAATCTCCGTGCTCCCCTGACCACTGAATTCTCTGTCTGTGGTGTCCTCCAGCTTTGGGAGCACCTGTAGGCGATTTCATGTCCATAGGGCTTCCTCATGGACGGTTTCTCTTCACTGTTCTCTTGTGATTGGGCCATATTTTCTGTGTCTTTTTGCCTGTCTCATAGTTTTTTTGGTTGGAAACTGGATAGTTTGGGATATTATAATGTAGCAATTCCAGAAGTCAGACTTCCCCACCTCCTTGGGGTTTGCTGTCACTGCCTGTTGTGGGCTCCTGTTTGCCTGTTTGGTGGCTTCTCAGTTTTCATGTCTGTGAAATGAAGGCAAGTCCGGGTAAATTCCGTCCTTTTCTAAATGTCAATCATCCGTCTCATAATAGAAGCAATCACCCACTCTCCCTTCCCTGAATCCGAGCAAGAATAAATAAAGTCTCGCTTGCATCCCCATCACCACTCCCCGGGGGAATTTTTCCACTTGAAGTCTAGTAGCAGAACTGGTAGACTGTGCTGAGAAGTTCAAGCTGTGCTATTACCCCCTTGTCAAATCAGACCTTGATGACACGGGACAAGTAAGCCCGCAGATAAATTATTTTGTGTTGGACAAAGAACAATACACTAAATAGCAACATTCTGTTAAATGAATTTCCAGCTCTTCACACGGACTCTCTCCATCTGCTGTCCCTTCCTTCCTTGGCTAACTCGCCAGTTCCCAGACCCTAGACAGAGATGCTCACCTAATTGGCTTCTCAGAGATGTCTCCCAAACTCAGCTCTAGGGGCATTGCAGGAAACCCCAGAAGGGAAGAGCTCCCCCAGGTTTTGTGAAGTGTTGCCTGTCAGTTTGTCCAGGGCTTGAAGGAGGTGCAGCTCGTGAAGCGCTTTTAGGATGCACCTAAAGAGGTTAGGTGCATCTCTCCCCTGTTTCCAAGAGAGAAGCAACCTGCAGGAGGTAGTGACCACCTGAGTTAGTCCCTCAGGATAAAGTGCTGCTTTAAATCCCCCTGAGCCAGCCCCGGCCCCTTTCTGTCTTGCAGAAGGTAAACAATTCTGCAAAAGGAAGCTTCTCTGAGTGTCCCAGAGTGCCTAAGGGCCATGTCCACATCTTTCCGTCTCACTCCTCCAGCTCCTCACAGGTGACATCCCTGAGTTTCTTCACTGGCTACTGGACACCCCGTCTCTCTACACAGAAGGTAGAAATCTATAGGGTCTCTGTTACCCCAAGTACGCGGCACAAGAAACTCAGGGGTGATTTGATAACAATCCAAACCTGTCACATAACACTTTTAATTATAAACAATGCAATTTTCAGATAGCTTAGTGACATTTTCAGATACTGTTGTGCAAATTATTTGATAAAAATGCATGTTTCAGGATTACCAAATGGCTTCTGGTAACGGCTTAGAGAATGCTCTATTTTTTTTCAGTTTTTCGCTCATTCTAATTAGGCAAACTCTTCCCCAGCTTTGACCTCTGACTTAAAACTTCAGTTAGGACCTGCTTTGTCACTTTGACACTTATGAAACCACTGACAGCATGATTGATTTATCAGGAGGTGTCTATTGATGTTCTGTGAGGATGTTGCCCAGGGCCCCAGAAGGCGCTGTTTTCTGTGGTTTCAACAGGCCCCGACGCTAAAGGTTCAGCTTCTCAAACTTGCTTCATGCAGATGGGGCACATCTCAGAGGAGTCACACACACACACACACACACACACACACACACACACACACACACACACGGCTCTGGATCCTAGCCCTCCCACCGTCTCCAGTGATGAAAATTAGTCCCTGCCATTTCAGACTTGTTTGAAATAAAAGGTAGTTTGCCTCTTGATTGAATGACCCATTTCCTAAGATAATGGTTCGTAGTGAGTTCAAGGTGTTCTAGCCACCAAAGGATTTCACGGTCTCTCCTGGGTTTAGTGAGTATTTCCCATTCAGCATCACAGTTCCCACTTGATGATATAGGGTCCACTTCCCTATGCACCTATCTGGTTGTCTTGGCCTTGAGTGTCTGCGTTTTTATAAGCCAAGTAGTATCAGGGCAAGGTAGGATCTGGTTTGGGCACATAGAGTCTGAGATCCCTGATCCACTAAGGGTTGTGTTGAGGGCCTGTAGCTGGTGGATGAGACTGGGAATACGCTGACAATGACCTGCTGAACGAGGGAGCACAAGCCACCCGTGTGGTGTTGGCAGGCAGCTCCCTCAGCATGGGAGCCCCCACTTCGAGGAAGTGAAAACCCCAGGTCATTTGATTGTAGTTTCAGTACACTCACACGAAGGAAGTAAAGTCAGAAGATTTATTCCTTTACAGATGCCAGAATGGAATGATCTGTGCATTGGGGTAGAGGTCACTAACTTTTTGACGGCTCAATTCTAAGTAGTTGTTTTAAAAAGTGACTCAGGAAAAGCAAAGCGGGAATGTGTAGCAGGAATCCTAAGCTCAGGTCCTTATCTGAATGTCCACACTCTGAGTGTGAGCTGGGTTGTCCTACTGTGAAAGCTCAGGCAGCAACTCAAAATAGTCGTTTTCAAAAAAAAAAAAAAAAAAAAGCCGTTTTCTGCTCACAAGGGTGAAGGTGACCATGAAGCCGCACAGGTGTGGGATCTGAGGGGGGACAACCTGAGAACCCCAGGAGGGTCACTGAAAGGCACAGGGCTGAGAAGAGAGTAGAGACCAGCAAGAAGAAGTACCTCTGGACCCTCAGGTGGGAGCTAGACACTGTCCCCCCAGGAGAAAGCCCCTAAAAATGCTGACAAAACCCTCGGGTGCTCACTGACGCTCCTAAAGCCTGAAGAGGATGAGAACCCCTCTGTAGCGGCTAATTTCATGTGTCATCTGGCCGCGGCCATGGGGCCCAGCTGTCCGGCTGCACATGATTCCGGGGGTGTCCGTGATGGTGTTTCTGGATGTGATTAGCACTGACTCAGTGGACCAAAGAAGCAGGTGGGCCTCCCCAAGGTGGCTGGGTCTCATCTCACCTGCTGAGGGCCTGAGCAGAACAGAACACTGAGTAAGAAAGATATCTCTTATCTCTGCCTGGCTGTCTTCGAGCTGATCACTGGTCTTCCCCAGCCTTCAGATTCAGGCTTGGACTGGAGCTATACCACTGTCTGAATCCCGACTTCTCAGACTCCATCATCCTGCGATCCAATTCCACAATATCTATATACATTCCAAACACATGCTATCGGTTCTCCTTTTCTGGAGAACTTTGACTAAAATATTTTTTAACGTTAAAAATTACCTAAATTCATGTTATGCCTGCCTGTGTTAGGTGAGAACAAGGCAGCTTCCCACTCACAGTGCAGAGGCTCAAGCTGCTGAGTAGTGGAAAGGGATTCCCGAGCAGAGAATCTTCCTGCAGGAGCCACACTTCCTGCGTTCCGGTTCCTACCCAGTAGGGGTCTAGTTGCCACTGGCCGGACAGGTGAAAAGGTGTCCTTTACCAGGTCTGTTCACCTTCATGCTTAACTTATGATCATTAATGAATCAACATTTTAATAGAAAATCTGCAGGAAAACTAAGGAGAAAATGGCTATCTGAGTCTTATCTCCACTTGCTAGCTTTGAAATGTCTCTACATGTATACATCTGACGAATATGCCTATTTCCTTCTTGTTCATCACCACTTCCTGTGTCTCTCAGCTTCCTCTGTCTCTCACACCTCCTGTGTCTCTCAGCTTCCTCTGTCTCCCAGCTTCCCGTGTCACACGACTAGTGATTGGAAAGCCATGGGTTCCAGCCATGTCCACCCTAGCTTCACCCCAGCATCCTCATCAGCAGTTACCTGTCACATCAGGCAACTACGTGGAATCCACTCCCTCTGTCCCCTGGCTACTACTCCACCCCTGTTTCTTGTGTCATCCAAGAGTTTCACGATGATGCCCTAATGCTTGACCACTTGTCCTACCCATGAAGTGCTTTGAAGTTTTAAAAGTCATTGAGAAAGACTAACTTCAAATCTCTCATAGTTGCAATAAACCTTCCTCAGAGAAACACATTCTACCATTGAAAAGAGAAAAAAATAATAAGGTGCTTACCAATCCATTTTTAAATGTGGAATCGATACAACCTACTAACATTGTTTCCAGGTTACCTTTAAAATGGTGCTGAGGGAAAGGTCTGTGTACCTTAACACATGCAAATAATTCAAGATCTAACAGCAGCATGAAGATTTTCTCAAAGGAAGAACCATATACACATGCTTTCTCATAGGCTCTCCAATTTATCATTGTATTCTCTTAAACTCTAGGGTGTTGCATTTTAGGGTCCTATTAGATAAATCCAAAGAGCATATTATCTGAAATTAGGAACCAGACAGGACAGCAGCTAAAATTAATTCACCCTAGTAATCTCCTCCTAAGAAATTCCCCTGAGGGAAAACATTATATGCCCATTTCCATGGGCAGAGATTTAAATATATCTCTTCTATTAGCTTTACATGCCTAAATCCCTGTGCATTAAAATAAAAATATATCTGTCTTCTCAGAAGAGAAAACTGGAAGTCCTCACTACCCTCTAAATGAGTCCAATTAAATTTAATCGAATTACACATCTACGCTTTAGAATCATACTGAATGTGTGAGGGAGAAAACAGGTCTCAAGATAGATGCGCCCGTGTACATTTCCAAACAGTTCAACCCTTGCCTTGCCAATGAAAAGAAAACCCAAACCAAGAGCTATCGACACAGCCACATGCATGTGAAAATCCAATCATCTTAACCCCCGCAGCTTGAAGCTACACATGCAAAAATAATAGCTGTGTGCAACAGAAGTGTTGTTCAACATTGGTACCCAAATTCCATTTCATTTCACCTCCACTGGGTTTGGGGGTGGGGGGCTCTGAGTGGTGGGGTTAGTTGAAGATAATGTGATATGGGGCTAGAAGCCCTCCTTCGATTTCAAACGGGTCAACTTGTCAAAGCTTTATGTGGGAGCCAATTACATTAATTTTCCACAGCCGTCGAATACATATTTCATTTCCATCTCCCACAAGAGATGGGGTCTGGGGATCCTGTTTCGAAAGGCTCTTATCACTAAGTAACATTCATACCCCCAAAGGAACCCTTGGCAGCCGGTGGCCCATTGATGTGATTGAGCGAGGCCCAGGCTGCCTGATGCTGCCGTGGAACCGCTCACAGCCCCACACGCTCAGGGACAATGGGCAGCCACATTGGCCACATTGCCAATAAATTTCAATTACACTAATTGCCAAGAGTTCAATGAGTGCACTTTGAAAAGGGTGAGAAAGGAATATTAAAGAGGGAGTTTATGCCTCATAGGGCTAAAGAAAAGGAAGTAATAAATAGTCTGTGTTTTCTAATGGGGGCATTCCAGTATTTTTCAACATGGCTTAACCAGATTTTACAAGCTGTTTCAGCTTCAGGGATCCTGTTTTACATTTCTTTGTTACTGTCTCCAAACAACATATACAGAAACTCAATTATGTGGTGTTATATTTCAGGAGAGATTTAATTTCTAAGTAGCTTTTTTTTTTTTTTTTTTTTTAAGCACATCCATCTGTTCTGCTTGGATGGATAACATGCTGAGTGAATTTGGGAAGGCGATTTCATGAATGCATGGGACTGCTTTACAAACTAACCCATAGGATGGATGTGACTGCGGGCAGAGTGTCCCCGTTCCATCCCTTCAAAGAAGGTAAAACATTGTAAAAGGAACTTCTGAGGACCACATATACATGTAGTTGGGGACCTCTTTATAAGGTGGAGGGACCTTGACCTGTTTTTCAGGATTGGACAAAATCATTATCACAGCCACTCATGTTGGGCTTCACAGAGAAAGAACAGAACAAAAAGCAAGAACGGTTTCATGGCATTTAGGAGGTTGGGTGGCTCCCAAAGCCTGCTGAGTGCCAGGACAGCAGCTTGTAAGGCAGCTCCAGCACCTCAGCTGCAGAGGGGACTTACCCCCATGAGGTTGATCCAGACATTGGGTGGGTTCCTGTGGCCTGCCCCATGCTGAAACCTGGCTGCCCAGGACATCAGGAAGCCCAGGCGGCTAACCAGACAACACACCTGCTGGTTCCTCCTGTAACCGTGTTGAAAGGACTAAATTAGGCTTCCTTCCACTGGAGGTGCCCTTTATCCCAGCTGGTTGCAGCAGAAAGAGCATGGGCCTGGAGTCAGCTGGCTATAAACACAGACACCAGCCTACCTGGGCCATTTCTTCATTTGTAAAATGGAGATAATAGCAAACTCTTCACTTAGTCGACCCTGGGCACAAGGCACTGTACTAAGCCCTTTATACATATTAACTCATTTCATCCTCAGACTGAATGCTCAGGGTCATCTTTGCTCATCTTCTGACACAAAACCTGAATAGCAGAGAAATGGGCTGTTAGTAAATTATGCTTCAATAATAGTTTCAAGTCATTGTATTGCTTCTTCCGAGGATAATTTCATTTTAAACAGTATTTCTGCTTACTGAATGAAAAGTTTTGTGCTCTGTAAAGGGGGTTTAAGCATCAAGGAGCAGATGGGGAAATTGCAGTAGCTTGATCTTTGGAAACATGGTGCTCATTACGCCCTGGGAGGATTAACAAAAATGAGTGAGGATCACGACAGCACTTCTGAGCACGTCCAAGGGAGGTAGTCACAGGGCTGTGCTCAGTGGGGGACTGTGTCCTGGAGAGCAAAATATTCAATTGTGCCACACATGGCTTTGTGAACGCCTCACGCCAGTGAGCTGTCTCTACCAAGGTGAATGCAAGGCTGCTTTGAATCTGAATCACCGACTCAGCCTCCCATGTGCCTGTAGCTGGTGCCCCTTCGGTTGAGCAGCCCATCCTCCCAGTCCTCCCAGATCCTTTATCGAGGAAGAATAAATTGTTTAATTTTTAAACAATTAAAAAGAAAAGGAAAAGAACAGAATGGAATGGGAAAAGTGAGAAAGGGACTTTTAGGACCACAGAACTCTTTGTTCTTCAGAGTGTAGGGAGCAAAGCTCAGAGGACACTGGTGTGTGTGTGGTGTGTGTGGTGTGTGTGGTGTGTGTGTGTGGTGTGTGTGTGGTATGTGTGTGTGTTTGTGTGTGTGTGTGTGTTGGCTCGCTTGCAAGCCTGTGAATAACAGAGGTCCAAAATTATCTTATCGGGCTTCCCTGGTGGCGCAGTGGTTGAGAGTCCGCCTGCCAATGCAGGGGACATGGGCTCGTGCCCCGGTCCGGGAAGATCCCACATGCCGCGGAGCGGCTGGGCCGGTGAGCCATGGCCGCTGAGCCTGCGTGTCCGGAGCCTGTGCTCCGCAACGGGAGAGACCACAGCAGTGAGAGGCCCGCGTATCGCCAAAAAAACAGAAACAAAACAAACAAACAAAAAATAATGCAAAATTATCTTAGCTTCTATAGGCTTATAAAAAATTCACAGAAACACAAATACAATTGGAAAAAAATAAAGCAATTTGGAAAATATGTTCAAAAGAGAAGCACCTTCTCCCTTAAAAGTTTGCTTTTCTTAATCTTAAACCTTCTGCTGCCCAGTGGGATAGGGCAGGAGATGATGTCTTTGGCCCCACACTGCACTTTTCTTTGGGGAAGGGCCTGGTCCCCCAAAATGCCATGGCTCTTGCCGTTACAGCCCATCTCAGAAGGCCCTGCTTCTAGGGATCTCTTGCTGGCTCTCCACAGATGAAGTCTTAGACTCTGTGAGGTGAATGATAGGTCTTGTCATTTATTTATAGATTTGAGATTAGCTCAAACACATCCATCCAAATAGTCTTCTTTAGAAAGAATATACGCAAGTCCTTTTGAGGGAATAGGGGGAAAATAATTAATGTTTGCATTTGAGCAATGGATAAAAGGAAATGGAGACTGATTAATAGAAATCCAGATTTAACTGCAAACTTCCAGGTGACTTGAAGTTATCTTTCAAGTGGTTATTAATAAGATATGAGAGGAAAGAACATTTGCATCCGGGACACATAAATGGAAATTTAGCTACAATGCAGGAGGATGTGTGTGCCTTCAAGAGACACTTTATGCAATTTAGGAATGAAGTGGGAGCAATCCTGCTGGGCCCAAAGCAAATGCATCCACTCAACTGGCGAAAACAATGAAAGTATGAAGGAACGATAAACAAAAAGTGGCGGTGGGGAATTAGGGCAAAGCAGCAAAAGGTTATTTCAATTTGAAATGTAGCATATTTATGTTTAAGGAGGTTAAAAATTGTTTCATCATTGACACTTGGGAAAGTCATTTATTTTTACAAGTTGAGTTTCCGTCAGTATTTTCTCCTAGCATAGGGCTTGTTGGTATTTTTAAGTGCTTATTTAATGTAGCATACGTTGGCTTCTTCAGCTATCAAGTATTATGGCATTCTGATCAATATCCTAGAGAAATCCATGAGATAGAATGAAAAACTATCATCCCAGACCTCGAAAGCGGGCAATATTAATTCCACTCAAAAGGCCCCATACTTTACTCAGGAAGCAGAATGAACCCTCGGGGAGCTTCTACCCACAGGCATTAAGCGATGGTAGTTAGGAATATTGCTGCCTTGGCCTTCAGGAAGGTTAAATGCAGCGTGAGAACTGTTGTCTTGTGTTATTTCAAGACAAAGAGCAAGTAAAAATTATTATTTTCCCAATCTTGACCTTGTCTCATTTTAGATAAAGCCATCTTTCTGCTTCTCCCTGAGTTTCCAGTGATAATATCATTATTATCATCATTGTCTTGTTATAACAATGTTGACAATAACGATGACTGTCTTACCAGGTGACGCTTACTGAGATCTTCCTGTGTGCCAGTTTGGGCTAAGTATTTTTTGAATGAATGATCACATTCGATGCTCTCAAATATCCCATAGGGTAGACGTTACTACTGATTCCTTTTTACAGAGAGAAAGTGGAAACTCCAAGAAGATAAGTAACCTCCTCGTAAAAACATGACTAGTGAATGATGAACCCGGATTTTGAACCCAGTGCCCCCATCTGCCCAAGTCTGGGATGTTAGCCACTCAATACTGAGGCCCTTCCATTCTTTATGGACACGTGGCCCACAGAGTCAGACAAAGTGATCCTGTTGCTGGCGAGGGCTGGAACAATACAAGTTTGAGCAAGCTTCTGCCTCTCGGTTGAAGCTCATTGTTAATTCCAGCAAGCCTGGTGGAATGACACCATCGTGGATTTTTAATGTAAAAGCCCAGGATGGACAAGGGAACCAGACTCTGCCAGCTGAGTCCAGCCTCCTCACCCCTGAGCACACCTGTACCAGCTGAGGGTACCCGTCCCACCTGACACAGGGGCTCCCACGACCCTCCGAGAGCCTCAGGATGGTCTCTGTGGCTGAATCAGGTCACATGCTTCATGGAACAACTTGATTAGCCTTGTCTGCTTCTTAATCTCATTGTGGTTTTCTACTGAAGAATCCCAAATGTGTGCAACAGAGACAGGCACTGGGACATGATTGCTGAGAGTGAAAGCAGGGGCTGGCTCACCCAGGAGCTCACCTGATATGGTTCACATTCAGGATTCCAGGGCGCCTGCCCCCTTGTTTTCCCTTTACCCCACCTCAAGCCCCAAGCAGAGGCAGCTGTGGCTCCGCGTGCTGGGATTCATGACTTTATACAGTGCAAATTTTATTACTTCCATCTTAGAGGAAAAAAAAGAAAAATCCTTAAGTGTCCGCCTTATCATGTGATCTAATCTCTTGTCCCATTCTAGAAATGTTCTCATTACAGTTCTTAAGATGTCTGTTAAGCTGAATGGAACAGAAAGTTCTGTGCTGGTTTCAGCCTCTCAACCCACAGTATCTTGTCAGCAGTCCTTCTGTGCAATTCCTCAACAACGTTGTGGGGTTTTTTCCTTTCTTAAATGGGAAATAAGAATTCTTTATATGTACAACCTTTAAAATGAGGAATTATTTAAAAACTTATACAAAGAGGAATTGTATTTGCTTCCCTTTTCAGCTTTAGATTTTTTTTTTTTTTTCTGCCACGTCCAGTAAATGCTCCAGGTGTTTTTAAACTCAGAGAAGCAATGACTCCAGTGCACAGGCTAAGTAAACTCAGAAGTGTGATGTATTGAACTTGGCAGGAGTCCTTCATTCATCTTTGAGGTGTAGCTGGAGCATCAGTAATTCCAAAAGGCATTACATTAAAATAAAAAGCCCCTGATGGCAACTGAGGGTGGTTTTCTGTTTCCTGTCATCACCCATTTGTATCTGCCAATAGCCTCTAGTTAAATCAATGCTCCTGATAAATATTGCTTGACTGAGGAAATAGAGCATATCACCATTTCTTAGTAATGGATATTTATCTCTTTTGTGATAACATTTATTTTTCAGATGTACCCATGCACAACTGGATCCGATTTTACAAACAATTAACACAGTTAAACGGGCTACGTAAAATTAAAACTACTGAACGTGCAATAGTTTGCTTTCTTGTGCGTTCATATTTTCTTTCCGTAGAATGAATTATAAGTGATGAACATTGGATGCATAGAAAAGAGCAGGACAGAAGCGGCCGTTACCCCTTAACTCTGGGTGCCCTGATGTCTTCCTTTCATCCCTGACTCTGCAGGTGTTCACTGGGCACCCAAGCCTGTTCTGGGCCATGCACTGGGGCAGCTCAGAGAACTCAAGTAGCCTCAGTACCTGCAGTCATGGGAGAGAAAGAAGTGATTTACAAATCACACCAATAAGTGGAAATTGCAGGTGTTTGAGTGCTGTAACGGAGGGTCAGTGTTTGAGATCTTCAGGGTGAGATGTGAGCATGGGAGAAAGGGTTCCCAAACCAGTGGCTCTGCAGCCGAGCTTTGAATTATCCTGTAAGTCCCTAAGGTAGACCTTGGAAGGAAGCATGTTCCAGGAAGAGGGAAGAACCTGGGCCAAGGTCCCGGGAAACAGCCATCCTATAGAGTGCAAGGATGTGCATGCAGTGGGGACATAGGCAGTGACAAAGAGCACCAGGCAGTAGATGAGAGAGCTGGACAGAGCCAGGCTGCAGTGGTATCCAGAAGCTCAGAGCAGCAGGAAGCTCCAGAGGGGCCAGCAAGTGGGTAAGATGGGAAAAAGGCTGTGTATGTCCAGGCTTGTATTTTGAAATGATGGCTCCAGCGGAGTCATGGAGACTGGACGGAGGAGAGATGGAGAAGGTCCGGAGAGTAGCTCACCTCTGCGTGACCCCAGGGAAGGGCAAGGGGCGTGGTACTGGTGCTAGTGATGGTAGAGTGAAATGGATGGATTAAAGAGATCCACGGAAGATAAAATCAACAAAATTGGATGTTGGGCGGGATACTCAATGAGAACAGGGCAGGATTTAACGGTTCCCAGTCTTCTGGCAAACTAGTTAACATGGATACTGTGCCATGATTAAAGGCAGTCATAGTGAGAGAGCTTCCTTTCTGTGAGAAACCATGTCTGAATTCAACCAGCCCAAGGAAGCTCCTTTGTAAAGAGATTCTCTCTGTGGATCATATGTTCGCTTGTGTACCTACATCGTTTTACCCGTGCCAGGCACTGGTCTAAATTCCTTACATGCATTAGCATAATCATTTCTCATCACAAACCTTCGAGTTGGCGACTATTACTGTCCCACAGAGGCCCAGAGAGCTTACTCTGCTGGGCTGGGCACTCACAACAAGTAAGCAGTGGGCCCGGGCCTCTGAGGAGGCCAGAGCTGGGGGCTTTTACCACTGGGCAGGGCTGCCTCCCTCTCTACTAAGCTGGTCCAACGTGTTCAGGGTTTTAACAGAAGGCAGACATAGTTTCCCTGTCTCTGAGTTTTTAATGGAACCAACCCCCACTCTTTTCCTGCAAGACAGTAGCTCCCTTGGCCAGATCCCATAATCTTCCAACATAGTGAGTTAGTAGCATAGTCTCATTCAAATGTTCAAAATTGCACTGACTTTCAATGCAGAATTCCTCTCTCTTCTCTTCCAACTCAAAGCTCTCCTTGACTCGCTTCCTGAAGACTAGCACTAGGATGTGGACTGTGGGTCTGATGTGGTCTGATTTCCAGATTCCTCTCCTCTGTCCCTCTTCTAGTGTAAATACCCTGGAGTTGAACTTCGAGGCAGGAAGAGAAAAAAAGATGGAATTCTCTCTGTTTAAATGCGTGAAGCAGTCAACTTCTGTTGGTCCTGGGCTCCATATGTTAGAGGACCATCGCTCCCATATCAGACACAGAAAAAATATAGATTAAGAGCATGCAAGTGGCTCCCTTCCTAGGGCCTAGGGCTCAGCTCTGGCACAGCACAGACAGTTTCCTTAGACACCTTCTATCCCCATACTTTATACTGAGAGTTTGCGTCTATATGTTTTGAAAATCTGACATGCAGTTACTATAACGTAATCTTAGGAGTGAATTCATTTTTTTCTTTTGATTTTATTGTGGCAAACTCACTGAAGTTCACTTATGCATCAATCATTTTTATCATGCTCTTTCTACTTGTCAGGGAAGATGCACAGGCACCAAAAATGACAGACATGTTTCCTGCCCTCATATGGACTGTGTTTCTCAATGAACCCTGGGCTTCTCAGTCTCTGCTCTGACCCCACACTGCAGAAAGTCTAGCAGGAGCTCTCTGGCTGGACAGGCAATGTGGTGTTAAGCGCAAATGCTCTGTGATGGCCGTACTCTTATAACTGACCCATGCTGGGCAAACAGGGACCTAGATGTTCTTGTTTTCATTTCTTCTGAGTTTCCTGGTCCCAGGTCTGTCCTTTGAGGTTGGTGTTGCCCTTTTTTCATGCTCCCTAACTCACAGCTTAGCCCTACCTGCTGTGTTCTCAAAGGCACATCTCTTTTACTTTTGTAGATGCTCATGGACTTCTAGCTTCTTGTCTGCCTTGTAGGAGCTATGGCATCTACCTGAGCATTCTCTGGCTCTTTCTTCACCTTCAGTTTCTCAAGCATCCGTGGGTCTCATCTCCCCATCCATGCTCTGATTCTGCATGCCCAACCTTGCCTTATCTCCCCGCCCCACGGACACAACTTCTGTCAGGGAGTCTGGCCCTAGACATCTAAGAAGACATTTGTCATCATGTAGGTCCAGGGAAACTCTTAAAGTCTTCCCTCAACATATGACTCAGTAATTGCTCATTCATAATCATTAATTGTTTTCAAAAAATTCTTTAAGGATGGTGAAAGATCATTTCTATATGCAAGTGATAATGGGACATTATGAAAAGGAAATTTTACCTTATTTTAAGTTTATCTTTTAACTAATCCATGTAGACATTGGTAAATACAAGTATTCATCAATGGTATGGATTGCTACTTTATGAGACTAATGCAAAGCCACAAAGGTAATGATGTAAAAGTCCATAGAACTCAGGTGACACTGGAAACCAGAGTAATTAACCTCACCAGGCCTCCATTTTTGGATCTGTAAAAAGTTCTTAGATATTTTGCATCAGACTTTCTCAACTGGAAAAAAAAAAAAAAGAATTTCTCAACTGGGGCAATTTTTCCCAGGGACATTTGGCAAAGTCTGGAGACATTTTTGGTTTTCACAGCTGGCGAAGAGGCATGCTTTGGGCAGCCAGTGAGTAGAGACCAGGAATGCACATCATCATCATCATACAATGCAGCGGATGGCACCCCCCACAAAAGAAATGCCTGGTCCAAAATGTCAGCATACTGACATTGAGAAACCCTACCTCACATAAGACGGAAATAGTGGGACTATTAGAAAGATAGCTGAGGGTTACCTTGGAATGTTTGGAAGCTAGGAATCTGATGAAAAGAGGAACCCGGGTTGAGCCTCTGTGCAAAGTTTCTACTAAGCGCCAGGTACACAAGACACAAGACTGTGTCCCTTCCTTCGACATTTCTGGCAGGTGTCATACTCAGCAGAGAAAGGAAGAGGTAGGTAAGGTGGGTGGCCACTCAAGTTCAAGCTTATATAACAAGGTGAGGGTGGAGAGAGGAGAGAAAAGGAGGCAGGGTGTTACCCTCGTACCGACTTCCCTAACTGCCTGGGAGACAGGGAGTGATGGTGTCAAGTCCTCTTAAAGTACAAGACCTTAGAAAATGGAATTTTCCTGATTTATTCCTCGTGTTGATTACTACTATGACCTACAATAAACGACAATCCTAAAAGCTGCACTTTATCAGTACTTAAATATTGATGAAAAGAAAAAGCCCTAGGTTATTGAAAAGTAACGGAAAGAATTCCAGGAGAAACTGTGAATGATGTCATTCTCTTTCTGGGGTATGAAAGAAGCATTTGACATTTAGAGGACAAGAAAAACTGGATGTGATACTTGTCAACTGCAGCAGCACATAAATACTGGCACTTAAATCGCCTACATGCTAAATGCACAGTTACTAAATAAATACTCCCCTCGCTGCCACCAAGAGTGACCTTCTTTCGGTCAGAAGCCAACAAAAGCAAGGGCTATTTATAGTTTCCCTAAAGAGACCTCTCCGCTGCACTCTTGATTCCCCCGCTTTCCTGACTGATTTTTCACTCTGACCATCAGTGCCACCACCCATCGGTCTGGTCCACAATATTTGCAGATGCACAAAGCATGTGACTCCCTCAGTCTGGACGCAATTTTTAGTCAAAGAGAACTGGACAGAAAGCTTCATGCAGGCAGCAAAGCAACGGCTGCAGGCTTACCATGTCCTCCTGCCACTCCCTCTCTGAATTAAGACAGTGTTCTTTAAATCAATTTAACCAGAGTTTGAAGCAAAGTGCTTCCTTGCAGATGGCAACATACCCCAGGCAGGATCCTGACCATTGACATGGTCTGGGTCACAACCAAACCACCAGGACAGTGACAGAACGTGTGCATCAAAGGAACATCACAAGCCTGAAATGCAACCACCTTATAGAGACTCAATTCCTATATTGACATGGTTCGGTCTAACTAGTCTGGGTAGATAAAGGGCATGTAAAAAGCGTTAGTTTCTTTTTATTGTTTTATTTTTTCCAGTTATATCAGTTTATGGAGATGTCAACTAAAAAGTATTAACTAATAAGACAAAAAATTTTGTTGATTTTAGTAAATCTAGAATTGATTTTGAATATCAAAAGAAGATTATGAGAGAAGTACAAAAAATAGGTGGTAAGTTAGAAAGAAACCAACAAGCTCTGAAATTGCAATTGCTCGGGTTTGGAAGATGAAGTTGCCAGTTACTGGCCATTCCCCTTACAAAAAGCCCTGTTCTTAACTAGTCAGTACCTCATAGAGTTGGACAAGGAAGAGGGATAAAAGGGAAATTGGGTACATATGATAATATTTAACGATATAGTGAAATACAATAATACTTGACTTAATCAGACTTGTAGAAATTCTTGGTCATATGTTCTTGGAAGGGTAGTGGGCTGGTATAGGTAAAAAATGAGTTTTTCTCAGGAAAATTTAAAGTTAAAGAATCAGAGCTTGTGGAATCTAAACTATGACACAAATGAACTTGTCTACAAAACAGAAACAGACTCACAGACATAGAGAACAGACTTATTGCCAAGGGGGAGGAGGGAGGGGAGAAGGGATGGATTGGGATTTTAGGATTAGCAGATGCAAAGTAGTATAAATAGATGGATCAACAGAAAGGTCCTACTGTAGAGCACAGGGAACTATATTCAATATCCTGTGATAAACCATCATGGAAAAAAATATTAAAAAATGTATACATATATATGAAAAACTGAATCACTTTGCTGTACAGCAGAAATTAACACAACATAAATCAACTATACTTCAATAAAATAAATTTAAAAAAAGAATCAGAGCTCAGATGTGTTGATTTGTCCATTTACATATTTTTTTGAATTTTAGTTTATTTTTTTATACAGCAGGTTTTTATTAGTTATCTATTTTATACATATACGTGTATACATGTCAATCCCGATCTCCCAGTTCATCCCACCACCACACTACCATCTTCCCCCCATTTCCCCCCCTTGGTGTCCATATGTTTGTTCTCTACATCTGTGTCTCTATTTCTGCCTTGCAAACATTTATTCAGCTAGCATGCAATTAGTGTCTATTATCTAGAAAAAGGGGATTGGAGAGAAAACGAGACAGCTGGCCACAGTCCACTAGGAGGGTATTTAAAGGTCAAGATTAACAACAAAATAATCCCAGTGACAATGTTTTCTGTGATGTGTTGTGTGGGAACCCTTGCTGACCACAGCAGCTGGGGCCCTCGCACCCTCTGAGGAAGAGGAACTCTGAAAGGCACCCATCCAAGAGGCTGCCCCCTTTGTGGTGTGTTGCTCAGGAGCCTTGTGAGAAGCAGCAGATGCTATGGGAATGAGGTAAGGAGGGGTGGGGTTACCAGCTCCCCAGGGGAGCTTCCAGCAAGGTGGGCTGTTGGCCTGGGTCTCCAGGGAACACCATCAGGATGCTGAGGAGTGGGAAGCCAGCACTCTGGCCCATAGAACAGCACATGCAGATGTGTTCAGGGAAAAGAGCATTGGGAGTATGGGACCCACTGGAGTCTGGCATGGCCGAAGCAGTGTGAGTGGTGGGGAGGTGAGGGCAAGGGGAGTAGCGGATGCCGCTGGGTCCTGCCCACTGTCAGCAACCCTGGGCTACATCCTGACTCTGCCGTGGCTGGGCCGCTGCAGCCCTTGGCCTCAACCTTTCTGGGCCCAAGTTTCTTCATCTACACTTCTGGACTGTTGGATCCAAGAGTTCCTAGGGCTTCCCAGGAGGTACAGAATGTGGTCTATGACCTTCCTTAAGCCCCACAGCAAATTGACTCCATAATCAGGAAAAGAACAAGTCTCAGCACAAATCCAGCATCATCTAACTTGGTATTATTGCTAATACTGTGCATAGTGGCTCTTAATGCGCAATTATACCTTGAATTAAACCCAAAGGCACTTATAGTGTCTCAGCTGATACAGGCAGCATCTTTCTGGCTCTAACAGTGATAAGCATGACAGGGGAAACCGGATATTTACCCAAATCACTTTGCCATATGTTCATTAATGAAGCGACATTAAGCTCTTGAATATAAAGGGATTCCCCTTTTAATTCATTTATAAAAAAATATATTAATGTCTTTACAGGAGGACAGAAAGACATGATCTACAGTTAATTTCCATTTTGCCATATTAAAAGAGAAGACTCACAAGCTAAATAAGTTATCTTATTCCCTCATGTAAATACATTTACAGAATTATAGCTGAAAATTATGCATTTTATGAAAACCATTGGTTAGTATATAAAACTGCCAGATGTGTAACATAGTCACTATTTTTACATAACTACTGTGAATTATGGTACCCCTGTGTTATTCAATATCAGCTAGGCAGTGAGAAATTTTCCTCAGAATTAAGAACTAGAACAAATTTGTCTGTCTTCATTTAATTGCATATACCTGTAACTAAATGATGTGGGACAAATTCTGAATTTTCTCACTATTTTTTCCATAATAGAAGTTATAATTTTGTCATTCATCAATACCAATGAACTATACTTGCCAATAAAAATTTAATCTGAACTGGCTCAAACTCTAGACCCAAATTCTAGTTTTCATGATATAGAAAGATAGAAGAAGCAGAAAAACATATCCACAGAGAAATAATCATACAAATCCCAAATGTGGTGTATTCATCAAGACAATTGGCCCAGATACATAAAAGTCAGTAAGAAAAAAGCAAAGATATCGGGCTGTTTAGATTAAAAAGAACTAAATGGTATGATTACCATGAAATTCTGGCTTAAAACAAAACAAAAAATCTCTATGATTGAAACAAGTGGGCAAGTGTGGAAATTGTAATATGATTGGGATAGTAAATTGACATTAGATGCTATTAATGAATTATTGAATAATAACAATTATTATAGTTATCATAATAACTATTTCAGATGGGATAATGCCCTGTTGGTTATGCCATATAATGTACTTGTTTTTAAGTGAAGGAAGCTAAAGTTCTCGACAGTGAAGTGTCATTATATTTTGAACTTCTTTTGAACTTGATCCAACTCGTTCAGTAACACATGCGTGTGCATGTATGTATAGTTGTGTGTGGGTTTCCGGAAAGAGATAAAATAAAAACAGAAATATTAACAACCGTGGATTCTAGGAGGAGACTGAATGACGGGAATAATGGCTAAAGAGGTAAAAACTACTTTTGCCAAGATTCAGTCTCTGAAAACATTTGAATTATAGCAAGTCTACAAAAAGTTAAAAGTGATTAAAGGATGGGACAAAACTTGGGAATGATTCTAAGAATTTGAAGGGTACAAAGCAGGCCCAATAAGTGCTACCTGGCTGACACCTCTGCTGAGTCCCGTGTGCCTCTGAGTTTCCCGTCCTTGGCTACTACACATGTGATTAAACTACATATAAAGGGAAGCCTTCAGTTAGCATGTGCAGATTGTATTTAACCGAATGCAGTGTTTGTCTCGCAAACACTCTCCCCACTGCTAACATCGCCAGGGCCTGGTCTACAGGGGCAGGACCCAGAAAGGTGCACCATGGATCAGAATCTAGCAGATCTGTGGAGTTTGGCAGAAGCCAGAAGACCAAGATATGCATGTCTGTGTATATATATATATAAAGTAATTTTTTATGAAAAATATCTTTATTTTAAACAAGACAGTGAGAAGAGTGGCATGTTTCTTTAGCTTTTTGCAAACCTACTTAGTGCTGAGCTACCTAGAAGACAGCTGGATCCTCACATCTGCTTTTTCATTCCATCTTCTGTGATGAATTGTTTTGGTTCAAGTATATGAAGAAAATCTGGCCTCACAGACATATGTGCCTGGAAAACAGAACTATTTTCATAATGTTTTTGTGGAACTGAGGATATTCTTCTGTGATACTATTGAAACAGAACAAGTAGTACCAGATTCCATATTAGCTTCTTGCAATGTGGAATCTGAGAAAAAAAAAAAACACACAAATTTTCATGCTCAGTTACATTAAAACCCACTGGTCTTTTGTGTACTTTGAATAGATGGAATTTTTACCCATTTGTGATAATGTAACATCCCCCATTGATGATTTGGACATTGGTTCACTGAGTTTTGCAGATCTTCTCATTGTTGACACATTTCAGTTAAAAATATCAAAAAAGTCACCTTTATTAATAACACCACCAACCTCATCAGAATAGTCTCTAAATATTGAAAAGTTGTCAAGCTCATGTTTAAAAACTCCCTTTTTATTCTTAGCAACAAATACTGTCAGTTGTTTTCCATGAGGTGTCAGGCTCACTTGATTTGTTTTTGAGAAAATGTCTACAAAATGTCTACCAAAGTGTGAATAATTATAGTTTGTCTGTCAATTGTTGTTTCAATTAAATATGGTGTTCAGTGAAGAATGCGGCTAATTCAGCTTCCAGCTCAATCACAGAGGTGATTTTCCTCAAAACATTTGCCGTGCTTCAGTGTGAAGCAGAAATGCTTTATGGGGACTTCCTGAGCCATCCCACAGGGTCCCAGAAAGCCAGAGTCTCTCAGGTAGACCAGTCCAGAACAGTGGAAGCAAAGGGCCTCCTGAAAGCATGGCTTCTCTGACTCCATGGGCAGTGGGTTGGGCCAAAGGATTACAGTCTCACATGGCTCTGTGTTTCTCTCTAGAGGGTCATGTCTAAAAGCTTCCAGTATACATTTTTACTAAAAGTATTAGGATTTTTTGGTACACCTTTTAGATGTAGCAAAATTAACATAAAAATTAACATATTCACAAGAACTTGATAGATTAATTCATGAGTTTAATTTTTAAGATTTCTAAGATCTTACTGTTTGGGATTATTTTATTCCTGGGGTCTTATGTTTGCCCTCTCAGGAATATGAAGTGCTCAAAGAGATTACTAACACAGTATACTCAAAATAAAGTTTGAATACTTAAGATAATTTGCTCAAATAAGTAATTCAGTGGCTCTGATTGTTTTAAGGGGAGTTTTATAAATGCATTTGATTAATTCAATATTCATTTAAAAATTGCTAGATTAATAAATCAAACACTAAGATTTATAAGTTGAATTTAACTATTGAGATGAAGCTAAAGTTATGAAATTTGCTTATTAGTACATTGTATATTACTATAAAACCCAAATAATTACTTTCTGGCCTCTGCATAGACCTAAGCACATCCACACACATGCATACATGCACACACCTCCTTATTTAGATCACAATCATTTGAAAGAATAAAATAATCTGGTAGAGTCTCTAAATAGATAAAGTTTTAAGAAATCAAAGAAAAAGAAAATACCATGAAAACAAAAAATACATTAAAATAAAAAAAAAATTATGTGATTTTAGAAGTAAAAATAAAATAAACAAAATGTATAATACAATAGATGAGTTAACAACATATTTTGTTTAAGGAAGAGAGAATTAATAAAGTGGAAGATAGAATTAAGGAAATTACCAGGATAGATTAAAGAGATTAAAAGATGGAAAATAGGATGAGAGACTAGGAGAATAACAGAGACTAGTATGACAAGATGCAACTCAGGTAGAAGTTGGAGAAAACAGAAAATAGAGAAAGGCAAGACTCACAAAGTAGTGGTGAACTTTTTGCAGAATTGATGATTGACAATAAGTAAAATCTGTTATAAACAGAATGGATCAAATTAAATCCACTCCTAGACATGACTTAGTGAAACAGTTGAATTCCATAAACAAGGGAAGCCTAAAATCGTCCAAACTAAAAAGAGAGTCTATCTCAAAGGAACTATAGTTAGAATTATAGTCTTAAGACAACTATATCATCTAGAAAAAAAAAAAAAGAATAAACCCAATTTATATATAAATACATAGAAAAGAAAATACAGAGCAAAAAATAAAGTAAAAAATCAAAGAATTAATAAAACTCAATCCTGATTTTTTTTAAAGTTAAAGAAACTTTGACAAAATGTACCAATAAAATAGGAAAGAAAAAATAAAACAACATTAAATCTGAAAATTGTGGCATATCAAATGATATAAGCAATGTGTAAAAATTATGAGACACTTCAAACTAGTTTATGCTGACAAATTTGAAAGCTTAAATATATAATTCTATAAAAATATAATTTATGAAAATTAAGAAAAAAATGTCAGAAAACCAGAATAAACTGGAAACTGTTAAATAAATCAAATCATTAGTAAACTTCTCTCCAATTCCTCAAAATAAGAAAAGGTACAGACTGTTTTACAAATGGGTTTTCCTCAAATATTAAGGAGTGTATTATCTCTGTGTTATATACCCTTTCAGAGAACAAAAGAAGATCTTCATAACTCATTCATAAAATTAATATAGCCTAGAATACTCTGGAAGAATATAAAATAAAAATTCTAGAACAATCTCATTTGTCACCAGAGAGGTAACAGCACAAAATGAAATAGTAGTGAATGTACAAAAAACATACAGCATTACTAATTAGTACTATAGTCATTGGCAAGAATTAATGGAGGTTATTGAATGAAGATTAAGCAAGAAAAAGCATATTGTCTCAGTCCATTCACAATATTATTTGCTATAGTTCAACCAAATTTGGAATAGAAAGGATTTTTCTTAACATTGTTAAGTATTTCTTTCATGAAACTAGAGTATAAAGCCAACAGTATAAACTCATATCAAAAACATTCCTTTTGATGTCAGGATTGCCAGTTATAACTGGTCCTATTCTACTTTGTGCTGAATGTCCTAGCCAAGCAGAAAGCCAAGAAATATTTTATAAGAATTATAAAGGAAGAAATACAGATGTCTATGTATAAGACTACATACATGCATAGTATACACATATATAAACAGTAATATTATATATATATGAACGGTATTGTGCAACAATAGTAGCTGTGAAATGTAATAGAAAAAAGCAAGATGTCATTTACAGTAGAAATAAAAACGATTGAGCTACTTAGGAAAATGTCCAAAAAAGTGTGTTAATGAAGGACATAAAAGAAGGGACCCCCAAATGAAAACTCTACCATGCTTATTTATGGAAATGAAGGCTGTTAATTATTCCCTAACTGGTCTATAAATGCAATACATTTCTAATCTATAAATTTTATGCAATTCAATAAAATTACATGGAAATTGACAAGTTGATCATTATAGTCCTATGGAAAATTAAAGCAACAAGGTAAGCCAAGAGAATTGAAGAAACATTCCAATGCAATCAGAATTCAAAAGTAAAACTATAGTATTAAAGATCGGATATTTGTGTATGGACATAGAAATAAGTTTGTGACAAAGAAATAGTTTTGTGACAAACTAAAGAGGCTCAAAATCCATGAGTATGTGAACTTTTAGAGTATGAAACGATGAAATAAAAATGAATGAAAGAAATGGAATATTAAAAAAAGCACTTTGGCATAGTCTATATGTGAAGATAAAGTCGATCCTTAGATCACACCAAGTTATAAATTAGTCCCAGATGGATTAAAGACATAATTAAAATGCAAAAGTACAAAACTTTCAGAAGACAACTTGGAAAATATCTATCCAACACCAGCATAGGGAGACACTTCTTAAGTAGGTCTTAAAAGACAAAAATGTACTCTCAAATCAACTGTATATTTTGAGACTACAGTAACATTAAAACCTTTCTGTTACAAAGACCCCTTTAATAATAATGACAACAAATATTTATATAGTGTTTATTAAACGTATGGTTTTGTTCTTATCACTGTGTATATATCAACCCATCTAATCCCCAAAATATCTATTAGGTAGATAATATTGTTATCATAAATTTTCCAATGGTGGTATTGAGGCATAGCAGATGATGAAATTTCTTCAAGATCAAAGAGCTAGTAATACTAAATGGTGAAACAAAGACTTGGAACTATTACTTAAATGAATAAAGAACACACCACACAATAGGTCAACTAAGAGAACAGTTTCCAGAATATACTAAAATCCCAACAAATTAATAAGAAAAATTTGAAACACGAGTAAGTAGGCAAAGGTATAGTTTTGTTGTCATGTGATTGATGGAAACATGCATCAGAAACAGAGGGTGTAATATCTCATTAGAAAAGGAATAGGAACTCCCATTTGGCATTGAATAGAAGTGGGGCAGGTAGTGTACTTCCAGCCAAGGAATGTGTTCCCAGGTCTACAAGGGCAAAGCTCTTCACAGGGACAAACAACTACTGATAATTAACCAGAATTATATAAGGATTCTGCTGGAATTCAGACACTTGACTTTGCCATTCTCAGGGAGAGTTTTGTGCTCTCCTGCTCATTGGCCTCTCCCTAAACACTTTGGAGAAGTTGGCTACAGCTCTACTGGCTCGTGGGTTTATGCATTTGGAGAAACAAAAACAAAAATAGAATAAACAAGAGTATATTCATATGTGTTTACTGAAAACAGGATGAGTGATCGATTGTCTCTGCCTTAATATCCCAGGAAACACTGATCTCCGGGTTTGCTCAGGTCCCTTTACTGCAGACAAGAGAAGGCAGTTCACAAAAGGAGAAACATGAGATCCCAATAAACCTGTAGGTACATGGCTAAATTTGTCTTAAATGAGAAGTGTAAATTAAAACTGCAGTGCGATGACACTGGCAAAAATTAAGGAGTATGATGATGCCATATGTGGGAGAGGATTATGAGAAATAGAAGGAAATGGGGAATCTACATCGTTTGTGGGAGTAGATATTGACCCAACCACTTTGAAACACTGGACAATACTTAGTATATGTGAAGATGCTCACACCCAAATATGCATTCCAAACATGTATTCTAAGTCAGACAGAGGAAGACAAACACAGTATGATGTCATTGATATGTGTAATTAAAAAAAAAAAAAACTCATAAGAACAGAGTGTTGGCTGCGGGGGGCTGGGGTTTGGGGAAAAGGGGAGATATTGGTCAAAGGATGCAAACTTCTTGTTATGAGTAAGTTATGGGGATCTAATGCACATGGGATTATAGATAACTGTATACGTGAAAGTTGCTAAGTGAGTACATCTTAAATGTTCTCAACACAAAAAAGAAATGGTAATTATGTGACATGATGTAGGTGTTAGCTAATTCTAAAGTGTTAATCATGTTGCAATATACAAATGTATGAAATCAACAGGTTGTACACTTTAAACTTACACAATGTTATATGACAATGGTATCTCAACAAAACTGGAAAAAATATAAATGTATATATATATAATTTACATATATTTTATTCAGAGAATATATATATATAGAGAGAAATATGCTCACAAGACCACATGTACAAGAATATTTAATGCAGCATCATTTGTTATAATGAAAAACGAAAATGACTTAAGATCTTGTGACCTTCACTTAGATAAAGATGTTTTAGATATGACATCAAAAGCCCAATCCATAAAATTAAAAAAATGACAAGTTAAACTTTATAAAGTTTAAAAGAACTTTCATTCTTCAAAAAAATACATTTAAAGAGAATGAAAACACAACTACAGGCTGAGTAAAATGCTTGTAAATCATATGTCTAATAAAAATTTTTATAATAAATATGAACCCCAAAACTCAATAATGAGAAACAAAAAGCCCAATTTAAAAATGAGAAAACTATGTGAACAAACACATTACCAAAGAAAACGTACAGCTGGCAAATAAGCACATTAAAAGATCAGTTGTCATTAGGGAAATGCAAAATGAAACCACAGTGAGATACCACTACACACCCATTGGAACAAACCTTATAAACTTACAAAGTTTTAGTGCAGATTTGGATGAACACAAACATACATATGCTGCTGGTAGGAACATAAAATGTTAAAATAACTTTCAAAAACAGTTCGGGTTTCTTAAAAAGTTAAACACACTCCTCCTGTATGATCTAAGCACCCCGTTCCTAGGTATTTACCTTACAGAAATGAAAGCATGGGCCCCCCCAGCACACACGCACACACACACACACACACACACACAATGCTTCTAACAGCTTTCTTAGTATTAGCCAACAACTAAAACAACTCAAATATTCATTGAGGTGAATGGATAAACTATGGTATATCCATACAATGAATACTACCCAGCAATAAAATAGAGTGAACTGTTTATACATGCTACCACATGGCCAGTTATCAAAATAATTATTCAGAGTGAAAACGGCCAGAGAAAAAAAATAAGTATTGTATGATTCATATTGCATAAATTTCTATAAAATGCAAACAAGATAGAAAGCACGTCAGTGGTTGACGGAGGCAGAGGGACAAGAAAGGGTGGAAGGAAGGGATTGCGATGAAACTTTGGGCATCGATGATTAATGCATTATCTTGACTCTGGTGATGGTTTCACGGGTAAGAATTTATATGTCAAACATAAAATTGAACACTTTATGTGCAGCTAATTTTATGTCAAGTATACCTCAATCAAGCTATCTAACAACAACAACAAAAAAGTCCTATTAAGACCATCACATCAATGGGCTTACTGTCCATTTCAGCTTCCATATATAAACATATATGTGTTTTTAATTCCCTCCACCATGCATGTCTGCAGGAGGCTGCTGAATCAGTGTTTTGGGCTTGGCTGTGCTCTTTATTTTCTGCTGGTCCAGTGAAACCTGCCAGGGAGGAGTGTCTCCATACGCACAGCAGATACTGTGACAGGTGACAGCTGATACCTGACGTGAAGATGGAATGAGTCTCGGGCACCTGCACATTGTATGTGGGCAAGTCTCCTCGGAGTAATGTGCTGATTATATATAATTGTGTGTGTGTGTGTGTGTGTGTGTGTGTGTGTGTGTGTGTGTGTGATCACTTAACAAAGGGAGGATGCAGGCAATGATACAGTGACTTCAACCTCCAGAGGAAATCTAGGGCAGCATTTCTGAGAGTAGATATGTGGTTACAAAGCATGTCTCCTATAGAAATATGCAGAAGACAGAAAATGCTGCTGTGGAAGGTATTTGCTCCATTATTTAAGTGTCTTTTAAAAATCAAATCCCCTTCATATTTTTATGTGTGTTTCTAACTTGGAAAGAAGCTCGGTGCCCTCTTCTTAGGTACGGCCTGCCACACGATTCAATCTTCTCACCTCTTTCCAGCCCAGCTGACGGCACTCAGCAATAGCACTGCAGCGTCTGGAACTTTCTTGCTTGTAAATGCCGGCTCCTTCTGTGCATTGTTTCTGGATGTTGTGGTGAGGCCCGAGTGACCCTGTTCTGGTTCAACAGGGCAGGCACTGAGACTCACGGGGAAGGAAAGCATCCTACCTGTGAGTGTTTTCACCTCCCCTGACCACTGCTCCATGGAGCTGAGCATCATGGCAGACTGTTCGTGAGGGGGGCTGCTTAAACTTTTCGAGTTCAGTGTCCTCGCGTCTAAAGCGTGGCTGTTTGTGCCACAGGATTGCTGCCTGCTTAGTGAGATCTCATGTGTCTGTGGAAACGGTCCGTCCGGCACCCAGGGAATTTCAAGCTCTCCAGAAGTGTTAGTTGCCTGCTCAATCATCAGCCTTACCATCTGACTGCTAGATCAGAAGGTATTCATTTAGCAGTAATTAAGGGGAAAAGCTGATTTTTATCGGTTGCAATTGTTAAGGAAGATTTGATTCACGGGCAGCTGCCTCCTCTAACTAACGATGAAAATGTTGTCTTATACTGCCCCCCTCCGGCTGATTCTGGGACGCCGTCTGCAGACCAGCCATCGCAACCGGATTCACTCCTACTTTCATCCCCCAGGGATGACTGTGAAATTCATGGAGCTCACAGAGGAGGAGAAAAATGATTTCTCTTAAAGACTTGATGGTTCTTAAAGTCTTTGGTCCGAAGCTTTAAAACAGGCAAAATAAGGAAATGAAATGTTTTCTGTGTTTATGTATGTGTTATTATCAGGTACATTTCAGAAGATTTTTAATTAAACTCCTGAGTAGTGATGAGCTAACCAGGTACTTTTTAAATTCTATGCATCAAGAAAAGTAAAGGTAAATCAATGTGTTTCAAGGAAACAGCAAATCACAGGAGTATTTGAGGGTTAGTACTTCTTCAGTTACAGTGGGTAAAGTAGCACTAAAGAACCTGCATTGGTAATTTTCATTTTATTTAGTTCCACTTTCTCCATTGAAATACAGGAATATCATGCCACTCGAAGGAAAATTAAAAAAGAAAAGATACACTAGGAAGAAACCTTTCGAAATATTCTGAAACACCTAATAGAACCAAAGAAATTGCTCTCTAATAAGCCATGGAAAATGTTGCAATTATTACCCACTGAACCACATAAATTCTTTCAAGTTACGTTTTAACTGTAGAGTTTCATTTCCATTCACTTGCAATATCGAAGGGAAACAATCCCAGTATAATGTTTAGTTCAAACTGAAGGAGAAAAAAATATTTTCCTTGATTCAGCTGCCTTATATTACTGCTTTGGTGGAAGATTCTAGCTTAAACATAATCTGTGGGTGCTTTGTCCTAAAAGATGAGTTTAGAAAACCCTAAATCTTGTTTCTATATTTGTATTTAAGAAAGCTGCATCTCAGAGGAGTTACGTGTGGTCTCCAGTCAGATTATACAGCAGGTTAGTGATGGAACTGAAGCAGGAGATAATTTCTCTTGAACTTAGTCGAGTGGTCTTTTCCCCTTCACTGAATGTTACTATTCATGTGGTCATATGCATGAGCATATTATAACTTGTACTAAAAACAAGACACCTACTTTATAATACCTTTTGGAGAAAATCGATCCTCTGTTGGAGTCAAAAGCAAATAAAAGAATTTGGATTATAAAATCTGGTTTTATACTGGTCCTTCTGTTTTCATCACCACACAAATGATATTTTTCTAAAATCTTTGAAAATCCCATGGATTTCTTGTCTCTGCCTGATAGATTTCAAAGTCCTGGCACTTAGTGGTTTAGTACAGTGTCCACAAAAGGAATTCCATGTAACCACAAGAAAACCAGAATCGTGTACAGTACGATGAATCATTAATTGATTCTTCTCTTCATGATGACAGCAATATCTGTTTATTAGAATTTTTTCAGTAGACAAAATATTTAAAAGTGTAAAAAATAAAATAAAAGCAATCTCTAATTCTGTTACTGAGTGTACCCAAGCAAACCATAATTGCAATTTTTGCATACTTCCCTGCATCTTTCTGTCTCTGTCTCTTGCTCATGTTACTTTTCTAATAGTAAATGAGATAAGCTCACCATAACTACACCTGCATATTTTATTTCAGAGTTTTTCCTCCCAAGAGCAAGAGAGAGTTTCTCTGGGAACGGGGTGTGTGTGTGTGTGTGTGTGTTCAGGGGTGGGCTCAGGCTCCTGCAATCAGTATTTACTGGTGTCTTCAACAATAGACTCCTTCCATTTTACTTTTGAGTTTGCATGACATTTTATATAAATAGTGAACTTGTTAATCCTCGATCTATTTTTTTCTGCAAATATTGACATGGACTTTCTTTTTTGATTATGGTGTCCTTTTTGAGGTTCAGAAATTGCATAGACAAATCTATCAAAATATTTTCCCTTTTTTTTTTTTTTGCTTTTGCTTTTAGCAGTTTCCTCCTGACATTGGTATCTATGGATATTCATTCATCTGGTCTTTGTAGTTCATTAATAGTTTTATTAAATATATGTTCTAACTGAAATTAATGGTGGAGTATTATAAAAAATAAATCATCTAAATTGAGTTTTTCTCAGAAGTTAACCTGTTTTTTCCAATGCAATTTGTTAGAAAACCAATAAACAAATATAAAAAAATCAATTTAAAAGTGTTACATAGGTTAGAAAATATATATTTTTTGTTTTGTTCCATGAATTTCTTCTGGTCGATGCATTGCCATTTCTTATATCAATTACATACTGTCTGATCACTACAATAATACCAGGAGTTTTAATTGTTATTTTTAAAGTGTTGGTTTTCTTATTGTTTATTTAATAGATGCGTTGTATAATCGCATTTGAATGGACACTGATAAAAAGGGTGCTAAAGTTTAAAAATTAAAGAATTGTGTTTTATCTGTGTAATATTTTGAGGCATAGATTTTAATATTTTATACCATGTCATGTCTTTTTATCTAAGCTATATTTAGCCTTCAGAGAAGATTTGAAATTTTCTTTTTGGTGCTTCTATGTATTTTTCGTTAAATGTATTTACAGATATTTTATGCTTTAGTTGCTTGCCATTAAGAATTTGATTTTGTTACCATTATATTTGTATAAATGGTAATATCCAACATTAAAGAATATTCTTAATTGTGTGTACTTCTTTTATATAATAGACTATCTGGTTGAATTTTACATTATTTTAAATGAGTAGTCAATTTTTTGGCGGTTTTTCAGTTGGAATTTCAGAGTACCTGCAAGTACTGACATGTAATTTTCATCTTTAGGAAAGCTATATTTCACTTGTTTTTATCATTTTGTGTGATTGTCTAAAAAAATGAAGAAAACTTATCAAAGGTAAAGGGGATAGTCTACATGCTTTAATAATTTTTATTTTAATAGAAATAACTCTAACTATATTCTTAAATAAGCTGTTGGTTCTTTGCATAAAAAAAGTAGTTTCTAATGTTAAGGAACTTTCCAGTTTCCTAAGTGATTTTCATTTGCTTGTCTGTTTACTTTTTTAATCCTACAGGAATATTGCATCTGATCAACTGCCTTTTGAGCTCTATTGAAATGATCACATATGAATATGTGAGCCACATTAGGGGTTTCGAATATTCACCATCTTGTGTGGCTGGTACCACATCTGCACTGTCAGAGCACCATTCTTGTTTATCTATACATATATATGTTTAAATATATATTAAAACATATATATGTATATTTCTAAGCATGTTGGCTTTACCTATAGGTGTTTTAGTGAGGCATTTGACATTTATATTTGCAAATCTGTTATTATTTATATTTTAATTCACTTATTCTCCAGATGGAATTACTAAATTCATTGTACGTTTTCTTTAGATGTGTCTTGTAATTTGGTACATTCTTTAGAAGAAACTTAGTACATTTCACTTAATTCTTTCTTTGTTTTATTATGAAACTGTAAGGACTTTAAATTTGCCTCTGAATACCCTGTTAACCACATCTTGTACAGATTTTTTGTAGATATACTTTTCTCCTGTTTCAAAAAAATGTTCGATACATTTTAGAAAATGGATGCTTGAGGCGATTCCAACATTTGTTTTACAAAAGAGTCCCAGAAATAATATTATTTGCATTTTGGTTCTCTGTTGCTGTGTAACAAACTTGGTGACTTACATACCATGTGTTAATCCCATGAGTTGACTCAGCTCCCTAGCTGGAGTTAGAGTCATCTAGAAAACCATTTAGCACCATCTTGTATGTCCACATTCTCTGCCATGCTACACTATCCCTTCTAGTTTCTAGAGAAACTTTTTCATGAGGACCAGGAAACATGCACATGGATGTTCACAGCAGCACATATGTAATAGCAAAACTAGAAACAACTTCAAAGCCCAGTTAAGGAGAGTGGATAATAGTTTCTTCACGATGAAAAATGAAATAACAGTGTAGGTGAATGAATGACAAAAACATGCCCAAATATGCATGAATCTTAATAATGTAATTTGAGTGAAAAGCAAGTCCCAGAGCATATCTAATATCTAATATCTATATCTATATCTATATATATATATATATTTCTATTAAGTCCAGAAATGAACCATAGAGATTAAACTTTTTTTTTTTAAGTAAGGGACTGATGGACGTGATCATCGGGACAGAGGTTAACATGATGGGTCGGCAGTCGGGTGACATGGATTAGGGACCCCTCGGCAGCTGTATGGTATTGGTGATGTTCCAGTAGTTGAGTGGGGCAGTGGGCTCATTATAGTATTAAATCCATTGATTGCTTAATTAAATTCAAAGAGAGTCATGAATCATGGGCCAAGGATTATATTGTGTCGCCATATTGGACGCCTGACAAGCTTCCCCTCACATGGTCTCCCCCAGACTTTGCTGCAGCTGTTCTCATAACAACCAGCTGCACTCGCTAATCTTTCACTTCCACAGGCACATCCCTGCTGTCCCTCTGCTGGACTCCTGTGCCGTCCTGACTCGTGCACAAACCTGGAAGGGCCAGGAAGTCAGCACCTCGTGCAGCATCCCTGGACCCAAACAGGACGGGAGCCAGTGGATGGAGGCCTCGCTTCCCCCCTTCACATGGTTCTCTGTGTCCAGGCAGGAGCCAGGTTCTGCTTGCCTGCAGTGGTGTCAGCTCCCCAACACACCCTTGATTTAACTTCCCTTGCCTCCCAGTTTCTGTCTTCTTGATACCCCAGCACACAAGCTCTTCTTTTACGCTCTGCTTTCAGCAGAAAAATAGGATAAGACAGGTAAAATTCCAAATTATTATTAATCCAATCATGTATATTTAAGGGACACTCTTTTTCTACATTTTCCTCATATTACAGTATATTTTTCTTATATTTGACACATAATAAACTGCATGTACTTAAAGTGCATAATTTGATGAGCTTTGGCATATGACTAGAACAACAAAACCATCATCAAACTGGGAATATGAACCCCCGAAAGTTTCCTTATGCCTCTTCATCCCAATGTACACACTTTCTTCACACTCATCCAAGACCCATTCATCTGCTTGTCATTACAGATTGGTTTTCACTTTCAAAAAAATTTATATTCGTGAGTTGATACAATATATACTCTGTTTCTTTTGAGAGGAAGTGGAAGACTGACTTCTTTTACTCCACGCAATTATTTAGAGATTCGTCCCCATTCTTCTGTGTATCTATTGTTAATTCTTTTTATTGCAAAATAGTCTCCCTTTGTAAACACAACTTGTTTATCCCTTCACCTGATGATGGATGTTTGGGTTGTTTCCAGTTAGGGGTAAAAGAAGTAAAGCTGTTACAAATATCCATGCAGAAGTCTCCGTGTGGTGGGCATACATCTTAATTTCTTTTGGTAATATACCTAGGATTTGAATGGCTACATAATGTGGCACATGCATGTTAACTTTTTAAGAAACTGCAAGACGTTTTGAAAAGGGTTTCAGTATTTTACATTCCCAGCTGCAGTGTGTAGGGTAATTTCAACTGTTCACATGCTTGCCAACACTTAAACAGTCTTTTTAATCTAAGCATTTTAATCAGTGTGTAGTGGTATCTTATCATGACTTTAAATTACATTTCCCTAATTACTAATGATGTTGAGCATCTTTTCATGGGTTTATTTGCCATCCATGTGTCCTCTTTGGTAATGTGTCTGCTGAAATATTTTGCCCATTTTTCATTTAATTGGGTTACTTGTATCTGTATGATTGAGTTATAAGAGCTCTTTACATCAATGTATTTATTTGCAAGTCCTTTGTCAGATATATTTTGTTCAAGTATTTTCATCAAGTCAGTGGCTTGCCTTTTTATTTCCATAACAATAGCTTTTGAAGAGCAAATATTTTTAATTTTGAGGGAATATAATTTACTTTTTTAATGGATTGAACTTTGAATACCATATCTAACAACTCTTTGCTTAACCCAAGTTCACAAAGAGTTCTTCTGTGCTTTCTTTTATAATTTTTATAGTTTTAAGTTTTACATTGTCTATGATCATTTTGAGTAAATTTCTCTAAGATTCATTTTCTTTGCATATAGATGCCTAATAGTTTTAGCACCATTTCTTCAAAAGCTATTCTTTTTTTCGGTAAATTGCCTTTGTTGAAAATTAATTGCCCATATGTACATCTATATCTAGACTTAATATTTTTAAGGTGATTTTTATTTCTATATTTTTACCAGTATCACACCATCTTAGGTACTGTAGTTTTATAGTAGACCTTAAAATCAAGTAGCACGAATCATCCAAATTTGCCTTTCTTTTACAACATAATTTGGCTTTTCTAATCCTTCACATTTCTACATAAATTTTAAAATTCGCCTGGTAATTTCAACAAAAAGAAACCTCCTGGGATTTTGATTGGGATTTTATTGAACCTATATATCAATTTGACATGAACAGAAATCCTAACAATATTTTTACTCAATTTGTGAATATGCATCTCCATTTATTTATGTTTTCTCTGACTTATTTCAAAAATATATTTTCTCTTTCAAAATAAAGATTTTGCACACAATTTCTTAGATTTATATCTAAATATTTGAGGTGTTTTGTAAATGATGTAACTGTCACTTTTTAATTTCAATTTCAAATTGATTTTTTTGATCTTGTGTTCTTTGATCATATTAAACCCAATCATTAATTTCATTAGCATTTTTTATATTCTTTGGGATTGTCCTCATAGATGATTATGTCACCTGGGAATACATACAGGATAATTACTTCCTTTATAATATCTGTGCTTTTTTCTCCAGTACCCTATTGTTCTGGCCTGGACATTTACTAGCCATTGAACAGGAGGGGTGAGAATGGACACTCCTTCTTTGTGTCGACCTTAGGGGAAACGTATTTGGTCTTTTACTTTTAAGTAAAATTTTAATTGTAGGTTTTATATAAATGCTTTTTATCAGCTTGAGGAAATTTCTTTATATTCTCAGTTTTCTAAGAGATTTTGCTATAAAAGGATGTTTACTTTTTTCAGGTTTTTTTTTTTTCTTTTTTCTTTTTTTTTCTTTTATCTGCATCTATTGAGATGATCACTTGGTTTGAATTCTTTAGTCTGATGTTATGGTGAACTACAGTGATTGATTTTCAAATGTTGAACAGATCTTGCATACTTAGGGTAAACCAACATGCTCATGATGTATTATCCTTTTTATAGATTGCTGGATTTAATTTGTCAATATTCTATTGAAGAGTTTTGCATCTATGCTCATGAGAGATATTGGTGGTAGTTTTCTTCTTGCAATGGTAGTAGTTTGTCTTTGGTTTGCATATTAGGATGATATTTTTCTCATAAATCACTTAGGAAATGTTTTCTCCTTTTCTATTTTCTGGGGGAATTTGTGTAGCATTAATATTATTTATTTCTTAAATTGTAGAATGTTCCAATGAAGCCATCTGACCCTGGAATTCTCTTGTTGGAAGTTTTTTTTTTAAATTGCAAATTCAATTTCTTAAAACAAATTCTTGACTATTGTGTATTTATCTTCTTGAATGAACTTGGTAGCTTATCCCTTTCAAATAATTTGTCCATTTAATCTAAGCTGACAAATTCATAAATATGTATGTGTTAATATTTCTTTATTATCATTTTAATGTCTCTAGAGTTTGTAATGACCTTTCCTCCTTTATTCCTGATACTGGTCATTTGTGGCTTTTCTCTGTTTTCCCTGATCAGTCTAGCTAGAGGGTTATCAAAACCAAAACAAAAATGGGTTTTTGCTTCATTGTTTGTTTCTACTGCTTTTCCGTTTTCAGTTTACTTGAATTCAGCTCTCATCTTTATTATTATTATTATTTTTCTCTCGCTTGTTTTGGTTTTAGCTTGCTCTTCTTTTTCTGGTTTCTTAAGGTGGAGTAAATGGTGTGTTTAATGAGCCTAAAGAGAGTGAAGAGTGTCACATGTTCCCAAGTGACAGACAGAAGGTTCTTCTGCCATCCATCTAACTAAGGCTGAGGATTTAATGAAGAAGAGTGCTTAATTCAAAGAGAGTACGGTTTTACTATTTCCCTTACTTTTAGATTACTCTGTCTTTGAAATCTTTGAATCCCCTTGTTTCTAAGGTTGAAATAATGCAAATCATTCTACACCTTTACTTTGGTTCCATCTCTCTGACTCCACAATATCAGATACACAACTTACTTCATGTCTTTCCTTACTATTCTATAATAGATTTTCCGTCTGGTCTACAATCTCAACTCAACATATTCTTCTGAGATTATTTCTTTATCCTTGAAATGACATATAATAACATAAACTACCACTACTAACATTGAAGCAATATATCCATCTATGTTTGATTTTTAAAAATTCTCCCTTTTTTCTGGGCACTTGCTAAGAGCTTCTCATCTGTAGTTTAGGTTCATCTTCAAATGAGGAAACTATTGTGTATAACTTTGTATTTTTAGCTTTATTTGAACATCTTCCATAAAGAAACCAATTTCTCATCCATGGATCTACTTTCTCTATCTTCTAACACCAAAACTCTTCTGTCTTCGTTTTCAACACTTTATTAATCTAAAGTGTGCATCACACACTTTTTCTATATTGTTCTACAACATGGAGTCTGCTTTTCACCCTACTAAAGTTATTTTGATTTCATTGTTAATCCCTTTCCAGACTCTTCCATCTCATCTGGTTCCTCTGGGACCCTTGCAGTCTTGTCAGTTAGCTTGCTTCACTCTTGGCCTTCTATTAGTTATTCATTGAGTCAATGATTCTGTTTTGTTTTGTTTTTTTCTAGTTCTTGGTGTTTCCAGTTGGGTCTCTTTCTCTTAAAAACTCCTCCTTCTGAAAGTTTTAAATGGAAGAAGTAATGCATGCTTGTGGCACAGATGAGATAATGCAAATAAATGTAGCAGAAAAAATAATTTTATTCTTCATCTCTAAGGTAAATCAGGTTAATAACCTAGTGTGTTTGTTTGTAGCAGATTATATATTTTCTTCTAGTGACCACAGAAGTAGATCTGGTCCAATACCTCTTCCATAAGAGATGGCTTCTCTTTTACTCTCTCCTTAAACCTGGCAGGTGTCTGTGATGATGTCAATTAACAGAATGTGGCAGAAGAAATGCAATTTGACTTCTGAGGTTAGATCATGAGGCACTAAGGTTTCCACATCTCTCTCTCTTTGATTTTGGAACCCACCCAAATTGAGGAAACAGCACAAAGAAAATGTCAGCCTCCTGCCAATAGCCAGAAGCCAGCAGGAACCTCCAGACATATGAACGAATGAGATTTTGGATGATTCTAGACCCCAGCCTTCAGGTCTCCAGCTGAGACTCTGAACATCATGGAACAGAGATAACCCATCCAGCTCTGCGGTGTCCGAATTCCTCAATCTGTGAATCCATGAGTGTAATAAATGTATATTTTATGTCACTATTTTTCATATAATTTGAGAGAAAGATTATTTATTTTAGTTTGGTCTTTTGTTTCCCTTTAACTAAAGTTATACTGACTATATTACTCTACAGTTTAACATTTTCGCTAAACAAAATATCAAAAGACAACAATACGGGTGCAATTCTAACTTAAAAACTACAGGGGCTACCGTTTTCATAGTCTCTCTGCATAACCGTCATGTGTCCGGCGCCCCCTGCAGGCATATCTTGATAATCTTACGTCTCATCGTTGTGGATTTTTTTTTCTTCTTCTTTACTTTGTTTCCAAGCCCATATGCACGTATGTATGCTTATATAGATATGAGGAACGACATTTGTGCCATTGACCGTTTTGTAAAATTAGAGTCATATTTTACACACAATAATTTTATTTTTCATTATATTTTCACTGCTTATACAGTGCCAGGATGTAATACATCTTTAATACCTAATTTCATACTGAACTTATAAAAGCATAAAGGTAGAGAGTACTGTCACTGAAGGAACTATTAGGACAAATTTATTTGGGAAGAACTACAACTCTGATATTTGCAATTGTAGAGATTTCTAAAATTAGCAAAGACAAATCCATAACAAGAATGATAGAAATATTGTTGATAGAATGCATGTCACTGGGTCAGAGATATTATTTAACCCCCCCAAATAAACTCCATATGACAAGGATTGACCAAGTCAAGAAGCAAGTGCCTGCCATGGATAAGTCCCTCTGACACAAGTTCATGGTTCTAGTAAAGGAGGATGACCACCAACTCCTGTTTCAGAGAAGAGCAGAAAAGCAGAACCACAATAAGGAACCAGAAGAAGAACCACACTTTATTTGAGCCTCATCCACTACCGAATGTCATAATCATCATGTCCATGTATTGGCATATTCATTAAGCCTATTATTTGAGGTTAGACCATGTCAAGGAAAATATAGTAATATTTATGTGTCTTTTCACGTTATTTTCGTTTCCTTTTGTGATGGGTACAGGAGAATTGGTGCCTCTCTTGTGGCAACGTTCTTGCCGACAGAAACGTGAAACCAAATTAGCTATAAAAATACTTCATATCTGTACAGCCTACATCTATATTAGATGTTTTGTATAGTTTTGTGAGGAAAAAATTATGTTGAAATGATTAATATGCTACCAAAACCTAATTTTTTTTCCAATAGCTAAATAAAACAAGCCAACACTATTAAAGAACTGTATGTATAGCCGTATGTTCTGGAAAAGTTCAACTGTTTTGAGTCTGAGAACAAACCACGGAAACGGAGATATCAAACATGACAAGCCCTGCTCTGCCCCTTCACTTTCTACGTTTTCACCCAACTGAATTCTTCTGCATTGCATTGTTCACCACCTGGTATCATATTAAGTTTTGGTTTTCCATCCTTTCTTCCCTCATCAGAATACATGCTCCATGCTGCTACTCAAAACAGGCATCTTCTTTTTCATCGTTATATTTCCAGTATCTAGAACCTATTAGACACTTGCTAAACATTTCTTAAATAAATAAATTAGTGAATGAAGAAAACAGTTCCTCTGTCAAATGATGAAACGAGCTCTGGTATCACTGACATTTGTGCTAATTGCTTGTAGCAGGTCACAGGACAAATGATGGCAATGTCCCTCCCCTCAAGTTATGACGGAAGGAAAAGATTAGTGAGTTTTGTGAACCAACTCCTGCTTTTCATTTGTTAAAAAAAAACTCAAATGACATCAAAGACAAATGCTTATATTCTGAAGTTCAAATATATTAATATCTTATAAACTTGGAAAAGTTCTGTTGCCAGGCAAAATATAAAGTTAATGAAAAGTCAAGCTGCCAGAGGCCCAGATGGAGAACAAGTTATGTCCTATATACACACCTAGTTTTGCTGCTTGGCAAGAAAAAATGCTGCATACCTTGTAGCAAATCTCTGCCTTCCGTAACCACAGGTGTTGTTGACAAGGACTCTGCCCCAAATCCCCAAAACAATTATTCTAATGTTGCATGGTTAACTGCAACAAAGCTAAAAATAAACCACCACATTTTGAAGACATTTTACTGAGGAAATGGAGCATCCCAGAGGATAATTTCAAGTGTTTGATCGAAATTCTCAGTAATGAGGAGAACAGGATAAAACTGATTTTATGAACTATTGAACAGACAAGAGGTCATTCATGAAGTGGTATACTTGAAGTATCTCTGGCTTTATGAATAAAGTAAACACTTCAATTCAGAGACCCTGCTGTCTTGACATAGAGATCAGATTTGTGGTTGCCAAAGGAAAGGGGGGAAGGGGAGGGATGGACTGGGAGTTTGGGATTGGTAGATGCAAACTATTGCATAGAGAATGGATAAACAACAAGGTCCTACTGTAGAGCATGGGAAACTATATCCAGTTTCCTGGGATAAACCATAATGGAAAAGAATATTAAAAAAAATTATATATATATATATATATATGTATAACAGAATCACTTTGCTGTACAGCAGAGATGGGCACATTGTAACTCAACTATACTTCAATTAAAAAATAAAAGGAACAAGATAAAGATAAAATGAACTATGTTTAAAATATTTCAAAAAAAAGAAACCCTGCAGTTGTAATGTCTACAAACTTTTGGTTTAGATGGTGGCTTGTAAGACATTTGGTGGCAGATAGCTATATGAACTCTTCAGGGCTCAGAGACATCCTGCTAAAAGCTCTGCTTGAAAAAGGAAAGGTATGGTAATTTTTCTGGTGGTAAAATCTTAGCCTTTGTGAAACTTTGGAACTATTATTTAAATTTGCTTCCTTGTAGAAGAATCTTTCAATTGAGATTTGAATCTGCACTAAAGTCACAAACACTGCCAGAGGTGAAGTCATTGAGTTCAGTATAAAGGATATAATATGACATGACTTAACTCCAGAGTCTAGGAAAATTTAAATATTTACTGAATTAGCCTCCCCTTTCCTGGCCAAGAAACTTATAATGTTTATAATTTGCTAAAATATGACTTTAAGACTGTACTTATTTGTTGCCAAGAATAAGAAAATTTGAGATTGATAAGATGGCAAAGAGAATGCTCATAGCTCTTTTTAAAGTCCTCCATAATTTAAATTTTTTATCTAATCCAAATATCAACATTATTTTTATTTATTTGGATCTAACTTTATGCAGAAGTAAATTTTATTTATTGTTTTCTTTGAGCAATGTGTATTTGGTTCCTTTGTTTTATTCAGGAAGACTGCATCACATGATCTCATTCGGTATGAGACCCAATTTATATAATTATATTTTTTTTCATTGAAGGACTCAAAATAATACTGCTCAAGTGAGATGAAAATAGAAATATCATGTACTTTCCTCTAGTTTCTATACATATGTATGTATAATAAGTTTATTGTAGCTTGTTGCAAAACCTGAGCTCATTTCTGTTCAGGAATTTGTTTTATTCTTTGTGCAACAGATTAAGTGTAAAATTTCCTCTTTAGATACTGTTAGGGAAAAGTATCTGACCCAGATGAACCCAATGCTCAATTTAGTGATAATCCTCATGCTGGACATGCCATATGATAGACACAGTGAAGAAAGATGCAGTGATGCACATTGTTCTAATTTCCATGTGCTGTCCCAGGCACAGTCAAGTTTGGGACTTCTGCTTAAAGAATCAGATGCACTCAGTAAATAACTAGTGTTCTAAGCATTGCTTTAGACCCAGTATTTAAGAACCTGTGTCTGAAATTCTCATCGTGAGCTGGGTTTTCCCTGTGCATTTGCAGCAGACCATGGACAGACTATTGCCATCCATTCTCATGCTGAAAATGGGCAGAGGAGTAAACAGGTGAAAGACTGTCTTTTTCCCACATAGGCAGTTTTACATTTTCTAGTTCTTTACAGTTTAAAATCCATGCTACAGATTCAAGGCACAAGCAATCTTTTTCCTTTGTACCATCGAACATTAATACTACTTCTAAGATATACAAGGAAGCAGTTCCTAATGCATCTAGGTTGAAAACAGGTAAAAATACTGGTGATAAAAATGTGTTAAAGAAAAGAAGAGAGAGAATATGCATGTTTGTTTGTTTATTTGCTTGTATTTGGTGCCTGGCTCTAAGTACAATGAGTCAGAAAGTAGAAAAAGGAACTGGATGATATTCATCATCAAAAAAAAAAAAAAAGAGCTACTTTTAAGGCTGCACTCAGCAGGGGAAACAAAAATTACACATTTAGGTCAGTCTTGAGGGGTCTCTGAGATCGTTTCAGGCTTAATATTTCTACCTCTAACTCAACATCATACGCAATTAATCTACCCTTCCCCAGAAGTAGAGAGAGATCTTAAAGACAGTCAGTCTTATTCTTTCTTGCTATGAGGACTTTTCTCCTTGAAGAGTATGGCCCACAAATTGCAAGATTAAACCTTCTCTTTGGCTCTGAAACCTAAGCTAATATAGCGAGACCTAGTAATGCCTTACAGGGGAAAATAAGTAGAGTGAGATCAGGAAACATAAATTATAGTGACTGAAACGAGCATTCACGTCTGGCCCACAGGACTGTGAAATTTTTCACGTGTTAGAGAACGTTCCAAAAAGAGTGATGTCTGATGAATTCAGGGCTAGTACGGTCCAGGGAAAGAATAACAAGCTTTAGGTTGGTAAAAAAATATTGACAATTCCAAACACTACTGGCCTTATAGGTCATTATCAGAACCCTCCAATGTCCCAGCCAACTTAATTTTCTCGGTAGTTTGACCACTATGGGTAAGTGCTTCTGTTAAAAGATTCATGTGAGTCTTGGTATTGACCTTTCAAAGTGGGAAATGCAATGGAAACTTTTGCTATGGTTTTGTAGCCATTATTTACATTTCAGTTTCCCCAAAATTATGAGAATCAACGTATCAAATATGCGGTTGCCACACAACATACAATATTCATGATTCTCGGGGCTTTGTCCCAGCAGAGAAGAATTCTTGCAGAGGCTGGGGACATTTTAATTCAAACTAATAAATGAAAAATAAGTGAATTCTATTTCTCCATGCTTCTACTAAAAAAGGCAATTTTTCCTTTTGCAAATGTACCAGTCCCTTAACTGGCCACTTCCTGTGTTTATTTGTGGATTTCCTCTAGTAGTCAATATTAGAGATATAGATGATGGAAATGATCCACTCTCCTTCTGCATCCTAGCTCTCCAAATTTACTGGACCTGACACATATTAGGTGTTCAGTAAGTGTTATCTCCCTTTCTCGTGAGTGATTAGCTGATAGTGAGGTTTCTAAGTAAAGGGAGAGGGAAATTATGATCAAGTCCCTCCAGGGCAGGATGAGTACTGAGACGTGTACTCAAAAAGTGATGCAAAGATCTCTGAGTTAAAGCAGACCACAGTAAGGTCTGTACCATCAAGACCGAGAGCTTTAATTCAAAACTGCAAAAACTAAATAAAGCTCAAATGGTTGTCAAATTGCTAACATATTTCTCCAAATGCAACAAAAGTGTGAACAAGCTGAATAATAGAATAACTGTGCTTGAAATCCATATATTTCTCATGTAAAATGATCACACAGGATTATTTTGTAGTTGCCCTGGAGGAAAAGAAAAGTCCAGAACACTTAAATATCTTATTATTCAACAAGTTAGTAGGCTGGAACGCAAGGCAAGTCAATTTTTTCTTTTCTTTTCTTTTTTTTCTATAAAATTGAGTAAAAACCAAGACCATACTATTGGGATCATATTATTAACGGTTATAGGAGCAAATAAATTGATAACATAAACTGCTTTTGAAGCAGACTAGATTAGTCCTGATAGTTGAAAAGTCTTGTCTGAGAACTTCTTTCATTTTAAGGCTTTAAACAAATATCTTGTAAGAGTAAATATTAATAGAGCCCTATCATAAAAATACCTGGGAGTTCCAAGAGTTTAGAGAGCTGAACTCAGTTTATAAAAATGGCAAGAAAATAATGTATTTGGGATCCAGATAACTAAATATTCTTTCACACCCATTTTCACAAGATTAATATGCTGGAGATTACGCTTCCTTACCTATTTGCATTTATATGCGTAGCCAAATCTAGGAATTGTCACATGTAGTTATTCTTCAAGGGTTTTGATGTGTGTATTTTAATTATGTTTAAACTGGGGGAAAAACCCTCTTTCTTCTTAGAAGCCATTTCACTAGCATCCCAGGCTTATTATGTGTGTGATTTTTCTGTTTTTATCTAATGTATTTATTTATGTTGTTTTATTTTTCTATTTATTACCCCAAATTGCATCTCAAACCAGTAACGTGGAGACTGTTTATCTTTCTCAATAGGTTGTACGATTAAAGTTTGTTCTTATTGATTTTCCATAATCAGTTGAAGTGGTTTTTAAAAATTCTCTAATCCACATCACAGAGTCCACTCTGAGCTCAAAATAATTTAATACCATGGTGATCTCAGGCTCAGCTCCCTTGGGGGTAAAGGGGAGGGGAAATTTTTATTTTTTATTTTTAACATCTGTATTGGAGTATAATTGCTTTACAATGGTGTGCTAGTTTCTGGTTTATAACAAAGTAAATCAGCGATACATATATCTATATCTATATCTATATCTATATCTATATCTATATCTATATCTATATATATATCTCCCCATATCTCCTCCCTCTTGTGCCTCCCTCCCACCCTCCCTATCCCATCCCTCTAGGTGGACACAAAGCTCCGAGCTGATCTCCCTGTGCTATGTGGCTGTTTCCCACTAGGTATCTATTTTACATTTGGTAGTGTATATATGTCCATGCCACGAAGTGAGAGAGTAGAATGTTCTCTTTTGACAGAACACAAAGCACCCACCCTGTGGATGTTTGGATGCTGGTGAACTCAGCAGGAACAGGGGACCCATGTTCTGTTCTCTGCCCCCACAGCGAGCACAGTGTAGCCTGCACAGTGAGTTTATCTCTTCCGATTTTCCAAGAGTTAGTGAAATATCTGAACAAATTTTGGAGCACTCAAATTAAGATATTTGAAAAAAAATCCAAATATATTAATTTTATAAAATGTAAGTAAAATATTTAACCTACCCTGCCTGAAAACACACTGGGCTGTAGCAGTGACTGTAGAGGTCAGAAGGCCAATGAATGGTATCTTGAAAGAGTTGATGTAAACTATCTCTCAGAAAAGAATTTTGTACCCCATGAATCAGGGCAAAATAAAGACATGCTTAAACTAAAGATGTATCCAAGTCATATAATTTTTCCAAAGGAATTATTTAAAGGATGAATTTTGAGAAAATTGAACAAAGATAGAAGAAGAAGAATATGAAAAAGAAAGACAAAGAAAGAAACTAAGACTTTTTTTTTGTAAATCCAAATAAGTATTATATTGGGTGAAAACACAATGATTACATTATTTCTCAACATTCTATGAAAGGTGAAAATAAAATACTCTACAACCATGGCATGGGAAATGGAGAAGGTGTTTGGAGTTGTACCTTTCTATATATCAACTACCAGTTAGGAAGAGATTTGCTATATTTATATATTATACTGATTAACTTTAGATATTGTCACACAAATATGTTAAATATTTAAGGTTACCTAAAATATAAATAATTTATGGCTTCAAACTTACATTTGGAATAAATAAGGGGTAGGTAGATAGATAGATAGATAGATAGATAAATGAATTGAACCAACAGATATGAAAAAGAAGTAAGAAAGAAGCAAAAAATTGTAGAGTAAAGATAAGATGGCACAAAAATGTATCAGTATAACTGAAAATGTCAGTTTTCTACCCACATCCTCTCAGACCCCTTTATTATTTTCACCCTGACAGCCTGCACCCCTGTCCCTCCATTTACACCACTGTTCACCTCTCACTAAAGGCCGACCCTTAACTGATGACAAATACACACAAAAACGTGAAATGAACAAACTCCTGTGCTCCTGGTCAGACAGCTCTGAGCTATGGCTGTGTCTCTCCTCTTCCCAGATGTCTCAGAAAGGACGGAGTTAAAGCTACCTTCCATCCAACTTAATCCCACACTTACTTGGCCTCCTTCCCTCCAAGTGCCTGCTCCTGAGGACCTGGTCTAAGATAATTAGTAACAGAAAAAAATTTAATGGGCTGCTTTTCCTGTTAAAATATGGGGACTTCCCAATTAGAACCAAACATTTAAAAATAGATAAATTCGGGACTTCCCTGGCAGTCCAGTGGTTAAGGCTTCGCCTTCCAGTGCAGAGGTTGTGGGTTCAATCTCTGGTCAGGGAGCTAAGATCCCACATGCCTCACAGCCAAAAAACCAAAACATAAAACAGAAGCAATATTGTAACAACAATTCAATAAAGACTTTAAAAAATGGTCCACATCAAAAAAATATTTAAAAAAAACAAAAACAGATAAATTAAACGAGACCAAAATCCCTTCCAAAACCTTGATATTATATCAGGCAAATACAAACAGAAAGGAAGTTGGTGAATTTATATCAAGAGATGATAAAATAGACTTTAAGCAAAACAGACGTCACAATAGGTGAAGACCATCTTTACTCCTGATAAAAGACTCATTTCACTTAAAAGATACAGCATTCTTGGATCTGTAGGCACCTAACAAGAATTATAAAATGCAGAACATTAAGGTTACAATAAGAAATAGATAAAAATCACAATTGTGTAGATTTTACATAACTTTCTTAGAAATTGATAGATTAAATAGATGAAAAAATAGTAGATATAGAAATTCTGAATAACACACTTAACATTCATGTCATCATGGAATATAGTGTGTCCTATACTCAATATTTAGAGAATGATTTTTAAAGCACACAGAGAATTTATGAAAATTATACATACTATAGCCAGTAAAACATATCGCAAACATATTATAAAGATATCTTTATGGTGTCTACCGTATTCTCTGACTTTGACCCTTTGAAATAATTACAAATCAATACTGAAAAGATAACGCAAACATCTTATAATTAGAAGAACACTTTTCTAAAATATAATGTATGAAAGATAAACTGATGATGAAATATTGAAAGTTAGAAAAATGTGATTTCAACATCTTAGTTGATGTAAATATTATTATTCCATTTCATAGCCAAGGAAGCTGAAAATTAGACACAGGCTTCAGTGTTTTGCCCAAGATATCATAAGGAAATGCCAAAACCAGAAATTAAAGTCAAATCTTTTGATTTGAGAAACTGTTCTTCTTAATGCTAAGTCTGCACACAAAATAACTTGTATAGTTGATGATGCTAACAAATACTTCATTTTACCTAATGAAGTTAATTCTTGGAAACTGAGTGTATCTACATGGAATATCCTGGGATTTGTGAGCGCATCATAGGAAATATATGCAGGCCTAAAATAACCTAACTACTCTCATCTTTGAGTTGTTAAATTGTATTAATATTTATATTGCATGGGTCATAAAGACTGGATATTGTGTTAATATATGTTTACGCTGTGAAAAATAGCAATTATCATCCTGAATAAGCCATATTGCTTGGTAAGATTCTTTATTACATACAAATAGAACAGATTCTGTGTCAGAAGCTACATTTAGTTTTCAAAGATATTTCGTAATATCCACACACTTGTCTTGTGCGTGTATTTCCTTGCTGATCTTGCCTTTCTTTTGTCTTTGAATATATCTCTACAACAAGGAAAGCCCCTTCTAGCTGCTGAAGTCTCTCTGCTGTACTCCAGACATCCCACTCCTGTTTTGTTTGAATGTCTGGCAGGCATTTCAGATTGGCAGGTCCAAATATGAACTCTGGAGCCCTCACCCGTCTTCCCCCAGGCCAGATTTACTTTCTGGTACCTTTCTTGGTAGATGGCCATTCTGACTTTGGGGCTGTCAGACCAGAGAACTTGGTGGGCAAGCTCCACTCCTCTTTTCCGTGCATCCCACAGCCAGCTGGTGAGGGGTCTTGTTGACTCAGCCACCACTCCTCTGCAGAATCTGACCCCTTCTCACTGCCCTGAGCTCTTTCCCAGGTGTGCACCCTGTTGCCTGCATCTGGGGGTCTGCTTGCTTTTGTGCTTTACCCTCAGCAGCAAAGCTCTCTATGTCTCTCAGTGGAAGTTGAGGTCCTTAAATGACCCTCTACATGTTACCGAGATGCCCTCAACACAGCCTGCCCTTCTGGCGTCTCTCCTGCTGCATTTTTGCTGGGTAGTTGGTACTCCAGCCTGCCCTGCTGACCCCACCCACACACTCCCATCTCACGGACTTGCCATGGCCCTGGACCTCTCCACTCCCCTTATCTGCATGGTTGACTCCTCCCCCTTCCTAAAGACTTTGATCAAGTGCCTCCCTGGCAGACACTCCTGCCCTGATCATACTCCATTATATTACGACCTGCTCTATGTAACTTTTTTTCCTTCCTATCACTTTGCACGTTCTAAGGTGCATTAAGATCTCTTGAGTCATCTTGCCTAATGTTTACTTTCTGTCTCCTTCTTCTGAAAGATGAGGACGTTATTTGGTCTTACAGAAATACATATCGGTGCAAACATACGTTCCCAATACTGGCCTAGGCCCTACCCCAGCTTTAGCTGAAGCCAAATGCTGCTCCACACGTTCACTGCAATCTTGATGATTAATGTAACTGATGTTGTCTGAGTGACTCGAGCTTATGACAGAACCTGCCTTACTCATGGGAAAAACATCTGAGGACATGACATTATATGGGTCCTTCTTTGATTCAATACAATGATGAATGTATCAGTTACCCTTTGAATTTTATTAATAAAATATTTCAGTAATATCCTTTTTGGACTAAATTAATAGAAACTATTTTTTCATCTAATTCCACAGTGAGTTGTTAATAGAGCATACCCTACAAATACATTCATTTACACATGCTTTGTTTAAGCAAAGCGATATCTAGACAGGCTTTTTCACAAAGCAATTATTAAATGTAGTAACTTAATTACAGAAGCCTCTGGAAGGAATGGCATTAATGGACCCTATGCCATATCAGTAGATACAGAGCGGGATATGGGATACACAGATTGAATCACAATAGGCGCTTGGAAAGAAGTAGAAGGAGACAGCTATATATCTTCTGGGCTTCGTTTTAAATCTCTATTTTTCATTTCAGAGTTTCTCATTCCCTTAGGTGCCGTATGAACTTAAAAGCAACCTAGATTCTTCATAGGACTTTTAGAGTATATGATAGATCAATAATTTGTTGGTTTGTTTATGAAATATGCCAACTTACTAGGACAGAGTCATTTTTAAGAGGAAGCCAAGATCAATATATATGTGCATAGATTTATGGGTGTTTTTGTTACAATCAGAATAAGTCTGTTTAAAGAATTCAAAACGGCAAGGCTGGCTGTTTTCAGTGTGATCTATTGGCTCACGGGTGCCACTTTAATTCCAGAGACTAAAAATATCACGTCTGAGACTTTTATTCTGATAAACTCTCCTTGAATGTAATTAATTTTAACAGCCAGGGTTTAAAATTGCAGACAAATAGCAATCCAGCTGTAGCTTAACCGCATAATCGCTAGAATCCGCACCCTTTCTTGGGAATGTCAAATATTTCTTCACGCCAATGAACTTTAGAGTTACGGCCTTCTGAATTTTCATACTGAATTTTTCCCTTCAGAGAATTAAAGGAAGGAACTGAGAATTATGGCCTTAAATATGTGTCATGACTTAAATATCAAACCAAAAGTGTGTTACCATATGACCAGCAGTTGTACTATTCTCTGTATAGCTGGTTGTATGGTCTGAGCTCTGCCACTCTGAGAAATCAGGTTTGGACAAAGAGAAGACAGAAATAGATGTCTTCCTTCTGTTTATTAATTTCAGTGATACTTTCATTATGTGGGACTGCTGAATTCAACTGGCTGGTCTCCCCACCATTGCAGAATTAGCCCAGCCACATTGATTGGCGTCAGGTGGTCAACTTAGTTGATGGAATAGGACATGAGACATTTAGATGGGGCAGCTGCATTTTCCCTAACCTCCCACTCACATAAAAGAAATGTGGGGGGATGACTTGGGGAGCAATAGGATGAGAGATGTGGTCATGATCACCAGATTATTGGCTGTTCTTAAGCACTTTCATTTTGGACTCCTAACTCTGAGCCTCATTTAGAAGGCAAATATGTTTTCTCTTCTCATCCGTCCCCAACCCCACTCCATGTTGCCCAACAATAAGGCAGAGACACCTGTATTTCACTTTCCAAGTGTTAATCACCAATCAAAGGAGAAAGACTATTGACTTTAATACCTAAAAACTATTATGAGTAATTAAAATTCTGAACACATATGGGGAACATTGGGTCCATGTCACCTTAGCCAGAACAATGCTAAGTAAACATCTTGGAGGTGAAGGGGAGGCAAAGAGAAGAGGAAATTCCAATGCTGCAGAAGTATATATACAGGTAAAAGTGAAAGTCCTCTCCTCTTTGGAATGCACCCTATAGCTTTATAATTTATGCTTAAGAAAACATCCTGTTTTTATTTAAACAACAACAAAAGAAAACAGCCCATTGTACATTCAGAATAACCTCTGAACTGGTGATTCTTCATGAGGCACAGGATAAGGATGGATGCATGTGACCTGCTTTCTGAACCCAAGACAAAGCACTTCAAGATGGCACATGTGGTGCTGTGAAAAGAGCATGGCTTTGTGGTTAAGAGCTGAACCATGAAAAATTCAAGTCTCGTTTTTCTTCTTAGAATAGATTTTCTATTTTAGAACCATTTTAGATTTGCAGAAAAAATTATGAAGATAGTATAGAAAGTTTCCATACCCAGCTCCCCTATATTAACATCTTCCATTAGCATGGTGCCTTTGTTAAAATTAATGAACCAATACTGGTATATTATTAGTAGCTAAATTCCGTACTTTCAGACTTCCCTGGTTATTACTGGTTATTACTAATGTCCTTTTTCTGCTCCAGGATCCCATACAAGACACCCCATTAGGCTAGTTGTCATGTTTCCATGAGATCCTCTTGCATGTGACAGTTTCTGAGACTTTTCTCACTTTTGATGACCTTGGTGGTTCTGAGGAGTGCTGGTCAGGTGTTTTGTAGAGTGATCTTCAACTGGTATTAGTCTGATGTTTTTCTCAAAGTTAGACATGGGTTAGCTATTTTTAGGAAGAAGACCATGGAAGTAAAGTGCCCTCTTCATCCCATCAATTAGGAATAGCATACTGGGTATAATAGTGGTCTCCAAATCCTAATCCTTGGGACTTACAAATGTGACCTTATGCGGATATAGGCTCTCTGCAGGTGTAATTACATTAAGGATCTTGAGATGAGACCATCCTGGGTTTAGGGTGGTCACTAACCTAGGGACTCATGTCCTTATTAGGGAGAGGAGAGGGAGATTTGAGACAAGGGGAAGGGCCGTGTGAAGATGGGGGCAGATGTTGGAGTGGTGTGGTCCCCAGCCAAGGAGCCTAGAGCTGCCGGGAGCTGAAGGAGGTGAGGAAGGATCCTGTCCTAAATCCTTCAGAGGGAGTGTGGCCCTGCTGACACCTTGGTTTAGGACTTCCAGCCTTCACAACTGTGGGAGAATACATTTCTGTTGTTTTACCAATTTTTGTTTTTTCTTTTGGCCTCGCAGTATGTGGGATCTTAGTTCCCTGACCAGGGATCGAACCCATGCCCCCTGTATTGGAAGTGTGGAGTCTTAACCACTGGACCACCATAGAAGTCCAAATTTCTGTTGTTTTATCCCCACCCCCACCCACCCAGTTTGAGGTAATTCATTACGGCAGTCCCAGGAACTGATGCATGTCTATACTTGTCACGACAGATGTTAATCTGATCACCTGGCCAGGTGGTGATCTTCAGGCTGCTCCACTGTCACTGTGTAATACAGTAATTAGAGTCATGGAGCACAGTCACAGCTGGCACTTAAGGGCTGGGGACTCTACCACCTCCTGTGGGCATATGAGATAGGTAACATTTTCAGAATTCTGCAGAGGAGATATATCTCTTCTCTCCATTTATTTCCTTCTTCAATCATTTAATTGTATCATTATGGACTCAGGGATGTTTACTTTATGCTTTGTTTTATCATCCCATACTGATACTGTGTTATTTACTGTGTTGGTAAATGGTTCCAGTTTTGGCCATGGGGATTGTGTCACTTGGCTCCTGTGTACCTTTGACACATTCCCATCATTGCTGCTTTTTATTGTTGTTTTTTTGAACACTTTCTTTTTATTTTTGTTTTTAACATCTTTATTGGAGTATAATAGCTTTACAATAGTGTGTTAGTTTCTGCTTTATAACAAAGTGAATCAGCTATAAATATATGGGGATATATATATCCCCATATATATATATATGTGTGTGTATATATATATATATATATATATGGGGATATATATATATATCCCCATATCTCTTCCCTTGTGTGTCTCCCTCCCTCCAACCCTCCCTATCCCACCCCTCTAGGTGGTCACAAAGCACCCTGGCACTATGTGCTGCTCCAGGCTCATCTCCAGTTCGGAACCAACCATTTCTCCAAGGGGAAATGGTCCTCTTAATGAAAGAGATCACAAACAAAGATCTGGATGCTAGTAGCTGCTGGCTATGGGGATAGATTTCTGCTGTTTACTACATGTTGGTCTTTAAATAGCCTACTTAACCTCTCTGAACTCCACTTTATTTTTCAAACTAAGTGTTATACTGCAATAAAAATGGCTCTCAACCAATTTTGACTTGACAAACTAGCCAAATTAACCCCTATTCCTCATTCCTCCTTTAAATTCCTGATAACCATGCGAAGAAAAAATGTGATTAAGGCACGTGACTAAAATATCCTATAAAATGAAGTATTCAAGCAACTCACATTTAGAAGACAAAGTATGAAAACTGGACATATCCTATTCCAATTACTCCACAAAGTATCTGCAAGTTTTCATTCCCTTATTAAAAATGCAGACATCATAGGCTAAGCCTTAAGTGTACGTTTTTTAAAGAAGGATTTGGAAATTCAACCTCAACAGAACTTATTTTAATAAATGGTCTCTACCCTTTTCAAAAGATTGTCAAATAAATGTACACTTAGAGTTTAAATTTTAAGAAATGTGGTTTCCCAGGGGTTGTGGTTAAAATATTTAATAACTGGTGGGTAGGGCGTGGCCATAAGCATTCAGATTGGTTCTGTGTGAAAGCCCTCTGGGGAGGGCAGGCATGGTCTTGAGGTGTTAGGTATATCACAGTGTTGTGCCTGGTGTTAATCTTTTAATTTCTGGAATCCGGGTGTTCCAGGGACCCACCGAGAAGGGAAGTAGAAAGGCACTGAGTGAGTGTTACAGACCAGGCAGCAGCTAGCTGCCATTCTGCACAGGAGCATCTGAGGACTTGATGCTCTGAATGCGGTCTTGGTGCACAGTGACGGGCTCCCCACCCAGCCTATGAGTCTCACTGACAATTCCATGCCTTAACTGACCCTTTGAGTAGCTGATGAGTTAACTGGACTAGAGGGCTTTACTAGTCCTCTTTCATGGGGCTGGTGCAAGGACCTGGCAGTAGGAAGGGCCTACTCACCTGTGGGCCTGTGAACCTCACCATATTGTCACCTTGTCATGGCAATTTTCTGACTTCAGGGCACCCAACCAGAGCCTTTGCTTGACCAAATTCTTTCCTTAGTGTGTCTGAGATAGAAAATGCACACAGATTTTGAAGAGGCATTACAAACATCATGCCACCCAGGTAATTTTCTTCCATTTTTTTAAAATGTATTTTTATACAATTTTTAAAGGTTACTTTCCATTTACAGTGATTACACCCAGGTAATTCTTAACCTCTTTAAGTCTGCTCTTCTCATCTATATAAAGGGAAGTAGAGTGTTGGGTTTAAATAGTAAGGATTAAAACTTAAGGATTAAATGCTATAAAATGTTTGTAAGGAGTACTCAATAACTAGCTGTAGCCAATTGCTTATTTATACAAATACAGATGTAAATTGTGGGCAAGGTAGGCAAGTAAATAGAAGATTGAAATGCAGTGTGGTAAGCATTTTACTTTATATTTAAAAATATTTGTTTATTTATTTATTTATTTTGGCTGCACTTGGTCTTAGTCACGGTGTGGTGTTTTAAACAGAAGGATGTACGTGGTGCTATGGGAGTAGATAAAAACATATAATTAAGCACTTTCCATTTCCCAGGAATTGGTTTAGACATTTTACAGGTGGTTCACAGCACAGCACAGCCAAGCTCTCTCATCAGTGGTAAAAACTGAGGCACAAAGAGGGCCTGTCATTCCTTAAATGGGCAGCTGAGGTTGGGACCCAGGCCCTGGCTCTAGGCCCATGTTTGGTCCTGCTGGCTGGTCCTGGAGGGCTGAACATGGAACAGGGCTCTTGAAGTACAGGTGACCCTGTCTTTGTGTGGAGAGGAGGTGGTCAGTCAATGGGTGTGGAAGGACTGTCAGAAGGACAGAGGCCCCTGCCAAGGCTGGTGCCCCACGTGGTCAGGGCTCTGGCTGTCCAGTGGGGTGGCTGCCTTTGAGGGCTCTTTGGGGAGGGATCTGCCCAGAGGAAACAAGCAAGGTCAAGTTATTAAACATTTATCAACCAAGAAACATTTTATCAAGTGTCTTTCTTTGTGGTAAAAACAAACTCACCAGGGGTTGCCAACCATGGTTCTCCTGAAGACTTGGGGGCATGGAAGGGAGAGGGCCAACTGGCATATAATTGAGCATCTACTTGTTTTATTCTTAAAAGTAAAAAGAGTTCAAAAGAGGAGCAATATGGACATTTGTTAGACCAGGAGACAGTGGGTGTGTTCGTTTGCTGGGGATTCTCAGCAAAATACCACAGACTGAGTGGATTAAACAACATACATGTATTGTCTCACAGTCTGGAGGCCAGAAGTCCAAGATCCAGGTGTGGGCAGGTTTGATCCTCCTGAGGCTGGGGCGAGACTCTGCTCCAGGCTCCTCTCCTGCTGGTGGTTGCTGACCATCCTTTGCTGTTAGAAGCACCTCCCCAATCTCTACCTTCATGTTTGCATGATATTCTCCTTGTGTGCTTGTCTGTGTCCCATAAGTATCCCCCTTTTTATAAGTATGCCAGTTATATTAGATTAGGACTACTCCAATGCCCTCATTTTAACTTAATTACCTTTGTAAAGACCCCTCATCCCCAGAAAAGGTCACATTTTGATGTACTACGGGTTAGGACTTCAACATATGAATTTTAGGGGAAACAATTCAACACATAGCAGCAAGAGTAGTTACAATCATGTAATACCATGAATTAGGGTAATAAAATTGTTCTTTCTTAATTTAAAACAAGTAAACGTTATTTACAAAGTAAATCTCAGGGTAGTTCAAACCACAAATAATTATGTTCTTTTACATATTATTTATCTTACAGGCTGTTATAAAAATCATCTAAGTATTTTTTTTTTTTGATTTATCAAAGAATAACAGCACTTAAATTCATCATTGTCTCTCAGAGTGGGCCTACAGTATTTTAGAGTTGTTTTGCTTGGTCTTTTCATTCATGGGGTAGTGAATATATTTTTAGTGTGACATTATTTGTGGACACAAGAAATAAAGTCATATCTAAAATGTATTTCTCTTTCATTGGAAGTTGAAGGAATAAGGTTTATTCTTGTGTCAAAGTAATTTTGCACAGCTCTTCACTGTAGAGTTCTGAGTAAACTCATGTTTATTTTGGATAACTTAAAATCATCATTTTTATTTATCATATTCATCATAGCAAAAGGTCTATTTTATAGGCCAGAAGAACAAAGGAATATGGTAAAAATAAACTTTTTAGAATGGATATATTTTTCTTCCAAAGAGCAACTATTCCAAATCCACCAATGGGTGTCTTTTAGAGCAACTGTTCACAAATTGTTCTGGGATGTATGCTGGTCCCAGAGGTCCCTCTAGGTGACCCCCAGGCTAATCTCATGTAGTATTGATGCTTATAATATGAAAATGTCTATATTTTAGTTTCCAGAATGGAAAGTTCATGAATAATGTATAATATTTAATAAAACCAGACATTGCCTCATTAATGTCTCATCAAAAGTAGAATGGATCATTCCCTTAAATCTGGCACTTTTGGGTCATGTACTGGGTAAGATTGGATAGATGGATATACGTCATTTTACCCTCTTAAACACGTTTATAATCCAGCGAATCTGAGACTTAATTTCTGGAAGGTTTTAATCACTAATCAGATTAAAGTCAAAATAAAAAAAAAATCTCATGTATTTATTAATTCATTCCCTTTGCAATGAGTATTTTTGTTTGCTTGTTACATGAAATGTTTATGAGGAAAATGAAGCCTAAAGATACAGGACTTTTGCAAAGGGCACACCATAAAGTAGGAGGAAAATTACAGAACTGCTGCTTATACTTATTTGTTAATTTGCACTATTTGAGGCCCATCACATTTATTTTAGGGGGATAGTTGATCATTTGGCATGAGAAAATCATACCAGAAAAAACCTCTATGACCTCTAACACTGATCTGTCAGTCTACACTCAAATCTCAAATTACCTAAAAAGTGAATCATTCCCATTAGTTACCCTGTATATTATCTGATACATATTTGTATTCTCAACCATTATAAAAGCTATTGTGAACTCATAACCTCTCTAAGTGACAGGTAGTAAATAATTAGTTTTGTCTTATCTTGGCATTGTATTCTCTCGGAATTTAAATGGATCTTAAAATTTTGTCACTGACTTTTAAAAACCATAATTACTTGGTCTTTTCACAAGTTGGCAAACATATCTTTTTAAACCCAAATATGTCTTGCATTTCTCATATATGCATTATATGATTTAATGATTTTCCACCCTCCTCCTCTTTCTGCATTTGTTATGGACATTGTAGGATCAGAGTGGGAAGGAAGTGGGTTGCATGGAGCTGGTTGGCTAAGGAAGCGGGATTGGATGGGACAGTTGGGTGGAGGCTGTGGAGAGTTGACATGAAGAGGAGTGGAGGGGCTTGTCCTTGATTTGTGGACTGGTGTAGGGGGAAGCTAATGAAACCCCCCTTAAGAATCATTTATCCTCAAATGGGGACAACAGGTTGATTGAATCACAGTAGCTGACTCTGTGGGTTATAGTAACTCAAGTCCAGGCTCTCTGCAAAATGAGAGTCCAGAGGCTGCCAGGATCCCCTGATGATCTTACTCAGCCAACCATTTACAATCTCACCTGAGACAATTGAATTCAGTTGAAGCATTCAAGAGAACATTATACCACTGCAAAATGATCCTAAATATGGCCTGAACTGCCATTCATGGTCTGATCCTGCCCATCTCTGTAACCTCACCCCTCTCTATTCCCCAGCTCACAATTCAGACTTCCCTTTGGGGTTCCCCGGTGTGTCCTGACTCTCAGGTCCACCCCTGCCTTGCACATGCCACCTTCTCTGTTTTCTACCCTGAGGCCAGGACATTCTTCCTTTATCCCTAGGATAAGTGCTCAGGTGTCATCTACAGGGTCTCTCCATTACAATCTAGGTGAACCCCTCTCCCAGGCACTTAATCATACTTCCCCATAATTGTCCTGAGGTTGTTCCATTAGCTGGGGATTTCCTGGAGGTCAGAGGATTAATTATCAATTTTACTTGAATTCCTGTTACCGAGGAAGGAGCACTGTGTATGGTAGATGCTCTAGGAAAGATCCATAACTGATTCACTGAATTAAGGAAATTACCCTGATAACAAAGTAGAGAAATACATGGACTGAGGGTTGGGTGGATAACTGTGAAGAAGAGAGTGAAAGAAGTTATAAATCTGATTCAATAGCCCTGGCAAGTGATAACTAACAAGATGGTCATAGGATGGAGAGGAAAATACACTGGTCAATGAAAAATGTTAACATTTCCATGAAAAATTCATAACTAAGCCCCTTATTAAATATATCATAGAAACCTTGGTTTGCCAGATGCATTTGTTTTTTTTTAATGAAAATTGTGAAGGACTGTAGTATATCTACCTAGAAGATATTGATCCCTTAATTAAGGTGTATCTATACCAGTGTTATTTTTAACTCTCTCCTAATTTGCTGACTCTCTTCTCTCCTACTCTGATTTCCCTCTGGCTCCTTCTCTCCCATTGCATTTTCCACCAAATTCTATTTGTGAATCAATTTGTCCCTAAGAATAGAGCAGCCTTTGCAAAAATGTTTTCAGTACACAAAGAATGGAGAGTACAAGCAAGTTAATCAAAGGTGATCCAATTAGTGACTTTTTTTTTCTAGGACAGAGATATTGAGTTTTCATTTACTATGGGAAAAAATAGCACCAAAATAAAAACTATACATTCAGTATCATTTTTAAATAAAGAAAAGTGCAGATGCATTTAGAAAGTTATTTTTTAATCAGCTAACAGTGAGGTGCTTGGAACCAGGTATCTACCAAGGAAGTTATTTTAAAAAGGCCTAATACTGAGGGTCCTGAACTGCTTTCTCTGTAACCAAATCCTTTGAGCAGAGCATAGATAAACATCACCAAAGCCATTAAAACATCATTAATATCCTGGAAGTTATGAAAATAAGACAGGCTAGTTTGATCCTGCTCTGTGGTCTACCCTCCTCCAAAAAAAAAAAAAAATCTCATTTGTGAAGTGGACTTCTAGTTATGAAGAGAGGGAAGATTTCTGCCCCTCTCTTCCAGCCTCATTGGCCATTTATCCTTTAATCACAATCCAGATATTTAGAGAGCTGAAGTGATGAAGTCTCTCTCTTTTCATTTCCATTGATCATAATGTTTCAACAAGACGATTCCAACCACCTCCTCTCTAGGTAACCTACCTAGAAATCCATCTTCCACAGTCAGCCTGTGCAAAGGAGATTCGGCTCTGGGTTGAAGATGTTCAATTTCATTTCTAAATTGGCCCTAGACATTGGTGGATTAAATGATTAGAGGAAACATGCCAGTGCATCTCAAAAGACACAAAAAGACATCTGCTCACTGATTGAATCCAATCATCTATGAGTTGAAGCAGAACAAACTTTGAAACAGGGTTCCTCTAGTAACACATTACATGGAAGGAATGAGTCAAGGTTTTGAATTAGCACTTGGACACTATGCTGTAACTGGCACACTGAGATAAAACATGGACTTTCCCAGGCTTGCCACCCAATATAAATTAATGCAGATAAACGGGCACTTTCTTGCTTTAGTGCAGCTATTTGCATGATTTTTGTGAAAAGTTCTGGGGTACCAGGTAGTACCTAGGAAAGAAGGAATTATTTATTTATGATCTTTGCTGTGTCATGATGATAGTTGAGCCCTTGAAATCTGTGATGGCGAGGTAGGCAAGTGTTCAATATTTCAAGTGGAGAATCTAAAGAAAAGTTCAACAACAGTCACAGGGTCCTGGAGGATATTTTTACAAAGCTTTAAAAGAGTGCACAAATCTAGGACCACCGATCCTTTACTGCTGTATCCAGGTAGAATAATGTGATCACTTCTCCATCACAGCTCACTTCATTTATATTTTTGTTACAGTAAAAAAACAAAACAAAACAAAACAAAACAAAAAACAAAAAAACTTTCTGAATAAATTTTGTAATTCCTAATAAATATAATGCAAAAAGGAAAAATATTTATTAAACTCTACAATTTATTGCAACATGCAGAGAGATTAGGGTTATAGAATAGTTGAAATTGAAATTACAACTTTAGTCATGGATTTGGTATTGATTCTATATTTTCCTCTTCACACATCCAATGAGGAAAATGTCCATTAGTTAAAGAAGATGTGTGATAAATATTCACTTCCGTTTTATGTGCCTCATCTTTTTTAAATTTTTATTTTATTTTTCTGTTTCCCAAGCAGCTCCAGTTCTACAGGTAGCTATGGAAATACTAAACAGCTATAGACCAGGAGGGTTGTCTTCAGGTAAAAGTGGCTTGTACTAAAGTGTGTATGAAAACAAGTGAGCTTCATGAAACAATGTCTGAAAAAGAGAGAAATGAGATTAAATTTGGGGTATGAAGTTGATGTCCAGAAAAGAGTTAAGTAAATAACAAAAAGGTAGCCATTTGGGGAATTAAGAACATCTTGGTGACTGTGGAAGAATGAAAAGAGAAGGGAGCTCTAAAGGGCTGGTAAAGGGAGAAGAACCTACTCACAGGGGTAGAGAAAGCCCAGAGACTCAGGTTACACACACCACCCATATACCTGGTTTCCACATTGGTAGAAACAAAATTACTATTTTTAGCATGAAGAATATTGCGTTATGGGAACTTTACTACATTTCACATTACAATGAATTTAAAGACACAATTATAATATTTTTAGAATAAATTTTAGTTAGAAATGACTTTTTAAACACAGCAAAATTGCAATTTTACTGGTCCCTGTAAACATGGAGATTAAGACAAAGTGAGTTTGGCCAGTTTATGCAAGTTTATGTTTCACTCAGGCTGTTCATCATTTCCCTGTGTGTGGTTTTCATCATTTGAAAACCAGAGTCTGAAAGAACCACATGGCGCATGCCTGAAATTCTCACTAGAAGACATCTAAATCACTGAGTATAGGATTATTGTTTAGATGGAACTTAAAGACAGAAGAAAGACTCCATGGTGAGAATGGAAAACACAAATCTGACTTTTCTCTAACTTTATAATTTGTACCCTGAAATCCTGTCCATACAGTAAGGGAGAGTTTGTGAAAGTTAAAATGATTCATTGAGTATGATCATAAATCAAAAGATTCTATAGAAATAATAACACAAAATAATGGGAAGATAATATAGGGACATAGATATTAGTCATTTATTGCTGCCTATGAAATTACACCAACAGGTAAGCACCTAAAACAAGAGTCATCATTAATTATCTCACAGAGTTTCTGGGTACCAAGATTTTGGGTAGTTCTGGTTCAGGTCAGTCAAGATGTTGGGCAGGGCTCCAGTCACCTGAAGACTTGATGGGGCTATGGAGTCCCATCCAGCATGGCTCCCCACACAGCTGACAGACTGCTACTGGCTATGAGCAGGAGTCCTTACATCCTCTCCACACAGACCTCGTGCGTGTCCTCATGACATGGCAGCTGGCTTCTCCCAAAGTAACTGAGTCAAGAGAAAGCAAGGCCAAAGCTACCATGTCTTATATGACCTATCCTCAGAAGCGACATTCTGTTGTATCTTTAATTTACCACTGAATACAGAGGTCATTCTGATTCATTGTGGATAACTACAATGAGCTAGAAACACTAAGAGGTAAGAATTATTGGGGTCATCTTGTAAGTTGGCTACCACACTGGATGAAATTCCTCCAAAGACATGCACTAAAAGTGACCCACTCTGACCCTAGAATCTTGACACAAAAGACCCCTATCCAGCAGTAGACATGTTAAAATATTCAATAGAACAGTCCAAACAGATGACTGAGAAATCCACTCTCACAGTAGTTACCATGCTCCTCATATTTCTTCTTAAGCCACTGAAGTCCAGTTTCTTCCACCACTATTTCTTTTTGGGGGGATACTATTCTCTGCAGGATTTTTGTGACTCTGATGCAGACACAGTCTCCTGACTTTTAACATCTGTCCAACTGCTGAATCCAAAGACTCCTGTCCTGGCTTTTCTTCTCCCCACATTACCTACATGGGCTGAGCATTCTTTCTCTCCAGAATGTCCTCCTGTCTCTTTCTCAGGATATTTTAGGGTTTCTATTACTCTGACTTTCCTTGAGATGACCTTATAATTTCCTTCAAATGCCATTAATCCCACATCCATCTTCAATGATTTTCCCTGGCAATAACTCTGTTTGAGTGATTGCATCTATTCTTGTGGAGACACCACTGACTTCTACCCAAAAGAAATCAGTGTCTTTACCTCTAGGGAACACAGAGCTCCAGGTACATGCACCTTACTGTCTATTGCACACCCACAGTTAATGTTTCCTGGACACCTCAAAATCCCAACGTCCTCCACTGACCTCAGCTTCTACCACCTCTCCTACCTCATAAATGTCTTCTCCTACTCTGCCCAAACCTGGCATCCACTCATCTGTGACTTCTAGATGGCTTCCCTTCTGGTACTCCCCACAGAAATCAGGTTTGTACTTTGCTTTATTCAAAACCTACTTGAAGTCTGTCTCCTTTTCAGTTTCATGGGTCAAATGTATTACCAAGATGCTTCCAATGCTCCTGTACTGATAACCTACCTAGAAATTAACCACACTTTAATTCATCTTCCAAAATGCCACCAGAAGTGTTTTTCTAAAAAATCATGTACATTATCCTCAAGAAATTTGTCAATAGTTATCATTGCAATGAGGATAACACTCAAATCTATTGGTGAGACACTTTTCCCCATAGTCAGGGTCCCAGTTACCAAAATACCTTTCCAAAGTTATAACCTGATATCCTTGCCTGACTTTATAGTCATTCACAACTCTAGAACTTCAAACATACACACACATGCGCGCACGGTGCGTGCAACTGACATATGCACTGATAGCCCAGCTCAAGCCTCTGGAGCCCAGGAAAGTCCTGCCTCTGCCATGGATGCCTAGAAAGCCCAGTTCAGCTTCTGAGTCACAGAAACAAGAGTCAAGACAGAAATAGATTCCCATCTCTGATAAAGGGCTGATGGCATGTCTTTCATTTCTGATTCCAAAGCAACTCCAGTGAACTTGGGGCCTTGCTCCACTTGGTCATGACTGAAAATGTTTGACCATTACATCTTCAAATATATTTTCTGCTACAACCCCTCACTTTCTCCCAGATTCCTATCACATGTGTGTTAGCTCTTTTGACATTGCCCCAAAGAGCACTGAGGCTTAATTGATTTTTTTTTTCAATTTGCTTATTCTATGCTCTTTGGGTTGAATAATTTCTATTTATTTAACCAGTTTTACTATTTTCTTATAGTATCTTTATTCTGCTATAAGACTCATCGAGTGATTTTTTTTTTTTTAACAAAATCATAGAGGGCTCACTTTGAGACTAAGTAGGACTCCTAGTATACGTCTTCAACCATTTGTGCCCGGGAGTGGACAGCTGTTGTTTTCATTGATTCTGCTTCCTCTGGGTTTCCTATCATGTCAAAGTCTGAAGAAAATCAGACTGTAAGAGTAACTTCCTTCTAGGACACAGAGAAAGAGACCAGAGCTCTTTACTTCCTCATGTTACATAGAGAGAGAGACATTTAAGATTATTTAGTGTGAGTTATGTTAACCGGTACAAAAGTATTTCTATTCATAGTATATTTTTGTAATAATAAAAATACATACACTCTCCTCTAGACAACATCACCTGGTGGCCTTGTTTCTACTTTTGCTCTAAGACTTAAATCATCAACAGAGGGAATTTCTACCCACTGGTGGAAATCTGCTTCATCATGTTCATATCACATCCTCTCTGTGTCAATCATTACCCTTGGTTAAAGCCAAGTCTCTCTGAGCTCCTGCATTGCCAAGAATCTTGCAAATTTCATTGAAGTTTGCCCCCGTAGGGGAAAACATTAAATTCACTCACTCAGTTTATTTCCTTTTTCTTTTGGCACATGAGGAGTTAAACATCAAATAACTTCAGAAAGTCAATTAAAAAGGGATAGTGTAGCTTAATCACAGGACTTTTCCTATCTATTTTTTCCAGTAGTTACTTTAAAACTGCTAACTTGAAATCACAGTCCTGTGCTGTCTTCAGAAGTTCACTCAATCAAAAGCCAAGTGCTGAGTAATCAAAGATCTTAATAACTGGAAGTTCTAACCCTAACCGCAAGCGGATTAAAAATCCAGTAGCCAGAGCGCAGTCCTTCGATCCAGCAAGCTCCTGTGCATAATGAGAAACCCTTAAAGCCCCAGATCACAGCCATGGCCTTGCCCACTGTAGAACTAAGTGGAAAACCTCTTTAATTCCTTAAGAGATCCTATCTGCCTGATGAAAATAGATACTGGCTTCTGTGTAGCATGATTAGAAGAATGGGAGGGGATTAGCAAGGATGCTGGGGAGAGGCTCAGCCTTGCTCATTTACATGGTATTACCGCTGACAGGTGATGTTAACAGAAAGCAGGGACCTAAAGGCAAAGGGTCTCTGAATTAAAGCAGCATTTATTACTCAAGTTAGAGAGGGATTAAGGTCCATTTATTTTGCCATATCCAATTTTATAAGCCTACTAAGCACTTTGATGCTTCCTTTTATATTTTTCTGTGGAAAACAGCCAAGCTGTTTGGAGAGATATTTATTTTCATTCAGAACAACCTATCAACAGATTGTAACTGAAATGTAAGTGGTTGTAGCAATATTCTTTTCCTTCATGTTGGGATGAATGAAAATCATCCCTGTTTTCTTAGAGTATAAATATTTAAAAGCCACATTCTTTAGCACTATGTTATTGCTTACTTATTTCTACATAACGTGTATATATGGTATACCATAATACATACACAACGTACTACATTATGCTAAAATATATATATATATACTATATATAGTATAGCATAGCAATATTTCATATTAGGTAATTTATTGAAATGATTCCTTATTTTGGAATACCATGTCTTTGATAAGTCTATAAATTTTCTCTCATATGAGTATAAAATTTATTTATTTATACATTTAGCATTGAAATCTGAAGTTAATATACACTAGAGATAATAAATCTTCAGAAACTTCTTAGATTCTCTTAGAATCTCTTCCATAGAACTTAGAATTTTGTAGTGTATTTTGCTAGTTCCAGTGCTCCCGTAATATGCTCCTTTTGAAAAAATTTTTTAAAAAAGTCAATTATATGAATAATTGTAAAATGACTTTAAACTAATAATATCTCCTAGCTAAACTATTACTTAATTGCTTGACATTAATATACAAGCAAAATGCTTATACATTTGGAATTTTTTTCAACTCATAATTTTTAAAACACAGTTGATTTTCTACCCAGACTGTTACCTCTAAATTCATTGTTTCAAGGCAGTATAAGACTGTCATCCTATATGAAAGTTTTGAGAGTCACTTCTTAAAAATAAACTTTGTTATACCAAGATAACACAATTTTTCTACTGTGTTGTCTGATGTATGTTTTATAGTTTTACATTTTACATTTAAATAATTTTGTGTGTAGTATGTGGTATGAATTGAAAGATTTTTGTTTGGTTTTATTTTGATTTTTGCCTATTAATATCTATATTATTCTGCTAATGCTGCCATAGCAAAATACCACAGACTGGGTGACTTAAACAACAGAAATGTATTTTCTTACAGTTCTGGAGTCTGGAAAGTCCATGATTAAGGTGTTGGAAGGTTTGCTTTCTCCTGAGGCTTCTCTCCTTGGCTTTCAGATGGTGTTTCTTGCTATGTGCTCACACAGATGCCTTTGGTGTGTGTTGTCTGTGCCTTAATCTCCTCTTCTTATAATGACACTTGTCATAAGATCAGGACCACCCAAATGACCTCATCTTACCTTAATTACCTATTTAAAGGGCCTATCTCCAAATGCAGTCACATTCTGAGGTACTGGGAGTTAGGACTTTAATGTATGAATGAGGAGATAGACAAATACCTAATGATATTCAGAGACTTCAATACCCTTCTTCAACAATTGATGAAACTAATGGACAGAAACCGTATATCATCTCAATAGAAATAGAAAAATTATTTGACAATATTTAATATTCATTACTGATAAAGAATCCTAGCAAACTAGAAAGAGAGGGTGACATCCTGAACTTGAAATGACATCTACAGAAAACTTACAGCTAACAGCATAGTTAACGCTGAAAAAACTTATGCTTTCTTTCTAAGATCAGAAACAAGAAAATGTTGTCTGCTCTCATCACTTCTATACAAACTAGTACTAAAAGTTTTAGCTAGTGCAATAAGAAAGAAAATTTAAAAAATATATACAAATAAAAGACATCCAGATCGGAAAGGAAAAAGTAAATCATCTTTATTCTCAGATGCCATGATTGTCAACATAAAAATCTGATGGGATCTACAAAAAAATAAGAGAACTAATAACTGAGCTTATCAAGGTAATTGTATATAAGAACAATACACAAGAAGACATGGTATTTCTATATTCTAGCCAAAAACCGTTGGAAATTAAAAATTTTTAATATTATTTATGACATTATACAAATATGAAAAACTTAGTGATAAAATTACAGAAGATTTGCAAGTCTTATATAATAAACTCTATAAAACTGGTGAGAAAAATTAAAGGAGACCTAACTGGATGCAAGATATGCTTTTCTCATGGATTTGAAATACCTATGATATTTCACTGCATGCTGTGCTGCATACAGAATAGACTATAATGTGAGTGTGGGCAAGGTCGAAAGGCAGAGAAGTACCACCCAGAGAAGGGACTATAATTCAAGGGCACTGAGAATCAAATGTTCCAATGTTTACTCACAGCTAGAGGGGAGAGAAAGTACTCAGGATCCAGCCCCTGGCAATGTGTCTGCCCCCATGGCAATTGGATCCATTCTGTAGCTGATGTTGGCAGTATGTCTTAACAGCATTTGGTCCTTCAGTAGAAGGCCCCCCAACCCCTGCCTAGAGGGCTCCAAGACACAAAAAGCTGGGGGGCATGCCTGAGGGTCATTGATATGTACATAGCTAAGCGGTTTCTGAAACATTTACATGCTCCCAATGCAGAGGAAACAGGGATACACTGGCTGAGCTCTGAGCTCTTTGCATGCAATGCAATTTGTGAGCTTACCAGCACATCCTGTACCCAGCACAATGTTTTCCTTGGGAATGCAGGTGAGGCATCATGTTGTTCTAGGACCCTACCTTTGCACTTCATATTTTAGGATGCTCTGTTATTAGGTGAATAAACATTTATACTTTGTAATGTCTTCTTGATGAATTTACCCCTTTGCCATTATGAAATGTTCTTATTTTTCCCTGGTTATATATATTTGCTCTGAAACCTACATTGTTTCAGGTTAATATAGTCAAGTCAGCTTTTTAAAATTAATGTTAACATGTAATATATTTTTCATCTTACTTTTAGCTTATGTGTGACTTTATATTTAAAGTACTTTTCTTGCAGGCTGAAAATATGTGTGTGTTGCTTTTTGATCAAATATGACAATCTGGGCCTTTTTTTTTTTAGTTATTTTATTTTTTATTATTTATTTATTTATTTATTTATTTGGCTGCATTGGGTCTTCATTGCTGCACGCAGGCTTTCTCTAGTTGGGGTGAGCAGGGTCTACTCTTTATTGCAGTGTGTGGACTTCTCATTGCAGTGGTTTCTCTTGTTGTGGAGCATGGGCTCTAGGTGCATGGGCTTCAGTTGTTGCAGCATGCAGGCTCAGTAGTTGCAGTGCACAGGGTCTAGAGTGCAGGCTCAGTATTTATGGCACACAGGCTTAGTTGCTCCACAGCATGTGGAATCTTCCCAGAGCAGGGATGGAGCCCGTGTTCCCTGCATTGGCAGGCAGATTCTTAACCACTGTGCCACCAGGAAAGTCCCAATCTGTGCCTTTTAATAGGAGGTTTAGACCATTTATAGTTAATGTGATTACTGACATGTTTAAGTTTTAGTCAACTCTCTACTGTTTATATTTCCTCCCACATTTTCTTTGTCCTTTTTCTTCCTTTTTTTTTTTTTGCCATTTTTTGGATTATTGAGCATGTTTTGTGATTTCATTTATCTTAATGCACTCTTAACAGCAATGACATTTTTTTTAATTTTAGTGGTTACCATAGGGTTCATAATGTACATCTTAAATTTATCACAATCCATTTTCAAGTAATAATATATGACTCCATGTAGAATATAAAAATGTTACAGTAGTATGCTTCCATTTTCCCCCTACTGACTTTTATGTTAATATTGTCACACATTTAATTTTACATGTGCTATAAGACCTACCCAACATTTTTATTATTTTAATTTAAACAATTAAGTTGAATGAAGAGAAAAAATATCATGTATTTATTGATGTAGTTATGATTTCCAGTGCTCTTCATTCCTTTGCATGAATTTGTGTTTCATCAGATATCACTTGTCTTTTGCCTGAAGGATTTCTTTTAATGTGTCTTGTAGTGCACATTTACAAGTGATAAATTCTTTCAGCGTTTGCATGTCTGGTAATGTCTTTGTTTCCTCTTTTTACACAATTTGTCTGTAACTTTTTTTTTTTCAGTACTTTAAAGGCATTGAACCGGTCTTCTTACTGGCATTTATTTTGAAGAGAAATCTGCTCTCCTGCTTCTTTTTGTGTCCCTGTGTAACATTTTGTTTTTCTCCTCTCACTGCTTCTAAGGTTTCCCCTTTATCACTGGTTTGGAAAAAAAAAAAAAAAAGATTATTATGTGCCTTGATGTAATTTTCTTCATGTTTCTTACACTTGATTTTAACTGAGTTTCTTGTACCTGGTGTTTTATAGTTTGCATCAAATTTGAAAAAAATAAAAATCAGCTGATATTGTTTCAGTGTCTTCCATTTCTCTCCTCCCTTTTGAGTATGTGAACTATACTTCTATCCAGCTACCTGGTGTCATCCCACACACCACTGGTTCTCCTCTCATTTCTCATGATTCTCTTTTTTCTCTGTGCTTAAAGTTTGATAGTTTCAATTGCTGTCATTTCAAGTTTACTTATCTTTTATCCTGCAATTTTTAATCTGCTTTTCACTCTACTCAGGGTATTTTTGTCTCATACAATGTAGTTTAGATCTTCAGAAGCTTAATTTAGCTCCTTTTTATATCTTCCATTGAATAGGATTATAAAAACTTTTTTTAAAAATAACATTGTGAAGATAGTACAGTGAATTCCCATATACCCCCACAAGTTTCCTCTTTTATTATATTAGTATAGTATAATTTCTTCAACTAATGAATAAATATTGTTTTATAATTAACTAGATTCTATATTTTATTCAGATTTCCTTTGTTTTACCTAAAGTCTTTTTTCTATTCCAGGATCCCAATCAGGATCCTACATTACATTTAGTCATCATGCCATCATGTCTGCATAGGTTCCTCTTGACAGTGACAGTTCGTCAGACCTTCCTTGTTTTTTTATGTTCTTGACAGTTTTGAGGAGTACAGGTCAAGTATTTTGCATAATGTCCCTAAATATAATCTACCTGATGTTTCTCTCATGTTTAGAGTAGGGTTATGTGTTTTGTGGAAGATAAAGTGTGATTTTCATAACATCATTCTAAGGGTATGCACTAGTAATATGACTTGTAACTGTTGACATTAATAATGATTATTTAGTGGAGTCAGTGCTTGTCAGGTTTCTCTACTGTAAAGTTACTATAACATCCCACACTTGAGAGTAGGGAGAGAGTAAATGCATACATTATTTGGAACTCTCTCCCATTTGCTTATTTATTTAATTATTTATCAGTATGGACTCATGGATATTTATTTTATACTTTGGATTATAATCCAAAGCTTTATTTTCTTAATTGTTCTAGATTTGGTCATTAGGAGCTCTGCCAGCTAGCTCCTTGCTCTGTGTCCCTACAACATACCTTCATCATTCTTTTCATTTTTTTTTTTTTTTTTTTTGCAGTATGCAGGCCTCTCAGTGTTGTGATCTCTCCCGTTGCAGAGCACAGGCTCCGGATATGCAGGCTCAGCGGCCATGGCTCACGGGCCCAGCCACTCCACGGCATGTGGGATCCTCCCGGACCGGGGCACGAACACATGTCCCCCGCATCGGCAAGTGGACTCTCAACCACTGTGTCATCAGGGAAACCCCATCATTCTTTTTTGAGTATTTCTTTACTTTCACTACAAGATGTTCCAAGGTCATTGTTGGAGAATAAATCATGGGCCACCCCCTAAAGATATCTACATTCTAATCCCTGGAACTTGTGAAAGTTACCTTTTAGAGCAAAATAAACTTTGTAGATGTGATTAAGTAAATAATTACATGATGGGGAGAATTTCTTGATTATTTGCATGGTCCCTGAATGTAATCACTAGTGTCCTTACAAGAGGACACACTGTTTCTATATCCCTCAACCAACAGAGCAAGGAGATATATGTTTTATATGTATATAGTAACTTGTGCATTTACAAATATCTACAAAATTCATATGTGTAACCAGTTGTATATTTTTCAGCTGTATATGAGTTCACTTTGATGTCTGCAGCTCTAATTCGTTCTAGTCAACTCCCTTGCTCACCTGTAACCTTCACCTCCAACAGTGAAAATCTAGGCCCTCATCATCCATCATCCATTTACCTAATTGTTCAATTATAGCATGTATAGAGCAGTATCAAAATTGCTAACCCACACCCGTGGAAAACAACCAGACTGCAGTGCCTATGTACAGTTTATTTTGTTTTTAGTCTTATAGACTCCACTCACTTCCAAATTACCTAAGTTAGCATCATTTTCCCTGACCTCATTCAGCAAAACTCTTTCATATATTTGTGACTTAGTCAGACTATTTTGTCAGATTCTATATTCTATTCTGGGATCCTTTAACCTCCTAAAGGATTTTTTTAAGTAAATTTGCACAGATTAAGGTTTATTCTTGTGCTATAAAGACCTGTGTGTTTTAACATATACACAGTATCATGTATGCACTATTACAATATTAAACAAAATAGTTTCAGTGCTCTAAAATATGCCCTGTAATTCATCTATTCAACCTTCCCTCCATCCTTCTCTCCATGAAAACAATAGATCTTTTTCCCTCCCTAAATGTTGCTCTTTCCCAGAACATCATATAACTGGAATTGCAGTATATAATCTTTTCAGACTTGTTTCTTTCATTTAGCTCACATAGTTAAGAGGCCTCCATGTATTATCATGGTTTGATATCTTATATTTTTTTAGCATCTTTATTGGAGTGTAATTAAAAATGTTGTGTTACTTTCTGCTGTATAACAAAATAAACCGCTATATGCATACATATATCCCCATATCCCCTCCCTTTTGCATCTCCCACCCTATCCCACCTCTCTATGTGGTCACAAAGCACCAAGCTGATCTCCCTATGCTATGCAGCTCCTTCCCACTAGCTATTTTACATTTGGTAGTGTATATATGTCAATGCTACTCTCTCACTTCATCCCAGCTTACCCTTCCCCCTGCCCATGTCCTCAAGGTACCACATCTTCTTTATCCATTCATCTGTTGGTGGATATTTAGGTTGTTTCCATGTATTGGCTATTGTGAATAGTGCTGTTATGAATATAGGGGTGCATGTATCCATTTGAATTATAGTTTTTTCAGAATATATGCCCAGGAGTGTGATTGCTGGATCGTATGATAATTCTATTTTTAGTTTTCTAAGGAACCTCCATACACTGTTGGTGGGAGCCACTATCTCATTTCTTTTCATTGCTGAATAATATTTCCTTGGAGGGGTGTACCAAGTTTGTTTACCCATGCACACATGGAAAGTCATCTTGGTTGCTTCTAGTTTTAGGTGGTTATGAATAAAGATGTTATACATATTCACATGGAAGGTATTATGTTAATATAGATTCCAAATCAGTTGAATAAATACCTAGGAGTGTAATTACCAAATCATATGGGAAGACTATGTCTGTCTTTGTTAGAAACTGAGAAAGTATCGTCCAAAGCATCTACACCATTTTGTACTCTCACCAGCAATGAGTGAGAGTTCCTATTGTTCTGCAATTTTACCAACAATTGATATTTTCAGGTTTTAGGAGGGTTTTGGTTTGTTTTGGTTCAGTTTATTGCTTTTTTTTTTAAATTTTGAGCCATTTTTATAGAAATGTGGAGGTGCCTCTGCTATTTTGAATCACTGACCTTGTTATGACAAATGATGTTGGGCCTCTTTTCACATGTACACTTTCCACCTCTATGACTATTTGGTGAGTATCTCTTCAGATATTTTAACCATTTATTGATTTTTTGGTCCTTCTTTTGAGTTTTGAGAATTCTTTGAATATTTTGGATACAAATTATTTAACAGAAATGTGTCTTGCCAACAGTTTACTCATCTGTGGACTGTTGTTTCATTATTTTAACAGTGTATTTTGCATAAAGAACATAAAATTTTAATAAATTGCAATTTATTAACAGTTTCTTTCATGCATCATGCTTTTTATGTTGTACCTGAAATCTTATTACCACACCAAGGTCATAAAGATTTTCTCCTAAGACTTTTTGTTCTGGAAATTTTATAGTTTTGCATTTTACGTGTAGGTCTATATTCCGTTATGAGTTATTTTTTCCTCAAGTGTAATGTCTTTGTCTGTGAACTCTATTTTTTTCTGCAATCAGACATCTAATTGTTCCAGGGCATTTGTCAAAAAGATTTTCCTTCCTCTATCACATTGCTTTTTCTCTTTTTACAAAGATCCATTGACTATGCGTGTGTGGGTCTATTTCTGGGCTTTGCCTTCTGTTCTATTGATCTACATGTCTTCTTTCACCAACACATTGCTGTCTTCTTACTGTAGTTTTTATTTTATCTTGAAATTGGATATTTAAAAAAATTCAAATATGTTCTTCTTCAGTATTGTTAGCTATTCTAGCTATTTTACCTTTCACTATAAATTTCAGAATAAGTTTGTCAATATCTACAAAATATATTTCTAGGATTTTGATTTTGATTCTATTCATTTTATAGTCAGTTTAGGAAGAATTGACACCCTAACAACACTGAGTTTTGAAATCCATGAATATGGACTATGCTCCATTTATTTAGATTTCCTTTATATTTTTCATGAGTATATTATAGTTTTCCACATATGGACTTTGTACATATTTTGTTGGATTTGAACCTGTTTCACTTTTCATTGATATTGTAAGTTGCATTGCTTTTCAAAGTTCAAATTCAAGTTGTTCATATCTGGTATATAGAAAAGCAATCACATTTTATACAATAATGTCATATTCTGTGGCCTTTCCTTACTTTCTTACTAGTACCAGGAGGGGTTTTTTGTTGTTGTTGTTGATTGTTTGGGTTTTCCTCCATAGACAATCATGTCATCTATAAATAGAGATTTGTTTCTCTGTATATATATACATATTTTTCTTTTTCTATCTTATTATAGTAGTTAAGACTTCCAGAAAAAAATTGCATAGAAGTGGTGGGAAAGAGCGTCCTTCCCTTGTTCTCTATCTGAAGAGTAATCTGTTGTCCTGTGCCTTGAAAACCAGTGTTTTATACATTTTGTCCATTTTTTATTGTTTTGGGAGAAGTAAAATCCATTCCCTGCTACTCTATCTTGGGTGGCAGCTTAAGTCCCCATCTGTATGAATTTTGATCTAATTTTGGATGTTACATAGAAGTCCCCTTTACTTGTAATTTAAGAATAAATACTAAGGGAGAAGAATTTTTTGTCTGTTCTGTTCCTGAATCTTAGCATTGAAACAGTGGTGCTCAAGAAAGATTTGCTGAATAAATTCAGTGTTTGAAATTGGTGATGGCTTAGCAGTGTTCCAATACAACTGTTTAAGGCCATTATGCAAAATGTGATCAATTCTATACATCTTAACTTGATGGTGAGCAGATTACTTACACTAAATAAATAGCTAAAGGAAAGCTAAATAATTATATAGAAGCAATTTTACAGCCTAAATTCAGCACTTATGCTATGGTTGGCCTGAGAAAGAGAAAGACACACACACACACACACACACACATACACAGAGTGAGAGAGGGGGAGTTGTCATCCCTCTAGACATGTCTCTCAGCCACATTTCTAAGGAAGGCAGATGCTCAGTGTTATTCTCCTTAACTTTTCCCTTCCACTATTATCTGATCCATAAAACTCTACGTAAGGAAATGTCCAAATATTTTATGTTTTTCTTCATGAATCTTACCCTTAAGTGTGATCAGCTGCCAGAGATGCCTGCCTGGTACCTGTTTATGTTGGACTCCATGTTAATTGTTTTTTGCAATGAATTGTATCCCCTCAAAAATAATACTTTGAAGCTCTAGCCCATTATGTGATAGTATTTGGATATGGGGCCTTTGGAAAGTAATTAAGTTTAGATGAGGTCGTTAGGATGGATCGCATGATGGGATTAGTGCCCTCATAAGACGAGACAGCAGAGACTTGGATGTTCCTCTTGACCACTTGAGGACACAGTGAGAAGGTGGCCATCTGCAAGCCAGGAAGAAAGCTATCACCAGAATCCAACTATGTTGGCATCCTGATCTCGGACTTCCAGCCTCTGAAACCAGGAGAAAGTAAATTTCTGTTGTGTAGGCTGCCCAGTCTGCAGCGTTTAGTTGTGGCAGCCCACACCAACAAATACTCTCACTTTCACAACCCTTGTACATTGTGCTTCTGCTGTAAAAAAGACCAGTTCCTCAATTAATTTGCATTCTGTTGGAGGATGCAGTCCTCTGCCTGATTACTCAAAGGAGCACCAGAAATGGTGAATTTCCACACTCTTGGGAGTGGCCCCTGTGTGGCGTCCTCCTGATTCAGCAGGAAACAGGGTAAAGGGAGGCACTGTCTTTAGGCTTGTCTCCAGAAGGATACTTGTCAGTACCATACACAGTGTGGTCTTGGAACCTGAGGAGCTGGATAAAGCAGCTGTCTTTCAATTTGATCTCCAGTAGCACAGATAGTTTTAAAGCATGAAGTGTGGTGCATGGCTAGGAACAGCTGGATGCTTTGCTCTGTAGTGAACCTCCTCACTGTGGACAGTGGTGGCCCTGAAACCACCAAATCATGACTGCCCCATCATTCCTTCCTGTTCCACTTCTTATCCCTGGGAACATGGATTTGCCTTCAACAGGTCCTGATATATGCATCTCTTCTTTTCCTGCTGGCACTCTGTTTTCTAAAAATATCTATAGTTCCTTGACTTCATCTTCCTCTACCCAAGATCCATCTCACATGTAGGGTTAAATGCTCTTCAAAAACTCACAGCCGTGGTGTTTTAATTTCCAAATTACAAACCTTTCAACATTATCATAGACAAATACTGCTTCTAAAAATGCCATTAAATATTGATTCATTTACTTGACTGAGAAAACTTCCCTTCCCACATGTTAATTCTAAAGGTGTTTTTCCTACAAAACCTAATGCTAACAAGCAAACAAATTAACAAAGAAACATCTCAGTTTCTGTGGAAGAGAACACAGGAGTAAACAGTGTCCCTCCCCAGTCTGAAACTGGTCACTGGCCCAAGACTTGGGCTTCCTTTTTGTGATGAAAGTGGGAAGAGAGAGCCAGGGCAGTGCCATCCCTGTGTGTGTGGATTGAGGTGGGAAGGGTTTTAGAGAAAACTCCACTGCAAACAAAGCACATATTAAGGTCTAAATAAATCATTCCACTGAGGGAGTTTTAGGACATCTGGTAATAACATAGCATTGGAAGTGGTTTAATAAACTTGGTGGCCGAGAAACTACCCTCTTTGAATTTCTGTGTCTCTGTTTATATCATTATTTTCCTTACAGTTAACAATATGATAATGTTTCCATTTTATTCCTATTGAGATGCAGACATGACTGTAACATGCCCCTTACCTTGATGCCATTAATTTTTGTGTGCAGGGAGAGATGGACAAAAATCACACTAAACTGGCAGTATGAACTAACTGTTGGTCTAATCACTATGTAGCAGAGAGGAAGGCAGGGTCAGGAAAAGCTTCACAAAGAAGAGATTGAGCAGGGTCTCAAAAGGTGCTCCATTTGGAGAAGAGAGTGAGGGTCTTCCACGCAGAGGAAGCAGCAGGTGCAGCACCACGAGATATGAAAGAGAACTCCTGGAAAGGCATGTGATCACACCCTAGATTCTGCCTGAAACAGTGATGGAAGAGAGTCTGGAGAGAGCACTCAAAGATCCAGTGAATGTTAAGTTGGATTTTATGTAGTAGTTCATTGGGTTTGCAAACAATCTTTTTTTTTTCCTTCTTTTTTGTTAAACTATGAGTCCTTATTTTGACTTGGTTTTTATTTTTAGAGCGGTTTTAGGTGCACAGCCAAATCAAGAGGAACGTACATATTCTGCATGTACCTCCTGTCCCAGTACATGCACCGTGTCCCCCATTATCAACATCCTACACTAGACAGTACATTTGTTACAATCAATGATCCTACATGGACACTTGATTGCCACCCAAAGTCCACTGTTTACAATACTGTTCTCTCTTGGCTTTGTACATTATTTGAGTTTGGACAAATGTGTTATATCTATCATTGTAGTATCACATAGGGTATTTTCACTGCCTAAAAATCCTCTGCTCTGCCCATAGATTTCTCCCACACTGCTCTACCCCTGGCAATCCCTGATCTTTTTACTATCTCCATAGTTTTGCCTTTTTAAGAATGTCATACAGTTGAAATTATCTAGGATGCATGCTTTTCATATTGGCTTCTTTCCCTTAGTAATACACATTTAAGTTTCCTCCATGGCTTTTCATGGCTTGATAACTCGTTTATTTTTAGCACTGAATAGTATTCCATTGTTTGAATGTACCATAGTTTATGCATTCACCTACTGAAGGGCATCATGGTTGCTTCCAAGTTTTGGCAGTTATGAATAAAGTTATAAATAGAGTAACATCTCTGTGAAGGTTTTTGTGTGGACATAAGTTTTCAACTCCTTTGCGTAAATACCAAAGAGCATGATTGATGGAATGTATGGTAAGAATAAGTTTAGTTTTATAAGAAACTGCTAGACTGTCATCCAAAGTGTCTGTACCATTTTGCAGCCCCTCCAGCAATAAATGAGAGTTCCTGTTGCTTCAGATCCCTGCCAGAATTTGGTGTTGTCAGTGTTCTGGAATTTGGCCATTCTAATAGGTATACAGTGCTATCTCACTGTTTAATTTGTAATGTTTGTATTTCCAAGATGACATACAATATGGAGAACAATTTTGTCTGCTTATTTCCATCTGTGTATCTTATTTGACAAGATGTCTGTTCAGGTCTTTGGCCCATTTTTAAATCAGGTTGTTTGTATTCTTATTGTTGAGTTTTCAGTTTTCTTTGTATATTTTACATAATAGTCCTTTATCAGAAGTGTCCTTGTAAATATTTTCTCCCAGTCTGTGGCATATCTTTTCATTCTCTTGACATTGTCTTTCCCAGAGCAGAAGTTTGTAATTTTAATATAATTTAATAAAGTCCAGGTTATCAAATATTTCCTTCATGGATCATGACTGAGTTGTATCTAGAAAGCCATGACCATATCCAAGGTCATCTAAGTGTCACCTATGTTAACTTTTAGGAGTGCTATAGTTTTGCATTTTACATCTAAGTCTATGATTTATTTTGTGTTTATTTTTGTGAAGGGTGTAAGGTCTGTGTCTCTAGATTCATTTTTTTTTTCAAGTGGATGTACAGTTGTTCCAGCATCACTTGTTGAAAGACTATCTTTGATCCATCAGTGGGGCCTTCGTTCAAGTAAACACTACAAGATTCCACGAGAAACAATGTAGCAGATTTGAGGTTAGGACACTTTCCATGTGGCTCTAGATGCTCCCTGAATATTCTCTCTTCAAAGAAGGTCCGGGCTTCCCTGGTGGCGCAGTGGTTGGGAGTCTGCCTCCCAATGCAGGGGACGCGGGTTTGTGCCCCGGTCCGGGAGGATCCCACATGCCGCGGAGCGGCTGGGCCCGTGAGCCGTGGCCGCTGAGCCTGCGCGTTGGGAGCCTGTGCTCCACAACGGGAGAGGCCGCAGCAGTGAGAGGCCCGCGTACCCACAAAAAAAAAAAAAAAGAAGGTCCAAGGCCATGCCTGAAAGACATAACTTACAGACTCCTTTGGAATGTTACTGCTGTAGGTAACACAGAGCCCATCAGGGATTTTAAACAAGATATTGACAAGATGATCATGTTTTCCAGGTTAAAAAATGAGGGTCCGGGTGAGACTGGTAAGTAAACCAGGAAAAAATGGTGATAAAGGGAAAAGAAAGGAGAGGGGCTGGGAGACAGTTCTGAGGCCACATTGACTCAAACAATTGAAACCTGCAGTTTTTTGCTTGAAATGGAAATACCATTAATTAATAAGGACTCATGTGGAGGAGCAGGCTGGGTTTAGAAAGGCGGGTGATGAGATGCTGATGGATGATCAAGGCAGGGATGCCCAGTGGGAAATCCAGCTCTGCACACCAGCCAAGGGAGGACGTGCTGGTGGGGGATGCTCAGCCTGTGCGTCCGAATGGTACTCAGGGAAGAGCAAGAAGAGGTCTGGGGTGAAGCCTGAAGTTGGGACGTTAGAAAGTCAGGAAGGACCCCCCCTTACTCCAGTGAACAGCTCATTTATTTCATGCCTCCTCTGCAAAATGGTGCTTGCATGGGAGCTGGACGGCATACTTGAACTAGTTGAAAATCGATGACCAGCACACTGTCTCCTTCGTCTCCAAACCACACAGATGGGCTTGAGAAACAAGTCAAAAAGGAAATACTGAACTCCCTGACCCTAATGAGACCCTAATGGGTTCCACAGCCCCACTTGATGTACTCAGTAGGTACTGTGTATTGTCGCCTTGGCTTCTCCCCCTTGGGGTTTGAATTTTAGGTGCAATAGAAAGCAGTGTTTGTTACACTTTCAAAACTAAAGTATTAGTTTTCTCCTCGTTTTCAACGACCAGATCTTGGGTCATCAGTTTACACCGTCTGCTTCGAGGTACTGCTGTCCTTCTGGATTTCCATTCCACACATGGCGTTCATGACCCATGGACTCCCAGTGTCACAGGTTTCCACTGGGCACCTTGACAAATAAATCTCTTTGTTAAGCACAGTTCTGTGCTTAATGATATTTCCATTTCAGGAAAGGAAACCACAGTGTTTTTCTTGTTGTTGTTGTTATTGTTTTATTCTGCAACGGAGCTGTTGAGCATATTCACAGTGCAGCAAAGAAGCAATAATTGTTTTATATCTGACATAGGTGTCTAAGCTCACCTGAAATTCCTAGCTGCTAATTGCACCAGTGAATGTGCAAATTAAGGCTAAACACAAACTCATAGTTGTCTGAACTGAGAAGTTTAATTTTAAAAAACAGGTGTAGGAAAGAAATGAACTTTTTATAAAGGAAAAGTTAATTTTATTTGATTCTTTAAATGAAAGGCATCAAAACAAATAATCAGATTCCTCCCAGGGAAAACTAGGAAAGATGTTTTGATCTACAATGGTTCTGAATGGATTTTACCTTAAAATTGCTGAGAAAAAAAATAGAAAAAATAAGTCTACTATAGGAAATGTAAATATGATGAATTAGCAATGTTGTTTCTTTACATTCCCCATATCCCAGAATCTGTGGCATCCCACACTTTGACTGCCACAGTTGATGCCAATAGTGCAAAACAAAGGCTTTACTCTATTAACTGAAGAAATTGCTATACTGGAAAATCAATGGTCACAAAGCAACTGAAGTTCACAAATAGCTTTCACTGGAGACTCAAACAGAGGTATGTTCTGTGAGTTTTGTCATTCATAAAATAAAGTCCATTTTGTTTATAGTGTTGTTTTTCTTCTCTTTCCTTTGTTAAGTATTGTAAAAATTGAGTATAAAATAGACCTGGATTCCACAGCTGAAGACCCACCGTTTTCCAAGAGCAAAACCCAATGTGTAGACAGCACCCAAGACCCCAAGCTTTGGAAAACATTTTCCTTTGCTTTGCTTGTCAAAGCAGAATGGTTACAACCTGACCTTCCAGCCACTCCTCCTTCTGGTTCCTTTTCACCTTCCTGCCAAACAACCTGGCTTTTAGCACAGACCCTGTCTCCCCAATGTCTCCCCCATGTGTGAACACTCTTCACCAACTACTTCAAAAAGTATGTTTTAGGCGATGCCATATGACTTAGCCCACATTTTAGTGTATTATAGGTAACTAGGGTAATCATATAATTTACCATCAAAACAGGACACATTTGAGAGTGAATGGTGCTGATATTAATGTTTTTCCAGGACAACATACACATTCTAAATGTTGATAACAAAATCTATGACCAGATTGAAAGTTCTTTACATTTAAGGACCTTGAATAGCAAGTCTCTTAGCTTCTACACATTCATGCTGCATTGTCTACTTGTATGAAATGTAGCACAGAGTAAATGCTTAATTTGATTCATTATTGCAATGTCCTGCACACTAGGAACCACAAACACATGCCAGATGATGTCAAAGCATCCTGTTCAGCTGACAGGATTAGCAAACAGGGCTAGCAGGAATGGGTTAGTAGCAAATAGCAAGTGGATCATACAAATTTAATTCTTTACTTGATTCCAGGGTAATTTCCCCATCAGCAGCAGAGGGTGTAGAAGAAAAACCTCTCACTCAACAGTTCATGCTCCTCTTGTCTTAGTATTGATATTAATGCCAACAAAATTAGTAATTTGACAATTAGTTCCCCACTTACCTGAGAAGACATGAAAGGGAAAAAGAAAGTGTTTTAACTGGATTATAATGTGGCTCTGACAAGTCAGGATCCTGTCATGTTATAGCCTTCCAACTTTAACATTTTCATGTCTGCTTGGCAGGCTATTAAAATAAATGAGGGTGCATTGGACTGCTGTTCTTCTTTCCTCTAATGGGAGTTGAGGAATTTGCAAGCCACCAGTGTAAATTGACCGATCTCAGAGACTGAAAGGATTTAGCTAAAGTGGACAATTAGGATCATTTCTGCACAGCTGAGTGAAACATTCCTTGTTATTTTAATAATTCAGGCCCAGGGTAATTTTCGGAGGCTGAGTTTGTCAAGATAATGTGCCTGTGCTTGTCTGCTTGTCATTTTTAACTCAATCCCACATGTTACAGGTGCAGTCTAGCTTACAAAACAGGAAAATCATTCACTGGAGAATTTGCATATGGAATACAGATACACCGAATTGAGGGAAAGCCGACCAGGAGATTGACAGGGAGCTGCAGTGTGAATGCCTCATGATGGTTTAAAGTCTGGCTGATAGATGCTGTGTTGTTTTGTTGACACAGTTAGAAGTGTTATTGGACAATATGCATATTGCAAGTGTGGACCACGTACAGCGTCATTTAGCTGGTGTAGCCTACACTGTTTTGGTTAAGAAATGTGTGAAGGCTGGGATTCCCTCATAGACGCAAATGTTCCCTTTCAGCTCAGCTTTATCTCAAAGACTGATAAAATAATATCTTTAACTTTTGGTAGCAAGACACATTTAGAGAATTATACATGAGTTGAAGATAGAGAAATTCTGATACTAGAGAGATCATCATTGCATTTCTGCAAGTAGAAGCTTGTTTGGCCAGATGATGTGGTGCCAACAGATCAGAACATCACTCGTGATTACAATGATTGGTATAAAACCCAAAGTGACCGATTCTGGGTGTGGATCTAGCACTAGATAGAAACAGTCACAATAATTTGAAATCAAGAAGTATTAAAATAAAATTCTGATTGAAGGTCCACACCTGCCAGTCCTGCACTCAGGACCCCTTGAACTGTTTATTGGGTGATGGGTGACCTTAGTTAAGGAGTGTTCACACTGAAGTCTCCACAGGCCCTCTACACAGCTTTATTGCAGCAGCTCAGTTTCTATCTGGTTCATTTTTCCATGCAATAAGTTATTAGATAGAATTTACCCTAAAATTGATATTTACTAAAAATATCAACAATAAAAGTATTAAAATCACTGTTTTGTAAGAAGAGATTTTTCAATGCCACTTAACCTAAGAATGAAAACACAGCCAGTATTATTGACCAAATATTCCTTAGCATGAAATATTTTATCATAGTAATGTGTCTCTATATCTACCTAAGGAGGTTTTCCAATACAATTTTTAAAAGATGTGGGAATACAACCTAATACAGTGTAATATAAGGTGGGGAGGTTTAAAACAAGTGAGTCATGTCAAACAATTGTGTTGCACAGAACAATCCCAACAATTCCATCTATTTCAATGTCGTTTTAATGTCAGTGGTCTTTGCCCATGAACTCTGATGGAGGATGGCCTAGTGCATCAGAGAGCACGTAGATTACTCTTCCCCTAAATCAAATCTCCTTTTTACTTTGGCAAATTTTAAACCCTCAAGTTGTATTTTTGCTGTGTCATCCAGTATGAACCGTACGGCCCAACAGGGCAGAGGAAACTTCCACTTGGGTCTCACCACACATTACAGGTCAGCTGAGGAGCCGAAGCTGGAAGAGAAACCATCTTTCCAGTGGTGTTCTTTAATCATCTCCATTGTAGATTTTCTAACCAAGTGAGTGAAATATGGGAAAGCCCATTCTAATGAGCGGAATGATGGAGGAGTTACACATACAGAACAATGAACAAACAAGCAAGTGGACAAAGGCTACCCAGTGCACACCTGACTGTGCTCCACGTTTCACACCAGCCCTGGAACTGCCCTATCTCCCAGACCCCAGCGGCTGCCTCACTGCCCACAGCCCAGGGCCACGTTGTTTACTGCCTTGTCATAAGACTTGCTGATTTCTGTGTGAGTCAGGTAGAAGCAAAAACTTAGTGAGCAAACTTAACAGGCTTGCTTTTCATTCAGAACCTGGGCAGACTGAATGGATACCCTGGGTAATCTCTTCCAAGCAGTGGCTCCACATGTGCGAATCTTCCCATGGTGCAGCTGTGTCCTCTCAGGCTGTATCTCTTCTAATCTGTGAACAGGGGGCAGAGAGTGAGCTGAAGCCACCCACGGCCCCAAACTGACTGAAAAGATGTCTGGGAAACAAAGCATCCCTGTGGGGCCAGGAGGTTCGTGAACATCTATCTAGTATCTGTCATATGGTCAGCAAGGTGAAAAGCAGTGACATTTCAGAACTGAACACAAACCATGGTGGTAAAGATGGAAATCAACAAGAACACAGAGCTATGTACTAAAGGGTACACAATGCATACAGACAACACATGTGGCGACTCCTGCCATCTCACCCATGTGAACCTTCAACCAGTTGTCCAGTAGGTATCCTTACAGACAGTCTGAAAGCGGCATCATTTAAAAAATAGATTTACTTCAGCCATTCTTTTCAGCTGTTTCCTCACTAGCCAAACTACTACAGTTGACTTTATTGTTATATATTTTTCCACTTCATTGTTTTCTATTGGAGCAGGGCTTGGCATGTCAGCCACCTAATATATATCATGTCTTTGGGTTACCACAGCTCCTAGCATCTGGGTAAGACCATTAGTGTAATAGATGCTCACGATTAGAGAGTATTAGTTTAGAGAATTAGACTGTAGTCGGTGATCAATAAATGAGTAAAAGTGAATTACAATTGATTAGCAAGAGTTTTGCACAAGCACCTCCACAAGCTTAATAATTGAAACTTGCAACTCAACTTTACACTTGGCCAAATATGACACAGGTGACGGGCCCTGTGGAACTAAGTATGTTTTGCAGATGTTCCCAGATTGAATAAAATTACTACAATTATAGTTAATCAATGTTGTGATTATTTATGTTATGACTCTCTCTTCAATTAAACAAATCCCCACAGGGAGAGTCTTCTCTTTTTAATCTGATGGAGAGAACCAAATATCCCTCCTGATTTGAAAATCCATAGTAAATTGGATCCAACACTGTCTATGCTCACCTGTCCAGGAAGGTGGGTTGGCATTTCGTGAGAAGAAGGAAATTAAAGAACCAGTCCATGGTCACCAATCATTTTAGAACCTAACCTAATTGTCTCACATTGGTCTCTTTTTGTCCCTGGTGTCACCAAAATGACACTGGTTTATGACTGAGAAATGCAGTGTCTTACACAATATAATCTCTCTCTTTTAAAAATTTATTTTATTGAAGTATAGTTGATTTACAATGTTGTGTTAATTTCCGTTGTACAGCAATGTGATTCAGTTATACGTCTATATACAGTCTTTTTCGTATTATTTTCCATTGTGGTTTATCACAGGATATTGAACATAGTTCCCTGTGCTATGCAGTAGGACCTTGCCTTTTATCCATCCTGTATATAATAGTTTGTATCTGCTAATCCCAAACTCCCCATCCATCCTTCTCCAAAGAAAAAGTATTTTTAACTTTGTTCCAAATGACACTTCATATTAAGATCTTCGAAGGAACTTTAATAGTTTACCATCTACTGATGTTTAAATAATCTCTTTGTATGTGCAAATATACTTAAGTCAAGGCATTGTTGGCTTTCTCCTGGGCACCACTGACTTCCACTGGCCCTCATGGAGAAGGGGCTGGTAACTAGCACATGAGATAAAAAATCATGATGATGCATTTCCTTGTCTTACCACATATTCTGAAATATATTTTATATTGACAAGTAAAAGTCTTGCAGTCATACAGAAACTGCAACACTCACTCTGAAATATGTTTTAAATTTCCTTAGATTAAAATCCTAATGTAGTCTATAATAGCACCTTTGTTTATATTAGACCACCGAATCTCTGAGTATTTTACAAGCTGAATTTGACATTTTTTTTTCTTTTTACAGAGTCCCCATTAAGTTAGGCAGGCTTTTCTTCTTCACACTCCACTGACACAAAGCTAGAAAAAAATATCATAAACAACAAGATGGCTTAGGGATTGAGGTCTATGTTAATCAATTTTCTCCTCTTCTTTGAGTTTGAAGTCTTCACCTTGTGTCGATTTAAGGGAGGAAACTTGGTACTCAAGGCAAATAATTATCAGAACACAATTTATTCAGAATGACTTTCAAAGCAGGTTCAGAATATTTGCCTGAATGATCACTCAAGCTAAAATACAGAGGAGCTTAAATTGTTTCTCTACTGATTCTTAACTTAATTCTAGTATCTTCATATAAATTTTAATTAATGTTGTATCTGGTATGACTTAGTTGTGTATCTAGATTTTCATGCATTGCATATCTTATTTAAAACCGAAACTTCTACTTTGTAAAACAGAATTCTCACCCCTCTGGCATGCACAACCTTGCTGCCTCAACCAGCAGCCTTTCAGCCACTGTCCATATTGGAGCTGTTCAAATGCACACGTTATAAGTACTCATGTTCACTTAACCCTCGAAGCCAAAACAGAAATCCATGAACATAATGGTGCCCTCTGATCCTCAGGTAAATTAGTTTAGATGTGATAAAAGTAAAGCCTTTGGGCAGGCAGTGGAGGTATTTTCCTCTCTTACCCTTCAATCCCTTAAAAATACCAATTGTTCTCATTGACTCTTTCTTCTGGGCACAAAGTACTATGTGGTGAGTCGTAGGCATGCAGAGACAAAGAAAAGCATCATCTCTATGCTGTTTATGAGTAAATTATAACATTTATGAAGAAGGGAATGTCTCCTTTCCGACAAGAGCAGAAGTGCTTCAAGAAGATGATGTTGTTTGATCTGGGTTCTGCAGCATGTGTAGGATTTAGCCAGAAAGAATTGGAGGTGGGATGGAGATGGGAAGGAAACCTGGGGCCATGTTCGGGGACACACATACCATATGACTTTAACTGAATGAATACAGAGGAGAACTGGGTGTCAATTATGAAAACTTAGTGGAGGAATAACCATGGAGAGCATTGATTACAAGGATAAGAGCTTTAGAATTATCTGGTAGGCAGTAAGCTGCTGTTAATGTTTCTGAGCAAGAAAAATATAAATATAGCCATTTTTTAGAAATTTTATTGCTCAAAATTCCCCTGGGTTATAAGTGAAGGGAAGGGGGAATTTGGGCAACTTGGGAGGCAGTCCTATTATCAATGTTACCATTATTATTATTGCTAGAACTCAGGGAATGAGTGTTTCCAGTGGTTTGGGGAAAGTAACAACACGTGAAAATGACTCAACCAAGGACACATATCCATCAGGACTTGGCGAAGAGAAGCAGGGTCTGGGTATGGGTAGGAGTTGGCTGTGCCCCACTGACCTGAGCTCTGACTATTCCTGCAAGTACAAGGAATCATGGTATAATTTCACTCACTTTAGCAGACACTTTATGTCTAAAACATAGGGTAAAGAAAAGGAAGAACAAAGATATAAGGAGACTAATAGAGAGGGACTGCTCCTAGTGCCCAGTGAGTGAGTCATAGTGATGGACTATGAAATCTCTGCCTGCAATGCCTGGAGTGTCCTTTGTATGCACTGCAGGAGTACTGTGCACCGGGTGCATCACCTCTGTGGGTGTACTGTGCACCGGGTGCATCACCTCTGCGGGTGTACTGTGCTCTGGGTGCAGCACCCCTGCAGGTGTACAGTCGCGTTCCTAGTGGGCAAGTAGTGACACTGCAGACAGGAGCCTGGTTTGGCTCCGAGGATGTTCTGGCTGCACAGACATCTTCACATGCACAGCCCCTGCTCTGCCGCCGGCACATTGTCACAGTGGCTTCTGCTTCCCTTAGCCCAAACCTTTAGTGCTAATACTGAATAGGTAATTTAGTAGCAGAATAATTTTGAAGTGAAAAGTATAGAGCAAGAAAAAATGTGCCTTTTATTATTTTTAAACTACTGACAAGAGTGTCTGTATCACGAGCCATCAGGAAATCTCAACTAATACATCAAAGCCTTGGAGGTACGGACGCCTCAGAAATGTCACCTTCTTCATGGGAATCCTGTCTTGTCAACTGGTCAGAAGGTTTCAGTGTTTAAACAACCTCGCAGCTAATCTGACATTGATATAAAACTTGCCATTTACATGAAAATGCCAACCCTCACCCAGGACCTGTTGTGGCTTCTCCGTGAGGGTAGCAGCCTGTTCATGACTTGAAGATATGGAAAGAGTAGGATGTGTGTGCTTTATGTAAAGTAGCTATAAAATAGAGGGGGAGTTGATGGAGGGGTTAAACTGATAATATGTGACTAAATAGCCAAGGTTATATTAAAAAGTCAATCTTTAGGTGACAAATAAGCGTCCTTGAACAAAGAAAAAGTAACCCTCCAATGACTGATAACGACTATAATATACAGCTCTCCTGGCCCCTTTTATTTTATTTTTTTTTTGGCCGTGCGGTGCAGCATGTGGGATCTTAGTTCCCCAACCAGGGATCGAACCCATGTGCCCTGCATTGGGAATGCAGAGTCTTAACCACTGGACTGCCAGGGAAGTTCCTTTCTTAGCCCCTTCAAGTCTATTAGCAGTGAAGGGATCTATGCAGAGGTGGGAAGCTGAAGGAACTAAAGCTAGATGCCTCTCCCATCTTTACTCTCTCATAAAGGCATTTGCTCATAAAACCCATGGGCTCCTAGGCTGAGGTCTTCATTAAGGTGGAAAATAAGATAAAAAGTGGGAATGACAATAAAAATTGGGAAATAGAAACCCCCTGAGTAGCTTATCATGGATCACAATATATGTGTTTGATGTCAGAGTCAGGGACAGATCGCTGGCTCTGAGAGCACACCTTAGCAAACAAGGGCCAGGGCTGAATCACCCAGGTTAAGCTCAATTTTGGTACACAGTTTGTTCTCACAGCCATCATCTTCATGTGTGCATTTTGTGAAATCTTAAGCTTTTATAATAGTAATCTTCCAGCTTTCTTTTCCATAATTCCTGACCCTTCTTCAATTCATTCAGTCCTGGAGAAGAATTAGACTGTTAGGGCAGAAATGTGAAGAGGCTTTACCAGGTAAAAATGCTTTATTTTTGTTTTCTTTCAAACTGGCTCTTGAGAATCAGAAGAGACGAGCTTCAGGAGAGCAGGATAAAGTGAATAGAGGGCACGGCCAGAGCCAGAGCAGGGTTGGAAAAGGGTCAGTGTGGGTGAGACTCAGGAAGGATGGAGGGCAGAGGGGCTGTGGGGAGGCACAGAAGGGGGTTCTGACCCTGCTTCTGAGAGTGAAGGGGGTGGCCGACGCTGAGTGATGGCCACACCCAGGTGCTTTGACAGGTGGTCTAGAGTCAGAGATCACGCCCGCTGTCCAGGTGTCTGGGCTCAGCTCCTCAGCACCGTCATGATGGGCAGCCATTATCCACCAGGTGCCTACATGCCTGGGGACTTTACAAACTGCCCCATGTAGACACTTCTTCATGAACAGACCCAGGTATTTGTAGGGTCCCCCGTTCCCTCTCACATACATTACAAAACTGGAATAATAAAGGGAAGATAAACAGGCTAGTTTGCAGTGTTCATAGTGCTTCATAATAAAAGAGTCTTTATTCTCTTCTGCTGATAATGATAATCCCCAGTTTAGAGTTTACAGATTATAACATGCATTCAAACTCATTTAAATGTTTTAACAATACAGTTATTACTCCTATTCCACAGCGGCAGAAACTGAGGTTCAGAGACTGAGGTTCAGAGACTGAGGGACACAGTCAGTTGTGAGCTTCTTTGATTTCTCTGAGTATAAGAAAATATTATTGAAAATGGGGAAATTGGTGGGGGTTAAAATACATACAGAGACTTCTAGGGAAGGAGTCAGGAGTCGTCATGGGGGTCAGAAAATTTGATTAGTTGAGTCAAGATGGAGCACAACCCTAAGAGACAGGTTGCTTACCTGAGACAGAAGCTCCTGGATTCCTGAGACTAGATGACAATAGGAACTTCATATCTCCAGCACAATTGGATAAGAATGACCAACAGGGCTCAGAGCAGGTGTAACTCCAAGCTCTCTCATTCTATTAAATGCCTCCAGAGTCAGCCTCTGAGCAGACAGCAGATGGAACAGAGGAAGGTCAGGAGGGGAAAGGGCCACCACTATAGACGTGGTGCTCAGTTTCACGGGCCTCAGAACAGTGGAATACCTGAAGGACCTTACATTGGTCCATTGCATGGATGACATAATACAATGGGCAGTGAACAAGAGATGCCTGTTATGCTGGAGACCTTGGTAATGCACGTGCATTCCAGAGTGTGAGAAATAGACTCTGGAGATTTAGGGAGATGCCACTCTGATAAAATTTAAGGGGTCCAATGTGCAGAGGTATGCCAGGATAGCCCCTCCAAAGTAACAGAAATTGACGGTATCTTCCATACCCTATTACAAAGAAGAACGATGAATGGCAAACCCTTATACTGGGTGACATAGAAGGTTGACAGCTTTGAGTGGTGCCTAGATCAGAAATGGCATCTTTAGAAGGTCAGGCTTCAGACCAAGCAGTCCTTCCCTTTGGACCCTATGATACAGCAGATACTATGAGTTAGAGGCATCAGCAGTGGGGAAAAATGAAGGTGAAGTTTATGGGAAGTCCCACTGGAATAATCAAAATAAATGGACATGAGGTTCCAGAGCAAAGCTGCAGCATCACAATGGAGAATGATATGCCTCTTGAGAAAGAGTTCCTGCTATGTTACTGGGCTCTGGTAGATAGAACAATTGAGCATGGGTCAGAAAGACCATAAATCCAGCCTGCACCTTATGAACAGCATTCTGTCACCCCCACCAAGCTACAAAACCATATAGATCTTGTAACAATCTGTTGTAAGATGGAAACTGAATATCCATGATCAAGCAAAGCAAGACCAGAAGGCACAAGGGAGCTGCATGACCAGGTAGCCCAGAACCAACTACCACCCACTATGATTGCATTATCACCCATCTCCAACTCCTTCTTACAACCCTAGAGGTGGTCTCATATGATCAGCTGAAGGATAGCCTGGCTTGGGATATGGATGCAAGCTGAAAATGAATGGCAGCTCCACTACTGACTTTCTAGGATGTCCATAACAGCCAGCAGAGAAAGAAAATCTTCCCAGTGGGCATAACTGGTCATCATGATGTACCTGGCCATCCACTTTGTGTAGAAAGAGCAGTGGACCAATGTGAGAATGTACATGTATTTCTAGACAATTGCCAATGGTCTGGCCAGTTGGATAGGGACCTAAAAAAAAAGGACTGGCATATTACAGGCAAAGAACTCTGATTAAAGGAACTAGATGCATATATAGGAGTGAGTACAATGTGTGATGATACTTGTATTACATGCTAATGCCCACTGGAAGGGGACCATTAAGGAAGAAGCATTGAACAACCAAATAGACAAAATAGACAGTCAACATTAAGTAGCCATCATCATTGGCCAACAGGGAATTTGCATAATAGGTACGTGTACAGAGTGAATGATTGTCGGCTTGAAGGTACACATGGACACAGCATGGGGTAGCACTTACCAAAGATTCATATTCAAGGTAAAAAAGACCAATATTAAGCCTCCCCCATATGACACTATTCCTTGAGGAGACCAACCAGCCACTATGTGGTTTGGTAAAGAGACTCCACTGGACCATTCAACAACAGCCAAGGGTTTGTCCTCACAGAAATAAGTATTATGGGAGTGAGTTTGTCTTTCCAGCCTGCAAAGCCTCAATCAGCCCCACTCTGCAAGCATAGAATCCCACACAGGACAGAATCTGATCAGGGAACACACTTCATGACACGCAGGTGTAGAAGGGAGCCCTGGACTGTGGAATCCAACTTAGTTTTTTGTTTTTGTTTTCATACGCCAAACCTTCCAGGAGCAGCCAGCCTCATGGAATTCTAGAATGGCGCTGTTTGTCTGTCCTAGGCTCATGCTGTTGTTGTGTACTACTCTCCAGGAAGACACTTGCTGCCTGAGGGGTGATCACTATCATCACAAGGAATGGGGTTATACTTCTTTATTCCTCATTATTGAGAAAAATTGTTCAATCATCTCTTCTTATTTTATGAAAAAATAAATTACAGTATGATAAAAGCAGGGTTACAAAGTCAAGGGTGTCCTCTGGAAGATGAGCTTTCAAATTTACCATGCATCACATTTCCCTGGTGGTCCAGTGGTTAAGACTATGCACTTCCACTGCAGGTTCGATCCCTGGTCGGGGAGCTAAGATCCCACATGACACACAGAGTGGCCAAAAAAAAAGAAAATTAAAAAATCAAATTTACTGTTCAACAAGATCACCAGAAGGGCTTATTTGAACCCAGCTCTGAGTTTCTGATCTAGTAGTTCTAGGATAGGGCTCAATAATTTGCATTTGTTATACATTCCCAGGTGGTGCTGATGATACTGTGGTCTGGGGACCATGCTTTGAGGAGCACTGACCTAACAGATGTTGTATGTATACTTCCTGACTCACAATGATCTCCTTTATCTAAGGATCACTCTTAGATAATTAAATTAAACACCCTCTGTCCACTCATGTGTGTGTCATATAGCTCCACCCCCTTGCCAGAGTACAATAAACAAGCAATACATACTGACCAATCAGTTACTCTCTCCCAGGAACATAGAATTAAAAAGGGAGAGAGATAAGGCACCTTTGTTTAAAACAGAGCCACAATGATAGCTAGTGCTCCAGTGCACCAAACCAGCAACATAGATCTCCAGATCTGCCCTGTTTCCATTCCAAGTCTAGAAGATTTTGTTGAGTAGAGTGGGTAAGAAGTAAAATCCATTTTATTATAGGAGAGAGATGTTTCAGGTTTCACTAGTAGGAATGGCATTGAGATAACTTAGAAGAGACATTGGGAGAGACAGAAAGTAAAGAGGCAGTGGAGACATTCTTACCACAAAGACTGAGGCAAGATAAAGAACACAGTTGGAGTTAAAATATATAAAGGAAAGAAAAAGTCTGAGATGGCACAGAACAGGCACTGCTCCCAATTGCCCTACCAAGAGGAATTTTTTCAAGTTGGTTAAGATAGCCAACTGACCCTGTTTGCCCAGAACTGCGGAGTTTCTCTGGACACAGGACTTTCAGTAGTAAAACCAGGACAGAATGATCCTGAGCAAACGAAGAGCTGCTCACCACACTCAAGGCATTGATATTCAGATAATGGCACCAAACTGAGAATGCAGACTTCTACTTTGCTCCAAGTGGACTAGGCAATTTGTCCCCAGCTTCCTGCTGAAGGTAAATCAGAAGCTAGACAACATAATAAAGAAAAAAACACTTCTTGAAAAGATCAAATCTTTAATGAAATAATAAGAGATTGCTGGACCAATGGCTTAAGTTGTACTCCCCAGAAGTAGACCCTGAAATCAGGATTCATGTGCAAGTGATTGATTAAGGAATTGCTCCATGAAAACACAGTGAGAAACTGTGGAAGTCAGAGAGGGAAGAGGAAGAAGTTAAACAGTAGTGTCCTTTCAATCTTAGTTTCAATCTTCAGGGAGCTCTAAAGTGTAAATTGTGCCTCTGAGTTTGTCTATTCTTGAGCCAAGTCACCTGTGCTCTTATACTCCTACACCCGGGTCAAGTCCACATTAAATGATAGACATTTTGCCTCCTGAATCTGAAGGTAACTTTGCCCAGTAACCCAAGTTTTCTCCTCCCAAGAGAATCCCAAATACACATCCTTAGAAGTAAAGTACACAGAAGTCTCAGAATGGACACATAGAAGGAGCGATGTGTGACCCAGGAGAGACAGGAAGGACAATAAGGACCAATCAGTTTGAAAATAAGTCAACAGGAACTTCTGAAACTGAAATACGAAGAGAAAAGGGAATGAACAAGATGGAACATAATATTCAAGAAGTTTGGGGCAATTACAAAAAGTGTAACACATGCCAAATGGGAATAACAGACAAAGAAAAGAAACAAGGAACAGAAGTAATGTTTGAAGTAATAATGGCTGAAAAGTATCCAACATTAATGACAGACACAAAGTCACAGAGCTAGGAAGCTCAAAGAACACCAAGCAGGGTAAATACAAAAAAAAAAAAAAAAATGTCTATCACTAGTCACAGTGCAGAAGAATAAAGGCAAAGAGAAAATCTTAGAATAAGCCAGAAGAAAGAAACACCTTACCTATAGTGGAATAAGGATAAGAATTACATGAGATATCTCATCAGAAATTATGCAAACAAGAAGCATAGAGTAAAATGTTTAAAGTGGTAAATGAAAAGATTCAACCAATGATAATTCTGCACACAGTAAAATTACTGTTCAAAGTGTGACTGCCTAGAAGGGTGGGATAGGGAGGGTGGGAGGGAGACACAAGAGGGAGGAGATATGGGGATATATGTATATATATATATATATATATATATATATATATATCTCACTTTGTTATAAAGCAGAAACTAACACACCATTGCAAAGCAATTATACTCCAATAAAGATGTTAAAAAAAGAAAAAAAAAAAAAGAAAAACAAAGCTGAAGCAGAAAGAAACACTTTCATAGGCAGGAAAAAACCTAAGGGATTTTGGAGCTAACAGAGCTGCCTTACAAAAAATGTTTAAAGAAGTTCTTCAGAGAGAAGGAAAATTATTTAGGCCAGTAAGTTAGATCTACATAAAGAAAGGAAGTGCATCAAAAAAGGAATAAATTTAGGCAAAATATTTTTTTTCTTTTTTCTTATCCTTAATTGATCTAAATTGATCTGTTTAAAGTAATAATAGCAAAAATGTACTGGGTAATTATAGCATATGGATGAGTGTAATGGATGACAGAAATGTTATTTACTTATAACATTGGGAGGGAGGAATTTTGAATACTCACTTCTATGTTACCTATACTATCTGTGAAACAATAAAGTGTTACTTAAAAGTAGATGTAGATTAGTGGTAAATGTGTATTGTAAATTCTAGGGCAACCACTAACAGTTTTGGAGATTAAATACAACATGTGTAAATAACACTCGAGACAAAGAAAAGTCTTGAGACTTTTAAAAATATTTCCAACCTTTGAAACACATAAGATGTTTGAATTAGATGAAAACAAGTAAGAAACTTACCAAAATTTTTGTGATGTGAAAACAGTGTTTAGAGAGAAATTTACAGCATTGCATGCATATATATGGGAAAATTTGTGGAATCGATAGGCTAAACTTCTACCTTACTAAACCAAAGAAAGAAAAGCAATTTAAACTTAAATTAAGAAAAAAAAGCAATAAAAATTAAAACAGAAATAAATTAAATTGTAAACAGGAAACCAGTAGAACAAATCAAGAAAACCAAACTGATTCTTTGGAAAGATCAATAAAATTAATGAAACTGTATCCAGTCTAAGCATGAAAAAAGAGATGAAATGATTTATTAATATCAAAACTAAAGAGGGATCATCACTATTGATCTGATGGATAGTAAAATAATAAATGAAAATTAGGAAAAACTCTATGTCCACAAATTTGACATTTTATTTGGGCCAGTAACTTGAAAGATCATAAACCATCAAAATGTATACAGGATAAAAGGATAATATGAATAGAACTATATCTATAAAAGGAAGTGATCAATAGTTAATAATGTTCCAAAAAAAGAAACCACCATGTCCTGAATGTTTCACTTGTGAATTCTGCTAAAATTTAATGTAGAAATCATAATAATTCTCTAAAACTCCTTCCAAAAATAGAAACAAAGGGGACACTTTATAGCTCCTTCCATCAGATCACCATTACCTTAATGTCAAAACCTTATAAAGAATTACAAAAAGGAAAACTACAGACTGATATCTCTAATAAACATAGGTATAAAAACTTCAACAAAATATTAGCAAATAAAATGCAATGATTTATAAAAATAAGTATATACCATGGAAAAGAGGGATTTATTCCAGGTATGCAAGGCTGGTTCAACATTTGAAAATCAATTAATGTAATCCATCAGTAGCCTAAGAAAGAAAAGTTATATGATTATATTAATAGGTGAGGGAAAAGCACTTGACAAAATCTAAACTTATTTATTTATAACTCTCAGGAAACTAGAAATAGAGGCAAATTTTCTCAACTTGATAATGAGCATTCAAAAACAGACAAAAGTCCTAGAGTTAACATGATATTTAATGAAATGAAAAACAAGATGAAAAATGAAAAACAAGATGCTCTCCTCTTAAGATCAGGATCAAAGCAAGAGTGCTTGCTCTCACTACCGCTACTCAACTTTACACCGGAGGCACTATCTAATGCAATCAAAGGAAAGGATGTGAAAGGTTTACAGACTGAGAATAAAGGAATAAAGCTGTTTTTGTTCCATGTGGGTCTAGTTAAAAAATCCCCGAGAATTAACAACTGCAACAATGACAATAATAATAGCAAAACACTTGAAACTAATTATCACAAGGATTATCAAAAGGACTACAGGGTACAGGTTTTCTACAATGTTAATAAACAAAACAATTGCTTTTCACATATCAATTATACCAATTGGAGGTTGAAATCAAAATCATAATACCATCATCACAAAATATAATACATATAAATTTGATGAAATATGTACAGAGTCTATATCCACAAAACTATGAAGTTTGGATGGAAAAACTAAGAGAAAGTCAAAGATTTAAATAAGTGGAGAAATAATCCAGGTTCACAGATAGGAAGACTCAACATTTTTTGTAGTCAGTTCTTCTTAACTTGATATATATGTTCAACACAATCCCAAATAAAATCCTGGGAAGCTAGTTCACGGTATTTCATGCTAAACTAATTCTAAAGTTTACATAGAAAGTCAAAAGACCCAGAATAGCTAACAGAATAATTAAGAAAAAGAACGGTTAAGGGATTGACATTACCTAACTTCATGACTTACCAAAAATCTACAGTAAGCACAGCAGCTTGGAATTGGTGAAAGCTGAGACATTATAGATACTAATGTCTACCTTTGGAAAGGAACAAAGTAATTCAATCAACAAAGATAATCTTTCCACAAATGGTTTTAGAAAAATTGGACAACCATTTGTGAAGAAAGAAAGAAAGAGAAAGAAAGAAAGAAAGAAAGAAAGAAAGAAAGAAAGAAGAGAGAGAGAGAAGGAGGGAGGGAGGGAAGGAGGAAGGAATGAGTCCAGGCACAGAATTTACACCTTTCACCAAATCTAACTCAAAATGCATTATAGACCAAAATGTAAAATGAAAAACTGTAAAACTTCTGGAAGAAAACATAGGAAAAGATCTAAGTGGTCTGTGTTTGGTGAGGAGTATTTAGACACAACACCAAAAGCATGATCTATGAAAAGATAAATGAAAAAGTTGGACTTTATGAAAATAAAAATTATGCTCTGTGAAAGTTACTATTAAGAGACAAAAAAACAAACAAACAAACAAAAAAAACAAGACACAGCCTGGCAGAAAATATTGCAAAATCCATATCTGTTAAAGGATTTTATTCAAAATATACAAAGAAATCTTAAACTCAACAATAAGAAGACAATCCAGTTAAAAATGTGTGAAGGGTCTGAGCAGACACCTTACCAAAGAAGATACACACATGGCAAATAAGTAGATGAAAAGACATTCAACATCATATGTTTTTAAAGAAGTGAAAATTAAAACAATGATGATATGTCATTACACATCTATTAAAATGGCTAAAATAAAACCAAAACAACAACAATAAAATAAACTCAAAATCTGTAATACCAACTGCTGGAAAGGATGCAGCCTGATAGGAACTCACATTTACTGCTACAAGCATTACAAAATGGCATTGCCATTGTGGAAGATAGTTTCTCAGATTCTTACTAAGCTAAATGTTGTCTTACCATGTGATTCAGCAATTGTGCTCCTAGGTACTTATCCAATGGAGTTGAAAATTAGTGTGTGTGTGTGTGTGTGTATCCAGCAAAAGAACTTTGGTAGCAAATTTATTCATAATCTTCAGAAACTGGAAGCAAACAATATAACCTTCAAACAAAGTGTGATACATCCATACCAGGTAATATTACTCAGCAACAAGAAAAAGCAAAACTGTAGAGATAGTACAAAGATAAGCAGTTGCCACAGGTCTGGATTGTGGATAGGGATAAACAGGTGAAACATAGGATTTTTAGAGCTGTGAAACTCTTCTGTGTGACATTGTAATGGTGGAAAACCTTGGACCTTTCAGGTTTCCTTTCTTATAAATTTCCTATTCCCAGTCATTGCCCATTTATACATTGCATTATAGGAATACTGCATTCATTTTTGTTTGTTGTGGGCATTGAGATGTTCCTTTCCTAGGTATATTCTCCATAGTTCTTCATTACCTTTAAGAAAATTTATTATCCCATTTTCATGACATAAAAATCAGCCTCATTCATGGTACTTACCCTAATGAACTTTATCTTGTAACAATACTGCAGGGGAAGATACATTCTCCTATGCCTTCTTGGTTTGCACAAGCTATCTATCTGCATGAAAAAAATCTATCTCAGTTTACCTCTTTCTAAGTCTCAGGTCAGATGAAATTTCTTCAGCAAGGATCAAACCAAGATTGAGAGAGCTAAAATTCCTTTGCAGGATCAGCCAAAGCCTTCTCCCCCTTCCTGAAAGTCCCCACCATATGAGTCATCCTTTCTTTCTCAAGTTTCTGCATGTATACAATGCCATGGTCCTGTCTGTTTCAAGGAAAAAAAAATATAATAACAGGACTCCTCCAGCATCCTCTTCTCCAGCCTGCAGTGAGTTTAACAGCTCTACAAAGATCTGGGGTCTGGAAGTTAAATGGGATGGTCATGGGGAAGGGTCACTTGGAGGGCACTTGACCTTTTCCATCTCCCTAGCAGAGGTCACACTCGTGTCCTTTGTTTGCCACGCTTCCCACAGGACTTCACTGCCAAAAGCCATGTCTCTCTTGATTTCATCTTGACAAGAACGTTTCTTCCCAATAAATACCTTTGCAATAAAAAGTTATAGTGAGAACAACATTCTCCATCACATTGTGCATGCTTGTCTCCTCCAAGGAAATACAGTTCCTTGAGGAAACTGGGCACGTCTTCATGTTTTAAACAATGTAGTGCTTGGCATACATCATATGATGAATCAATATTTATTGAATGACTACATAAATAGATCTCTTCTGTGAATTAATTTTGGATTATCCTGTTATACAATGTAACTCTTAATTTTGTTTGTATACTTTCTTAATTGTCTCATACATGTTTTTGGACCCAATAGAAATGTACATACTTGAAGATATCCCCTACAGTGCCTAGCACATGATAAGATAGATAGAGAATCATCAGTATATACATTATTTTTTACCAAAGAGTAATTAAGATAGTTCTTTGTATAACTAGTACATATTTTATGAAAGCTAAGATCCAGTATAACTGCCTCTCATTATAAGTAGACTGAAACTATAATCATTTTATTGATATAATGAGAGAGAGAAAGAGGGCATGAAAAAGAGGGAAAAGGATGGAGAGAGAAGAAAAACAAGGAAGGAGGAAGAGAGAGAGAGAGAGAGCATTCTGCTAATGCTCATTTTAATTCCAGATTTTTACTTGCAGTATGTCCTTTTCCTGTATTTTTTTAAGATGAATTGGGTACCTGCTACACATTGCAGTATGCTAGATGTTATTCCCTCAGAAAGATTGGGCTAGTGGATAATCTTTCTTCTAAGAGTTTCAATTTATTTTATAGGACAGACATGATAAATACTCAAATTTCTATTTTAGTTCTCAATCTTGAATTTATTGACACATTTTAAATTGTCCTAAAGTAGGACCTAGTTTCTTTTTCCCCCTTGCCTTTATTAAAGAATAACTTTCAAACACCCACATGAGTTATAGGCAAGTACTGAGGTGAAGGCTGTATGGTGTTCTACTTAGAAAAATAGATTCAAAATGGTTTTGTGTGTCCTGTGAGGCTGGGAATGATAAAGAAAATCCCTGATTGGAAGATTGTAGGACTAGAGAAAGAAAAGATATTTGCTCAAGAATATAGAGATTCCTTTATTTGTTTTCTCTTATTTTCAAACCCACTGTGTATATTAAGCTTTGCCTTAGAGACCCTTAACCTGTCAAGATTATAAATGATATTGAGTTTGCCTATCAAATATCCGGTGCTGATTGGCTCGTCTGAATAACTACACAGATTTGGAATTGTGGTAGAATTGACTGTAAACTGATACTTCCCAAATTGCCATCCCCAGAACATCCAGGCTCTCACGGCTCATCTCAATCTGCTCTGATCTGGGCAGCCACCCTGGGAGAGGAAGGCACCTTCCTCTGTGTGGAGCCAGAAGAAGCAGCATCATTCTGGGTTCTCCTTGGCATTCTCTAACAGCTTGTGTAATTTGATGCATCACATTAGGTTAACTCATGCTTATGGATACAGCACACTAAATGACACTCCTGTGGCACTGGGATGGGATGTCAAAAAGGCAGCTTTCTCTTCTCTCAGGGTCCTAGCTTGCTAATACGTCAAACCAGTTAGGAAAGTGTCTCACGTGGTTTACCTGCTTTTGACCACCTTTTCTTGTTTGTCACAACACAAAATCATCCTGTTCTGTTTGAAAGCTTTACATACCTTTAACATTCTCCACGATTAATGATGCACCAACATTAATCATGTCTGTATCTCTGTTTATCTCTGTTTCTATAGCGATATCTGTATCTATATCATCATCAATGCCTATCTACCCAGCTGTGCTGATTGTACTGAACTGTATGAATCCCATCTCAGCGCACATATTCAGGAGATTGTAAAATAATGTTGAAAGGAAATCGCCGGCTAGAAATATTGAGAAAATATATCTAGGACACCTGTCAAATTATTATGGTAACTGTACATTTTAAAATGTAGCCAAATTTTCATCCACCTCCCATTCAAAGAGGAACCCTTCCCCACTGAACATGGTTTGTAATCAGCATCTGTTTTCACTTTTCATTATCTCATGTTCTCTTTATATTCCATTTTTATTGGTTTGTTTAAATCCTTTGTATAAGTCCATTTAAATCAAAATAGGGCAGACTTGCTGGTATTTGCATTGCATGAAATTACAAGCAGGTGAGAGTTGAACAATTAATACTTCTTTTTTCTCAGTGGTGGTATGAGCAGTGCCAATTTAATGCTGTTTAAGCTTATTATCTAATTGCATGCTGTGCTAGCTTCAGAGATGGCATGACATGAAGGCCGACTTGTGCTGTGTTCCCTCCACAGTAGAATATTCAATTATTTGTTCTGACTCATGTAATTCCCTGTATTCCAAGCTTGTTAATGTCATTACAGAGCTGAAATAAAGTGATTACTCTTAATGAGTATTTATCCAATAGGTAATGCAATTCCTGCACCCTCCAGCTGACAGTGGACGATTATGGATTTTTCTCCTTAGCCCTCCACTCCCCCGACTCCAAAGGAGCCCTCCCCCACCTCTTGACTTTCCTGTCAGGGAGGCAACATCGCACTGTGGCGTTCTGTGAAATACTGTCAGATGATGGGGAAAAAATATAAATCTTTAAAAAAAAAAAAAGGAAAAGGAAGAATTGCAACGTCCCCCGGCAGAGCTCCAGCTAATGACCACTGCTTCCACTTGCTGGCAGTGATGACAGCTTTCGCTAAATGATAATGGCATGCCTGCTGTTGAGTTTGCCCACTTATGTTATTCCTCTTGACATGGTTCTGGGGAAGGTCTAATTTTTTTGACATTTGACCATGCAAATTTGAGTCCTGATACATTATTCTGCATTTACATCCTCCCAGTGTTGCTGTTTAAAATGTGCTACAAGCTCCAGGAGCTCAGCTAATAAAGGCCACAGAATGAAAGAAAGTTAAATATGAATGCAAGAGGAGACCTAATGAAGGCCCGGCATGTACATCTCTGAGATGACCTTCTAGAGATGAGCAAGTGGAAAGTCCTTTTTTAAAGCACACAGTAAGGAATGTAACACCCACTTTTTCCCTAGAATATTTTTAAAGATTTTTAAATATATACCAATGGAGAGAAAAAAGACCCCATTATATTTTACATAGGCGTTTCTTACACTCAGCTTATAAGTTAGTGTATTATTAACCACTTTCAAGGTGGCGTTCGCTTCTCAAACTCTGAAACTCATGCTTCTGCAGGAAGCTTCCTTGACTCCTGAATCCAGAGATGTGCAGTCCCTAATTTACTAAGCACTTTCACGTCATCAAATGCCACGCCTGTTGGATCTAAGAAAACCCTTCCGTATCACGGATTTCTGTGGGTTTAGGAGCAAATCACACTTCAGACTGTTTTTTTTTTGCTCCTAACCAATTTGGAACTGACAATAAAAATGAGGAAAAATTTTTAAATGGTCAATAATAGTAACTATACTACTAAGTTGACATAAGAACTACTAAAAATAAACTCCTAATCCTAGCAACAATAAAAGTACTCACAGATTGATATGCACATCAACATTAATATAGGTATTTCATAAAAATGCCCTTTTATTCTACCAAGTTAGCTAAAAGAAAAAATTCATTGCTTATGAATTGCCCATCTTTGTATTTTTATTTAGTAATAGTTCAGTTGGAATTTCTTCGTACATTTTGAAGTGCTTTATTATACATAAGCTCTCTAGTTCTAAATGTGTTAAAAATTATTTAATAAAGAGCAGTAACTGAGCTTTAGGTTTGATAAGTATTAAGGATATTCCAGTGCTCGCTTCTGCAGCACATACACTAAAATTGGAAGATTAGCATGGCCCCTGTGCAAAGGGGACATGCAAATTTGTGATGTGTTCCATATTTTTATAACAAAAGAGAAGAAGACTCACAGATATAGAGAACAAACTAGTGGTTACCAGTGTGGAGAGGGAAGGGGGGAGGGCAAGGAAGGGTAGGGGATTAAGAGGTACAAGCTACTCTGTATAAAATAATATTGTACACTGATGACTTATATAATATTGTACAGCAATTATACTTAAATAAAAGAAGAAAAGCAAGTAAAAAAAAGGATATTTCAGAAAACCCTCTTTGTAATTACTGGATAGCCATTATTTTTATCTTTTTCTCCCTTCTTCTCTCCCTCCCTTTCACCCTCCTATCTGTTCCCCCTTTCTTTCTTCCTTCCTTTCTCTTGTCTTTTATTTCTGAGCACCTACTATATATATGTATATATATATATATATATATATATATATATATACACATATATATATACACACACACACACATATATATATATATATTTTTTTTTTTGCGGTACGTGGGCCTCTCACTGCTGTGGCCCCTCCCACTGCGGAGCACAGGCTCCGGACGCGCAGGCTCAGCGGCCATGGCTCACAGGCCCAGCCGCTCCACGGCAATGTGGGATCCCCCCAGACCGGGGCACGAACCCGCGTCGCCTGCATCGGCAGGAGGACTCCCAACCACTGCGCCACCAGGGAAGCCCACACCTACTATGTTTTTAAACATCTGTGTATCTATCTATCTATCTATGTCACAAGTTGAATGCCGAGGAGTTTACAAAAATAAATAAGACAATAAAATGGACTCTCTGATAATAAGAATCTTGCAGTAGGAAGGAGTGATTAGGCAAATAAAGCAAGGTACTGAAAATACTTTGCCTCTATAGAAACATTCCTATTACCAAGAGGTTAAGTAACCTACTTGAGGTCAAAGTCAGAAAATGTAACTATCAACTTGATTTCTAGGAAAGAGCTATTTTCCTCTGAGGCTTCAGAAGTGTGTATGCCCTCATCTCTAGTGCTGTACCTAAACTGTTAGTGTTGCCATTTTCTCCTTGCTTTAGTGTCCTGGGAAGCACCAGAACAAGACTAGATCTGAACTCACTGCAGCAGCCTTGTGTTCCATTTTCTCCTGTTCCTGGGAGACAAGCTCTCCCAGGTTATTCCCACACACCATATTAACAACATTCACTGGTTCAAAAACTCCATGCAGGATCTGAGATATGGAATTAGGTGTATACCTAATGTAGAATCCTGATTCAAAGGAGGAAGTGGATAAAAGTACTTCTAAGAAGTCTTCCTATTACTTTTGGAGTTATGGACACATAGCAGAGTGCATGAATGTGATCAGCATACATTTTATTTACTCACAAAAATATGAGACAGAACTTAGAATTTAGTTTTAAAGTTGCACGTCATATTTAATGTTTTTTTTAAAATTAATAGTAAATAAATAAAAGACAATTTAATAACAAGACATTTTCCCAACAAAATGAATAAAAAGAGGTTAAAAGCTGGTTTTCCATTCTGGTGAAGGTGCGTGAGATGATGATGCTCACACAGCACTTAGCATGTTGTTTTCTGGGGGATCAATTATGCAGACATATATCAAAATCTCCCTTTCTCCTCTCATCCCCATCACTCTTAGTTCTGATAAAGCTAAATGGACTATGCTTGTACTCCATAAGGAAAGAGGGAAGGAAGGAGGAAGGAAGGAAGGAAAGAAGGAAGGAAGGAAAGAGAACATAGGCAGAGAAAAAAATATATGAGAGAATGTCCCAGGGGCAGCTAATCATGTTTGAACTGTTTGGGAAGGTCTTTCTGAGATGGTGACACTTGAGCTATGTCTTGCCTGGTCTGAAAAGGAAACAACCTTGTGAGGACCTGTAGTAGAGTCTTCCAGTTGGAGAAGCAGCAAACACAAAGGCCCCGTGGCAAGAACAAAAAAGATGCTGATGCTGATGGCGATGTGAGTGGAGCCTGTTGAACAAGTTATACAACAGGACAAGAAAGAGGCAGGCAGGAGCCATGCTGAGGAGTTTGGATTTCACTCTAAGGGCAAAAATGAGCCATTGGAGGGATTTACCACTGATGGGCCCAGAGACACTTCATCCATCCTTGAAAGTTGGAGGGTGGAGTGGCAGCACAATGTGGGTCGGCTGGTGTATTTAATGGTGGAAGTCAGTCTGGGTGCACCTACGTTCCCAAGTACAAGTGAGGAAAGGTCATCAGCTGAGAGTGAGATATTTTATTAAAATGTTGAGAAGGAGGAAATTGTTGTTTAGGAGAGCAGGAGAGCAAACATACTAAAGTGTAATCAAAATTGGAAGAGATCTAAGAGCCAGTTTGAGAACTGTGGTCATGAATTTAAGGTGATACCAGTAAGTGTGGTTAAGTGTTTTTCTCTAGACATGTATCGCTGCTTTTGAACATGGAGAATAGTTGGGTTTTTGAGGTTTCGGCTTTCTACAGATGAGTGTGACCAAAAAAAGAAAGCGTCAATGAAAATAAAGGTCTTTTTAAGAGGATGAGATAATGATATATCCCCGAGAATAGAGTTGAGAATATGATGGAGGGTGAAAATAAGAAAAACAGGTTGGGTCAATGAAAGGAGATCTCATTCATGGGGAAACTTCCTCAGTGTGATGATTTGCATAGGAAGATGCTTAAATCAGAATGGGATATTTGAATCAAAATTTCAGAGGTGGTGCATTAGTGGGATTGACAAAGTCACAAATACTACTCTTAGAGGGAGTGGCTAAAGTGAGATGGATGAAAAGAGAAGATCACAAAATTCAGAGGCCCCGTGTATATGGGCCATTATTACAAATGTTGAATTCATCAAGGAATATGCTAGAAGTCAAGGTCAAGAGAAACACAATTTAGGGATTTCATTTTTTAGTAAAATAAAGGGAGGTCACTGATTGGTAGCTAGTGATAGAATATGCTCCTCAAGGAGCTGATTTATAACAGCATTTACCTTTATACGTGTTGTACATGTGTATTGTAGAAAACTAGAAAATACAGACAAGCAAAATTAAACACATTGAAAAGCCATTCCCTCATCATCCAGAGATCATCACTAACCTTTTAAATCTTCTTGTAACTAACCATCTAGGACTTTTCCTATGTACACACACACACACACACACACACACACACACACGCACACACACATATTTTAATCAAAACAAGACCTTATAGTGCATGCTCTCGTTAAAGTTCTTGTTTTCTTTTTTCAGGGTTAATCTTTTACTTTCAAAACCCAGATTCTGTTTAAATTTTCCTAATTGAACTTAAAAGTGCTCTTTCAATCTAAATTGTCAGAATCTAGGACGAGCTTTACATTTGTTATTTCCCATTAGTCATTTCTTTAAAAAATATAGCAGAGCCCTTAAAAAAATAATAAAAAACACTGATTATTAAAGAGGCTTAGCTTGGTGCCTACAGAAAGAGCCACAATTTTAATTTGTTTCTGCTTCCTCTTGGGGTCCAGTAATTTGATCTTCATTCCCTGTATTTCCATGAACTGGAAATTATATCTAAATGCTTAAAGTTGTGTTGTTTTTATAGGACAAAACATAGGTGATGTTGAATTATTGATGTTGAATCACATCAAGAGACATGTAATATTAATGTTAACCACCAAGTTAGGATGATGATAGCTCAGTCCCTTCATTGTATAGTCTTCATTTGAGGGAGGGGGCATTACACAAATGCCCAGTGTAGTAGTCTGTTCAAGCTAGCACAACAAAATGCTGTATACTGAGTGACCTAAACAATAGAAATTTGTTTTTTGGGTTCTTTTTCCACTTATTTTTTATTTATTTATTTTTTTAACATCTTTATTGGGGTATAATTGCTTTACAATGGTGTGTTAGAAATTTGTTTTTTCTCACAGTTCTGAGGCTAGAAGTCCAATATCAAGGCTCTGGATGATTTGGTTTCTGGTGAGAACTCTCTTCCTGGCTTGCAGATGTCACCTTTCTCACTGTGTCCTCACATGGTCTTTCCTTGGTGTGCTGAGAAAGCCAGAAAGAGAGACAGACAGCTTCTGGTGTTTCTTCTTATAAGGACAGTAACCCTATCAGATCAGGGCCCCATCCTTACACCCTCACTTAATCTTAATTACTTCCTTAGAGGGCCTATCTCCAAATACAAACATGCTAGAGGTTAGGGTTTCAGCATATGTGTTTGCAGGGAGGGTAGGGGTTGGCACAGTTCTGTCCATAGCAGAAAGTTACCCCTTATTCATTCACCCAAAGATTTTATCAACAATCCATAATCACTGTCTCCAATCAATACTTTAAACAACACTTATGAAATAAATTTTTACTTCTGTCATTCTTTTCATATTTATTAGCTGGAACTTTTTTTTTTTTTTTTTGCAGTACGCGGGCCTCTCACTGTTGTGGCCTCTCCCGTTGCAGAACAACAGGCTCCGGACGCGCAGGCTCAGCGGCCATGGCTCACGGGCCCAGCCGCTCCGTGGCATGTGGGATCTTCCCGGACCGGGGCACGAACCCGTGTGCCCTGCATCGGCAGGCGGACTCTCAACCACTGCACCACCAGGGAAGCCCTTAGCTGGAACTTTTTAAAGGATACTTCATGTCAAAAATATCACTGGTTTTCTAGGAGCAAGACAGGAATAAAGATGCAGACCTACTAGAGAATGGACTTGAGGACACGGGGAGGGGGAAGGGTAAGCTGGGACAAAGTGAGAGAGTGGTATGGACATATATACACTACCAAATGTAAAACTGATAGCTAGTGGGAAGCAGCTGCATAGCACAGGGAGATCAGCTCAGTGCTTTGTGACCACCTAGAGGGGGTGGGATAGGGAGGGTGGGAGGGAGGGAGATGCAAGAGGGAAGAGATATGGGGATATTTGTGTATGTATAACTGACACTTTGTTATAAAGCAGAAACTAACACACCATTGTAAAACAATTATACTCCAATAAAGATGTTAAAAAAATAATAATAAAATAAAATGCAAGTGGCACATAAAAAAGAAAAAAAGATCACTGGTTTTAACAAGAGATAAAGTTGTTCTGCCAGTAGAAGCAGCATGTAAACCAAAGGAAACAATGCCATAATTTTCCACTCCTGTCATGCCATCCCTGTTATAAGTGTTCTGGCGTCACAACCAAGTCAAGGAGTCAATGATCGCATTCTTTCTGGTGATACTCATGCCACCTCTGTGCTTCAATCTGGATCATTTGTATTTAGGCTGAGGAACTTCCTTTAGAGCTTCTAATAGTGCAGGTATGCTGGCAGAGCTGTTTGTCTGAGACATTTACATTGCTCTTTTAGTTTTGAAGGAAATCTGCTGGATGTAGCATAATAGTCTGGTAATTTTCCATTTCTTTTCCTTCACTACTTCAAAATATTTTTCACTTGTCTTCTGGATTCCATTGCTTCTGTTCAGAAGTCAGCTGTCGTTTTTATTATTATTTACTTGAAGGATATATATCATATATTTGTTTTGCTTGCTTTCAAGTTATCTCTTTATCTATGAGTTTTATGTTTAATTTTCATATGCCTAGATGAGGTTAACTTTCTTGTCATTCAACTTGGGTTCACTGAATTTCTTGACTCTGTGGGTTGATAGCTTTCATATAACTTAGAAATTTTTAAGTATTTTAGGTTTCTTTGTTTTTAAATGTTGCTTGTTTTCCATTCTCTTTCTTCTCTCTGAGAACCTAAATACATATTTCCTATGTTTGTTGTTGGTTACCCACATTTCTTTTACATTCCTTAATTTTTAGTTAAATTTTAATCTCTACAATTTAATTTTAATATTCTCTACTGAAGAATCTCCAAGCACACTAAGCTCTCTTTTACTGAATGTGGTGTACTCTCTACCCATCAATGAGTTATTTAGTTATGCATTTTGAACTAAAAAGTGTTTGCTAATTTTTTATACAGTCTTATTATTATTAAATTATCTGTATATAAGTTTTTGTTTTATTACTGGATATATTATCTTTATTATTATATATTTATTTTTGTATAACCATTATTTTTCTCATTTGAGGATTTGCACCTGTAAATAATTTGATTTAAAGTGATTTGATAGTTATTAATACTGACACAATACTTTCTTCTGTTTGACATTTTCTTTGTCAACTTGTTCCAAGTCTTCTTTTCTTTTTCTTCCTCCTCCTCCTTTTCCTCCTTCTACCTTTCTTTGGGAGTATGATATGCTTATTTCTGCTAATTTAGCTGGATTTTTAAGATAAAAAATGACTATATAGTTTTATATGGATGTAATATTTGCATTTTATATGTTTATTTAGTTTAATTTCTAACATCTATTTTATATGTATTAATTCTTTCAGTTTTAATCTTTTCCTATTTTTTTCTTTCCCATTTTTCTGGCAGGTTTTTGGTTCTCATCCATCCTTTATTTCCCTCCCCCACAAACCCACACATTAATTGGGAAATATAATTATGATTTGTTCCTAATGATAATGAATAATCACTGATAATGATAATCCACTCCTCTAAGGGTAACCATTCAACTGATATTTCTTTCATAAGGTATAAAACTAATAACCATATTCTCACACTGAGGTATTTTTCTTGTCTGTTTACTCTTTATTCTTAGATGAAACCTTTGGAGTGGTTGTACTTTACTCTTCTTCTAATGTCACAGATATACCAACCTTGGCTTTCTGATAGTTTGGAATTTAGAATTCTGGGAATGTATCCTTATTTTTAAGAATATTATTACTGGAATTACAATCCCAAGTTTCATTCTTATTAATTGAGTTATATCAATATTTTACACAGTCTGTTTTCTCATTACTATTTCTTTCACATTCAGTCTTGCTCTATCTTAACCTTTCCCCTGATTCAATATTTCTGGTTAAATTACTTCCTAAAAAGAATTTATTTAGAGAGAGAACATGAACATACTATTTTCTGAATCTTTTCATATCTTAAATATCAAAAATTCTCTTAGTTCTCAATAGAAGACTGAATGATGGCATCACTTGATGGAGTACTGCTGAAAAACATTTATTTTCTAACAAAAACTACACACAATTTAAACTTTTCTAACTTCCGCTATAGCAAACGACATGTCTGATAATATTTAAATCCTCTTTATTGTGAAAATGAATTATTTATTTAAAAAGTAACAATGAGAAAAGCTTTGAGGTTTTATCTTTTTCATTGGTGTGTAGGGATCTCTTTAGAATATGCATGTGTATTTCTTCACTAATATATCATTGTAATCAGAATGACTTTTTAATCAGAGAATAAAAGTTTATTTTTGTCAACTCAGGCACTTTATATTATTATTATTTTCTTTCCATTTGTTATTTTTTTCTCTTTCTCTCTCTGGAAATCCTAGTATATTTTAAATTTTCATCACTTGCACTGCCAGTACTTCAACTTTATACTAGTGACTTCAATTATTTTTAACTTTTGCTTCATTTCATTCATAAATAGTTTCCACTTACTATTACAAAAATTTTAGTTATTTCTAGAAAATCGTGTGGCTGTCTCACAGATTTCAGAGAAGGCTTGGCTGATGTCAGGACAGGGATAGTACCCATGTATGGCATGTCAGCCATAAACAGCATGTAAACAGCAGGTGAAAACGATGAACAAATAGTAAAGTACGAAGCCAAGACTTAGTTATAATCAAAAAGAAAAGCAGACCTACCCCAGCTCTCAAATCTCCTTGTAAGTGACATTTCCTCAGACAGGTTATCCTGAGCCTCCAGTCCTCCTTAGGGACCTTGTTAACAATTTCACAACACAGTGTACATTCTTCCGTAGCACTTACTGTAACAGTTGTTGAAAAATTATTTGTGTGATGGTGGAATCTCTCCCCAGTGGACTGCAGCCTTCTTGAAATCAGAGCTAGTGTGCTGTCCAGCATTAAGTCCCCTGCCCCAAGCATAACAGACTCAAGATAAATATTTATTAAACAAATGAATTAGTGAGCACATGGATCCATGATATCATGTGATATTTGTCTTTCTCTGTCTGACGTAGTTCACATAGTATGATAATCTCTAGGGCCATCCATGTTGCTGCAAATGGCATTATTTCATTCTTTTTTAGGGCTGAGTAGTATCCTATTGTACATATGTACCACATCTTCTTTATCCATTCCTCTGTCGATGGACATTTATGTTGCTTCCATGTCATAGCTATAGTAAATAGTGCTGCTATGAATATTAGGGTGCATTTATTTTTTTGAATTACAGTTTTCTCCAGATATATGTCCAGGAGTGGGATTGCTGGATCATATGGCAATTCTAATTTAGCATTTTATACAAAGGAACTTATTTACAAAACAGAAATAGACTCACAGACATAGAAAACAAACTTATGGGTACCAAAGGGGAAAGGGGGGAGAGATAAATGAGAAGCCTGTGATTAAAATATATTCACTACCATATATAAAATAGATAAACAACAAGAACCTACTGTATAGAAAAGGAACCTATACTCAATATCTTGTAATAACCTCTAATGGAAAAGAATCATATATATATATATATTCACTTTGCTGTACATATGAAGCTAACACAACATTGTAAGTCAATTATATTTCAAAAAAAGTTTTCAAATAAATGAATGGCTGATGACTATATCCAATATAAGCAATCTGCTTGCCTCTATGGGAAGTTTTGTTTGGCTAGCAATTGAACTTCCTTCTACCCAGATACAGACCTTCCTTTGCTCTTGACCAGGACCCTGATAGAAACTTCTGATGTCGGAGGCATCTAATGCCAATACCTTGGCCTGGGGACACTTCAGCAAATGTAGGTCTGAACTTTCATAATTTTTCATTCAAGGAAAATCCCAGGTGTGTTTGGTGGTCGGGGAGATGTGTCACTAGATGGCTAACCTGCTATTCTGAAGCACAATATGAAAACTGTCGGGATATTACATTCTGTCTGATGAGCAGACAGACACATTCTGTAAGTGTTTTCAAAAGGGATTGGATGCAGCATACCCCAGCTGCTAGGGGGCTCCTCGGGAAAAGGCCCACACATCCTTGCTGGAGAAAGACCAGATCAATCAGTCATTCTGCAGTGTACATAACTACAGCTAAGATGGTGAGTCTTTCTCTGTGCAATAGAGCTATCAGATAGTAGGTTTTAACAAGACAGTTTAAGTTAATAAGTTTTTACATTAATTTGCTCAAGAATGGAGGTGGAGACTCTAAAAATGTGGTATTCAGCAAAAATGTACATGAAAATTTAAGTGAGAAAGAATACTCTGTGTACAAATAAGGCTCCCTAAATACAAGGGTAGGAAGATAGGACCCTGGTGGGCATGTTTGAGGAACAACAGGAAGGCCCGGGTGGTGGAAGATGTGTAATTTATAACACACCTCTTTATTGTTTTTGGTTTTTGGTTTTTTTTTTTTTCCTATACATCTTTCCTAAGCTCCTAGACTTAGGAGATATACAGAGCTCCCCAGAGGATATTTCTAATCCCAGGGGGATTTTTGGCAGTTGTGATAGTGCTTCACTCCTCTATTGAAGCTTGAAGCTGAAAAGGTGAACAGAAACTAGTTATTCAACATGGAAGATGTTTATGGTCCTCCCCCAAAGTATCTCCGGTGCCCGTAAAACCTACCAGATGTAAATGCATAGTGGCAGGAGGTCTAGACTACCTGAGCTCCTTCTAATTGTAACAGGAGTAAATTTCATTTTAATGGCTATTGATTCATATTCAATCTTTGCTGAGTCCAGGACTGATCATGAAGTTGCCTGCACCCCCAGATCACTCTTTGCATAAGACTGAGAACCACAAAAGCTCAAGACATACCGAGAGTAGGGATTTCTAATAACTCCATAAAGAAACTTTTATAATGGCACAACATCCATCAAGTTGTCACCAATTTTATAGTTAACACAGAGTTTGAAAAGCTCTTCAATAAAATTTGAAATAAAAAATGTGGTTCTCAAAACATATTTCAATACATCAACATTCTTCAGGATTTCATCAGTGGTTATTACAACTCTGTCTGCAACAGGGAAATCTGTTTAAGAATATGTCAGTGCAGTGAATTCCTAGAAGTCCTGAAGACTGTGTGTGGCAGAAACTTGTTTGATGAAAGATTTTAGGAATGTATTAAGGTTAAATGAGTTATTTGTAAAATAAAATAAATAATGAATTATATAATTATATAAATTACTTGTATAATAATAGTGATTTTTATTATACAAATTATGTTAAACAATAATATTGAGAGAAATGAAGTCCAGGTGGTCAGCAGCCATTGCAAATGGAATCATTTTAATGAGAAAATGAACAGTAGAATTTCTGAGAAAATCAGAAAATATATGTCTAAGTCAGTTCAGGATTTAAATTAAAAAGTAGAAAAATAACTCCTTACAATAACATAACTCCAGAAAAAGTATTAGACTGATCTCAAAAATTTAACAATTTAAGTCTCTACTATTCAATATTTCCAAGCTGATCAAGAATAATGGATACAATGACTCTTACTTACATCACAATGCTCAGCAAGGACTCAGCACACATTTTATCTCTAACAATGTGCCTGTACATCCAATGTTATTTGTTCTGGAGTTCTTGGAATGTGGGGTGTTGGAGATCCAGTACCTCGTGCCCCACATCACTTTCCCTGAAAGGTATCTTTGAATCAGGATACACACAGTGATTCACAGATTGTATAGTCAAGGGGTTTAACCAGAAACTACCAGAGATGAGATGTGAAAGTGATTTGGAGCACCACTTCTGGTGAATTCAAAGAACAAAGCTCTGCTGTGGCCTGTGGAAGAGGTGGGAATAGAACAAACTGTTGACAAAGCACTAATATAAAACCACAGAGCCAGGGACTAGAATCTCCAGGTAGGGAAAAACTTCTCTTTGGACAGCAGAGCATATTGGTTTCACTGAATTCATCCACAAACTGGATAGAGCACCAAGTGGTCAAGAACACTATATTCATGCTGAGATGATTTACAGGCCAAAGGAGCTGTCAAGAGCTGGTAAATCCCACTTTTGGAAAGTTTGTTAACAGACCAAGCTTGAGCACCATGAGTAAACAAATGTAAGTGAACCAGAACAATTCTGACACATTTCATGTCAGGAAGGTTCCAGTGAGATAGACTTCAGAACAACTGGAATATATAAGAGGAACAAATTTCCTAGAAAAGGTAGAGAAGACTGAAATCATGCAGCATAAATATGGACCCACATCTGTAAAGTGCTCAATTCCAGGTCACAGCCTGGGTTTCTGGCACTGCAGCTGTACACTGGCCTGATTCATAAAGCACATCTCTCAACATCTTACAAAATCCCAGGTATTTTTCAAATAGGTATATTGAGATATAATTCACATACTATACAAGTTACTCCTTTAAAGTGTAAAATTCAATGTTTTTTAGTGTATTCACAAAATTGGTAACCATCACCAGAATATGACTTCTTTCACTTAACATTATATTGTTAAGTTTCATTCATAATGTATCAGGACTTCATTCTTTTCACTGTCAAATGAAATTCCATTGTATGCGTGTGCCATTTCTCTTTATCCACTCACCAGTTGATAGGCACTTGGATTATTTCCACTTTTTGGATACTTCAACTGTACTGCTATGTACATTTAAGTACAAGTTTCTTGTGTCCATATGTTGTCATCGCTCTTGGATAAATACCTAGAAGTAGAATTCCTGGGTATGATTAAGATTTTGAGGACCTGCCAAACTGTTCTAAGTGGCATCACTATTTTGTATTCCCACAATCAAATTGCGAGTGTTAATATTTCTCTGTAGCCTCACCAACATATGTTATCATCTGTCTTTTTCATCATATCCATCAGAGTGAGTGTGAAGTGGTATTTCATGGTGATTTTATTTTGTACCACTCTATTTAATGAGACATATCAACATAACATTCTTAAATTATTTAAAAATTGTTTTTCCTTTAGTTCTTTGAACATATTTATGATAGCTTCATTGAAGTATTTGCCTCCTAAGTCCAACATCTGGGCTCTCTCAAAGTCAGTATCTGTTGTAGACCTTTTTTTTTTTTTTTTTTTCCTGTATGTATAGATTACATTTTACTGTTTCTTTGCATGGCTTGTGATGATTTTTTTGTTGTTATTGAAAACTAGATATATTATATAAACTATTGTAGCAACTGGGCACAGGTTCTTCCCTGGAGCTTGCTGTTGTTGCTGTGGTTTGTTTTCTTCCTGTTTATTTGTGTGGAGGCTGGCTGGACTGATTCAGTAATATCTTCCTCCCACAGACTTTATCTTCTGATGCTGCTCCTCAGAGTATGCATCTTTGGAAATATGTGAGTCTTTCTTAAAACCAAGGATAACTATGGTTTTAGCTGAGCTCTCTTGAATGGCTCTTTTCTTGATCTCCTAATTAAGCTTCTGGCTCATCTGCCTCTATTGGTATCACACTAAGCTCTTAGCCTCCATTAATTGCTAGCAGTTTTCTAGCTGTTTCAACAATGCTCTGTAACATAAATTGTTCCACAACCCAAAGCACTTAAATCTGAGGCACACTGAAAGGCAGGGTGCTTGATGCTTTCTCAGATCCTCAGAGGGTTTTTCTTGGCTACCTCTTCCTTTGTTCCCTCTGTTAAATTTCCAGCTGGTTTACTCTTTTTCCTGTTGCTACTGACGTCTGACTAGTTCACCACCAAGATCACCATCATTTTCAATAAAACCTTAAGCATGAACTTCTGCACAGTCTGTTCCAAATGAAAATGAAGTCATTCCACTTGAGGAGCACTTATAAATTTATCTTCTTTTCTTATGGCCTTCTCACCCCCTCCACAGAATCATTGCATCACTGCAGTGGGACTGAGGACAGAGAAAATTGTCCACATCTTCCGGAGTGAACTCCTCACTATACAAGTTGAGGACTGGGCATGAATGGTAGCCCCAGTATCTTGGTTTTCCTATTCTAGCACTGAACCTTGGGTAAGGGGTTACAGCCCAGCATTCTTGACATTCTACATCTAAGTTGGAGTTTCTGTCCTACAGGTTGAGTCTGGTTAGAGGAAAGACTCTCCAGTACAACTGGCTGTACCTTCCTGAAATACAGCTTCTACGTCATGAAGCTGCACAAAATGAGATATGAGAGTGGTTCCCCCCTTTCAGAAAGAAACTGTAGCTCTAGACTGGGGTTCCAGTGGGGAAAGTTAGCCTGGTTTTCTTAGTCATAAACACCTGGAGAGTAGCTTCCACTACAACAAGCTGGAAAGGAAGATGGGAGAGAATCATGGCTCAGATGCCACAGACTCTCACTGTTATTATTGAGATGCAGATATTCTTAAGTGTTTCTCCATTTTGCTGTATGCCTTAAAAACAATTTCCAGATACTTTAATATTTTTTTTTCATAATTATCAGCAGTTAAATGGATGTTTTGCTGGTGACAGGGTCCATCAGCTTTCTCTCACTGCCATTTCAGAATGTCAATTTCAGGTCTTTTTTGAAAAGAGAAAATGAATTTGAAAGACTTACATGAGAACAGCTTTGTGTGATTCCAGCACTGGTGTGATAAAACTATTATGAAAACCCCAATCGTTCACTTTGTGAAAGAGAACTACAGCAAAATATACTTAGGAATTTCTCTTCAAACCCAGAAGCAGTAGAGTCACATATGGTGTCAGCCCCTAGAAGTGCCATAATGTTTTTATACCATGATAATATCAATTATATCATAGTATTAATATGGAGCATTATCACCTGAAGAAATAAAACATTCCTCATTTTCTCTCACCATTTAACGATTAGACATTCTCTTCTAAGTCAACCTCCAAAACCATGACATTACTTTAAAAAAATTGTTTCTTCCATGAAGAAAATTCCTGGGTCCCATGACTGGCTGGACATTTTGCCCTAGTCCAGAACTGTCCATGTACTCTTGGAAACATCTAACAGATGTTAGAAAGGCTCACTGGAAAGGAGCAGAAAGGCTCACTGAAAAGGAGTAAGAGTCCACCAAATATCTACACAGCATTTCATGAAAGTTTATCTCTGTTAGATTGAGCCTGTCTTCACCAGTGAGTAGTGCCACCTAAAAGAGCCTTAAGTTGTCATCTTGGATTGTGCCCAGAGTGATGTAAAATCACAAGTCCCTAATTGCAGCTGGTTCTCTATTCTTATACCCAGATGAGTTCTCTTCTTCCACTTTTTCTTCTTTATATCACATTTGGTTTGCCAAATAGCTACGGACATCATGCAACACCATCAAAGCCTGTTGTTAGGGCCCTAGGGAGAGCTAAAGGATCTTATCCTTTGTAAATTGACTATCACATCCACTCTGTGTATCTCACAGTTCCTCATCTTCTGAAAGAGACAGAAGTCCCAGGAGGCTGAGTGTGTCCAGGTCCCGTGGTTCTGATAGCAGCATCTGAGAACTGTGTTTCCTTCTCCTTAATGTCATCAAAGACCTAGTGAATCATGAGCTATGTTGTGTTTTCCAGAAACCCTGCTGTAGCTGGCAGTCTCCTGGAGATCTGATTTGTTGAACAAGGGGGTCTGACGTTAGACTGAGGGCATGGGAGAGAATGGATGCTAGAATTAGTGCTTCCGAGATGTCCTCAGCAAAAATTAAATTTCCGTATGAAACCATTATTATACACATGGAATATACATCCCATGCATGACTTCCTAAAGCTTAAAACATTTGCCTCTTTTATGTACTTGACCTTTTGAAGGGAAGCAGGTCTGTATCTTGTCAAGGTTTTGGGAAGATGAATGTTCTCACTTCTATGAGTTCTGAAACAAGTCACAACATTTAAAAGTTACCATCTTCTACTGTGATTTATCTGAAAACCATTTGTTAAAGAGTGTCAGCTAACCAGAGATGAGGGCATTGCTACTCCTGAAGATCCTTACATGTTTTCCATGACTTAGGTTAACAACAAACAGCCAGAGGCATCAGGTTTGCTGAGGGTGGCAGCAGTTCAGGTCCTGATTTAAAATCCATGAAAGAGGGGATGTGGTAGTATGTTTTGGGTGATAATGGAAATCTTGTCTTACAAACAATTGCTTAGAGATTTAGAATTAGGTGACCCACAGTTGTACAATTTCATACTGAACAATAAATGGGATGGAGGAACTTGGCATCATGTACTCTTCAGTCTCTATTTTCTTGTTTATTTGTTTTACAAGTTAACATCATTCTTATTTTACATTCAAGAAAACTATTGCAGAAACGTTGCTGTGCTTGTCCATATAAAATAAATAATATCAGTGCTGGAATTTGAAGTCAATCTTCTAATTTCCTGTCTCATGTTGGAACCCCCAAGCAGCACTACCTTCCTGCTGCTCTCTATTAACTACCTAGTTAGTTGATCCTAGGCGAGGTTTTCTGGGGACACTAGCTCACCATTGTAATAACAATAGCACTCAACCAAGTTGCATCTCAAACAAATCCTTATTTGTTTAAGCTCCCTGTGCATAGGCTGTCAACCTCTCCCTCCAGGAAAAAATATCCTTCCTCTCCCCCTCCCGCCTATTCTTTCTTCCTTTTCTCCTTGCCTCCTTCCTTCCTTGTTCTTCTCTTCTGTCTACAACAATCAATTTTCTCTGACAGGACCATAACACGACTAAAATAGAGCAAACAATAGCTCACTAAATTTTTAAGTAATAAAAAAGAAACAAAAGCTTACTTCCAAAATGTTATCATAGTTAGAAGATAATATTGATCATACTTCCCTTATCACCTCAAATAAAATCATTTTATTCCCTTAGTGGAACAGAAACTTCTCAAATACATTACCCAGAAGAAAAGGGCTACAACTGGACTGGTGTGGATCTCTTTTTCATCCTTCTGAAAAACGCCTTTACGACAGTGTTTGGTGGCAGAAATACACTAATGTGAAGCTTCAGGTATATGTGTGTGCATGTGTGCACATTAATGTGTGTCTGTGCATGCGTGTATTTAGACCATGAGAAAATATTCCTTGACATGATGTTTTGTAATTATAATTCCAAACATGAAAGAATATTGCTGGTATCTTGCTGGTCATTTTGGTCAGAGAGTTAAAGAAAGATGACCAGGAGGGAAAGCAGGATGTCCTACCACTTGGAAGCACCAGATCCACCGGGAAAGTTCATTTGAAAGAAGTACAGTAGGAAACCTGATATGATCAGGGCTCCATTTGGGAAATCTCCCCGTAGGTATAGTCCTGGCCCTCTGAAACCATTTATCTGGCAAGAGAAGCTACCGCTCATCGTAAAGCGAGAGGTAGGAAGTGATGGAGGTTTATTAGACTAGGTAGTACCCTCCTTCTCTAAGGGAATTCTAGAAAAAGGATGTGAGTGTGGAATTTTCAACCTTTTCAAAACATTATTCTTTCATAATTTTCTTTAAAGCAAAAGTGTTTAGTTGTATTTGTTTATGTTTGCTTTACATTGGAAAATAGTTCAGAAACTTTATAAAAAACTTGGTTTTTAAAAACAGAAACCTTATGGCAAGCTACCTATCTTGAAACACTTAAGTTTTAGGACCATTTACACTAAAAAAAGAGACCAGAGAGATGTAGGATTTTTGCTTATTTTTAAATCACTTTTTCCCACTCTTTTCCCCCATGGGTTTTCAGAAACATGTTAAGGAAGTCTTCTTTACAACAAAAATAAACAAATAAATAAAACACGCATATATATGTGTGTATATATATATATATATGTATATATATATATATATATACAGAGAGAGAAAGATTGATATCTATTTATATATAATAAAATAAATGTATTTAACAAAATAAATATATAGAGATAAATCTAAATATATTGCCATATAAAAATGCCATATATATATGTATATATATATATATAACACATTATATATATGAGAAATAAATGCCTAAATACACATATTTAGTTTGGATGTATTTCTTTTTTTTTTTTTTTTTTGTGGTATGCAGGCCTCTCACTGTTGTGGCCTCTCCCATTGCGGAGCACAGGCTCCGGTCGCGCAGGCTCAGCGGCCATGGCTCACGGGCCTAGCCGCTATGCGGCATGTGGGATCTTTCCGGACCGGGGCACGAACCCGTGTGCCCTGCATCGGCAGGCGGACTCTCAACCACTGTGCCACCAGGGAAGCCCTGGATGTATTTCTTAACCAAACCAAGACATACCTGTAGGTTTGGGATTATGAGGATGTTTGGTGCAGGTATCTTTGGGGGAAGACACAGGGTGCTCTTGGGATTAGAGTTTGTATCTAAAGTTGGTGCTAAGTTTTCCATCTACAATCAGGGTTGGAGGGTAGGTGTCAAGCCGCAGAGGTGTGTGAGGATTGGGTTGGGTGGTATTAGATTTGATGTTGATTTGCAAAAGGAAGCCACATAGAAGTGAACTGAAGGGGTTGGAGGCCAGGCTTCCTTTAAAGCTGTGTTGTTTCCTGCCCACCTTCCTCCAAATGCTTCTCTCCTGGGAAGTCCCGGTCCAGTGCCAGGTCCTGTCCTTTGGCCAGATATTTGGTCTAGTTGGGTGGCTCATGTGTCTCTTCTGTCTGCTTTTCCCTTGGCTCTGGGTAACCTCCACCCCTAGTGTTCATGGAAGTAGCCCAACATGATCCCTTTCTTTTTGTGTTTTCTACTTGACTTCTGATAACAAGCACATTTACTTCATGTTTTTGCCTATCATGTACTATGTGATTCTTGCTTAAACACTGTGAGTGAGATGGATTATTTGCCTCCTTTAACAGAGAAGAAATTAAGGTTTAGAAAATCTAGGGTATTAGAAAAGGTAGAAGGCACATACTTGGCATTTTATAAGTAAATATATATTTACACATATATATATTTTATAGTCAGAGGAAGGAAAGAAGGAAGGGAGGGAGGGAGCGAGGGTGGAAGGAAGGAATTCTAAATGATACCAGGTATTTGAGACCAGTATCTATCATTGTTCAGTTGTACCCATAGCCCAGTGATTTCCTACATCACCTTGCTAGCTAGTGCTCAGGGAGAATTGGAGCAGATTGGTCCCCTATTATCTAACATATCACCATCTATAACACACACATGTGTAATGCATATAGGAAATGCAGAGAGTTAAATATAATATTTAGAAACATTAAACTGATGTATGAATGGAGAGTGGAAAATTGAGATTAAACTATAAAAGGAAATTTTAAATATTGCTATATTATTATCTACTTTAGGAGTCTTTAAAAATACGTTGGAGGAGCCCTGAGAAGTCTATCCACATTACAGTAAATTCCACTTAGATTGTGATGGGGATTAGTGTGAATCAAAACCAAGCCCTCATCCCATGTGGAGTGGCAAACTCTCACTGCAGCCTCATTTCCACTAATCTGGGGCTGCTAAGTGATCTTTGATCACACCAAGTATTACAGATGGAAAAGTACTCTTTTCAAATCCCCAACGTGTTTCCAACTGTCAATAAAATCCTTTTTAAGTGTCAGAAGCAATTGCTCTGGTTTACACTTATACTGCTAACCATGGAAGCACATTTCAGTACTTGTAAAGCAAAACAACAACCAAGTGGCATAACTGCGGCCAGAATTCTGACAGACACCCTCACCCTCAGCTTTAAAGGCACTAGGAATTCATTTCTAAAAAATGCCATTTATGTTAACTGTACTTTAAAGATTAGATATTTCACTCAGAAATACCTTATCTGGGAGGCAAAACAATCCCCCACTCCAACCCTTGAATTAAACAAACAAATCACACAGGTGACATGTCTAGCCAGATGTTTAAATTCTCAAAGAAAAGGAACCATCCCTAGTTCCCGAGAACATGCAATATAAATTTTAATATTTGGAAACACATGAACAAAGGGTGTCTTCTTACATTTTAAAGATGATCTCAATGAAATTGTATTCTTCTCCATAAATTATACAAGAGGATGGCTTGCAGTAATTGATGTAATAAAGTAGCTGGTAGAAAGAAGCACAATTCCCTTAACTGGATAAAATAAGCAATTACCCCAGCTATCAGAAACCCCGTCAACAGGAAAGTTGTCTGTGTCAGAACAGGGTCTGTAAACCCTGTTTCATTTAAGCATCAGAGGCCTTGGCCTTATTATCTTTCTAGGATGTGCCTGTTTAATAAGCTTCTCCAGCAAATGAAGGGGGAATGTTTCTGGCAAAAGGAAAAATGGTGATAAACTATGTCTGGATGATTAATTCACGGAAACCCTCCATCACACAGTGAGGACATATGCCCATCTTCTCTGTTGTCTCTTTGGAGATTTTCCTACTAAACGTATGTGCATATTTTTCATGGCCACTGGTATTTGAATTGCAGCCTGCCACCATGCAGAACATGAAACACTTCAAACTGCATAATGCCGACTAAATTATCAGGTCTGCAGTGGCCGGAGGTAGCAACAGCCATAATAATGAGTGTGCTTAAGTGGTTTATGTGGGTCTCCCCAGCCCCGTAACTTTAATGCTCAGACTTATCAGGTTGGTTTTCTCCCCTCCTTTCCAGGCTAGAGATTGTCTCAACATCACTGGTCATTTTGTGCTGGGGAAATGCAATGGCCTGCCACTGTGGATGACCATGAAGGCCGGTTGCTAATCATGGTTTAATCACACAAAACAGTCATGTGGCACCTTTACATCTGCTGTTATTCCATCTTGTTTAAATAGAGATAATGATTGATGCACATTCATGGTTGGAGCTTAGGTGGCTTTAAATCATCCACCTGTATGTCTAAAACTGGTTCACCAACCTTCAATGATTTCTCACAATTTGAGATATTTTGCATGAATCACTCACTGAAAAAAAATGAAAAAACACAAGTGAACATACACATTTACTACTTTAGTAATTAAAAGAGTCTTTTAAAAACCCATGGTTATTCTAGTCTTGCTGCATGGCTGTCCCAATTTACATACTTTTCAGGGTGAGATTGAGAAAAAGTAGCTCAACATCATGAGGGTAACAGTGTTTGTTCTGTGTATCACAACTTTATGTGACCACCCTGCGCCCAGCCTGGATGAGATAACCAGTTTACAGTTATCATAATTCTCTCAATAAGCTAACAACCACAAAAGCACCACTGCGTGGCCAGTGTCTGAACAAAGAGCTTCCACCTGTAAGGAAAAGACCTGGACCTAAGGAAGGTCAGCTGCGGACTGAACAGGACAGGTGGGGTGTTAGCACTTCCCTGTAGGGGATTTGTGGAGTTTGGTTTTCTTTTATTTTTTCACCTATTGCTCTTTTGTGAATCACACTCTCTCGCATCTCAGTCTGTGGTTTGGAGAAGGTAAATCCAGCCAACACCTCAAGAGGGAGGAACAAGGCTGGGACTTAGCTAAGGACATCCCCTCGTGTCCCGGTCACAGTGACTGGTCAGAGGGGCCATGTGACAACGCTGGGTCAATGGCTCTGAAACCCAGCAATTTTATTCGGGGAAGAGGTGCACCCTTCCATTGGGGCTGGCCAAGATGACAGAAGGTGAGCCTGGAGCAACGGGATCCTCCTTTGCCTCCAAGTGTGAAGATCACACTTGTGTGTAAGCCAACTGGAGGCAAACAGACCCAGGAGAAGAAGGGAGCAAGAACATTAGCAGATGACTCGTTTATTTGTGCCTTTAGGTGTCTGCATCCCAGATCCTCTATCTGCATGATAAGTGCACTTGCTTCTTGCTTTAACCAGTTGGAGGTGATCTTCTGACTTGACCTAGGATCATCCTGATTACTGTAGTCCTTTCCCCTTTATCTGAATCCCCTGGGAACCAGTGCTTGCAGAGGGATCTCAGGCAAGAAGAAACTCCTCCCTGACCTATAAAGACCTTGAATGCCAAATGGAAGCCTTTGATAAACTAGACAGATGTGAGAAATTTTTTCAATAACGGTATCAGATATTTACCAAACTTGTAGATTTTCCACCAAAAGCTAAACTTTGCTGCCTTTCATCCTCTTCTCCTCACATGACCTGTTTAAGGATCCTAAAGCAGTGGTGTTTACATTTATTCATGGGTTATCAAAATACCACAGCACATCCCTGTTGGGGAGGTGTGGCGGGGGCGTAGAACATTCCAGAGACTTTGTGCTACCGAAACACAAGAGGCTTCAGCTTTCTTGCTCTGCCCCATGCAGCGAGGTCAACACAGTAGGGACACGTCAACAGGAAGCAGTCCCTTCACCCTGGTCGCTGCGGCTTGAGAGTTAATATAAGACTTTCCATCAGAGGAGCCCTGCCCTCAGGGTCTGGCCACAGCACAGCGCGGTCAAGGTGAGTGATGTGATCAGCAAAAAGAAGACTTCCCAACTTCACTTTACTAATGCTCATAATCAGGATTTGCCAAATGGAAGAGGCAGTGAGGGAGAACAGACAGGCCGTGGGGACACTGAGGGCCTCCAACCACCCACCACGTCCCAGAAATCACTTTGCTCCTCTGCTATTTCTGCATCCCTTGGAAATGATGGCAGTGGTGCTTTTGTGGTTGTTAGTTTATTGAGAGAATTATGATAACTGTAAACTGGTTATTTCATCCAGGCTGGGCGCAGGGTGGTCACATAAAGTTGTGATACACAGAACAAACACTGTTACGCTCACGAGGTTGAGCTACTTTTTCTCAATCCCACACTGAAAAGTGTGTAAATTGGCACAGCCATGCAGCAAGACTAGAATAACACCAGGTTTTTAAAAGACCCTTTTAATTACTAAAGTAGTAAATGTGTATGTTCACTTTTTTGGTAGTTTTTCATTTCCTTCAACAAATGATTCATGCAAAATATCTCAAATTGCAAGAAATCATTGAAGGTCGGTGCACCAATTTTAGACGCACAGGTGAATGATTTAAAGTCACCTAAGCTCCAACCGTGAATGTGCATCAGTCATTATCTCTATTTAAACAAGATGAAATAACAGCAGATGAATAGGTGCCACACAACTGTTTTGAGTGGTTAAACCGTGATGATCAACCGGTCTTCACGGTCACTCACAGTGACAGGCCATTGCATTTCCCTCATCATCTGGGTTTGCCTGGAAAAGTGAATAAGGGCCATTCAGCCAACCGTTTAGCTAATTAATCCCTCTGAGTTCTAACCCAAGGGCTCCACCCTTCCCTCTCACTCATGCTAGAATTCCCTAAGAGGTTTCTTCTTAGTGAACAACCACACAGGAAAGCACCTCTTATTCACTCACCCTAAGCCCCATTTGTGGTCCTGCCTCTTCCACAACCTCCAATCCCTAAATCTCTGGTTCTTTTTCTACCCATTCCTCTGCAAACTTCAAGTGGTTTCTATGTGGGAGTTCATAACCAGGTGTTGTTGGAAAAGCAGGGTGGAATATTTGCTTCTTGTCTTTTTCATGTTTGTGTTTTCTTTTGAATAGGTAATATATGAACATTTTTCAAAAAATCCAATGGCTCTGGAGAGTAGGCAGTTAAGATGCAATCTCCTGCCCACACATCATGGAACCGCCAAGCGCTTTCCTCTACAGATGTATATCTTCCATTGCTAGTCTTAAGTCTGAAAATATCTTTAAAGCAGACTCCTAGAAGTGGAACTGCTGGATAAAAGGGCCCAAGTGTTTAGATACATGCACCCCAATATTCACAGCAGCACTATTCACAATAGTCATGACACGGAAACAACCTAAATGTCCATTGCTCGATGAAAGGATAAAGAAGATGTGGTATATATTAATATATAAACAATGGAATATTACTCAATCATAAAAATAATGAAATAATGTCATTTGCAGCAACATAGATGGACTTAGAGATTATCATACTAAGTGAAGTAAGTCAGACAGAGAAAGAAATATCATATTATATCACTTATACGTGAAATCTAAAAGAAGGATACAAATGACCTTATTTACAAAACAGAAATAGACTCACAGACATGGTAAACAAACTCATGGTTACCAAAGGGTGGGAGGGATAAATTAAGAGTTTGGGGTTAAAATATACACACTACTATATATAAAATAGATAACCTACAAGGACCTACTGTATAGCACAGGGAACTATATACAATATCTTGTAATAACTTATAATGGAAGAGAATGTTAAAAAATAATATATATATATATATATATATACATATATGTAAAACTGAATCATTTTACTGTACAACTGAAACTAACACAACATTGTAAATCCACTATATTTCAATAAAACATTTTAAAATAAAGAAGTTAGGGTACATGTAGACAAATTACCTTCTACATATTATATCAACTGATACTTAAAATAAATGTGCAAGGGTGGATGTTTCTCCACATTCACCAAGATAATGTTTTCAAACTTTTAAATCTTTGCTGATCTGATCATGTGAGAAGAGATATTTTAATTTCATTTTCCTTTTATTTTTAATGAATAATTTGACTATGTTTCACATATTTTTAAATATTCATGTTTCTTTTTCTAAAACTCTACATTCTTTGATATGTTTTTCACTGTGTTAGTCTTTGTACTACTGATATATGGAATTTTCTTTTATTTTATCCCTTTTGATATTAGTTATGAATATTTTCCCCCATTTGTCACTTGGCTTTTGACTTTTTGATGGTGTTTTTAAACTACTTATATTTGATTTAATATAGTAAAATTTATCACTTCTTATCTTTGATGGTTTCTGAGTTTTTTCTCACATTTAGAAAAGTTTTTCCTATTCTGAGACAATATTTTAAAAATCTACTGTGTTCTAGTATTCCTATGGTTTCAGATTATTTTTAAAATATGTATGTTTTACATATTTGGATGTAATATTGGTGAAGGAGATAAGGTAGGAATCCCACTGTATTTTTTAGGTTTGTCTATTCAGACAACACAACATTTACTGAATAATTATATTTTCTCCCATTAACTTATAATTTTTTAACATCTTCACTGGAGTATAATTGCTTTACAAAGGTGTGTTAATTTCTGTTGTATAACAAAGTGAATCAGCTATACATATACATATATCCCCATGTCTCCTCCCTCTTGCATCTCACTCCCACCCTCCGTATCCCACCCCTCTAGGTGGACACAAACCACCGAGCTGATCTCCCTGTACTATACGGCCACTTCCCACTAGCTATCTATTTTACATTGGGTAGTATATGTATATGTCCATGCCACTCTCTCACCTCGTCCCAGCTTACCCTTCCCCTTCCTGGTGTCCTCAAGTCCATTCTCTACGTCTGCATCTTTATTCCTGTCCTGCCCCTAGGTTCTTCATAACAATTTTTTTTTTTTTTTTTTTTTAGATTCCATATATATGTGTTAGCATACGGTACTTGTTTTTCTCGTTCTGAGTTACTTCACTCTGTGTGACAGTCTCTAGGTCCATTCACCTCACTACAAATAACTCAATTTCATTTCTTTTTATGGCTGAGCAACATTCCATTGTATATATGTGCCACATCTTCTTTATCCATTCATCTGTCGATGGACACTTAGGTTGTTTCCATGTCCTGGCTATTGTAAATAGAGTTGCAATGAACATTGCGGTACATGACTCTTTTTGAATTATGGTTTTCTCAGGGTATATGCCCAGTAGTGGGATTGCTGGGTCATATGGTAGTTCTATTTTTAGTTTTTTAAGGAAACTTCATACTCTTTTCCATAGTGTTTGTATCAATTTACATTCCCACCAACAGTGCAAGAGGGTTCCCCTTTCTCCACACCCTCTCCAGCCTTTATTGTTTGTAGATATTTTGATGATGGCCATTCTGAATTGTGTGAGGTGATACCTCATAGTAGTTTTGATTTGGATTTCTCTAATGATTAGTGATGTTGAGCATCCTTTCATGTGTTTGTTGGCAATCTGTATATTTTCTTTGGAGAAATGTCTATTTAGGTCTTCTGCCCATTTTTGGATTGGGTTGTTTGTTTGTTTTTTTTTTTTTTGATATTGAGCTGCATGAGCTGCTTGTATATTTTGGAGATTAATCCTTTGTCAGTTGCTTCATTTGCAAATATTTTCTCCCATTCTGAGGGTTGTCTTTTGGTCTTGTTTATGGTTTCCTTTGCTGTGCAAAAGCTTTTAAGTTTCATTAGGTCCCATCTGTTTATTTTTGGTTTTATATCCATTTCTCTAGGAGATGGGTCAAAAAAGGATTTTTGCTATGATTTATGTCATAGAGTGTCCTGCCTATGTTTTCCTCTAAGAGTTTTATAGTGTCTGGCCTTACATTTACATCTTTAACCTTTTTTGAGCTGATTTGTGTGTATGGTGTTAGGGAGTGTTCTAAATTCATTCTTTTACTTGTAGCTGTCCAGTTTTCCTAGCCCCACTTATTGAAGAGGCTGTCTTTTCTCCACTGTATATTCTTGCCTCCTTTATCAAAGATAAGGTGACCATATGTGCGTGGGTTTATCTCTGGGCTTTCTATCCTGTTCCATTGATCTATATTTCTGTTTTTGTGTCAGTATCATACTGTCTTGATTACTGTAGGTTTGTAGTATAGTCTGAAGTCAGGGAGCCTGATTCTTCCAGCTCTGTTTTTTCTTTCTCAAGACTGCTTTGGCTATTTGGGGTCTTTGTGTTTCCATACAAATTGTGAAGTTTTTTGTTCTAGTTCTGTGAAAAATGCCATTGGTAGTTTGATAGAGATTGCATTGAATCTGTAGTTTGCTTTGTGTAATATAGTCATTTTCACAATGTTGATTCTGCCAATCCAAGAACGTGGTATATCTCTCCATCTGTTTGTATCATCTTTCATCAGTGTCTTATAGTTTTCTGCATACAGGTCTTTTGTCTCCTTAGGTAGGTTTACTCCTAGTTATTTTATTCTTTTTGTTGCAGTGGTATATATCTCCCATTAACTTATAATGTCACCTTTATCAATTTTCACTAAACCCATTTTATAGATGAGAAAACTGAAGCTTAGTATTTTGAAGCAACTTACTGAAAGTTTCATCAGAGTTAAATTTGAACTCACAGTCTGCCTCCAGAGTAGGTTTTTATTTTTATTTCCTCCCTTACACTGTTCTTAATTTTATTTTATTATTTTCTTCATCATTTATTACACAGCCTTTTAAACTTTTGTATATATTTTCTATCAAGAACTGATAGAACTGTGTTAAAATCTCTCATAATCACAGAATTTCTATCATTACCTTGATGCATACAAATTTTAATTTATGATTGCAAAAATCTATTTTGCATAGTATACAAAGATTTCAAATCCTCTAACTTTTTAATAGAATATATAATTAACTAAGAATGATCACTGTGTCACAGTGAATGCTATTGCTTTAAATTTGACTTTAACATTAATAATGAAACCCTTTCTTTACTGTATTAGTAATATTTGTTAGCTGCAACTTTTCTCTCACATAGTTTTAGTTGTACTTCTTGAAGATGTGTTTTTGCTTGATTTTGTTTGTATTCCCAGTTTTTATTGTTTTATGTTTATGAATCTATAACCTATAGATGCAACAGATACTAAGTCATTTTGCATAAGGAATAATTTTTTATATCTTATTTTATTTTGAAACCACCGCTGCAAGCTTCCAAGAATGAGGGGTACTTACATACTGTTGTGGACTGAATGTTTTTGTCCCCTCAAAATTTGTATGTTCTAACCCCTACCCCACTGTGATGGTATTAGGAGGTGGGGCCATTGGGAGGTAATTAAGTTCAGATGAGGTCTTGAGGGTGGGGCATCCCATGATGGGGTTAGTGTCCCCATAAGGAGAAAGACAGAGCTCTCTCTCCCCAGGCAAGCTCAAGGTGAAATCATGTGAGGCATAGCAAGATAGTGGCAATCTGCAAGCCAGGAAGGGTGCCCTTACCAAGCACCATGTCCATTAGCAACTTGATCTTGGACTTCTCAGCCTCCAGAACTGGGAGAATATAAATGTCTTGTTTAAGTCACCCAGTTTATGATATTTTGCTCTAGCTGTACAAGGTAAGACACATACAATATTTATTGTTTAAAAAAAATGATGTAAATCACATTTTTGAGAATTCTGACATATCCACTGAGGCCATTAGAAACAATCAGTAGTTTGGGGTACAGTTATTATTATTATTATTATTATTATTCTTTGAGGTTGGGAGAGTGAGAAAATTTTGCTTAAATATTTTGCTTTCATGTTTTTCTTTAAAACCAAATTCTCTAAATATTGGTTGGTCCTAGCTGTGTTAGGTTCTGATCTCTAATAAAGTGAAACCAAACCAATGAAAAGTCTCTGAATTCCTATTAAAGTTAAGAAAGGTTTCAAACAACAGCATTACCTGGGGAAGATGACAACATGCATGTAGAAAGCAATTAATTAATGTGTATCAAAAGCATTAAAAATTGTCCAGGTCCTTTGAAGCCATAATCTTAGTTTCATCTGTTTTTCTTGCTCTCAGAAGAGCAACAGTTAAGCAGAATTTTAAGCACAATGATGTTTACAGAAGCATCAATTACAAGAGGGCAGAGTTTGTAGTCTTAGTTGACAATTAAAGTAGATGACAACTATTATGTTGGTCCCATACAATTAAAAGAATATAATTAAAATCATGATATAGTTTTAAGGGAAACATAATGAAAGAAAATTACATGTAATGTGATCTCAAGATATATTAAAAATTTGTGTAGGAAAAAATCATCTGGGAAATCATCTCACAAAGTGTTCAAATGATGAACCATGTAGTAAGTTTAAGGATGTTTTAACTTGTTTTCAACCTTCCTTTGTTTTAAATTGTTTCTATATTTATAGGATAACATTATTTTAAAATTCAATCCCACTAAAATAACACCAAAGCAAATTAGGAAACCCAGTGAAAAAAGGAATCTGTTCATCAACAATTTATTTATTATTTAGTGATTGTTGGCTGTTTGTTTGTAGATTTATTACCCAAAGAGTTCTTTTTCACCGTTGGAATCTACTTAAAATAAGTAAATTAAAATTGGAAGAGCTAAAGATCTGGACCCTGTGTCCCATCATCGTTCATGCACAATCTCTTATTTTCTGTTGCATAAGCAGTAGTTTAGGAAATGATGACTTATGCACATGGACAAACACTATTCTGCATGCAGTTTATAAAGTATTTTCAGTAGTGTAAGAATAGGGATGCTATTTTCTACGTCTGTAAAATGGAGATACTCTTTGAGCCACAGGTCTAAATCTTTCCATATGAAACCTACAGTCTTAGAGTTTTAAACCTTACAGTTAAAAGTCCTCACATCCATGAGCTCTGGCCTGAAAATTCTGGAATCAACAGGAATCCACAGTGAGGTCTTGGCTCACAGCTCAAGTGTTTCCTAAATTATAATGGTCCCATCAAATAGGTGGCCTTTTTAATTCTTGATCTGCCAACATCTCTTTCTTTATAAACTACTTTGTTCTCCAAACTACTTTGGAGAACAAGTTTTACTTACCCTCACATTTTCCCACTAAAACATCCGTGAATGTGAACTGCAAATTATTATTACCAAGTTTTGTATTGTTAAAAAAAAAAAAAGGCTTCCCTGGTGGCACAGTGGTTGAGGGTCCGCCTGCTGATGCAGGGGACACGGGTCTTGCCCCTGTCTGGGAAAATCCCACATGCTGCAGAGTGGCTAGGCCCGTGAGCCATGGCCGCTGAGCCTGCGTGTCCGAAGCCTGCGCGTCCGGAGCCTGTACTATGCAACGGGAGAGGCCACAACAGTGAGAGGCCCGCGTACCGCAAAAAACAAACAAACAAACAAAAAACAAACAAAAAAAAAACAAAACAAAAAAAAGAAGGATATTTCTAAATCTTTCTTAAAATAAAATTTTAATAGAAGATACAAGAATCAAGAGAAAAGCTAAGTGATGGAATTGTTGCTCAGCATGCAAATAAGAGAGAACATACCAGTGAAGAAAAATTCCTCAGCAGGGTCAAATCCATATGAGACTCTCATTACCACTAGATCAGTCTGTCCTCCAAAGAGAGCCAGCTTAGATCAGCTTACCAGAGTTTATGTACTTTATAAACTGAGCAAGACAAATAGTGTGTTAAGGCTTTATGGACTTGTTATGACAGCTAATTTTGTATCTCCTGACATAGTATCTGAGCAAATGTACAGATGTTCATTCATTTTCACTCCACTCTAGATACTGTAAATTGAGTGCCTCTGGAAGTCCAGTAATAATAGCTGACAAATACCCTAGCTACCCAGAAGAATGAACGTTGTAAGTCACTGGGCTTTGACATGGAAAGTTAGCAGAGAACTCAGGGACCCATGCATCTTTTTAATGACTTTATGACAGAAATCTTGTGTGGGTTTACTATGACATTCTACCAGGGGACTCAGAGGACATCTAATGAATTAGCCATAACTTAATTTAAATGACATAATACCTGATAAATGAGGGGCTCTGACATGCCTTTGAGTTTATCACCCTCTCCATGAAGCCACCATTGTGACCCAAGCCTTGTCTTTGTTTCTTCCTTTATTCTGATTTGTTCCTAATTTTAAAGGATAAAAACCTGTTACTGAACACAGGAGCATGTAGTCTTTCTAAAGAGTGGCACACCGGCACATTCTTCTCTGCTGCAGAAGCTAGCTCCTCATTCCAAGCAGATCATGGGGAAAATGTGTCTCTCTGCAGAAGTTGTCAATATTTATTCCATTTTTATTCCCAGGATAATATTTATGAAACATCATCTGTTGATTCAGACAGATTAAAACATAAAACCTCAAGATAAAATAAAAATTTTTAATCTTGGATTTTATTGAAGGGAATATGGAATTATCTCATAGCCTATACACTTAAAATTTCATGTTCTTATTTTAACTGCTTATAATTCCCCATCCATCATTATAGTTTTTTTTTTGTTTTCTTGAGGTCCAGTTTGAACAATCTTGAAAACAAAGGATTTTAAGAAGTTTATTAAGAGAACTGATCTTTGTTTGCTGTGAATGTAAAAGTTTAAATATTTATATCACATTAAAGATTAAAATAACAGACCAATCTTCTAGCTGTTCTCCACCAGCTTTCATCAAGGTCTCTTGCAAAGTTTTTCATCTTACTGTCATAGTTGCTACCTCCAGAAAGATCCTTCAACAAAAGAGTATTTGAGCCAATTGTTGCTTGAGGTCAACTACAATGAGTAGCTCTATAGCTTGTTCAGTTAATATTTAAATGTTCCTCTTTTGTTACAAAACACCTGTGGGGAAGATAACTACTCATACGAAGAGTAGTGTATTTGTTTGTTTTTCTCAAATAGTCTGTTCTGCCAGTTTGCATTTTCAACATTTCTGTGAAAATTATAACCTGAAAGCTGTCAATCTCTCTGGGTAATTTTCTCACTAACCAGGAAAGAACAGAGTGAAAGACAAAGGTCACACTAATGACAAAGAAACTCAAGTTTTATTTTCTACCAGCTGGGTTTGTGGAGCAATGGATTATGTGTCTGACTACTGAATAAAAATATTTTCAGATGAACTCGTTCAAATATAATTCCACATTAGCTATGTTGTTTTGTATCTGAAGCTGTTTCATTGTCATAAATATGTTAGCTAGAAATTATGTCAGGAAATGAACTTCAGGAATCATCGCTGGTTGACAAGCAGAGACTATCAGTTGTTCAACATTTGGTGTGTGTGTTGGGGTCTCTGTCTCTTTTTGCTTTGGTTTTACCCCAGAGGCAAACTTGAATGTAGAAAGCAGTTATTGAGGTAATAGTGTTTTGTTGTTGTTATTTTTTAAGAATGAATATTTAAATACAGAAACCAATTCTCCCCAAAATGAGATTGTAAATGGTACCTAATATGTGCATTGTTGTAGGTATAATGTGAGTAAAGTAGATTCCTTGTCATTATAGTGCTTCTCTTTACTGGAAATACAGACAATGATAAACTACATGTATATGATAATGTCAGCTATGAAGACAAAGCAAAGTAAGATAATATAACCTGATGAAAGTTCACTTTTTTATAAGACAGTCAGTAGGACATAGACGTGCAAAAATGTAGAAAAAAGTAGAAAATGATTTCTAAATATAAGAAATCATGTGAACCACTAAGATTTAATAGATGATATTTAAATTTCAAGTATCATGGAATCTTTTCCCCCATAACTTTGTGTCAAAATAACAAATAACTGAGTAGCATTTTACCTGTCTCAAAGTGCCTCCATTTCTAGGTTTGCCCAAATTTGCTGAAGCATCTTCCTTGTGGGCATAACTATGAAAACAGGATATATGCACCATATGGAATTTCACACATCTCAGTTGATTAGAAAATTCCTTTCCATTCCTTTCTTATTTTCCTGAATGAATATTTTTATAAGGAAATTTTGCGGGAAATAATACATTTATGGCAAGAGTCACTGAAGATATTGAAGTGGGATTTTTTAATGAAGAAAGACATTGGAAGATATAATTCTGAGAAGGTTGAATGATGGTGATGATGATAATGGTGATGACGGTGATGACAATGTTGATGATGGTGATGATGTTGATAATGGTGATGGTGATACTGGTGGTGATGATGATGGTAATGGTGATGGTGGTGATGACAGAGATGATGATGATGGTGGTGGTGATGATAATGGTGATGGTGAGGATGGTGGTGAGGATGGTGGTGATGATGATGATAATGGTGATGGTAATGATGGTGGTGATGACAGAGATGATGAGGATAATGGTGATGATGATGACGACAGAGATGATGATGATGGGGATCATGGTGATGATGGTGGTGATTATTACAAAGTCAACAATATGATTTTCAATGGCAGTGAAGTAACTCAACAAAAATAGGATATTCTGCAACATCAAAACATTGGGGCAGTGTTAGTCTTGGAGTCAAGAGCTTGAACTCTAGCACATGCTCTCCATTCTTTAGCTGAGTGGAGCTGATGTCCTCCCTCAAATGGTCTAAGAATTTCTCTTGCCCTGGGCAGGCACATAGACAACATCAAGGCCACAGATGTCCCTCCCACAGGTCAATGGTGGATTCCATGATTCATGTCAGTATACTTTGCAGAGCCCAAATTCCATTCCAGAAAACAAAGTATGTACCACCCATTGATTGGAAGTAGCCACAAAGATAAAATAGCATAGCAAATTTTGGGGAGGATTAGTAATAGATGACAGCAGTAAAATGTGAAATAGAAAATGTCAGATCCAAATCCTTTTTAAGGGTTCTCAAATAGTCCTTAGATGATAATCATATAATCTACCATTAACTTCTCTCTTAAACTCAGTGTCTGAAAGAAGGAATATAGCATGCATAATAGTTCCAGGAAATATTTACTTTAAAATATGAAAATACATATATTACTGAACCATGTCTACATTTTTGCTATGTTTAGAAGCACCCTTTGGAAAGGTTGACATGAATTTTATTTATAATTAATCCATGATTGATTCCACTCAGATATTAGATAACTCAAATCTCTTAATTGTGATTACAAGAACTCTCTCCAACATCACATTTCCTGACCTTATTTAAGTATATTCTTACTTCTGTCTTGTCACATTTAATAATAATCATTTTTTTCTGTACCATCATTTCCATTCTGTTTTCCCTTAAGTCTTATGTTTAAATTAATTTACTTTTTTGATCCAATTTTTCGATTCATTTATTGGCAGGTGGAAATTAGTTGTCTTTCATTTAAAAGGGTTTGTGCAAAATATATCCCTTGAGTTGTTATATGTTAAAATTTTGTATCTGTTCTCTTTGTACTGGAATAAGCCACTTGGCTACATGTATCATTCTTAAATCACATAATTTTTCCTGAGGAATTACTTGGTATCATACCCTGTGTCTTTCAACTGAAAGCTACTGTGAAGAAGCATGAAATCAGACTTGTCAACACTTATTGGTGGTATTGGTGATTTGATTATTTTCTTATTACCTATACTTTTTTTTATCTTTATCTTTTTAGTCTACAAATTTTCATAGACTCTCTATCCATGCTAATTAATCAAGATTGTATAGTCCTTGAAATTCATAAGTACACATCTTATTTTATTTAAGGAAAGTGTTCTTAACTCATACCTTGGAAGTTTCTTATTGTTTTCCTTCTGCTTTTCTTCATCAAGAATACCAGTTGCATGTATGTTACATTTACTCTGACTTTCTTGTATGTCATTTCCTCTTTAGCCTTTTAAAAACCTTTACTCCCATTTTTTTCATTTGCTTTTCTCAGAACGATTTTCCATGCTCTAACTTAATTCCATCAGCGTCTGTCTTCCTCTGGGATGCCTCCAAGGCATGTTTTCTTTTTGAAGTTTTTTCACTTATTGCTTCCTTTTATTTCCCCTGTTTTTTGAAGGATTAATTTCTGAATTATCCTTTCCTTCATTATTTCTTTTCTGATCCCTTGTGTCTGCTTTGAGCATTCATCAGATAGAAGCCAGATATTCATTAAGACATTTTGTTTCTTAGACAAATCATAAGTAATGATATTTTTACATCTCTTGGCAAAAGATTTTCTTCTTCCATATCTTTCCTTTTTTTCTGTGCATTCCCTCCTTCTCTGCTTGGTGTTAAGTTCTTTCATTTTTCTTTTCTTTTCTTTTCTTTCTTTTTAATCTTTTAATGAAGTGAACATTTGATGTTGGTAAGTTGAATGTTCAAATAAAAGCAGGTCTTTGTAGATGCTGGAGGAAGACTCTTCTACTCCCTACAAGATTCTGAGTGTCACTTGGGGTCAGTGGCCTAGCCTTTCCTCCCCTTCAAGTGACAAAGCTCTGCCACTGTTGCTCACTTTCAGGATCTGCTCCTCCCTGCTGAATGGTTTCCAAAAGTCCAAGTCAGTACATCTGTGTGTAGCCTCCCACTCTGCCTCTCACAAAAGCAGGGAGCAGGGAGGTTCCCACAGTTCTTGTCGTTCCAAACCAGCTAACACTGACCTCTCTCTCAGAACACACCTCCTACTTCAGAGACATCCGGATGGCAACTGTGGTGAGGCTGCCACAGCAGTGCACCCTCCCAGGGTCCTCCTCGTGCTGGACCATTTCCTCTACATCTAGCAACCCATGTGCACTTTTGCTACAGGATTCCAGACATCTCCGTGTTTAGTAGAGAACTGAGTTCTTACTTTGATTCTTGTTTTCCTGGCTATGAATTCAGTGGATTCATGAAGAAGGATCTGAAGTAGATAATTTTCATTCTAATACTAGAATAAAAATTCTAAAGTTGCTTCTCAATGTTTTTTGTGCTATATTTATTTCAAAACTTTTATTTCAAAATAATTTATAAACTCACAGGAAGCTTCAAAAATAGTACATAGATTTCCTTGAAATTTCCTTCCCAGTTTTCCTCAATGGTGTTATCTTATAAATGTTGTATAATATTATAACCAGGAATTTGACACTAATACAATATAGTCATCTAGACTATGGAGCAGTTTTTATATGCACTCACTTGTGTGAGTGCATGTGTTGGGTAAATGTATTGGTGTGTGGTTTTATGTAAATTGACTCATTGTATATCAACCCCCACTACCAATATACAGAACTGTTCCATGGTACCCCTTTATAGCTCTATCCCTTTTCCTGGAAAAAGTCCATGTGTTCCAATCTCTATATATTTGTCATTTCAACAAGGTCATATAAGGAGAATCGTGCAGTATGTAACCTTTTGAGATTGACTTTGTCACTCAGCATAATCCCCTGGATATTAGTCTAGGTTTTTATGTGTATCAATGCCTGTGCCTTCTTATTTCTGGGGAGTATTCCACGGTATGGACATACCGCACTTGTTTAACCTTCACCCATTGGGAAAACAACTGGGTTGTTCCCAGGTTTTGGCTATTATGAATAAAGCTGCTATGAACATTCATGTACACATTTCTCTGTGAACCTACTTTTCGTTTCCTTAGAACAGACACCCCAAAATGCAATTGCTGGATCCTACAGTAAGAATAGATTTACTTTTTATAAAACGACTGCCAAGCTGTTTCCCAGAGTGTCTGTACCATTTTCCAATCCCATAAGCAATGTCTGAGTGACCTGGTGTCTCTGCTTCCTCACCACTATTTGGGTGATTTTAGCTATTCTGGTTGATATGTGATGGTGTCATTGTAGTTTTCATTTGTGTTTCCTTAGTAGCTAATGAGGTTGACCATGTTTCCATGCATAAAGTTCCATCTATATCTCTCCATTAGTGAAATGGTTGTTCATATCTGTTGCAAATTTTCTGTTTTTTTTTGTTGTTGTTGTTTTGTTTTTTTTTATTGCTGAGTTTGCAAGTGCCTAATATGTTCAAAATATAAGTTCTTCGTAAAATGTGTGGTTTGCAGGCATTTTCTCCAAGCCTGGAACCTGTCATTTCATTCTCTTGTGAAGAGCAAAGGTTCATAATTCAGATAAAATCCAATTTATCAATTTTTCTTTTATGGATCATGCTTTTAGTATTACATCTAAGAATTCTTCTTCAAGCCTTGGGTCTCAAAGACTTTCTCCAATTTTCTTCTAAACGTTTTATAATTTTACATTTTACATCTAAATCTGTGATCTGTTTTGAATTAATTTTGTATAAGGTGTGAGGTTTAGGTCAAAGTTTCTTTTTATTTTGTTATTTTATTCATTTATTTTTGCCTACAGATGTCCAATTGTTCCAGTGCTATTTGTTGAAGACTGTCCTTCCTCTATTAAATTGCTTTTACCTCTCTGCAAAAACCAGGTGGGCATGTTTGCATGGATTATTTCAAGGTTTTCTATTCTGTTCCACTGAGCTATGTTGATCTCTCCATCAACACCATACACCATCTTTATTACTAGAGCTGTGCAATAAAACTTAGCATTGGGTAGAATGAATCCTCTTTAGTTTTTTCAAAATTATCTTAGCTGTTCTAGATCTTTTGCCTTTTAAACAAATTTTAGAATAAGCTTATCTATATCTACAAAAATCCTTGCTGGAACTTTGATAGACATTGCATTTCACCTAGATAAATTTAGGAAAAATTGATGTCTTTAATAAGTTGAGTTTTCCAATTCATGAACACTGTATGTTTCTGCATTTATTTAGATTTTTACTTCATTCATCAGTGTTTTGTAGTTATCAGCATCAGACACTTCATATATTTTGTTAGATTCATGCTTAAGTATTTCATTTTTTTTAAATTTTTCATAATCTTTATTTTGCAAAGGAAGAAAATGAGACCCAGATGAATAACTTGATCCAGACCACACACCTAACCAGAGATGAAGCCCAAACCTTATCTCTAATATTTGGACACAAACCCTGCCATTCTCACTCTTCCTCACCATTGCTCCATGAGGGGGGCATCTTACATAACCAGAGCCTCCCTCCATGGGGGGCATATTCCAGGCACAGAGACAAACTAAAACATCATGGGGGGTGCTAATTTTGAGTGGGGAGGGGGCTACACGTAGGCTTGAAGAGGGTTTCCCTGGCTCGTCCTGAAGGACAGCCTCAGGCTTTCCCCCACTTTAAACATCATCTTTCATTTTGTTATCATTTATGAAACACAGATTTTCTAGAAACATCTAGGTTATTCTGAGAGTTTCTGTCAGTGGCTAAAGAGGCTCTGGGTTTTACAAAGGATGAGGGCAGCTGGGGGACACAGGGAAACAGCTTCCTGCCTCCTTAAATATTCTCGCTGGTTCAGAGACTCCCAAGCCTGGAAAGATCAAGGATCTCATGACCATTGTGATGCTCCAGGTGCCTGCACTCCATTTGCATCAATATTTCATATGGGGTTTCTACTTCCACCTGCAGCTTAACTGTTTGGAATTTGTCTCCTGGAAGGTTTGGAGTGTCTCAAGATGAGATGAAGCACATTGCAGGTGGCAGTGTGTCAGTGAGGAACAGGTGAATTTCTGCCCAGGTGGGATCATCCACTTTGCCTGGGGTACAGCTAAAGAGAGCTTATTAGTGTGACACACTTATTTACACCATAACTATCAGAGAGAGATGGAAAAGAGTGTGTGTGTGTGTGTGTGTGTGTGTGTGTGTATCTACACATATATACATGCCATCATACTATATATAATTAATTTTTTAACATATGATCCAGCAATCCCACTCTAGGACATACATCTGGAAAAGATGAATACTATAATTTGAAAAGATACATTCACCTCAATGTTCATAGCAGCCAAGATATGGAAGCATCCTAAGGGTCCAACGACAGATGAATGGATAATGAAGGTGTGGTATATATACATGCAATGGAAAGTTACCCAGCCATAAAAAAGAATGAAATAATGCCTTTTGCAGCAACATAGATGGACCTAGAGATTATCAAACTAAGTAAGCCAGGCAGAGAAAGACAAGTATCATATGATAACACTTATATGTGGAATCTAAAAAAAGGTATGAATGAACTTATTTACAAAACTTAAATAGACTCATAGACATAGGAAACAAACTTATAGTTACCAAAAGGGAAAGGATGGGGAGAGGGATAAATTGGGAATTTGGGATTAACAGATATACACTACTATATATAAAATAGACAAACAACAAGGCCCTAATGTATAGCACGGGGAACTATATTCAATATCTTGTAATAACCTATAATGGAAAAGAATCTGAAAAAGAATATATATATATATATATTTATATATGTATGTATTATGTACAACTGAATCACTTTGCTGTACACCTGAAACATTGTAAAGCAACTATGCTTTAATTTTAAAAATTAAAAACAAATTTGTCTATTTTTACTTTATATTTTCCTATTTTATCATTACATTAGCTCTAGTCTTTCCATGCGGCCATGAAGCCTGACCCTCTCAGTACTAATTAGAGATGTCTAAGGGGAAAACCACACATTCTACAGTGTCTGCCACAATAAACCTTTCTAATAACTGATGAACTCCAGGGGGTCACATCTCATTACACTGGGCAACTTCATAAACTGATTTGACAGGTAATGTGACCACATGATTCATCAACTTCAAAAACAGGCTTGGGTGATGGGCAGATGAGCAATGAGAGACACTTTATAGTGGGTAAGGAGAGAGAGACATTTGCATGATTTCATAAATAGTTAAATACTTCAATATCTTCCCCATGAAGAAAATGTACCTGCAGTTTGCCTTCTACCTGAGCATGTGAAATGAGTCTGTGTGTGTGACCTAAGAGCAGGAAGAGGGAAACACTTTAGCCCAAACATACTTAATTTCCTATAGAACTTGGGGGTAAAGGCAAATGTTCTCTCCCTAATTCTCAGCTCAAACCGGTGGTAGGATTGTCATTAAATACGAGAATAAGAAGGCAAGTAATCTTCACACATAAATCCCCAAGGTCTCTGCCAAGGGAAATTATGTCCAGATTACTGCTTAAGGAGTAATTCTATATGGAGAAAACAGATCACATTCATGCTAATACTTCCATTGTGAAATTCAATTATTGGTACTTTGGATTGGTAAATAGAATTTTAGTATTTTCTCTTTTTGTAATTTAAATCAATATAGATGAATGGTTATAATACTATAAAAGTATTCCTTAGTCAAGATATGTTTTTTTTAAAAATTAAATCCCTCTAATAAAACAATACACTCAGGATTCTATATGATCTAAGAGTTAGACAAAAGTTATAAACTTAAACGATTTTTATTACTTTCTAGTGATGACGTTTTAAGTGACACATTCTAAATATATTGGTTTCTCTTTTAGCGATATCCAACACTGAAGGCCTAAGGAGTAGATTTAGAAGGTGGATAGTTTGAAATAATAAGAGTTTAAATCATGATCTAGGATTTTTTTCTTTGAAAAATCTTATCTTTCCTCTCTCTCTGACTTAAAACCCATATAATATAGAAAAATTCCAAAACACAGACACTCTAGGGAGGGTGGGAGAGAGGGAGATGCAAGAGGGAGAGGATATGGAGAAATATGTATATGTATAACTGATTCACTGTGTTATAAAGCAGAAACTAACACACCATTGTAAAGCAATTATACTCCAATAAAAAGGTTAAAAGAAAAAAAAAAAAACAGACACCCTGGTTAGAGGAGGGAAGAGAAGAAAATGCCTGTATCTGCACAGAGACTGCCACATTCCCAGTCCATGGATACAGTTCTGGAAGCCAATGGATATCACCACAGCCTTACTTATCTAGAACATGAGTCCTCAGAAGAAAGACAAATCCAGGCTGAGGTGGCTCCAAACTGTACACCCTGAATACACAGCCCAGCACTCTAATTCACCAAGGACTATGGGAGTCCAGCTGACGCACCATGACCTGTACACCTGGCGTCATGGCATAAGATGTCACCTGTCCATGTCATCTCTGATTTCTGGGACTGCTTCTGGTGCATGTCCTCCCAATCTGATGCAAAACCCCAGCTTCCTTGGGGCACTTGTGTTTCCTCTGGTACCTCTGACACATCATGCTCACCTTCCCGACTCCCAGGTGCTCAGGCCATCCTTGGAGGTGTTTCATCTCATGGTCTTCTGTCCACCCTGGTGTACTCTCTTGCCATGGGAGGCGTCAGCACCCACCTGGAGTCTGCAAGGGAGATGGCAAGTTCAGGAGAAATTGTTCTGCGTCAACACACCTGAATAAAACTTCCACTGACCCAACTCAGGGTTGACTCTCTTTCCCTTGGAGAAAATGGTCTTAGAAAATACCTGAATATTTTCTCATACAAAACAAGAGGTTTTTGTTTGTTTGTTTGTTTTTAAGAAGCCAAAATAATAGTGTACCCAAACCTATCAAAGGCACACACACACGCACGTGCACAATGCCATCAACCAACAAAACAACCTCACTTCAAATATTAGTGTAAAAATCATACATAAAATATCAACACAGGGAATTAAAAACACTTTAGATAATAATAATTAAGTTCATGGATATAAGGAAAGTTTAATAATATCATATTTCTTAACTGATCAACCATAGGTTGTCTATGTATAAATAAATGATTACAATTGATGCTAATGTAGTATTCAGTGAAATTTAACATCAATTTCTAATTAAATAAAAAATGCTGAAAGTGAACATATAAAATTTCCTATAAAGGTATAGGTAGACACACAGATTATTCTCGAAAGATTGAGAGATGCGTTCTCTCTTGAGCAATAATTTCAAGTTATCCTTGGCTTGACTTGTCAACAGCCAGAGTCCCAAGGGCTAGTGCATGGAGCCTAGAGGTTAAACTCGGGTAAGGTCAAGAGCCGAGGATGTGAAGACAGAGCAAGTCCCATCTCCAGGAAGCTGAGAAATTGGAGGGAAGAAACAGAAAGATCTAGGAAAATGACCTAGGGACTCCTGGGCCCGACTCACCACAGCCATCACGGAAACCTTGGGAGATGCTGAGTGATGGAGAACCCCGGGTAATTTTGAGGATCTCAGAACTGAAGATTTACTCCTCAGGTTCTGCTGGGATTCCAGGAGGAAGCAGCCCCCGGGAAGCCCTGACATCACCAGGTCAAGTGCAATGAAGGAGAAATGGTGACAAGATAGGTGTGGACAAAGAGGGTGGCCCCTGTGTCCTTCCATCACAAGCATCAAGGACCAGATTCAGAAGATCCCACTTTCCTCAGAGGTAGAAAAGGTAGCAGAAACGCTGCTGACACTGCAGACATCAGGAAACACGTGTATAGAGATACCACGTGCCGGGCACAGCGACAAGTCTTTACATGGAATAATTTATTTGCAATAACAACCCCTTGAGATCGGGATGTTTTGTACCCATTTTAAAGACTTGTGCCTTCTACTATCTCATGCATAGTGACAAATTGGGCTTCTAACAACTCCTCTTGGCCCAGCGCTATCTCAAGATTCACCTGATACATATTTTTATCCTCTGCCTTTTCTGAAGATTTCTTAGGTCAGTGTCTCAAAATAGTTTTACCTATTGGCCCACTTTGCCTTCCTTTGCCAGGCCAGATGGTGGACATGGGCCAGCCCATGGGCTGCTTCCCCTTGGCTGATGTCTATTCCAATCAACTAAGAGCTGGAGGTGTAGTCTCAGAATGAAACAAGGCAGTCTAGGTCTTTTCCATCAACAAGGCAGTGGGAAAAATGGGCATCATGACTGGCCTGGCCCCTGTGTGCTTTATCTTAAAGGTGAGAGAGAGAAGACCCAGAGGGGAAATGCAATGGGTAAAGATTATAACTAGTTCACCATCTTGATTTCAGCATCTCTAGAACTAAACAGTAGTTGTATATATACAATTGAATACTACTCAGTGATAAAAAAGAATGGAATTTTGCCATATGCAACAGCATGGATGGACTGGAAGGGTATTATGCTTGGTGAAGTAAGTCAGAGATAAACAAATACTATATGATATCACTTACATTTTTAATGCAAAACAATCTAGTGAATATATCAGAGAGAAACAGACAGATACGGAGAACAAACTAGCAGTTACCCATGGGGACAAGGAAGTGGGGAGGGGAAAGATAGGGGTAGGGGATTAAGGGGCACAAACTACTATGTATAAAATAAATAAGCTACAAGGATATATTGTACAGCACAGGGAATGTAGCCAACATTTTAGAAAAACTGTAAATGGAGTATAACCTTTAAAAATTGTGAATCACTATGTTGTACACCTAAAACATATATAATAATGTAAATCAACTATATCTCAATAAAAAAAATTAAAACCTTAAAAAATTAGTTGTCTGAACTAGATGTCCAAAACAGATGAGTATTTTCCATTCAGATATCTTGTCACAATTTAACCACTTTCTGGTTCATATGCTTTTTCTGTAACATCAGTTACTTATTGAAAAGATAAAATTGAACATTTATTTTTTTAATAATTCTGAAGTTGCAAGCTCAGGCTTCTATCTGAACTGTGCTAAAGATACTTCTAAGTTTGATGATAAAATATTTTATACCTAGTTTAGCTTTGCTCCCTAAAAAAAAAAAGTTCCTATTCCTCCCACCCCATAGAATACTATTCAGAAATACAGTTTGATTTTTATTCAATAGTTTGAAGAAAGGAATGAATTTTAGTATTAATATGAAGGTATCAGACTTTTTAAGTAAAATTCAATTTATGAATGATTTACCAAGTTTAGAAAGGTGTTCTCTCCTGGACCATTTTAGCTACTTCTAGGAGGCAGGTAGTTTAAATTCATGAATCTATTCAAAACTGTATTAGATAAGTTTATCTGTTTTCTAGATAGCTGTCAACTGGTCAATTCATATTCAGTAGTTGACCCAAATGAGAGAATAACCAGCAAATAAAATCCCCTTATCCATTCCCAAGTAATGCTTTTAGATAGTAATATCCATGGAGGTCTCCTTGTCAGGAACACTGTGAATACAATACAAACGTCTAAACAGGCAGCCCCTGAGATAATATATTTTCCTTTTGAGTACTTTAAGAAACTGCAGCTGACATATATAAACAGACAAAAAAATATTTAAAGGAGCTGTTTTCTACATAAACCTTTATTCTCATTTACTTAGTTGAGAGCACAGACGTCCACTTCATAGAAATAACATGAAGAAACATATATGCTCTCTTCTGACATTTACTTATGAGTACTGCAAATGAAATCATAAATGAATTAAATCAGTTACTTGGAATTAATGTCAATCCCCTAAAGTGTCCGTTCTTTGAATGGAAGTAAACCTGTTTCAAAAAGTTCAGCTAGAATCTATGAGAAACGTTACATTGTGTTTCTCCCTAAAAATCCAGGCAACGTCTGTTTAGAAAGAGTTGTTACATATGAAATTGTTTCAAACAGAGGATCATACTGAGCCTTTAATTTGTTTCTGTGTTAACAGAGGAAAACTTTCTTATTTTCCTTTTGGAAGAAACCATACATACACCTAATACACGTAGATGGAGTTAATTGATTTGCACTTGTTCTCAACTGAATACATTTAAAATCCAACCAAAATACATTTCAAAGTTTATCTTGGAGTGCCCTCTGCTGGTCATACAAATTAAAAGTAGAAATACACCTCACTACTCACCGGTTGAATTTGTTTCTCTGTTTTAAAGTTACTTGGGCTACACCAATTACTGATACCCCTTGTAACTGCAATCATATAATTATGAATAGATGTTTTATATAGGCTCCTCTTAAAAAGGATTGCTTAGTGAATGATAAAATGTGTTCTCAGATAGATGGTAGGTGAGCAGGTAGATAGATGATGGAGAGAGATAGCTAGCTAGATAGATTGATCAACAGATTTATTGACAAATAGACAATAGATATATATCAATAGATAGATATATAGATAACTTGATCATAGATCATCTTCACATGGTAATTTCAGCAAGTCCAAGCTCACATTTTCTGTCTTTGATATAAAGATAATTTTTTTCATTGTCTTATGCCAAGTTGAATATGGCAATTAATCTATAATGTTACGGGTTGAATTGTGTCCCCCAGCACCAACTTCATATGTTGAAGTACTAACTCCCATTACCTCAGAACGTGACATAATTAGGAGATACAGACATTACAGATGTAATTAGTTAAGATTAGGCCATACTGGTTTAGGGTAGACCCTGAATCTAACATGAATGATGTCCTTATAAAAAGGGGATATTTGAATGCACTCACACACACAAACACACACACATCAACATACACATGGGGAGAATATCATGTAAAGGCAAAGGGTTGGAGGGATGCTTCTACAAGCCATGGAACACCAAAGATTGCCAGCAATGCCCCAGAAGCCAGAGAAGAGCCTGGAATAAGTTCAGAAGGAACCAACCCTGCCCACACCTTGACCTCAAACTTCTAGCCTCCAAAACTGCCAGAGGGAATACTTTTCTGTTCTTCTAAGCCACCTAGTCTGAGGTATTTTGATAGGACAGCCCAAGGAGATGATACAGATGTAAAGTTAGAACTGCAACATTCATAGCTCATCAAGGTGGAGTGAAGTACAATTTAGCCAAGTGCTGATGTCTGGGGTGGACCTGGAGCTCTGCAGAGGCTGCCTGGTGGGAAACTCCCACAAGCCCCTGCAGTAGTCACAGCATCATCACCACTCACACAGGAACCTGATGCTGGAGACCAGGGCAGGCAGTGGGGGGGGACAGAGCTTGAATTCAAACTCAGATCTGTGGGCACCCTGACTGCCCTGATTTCAAACTCTGCCCCTTCCACTACTTGTGTTTCCTCCTAGTTCCAGCATATATGAACATGCACACGTGCCCATGCACACAGGTGTACACATGCACTCATACATGCATACGCATGCACGTATACATACACATATACGCACGCATGCCATGCACATTCTCTTACACATGCATGCATGTGCACATATAAGCCCCATTCTCACACTCATATATAAACACATGTACGTTCTACACATGCACACACATGGAACGCACTCTCACACATACATACGCACGCACACATACAGTCACAGTTATATATACACAGCCCAATGACAGCAAGAAAGGATAGAGTTTAACTTCTTGCAAAAACGATCTCCACCTGGCAGTTGCAGCCACTTGTTTCTAGCAGTGGAGAAGGCAGCCTTCTTCCTTTTGGTCACAGTGTTCTGTGCGGCATCGCTTCTGACCAGGGAACTCTTTATACAGCAAATTATGTTGCAGAAGTGAAGACTGTAAGTTATGAGGTTGTTTCTTTATTCTGATGTGAAAACATTTCTGTAGCTATTGACTGAATTAATTTTCTACGTCTGCTGTAACAATTTGTCACAAACTGAGTGGCTTAAGATAAAATGAGTGCATTATCCTACAGTTCTGGAGGTCCAGAGTCTGACCCTGACCTCAGTGTGCTGGCCTCAGGTGTTGCCAGGGCTGGATCCTTCTGGAGGTTCTAGGAGAGAATTCCTGTTCTCCCCTTTTCTGGCTTCTGGAGGTATTCCGTTCCTCGTTTGTGTGCACAACCAGTAATGGTGGGTTGAGTCCTTCTCCCTCTGCACCCCTCTGCCTCCCTCTCCTACTTACGATGACCCTGTAGTACCACCTGCTCACCTGGATAACCCGAGACTATGCCCCCACGAGGAAGCCAGCTGATTAGGCACCTTAATTCTCTCTGCCCCTTACTGCCCTTTTGTCACATGCCCCATCATACCCATGTTTCGGAGACCTGGGCCTGAGTGTCATTGGGAGTTTTGTCCCGCGCCCAGGTCGCCTCATTCACTTCTCCCTCTCACCATCCTCTAAGCATCTAGCAAAGGACTTGCCACGTCTCAGGATTTAAGGACATCACGGGGGAATGAGCATCACGGCAGGCAGCCAGAGCGACACAAATGTTGTATCCCCCTGGTGAAGGGAGCCCCATGTTTTCATTTGCACGGTGTTGTCTTTGTCTTTATTTGGAAATTAGGTCAACTTCAAAGAGGCAGGTGTGGGTGCAGGGTGATGATGCTGACCTGTGGTGGTTTAGCGTCAGTTCAGCCAAGCTGGACCTACGTTTCCAGAATTCCCTTCCCTGCGTGTCTGGCCACCAGAGAATCCTGCAGGAGATTTGGGGAGCAGGGGTGACGCGATGCTGGCATGTACTGAAGGCCTGAGCTGGGCCCTGGGACGTTTCACTGTCGCTGGTCTGCTGGCTCGTCCTTGATGTGAGCCGGCTTGGGTCCCCTGCTGGATGCCCCTGAATTCTCTCTCCTCCTCCCCATCTCCCCTCTCCTTTCCTCATCTTGTCTTATCTCCTGTTCTCTCTCTATTCTCTTCTCCTTGGCAATCTTGCATTTTAAACCACCATTAATACAATGAAACGCCTGCATGTGTGTACACATGTGCCTCTGATATACGTACATTAATATATATAGATGTAAATCCAGGCTTGACCTCACCTAAAATACTCACGAATATCATCAACTGCCTAAATGAAACCCATGGACGTTCTGAAGGCACCTCAGACCCAACATGTATAGGACCAAATTCTCGCTTTCCCCAGGTCTTCAAAGCCACAGCTCAGACCCCAGGCGACCTCTCTGATGCCCACGCCTCTCTCTGCTTATCACCGAGGACTGGGTTTCATCTCCTAAATCTCTTGCATCTCTTTTCTATGCCTCCTTTGCTGCCATCACCAGCCTGGGCCAAGCTGCCAAGACCATGAAACACGTGAGAGGTCTCCACCGCCCCAAGTGTGAAGGCTGAAAGGAGGCCCCTTCCACAGACCAGCACGTGGGTCCCCACCAGCTCTCCCACCACTGGCTGCCCTGGGATCCCTTGTTTCCTGCATCCTGCCACGCTGGTCTTTGAACTGTCTCCCAAATGCAACATGCCTTCTCTCTCGTCAGCACCTCTTAAGTCCCATGTCCTGCATCAAAGAGAGAAGGGACAGAATGTGTGTCCACTCTTCCTTTCTCTGGTTCCTTCTCCTTGACATCGAGGTCTCAGCCAAGTTCGCCCTAGGTTAGATCCTTGTCATGTCCCCACATGGAGCTGTGGTCCTTTCTGAAGAATGTGGATCTGTCTCTAGAATCATAACTTAATAATAATATTAGGCAATTGGGAACTATCTCCCCCACCCCAACACCTATAGAATGCAACCCCAATGAGATCAGCTCATTTACCCTTAGTGGCCTCTCTAGTTCCCAGTCTGTACCTGGGTCTGGGCATGTACTAGGAAACCATATAATACATGTACTAAATGGGCAAATTCCTTTGCTCTGAAAGAATCTGCATGAGTGCTTGTGTTGGAAAGATGTGGGAGAGAGAAAGCCCCTGTCATCTTGGGGAGGACATGGCAGGCATCATAGTAACTTTGCCAAAGCCAGGTTCCACCTCCTTATGAAGATAGCAAAGTGTGTTCGTGACCCCATTTACTTAAAGGTGAGAATCTGAGGCTTTCAGGAACCAAGTGGACGACGTAGAGCAGTGCCAGATGCTTTTGCAGGAGGAAGGGGGCTGCTGTTCTCCTGGACTGTTGTCACGTGGGACGGCAGGGTGTCTACCCCGCACCTTAAGGGCTTTCTCTCCCTGGATCGGTGATGCAGCCCTCACTGGAGAAGCAAACCCCAATGCCTACTGCTACTATTGCAGCACAAGAGGTCAGACGTTCATCCACGGTGGAGTCAGAGTGCAGGCAGAGAACAGGAAGGGAGGCTGGAGGCACAGTGGCAGCCTCCACACAGCTCGGTCAGTTCTGCATGCCTCCTACACTTTCCCAGTGTGGCCGGCTTCCCCTTTAATTTCTTATGTCAAGTTAAGTCAACATCTAACGGCCCAAGGAGGCTTTCACTCAAGCTGCATCAAGAATACGCATCATGGGAGGGAGGGAGACGCAAGAGGGGAGAGAGATGGGAAAATACGTATGTCTAACTGACTCGCTTTGTTATAAAGCAGAAACTAACACACCACTATAAAGCAATTATCCTCCAATAAAGATGTAAAAAAAAAAAAAAAAAAGAAAACAGAATACGCATCAGATGCTCCAAGGAAGAATCTCATAATTCTGCCCTGGCTTAGGGCTGGTGGTTGGACCCCCCGTGACTCAGCCAGCTGATCCCTGCAAACGTGTTCCAGGCATCATCGGGTACCAGCTGAAGTAGCTGTAACAACAAGAGCCCAGCCCTAGGATGGTGATGAGGAGGGTCACGACTGAGCCCCTAACCTGCAGGAAAGAGTCTCCTACTTCGTTCCTTTTCCTGCCACAGAGAAAGTACTGCTGAACCAGGGGTTCTGGTGAGGAATAGGAAAGCCAGAACATTCTAAATGAATCATAGCAACCACTTTCTGAGCAGTCACTGCAGTGCATTCCAGGCACCATGATAACCGCCTTCCATCAGGATTTCGTTTCATGCTGAAGACATTCCTGGGAAGTTTAGAATCTTGCCCAGATGAAGAAATAGGTTGTTTCCCTATTTATTTAAAGTGTATACTCCAAACACAAAGACAAATATAATAAAAATGGAAAAAGGAATTCCAGTAAAGTCTCAAACATATATTAAGGCCTCAATAACTGTGCCGTTTTTATTATCTTGTCAGATAACTGGACTGGGGACTGAAAGAGGAGGGAATGCATTTGAGTGTTTGTTTAGTTTTTTATTTTATTGAAGTATAGTTGATTTTCAGTGTTGTGTTAGCTTCAAGTGTACAGCAGTGATTCAGATAGATAGGTAGATATAGAGATATAGATATATAGTTATAAATATATAGATATAGATAATATATATGTATATATCCCTTCTCAGATTCTTTTCCCTTATAGGTCACTACAAAATATTGAGTAAAGTCCCCTGTGCTATACAGTAGGTCTTTGCTGACTATCTATTTTATATATAGTTGTGTATATATGTTAATCCCAACCTCCTAATTTATCCCTCCCTTCTTTCCACTTTGGTAACTATAAGTTTGTCTTCTATGTATGTGAGTCTATTTCTGTTTTGTAAATAAGTTCATTTGCATGTTTTTTGTTTTTTTTTTTAGATTCCACATAGAAGTGATATCATGTGATATTTGTCTTTCTCTGTCTTACTTCACTTAGTATGATAATCTCTAGGTCCATCCAAGGGATGGATTTGGTTTTTAACCGTGCCTCTTTTGAGCTCACTACTGTTAACTCAGTACAATCCACTGTTAAGATTATCATCAAAGTATATGAAAAGGTCTACCTAAATCACAAGGGGGGAAATGTAGGATTTCTGGGAAAATCTTGTCACCTGCATTTAAACATTTAAGGGGCGTTAAATGTCGCTTCTAATCTACATGCCACCAGGGGGCACTGCTGAGCTGGGACACCAAGGTCCTAAAATGCATCACGTCACACAGCTTCAGTGGTAAGTGGGAGCAGAGGGCAGGGACTTTGTCAGGGTCTTACCCAGATCTCTGGAGATGGCAGGAAAGCGTTTCATAAGCCAGTTTAACAATTTTTTAAACAAGATTTCTAGAGAGTTTTTACTTATAGTGATTTTCTCTTTGCTTTTTCAAAATTGTCTCTGAGTGAGTTATTCTCTTTCACTCTCCCTACTTCATTACTTTTTATTGAAAAATGTCTTATCATCCTCTTTGGACAGGAACATACAGGGTTACATCCACACGTATTTAGTTGTTCCCTCACTGTGCATTCCCAGGTGCTGAGCAAGTGGCCCCAGGGAGCTGCTGTCTGTGGTCTAGGAAGACACTTCCAGGAACCCCGGCCAGGGAAGGGGTGAGCCCAGGGAACTCGGGAAGAACAAAGCCTAAAAAATGAACAGGTGAAAAGCTGGTCCCCAAGGTCTCCCATGGGGAAGCAGCAGAGAGAGGCCCTGGAGGATGCAGGTGGTGGACACAGGTCTTGGGAATAGGCAGCTTCCACCAAACCCTCAGCTTTCACTGTCCTCCTTCTCTCCACAACTTAACACCTTGTTATTACTATCAAGTTATCTGAAATTAGCATTACAACAAGCCTAAATTTCTTGAACCCAGCACCCTTGCTGCAAAGGGCATGAGAACCCAGAAACCGGCACTCAGTGTCTTTGGCTTTGCCTTTGAGCTCTGAAACCCTGTTGGTCCCGTGTCCCTCGGCTTCATGAAGGGCCCTGCACTCTGCACTTAGGACGGTTTCATACGGCTCCCTCCTGCAAGGCTCTGGTAAGACTGCCTGAGGAAGGAGGATGGGGGTCCCTGTTCCGAGTGTGTTGTGCTTCCACTGAAGACAGATGTATGGAGATGTTATACCTTCCCAATAGTAAATGGATGCATGTTCGGCCCAACTGGGCTAAGACCTGCTTCACTTGTACCATTTCCACTTGGGAGCAAGCTCATGTGGGCAAGACTTCAGAGCCTTCATGTAGACTAGATGCTGGGCTTGCCAACACCAGCCACATGGAGCCTGACAAAGGGAGAAGGGTTCACTGGCTTTCCCAAGCTGAATGCTGACATTTCTGCCTCTGTATCTAGTGACCATGAAGTGCCTCTGGCCACAGGGCCTTTGCACATGCTTTTTTTCCTTTTTCTGGAGATCTCAGTCATGCTTTCTGTGCCAAATTCACTCCCATTCATCTTTAAGAACACAGATAAGTTAATTTTTTTTTTTTTTCTCAGAGAAGCCTCCCTGGAATTCTCTGAATTAATAAAACATTCTTAGTATTTCCTACCACCATGCCATGCACTTATCCTTTGCAACAGTTACAGTTGTGATTTGACGTTTTATGTGTGCGTTGATGTTTATCTCTGTCTCCCCAGCCAAAACATAAACTCTGGTAGGACTGGAAACTGCCTGGTTTTGCTCACCAACATACTCTCAAGATACTTAAGAAATATTTATTGAAAAAATGAATGATTTTTAACTGTAATATTATGTGCCTGATTCCAGAGTCCTGCCCCATCACTCTGCACTCAGGTGGACAAAGACTAAGTTTGACCTGCATCCCAAGGCAGCAATTTTGTCTCCTAAATCTGCTTCCACAGTGCTTAGTCTGGGTTGGATGCTGCAGCTTAGTAAAGAGCAGCCATCCTCTAATTAGCCTAAACTCCGCTTGCTGCTGCTTCTGAAGAGGCACACTTCCTCCTTTGTTACAAGTCAGATACCGGTAATGCTTTAGCCTAGAGACAGGCCCATGTTCTGATTTGAGCCCGGGAATTAGAACGAGCAGGTTTTTATTGCCATCTCAATATAGAAACAGTCAGGTGGTGTCATGTACGTTCATGATTCCCAGAGGTGCATCCCCATCATGCACTGTGCTTTGTGAGAAGGAAGAGAACACCCAGCAGTCGTGGGGGTGTCATTCATTTTTCTTCCCAAAAGACTTGAGCCTGCTTTCCCTGCTTTCAAGCCCCTTTGGTTCTTAGGCATATAGAGTGGCTATTGCATTATCCTCCACAGCCTCAGGATGCAGGAATAAGAGTCTAATTCTACTCCCACTTTACAGTTAGTAAGCCAAGTCCAGGAAGAAGTCCTTCCTGCAGTCACCCAGGAAGTGCTCACCAGGCTCAGTGCTTCCTGAACCTCAGTGTGCAAATGAGTCACCTGAAGGCTCTGATTCCACAGGTCTGGGCTGAGATCTGAGACGGTGCGTTTTTCACACACTCCCAGGAGCGCTGGTGCTGACACACGGGGGCTTCACTCTGAGTTGCGGGCTCTGTTCCACTGGACTGTGAGCTCACCAGCCGGGGGCTGTGCTGTATGGTCCACCCTCTCCCTCTTGTTCCCACTGCAATGAGACTCACAGGAAATGCCAGTTGAATGAATGTTCAATCCAAGCCCGAGACTAGCACCCAGTCCCACACACCAAACTTCTCTTAGATGTTACTTTGTATCCTTTTATTACATTTAACAAGCACACAATTTGTTTTCCAGCTAAATCTGGATCCCCAAAAGAAGTGTCTCTGTCTCTGACTTCTTTTCAGTGTCATTATACCACTAAACTGGCATAATTAGTCCTCAACAGTAAGTGTGGAGTGAAGAACTTATGAACAGGGGCAGTTCTCTAATATGCCCAAGGAGAAACCTATTTGGATTACTTTGGAAAAACACCAAGAATTAAAAAAGAATAAGGATGCTCAAAGGAAAAGGGAAGAAAATGGAAACTTTACAAAACTCTTTATGAAAGTAAGGTAGCGGTTGAGTGGCTACAGGGTTAACGTCATGTTCTAGATGTGAGCTGCCTGGACCCCACACCAGCTTTCCCTACAGTGGCTGCTAACCACACACACCTTGCTCAACATATCTGCACCCCAGTTTCCTTGTCTGTGAGGTAGTGGTAATTTTAGTATTTATACCATAGGGTTGTTATGCATCCAACTGCACCAGCACATGAAAGTCTTCTTTGTGTCCCTACAAAATCTTTCATGAGGACAATCAGGGAGCCTTAAGGGTAGTGAAGAACTGAAGCCTCCCATCAACACCCAAGAGATGTTGAAGCCTCTTGGGAACAGCGATGTGGGCACCATCTTGGAAGTGGCTCCCAGCCCCTGATGACATCTGACTGCGTCTTAGTGAGAGACCCTGAGTCAGAGCTGCCCAGCTAGCTGATCCCCAAATTTCTGACCTGCATAAACACTGAGACAATAAATCTTTGTTGCTTTAAGTGACTAAGTTTTGGGGAAATTTATTATGCAGTAAAAAGTTACTAACACCATATTTAAATGGCAGTTTCTAATTTTCAAAGCATGTTCACAACACTTACATGTGAGAATTTCTTAAAGCTCTATGAAATAAGTAGAACAAGTTATTGTCATAATTTCCCAAAGGATAAAAATAGAACTGCCATATGACCCAGCAATTCCACTCCTGAGTGTACATCCAAAAAAACCCAAAAACACTAATTCAAAAAGATACAGGCACCCCAATATTCATAGCAGCATGATTTACAATTGTCAAGGTATGGAAGCAACCTAAGTGCTCATCAACAGATGAATGGATAAAGAAGACGTGGTATATATATATATATATATATATATATATATATATATATATATATATATATATATACATACACACACACACACACACAATGGAATACTACTCAGCCATTAAAAAAGGATGGAATTCTGCCATTAGAAACAACTCAGATGGACCCAGGGGGTCTTATGCTTGGTGAAATAGGTCAGAAAGAGAAAGACAAGTATTGTATGGTATCACTTACATGTGGAAGCTAAAAAATAAAACAAACTAGTAACTATTACAAAAAAGAAATAGACTCACAGATATAGAGAACAATTTGTGGCTACCAGTGGGGAGGGGCAATATAAGGGTAAGGGATTAAGAGACACAAAGCTATGCACAAAATAAATAAGCTACAAAGATATATTGTACAACACTGGGAATATAGCCAATATTTTATAATCACTATAAATGGGGTATAACATTTAAAAATTGTGACTCACTATGTTGTACACCTGAAACTTAAATAATACTGTACACTAATTCTACCTCAATTAGATTTTCCCAGGAGGCTCCAAAGGGGAAGCCTTGGTCATGGGCAGTACTTCCCCCAGTCCTCCTTGGAGGGTTGGCAGGTTTTCACCGGGCCTCAGCTCAATGTCTTCCCTACCAGCGGTGGTGCTGGGGTCATCCATGCCTCTCATCACATCTTTCCAAGGACCCCTGAAAAAAATGTAGGGTCATAGCCACCAAATATCATGTATGTTTACTACTCTCAAACCTGGAGACAAGCCTCAGGGTGCATTGGCCATCTTCAGATACATGAAGGAATGGGGATAAATAGAGTGACTGGGTACAGAGCCATCAGCATTCCTCCTTAAGACATGATTGTGCCCAGGATCCTATGTCCTGTCTCTATTCTTTCAGAGAGAGCAGTTTATTGAATATATTTCTCAGAACGTAGAGTATAGTGTTCTAAAATAAACATACTTTAACTTTCTGTTCCCTGTTCTGGAATATTCCTCCTATAACTATTTGCTCCTCTGTACTGACTTTCCCAATTTTCCCACTAGATAGTTACCTTCTTGAAACAAGGGCTATGTCCTTAAGAGCACCAAGCACAGTGCCTATCATTTTAAAAGAAAGGAAAGACGCCATAAAGTAAATCTTAATGAAGAATTTGAAAAATAGAAAATCAGTATATGAAATTTTCTACAAGAGGTTCTATAAGAATTGTGTAGCATCATGCAGGAAAATTTTTCAATATTTGCTACAATATAAATTGTAGTTCATGAGTTCATGGGTATCTTCAGGGGGAAGAAAATGTCTTAAGAATTGAAGGATTAAGAAAAAGACAATTCAGAAATTGAATGAAATATTTTCAAATGTGGGAAAAAACGAAGGATCTGCACGAAAATATCCATGTGCTCATATCTGAGTAAACAGACTCAGATTGGTATATGCATTTCTTTTTCACATTACTGTATTTTCCATATCTTCCTTAATAAACATGTACTATTTTAAAGGAAAAAAAAAACTCTCAAATATGTAACTACAAAATAAATTTCAAAAGATTTAGATTCTGAGATTCTGCTCACATTCTGAGATTTGAATGAACTAGTTTCAAAAATATAAAGTGATTTCTTTAAAAAGAAAAAAAAGAAAAAGAATATGGAAGTAAATGTCTTCAATAATTCTGCATAAATATAACTATTAAAGAGGAGACCTTCAAGATGGCGGGGGAGTAAGATGTGGAGATTGCCTTCCTCCCCACAAATACATCAGAAATACATCTACGTGTGGAACAGCTCACACAGAACACCTACTGAATGCTGGCAGAAGATCTCAAACCTCCCAAAAGGCAAGAAACTCCCCACGTACCTGGGTAGGGCAAAAGAAAAATCAGAGACAAAAGAATAGGGATGTGACCTGCACCAGTGGGAGGCAGCTGTGAAGGAGGAAAGGGGTCCACACGCTAGAAGCCCCTTCGTGGGTGGAGACTGTGGGTGGTGGAGGGGGAAAGCTTCAGAGCTGCGGAGGACAGCACAGCAACAGGGGTGCGGAGGGCAAAGCAGAGAGATTCCCGCACAGAGGATAGGTGCCGACTGGCACTCACCAGCCCGAGAGGCTTGTCTGCTCCCCTGCCAGAGCCGGCGGGGCTGGGAGCTGAGGCTCGGGCTTCGGTCAGAGCGCAGGGAGAGGGCTGGCTGCGTGAACACAGACTGAAGGGGCTAGTGCACCATGGCTATAGCCAGGAGGGAATCCGAGGAAAAGTCTGGACCTGCCGAAGAGGCAAGAGACTTTTCTTCCCTCTTTGTTTCCTGGAGCGCGAGGAGAGTGGATTAAGAGCACCGCTTAAAGGAGCTCCAGAGATGGGCGCGAGCCGCGGCTAACAGCGCGGACCCCAGAGACGTGCATGAGACACTAAGGCTGCTGCTGCCACCACCAGGAAGCCTGTGTGCGAGCACAGGTCACTATCCACACCCCACTTCCAGGGAGCCTGTGCAGCCTGCCACTGCCAGGGTCCCGGGATCCAGGGACAACTTCCCCAGGAGAACGCACGGCGTGCCTCGGGCTGGTGCAACGTCACGCTGGCCTCTGCCGCCGCAGCCTCGCCCCCAATCATGCCCCTCCCTCCCCCCTGCTTCAGTGAGCCTGAGCCCCTGAATCAGCTGCTCCTTTAACCCCGTCCTGTCTGAGCGAAGAACAGATGCCCTCCGGTGACCTACACGCAGAGGTGGGGCCAAATCCAAAGCTGAACCCCGAGAACTGTGCGAACAAAGAAGAGAAATGGAAATCTCCCCCAGCAGCCTCAGGAGCAGCAGATTAAATCTCCACAGTCAACGTGATGTACCCTGAATCTGAATAGACAAGGAATCATCCCAAATTGAAGAGGTGGACTTTGAGAGGAACTGTAGGCTTGGGGTTTGCTGTATGCGACTGACTGGTTTCTGGTTTTATGTTTATCTTAGATTAGTATTTAGAGTTTATTATCATTGGTAGACTTGTTTATTCATTTGGTTGCTCTCTTCCTCTTTTTTATATATAGATACATACTTTTTTCCTTTTTCTCTTTTTGTGAGTGTGTGTGTGTATGCTGCTTTGTGTGATTTTGTCTGCATAGCTTTGCTTTTACAACTTGTCCTAGGGTTCTGTCTGTCCGTTTATTTAATTTCGTTTTCTTTGTATAGTTTTGCACTTGTTATCATTGGTGGATTTGTTTTTGGTTTGGTTGCTCTATACTTTCTTTTTTTCTCTTTACTTTTTTATTTTTATTTATTTTAATAACTTTTTATTTTATTTATTTATTTATTTATTTCTCTTTTGTTCTTTCTTTTTTTCTCCCTTTTCTTCTGAGCTCTGTGGCTGACAGGGTTTTTGTGCTCCAGCCGGGTGTCAGGCCTGTGCCTCTGAGGTGGGAGAGCCAAGTTCAGTACATTGGTCCACCAGAGACCTCCTGGCTCCATGCAACATCAAACAGCAAAAGCTCTCCCAGAGATCTCAATCTCAATGCTAAGACCCAGCTCCACTCAACAAGCAGCAAGCTACACTGCTGGACACCCCATGCCAAACAACTAGCAAGACAGGAACACAACACAACCCATTAGCAGAGAGGCTACCTAAAATCATAAGGTCACAGACACCCAAAAACACACCACCAGACATGGTCCTGCCTACAAGAAAGAAAAGATCCAGGTTTATCCACCAGAACACAGGCACCAGTCTGCTCCACCAGGAAGCCTACACAACCCATTGAAACAACCTTAGTCACTGGGGATAGACACCAAAAGCAATGGGAACTACAAAGCTGCAGCCTGTGAAAAGGAGACCTCAAACACAGTAAGTTAAACAAAATGAGAAGACAGAGAAACACACTGCAGGTGAAGGAGCAAGGTGAAAACCCACCAGACCAAACAAATGAAGAGGAAATAGGCAGTCTACCTGAAAAAGAATTCAGGGTAATGATAGTAAACATGATCCAAAATCTTGGAAATAGAATGGAGAAAATACAAGAAATGTTTAATAGGGACCTAGAAGAACTAAAGAGCAAAAAAAAGTGGTGAACAACACAATAAATGAAATTTAAAATTCTCTAGAAGGAACCAATAGCAGAATAACTGAGGCAGTAGAACGGATAAGTGACCTGGAAGATAAAATAGTGGAAATAACTACCACAGAGCTGAATAATTAAAAAAGAATGAAAAGAATTGAGGACAGAGCATCCCTGGTGGTGCAGTGGTTGAGAGTCCGCCTGCCTATGCGGGGGACATGGGTTCGTGCCCCGGTCCAGGAAGATCCCACATGGCATGGAACCTCTGGGCCCGTGAGCCATGGCCGCTGAGCCTGTGCATCTGGAGCCTGTGCTCCGCAATGGGAGAGGCCACAACAGTGAGAGTCCCACATACCATAAAAAAAAAAAGAAAAAAGAAAAAAAAAAGAATTGAGGACAGTCTCAGAGACCTCTGGGACAACATTAAATGCACCAACATTTGAATTATAGGGGTCCCAGAAGAAGAAGAGAAAAAGAAAGGGAGTGGGAAAATATTTGAAGAGATTAGATTTGAAAACTTCCCTAATATGGGAAAGGAAATTGTCAATTAAGTCCAGGAAGTGCAGAGAGCCCCAAGGAGCTCCAAGGAGAAACACGCCAGGACACATATTAATCAAACTATCAAAAATTAAATACAAAGAAAAAATATTAAAAGCAGCAACGGAAAAGCAACAAATAACATGCAATGGAATCCCCGTAAGGTTAACAGCTGATCTTTCAGCAGAAACTCTGCAAGCCAGGAGGGAGTGGCAAGACATATTTAAAGTGATGAAAGGGAAGAACCTACAACCAATATTACTCTACCCAGCAAGGATCTCGTTCAGATTCGACGGAGAAATTAAAACCTTTACAGACAAGCAAAAGCTAAGAGAATTCAGCACCACAAAACCAGGTTTACAACAAATGCTAAAGGAACTTCTCTAGGCAGGACACACAAGAGAAGGAAAAGACCTACAATAACAAACCGAAAACAATTAAGAAAATGGTAATATAGGAACATACATATCAATAACTACCTTAAATGTAAATGGATTCAATGCTCCCACCAAAAGATATAGACTGGTTGAATGGATACAAAAACAAGACCCATATATATACTGTCTACAAGAGACCCACTTCAGACCTGGGGACACATACAGACTGAAAGTGAGGGGATGGAAAAAGATATTCCATGCAAATGGAAATCAAAAGAAAGCTGGAGTAGAAATTCTCATATCAGACAAAATAGACTTTAAAATGAAGACTATTACAAGAGACAAAGAAGGACACTACATAATAATCAAGGGATCAATCGAAGGAGAAGATATAAAATTGTAAATATTTATGCAACCAGCAGAGGAACACCTCAATATATAAGGCAAATGCTAACAGCCATAAAAGGGGAAATTGACAGTAACACAATCCTAGTAGGGGACGTTAACACCCCACTTTCACCAACAGACAGATCATCCTAAATGAAAATAAATAAGGAAACACAATCTTTAAATGATACATTAAACAACATGGACTTAATTGATAGTTTAGGACATTCCATCCAAAAACAACAGAACACACTTTCTTCTCAAGTGCTCATAGGACATTCTCCAGGATAGATCATATCTTTGGTCACAAATCAAGCCTTGGTAAATTTAAGGAAACTGAAATCATATCAAGTATCTTTTACAACCACAAAGCTATGAGACTAGATATCAATTACAGGAAAAATCTGTAAAAAATACAAACACATGGAGGTTATATAATACACTACTAAATAACCAAGAGATCACTGAAGAAATCAAAGAGCAAATGAAAAAATACCTAGAAATAAATGACAATGAAAACACGATGGCCCAAAATCTACGGGATGCAGTGAAAGCAGTTCTAAGAGAGAAGTTTAGAGCAATACAAACCAACCTCAAGAAACAAGAAACATCTCAAATAAACAACCTAACCTTAAACCTAAAGCAATTAGAGAAAGGAGAACAAAAAGAACCCAAAGTTAACAGAAGGAAATAAATCATAAAGATTAGATCAGAAATAAATGAAAAAGAAATGAAGGAAACAATAGAAAAGATCGATAAAACTAAAAGCTGGTTCTTTGAGAAGATAAACAAAATTCATAAACCATTAGCCAGACTCATCAAGGAAAAAAGGGAGAAAACTCAAATCAACAGAATTAGAAATGAAAAAGAAGTAACAACTGAAACTGAAGAAATACAAAAGATCGTGAGAGATTACTACAAGCAATTATATGCCCATAAAATGGACAACCTGGAAGAAATGGACAAATTCTTATGAAAGCACAAACTTCCATGAATGAACCAGGAAGAAATAGAAAATATAAACAGACCAATCACAAGCACTGAAATTGAGACTGTGATTAAAAATCTTCCAACAGAAAAAGCCCAGGACCAGGTGACTTCACAGGCGAGTTCTGTCAAACATTTAGAGAAGAGCTAACACCTATCCTTCTAAAACTCTTCCAAAATACAGGAAAGGGAGGAACACTCTCAAATTCATTCTATGAGGCCACCATTACGCTGATACCAAAACCAGACAAAGATATCAAAAGAAAAAAACAAACAAAAACACTACAGGCCAATGCCACTGATGAACATAGATGCAAAAATACTCAACAAAATTCTAGCAAACAGAATCCAACAGCACATTGAAAGGATCATACACAATGATCAAGTGGGGTTTATCCCAGGATTGCAAGGATTCTTCAATACATGCAAATCAATCAATGTGATACACCATACTAAGAATTAAAGGATAAAAACCATATGATCATCTCAATAGATGTAGAAGAAGCTTTTGACAAAGTTCAACACCTATTTTTGACAAAAACCCTCCAGAAAGTAGGCATAGAGGGAACTTACCTCAACATAATAAAGGCCATATATAACAAAACCCACAGCCAACATCATTCTCAATGGTGAAAAACTGAAACCATTTCCTCTAAGATCAGAAACAAGACAAAGTTGCCCACTTTCATCACAATTATTCAACATAATTTTGGAAGTTTTAGCCACAGCAATCAGAGAAGAAAAAGAAATAAAAGGAATCCAAATCAGAAAAGAAGAAGTAAAGCTGTAACTGTTTGCAGATGACACGATACTATATATAGAGAATCTTAAAGATGCTTCCAGAAAACTACTAGAGCTAATCCATGAATTTGGTAAAGTAGCACTATACAAAATTAATGCATAGAATTCTCTTGCATTCCTATACACTAATGATGAAAAATCTGAAAGTGAAATTAAGGAAACACTCCCATTTACCACTGCAACAAAGAGAGTAAAATACCTAGGAATAAACCTACCTGAGGAGACAAAAGACCTGTATGCAGAAAACTATAAGACACTGATGAAAGAAAATAAAGATGATACCAACAGATGGAGAGATATACCATGTTCTTGGATTGGCAGAATCAACATTGTGAAAATGACTCTACTACCCAAAGCAATCTACAGATTCAGTGCAACTCCTAACTAAATACCAACAGCATTTTTCAGAGAACTAGAACAAACATTTTCACAATTTGTTTGGAAACACAAAAGACCCTGAAGAGCCAAAGCAATCTTAAGAAAGAAAAACGGAGCTGGAGGAATCAGGCTCCCTGACTTCAGACTATACTACAAAGCTACAGTAATCAAGACAGTATGGTACTGGCAAAAAACAGAAATATAGATCAATGGAATAGGATAGAAAGTCCAGAGACAGACCCACGCACATATGGTCACCTTATTTTTAATAAAGGTGGCAAGAATATACAATTGAGAAAAGGCAGTCTCTTCAATAAGTCATCCTGGGAATACTGGACATCTACAAGTAAAGAATGAAATTAGAACACTCCCTAACACCATACACAAAAATTAACTCAAAATGGATTAAAGACCTAAATGTAAGACCAGACACTATCAAACTCTTAGAGGAAAACTTAGGCAGAACACTCTATGACATAAACCACAGCAAGAACTTTTTGACCCACCTCCTTGAGAAATGGAAAGAAAAATAAACAAATGGGTCCTAATGAAACTTAAAAGCTATTGCACAGCAAAGGAAACCATAAACAAGAGTAAAAGACAACCCTCAGAATGGGAGGAAATATTTGCAAATTAAGCAACTGACAAAGGATTAATCTCCAAAATTTACAAGCAGCTCATGCAGCTCAATATCAAAAAAAAAAACAACCCAATCCAAAAATGGACAGAAGACCTAAGTAGACATTTCTCCAAAGAAGGTACACAGATTGCAAACAAACACATGAAAGGATGCTCAACATCACTAATCATTAGAGAAATGAATATCAAAACTACAATGAGGTCCCTATCACCTCACACCAGTCAGAATGGCCATCATCATAAAATCTACAAACAAATGCTGGAGAGGGTGTGGAGAAAACGGAACCCTCTTGCACTGTTGGTGAGAATGCAAATTGTTACAGCCACTATGGAGAACAGTATGGAGGTTCCTTAAAACACTAAGAATAGAACTGCCATACGATCCAGCAATCCCACTACTGGGCATACACCCTGAGAAAACCATAATTCAAAAACAGTCATGTACCCCAATATTCACTGCAGCTCTATTTACTGTAACCAGGACCTGGAAGCAACCTAAGTGTGTATCGACAGATGAATGGATAAAGAAGATATGGTGTGTATATATATATATATATATATATATATATATATATATATAATGGAATATACCTAGCCATAAAAAGAAACAAAATTAAGTTACTTGTAGTGAGGTGGATGGACCTAGAATCTGTCATACAGAGTGAAGTAGGTCAGAAAGAGAAAAACAAATACCGTAAGCTAACACTTATATAAGGAATCTAAAAAAAAAAATGTTTCTGAAGAACCTAGGGGTAGGACAGGAATAAAGATGCAGACATAAAGAATGGACTTGAGGACAAGGGGAGGGGGAAGGGTAAGCTAGGACTAAGTGAGAGTGTGGCATGCACATATATACACTACCAAATGTAAAATAGGTAGCTAGCGGGAAGCCGCTGCATAGCACAGGGAGATCAGCTCGGTGCTTTGTGTCCACCTAGAGGGGTGGGATAGGGAAGGTGGGAGGGAGACACAAGGGGAAGGAGATATGGGGTTATATGTATATCTAAAGCTGTTTCACTTTGTTACAAAGCAGAAACTAACAACAACAACAAAAGACCCAAAAAATATAACTATTAAAAACCCCCGCTGCCTAATGTAATATTAGATGAGTTTGAAATTTGGCTCAGGGCTCCCTGGAGTATTAAAGGGTCTCCTAGCCCCCAGCGCACAGGCTCTAGAAGAAGAGCCAGAGGACGTTACTGCATTCTGAGCCCAGTTACTCAACGCAGAGAAAGGCCCTGAAATTGACTTCAAATGGGAACGGATGCAGCTGAGGAGGAACAGGTCCATTCAGACTAACAGTGAAGGGGAACATTTGTGTCACGCCTTGCACAGAGGGGTGGCAAAGGCCCTACGTGCCTCTGAATCATTAAGTCAACAGGAGTAAGAGGGAGTCTCATTCAGAATCCAGCAAGTCTCGCTTCCATAGCAGAATTTCAGTCCCAAACGGGCACCCACCTTGAGTAAGTCTGCCCTGGAGTTGGGTGTGACTTTCTCGGCTCTGTATCTAATCCACACAGTCAGACGCGTGATGGAGCTGAAACGATCACCTCAGTGTCACAGTGAGACAGTACTGCAAGCCTTACAATTACAGGCTTACCTCCACTGGAAAGCAAAGCCACGTTTCGGGCACTGCACGTGCTAAAGAAATCATTTCAGCAAAGCGTTAGCTAAGCCTGCGTCCCTGGTGTGAAAAGGGAGACATGTCTGGATACACACAGGTGGGGGATGTGGATAGAGGAGACTTCTGCTAACAGGACTCTTATGACAAAGCCGTGACAACTGGAAGGCAGAGATTAACATTATGTAAACATTTGTTTAATGAGAATAAATAAATATGCAACCTTGGTTTTCATTCTCCGCTCCTCACCTTAAGGATGGGATGATGCACTCAAACTTTCTCATCTAGATGTCAAACTGCGTGGTCCTCCGTATGGCACGTTGCCATCACTAATGTTCCCTACAGCTCTGCCGTCCAGGTGCCCCGAGAGACGGAAGCTGGTGTGGGTCCCTCTAGAGCACGCGTGGTCTCCCTCCTAGAATCAGCACTGGACACCCTATGTGCTCCAGAGTCTCCCCAGTGGTGTCTTTCTCTTTCTCCTGTCCTGTCAGGGTGGCCTTGTTTAGGGGAAATTGGAAAGAGAATATCATTCATGAGGTTTTTTATGTCATACCATCTCCTTTGTACCCTCGTGTTCTTTACACGTCTGCAAGAATCCGAAAGGATTACCAGCTTAGGGCACCTGCAGCCTAGACTCTGGGTTGAAGATATACGTCTCAGCCACACTCTGTAGCATCTGGTCACTGGCTGTGTCTCACAGTATCCTTTGGCTTATGAACACTTCTGGTTTCTATGACTGCATAACAGACATCCCCACACTTGGTGGCATTAAGCAAAACCCATGTCATTAAGCTCATGGATTCTATGGGCCAAGAATTTGGACACAGCATGGAGGACTGGCTTATCTCTGATCCCCCATGTCTGGGGCCTCAGATGGGAAGATGGGAATGTCTGGAGTCCTCTGCAGGTTCCCGCCCTTACACGGCTAGCCAGACTCAGATGCTGGGCTCATCGGCACTTTCAGCCCCTGTGGCCTGTCCTTGGGACCTGCCTTCTCTGAGTGCCCTGAGACATTCCTCAGAGGAGCCATGGCCTTTTAAAGATCTCATCTCGGACATTCTTCCACACTCTCTTGGTGGAAGGAGCCAGAGGGTCACCCAGGTTCAGGAGGGAGGAATGTAGACCCCAGAGAAGACCGAAGTTTAAAGCAGTCCCTCTGTCATCTGAGCAGTTTATCAAAGTGCCTGCCCACTAGGATGGTGATGAATGGTCTCCTCTATTTAGCCTGGTGCATCCAGGGTGTGTGTCTGCTTCAAACTCAGGGCACAATACAGACTTGGGGGGTGAGGGTCTCTCTACCAATAATGCCGCCTCTTGTCAGAATAGAAGGTTTCCCTGAGCTTTGACCATGATAATTCTCAGGAAGGGATAGAAAACTTTCACCAAGTTACATTAATTCTTTATTTTTCCCCCAATGTCTATTATCTGTCATATTGAAACAGGAAGATAATTGGCCAAAATCCCATATCTCACAGTTCTTTCCTCCTCAAGTTCTGGGGAAGATGGATGTGCTCTGATGACAGTGCCAAGCCAGTGATGTATATTTATTAGCTCAGAGCCCTGGCCCCAATCCCCAGTACCTGAGCCAATCACTGACATGCTTCATTCTATCACAATGACCTGCTACTGGACTGTCTCCCCAGAGACTGCAAATTCCCCAGTGGCAACAGCACCTTGCATTTGGATCTGCACCCTCAGGGTGCAACCCTAGGACCTGCCATGAATTATCTGCTCAAAAAAGACTTTTCCCTGTGAAAAGCGTTCACTCAGTGTGGCCAGCATGAGGGAGGGGACAAAGGTGGAACTTAGTGTTCTAGGGGCATGGAGACCATAGTTTCAGAAGGGCAGGCAGGTCACACCATCCTGAGATTTCCCTGAGCTACTGGTAGGTTGCCCAGAGTTCCCACATTATCAGGCATTCTGTCTCCATTCCACCCCAACTCTGGGACTACAGCATCCTCTGTCCCCTCCTCAGCCTACAGCCTCCAGTCAACTTCTCAAGGTTGCTCAGAGCCTGGTCCCCAGGCATGAGGGTGTAAACTCAAGAAGCTTGTCGATGCAGTGAGAACTCCTGGAGTTACCAGGAAGGGGCCACAAAAGGTTCAGGTAAAACAAAGGGGTGCTTCCAAGTCCGTATCCCAGTGGGCCAAGCAAAAGCAGCATGGAGACCTTCCCCATCACTGGCAGTTAACTAGTTTTGCCCAGAAGTGTCTCTGTGCAGAAAAAGTACTAACCTGTTTTCAAAGGTGCTGGATATGATGCTGGGGAGGTTAACTAGCTCATCCAAATCACAGAGGCTCTGTGATAACAGTGTGGACAGCTGAGGTTTAGGGAGAGGGAGCACAGGTGGTGACCAAGTTCAGCTCTGCTACCAACCTCTAGGTGACCTGGGACGTGTCACTGCAGCCTCTGTGACTCAGCCTCCTCAAGGGCAAAACCTCAAGGGATTATGGGGACAAGTGACAGTGGTGAACAAGGTTGGCACTGAAGGCAACTTTTACCAAAGTCAGCCCCAAAGTTAATGCAGCTAACGTTCTGGGGCTGGACCCAGGTACCATCCACTCCCCGCAGCACTCCCTGGGGCAGGAATTAATAACACCTGGGGCTGTTAAACCCGGAGCTGGAGCCCTTCCCATGTAAGAAAGTGCCACTCAGGGAGGATCACAGTGGGGAGGCCAGAGGCGTGGTGTTGGGCTAAGTGTGCACCAAAGCCCACGGAGCTTGCTCACGGTGGAGGTATTCCCCGCTCTCCATGACACAGGACATACTTACTATTCCGTAATCACAACTCCCCATCTTCAGATAATATTGCCATGAGATGTTTAAAGAAACTGGGAAGTATATGAAAGGCATCGTATGGTCAGACCACTCAGGATGGCTGTTCTCTTGCTCTCTGTCCATCCCCTGCTAGACCAGTCCCTGCTTCTTCTACACCTACTCACCTGACTATCCAATCCTCTTAGCCATAGGGCTTAATCAGTAACAACCTCGGTGCTGGCCCCCTACATCAGCCGCTGGTTTTCTGTGTAACTGGTGAGCCATCCTGATGTCATTTTTCCCTATAAATGGTAGCCTCCTTCCCCCTCAAGTAGTGAAGGTCACTGCCATGTCCTGTCTGCGGTTTGCCGTACATGGTGGGGTCTCACTCCAGGACTTTTGCATCAGACGGGTAAGATCCCCTGTCCAATAAACCATGGATGTCTCTGTCACTGTCTCCAGGCTCTTTCTTAGGTCTGCCAGCTGGGCAACTACAAGACTTTCAGGACTGCGGTTGCAGCCCGACAGACATTTACAAATAAAAATACAAATAATAAAAATGCTTTTCTTTCATTTTCAAAAGTTATGGTTTATTTGATCTTTTCATTGACTACATTATTTGTTTTGTGTATTTATTTATTAATTTTTACTTTGTGATGTTTTGCTTAAAATTTTTAAGAACTTCACCCACCTGAAACAAAAATAAACCTCGGTCATCTGCCCTGTGCATTTTCAGGGACCCTCTCGGTCCCCCAGCACATCACCCGTGGGTTATACACTAGGGGTGTTTACTTACAAGTGTAAGCAACTACTGACTCATTTGTGCATAGTCAAATTTGTCATTTGTAACTGTTTCCTTGTAATTATTTATGTTGCCGTGAAAAGCAGCTTTGATACTTGGCCTGTACTTTGGTCCAGGACTTGGTTGGGAAGACTGGGGACAGAAATGGCTGTTGCCAGGAGTCAGTGATATTTGTACGAAGTCCCCCCGACCCCTGTCCTTAGCCCTTAATCAAAGTTTGCCATGTTTGCTGTTTGTATCAACTGACTCAGAACTTTTTGCCCTTTTATCTTGCTTTCTTTTAGGAATTCTGTGGGTGAGTAGGCTGCGGGGTTGAAGGCAGGAGCACCCTCCTGTTAGGAGCCAGGGAGGCTAATTCTTGAGGCCAGTCTCCCTGGCAACTGCCCACAGCCTTGACCTGTTTCCACAGGGCAGCAACTCACTTGCGGGCAAGGGCAATTTTTTTTTTTTTAATCTTTAACTTCCCAATTGTAAATGTTTGCTTGCTCTTTTCTCTTTTTTATTAAAAAAAAAGTTTCTATTTGGAAAAGGAGCTTTGCAATTCTTGCTTTACTTGAGAAGGAATGACTAGGAAACCCCCTTTCTGCAGCCCAGCATAGACAGCAAGAAGGAATTCAGACGGAGGGAGTGCTCTGGCTGAGGAAGTAAGCCCTCTGGAAGGAGAGATGGCCAGGCTCGGAGGGAGGACGGGCTGGACTTTTCCTGCAGAGGGGGTCCGTGGGGTGTTCCAGACGCAGAGCAGACACACACCGGCATGGGCTGCATCATGCTGAGGAGTTGGGTCCAGGCCGTGGGTGGCACCCCAGTGATGGTATTACCCCAGTGGACGCCTTCAATGCCGACAGACTCTGCGGAGACTGAGCCCACTCAACAGGCCCACACACAGCAGTGACTCCACAGTGCACCCACTGATGCTCATTTCCAGGTGCTTCTCTGTCTTATTAGGCTCCCATTTGCCAGTTAGTCATAACCTCACTGGTAAGCCAAGCAAGTCATTAAATTGCAGATGGAACCAAACTAGTGAGTGGTCACCATGTAGAAGGAACCCTACTCCTCAGCTTCAGCCCCATGTGGTCCTGGCAATGACAGGTTCCCACTGCTCTAGGACTTGCAGAATTTTTTTTAAAAAGTCCTGTGTTCCTGGAAATCTCCCATCCAGTCCCCACCAAGCTAGGTCAGTTGGTCTCCCTAATTTGGAAACGTTAAGATCCACCCACACTGGATGCTGAGTACATCAAAGCCAGCCCCACAGAAGCCCTTGGGTTCAAATAAAGGCGCCTCATCCTAGTGTTCCAAATACGGCCACCAGAGGGCAGCGGAGGATCATCGCTGTAACCTGGACTTGGGGTGCCAAGGTTAAATCCCACCTCTCAGGTCCAGGCCTCTTTTCTGGGTGGCATCATGGATTTCTATATACTATTTTTTGTAATGTAATGTCTTAGTCATAGTCTATCATCAGATATTTTAGGACTATGTTTAATGTTTAGAAGTATGTTAGCACCGTGCAATACTTACATCCCAAGTTCTCAAACAGAGGTGGTCCACTGCAAGGACATTCTTGGCTGCAGTTATTATGGGCTGCTTTAAGATAGAAAACTGAATAGCAACAGTGAATACTGGGGAAATGTACTTTGCTCAGGAATAGTCCAGTTGTTGCAAAATTTGACTGTCCATTTGGTTATTACAGAAAAACCCTTAACTGTTACGTAGTGGTTGTTCCTGTAATAGTCTATTACATGTGTTTCTACCTCTAGTGATGGGCTTTATGTGCTAGACCTTAATAGCCTTAAACCTGGGTAAGTGCATGGGTGCCTGTAAAAGAAACATGGTTTACAAGGATCAGACACCATGATCAAGTGGGGTTTACCCCAGAGATTCAAAGATTCTTCAGTATAGGCAAATCAATCGATGTGATACACCACATTAACAAATTGAAGAATAAAAACCATATGATCATCTTAATAGATGCAGAAAAGGTTTTTTGACAAAATTCAGCATCCATTTATGATAAAAACTGTCCACAGGGTGGGTATAGAGGGAACCTACCTCAACATAGTAAAGACCATATAAGACAAACACACAGCTAACCTCACATTCAATGGTGAAAAGTTGAAAGCGTTTTCTCTAAGATCAGGAACAAGACAAGGATGCTGACTTTTGTCACTTTTATTCAACATAGTATTGGAAATCCTAGCCATAGCAATCAGACAAGAAAAAGAAAGAAAAGGAATCCAAATTGGAAAGGAAGAAGTAAAAATGTCACTGTTTGCAGATGACATGATACTATGCATAGAAAATCCTAAAGATGCTACCAGAAAACTACTAGAGCTCATCAATGAATTCAGTAAAGTTGCAGGATACAAAATTAATATACAGAAATCTGTTGCATTTCTATACACTAACAACAAACTATCAGAAAGAGAAGTTAAGGAAACAATCCCATTTACCATTGCATCAAAAAGAATAAAGTACCTAGGAATAAACCTACATAAGGAGATGAAAGACCTGTACTTGGAAAACTGTAAGACACTGATGAAAGAAATTGAAGATGACACAAACAGATGGAAAGATATATCATGTTCTTGGAGTGGAAGAATCAATATTATTAAAATGACCATATTACCCGAGGCAATCTACAGATTTAATGCAGTCCCTAACAAAAAAACAATGCTATTTTTCACTGAACTAGAATAAATAATTTTAAAATCTGTATGGAAACACAAAAGATCCCAAATAACTAAAACAGTCTTGAGAAAGAAGAACAGAGATGGAGGAATCACACTGCCTGACTTCAGACTATACTGCAAAGCTACAGTAATCAACTAGTATGGTACTGGCACAAAAACACACACAAAAATCAATGGAACAGAATAGAGAGCACAGAAATAAACCCACACACCCATGGTCAATTAATCTACAACAGAGGAAGCAAGAATATGCAATGGAGAAAAGACAGTCTCTTCAATAAGTGGTGCTGGGAAAACTGGACAGTTACATGTAAAAGAATGAAATCAGAACATTTTCTTACACCTTATACAAAAATAAACTCAAAATGGATTAAAAACCTAAATGTAAGACCAGAAAATATAAAACATAGACAATGCACTGTTTGACATAAATCTTAGTAATAATTTTTTTGAATCTGTCTCCTAAGGCATGGGAAGCAAAAACAAAAAACAAACAAATGAGATCTAATTAAACTTAAAAGCTTTTGCACAGCAAAGGAAAGCATCAACAAAATGAAAAGACAGCCTACAGAATGGGAGAAAATATTTTTAAATGATATGACCAATTAAGGGTTAATATCCAAAACTATATCAACAGCTTACATAACTCAACATCAAAAAACAAACAACCTGATTTAAAAATGGGCAAAATGACAAAATAGGCATTTTTTCAAAGAGGCCAGATGGCCAACAGGCACGTGAGAAGAAGCTCAGTATCACAAATCATCAGGGAGATGCAAATCAAAATCACAATGAGATATCACTTCTCACCTGTTAGAATGGCCTCATCAAAAAGAACAGATATAACAAATGTTGACAAGGATGTGGAGAAAAGGGAACCCTCATATATAAATGTAAATTTGTGCAACCATTATGAAAAACAGTATGAAGAATCTCAAAAAATTATAAATAAAACTACCATATGACTCAACAATTCTACTTCTGGGTATATATCTGAAAAAAAAACAAAACAAAACTGAAAACACTAGTTCAAAATGACACATGCACCCCAATGTTCATAGTAACATTATTTACAATTACCAAGATATGGAAGCAATCTTAGTGTCCATCAACACATAAATGGATAAAGAAGATATGGTACCTCTCTGCCATGGAATACCACTCAGCCATAAAAAAGAATAAAATTTGTCATTTGTAGCAACACAGATGGACTTGGAGCATATTATGCTAAGTGAAATAAGTCAGACAGAGAAAGACAAATACTGTGTGATATCATTTATATGTGGAACCTAAAAAAAATAAAACAAACTAGTGACTAAGACAAAAAAGAAACTGACTCACAGATATAGAGAACAAACTAGTGGTTTACCAGTGGAGAGAGGGAAAGGGGAAGGGGCAAGATAAGGGTAAGGCAATGACATATCACCTCACACCAGTCAGGATGGGCATCATCAAAATATCTACAAACAATAAATGCTGGAGAGGGTGTGGAGAAAAGGGAACCCTCATACACTGTTGGTGGGAATGTAAATTGATATAGACACTATGGAGAACAGTATGGAGGTTCCTTAAAATACTAAAAAGAGAGCTACCACATGACCCAGTGATCCCACTATTGGGCATATACCCAGAGAAAACTATAATTCAAAAAGAGTCATGTACCACAATGTTCATTGCAGCTCTATTTACAATAGCCAGGACATTGAAGCAAATTAAGTGTCCAACAGATGAATGGATAAAAAAGATGTGGCACATATATACAATGGAATATTACTCAGATATAAAATGAAACAAGATTGAGTTCTTTGTAGTGAGGTGAATGGACCTAGTGTCTGTCATACTGAGTGAAGTAAGTCAGAAAAAGAAAAAGAAATACCATATGCTAACACATATATATGGAAACTAAAAAAAAAAAAAAAATGGTTCTGAAGAACCTAGGGGTAAGACAGGAATAAAGACTCAGATATAGAGAATGCACTTGAGGACATGGGGAGGGGGAAGTGTAAGCTGGGACGAAATGAGAGAGTGACATGGACATATATCCACTACCAAATGTAAAATAGATAGCTAGTGGGAAGCAGCCCCATAGCACAGGAAGATCAGCTCGGTGCTTTGTGACCACCCAGAAGGGTGGGATACGGAGGGTGGGAGGGAGATGCAAGAGGGAGGGCATATGGGTATATATGTGTACATATAACTGATTCACTTTATAATACAGCAAAACTAACACAACAATGTAAAGCAATTATACTCCAATAAAGATGTTAAAAAAAAAAAAAGATAGGGGTAGGGGATTAAGGGATACAAACTATTATGGATAAATTAAGCTACCAGGATATATTGCACAACATGGGGAATATAGCCAATATTTTACAATAACTATAAATGGAATATAACTTTTAAAATTGTGAATAACTATGTTGTATACCTGTAACTTATATAATATTGTATAGCAGCTATAACTCAATAAGAAAACTAAAAAAACTTAAAATAATTTATCTCTAAAAGAAAGAAACATGGTTTACCTGCACAACACTGATGAATTTTGAGAGATCATTAATATCCTTGAGGTGGTTTTGTGGATATAAACATATGATGACAATCTGAATTAGTCCCTCTCATTCTAGCAATGAAACTGTCTACTTAATTTATAAAGTCATGGTCATGCCCTGATTTTATATACTTGTATCTATCAATGAACATTGTGATACTGAGGAAAACAAAGGAAGATGCCACGTCCGTTTCTATGAGATGTCCACAAAGTCCAAGCTGATATTTTTCAGAATAAAATCTTCACTGAAATTGTTTTTATTATATTTGAAGGGTGAAGACTTCTAGTAGTTTAGTGGAAAATACATCCTGTGATTTTGGAAGAGATAAAAGTGCATGACATATTTTCATCTGGAATGTGGAGAATAAGTCAGGGCCTTAGAATCTCCAGATGGTTTACAGTTGGGAGAGTCCCGAGGTTATTTGATTAGGCTGCTCCACTCTCTGGGGTGGAGACATCTTGTCAGGCGGGAGGTGACCACCAGGGCTGGATGCCAGTCTTCAGCTGGAGCCACAGCAGCCTTGGTACCATCCTGTGCACTTACACAGATCCCTTCTCCTGTCCTGAGACCTGCAGGGAGGTAGGTGCCAACAGCTCCACGTCACAGGGGAGAAGCTGAGGTCAGGGCAGTACCAGGAATGGGTGTCTGGCCTGGGCGTCTTCTCTGTCATTCTGGGCCCACACAGCTCTCTGAGGACACCCCTCCTACAGAACACACCTGCAGGGCCAGCCCTTGGGTCCAGGGAAGCTGCTCCAGGTGAGCTTGCAGAGAACATTGCAAACTAGCTAAAAACTGGGAATCAATCCCACAAGTTCTAGAGGCTGGGGGTTCCTATAATTTCACACCCTTTTTCCACAGTAGTGCCTGCCATGTAGTAGGCACTTAAGAACCTTTGTAGGGTGAATAATTATCCCAATGGACTGGTTCTCAAGAATAGGGTCCCAAGGAGGGTTTAGTCTTTGTTTTATTCCTTAAGCACTTTAAATGATATAACACTCTTCTTAGTTTCCTAGGGCTGCTGTAACAATTTGCCATAATCTGCATGGCTTAAACAACAGAACTGTATTCCTTCACAGTTTGGGAAGCCAGAAGTCCAAAATCAAGGTGTGGGCAGGGCCACACTCTCTCTAAAGGTTTTAGGGGAGGGTCCCTCCTTGCCTCTTCCAGCTGCTGGTGTTGCTGGCAATCCTCAGCACTCCTTGGCTTGTGGCTGCTTCACTCCAATCTCTATTACCATTTTCACAGGTCACTCTCTTCTTTCCCATGTCTCCCTGTGTCCAAATCTGTCTTTCATAAGGCCACTGTCATTGGATTAATCCCACTTTGATCCAGTATGATCTCACCTCAATCCTTACCCTAGTTACATCTGAAAAGACCCTATTTCCAAATAAGGTCATGTTCTGAGGTTCCAGGGAGTGTGAATTTTGGGAGCTCGCTGTTCACTGCACTGCATACATCAGAACAACAGCATCTGTGGGTGCTAACCTGGCAGTCCCTATGTTACGTGCTTTGCTTGTTTTCATATTTTATTCTCAACACCACCCAACGTGGGAGGTACTATTATTATCATTCCCATTTTACATGTAGAAAAACTGAAGCAATTTATGTAATTTATCTGAGGTCTCAAAGATAAAGGTTGCAAACCCAGGGCTAGAGTCCAAGTAGACATGAGACATTTGACCCTGGGGAGCACCTGGTGAAGCTGCCCAGGGATGACCTGTCTGGGATGATTCTCCAACACTCAGCTCTGCTGGGAAATACTCTGAGACACCTTTAATGAATAATTAGAAGTAACTGAAATTTTATTTTTTTGTAATTACTTTAAAAATTCTGGAATGTCCAGAAAATGAATATGGGAAAAGAACAAAGCCAGCTGTTGACATCCAGATGTCCATCCCCCTCTGTAAAATTCTTGGCCTGCCACACACCGGAGGGAGTTCTCACTAATCTTAAATTCCTCAACGTGCCAAAAATGAGATCTTCATAACCTTCCAGGCTATAATTTTGAGGGGCACAAGGGAGGACAAAGCACATGATGCAGAAATTTAGGTCCTCACCGATCTCCTAGCCGGGATGTTCACAGCACACTTAGGTGACACGTGTGGCCCCACAGAGCACCCCTAGTTCACAGGCACTGTGGTGTCAGACCTAAAACTAAGTCTTAGTATTAGGGACTGCCTTGACATCTGATGAAACTGGGAGGGACTTGGATGTCCTCACCACAGGCCCCCTCCCCATACTGCTCCCTGGACAAAGTGCTTTAGCCAGCACCTCCCCCTTCCCCTGACCAAGGGAGCAGACACTGTGCCTGCATCTCCCTTCAGGGTGGGTGTCAGGCCCTGCCAGACTGTGAAATTATCAAACAAGTCAATCACATCTTCCCTCGGGAATCAGAGGTCACCTCACCCTCTCGTTACTACAAAGCCAGCCCCCCACTGACCCTGACGATTTCCTCTGTTCTGAGTACAACCTCCGTGAGGCCCTGGGTGGCCTGGGACATGCGATATCTTCCACCCTAGGGGCTGTGAGTATAAGTGGCTAATCAGCTGACACTAATCTCGTCTGTCAAGTGTTGGGGGTAGAGTGTTTGGCTGTCCCCATAACCCTGGGGCAGGAATCCTTCCCTCATTAAGGGAGTGAAGAGAGATAGCCACAGGGAGAAACATCTACAACACAATGTGAAAAACATGAGACAAGAGACAAGTGTGCAAAGCTTAAGGAAAGCAGAGAAACAAACAGTTTTCCCTGGAGCTTAGAGAAGATACCAAGAGGTGGACCCTGGGCATATGCAGTGCTGGAGGGACTTTGGGTCACGGGACAACATAGGCATGGCTGTGACAACCAGGAGGGAGCTCGGGACACCCCATCTCACCCCTCAGCTCTTGAATCCAGACTCCAGCACTACTGTTCAGTGGACACGGTGTGGATACCTTCTGAACAGGAGCTGCAGAGGTCACTGTAGGTGGAAGGGAGGTGTTTAAGAGGCTCCGAGTCTGATGGAGGAGAATTGTCTGCCTATTGCCAGCTGTAGGGTGCCCTGGCCTTACCTGTAATCAAGAAATGGTACAGGGTAAGGACTTACCTGAACTACTGCCTCCAGGTACTTTAGTGGATGGTATTACTCACTGGATTCGCAGTAGCTTCTCGGGGGCTTTGGTTGTGTGGACACATTTTTGACAGAGCTGTAGAGGTAACTTTTTAAAACCCATATGAAATATACACAACCCTGATGAGGGTGAGGCGATTGCAATCTGGCAAAGGTTTTTTAAACAAATGGAAATGCAAGCCAAGGAGCACGCTGTCAGGAGGCACTGAGAGCAGTGAGCTGGATGAATCTCAAGTGTACAAGCTAAAGGGCATCCTGTTAATATAACAAAAGAGCCAGAGTTCAAGGGGATCATATAACTGTCACCTCAAAAAAGGCAAGACTTGATTCATGAATGAGTCAGGATATGAATCCTTGATTCATATTCAATGCATGACATTTGTCCATGTTTCTGTGCCAATAATTTTAATTTAATAAGCCCATGTGTCAGGGGCCACTCAGATATGTTACAGCTGCAGCCTCCCCCTCTCTCATGCTTTGGAAAGTCCAGCTCCCTGGCTGGTTCCTCCCTCCAGCATCTACAGGGACATTCTGGGCTTGAATTTGCTGTGTGCATGTGCCTTTCTAATGGGGCACAGGGATACCTCCTCAGGTCACGCCAGCTGTAATGGCCCAAATGTAACCCTCAAGACTCTACGAGAATGGCCTTCAGTGACTCTGGGGACATTCCCATGCAGTGAAGAAAAATGCTGAGAACAGGAAAAATACAGGAAGCAAATATATAGGTTACCTGAATTTGAGGCTAAATATCAAAATTACTCAAATACAACAATGAACTTAGGCATGACAAGGACAATTTTCTGATTATGAATCCTTTTACAAAAGAGTATACAGTAAAAGGGAAATAATAGGTCATTTTTAATCCCAGATAAGGAAGAGTATTGAAGAGGAATTAATATTAGGTCTCCTAATTAATTAATATCAATGGGGACTTACACAAAACAAAGAGGTAGTGACTTTAACATAAATTCTTTTTTCTCCCTAGTCAAACAAAGAAAAACACTTGGCTAGGATTAGGAAAAATATCTTCCAAAATACTCTCCAAGATTTGTATCCTTAAGTAAATGGGTATGAAAAAGTCAAAGGAGAAGAAAGAATGAGATGGCACTATAAGGTCTGGAATATCTAAAAGGAAAGACACTGGTAGAACCAGTCATTTGTTGAAACTGTGCCAACTTTCTGAATACCAGACCATTGACATTTGGCAGGATCCATTCAACTGTCCCTAGATATCAATTTCTGAGCAGGTTTTGTTTTGTTTTTTAACTCAGTAATGTTAGTAATGAAGTAACAATTTCAAGTTAGTAAGTAGTAACAAGTTAGTAACAAGTAACAAGTTAGTAATGAAGTAACAAGTAATGAAGTTTTTGACAATAACCAAGCCCAGCGTACAGTGAGAACTAAATGTCCTTTATCACAGGCACCCTCAGCCAAGATGACACTGCCCTTGTTAGCGTCAACACGGACCTGGGCATTGAGTTCTGATGCGTGCAGTTCCATAGACCAGTGTAGACTCTCAGAGTTCTCTAGAGGTCCAGTCTCCCAGATCCAAATCCTCTCTGGGCCCACATTGTGTTTCTCCATGTTACCTGTGAAACACTGCTTTGTTTCTTTGATTTATAGTTTTTTTATTGTCTTATGAGAGTTTTCCATGTATACCTTTTCAATTCCTCAAGACATTCTCAGTACAACCCGTAAGTATTTATTGATTTCCCCCTTTCAATTAACAGACTTTTTAAAATGCTGTTCCCATTTAACTAGGAATGGCTATTTTGTGATGCCTTGACCTTGCCTTTCTCTCTCTTTAACCTGAACAGCCTGTCCACCATCAGTTCACTGAACTCTCACTGAAGATGCAGGTACCATTTCCCAGACACCAAGAAGACAGAGCCTATGATCTGATGGCTTAAGGACTTCCTCTTGGAGGCTGGCTTTCCTATACGGGGAGTTTCAGCAGACAGTGTCTGATATGCCAAGAGCTGGGTGTAAGAAGGTGAGAGAGTAGTGTGCCCAGTTTCCCACAAAGGAGGGGTAACTGGATAAAAGGAATTGAGTTTTGGGGGATAGGTAATCTTGGCCAGAGGAAGAAAATTAAAGTCATATTTTAGACAGAAGGGACAGCTGAGCAGACGTATATGGACAAACAAAAGAGCACACTTATGTTTAGTAAATATTCACTACCGTGGAAAGACGGGAGGTAAGCGTTGGTGGGGTGGAAGACAGAGAGTCAGGTGGGGTTTGTGAGAAGGCCGTCTTCAGCCTCTGGGGCTTTGAGCTTCTGTCTGTAGCAGGAGAGGGAGGTCAAAGTGGGATTACAGTATATGCACATCTAGTCAAGTGAGAACCCCCTGGACCTTTCAGTCTAATGAGACAGTAGTTTCCTTTGTTGGTGTAAAGCTATTCTGAGTTGTCTTCTGTGATCTGCAACTAACACAAACGGGAAGCCACAGAAGCATTTGATGGGGGTAGGGATGTGGTCCCCCTGCATCTTAGAGCTGTCTTTAGCTGCCGTTGGAGGATGAGGGATGATGGGAGGCGATGGGGGATTCAGGACATGGAGTGGAGATTACTGCAGTGTGCCCAGTAGAGTAGGCTCTAACATAGGACAGGAAGAGAGAAAGTTTAGAAAAAGAACAGCCAAAGTTCGAGCCCAATTAAACGTGGAGGAAGATTGTGGAGAATGACCCCGGGTCTCTGATGTAGGTGAGTGGCAGAGAGAAGGATCAGCTCTGGGAGAAGGTGGACCTGCTTTGTCTTTATTATTTGGAGTTCGAGTTATTGTTGGAGATTTAGGGTCCCAATAAATAATATACCTCTGCTCGAGGGCTCAATTCAGAGATAAACAGAGGGTCAGTTAACTGGAGAGGCAAGTGTGAGATTTATTATTGAAAAGTGATCTACAGGAAGATGGAGCTTAGGAGGACAGTTCATTGGGCCTATCAGTATATCCCTGTGCTCTGCATGGCCTAGAAAAGGTGAGAACTCAGAAACTGTGCAGACACATCAGCCCCGAGGGAGGACCCAGAAGAGCTGAAGCCCCACATTGTCTATTATTTCTGCTCAAACTCACCTATTAGGAGTGAGAGAAGAGGGCAAGAGAGGTGAGGAGTGGTGTTATAAAGGCAGTTCTGCCACAGCAGACCCAGGAGTAGGGTGAGTGCTGCTGCCAGCAGACCTCTTACAACCTATAAGTGAAGCACCCAGCAGGTCCTTCCAAGCTTGTGTCCGATGTTCACAAGGGAGATCCCAGGGCATGAAAGATGCACATGTGTGTGCTGGATACACATGAAATGAAATCTCAAGAAGGCATGGGCTGCCCCAGGGAGAGACTTTGCTTAGGAGACAGCAGTGGCCTGCAGTGGCCCGAGGATGGATCGCTCAGTATCACCACTGTCTAAAGAGAGGGATCAGAAGAGGAGCAACTCTCTAATGAGGCAAAACAGTGACTTCCAAGGAGAGCTAGCAAAGAGGAGTGTCCCAAAAGCCAAATGTTATACTCTGTAAAGAAGTCCATTAGGATATGCAATGAAAACTGTCCTTAGGTTTCAGCAATATGGGCATCACATATGAAATTCAGAGAAATAGCCAGGGCAGGATTCCCATGTCAGTCACGTTGTAGTATCGAGGGGGGCTACCTCCTGATCACTAAGTTGAGCAGGGCCACTTCCTGTTGGAATCCCAAGTGAAAATGAAGTGGCATGACTCTGGATGTTGCCTACTGAATTCTCACTAGTGTAGCTCAGAGAGGAGGCTGAGTGTCACCACCTCACAGCCCCTATGTTTTCAGCCAGACGTTTTCAATCTGTGCTCCTGGGAACCTTGAGGTTTCAGGGATCCCTTAGAGCCAGCAAACAGTCTGCTTACCACCACTCCAAAGCAAGTGTCTCTGAACATTACAGCTCTACCTTTTCAACACATACCTGATACTCCACTTGAATGGCAGGGTCCCAATTTTCCTTAAAGTTTGAAAAATTCCATTAAAGACTAATAAAATGATATCTAAATTTATGCTACATTTTTTGTTTCATCTTGTTTTTTATTCTTTGTAAATACACTAAATTAAAATACACACTTGAAAGATCAATGCTGAAAAAACAAGGGCCAAAAAATGTCATGAAATTATGGTTTGGCATTGAGTTGGGAGGGTATATGCATTTGTAGAAAAGATTGGGTTATGGCTGCAAGTTAAAAATAAATCCACAAAAAGGACCTGTATCTTTACTGTTAAGCATAAGCTGAAATCATCGAAATATTACTCAAATTATCTGCCAAGGATATTTTTTATTGACTAAAATGTATATTTTCCTGCATATTTTTACATTTAATGGTGCATTTAATTATTTGATCTGTAAGATGTTTTCTGGATATTACAAAGGTATTTTGCTTTATGAAATATGGGGTTGTGACAGAGATACTTCTTTAGAATTTTACTTGAAATATAAATAAACTCTTCACCTTGGTCTCATCAGGCTGCCTGTGACCAGAGGGAAGAGAAGGGACAGCAGGATAAAGGCAGGAGTCCTGAGGAGGGGGCTGGGAGGAGCTTGGATTCAGCTAAAGGAAGTAAACAATGCAGAGGGTGAAGGCTACAGTTTGAGTCTTCAAGAAAAGAAGTTCCCTTTTTCAACTGTATTTATGGCAGAGGCAGGCAGTTGAGTCCTGGACCTCCTTATATTCCAAAAAGCACCTTGATCCACAACCTAGTTTATGAAGCTTAGGAGAGGTCTCCTATCTATTCTAGTGGTTTTGTTTTGTTTCAATTTTCACCCTGTCTCTTTCTCTAATACTTACTGGAATCAAATGCTTTAGAAGCCCAAGCAGGCTGCTTATCCAGGGACCTGCAAGGATAATTTAGGAGACTGGTAAACTGGCATTTCCTTCAGTGGAGAAAAATCTAATGGAAGAAGAACAGTTGGCAGGTGTGTCATAGAAGAACCAGCCAGAAGGTTCTAAAGAAGAAGGAGCTTAGTGGGATGGGATCCACCCCGAAACACCAAGCCCCATGGACTGTGCTTCTGGCAGGTGAACCTCGGATGATCTCTATTTCTTCTGGGTTCTCTCAAGTCTTCCTGTCTAAATGGTTCAAACAACAATGAAAGAGCTATGGAATTCAAGGAATGTTGTGTCTCCCATTGCTTCCTGGTGACTGTTAGAAGATTTGGTCATTCCACCTAGAGGGGTGGGATAGAGAGGTTGGGAGGGAGATGCAAGAGGGAGGAGATATGGGGATATATGTATATGTATAGCTGATTCCCTTTGCTATAAATCAGAAACTAACACACCATTGTAAAGCAATTATACTCCGATAAAGATGTTAAAAAAAAAAAGAAAAGAAGAAGATTTGGTCATTATAGAAAAAGAATTTGCTCTCTAACAGTTTCAAACAATCTTTTCCCACTGCATTTGCCATCACATGTTGATTCTTTTCCAGAATTTAAATATCAGACAAAGAAAAAGGGGTGAGGGAGATAGCAAGAGCATGCCCGGAGCACTAATATGCAACGGTGCATTTATTTCCACACCACATGAAGGAAGCCTGGCCCTATCACTGCCTTATATGTGCAGTCCTCTAATGAATTCAAATACCTCGTGCTTTGAAAAACTATGACATTAGCATGTGTTGAGTTTCACATGTGATTTATTTCATTCCTACATCCACCCTATGCGATAGGTATTCCTATTCTAGTTTTAAGGTGAGAAAACCAAGAACCAGCAAGGTGAGTGACTTCTTAGCATCAAGTGGCAGAGATAAGTCCAAAGCAGATTTGGGACTAACAGCTAGACAGGCCAGAAAGCAAGAACAGTCAGTAGGTAAAAAGTGAGGGGGAAGGGTAAGCTGGGACAAAGTGAGAGAGTGGCATGGACATATATACACTACCAAATGTAAAATAGATAGCTAGTGGGAAGCAGCCGCATAGCACAGGGAGATCAGCTCGGTGCTTTCTGTCCACCTAGAGGGGTGGGATAGGGAAGGTGGGAGGGAGATGCAAGAGGGAGGAGATATGGGGATATATGTATATGTGTAGCTGATTCCACAAAGCTGACTTTGTTATACAGCAGAAACTAACACACCTTTGTAAAGCAATTATACTCCAATAAAGATGTTAAAAAACAGTGATCTGCTAACAAATACGAGGACATAATCATGTTCTCTTTAATAGAACCATCAAACCGCAAAGTGGAGCCAATTTACTCTGCTTCTTTTGTGTTGTCTTATTTCCCTGGGAGTACAGAGTAATCTGTACATGTTTATCATCCCATTATTATTGAGTGAGCAGGATGGCTTCCAAGTGTTTCCCATGGTTTTCCACATTTTAAACCCGCAGAACCGAGCTTAGAGCAACTTTAAAATGTTAGCATTTGAAACCGATGTGTATTAAGACAAGAATGATGAGTGCATAAACTGTTCGGAATGAAATTTCAAAATTCAGCACGCGCCCCTTGAAGACCAACAAACACGCTGACCAGTCCGGCGATTGTATGCGGGATCTCAGTGCCAAGCCCTCCATTATGCAAAAGTAGGTTCTTCCCAAGTGCTCTTTTTGATAAGGAAAACAGTGCAGATTTTGCCAAATTAAATCTGTCCTGTGTAAGGGAGGCTCTTCTTGCTGAGTTGAGAACTATCTAAAGAGAATAATAAAATCACATATTCAAGTCCAGAGGGAAATAAAAGTACAGAGTTTTCCTGATTTCAATAAAACATTTAGGCCTGGCTAACCTTCCGTGACCAGGACTAGATGGGATTGCACAGCTTCTCTGATTTGTGTCCATCCCAAAGACCGAAAATGGCGAACTGGTCCTCATCACACAAAAGACAGGAAAGGGAGTCTTCGAGATGTTTGGAAACTCGTTTACAGAATCTATATAGTAGAGCTTCCTAATTTCTAATCAAGCATGAAATTAAAATGCCTTTTTTCTCCTTCTAACTACCTCCTGTTCTGTTTATAACAGAAGGAGATGGGGTGATTCATGGGCTTCCACTTTGGTGATCAATAAATTTTAAAAATTGGAGATTTAAAAAAAAAAGATTTCTGGGCCTTAACCTCATGGATTCTCATTGGCAGATCAGGTGGGTCTCCAAATGTGGTTTCTGAGGTGTTTTCTAGTTTTAATATGTGTTTCTTCTTTTTTATTATAATCTTTCATTAATTTTTTCCTTGCTAGTCAATGTTTATTCACCAGGCCCACTCCCTGTTAACTCAGCCATCATAATTCAGTTGACCTTTTCTCATTAGACCTATTTTCTAACCATTTGATTGTTTTTACTGCTCTCATGTGAATTTTCTAAAATTCCCAACCCCTTTAAAAATATTATTACATTAATCATATTGTGATTATGATAATATTTCCAGAGGTGATATTTACCATTGTCAGACTGATAGCTCGTACACACACACACACACACACATATAATTATCTCTGTTAAGTTACTCCAGGGAAATAACAACAAGCTATTTTTCCACTGACTCAATACTGTCTACCCTATAGTAGGTTTATTCTCCTATCACCTTTCCAGAAGTCGTCTCTTTATCCCCAGTTTCCCTATGAAGAAGAGTTCCACTAGAATATTGAACTGTCTGGGGGGTGTGGTTTGTAGGTTGGAAGAAATGTGCTCTAGTGCATTTGGAAGTATACTGTGCATCCCCATGAGACTGATAGATCTGTTATAAATAATTCCTCTTAGTTTCCTTGTCAGAAAAGGATTCGTTTATCCCGAATGAGTATGGCTGTCCTAGGTCTATTGCTGTAGAGCTGGAGATGCAGTATGGAGCTGGTGAAGGTGTTTATTAGTTTATTTGGGAAATGCAACTGCTGACCACAGATCAATTCACTTGCACCAGGCCTACTGCACATGCTGAGCGCTGTTTGGTTAGTGAACTGGGTCTCATGTCGGTGCCTCCTGGTGCTAAGTGTATTGTCTGCGGGTGGTGGGAGCTTACACAGTTAGTCGCTGAGGAACTTGTGCAGATCTTGTGTTTGCACCTGATGTCAGCTGCGAGAAATTTCATCTTCTAACTGCAGCTTCGTGGCTGGAATTTTTCAGCCACCACAACACAAAAGGTGAAATATATGGAATATTGTCTCTAGGCATTAACAAAGTAGAATTGGAGAGGGTCTATGATCTGAACAGAATCAGAAAGTGGTTCAGATCCCACTCATGGAGCGACCTCCTGTCACACTCCTGGACCCGTGTGGCCAGCCAGGAGGTTTGCAACTTCTCCTGCAAAACGTAAATAGAAATCAAAGTTGACAAAGTACGTGGTACTGTGCATGCATGCATTTTAATCTACATTTAAGCCATTCAGCTCATTCTGGCCACCGCCCCTTGGCTCTGTCTCCATGATGCATAAGTGTGGCTCCTTATTTTGGGCTCCCTGTTGGTTAAAATCATATTCTTCTTGACTGAAGATTCTTTCCGTGTCTCTACTTTGAGTGATATATCATAATCATATCCGTATTTCTCAACATAAGTTTTTTATTATTATTATTTATTATTATTATTATATAAGTTTTTATTATTGTTATATTATTATGATATAATAATAATTATTATATTATTATTAACATTATTATTATTATATATTGTTATATTATTTTTTTAATTATTATTATTAACACCCAGGTGCCCCACTCCTCAGGACAACAGCTGGTCTAGAAGGAGCTGTCCACCTCTCCCTCCTGGCACTTCTCACTCCCTCACCCGCAGGTACAATGCCGGGGGTGGGGTGTCTGCTCTCTCAGAGTCGACACCCGGGCCCGCTCTCTCCTGAGGTGTCATCCTCTCCAGCAACAAGCCCCCACCCCCACTGCATTTCCCCAGGAGGAACAGCTCGGGACAGCAGCCTCCCTGACCTATCACCCAGCTGTTCTAGGCGGGAACAGAGCAAAGGGTGGACCGTGGTAAAGTCTTTTGCCTGAAGCGGTATTGTCTCCCTTTAAAGTCCCTGCTATCTGAGTTATTTTATGCATGTTAATTTGTCCAATAAATCCTTATTGAGACTATTTGCAAGGCACCTTGACAGTTACGGATGAAGTTAATGAAGCTGCAGCACCAGCGCCTAGCCCATCTGGCCCGTGGACCCGAGGATGGTCTCCAGAAATGCGTTGGTATAATCATGTTTTAATGAAATTTGCCAAGGTAAGAATTAACTGAAATTGGGGTCAATTCCACCCCAATTACCCCTTTCCACATTCCCCTAGTGGCTGGGGACATTGATTGACCATGGACAATTTAGGGATCTAGTCTATGGAGTTGCTTTAAAGATACATTTAGCCTGTAACTTAACCTGATCTATTTAATGGCTTCGTAGTGACTTCCCTGTTGTGACTGTTAGCTGCCCCTACCATCAGCTCATGAGACACGTGCAAAGACCCAGGCCAGAGGTCCTGTGACAGGAAAATCTCCCACAGGTGTTGGCACCAGAGCCTGTGGTAACAGAGCAGAAAAGAGTTTCAAAACTGACAGCCTTAGGAGGTCATTCATGGGACCGTCTTCCAGTCCCCAGATGTGTAAAACTGTAAGCAGATTTCCTCATCGCAATGGATGTTCCCCCCATCAGACACATCCTCAGGAAAACAGCAATGATATTTAGAAATACATTCATAATTTTTTTCCTTTTTGATGGAAATCTCCTGAAACAGAATTTATCAGTATCCTTGTGTTTGTAGAGCACACACCCACTTCAGTGCTACCCCATGTGAAGGACCTACCCCATGTGAAGCTGCATATTTTATGTTCAGCCATACAAATAAATTTTAAACAAGTAACATGAGGTAAAGGCTCAATTACCTTTCTAGTTTTTCTACGGAAAATCACAATCATTTAAAAAGATGATCAAAAGTACTATATACCGCCAAATTACAGGAAAATAAAATAGTAGATCTGTAGCAGTTCACTCATTCATTCGTGTGTTTCAGTTTAAGTAATAATTTGTTGTTATTTACTTTTTCATTTGAAACAAGTATTCTTATTTGTACCATGTGTTGTAATCTTAAAACAAGCTTCAGATCTTACAGAAGTCGAGTGAGAAAGACAGAATCCCTGCAGCTCCCTGCTTGTGTACCAGTTTGAGTGCACTACTCTGTCCTGGCCTTATAATTCATGTGCCCTTAGTCATGGATGCCAGGGGTTAAAAAAAGTGTCCTCACCCCTTCCCTCTGTCTGTACATTCTGGCTCCTGTTGCCTCCACTCTTTGATCTGATTTCAGGCCACCACCCCATTGCTCAGGAGTAGAAAAGTACCTGCTTGTTCTCCGGCATCCTGGTCAGAGTTTCTGAGCATATTATATGATTAGCCCATACTTCTGTTGGGTTTCTGTTAAGCACCTCTTTCTGGACCTGGCAGGACTCACTTAGTCCCTCATCCCTGTTCAATCCCTGCACCCTGATGACATTTTTCATATGCAAGTTTGGCAAGCTGATAACTTCATGCCATTGTCTGAAGCCAGGCTGGCCCCGCGTCCCTCCACCTCATCAGGACTCTGCCCTCCCCTGCAGCTCCAAGCATGGCTAGTCTTGCCTCCATGGAACCCCTGGAGCCACCTCCCAGCAACGTTTTCACACAAGGTGTTGGCTGGAGCTCCTGAAGATAGGGATTGGAATGTTTACTCAGCTATTAGAACAGATGATTTGTGCGTGCATGCCAAAAAATGAGGGAATGACTTGCAAACCTGATACTAAGACTGTTTTTTCTTGTATCCTCACCCAGTGGCAAGGCCAGGGAGTGGAGACATACTGCCTCACTGACTTCTAAGTGCTAGAGGCTATGTTTATCCAAAAATCTAACAATTGCTGAGAGGATGAATTCATGTAGGTCAGTGTTCCACACTGCTTCACAAACTTGGCCTGTACCTCTGGAATCATACCCCCAAATCCTGGTTATCATTCTTCTCGTGCTCAGTTCTGCTCCAATCCTATATCTCCTTTCAGGCCATTCATGATCCCTACATGGGATCTGCTCTTCCAGGCTCCTCAATTTCCTGTCTCTGTAAATGTAGTCCCTTATAGTTCTACAGTACAGGCCTAAATCATTCCACCTGGCATAGCTAGAACCCATCCCCAGGCAGCAAAGGAGAAACACTCTGCCCTTCCAGGGAGTCCCAATTCACAACAGCGCGATAAAGTCAATCTCCATCCAGACCTCGGAAGCCCCCCTTGTCTTATATTATGAAATATATGTCACCATTTTTGCATTTGCATGCATCAACTACTAATTCGTGTCTGGGGTTTGTGCTTCCATAAATCAGAGCAAACCTCCATAAACTTAGGAATTGCTATTTCCTATGGAAAGATACAGTAGCTGGGTCTGTGCAGAGCAAGAGGATTGTTCTAGAATCAAGTCTGATCCCAGTGAGGATTTAGACCTAGTGCGCCTGGGAAGATATAGGCTCCGATTTCTCAATTTTTAAGTAGTGAGAAGGTAAACCATGGAAAGAAGATTGTGGAAGACTCGTGAGGTTGGTGCTTTAGATACGTGGTAAGACCATGTGGTCTTGCTCTATTCACAGGACTGTATCCAGTTATAATATATTCCCAAGATGCAGTCCCTTCGCTAGCGGAGGGGAAGTTAGACAATAATAAACTATAGCTATTTACAAGTGAGCACTCATGGATATGGGTTGAAGAAATGTGTATAAACATTATGTATTGGAATGGTTCCTTTTTGGAATAATGGTATTTTAACTTCTCCAGAATGCTGACTGATAGCTTCAGTATTGTGAAATTTAAAATAATAAATGGATTTTGCCCATTTCTTAATGATGCTTAAAATGATGCAGAAAACAATGCAAGAGCAATGGAAAGGAATAAACATGTTAGACTTAGACATGAAACATTCTGGCAGCCACACTGTGTTAGTAATTTTGACCTGCTGCCTTTGTCCACATGGATGACTTGGGTGGCTCAAGTCCACTGAGCCATGTGGCTTGAGTCGCTTCCCAGGGGGTATGATGGATCTGAACTGGTCCAGCCACAGTCTCCCACCCAGTCCCCCTTGTGACCAAAGGCATGTGTTTGTGAGAGAGCTGGACGCTTCCAGGGGTGAGATCGATGATGAAGGAACAGAGCAAAAAAGAAAAACGGCCAGCACAGCCATGAATCCCCAGCCACTGGCTCCTCCGCAGTGTGTTCTGACCAACTAAGAAAACAGACTCTCGCCTGTAGCCTGAGAAAGAGGATTCACTGGGGACCCTTGGCACCAGGACAGCTGTGTCCAGAAAGGCCTGCTTTGCTACACAGACTACCTAAAACCAAGATCTCAGGGAAACAAGGATCACAGCAGCCGTGAGCAAGAAACATCAGACTTCTCTGCAGCATCACCTTGAGTATCGCAGGTATTAAAATGTGTCTTAAACATTCTTTTCTGAAGCTTATCCTGTTCTTATAGTTTTCTAAAAGTGTTGTAGGAAAACAGGAAAAGATCAAAACTTTTGATTTAAGTATATCCTATCCCAAACATTTCCATAAAATAAGAATTGTATCCTCTTGAAATAACAGTGATAAACCAAAAAAAAAAAAAATGATTCAATAAAAACTTCCAACCAAGTTGATCAAGAATCTGCATAAAGTGTACTTCTTTCAACTGTCTATGCCAAGCAAAATTTTTGAAAGGCTTGGTATTTCTTGAACATTTCTGAAGAATTCAAAATTTCAGGGGTGGGGAGTGGATGGCTACAAATGCTGTAGGGACTTAAAGTAAACTTGGTATAAAATTAAAGGAAGAAATCTTTCCTCTCCTTCCTTACACTGGAACGTTTTCAAAATAGTGAATTATCTTATGAATATGCATTCTCAAGTAAAAGCAATGGAAAATCACCAAACAAGGGAGGACCTGCCAAGGACAAGATTAGAAACAACAAACTAGAAGACGTAAGATGCATCGTATATAAAAGGTAGGAAAATAAGACAACAGATCCCAAATGAAAGATATTCTTACATACACGACAGGATTTTAAAATTTAAGGCACTGCTTCAATGACATGTCTTAACATAATTTGACCTAGGACTTCCCTGGTGGCACAATGGTTAAGAATCCACCTGCCAATGCAGGGGACGCAGGTTCAAGCCCTGGTCTGGGAAGATTCCCACATGCCGCGGAGCAACTAATCCAGTGCACTACAACTGCTGAGCCTGCGCTCTAAAGCCCACGAGCCACAACTACTGAAGCCTGAGTGCCTAGAGCCCATGCTCTGCAACAAGAGAAGCCACCACAATGAGAAGCCCATGCACCACGACAAAGAGTAGCCCCCACTCGCCACAACTAGGGAAAGCCCACACACAGCAATGAAGACCCAATGCAGCCAAAAATAAATGTTAATTAATTAATTAAACATAATAATTTGACCTAATTTAAAATAACTTCATCATAAAAAACAGCAAAAATTAAAAAGTTTTATTGATAAACCTATATGCAGTTTAACAAGGCTTTCAAAACTGTGTACATATCTGACCTAGGTAATTCTCAATAGAAACGTTTAAATCACTCTTCTGGCTAAATATACTCATTTAGCTCCATTAATTGAAATTACGTGATGGTGTCTCAGTATCTCTGACTCTGCATGTGAACAGAACTCTCACTGGAGCCTGAGGACCCAAACCAAGAAGAAGAGCTTAAGAAGTTGTGTCCAACACACACTACTATTTTCTTCTCATGTTAGTCTCTTACAGGAGTTGAAAAAAAGGCTTGTTTTTGCCTGGTCCACAAGCTAACAATGGATTTTACATTTTAAAATGTTTAAAACATAATAAAAGAAGAATGCTATTTGGTGACACATGAAAATAATCTGAAATTTAAATTTCAGAGTTTGTAAATAAAGTTTTATTGGAACACAGCCACATCCATTAATTCATGGGTTATTGGCCACAGCTGCTTTGCACTAAACTACATGCATAGTTGAACAGCTACAGCAGAAACCATATTGCCCACGAAGCTGAACATATTAATTAACCCTTTACAGAAAACCTTTGCTGACCTCTGGTCTGGTGGCAGAGACAAAGGAGTGGAAGACGGGCCTCTCATGCTTCTTGAGAGGCATCTGGTCCCCAGTGGAAGGCCAGGGTTGTCCTGGGCAGGGTGACCACATCTGGGGACATCAGGGGGTAGGTCCACGTAGAGAGGGGAAGAAAACCAAGTGGTCGAATAACTTGTCACATGTTCATGTTTCTAAGAATACTATAGCATGTGCCCCCCATGGGTCAAGGAAAAGGCTTCTTTCTTTATGTTCCAAATATGTGATGGTTTCCAATAATAACGTCAAACTTGTAAATCACAACATGAGAATTTCTTGAGTCCTTGAACCACAAAGAAGGTTTGACATATATGTCATATTAAGACGTAGAATGTCCCCCTGACATAGAGCTGGGCTGTGGGGCTGAAATTGAGGGGTTCCCAGCTAGAATCAGAAAATTCCCAAGACAATGCATTGTGAAAAAACAAAAACAAAAAACTTCCTTCATATAAGAGCAAATAGCCAAAATCAGGAGGTGGAAACGCAGGTCATACGTATTAAATAAATACGAAAAATCACAAAAACATCCTTGTAGAGGTTCATTCAGAATGTGATGAGACACTACACTGAACACATATTCTGGTAGGAGTAATTGTTTCCCCTAGCTTGGGAATCTCACCTATACCCAGATGAAGGTTGCCTGGGGTCCACACCACAGACGGCACTCTGGGAACAGAACCGTTTCTCCATCAGACTTCACTAGAATGTGCACTTCACTCTGCTTGGAGGCCTGGCATGAGGAGAATATGCTATCCAGCCTGCTTGCTTCCTGGGCTCTGAAGCGAGTTATTTCTGAGCAATGTCAATAATTCCAGGCTACAGGGGAAGCATGGGACCCTCAAGCTTCCTCTTCCTGACACCTGTATCCACAAACATATAAAAACTGAAGGCCAACAAGATTGTGGAAAAAGAAGAAGAAGAAAAAAAAAATCAGATCAGACAGGGTTTGCTCTGAAATAATTTTCTTTAGGGTATGGAAGAACAGGCCATCTCCCAGAAGAAATGAGAGAAAAAAACAGTCCCTGAGCAGATGCTCTCATTCCAGTGGGTGTAAAATGGTCCAAGAGACTCCACAGTGGAAGGGAGGTTGAATCAGGAGGTCCTCACGTGCTTTCCTGCAGGGGAAGAGGGAAAGAGTGTTTGCAGGGATTCATGTGGGGCTACAGTCATGGACCAGAGAAAGGAGTCAGGCATGGACCAGGTGTGGAGCAAATGAGCCAGCGCCACATCTTTGTAAGGTCACCACTCTCTTCCCCTATTTTCCGGCGAATTAGAGCTGGACCAATTTCAGCCTTCTTCTTCTCCAGAACATCCACCGGTATGAAGGGAGCTGGTACTGGACTGCTGTCCCTGTCACTCTGCCAAATTGAGAGAGAGTCAGAGCTAGATATTTCATTTATATCCCTTGTTTGATTTGAAACATGTGTGGACGAGGAATGTAACCGGCTTGGTTGCAACAGGAATTCAGGCCAACAGATGACAGTTTTTATGGCCCTGACACATCTTCCTACCACAGCAATTAGTATCCGGTGGGGACCAGGCACTGTCTGCTTGTCATTTTCAATATCTTGTTGTTATTTAACATCATGAAGTCCCAAACATAGCATGAAGTCACAATCCCATGTTGTCAGTTACAGAGGCTTAAGAGGCTTAAGACCCTGTGTCATTTCTCTGTGGGGAGTTTCAGAATTATTATTCGGCATTTTCCTCTCAATAGGAGATTGTGTTTAAGGATTTGTCATGGAGAGGAGCTCTGGGCTTATTTGTTTCCATCTTCACTCGGACACGCCCTCCCTGGTGGGACCAGCAACCCCACCAGTTGGTTGCTCTGGGCTCCTTCTCCTTCATGCCAACAGACCTACAGTCTCCTGGGGCACATCACGGGGGCTCAGGCCCCACAGATTTCATGCTGTGTGTCTGTCTCCATGAAATCACCCACACAAAAATGCAGTCCTTTCTTTGGGCCATGGGCCCTGGATGTCAGGTCCAGCCAGGGGAAGGTTCTCAGCGGCTGGGAGAGGAAGAGAGTCAAGAGTCCCTGATCCTGCAATTAGCTCCTCTTTGCTGGGCAGTTGCCCTTAGGCCCAGAAAACCATCCATATTACTATCCCCACCCCCCCAAAAAATGGGAACATCAGTGTTCACCTCTCCCTCTAGGTACTGTTTCAGGGACAAGGAAGGCTTTCCATGGGGTAAAGGAAGCATCTGAAGCAAGCTGGCTTCAAAACATTTGAAACCTTACCAGGTTGGATGATAATGCTTTCTCCTATCTCCATGTGAAGACTCACTCAGATTTTCTTTTTTTTTTTAAATGCACACAAGTAAGCACCAAATTCTCCAACTCCCTATAGTATATCTTGTCCAAGTCTTTGTAATATATCAAAGTAGGAGTAGTTCCACAATTAGAACTAATTAACATCTGTGGTTTTATTAGAGTCATATTAATTTCTTCAGCTCAGTGAACAACCAGAAAGTGCAAAAGCACAGATAACACAGAAATCACTGAAACTGAGCCTTCTAACCTTCCAGAGAAGACAGGGAATGTGGAGTGAGGGACAGAGATGTCCAGCCTTTGCCTGGTACAGCTGGGCAGCAAGGAAAGCAAGATTTAAGCAAGGATCATAAATGTGATATCTCGTCACATTTCCAATTTTCAAATTCTTAAAATCATATCCTTTTCTGTTTTCTATTCCATCTAAACAATTATCAGTTGGGTAAATGCTTTTGTAATAATATAGACCTGACTTTGATATAAAATATAGGTAAATATATGTGAATTTGCATGCAAGGAAAAATTATACCCCTGCTTGAGTCTCTTTAAAGCATAACACAAAGTAAAGAAAAAAAATGATGTGATGATTTGTGGGGCTTTTAGTATTTGACTGACTTTTCTGTGTAAATCAATTAGGAAGCTGTGACTAGTCTTGAGGAAAGGATGTAAACAAGGCAAGATTTAAAATCTGTTTCCACTGAGGACCTGGTTGTGTGACTGGCCACCATCACACTGTTTCCTCTCTAAGCTTTTCTCTGTGGCTCCATGTCCCCATGAAATTTCAGGAGGAGTTTGACATCTTGGTCCTTCCCTACGGATTTCCTAGGGTGAGACCAACACACACACATACACACACACATCAAAAAGACAATTAAAAGATTAAAAGGATAAAAGGACAGCTTCCAAGCAATATGTTTCACAAGAACAATTTAGGGGTGGGTCATAGGCAAGACTAGAGGGACAGATTCCTCCAACTTATGTCAATGTCACTGGCACTTTATGGTTCCATGAACATAAATGTAAAATTAATCCCTTATGAGTCATTTTCTAAGAAACTAAAAACCAAAGTGCTGGCACAAGGCAATGAGACCCAGGGACCCAAGAAGTGTCCTAAAACCAAGGAAATTTATTATTTTCAGTACTACATTAATATTTTTTTAAATCAAACTTTATCTTTTCTTAGTAATTTTGCTTTGGAATTTTAAAGATCAAATTTTCTCATTCATTGCCTTTTATTTAGTAAAATTTAAATTCAACCCAGATGAACAACTAAGATCTTAAGGAAACATATTTATTAATCTAATGAAAGCATTTTAAGTGAAACTTTGAAAGTATTATACTATGTTAACATCACTCTTTGAACTCTGTCTAATTCCTGTAGTGTTGAATTGGTAGATCACTAAAGTAACATTTCCTTATAAGTCATATATATGAGCAAACTAATAATATTGTTTCATGAGGAATAGAATACATACATATATATACACATATATACGCCTCCTTTATAAGATTGCTATAATAGAGAAATATATGAGAGCAACTTCTACTTCCTGTCAAGGGACTGTATTTATTCTCTCATCTGAAGCAACTGAAAAAAAAAATAGACAAAATATATGAAACCCACAGTGTCAAGGCTGGACAATCAAGCAATGATCCCTGAGAGATGAAAACCCAAATATGTGAGCCCTACAATTGCCCCAGCTTTCTGCCTTGAGTTTCCAGGCCCAGGCAAGGGGTGGGGGGAACTATTAGAGACCTGCAGCCTGTCTAGGTTGAGAAGCTGGGAGTTCAGGTGGGCGTAGGCAGGTAGAATTCCCTGCAGAGAATACCAGAGAGGAGTTAGCACTGAGAGACAGAGACCTCCAGAGACCTGCAGAGGGTTGCTGGGGAGAAGTGTGCTGAGTACCAATGGAAACACATGCGTGTGGGACAAGTATTCAAGGCCAGGGCAAGAACCACAAGAAAGCATGGGGGAAACAGTGTCAGCAACTCCCGTAGGGCTAAGAACAGTTCCTGTTCCCACCAGCCAGACAGGAAAACTCACGATTTATGGGCTACTGGACAAAGTACACAAAAGGGTCTTGTATGAGTTTTGTCTAAGGCCCAAATCAAAGTTTTTCAGTCTTACGCTCTTGGCATTTTGGTCTGAATAATTATTTGTTATGAGGGTTTTGTGCTGTGCATGGTAGGATGTATAAGAGCACCCCTGATGTTAGCCCATTAGATGCCAATACCATAAACCACACAGACGTTGCTAAATGTCCCTTGAAGACAAAATCATCCCTTGTTGAAAACCACTGTCTTAGACTGACAAGTCTTACATTAACCCATCTTAGACTGACTTTTCCAGTCCTGCATAACAAGTCTTCTAAGCAAGACATGAGAGTATCAAAATATTTACATGTAAATTAATGGCATCTCAAGACAAAGTTTAAGATATTTATAAGAAAACAAAATTACCCAATACATAAGATAAAATAACAGTACCTTGCATCATATAAAATTTACCAAGCTTTCAAAAAAATGAGAAAACATACCATATAAGGAGAAAAATCAATCAACTGAAATTTACCCCGTACTAGCACAGGTGTTATATTTAAGCAGATAATATCTTGAAACAATTATTATAGCTGTACCTCACATGTTCAAAGTGCTAAGTAAAGACATGGAATATTTAAAAAAAAACCCAAATCAATTTTATACAGATGAAAAATATTAAGTGTTAGATTTTAAAATACACTGGATAAGAAAAATGACAGATAAGACATTACAGAGGAAAACACAAATGAACTTGAAAACATAACACTGTAACTTGTAAATGAAACAGGGAAAACAGAATTAAAAAGAATTTATCTGTGAGCTCTAGGACAAATGCAAGCAGAATAATATGCAAGTAATTAAAGTTCTTGAAAGAAGATTGAAGAGGAAGGAAGGAAAAGGGAGAAAACAAAGAAAGAGGAGGGAAGGAGGAAGAAAGAAAAAATGAAAGAAATAAAGGCAGGAAGGAAGAAAGGGAGGAAGGAAGGAAGGAAGCAAGCAAGCAAGAAAGAAAGAAGATATAATGATAAAAATTTTTCCTAATTTGGTAAAAACTACAAACCCACAAATTCAAGAAACACCATGAGGGCTTCCCTGGTGGTGCAGTGGTTGAGAGTCCGCCTGCCGATGCAAGGGACACAGATTCATGCTCCAGTCCAGGAAGATCCCACATGCCATGGAGTGGCTGGGCCTGTGAGCCATGGCCACTGAGCCTGCGCGTCCGGAGCCTGTGCTCCACAATGGGAGAGGCCACAACAGTGAGAGGCCCGTGTACCACAAAAAAAAAAAAAAAAAAAAAAAAAAGAAAGAAAGAAAGAAACACCATGAGACACAAAATACATAAAGAAAACCATACCAAGATACCTTATAATCAAACTACTAAAAACTAATGATAAAGATAAAATCTTAAGAGCAGCCAGAGAGACACAATTATGATAACTGCAGATTTCTTATTAGAAACAACACAGGAAAGAAGACAGAGTACAACTTCTCTAAGGTACTGAACAAAAAAATGGTCAGCCTATGATTATATACCCAGAGAAATAATCATTCAAAGGTAAAATTGGGGTAGGAGCTTCAAGATGGCAGAAGAGTAAGACGTGGAGATCACCTTCCTCTCCACAAACACAACCGAAATACGTCTACATGTGGAACAACCCCTACAGAACACCTACTGAACGCTGGCAGAAGAACTCAGACCTCCCAAAAGGCAAGAAACTCCCCACATACATAGGTAGGGCTAAAGAAAACAGAAAAAAAACTCCCCACATACATGGGTAGGGCTAAAGAAAACAGAAAAAAACAGAGACAAAAGAATAGGGACCGGGGCTTCCCTGGTGTCGCAGTGGTTGAGAGTCCACCTGCCGATGCAGGGGACATAGGTTCGTGCACCAGTCCGGGAAGATCCCACATGCCGCTGAGCGGCTGGGCCCGTGAGCCATGACCACTGAGCCTGCGTGTTCGGAGCCTGTGTTCTGCAACGGGAGAGGCCACAACAGTGAGAAGCCCACGTACCACAAAAAAAAAAAAAAAAGAATAGGGACGGGATCTTCCCGGGTGGAGACTGAAGGTGGCAGAGGGGGAAGCTTCGGGGCCATGGAGGAGAGCCCAGCAACAGGAGTGCAGAGCGCAAAGTGGAGAGATTCCCCCACAGAGGATCGGTGCTGACCAGCACTCACCAGCCCGAGAGGCTTGTATGCTTACCCACTGGGGAAGGTGGGGCAGGGAGCTGAGACTCCAGCTTCGGAGGTCAGATCCCAGGGAGAGGACTGGGGTTGGCTGCGTGAACACAGCCTGAAGGGTGTTAGTGTGACACAGCTAGCTGGGAGGGAATCCGGGAAAAGTCTGGGCCTGCCTAAGAGGCAAGAGACCATTGTTTCGGGGTGCGTGAAGAGGGGGCAGTCAGAGCACTTCCTATACGAGCTCCAGAGAAGGGTGCGAGCCATCGCTATCAGCACGGACACCAGAGAAGGGCATGAAACACTAAGGCTGCTGTTGCAGCCGTCAAGAAGCCTGTGTGCAAGCACAGGTCACTATTGACACCTCCCCTCCTGGGAGGCTGTGCAGCCCGCCACTGCCAGGGTCTCATGATCCAGGGACAACTTCCCTGGGAGAACACGTGGCACACCTCAGGCTGGTGCATCGTCACTCCAGCCTCTGTCACTACAGGTTCGCCCCACATACCGTATGCCTCCCTCTTCCAGGGCCTGAGTGAGACAGAGCCCCTTAATCAGCTGACACTTTAACCCTGTCCTGTCAGGGCGGGGAACAGACGCCCTCAGGTGACCTACACACAGAGGAAAGGCCAATCCAAAGCTGAACACAGGAGCTGTTCAAACAAAGAGGAGAAAGGGAACTCTCTCCCACCAGCCTCAGGAGCAGTGGATTAAATCTCCACAATCAACTTGATGTATCATGCATCTGTGGAATACCTGAAGAGACAACGAATCATCCCAAACTGAGGCAGTGGAATGTGGGAGTAACTATATATATATATATATATATATATATATATATATATGTTTTCCTTTTTCTCTTCTTGTGAGTGTGTATGTGTATGCTTGTGTGTGTGATTTTGTCTGTATAGCTTTGCTTTTACCATTTGTCCTAGGGTTCTGTCTGTCTGTTTTTTTTTTTTTGGGGGGGGTTGTATACTTTTTAGTACTTGTTATCATTGGTGGATTTTTTTTTTTTTGGGAGGTTGGTGGTTCTCTTCTTTCTTTTTCTTTTCTTCTTTTTTTATTACTTTTTAATTTTTAATATATATATTTTTTAATTTTTTTTTATTTTAATAACTATCCTTTCTTTCTTCCTTTTATTCTGAGCTGTGTGGATGACAGGGTATTGGTGCTCTGGCCAGGCAGCAGGCCTGTGCCTCTGAGGTGGGAGAGCCAAGTTCAGTACATTGGTCCATCCACCAGAGACCTCCTAGCTCCACGTAATATCAAAAAGTGAAAATCTCCCAGAGATCAACATCTCAGTGCCAAGGTCCAGCTCTACTCAATGAGCAGCAAGTTACAGTGCTGGACATCCTATGCCAAACAACTAGCAACACAGGAACACGACCCCACGCATTAGCAAAGAGGCTGCCTAAAATCATAATAAGGTCACAGACACTCCAAAACACCACCAGATGCGGACCTGCACATCAGAAAGACAAGATCCAGCCTCATCCACCAGAATACAGGCACAAGTCCCCTGCACCAGGAAGCCTACAAAAGCGACTGAACCAACCTTAGCCACTGGGGACAGACACCAAAAACAATGGGAACTATTAATCTGCAGCCTGTGAAAAGGACATCCCAAACACAGTAAGTTAAACAGAGAAGACAGAGAAACACAGAGAAGATTAAGGAGCAAGGTAAAAACCCATCAGACCAAATAAATGAGGAGGAAATAGGCAGTCTACTTGAAAAAGAATTAAGAATAGTGATAATAAAGATGATCTAAAATCTTTGAAATGTTATGGAGAAAATACAAGAAATGCTTCACAAGGACCTGGAATAACTAAAGAGCAAAGAAGCAATGATGAAAAACACAAAAAAATGAACTTAAAAATTCTCTAGAAGGCATCAATAGCAGAATAACTCAGTCAGAAGAAGAGATAAGTGACCTGGAAAATAAAATAGTGGAAATAACTATTGCAGAGCAGAATAAAGAAAAAAGAATGAAAAGAATTGAGGACAGTCTCAAATACTTCTGGGATAACTTTAAATGCACCAACATTCAACTTATAGGGGTCCCAGAAGAAGAAGAGAAAAAGAGAGGGACTGAGAAAATATTTGGAGAGATTATAGTTGAAAACTTCCCTAAGATGGGAAAGGAAGTAGTGAATCAAGCCCAGGAAGCACAGAGAGTCCCGTACAGGAAAAATCCAAGGAGAAATATACCAAGACACATATTAATCAAACTACCAAATATTAAATACAGAGAAAAAATATTAAAAGCAGCAAGGGAATAACAACAAATAACATACAAGGGAATCCCCATAAGGTTAAATGCTGATCTTTCATCAGAAACTCTGCAAGCCAGAAGTGAGTGGCAGGATATATTTAAGTAATGTAAGGGAAAAATCTACAACCAAGATTACTCAACCCAGCAAGAATCTCATTCAGATTCGAAGGAAAAATTAAAATTTTATAGACGAGCAAAAGCTAAGAGAATTCAGCATCACCAAACCAGCTTTACAACAAAGGGGAAAGGAACTTCTCTAAGCAGGAAACACAAGAGAAGGAAAAGACATACAATAACAAAACCCAGAAAGTGGTAATAGGAACATACATATCAAAATACTTTAAATATAAATAGATTAAATGCTCTAACCAAAAGACATAGACTGGTTGAATGGATACAACAACAAGACATGTATAAATGCTGTCTACAAGAGACCAACTTCAGACCTAGGGTCACATACAGACTGAAAGTGAGGAGATGGAAAAAGATATTCCATGCAAATAGAAATCAAAATAAAGCTGGAGTAGAAATTCTCATATCAGACAAAATAGACTTTAAAATAAAGACTGTTACAAGAGACAAAGAAGGACACTACATAATGATCAAGGGATCAATCCAAAAAGGAGATATAACAATTGTAAATATCTTTGCACCCAATATAGGAGCACCTCAGTACATAAGGAAAATGCTAACAGCCATAAAAGGGGAAATTGACAGTAACACAATCATAGTAGGGGACTTTAGCAACCCACTTTCACCAATGGACAGATCATCCAAAATGAAAATCAACAAGGAAACACAAGCTTTAAATGATATATTAGATAAGATGGATTTGTTTGATATTTATAGGACATTCCATCTAAAAGCAACAGATTGCACATTCTTCTCAAGTGCTCATGGAACATTCTCCAGGACAGATCATATCTTGGGTCTCAAATCAAGCCTTGGTAAATTTAAGAAAATTGAAATTGTATCAGGTATATTTTCCAACCACAATGCTATGAGACTAGATATCAATTAGAGGAATAAATCTATAAAAATTACAAACACATGGAGGCTAAACAACACACTACTTAATAATGAAGAGATCACAGAAGAAATCAAAGAGGAAATCAAAAAATACCTAGAAACAAATGCCAATGAAAACATGATGGCCCAAAACATATGGGATGCAGCAAAAGCAGTTCTAAGAGGGAATTTTATAGCAATACAAACCTACCTCAAGAACCAAGAAACATCTCAAGTAAACAACCTAACCTTACACATAAAGCAATTAGAGAAAGAAGAACAAAAAGAACCCAAAGTTAGCAGAAGGAAAGAAATCATAAGAATCAGATCAGAAATAAATGAAAAAGAAAGGAAGAAACAATAGCAAAGATCAATAAAACTAAATGCTGGTTCTTTGAGAACATAAACAAAATGGATTAACCATTAGGAGACTTATCAAGAAGAAAAGGGAGAAGACTCAAGTCAATAGAATTAGAAATGAAAAAGGAGAAGTAACAATTAATACCACAGAAATACAAAGGATCAAGAGAGATTACTACAAGCAACAATGTGCCAATAAAATAGACAACCTGGAAGAAATGGACAAATTATTAGAAATGCACAACCTTCTGAGACTGAACCAGGTAGGAATAGAAAATATAAACAGACCAATCACAAGCACTGAAATTGAAACTGTGATTAAAAATCTCCCAACAAACAAAAGCCCAGGACCAGATGGCTTCGCAGGCGAATTCTATCAAACATTTAGAGAAGAGCTAAGACATATCCTTCTCAAACTCTTCCAAAATATAGCAGAGGGAGAAACACTCCCAAACTTATTTTACGAGGCCACCATCACCCTGATAACAAAACAAGACAAAGATGTCACCAAGAAAGAAAACTACAGGCCAATATCACTGATGAACATAGATGCAAAAATCCTCAACAAAATACTAGCAAACAGAATCCAACAGCACATTAAAAGGATCATACACCATGATCAAGTGGGGTTTATCCCAGGAATACAAGGATTCTTCAATAATATGCAAATCAATCAATGTGAAACACCATATTAACAAATTGAAGAATAAAAACCACATGATCATCTCAATAGATGCAGGAAAAGATTTTGACAAAATTCAACACCCATTTATGATAAAAACCCTCCAGAAAGTAGGTATAGAGGGAACTTACCTCAACATAATAAAGGCCATATATGAAAAACCCACAGCCATCATCATCCTCAATGGTGAAAAAATGAAACCATTTCCACTAAGGTCAGGAACAAGACAAGGTTTCCCAATCTCAGCACTATTATTCAACATAGTTTTGGAAGTTTTAGCCACAGCAATCAGAGAAGAAAAATAAATAAAAGGAATGCAAATTGGAAAAGAAGAAGTAAACCTGCCACTGTTTGCAGATGACATGATGCTATACATAGAGAATCCTAAAGATACTACCAGAAAACTATTAGAGCTAATCAGTGAATTTGGTAAAGTAGCAGGATACAAAATTAATGCACAGAAATCCCTTGCATTCCTATACACTAATGATGAAAAATCTGAAAGTGAAATTAAGGAAACACTTCCATTTACCACTGTAACAAAAAGAATAAAATACCTAGCAATAAACCTACCTAAGGAGACAAAAGACTTTTATGCAGAAAACTAGAAGACACTGATGAAAGAAATTAAAGATGATACAAATAGATGGAGAGATATACCATGTTCTTGGACTGGAAGAATCAACATTGTGAAAATGACTATACTACACAAACCAATCTACAGATTCAATGCAATCCCTATCAAACTACCACTGGCAATTTTCACAGAAATAGAACAAAAAATTTCACAATTTGTATGCAAACATGAAAGACCCCAAACAGCCAAAGTAATCTTGAGAAACAAAAACAGAGCTGGAGGAATCAGGCTCCCAGACTCAGACTATACTATGAAGCTACAGTAATGAAGACAGTATAGTACTGGCAAAAAACAGAAATATAGATCAATGGAACTGAATAGAAAGCCCAGAGATAAACCCACACACCTACCGTCACCTTATTTTTGATAAAGGAGGCAAGAGTATACTGTGGAGAAAAGACACCCTCTTCAATGTGGTGCTGGGGACCATGGACAGCTACATGTAAAAGAATGAAATTAGAACACTCTGTAACACCATACACAAAATAAACTCAAAATGGATTAAAGATCTAAATGTAGGGCCAGACACTATCAAACTCTCAGAGGAAAACATAGGCAGAAAACTCTATGACATAAATCACAGCAAGATCCTTTTCGACACACCTCCTAGAGACATGGAAATTAAAAGAAAAATATACAAATGGGACCTAATAAAACTTAAAAGCTTTTGTACAACAAAGGCAACCATAAACAAGACCAAAAGATAACACCCAGAATGAGAGTAAATATTAGCACATGAAGCAACTGACAAAGGATTAATCTCCAAAATTTGCAACTAGCTCATGCATTTCAATATCAAAAAAAGAAACAACCCAATCAAAACATGGGTCAAAGACCTAAATAGACATTTCTCCAAAGAAGATATACAGATTGCCAACAAACACAGGAAAGAATGCTCAACATCATTAATCATTAGAGAAATGCAAATCAAAACTACAATGAGGTATCACCTCACCCCAGTCAGAATGGCCATCATCAAAACATCTACAAACAATAAATGCTGGAGAGGGTGTGGAGAAAAGGGAACCCTCTTGCACTGTTGGTGGGAATGTAAATTGATACAGCCACTATGAGGAACAGTATGGAGGGTCCTTAAAAAACTAAAAATAGAGCTACCATACGACCCAGCAACCCCACTACTGGGCATATACCCTAAGAAAACCATAATTCAAAAAGAGTCATGTACCAAAATGTTCATTGCAGCTCAATAGCCAGGACATGGAAGCAACCAAAGTGTCCATGGACAGATGAATGGATAAAGATGTGGCACATATATACAATGGAATATTACTCAGCCATAAAAATAAACAAAATTGAGTTTTTTGTATTGAGGTGGATGGACCTAGAGTCTGTCATACAGAGTGAAGTAAGTCAGAAAGAGAAAAACAAATACTGGATGCTAACACATATATATGGAATCTAAGAAAAAAAACAAAAAAGTCATGAACTACCTAGGGGCAAGATGGGCATAAAGACGCAGACATACTAGATCATGGACTTGAGGATACGGGGAGGGGGAAGGGTAAGCTGGGACAATGTGAGAGAGTGGCATGGACATATTTACACTACCAAACGTAAAATAGATAGCTAGTGGGAAGCAGCCGCATAGCACAGGGAGATCAGCTCGGTGCTTTGTGTCCACCTAGAGTGGTGGGATAGGGAAGGTGGGAGGGAGGGAGACGCAAAAGGGAAGAGATATGGGGACATATGTATATGTATAACTGATTCACTTTGTTATAAGGCAGAAACTAACACACCATTGTAAAGCAATTATACTCCAATAAAGATGTTAAAATTTTTCTAAAAAAATAAAAGAAAAGAAAAGAAGAAAGTATTCCCTTCAGGTGGAGAAATGCAAAAAAGAAGGATATTTTATTTATACATGTAAAATCCCAAATTATCCTAAAAGTATCTTGGAAGCTACGGGTGCCTATTTAGATTCTAAAGGTTTGGTAATGGCACTGATTGTAACTGATAAGAAATTGCAGAGCAAGTTGAGATGAACTAAGAAGAAACTTACTGGTTGTATCCTTAGTTAGGAAAGTCTCACAAGCTCCAAGAACAGGACTTAAAAATGAACACATGATTTGAATATATTACAGAATGTGGGCTGTGAATGAACAATTATACATCATCACTAAATTCCAGATCTTTAACCCATATACACATTCTCTGAAGGAGAGGACAGCCGATTTCCTTGAACTTCTTAAAAATGATGGACAACTATGAAATTGTCAGCCAGTGGGGAGATAAACCTGCCAGGTAGGGTTAAGAATTCTCCCTTCAACTTTAAAAAAAAACTAGTTTAAGAGATCGGAGAGGGTAAAAAAAAAAATGTGCTCCCCCTTCCGGGGTTGCTTAAAGTATAAAATATATCACTGCTGTAGCTATTTATAGCACAATCACATATTAACCCAAATGCCTCAGAAACAGAATTAATGGATTGCATACGCATCCCAGGAATCAGAATAGCACCTATAGATGCTCTAAATATGGTAAAATCTCAAGACCCGTTAACTAGCCCAATCTGCGTCTAAATCACTGCGCAGCTGAGACACTGGAGTATTCCCTACAGAGTGATAGCATCCTGAGCTCTGAAACCAAGATGCCCAGCCTCCCCTTGAAGCATCCAGTAATGTATTCAAAACTGTTGGAAACAGGATAACAACATAAATTGACCATGTCGTCCGTGATTCATTCTGTTAAAACCGTGCCAGGATCTCTGAGAAACCTCCAAGTTATTAGATAAGCAGATGCATCCATCATCAGAAAGTTCAGCTTAGCTTTGATAATAATGGCTGACTAATTTTGCATTTTTTCTCTATAAAGTCAACAAGAATTATTGACGTAAGAGTGACTTTCGTGCTTTTACATGAATAGGATGATTTCTGTGCAGTTAGAAAAGGTGCGACTTCACACTCTCTTTCTGCCTCTCTGTTTATGCTCAGACCTGAACAGACCCATCTCTAGTGGTGACAGACTCCCCTGTCCCCAACATACAGCCTCCCCCTCAGATACCACGGAAGAGACTAGCTTTGTGGCTAAGCACATTTTGTTTTATGGACAAAATACTTGGTTAACAGAAGGAACAAACAAAGAATTAACTTACACACACAAGCACACAAGTTAGAAATCTTGAGAAACATGAAAATACTCTTAGTCTTTACCTGGTAACTGGATTACTGTTCTATACTGTACAAATATAATCAACATAACACCTGAAATGTTAACAATGGAATGGCTTTTATTTATCTCTAAAAACTGTATGCCCTGTCACAGAAACTAAGACAGTCCAGGAACTCTGCATCGACTCCCAGGGCATGTGACTCTAAGCGCCCATCACTGTGTGCACATCAGCTCCTGGCTGAGCAGGGACCCACAGCTATACCAACAGACCCAGAAGTCTGGCATTTATTCAGACTTTTTCATCAGTAGCACCATGGACCAGGCACCAGGATGCGCTATGAACAAGACTGATGGGGGAGGTGCCTACTCTCAGTGAACTCACATTCCTTTGGGAGTGAGCTAGCACATAAATGGGTACATAAACACAACAATACCACAAATGTTGAAAAGCACTGCAGGTGGTGCAGAAGATTTTTTTATGTGAAATTGTTATAGGTACCATCTCCTAGGGAGTAGCCAGTGGAGCTTAGGTGCAGTTGATGTGCTGGAACCAGCCAGACAAGCAAGGGCACATGACAGAGCCTTCCAGACTGGAGCAGGGGGGCGGAAAGGCCCTGCTGTGAGGAGGAGCCTAGCTTGATGCAGAAACAGAGATCTGTGTGCTGTTCCTGGAGTGTGGGTCCTCCTCTCTTTAAGCTTGGGGTGCCACAGCAAGCTAAGAGAGACCTCTGGAGCCTTCAGAGCAACAGAGTGACAGGCAGGGTACAGGGATGAAAAGGATCCCTATGGCTGGGTTCAGAGAGAATCATCCCTTACCTGTCGGCCTGAGCATCTAGTCTGTGTGGAGAGGAAAGGAGAACAGATTTACAGGGAGGCAGAAATGGCTACGAGTGACAAAGCCTTTCTCAACTAGAGGGGAAGAGAGAAAAGTCACCTGGGTGGAGAATGAAGGTAGTTCAGCAAATAGCACCCCATCGTGGGACAGCAGAAGCCGACACTGAATGGCAGACAGAAGCGGGAGTTGGTGGTCTTGACCTCCAGACTGTGTGGTCAGGGCAGAGGCCTCCAAATTCACTGCCTGGACATGCAGCATGGTGAGGACCAGGTCTCTGCAGTGCTGGAAAGGAGGTTAGCAGAGTGAGAGACAAGACAGAAGGTGAAGGAGGATGGAGAGCCAAGTTCTGTCCCCAGTGTTCCTCATTGCCAGGGGCTGAGACGCCCAGGTGGGAAAAGAGGAAATGAAGGCTCCAGAGAGAAGTCACAAATCTGAGTCAACCCCACAGGACAGATGATTGAGACCATCCACCCCTTAACTCACACCTGTGCTGGGACATGATGTCAGTTTCACCACTCCGGGCATCACCAGTACAAGTCTCCAGGCATCTTTATGGAAAAAGCATGAGAAGAGAGTTCTGGAGCTTAGGGAGCAGTGTGTGTACTGAGGGAATGTGGCAGCTGGTCTTTGGGTCAACTGAGACCACTTGCATCCAAGGAGTAGGAGTAGGGACAGTTGACCATGACTACCTGGTAGTGGCAATATATGTGCCGAGCGTTTTATCTGCAGTTCTAATAGAAATTATCAAAAAATCCCTGTGTTTTGGGGCTGCAACGATTCTGTCTGTCATGATGAATAGTATGTGGTTAAGACCTCCAAATCCATAACTGTGTCATAGTATGAATGTTGTCACTAACCATCCTTTTTCCATAAATATTCTGAGACAGGGGTGACACGGTCATCACAACTCAGGAAGCCAGGTAACGGTTAAGCTGCCTTTGGGTGATGCTAGAACTTACATTCTGTTTAGTGAGACAGGGTTGTTATTTAGTGCTGCAAACCATGACAACCCGATCAAAGAAATCAACTGAGATCAACTGGTGACTGTTGAATTTCATATTTATTTATTTTTTTAACAAACTTGATTTAATGGATATATAGACAACACTGTATCCAATAATTTCAGAATGCATATTTTTTTCACATAGGGAATATTTACACAAATGATCATATACTGGATTATAAAGCCAAATATCAAGAAATTTAAAAGTAATGACAATAAACAATCCAAAATAATATTAAGAAAACAGTTCCATCTACAATAGTATCAAAAGAATAAATCACTAAGGAATAAATTTTGCAAAAGAAGTACAAAACTCCTACTTCAAACACTATAAAAAATTGTTGAAAGAAATCAATTAAGACCTAAATAAATGGAAAGATATCCCATGATCATGGATCAGAATATTGAGAGGATGGTAATGCTCTTCCTGACTTTCCCCTACACTTTCCCACCTGCTGAATTGATCTAGAAATTCAAGAAAATCCTTATCAAAATTTCAGCTGGCATTTTTGCCAAATTTTAAGAGCTGATCCTGAAATCCATATGTAAATGCAAAGTATACTGAATAGCCAAAACAATCTCAGAAAAGAACAAAGTTGGAAGACTTACACTTCCCAATTTTAAAACTTATTAAAAAGCTATGGTAATCAATGTTGTGGAGTACTAGCATAAGGCTAGACATACGGATCAATGGAAAGGAACTGAGAGTTCAGAAATAAATCCTTGCATTTACTGTTTTTTTTTTTAACATCTTTATTGGAGTATAATTGCTTTACAATGGTGTGTCAGTTTCTGCTTTATAACAAAGTGAATCAGTTATACATATACATATGTCCCCATATCTCTTCCCTCTCGCATCTTCATATGTATTTTTAAGCCAGCTTGCAACTGAGGAACATGCATGGCGGCTGCTGTCCACTGTGCACTTCCTGGCCTGGGTCTGTCGTCCCCCACAATTGAGAAGAGACACGGGGGTGGAGTAAATCCAATGTTAAAGACCCATGAAGATATCCTTAGGCAGAAAGCTTACGCTGATTCAAACTGCAGGAAGGCAGATTGCCCTCCACAGAATGAGAAATCTTTGTGAGCCAATAAGGCATCATTTATAGTCAAATGCTATAGATATGTACATGAATATGCAACAACAAACAAAACTTCATGTTTTTTCCACCTGCATTTCTCTTGTTATAATTAAATGTGCTTAGCATACAAATCCTTCTTGAGATACTGTACAATAGAAAAGAAGAAATTAGAGAGTTCTCGAGTTCTCTGGAAGCTAATTTCCAAAGCTGCTAGGAAGGACTATTGCATTTTTATCTTTCTGAAGTCCTGGCTTGAATCAAAGATTCATACTATTCAAGGCCACCATGCCTCCCGCGTTGAAACATTCCTGCTAGCAGGCTTACAGATGGAGTGCAGCTCTCAGCATTGAAACAGCTGCTTTACCACCCCTTGTAAGGGAGCTCCAGAGGTGAATTCCAGCCTGGGCATGGTGCCAGGAGTAGAGAGGACCACACAGGACAGCCCTGGAGAAGAAGACTCCATGGATGGGGCACATGCTGCTGTGTGCTGGTGGCTGATGCTTAGGTGATGATGGACATGTGGAACAGGAAGGGACAAACAGGGCTAAGTTGCAAACATCACCTCAAGGAGACCTGTAACTTCAGCAAGGCTTCTGGTGCCCTGCTTTTCTCCCCTCCCTCTGTGATGTCATGGCAGCTGATGCTGAGGTGTCAATTTTACAGATTGGTGGGGTCGTATTTTAGCATGATGTAACATTTCCCCCTAAGCAAGCAGCCCAGGAGCCAGAGTTTCGGTTGTGCTCCACGCACTGCTTCTGCTCCATATGAGACCTACTTGGGTGCCAATGGGTAGTGAGGGTGTATGAGCTTCTATTTCTGAAGCAACTCACTATTTGCTACGGTATTACCAGGAGTAATTCTTTCCAGCACGGTTTTATGGATCTTGCTGCTTAAAACATCTAGTTATTCTTGGAACTAGACCACTGGGGATATAGAAATACTTCAACAATAGGCTTTGCCTGTGGCAATAGCCCAGAAGACCAATGGCCAATTCTGTCATCTCAGATATTCCCAACCATTAACCTTGAGTGTCAAAATCAACTACAATTGTAAAGATGACACTTATGATGTATCTATGAATTTCACAGGCTATTTTTTAAGTGGAGAGCTCTGTGTTTTTCTCATGCTTCTCTGTGTACAACTTTAGTGTATTGCCTGAGAAATATAAGTTCCAAACCTACTCTGTGCTGCTCACAGCTCAGAGGCATAAATTGGGAAGATTGAGTGGTTCTAGTTATTAGGATGGATCCAGGGAGGAGGCATTTACTGACATGGTGGAGAGGTTTCCAGAAACTATTTTGTACCCCTTCCTGTCCCTTGATGCCCGTGTTCTCTGTTGGACCATGAGGAAAGACAGATGCTTCCCTAACAGTCGAGCTTTGCGAACTTCATTGATGGATAAGTAGAAAATCAGAACTCCAGATCTCAGAGATCAAGAAGACAGGATACACTTCTACTTATGGGAGAGATGAAAGAATATTCTAGAAACCAAACTCTCCAAGACTGCTGGTTTCTCACCTTTGTGTATTTCCTCATCCCTCCTTTCTCTCTCTGGAGCAGGTTTCTTGATCTCGGTACTACTAACATTCTGAGCTGAATAACTGGTTCTTGGGGGGGGGAGGGGAGAGGGGAGGAGTTTCCTCTGCATAGTAGGACATGGCAGCATTCCTGTCCCTCCCCCCAAGAGGTTCCAGAAGCACCTTCACCAATTATGAAAACCAAAATTATCTCCAGCGATAGCCAAATGTCTCCTGGACGGCAAATTGCTCCCAGATGGGAACCACTGTTCCAAAATAACAATATAATGAAAAATAGGTCAATGATGATAATTATAATTCACTAGGTATTTGGCTTCAAATGCATTGTTATTCTTTTTAATCATTAAAACAACTCAGGGACTTTCCTGGTGGCACAGTGGTTAAGAGTCCACCTGCCAATGAAGGGGACGTGGGTTCGATCCCTGGTCCGGGAAGATCCCACATGCGGGGGGAGCAACTAAGCCCATGCACCACAACTACTCTGTCTGTGCTCTAGGGTCCCTGAGCCACAATTACTGAGCCCGCTTGCTGAAACTACTGAAGTCCATGCACCTAGAGCCTGTGCTCCGCAACAGGAGAAGCCACTGCAATAAGAAGCCCACATACCACAACGAAGAGTATCCCCCCTTTGTTGCAACTAGAGAAAGCCCGCATGCAGTAACGAAGACCCCACACAGCCAAAAATAAGTAAATAAATAAATAAATAAAATTTATATATTAAAAAAGAAAACTCATACCAGTTGGTGCCATTACTCGTCCTACTTCACACATGAAGGAACTGAGGAAAAGAGAAGTTAACTTTCTTAGGTAAACTGAGGGCGGAATCCAAAGGTAGCATCACTGTTTTACACAGATCATACTATGCTACACATATTACACACACACACACACACACACACACACGTGGTGTCACACATGATACTGGGAATATGGCAGGCTCTTCACAGATGTCATAAAATAGAAATTTTTAAGTAGTAAAATCTGTTAGAAGATGCAGTTTGTGTCCTATAGTTAAAACTGTGTCTAGAGTTTAACTTACTTTGTAAGCAAAGGCAATGTCCTTCTTGAGGCAGAAGCCCTGTTACTCTCCTGTTGCTCACGGCTGTAGGGCTCTTCCTGCCTCTGCTACTAAAGTGCTAATAGAGCATCATCTGGGGAGTCACTGCCCTTCTCAGTCCCAGACGCTTCTGTCTCTTCCTGCCCACAAGGGATCCAGTAGCTCACAGCATTTTCCTCCTTGATTGCCTGTCTCTCCTTGGAGCACAGGAACCATGGGACTCCACACCAGTAGTTCCTGTATGGATCTGAGGACAAAATCCCTGATTTACCGTCACATGCAGCTGGGTCCCCTCAGGACACGCTCCCACTTGCCAGGTGGGAGAACATCTCTGTACTGAGAGACATCCTTTCCTCTGAGCAGGGATGGGGCATGATGCTGAGCAGGGAGAGGTACTCTTGCAAGCAGGAACATCTGGGAAGCATTGACTGCAATCAAGGGTCAGCCCAGCAGTAAAAGGAAACCAGGGACTTGGGGTGAGTCTTCTCTGACCAGGCCTAATTGTTCCTGGAGTGAGGCACTTGACTCCAGCACCAGCCATGTAAATGTGCTCTGATCTCACTCGGCTCCTATGCCAGGAACAAGCAATGCCCATCTCCAAGCCCAAATCGTTCCAATACACAGCTGTGACCCTAATCAGAAGGGCATTCACAGAGATCCATGGAAAGCAAAGGAGGCCATTTCCCGGGTGGTGATGGATGACTTCAGAGCAGAAGGCAGGTCAATGTGCATATATATATATATATAATGATTTATACATATATATACACATAAATACATATATATATAGTCTATATAATATATATACAATACCACTATATAATGTATATAAACTATTATATAATGTATTTTATATACACACACATGTAATATACATTACACAATAGTTTGTAGTATTAGGTATTAGATACATAACAACTGATATGTTAGTTTATATGTGTTTATATGTTATTATGGAGTATTTCAAACATACACAAAAGTAGGCAGACTAGTATCATAAACTTCAATATACCGTCATCTAGCTTCAACAACTATGACAACATAGGGGACCTCCATACACTTGACCATCCCTGTATTCATTTGAAGCAGGTATTTCAGAGTGTATCTCTGAAAGATGGAGTCTTTTTTAAAAACATAACCAGGATATGATCACATCTAAAATAAATACACATATATAGATACACACATATAAAGTAATATATAGGGTATATGCGTATACGCTGTATGTATTGTATATAGTACCATAATATTTACTATATGTGTTTTGCAGGGAAGTTTTAAGGAATCCCTTGGGTTTCATGCCTTTGCAAATAAGCATTTTAGTCCTTGACTAAAATCTTTGCACATCGAGATACTCCTATATTCATATCCATAAAATAGAAGCCATTATATCTGTCCCATGGGTTTGTTCTGAGAATTCAATGAGACATGTAAGGGGAAACTCTTGGAATTCTGCCTGGCAGAGCAGTGGCAAACACTACAGGTTTTTTTTCAAACACTACATTTTTGTTAAAGTTATTAGCACTTTATTTTGCAAAATATATATCAATGTGATGTCTTCTTTTTATCAAGTTTTCAGCATAGATACTATTGCTTTTTTTTTTTTAAATCAGCTATACATATACATATATCCCCATATCTCTTCCCTTTTGTGTTTCCCTCCCTCCCACCCTCCCTATCCCACACCTCTAGGTGGTCACAAGCACCAAGCTGATCTCCCTGAAACACTACCTATTTTAAAAATAAAGACAAAGTTTAGCTCAATTCAGGGTGATGGTTCCCAGTGAAGTTGAGTCACTGTATGTGTACTGTGCACTTGGCCTTCTGCACAACAGAGGTGCACTGCTCTCCTTCAGAATCAATGAATAGAAACTGACAAAACTCTGACACGTGGCCTCTTGATTTCAACGTTATATTGTCATGGCACTGTGCAACTCAGAAAGTCACATTTGAGAAAGAATTGGGGTGCTGTGTGTGTGAGTGTGTGTTTTCTCGCTGCAGAAAGAGGTCAGCGTCCGGAAGCAAGAACAAACTAGGAGAATGGTGCAGGGGATGGCTCTCTATCTTCACATTGGCTCAGATCCACGGTGGTGGGAAATTAAGGGCTGGTGATCAGGAGAGACTCAGGTGCTGAGGAAGCAAATGTGCTGTGCAATTCTGGGTCTGGGAAAGTGCTCCAGGGAGTTTTTGTGGACTGTGAAGACCATGGATCACCCAGGAATGCCTTCAAGACCTTCATGGGGCTCCAGGGAGAAGAAGACATCCTCTAAGAACCTCTAGCCCTGTAGCTAGACTAGTTGCAGACTAGATCTGAACCCACTGCAACCCAGTGGACCCCTCCCCTCCCTCACCTCTTGGGAATTTGATTTAATATCTTTCACTTAAAAGCAACCCCTAAGCATTCGGAGGCCTCTTTTGAGCTGTGCAGCATCCGTGCGAGACCAGAGTGCATGTCCCTGACCTTGCCCTTGAGCCTTTCCAGGAGTACAGAGTCATCCACACAAGCTAAGCCCATGCCTCTAGGAACCCTTTGGCTGTGCTCTTGCTGAGAAGGACATGTTGCCAGGAGTACCAGCCTCAACCCAAGCTCTCTTTGCAAACAAACACTCTTAGGAACATTGGAAAATCATTCCTCACACATTTTTTTATTTAGTAAAAATGTAATATAAAAGGTGTGGCCGTAATACTCTGTCCAAGTAACCCACATGTGGCCTCCTTATTTTCCCTAATAGCTGCCTGAATTCTCTAACTCACATTTCAGGCAGGTGACTGATTGGCAGTCAAAATAGAATCCAAGCTTAAAACAATTAACCAGCGTGTAGACATTTTTCTTTGCTTATAGAATTCAGACAACAGGTCTTTGAGTTTTTATGAATATATGTAATAGCCCTGCTTTGTTTTAGTTGACTTTTATGGTGCTATTGTAAAAAGAAAAAAGCCTCTATTTCTGCAACCTGTGTGTAAAAGCATGTGTGACAATCCTGGTACGTCAGCTCCTCACACACAGAGACTGTGTGCCTAGCCCCACTTGGTTAGGTGTGGCCCAGTCACTGTGGCTGAGCCCTAGCAATGGGTGTTAGGTGTTCTCTCTGCAGACAGGGCGGATGTGTGAAAATCTCTTTCATGGCCTTTGCCAACAGTCCCTTTCTGTGATGAACTTGGAAGCCCTTGACATCTGAAGATGGCTGACCCTCAAGGTGCAGGATCACAAGTCCCTGCTTCACGGCAGTTAGGACACTGCCCTTCAACCCAGCATCCTATACACAAAGGGAGAGAGTGAGAAATAAACTCGATCATTTAGAAGCCAGGGAGATGTTAGAGTTTTCTTAATGTAACTTCATCACTATCATTACATTAACATGCATACTATTTAGAAATAAGGTCTAGTTTTGGTTGGAAAAGCTTCAGAAAAACTGCATAAAAGAGTGGAAATCCCCCAACTTTGGCATCAGGCAAGTATGTGTTTGGATCTGGACATGACAGCTAACCAGGTGTGGGTCCCAGGAAGGTAGTTTAAGCTCTGACCTTCAGTACAGTTGTGATGATACTGATTATTATTGCTGGAGATATGTCACAAGCATTCATTGTGATGATTCCTATGAAGTTCTTTTCATAATGCTGTTTATTTAGTAGGTACAAAGTATATCTTGCTTCTTCTTCTTCTATTGTCTTTTACTTCCAATGCCAGGGAAGGTTTATTTCCTGAAATCAAGACCGAGAATGTCAACAGTGCAGCTCTTATATTTTAACCATTTGTCATAATTTAGGAACACATCAGAGCTGCAAAACACACACACACACACATCTCCTTCCTCATGACTGGCTCTCTTGTTCTCTTTCCTGCGTCTTCAAATCTCAGTTTGAACATGACAGTCCTTGGACTGTGAGTTATTAATTAGCAGCACTCCATCTGCTCTGACAGCGGTCTGATCTTTCTCTTGGTTTTACTTATCACCCTGTATTGTAATCACCCTTTAGCTTTTATGACTATTGCCACTGGTTTTACCCTCAGGTAAGAATCCTATCTGCCAACATCACCACCTTGCCGCAGTGCCCACCATCTAGGAAAAGTACAAGAAGGGTTGAGTGAATGAAAAAAGTGACATTTGGTGTATCTCCACGATTGCTTCATATGCATATGCCATGTAATCTTCTAACATGCAACTCGTTGTACTCAGCCTTCCTAAATTGTCTACATCATGATTCTGAGCTATTTTAGCCACAATGCTAAAGGTGTTAGAACCGCTTAGGAGTAGCAGAAGACTTTACTGTTTTTTCCTGTAGGCATAAAGTGTACTATTTCTATATTAATCCATGTTACAAGTTTTCTGTGAAATTACAGCTCTTGAAAGTCCAAAAAGACTCTTCTAGCTAGGTTTCTTGCTCTTACTTTGTTCAAACTACAGTTGCTCATCCATGTATGTGCTAGAAGTCACTTGCTAGAAGCAAGTGAAGTCCTTGTTTTCAGAACATTACATATGTAAATGTAAAGACCAGTGGCCAAATCTTCTATATCTTAGCACCTAACTTCCCGCATAAAAAAGTTCCTGGTTAGGATTTCAGAGCAGAATAGAGGAAATTTTCTCAAAAACCCACTTTAAGAGTGTTCTTCAAAGATTCAAGAATGTCGCCTCCTGGAGAGGCTGTCCTGGTCATTGGTACCATCCCAAGCATAAAAGCATGGACAAGTGATCTTTGTCATTTAAAACATGGCACAGGGCTTCCCTGGTGGCACAGTGGCTGAGAATCCGGCTGCCGATGCAGGGGGCGCGGGTTCGTGCCCAGGTCCGGGAGGATCCCGCGTGCCGCGGAGCAGCTGGGCCCGTGGGCTGTGGCCACTGGGCCTGTGCGTCCAGGGCCTGTGCTCCGCAATGGGAGAGGCCACAGCAGTGAGAGGCTCGCGTACCGCAAAAAAATAAAATAAATAAAATAATAAAATAAAACATGGCACAAACTGCTTAGCATTTGTCACTTTATGTACAGGTTGGCCCAGCCCCATGAGGTCACACTGGACCCTGGAAGACCAAGGCTTTCTTTCTCTGCATAATGACAGGTTGCCAAGGCAACAGCAATACAAATCTGGCCGCTCTGGAGACCTTCACTCAGGGGCACTCCACTATTGTGAAAATCACCATGGGGAGGAACTTCTATCTCAGCCTTCACTACTTAAAGCAAGAGAAAGGAACATGCCAATGATGGGACAGTCTTGAAATGATCTCTTCTCCTTCCAAAGCACACACACCAACTCTTCCTTTTTCCTGAGGGTCTAACCTAGCATTTCTTACAATCAAGGGCTGATAATTAAAGCATGTGATTTAGGACCGAAGTGGCAAAACCCTCTGCAGCTGGCATTGCCTGGGGGCTGAGGTGATGCCACAAGTTGTGGCTAAAAATACTTCAGGCATTCGTGCACAGGCACTCTCCAAGTGTTGCTCTCTGTGGGTCTCTTGCGCTTCCCACATCTTGTGAGCAGAGGCACTGACTGCTTTTGCTCCAGACCAGAATTTCCAGGATGTTTGCACAGTGAACAGCCTTAAGAAGTAGAGGACTAGTCTCCCTCTGAGCAGAAGGCAGGACTTCCTACTGCCCAGCATAACAAAGAGAAAGTCTTCCTTTGGTGCAAAGTAGCAGGCAAATCACATTCTTTGATAGCTAAGCATTTCATCCGAGTGAAACCTCCCACAAACATTAATTCCAAGTGAAATCTAGCCACAAGCATTAATTCCTGTTTATGTTTCTTGACGATGAGGATTATTAATCCTTTTATGTCACTCCAGACATGTTGGTGAGGTGACACATGTAGACAAACCAAGCTGGAACTTCAACGTATTTATAGAATATGTCTAAATTATGCTATGATCATACACATTATAGAAATTTAGTATGACATAATCAACATATCTGGTACATTCCTTGAATATGTACCTACAAGAGCTACATTGTAACTTTCTTTTTCTAAGTTTTACATCACTGTTTCTATTGTGTTTTCTAATATTTATGGAAAAAAAATCAGCCTAAACTTTTTGTCACAGTAGAATTACCCAGTCTACAATAGAAAACAGTCTTTCAATCAGTGAAAAGCTGACAGCAGGACTAAAAGAATAATAATTTAAAAGTTAGGGATCTGATAGACTTAAGCCTTGAATCTTCGTTCCGCTCTTCCAAAACTCATCACAAACAGGCTCACCCACAAAGAGAACTGTGAATGTACAATATGTGGGTCCTATACACGGTTTCCTAGTGGAATTCCCCTAACGTCTTTGTGCATGGTATCACTTCAGTTCAAGGATGGACGGTATAATTTGAGGAAGGAAGAATACTGTTATACGTAAATCATGGGAGAGAAGCATGGTCCTCCTTGCGCAGAATTTTCCAGCAGTTTGAACAGAATATGCGTTTTGCAAAAGCAGAAACTGAAGCTGGTAGATGTGACAGGCACGTAATGTCTATTTCCCCTGAGCTTCTGCCAAACCATGGCTTCTGTGTCTGCTGGTCTTGTGACTTCACCGCACAGCCTTCCTTCCCTGGATAACTCTCATCCTCTTCTACCTCCTTCAGCCTTCCCTTCACTCCCTAACCTCCCGACAATTTCCTCTGTTCAATGGCTGAAGACAGAGCTGGCGACAGCAAGTGAAGCTCAGAAATAAGGTTTTGGATTAATAGGCACAAAGGGTATTTGAAAGGTAGTTGATTTCTATAGTTGGTTTGAACTCAATTTAAGAAGCATATATAGACTTCATTTTATGGGTAAGTGCTGTGAGTTCTGGGACAGGCCCTGCACAACAAATTACAATGATAAGTCATTCTCTGAGCGACATCACTAATGGAATAAATGCTCCAAGGTCTTATTGAGTTGGCACAGGATGGCAGTAATGCGGTCTCTCTCACTTCTCTTTAAAACCCAGTCTGTGCTTTGTAATGACCTTAAAAGTAATGTTATCAGGCACACACCTTACACATTGGGGTTCATATGTTAACATAACTAATAATGTTTCCTTTTGGGAGCAAATAAACTGAGACCCCTTTAAAAACTGAGTTGCATTTCTCAAGCAAGATAACAGTTTGAGTCAAACCCAAGTTTCTCAAAAACCTTCTCCTGACTCATGTTTTGTGAGCAGTGGCTTCCCAGGGCCTGTCTGGACATCTTATCCGGGAAGATTCAGGGACTACGCAACAGGCAGAGCTATTTGGTGACACCCTGACCTCTCCTGACCTCTCACCAATCCCTGATCTGGCCGGTTGCCTGGCCTCTGACCTCAGCCTCACTCATCTCCGACTGAGCCCAGACTCCCACATCAGAATGCCCTGATCCCTTGCCTGACATCTCCCCTCCATCACTGGCCTCTGGCAGTGTGGGGTGGCCTCTGGCAGTGTGGGATGGCCTCTTTGAATTCCTCTCATCCGGGCCAACATGCATCTGCAATGCCACCACAGGGCCCCTACTCCTTGACTAGGAATTCTCAGGAAGAGTTTTTTCTTTTCCCTGGAACTTTGGGTCCCTTCCCCTCTGGAGGCACTGCCTGAGTGGCTGCCCTGCCTGAAAGACCTGAGGGTGCTCTGTTGACCTTCCTGTCATGACCATGATGGGCACTCCAGGCTGGAAGGATGGCTTTTGTCCATCTGGCCAATTGGTGCTATGCTGCCACCTAGGGGACCTCTCCTCACACTGCAGGTCCACCTTGCCCACAGCCCCCAAATGCTATTTGCCTGTCAAATTAAAAGCTGGCGCTCAAGCCAACTCTATTGGAGGACACTACATGTCTGTCACGCATTTTTCTCTTGCAGGTGCCACCTGCTCCGGCAGCACTGAGGGTTACGGGAGATCTGGGAGCATCTGCATTGGGAGTGGGGACCGCTGTGCCCTGGGGTCTGTCTTAGCCAGCCTTTCGGTCTCTGGCTCTGGCCCATGACCTCGGCTGGGTTAACGGCTGTCCCTGGGATCCCTCACACAGACCACACAGGTGTTCTTGAGATTGTCCTGTGGAGCAGGTCCAGCGTCCAGACAGAGTGGTGGTAGCAGGGCTGCTTGGGGAGTGGCTAGGTGAACCAGCCATGACCACAGGGACGGAGGTTCCAAAGACTGCCCGGGGCACCAGGCTCCTGTGAAGGAGAAGCAGATGGGAAGCTCTGGAAATAAATGCCAGGAAGAGCCTCAAAAGGACCAGCAGGAGGTGGATTGTCCCTGGGGCTTGAGGCATACATGAAAGCACATCTAAGCCATAGGTTTTGTAATGGTACCCAGGAACTGTTTTAATCAAGTACCATAAGATGCCCAGACAGGGAGATGACCATGGTCTGGAGTGTGAGGGTCTGATAGAGGAAACAGATGGGCTTATGGGCTCAGGATTGGTTGGTTTGCATATGAAAGCCTTGTTCCAGGCTAGTTGTTTACTATCTCCTTCTAGAGATGACTCTGGGAGGGGAAATTCCTCCAGGATCATTGAGACCCCAAGATGTCAAAGCTTCAGAATTCAGAAAATAAAAGACTAAGGCTACATGAAGGCCATGGTCAGAAACCCTGACTGGTGCCCGGCTGCCAACCTCACATCACCATGGTCCCCATGACCCAGCCCTGGGCAGCAGGCATTCATGGAGTCTCTTTCCAAGTAACAAAGGCTGGGCTTCCAGGTTCTGAGGACAACTGAAGGACACAGCTAAGCCCCTGGGAGGAAAGGATTACTGTGTCCTTTCAGAATTTCAGACCTAAGAGAGGGGAATGGGGCTCACTTACCAGCACAACAGGAAGTGCACCCCAAAATAAGAGTTACCATGAATAAAGGAATCTGTCAAAAAATATCTCTAAATACTGTACATTGTTACCAAGCAAGGGCTTGTTGCCCGACACATAGAAGCCAATACTACGGCACCGACACCGACTTGAGAAAAGAAGAAGCTTTATTGTGAGGTTGACTGGCAAGGAGACAGGAGGCAAGGCTCAGATCTGTCTCCCCAGTCCAGGGTTTGGTCAAACTTTTATGACTTAGGGAGGATGGGCTGGTACGCAGAAGCCCTGGTGGGGCAGTTTTCAATTGAAGGGACTGAAACTTGACCATTTATGGTAAGGTATGGAACAGTGGGTTTCAGCACCAGATCTTTCTGGACAAGGACCCTTTGCTTCAGTTCAAGTCGATGTCCTTTGGTTCTGTGAGGTGGCAGGAAACTTTGTTTCCGGTGTTGAGGTTAAAAATTTACTCCTCCACATGCTTCAGTTCCAAGACTTGCAGTTATGTCTTGTGGTCTCTGAAAAACAGCTCTGCATCTTGTTAGAGATACGATGGGGCCAGGTTGGGTTGGTTCTGGGGTTACACAGTATCTAACTGTAGTCCAGGCACTAGGGGCAGGGAGATATAAAAGAAGAAGGAAGATTATTTATTCCCACCTCTGTTGGGTTTATGATCCAGCCGTCGATATGAGATGGATCAATACAAGATAAACAAGAGCAACAGTGGTTGGAATTTGTGTCTCCGTCTCATTTTCCCTGATAGCAACAAACATGGAAAGCATTGCTAACCATTTCACATGATGATATTTATGTCTTATTCCAAATCTGCATGAGCACACACATACAATAGACTCTGGAAACAGTTTTACAAAGAGTCAGACTGGTGGTGACCCCAGCCCCTCTCCAAGGATCAGGCTCCCTGGGTTTTCCCTCATTTCAATGCTTCAGAGGATGGACAAAGCAACCCTCCTCTACTCTACATTTTCCTTTTAGTGGGCATTGGATTACTTCCCTTCATTCATGATTACAAATCCTGCTGCAATACATTATACAGATGATTGATTATACGTGTGAGACTCTTCAGAAACAGTCCTTGAAATGGAACTGTTAGCAAAAGCATGGGTGCATTTAAAATTTGATAGTTAATAACAAATAATCTTCCCAGAAACTGTGATCACTTCTACTCAGGTCAACAACCATATACAAAAGTTTCACAGTTTCTTGTATCTCTGGATATTTTCAACATGCAAACTTGTAAAAGTTCACCATATGGGTAATGGCAGCTCTTTGTTGCTCATGCGTCTTCCTAAATATCAAGGAAGGAGAATCTTTTTATCCGTGAGCTGGTTCAGTCCCTTTCATTTCTTTGTGACTTGCTGTTTCAGGCTTTCACCTATTTTTCCACTGTGCTGTGATATTTCCCTTACTGGTTTGCAAGCTCTCTTTTTACTTTATGGATATCATGGCAAATGATTTTGTCTAGGCTACTGCTTTAAATTTGTAATCTGTATTTTAGTTGTCTTCTTGTTAGCTTCTTTGTTTTATTTGTTCCCAAGAAAAGCCATCTTTACTCTAAGATTATCAGCTAAGAACAACATTTTCTAATTTGTAATTTTGTTTTTTTGTATTTAGATCTTTAAACCATGTAGAATTTGTTTCTCTGTATGGTGTAAAGCAGGCATCTAAATCGAGTTACTTCTTCCAGATTGTTCTCCATCTGGTTATTTAGCAGTCTATTCTTTTCACATTTACCTGGATTGTATCTTGGTCACATACAGTTGCTGAGATATAAGTGAACCTCTGAGGTTTCCCTGTTTCATTCGTACCATTATCTATTTCAAAATAGTAGCCATGTTGTTAATTGACTAGTTTTATACAAATTATTTAATAAATATATAAACTGTTTATACTCTTTCAAAAATTATTTCTAGGATTTTTAATCTCTAAAATGAGTATAATTTTATTTTTGGTGAGATGTTAAACATCTTAGCTTTTTCACATACAGTGTGACTTCAGTTAAGGTACTCCACTTCTCTGTGCCTGTTTCATCTTCTGTAAAACAGAGATAATGATAGAACCTCCTCCATGAAGCTTTTGTAAGGAATAATCGAGTAAATACATTTACAAGTTTAACAAAGTGCATGCTATATATAGTAAATGCTCAGTAAGTATTTGTAGGTTTAATGAACCTCAGATTCTAATGTGCAGTATCATGAACATGTTAATTAACTTTGCAGCTTACACAGTGCCTTCTATAGCTGCATGGGGCATCGTCATTGTTTCCAGTCAACTGGGAAGGATACTGAGAAAATAATTCGGATAATTATTCACAATAGGTTTATTCACAATAGGTTTATTCACAAACCTATTATTATTCAAAGGGGATAGAGGTCAAATGCTGTGGGGGGCTTTGTTTTGTTTTGTTTTGTTTTTCCTGCTAGACCCTTAGCCTGTGAAATTGTAGGTGCAGAAATTAAAGTGTTACCTGTGTACTTTTTCATGAACGTGTTTGGATGGTCTCTGGAGAAATTTAATCAGCCCATGTTTGTGTGTTTATTTGGTGGGTTTTAATTTGCTTTTTTGTTGGGATTTTCTTCTCCCCCTTGATCTTCCTATGTTACCATATCCCTCTGAGGTTTCTGGCTGGTAGCGAAGGGCCGACAGATAAGGGTCCAGCTGCCCCAGTAGACTCCCGTAACTGGTCTCAGAGGCTGCATTCCTGATGTCTCCTGGGGGCTGGGATGGGGCATGGAGGATGGGTTTCCTCCAGCTGGACATTTGAAGTCTCAGCTTCTGCCTGGGCAGAAGGAGATACAAATTCTCCACCTTTTCCAGATATCACATGACATGCCATTTTGCAAGCAAATTCCCCAGAGTCCTGCAGGGTTCAGAACATATGGTTTTCTGGGTTCCTCCCTCAGATCAGAGGAAGCCTTATTGCTCAGATCTCTTCTAGGTTGTTCTGGGAACGCCCCCAGGTCTTTGTGGAGTGATGCACGCGGCTGGAATCCTTGTTCCGCTTTCTCTTTCACCCCTCTCTTCGATACCTTCCTTCCTAAGCCTTCCACAGAGTGACTTGAGTCTTCCCCCCCATTTCTTTATTCCAAGTAACAGAAATGGAGCTCCCCCTCTTCCACATCAGGAATGTCACAGGAGCCCACCTCGGCAGCCGCTGCCAGTGGAAGAATTTTCTGTGGCAAGTGGAGCCTGGGCATGCATGCTGGTCTCAATCTGCCGACCTGGACCATGACCAAGACCTGGGAGAGAGGAGGGACTCGGGTAGAGGGGAGACAGGAAGGGGCCTTTCCTTCCAGAACACAGTTCTTTATTTCATACAAAATCTAAAATAAAGTGTGTCTCTCTTCTTCAAGGATAATTTTTCATAGAAGACATGAGAAGGTAACCCTCTTTCTAATCCCAGGTGTTATAATACATGTTGACTCGGAAGTTATGGCTTTGTTGTGCTGAGAGAGTTCCGCCCGCTCCCCTAGGATACGAGTCACTCCACAATACGTCCTCTTTACCACGAGACCCTGATTGGTCCCCCATCTCCACGTGGCAGAAATCTCAGTGAGCCATGCCCTCAACCACAACTTGAGTCCCTCAACCTCCTGACCAATACTTCCATCCCAGGAATCCTTTATTTCTCACTATCAACATGATTTATTTCTCTTGGCTCTGCTTAGTCTGATTTAAAATCCAATATTTTTTTCTTGAGGAACAATTTGATCCTCTCTATATTACTGTTTATACCCTGACTTCTGAAGGGCCAAGAGCCAAAACAGTACTTTTAATATCACATTCCCAAATCCCAAATGGCAGACTCATCTCAAAGAGTTCCCAGAAAGGAATAACACTGTTCAATTCCAAAATACATACTTAAATATTTTTCATCCACTTAATGAAGAAATGACAAGTTGTGTTTGAGCAATCAGAAGTTTCAATTTCCTGGGATGGTCAGGAATGTGCCGAAGTGGTTGGCGCCATAGACCCATCCACAGTGACACCAAGTTCTGCTATTGGAAACATAAACATTTGGTCACAAAGAATAATGTATTTGGCATGAAGAGGTGCTGCTTTGTAAAACACTTTAATTTGCAGGGAGTAAGTCAAAGACTCAATTTAGTCACTTGTCACAAATTCAATACAGGCTTATGATAAATTGCTAAGCTGCCTTTTTCTTCATAACTCAAAGTGCTCTGCTATTTGATTCTTCTGGAATATATTATCTATTAATTTCTTATTATTACAGTGACTATGTGGTTTATACGCCCTCTCTAGCTTCTCCTTAGTGGATGCTCTGAGGAACCCCAGGTGGGTAGCCCCAAGCAGAGGAAGGGAGGGGAAAAGCCATGCGAAGAATGGATTCCCTTAATGAACAAAATCGAGGCTCCCTTGACACAGAATCCTCAGGCTTAGAAAGCTCCCACTGACTTCAACAATTAGGGAGTGACTGTTATTGGGATCTGGAACAGTGCTTGGAAGTCCTACCTCCGTTGGCCCTGAATTGCAATATATGCAATCACACAGAAAGAGTGTAAGTCCAGAGATGTTGTTGATGTCATCCTTAAGTTGTGGGAATAGAAAATAGTGATACTATCACAGAAGTCTATAACTAACTCGACTACAAAGTCTTGGTTCTTAGGAAAGAATAAATCCATGCAGTTGGCACTTGGTCACCCTCTCAGGCAGGGTGGGCTTGTTACTAACCATTATTGTATTCATTAGGTTTGCTTTGCAAGTGGGGCTCATCCAACTCAAACAGCTATGTCAAAGGGGACTTTGGCTGCAGAATCCCAGGGCTATTGAGAAGGGCAAAGATGTGATTGGGCTTTGAGGGTGGGGTCAGACTTGTAATTAGAAAGTTGTCTTGTTTTTTTTCTTCCTTTGGGTTTACGGTTTACAAACGTGGAGTTTGTCTGAGAGTTCACCAGCTTTCAGCCAACTCATGAGAGAATGAACTGATGGGCCTCCCTCTCCCCTATATCCAAACATCCCAGGGAGCTCCTCTTCGGTGCCTCCTGTTTAGGAATCAAACCTGGCTGAGCAAAATTCGCCAGCGACGAGGAAGAAGAGGAAGGCTGAGGCATTACGACTGACCTAGGTGGGTCCACAGACCTACTCCTCGACCAAGTGACAGTGTCTAGGTGGACAGATCAGATCCTGTGGCCCTTTCTAGAACAGGAATTCTGGACAAAAATAACCACTGAGATGCACAAAGCAAAAAGGCCTGGGAAACATCTTATGGATCCTGTGAATTATAAAGCTTTTTCTCATACTCTCTTGTTTGATCACCACCTTGTGTAGGGCAGTATTTTTATTTTCCTCTTTTTAGAAATAGAGAGACAGACTTGGTTAAGAATCCATATCCTTGGATGACACGTTTCAGGAAGTTTTAGTTTATTAAAAAGACATTAAGTGAAACCATGTTTTGTATCTGAGCAATTGAGGGGAGGGAAGAGCCCACAGGAAAAGAGATTGTGAGAGTCTGTGGAGAACAAGCCTTGGGGCAGGAGTGTAGGAGCTGTCTTTCGGAGGGTGACGGTCTTCCTGCGATTCAGCAGAATATTCTTGTTGAGGTCCAAGGAGTGCAAAGTGAGCCATGACATCTTGTGACAGTGTGGTGTGCATTTTACAGAAGAAGTTCAACACGTCCGTCACCAGATAACAAATGTCAAGCATCTTGACTCACCTAATTTAGGAAAACCAAAGCATCAGTGGAAGAGCAGCACCATTTGTGAGGCCAGTGCCCACCACATGGCAGGAGGATGGAGGAACCAGTCACATCAGCAAGAACTGAAATGTGGAGGACTCCAGCCAGGCAGCCCAAAAGGCTGCATGCAAGTCACCTGCATGCAGCGGCCAAGAGATGACATCCTCAGAAGCAGCACTTTTCAAATGGATCTGCAGTGCTTGCTTGGGACCACTATCATCACTATTCCTTCCCAGGTGAAGGCACATGGGAAGGCTAATTCCAGACCTGTCACAGCAGACCTATGGCAAGAACCACAGGGACCAGTGATGTCTAAGCTTAGAGTAGAGCTCAACCTGCCAGCCAGGTGAGGGGATGCTGTTCCAGTGTCCCATCCTAAGAGGCCAAATAGTGTATTGTCCTTGTGCTAGAAACAGAGGCCTGGAGAGACATTGAAAGATCCTGAAGCCATTGCCTAGGCCAACTTGTCTCAAAGAAGGTCACCCCTGCCTATTGTTAGATCTGACTATAAGCTCCTTGGAAGCAGACATTGTGTTGCATTTTCTTCATATAGTATAGGACTGGGTGATGTTTGAGAGATGCCCTTGGGGCTCTTATACATCAGTGCAAATGTCTTGTAGCTGACTAGCAGCCCATTATGGTGTGTAGTTGAACAAGAAAGAGACTTCATCACACTGATGCTTAAACAATCTGGGGCATCTTCTGTAAGAAGCAGCTCCAAACCCAAGTAGAACAGATCAAGATATCACCACTCAAGTATCATTAAAAACGCTCAGTGGAGAAGGGGTTCAGTACAGTAATCTGCTCAGGCTGCCATAACAAAGCATCACAGTCTGAACACCTTGAACACAGACATTTATGTTCCCACAGTTCTGGAGGCTGGAAGTCCAAGATCAAGGTGTCAACAGGTTTGGTTTCTCCGAGGCCACCATCCATGACTTGCTGTGCTACTTTCTCGCTGGCTGTGTCCTCATATGGCCTTTTCTCTGTGCATGCACATTCCTGGTGTTTCTTCCTCCAAAGGACACCAGTCATACTGGATTAGGCTCCTTATGACCTCATTTAACTGTAATTACCTCTTTAAAGGCCTTTCTAAATGCAGTCACATTGGGAGTTAAGGCTTTAATACATGAATTTAGGGAGGACGTGATTCAATCCATTACAAAAGATGAGGGTTCAAGTAGCTGGTAATTTTTCTGGAGATGTGAATATAGAAGAGTACTCTTCGGGGAGACTTGGCATGCTTTATTTGTTCCTGAGAGTTGGCACTAGGATCAGCCACTGTCTAAATCTAAGGTGGACACATGTCCTTGCCTTTGCGGCCAAAGCCTGAAGCTCTGCCTGTGACAAGATGCTCACTGAGACCAGGTGCCTGGTCCTGAGGCAGCAGAAACCCTTCTCTTTGGACAATAAGGTCTATTTACTCTCATTTAAAGGTTCAGTTTGAAGCCTTTAAAAAAATATTTTGTCGATCCCACTACTTTAATAACATTGCAATAAATTCTTTCACTGAATGTAATATTTTATTAATCTAGAAAATTAGGACTATGTCTATCAATAAAAAGGATCTTCACAAGCTTTTTAGTGTACTTGCAGTGCCTTCCTGCCACAATCAAGATGACAGTGACTTTCTTCTTTGTGACTGCACACTTAGAATTTGCTCAATGCTGGAAGCCACCATTTAAGAAGGAACAGGAATACACTGAGGTGTTTACAATGGTTAGAACTTGCAGGGTCTGGAACCCACAGCACATGAACAATCATTGGACCAGCCTCGGAAGCTGAGCCTTGAAAAGTGAGATGCTGGGTCATGTGATGCTGTCTTCCTGGGCTGAAAGGTAATGTCTGTTACATAGCTCATTATTATGAACCAGAAGTTTGTATCCCCTTGTATTGTAAGGACCCGACATTAAGATTTTAGATTGCTGAGACATCCTTTTCAAAGATATCCATCCCAAATAAGCATATTGCCAGCTGTATTAGATAGCTACTAGCAAAAAGGCCAGATAAGGAATTAGGCTATTTCCACCCATGAAGCTCCCTCTTCCATAAAGCCCTGGGTAATGAGATAACTGACCATCTGAGAGGTCCCATGTCTCCTTTCCCTTGTCCTAATTGCTGCTCTCATGTTTTAAATTTGCCCATAAAGAGTGAACCAACAGAACCCTAGGCACCCCACCTTTGACCCCAATAAAGACAGAGCCCAAGACCTGAAATCTCGCTCTCTCTTTCTCCTTCCCCATGACTTCGCTGTGTGACTTTGGGTGTGCTCTTTACCCTCCAGGACATATGCGTAATAAATCTCGTTTCTCAAAGTTCCCTGATGGTTTTTGCCGAAGAGTATCCTGTAATTATAATAAGAATCACAAGTTTGGTCCAGCTACAATATTGTCTCCCACTGGGGAAATGTCTGTAGGGTCCCCACAGGTCCCCACCTGTTCAGGTCCCCACCTGTTCAGGTCTGGGACAATGCCCCAAGCATTCCTAGCCAAGAGCATCACCATCTATGGTCTGAGACCAACACAAAACACCCCCAAATTCATCTGTTGAGGCCTTACATCAAATAAGATGGTGTTTGGATATGGGACCTTTGTGAAGTGATTGGGGTCAGATGTGGGCATGAGGTCAAGTCTCATGACCTCTCTTCAGGCTCATGCATGTGAAGAAGGGCCATGAGAGGACACAGTGAGAAGGCAGCGATCTGCAAGCCAGGAATGGGGCCCTCAGCAGAACCCAGCCATGCTGGCATCCTCATCTTGGACTTCTAGCCTGCAGAACTGTGAGAAAATCAATTTCTGTTGTTTAAGCTGCCCAGTCTGTGGTATTTTGTTATGGCAGCCTGAGCAGATTAAGACAGCCACTTAAAATACCTCCTCTTCTATGCCTCATTTTTCCTGAGTCTACAAAATGAAAAAAACACACTATTTATAACTACAATTACTTTGTTATTATCCATTTAGGTATTAAGAAATGTTACCCACAACCCCTCCAGAGGTGTGAAAGGGATAAATCAATGGTGACATTCTTGACAGACATGAGATCACCACTAGATTCCAATTGTTGGTGTGTTTTACAAATAGTAAATGTGAAAGACATTGGCTCTCTGAGCAAGAGAAATTAAGTTTGAATTTTACTATAAATATTGGTCTAAATTATCTAGGGTTTAGTGAAATTTTCAAAAAATGTATAAATCAAGAAGAGTTCAAGAACTTCCAAAAGACCTTTGGCTGATATGATGAAATGATCTAGAATTCTAGTTGATCCCAGAATTCTTGGTGCTCTTTTGCTACTTCTGGAGCATAAACTAAACAGAGTTTAGAAATAAAGCTCTTTTTCCAAAGAGCCAGTTGGTCTTTTTTTTTTTTTTTTGAGTTTTATTGGAGTATAGTTGATTTGAAAGTTGTGTAAGCTTCATATATAAAGTAAAGTGATTCAGTTATACATATATTCACTCATTTTCAGATTCATTACCCCTTTAGGTTATTACAGAATATTGAGTAGAGTGCCTGTGCTATACAGTAGATCCTTGTTGGATGATCTGTTTTACATATAGTAGTGTGTGTATGTTTCATCCCAGGCTCCTAATTTAATCCCTCTTCCCGCCGTCTCCTCTTTGGTAACCATAAATTTGATTTCAATAGCTGTTAAATCTGTTCTGTTTTGGCCTTATCCAAACCAAATACATTAACTAAACATGAAAGGCTTCTAAATAATGCAATGGTTGAGAGCTCAATATCAGAAAAACAAATAACCCAATCCAAAAATGGGCAGAAGACCTAAATAGACATTTCTCCAAAGAAGATATACAGATTGCCAACAAACACATGAAAGAATGCTCAACATCATTAATCATTTGAGAAATGCAAATCAAAACTACAATGCGATATCATCTCACACCAGTCAGAATGGCCATCATCAAAAAATCTAGCAACAATAAATGCTGGAGAGGGTGTGGAGAAAAGGGAACCCTCTTGCACTGTTGGTGGGAATGTAAATTGATACAGCCACTATGAAGAACAGTATGGAGTTTCCTTAAGAAAACTAAAAATAGAACTACCGTACGACCCAGTAATCCCACTACTGGGCATATACCCTGAGAAAACCATAATTCAAAAAGAGTCATGTACCAACGTGTTCATTGCAGCTCTATTTACAATAGCCAGGACATGGAAGCAACCTAAGTGTCCATCAACAGATGAATGGTTAAAGAAGATGTGGCACATATATACAATGGAACATTACTCAGTCATAAAAATAAACGAAATTGAGTTATTTGGAGTGAGGTGGATGGACCTAGAGTCTGTCACACAAAGTGAAGTAAGTCAGAAAGAGAAAAACAAATACCGTATGCTAACACATATATATAGAATCTAAGGGAAAAAAAAAAAAGTCATGAAGAACCTCGGGGCAGGAAGGGAAGAAACACACAGACCTACTAGAGAACGGACTTCAGGATACAGGGAGGGGGAAGGGTAAGCTGTGACAAAGTGAGAGAGTGGCATGGACATATATACACTACCAAACGTAAAATAGATAGCTAGTGGGAAGCGGTAGCATAGCACAGGGAGATCAGCTCAGTGCTTTGTGACCACCTAGAGGGGTGGGATAGGAAGGGCGGGAGGGAGGGAGATGCAAGAGGGAAGAGATATGGGAACATATGAATATGTATAACTGATTCACTTTGTTATAAAGCAGAAACTAACACACCATTGTAAAGCAATTATACTCCAATAAAGATGTTAAAACATACACACACACACACAAAATAAAATAAAATAAAATAAAATAAAATAAAGAAAACAAAATAATAATGCAATGGGGCTTCCCTGGTGGAGCAGTGGTTGAGAGTCCACCTGCCGATGCAGGGGACATGGGTTCGTGCCCCGGTCCGGGAGGATCCCACGTGCCGCGGAGCGGCTGGGCCCATGAGTCGTGGCCGCTGGGCCTGCGCGTCCGGAGCCTGTGCTCTGCAACGGGAGAGGCCACAACAGTGAGAGGCCCGCGTACCGCAAAAAAAAAAAAAAAAAAATGCAATGGTTGAAATAAATGATTGTATGTATTTCTAAAATTTCTTTGAATCCCTACTTTAATTAGAATGTGGATCTGAACTTTGATTCTGTGTTTTTAATAACCATTACAGTGTTTTTTGGACTTTGAAGCTCATTATTAAGTTGAAAAAGTGGCCCTTCACATTCTGATCTTTTAATCACAACAATTCTGGCAAACAGACAAAGTTAGACTATTTAACCTTCACTCATTGTTTCATTATTATTTTTTTTAATTTGATGTGAAATTGTATCATTTTCTAAAATGTTGTCAGCGTAACACAGTTTTCCATGATGTGAACAAGTATGACATTTAAAAGAGGAAATAATTTTGTATTTATTTTTTAGTAAAAAATGTTTGGGGAACGTTGAGTTAAGTGAGTCTATTCCTCCACATCTTTTTTTCAAGTTCAGAGTTTCTAGAACCCATTAGTGATGTCATGGTGCATCTGCAGGAAATAAGGTGTTGGACATTTCTCAAACTTCCTCTTGGCTGTTGGTTGGGACCTTGCCAATGATCAGAGGCTGCAGGCAAGGTATTCCTGGCTTTAAGTGTCAGTATCAACAGAAAGGTGAGGCGCATGGCATAATTCACCAAGAGGGAAGGGTTTGAGGTGCTGCCTCTAATGGTCCATAGAAATGGGAGAAAAAAGCCAAGCTTCCTTTAGTTTAGCAATAAAAGTCAATGCATTGGGAACAAGCAAAGGTAAGTATTTTAATTTAACAAAGACAAATATAACTCGGGATTTCATGTCTGAATAAAGGAGGAAGAGCATCCTAATAGTTGTGACAATTACCCACTGGGCTTAATTAGGCAGGAGTACCTGTCAATTTGGAAGCTGGATGATTCAGAAGATAGAGACAATAAATAATGCTCATTGGCTCACTTGGGTGACTGACAACAGTAGTTCTGGTACTAAGTTAAAGGACTTCGAGGTAAATGATTTTATATCCTAATAGTGTTAATCAAAATGAATGTTCACATTTCAAGGGTCAGAAAACAAGGAAAGAAGATCCATACTTCAATGCAGTGTCCATGGGGATTTCTGGAAAACTCTTTTATTTTGTTGCTTTCTACTTGGTAGTGAATATGCACAATTATTTTTATTATTTACTTAAAGAGGTTTTGTAATGCTTCTTAAAATTAAAGTAAAGTAGGGGTTTCCCTGGTGGCACAGTGGTTAAGAATCTGCCTGTCAATACTGGGGACATGTACTCAAGCCCTGGTCCAGGAAGATCCCACATGCTGTGGAGCAACTAAGCCCGTACACCACAACTACAGAGCCTGCGCTCTAGAGCCTGCGAGCCTCAATTACTGAGCCTGCATGCCACAACTACCGAAACCTGCGCACCTAGAGCTCATGCTCCGCAACAAGAGAAGCCACCACAGTGAGAAGCCCACACACTGCAACGAAGACCCAATGCAGCCAAAAATAATAAATGAACAATATAAATAAGTTTATTAAAGTAAGGGTTTGTCTTCAGGTTGTTTATTTTATTACAACTAATGGAATTATAAAACAAATATCTTTCTAATACTCATGCTTTGTCATCCGATTGCAGCACAGTCATTGAAAATACATTATTTGGCGTGTTTTCTTCTGGTCCCAGACTATGTTATGTACTCTGTCTGTAAGTTGTGTTCTCAGAACCTACACAGACCAACATCCTTGCCAATATCCAGGTGCTGAAGAGTGAAACATAAGGACAAGAAACCTTTCCAAGCCATTTGTTTAGCTGTGGTTTTTGTTGTGTGTTGAATTCAAGTTTATCCCAACAGATGTAAATGTTGTTGAGGGCAGGAAGCAGGATTATTCTGTTTGTGCCACAAATATGATGGGTGCTATGCCCTGGACGCCTGCTTTGAGTAAAGGAGCAGTGAAGTTAGTCTCACACCAACACTCCCTAACAGGGAATTTAACCACCTCCCCCGACCTTTCAGTGACACATTGTGAACCCCTTGTACGTTTTCTGCGTGTGTAAAGAACAGTGTGCTCAGATCTATGACTGCAAAAGTAAAGGACCATGTTCTACTTTGGAAAGACATTCACAGAATATGTACAACTACTACTAAATTCAGATGTCATCTTGATTGAAAATCTCCTTGCTCTTAAAATGCCTCCCTTGATCAAGGCCTAAAGAACAGAATGTACAAAATAGTTCATAAAAATGTGGCTGGTCGAAGCCCTAAAAGACAAGTCTCAGATGAAAAGCAAAATGAAACAGTAACCAGAATTAAAATATCTTAGAAATATATTTTTCTCTTAAAATCTAATGGACTTTAATCTTTTGGCAAAAAAAAAAAAAAAAGACAGAGAGAGAGAGAGAGAGTGAGAGAGAGAGACCAGATGGCACTGAGTCATGCAGTGATATGAATGTATGCATTATTGTTGGGGGAGTAGAACTGTTTCTAGGGAAACATACTGCCCACTCAGAAGTAGGCATTTGCTTTCTAATTTCAAAATGATTCCAACAGTCATCCTTAATAGCTCACTACTTTATGAGTAAATCACTGATACACTAATAGCCCTGATGGATCCATTTTATATGATTAATCAAGTTGCTTGGTGCTCCTCCAATTGTTTGGATTCACAAGGGAGATCGGATTGCGTGATGCATACTTTTTCACGCAGATTCCTCTAATTACCAAGCTTTAATGCAGTTTCTGGTCAAAAATCACAAATGTATTTGATTTAACAAATGCTTCTTTCGCCACAAACAAAGCCCTTGAGGTATGCTTTTAGAGGTGGGGATGGTTTTATTCTTCGTCATTACCTAATCTGATAAAGTACAGCCAGATGATTCAAAGTGAAAATCCAGATGCAGAAAAATACTTTAAAAGTTTCAGAGCACTTTTTAAAATTCCTACAGGCTAGCCTATCATGCTGTGTCATGGCAAGTTTGCCATGTGTGATTTAAGCTAAATCGACGATGGGATAAGTAGAGTTAGTGCAGCTAGCTCCAATGTCCAAGTGTGAAAATTATATTTGCTGAAAATGCAGACCACTTAAGGGCAGAATTTGCTCCACAGCATATCCTGAAACACAGATCTAATCTAGCTATGTGAAAAATGCATTATGGAGAAAAGATCCTTTGGGAACCAGTTGGAAGGAGTTACCCAAAGAAAGCTCTGAATTAGCTCTTTGGAAGGAATGCAAAAAGATAGGACATAGGTAGATAGAGGGGGAGTAAAATATGTCTACAAGCCAGTGGAGTCCCCAGTCTTCTCCAGGGATTCAGGACTGAGGGACTTGAGCACCAGAAGTGACCTCAGGGTATGTGGGTTCCCAAACGAAACAGAGAGAGAGATCTCTTCTATGGAAGCAAACCAGAGAGTTTTTATCCTTGTCCGGGGCAAAGAGAGGTACCTTCTCCAGGACAAAGAACTCTTCCATGGAAGTGAGAGGCAAAAGAAGTCTGTATGAACTACAGTGACTTAAAACATGAGCATCTGGACACAAGATTAAGTGAATCCTGAGTCTTCTTATGTCAGCTAAGAAAAAAGGAAAGCCTCCGCAACTGAAATGCTCTTTGAGTCTCACTATATATCATAGGTCTCTCCATGCAGCCTACCTACTTAATAGTTGATTATGTGTGGACACCATAATTTTCTTAGTCAGACATTTTCCTATAAATCTGTGGTTGCATCACTGACCTGAGACATCTGAAAAAGGAGACAAATGTAACCCCGTTAGAGTAGTCTGTCTAGTGACTGAACAAGGTTAAACAGGCAAAGAAGACTTTATTCAAACCTTTTGCAATAGGAGAGAGAGACAGAACTCAGTCTGACCTCAAGTCTGATAAAACCAAGAGAGGTAGGGGTTTAATCTGCTGAGGTGAGGTAGTGGAAAGTACTGGAGGCTGTTAGGAGAGAAGTTGATCTGTGTGGTGTGTCCAGCACATTGAGTTATTCCTGCATCTGCAAATGTTTCTGTCTGGATTAGGCCATCTGTGTTTGCTAACTGTCACCCGTCAAAGCTAGGCTCCTATTCTCCCACAGAGACTAGGAGATAAGAGCGCTATCTTCCTTGATCACATTTCAAAGGCATGGCTTCCAGGTTCTTGAGAAATACATTGCTGGGCTCTAAAACTGGCAAGAATCTTTCAAAAAGAGTTCCATACATATCAAAGGTGGAGAAAATAAATTTACAATGACGGTTTTCTGAAGCAAATGCTCAGAGAAAAGGGAGGTCAGGGGCCAAGAGTCAGGAAGGAATCTGTCTAAAGTGTAGTCAAGCTGAGGGGAATATTAACAACATCTTGGGCAAGTCCATGAACTAGATAATTGAGAGATTCTGCAAAATTTCATGAAAGAAAGAGCTATATTAAAAAGATTGTTTTGGCTTCCCTGGTGGTGCAGTTGTTGAGAGTCTGCCTGCCGATGCAGGGGACACGGGTTCGTGCCCCAGTCCAGGAAGATCCCACATGCTGTGGAGCGGCTGGGCCCATGAGCCATAGCCACTGAGCCTGCGCGTCCGGAGCCCGTGCTCCGCAACGGGAGAGGCCACAACAGTGAGAGGACGGCGTACCGCAAAAAAAAAAAAGAAAAAGAAAAAGATTTTTTAAGGGAGAAAACAAAAATAATCATAGTAAAGAAAAAAACAGGACCCAGGGCACTGCAAATGGACAACTCATGGAAGAGTCCTCATGAAGTGTGACACAGCTGCACATGTTCACCTATAGACTGTGGATGAGCTCCTGGGCTCATGAGGCTGTATCAGGGCCTTCTGCTGACCATGCGTATCCTATTTTCTACCATCAAAGTTGTGAAGTGGGTCTTTTCACTCAATGACAGACGCTAAGCTTGAAATGCAGTGAGGGTTTATCTGCTGCAACAGGTCAGGTTTTCATGTATGTCAGGTAGCCAGGCAGGCTACCTGGAGTAGGTGAAGTACCCACTTGGGGTTACATAAAAGGGGTACCCTTAAGACCTTGGACAGATTGTTAGATGCAGCATGTTCGCTATAGTAAGGATGCTCAAAGGTGGCAATCGTGGCTTACCAAGCAGCTCCAGGGGCCTCCACTCACGATCTTAGTCAAAACAGACTCTTTAAAGAATGGATTCCATAAAGCGCTGCCCCCAGGCTCCCTTAGGGTCTGGAGATCCACACATACAGCCCTTCCTCTCAAGTACAAGACTTGGAGAAAAGCAGTGACTTGTCCACAAAAAAGTGTTTCTCAAACAGTGCCCAGCCTGAAGATAGACAGGCAGAGATGTCCAGTAGCCAATTAGGCACATAAATGTGGAGAGTGAAGAGGGATGAGATATGGGGACATATGTATATGTATAACTGATTCACTTTGTTATAGGGTAGAAACTAACACACCATTGTAAAGCAATTATACTCCAATAAAGATGTTTAAAAAATAAAAATAAATAAATGTGGAGAGTGGAAGAGCATCTGAATATGGATGATTAAAAATCAATAAAATGTGTTAAGGGAGATCAGACTAGATGTGGCAGTTCAAGAAATACAGGTCACATTGTCCAGGGAGGGGCAGAGACATGAGGAGAGAGTTGAGTGTAGAGACAGAAAGACCACCAAGGTGTGAGAGCTGGGTAGACAAGGGGAATCTTCAAAGAGGATTGAGAAGGAAACAACAGAAGCAACAAGAACCCAGAGAGAAAAACACACACAAACAAACAAAGAAGAAATGAAGTCTGAAGGTGTTTCAAGGTCCATGGTGTCAAGTTTATGTGGCTACCAGGAAATATGGTATGGGCCCAGTTGACTGGCTTTCTGGTTACTCACTGAGATCTTGTTGAGAAGAGTTCAGTAGAGTGGGGTACAGGACAGACTACTAAGGCTAAGGGTGCATTGATTCAGGGGTGAGGAAACAGGGCAACTAATGTAGGCCTGTATTTCTAGACACACAACCACAAAAAAATAGGAGATATTTCAGATAGTATCTGAGAAAGGACTAAGACCAAGAGAAGGTTTGTTTTTGTTTGGTGAGTTAGCTGTTTATAATGTTAGTGTGGGTGTGTTTCTATGGGGAAGAAAGCAGTGCAGAAGGACTAGTTGAAGAAAGAGTAAATGACGGACAAGGGAGGGCAGGATTTTGTAGAGCAGCCTCTGAGTATGAGTGGGGAGAAGGCAGTGGGAAGACCCCAGAGAACATCAGTCCCAGGAAGGGGACAGCACCTCTGGGGTTTCAGTCCTGGATGCCTCTGTGTTTTCTGTGTAGCAGGCTGGAAGGACACATCTGAAGGTCAGCAGGGGCTAACAGACTAGGAAATATTGAGAGCAACAAGAGAGGGAACTGATGACAGATTCATGTTGAAGAAGGCAATGATCAGTGTTGAGGGTGCAACATACTAGACACAGAAACACATGCTGGCCCGAAGAGCATGGTTGTGTGCAATTTCTCCAACAATACTCACTGCCCTGGTGTCTGAGTGTGGAGAAGCCAGATAGCCAAAACCATTAACAGGAAGTTGTTTCCACTACAGGCATGAGGGAAGGACCACGAGTAAGGCAGCTGAGGATTACCACCAGGGACATGTTGAACATGTGTATCATGAGGTCTTCCCTGGAGCATGAGGAATAGCCAGGACAGATGGGAAAATTGCAAGGTTGGCATCAGCAGAGAGACATTTACCACCTGTCCCCACCTCCTTTTGTGTAGATGCCCCAGGAACAGGAGAACACGTCTAGTCCCCTCTGACCAGCTCCTATGCACTCACTGTTTCCCAATGAGGAGAGAGTTAGCTCACTCTTGAGTTTGGGTGAAGGTCACTGTGATGAAGCTGGACTTGGACTTGTTTGTCCTGCAAGGCCCTCTTTTGGATCTTCCAATCCTCAAGGAAGCCCTTTTCCTCTCTGCTTCCTTTTCCAGATGGCCAGCTGAGCAGAAGGGGGCTTTCAGCTATACCCAGCATACCCCCATGAGAAGCCAATTTAGCTCCCTGGCTGCAGAAGTTAGGTTCAGAGTGGAACACTCAGACCTCAGGACCAGACTCCCTTCTCCAATGAGTGTTACTACAGAACAGCTGCTATTTTAATCTTCTGCAATGATCAGTGCTTTGCAGGCTACTTTGTTACCCACAATTCTGAAAGGCAGGAAGATAAGGTAGGATGTCAATACCAAGGCCTACCACCCCTTTCCAAACTAGCCAATTGGTAGAATTTTCTGGTTCAGAAAAACTGAAGTGGGGGCATATTGAAGTTGTGCCTTTGCCATGCACTTGACAACCTGCTCAGCAAAACGCAGACACAGGCAGTGCTCCCCAATAGAAATAACAGTCACAGGACCTACTATGAGCACAGGGTCACAGGTTTCCCCTGCTTCTTCAGGGAGCCAGGGCTCACAGATTCTGGCTCAGGCTCTGAGATGAGGTTTATATCCTTGGAGACATAGTATTTCTATGCTCCTACCACATCACTGGGGCTTCTTCAGGAGGGAGTATAAATACAATCAATATGTACATTATCCCCCCACCCCCGCACCATGCTCCTACATCACATGATCCTACACAAAACACAACCACAGACTAAGAGGGGAAATTTGACCTAAGGAAACTACTATATCTACAGTCTGTGGCCATGAACCTGCTGGACTCTGGACCTGCCTCTGCCCACCTCCCTTCCTGCTCCAGCTACCTTGGCAATCTTCCAGTTCCTTGAACAAACAAGCTGGCCTCTTTCTTTCTTCATGGCTTCGTACATCCTTGCTCCTTATCCTTGCATAGATGCTCCTGCTTGACCTTCAGGACTCAGCGAGGCCCTCATTGACCATGACCATTGAGGTCCACCCATTCTCGATTGCAGACCTCCATAGGATTCTTTTGTAGTATTTACCACAAATAATAATGATTTTTGCATCATTATGGGTGGAAGTGCACTGTTTTACTAAAATGAGGGACTCTGTGATCTTGTTCACTATTGTATCTCTAGCAACCCAGCAGTGTTTGGAACACTGTAAGCACTCAAGATATCTCTGACTGCATGAATTCTGAAGACTTTTGAATGCTCTCGTCCCACTTACTTCACGTTGCAGCTCTGCATTGGAGAATGGGCTGCCATGACAAAGGAAAGATCTTGGCCATGAGACACATAGGTGGCTAAGCTCCCAAATGGCGTCTAATCAGGGCAGAGCAGTCATTACTGGCACTCACACAGATGGAGCATCACAAATAACCCCAACCTCTGTCTGTAGCTGAATCACTACATTTCCTGCCCCATCACACACCAAGAACCCATGCAAGACCTCCATGTTCCTTCACTGCTCCCCTCTGGGTCAAGGGTGATGGTGCTGGGAGGGGTGAGAGCACACACTTAAAGGGAATAGAACCAGCTCAAACTCAACCCTTAGGGTTTCTCCTCCAGGAACATGGGACATGACCATGCACCAAATAAGGCAGAGGTAGCCATTAAGCAGAGGGGAAACCTCAGCTCACATTTGGCTTTGGGTCAACCCCCCACCCCATCTACAACTAAGATCATAGTTGCTAGTACATCCATAGGAAATATGTGACTTGTGTTCACATCAAATCCAGCTCTCCCATCAAAGACACTGGACATAGGCAGACTGTATGGGGACACTCCCACATAAGGACACACCTTCAAGATCACAATACATAAATGTTTCACCCAATTTCATAGAGAGAGAGAAAGTTAAACCAAACGAGAAAACAGAGGAATTTGTTTCATTTGAAAGACCAATAGAAAACCCCTGAAAAAGCAACTAATGAAAGAGAAATAAACAATTTATCAGTCAAAGAATTCAAATCATTCATAATAAGAATGCTAACTGACTTAGGAACAGTAGTAGATGAATACAGTAAGAATTATAACAAGGAACTAGAAAATATAAAAAAGAACCAGTCAGAACAAAAGAATAAAATAACTGAAAGGAAAAACACACTGCAATGAATTAATAGTAGATTAAATGATACAGAAGAAGGCATAAGTGAAAATAGAATAATGAACAGTACCCAATCAAAAGGCAAAAAGAAAAACAAATTAAAAAGAAAAATAAGGACCATTTAAGAGATCTATGGGATAACATCAATCATATCAACATTAGTATTTTAGGGGTCTCAGAAGAAGAAGGGAGAGAGAAGGGGGTTAACAATATTTTTGATAAAATTATGACTGAAAACTTCCCAAACCTGAAGAAGGAAACAGATATCCAAGTATAGGAAGCACAGAGGATCCCAAACAAGAGGAACCCAAAACAGACTCACACAAATACATATCAAAGGTAAAATAGCAAAAATTAAAATAAAGAAAAAAATTAAATGCAATGAGAGAAAAACAAAGAGTCATATAAAAGGGGAACCCCCCATAAGGCTATCAGCTGATTTTTCTGCAGAAAGTTTTCAGACTAGAAGGGAGTGACACAAGATATTTAAAGTGCTTAAAGGGAAAAGCCTTCAAACAGGATACTTTACCCAGAAAGATTATCATTTAGAATTGAAGGAGAGATGAAGAACTCAGACAAGCAAAAACTAAAAAATTCATTAATACTAAACCTACCATTAAAGAAATGATAGTATTTTCTAAGTGGAAAATAAAAGGCTATAACAAGAATTAAGACACTATGGAAAAGAAAAACTCCCATTAGTAAAGGAAAATATATAGTAAAGCCTGAGTAACAACTATTTAAATAAGCTAGCATGATGATTAAAATATAAAAAGTGTAAAATCAACTATGATTACAATAATCAGTAAAGGGATAAACATGAAGATGTGAAATACCACATGAAAACACAAAATGTGGGGGAGGGGAGTAAAATATGTAGATCTTTTAGAATAGGTTTGAAATTAAAGGACTACCTGTTTAAAACAAGTAGATATAGTTATAAGCCAACATATATAAACCCTGTGGTATCACAGATCAAAAACCTACAACAGGTACACAAAATCTAGAGAGAAAGGAACACAAGCATACTACTAAAGAAAACCATCAAACCAAAAGGGAAGAAACAAAAAGAAAAAAAGAACAGAGAGTGACCAAAAAAACTACTGGAGAACAAGTAATAAAATGGCAATAAGTAATACCTATCAATAATTACTTTAAAGGTCAATGGACTAAATGCTCCAATCAAAAGATATAGGTTGGGGCTTTCCTGGTGGTGCAATGGTTGAGAGTCCGTCTGCTGATGCAGGGCACACGGGTTCGTGCTCTGGTTCAGGAAGAGCCCACATGTCATGGAGTGGCTAGGCCTGTGAGCCATGGAGGCTGAGCCTGCGTGTCTGGAGCCTGTGCTCTGCAACGGGAGAGGCCAAAACAGTCAGAGGTCCATGTACTGCAAAAAAAAAAAAAAAAAAAAAAAAAAAAAAGATATAGGTTGGCTGTTTGGATTCAAACAAACAAACAAACAAACAAACAAAAATACAAAAGCTATCTATAAGCTGCTTGAGAGAGACTCTCTTCAGAGTTAAAGAAAAAAATTGACTGAAAGTGAGGAGGTGGAAAAATATATTTCATGCAAATGGAAACATCAAGAAAGTAGGGGTAGCAATACTCATAATAAAACAAAGTACACTCTAAAATAAAGTCTGTAACAAAAGAAAAAGAAGGGCATTAATTAAGCAATACAAGATATTACATTTGTTAACGTATATGTACCTAATACAGGAGCACCTAAATATATAAGGAAATACCAAAGACACAAAGGGAGAAAATGATAATAATACAATAATAGTGGTGGACTATAACACCCCACTTCAAACAGAAAATCAATAAGGCAAGTGTGATCTTATATGACATAATAGACCAGTTGGCCTTAATAGATATCTATAAGACATTCCATCCAAAAACAGCAGAATACAAATCCTTTCCAAATGCACATGGAACATTTTCCAGGACAGATCATATGCTAGTCCACAAAATAAGTCTCAACAAATTTAAGAGGATAGAAATTATATAAAGCATTTTATACTACAACAACAGTATGGAGAGGACCTTCAAGATGGTGGAGACGTAAAATGTGGAGATCAACTTCCTCCCTGCAAATACATCAAAAATACATCTACATGTGGAACAGCTCCTACAGAACACTTACTGAATGCTTTCAGAAGGCCTCAGACTTCACAAAATGCAAGAAACTCCCCACATACCTGGCCGTGTGGCTGACAGGGTCTTGGTGTTCTGGCCGGGTGTCAGGAATGGGACTCTGAGGTGGTAGAGCCGAGTTCAGGACATTGGACCATGAGAGACCTCCCAACCCCATGTAATATCAATCGGTGAGAAATCTCCCATAGATTTCCATCTCAACGCTAAGACCCAGCTCCACTCAAAGACCAGCAAGATCCAGTGCTGGACAACCCATGCGAAACAACTAGCAAGACAGGAACACAACCCCACCCATTGGCAGAGAGGCTGACTAAAATCATAATAAGTTCACAGACACCCCAAAACACACCACCAGATGCAGTCCTGCCCACCAGAAAGACAAGATCCAACCTCATCCACCAGAGCACAGGCACCAGTCACCTCCAGCAGGAAGCCTACACAACCCACTGAATCAAACTTACCCACTCGGGGCAGACACCAAAAACCACAGGAACTACAAACCAGCAGCCTGTGAAAAGGAGACCCCAAACACAGTAAGTGATGCAAAATGAGAAGAAAGTGAAACACACAGCAGATGAAGGAGCAAAGTAAAAACCCACCAGTCCAAACAAATGAAGAGGAAATATGCAGCCTACCTGAAAAAGAATTCACAGTAATCATAGGAAAGATGGTCCAAAATCGTGGAAAGAGAATGGAGAAAATACAAGAAACAATTAACAAGGACCTAGAAAAACTAAAGAGCAAACAAACAATGATGAACAACACAATAAATGAAGTTAAAAATTCTCTAGAAGGAATCAATAGGAGAATAACTGAGGCAGAAGAACAGATAAATGACCTGAAAGATAAAATACTGAAAATAATTACTGCAGAGCAGAATAAAGAAAAAAGAATGGAAAGAATTGAGGAAAGTCTCAGAGATTTATGGTATAACCTTAAACGTACCAACATTCAAATTATAGGGGTCCCAGATGAAGAGGAGAAAAAGAAAAGGATTGAGAAAATATTTGAAGAGATTAGTGTTGAAAACTTCCCTGATATGGGAAAAGAAATAGTCAATCAAGTCCAAGAAACACAGAGAGTCCCATACAGGATAAATCCAAGGGGAAACATGACAAGACATATATTAATCAAACTATAAAAAATAAATACAAAGAAAAAATATTAAAAGCAGCACGGGAAAAGCAACAAATAACATACAAGGGAATCCTCACAAAGTTAACAGCTGATCTTTCAGCAGAAACTCTGCAAGCCAGAAGGGAGTGGCATGACATATTTAAAGTGATGAAAGGGAAAAAACTACAACCAAGATTACTCTGCCCAGCAAGGATCTCATGCAGATTCAAAGGAGAAATTAAAAACTTTACAGACAAGCAAAAGCTAAGAGAATTCAGCACCGCAAAAGCAGCATTGCAACAAATGCTAAAGGAATGTCTTTAGGCAGGAAACACAAGAGAAGGAAAAGACCTACAATAACAAACCCAAAACAATTTAAAAAATGGTAATAGGAATATACATATGGATAATTACCTTAAATGTAAATGGATTAAATGCTCCAACCAAAAGACATAGACTGGCTAAATGGATACAACAACAAGACCTGTATATATGCTGTCTACAAGAGACCCAATTCAGACCTAGGGGCACATACAGACTGAAAATGAGGGGATGGAAAAAGATATTCCATGCAAAAGGAAATCAAAAGAAAGCTGGAGTAGCAATTCTCCTATCAGAAAAAGATAAACTTTAAAATAAAGACTATTACAAGAGAGAAAGAAGGACACTACATAATGATCAAGGGATTAATCCAAGGAGAATATATAACAATTGTAATTATTTATGCACCCAACATAGGAGCACCTCAATACATAAGGCAAATGCTAACAGCCATGAAACGGGAAATTGACAGTAACACAATAATAGTAGGGGACGTTAACACCCCACTTTCTCCAATGGACAGATCAACCAAAATGAAAGTAAATAAGGAAACACAAGCTTAAAATGATACATTAAACAAGATGAACTTAATTGATATTTATAGGACATTCCATCTGAAAACAACACAATACACTTTCTTCTCAAGTGCTCATGGGACATTCTCCAGGATAGCTCGTATCTTGGGTCACAAAGAAAGCCTTGGTAAATTGAAGAAAATTGAAATAGTATCAAGTATATTTTCTGACCACAATGCTATGAAACTAAATATCAACTACAGGAAAAAAAAACTAAAAAATACAAACACGTGGAGGCTAAACAATGCACTACTAAATAGCCAAGAGATCACTGAAGAACTCAAAGAGGAAATCAAAAAATACCTAGAAACAATTGACAATGAAAATACGTTGGCCCAAAACATATGGGATGCAGCAAAAGCAGTTCTAAGAGGGAAGTTTAAAGCAATACAGTCCTACCTCAGGAAACAAGAAAAATCTCGATTAAAGAACCTAACCCTACACCTAAAGGAATGGAGAAAGAAGAACAACAACAAAAAAAAACAAAGTTTAGCAGAAGGAAAGAAATTATAAATATCAAATCAGAAATGAATGAAAAAGAAATGAAAGAAACAATAGCAAATGTGAATACAATTAAAAGCTGGTTCTTTGAAGGATACAGAAAACTGATAAGCCATTAGCCATATTTATCAAGGAAAAAAGGGAATAGACTCAAATCAACAGAATTAGAAATGAAAAAGGAAAGTAACACCTGACACTAGAGAAATACAAAGGATCATGAGAGATTACTACAAGCAACTATATGCCAATAAAATGGACAACCTGGAAGAAATGGACAAATTCTTGGAAAAGTACAACCTTCCAAGACTGAACCAGGTAGAAACAAAAAATACAAACAGACCCATCACAAGCACTGAAATTGAAACTGTCATTAAAAATCCCTAAACAAACAAAAGCCCAGGACCACAAGGATTCACAGGCAAATTCTATCAAACATTTATGGAAGAGCTAAGACCACCCTTAACAAACTCTTCCAAAACACAGCAGAGGGAGGAATACTCCCAAACTTATTCTATGTGACCACCATCACCCTGATACCCAAACCAGACAAAGATGCCACAAAAAAAGAAAACTACAGGCCAATTTCACTGATGAATATTGATACAAAAATCCTCAACAAGATACTAACAAACAGAATCCAGCACCACAGTAAAAGGATCATATCCATGATCATATGGAGTTTATCCCAGGAATGCAAGATTTCTTCAATATATGCAAATCAATCAATGTGATATACCATATTAACAAATTGAAGGATAAAAATTATGTTATAATCAATAGATGCAGAAAAAGCTTTTGACAAAATTCAATACCTATTTATGATAAAAACCCTCCAGAAAGTAGGCATAGAGGGAATTTACCTCAACATAATAAAGACCATATATGACAAACCCAGAGTCAACATCATTCTCAATGGTGAAAAACTGAAACCATTTCCATGAAGATCAGGAACAAGACAAGGTTGCCCACTCTCACCTCTATTATTCAACATAGTTTTGGAAATTTTAGCCAAGCAATCAGATAAGAAAAAGAAATAAAATGAATCCAAATTGGAAAAGAAGTAAAACTGTCACTATTTGCAGATGACATGACACTACACATAGAGAATCCTAAAGATGCCACGAGAAAACTAGAGCTAATCAATGAATTTGGTAAAGTAGCAGGATACAAAATTAATGCGCCAAAATTTCTTGCATTCCTATACACTAATGATGAAATATGCAAAAGAGAAATTAAGGAAACACTCCCATTTACCATTGCAACAAAAAGAATAAAATACCTAAAAATAAACCTACCTAAGGAGACAAAGACCTGTATGCAGAAAACAATAGGACACTGATGAAAGAAATTAAAGATGATACAAACAAATGGAGAGATATACCCTGTTCTTGGATGGAAGTATCAACATTGTGAAAATGCCTTTACTACACAAAGCAATCTACAGATTCAAGGCAACATCTACCAAAGTACCAATGGCATTTTGCACAGAACTAGAACAAAAAATTCACAATTTATATGGAAACACAAAAGACCCTGAATAGTCAAAGCAATCTTGAGAAAGAAAAACGGAGCTGGAGGAATCAGGCTCCTGGACTTCAGACTATACTACAAAGCTACAGTCATCAAGACAGTATGGTACTGGCACAAAAACAGAAAGATAGATCAATGGAACAGGATAGAAAGCCCAGAGATAAACCCACACACATATGGTCATCTTATCTTTGATAAAAGTGGCAAGAATATACAATGGAGAAAAGACAGCCTCTTCAATAAGTGGTGCTAGGAAAACTGGATAGCTACAAGTAAAAGAATGAAACTAGAACACTCCCTAACACTATACACAAAAATAAACTCAAAAAATTTTAAAGACCTAAATATAAGGCCAGACACTATAAAACTCTTAGAAGAAAACATAGGCAGAACACTCTATGACATAAAGCACAGAAAGATCCTTTTTGACCCACACCCTAGAGAAATGGAAATAAAAACAAAAGTGAACAAATGGGACCTAATGAAACTTAAAAGCTTTTGCACAGCAAAGGAAACTATAAACAAGATGAAAATACAACCTTCAGAATGGGAGAAAATATTTTTAAATGATGCCACTGACAAAGGATTAATCTCGAAAATATAAAATCAGCTTATGCAGCTCAATATCAAAAAAACAAACAACCCAATCCCAAAATGGGCAGAAGAACTAAATAAACATTTCTCCAGAGAAGATATACAGATTGCCAACAAACACATGAAAGGATGCTCAACATCACTAATCATAAGAGAAATGCAAATCAAAACTACAATGAGATATCACCTCATACCAGTGAGAATGGCCATTATCAAAAAATCTACAAGTTGGGCTTCCCTGGTGGCACAGTGGTTGAGAGTCCGCCTGCCAATGCAGGGGACACGGGTTTGTGCCCCGGTCTGGGAAGATCCCACATGCTTTGGAGCAGCTGGGCCTGTGAGCCATTGCCACTGAGCCCGGGTGTCCGGAGACTGTGCTCCACAATGGGAGAGGCCACACAGTGAGAGGCAAGCATATCACAAAAAAAAAAAAAAAAAAAATCTACAAGCAAAAAATATTAGAGCGGGTGTGGAGAAAACGGAATCATCTTGCACTGTTGGTGGGAATATAAATTGATACTGCCACTATGGAGAACAGTATGGAGGTTCCTTAAAAAACTAAAAATAAAACTACCATATGACACAGCAATCTCACTACTATGCATGTACCCTGAGAAAATAATTCAAAAAGAGTCATTTACCACAATGTTCATTGCAGCACAATTTACAATAGCCAGGACATGGAAGCTACCTAAATTTCCATTGACAGATGAATGGATATAGAAGATGTGGCACATATATAGAGTGGAATATTACTCAGCCATAAAAAGAAACAAAATTGAGTTATTTGTAGTGAGGTGGATGGACCTAGAGTCTGTCACACAGTGTGAAGTAAGTCAGAAAGTGAAAAACCAATACCGTATGCTAACACATATATATCAAATCTAAAAAAAAAAAAAAAAAAGTTTCTGAAGAACCTAGGGACCAGACAAGAATAAAGATGCAGACATAGAGAATGAACTTGAGGAGATGGGGAGGGGGCAGCATAAGCTGGGAAGAAGTGAGAGAGTGTCAATGACATATATGTACTACCAAATGTAAAATAGATAGCTGATGGGAAGCAGTTGCATAGCACAGGGAGATCAGCTCGGTGCTTTGTGGCCACCTAGAGAGGTGGAATAGGGAGGGTGGGAGGGAGACACAAGTGGGAGGGGATATGGGGATATATGTGTACATATAGCTGATTCATTTTGTTATACTGCAGCAACTAACACAACAATGTAAAGCAATTATACTCCAATAAACATGTTAAAAAAAAAGCAGTATGAAACTAGAAATCAATTACTGAAAGGAAAACAGGAGGAACACAAACACATGGAGACCAAACAACATTGTACTAAAAAAACAATGGGTTGATAAAAAAATCACAAAATACCTTGAGACAAATGAAAGTGGAAATACAACTTTTCAAAGTCTATTGGATACTTCAAAAGCAGTTCTAAGAAGGAAGTTTATAGAGATACATGCCTACCTAAAGAAACAAGAAAAATCTCCAATAAACAACCTAACTACCATCTATGAGTATTAGAAAAAGAACAAAGCTCAAAGTCAGCAGAAGGAAGGAAATAGTAAAGATCAGAGAGGAAATAGAGACAAAAAATAGTAGAAAAGATAAGTGAAAACAATAGCTGTTTTTTTGAAAATGCAAATAAAGTTGACACCAATGTTTACCAAGCTCATTAAGAAGAGAGAGAGAGGGCTTCCCTGGTGGTGCAGTGGTTGAGTGCCCTTCTGCCAATGCAGGGGACACGGGTTCGTGCCCCGGTCCGGGAAGATCCCACATGCTGTGGAGCAGCTGGACCCGTGAGCCATGGCCGCTGGGCCTGCGCGTCTGGAGCCTGTGCTCTGCAACGGGAGAGGCCACAAAAGTGAGAAGCCAGCGTACCGCAAAAAAAAAAAAAAACAAAGAAGAGAGAGAGAACCCAAATAAACAAAATAATAAATAAAATAGAAATAATAGCTGATACCACAGAGGTACAAATAACTTGAAAGACAAAGTATCAAAACCATAAATCGATAATCTGAATAGAACTTAAGTAACACTGTATAATTAATAATTTAAAATTTTCAAAAGAAAAAATAGTACCCAAATGGATTCATAGGGAAATTCTACCATGTATTTAAGGAAGAAATATACTGCTTCTCTACAATTTCTTCCAGAAAATAGAAGCTGATGGAATATTTCTTAAATCATTCTATTGGGACAGTATTACTCTATAATAACCAAATAAAGACATTACAGGAAAGATTAACTACAGACAATGGGTCTTATCATCATAGATATAAAAAAAAAAAAACTCAACATATGTTAGCAAATCAAATCCAACACTGTATACAAAAAAATTATACTCATAACCAAGTTGTTCTCTAATTGTGCAAGGCTGATTCAGCATTTTTAAAATCAATCAATCTAATCCATCATATCATCACTAAAGAAAAAATGCACATCAATTTTTAAAAATAATTTATTTAATAAAATCCAACACTCATTCATGATAAAAACTCTCAGCAAAGTAGAAATAGAGTGGAGCTTTCCCAATTTGATAAAGAATTTCTACACACAATCTGTATCCAACACCATACCTAATGAGAAACTAGATTATTTTCCCACAAAATTGTGAACAAAACAAAGATGACCTCTATCATTACTCCTGTCCAACATTTGGACTGGAAGTCATAGCTAATGGAATAAAATATGACAAGGAAATAAAAGTGATAGAGATTGGAAGGAAAGATGTAAAACTTCCTTTATTTACAGATTATATAATTTCATATGTAGAAAATCTCAAATAATTGACCCCCAAAAATGTCCTGGAGCTAGAAGTGAACATAGCAAGGTTGCAGGATACAAGATTAACATAAAAGCTGAATTGCTCTCCTACATGCTCACAAAAATCAAGTGGAATTTAAAAGTTTTTTTTAAATGTATATCATTTTCAATAGCACCAAAAAATAAAAGACTTAGGTATAAATCTAACAAAATACGTACAAAATCTATTTGTAGAAAACAAAAACTCTGATGAAAGAAATCTAAGAAAACCTCAGGAAATGAGCTCATATTCTATGTTCACAGATTGGAAGACAATATTATTAAGATGTTTATTGTTCTCAAATTTATCTATAGATTCAAAGCTATTCCATTCAAAATCCCAGAAAGTATTTTGTAGACAACAGTAAATTGATTCTCAAGTTTACATGGAAAGGTAAAAAACCTACAATACCAACACAATACTGAAAAAGAAGAATAAAGTTGGAGAACTCAGACTACCTTATTTTAAATCTTACTAAATAAGATTTAAATACATCTTTATTTATAGCTAAATAAAGCTATAACAAGATAGCATGATAATGATAAAAGGATAGATATTTAGACCAAAGTAACCGAATAGAGAGCCTATAAATAAGCTAACATAAATATAGTGAACTAATTTTTTAAAAAGAATCAAAGGCAATACAATGGGGAAAGAATGGTCTTTTCAACAAAGAATGCTAGAATATTTGGACATCTATATTTTAAAAAATGAACTTAGACACAGATCTTACACCTTTCCCCCAAATTAACTCAAAATATATCTTTGGCCTAAATGCATATCCAAAATTATAATAGTTCTAGAGGAAAACATAGGAGAAAATCAATATTACTTTGGGTTTGGTGATGAGCTTTTAGATAAAATACCAAAAGCACAATCCATGAAAGGGAAAAATTGACAAGTTGGAGTTTATTAAAACTAAAAACTGGTGTTTTGTAAAAGATATTTTTTAAGAAAATCAAAATCAAAGCCACAGATGAGAAAAATATATTTTCAAAACACATAGCCAATAAAAGACTTTATCCATAATGCATGAAGTATGCTTAATACTCAACTATAAGAAAACAAACAACCCAATTTTAAAATGTGCAAATGATCACCTCACCAAAAAAGATACGCATATGGCACATAAGCAAATAAAAAGATTTTCAACATCATTTGTCATTAGGGAATTCCAAATTAAAACAGCTATTAGATACTCCTGATTCTTATTAGAATGGCCAAAATCCCCCCAGTAACTGTTAGTGCCTGTTGCTGGTGAGTGTGTACCCTGACAGGAATTCTCATTCATTGCTAGTGGGAATGAAAAATGACACAGTTACTTTGGCAGACATTATAGCAATTTCTTACAAAACTAAACATAGTCTTACCATATAAACATGCAATCATTCATTGGTATTACCCAATATTCATTGGTATTTACCCAACTTATCTGAAAACTTATGCCCACACAAATACTTACACATAAATGCTTATATTATCTTTATTCATTATCACCCAAAACTGGAAGCAGCCAAGATGTCCTTCAATAGACCAATGGATAAATAAACTGTAGTACTTCCTTACAATGGAGGCTGGGGATCCCTGGACAGAAGGCATAATGTGACAAAGCATCTAACTATTACAAATACAAGAAACAACCTTACCAAAGGGAATGAGGGAGAATCATTTTGTCCTAAGCAACTATAGATATTAGTGGAATCTGTAAAAATAAAGGCAAAAAAAAATTAGACAGAGTATTGTACAATAATTGATAAACTTATTTCACTTGGGGGTACAGGCTAACAAATATGCTACTGATCTACATGTGTACTGGAACTGAGTAATTAGGGGAAGGGGTGGCAAATACTAGGAGCAAGCTTTCTCACTATTGAAGAAGGAAGTTACAGATAAGCGAGGGGAGGGGAATAGAATGACCTATGAGGTAATGGATTAGAGTCTAAAGTATCCATATAAATTCACATTTAGCATTATTAGAAGCAGATGGCTACATATAGAAATACTTATAGACATTTGTATATTCAGTAGTTAAAATACACACATATATTTCCTTGCTATGTTAGCTGAGAGCATAAAGAAGCAACAGCATCTCAGTGGCAACCAATACGTCTGGCTTTCAGATGATGGTTTCTACATCCACTCTCTGATAAAGGAAGCAGGGCTGCTTGTAAAGATGGCTGATTTTATGACTGTGACTGGAAATATATATAAAAAAAAATATCTTGGAGCCTCCTGTAGTACCAGAAAGTAAGGAATTTCTCAAAAACAAACAAGCAAACAAACAATATGCACAGTTGATGGGGGTATGTCTAAGTAATGTGGGAGCCAAAAAGTTCCTGAAAAAGTTCCCCATGGCCAAAGTCGAAGCAGCAAAATAAATACAGTAGTCTTGGATTATAATCCAAAGTATAAAATAAATATCCATGAGCCCATACTGAAATAAATAAAGGATTACATAAATAAATAAATGGGGGAAGAATAGGCAAATATCTCATGCAGAAGAACTCCAAATAATTTATGTGGATACTTGCTTTAAGCTGAATGTTTATGTCTCCCTAAAATTCATATATTAAAACCTAACTTTCAGTGTGTTGATAACAAGAGATGGGGCCTTTAGGAGGTGATTAAGTCATGACTCTGATAAAAATGGACCCAGAGAGCACCCTTGCTCCTTCTGCCCTGTGAAGACACAAGGAAGATTGCCATCTATGGACAAGGAAGCAGGCCCTCACCAGACACGGGGTCTGCCAGAACCTTGATCTCGGACTTCCCAGCCTCCAGAACAATGAGAAGTAAATGTGTTGTTTACAGGCCACCCAGTCTAACTTTTTTGTCGTTGTTGTTATAACAGCAGGCTAAGACAGACTAAAAACAGACTAAGACAATACTCCACTTTTAAATGGTAACATCCCACTCTGTAAGTGTGCACTTTACATAGTGACTCCCTTCCAAAGAGTATAGTATGGAACGGGGAAGAAGAGGACCTTGGCAGTGGAGAAACTTGACACACACTCCCTCAGCGAGGAAATCAAGGTCAACGCCAACAGTGATACATCAGGTTGATAGTATAAACTCTTACTATGAGAGGATGAAAATGGTACTTTGTCTCCAGAGCCTTCCTCCTCAAATACCATAATCTTAGTCCAATCACAAGAAAAGTATCAGAGGAATCCCACTTCATGGACATTCTGAACAGAACTCAAACTGTCAGGCCGCCAAAAACAAGGAAAGCCTGAGAAACTGTCACAGCAAAGAAGAGACATGTCTATTAAAGTGGTATCTAGGATGGGATCCTGGAATACAGAAAAGACACTGCATAAAAACTAAGGCAGTCTGAATTTGGGGTATGCACTTTAGTTAGTAACAATGTATCTATATTGGTTTATTAATTGTAACAAATTATGGTACTGAGGTAAGATGTTAATAAGAGGGGAAACTGGTTGTCATGTATATGGGAACTCTCTGTATTACCTTAACAATTGTTCTGTAATTTTAAAACTATTCTGAAGTAAAACATGTATTCTTTAATGAAGAGGACACCTCTAAAAAATTGGATACTTATGCCAAAGAGACTGAGGTAACCAGGAAGAGTCTTTTAGAACAGAAAATAATGTCATTTTGACTATTTAATTCTCCAAGTAGAAAGATACTTAAGGAAAATTTGGGGGTTTGATATTAAAATAAAAAAAGATTTTATCTGTGTATGACTGAATCATAGCATATAATTTCAACTAAACTAAGTTTACTTTATAAAACATTCTTATTCCAAAATGAGGTAACAAGCAAAAAGATATTTCTTGCTATGTTTAGTTTAGAAAACTCTTTAGACACATGCAAGCTATTTATTTATTAAAGTAAATAATAAATGTTAAAAATAATAAAGTGATTTACAATCATCTTTACCTCTTTGTGTTAGTTCTACTAGAACTGTAATTAGTGCCGCTCCAATTATTCTTTTTGTTAAGTGTTTTCTGCATAATCCAATCATTGCCATCATCATTATCATCATCATCATCATCATCATAACAAACACTTCTATGAGGTCTACATGAGTCAGACACTGTTCTTAGGGTTTATATAACTAATTCTATTAATCAATTCAAACATTCTAACAGGTGTATTCTGTGTGGAAACTGAGACACAGGTATGCTGGGTAGATTTCCAGGTAGTACAGTTAGTTATGGAGCCTGGATTCATCTTCAGCTGTTCTGTTCTAGAGTACATATGTGTATCCACCATGCAATGTCACCTTCCATGATCATCCAAATGGCAGGATGCTGATCCTTTGGAAAGCAAGGTGTCTGTCACTAGTTGGCCACAGTATGAGTGAGTCTGAAAAAAGCACCTTTTACTTTTGTTCTGTGACAAATAACAAACTGGGATTTCTTGAACTGGATCAATTACTAGAGCATGGCAGGACTTCGGGTACACATGAGCTGTGTCGGAGTGTAATCTCATCCACTTAGCCCTAAAGCAGTGGGCATGAGACTCTTAGAGAGTCGTGCCGGGTCTGCTTCTCTCAGTGACTCCATCACCAGAAAAACATGTGTTGACAGCTGGTGGAATGTGTTAGTTCAAAGGAAATAATAATAAAAGGCAGGGAAAAAGAAGGCAAATGTGCATTCTCCAATTATTTACTTGCCACATGTGTTAAATAATTGTGATATGTTTGTCTTCATGTTTTGTTACTAGGAACTTTTACCTTATCTCCAAAGAATAGAAGACAGCCAAGTCACAACAGTCTTGCCTCTTTCTGAATAAGTCATTTATGAGCAGTGAGTGTAATGCTGACTCTGACTATATTAGCAGCATATCCTGGCTACTTAAAAACTGGGAAATAGCTTCCAGACACTTAATCACTAGCAGACTGGTTCTACTTGAAAAGACATTGTAAGTGATACTTGTTACCCTGCATGTCTGGGCTCTGCAGGACAAAACCATCCTCCTAGACTGACAACCAGTCACTCTGGAGAAGGTTTGTCTCATCACTCAAATTCTGAAAAGCTGTTTGCCCCTTTTGAAAGAACCAATATCTTCATCAACTCAAAAAGCCAGTCAAAAAATGATCTTACACTCTTCTGAGAGTCAGAACAGCATAAAGGGGCACATTTGGGCTTTGGAGTAAGAATGTGAATGGTAACTCTAACACTTGCTAATGGAGACTAACCATTTCATATCCCTGAGTCTCGACCATCTCTTCCAAGAGTTTGGTATGCTAAGCTATACTCTGTAGAGTGATGTGAGACTTAAACATGTGTGGAAATAGTCAGCTCTGATCATAGACATGAATCCAGTTTTATTTATTTATATTGCTCTCTGCACCACACCCTCAGATAATTGAAATAGAGTTAAATCCAGTTGAATCTCAGTAGTAGGATAACCTCAGAGTAGTACTTGGAACCAGCACTTGAGGGAGACAGAATTATTGTCATGTGACAGAGAAACAAGCCAAATTGTGGGTGATCTTGAGATCTTCTCACTTACTCTAAGGAGAAGCACAGCTCCCTTCCCCTGGTTGAAACTTGAACAGAAGTATGTTGATAGGTGGGAACAGCTACTTGGAGTGGGAATGCATTTTCTTAGAACAGTCTGAAAAAAAAAAGTTTGCAAGATAATCAAAAGCCAAGCCAAAGAGCATCCTAAAAAATGTCACCTTATGTGATCTGGATGGCAGCATCAGAACCACTCTTGATATCTACTGAACTCTTGTGGTAGTTCATTCCTTACGTGCCTTCTCACATAAAATCTTACGACTACTCTCTGAGAGGCAGTCACCATTCCCACTTGGCAGGTGAGCAACCTGAAGCACCACAAGGCAGAGCATCTGTCCAAGTTCACATCAGTGTGGAAGACAGCCCAGTCCTGCCCACAGCAGCAACCTGAGCCCCTAATCCAGGTGCTCCCCTACTGCCAGCATTCCCCAAGCTCTGAGCATTGGGAGGACAGTGCAATGACTTATTTAGATTTACTTAACTGTAGCCCAGCAGCCTCGGCTGCCAAATCATAAATATTTGTTAGATGAATTCTGTCTAGCTTGTAACTATTTGACCCAGCCAGTGTCATGATGAAACGGGTGCTTGGGGAGCATTAGTCTGATAGAGTGCAGGTTGGTTCGACCAGAAATATGAGAGTGGAGATGAGTACCAGAAAGACGTCTTTGGGGACTATTACAGTGGACTGGTGTGATGATATCTGAGGAAGTCAGAGAGCTTAACTCTTCTTTCTCCATTGAATGTAACATCCCTTATAGAAGCCACAGAGCCTACCACACTGGGCCACCTTGCATAATCATTGTCCGTTTTCCATATCTTACGGCATCTTTTCTCTGTGGAGTTGGAGACACTTCTGCTTTACTAGTGGGTTCCTCAGTGATGGGCATTCATTCCAGCAGCTCTCTGAAATGGTCATAGGGAGATGCCATTACTGACTAAAGAAGGCCAGTTTTATGCTACAGATCCTACTTCTTAAGTGTATATCTAAGTTCGTTATGAGGTCAGTCCTTACATAATTGTATGTGTCTTATTATGACTCTGTACATCAGATTACTTGCATTGTCTTCCAGAATACACAAAAAGTCTTGACTATAGTATAGTAGTTCTTTCCACTTAAGGCTTCTGAAAATACATATCCATTCGTGTATTCAACATATATTTATCATGTACCTACTATACAGCAGACATTCTCCTTGATTCTAGTAGCAAAACAATGTCTCCGCTTATTAGAACCTACATTTTAGAGGGATGAACAAACCAAGAAGGAGTAATCCACTCATGCCTCTCTTTGCTTTAAATATTCTATTCATTGTCATTTGACTTAAGAAGAAATCTAAACTTGGCTTGGCCTGGAAGTTCCATCACTCATGCCGCTCTCTACTTTAGCTCTTTCTTTTGAATCCAATTCTCAAGTCATCCTGAAAGGTATAGGTTCTATTAAGTGTTCTGTATTCTCTTCTGAAATTTTCTATGCTTCTACCACTTCCAGGATATGGAGTAACTCCTCCTCCTTCATTGTTCACCAGCTGTTCATCTTTTAAGTCTAGATGGCAAATCCTCTTCCAGAAAGTCTTCTCTAGAGTCCTAGCAACCATTCCAAGTGGACAGATAGTTCCCCTGTCTTCTGACACGACATTGGTGACAGGGTTTTATAATTACATCCTTTAAGGACAAGGATTTTGTTCTTTATCTCTGTAAACTCAGTGATGGGAACATAATAATATGTGCTCGGTTTATGTCTGCAGAAGGAAGGAAGGGAGGAAAGAGGGGAGTAAAAAAAGGAGGTGGAGATGGATAAAGGGAACAGTTAGGTCTTATAACCATCCCTTGTCATTACTTTGCACTGTGATTAAGTGATTTTTCCTGTGGGTCTGTTCTGTCCTTATTTCAGTGATGACCAAACATGAGGTGGTTCCTGAACTCAAGTGATGGAAGCAGCAAATGAGAAAAAGAGAGAAATATGGAAGAAATTAGAATGGAAGTATCAATAGTTGGTGACAGGTCCAACCACAAAATAAAAGGAAAAGTTTTCCTTGTCTTATGAATAGAAAAAACATACAAAAAGTGAAAGCAAGATCTTTTCACAGATATTTCATATTCTATTGGGTGAGAATTGGATGCTTGAGTTTTCCCATTTAAAGTATTCATAAGAACATAAAATATGCATTAATGTAGTCAAGCACAAGAAGCTTAACATAAATACATAAGAGAAACCACTGCCCTAAATTATTTTACAAATGTATAGACCATCCACAGTATTTCCCACCAACTTCAACACAGTAGATATAGACTGAATCGTAACTTTCCCAACATGGTTAACTCTTTGCCTACAATTCCTCCCTCTTCTCCCAACTTCAGATTCAGGGATTCTCCCCAGATCAAAGTGTGTATTTTCTTTTAAAGTACTTATGAGGGCTTGAGCAATCCATCAATTATGATGAGATTAAAAATGAAACTAAGGGAACCAAATATTCATCAACTTACATATTAAGTATTCAGTTGATGAATCATCTGTTTTGTGAGAATAAACATAGGGTTGAGGAAGTCAGTGCAGCCCTATTCTAAAGATATAAGATGAGAGCCCTGGAAATATGGAAATATGAAATCTTGGTAGATGGCACTCTGGCTGAAGATGCACTTTAGGAAAATCTAGTCCTTGGTGAAGAAGAAGTCCTCAGAGGAACTGCCACATTCATTTCTTTCAATGGAGCTGGATACTGAGGTTGTGACTGTGTGAAGAAAATAGAGACATTTTACAGGAGCCAAGCCACATGCCTGGGAGATATGGAGATCACCCTAGGGTGAATCTTCTTTTAGATTTGGATTTAGGTTTTTGCCAATTCTAGGGGAATCCATACAGACAGAATAATTCCTATGAGGATTCCAATTTTGTTTGAAAATTCCTGCTCAAACTCCAGGTCTCAGAACACTCCTGAAGTCTTTCTGAGAAAAACAAATCAAAGTCTAGCCAAAGATTTTCTTCTTTATGAAGCAATGATTCTTACTAACTTCCACCACTCATATCTGTAATATCTGCACCACACCATTCATTTGGGCATATCTTTCCTAGGCTCATGTGGCATTGAAACTGGTATCTTAACTAGCAAAACCCTAAGGAAGGGCCCTCAGAGCACCCCTCCTTTTACCCTTTTATCTGAACTCGTTGCATTTGCTTCCACTATTTGTAATAACTTGTATTATTAGAGGTTTTTTGAGTTTACACTGCTTTCAGATACATTATCTCAGCTGGCCTAAGGATTTGGCACTGTTTTTAAGCATAAGAAAATATCTGGGGAACCCTGATTTATGAATATATCATTAGCCCATCAACAAACAGCCACTGAGCAGCTACTGTAGGCCACAAACTATACTGACTATATGGTATGACCTGGAAGAAGTTGGAGAAGAAAAAAGCAACATATGATAACGTGAGCTGAAAGAAATTTCAAGTTGGAGGATGAAACAAACATTCACAAGTATTCAAGTCTCAGGAGAAATACTAGTATTCTCTGAATTTTCATCCTTAACTATTTCTGTCATTTTTCTACACATTTTCTCCAGGTAAGGTGGTTCATCTTTACCATGGTTGCACCTTCAACTTTAGAATAATGGCCCCAAAATTATACAGCCCAAATCTCTCTGGCTAGGACTACTTTCAGAAAAATCTTCTTCCTGAATGTTCTCTTGCTACTTCAAACTCAGCCTGTCAAATTGTGCATTAATTATTTCTCCCAAAATCTATCTTTTATTCTATATTCTCTTTCTAGATACTAGTTCCCCATTAACTATCAGAAACCATAGCTCTTTCCTACTACTTTCCTTATTAATCATCAAATCTTTTCAGTTTGACTTTTAAAACTGTTTATATACCATTTCTGTTTTTGTTAAACCAGGACTTAACACTTAATGGTGTATGCTTAATAGAGTATGCCATTTATTACACCATTCATTTATTATTTGTTTACATGTCCCTTGTTCATGCAATATTGTGAACTCATAAGCTCTTGAGAACTCTACCTTATGGTAGAGTATATGAGTATATGATCAGTACATGGAAGAGAATAAGTAAATATCTGCTAAATGAAAGAAATGATGACTGTGTATTTTTGTTTTTTTGTTTTTTTCATTGTGGTAGATGGAATTCTGAGACACCCTTAACATTTTCATTCCCTGGTGTTTGCACATTTTCACACAGTTTTTATGTAAAACACTAATCTAAGTATCATTGTTAGGGATTTCACTTAATATGTGATTAAGGTCCCAAGTAAGTTGAATTTAAGAGAAATAAATTATCTTTGTAGAGATGGACATAATCAGGTGAATGCTTAAGAGGAACTAAGGTCTTCCTGACAGAAGAGGTTTCAAGGAATGATAGGAATTTGATGAGAGAGGTCTTCCATTTGGTGCTTTAAAGATGGAAGGGGCCACATGGTGAGGAATGTGGATGGCTTCTACGAGCTGAGAATGGGTCCCAGCTCACAGCCAACAGGGGAGTAGAAACCTCAGTTCTACAACCATAATGAACAAAACTCTGCAAACAATATGAATAAATTTGGAAATAACTTCTTCCCCAGAGATTCCAGAAAGGAACATGGTACACTTGACACCTTGACTTCAGTCTCATAAGTATCTGAGAAGAGAATCCTGCCATACTTTGCCCAGACTTCTGATCTAGGGAACTGTGAGTTGAAAAATGGTAGTTTTTTTTTAAGCTATTGAGTTTCTGGTAATTTGTTATGCAGTAAAAGAAAACTAACACACTTTACTTCTAATTTTGCAATTCTTGACAAGGATAATGCTTGTACTTGAAAATACCAAGGTATGTCTTAGAATTCAATGCAGGCTGTATATACCTAATCCTCAGTTCCTCAGCAAGGATGCTCTATATAATTGCAAAGAATGCTTTGAATTACTAAAAATTCATATTGTTAAGAACAATTGAAAAATGTTAAAATGTAAATGGTTAAAATTTATGACACTCTACCCAATTATTAAAAACAATATGTAGGGAGTCGGAGGAATATGGTGGAAGAGTAAGACGCAGAGATCACCTTCCTCCACACAGATACACCAGAAATACATCTACACGTGGAACAACTCCTACAGAACACGTACTGAAAGCTGGCAGAAGACTACAGACCTCCCAAAAGGCAAGAAACTCACCACGTACCTGGGTAGGGCAAAGGAAAAAAGAATAAACAGAGACAAAAGAATAGGGAGGGGACCTGCACCAGTGGGAGGGAGCTGTGATGGAGGAAAGGTTTCCACACACTAGGAAGCCCCTTTGTGGGCAGAGACTGCAGGTGGCGGAGGGAGGAAGCTTTGGAGCCGTGGAGGAGAGCGCAGCCACAGGGGTGCAGAGGGCAAGGTAGAGAGATTCCCACACAGAGGATCGGTGCCGACCAGCACTCACCAGCCCAAGAGGTTTGACTGATCACCCGCGGGGGCAGGCGGGGCTGGGAGGTGAGGCTCGGGGGCTTCGGTCAGAGCGCAGGGAGAGGATTAGGGTGGGCAGCGTGAACACAGCCTGCAGGGGGTTAGGGCACCATGGCTAGCCGGGAGGGAATACGGGGAAAAGTCTGGACCTGCCGAAGAGTCAAGAGACTTTTACTTCCCTCTTTGTTTCCTGGTGCACGAGGACAGGGGATTAACAGCGCTGCTTAAAGGAGCTCCAGAGACAGGTGCAAGCCACGGCTAACAGCGCGGACCCCAGAGACGGGCATGAGACACTAAATCTGCTGCTGCTGCCAACAAGAAGCCTGTGTGTGAGCACAGGTCACTATCCACACATCCCTTCCGGGGAGTCTGCGCAGCCCGCCACTGCCAGGGTGCCATGATACAGGGACAATTACCCCAGGAGAATGCAAGGCGCGCCTCAGGCTGGTGCAACGTCATGCCAGTCTTTGCCGCCACAGGCTCACCCTACATCTGTACCCCTCCCTCCCCCCGGCCTGAGTGAGCCAGAGCCCCCCACTCAGCTGCTCCTTTAAACCCGTTCTGTCTGAGCGAAGAACAGACACCCTCCAGTGACCTACACACAGAGGCGGTGCCAAATACAAAGCTGAGACCCAGGAGCTGTGCGAACAAATAAGAGAAAGGGAAATCTCTCCCAGCAGGCTCAGGAGCAGTGGATTAAATCTCCACAATCAACTTGACGTACCCTGCATCGGGGGAATAACTGAATAGACAACGAATCATCCCAAATTGAGAAGGCAGACTTTGAGAGCAAGATTTATTATTTTTTCCCCTTTTCCTCTTTTTGTGAGTGTGTATGTGTATGCTTCTGTGTGAGATTTTGTCTGTAAAGTTTGCTTTCACCATTCTTTCTAGGCTTCTATCCATCCAGGTTTTTTGGTGTTGGTTTTGTTTTTTGTTTTGGTTTTTACTTTAAAAAAATTTTTTCTTAATAATTTTTTTATTTTAATAACTATTTTATTTTATCTTACTTTATTTTATTTTATTTTGCCCCCTTTCTTTCTTTCTTTCTTTTTTTCTCTTTCTTTCTTTCTTTTCTTTCTTTCTACATTTTATCCCTTTTATTATGAGCCACTGGATGGAAGGCTCTTGGTGCTGCAGCCAGGAGTCAGTGCTGTGCCTCTGAGGTGAGAGAGCCAACTTCAGGACACTGGTCCACAAGACACCTCCCAGCTCCACATAAAATCAGACAGCAAAAATCTCCCAGAGATCTCCATCTCAACACCAGCACACAGCACCCAACGACCAGCAAGCTACAGTGCTGGACACCCTATGCCAAACAACTAGCAAGACAGGAACGCAACACCACCCAGTAACAGAGAGGCTGCCTAATATCATAATTAGTCCACAGACACCCCAAAAAACACCACCAGACGTGGACCTGCCCACCAGAAAGACAAGATCCAGCCTCATCCACCAGAACACAGGCACTAGTCCCCTCCACCAGGAAGCATACACAACCCACTGAACCAACTTTAAACACTGGGGACAGACACCAAAAACAACGGGGACTACGAACTGCAGCCTGCAAAAAGGAGACCCCAAAAACAGTAAGATAAGCAAAATGAGAAGACAGAAAAACACACAGCAGATGAAGGAGCAAGATAAGAACCCACCAGACCTAATAAATGAAGAGGAAATATGCAGTCTACCTGAAAAAGAATTCAGAATAATGATAGTACAGATGATCCAAAATCTTGGAAATGTAATGGAGAAAATACAAGAAGTGCTTCCCAAGGACCTAGAATAACTACAGAGCAAACAAGCAATGATGAACAACACAAAAAAATGAACTTAAAAATTCTCTAGAAGGCATCAATAGCAGAATAACTGAGAAAGAAGAATGGATAAGTGACATGGAAGATAAAATAGTGGAAATAACTACTGCAGAGCAGAATAAAGAAAAAAGAATGAAAAGAATTGAGGACAGTCTCAGAGACCTCTGGGACAACATTAAATGCATCAACATTTGAATTATAGGGGTTCCAGAAGAAGAAGAGAAAAAGAGAGGGACTGAGAAAATATTTGAAGAGATTAGAGTTGAAAACTTCCCTAATATGGGAAAGGAAATTGTCAATTAAGTCCAGGAAGTGCAGAGAGCCCCAAGGAACTCCAAGGAGAAACACACCAGGACACATATTAATCAAACTATCAAAAATTAAATACAAAGAAAAAATATTAAAAGCAGCAACGGAAAAGCAACAAATAACATGCAATGGAATCCCCATAAGGATAACAGCTTATCTTTCAGCAGAAACTTTGCAAGCCAGGAGGGAGTGGCAAGACATATTTAAAGTGATGAAAGGGAAGAACCTACAACCAATATTACTCTACCCAGCAAGGATCTCGTTCAGATTCGACGGAGAATTTAAAACCTTTACAGACAAGCAAAAGCTAATCAAGTCCAGGAAGCACACAGAGTGCCATACAGGATAAATCCAAGGAGAAAGATGCCAAGACACATATTAATCAAACTGTCAAAAATTAAATGCAAAGAAAACATATTTAAAGCAGCAAGGTGAAAACAACAAATAACACACAAGCAAATCCCCATAAGGTTAACAGCTGATCTTTCAGCAGAAACTCTGCATGCCAGAAGGGACTGGCAGAACATATTTAAAGTGATGAAGGAGAAATACCTACAACCAAGATTACCCAGCAAGGACCTCATTCAGATTTGATGGAGAAATTGAAAACTTTACAGACAAGCAAAAGCTGAGAGAATTCAGCACCACCAATTCAGCTTTACAACAAATGCTAAAGGAACTTTTCTAGGCAAGAAACACAAGAGAAGGAAAAGACATACAATAACAAACCCAAAACAATTAAGACAATGGGAATAAGAACATACATATTAAAAATTATCTAAAACGTAAATGGATTAAATGCTCCCACCAAAAGACACAGACTGGCTGACTGGATACATAAATAAGACCCATATATATGCTGTCTACAAAAGACCCACTTCAGACCTAGAGACACATACAGACTGAAAGTAAGGGGATGGAAAAGATATTCCATGCAAATGGAAACCAAAAGAAAGCTGGAATAGCAATTCTTATATCAGATAAAATAGACTGTAAAATAAAGTCTATCAGAAGAGATAAAGAAGAACACTACCTAATGATCAAGGGATCAATCCAAGAAGAAGATGTAACAATTGTAAATATTTATACACCCAACATAGGAGCACCTCAATATATTAGGGAAATATGAACAGCCATAAAAGGGGAAATCGACAGTAACACATTCATAGTAGGGGACTTTTAACACACCACTTTCACCAATGGACAGATCATCCAAAATGAAAATAAATAAGGAAACACAAGCTTTAAATTATACATTAAACAAGATGGACTTAATTGACATTTATAGGACATTCCATCCAAAAACAACAGAATACACATTTTTCTCAAGTGCTCATGGAATATTCTTCAGGATAGATCATATCTTGGGTCACAAATCAAGCCTCGGTAAATTTAAGAAAATTGAAATTGTATCAAGTATCTTTTTGACCACAACACTATGAGACTACGCATCAATTACAGGAAAAGATCCGTAAAAAATACAAACACATGGAGGCTAAACAATACACTACATAATAACAAAGTGATCACTGAAGAAATCAAAGAGGAAATCAAAAAATACCTAGAAACAAATGACAATGAAAACACGTTGGCCCAAAACATATGGGATGCAGCAAAAGCAATTCTAAGAGGGAAGTTTATAGCAATAAAATCCTACCTTAAGAAATAGGAAACATCTCGAATAAATAACCTAACCTTGCACCTCAAGCAATTAGAGAAAGAAGAACAAAAAAACCCCCAAAGTTAGCAGAAGGAAAGAAATCATAAAGATCAGAGCAGAAATAACTGAAAAAAAAAATAAGGAAATGATAGCAAAGATCAATAAAACTAAAAGCTGGTCCTTTGAGAAGATAAACAAAATTGATAAACCATTAACCAGACTCATCAAGAAAAAAAGGGAGAAGTCTCAAATCAATAGGATTAGATATGAAAAAGGAGAAGTAACAAGTGACACTGCAGAAATACAAAAGATCGTGAGAGATTACTACAGGCAACTCTATGCCAATAAAATGGACAACCTGGAAGAAATGGACAAATTCTTAAAAAATGCACAACCTGCCATGACTGAATTGGGAAGAAATACAAAATATGAACAGACCAATCACAAGCACTGAAATTGAAACTGTGTTTAAAAATCTTCCAACAAACAAAAGCCCAGGACCAGATGGCTTCAAAGGCGAATTCTATTAAACATTTAGAGAAGAGCTAACACCTATCCTTCTCAAACTCTTCCAAAATATAGCAGAGGGAGGAACACTTCCAAACTCATTCTACAAGGCCACCATCACCCTGATACCAAAACCAGACAAGACTGTCACAAAGAAAGAAAACTACAGGCCAATATCACTGAGGAACATAGATGCAAAAATCCTTAACAAAATACTAGCAAAGAGAATCCACCAGCACATTGAAGGATCGTACACCATGATCAAGTGGGGTTTATTCCAGGAATGCAAGGTTTCTTCAATATATGCGAATCAATCAGTGTGATACACCATATTAACAAATTGAAGGAGAAAAACCATATGATCCTCTCAATAGATGCAGAGAAAGCTTTCGACAAAATTCAACACCGATTTATGATAAAAACCCTCCAGAAAGTAGGCATAGAGGGAACTATCCTCAACATAATAAAGGCCATATATGACAAACCCACAGCCAACATCGTCCTCAATGGTGAAAAACTCAAACCATTCCCACTAAGATCAGGAACAAGACAAGGTTGCCCATTCTCACCACTCTTATTCAACATAGTTTTGGAAGTTTTAACCACAGCAATCAGAGAAGAAAAGGAAATAAAAGGAATCCAAATCAGAAAAGAAGTAAAGCTTTCACTGTATGCAGATGACATGATACTATACATAGAGAATCCTAAAGATGCTACCAGAAAACTACTAGAGCTAATCAATGAATTTGGTAAAGTAGCAGTATACAAAATTAATGCACATAAATCTCTGGCATTCCTATACATTAATTACGAAAAATCTGAGAGTGAAATCAAGAAAACACTCCCATTTACCATTGCAACAAAAATAATAAAATATCCAGGAATAAACCTACCTAAGGAGACAAAAGACCTGTATGCAGAAAATTATAAGACACTGATGAAAGAAATTAAAGATGATATAAATACATGGTAAGATATACCATGTTCTTGGATTGGAAGAATCAACATTGTGAAAATGATTCTACTATCCAAAGCAATCTACAGGTTCAATGCAATCCCTATCAAACTACCACTGGCATTTTTCACAGAACTAGATCAAAATATTTCACAATTTGTATGGAAACACAAAAGACCCCGAATAGCCAAAGCAATCTTGAGAATGAGATACGGAGCTGGAGGAATCAGACTCCCTGACTTCAGGCTATACTACAAAGCTACAGTAATCAAGACAGTATGGTACTGGTACAAAAACAGAAATATAGATCAATGGAACATGATAGAAAGCCCAGAGATAAACCCACACACATATAGTCACCTTATCTTTGATAAAGGAGGCAGAAATGTACAGTGCAGAAAGGACAACCTCTTCAATAAGTGGTGTTGGAAAAACTGGACAGGTACATGTAAAAATATGAGACTAGATCACTCTCTAACACCATACACAAAAAGTAAGCTCAAAATGGATTAAAGACCTAAATGTAAGGCCAGAAACTATCAAACTCTTAGAGGAAAACATAGGCAGAACACTCTATGACATAAATCACAGCAAGATCCTTTTTGACCCACCTCCTAGAGAAATGGAAATAGAAAGAAAAATAAACAAATGGGACCTATTGAAACTTAAAAGCTTTTGCACAGCAAAGGAAACCATAAACAAGACCAAAAGACAACCCTCAGAATGGGAGAAAATATTTGCAAATGAAGCAACTGACAAAGGATTAATCTCCAAAATTCACAAGCAGCTCATGCAGCTCAGTAACAAAAAACAAACAACCCAATCCACAAATGGGCAGAAGACTTAAATAGACATTTCTCCAAAGAAGATATACAGATTGCCAACAAACACATGAAAGAATGCTCAATATCATTAATCATCAGAGAAATGCAAATCAAAACTACAATGAAATATCATCACATACTGGTCAGAATGGTCATCATCAAAAAATCTAGAAACAGTAAATGCTGGAGAGGGTGTGGAGAAAAGGGAACCCTCTTGCACTGTTGGTGGGAATGTGAATTGGTACAGCCACTATGGAGAACAGTATGGATGTTCCTTAAAACACTCCAAATAGAACTACCATATGACCCAGCAATCCCACTACTGGGCATATACCCTGAGAAAACCATAATTCAAAAAGAGTCATGTACCAAAATGTTCATTGAAGCTCTCTTTACAATGGCCAGGAGATGGAAACAACCTATGTGTCCATCATTGGGTGAATGGATAAAGAAGATGTGGCACATATATACAATGGAATATTACTCAGCCATAAAAAAGACATGAAATTGAGTTATTTGGAGTGAGGTGGATGGACCTAGAGTCTGTCATACAGAGTGAAGTAAGTCAGAAAGAGAAAGACAAATACCGTATGCTAACACATATATACGGAATCTAAGAAAAAAAAATGTCATGAAGAACCTAGGGGTAAGACGGGAATAAAGACACAGACTTACTAGAGAATGGACTTGAGGATATGAGGAGGGAGAAGGGTAAGCTGTGACAAAGTAAGAGAGTAGCATGGACATATATATACTACCAAAGTTAAAATAGATAGCTAGTGAGAAGCAGCCTCATAGCACAGGGAATCAGCTTGGTGCTTTGTGACCACCTGGATGGGAGGGTTAGGGAGGGTGGGAGGGAAGGAGATGCAAGAGGGAGGAGATATGGGAACATATGTATATGTATAACGGATTCACTTTGTTATAAAGCAGAAACTAACACACCATTGTAAAGCAATTATACTCCAATAAAGATGTAAAAAATAAAAAAATAAAATAAAAAAGTAAAAAAATTAAAAACATTGTGTAATGTTCCATTAGAAGCTTTAAACTGGGTATTTGGGGATTTTGGTTTTGGCCACCCATATGGCCCAGTAAATTAGTAATTTTCCATTCTGAATGCAAGGTTATTCACAGGTCTTCAGACACTGTTTATTTCAAAATTCTGTATTATTTTCAGCCAATTTGTTTTCACTATAGAAATTACAGTTTGTCAAACATCAGCATTTGTGTTGAGTTAAGAGCCAAAGAGAAATAACATCTTCCTTAGCCTCTTATTCTGGAAATTATCTAAAATTCATGACTCAGATTCTACTATATTAAACTACTTGAAAAAGAGTGTTTAACCCATAGCTTCCATAAATTGCTAACAGATTAAAAGAAAACAATAACAAAAGATGACCAGGAATGAAGTTGGGTAATATCAAGAAAATATCCCAGTAAGCAGAAACTTAAGTAGAGAGTGGTATTTAATTTTCAGCCACTTGAAGTAAATCAGTTACTTGTAAGGACTAACTTGTAACCACTTTCTGAGGTGTGCCTTTTATGCTTATGAGGGAAATTACACTTATGCAATGGGCTTGGATCATTTGCATGGGAAAATGTTTCCCTCTTTCCCTCACTTAAGGACAGTTTCTTGGTCATCCTAGGTCCCCATCATAATAGATCTCTTGATTTGTGGGTAATGCCTCTAAAATAAAACTAATGGGTCCATCCTAGGTGCATTCTTGTGGATGCTGTACTTATGACAGCTGTGAATTGAAGCAGGTATTTCAACTCTCTGAGAACATTTCAATTGAGCTTCCACCCATACCTCTACCTAAACCTAAACCTATACCTATCCCAATGTGTATGCCTACACCTGTGCTGTCCCTGTATGTACGCATACACCTATATCATGCCTTTAACTATATCTCTCCCAAAGTGTTGTTTTGAGGATGCAATGAGAGACAGTTTCACGTGTATGGTACCTAACCACTAGTGGTTGCCCTACAAATGTTGGTTATGAATGGTTCCCTGGTAAACTTCAGCTGACACATTTCAACCTCTGGGGATTTTATGGAGAATGGGACGCCAAAGTGGAATTTGCAGTGGTTGTTTAGTGGTCACACACCATCTGCGTTCTTGAAAAACATGCATGTAATTCAGTTTTAATTTTGCAACTGAACTTTTAACCCTGTGATCGAATACCCTTGTTGACTTCTCACTTGGCACCGAGGGACACTCCCTCACCCTTGTCAGGAACAAGGTCTTATTTCTTCTCCCAGAGCATGGCTCACCTCCAGTGCCTAGGATAAAGAACTATGCGTTGCCATGGAAAAGGGGCATGGCCAGAAGATTGAGGGGCAGAAAGGGCCATTTCCACCACGGCAACAAGAAGACACCAACAAGATGTCAGCCAGGGTCAGAGTCCCAGAACTCTGGCAAAGGAGGGAATGGAGGGGAGATTTCCGAATATGGAGGAAGCTGCAGTAGCCAAGAACAGCCTTGTGCACATGTCTATCAGTGGACAGTGGACACATTGCCTAATCTACAGACCTCCGTCTTTCCTGGGAGCTCATATACCCACAAACACTTTTTGAAGGACCACTAGAATTAGATTCTGAAGATACAAAGAGAAGTAGAAAGTAGTTCAGTCTCCAAACTTTTCAGTCCCTCCAGGAGAGAACCAAAATATCCCTATAACATCAGCTGTAGGAGAAAGCCAGGTAAACCTTGTCATTCAATACCTAAATGGCTTCTGCTCAAGTTTAGGCAATAGAGTCAAAGAAGAATTCACAAAAGTGACATTTGAATTAGCACCTGATTTAAGGGAGACCTTCTCCAGGCAGCAGGATGGAAAGGCACTGAAGAAGCAAAGCTATGAGGGGCAGAATCAGTCAAACTGATGACCTATAGAGAGAAGAGGAAGCCTAACTTACCAAAGCAGTCAAGGGATCTAGGGTGTAGACTGCTGTGTAACCCCACCCAATATAGACATGCACTTGCAAAGATGCATCTTCTCTAATGCTGACCCGTTTCCATTCCACTTTGTATGCTATGGGCTTTACTGACAGCAGGTTACTCCAGTCTCTACATTCTGTAGAACCTCAGCTATAGAACTGCTTACAATTGCCATTCCCAAACAAATTGCCTATTTGGAATTAAGCAAAGTTATAGTCAAATTTTCTCAAAGAAACCTGCATATAAAAAACCTGTGAGATTAATGAAGTGCAAGTGAATGTTTAATCTTTTCTCCTGCTTTGCACCATAAGAATTAGGCTTTCCTTCTTCTGAATCGGTCTAATATTACACTGACAAGAGCAATTGTTTTCTTTATACGATCTCTTATTTCTATGCTCAGATCGCCAGCAATCCCAGTTTTGTGTCCATTCCAGACCATTCACATGAACGGGCCTATTGAAATGCAGTCCACTCTATTTCTTCCTATTGTTTTACATGTTGGTTCAAATGAGGTTTGAATAAAGAGCACATTCCTAATACTAAGGATTAAACGTTTCCAAATTCTCAAATTTCCTTGGCTTAGACCCACTCTGCACAACTGCTGTTGGTTCAGGACTTAGTTATGCTTCCCCAGTACCAATAAACCTGAGTCAAAATATCCATCTAATTGGAACCTTCTTTAGGATGTCTTCCTGATATTTTAAGGGTGTATGGTTTTCATATTAAGCAGTGAACATGCTGTCAAATGTAACATAGTCTGTTTCACTGAACAGGACAACAAGGGCCATTTCCCCTCTGCCCTCAGCTCTATAAACAGAGGCTGGAATGTTTACAGCAAGAACAGGAGGATGTATGTGTGGTGTTCCTCACGCAAGACTCCTCATGCTCACCATGGTTTCAGTGTCTCATCCGTGTGCTCTCAGCCATGCAGACGAGGCTGCCATCTTGCTATTGTTCATCTGAAGGAACAGCCTCACTATTTGTAACCTTTGAATGATTCTCCTGTGAAGCTTAAAGATCCACAGCTCCAGGATGTGTGGACTGCCATCCACATCATTGAAACTCATTGAAACTAGAAAAGCAAACAAGAAACGCACATCATAGGAGTCACATAAAAAATGATAGGTGGATTAATGAATGGATGGATGAATGAAGGAATGAATGATATAGCCAAGATAACTACCTGGTTTTGGACAAAGACATGTCTTGGAATTCTAGGTCAATGAGGGCACCAATATGAGTATACATCTATTTGTTCTCTCTCATCATTTTCCTTTTTGAAAAATTAAACACAGAATTCTGATGTAGTGTGCAAGTTTATTCCTCAGAGGTAAAATGTAGGATGATTGCCATGCTTATTATCACCAATTACTAAATTAAACCAGATTTAAAAACACAGTGTTATCATTACTACTTCATACTTTTCAAAACGTTTCATAACTGTTATCTCACTTTATAAAGAGAAAGTCTCTTCAATTAATCTTCCAGTTTTCATCTATTACATTTTCCTGCTGTTATATTTTTTATTTTATCCAGAAAAAAAAATTGCTGTTCCTTTCTTGTGGAAGCAATTAAAAAAATCACCAATTACAATATAAATTTCCTTCATTAATTGTCCATAGATGTTTTCATCAGGTTTTCAGAACTCATGTTATCCTAATTCAGAAGCTGGACTTGGGACAAGCATTACTTCAGCATCCAAAGTACTGCCATAGGAAACAAATAGAAGCAAAGAGAGACACAGCTATAAAGAAAACAAAGTCTCATTAAAACCTGGTGACGAGCTCATTAGACCCAACTAGCTCTTAATGCAGCAGCAGCAAATGTGGATGAAAACCACCCCAGACAAGATGCTGTGTTTCTAGATGGTCTCTGGAAAGAGTTAAATTTTGCGTAAAGGGTCCACAGTAACAGGAGAGGAACTGGACCTGGACCTGGACCCTCCACGTTGGGCTCTCTTCTGAGCAGAATATTGTGTGTGTCTGCATGTGTGTGTGTGTGTGTATCTGTGTGCACTCATACACAGACACCCTAGAGAGAACCTTGAGCACCTGGAGAGCTCAGACCATGGGAGGAGAGAATCTTAGATTTGGAAGGTCCTGGAATCAGCTGGTCCAATCCTGTCTCCCTGCTCCCATGCAGGGTTCACTCTGCATTGTCCTACCTATGGCCCCGCAGCCTTGGCTTGAATTCACCTCATGACACATGGCTCACCACTTGATGGAGGTATTTGTAGATGCACAAAGATTCTAACAAAGCCATGATCCGATTCCTATTGAAGTGCATTACTGTGTGCTCATCATGACCTATAGGACAGTGGGTACCACCCCCCCTGCCATGCCTCCACTTATATTCAAGTCCCTTCTGTTGAGGTGACCTGTACCAAGTGTGGCCTCTCACCCATGCTCATGGCCTTCACTGCATGTCTTCTCTGTGGGTGCTAGGAAGACAGAAGCCACACTGCTCTGGATGTGAGCACTGCCCCTGACTGGCACAGATGTTGTCTGTCCTCACTGCCCCTGAAATCAAAACCCTGGTACTTTCATAAATGCACACCCAGGTATCATGAGCTTTAGTCTGGAGAAAGTATGGAACTCTGGTTGCTGGCAATCTTATGGACAGTTGTCCATAAATCACTAGAACTCCTACCTGTATATGGTACAGTTAAATTTTATCCTATTTTCTTGGTCCTAGTTCCCTTGTTTTAAATAATTTGCATCTCAGTCCTGTCATCTGCTATATCAACTGTCCCTCCCAGTTTTGTGTCACGTGAAAATCTCCTAAGCATATGTTTTGTGCCTTGATCTAAACCACTGAATAGATGTTAACACATGGTAAAGAATAGGACACAGTTTTATGTGTTTTAGGGTTTTCCCCTTTGATTGACACCAATTATTTAGCAGCAGTCTTTTAGCAGATTGTTAAGGCAGCTCTGACCTATTGAATTGTGATTTCATCAAGTGCACAGGAATATCAAAAGGACAGCTCCATGCCGGGCTGAAGTGGGAAGTCTGAAGTCCGAGACGTGCCTGACACAAAGCAGAATGAGCTCTTGAAATTTAAGTACCGCTCTTCATTAATCTTTGTGTAACCAGTGCCCTGTAATGTGAATTTACTAAACACAAAGAGAAAACACGCTGCTTTTTGTGAAACTAATTGAGACGGATCTTGTAATGGCTGCCCATCAGCCTGTTAATAATCACTTCTTCATTGTTGTCGGTGATCAGTGTTGAACTGATTGGCCCCTCGTCTCAAGAATTCATCCTTTTTCCAATTTTGAAATTGGAAAAATATTTGCCTCCTCCACTCACCTGGCTCCTCTCCCACAATTCAGTATTTTCTCATGGAAAAATATCTCTTCTGTCACATCTTCACATATTCTGCACATGCTCTCAGGCCCTGAGCTGTAACTTTTGTGGGTCTGATGTCTTATGCTTCCCCAGAGCCTCTGATCTTTTCTTTCTTGTTACCCCTCTCAAAGGGCACAGAGCCTTTCTGCTCACACTTCTGTACTGTCCAGCCTGAATACTGTCTTCTAGTGGAAGATAATGGAAACCAAACTGTGGTCAAGAGGATCTGTCCTCTCTCTGACTCCTTTATATATATATATATATATATATATGAATATAGTTGATTAACAATGTTGTGTCAGGTGTGGGTGTACAGCAAAGTGATTCAGTTATACATATACATGTATCTATTCTTTTCCAAATTCCTTTCCCAATTAGGTTATTACAGAATATTGAGCAGAGTTCCCTGTGCTATATAGTAGGTCCCTGTTGATTATCCATTTTAAATATAGCAGTGTGTACATGTCAATCCCAAACTCACTAACTATCCCTCCACCCCTCCCATCCTTCCCCCTGGTAACCATAAGTTCATTCTCTAAGTTGGTGAGTATGTTTCTGCTTTGTAAATAAGTTCATTTGTATCATTCTTTTTAAGATTTTGAATATAAACGATATCATATGATATTTGTCTCTCTCTGTCTGACTTACTTCACTTAGTATTAAAACTTCCCCAAGAGTCAGCCCATCCTTTTTTATTCTATTTGCTCCACAGATATTGAGCAGTTACATCTGATGGTTGACAATAAAGTGGAGGGTTTCTCAGAAAATTAAAAGTGGAACAATATATTTAGGGAGTTGTCTTCCTCACTTTAATTTTTTTGTAAAATAAAAGTAAAAAATAAGTCCAAAAGCAGTGAATGGAATAATCTTTCTGTATTTTGTGAAAATAGAATCTGGAACCCAGAGATGATGAGTATATAAATTACATCTGCAAGATCTGACTCTATAAAAGGATCTATTAAAAAACTAAATGTCAAACTTGTGAGTGTTAAATATTCTGTTTGTCTTCATGGATCATATAATTCAGAACTTATAAAAATAACACAAATTTGAATATTAATTATAATAATCATTAGTAATCAAAATATAGTTCCTTGACAGTTTCATGGCAATGTTGTAAAATAAAAGTTTGAAAATACATAAGAAAAATAATACGTGCGTGTTCCTTTTGTGTGTGAACATGTATCTCTCAGAGGGACATGAACTGAAGTAGTTTCCTATGCCAGCTATTTTTCCGAGATCCTGACTTGTTTGGAATATCTTATGGTAATTGATTCCTATTCTTCTGGCAAGCCACCTGTTAAGCTAAGGCGGAAGCTGAGAAGGAGGAGTGAAATTGGGTGGAGTCGATTATGTTTTTAACATTACTTCATTATACTGCAATGCAAGCTGTTAGCTCCTGAGTCCACACATTTTTTAATAGGGTGTGTCATTGATTTATTAATGCCATTCAGGTCAAGCAATCTGAGTACTTTTTTTAATTTAAAATTTAAGAAAATATTCTAGATAAATCTTAAATCTGGGATTTAAAACAGTAATATAAGTCAATCTAAAGTTGGCAATATCAGTGAGAGACTTGTTTGTTTAAGGAAAGTGTCAGTGCCCACAAGTGGATATTAATTTTGCTTCTCTTATATCAATGCAAATCTAGGCAAAAGTCAAAACATCTATTTTTGCTTCAAGATTTACAATTTAACTACAAGACAAGGAATTGGTTCTTTTGTTGTTTGCTTTAATGCTTTGGTGGTCCTCAACACCGGTCCTGTGTTTCTTGTTGGGTTACTACGAAAGTCTGAGGGGTGGTAATCCATTTGGCACTGTTCTCTGTTCACATGGCAGATAGTGGAGTGAGTGGTCCCCACCAGACGTCACTGGAAACATGGTCCACAGCCAGTGGCAGATGGTCTAGATCAGTGGGTCTATGAGTGTGGTCTCCAGACCTGTAATATCAGCATCACCTCTATACTAGAATACACCCTAGGTCTACTGAATCACGAACCCCAGGGATGTGGCTCCACGGTCTTATCTTCAGGAGCCTCCAGGTGATTTTCTTCTATGCTGAAGTTTGAGAACCACAGATCTTGTCACACTCACTACGTGGATGGAACCATTTCACTGGAAGCAGCTGAATTAAAGACCAATGCAGAAAATACGTATGTGAAACAGTGTCAGAAAAATGGAAACAATGGAATCTGATTTTTATTTATATACCAAAGATAAAGATTGACTCCAACACTTTCAATATTCATTCAAATCCAGAAAATAATTTGTTACAGATCGTATTCTGGATCAGAGAGAACTAAGCACAATTCTGAAGGGTGACAACATCATTCAGCAACTCATGGTCTTTTGGGTGACCCTCTATTACAAAGAGCTTCCGATGTTTCAAGGATATCTGCATTACGTTGAGGGTCTAAACATTACCATCTAAATGTTTGGAATACATAGGAAGTCCACAGAGGGCAGTGCAATCAGTAAAGGATGGGTAGGCTGTGGTTCCTCCAGCATGGTGGAAAGATGAGTCAGTAAATGAGAGATTACCCTCTTTCCAGAGTTCTTACCTTTCACACGTCTCTATTCAGCTGCATTCTCTGTGGTAACATCACAAATAAAGGCAGAAATACTCCATTTACAAAATTAGCTATTTTACCAGGCATTCAAGGTATATAACAAATCCACATTGCCACTTTGAGACCACACTCTCCTGTAGGTGATCGGTGCGCTATGTGTTGGAGAGTTCATTTATGTAGGCTTCAGGGTATCCACTTCCTCTCATACTCAAGAGTTTATTAGAGACAATTTGTGACATGAGGTTAAAGATTACTCAAATAGATTCACATGTTCCCTTTCAAATGCATGTTCAATAAACAGACTTTCAAAGAGCAAATGGAAAGTTAATGCTGGAAAAGACCCCAGAAACTTCACAGCCTGTCCCTAATGCTTTGTCTAAAATAACCCAGGTGGTGACTAAGTCAGAAGTCCTTGGATTTACAGAACAGTTCACTGTCTCGTTCTTTCTTAGCCTCTTTCAGAAATTGATATTGAGAAAGTAGAAGAAAGTAATACAGTGTTCACACCAATACTGTGGTTCCATCCTCAACAGTAACAGATTTCCCTTGTGTTCCCACAGAGTGTCCTGTGCTCTTCCTTTATAGCATTGTATGATCATGATAATTAAGTATTTGTGCTTTAAAATGTATTTTTCACCAGAGTGCAAGGTACAGGGAGGCAGAGATCTCATATTTCATTCTCTGTAATCTATCGCCCATACTCACCCACATATGTTGCCCATATGTGTTGGAACTCCACATATTTCTGTGGAAGTAATGAATGAGTAAATAATAATTAATGTATGCATTGATATTACAGCATACATCACATTGTAGCTTTTCACATGGATGTTCTTGCCTGGATCTTATGCTCTGCTGGCTTAGATTTATCTCTCACTCCTACATCTAATGCAATGTTTGATTCCTGGGACTATCAAACTGTTTTATTATTAAATGAATTGCTCTCGGGACTTAGAAATGAGTAAATATGGCCTTTATTCTCACTTTCATTGCTGACTAGGGACCCTTAAATGAAACAGTTCAGCTTTCTCATCCATTATGTAGACATCATCATATTTGCCTTTGTCTCCCTGGGAGATTGTAAAGCTATGTGAGAATAATGGTGATACCACACTGAGAGCTTAGAAAACAAACACATTATGTAATTCTGTGATAACAACAATAAAGATATTACTTTTGTTCTCTTTTTCTTCTAAAATATCTGTCCTAACCTAGTAGCTCAGAAGAACCTAAAATAAAACATCATTTTCCCATCTTATTGATTTTATTCTCTGAGTAGCATTTTCCTTGTCAGCACATTACTGAAACCTCAGCAATAGAAGACAGAAATCAACATTGTAGGCTGATCCTTCTCCAACTTTTTTGCAGAGACTTCAAAGCCTTTTAGAATCTCCCAAACTCAGAGAAATTATCCTAAGTCACTCATGACTCATTTTGCAGCCCAAACTATAATTGGTCCCTCTAGAAACCCCAAAGGAAGTGGTCAAGGCGCCATGTGAAATGCAGCATATGGGGATCTGACGTCACTGAGAATTCTCACAGTGGCTGTGGTTTCCCACCCTGGTGTCCAATTCCAGCAGTGAAGCTCCTCCCACAGTGGCTAAAATCCAGTAAGTACTAAACAGCTGATTGTGACCCATGGCCTGATTGCTGGGTCGCAGATCAGTACTTGAAAACACCCACCTGTTAAGTGTCTTTCCAACTGAAGGAATGAAGACCAGGTTGGTAGGAGAACTGTGTCCATAGAGGCAGCAGTAGAAGACATTCCCACATTGAAAAGTGTGGGTGAGTCTGGGGGCTGTTGCAGTGGAGATTAAGAGCATTCATCGGACTCCCCACCCCCAATTTGGAAGCTTTGTTGTAATGTGACTTCTCTAATCTAAATGGAGTGGCAAGAACACCACAGCAAACCTAAAGTCAGGCCTGGTGCAAGGATTATGAAAATTCAAAGAACTAAGACCCTCAACATATAAGCACTTCAGGCCTACAGTATTGCTGCCTGATGAGGGTCCTAGACACAGGGCTCATCTGAGCTTCCCTGGCTGGCAACACCTTACATGGGCGGGGAATTAGACACATGCACTGGGAGAGGACCCCTGGAAGCTTGCTCCTGCTTTCTCTGGAGGCTACACCATGTCTCTTCTTCCTGTGCTGATCTTACTCCACACCTTTTCACTGCAATAAACCATAACTGTGAGTCTACTAGCTTTCCTGAGTCCTGTGAGTTCTTCTAGTGAACCATCAAGCCTGTGGGTTGTCTTGGGGTCCCCTACACAGAGAAGGAGGATTCAACAGATTCAGGAATTAGTTTTAGGGCAGGAAACCAGGAGAAACACAGAGTCAGAGAAGCCCTGCAGACTTCTGGAAAGAGGATTTTGTTCCCACACTGTGTAGCTTAGAAAGATTGGCCACTTTTTTTCAAAATTAAAAGATGGATAATACTCCTATGAGGAGTGATGGGAGTAGTAGTCATCTTCCATATTCTACCTTCCTTTTTTGTTTGTCTAGTTTCTCTTCATTTATCAATTTGAAGTGTTGGTTTATCTTGTTATGTTGAAAATATTTTTTTAAAAAATCATTTCTATAAAAAGATAAACTGATTAATCAATTTATCAAATAAATATCTCACAATAACCTTTTTCGCCTCAAGTCAGATAAATGTGACAACAGAACAGGTGACGCAACTTTGTTGTGTATGGCTACCAGAAGGGTGTGCTTCCAGAAATTTGGAAAATTTCATAAAGATAGAAGGCAGCAACTCAAACTCTCTTCAGTAACTTATTTTCCTTTCCATTTTGAAAGTGAATTGGAGTTCTCACCCACACAAGTGGATTAATTCTAGTCCCCATGACTACATGTTCTATAACCAAACTGCAATATTCTGTTCTATCTTGTAACATCTAAATAAGGGTAGATTAGTCAATTCTGGGGGGCACTGGGCCTGACATACCCAGATCTCTTGCCTCTCTTTGCTTACAAGCAAACAAAGAGCCAGTCACACAAGGACTCGGTGCAACTCATGGTTCTTGAGTGGCTTTTTACAATTTATGACATATTTTAATATGGTTACGTTTTATGAATCATGCCTTTGAAATCATCCTAATGTTCTGTTTCATAGTTTTATAACTTGGTGGCTATAAGCTATTATTTATATTGTTTAGCAACTCTACTTTGTATGTGTCTGTTGGCTTTGTTGTTGAGCACACTGTTTAGTCTGAGAATTCACAAGCACAAACTGGTAAACAGGATGAAAGTGGCTTAGAACCTGGCCTGGGGTTGGGAAATTCTTCACAATGCCTGACTCATTAATGCAGTCTATAAATGATTATAGAGAGTTTTACAGATGGTGCATATTTTGACCAGCCTCCCCTCCCCTTTCAAGATACACTAAGTGAGCATGTTATTTCCCATTAGCTAAGCACATGCTTTAGCTGGTTCCAGGTGAGAAGGCAGTGCTGATTCAGTGTGGCCCCATTGTAGATCAAAGGCAGATTCTTTCTCCACTGGGAAAATATGTCTGTATGTAAAAGCCCCAGAAAACCAAGACAGTTCTCACAGAAATAGAGAATTGTTTACAAATACATTCTAGCAAAACGGAGCCTTGGCTGACCCTTTTAAATTTTACTTCTCAAGAGAATGCTTTCAGAAATTCATAGGTCTCTCTGATAGTCGTTCACCTGAGCCAAACCAAATATGGTGTTCACCATGCATCCCGGCAGCACCACTTAAATTCTGCTTCTCCTTGTCCTTGTCTTCCTTTGATTGAGAAATGGAAATTTTCAGCAATAATTAATGCAAATTGGCAATAGTTATTTCTGTGTTCGGGAACCATCGCCCTGCTTGTCCTTGTGATACACAGTTACTGAACTTGGTTGATTTAGCATTGAACCTTAGGGTTGAATGAAACCCTGTAAGGGTCATCAGCCCATGTGTCTGAATATATAATTGAGGAAACAGTGACTGCGTACAAGCCGATAGGCATAAAGATGTGAGGTACAGTGCTCAGCCCTCAGTAATACGTTCTGTTCTAGCCTTCATGACCCCCACCCAAGACTCCCCAGGCCTCTGCTTCATCTGCTGACTTGCTGTAGACAAACATGCCACCTTGAGGGTCATGAGTCCTTCCAAGATAGGAGGAGCCTGTTTCCCAGAATGACTGCTTGGGGGAGAGCCACCCACCCACGAGGGACACTGTTTTGGATTTTGAGTGAGAAATATGCTTCTACACAGTGAGACCATTACTCCTGTAGCCTTACCTTCACTACATTACTGGGTCTCTTCGCTGTCTGCACAACCGCGTGTGTGTGTGTGTGTGTGTGTGTGTGTCCTAATACCATCCTCTTAAAAGCAGCTCAACCATGTGAATTCCAAAGACAACCACTATAAGCAGCAGAGCTACACTGAAAAAGCAAAACACAAGTACTAACTATAGATGTTGATTATGCTCTAGTGGATACAGTGGCACCTTTGTGGTTTTAGTGTCATCTTATTTGTTACGTGGAGGGTGGCACTAAGATTTATTGATTCCATACCTTATAGTACACTAGAAAAAAAGCCAGCTGGCCCTCATGTAAAAATACAGATTTTCTTTTTTTTTTTTTCATCCTCATCCAACAATCCATGTTTCCAACAGTTGTGGAAAGTAGATCTAGTATATTTGGAAGCAGGAAAGTGTAACTAGAGCCTGTTCCCAAGGATCATCTGCATGAAACACATAGAGTGGTAATCCTGCCCAGAGCTGAATGGGGTTTCCAGGAGTATTTCAGGCACAGGTGTGATTTTTGGATAATAGACATACCTCCAGGATGAGCAAAGCCTCTTGTTTTTCAATATATATATATATATTTTTTGGCAGTACGCGGGCCTCTCACTGCTGTGCCCTCTCCCATTGCAGAGCACAGGCTCCGGACACACAGGCCCAGCGTCCATGGCTCACGGGCCCAGCCGCTCCGCGGCACGTGGGATCCTCCCAGACCGGGGCACGAACCCGTGTCCCCTGCATCGGCAGGCAGACTCTCAACCACTGCACCACCAGGGAAGCCCTGTTTTTCAATACTTTTGCAGAAAAGACTATTTCTTTGAGTAAAAGTAGTTTATTGTTGTTTGTCATTATTATTATTAAATAAAAATAAATAACACATAATCCCACAACAGAATATGTTAGTACCTGGACCTCACATAAAGTAGCTTTCATTTCTAATAGCGGCAATGCAGCCTGCTGTTTATGTAATAGCATTTCCAAGGTGCACAACATACTCAGGAATTGCATGTACTAGTCTGTGAAATAGGATCTAAACTATGAAGCCAGGGTTCTGAGATAAGTCCCTGGCCCTTTTACTTGCTGTTTATTCAAAGGCAGATATTTTAAGACTAATTTTCCTCATCTGTCTGATGTGAGGGCATCGATTTTTGTAGAAATCCTCCCAACATCAGAATTCTCTTTCTATTCATCCCAGAAAAGTGTACAGTCAGCTTAAGAAGATTGTTGGTATGGCAAGGACTGGTTGGATGCTGCCTGAACCTGGAGCATCTTCTTTTGAGATGCAGGGCTGGAGGATGTTTCCTGCCCTCCCCTGCAAGAAGATGTGGACCTGTGGCTGAGGGCCAGGGGCGCTCATCACTTCCAGGAAGCCTCCCATGGGATTTCGTCTTTCCCTGCCCCTCTATGGATTGAATGCAGAGTGCTCAAAGGAAGCACAGGAGGGCAGAGTCAAGGCTGGGGCAGGGGGAGGGAGGGAAAATAAAGGAGGTTGTGGAAGCTGCTCCACGAGGATCGCCTGATACTGGACTAGGGTGTGAGTGCAAAATGAACTTTCACTGTATTATCTAGTGAGCACTGGGTGCTTATGCTGGTTTTGTTTTTTTTGGTTTTTTTAGTTTTTACCATCTTTATTGGAGTGTAATTGATTTACAATGGTGTGTTAATTTCTGCTTTATAACAAAGTGAATCAGTTATACATATACGTATATCCCCATATCACCTCGATCTTGCATCTCCCTCCCATCCTCCCTATCCTACCTCTCTAGGTGGTCACAAAACATACAACTGACCTCCCTGTGCTATGCTGCTGCTTCCGACTAGCTATCTGTTTTACATTTGGTAGTGTGTATACGTCAATGCCACTCTCTCACTTCGTCCCAGCTTACCCTTCCCCCTACCCATGTCTTCAAGTCCATTCTCTACGTCTGCATTTTTATTCCTGTCCTGACCCTAGGTTCTTCATAACCACTTCTTTTTTTTTTTTATTTTCTTGATTCCATATATATGTGTTAGCATATGGTATTTGTTTTTCTCTTTCTGACTTACTTCACTCTGTATGACAGACTCTAGGTCCATCCACCTCACAACAAATAACTCAATTTTGTTTCTTTTTATGGCTGAGTAATATTCCATTGTATATATGTGCCACATCTTCTTTATCCATTCATCTGTTGATGGACACTTAGGTTGCTTCCATGTCCTGGCTACTGTAAATAGAGCTGCAATGAACATTGTGGTACATAACTCTTTTTGAATTATGGTTTTCTCAGGGTTTATGCCCAGTAGTGGGATTGCTGGGTCGTATGGTAGTTCTATTTTTAGTTCTTTAAGAAACCTCCATACTGTTATCCATAGTGACTGTATCAATTTACATTCCCACCAACAGTGCAAGAGGGTTCCCTTTTCTCCACACCCTCTCCAGCATTTATTGTTTGTAGATTTTATGATGGCCATTCTGACAGGTGTGAGGTGATACCTTATTGTAGTTTTGATTCCCATTTCTCTAATGATTAGTGATGTGGAGCATTCTCTATGTGGTTGTTGGCAATCTGTATATATCCTATAGAGAAATGTCTGTTTAAGTCTTCTTCCAATTTTTGGATTGGGTTGTATGTTTTTTTGATATTGAGCTTCATGGGCTGCTTGTAAATTTTGGAGATTAATCTTTTGTCAGTTGCTTCACTTGCAAATATTTTCTGCCATTCTGAGGGTTGTCTTTTCATCTTGTTTATGGTTTCCTTTGCTGTTCAAAAGCTTTTAAGTTTCATTAGGTCCCATTTGTTCACTTTTGTTTTTATTTCTATTTCTCTAGGATGTGGGTCAAAAAGGATCTTGCTGTGGTTTATGTCATAGAGTGTTCTGCCTGTTTTCCTCTAAGAGTTTGATAGTGTCTGGCCTTATATTTAGGTCTTTAATCCATTTTGAGTTTATTTTTGTGTATGATGTTAGGGTGTGTTCTAATTTCATTCTCTTACATGTAGCTGTTCAGTTTTCCCAACACCACTTATTGAAGAGGCTGTCTTTTCTCCATTGCATATTTTTGTCTCCTTTATCAAAGATAAGATGACCATATGTGCGTGGGTTTATCTCTGGGCTTTCTATCCTGTTCCATTAATCCATATTTCTGTTTTTGTGCCAGTACCATACTGTCTTGATTACTGTAGCTTTGTAGTATAGTCTGAAGTCAGGGAGTCTGATTTCTCCAGCTCCGTTTTTCTTTCTCAAGATTGCTTTGGCTATTCAGGGTCTTTTGTTTTTCTATACAAATTGTGCAATTTTTTATTATAGTTCTGTGAAAAATGTGATTGGTAGTTTGATAGAGGTTGCATTGAATCTATATATTGCTTTGGGTAGTAGAGTCATTTTCACAATGTTTATTCTTCCAATCCAAGAACATGGTATATCTTTCCATCTGTTTGTATCATCTTTAATTTCTTTCATCAGTGTCTTATAGTTTTGTGCATACAGATATTTTGTCTCCTTAGGTAGGTTTATTCCTAGGTATTTTATTCTTTTTGTTGCCATGGTAAATGGGAGTGTTTCCTTAATTTCTCTTCAGATTTCTCATCACTAGTGTATAGGAATCCAATATTTCTGTGCATTAATTTTGTGTCCTGCTACTTTACCAAATTCATTGATTAGCTCTAGTAGTTTCCTGGTAGTGTCTTTAGGATTCACTACATATAGTATCATGTCATCTGCAAATAGTGACACCTTTATTTCATCTTTTCTGGCTTGGATTCCTTTTATTTCTTTTTCTTCTCTGAATGTTGTGACTAAAACTTCCAAAACTATGTGGAATAATTGTGGGGAGAGTGGGCAACCTTGTCTTGTTCCTGATCTTAGAGGAAATGGTTTCAGTTTTTCACCATTGAGGATGATTTTGGCTGTGGGTGTCATATATGACCTTTATCATGTTGAGGTAAGTTCCCACTATGCCTACTTTCTGGAGGGTTTTTATCATAAATGGGTGTTGAATTTTGTCAAAAGCTTTTTCTGCAACTATTGGATGATCATATGGTTTTTATCTGTCAGTTTGTTAATATGATTTAGCACATTGATTGATTTCCAGATATTGAAGAATCCTTGCATTCCTGGTATAAGCCCCCTTGATAATGGTGTATGATCCTTTTAATGTGCTGTTGGGGTCTGTTTGCTAGTATTTTGTTGAGGATTTCTGCATCTACATTCATCAGTGATATTGGCCTGTAGTTTCCTTTCTTTGTGACATCTTTTCCTGGTTTTGTTATCAGGGTGATGGTGGCATCATAGAATAAATTTGGGAGTGTTCCTCCCTCTGCTTTATTTTGGATGAGTTTGAGAAGGATAGGTGTTAGCTCTTCTCTAAATGTTTGATAGACTTCACCTGTGAAGCCATCTGGTCCTGGGCTTTTGTTTGTTGGAAGATTTTAAATCACAGTTTCAATTTCAGTGCTTGTGTTTGGTCTGTTCATATTTTCTATTTCTTCCTGATTCAGTCTTGGCAGGTTGTGCATTTCTAAGAATTTGTCAATTTCTTCCAGGTTGTCCATTTTATTGGCATAGAGTTCCTTGTAGTAATCGCTTATGATCTTTTTTTTTTATTTCTGTAGTGTCAGTTATTACTTCTCCTTTTTTTTATTTCTAATTCTATTGATTTGTGTCTTCTCCCTTTTTTCTTGATGAGCCTGGCTAATGGTTTATCAATTTTGTTTATCTTCTCAAAGAACCAGCTTTTAGTTTTTATTGATCTTTGCTATCATTTCCTTCATTTCTTTTTCATTTATTTCTGTTCTGATCTTTATGATTTCTTTCCTTCTGCTAAATTTGGGGTTTTTTTGTTCTTCTTTCTCTAATTGATTTAGGTGTATGGTTAGGTTGTTTATTTGAGATGTTTCTTGTTTCTTGAGGTAGGATTGCATTGCTAAAAACTTCCCTCTTAGGACTGCTTTGGCTGCATCCCATAGGTTTTGGGTCATTGACAATATTTTCATTGTTATTTGTTTCTAGGTATTTTTTGATTTTCTCTTTGATTTCTTCAATGATCTCTTGGTTATGAAGTAGTGTATTCTTTAGCCTCCCTGTCTTTGCATTTTTTACCGATTTATTCCTGTACTTGACATTTAGTCTCATAGTGTTGTGGTCAGAAAAGATACTTGATAAGATTTCAATTTTCTTAAATTTACCAAGGCTTGATTTGTGACCCAAAATATGATCTATCCTGGAGAATGTTCCATGAGCACTTGAGAAGAAAGTTTATTGTGTTGTGTTTGGATAGAATGTCCTATAATACCATTTAAGTCCATCTTGTTTAATGTGTCATTTAAGCTTGTGTTTCCTTATTTATTTTCAATTTTGTTGATTTGTCCATTGGTGAAAGTGGGGTGTTAAAGTCCCCTACAATGACTGTGTTACTGTTGATTTCCCCTTTCATGGCTGTTAACATTTGTCTTATGTATTGAGGTGCTCCTATGTTGGGTGCATAAATAGTTACAATTTTATATCTTTTCCTTCGATTGATCCCTTGATAATTATGTAGTGTCCTTCTTTGTTTCTTGTGATAGTCTTTATTTTAAAGTCTATTTTCTCTGATATGAGCATTGCTACTCCAGCTTTCTTTTGATTTCCATTTGCATTGAATATCTTTTTCCATCCCCTCACTTTCAGTCTGTATGTGTCCCTAGGTCTGAAGTGTGTCTCTTATAGGCAGCATATGTACAGGTCTTGTTGTTGTATCCTTTCAGCCAGTCTATGTCTTTTGGTTGGAGCATTTAATCCATTTACATTTAAGGTAATTATCAACATGTATGTTCCTCTTACCATTTTTTAAAATTGTTTTGGGTTTTTTATTGTAGTTTTTTTTTTTTTTTCCTTCTCTGTGTTTCCTGCCTAAAGAAGTGCCTTTAACATTTGTTGTAAAGCTGTAACAGCTGTTGTAAGCTGTGGTGCTGAAATCACTTAACTTTTGCTTGTCTGTAAAGGTTTTAATTTCTCCGTTGAACCTGAATGAGATCCTTCCTGTGTAGATTAATTTTGGTTGTAGTTTTTTTCCCTTTCATCACTTTTAATATGTCCTGCCACTCCCTTCTGGCTTGCAGATTTTCTGCTGAAAGATCAGCTGTTAACCTTATGGGGATTCCCTTGTATGTCTTTTGTTGCTTTTCCCTTGCTGCTTTTAATATATTTTCTTTGCATTTAATATTTATAGTTTGATTAATATGTGTCTTGGCATGTTTCTCCTTGAATTTATCCTGATGGGACTCTCTGCACTTTCTGGACTTGATTCACTATTTCCTTTCCCATATTAGGGAAGCTTTCAACTATAAGCTCTTCAAATATTTTCTCAGTCCCTTTCTTTTTCTCTTCTTCTTCTGGGACCCCAATAATTTGAATGTTGGTGCATTTAATATTCTCCCAGATGTCTCTGTGACTGTTCTCACTTCTTTTCATTCTTTTCTCTTTATTCTGCTCTTGAATAGTTATTTCCAGTATTTTATCTTCCAGGTCACTTACCTGTTCTTCTGTCTCAGTTATTCTGCTCTTGATTCCTTGTCAAGAATTTTTAATTTCATTTATTGTGTTGTTCATCATTGTTTGTTTGGTCTTTAGCTCTTAGAGGTGCTTGTTAAAAGTTTCTTGTATTTTTTCCATTCTATTTCCAAGATTTTGGGTCATCTTTACTATCATTACTCTGAATTATTTTTCAGGTAGACTGCCTATATCTTCATTTGTTTGGTCTGTTGGGTTTTTACCTTGCTCCTTCATCTGCTGTGTGTTTCTCTGTCTTCTCATTTTGCTTAACTTACTGTGTTTGGGGTCTCCTTTTCACATGCTGAAGGTTCATATTTCCTGTTGGTTTTGGTGTCTGCCTCCAGTGGCTAAGGTTGGTTCAGTGGGTTATTTAGGCTTCCTGGTGGAGGTGACTGGTGCCTGTGTTCTGGTGGATGAGGCTAGATCTTGTCTTTCTGGTGGGCAGGACTGCATCCGGTGGTGTGTTTTGGGGTGTCTGTTACCTTATTATGATTTTAGGTAGCCTCTGTGCTAATGGGTGGTTTTCTGTTCCTGTCTTGCTAGTTATTTAGCATAGGTGTTCAGCACTGTAGCTTGCTGGTCATTGAGTGGAGGTTGGTCTTAAAGTAGAGATGAAGATCTCTTGGAGAACTTTCGTAGTTTGATATTACATGGAGCTTGGAGGTCCCTGGTGGACCAGTGTCCTGAACTCGGCTCTCTCATCTCAAAGGCACAGGCCTGACACCCGCCTGGAGCACCAAGACCCTGTCAGACACACAGCTCAAAAGGAAAGGGAGAAAAAAAAAGAAAGAAATGAAGAAAAAAAATAAAGTTATTAAAATAAAAATATTAAAATAATTATTAAATTTATTTTAAATATTAAAAAGTTATTAAAGAAAAGAAAGAAAGAAGAGAGCAACAAAACCAAAAAATTAATATACCAATGATAACAGGCACTAAAATGTATACTAAAAAACAAACAAACAAACAAAAAACAGATAGAACCTTAGGACAAATGGTAAAAACAAAGCTATACAGACAAAATCACACAAAGAAGAATTCACTACACTCTCACAAAAAGAGAAAAAAGAAAAATATATATGTATAATTGCTCTGCAAATCCACCTCCTCAATTTAGGATGATTTGTTTTCTATTCAGGTATTCCACAGTCGCAGGGTACATCATTTTGATTGTGGAGATTTAATCCACTGCTCCTGTGGCTGCTCGGAGAAATTTCCCTTTCTCTTCTTTGTTCACACAGCTCCTGGGGTTCAGCTTTGGATTTGGCCCTACCTCTGCAGTAAGTTGCCTGAGGACGTCTGTTCCCCACCCAGAAAGGATTGGGTTAAAGTAGCAGCTGATTAGGGGACTCTGGCTCACTCAGGTTGGGGGAGGGAGGGGTACAGAGTGCTGGGAGAGCCTTCAGTGGCAGAGGCCGGCATGACATTGCACCACCGTGAGGCGCCATGTGTTCTCCCAGGGAAGTTGTCCCTGGATCACAGGACCCTGGCAGTGGCGGGATGCACAGCCTCCTGGGAAGGGTGGCGTGGATAGTGACCTGTGCTCGCACACAGGCTTCTTGGTGGTGGCAGTAGTGGCCTTAGCATCCCATGCCTGTCTCTGGGGTCCGCGCTGTTAGCTACGGCTCACACCCATCTCTGGAGATCGTATAGGTGGTGCTCTGAATCCACTCTCAACCCCAAAACAATGGTCTCTTGCCTCTTAGGCAGGTCCAGACCTTTTCCCGGACTCCCTCCCGGCCAGCCGTGGTACACTAGCCCTTTCAGGCTGTGTTCATGCCGCCAACCCCAGTCCTCTCCCTGGGATCCGACCTCCGAAACCCGAGCCTCGGCTCCCAGCCCCCGCCCACCCTGGCAGGTGAGCAGACAAGTCTCTCAGGCTGGTGAATGCTGGTTGGCACTGATCCTCTGTGCGGGAATCTCTCTGCTTTGCCCTCTGCATCCCTGTGGCTGTTCTCTCCTCCATGGTTCCAAAACTTCCCCCCCCGCCATCCCCCTTCTCTGCAAGTGAAGGGGCCTCTCAGTGTGTGGAAACATTTCCTCCTTCACAGCTTCCTCCCACTGGTGCATGTCCCATCCCTATTCTTTTATCTCTGTTTTTGCTTTTGCCCTACCCAGGTACGTGGGAAGTTTCTTGCCTTTTGAGAAGTTTGAGGTCTTCTGCCTGCATTCAGTAGGTGCTCTATAGGAGTTGTTCTACATGTAGATGTATTTCTGATGTATCTGTGGGGAGGAAGGTGATCTCCACGTCTTACTCTTCCACCATTTTGAAGGTCTCTGCTCTGGGCGTTTATGTTTAAAGTATCTGATGTCACCTTAGTATAAATAGACATCTCTCTTTTAGATTTTCCAACCTAAAATGTATTAGAATTTCATGAACAAAACTTCAGTCCCTTGTCCTTAACCTAAAGCTTATGCCTTGTTCCTGAGACAGAGCCACATTGATTATGGCTAATGATTGCTTTTCAGAACTGTAAGCCAGTGGTTCTAAATCAAGTTTTCTCAACCTTGATGCTGCTAATATTTGGGGCCAGATCATTTTTTGTTGGGGGCCAGAGCTGTTTGTGCATCATAGGACACTTAGCAGCATCCCCAGGCTCTGCCAATGTCATGCCATGAGCACCTTCCCCTGAGTTGGGACAACAAAACATCTCCAGACACTGTCACATGCCCCTGGGTGGCAAAATTGCCCCTCTTTGAAAGTCACTGCTTCAACAGAACAGCAAATTAACAGAAATGCAGAACTTCTACTATTTGATTACTTTAAAAATATTAGAAGTATAAAATCTTAACATCTGGTGGAAATTTAGACATCAGCCAATGCCATGCTGCCACTCACTCCCGAAATCCTCACCTAGAGTAATATTCCTGGCCTCTGGAATTAGGGAGTGTCAGGATCTGGCTGGCTCTTCCAGGACCTGTTTACCTATGTGTGGCAGGACTTACCATAAACAAACCAAATCACCACAGCACATTAAATTCTGAAAAGGAAAGCAGACTGTCTTATAAATAATATATATGGCATTGATTCAGGAGATTGCTTACGTTAACATTTATTAAATGGTTATAAACCACTTTCTTAATTTCAAAAGTTTTAGCATTATTTGGTTTTATTAAGGAATCATGAGATGGTAGAGAACACATAATTTAATAGCAAACCAGTTATTTGTGTGTCATGCAAATTGAATATTAAATAGATACTTCACTTACTATGGCATATTGATATACTTAATATTTTATAGAAAGAGTAGAATTTAATTTTACTAAATTCATTTATTTTGACCACATGCCCACATCACACTTTCTCACATTTCTATTCTTTGTCCTCACAGTGAAATGATAGCTTTATCTCATCTACCCCAGAAATCTCTCCCCTGTCTACTAGTACACACATGTACCTGATGAAAAACATTTTGTCACTTCAAATATGTAAACACAAGCACAATTTTAATACATTTTTGGATATATTTAACCTATCAATATTTCAAGAGAAAACATAAATACCAAAATAGTTACATTCCCTTTTGCTATGAATATATGTATAGTCAGCAGTTAACATCTGCTAGAGACTGAATGTTTGTGTGTCCCCCAAATTTATACATTGAAATCCTAATCCCCAAGGTCATGGTATTAGGAGGTGGGGCCTCCAGGAGGTGATTAGGTCATAAGGACAAAGCCCTCATGAATGGGATTAGTGTTCTTATAAAAGAGACTCCAGAGCTCTCCCTCCATCCTTCCACCTTGTGAGGACACAGTGAGAAGACGACCGACCATGAACAAAGAAGTGGGACCTCACCAGATGTGGAATCTGCCAGTGCCTTGATCTTGGATTTCCAACCTCCAGAGCCATGAGAAGTAAATTACCATGGTTCTTAAGCCACCCTGTCTGTGATATTTTGTTGTAGCAGCATGAATGGACTAAAATAGCATCCAGATAGGTTATTATATGAACCTGCATGTTCACAATTTGCATAAACAATATAACAAAGAATTGGCTGAGGTCCACAGCAGGTTTCAATATCCCACAAAAGAATAGGGCTGCATGGCTCTCAGGACTGTTGGTGATTTGTGGAAGAATACCTGATCTGGGAAACACCTTACCTGTTCCCTGGTGGACTTAGGGAGCTGCTTGGGACATTTGCAACCATTTCTTGACTTACAAAGTTGTAGTGGCCCTTTGAAGTTTAGGGTCTGTTTCATCCAAAATGTAAGACTTGGAGTCCTTGAATGGTAGGTAGACCTGTCGCCTGGCTTTAATCTAATAGCCAGTTTGCAACACTATGATCAAGTACCTTCTTAGCAATATTAGTACACTGAAAAGATTCAAAGCTTTGTAAATGACAATGCTGCTGTCACTGAGACAATGAGGCTGTGCGGTGCCAGGACCCCTTTTTGTGAGTTTTCCTTCTGCCTCTCTCACCTCTCCTTCTTTGTTTCCTTATTGGATCTTTGCTCCTCTCTCTAATCAAGAAGCTCACTCTTTTCTTTCTATCCACAATCATTCTGTTGACAAGCTCATTAAGTCTCATGGTTTCAACACCATGTGTTCACAGATTAGTCCCAGCCTGATCCTTTAACCTAAATTCTATGTTCGTATACACAAGTATCACCACCACTCCTTGTATTTGAACATCTCAGAAATTAATGTGATCCAAATTAATTCCTAGATGACCCCTAAGTCTATCTCTTCCTCATTCTTTCCCATCTTTGTAAATGGTAACTCCATTCTTTCCTTTCATCAAGCCAAAACACATGCATTCACCCCCAGCTCCTCCCTTGCTGTCATAGTCTACAAGACATGTGACAGCAATTGTTACTTGCTCTAAAATAAAAATATGTCAAAAATCTGATCTTATAATACCCACATGGCTGTCACTCTAACCCAAGCCCCAGGATCTTTTTTTTTTTTTAAATTGAGGCAAAACTATACATAAAATGAAATAAAGATAATACATGTATAATCCAATGACTTTTACAAATACACACCTCCATGTAATCAGCATGTAACAGACCCAATCAAGATTTAGACTATTTCTCTTATTTCCCTCATGCTCCTCCCCTCTGACAGTTACTATTCTGATTTTCTATCATCATGGATTATTATTTCTTATTTTTTAACATCATATCAATAAAATTTTACTGTATTTACTCCTTTGTGTCTAGGATCTCACTCATTATAGCTTTTAGAGATTAATATAGTTATGATTATTAGTGGCAAATTAATTTTTTATTGCTGTACCATGTTCCATTGTATCAATATACCACAATTTTCTTATTGTACTAGTCCACAGTCTCCAGAGAAATATAATCAATCGTGGTGGGAGGTGTGTGTGGAGAGACAGAGAGAGATAGGGAGAGGAGATAGAGAATCTTTAAGGAACTGGCTCACATGATTGTGGGCATTGGCAAGTCTGAATTCCGCGGGGCAGGCTGCAGGCTGGAGAACTAGGGAAGGGTTGATATTGCAGCTCAAGTCTAAAGACTGTCTGAAAGCAGACTTCCTCTTTTCTAGAGGACCTCACTCATTTTTTCTTAAAGCCCTCAACTGATGGGATGAGGCACACCCACATAATGCAGTGTAATCTGCTTTACTCAAAGTATGCTGATTTAAATATTCATCACATTTGAAAGCAACATCTAGATCGATGTTTGACCTAACTTTGGGACAACATAGCCTAGCCAAGTTGACACATAAAGTTATCCATTCCACTTATCTATTTCCTAGTTGATAGAATTTGGGTTCTTTTCTGTTTTAGACCTTCAAGAATAAATATTTTCTATAATTCTTATTGTGGAAATTTATTCTCATTTTTCTTGGGTAAATAGGAATAGGATTGTCAGGTTATAAGGCAGTTATGTATTTAACTTTATATGCCAAAATATTTTCTAAAGGTGTCATATTATTTTAAATTCTTGCCAGCAATATAGGAGATTTAAGGTTACTTCACATCTTTGGCAAAATGTGGTGTTGTCTCTATTTTTAAACATTCTAGAAAGTGTGAAGAGGTATTTCATTGTGTGTGTGTGTGTGTGTGTGTGTGTGTGTGTGTGTTTAAAGCATAACCTGCTTAATCATAAACTTGCAAAAGGGAACCCATCTGCTTTTGGTTTCATTTCAGCAGGGGTTCAAAGGTGTGAAAAGGGAGAGTAAGTTTTATAGGGTAAACAGAAGAAACTGAGTGGAGTATTTGGAAGCAAAGAGCATTTTTTTTGTGTTCAGGAAATATTCAGCAGTCCTAGGTTGGCTGTAGGGGGGCAAACAGGCAGTCTGTGACATTTTAGTGCTGGGAGCAGAGTTTTTTCTATGTCTGGCCACTCCTAAAACAAGTGGAGGTCAACAGGGTATTTGTTGAGGCCAAGCTGTCAGATTGGTCCCTGTGGGGGAGGGAGGCTGTGGTGACTGACAACTTCTCTATCAGTAGTTTGTTCTTGCTTATTGCCAAATAATTTTCCATTGTAAAAATATATTATAGAATGGATTGTTTATCCATTGATGGATTTGCTTGTAGGAAAATTCAATATGCAGCTAATAAATCTGTTAAGTAGGAGGAGATTATTCATATCACAGAGGAATTCTTCAATTTCAAAGAATTTTCCCCAGTGATCTTTTATCTAGGAATGACCACAAGAGCTCTTAGAATGTTGGTCTAATTACAAAAAGTCAATTTGCATTGTTTTTAAGCTAAAGCTTGTTGCCATGTATTAGGGCTTTATTACAGAAAACTCTTAGTAAAATTCCTTTTTATAGTCCTGTAGCTTATTGATGCTCACCATGCATTGAATATCACCCACCCCTTCTTGGGAAAAAATAGAAATAAAAAAAAAAAGACAATTATTTTTCTCAAGCAAGTCTCATCAAGATCCATGTGCACATCTCTTGGAAAGAAAAATTTCACTTTATCACAACAAGTAGAACATGTAAATCTTGCAAACTTTCTATGGGAATTTTTGGTACAAAATTGTACCTTCTTGTTCTTTAATATTAGTGCTGAAAAATAGAGAGACCTCTCATTGGGCCCTTTGTAATGAGACAATAGAATTATGATTTGATGTCATCTTTGCCCATTTTTCTGTCTCAGGACAGGCTTAGATGGGATCCTTTGAAGCAGATGCCCATTAGATCTAGAACCTTGTGTGTTCACCTGTCTTTTAGGTGAAGTGAGGGGAGAGCTGCTGTTTAGACATATGAAAAATGAAGGACATCCACAGGAGAGGGCTGACATGAATGAGGTCATACTTCAATATTGCTTTATCTTGTTTGACTGAATAATAAAGGGAAATGAGAATAAGGCTTTACTGGTCTCTGATACTTTGGCATGTTCAAATTTTATCCTATAATTTATTTAAATGAATCAAAATTAGGCCTCATCAAAAAACAAACAAACAAAAAAGGGTGTCATCTCTGATTTTAAAACATGCTAAGCATAGCAACTGATTGATTCTTTTACGCGTGTCTCTAATAACTCATGACTTCTCCTGAGCAAGTAGACGGATGGCAATGTGCAGGATCTTACTGTACACTTATAAATACTCAAGCAGAGTGATTTCTCTATCAGAATTCTTTTGGGTTAAATGCCTACTTTTAAATATCATTCTTTAAAAAAATAAACTATTCATCAGTATTATTTTCTATAATATATAACATATACTTATGTGCTGTATGTCAGGTTAATAATGAAAAATCAATAAACATCCAAAAACAAGCTAAAAATCCTATATGTGAAGTTTTCAAGTGAGAAATAGATCAAGTCAAGGTTTTACCTTTGGGTAAAGATGCAGACAAGTGAGGAATAAGAGCCTGAGGAGAAACAGCCTGAAGAATGACATTTTCTGTGCCTCCACAAGCCCCCCAAGTTGGAAAACTTTTGACCCAGAGGCTGTGTTTTTTGATTAAAATCTTTACAATTTAAAATAGTCCCGGGACTTCCCTGGTGGTGCAGTGGTTAAGAATCACCCTGCCAATGTGGGGGACACGGGTTTGATCCCTGGTCTGGGAAGATCCCACATGCCGTGGAGCAACTAAACCACAACTACTGAGCCTGCACTCTAGAGCCCATGAGCCACAACTACTGAGCGCACATGCCACAACTACTTAAGCCCACATGTCTAGAGCCTGTGCTCCGCAACAAGAGAAGCCACCACAATGAGAAGCCTGCACACCACAAAGAAAAGTAGCCCCTGCTCACCACAACTAGAGAAAGCCTGTGTGAAGCAATGAAGACCCAACACAGCCAAAAAATCAATTAATTAATTTAAAAAATAGTACATGTATCAAGGGAATACATGTATCTTTAAAATTGTCCCACTCCTCTCATTAAAACACAGAATGTGTTTACAGGATAAAACACACAAGAAGTGGTATTCTGTAAATGTAAAAGAGAGATGGGAGGTTAGATTGGATTTTGTGTAAAAAATTTATGAAACACAATGTAGTATAGATTCAAGAAACCAAACAAGCTTGATTTATACTAAAAAAAAAAAAGTGAATTTAGTTAGAAATGATCCTTTCAAAGTAAGTATGGGCAAATTTCAAACCTAAGGAAATATATATGATGAGATTTTTGTCTTTTACTCTATTAATACTGTGAATTACATCAACTGTTTCATTGATTCAACCAACATAGCATTTTCCTGGGGTAAATCCCACTTGTTCATGGTGTATAAAGTACATGTATTTTTTTGAGGATTTTAAAAATCTATACTCATAAGATACTGGTCTGGAGTTTCCTTTTCTTATGATGTTTTTATCTGTTTTTGGTATCATAATACTGGCCTCATAAAATGAACTGAGTTTTCCCTCCTCTTTTATTTTTGAGAGAGTTTGTGAAGAATTGACACTAATCACTGTATGTTTGATAGGATTTACCATGATGCCATCTGGACCTGAGTTTTTCTTCGTGGGGCTTTAGTTACTAAGTCAATCTCTAATTGTTATAGGTCTGCTCAAATACTCTATTTCTTCTTGAATAAGTTTTGTTAATTTGCATCTTTCTACGAATTTGTCCTTTGCTCCAAGTCAACTAATTTGTTGGCATACAATTGTTCATAATATTCCCTTATATTCCTCTTAATTAATGTCTTATTTTTATTCTTGATTTTGGTAATGATATTCATAGCTCTTCTTGATCATTTTAGCTAAGGTTTATCAATTTTCTTTATCTATTCAAAGAATGAACTACTTTCCGCTCTATTGTTGTTTATTTTCTATTTCATTCATTATCTTCTCTTCTTTTTTTCCATATTCTTAATGTGGAAGGTAAACTTATTGATTTGAGATGGTTCTTCTATTTAAAAAAAAAGTTTTTACACTATACATTTCTAAAAACTGCTTTAGCAGTGTCCTATAAGTTTTGGTATGTTGTTGTCTTCATTTTCATTCATCTTGAAGTATTTTCTATTTCCCCGTCTGACTTCTTCTTTGGATCACTGCTTATTGAGGAATGAGTAGTTTAATTTCAACATTTTTGTATATTTCTGAAATTTCTTTCTGTTATTCATTTTGAATTTTATTCCATGTTATTCAAAGAACATAGTTTGTATAAGTTCAATATTTTTAGAATGTACTGAGGTCTGTTTTATAACCTAGTATATGTTCCATCCTAGAGAATGTTCCCTATGTGCTTGAGAGGCATGTGTATTCTGCTGTGTTTGGGTGAAGTGGTCTACAGATGGCAGTTTGGTCTAATTGGCTTAGAATGCTGTTCAAGTCTTCTAATACCTTGTCGCTCTTCTGACCAGTCATTATATCTATTGTTCAAGTGGGCTATGGAGTCTCCAACTATTGTTACATTGCCTATTTCTCTTTCAATTCTGTAAGATTTTGCTTTATGGGCTTTTGTAATTTGCTTACTCTTATGTTCATAGATTTACAATTGATGCATTGTTTTATCTTCCTAATGAATTGACCCTCTCACCATTTGAAATATCCCTCTTTGTCCGTAGCAATAATTTTGTTTTAAAGTATTTTATCTAATGTTAGTATAGCCTATGTTTGCCTCCTGTATATGTTTTATTCTACTTTCAAACCATTTGTGTCTTTTAATCTAAAATATGTCTCTTGCAGACAGCATATAGTTCTAACATATTTTGCTTTTATGTTACCTATCCTGCCAGCCTCTGCTTTTTCACATTCTTTATCTGATGAGTTTGTTCAAATCTTTTGTTTTATTGGATTCCTGACTTTGTAGTGTTGATTAATATATATACTGTATGCAAGTGCATATCAGATACACATATTACAAATATTTCCTCTCAAACTGTGGCTTGAATTTACTTTTTACATATTCTTAATGGTATCTTTTATGAGCAGAACTTTTAATTTTAATAAATTTCAATTAAGTCATTAAATTTTACTTATGTTGTGTGTTTTTGTTCTCTTTTCAAGAAATCTTTGTCAAAACCAAAATATATGTAGTCTCCTATATTTGTATCTAGACTATTATATTATTATTTTTATGTTTGAGTCCATGATACATTTCAAGTAAAATGTTATGTGGAGCTAAGGAACAATTAAGGCTCTTTTTTTTTTTTCATGCGGATATCCAGTTTTCCAACACCTTTTGTTGAAAAGACTTTCCCGTCTCCATTGAAATAACTTGGCTCCATTTTAAATAATTATGTGATCATATATGTACAGGTCTGCTTTGGAGTTTACTTTTTTCTTTCCTTTCAGAACTTTACTTCAGAAAAGAGCTAGTTCATTGTCTTTGTCATTGTTGCTGTTGTTGTGCATCTTTGCTTCTCATGAGAAGTCAGGTGTCATTTATATCATTGTTACCCTCTATGTAATGGGTCATTTCCTCCATCTGCTTTTAAGATTTATTTTTATATTTTACTTTTGACAGGTTTACTATGATATGCATACTCATATGTAATTCTCTTTTTAAATGTATTCTGATATTCTCCTGGCTTCTTGGACCTCTAAGTTGATGTTTTCCAACAAGTTTTGAAGTTTTTGTCATTATTTTACTAAAATGATTTTTTTCTGTTCAATTCTCCTACTCCTTTATTTATTTAAACCTATGTTATACTGTTTGATATCATCCAACAGAACAGAACAGAGGCCCTGGTTAGTTTTTAATTCTCTTTGCTTCTCTCTGTCCCAAACCTTTTGGATAAATTCCGTTGACATCTTTTTAAGTTCACCAGTTTTTTTCTTCTGCCATCTCTAATCTACTGTTAAATCTATTCATTAATTTTTTGTTTCAAATATTGTAATTTTCAGTTCTAGAATTTCTATTTAATAGTTCATTATAGTTTTGATGTTATTACAGAGATTCCTCATCATTTACTCATTACAATCACCTTTTCCTTAAAATCCTTGAATATATTTATAATTCTGCTTCAAAATCCTTGCCTGCTAATTTTAATATCTGTTTATCTTGGAGTCTATTTCTCTTGATTACATTTTCCCCTTGTTAATGGGTCACATTTTTCTGCTTCTTTGCATATCCAGTAAATTTTTATTGTATACTGACTACTACAAATGAGACAAGGTGTCCTGTTGCCTTCCTTTGAAGGATGCTTAATGTTGCTGTAGGAGGCATTCAGATTACCAGTGGACACTTTCAGGCTCTTTTCTTTTGTTAAGATGTGCTTGTTTCACTTTTCAATTTTGTCCCAAGATGTTGTCTCTACTATAAAGTCTAATTCTTATTCATAAGACATGTAATTTTCTGGAATCTCAAGTGAGGTTTCTCTACTGTGCTTATATCAGAATTCCAATATCTACAAGTCCTACAGGATCTTTTGTATCACTGCTCAGCTCTCAACCCTGCTGCAGGCATTCTCTGCAAGGCCTCAAGAAAGCTCTTGTGCAAGCACAGTTCAGCTCTGTGCAAGAATTCAAAGTGAGTCCCATGGTCACCTCTGGGGCCCCTCCTTGTACCGCTTCTTCTGCTTCAGGGCCTTGCTCCACCATTGCCAGCCCAAACTCCAATATCTGACTTCTCAACTCACTAATACCTCCACTCTTTGGGTTCCAGCTCCTTGCACCATTTCCGGCAGGATACCAGTACTGTCTTCAGGTCTGCTTCTGTTTAGACTCTCCCCAGGATCAGTATCCTGTGCTGTTGCCCAATGCCTCAAAAGAGTTGACATATATTTTGTCAGTTTTGTGGTTTCTTTCCATTAGAGGGAGATCCTGGTGATTTCCTGGTGTGACCAGAAACACAAGTTACCATCATCTTTTTTCTGGATTCTTGCAGCACCCTTCTAACTTGTCTTCCTACTCCTCCCCCATCATCACAGTCTGAGCAATCCTGGCTAAAAAGTTAGATCATGCTGCTCTATTACTCATATATTTTCATGGGTTTTCTACTTGATTGGCCCCCCAGTCCTCACTTCAATTTACTCTTTAACCTCATCTTTTCTGCTTCCTTTTTTCATTTCTGCTAATGTGGTATATTTTTCATCTTATGGACACACAAGCTTGCTTCTTCATTCCCAACTTTAGATCTTTATTTCAAGTTTCATATTCTTTCCGACACTTCTCTGGCAACTCTTTCCAAAACCAAATTCTCCCACATGACCTTTTTAATCTATTTTTGTATTGCTTTTCTCCATGAAATCTACCAATAATGAAAACATTATCACTTTTGCATATTTGCATTCTCTGTTATGTGTTTCCCCCATTTTGAAGTAAGCTTCTTGCAGCATGATATTTTGTCTTTTATTCACTTTAGTAGCCCCTTCTACTAGAAAAGCACTTGGCCCTTCATAGACTCCTAGTATTTGTTGAGAGAATAAAAGCCAAATTCACAGAATTTATTTTGTACCAGAATAATTTCTGAGTATTTTAAACATTGTTCATTGTTTTTTTCATCTAATCTTTAAATTTGTGAGGAATGTTTATGATTTGTGAATTGTAACATATAATAGTACTTAGATTATGTTCTTAAACTATTATAATGATACCTAGAATAAATTGCAGAAGACAACTTTTCCAGATATCTCTAGTCAAAAAAGAATTATTCATGACACTTGTTAAAATGATAAGGCAGACTTTATTCAAGGCTATTATGATAGGTATAGGGACTGCTGCAATGGTGTTTTGCAGGAGGGGAGAGAGATTGGGCTCAACTTCAAATACAACAGGAAAAGAAAGAATTTATAGCCGGGTGTGTGGGGGGGTTGGTCAGTGGATAGAAAATTACTAAAATTACTAAAATGAAACATTAGAAGTAAGGGGGGGAGTGGATTCCAGCTGAACCAACCCACTAGGATTCTTGTTAAAAGTGGGCCAGGATAATCAGATGTCTCCCGGGGAATGATGGAAGATATGGAATTGGTCAGATATTGAGTGTGATCAGATATTAGGGGTGGGACATTCTAGTTAAACTGACTTAACAGGATTCTTGATAAATTTGAGCTCTTGAGGACAAGGCTTAGTTGTAAAAGAACTCAGAGTAGCCTGACTAGAGTTGGTCAAGGAGTGGACCATCTTAGTCTACTTAGGCAGCTGCAACAAAATATCATAAACTGGGTAAAAATATTATTCCTGACGGTGCTGGAGACTGGGAAATCCAAGATCAAGGTGCTGGCATGGCCTGGACTGTGGAGGGCTTGCTTTTGGGTTGCTGATTTCTCATTGTGTCCTCACGTGGCAGAAAGCAGAGAGGAGAAATAAACCCCCTATTGTCTCTTATAAGAACACTAATACCATTCACAAAGGACCCACTCTCATGACTTCATCTATTCTAATTACCTCCCAAAGGACCCAGCTCCTAACACCATCACATTGAGGGGTTTCAATCTATGAATTTGGGGGTGAGGAACACAAACATCTAGACCATGACAAGAATCTTTATCACTCTTTACATACTTTAAATGCTAAGAAGCTTGTAAAAACTATACTTTGTATTTTCTTCCATTCCAAAAAGAAGATATTTGGAATAATCCAGATTATTTAACTTCCACTGAAATTGAAATAATATTTTATTAATTTTCCTTGTTATATAATGACATCCTCTAAACCTCTGGAGCTTTACAGGGAATATATAGTTTTACTAAATTACTTCAAATTTCTCTGCTTTTGTATTTCTCTCCGTTTTCCAAGTTATTGAAACTCTCCACTTTAGATCCATTTAATCAAAATAACCGTGATTACGGAAATCTTTCTAAAGCATTACATGCTTCCCTGATTTAAAATGGGATAGAAAATTATTCTTCTTGTTTATGACTTCTGGTCATCTCGGCCACCTGGTTGATTCGTTTCTCTTTGACCTGCAGGCCTCATGACTCCAAGTTTATTTCCCAGATCCTGCTCCATCAGGAACTGGCTGCGTTCAGCACTGCCAGGCACTTGGGTGCAGAGGGGAGCGCCGGAAGGTAGAGGAAAGGGAAAATCCAGCTTTGTCTTCTTCCCATCTGCCTCCAGTGGCAGTGGCTGTGTGGTAACCCCAGCATCTCCAGGAAGACCTACCAAGTTGAACTTCAGGTCAGTTCCATCCCCCCAAACTCCCACTGTCCTGAGTGCAGTGGTTTCCTTCTGATGCTAGTCTCTGCATCCTCTCCACTCTCTTTCTGTCCCCCCAGCTCCTCCCTCACCTATGCAGTGGTTTTCCTACATTAAATTTTCTCTTGTTTTATATATTCTCTTTTAAATGACCCAAGGTCATGTTTATGAGCAATAATTTCTGTTCTGAGTCATATATAGGCAGGGCATGTCTGTGACTCTTCCCCTGCCTCAAAGTTATGCTTTGGCTAATGTTCTGATTGTTACCCCCTTAAAGAGTGTCCAGGATACCCCTGCTTAGTTAGAAAGAAGAGGCTTCATTATGGTGGCTTGGGGATTTGGAGACATTTTAGTACTTTTATGATGTGAATTTTGGCTTCTCCAAACAAATCAGATATATAAGGAAATGATGTCAAATGTAATAGAAAAAATCATTACCTTTCCATGTGGAGGTCTTCTTTTAGGTTAATTTGTATTCCTCACCTCTCTTTTCTACCCACTCACCTTTCCCAAATAGAGAAAACGTGAATGATCTGATTGGCAAACAGGAGAAGAAAAGAGGCCCAACCTGTTTGCCCTCTTTCTCTTTTGTTTGGAAATTTTGGGGAGGCTGAGGTTTCCATCTCAACCAGTAACTGGTTGGTTGGTTAATTCAAGGATGCTGAGTAGGAAGATGGAAGCTGTTCTGTGCAAATAGCCTTCTTAATAGCAAAGGCAGTCATTTTATTCTTGATCTCTTTGACTTCTAGCTCTTCCTCTTAATCAGTGCCAAATGTAGAGACAGGGAAGATATTTCTTAACTCTTTCAAAACCCTATCTACAGTTTACAGAGCAAATATTTAATTTCACCTTCTCACTGGCCCATGTTTAATACACCCAGGCCAGAATCCCTACATCCCTTACTGGGAATACCATACAAAAGGGATTTAAAAGTTCTAGTAATTCCCAAAGGAGAAATGAATGTCTCATTTTTGGCTGTGTACCTTTAAAACATTTCTTAATAACATTAATTTTAAAAGAAACGTCTATATGAGAAAAGTACATATTATTGTTTTATCCAAAATATGTGATGTTTTATTGTTTTATCCAAAATATGAGAAAAGGCAATGTTGCGTCTTCATACCAGTTAAGTTTTCAGAGGAAAGGCAAAGTCACCCTCTGAACCTACTCTCTGTTCCTAAAAAATTGGTGGTTGGCATCATAGAAACAAAGTATTCCAAAAAATTGCCGGTAGTTTTCACTTTTCTTCCAGATGTTTTTATATTTTGGTCTTCAAGAGGGCACATTTGGATGGGGCCCTGCATCAACCATCATAGAATCCTCTTGAGTTGGTGACTGCCTATTGGGGAAGGAAGAAGCAGGCCATGAAAGGGTAAGTGGTTGGACCCTGGTTACTGGATAAGGGCAACTCAGCCTTGAATCTTATTCTAACTTTAAATTTATCTCACCCAAAGACTTCACACTTGGGGGAAAAATATATAATAAAAGTCATAGTGAGTTAAAAACAATTCAGACCTATTGTGGCATAGGCAAAATTGATGGCAGTTCTCACCCTGTCAAATAAAAGCATCTTATGCCTGTGCCCAGCAGCTGTATCTAGATAACGACATTTAGACCCTACCATTGTTAGAGGAGATCAGAAATTCAAGGGCAGGTTTCAAAGATTAATCTAACACTAATAAGTATGCCTTAGGTTCTAAAAAAGAAATCTTGATAATCTTTGATTTTCTAAAGGGAAAACTATTACACTGTGGTAGGCTTTAGAATGCCCCCCCCCCAAAATAAATACACGTATCTCATAATTCCTGGAACCTGTGTTAGCCTATGTGACAAAAATATCTTTGCAGATGTGATTAAAGGATCTTGAAATGCGGAGGTTATCTCGGATTATTTGGGTGGGCCCTAAATGCAATCCCACCCTTATGGAGGAATATTCCACACCCACAGAAGAGCATGTCACAATGTGACCAAGGAGGCAGAGACTGGACCCATGTGACCACAGGCCTGGAAAGGCAACAGCCACCAGATACCACAAGAGGCAAAGAACAAATCCTCCGCCACAGCCTCCAGGGGTTGTGGCCCTGCTGACACCTTGGTTTTGGTCCAGTGAAGCTGATTTCAGACTTCTGTCCTCCAGAATGATCAGACAATTTCCAGTTCTTTTAAGCCACCAAGTTTGTGGCAATTTATTATAGCAGCAACAGGAATCTATTATATAAATCATGGACACCCTGTTTACTTTTACAGAGGTAAAAATGCCCTCTGCACTCTTTGGACTTTCAGGGCCCACAGAAGTGACCCATGTCTTAAACTTCCAAGAGCACACAAAGCTCCCTCTTGGGAGCATTGTCTAAACTTATGGACTTGACTTGTCTGAAACAAGTGGTAAAAACAAAACAAATTTAATTTTGGCTGACTTTGAAATGCATTGAATTGGTTAAAGTGACAATATAAAACTATACGATTTTTTTAAAAAAACACTACTATTTTTTTAAAAGTTTTATTCTACAATTGGAGTATAGCCTATTAACAATGTTGTGTTAGTTTCCAGTGCATAACAAAATGACTCAGCTATACATAAACATGTACCCATTCTCTCCCAAACTCCCCTCCTATCCAGGCTGCCTCATAACATTGAGCAGAGTTCCCTATGCTATCCAGTAGGTCCTTGTTGGTTATCCATTTTAAATACAGCAGCATGTACATGTCAATCCCAAATGCCCTAACTACCCCTTCCTCTCACCTTTTCCCCTGGTAACCATAAATTTGTTCTCTAAGTCTATGAGTCTGTTTCTGTTTAGTAAATAAGTTCATTTGTATCATTTCTTTTTAGATCCTGCATGTAAGGGATATCATACAATATTTCTCTTTCTCTATCTGTCTTACTTCACTCAATATGACAATCTCTAGGTCCATCCATGTTGCTGCAAATGGCATTATTTCATTCTTTTTAAAGGCTGAGTAATATTCCATTGTATATATCTACCACATTTTCTTTATCCACTACTCTTTATTTCAAAAAGCCTAATTCTTGCAGGTCATAATATATTGTGTGTGTATGTGGGTATATATGCATAAGCACATATACAAATCCATATATATATATATATATATAGTATATAAATGTTTATATATATACATATGAGCTTTCATCCAAAATGTTAAGAAATACATAGTTTAAAACTCTAGGGCTTCCCTGGTGGCGCAGTGGTTGGGAGTCCGCCTGCCAATGCAGGGGACACGGGTTCGTGCCCTGGTCTGGGAGGATCCCTCATGCTGCAGAGTGGCTGGACCTGTGGGCCATGGCCTCTGAGCCTGTACATCTGGAGCCTGTGCTCCGCAACAGGAGAGGCCGCAGCAGTGAGAGGCTCGCGTAACACAAAAAACAAAACAAAAACAAACAAACAAACAAACAAAAAAACTCTACAATTTCTCTTTTACTGGAAATTTCCAATTAATTTCTTTAATTTTCTTCACCTCCCACTACCCTCATTCAAATACATGCATTCTACCCTCTACATAGACATAGCAAAACTTAGAGATGAAGAGTTTTGTTTATCCATTCATCTTTTGATGGACATTTAGGTTAAGAATATTTGGAATATATATACAATGGAACATTACTCAGCCATAAGAAAGAATGAAATAATGCCATTTGTAGCAACATGAATGGACTTAGAGATCATCATACTAAGTGAAGTAAGTCAGATAGAGAAAGACAAATATCATGTGATATCTTTATATGTGAAATCTAAAAAAATGATACAAATGAACTTATATACAAAATAGAAATAGACCCACAGACATAGAAAACAAACTTATGGTTACCAAAGCAGAAGTGGGGGAGAGATAAATTAGGAGTTGTGATTAACATATATACACTACTATATACCAAATAGATAACCAACAAGGACCTACTGTATAGCACAGGGAACTATATTCAATATTTTGTAATAACCTATCAGGGAAAAGAATCTGAAAAAGAATATATATATATATATATATATATATATATATATATATATATATATACGTAACTGAACACTCTGCTGTGCACCTGAAGCTAACATGACATTGTGAATCAACTATACTTCAATAAAAATTTTAAATAAATAAAATTTCCCACAATAAGAAAAAAGAGATGAAGAGTTTTATTTGTTCGTACAGTTCTTATTGTATCATACTGTACTATTCCTTTACATCCTTACCTTTCAAAGTGTTTTTTCCAGCATTAAGTACTGTGTAGGACCTTTTCAAGGATTGTTCAAGTTGCTGCATCTCTTATTTTATTTATTTATTACACTCGTGAAAATGTAAAACCAAAAAACAAAGCATCAAACTATATAAGCTAAAACCACTAGAAAAATAATAAGAAAAGTAGCAAAGCCGAGAAACATGCAGGCTCAAATCAATTAGAAATTGCAATTGCTCATAATGGAAAGGTGTACTTGGGAAAAAAACACAGGAATCAACTGAAAACTGTTAGAATCAATGAAAATATTCAGTGAGGGGAATCCATGCTAAATCAATTTCTTAAAATCTATCTTTATGTATATCAATTACAATCAATTTGGAAATAAAAATCTCAAATCACAATATCAAACAAAATATAAGTTATATTGAATTAAGTTTAGCAACTAATCTTAGGCACCATGAAAAGTGAGAATTTGAATTTGCTTAGAAACTTTCATGCTGATAACATTTTTAAGCTATAATCTGTCATAATCCATGTAATTGTCAAACAAATGCTTACTTTCTCAAATAGCCTCAGAACATTCACTAAAACAGAAGATCACAATTTGTGCAAAGGGTTGGATAATATGCTAAATATTCCCGTAACTGAGGATGTGCTTTTAAACGTAAGTCTATCTAACCTTTAAAATGGAAATGAATGGTATCTCCATGTATTTTGTCTTTCTAGAAAATTTTCAGTATTTTTTTTCCTTTGTGCTGTGTATAGTATTTATGTCTATATGCTAATCCCACCCTAAATCCCTTATCCTTTCAACATTCAACAGAAGACTGTCATCCGGGAGTTAGAAGGTTTGAGGGTAGCAGTTTTTACTCCTTAGCTGCATGTAATTAGGCATTCTGTTTCCCATGAGTGACATGTCCATGCTTTATGGGATTTCAAAAAGGTCTAGGGAAGTGTCTTGGATGGAGGTCAGCCTCCTGAATGAAAGCAAAGTGGCAGAGGCCAAGAGAAAGTCCAGAAGTGACTCATGGTGTGTTCACACCGTGTGGAGCTGGCAAGGTGGGGAGACGGTCTCTGTTAGCAGACTGGAACTAAATTCTGAGACATTCCTGGGTGGCCAAGAAATGTCATCACGGGCTTTTTTGTTTTTATTTAAATAAAGAAGCCATGCATTGGATGCCAGTGTCTTTTGGTTGAAAGTAGAGTTTTTGTGAAACCCAGGAGGTCTCCTTAGGTACATCTTTTTTTTTTTTTTTTTCCATAATCCACTATATTCTGTTGGGATAAAATACAGAATCCCTCTAGTGACATAACACTATAAATTGATGTAAATGCACATTTTTATTACAGTGCTGTGTTAATTTCTGCTGTAAGATACATCTTTCTAACTGAAGCTCTTCTTTTCTTTCCCTGCCAAAGAAAGGAATTGACACCAGAGGGTCCTGAGTGAGGTGTTCAGGCCAAGCACGATTCCAGGTGGGCAGCTCAATGAGGTCCAGATGGAGATTTCTTCTCTCACCAAGAGAGTCAACAGATTGATATGTACTGTTTTCCTTGATCTTCTCAACAGGTACGTGACAACCTGATGTCATTGTCCCATTTTGAAAGTGAGACACTGCACTGTAACAATGTCGCGTGGCTTTTCCAACATCCCACAGAGTGAAAACAGGGTTAAGACATAACTGCAGGGTCTTCCAAGTGCTAACCTTCAGTCTCTTCCATAAAAAGGTCTCGAGACTACTGGAAGCCCAGAAAAAATTCTGCTGTCTACTTCCAGATTTATTAAATAGTTAAATGCTTTCTGGGTGCCTCATACACATGGAACACGCTGCTAAGCTTTAGAGAAGATCCAGTGACATATTTGAACACACAGTCAGTAAGCACTTGTTAAGCATCTCAGGTGTGCCCAGGATTGGAATAGGTTCTGAGAACATAGAACTCTTGCCCTAATAGAGCTTATGCTCTTCTGGGGCAGGGGGAACAGCAGGAGGCATGAAGTCAATAAAATTGTGTCCAGTAGAGTCAAGTGTCTCAAAATCAAAACCAAAAAACCAACAAACAAAAAACAAGAATGGTCATAAAGGTGACTTGGTGGGTGGCATCGGGGTGGTCATGCCTATATGAACAGGTGACACATGAGGACCACTGAATTGCTTCCTGCTCCTATGGACCAAAACAACCCCAAGAAAGGAAATCAATATTCAAAGTAACAGTGAACCGTGATAATTGATCACAAGGAAGACCTGGCCTTTGGGAGGCAGGATGAGGAGGGGCTGCCCTTACAGGGGTGGGTGGGAGTCTGTGCTGAGTTGGGGACCTGAGGGTGGAGCTGACCATTGAGAAAGAACCAGCCAAACCCAGGGAAGAGAGGTGCGTTCCGCCAGAATCAGCAACAGGTGCAGGTCTGTGGAGGGAAGACCTTGGCACGTCCAAGGACCCGAGAGGAGCCAGAGTGGCTGGGGAGCCAGGACTGGGTGGACGGTGGCCCAGGATGGGGCTGAAGAGATGAGTTTGAGTCTAATCTGATCCCTGGAGGTACAGAAGATGCTGAGGTTTACCCTAGTTTTACCCAAGCTAATAAGAAGCATGGGAGGCGGTTTAACCTGGGATGACAGGAGGTCCTTGACGTTAGAGAAGGTCTGTGTGCTGCAGCGTGGAGCCTGGGTCAGAGGGAGGGGAGTAGGGGGCAGAGGAGCAGTTAAGACTCTGGTAGTGTTTGTGGGTTGTGTGATGGAGGCCCAGATGACGGGGCCTGGAGCAGAAAGGAGTGAGTGTGCTCGTAGTTGCTTCAAGGTAGGCTCAACAGGGCTGGTTTGCAGCCCGGCTGTAGGACACTCTAGAAACAGCATGTGACTTGAACTTTTCTGAAGGGTGACAGGACTTTTTGAAGAGACTGGGAATAGTTCAGAGGGAAGAGGGAAGCTTGAGGGCTGGGGAGGGGAGCAAGGTGTGTACTCCAAATTCCAAGAGGATTAGGGAAGTAAGGAGTCTCATGCAGGCAAACCCTCATTTGCTGGTGTTTGGATAAGGTGACTCAAATCCCTTCCCAAACCTCATCAGAGGATCTCCCCCACCTCACCCATGCCAGGTGGTTGGGCAGCTACACTCTGAAGCCTCCAGTGATGGTTTTGCCACTGTGACTTCCCCACTTATGAACAGCCTGTCTCCTGTCACAATGCAACAGGAGTTCCTGTCACAAGACTTGAACTTGGTGGAGCCATCCAGAGACCACACAGTGCTGCTTCTGTACATGGGCCTTCCAAATAAGCAAAATCAGCACCTCGTCCTTACCTTCTCTGAGCAGCTGGACGGCTGTTACTGCTTCTACCTGCCCTCTTCCGGACTCTCTCTCATCCTGGCCATGGTTTTCGGACTGTGTTTTGTTTGTTTAATACCCTCTAACTGAGGCATCCAGAACTAATGTTGAGACTTGGATGAGGCCAGAGAGACAGTAGAGAAAAGCCCTCACTCCCTTCACACTGGGTGCTCTAGGTCTGTTAATCCAGGCCCATTCTCTCCTCCCTCTGGCATCCACCCTCACTAAGTTCCATTCTTCCCCTCCATCTGGCACTCAGCCTCACTAAGGAGCCACCTTGATCCTGGCCAGCCAAGCCCTCTTTTTCTATACATACCTCATAAGGCAGGCTCCTCAACTCTTCTTTGAAGCAGTTGGTTTTGAACCCCAGATCTTCTCCCCACATTTGGACGCTCTGTCTGACAGCTGACACTGTGACTGCATTCCTGGTACTGCTTCGTTGGTGACAAGAACATGATGGAAACTCAGCTATTAGAACTGGGCCCACGGTCTGAGCCATACCCAGGGAGGATGGCCCCAGCAGCACCAGCAGAAGTGGTATCCTTCTCCAGAGACTCTGTGAAAAGGGGCCCTGGCAGGATGCTGAGCATGCTTGTGGGTGAATCAGGACGGATGTGAGACCCTTCAAGTCACTTCTTGAGTCAGGACCTGCAGATTTGCTCCCTTGTCTTAAACCAAAGTGGAGAACCTTAAATACTGTCCTAAAATGTCAGGGTTTTATTCTGCAGGAACTGGAAAATCGTGGAACAAAGGATTAAAGAAGAATTTGGAAATTTAACTGTTGGGAAGGTTGAGGATGAACTGAAGATAATGTAATTCACTTTTTTTTTAATATAAATACCAGAAAGAAATCACTTTGTGGTAATTTTTGAGTTACATCATGGGTAAATGGGAATCATAATTGTGATATGCTTTAAGTATAAAGTGAATCAGTCATTTAGTACTAGAGCACTTTTGTGGTTCCCTAAAAGAAAATGCCCAGCTTGAAGTGTGGGAGAAAGAGTTTTGCATGAATATTATTCTCACTCAACAAGAATGGCAGCAGAGGGGTAGGTGGCTTATGTAATACTCGTAGGGGTGAGTATGATGAGGTCAGTTAGTGAAATGATGACACAGCAGTTTGTCACTAGTGTGCCTTTTGTTGACTGTTAAATATGCAATATGTTTACATGGTTCAAATCCTCTCCCTCTCATACCTGGGCCCACTGATCAATTCCTACCAGCCCCTTCCCCAGTGATTTTTAGTTTCTTATGCATTTTCCCAGTATTTCTTTGTAGCAAAGCCATCTTGCTTCTGTCTTCTCTGCTATGTTAGTTTGCTCGGGCCACCAGAACAAAATACCACAGACCGGGTGGCTTAAACAGCAGACATTTATTTTCTCACAACTCTGGACTCTGGAAGTCTGAGATCAGATGTCAGCAGGGTTGGTTTCTTCTGAAGTCTCTCTCCTGGGCTTGTAGATGACTATCTTCTCCCTGTGTCTTCACATGGTCATCTCTTTGTGCCTGTCTGGGTCCTAAACTCCTCTTTTTAAAGGAAACCAGTCATGTTGGATTATGTACCACCCATAAAACCTGTTTAAAGTCCCTAAATCACCTCTTTAAAAGCCCTATCTCCAAATGCAGTCATATCTGGGGTACTGGGTGTTAGGACTTCAACATATGGATTTTGGAGAGATGCAATTCAGCTCAGAACACCTGCTCTCAGTTTCTTGGACTCTAGGAAGTGAGTAGACTAGATAGTCTAGAGGCTAACCCAGACCCAGGAAAGCACCTTTTCTGGGAAATATCTCCATCAGGATAATGATGACATGGGATCAGCTGTTGGCCACACGGTCCTTATGCCCATACAGTACTCCCAGTTCATGTTGTGTAATTATTACTCTGTTACCTACTTAGCAATATGGTTGTGGTTGGTCCAATGGATTCAGTTCAGTTCTTCCCTAATAACACTGTTTTACAAAGTCCCAACATAAAAGAACCTATGTAGGAAGAGTTGGAAGACACACTTGATATAGATACACCAGGAAAACTTTTGTAGAAACCACCTCTTGTCTGTCTTGTGTAGCAAGGGAAGCAGCCACATCACAGGAACTTGGCTCCTGGCTTGGACATTCATCGTGTTGACATTTCATGGAGAAAATTGACATTCAGTGCCCCTAAAAGCTTATGATGCAAGTTCATGTCCTTTTGTTATTTTCCTATTATAAAGCAGATACCAGCATATTAAAAGGAATTTAGGAAATAAGTAAAGATTCTTAAAGCCCATAAGCCCAACCAAGTTTAGAAGAGCTATTCTCAAAATAGCTTATGGACTTCCTGGTGGTCCAGTGGTTAAGACTCTGGCGTCCACTACAGGGGGCACAGGTTTGATCCCTGGTCGGGAAACTAAACTCATGCTAAATATTACTTAAACAAATCATTGCAGCTGAGAACTCAACTTAAATACAAAAATCATAGACTCAGAAATAGCAGAATCCTAGAATGGGGTTATTACCAAAGTAGTATGTATAGGGTCAGAATTGCCAGGTCCCAAGAAGAAAAGATATCAAAGGAAAGAGTGGGGACCAGGCTTCCAAAGATGCCAAGAACCTCCCAGTGAGATGGACTGCACACCCTAGAGGGGTGGACAGAGGGGCCTCAGATGGCATTTTACAGCCCTGACATCTGCTCACAAACCTACAGGCTTCCTCCAGCCCTCCTGGATGGGAACACCAGACACTCCAAAAGATCACAGAGATGCGTGTTTTTTAGAACTCTATCAGTTAAAGGTCTTCTAGATTATTGGTAAAACTCCTTCATTGCTTTAGGAGGAGAGAAGCGTAATGCAGACACGATCATCACCCTGCATGTGGGGAAGGACTCAGGATGCAGGCTGACAGCATCCTTGCAGTAGCTCACAGGTCAAGGACAGGGCATGGGGAGCTCCAGGGGGTGCTAGCTGGGCTTCTCAGCTGCAGGATAAAGAGTGCATATCTTCAGCACCCCCTGGACAAGGACCTTAACCCTGGCTGTGAACACAGGGATAGAAAATATGCAGGAGGCTGACATGTGCAATACATCAACTCATTGTGTGTATTAATGCTGGATCCAGATTAGCTTGCAGGTGTAATGTTATTTATTTTACACACATTATATATTTATCATAGTAAAAAAAAATCTAAATTTGTATATGCCTACTTTACAAAAGCAAAGAAACATTCCATTAATTTGGACTCTTTATATTTGTTTTTTCATTAAGTCACAAAGAAATGAAGTAAGTCACATGTCTGAATCCCCTCCTTTCTGCTCTGGTCACATGATTTCCCATACCTGAGACTAGGGATGCATTCTGTTATATGATAACTACTTGATTCTTCTGATATGCTTTCAACCTCAGAATGATTTTTATTTGAATTAGTTTCTTAAAAATGCATTCCCAAGGAAAGATTTTGTAAAAGTATACTCTTTTATTATACTTTCAATCATTTGTCTGACCTTTTCTTTTATGGAAATGATAATATAAATTTATAACATGATCCTTTCAGTGAAATACATCTTGTTAATATTGACCCATCATCACCTTCCCTATAAAATGGAAGTTGAACATGTGAGACCTAGATATTTGAAATCCTGAAGGCCTAGCTTTTAATTTCAGCATGCTATTTATATGAACCAAAATTGTACAGAATTTTTCTGAAGTCTACAAAATAACTAGATATACAAAGAAGCTATAGGGTTAAACTTATAAAAAAATAGACTGAAATTAATTTTGAATAAATTAAGAATATAATTTATAATCTCAAGTAAGATCAAGATGTTAAAGATATCTATGTAAATAAAAGGCAATTTCAATCAAAATTCCAATAATTTTTGATAGTTGATAAAAATAATTAAAATCATCTGGATAATTCAGAACTAGCCAGGGAAATTTTGACCTAATAAGGATAGGGACTTGCCATTCACTAATAAAATGTAAAGAAAAGCGGCAATAACTAAAACTGTAAGTACTAAGGCAGAATTAGAAGATGAATCAATGTAAGAGAGAAGAGAGCCCACCTATAGACCAAATGCATATGGTAATTTATTATATGAGGAAGGCAGAATTACAAATCAAGGGAGGAAGGGCAACATAGAGATGATTTAATAAGTGGTCTTTAAAATAATTGCCTTCTAGAAAAAGATACTGAGTGAACACTCTATTTCTTACATAAAGAAATAAACACTTAAAAAATAACTTTGGTCTGTGAAATTTGTTCCTAAATAAGAGTGATTATCTAGATTAATATACCACAACAATTATTGTGCTGCAAATCATTCTATGAACAAATTCAAGAAGCAAATAATGATAGAAGAAAACTATCGCAATGCATTTGACACAAAAGGGATAATGTCACTAATACAGTATGTCCTAATTTTTGTAATAAAAATAAGAAGTGAATATATACTTACAAATATATAGTACAAATATAACTAAATTCAAGGGAAAGTAATCCACAATACCCCCCACACCCGCCAAAAAAAAAAGTACTGAGAAGATTTTAATGCGAATTAGGTATTCACTTTAGGAGAACAACAAATATTTTATGGTATAAAATAAATCTTGAATAGATAGGGAACTCACTTAAGATGGTTGCTGAAGGACCTTGATTAAATTATTTCTTAGTCTGATAATGACTTCTGATAACCCTTTGGAACCACTAGGTTAACAAAAGCCTTTTAGTATCACAGCCACCACTCCCCTAACAAAAATATACCATCCCCAAAATATATATTAAAGTTGTAACCTCAGGCACTTGTGAATGTGGTCTTATTTGGAAGTATGGTTCTTGTAGATGTCATCAAGTTAAAATGAGGTGAATGGGACCAGACCTTTAAGATGGTGCAAAACTAAGGCATGGAGATCAACTTCCTCCCCACAAATACATCAGAAATACATCTACATGTGGAACAACTCCTACAGAACACCTACTGAATGCTGGCAGAAAACCTCAGACTTCCCAAAAGGCAAGAAACTCCACACGTACCAGGGTAGGGCAAAAGAAAAAAGAATAAACAGAGACAAAAGAATAGGGATGGGACCTGCACCAGTGGAAGGGAGCTGTGAAGGAGGAAAAATTTCCACACACTAGGAAGGCCCTTCACTGGCAGAGACAGGGGATGGGCGGCAGGGGGGGAGGCTTCAGAACCATGGAGGAGAGCACAGTAACAAGGGTGCAGAGGGCAAAGTGGAGAGACTCTTGCACAGAAGATTGGTGCCTACCAGCACTCACAGCCTGAAAGGCTTGTCTGCTCACCCGCCAGGACGGGTGGGGGCTGGGAGCTGAGGCTCGGGCTTCGGAGTTCAGAACCCAGGGAGAGGACTGGGGTTGGCTGCGTGAATACAGCCTGAAGGGGGCTAGTGTGCCGCAGCTAGCTGGGAGGTAGACCGGGAAAAAGTCTGGACCTGCCTAAGAGGCAAGAGACCATTGTTTTGGGGTGTGCAAGGAGAGGGGATTCTGAGCACTGCCTAAACAATCTCCAGAGATGGGTGCAAGCCACAGCTATCAGCGTGGACACTAGAGAGGGGCATGAGACACTAAGGATGCTACTGAAGCCACCAAGAAGCCTGTGTGCAAACACGGTTCACTATCCACACCTCCCCTCCTGGGAGCCTGTGCAGCCTGCCACTGCCAGCGTCCCCTGATGCAGGGAAAACATCCCCAAGAGAATACATGGCATTTCTCAACTGTTGCAACATCATGCTGGCCTCTGTTGCCGCAGGCTTGCCCTGCATTCCATACCCCTCTCTCCCCCAGTCTGAGTGAGCTAGAGCCCGCTAATCAGCCACTACTTTAACCCCATCCTGTCTGAGCAGGGAACAGATGCCTTCAGGTGACCTACATGCAGAGGTAGGGCCAAATCCAAAACTGAACCCCAGGAGCTATTGAATAAAGAAGAGAAAGGGAAATTTCTCTCAGCAGCTTCAGGAGAAGCAGATTAAATCTCCAAAATCAACTTGATGTATCCTGCATCTGTGGAATACCTAAATAGACAACAAATCATCCCAAAATTGAAGTGGTGGACTTTGGGAGCAACAATATATATTTTTTTCCTTTTTCACTTTTTGTTGAGTGTGTATGTGTATGCTCCTTTGTGTGATATTCTCTATATAGCTTCACTTTTACCATTTGTCCTGGGTTTTGTCTGTCAGTTTCTTTTTTTTCTTTCTTTTTTTTTTTTTGTATAGTTTTTAGCACAGTTTATCATTGATGGTTTTGTTTTTTGGACTGGTTGCTCTGTTCTTTCTTTCCTTCTTTCTTTCTTTCTTTTCTTTCTTTCTTTCTTTCTTTATTTCTTTCTTTTTTTATTTCTTTTTAATACTTTTTTAATAGTTTTTATTTTAATAACTTTATTTTATTTATTTTATTTTTTTCCTCCCTTTTCTTCTGAGCTGTGTGGCTGACAGTGTCCTGGTGCTCTGGCCGGGTGTCAGGCCTGTGCCTCTGAGATGGGAAAGTTGAGATCAGGACATTGGTCCACCAGAGACCTCATGGTTCCACATAATATCAAATGGTGAGAGTTCTTCCAGAGATCTCTACCTCAATGCTAAGACTCAGCTCCACTCAATGACCACCAAGCTACAGTGCTGGACACCCTTTGCCAAATAGCAAGACAGGAACACAACCCACCCATTAGCAGAGAGGCTTCCTAAAATCATAATAAGGTCACAGACACCCCAAAACACACCACAAGACATGGTCCTGCCCAGAAGAAAGACAACATCCAGCCTCATCCACCAGAACACAGGCACCAGTCCACTCCACCAGGAAGCCTACAACACCTACTGAACAAACCTTAGCCACAGAGAGCAGACACCAAAACAACAGGAACTACAAACCTGCAGCCTGTGAAAAGGAGACCCCAAACACAGTAAGTTAAGCAAAATGAGAAGAGAGACAAACACAGAGCAGATGAAGGATCAAGGTAAAAACCCAACAAACAAAAAAGAATGACAAGGAAATAGGCAGTCTACCTGAAAAATAATTCAGAATAATGATGTAAAGATGATCCAAATCTTGGAAATAGAATGAAGAAAATACAAGAAACATTTAAAAAGTACCTATAAGGGCTAAAGAACAAACAAACTATGATGAACAACAAAATAAATGAAATTAAAAATTCTCTAGAAGGAATCAATAACAGAATAACTAAGGCAGAAGAATGAATAAGTGACCTGGAAGATAAAATACTGGAAATAACTACTGCAGAGAAGAATAAAGAGAAAGGAATTGAGGGCAGTCTCAGAGACCTCTGGGACAACATTAAACTCACCAACATTCGAATTATAGTGGTCCCAGAAGAAGAGAAAAAAGAAAGAGACTGAGAAAGTATTTGCAGAGAATATAGTTGAAAACTTTCCTAATATGGGAAAGGAAATACTCAGTCAAGCCCAAGAAACACAGAGAGTCCCATACAGGATAAATCCAAGGAGAAACACACCAGGCACATATTAATCAAACTATCAAAACTTAAATAAAAGGAAAAAATATTAAAAGCAGGAAAAAGCAACAAATAACATACAAGAGAATCCCCATAAGGTTAACAGCTGATCTTTCAGCAGAAACTCTACAAACCAGAAGGGAGTGGCAAAACATACTTAAAGTGATGAAAGGGGAAAATCTACAACAAATATTACACTGCCAAGGAAGGATCTCATTCATATGTGACAGAGAAAGTAAAAACATTACAGACAACAAAAGCTAAGAGAATTCAGCGCCACAAAACAGCTTCACAACAAATGCTAAAGGGTCTTCTCTAGGCAGGAAACATAAGAGAAGGAAAAGACCTACAGTAACAAACCCAAAACAATTAAGAAAATGGTAATATAGGAACATACATATCAATAACTACCTTAAATATAAATGGATTCAATGCTCCCACAAAAAGACATAGACTGGCTGAATGGATACAACAACAAGACACATATATATGCTGTCTACAAGAGACCCACTTCACACCTAGGGACACATACAGACTGAAAGTGAGGGAATATAAAAAGATATTCCATGCAACTGGAAATCAAAAGAAAGCTGGCGTAGCAATTCTTATATCAGGTAAAATACACTTTAAAATAAAGATTATTACAAGAGACAAAGATGGACACTACATAATGATCAAGGGATCAAGAAAAGGAGAAAATATAACAACTGTAAATATTTATGCACCCAACACAGTAGGGGACTTTAACACCTCACTTTCACCAATAGACAGATCATCCAAAATGAAAATAAATAAGGAAACACAAGCTTTAAATGATACATTAAACTAGATGGACTTAATTGATATTTATGGGACATTCCATCCAAAAAATGCAGAATACACTTACTTGTCAAGTGCTCATGGAACATTCTCCAGGATAGATCATATCTTGGGTAACAAATCAAGCATTGGTAAATATAAGAAAATTGAAATTGTATTAAGTTTCTTTTCTAACCACAACATTATGAGACTAGATATCAATTACAGGAAAAAAACCTGTAAAAATACAAACATATGGAGGCTAAACAATACACTACTACATAACCAGGAGATCACTGAAGAAATTAAAGAAGAAATCAAAAAAAAAATCTAGAAATAAATGACAAAGAAAACATGATGACCCAAAACCTATGGGATGCAGCCAAAGCAGTTCTAAGAGGGATGTTTATAGTAATACAATCCTACATCAAGAAACAAGCAGCATCTCAAATAAATAAGCTACCCTTACACCTAAAGCAATTAGATAAAGAAGAAGAAGAAAAACAAAAACAAAAACCCAAATTTAGCAGGAGGAAAGAAATCATAAAGTTCAGATTAGAAATAAATGAAAAAGAAAAGAAGGAAACATTAGCAAAGATCAATAAAACTAAAACCTGCTTCTTTGAGAAGATAAACAAAATTGATAAACCATTAGCCAGACCCCTCAAGAAAAAAATGGAGTAGACTCAAACCAATAGAATTAGAAATGAAAAAGGGGAAGTGACAACTGACACTGCATAAATATAAGGGATCATGAGAGATTACTACAAGCAACTATATGGCAATCAAATGGACAACTTGGAGGAAACAAATTCTTAGAAAAACATAGCCTTCTGAGACAGAACCTCAAAGAAATAGAAAATATAAACAGACCAATCACAAGCACTGAAACTGAGACTGTGATTAAATATCTTCCAACCAACAAAAGCCCAGGATCAGATGGCTTCAGAGGTGAATTCTGTGAAACATTTAGAGAAGAGCTAATACCTATTCTTCTCAAAATCTTCCAAACTATAGCAGAGGGTGGAATATTCCCAAACTCATTCTATGAGGCCACCAAGAGCATGATACCAAAAGCAGATAAATATATCACAAAGAAAGAAAACTACAGGCCACTATTATTGATGAACATAGATGCAAAAATCCTCAACAGCACATTAAAAGGATTATACACCAGGATCAAGTAGGGTTTATCCCAAGAATGCAAATATTCTTCAATATACGCAAATCAATCAATGTGATACACCGAATTAACAAATTTAAGGATAAAAACCATATGGTAATCTCAATAGATGTAGAAAAAGCTTTTGACAAAATTCAACACCATTTTTGATAAAAACCCTCCAGAAAGTAGGCATAGAGAGAACTTACCTCAACATAATAAAGGCTATATATGACAAACCCACAGCCAAAATCATTCTCAATGGTGAAAAACTGAAACCATTTCCACTATGATCAGGAACAAGACAAGATTGCCCACTCGCACCACTATTTTTTAACATAGTTTTGGAAGTTTTAACCACAGCAATAAGACAATAAAAAGAAATAAAAGGAATCCAAATCAGAAAAGAAGTAAAGCTAGGGGGCTTCCCTGGTGGCGCAGTGGTTGAGAGTCCACCTGCCGATGCAGGGGACACGGGTTTGTGCCCTATTCCAGGAAGATCTCACATGCTGCAGAGCAGCTGGGCCTGTGAGCCATGGCCACTGAGCCTGCATGTCTGGAGCCTGTGTTCCGCAATGGGAGAGGCCACAACAGTGAGAGGCCCACATACCGAAAAAAAAAAAAAAAAAAAAAAAAAGATGTAAAGCTATCACTGTTTGCAGATGACATGATACTTTACATAGAGAATCCTAAACATGCTACGAGAAAACTACTAGAATTAATCAATGAATTTGGTAAAGTAGCAGGATACAAAATTAATGCACATAAATCTTTTGTATTCCTATACAATAATGATGAAAAATCTGAAAGTGAAATTAAGGAAACACTCCCATTTACCATGGCAACAAAAAGAATAAAATATCTAGGAATAAATCTACTTAAGGAGAAAAAAGATATATATGCAGAAAACTATAAGACACTGATGAAAGAAATTAAAGATGATCCAAACAGATAGAGAGATATATCATGTTCTTGGATTGGAAGAATAAACACTGTGAAGAGGACTATACTACCCAAGGCAATCTACAGATTCAATGAGATCTCTATCAAACTACCAATGACATTTTTCACAGAACTAGAATAAAAAATTGCACAATTTTTATGGAAAAACAAAAGACCCCAAATAGCCAAAGCAATCTTAAGAAAGAAAAATGGAGCTGGAGGAATCAGGCTCCCTGTCTTCAGACTATACTACAAAGCTACATTCATAAAAACAGTCTGGTACTGACACAAAAACAGAAATATAGATCAATGGAACAGGATAGAAAGCCCAGAGATAAACCCACACAAATATGGTCACCTTATTTTTGATAAAGTAGGCAACAATATACAATGGAGAAATGACAGCCTCTTCAATAAGTTGTGCTGAGAAAACTGTACAGCTACATGTAAAATAATGAAATTAGAACACTCCATAACAACATACACAAAAATAAACTCAAAATGGATTAAAGATCTAAATGTAAGGCCAGACACTATAAAACTCGTAGAGGAAAACTTAGGCAGAACACTCTATGACATACATCACAGCAAGATCCTTCTTGACCCACCTCTGAGAGAAACGGAAATAAAAACAAAAATAAACAAATGGGACCTAATGAAACTTAAAAGCTTTTGCACAGCAAAGGCAACCATAAGCAAGATGAAAAGACAACCGTCAAAATGGGAGAAAATATTTGCAAATGAAGAAACTGACAAAAGATTGATCTCCAATATTTACAAGCAGCACATGCACCTCAATATCAAAAAAACAAACAATCCAATCCAATCCAAAAATGGGCAGAAGACCTAAATAGACATTTCTCTAAAGAAGATATGCAGATTGCCAACAAACACATGAAAGAATGGTCAACATCACTAATCAATAGAGAAATGAAAATCAAAACTACAGTGAGGTATCACCTCACACCAGTCAGAATGGCCATCATCAAAAAGTCTACAAACAATAAATGTTGGAGAGGGCATGGAGGAAAGGGAACCCTCTTGCACTGTTGGTGGGAATGTAAATTGATACAGCTACTATGGAGAACAGTATGGAGGTTCCTTAAAAAACTAATAATAAAACTACCATATGACCCAGCAATCCCGCTACTGGGCATATACCCTGAGAGAACCATAATTCAAAAAGAGTCTTGTACCAAAATTTTCATTTCAGCTCTATTTACAATAGCCAGGACATGGAAGCAGCCTAAGTGCCCATTGACAGATGAATGGATAAAGAAGATGTGGCACATATATACAATGAAATATTACTCAGCCATGAAAAGAGATGAAATTGAATTATTTGTAGTGAGGTGGATGGACCTAGAATCTGTCATACAGAGTGAAGTAAGTCAGAACGATAAAAACAAATACTGTATTGTAACACATATATATGGAATCTAAAAAATAAATAAATAAATAAATAAATAAAGGTTCTGAAGGACCTAAGGGCAGGACAGGAATAAAGACGCAGACATAGTGAATGGACTTGAGGACACGGGGAAGGGTAAGGGTAAGCTGGGATGAAGTGAGAGAGTGTCATGGACATATATACACTACCAAATGTAAAATAGATAGCTAGTGGGAAGCAGTTGCATAGCACAGGGACATCAGCTCGGTGCTCTGTGACCACCTAGAGGGGTGGGATAGGGAGGGTTAGAGGGAGACCCAAGTGGTAGGAGATATGGGGATATATGTATATGTATAGCTGATTCACTTTGTTATAAAGCAGAAACTAACATACCATTTTAAAGCAATTATACTCCAATAAAGAATTAAAAACAAAAAGTTAAGATGAGGTCATACTGAATTAGGGTGGGCCCTAAATCCAATGACTGGTGTCCTTATAAGAGGATGAGAAGAGACACACATAGTGAAGACGGTCACGTGATGAGGGACGCAGGGATGGGAGTGATGCATCTACAAGCCGAAGAAAGCCAAGAATTTCTTACAACCATAGAAGATAGCAAAAGGCAGGAAAGGATCAGAGGCAGCTGGGCCCTATGGATAACTTGGTTTTGGACTCCTGGCCTCCAGAGCTATAGGAGAATAAAATTCTACCCCACTGACGTTTAGCATTAACATTTATGTTAACATTTAACATTTTTAGCCACGCTGTTTGTGGTGCTTTGCTGTGGTAGCCCTAGCAAATGAACACTTCCTTCTCAAACTCTTCACCCAGTGTCTTATTTCTTGGCCCAGATGCAAGTACTCTCAGACTCCCTGTGTTCTTTGTAGGTGTCTAGTATCTAACAGTGAAAGGTCGTTTCCTTACCTACCCCAAATGCTGGCCTTTGATGCCTCCACTGTGCCTTCCTTTGAACACTGAGCACGTGTGGATCCTGTGGTCCTGTTCCAGCCCATGCTGATTCCATGGCTCCATCTTCGGGCTGCTTTTTGCAGCTGTTCTCACATCTGTACCTTTACTCTCAGGGCCCACACCTCCAGGGCAGCCCCTTGATCTTGTTTGCCATGGACTATTAATGCGGATTGACCCCACTCAGTGGTGGCCTTGCTCCCTTTCCTAACCTGCCTAGGGTGGGAGGGCCCTGCCATAAGTCCCACGAGCCATGCACTGCCCAGCCCAGCCCCCATGACTCACTTCACACTGAGCAAGATATGTTTCTGACCTACCCAATTTCCACCCTCCAACTGTTCTGCTTCTATCCATAAAGAACGGCCTTCTTCATTTTCAGCCCATAAGGAGAATGTGTTTGTTTATGACTGCTCCTTAAATTGGGGCAGTAAGAGGGACATGGAAAAGAGCAACACCTTCTAGGTATCACAGACGTTGTCTTCTTTCTTCTTGGTCATGTTCATCATTTAAGATATATGCCCTTCTTTCATTTCTGGCTGATGGCAGTTGAACCCATGGGGGTTAAAACCACTGTGCACGGGCTTCCCTGGTGGCGCAGTGGTTGAGAGTCCGCCTGCCAATGCAGGGGACGCGGGTTCGTGCCCCGGTCTGGGAAGATCCCACATGCCGCGGAGCGGCTGGGCCCGTGAGCCATGGCCGCTGAGCCTGCGCGTCCGGAGCCTGTGCTCCGCAACGGGAGAGGCCACAGCAGTGAGAGGCCCGCGTACCGCAAAAACAAAAAAACAAACAAAAAAAACACACTGTGCTCACCAAAACCTTGAAAAAGTAAAGTGTTCGTCTAAATTTGTCTTTTATTCAGCCAAGCCCTCTGATAGGAGCCCTCCCCCGCAAGGACTTGTGGACAGAGGTGTGGGGTCAGGAAAGGCGGCAGGGCCTCCTGTAAATCTTGCACTGAAATATCCAAATGGCCCACTCGTGCCTTAGTGGGGTCCATGAGGAGCTGGGCTCAGCTGTGATGCTGGATCTGTCTCTATATGTACTTGTAGTCCGAGGTCTTCTCTCTCCCTTTGGTCCCCTCCTCAGGATCTCTCCTCATGTTCTCTTCGGCAGGGCAGGTGGGTTACCTACATGGCAGGTCAGGGATCAGCAGAGCTTAAACAAGGAAGCTGTTAGGACTTCTTATGGTCTAGGCCCAGAATTGGCAGGGTCATGTCAGCATTTTATTAGAGCAAAAACCAGGCCATTCCAGATTCAGTGTGGGAGAGGACCACCCCCCAAGGGAGGGGTGGCTCATCAGGGGTCTTCCTTGGAGAGCAGCTGTTGGCAGATGTTAGCAGGTTGTTACTGACTCTGGAGGAATCATAGGTCATTAGGCCAAGGCCAGTGTATGACTCCCAGCCATGATTGCCCAAGGCCAGGTCCCCAGCCCCATTGTCCCACCTGCCTGGAGCTGCACACAACACAGGTGAGAAGCACACAGGTAACACTGTCCATAGAAAATATATCTTCTATTTCCTGTCTGAGAATACCATAAGATGAATTAAAAACAATACTAAAAAATATGAAATTGTCAATAGACCAACTATGTAATTTTTATTTTTTCGAATCTTTACAATATCTTTTGAGCAAGGGACATTAGGACTATAGCTCATATTAAGGGCTGACTTTATCCCATTTTTGCTATGTGAATTTGTGTTATTTGTATTTGATAAGTAATTTAATTAAGAGAGATTAAGATCTGTTTTGCGTAAGGAAAATCCAAAAACAGTGGTCATAAAAATGAAAAGCCCAATTTTAGAATCTCTTTCTGGTCTCTCCAGTTCCTGCCTCCTCTGTCCCAAATAACAATTGCCTTGAATTTACTATAACCACTGTCCTCCATAAGTGAAGCTCAGCTCTGAAACAGCTGCACTTAGGAGCAAATTATAATAAGTGAATCATTGATTAAGGTAACAGGTAGGTGAATATTTCTTAGATGACTTTGTTCATAGAAAATCATACCAATTTTAGAAGTTTCCTCAAATTTTTAAAACCCAGTTTCTGTTTTTGTAATGGAGAGAAAGGAAAGTTTTTGTAATTTATCTAATTTATCTGTTATCTAATTTAATTGAAAGTATACTACTGTGTAATTAAACATCTGATTTTTTTGGTATGATTCCATTTATATTCTATTTAGTCTTACAACAACACTGTAAGGTAGATATTAGTAATTCACATATTAGAAATGAAATTGTACTATCTAAATATTTTAACTCAAAAATATTAAAAATTTAGTCATTTTACTGTGTATTTAAAAAGGAAATCTACTAAGCATATATTTTTCTATGTAAACATGATTTTAATGGTGTTTAAAATTATTAGTATATTGTGCATTTGGGAGGGTCCCAGGCATTTATTAGGAAAACAAACTAAAAGCTGACCTTGTGTGCTAATTGGCGTATAAGTATGAGCCCTCTCTCCTGGAGTCAATGGTCAACGTCTCAAGGCAGAGTCTCAGACTCAGGAGGGTTTATGTCTGGAAGGAACTAGGGAGCTCTCCAGTTCAATGTTGTGAATTCACTGGCAGTTTGGCCTCACGTTCAATAGGTTATTGTTAACAGGATATCATGGAATCGGTTGTGGTGGTTATTAAATGAAATAATCAGTGGAATGCACTTAGCAAGGTGCAGGGCACATGGTGTATATTTAATACCAGGTGTCTCAGGTCAGCTACCTTGCAGTGACTCCAAGGTAAAGATTTGTAAAATGCTGGTAAAAATGGAGGAAGCCGGACAGGAAAGGGGAGGAGTGAAGCCAGAGGGATCTTAGAAAAATCCTGGGAGACCAGGTGAGAGGGATCCCAGAGGGAGCTCTGTCCCAGCTCCAGGCGGGTCCCTGGACCTTCACACTCCCCACTATCAGGGAGCAGTCAGTCTTTGTCTAAGGATTGATGATGGGTCAGGGGAGTGGGAGTGAAGAAGTATTTCCATCTCTCCACAAGGACAGGCAAAGCAGTGGAGATGCTCACGGCAGCTTATCCATAATAATCTGAAACTAGAAGCAACTGAAATACCTATCCATCAGCTAGGGAAAGGAGAAACAAAGTGTGGTTAGTATACACACACCGTGAAATACTACTCAGCGGCGAGAAGAGCAAAGTACTGAATTGGGCAAAGGCACAGCAAATTGGGCAAATATTCATCTGGAAATCATCGTGTTTAGTGGAAGTAATCAGACATGAAAGTGCTCCAACTGGATGATTTCCTATTTACAAAGTTCAAGGGCAGGCGAATACACACCTGTGGAGATAAAAATCAGAGAGTGGTCTCACTCCGTGGGAGGAGTGAGAGATGACTTTCCAAAATGGGGGAATGTAGTCGATCTTGTTTTATGTTGGGGGAGGGGGGTACAGAGTTTAGCCACTTGGAAAAGCCACAAGACGGTACCCTTAAGATCTGCCCTTTTCATTGTATACCTTAATGAATTATGAAACAAAAAGGGGGGAAACAAATGAAAATTACTCAGAGTCAAGACCTAGTCTTTCTTGTCTCCCCTCTATAAACGTAGCACCTAGAAGAAATTCTTACACAAATAGATAGATGCTCGGTGTGTGTGTGTGTGCATGTGTGTGCTTATAAATGATTATCATCATCAATCCACACTTCCTTACTTTCGCACACACCTTTGTGCATAAGGATCATGACAACTCAGAGTTGAGATTACAGTAGTAATCAAATTTTGATTTTGAAATTGAGTTTTAAAATGATGTAAATACAGACAACCCTAATTTCCTCGAGATTCTGATCCAGTTTCATTTAACGTAACCAGTAGCATATGGCTCTCTGCTTCTCTTCCTTGTGCTTTGCCTGGGCCTCATAGCTCCAGGCTGCATTTATAAGAGATTTTCTTCTGCATTAAACTAGACAGTTGAACGCAGATGACTGAAATTGCAAACAAAAACATTGGGGTGGCTGTCGGAGAAGAGAACGCCATGTAAGCTGCACTCATGGAACATTGACAGTCACTTCCCATTCTTCTGAAGGGGACGGACCTTGCACAGCCACCCACACTGTCCTGCACTCCCCTTGTCCACCTTCCACATTTCCACTTCCTGCTTCCCCTGCTACCCTGTCACTGGAACCAGGAGTGTGCTCAGCCGCATTCCTCAGTGCTGTCTTCTGAAAACCAACATGTTAACCACCCAATTTAGGTGTTAAGTGGAAGACTCAGACCCCTGCCAGGGATGCTGACTCAAAAACTGGGGGGAAAAGACAAACAAGCAAATAAATAAAATGGGAGTGGAGTGTTTATTGTAGACTTGCTGCTTAGAGAAACTTGTGTTGCTTTGTGAAGGTTCTTGGTCCAAGAAGTGGACCCCCTGAGCCCACTATGCTCTGGCAGAGTGAACTTGGGCATCCTTCAGTCTCTGCGCATGCCTCAGTTTTCTCCTTTGTAAAATGAAGACAATTTGACCCATTCCAGGGGTTCTTACATCATCTTGTGTGCAGAGCTTACAGTAAGCATGCACACCTGCGTTTAACCCTCATTCATCACTTTCTGAACAAGTGATGTGGTCTGAATCTGTGACTCAGGAACCAGGAGAGAGGCCCAAAGTAATACGAAGAACCCAGACCCCCGTGAAGTCTCAGACAGTGCACTTCTCCTCACTCCAGGACAAAGAGCCTGTCCTTCAGTTGAGGCTATTGTCATGAAGAATGGGCAGTGTTCACGCAGACTTAAAGAGAACAAACCAATTAAACAGTGAGGTATCCCCGAGATGAGTTTTCGGTTGGGTATAATTTTGCCGAGTGTGTACAGTCCCTGGGATCCTTGAGGCTGGGCTGGTCTTGGGATGTCACCTGGTGGCAGTAATGAGGACCTAGGGATGGGGAGAAGCTGAGTGAGGGGACAGGGAGACCCTTGAAAACAGGCATGCCCAGGAAGGTGCTGGACACGCACAGGAGCACCCCAGAAATTCAATGGAATGCAGAAGACCAGATGAGAGACTGATTTCATAGTGGGAATTATTGGGGTGGGGGAAGCAGGGAGGAAACTACAGGAGCCTGGAGAACTCCCAGAACAGCCTCAGCTGCCTCTGGATGTGGCTTTGAGGGAGACAGAGTATATGGGGGCGTGTGCTGTGTGCCTAAGCGTTCAAATTTCTTATTAAAGGATGGCAGAAGTGAAAAACATTGTCTTAACCTTCTTTGCATTTATTATACCTTCTTTTAATTATTTCTATAAGCATTATATTTAATGATTATTACAACTAATCGTTATATTTACTATTAAACCTATGAAAAATGCAGAGAAACACAAGGGAGAAAAACAACCACCATAACATTACATAACACTACTCCTCAAAGATTATTTTTAATATTGATAAGTCATCCAACTCTACAAAACTGATATCATGCTATTTTAAAATCTAATTTTAAGAAATTAATATGAACTTTTTTCAGTAAATTAAATATTTTTCTACAAAACTATTTGAAATGTCTCTGTAGCATTTCACGATGTAGATACCATGATTTACCTGTCCATTTCTTTATTATTGGGTAATTAGTTTGTTTTAAGGTTTCAGCAATGCTATATCAAACATCCCTGAGACAGATGGATATAAAATTTCTTCTTTCTATTTCTTTTGTACCCACCGACCCCTCCTCCCAAAAGTCTATACCTTCCTATGAGTGCTTTGTTTATCTCTGAACTGGACAATTTGGAACATTTTCATTGTTTTAACCTTTTCCAATTTGAGAGGCGGCAATGCTTTCACATTTATATTTTAATTGGCACCCCATTGATCAACATTGAGATTAATTAATTTCCAGCCTGACTATATAGGCCATATTTATTTATTGAATTCTGAATTGCTTATTCTCATTCTTAACTATTTTTAGGGGTTTGTCTTTTGTGTCATTTGTAGGAATTCTTTGTGTGTTTAAGGATGCTAACATTTAAAAGTCACAGATACTGCTTGCTTTCCTATTTGTTTTTGGAGTATCTTACCACATAATAATTACAAATTTCTGTAGACAAGTCTAAATCTTTTGCTCTATAGTTTCAGCCTTTGGTTGCATGCTTAACTTGACTTTCCACAGTTCCAAGGTTTAATAAATAAGCTCTAATTTTTTGGATATTTTCTGCATGTAACATTTAAATAGTTAATCCCTTTGCAAATTGTGTATGTGTGTGTATGTGCATGTTGGGAATCTAACTTATTTTTTCTCCCATCCCCCAAATTGTAATCTCTCTGTCTTGTCTCAGTTTTCTTTCCTCTGTAAAATGAATTGTATAATTATATTTTAGAAAATACACTCCTTTAGGTTTTTTGAAGGGGTTATGTCATAGCCATAAATTCATTTGAAAAGAATTAAAGATTTAAAACTATTATGCTTCCCATCCAGGAATGAGATGTTTTCCTTTGTATCAGATATTCCTTATCACCCTTATGCATATGTTGGATGCACTGGGAAGCAGCCTAGGCGACAGGGATGGAAAGGCAGGAAGTTGATTAAGGAGTCGTGGTCAGATCAATTCTGTGAATGGGGAGGAGGGAAACAGAACTGGGCAGAGGGAGGAGCTGAGTTGAGATGCAACTCAACCAGGTCTCCTCCAACTCGACAGGAAACAGACTTGGTATCTGAGATGGCCTTTAGGTGTGATGCAGAGCTGGGGTAAAGGCACAGAGGTTCTGTGCCTTTACCAATCTTTGCTGGAGGGCTGCTCCAAGAAGAGAGCTGGCCCTGAAGCAAGGTGGCTCACTCAGCTGGGGAAAGTCCTGAGGTGCTACTGGCCAAATCCTTTTTCAGCAGCGAGGGGAATAAATGTTTGTTTTGAAGACAGGACTTGGGAGGTGCAGCCCAGCATTCCTGTGAGTCTACCACTTCAGCACTTCAGATGTGCCAAGTATGTGTGAGTTCTGGGAGCAGTCCACCCAGGATTCTGGAGGCCTCTCCTCCTGGGGTAGCAGCAGAGGATATTGAATGGAATGAACTTAGCCCCACCAAGACAGCCAGTCTGCGATCCACAGTGATACCCATGTCTCCCTCCATTTTCCATCCTAGGTTCCCCTCCCTCGCGGCTGACATCTCTGTTGATTAACTTGGGAGCATGACCCAGGGCCTCATCCCTGAGGAGTACGAGTCCCTGGTAACCAGACCCTTATCGGGCAATGGCTACTGCATGTGTTCATTTATTGTCAAATTGGAAAGGGAAGGTCCGAGAAAGAGGCAAGCGGACACCAGGTGTCAAGCTTATCCCTCCCTGACTCCAGGGAGAAGAGGTAGGACAACCTCCTTCTGACTTTCAGCATCAGTTACCTCTGCCGTAGTGGTGAGTCCTCTTTCTTCTTGCCTGGGTGGTGTGGTATGTGAACAGACCAGTGAGTCCATGGTCTTATGTCCTTCCTATAAAGTGGTCCGTTGCATTTGATGTGATGTCATGTGGAGGGTCATATTGCAGATCGATCTTTCTATAAGAAGATTCCCCTTCTTTGGCACAAGGAGTCTGAAGTGCTCAGGTGGTAGCTGTAGTTTAAAGTTATTAAACTACAGGTATTAAAGGTATTCTGGGTATGGCCTATGTAAACCTCTAAACCCAAAGAGACCCAAATTGTCAAAATGGTAATCATGCTGTCACAAGTGGATGTGCTAGCACATGAGGTCACTCCAGCTTGAACTCATCAACTTTATTTATTGGAGACACAGTGTATGAAACAGTCACCTACACTGTATTTTGGAGGATGACACCACGTCCTCGCCGTATACCACCTTTGAGCTGATGCCTCACATGCATCATCATAGGCCACTCCATCCCTCTGTAGGCTGGCAGCTTCTGATGGTGTGGTATGTGATGAGACCAGTGCCATTGCCACATGTTCACCGTCACCACTCCCTTTCCAAAGGCCACTTGGAAGTCTGCCTACCACAATATTTAATTATTATTATATTAGTGTAGATACCTTAATACAAGCTGATATTTTTCAAACTATATGACATTTTTATGTAGCCTTCATAACTGTAATTTATCTTAAATATTCTATTATCATGATAAATAAAATTATTCATTCATGGGCTTCCCTGGTGGCACAGTGGTTGAGAGTCCGCCTGCCGATGCAGGGGACACGGGTTCGTGCCCCGGTCCAGGAAGATCCCACATGCCGCGGAGCGGCTAGGCCCGTGAGCCATGGCCGCTGAGCCTGCGCGTCCGGAGCCTGTGCTCCGCAACGGGAGAGGCCACAGCAGTGAGAGGCCCGCGTACCGCAAAAAAAAAAAAAAAAAAAAAAAAAATTCATTCAACGAATCATCTTTTCTGAAATGTACAGAAATAAAGAAAAGAGCCAGCCAGTACTACACCAGAGAATGCAGCTTGATGAGTCTGATTACAGAAGTTAAATTCACAGATACTGTGGGAGAAACATGCAATTCAGGCAACATTTAGATGTTCCACCTGCTAAACAGAGGTGGAGTTAGACAATCATCCACTGTTTATCTGAACTACATCATGTTAACTCTTCCATTGCTCAGATATAACATTGAATTCTCTTTCTCAGTTTTATTGCTGGATGCTATGTGGGACAAAGCTATGAAATCTATTATTGAATTTTCAATAAAAGTGTGCTGTAAACATGTTTTTTTTTTTTTTTTGGTACGCGGGCCTCTCGCTGTTGTGGCCTCTCCTGTTGCGGAGCACAGGCTCCGGACGCACAGGCTCATGGCTCACGGGCCCAGCCGCTACGCGGCATGTGGGATCTTCCCGGACCGGGGCACGAACCCGTGTCCCCTGCATCGGCAGAGGCAGGCGGACTCTCAACCATTGCGCCACCAGGGAAGCCCTGTAAACATGTTTTTAAGAGCCTCAGTTATTACACAGGTTCATGTTCTCCAGGTATATATTGTAAGATTTTAAATTTTGTATTTTCCTGCTGACTCAACACCCCCTCCAAACAGATCATGAGCAGCCCTCCCAGATGACCAGATGCACAGGTGTGGTAAGGCTGGCCTTTGCCACAAGCTCCCTTCTTGTCCTCACCTGACTGTGACCTAGCGACATTCACACACACCTTTTGCTTTTGTGCTCCACCCTGACCCCCATAAAGGCACTTGCCTAAAGGCACTTGCCTCGATCTCGGCCCCCACCTATCAGGCACTCCCTCCACATGGTCCCCAGCATGGGCTGCCGTGCCCCCTGCTCTGGGACCTGCGCGTGTGATAAATCTCTCTCACTTTCACATACCTCTCCATGCTGTTATTCTGTGTCTGCATCTGACTTATCATCCAAACACCCCATATAAAGTAATAAAATTATTCCTTATAACACAATGTAAAACTTCTATATCAGAAAGTTCTTTTGAAATTTAGGACCAAGAAAACTCTTTGTATCACCAGAACTTGATATGTTCTCCTTATCGTAACTGACATTCTGTACATATTTCTATTTTCCTTCTTACCTAATATGTCAGTATGAACCCAAGCCCTGTCTAAAATTCATTCACAGAAATAATGCTGACTCTGGTATGAATTGTGTATGCCTTTTCTTTGGTGTTTCTTACTTTATACTTATATACATATTTTACTATTTTGACAGATATTTATTTAATTTTAAACAGCCTCAAATATTCTAGGGAAAGAGATACAAATAATTTTATATATATATATACACATATATAATTAACCAACGCAGTTAAGGCTGTTTCTTCCCTCTCACATTAGCTATTTAGAATACTTAAAATTGTTTGCTATCATTGGCAACTCTGCTGGGGTGGCTTGGTTCATCACATCTGGAAAATAGTTCCATCTTATAAATTCCATCTTATAAATTCTTAAGAGATTTTTTGAACAGTTCAAAGTCTTTGGATATGTTTAAAGCTTTTCCCACATGCTGTCATATTTGATTTCCAAGGTTATAGGTTAATTATGTTGCCTGCAATAAACAGCTGCCCTGGGTTTCATCTTGTATCAGTGCCTTAATGTTTTTATTACAAGTTATATCAAATACTTTACAACTTATTCATTTTAATAAATGGCATCTTGATGCTTTTCTCCTAACTCCAGTACAATTTTATACATTATTAAAAATATTTATTTATCCACATTGATGGAAGAAAATGTTTCCAAACTACTGTTGGCCCTTTCATTTTATCTTACTTCTTGAGATTCTTCTGTCTTTCTTTTTCTAAAAGTCCAGATAACAACTGTTACTCCTGAGAGCTATTCGTTATTTTTTCTGTTTTTTCCATAATATAATATTAGTAGTTAACTGTTTAAACTTCTAAAATTATTTAATACACACTTTATTGTATTTTAAGATAATCACTGTTGTACAAAAGACTATATTTTCCATGTTTTCCTTTAATTATCTATTTAATACATTTATCATTCTTGTTTTTAGCTGACTCCTTCAGATTGCCTGGCTATTTAATCAGTAAATCTGAAAATAATTATAACTTTAGTTCCCACATTCCAGTGTTATTAGAAATAAAAAACACTCTTCTATTCACTAAAAAAACTGAAAATTGGCTGTAGGGTCATTTTATCTAATCATAAAACCACTAGTAATCGAATTAGCTAAAAAGTAATCTAATTACAGATTATTAAGAATAAAAGTTTATATGAAAAACTGTAGGCTTATTTGACAGTCTTTATTCTGTGATTCAGAAAATTTCAGGAAGAGTCAGAGGTGGGAGAAACTGTTCATGTAATTTAGTGAGTTAGGTAGGGCTTATTCAAGAGATGAACTTAATGTGAACCTTGAAACAGGTAAATAAAATAAGAGAGATAAATTAAAAAGGTTTTCTGGATTATGAAAACCTAGCTTCTCTTTGTTAATGTGGCATCAACTAGCCCTTCATCTGCACATTGGAGTGAAGGCAGCCGCGGTGTAGGGTTGGCGCTGGTGATGGACGAGGGCCCCAGTGATTCTCCATGCATGGATCAGAGAGACCTGGGTTAATCATGCTGCCCCATAGCTCAATCATTTATGGGAATTTTCAGCTTCATCTACGTTTGTCACTCTGATCAAATGCCAACAATATCATGAGAAGAAGACAAAATATTAAAACACTTCTATTTTCTCATTGTCAAGATATGAAATTAGTCCTAGTAAACCACAACTAAGAATATCCAATGAGTATTTGCTAGTTAATTTTTTAAACCTATAATAGAAAGAAAAGACACTGATTCTTTACTACAGCTTCATTTTGGGGTCATAAAGTCCTTTGGTTTCTACTTTTGAAAACATCTCCTCCTTCCACTAAACAGCAGATGGTCCCACAAAGCAGTCCGTTTGCCTTTGACTGTTGGTGGATTGTCCACCAGATCCGATCTCTGCCTCCAGAATTACCTTCCAAAAATGCAACTGAAGCAAAGTCACACTCCTACCTAAGAAACCTCTTCTCCCTCTCCTTTAGAATGAACTCCTAATTCTTTACCATCTGGTAAAAAATAAAAATCACTATTTGACCACAATAAGCATTGTTAGCTTCCTTCTTTCCCTGGGCCATACATGCTCAAGCTGAGACCAACAACATGCAAAATGGAAGATGAGCATGGAATCACAACATGATGTCAGGTGATGTATCCTAACTCAGTTTGACATCTGGCATTTATTTTTAGCCTGAAAAATAAATTCTCCTCTGGGAGAAGAGGGAAAAATAATTTCCTACAGCATTCTAGATGTGGAAAGGGAAGATAATTTTTGGAGATCTTCTTTAGCCATGTTTTGAAAAGAATAATTACTATACATGTTCCCATTGTCATCCTAAATTGTGTTAACATTTTTATTGTTTCTCCCCTAAGTACATTTGTGCCCTTGTGGAAATAACAAAAGAAAAATACAGGCCAAATGTAAATTATTGCTGTATTTATGTTCATTAAACGCTGTTTGGAAATTAGTAAAACTGAATCCTGATGGATTATGTCATAAATCTAATAAAATTGGGCTTTTTGGAATCTAGAGCAGTGACATCCATCCTACCCTCTACCCTCAGACTGATGTCTATGTCATGCTTTTTTGCTTGCTCTCTTTGTTTCTCCAAATTTGACTCAAAGTATTTCTTCCCAGAACCAAGAATGTACCTATTTTCTGAGGAGTCCCATGCTTGCTTTTAGCCTTATTCTCTCAGGCCATGAAGAATCTGTTCTTCGATTCCTAATGTCATCATAGTTCAAGCGCTGCTCAAACGGCAAATGTCCCATGAAGATTTGGACTTGTTACTTTGATAGCGTGCTCATTCCATGCTAGCCAACACTCACTTATAACACTCATTTTGCATTTTCTGGTTTATCACCCACATTAGGATTTGATGGAGAGCAAGGGCTTTTTAACTCATTTGTTTGTCCTTTGACACATCATGACACATCAATGCCTCACAAGAAGGTATTAGATAAATCTTCTTTAACTAAATGCAATCATTTTAAAGAAGATTTAAGTTAAAATATTTTTTTCTGTTATTTTGTTTTGATTCATTAATATTAGTATTAGCATCTCCTAGACAATTTTGAAATTCATATGATTGCCTTAATTTATCAACAAATAACTTAAGGCTAGACTTGAAAATGATATGGTTTGAATATATTTGGTCTAAATATTATATCACTATAAGTAAACTAAGGTATGCCTCCTAGCAAGTAGCTTATGATACTTCCTAAAAAAGAAAAGCTGTCCAACATACAAAATGTCACTGACTTCTGCTTTCTTTTTGGTTCAGGATATGTCTGCATGTGGCTGGAAAGTGTTGTGACTTATTTACATACCTGACAAGTCTGGGGCTGACCCTCACTGATACTGCTGATAAGCAGTGTGCTGGACCCAGGGAGAGACCAGGGACCTGCTAGAATAATGGTCCCTTCTGTTCTCAGGCCACCACCAGGCTCCATAGCCCAGGAGCAGCATGTGCAGTGTGCCTTGAACTATGTCAGTGGGGCTCTTAGCTCCAGATTGGCATATGTGGGGGACAAGCTGACTCCCTCCTTATAAAGTACAGTAAGGTGGTGAGGCTACAGCCAGCGGTCAACTGTCATCATAAACTTTATGCTCAAACATATGAAGTTTCTTTCACTGCCTTTTGATTTCTTGTGTGTGGTAAAATACCAACTCATTTTATGGTTTAGAGCACTGCCATTATATGGTTGTTCTGACTATACTTGTATTGCTTTCAAAAGATAACATTTGAAAAGTCAGGGGGAAGGCAAGAAGTTCAAAAGATTGAACAGTAAGGCAGAGAGAGATGAGAGGAATTTTACTTTTGCTGCTGAGCTATGCCTGGAGATGTTGTCTTTGTTGCACATGTATTCAGAAGCAGCTGATCAGAAAGATTTATTCTACTGTACTGGGTCCTGGCTTTGCCCCATGAATGGCAACTGCAGCTTGAAAATGGAAAATTTGATAGGGATCCTTAGGGGGAATCCCTCCCATCTCTATGTTCACTTTAAGTTTCACCTACAAATTTTGTGGTCTGTTTTATCAAATAAAAACATACAAACTGAAAATACAATTCCATCTGACTTTATGACATTGTTATCTAATTAATATAAAGCCCTAGTGAACTGCTATTTATTCTAGATGCTGGCAAAGCCAAGTTCAATTGCTTTAGCTTAGTCTCATGATAGAAAAATGGATTATTTGCCAACTCCCCTCCTTCCTAGCCACCCTCCGCCCTGATCCAAGGGAGTTTTCCTGATTTGAGAGACCCGACCTGTCTTCTTATTTCCTTTGTGAGCATGAGGTATTGAGAGTCAAAATCTCTCCTTTGGCTCAAAGGTATTATGCATTTTTACAGAGTAGATTGTTGTTTAACAACAACAAAGAAATAGTCACAGGGATGAATGCTTGAGTGCAGCCAAGTATGTAAAACTAAAACATATAAGTAGGGAGTCAAAATGTACCTATGGCGTGCTTGATGAGAAGAATACATATAATGAGGAAAAAAAAAAGAAAGAAAGAAATAGCACCTGGTTTAAACAAAATGCCAAATAAATGAAACTTTCAAAAACCTTAATTTTCCTCACATATTTTTGAGTATCTCTTCAAGAAATGAATAATTTCTCTTTTGGGTTTTAGAGGGTCATTAAAGTATAATGACACCTTGGAAAGGCCAAGGGGAAGCCTGAAGAAAGGCCAGGATTGGGCAGGGAATGTTGAGTTGGTCCTTGAATAAGTGAGGATGCAGGGTTTCACATTGTAATTCACATTGTAATGTGAAGTGGGCCCTTAGACACACCATATGGGGTTGCCCATGAAGGCGGGGCTAAAGGTAGAGGTATAAGCATTATTTTCACAGATGGGACCTTCTGGAGAAAGCAGAGCTGTGGATAAAACCCTAGGAACAGGCAAAAAATCTGTAGGTTAAGTTAAAAAAAAAAAAAAAAACCACAAGCCACGGACTCCAAGGAAGAGAGTTTTATTTTTAATCAGCTGTTGTATCATAAGCCTATACCAAGCCAATAGGGAGTCATTACTAAATATCCAGAGTCAGGATTATAAAGTAACCTTCTGATATTTCAGTTATAAAATTGTGGTGATCTCAAAGCAACCAGCTTCAGTAGAGAGCAAAGAGTTGTGAAAAGTAAGATACGGAGACACCAGCAACCTTCTTCGGGTGTGAGGACAAAAGAGAGGATCAAAAGAGAGGACAGCAAGGAATGAGGGCAGCGTTGGTTCAGTGTGTGTCCTAGTGGGAAAGAGATGGAATATTTAAAGTGGCTATTTTTAGAATAATTTAATGAAGGAACTTTTATCAAGGTGAGAGGGGGGTATGGAAAAACTCATACTTGGAGCTTTTAACAGTTGATGTGTCCTGCCACTCCCAAGAATGTAGAGTGTTTAATAAAACCAAGAGACTTGTGAGGAGAAGGGCTTCCACTGGGAGCTGCAGGTTTTGATGGAGGAACTGGCCAGAATATGGAACTCGGAAAGGGAATAAGCCTGCCGACCTCACTGCCTTCCCTACCTCTGATTCCCAATTGACTGAACCCATTCAGAAACAGATTCCCAGGGCACGGAGCTTATGGAAAAGGATAGAGAGTTGGTCTGCAGTATAACTAGAAGACATCCAGTGCACGCTTGTAAGTGCATTAGAGAAAACGCACATTTTCTTAGGATGGAAAACTGTGTGAGATTTTGATCACAGGGTGGCCAAAGTCAGGAAAAGGGAAAAGACTGAGGTTATCGAGGAAGGTGGGTTGGCCCCGTGGTATTCTGAGCCACATCCTACATCTCATGGGAGCCAATTGTTTAAAAAAAAAATTCTGAACTTTCTTTTAAACATGGGGAACATAAAATCAAACCTATTCACACCACAGAAATTGACCAGCATGTCATGCGCCTATCACTACCCCTGGCCTGGAAAGTGAGTTTTAGCAGCAACCACTAGTTGTAACAATTCCTTCAGAGTTCTGGGAGCTTTGAAGGCTATGGGCAGTGCAGGTATTCTTTTTCCTTCTTTGATCTGGGGAAAAAGCTGACAGGTTGGGTTGTAGGTGGGAAATTAGATAATGGCTCTAGTGGGTAGGAGAGAACAAAAGGGGAAAAAACTAACAATTCATGAAACCAAAAGTTTAAAATAGCTTCTATGTTCACATCTCTGCTTCTTAGTGTTGGTAACATTTGTTCCAAAATATTCCTGCCTATCCAGGGTTTCTACCAGCAAGTAGGAAGTCATCAGCCTCAATGAATAAGAGTGAAACTTTCTTTCATAAGCCTTCACATCTGATCAGCTTCCCAATCTCAATTAATCAGCTGCATGCATGACTAGCTAGAAAATTCTTCACCCTGAAGCCTAAGGGCCTGTTTTAATTTCCTGGTAGATAACAACTCTAACGTAGAGCCATATGTTGTGGCAGAACAGTGGTCCCTGCAGATGAACATATCTTAGTTCCCAGAACCTGTGACTCTGTTACCTCACATGCCAAAAGGAATTTTGCAGATGTAATTGAAGTGAAGGAGGTTATCCTGGAATATCCATCCCAGTGAGCCTAATCGAATCCTTTGAATTATTAACAGCGAAGAACTTCTCTCAGGTCAGACCAGAGAAAGAAGTTTGACAAGAAAAGCGGAGTCAGACAAAGCTTTTTGGCCACTTTCAAGATGGAGGAAGGGGCTGTGAGCCAAAGATTCTGAGCCACTCTTCAAAGCTAGAAAAGGTGAGGAGCCTGGAGAAAAGAGTCACCCTGCTGACACCTTGACTATAGCCCAGTGGCCCAGGTGTCTGACCTATAGGTCTATATTTCATGCAGTGTGTTGTTTTGAACCACTGAATTTGTTGTGATCTGTTATGGTGACAATAGAATGTGAATGTGTCACACTGCACTTTCACTGGGGTTGTTCATATTCTTATTTCTTTGCAAAATGTTGCTACTCTGATGTGTTTTACTAAGATCTGCACTGACCCTGGCAGCTTCCCTAACTGACCTAGTTCAAAGGGATTGATAAAGACCCACATGGAGCTGTTTCTGCAACAGGTAGACCAGTTGGAAGACAGGATGCTTTGCACCAAGAGACAGGATTTGAGAGTTGATGGTACGGCCTCAACGTAAAGATGTTTGTGGGTTTATGATTTAGCACCTGCCCCTCTCACTGGACAGCTGTGCAGGTGAGGGAGGAGGCTGGTCTGTCACATCCCCTGGACACTCATTCTTGGAGAAGCACAGGCATTTTGTCAATGTGCTTACAAACAGGCCTCTGGTGTCTCAGGGCCTGGATTCAAGCCCCAGCTTGACAGCTTCCTGGCTATGTGACTTTGGTAAGTAAGTCAAAATACTTATTGTGCCTCTATTTCCTCATCTATCAAATGGGCCAATAGCAGTACTTCCACAAAGGATGTTTAGAGGTTTAAATAAGTTAATATAAGGGTCATTTATTCAACCAGCATGTGCCTAATATGTGCTAGGAACTTGCTAGGCACACAGGAACCATCAGTGAACAGAGGAGAGAAAACTACCTCTGGATATAGAATTAGTGTGGGTAAAACCTACCACTGTGCAAGGTTGGAAAGTAGGGACTTACTTGATATTAATAATAACTATATAACAGGATTGATTTTTCAATAAAATACAAACATTTTTAATAAAAATATGAAAAATATGAAATTAATTTCCTCACCTCACTTAAAATCTCTGGGAACTTTAAATCCAGTAAGTTACTGACTCTGTAATGTCTTCATGGGGTTCTCATTAAAGCCTCAGCTGAGCTGACAAACAGAAGCTTGGGAAATGGACGTCTAAGGGGCTATTATAGAATTCCACTTTGTGTATGGAAAATTGGATAATCCAGGGTTCTGAGCTTGAACTTCAAATACTCTTGAGAAAAAGCAACCAGTCTATAAAAGAATGTAATTGTAAATTCCCATACTTCAATGGAAACATGCCCACTGGGAAAGTTCAGCAAGGACCAATTCGTATCTTACAATGAACTGAAGTTTACAAATGCATTCTAAATTTGTCTATCACCCAGGGATTCTTGTAATCCAAGACAGCAGAACAGCAGGATGCATTCTGCTTCTGAAACAACCACAATCCCTTCTCCCTGACTTGGGATCCTGCCAAGCAGGGTTCCTTCCAGAAGTAGCATTTATGCTAAAGGAAATGGCTCTGAGTCCATCAGCCCAGCTGGATTTGTATGGCGTTCATACATTTGAAGTGACCACTACCTGATACATGCTCACACATCTGTGTTTCATAGGTTGAGATATACCTATAGATATCTGTGTGTGTGTGTGTGTGTTAAAATCTTTTAAGAAATCTATCCCATTTTAAATAGTTCAAATATTTGGAAAAAATTAGCTAGGAATTTGAAATATGGTTGGTATCTATTTTAGAACCTGCTAAAAATACATTTTTGTTCAGATGGCCACGATTCATTTCACTCTGTCAGTGTATCCTCTGTGGTTCGTTTGCAGCTGGTTACTTGCCAGTGTAAAATATAAGCAATTTGAGTCCTTCATAAGAGTGTGTTTGACATATTTTAACAGTTTCACTCTCCTCTCCTGATGATGCAGTGGTCCTGTGCTCAAGGTTTCGTTCTATGGCTGGCTTTAGAATTTAGAAAAACAGGCACACTGTAATTATTACAGAGTCCCACACCTCTGAGAGAATATAGGAAAAATCAGGGCTCACATACTAGCAATGGTACAGCCAAAGTTTAGATGAACTCTCAAAGTTCCGTGGTATAGTCATAGGTATGAACAGATGATTACCTAAAGACTTATCTATTGGTCAGTCCTTTATCCATCCACCTAAAACGGGGCCAAGCTAAGGATCAAGGCTGAAGGATGAGTGTAGGGGTGTGTGTGTGCGGGGGGCGTATACACACACATACATACAAGTTTATGTGTATATACACATACATCAATGTGTGCATGTGTGTAGTAGGTATCCTTCTCTCTTTTGCTCTGTCTTTGCATCACACATTTCTTCTGCTTCAGAATCATGTGATAAAATTGCCAAAAATCTGCTCAAAGATCTCAGGTTATTCACACCCATGTAGGCAACTGTTAAACCCCAGGATCCTGCACCAGTGTAGTCTCTGTACAGATGCCATGAGGAACAGCTTTCTGGTGTGACATAGAGCATACCAGAGCTGGCAAGAAGGAAACTGTCATCACTGAGCAACTGCCACCCTCAGTTGTTCTTGTCTAATCATTACAAAATGCACATTTAGAAGCTCAGGCTTGAGTCTGAGCCCTAGAACTCTGAGCCTGGGTTTCCTCATCTATTAAACAGCAGTAGCAATTGTTCTCCTGTCTGGAAAAGCTAGAGGATGAGAATGAGGTAATGGATGCACAGTGTCTTCTTAATACTGTAATGCATCTAGGGATGCTTGCATGCCCTGCCTGAACCCCTGTGTCCTGTGTTCAGTGATGCCTTAGATCCTGGGAATGAGCAAGGCAGGATCCCAGGCCCTCGGGGTTTGAACCACAAGGAATCCCTAGGGAGGCTCTCAGCCAAGCCCCTGGGGTGAGCTGAGAATGTCATGTGGGTAAAAGACTGCAGTCAGAGGACAGAGCCAAGGCTTGGGAGCTAAGCAGAGCCTGGAGGGACCCCATGGGCTTGGAAGTGTGCAGAGGGCTGGGTAATCAGAGGATGAGACTGGGGCTGATCTTCCCCAGTGGGTGCATCAGACTAACTCAGAGAAATCGAGTTGGGGCAGGTTTTCTCCCAACAACTGACAACATTTGATCTTCATTTTCAGGCTCAATTTCCCCCTACCTACAGGATCAGTTCTCCTGAAGCCAAGGCAGGATAAGAATTACAGTCAAGGGTACAGGAAGGCAGGTTTGAGCTGACCTGACAGTGACAGTTCTGCTGTTTGGACAGAGGATGCCCATTCTACCCTTCTGATGTCATTCCCTGTCTGAAAACCTCAACTGTTTTCTGTGTCCTGTCTTCCAGGGTGTCTAGAGTCATGTGTGGGTGCCTCTCAGTCCATCCTTAGCAGGACCTGACCCTTTGTGTCATGGTAGCAGGATTTAAAGCAGAAAATTTCTCAGAAATGCCTGGCATGCACTTACCCATTTATTTACCCTTTGCTTTGATTTAGAGCAAATGGCTTCTTTTTGCTGTTTTTTTTTTTATTGTAAGATGCTGTACTTTTGAGTAAGACTTTCAGTGTGCACTTCTTCTGATGTTACCATTTGGATTTCCTGCTCCCATCTTTACACCTGCATTCATACTTAGAAACATTTCAAATCTTTGTAATTGGACATCAGAGGACTTCAAGGTGAGAGATGACAGATGTGACATCTTAAGTGTGACCCTTCACCAATCTGGGGTGCCACCATACCTGGACCCAACATAAGCTCTGCTTCTTCTTCTTCTTCTTTTTTTTTTTTTTAATATCTTTATTGGAGTATAATTGTTTTACAATGTTGTGTTAGTTTCTGCTGTATAACAAAGTGAATCAGCTATACATATACATATATCCCCATATCCCCTCCCTCTTGCATCTTCCTCCAACCCTCCCTATCCCACCCCTCTAGGTGGTCACAAAGCACCCAGCTGATCTCCCTGTGCTATGCAGCTGCTTCCCATTAGCTATCTATTTTACATTTGGTAGTGCATATATGTCAATGCCCCTCTCTCACTTTGTCTCAGCTTACACTTCCCCCTCCCCATCCTCAAGTCCATTCTCTAGGTCTGCGTCTTTATTCCTGTCCTGCTCCTAAGTTCTTCAGAACCATTTTTTTTTTTTAGAATCCATATATATGTGTTAGCATACGGTATTTGTTTTTCTCTTTCTGACTTACCTCACTCTGTATGACAGATTCTAGGTCCATCCACCTCACTACAAATAACTCAATTTCATTTCCTTTTATGGCTGAGTAATATTCCATTGTATATATGTGCCACATCTTCTTTATCAATTGATCTGTCGATGGACACTTAGGTTACTTCCATGTCCTAGCTATTATAAATAGTGCTGCAATGAACATTGTGGTACATGACTCTTTTTGAATTATGGCTTTCTCAGGGTATATGCCCAGTAGTGGGATTGCTGGGTCACATGGTAGTTCTATTTTTAGTTTTTTTAAGGATCTCCATACTGTTCTCCATAGTGGCTGTATCAATTTACATTCCCACCAACAGTGCAAGAGGGTTCCCTTTTCTCCACACTCTCTCCAGCATTTATTGTTTGTAGATTTTTTGATGATGGCCATTCTGACTGGTGTGAGGCAATACCTCACTGTAGTTTTGATTTGCATTTCTCTAATGATTAGTGGTGTTGAGCATTCTTTAATGTGTCTGTTGGCAGTCTGTATATCTTCTTTGGAGAAATGTCTATTAGGTCTTCTGCCCGTTTTTGGATTGGGTTTTTGGTTTTTTGATATTGAGCTGCATGAGCTGCTTGTATATTTTTGAGATTAATCCATTGTCAGTTGCTTCATTTGCAAATATTTTCTTCCATTCTTAAGGTTGTCTTTTCATCTTGTTTATGGTTTCCTTTGTTGTGCAAAAGCTTCTCTGCTTCTTTACTCTGTCTTTGTTCCTGAAATAAAGAGATGAAGTTCTTGAAGCTGGGGACCATATGTTGATAGACACAGTAGTTTTGGTCCAATTCTACAGAAAATTCAGGTGATTCAACAATCAGATCTTTCCCTTAGTTTTATTCTTGGGCTGCTAAATGGCTTCAATTAGAACCATTTGCTCTCAGTTTTATGTGGTCTGTCTACCACCAGCTGCACGTCTCAGATGGGAACATCCTGGCGAAGACCAGTTCCCACAGATGCTTCTTGGTCAAATGTTTTTTTGTGGATGGTGAATCAAGAAAGGTAGAACCTTGATAATACTGACAGTTTCTTCAAGGGCTTTGGCCAAAAAGTGACTCTCAGTGGAGCACTCTTCTCTCATGCTTACAGCTGCAATGGCGTTCTCAGAAGTAGCTCTCAGGTGAGCTTTGGAGGCTGTGTTGCAAACTGCTACACACAAGCTACTTCTGATTTTTAGGACCAGAGTTCAATGTCACAGGACAATTGAGCTTGGGCCGTGAGCTTGGAATTCCTACATCGCTCAGCTAGCTGCAACCGTTGTCAGCCCTGACTCTTCCTTTTAGTTAAAAAAAAAATTACCATGAATTAAAAACAAGCCTACCCAAATTTGTATAAGTTTTTCTCAGTCCTGACTAAGGCATATGTAGGTTATTTTTCTGGGTACTTTTGCATGAGCATTCTAATGATGGAGTGTAATTTGTTTGAGTTTCAGCTATGGAGAAGAGCCAAGATTCACTAACCTGGGTATATATCCTTGGTATAATTGTGTCTTGCTCGATTTCTTTGAAATTCACTCTGCTTTTCCTGAAAAGCTATCTTCTCAATCTCTTTGGTTTGTGTCTGCAAATCTCAATGACCTGAAAACATAAAGGGAGCTGATTCATAGGTTTTGGAAAACTTTGCAAAGAGGCTCTCATTTGGCTGGGTTCCTTTGTCAGGGGCCTGAATCTGATCCCGCTCCCCGAGAGGAGTCTGATGGAGACTCTGACTCGGGTCCTTTTCAGCCCCTCCTGGGAGTGATTATTGAAAGAACAACCCTACCACACTCAAATCCGTAATTGTCTTGGATAGTATTTTTTCCTAAAGTTTCTCATAAGTTCTTTGTAGGTAAACTTGCCTCATCAGCCAAGGAACTGTCCAATTTCCATGAGGTTAAACGATTTCCCCGAAGACTATTAAATCTTAATCCAATTTCAGTAGAACAATCTCGTTCTATTGAATTCATTACAGAAATGTTTCCAAGCTTTAATTGTACGTGCCTATCTAGAAGGATGGTTTTATGTTCATCAAGTTGAAAGAAAACTCTTTCACTTTCAAAATGTTGGGAAACATTTATGCTCCTCATTCTTGTCTTATTTAAATATGCAATTTGTAGACTATACCTTGTTGCTGAAACTATTAGTAAATCAGATTAGTACATTCCAGGACTTAAACTAACCTAAATATAAAAAGTATTTTAAAAAGCTATATTGTAGGTTTGGAAAATAGATAGTGTTTGTTTGTAAACTATAACATTAAAAAGGGACGATTAGATTCCCTCTTTATTAGCCCTGGTAGGAAAAAAAAACAGGCTATGCAAGCCATGTGGTCACATACATGTCAAAAATAAAGAGTTTTTTTTGTGTGTAGGAGCTGGAAGGATAGTAAAGGTTTTTGGAAGAGCAGAGCAGAGAGTGCCACACTTCCAGGGAAGCACCCACTCCTGTACACGTTGCAGAAGCCGTCCAAGATATCTGTTTCCCATTGAGGGGGCACATCAACCGAGGTTGGTGAGAACCTAGGACACTCTTTCAGATGCCAGTGCCTATCCAAGTGCAGAGTGGCCACTTAAAGGAAATCACAGATGACTGCAGGGCATGACAGGCGTTCAAAGGTGGCTTTGAGGAGGCACCTAGTCAGAGTGGAAACAATAAAAGGGATGCCAGTGTGTATGTTGTAGGTGAGAGTTTAATTTGTACTCAGCCTAGTTCTCCAAACAGAGGCTGTCTTTGCTTTATACAAGCATTGTGTGCCACCTGCAAGAACCCTGGCCATACACACGTAACATGTCTTATCCTGTGAGCCACAGTCCTACAAAGCATTGTCCCACCAAAAACGTCATTTGCCCCTGTTGAAAAATGCAGAATCCATCTATTAGCTGCCTCCTCCAATTTCCCTGTATGTCACAGTCATCACCATTTTTCCCAAATCACCCTAACCCCAAGTGCTAAGTCATATCTTGATCATTGCTGCTGTTGATCAGCTAATCGGTACCCAAGTACAGACATTTATCTCTAAAGGTCCTTCTTCCCAGCTCTTCCAGGCCAATCATTCTTCCCAAGTCCATTAGCCCAAGTGTGGGCAATACCAATATTCAGTGCTGCTCATCCGAAATGTAACATATGTAATGTTATATCCAACATTCACATTGTTAAACTATTCCTAGTCTGTCCATCTTATTCCTCTTGTTTCCTCAAGTAGATCAAACTTCATGTCCCCACATCCTTGCTAGATGAGTGACCCCTAGGGGATGATCGTTATCAGAGCTGGTTTATAAATCACAACTCTGACCCACATTAATGTATGATGTTCAGCCAACTACTTGAACTTCTCAGCATATCAATAATAACCTGTGTGACACACATCAATCATCCTCCCCAAACCAGAAAAGATGTCCTTCCAATACTATCACTCCTGTTCCAGATAGGTCTGCTTTTGGGGTCCCACCACCTCACCCAAAATCTCCATCCAGGCATCTGGTCAACCTCTGTTATTGCACATTTTGTGCCCACTATCCACCTTCTCCAGGGTCTCTCATTGCCTAGAACAACACTGTTCAATATAAATATAAAATTAAGTGAGATATTTTACATTTTCTTTCTGCACCACGTCTCTGAAATCCACTGTGTGTTTCTCACTTACAGTAAATCTCAGTTCAGACTGACCCAAGTTCAAGTACTCAGTAGGTACACACAGCCAGTGATGGGTGTACTGGAAAGTACTGGCCTAGAGAATCACAGCGGTGCCTGTCTGGCACTTATCACTCTACTGCACTATCTGTGTTATGTTCAGATCCTAGGGCACCATGATAACATTTAAAATCTTTCAATGCCAAACCACTGCCAAACTAATAAAATAAATATTTCCTAGATGTATTAGTCTGCCAAGGCTGCTATAACAAAATACCACAGACTGGGTGGTTTAAACAATAGGAATTTACTTTCTCATAATTCTTGAGGCTGTAAGTCTAAGATGAAGTTTTTGGCAGGGTTGGTTTCTTCTGAGGTCTCTCTCCTTGGCTTGCAGATGGCAGCCTTCTTTGTTCTCACACGACTGCCCCTCAGTCAGTGTGTTATCTGTATCCTAATCTCCTCTTATTACAAGGACACCAGTCATATTGGATAAGAGCCCATCCCAATGGTCTTAATTTACCCTTAATCATTTATTTAAGGATCATGTCTTCAAAGACATTCTGACATATCAGGGGTTAGGAGTTCAACATGACTTTTAGGGGGACACAATTCAGCCCATAACACTGGACTGTCATGGAGGGCCCTCAATATTATTAGCAGAAATATTTCTCATATCCTTCTCTTTTGTTTCCTAATCTCTAGGAAATTTTACCCCTGACTCACCTTAGAACATCCCACTGTCTGTTTACCTCCACACCTTCTGTTTGTCCCCCACAGGGATATGTGCCATGATCACCCTGCTGCCAAGACCCTTCAAATTCTCTTCCAAGTTCCCTCCCCCATTGGGCCCCTCCTTATCCCTTTATTAAAAGTAATGCACTCTTCAACCAAACCTTTAAAGTTGGCATGAACAGTGCATTGCCTCAGGTTACAGTTATTTATTTGAAATATAATAGCACTATTGCAGGGTAAGTTATATGAAACTATGATAGAATGCCTAGCACAGGGATTGAGCAAGGGGGACATGTGGGATGCATCTGAGTCCCTTGCCTTTTATTACACAACCACATAATGAGAACTCATTGAACTGAATCAGGGCAGTCAGGAAGACCTTGGCAATAGGCGGTGATAGCTCAGTGGCTTATATTAGTATCTGAGTTTGATGAGATTACCATAGAGCCCACACTCAACTGAAAGCCTTGTCATAGACACAAATCTCAACTTGTCTACCGAATGGGCACAGCTATGCTTCTCCTGGGCTCTCAACAGACACTTGCACGCAGGCTTCTCCAACTAAAGGCAGGAGACAGCAGGCTTCATTATACATTCTTGGCTTCCTCTGGCTGTCCAAAGCAACTAAACCACCTCCCATTTAATCAAAGACTCACCTAAATCTTTGTTTTGAAATCACCTGTGAGTTTTTAATGAATATAATGATTTTTGTTTGTGCAACAGGATCAGTATATGACTTCTTTAATGATAAAAGCCCAGGTAGGAAGGGGCTAAGCAAGCACCTGGCCCAGAAGCATTTGTTGGGCAAGACACATCTGAAAGCACCTGGCACCTCTCTCTGGTTAGCCTACTAAATGTCTCAGCTCCAGGGTCCTCGGGGACGATGAAGCATTTGTGGTCCACTGCATGCCTTCGGCCGCCTGCAGCCTTCCAAATGCAGGGGCTGTCGTTACCAGTGTAGATCTCCCCGACTGCTCTTTCCTCTGTCTGGAAGCTTAACCAGAAATTTCCCCAGTACAGTAACTCCTGGCCTGACTGTGGAGTGACCCTGACTGGGTAACTCTGAACCAATATTCATCTTTTTTTTTTTTTTTCCCCCCATGACATGGATCAGGGGCAGTCCCTGAGAGACAGATCTTTTTCCTTTTTTTCTCTCTAATCCTTTATTCACTTCACTAGAAAGAGATAAAGGGATTTACCCTGTGCAGATGACTAGATTCTCTTTATTCTTTTTAACAGCAAATGATGCTTCTATCAGATGTGACTCTTTAACCCTGTACAGTAAAAGGAGAAAAAGGAATCTTGAGCTAGAAACATATTATTATTATTAATGTTTTGCTTATTCCTCACCCAGAGTTTAATGACCAACCCGATTTCAAGCCCAAACATTCACATTATTCCTTTTAAACAGTGGACTGGTAGATGGGCTCTAGTTCTACCATCCCTGGGGTCAAAAGTGGTCCAACAAGGAAGTACTCAATAATTATTAACAATTATTAGGAGAAAAGTGGAGTGAGTATTTGCCTTTTGAGAACTACATCCCCAAAGTAATGTTTTCTGAAGGAAAGAAAATGGCTGGCAGATCCACCCACGACTTCACAGTTTCCACTTGGGGCCCATGGTAAAGGGTGTGGCTGGGACTTGTAGGGAGGAGATTACCGAGGGTAGCCCTGCCCAGATAGGGACAGTTCCTAAAGGATTTAATGTAAGGGGTTTGTGTCACCCTCTGAGACTCCCAGGACTTTTCTATCTAGATCAAACTTCCCTGGCATTCTGATCTCCCCTCAGAATGAGAAATAAAGGAATCCCATACAAGGACTGTCATCTATGACCCCACACTGAACCAGAAATCCAAACAAATAATGTGAATTTTCTCCAAGTTCAAGGGTGAAATTTTAATAAAGTGGGTTCAGATTGTATCAAAGTACTTGTTTCATGTTTATTCTAAGTTATTCAAAAAAATCCCCACTGTTTTCTTTTGGAAGGCCGTGCCAAAGCCAAGTTCTATCTGATTGATGGACTGTTGATCATAGTGATCCGAAAGTCATTTCCTGCCATCAGGATATCCTGGGGCAGGTGGGGAATCATCTGGACATCTCAAGGCCACCGTAAACCCCTGACATGGGATCAGCCTCAGCAGGTTTACTCTGATCCGGGTCTGTGCAAAGTCCTCGACAAGGCAGAGCTGAGCTGCCCAGAGGATGTTGGCCTCAGGCTCTCTTCACTCCTTCCCCACAAGGAGCCCCAGCCCTGGACACCTCGTGGCCAGGCCGCCAGGGCATACGTTCCTCCCTCCAGGCGGTAGCATCTGACTAGTGATCCCTGTACCCTCGGTCCAATGCTTCATTGGTCCCAGTAGGGAGCTGAGCAGAAACACCTGGTTTCTAGAAGCTGGTGATGGCTGCTAGCAAGCACATCTACGGCTTCCCAGAAAGGAAGCAGTCAGCCACCATAACAATGCACATCATGCTCGGTTGTGCAGGCATGCCATAATTCCAGTGAACTCCACGACCTCAGCAAGGCTGACACAGCCAGTCCTGGGTTAGTGGTTTGATGGTGAAATAAAAGAAAACTGGCACCTGGCCATGCCCCAACACACAGGGACCATAACTGCCCAGCCTTCAGAGGGCTCCCCCTACCAGGCCCAGTGCTAGGGCCTTTGAGTGCATCATCTGGCTTACTCCTCACAGAAACTCTAATGGGGCAGATGTTTGTAACCCACATTGCAAGTGAGGGAACTGAAACTTCTAATGGTTAAGTGATTTATTAAATATTTGCCAATCAAAGGAAGAACTGGGTTTGAACCAAAGTTTCCCCTTCTCTCTAAATGGCTGTTAATGTTAGGACTCAGCCGCATACACTGTCTCTTCTATACACCCATCTGTCTCTCTTAAAGTTTCAATTCAAACTTCAGCTCCTCTGCAGAGTTTCTTCGATTTACAGAGAGGTCTTACAGCTATGTGCTCAGTTATCATACCAGCCCTGCTGAAGCAATGAGCTCTGCCATGGTTAGAATCTGACCTAAATCTGCTACTCAAGAGAATCTGAAGACCTGGAAGACAGGGAACAGGTACTTTGCTGTGAGGACTGCCAGCATCCATCACAGGATGGACAACATCCATTTGGCAAAGGGGGGAAAAAGAGGAAAGGGAAGAACAGAGGAAGAAGGAGGGATGGAAGGAAGGAAAGAAGGAAGAAAGGGAGGAAGGAAGGGAGGAAGGGACTGGGGAGGAGGGAGGGAGGGAGTTAGGAAGGAAGGAAGGAAGGCAGGAAGGAAGGGAAGAAAAGTAGACTTTTTGTATGACAACCACAGCCATCTGTCAGAAAAGAATATTATTATTTCTAGTGTATGAATTGAAAAATAAATGGACAATTAAATGTGGCCTGAATTTTTCCATTGTGGGGTAATTAATGGGACAGTTCTGACCATGTGACCCACAGGAGGAAATTATCATATGTCCACAAAGAGGGATTAAGAATCAGAGAGAAAATATTTGATTTCTATTAGGAGCCAATTAATGAAATTTTAATTCAACGTTTGTTGAGAGTGATAGCTTGATACTTACATTATTAATTGACCATATTTTCCTTAACTCGAACTAAAATAATAAAAATATTTAAGTAAAGAAAAACTGGTCCATTTTCTGACCTAATAAAAATATGGAATAATCTTCCCTAACACAGAGTACGATGCCAATAGGTGCTCAATGAATGCATGCTGAAAGCATGCATAAATACATGAATGTCTGAATCAGTGAGTAAATGAATCTTTCTCTACCATTGGCATAGATAATATAACAAAAGTGAAGACAGTCAAACTGAAAATAGGAGTGAAAAGCAAGATAAAGTTGAGCTCCCCAGAGGATTACTGAGTAGTAAGATAGCACCAAGAAATTCATTAAGAAGGGATTAAAAGAAAAGTTAAGGAAAACTAAGAGACACTTAAGAAGATACACATAGAGACTCCAGTAAACTCTCAGTAGCAACAATAGTCTACAAGTTGACAATTGAAACAGTTTCCAATTTAATAAAAGCCCTGCATCTTTTATAAGAAACTCAATCTGATATCAAAGTGAGTTGAGAAAAACAAATCCACATAGGATCATAAGATAGGGAAATTTAGAACAACAAAGCAAAGGAAAAAAATGTAAACATTTTCAGAATTTTGTTTAACAAAAAGAAATATGTTAGATTGGTAGCAGACTTCTCACTGGTAAAATTGATGAAGAAAGCATTGGAATAGCAACTTGAAATTGCTAAGGGGAAAAAATCAACCTTGAATTATGTGTTGTTCCTTGACTATTCAAATTTATGATATAAAATAAAACATTTTCAGTTTTAAAATTCTAAGCGAGTTAACTAACGTCCTACAATTAAATAAACTAAACATGATAAAAAGAGGAAAAGTGTAGGTAGAGGCATGGAATGGGATTACAGAAACTATACTCACCTAAGACTTTGCTAACATACATGTGGTATTATAATTAATTATGGGTCTAAATTTGATTTTTGTGGTTAAAGGGCTGACACTAAAATTCTAGATAACAGAAACAGAATGAGGAGGTCTGGGTGGGTAGCTAAAGCACAACAAGCTCCTTACCCTACTGTAGAAGAACAGAGATCCTAAATAGTTTCAGACATTGTTACAAAAATTCAGAGTGAACCATAATTACTAAAAGTATGGGTAACATTAAAGAAAGAATGAAGAAACTGTTTTAATCTAGTAGAAAGCAATATTAGAAACATAAGCCAAGAGAGAAAGAAGGAGAATTGCTGTTTACATTAATCATTTTAAAAATCTTCCAAATGTTCCCTTCCAGTGGTTAGTGAATCCCTCATTTGTGAGTTGGTGCTCTTCCCTCACAAGGAAGAAACTCGAACTCACGTCCCAGACTCTTGCAGCTTAGGTGCAAGCATGTGACCTTGGCTCCACCAATCAGCATATTTGGACAAAACTGAATGAGGCTTCTATCCAGAAACCAGAACATCTAAAAAGTAGATGCCTTGTGGATTCCAGCATGGTAAGGGGAAGGGTAAAGACCCGTCCACCAGGTCCAGCCCTGGCATCCACACTGAGCACCGCAGGGCTGTCAGCAAAGGCTGGGCTGAGCGGGGCAGTGGGCTTTTCCTGCTATAGCAATCCCGCAGTGTCAGGTGGGCGCTGCTCCTGACTGAACCACCTCAAAGGATGGTTCTCTTCCTCTGGGACACTCTCTGAGTGTCTCCAATATTTTATTATTTATTTTCATGATTATTTTTTCTGTTTTAACGATCTAGAATTGATTTATGTGTAACCAACAACCCTGAAACGTATGATACCTGGTGAAGAAAACACAATGTCATTATGGTAATACTTTATTCAAACAGGATTCTTCAGTGGATGCAAAAACTAAATGAATGAACATTTGATAAACAATAAACATGTACATAGACTCAAAATTACTTGTTAATTACAAAGGGAATATTAACTTTACCATGGGTTCACCTAACACAATCTTAACCAGGTAATCTGAGTTAATATCCCTAATGAGATAACCTGACATCCTCTGAATACAGATATGATGCCCTAGAAGGAAAACATTTTTTTAGCATTTATGCCCCCAAAGAAGCATAACTTGTGTTTATCATGAGGAAGCATGCAATAAACCCAAATTGAGAGACATTGTACAAAATAATAGGGCTGAATTCTTAAAGTCAGAATCATAGAAGAAAAAAGGATGACTGAGTACATATTCTGAATTAAAGGAGACTAAATAGACATGGCAATTAAATGTAATATGGGATTTTGAATTGGATCCCAGAGTATAAAAAAGAAAAGTAGCTGCAATAAATATTATTGGGAAAATTAGTAAAATTTGAAGGTGAACTGTGGACTAGTATGTAGGTAAGGTATGTACGTTTATGGTATGTAAAGTTATGTAAATGTATGTAAAACCTTTATGTAACTGAGAAGATGTACGATGCTGAGAATCTTTTACTTAATGGAAATACCAAAGATGAGAAACAATTTTATATGCCAACCCTAAAATCCTGGTTCTTCCATATTTTCCCTCAATTTTATTTGTAAAATGCCTGTTCTTACTTTAGCTCATTACTTAGCGAATAAGAGCCAAGTGAACATTCAGCATTCTGCCTTCAAAATATAATTGTTCAAATCCAAAAGTTTATTTGGTACCATTGCTTTTCCCAGGATACTGCGCACCATGGTTTTACAAATTGTTCCACCACTGGTAACATGGGCCACCATAATTCCAGCCTCCTGAAAAATCCCCACCCCTTTTTCCAGTCTTGACCACCCAGCCCCAATGCAATGACAAGCATTTTAGATTTTTGTTACAACACTACCCTACTTTGAAGTAGCAATGTCAGCACTAGTTCCCTATTATCATGATAAAGATGTTTCATAAACTGCCCTGACAGGCAATACCTTAAACCATGCACAAGTATTACTGCCCATGTGCCAGTGGTCAGTTGGATCATTTCAGTGATCTCAGGGGCACCTTAGTCGACTGCAGTTCTTGTGAGTGCCTTTGCTGATGGATTCTGGGCTGTCTCACACATTTGGGGTCAGATGACTGTTGTCAGTCTAAGATGGCTAACATGACTGGGCTCTCAGTCACGGGTCCCTCACATCCTCCATCCCAACATGCATGTCATCATAGTAAGTTCAGAGATCCAAAAGAGAGCAAGGATAATCATGCCAGAGGACACGTGGAAATTCACATGTATTTGACATTCTTGGCTCACATCTAATTGGTCAAAATAAGTCACATGGCTGAGTGCAAAGCAAAATTGAAGGGAACAAAAGTTCTAGGGCCAATAAGTGGGTACAGGGAGACCTTTAATTGGGATCTTTGTCCAGTCAATCTACCACACAGAGTCACCTGACTTGCAGTGAAGGAACAATTCCAGATCAGTGTGGAAAATATGATAATTTCCATAGGTAATACTTGGTGAATCCAGTATCTATATTGAAAAAAAAAAAAAAGAGTCTTGGCTACTACCTCCCACTAGAGACAAAAAATCAACTTGAATTGGACAGACTTAAATATGCAAAAGAAAACAACAAAGCTTCCAGACACATCTCCTCTAATTTGTTCCCATCCTTATTATTGGAGTTGCCTCTAGAAAACACAAATCAGTCCATAAAAGTCCCCTCCTCAGAAATATGAAATGTCCCTACCGTCTTCAAAATAGATTTCAAACCTTTTTGCATAGCTCTCCAAGTCCTTCAAAACCTTACCTCAAGCTATGAGTCAGCCATCTCAGGCAGGAGTCACACCAGAAAACACCTGTTTTTTCAGAGCCTGGCTTTGCACTCCCCCACTCATGCTTCCAGCTTTCTGTGCCCTCTTTAACTGGTGAAATATTAATTATGATAATCAAATGGTATAGGCTCTTGAAACTTTCCAGGGTTCCCCTATCGCAGGCAAAAGGAATTCCTTCTCCTCTTTGCCTTTGCACGATCTGATTCAGAGCCACTTTGTTGGCTCCTGTGAGCACACAGTGTGACTCCTTTAGCATCCCAGCTCTCAGCAACATCCCTGCCTCCTGCTGGACAGCCAATAAGTGTTTGTGCAAAGAAGAAATTGATGGAAGGGAGACACAGGATGTAAAAAGGAATTTGAAATCCCACAAGGACTCAGAGGCAAAAAATATACCAATGAATTTTCACTGCAAAGTAAAGGAGCTGTTACAGTGGAGGATTACTGGACTGAATGTCAATATTATGACATAGTACGAGTGTGTTTCGTGTTTGGTAATTGCAATCATTGTTGCTTTTGTTGTGGTCATCCATTTACAATGCTTGGTGTCAGTTGATTTATCTCTTGTAAAAATAAAATACAGTGTGTGTGTGTGTGTGTGTGTGTGTGTGTGTGTGTGTGTGTGTGTGTGTGTGAGTTGTGAGCAAATGAAGAATCAAGGTACAGTTTACTTGGATTTGGGAGAAATGGGAGTTCATTAAAACTTCACATTATAATGTGAAATAAATGTTGATATTTGTTTCACAGTGATGGCCACAGTATCCTCCCCCCCTTTTAACTCTGTAGATTGCTAGGGATGGGGGGAAAAAGGATGTTACATTCTTTATTGACCAAGTAATTTAAGTTCCAATAATTATTTAAATTAGGTTTCCCATTGTCTCTTATTTTCATTCTCACTGAGGGGAAACAGTCTTGTAAAAATAGTGGAGAGCGTCTTTCTAGAGGTCTTTCTAGACACGATGGCTGAGCTTGGCTGGATGGCCCAGAGGGAAGTTCTTCGAACCAACAAGAGATTTTTGCTCAAGACATGCCCGTAGGAGCCTGTTATGATCACAGGTAGTTACCCCTCAGCCAACCACAGCAGCTGAGATTCGTAACTTGGGTTATGTCTGTTGCTTAGAATGAGCTGAGACGTATTCCCTGGAATATTATTAGCCTTGAAGTGATTTTCCAGGCAGCCCATGACAAGGCTTATTTATTTTTAAAGAAGTCTGTACGATATTAATATTTGCCTTACTAATAAGATATTTGAAGACTGTTTCATGTTTTTCCCCTATACATGTTTAAGTGGAGTGAAATCCCCAAATCTTAGAATCTACTGTAATTTATATAAGACTTAAATTGAGACAGATCTTACTAAACTCTTTTGTTATGACTCAAAGACACATCTTTTTCCTGGTCACAAAGACAGATTCATTCTCCTTTTAATGACTCATTTTGATTGTTCTTATGGACAGAAGCTACCACCAGGTGAGTGTGGACTATGGGAGTGGGATCCACCAACTTGGTTGTACAGAGATCTCGGGTTGTTCCAACCCCTCCTTTACTGTCTGGTGCACATCAAACACAAGAAGAAGCTTCAGGGTTGCAATGAAACAGCTTTGGCTAAGCTGATATTGGAAGAGCCAATAGCTTGTCATTCACAATAGTGGAGACCAGGTTCCTGAAAACCACAGAGGGAGTCTGTTCCTGAAACATGAGCAATTCTTGCCCCAAAATGTGTTGTTCTATTGATATTTGGAGGATATCTCCCTCTTCCAAAATCATATTTGAATTTTTTGGGCTGCTCTTTCATTTTTTTTATTGAAATATAGTTGATTTACAATGTTGTGTCAGTTTCAGGTGTACAGCAAAGTGATTCGCTTATATACATATGTTTTTTCAGATTGTTTTCCATTATAGGTTATTACAAAATAATTACATATAGTCCCTTGTGATATACAGTAGCTCTTTGTTGGTTAATCCCAAACTCCTAATTTAGTCCTACCCACCTTCCCTCTTGGATAACTGTAAGTTTGTTTTTTATGTCTGTGGGTCTATTTCTGTTTTGTAAATAAGTCCATTTGTATCATTTTTTTCAATTCCACATATGAGAGATATCATATGATATTTGTCTTCCTCTGTCTGGCTTACTTCACTTAGCATCAGGAATCTGAAATCAAACCTGGTCTTCCACACAGGGTGAAATACGAAGAGTTGTAGTCACTTAATGATGCTATGGAGACAGAGAATGTGTACACACAGCCCGAGACGCTACTGTTGGATCTGGGGCAGGGGTGGTGAGGTGGAAGCCCTGGGTCAGCACCACTGGGTGGACAGACACTCGATAGGAGGCTCAGGTCCATCAGCACGTGGCCACCGCAAAGCAGCCAATATCACTCCAAAGCAGAGTCCACAATTTAAGGGAGAATTAACAATAACTGCTCCAAGTTTCTGTCCTGCTGGTTTGATAAAGAATGATTCCATGGGGCTTCCCTGGTGGCGCAGTAGTTAAGAATCAGCCTGCCAGTGCAGGAGACACGGGTTTAAGCCCTGGTAGGAGAAGATGGCACATGCCGCGGAGCAACTAAGCCCATGCGGAGCAACTGAGCCTGCACTCTAGAGCCCGTGAGCGACAACTACTGAAGCCCATGCTCCTAGGGCCCGTGCTCTGCAACAAGAGAAGCCACCGCAATGAGAAGCCTGCGCACCGGAAAGAAGAGTAGACCCCACTTGCCGCAACCAGAGAAAGCCCACGCACAGCAACGAAGACCCAACACAGCCAAAATAAATTAATTAATTAATGAAAAAGAAGAATTCCATGGGATGCACATATATTTGAGCTCTTAGATATAAACTAATTATAGATTACTCTGAGTTTTAAAAATACTAAAGCAAATACCTGCAGACTTCATATTTCATATTGCTCTGATAGGAAATGAGTGAGAAAGGAGTTGAAGAGATGTTTCAGTTAACTATAATCATCTGAACATTATTATATAAATGGCAATTCTAAGGTACCAATAGTTTTGCAAAACTATAACCGGTAATTTAAAAATACCCAAGAAGATGTATAAGGCCATGGATTTGAATCCTTACCTCTCCCAATTTGTTTCCGAAATGCCAAAAATAACATAACAAGGAAAATATTATACAACTTATAAAGTATAAAGAAGTCCTACATGCCTAAAATATGGAAAAGCTTTGGCAGAAAACTGAACTGGTGGAAACTACTGGCTAAGAGGAACCTTCTGTAGAGAGAAGGGAAGTTCCTCCAGTCCCCCTGAATTTCCTGTCCCATGAGCAGCTCTTGGGTCCGAAGGTCTGAGGGTTAGATCAGAGCCCAGTGAGCAGAAGTCCTGCTTGGCCATGTTCACCGAGGATGGGGGAGGTCAACCCACTCTGTCCTCAAATTAGTGATGTCAGTTTCCAATGACTTATCAATAATGTAAACAGACTTTAGAAAACTCTTCGAGGCCTTCAAGAGGTTATGACTTTGGGCAAGCAACAGAAAAACTTAAACCTTCAAAGCCTCCTTCTTAAGCCTACGATGAGCATGAAGCAGTGTGAAAGCAGTAAAGCATTTTGGGAGATAGCGTGGACACCATATTTTTAACTGTTATAGAGGAAGTTAATAACATAAAAGCTGCACCAGAAGATCTAATTAGTGAATTAGAAAGTCAGTTTTTAAAACTCTTGAATACAGAGAAGGGATAGAAAATAGCTTTCATTTTGTGCACCCATTATTGCTGACTGGGGGTGGCTGTTTGTGTTAACAAAGACCATGAGGTTTTGCTTGGATGCAGCAGGAAAGGATGTACTGACTGATAGGGCTGTCTTCTATGGTATGACTTCTGAATCTGAATTTAAAATATCATCAAGGATCTGACGAATATGAAGAAAAATAAAGCACACGTCTTCTAGGAACCGACCATTTTCCTGCAAAGAAACAAGCATCAGATCAGCTTACATGTCTGTGGAACCACCTTCACATAATTCTAAGGGAAAATGATTATGATTGTTGAATTCTATACTCAACCCACCTTCATGCATGTGCAATGGCAGAAATAAATAAGTAAAAAATTAAATAAATGGAAAAGAGCATAGAAAATATGTCATCTATGTGCCTCCTTTTACAAATTAATTTTCTAAAACTGAACTAGAATGAAGAAATCAAGAAAGAAGACATGGTACAGAAGAAAGATTGCTGAGCAATAGAAAATATTAAACATTTATTTAAGTAGAAACTATTGCTTTCTATGTATTCTAAGAAATACAAACATTTCTTAATATTTGTGTTTGCAAATATTATGAAATTATTCTTGTATTGTGTTTAATATCTGTATCAAAAATATTGTATTATTTCATCCCAACTGAGAGGTGGCAGTGTGGATAAAGAAAGACTGTGAGTTAATGAGAACTATTCATTCTTGACATTAATTGAAAAATAGAGACTCAATTGTATTCCTTTTAAGATGTGTTTGTAGGGCTTCCCTGGTGGTGCAATGGTTAAGAACACACCTGCCAATGCAGGGAACATGGGTTTGAGCCCTGGTCCAGGAAGATCCCACATGTGGTGGAGCAACTAAGCCTGTGCGCCACAACTACTGAGCCTGTGCTCTAGAGTCCACGAGCCACAACTACTGAGCACATGTGCCACAACTACTGAAGCCCGCACTCCTAGAGCCCATGCTCCACAACAAGAGAAGCCACCACAGTGAGAAGCTTGCACGCCACAACCAAGAGTAGTCCCCGCTCGCCACAACTAGGGAAAACCTGTGCACAGCAACGAAGACCCAACACAACCAAAAAAAAAAAAAAAAAAAATTGGTTGTAAAATTTCAGAATAGAAAAAATGACTCCAAAAAAGGCCTTCAAGAAAGGCTGAAAGTGATGCCTTGTTGGGAATAAATAACCAACCAAGGGACCTGGGAGAGGAGGACAAGGACAAGGATGGTGACTCCAGTAAAAAAAATGGGAAGTGCAGCCCCCAAATTCCTCAGGGAACATGGGCAGCAGCCGTTTTTCCTGGGATGAGGCCAAAAGGCTTAAAAATAAAAACATGTTGTCAGGCTGTGTCTTGGATGAGAGTTAAAGAGGGGAAAGGTGAGCTGCAAGCCACAGGACCAGCGGGCTCAGGCTGAGTCCTGAGAAGACTAAAATCATCACTTTGGGGGTCCTCCCATGGAATAAGAAGCTGAAAACTCCAGGGGGGTGGGGCTGGGGGTAGAGATGAGGCCGAGAAGGAGAAAAGGTTCAGTCTGGGCAACTGGGGCCTTGAGAGGCTGGTCTTACCCAGGAACTTGGTTCGTCTCTACAGGTAATGTCTGGTAGATGTGCTAGAGAGAATATATATATATATATTTTAATTTATTGGGGGCTTCCCTGGTAGCGCAGTGGTTGAGAGTCCACCTGCCGATGCAGGGGACACAGTTTCGTGCCCCGGTCTGGGAAGATCCCACATGCCGCGGAGCAGCTGGGCCCGTGAGCCACGGCCGCTGGGCCTGCGAGTCCAGAGCCTTTGTTCCGCAACGGTAGAGGCCACAACAGTGAGAGGCCCGCGTACCGCAAAAAAAAAAAAAAAATTGGAATTGATTTACAAGGTTGTGTTAGTCTCAGGTGTACAGCAAAGTGATTCAGTTATGCATATACATATACTCATTCCTTTATAGATTATTTTCTCATATAGGTTATCACAGAATTTTGGGTTCCCTGTGCTGTACAGTAGGTCCTTGTTTCTTATCTATCTTATATATAGTAGACTGTGTGTGTTCATCCCAAGCTCCTGATCTATATACCTCACCCCACCACATTTCCCCTTTGGTAACCATAAGTTTGTTTAAGATATCTCTAAGTCTGTTTCTATTTTGTAAATAAGTTCATTTATAACATTTTTTAAGATTAGATTCCACATATGAGAGGTATCATATGACATTTGTCTTTCTCTCTGACTTACTTCACTTAGTATGACAATCTCTAGGTCCATCCATGTTGCTGCAAATGGCACTATTTCGTTCTTCTTTATGGCTGAGTAATAGTCCATTGTACTTGGAATATTCTTTATCCATCCCTCTGTCAATGGACATTTAGGTTGCCTCCATGTCTTGGCTATTGTAAATAGTACTGCAATGTGGAGGATATTTTTAATTATACATTTTCATAAATTGCAGTTAGTATGTGTACCCAAAATTTTAAAACACTGTCTGTGAAGGAAAGGGACAGAAAAAGGATCCCCCAGCTTGGTAAGTTTCCAGAAAACAAACCCAGCAAAGATGTCCAGTAAAAATGTGTCGATGCTGGTCTTACCAATGTAGATGTTAGGCTGAGCCACATGAAACTGTCGAGATTCTGTTTTTTCACCTACAAAATAGTCATTTCACATGGTTCAAACTAATCGCTGAAGGTCTCTGTTGACACGGTAGGGAGTTCATACTTGGCCCTGATCTGATTAACATGTATTAATTGTGTTGAAATTGAAGGAGGGTGCACTCCATTTCATTCAAGGAATCACTTGGCTTCTGGAGGGCACATTCCAGATTTTGAAATATAAAGAGAGAAACTGACAAGATCATTTTCAGAAGTTTCTTTTCATATGTTTACTAATGTGCATTTAAAGAGTTTATTTTAAAATTGTTTATTAGTATGAACAAATGAGTGACCAGAAGTAGAAAAGTTTTGTTTCTCTGACTACAAAGAATATCTTCACCTTATGGATAGTCAAATGGTTGTTTTTTTTTATATACTCCCCCAAACTATTCATAACCATTTGTGAAAATTAGCATAGGGATAAACTTGGAAGATTGATCTAATGATTTAATGTAAAGTGAAGTTAATAAATAATCATATTTGTTAATTATTAGTAAATTGAAGTATTTAATTTAAATTTAATTTAATATATAATTTTGTTTCACTCAACATTAGCGACACTGGGTCATATTTAAAGAAACTGAACTGGAAACATACTAGCTATAAATATTGGATGACATGCTTAAGAGATGTCCTAGCGTTTGATAAAGGCTTTAGCTGCAGATCTGTGGCAGCTGGCAATCTGCCTGGATAACTTCTAGAGAAAAGCTGAAATTACTCGATATCTAAAGAGCAACAAGTGGGGCTTTGGGAAAATAAGATTCTGGTCTCTGGCTCCCCTGGGACCTTCCTAAGCCCTAGAAGTCTGGTCAGGCAAAAAAATATGCAGAGAAGATTATGCACAAGGATGTTAAAATTAAACTAAATACAAAATAGAAGCTTTAGGGAGCTACAAATTGGGAGAGAAGCCATTTCCTAATAGTAAACCTTTTGAAAAGCCTAACAGAGGAAGCACAATCGCCCTGGAAACAAAACTGGCAGAATCTCCTCTTTAAGTTTAATATGGATCAAGTGAATTTGCCAGGTCTGAAAATATGTGCCCAGTTCTGTGTACACATGCATGTGTGCACACACACACATGCACACAGGAAACCAGAATGCCACTGCAGGCTTGAACAGAAGAAGGAGAGATTGGAAAGAAGCTGAGACCATGGGATGTGGGCAGTGTGAGAGAAAAAGAGGGTGTCTCATCCATGCCACATCCCAAAGAGGGACCCTGAACCGTGTGTGCAGTACACGTGGAGACAAACCCAGGGTGGGACCATGAACTCATTCCCCTCTAGAGTGTATAAGAGAAAGTTAACAATTGACAGGAAAAGCAGATTGAGGCTGTTCTGAGCCAAGTTAGACTGATGCACATGCATTCCTTCCCCACCTCAAAACAAACAGGGTCTTGGAGGGAAATGACCAGACAGCCAAGAGTACCTGCTGGAATGGAGACTCAGGTCTGTCCCCTGCCCTCCCCCTGCTGGGGTTTTCCCAGCTGCAGAAGCTCCTGCCAGGCGTTGCCCTGGACAGAAATCTCAGTGTGTCACCTGGTTCTTGAGGGAGACCAGCCCCCCCACAGCGTTCTCGCCTGGGCAGATGTAAAGATGGAGGCTGGTGGGAGCAGCCCTGGATGCCCACTGAGCAGAGAGGCGCTGGTACTGATGTTGAGGCGTGAAGCTGACCTTTCCTAAAGCCCGAGTAGATGCTTCCAGATGTAACTGGGCTTGTGTCAAGCTGTCTGTAATGACCCCGTCCATGTAGAGCTATAGGTGCATATCCCAACTGCCTGGGACTTACCCCTCATTGTGTTAAGATCCAGCACTCAGAGATGGGGAGCCCAGGAAAAGGACTCCCCTCACCTGAGGACTTGTTCCAACCTGTGTTTGCCTCACATTTAACAGGCATGAAATGATAAGGAAACCCACTAGTCTGATGGCATGAAGACTAGAGAGAAATCGTCAAACCATAAAGAATTAAAAGGAAAAGTCAACACATCTGAGCAAATGATAAATATGGGAGCTGAAGAGAGGAGTGTCAAATGCCCCTTGGAGGATTCAATTCAGGTCAATGAGAAGATCAGAGAAATGAGGAGGGACTCCGTTTGGAGAGCCCGGGTAAGGCATCCGACTGACGCAGCAGACACACAGGCAGACACTCACGCAGACAGACACCCAGGTAGACAGACACCCAGGCAGACTGACACCCAGGCAGACTGACACCCAGGCAGACACCCAGGCAGACTGACACACAGACAGATACCCAGGCAGACACCCAGGCAGACACCCAGGTAGACAGACACCCAGGTAGACAGACACCCAGGCAGACTGACACCCAGGCAGACTGACACCCAGGCAGACACCCAGGCAGACTGACACACAGACAGATACCCAGGCAGACAGAGCAAGCAGGTGTTAAAAGAAGCAAGAGTCAATCCAAGAAAGAAAGAAGAAAGGACCCAACACTTGGTCCATGAATGAAGCTCTGATGGAGGGAGAGAGAGGGAGCTTTTCTGAGTCCACGCTGATTATTGTAAAACCTGAGGCTGGTACTAATCTACCCAGCATTACAAATGTTGCAAAGAAAATGCTAAAGGAGTACAAAGGAGGGAGGGATTATTGCCAGGAGGGAGACAGTCACAGTTCAACTGACTCTCGAAGGGTGGACGTTAGAGAGATAGATGCAGCCAGACAGAGCAGTGGACCTCAAGTGGGTGAGGCAGTGTAACCAGAAACCCAGAGGCAGGAGGCCAGGAGACTGCTCACACCCCCAGCCGCCGGGGGTCTGCGGGGGCACAGGAGGGGCGTTCAGTGTGGACAAGAGGGGTTGCATCTTGTACTAATTTTGATGAATTGGTGGATTTGTTTGTTTGTGGTATGCAATGAGGGCAGAGGAGTTGGATAGGAACTGGGGTTCTTTTTCAGAGAGCATAACAAAGATGAAGAGAGTGGGTGACAAGAGAGAGGGAAACAGTCCCAGCTCCTCCTCCGAAGGGTTTCTGCAGCGTCTATGACAGTGATGATCGGGGAAAGCCGAGCCCAGTAGCAATGGTGGAGGAGAGGCACTCAGACTTGGGGACACCTTTGTTGCTGGGAAAAGGAGCAAGACGAAATTGAAGAAAACAGTCAGATATTGAACAGGAATGTCCAGAATCATGGTGAGAAATATAGGAAGCTAAATAAACATGAAGAGAAGCTTTGGTTTCCTATTTGGCATAATTGCGATGTGCTGCTGAGACATTCAGCTCAACACCTGAAACTAGCAGGATGAAGCTGGAGATGGGAAATTTGAACTGTGCTGGGAGACAGGAGAGCTCATGCCTTAGACAGGTCATTTCCAGACCTCAGCACACAGTGACATCACCTGGAGGGAGCATTAAACCTCCAGAGAGTGTCTGAGTCATCAAAGCCTGGGAACTGGCATTGTTGCTGCTAGTCAGGGCACCACACTTTGAGAATCACTGCCTTAGAAAGTAAATTACAAGGGGATGGGCTGTGGGAAAAGAACTGAAAAGGACCAAGGAGTAGGGATCTTACGAGGAGCTGTTCTCAAGCTAAACCACCCATTAGAACACCCAGAGGAGCTTACAAATACCAAAACAGACACAGCCACCACCCCACCCAAGAGAAAAAAGCTCAGTCCCACCCCCCTCCCCCCTACCCTGAGACCCTGGTTGAGTTGGCCTTGTCCCAAATGGTGTCACTGGTATTTTTAAAGCTCTCTGGGTCATTCTAACATCCATCCAGGGTTGAGAATTGCTGATTAAGGAGATGAGAAGAGAGAGAACTATTTATTTATTTATTTTCTAAAGAGGCAGATAAAGACCCCAAGTTTCCTGGCACAAATCTATTTCTCTTTGCTTTCCTGAAGAAAAGCTAGGGAGACACAATTAGTTCAGAGACAGTCCAATTGAAATACTGGCAATTAAGATAAGAATTACTCACTCTCTTGACATCTTCAAGAAACAAACAGTAGATGAAACTTCAAAAGCATCAATGTCCAGCCCCCACCTTAAACCTCCTAACCCAGAAAGAGGTTGAACAAGTGCTGTAGAAATTGTACAAGGAAGGTGCCTGTTGTGATACGCACCATAGAGGAGATATTAAGGGGAACTCGATGATTTCCTGATCAGATGATCAAATGTAACCTGAAGTTGAATTGAACTGAATTATAAGACAAATTGTATTTCCTGTACACTGGGAGTTATTGCACTGCATGTGGATTTGCTATTTTTAGAGCTTGGAAAGCCCTTACAGGTGATGTAGACTGCATCCAGCCAAGGTCCCCCAACTGAGAAGGCAGACCCTGTGCTGGACCCTCTCCCACTCACCCCCAGTCGTGCCCAGGTCTCACTCACTTAATTTCTGACTCTGGCAAGAAAATTCTTTCTTTCTTCTATCCTCGGAGACAACTGAGGACATTTTAACTGATAGACATGTTGCTAAATTCAATCCAAGAAAAGTAAAACCAGTGCCTTAGCAAACCTGCCAAGTGTCCCCCATTTTGACATTTTTTCCCTCCATTCCCTTTTCTGAGTAAAGGTGCTCAGATGAATAAAAACGTATTTTCAGCAGTCTGAGCCCAGAGACTGTGAGTACCAGGCACGCATTTTCAGCAGTCAGCAATTCTGCTGGGTTGAATTGGCCATGTTTCAAGCTACACATTTTTGTAAAAAAACAAGTCCCCAAATACATTCATGAAATAATTTATACTCTTTCCCACTAACTTTTAGCTGCCTCCACAGTACAGCTTTCCAAGTTTCATAAAATGCCTCTTGCTAGGGAAGTGGAAGTAATAAAAAAAAAAAGGGAGCCCTCATGCTCCCTCCCCACAGCTCCTGTCTTGCAAGTGGAGCTTGGGACCTTCTAATGCAGGCAGAGTTTGGAGAGTTAGACTTTATGCCTGCAGGCAAGCCTGGTGAGATTTGATTTAGAATAAGGATTTAATTCAAGGAGAGTCACACAGACAAGGTAGACTATCATTTCCATAGACATAGAAAAGGCTGGTGGACTCAGCTATAGTTTCTAAGTTGGATTCTCTGCAGTGAACTCTTAGTGATCAGGATAGACTAAAGGGTCAGTGACTTTATTAAAATTAAATCATCAGTTTTGGTTCATCAGTTGCAAGACATGTACCACACTAATGCACATTGTTAAAAATAAAAGGGAAAGTTCTGTGAGAGGAAGGGGACATATGGGAAATCGCTGTTCTTCTGTGTAATTTTTCTATAAAGCTCAAAATGCTCTAAAAAATTATCTATTAATTAAAAAAAAAGTAAATTATCCATTCTGAGTGAATGCTATATAAAATTCATCTACTCATTTACCTACCTCTTCAAACTGCTGACCTTCCCTGAAGATGTTTTCTTCATTTTGAACTTTCTTTTTACTCCCAAAAGCCCAGTCATTTCATCATGGACTATCCTGTAATCCTGCATCATGCTGTAGTCCAGTGAGCTCTTCAATGTATGATATGAGGTAGAACCCTAGGAGATGTAACATCAAAAATAGTATTAGAAGTTGTGTATGTGATAATTCAAAGAGTAAAACAGCAACATAGAATGTAGAAAGACATGTTAATTATGTGTATTTTCAGCCTATTCAACTGGAATCATGAGGAAGAATTTCAAAAGGCTATTAACGTGTGTACTTTTTTATCAGATGCTAACACATATATATGGAATCTAAAAAAAAAAAGGTTCTTATGAACCTAGGGGCAGGACAGGAATAAAGACGCAGAAGTAGAGAATGGACTTGAGGACACGGGGAGGGGGAAGGGTAAGCTGGGACGAAGTGAGAGAGTTGCATGGACATATATACACTACCAAATGTAAAACAGATAGCTAATGGGAAGCAGCCGCATAGCACAGGGAGATCAGCTCAGTGCTTTGTGACCATGGAGAGGGGTGGGATAGGGAGGGAGACGCAAGAGGGAAGGGATATGGGAATATATGTATATGTATAGCTGATTCACTTTGTTATACAGCAGAAACTAACACACTGTTGTAAAGCAATTATACTCCAATAAAGATGTTAAAAAAAGTGTGTACTTTTTAAAAAACTCTAACACAATGGAAATAAGATGTACATTTCTAGAAAATTCCATGTTTCAGAGTATACTGTAAAATCTCCGCGGGTCTGATCTTTTATCTGAGATGGAATTTCTCTGTTCTGAGTGCTACTGTGTTTGTAGTTGGTTCACAGAGAAGGTGAAGTCTCTGAAGTGTCCCTCCCACAAGGGGACCCGCCAAGACACTCATCCCTCAGAGGAGTCCTGCACCCGCCCCCCAGCAAACAGTTCTGGGATCCGAAATCAAATCCAAGCATTTGCTCCCTGGGAGAGAAAGATGAAGAGGAGGTCTGAAAGAGTAGACTCTGAATTTACTATATCATAGATATCAAATAGAAATATACAGAGAACTAGCTGGAAGAATACTCAGTAAGTCTAAATAATAGAAATAAAAGTAGAAAGAGGAAGTGTTGGGTAGAGATTACAGTGATGCAAAGTCAGAAAGCCAGGCTGAAGTGGACTTGATGATGGGAAAGGCCATTCATTCAACTATTTGAGGAACAGCTCCAAACATTTCTGGAATGCCAAGGAAGGTTTGCAAGAATCTCCAGGGCTGGAAGGAGGGAATTCGAAGCACCTCGGCCTGTTCCACAACCACCCTGAGTGTTCCAGGAACAACTCCTTGCTTGATGTTATGACTTTGTTTATTGTCAGCTGCTCTTGGCACTGCCCCATGTGGCCAAAATCTCTTGCCCACAGGAAAGCCTTCCTCACACAATAGGCCTGGGAGAAAGAAAACTGTCCTTGAGAAGAATGGCATTTCAGCTGGAAAGGAATTCTACCAGAGGCCAGGACCCCTATATCTGCAGCCCAGAGTTCTGTGTCTCCGTGTCTGCCCTGAAGGCCGGCCTGGAAGGCCTCAGTGGCTGGTGTTATAACCCCGGTTTCCAGATACATTTTCTGAAAGTGTAAACTTTGCTGGCTGGTATTGTATAAACCTGGAGGGAATTTTTACTTTTTATTGGAAGGCATTTGTCTCCCAGTATCTTAGAACTTAACAGTCTCCCAGTATCTTAGAACTTATTGTGACAGTATGGCCTTCTAGCCCAGGAGCCTAACTCTGTGTGTGTGTGTGTGTGTGTGTGTGTGTGTGTGTGTGTGTGTGTCTGTCTGTGTCTGTGTGTGATATGCATGATTTGCCCTTGTTTCCTCTGAATTCCCTCCTCTAGCCCCTGTCAGGCCACAGGGACCTTACTCTCTGATTCCCCTCTTTATCTTCTCCAGAGATGTAGCAAGTTTGCTTCTAGATTGCCACGCTGCCTGACTTCCATGTTGATATTTTATATTTAACATAAAGTTTGGATTTACAGAAACACAGAAAAGGGTGAGATAACTGACTATTTACCAGCCTGGGACGCTCTCCTCACTTTGGGGTCTGCTGTGTTAGGGACTTGCTATTGGACAAAACCATAAACCCTTCTCCTCAAAGCTGGTGACTCAGGGAACCAAGTAGTGGTACCAGAGAGAAGTAAGAAACCAGGAGGTATTATTAAACAAAAACAGACATTCTCACAGACTGGGCGATCTATAGTAAAATATTTAGGCATGTAAATGTTATCCATCACACTCACTATCATATTCCTTCATGCACCTTCGAGGTGCAGCCTTAGAAAGGCAAGGGTTTTCACATCAGATTTGCCAGCATCATCTTAGACAATTCTGTTTCCTTATGTGTCCTCTTACCTGAATCCTATTTGCCCTCGCTGTTCCTCTCCACTGTCCCCCACTGCCCTACCCTGATATCAAAATCTCTTTCACCAACAGGTGGACCTCATGTTGTTTTCTTCCTGTGTCCCTTGAGGCCAAATTCTCCATGAGGCCAAATTCTCCACAATGGAGCTCATCAAACTCCTGGAATTATCCATCACCTCATACCATTTATCCAAAACAACTTGTTACTGAGTCCAAGCTTGTACTGCTCACCACACAACAGACCAGTAAATTGAGAGACAAGGTGTTGGGGCAAGGAATAGCTACTTTATTCAGAAAGCCAGCAGACGGAGAAGATGGTGGACGAGCATCCTATAGAACCATCTTACCTGAGTTAGAATTCAGGCTTCTTTTATACTAAAAGGGGAGGGGCTGTGCCTGGTTGTTGAAAACTTTTTGGCCCTGGAATCCTTTGTTCTTGCAGCTGTCCAGGTAGGTCTGGTCACGGTCTTCCTATAAAACTCTGCCAAATGTTATTTTCTGTTGTGCAACTTTTTAATGGAAATGTTATACTTTTAAAGGTCAGAGCCTTGGGAATGGGCTGTCCTGTGTATGTCAGGTTACAGGTAACATTCTTTTACAAAAGGTGCGGAGCCAGCATGACTAAGCACAGGCAGCAGACCCAAGGGTTAGAGCTAAAGGAACAGGTTTACTATGGAATCAGGTTTGTTCTTCTCTGGTACAAACTGAGTGATAATGTGTTTGGGTACCTGAATAGTTTACCTGAGCCTGGTCACGTCATACCTGGATGTCCATTTTCTAAAATGGTAAATTCTAGAACAGACAGCACGCTGGAAAGGGGCCCCCTGGGCCCCAGCCCTGTGTCACTCCTCAGCCTCCTCCCCCCACCCTTTCTCCCTCTTGCCCTGTGCTCTACCTGGTCATCCCTCCCTCCTGACTCAGGTGATTCCCTGCCCCCTTAGCAGGTTAAAGGTTCTGGAAGTTCTGCTACAGAGGAAACTTGCTAGCTACGTTCCACTGTGCTTTTCTGAAATGAATTTGGTCACAGATTCCTGCATCAAGAAATATTGCCAAACACAAGTTCATGTATCCAATGCACAGTGAGGCCAAACAAACTGAAACATTGGAGTTTGGAGCAGAGAAAGGTTTATTGCAGGGCCATGCAAGGAGAACAGGTGGCTTATACCCAAAAAACTCTGAACTCCCTAAAGAGTTTCAGCAAAGCATTTTTAAAGACAATGTGAGGGACGGGCGTAGTCGGTTGCTGCAAACTTCTTGGTGTTGGAATCCTTTGTTCTTGCAGCTGTCCACGTAGGTCAGGTCACCATATTCCTGTAAACCTCCAACAAGCAAACGTTATTCTCTGTTCTGCAACTTTTTATCTCTATATGAATGGAAAAGTGTTATACCCTTAAATGTCAGAGCCTGGAGAATGGACCATCCTATATACTTCAGGCTATAGGTCACATTCTTAACTCGAAGAAAAAGCAATAGAGGACAAAGGTTAAAGTAAAACAAACAGATCTAATATGGAGTCAGATTCATTCTTCCCTATTATAGAAACACCTATGAAGATGCCCGAGAACACACAGTGGGAGTTGTGGGCCTGGAAGTTTTGCTTGGGTAGAGTAAAACTTGACTGCTAGTCATGATGATTAAAAATCCCAACTTGATTTTTGTAATGAGACAATCTCAAAATGGTATATGAAGGACAATGAAATGAGTACACATCACAAGGCTTGATCAGAAAGGACCAAAAATCAAATGCAAGGGCAGCCCAGAGACAAAATCAGCATTGACATTATACACGGTTACCATAACTAAACTCACAGTTACTCCTCACATTATTCCCAAAACATGTGAGCTTTGACCAGAAATGGCAGAGGTTGGGTATGCTGTCAAAAGGGGATGCACAAACATGAAACAAGCATGAGTTGACTGTTGATGTTTAGATTGGCAGCCTTAGTTGCATCTTTAATGCATGGAAAGAAAATCAGACTGTAAATGTGGTGATTTCCTTGTATTTCCTCACTTCTTAGTGTGTGTATAGCAGGAGTTCAAGGCATGTGTCTAGCAAAACAATTAATTATTAGGGACCTACTTTTAACATCAAAAAGGCCACCAGTGATCACTTACCTTGGGAGGTCAGGACCTATATTCTCAGAAAGCTGGCTGTCCAGAGGCATGGAGGGGGTGGGAAATCACCACGAAAACCTCAGCTTTATGAATCCTGATGGAATCACTCTTGTCAAGATGGTTCTTTCTTGATGCCCAGGGACCTGAGTGTCTCAACAGTGATAGTGTTTCCCTCATCCAGGTCAGCAAATCAGTCCAGTCATTAGACTACACAGCTCCGAGGACTGGTGGTGGCTTTCCAGGAACCTCTGCAGAGAGGATGTTTCCAGAAGCAAAATGCTGAAGGCAGGCCGACCAGGTCAAATCCCCACCTGGGCCATGGTTTTCCTTCATGCCTCTGGGTCCCCACGTCCTCATCCCTGAAGTGGGGATCCTCGCCCGATCCTTGTCCACCTAATCTACTGCAAAGAGTGTTGGTGATTTTATACACTGAAAATAGTCTCTGGCACATATTAGGTGCCATGGGACCGTCAGCTGTCACCTGGAAATTTATAATCAAATGGGGAGGTGCAATCTTCCCGGTGCTCTCAGGAGCCACGTGACCAGCTGTGAGCATCTCTGGTTCACCAGGCTGTTCCTTACTTGTTGGGGCAACCACACACAGGGGCAGAGAACACACAAGCCACATGCATGAGGGCTTTCTAGGACAGAGAGGACTTGAAATCCCTGTTTCTGTAGGCGAGACACACTCCTGCTCGGCCCCCCCAGACATCCAGGCTTGCTTCTCAGAATCACATTCAATGGAAAGTGTTTTCCCAAATATGGGCAAATGCCTGAAGTGAGAATCTGGTGCACCTTTAACCAGAAACCTCGTTGAAAACAAATATCAGACAGGAGAGCCTCTGGTATCCAAGAGCCTCGAGGTTGCTGGCTTTGAGAGTTTGTGGACACAGCGGACATGCAAGAGTGCAAGCTGGGGCCCTGAGCCCAGGAACTGGCATCTCTGACCCATGTGATGAGCAGAAAGGTGGAGAGCGCCAGCCAGGGGTGTTTCAACACCTGTTTAAATGTTGGCTTTGAACAAGATCCTTCAGCTTTTCCCCTTGTAACAGTTCTGTGCTTTAGAAAACTGTTTCTGAGCCAGGGAGTCTGCGGTGACCCCAGCAGAGATGGGCAGGATCTCCCCTCCCTCCCCACCCGATATGTGTTCCTGTGTGTCCACATGGGGAGTACCCTACTCCCCGCACCTACTCAAACAGGGGCACCCTCATCCGACGTTTGGGCAATAGCCCCCTTGCCACTCTCAGCACCTGGATGAGCTGCTTTGTCTCAGAACCTTAGCCAAGCTCCTCGGAGTTCCATTGCCCTCCTAGGGGTTACGGAGTCAACTCAGATAAAGCATTAGTCTTTTGGTTGAAGGGCAATTGAATTCCCAACGTGATATATGGCCTAAGAAAGGACAGTTCTGAGGGGCTGCAGTGATGTGTTTTGTGTTAAGCCCCAGTTACTCAGGGATGAGACCGATCACTGGAACACTGAGAAATTCCACGGGGGTCAGGAGTAAGTAACGTGAAGGGTGAGGTATTAACCGAGGTGGAGAGGCAGGCGGGCTAAGTAGAGTGGGACCCCAGGGACATCATGTCCTCCAACCAAAACCAGCGTCAGGCGGAAGGAACTTCACAGGACCCAGTGCCCTTCATCATAGGAAAGGAGCGGGGATTAGCTTGTCCCTGTATCTCTTACGCCCGCAATGTCCCTTCCACTCATCTGCACACTGGATGGAGACATTGTATTAAATATAACTGTGCCCAATGGACATGGATGCTTCCATCTGCAGGCTGAGCACCCACATTCCAGTGTTCCGTGCCCAAGAAAAACACCTGTAATCTCCTGATGCCCAGCAAAGTAACAGTTACTCAAGCCGGTTATCCAATTATGGCAAAAGAACTCAAGAAACTCATCAGTAAATAAAATGTTATTTACACAAGAATGCTAACAAAAATGAAGGTAAATATATTGCTTTGATTTTAATCATTAACTCAGGTTCAAAGGGTGAATACTAAGTCCTTCTTAAACCATTTCAGGATGTTATTGTTTCTTTTGTTTCCTGAAATGCCTACACTTTCCTCATTCTCATCTCTTTCTTATAGATAACTAGGTGTCACTCTGGACCTGAGTCAGTCTCCTAACGTGGGAGTGACATAAAGAACAGTCCTTCATTACCGCTGTCCCTCCAAGAAGTAAGTCTGGGTGAAACAGGGTCGACGTGTGTTTCTCCCGCATGAAAGAGGAGTCCGGGCAGCCAGTAGGGGAGCTGGAGGGCTGCACAGGGTTACAGAGGCCCCTGCAATCTGAGTGCAACCCATCCTTGGACACAGTACAGAGCCATCTTAGTGTCCAAGATCATCACTGGAGCTCCAGCCACTGCATCCACGTTCCAGCCAGCAGGAAGGAGGCAGACAGGAGCACACCCTCCTTCGAGGACACTCCCTGGAAGGAGAACTTGCCAACTGCGCTGACACTCCACCAGCCAGAACTGCTCTCCTGATCTCACCAAGCTTCACAGAAAACTGGGAAACATAGTCTTTATTCAGGGTGGCCATAGGCCCAAATGGGAATAAAGATCAGGGTCCTGTTAGGAAGGAGGGAAGACAACTTGCTGGCTCCCCCATATTCGTTCTTCCTATGACAAGAGAAGAATATTTAAGTGACCACAAAGGTGACATTTATCATGCAATTCAAGTTCCTTTTATGTTTCTTGTTACTGGAGCCAGGACTGGATACTTGCTTCCTGTTTTTCTGACACCTGAACTGTCCCCAAGAATACCACACTTTAGCATGCATTGAAGTCTCCATTCTCTCACAGGGGCTTCATCCAAATGCATTGTGAAAGTGCAACTAAAACTTTTGTCCAAAGGAACATTGCCATTCCCGCCTGGATTACGCCGTCTAGCCGCCCCTTAGGAGTCCCCCTTTAGGAATAGGCTTCCGACCAGCTCCTGAGGAACTCCAGAATTGAAAGCCCACACCTCCACATCCCAGGGCTTCCTCAGCTCCGGAGAAGCCCGGAAGCTGACGAAGGCTGCACTCTGCTTGCTGTGCTATTCCATGAGAAGGATGACCCTCTGTATGTCAGGCGACGCTGAAGATCACTTCCCTTCAGGTACCGCTTTTGACAGTCCCCACTGTGACAGGTGTGTTGTTAAGGACTTTGCATCTTATGGATTATTTTTTCTTTGTATTTATTTATTTTTTAAACATTTAAAAAAATTAACTTTTATTTTATATTGGAATATAGTTGATTAACAATGTTGTGTTAGTTTCAGGTGAACAGCAAAGTGATTCAGTTATACATATACGTGTATCTATTCTTTTTCAAACTCTTCTCCCATTTAGGTTATTATAGAGTATTGAGCAGAATTCCCTGTGCTACACAGTAGGTCCTTGTTGGTTATCTATTTTAAATATAGCAGTGTGTACATGTCAGTCCCAAACTCCCTAAAGATCCCTTCCTTCCACCCTTCCCCACTGGTAACCGTAAGTTCGTTCTCGAAGTCTGTGAGTCTGTTTGCTGTTTTGTAAGTAAGTTCATTTGTATCATTTCTTTTTAGACATCATATATTTCTCTTTCTCTGTCTGACTTACTTCACTCACTGTGACAATCTCTAGGTTATTTTTTTCTTGAGACTCTAGAAATAGACTTCTTACCCCAGCCTCATTTTCCAGGTGAGGAAACTAAGGCTTGGAAATGGAAAGTGACAGTCCCTGGTCCATGCAGGTTGATGAGTGAGGGAGCTTGGGCCAGGTGACCTCAGAGCCACAGCCCCACCCCCATTCTAGACACAGTCCACTGCAGCGTCCGGTTAGGCCAGGTGGGGTCTCACACTATATCTTTGAAATGTAGTTAAACTAAAATGCATTTTTAGATGAGTAGGCAGCAAATGCTGCAGACTTTGCTTGCACAAGATTCTCCGGAGACTTAGTCCAGCCAGTTCATCGTGGCTTCCAACCAAATTTAGTTGCCACTTTTCATTAGTATTGTTTCAAAGCCAATGATGGATTTGGTAATGTGATTTTTATATGTCTAGCTTCTCATCGGCTGTCTCCCCAGAGACGGATTTTTATGTTGAGAGTCTCAGCACTCACATGTGTCTTTTATTGTTGGTGGTATTAACCAATACCTATTGATTTCCTGCTTATGGCCACTGGGACCCAGGTCTGGGAGCTGTCCCAGAACCAACTTGGCCCTCGCTGCTGTGATTCATTTTGTTAGGGTAAAACCTTTCATAATCCTGTGCTTTCTAAAAGAGCGATTGAGCCCTAGGCTGAAGCGAGCTGGTGGGTGAGATACCAACCATGTGGCTGAGCCTTTCCTGCTCTCTCTCTGTCTTCTTTCTGACTGTTCCTAGACCATGTCCCTTGCCACATTATTTTCCATTATTGATAAAGTTCTATCTAGGAAAACGGTGATATAAAAATCCATGGTAGACCTAGAGAACACTGCAGTTATCAATAGCATTGTATTGAATCATTTAATAGCTTGTAGTGTGGTACAGTTTGACCTATATCATTTAGTGATTTTCACAGTAAACAGTGTAAAATGAGCAAAAACAGGATTATTCTCATGTAGAGATTAGGATATTGGTTCAAAGCAATATGATTCACCCCAGTTCCTTTAGCTAGCTATTCAGAATTGCAAACTCACACCAAAGTCTTATCTCTACCCCGCTGCTTTCTCCATACATAACACAGCACTTTAGCTTATGAATTTGAACCTTCATTTTATTTTATCAGCATGTCAGTTACTCAGTGCAGCCCAAAGTGGAAGTGGGAATATTTTTCCAAATGCTATTGATGGTGGTTTTTTTTAAATGAGTGCAACTAATAAGTCTTTGAAGCTTTCATGACTGGAAGAGTAAATTCCAGTTGAAGTTGTAAACCACCTAAATAAGGAGTGAATAGTGCTCTAAGGAAAATCTTCACCAGTGGTTCCTGCCAAACCTGTGTGTAAAATATGAACAAATCTTGGAGTTGAAAAAAATATAATCATTAAAATTAGCAATAGCTAGGAGGGGCTCTAGACTGACCACAACAAAGAGTTAATACATTGAATAGTTGTGCTGAAGACTTTTCTTATGATTAAGCCGAGTGGAAAAAAATATATAAAAAGAAACAGAAAAGCAATAAACAGGAACAGAAACTAAATAGGAAGTAAAGAGATTACAAAATAAAATAGAAAAAGGAGTTAAGAGGTATGGAAGACAGATTGGAAAAACAGAAAACGTTTAAGTAGGACTTCCAGAAGACGGCAGGATGACCCCCTGTCCGGAGGCAGGTCCCACCCTCACCCTACAGGCCTCCCCTGCCAACTGTCCCAGTGGTCTCAGTCCCTCCCCTGGTGCCCAGCTCACTCTCCCCCAGCTCCAGTGACTTAAGTTCCAGGCATGTCCCCCTCCATCGCTGCCCTGCCTGCCCTCAGCCCCTCCCAGTTGCTTGTGCTCCTTGGGAACATTTTGCCAATTCGTGGGCTGTCACCTCAAACCTGCCTTGCCTCAACTCTGCCCTTCAGAAGCTCTTCCAAGTTTCTTGTCCATGATGGCATCTTTGTTTCGTTCCCAGGTGCCAGTGTCAATGCTGTTTTCTTCCCATTTGCCTTATCGCTTTTGTTATCTGGTAGAAATTCGGGAAGCAGCAATGGTGGGGCTCCTTCACATCTTTATGGTGAACCTGAACTGAAACACCAGTGCGAAAGATGTAGCAGACAATCTTAGAGGCACATATGACTGTCTAATCAACACTTCATTTGTGGCAAGAGAGTTGATTGAAGCTGGAAAATGTGGATGCAAGTTAAATTATGCCAGACAGAACTCAGGATCTGCTTGGAAATCTTGAAGGTACTGCTGGATGTTATATTGAGTACATTTAATACATCAAAAAAAAATACTTTTTGCTTTTCTTGTGGTGCTAAAAAAAGCAACCATTCTTTTTTTTTTTTTTTTTTTTTGTGGTACGCGGGCCTTTCATCGTTATGGCCTCTCCCGCCACGGAACATAGATTCCGGACGCGCAGGCCCAGCAGCCATGGCTCACGGACCTAGCCGCTCCACGGCATGTGGGATCCTCCCAGACCAGGGCACGAACCCGTGTCCCCTGCATCGGCAGGCGGGCTCTCAACCACTGCGCCACCAGGAAAGCCCAAAACAATCCTTCTTTATGTAACTAAGTAGTTGATTCATGAAAGAAAAAGAAACAGTTACGTCTGCTATAAAGTCTAGTTTTAAATCGATGTCTGGGAATGTTTGTTAAATCCCTAAAACCCTTTATTTTCTGATTAAGTTTTGCTGCAAGCATTATAAGTTTGGTTATAAAAGTTCTCACTTGATATATTAAAATTCCTCATTAAGTATGGTTGTCATTGTTGTCGTTTACTGAAAGAGTCTTTCTCCCCAGTAACCTTGCATAGAGACAATGGAACTCAACAAAAGTGATGAGAAGCACATGTTTGTTTTCTCCCTCAGGAGAAAACATGTTTGTTTTCTCCCTCAGGTAAGAGGATATGAGAAGGATATGAGTTTTCATCACAAAGTGGGTGGAAGGCGAGGAGAGACCTGAGGTCTGACCATGTCCCCTGAAACACTGTCTTGGGCACAGGATAGGTGTCTGAGAACCAGAACATGTGCCTTTCCAAGTAGCTTTCTCCCATGGAAATTCTTCTCTTTATTTTTCATCTCTTCTTTTTTAGTTATCATCGAGATTCAAACTCTTTCTTCTAGTGAATCATGATAAAATGAAATTAGAAGATCTGAGTTCAAGTGCTACATTTGCCACTCCCTAAAAAAATAAATTGATGCTCTCCAGTTTTGGACTTTTAGGTTTTCCTCTATGTGAAATGGGAAATAATAGCGACTGAACTGGATTGATATGCGATTTTTAGGAAATATCACTGGGAAATGGGAGTCTGAAAGCTCTGGGAGGCCATCATGTGCTGCTTGGATTTAAATCCAAGGTCTTATTAGTGCACAACAGCAAATGGGGGGACTGGACACCCTCTCCTCTACCCCTAGACCAATGGCCCAACCCTAGGTCCACTTCAGACCACATGCCAAGCTACAAGCCTTCCCCCATTCTTGCCAGCAGTTCCTGATGTGCTCAGAAACTCAACACAGGACAGGACAGCTGGTGACAAAGTGTGATCAAGAATGTTCATCCCTTTGCAGGGAGGTCCAGAAAACCACAGGCCAGGTTCCTACAGAAAGCTTGTGTCTAACATCAAAAGACCAGCATCAGTGTTTGGACAGAGTACAGTAGAGGCAACAGGACTAATAACACATAACGAACACACACGTGACTCGTGCATCTGGAAACCACTCACAACCCTTTTCATATATCAGCACATCCAATTCTCAAAGCAGTCCCATGAGCGGCACCATCATCAGCCTCCTTTTGGAGATGGGCACATGGTGCTGGGCAGTGGTGACTCACCCTATCTCTCAGGCAGTGGCTCTGGCATCTGTGCTGTTGACCTCGCTCTCCACTGGACAGACATGTGCTTCCACTACTCTGGATCTAGGCACCCTCTGCTGAGAAAAAGAAAACATACAGTTTAGGACCTACCCTAAAAGAACAAGAATGTGAAAGGAAGCAGCCTGGCTAGAAAAGTTAAGAAAGGCTGTTGTAGTTGGCAATCAAGGCAACCCGAGAGACATTCACAGAGAAGTTTCAGGAGGTCCTTTGGGGGATGCAGCACGAGGAAGGGGCCATGCTCAGGCTTTGGACAGCAAAGAGAAGGACGTTATGACAGTAGTTTAAGCATGTGACAAACTCAGAAGATCCTCCTTATAGGAGGTGAGACCTGCGTGTGTTTTAGTAGAAGGAGCAGAGCCATGAAAGGGGAAGATGTGGGAGATTCAAAGCCAATGTAGATATTGATGGAGCGAGGGTGCGGAGGAAGCTGGGAGAGGAAGGGGATTGGCTTGTAGAGCACAGATGGAAGAGATGACATTGCCAAAGAGGAGGTCTGCTTGTCCGTCTAAGACGGAAGCTTGTGAGAGAAGCTTAGAACCCATGACACCACCGGCACCACCTCCCTGGCTCTGTCACTGATGTCACAGGTGTGCCCTGGGGTGTGCCTGTGCAGAGACATTTATACAAAGTTCACTGTGTTCATCGGTAAAGCAAGAGGACCGCTCCAGTAAACTGTGCTGCTGTATGAAAACATCCTCCTTGGCTTCACTAGCCCTGTAGTCTGGACAGTTCCACTGAAAGCTGCCACTGTACTTATTCCTGATGTCCTGTGCTCAAAGAGAAAAGTTGAAAGATATCTCTCTGGATTATGTCAAGTCAGAGCAGAGACAACCACTTTCCAAAAGCAGCTTGTAGTCAAGGCTTGGTGTTAAAATCACCTGGCCAGATTTATGCCTCACTTGTAAGTATTAATGAGTGTCTTGTGTTTATTTTGCTTTGAAGTTGTTAAATGGAGAAGATCATTAGATTAACACATACTGTACAAACAGTCCCTTATCCTCTGAATCCCCCACTGAGGAAAAGAGGCATCTGCAAATCTAATCTGAAAGGTTAGTTTGAAGTAAAACTGTGGCAAACTTCCCAGAGGCTCATGGCTTTCTGGGTCCCTGACCCTGCATTTGTGTCCTGAAACCATCTCAGCAGTGTGAGCCCTGCCACCAACCTCAGGCCATTCCCCAAATACCCAAGAGGGAGGGAATTTAGTAAGCACAAATACTCACACCCACACTTGTAAAATAAACGTGCATTTCATGTGCAATCTACTTAATCATAAAAGCCTCATGTGCTTGTACAGTAATCAACTTATAATTGTTTTTTCTAGGAGGTGCTAAAAATGAGGACGTGAAAATAAATACCAGGTGAAGGAAAGGTAGAAGGGTTTATCCTTTTTAGCTCTTTTATGACTTACTAATACTTTTGCATTTTGTGAAGTTTTCTTTAGAGATTCAGTACACTAGACGATTACTAATAAATCATTCATTTACAGGTCAAATGGCAAGTCTTGCAGACCAAATACACACATTCTATTTACTTTGAGTTATCGGTCCCCCTGGGCCTGAGACACTTTATAATCACTCTCTTCTTCTCTGCTGCTCTCTCCTCTCTGCCACATCCCAAGGAAAATGTCTGTTGTGCTGTATTTTGGTGAACAAATATCATTGAATATTTATAATAAGCATTCAACAGTAGAGAATTTTGCAAAATACACAAAATTGAACAAGAAAGCATCCCTTTATTAAGGAGGTTAGTGAATTAGCTAAGTTAACAACCAAGACTCTATAGCAGGTCTCCAAAACAATAGAAATAAAAGCAAAAATAAATAAATGGGACCTAATCAGACTTATAAGCTTTTGCACAGCAAAGGAAACCAGAAATAAAACAAAAAGACAACCTACAGACTGGGAGAAAATAGTTGCAAATGATGCAACTGACAAGGGCTGAATTTCCAAAATATACAAACAGTTCATACAACTCAATAACAAAAAAACAAACAACCTAATAAAAAAATGGACATTTCTCCAAAGAAGACACATAGATGGCCAATAAGCACATGAAAAGATGTTCCACATTGCTAATTTTTAGAGAAATGCAAACCAAAACTACAATGAGGTATCACCTCACGCTGGTCAGAATGGTCATTATCAAAATGTCTACAAATAATAAATGCTGGAGCGGGTGTGGCAAAAAGCAAACCCTCCTACACTGTTGATGGGAACGTAAATTGGTACATCCACTATGGAAAACAGTATGGAGGTTTCTCAAAAAACTAAGAATAGAGCTACCATATGGCCCAGCAATCCCACTCCTGGGCATATATCTGGAAAAGACGAAAGCTCTAATTCGAAAAGATACATCCATCCCAATGTTCATATCGGCAGTATTTATAATAGCCAAGATATGGAAGCAACCTAAATGTCCATTGACAAATAAATGGATGAAGAAGCTGTGATACATATATACCATGGAATATTATTCAGCCATAAAGAAAAGAATGAAATAATGCCATTTGCAGCAACATAGATGAACCTATAGAGATTATCATACTAAGTGAAGTAAGTTAGACAAATATCCCATTATATCACTTATATGTGGAATTTTAAAAAAAGTGATACAAATTAACTTATTTACAAAACAGAAATAGACTCACAGACATAGAAAACAAACTTACAGTTACCAAAGAGGAAAGAGGGAGGGATACATTGGGCATACAGGATTAACAGATGTACACTACTATCTAAAATAGATGAACATCAAGGGCTTACTGTATAGCACAGGGAACTATATTCAGTATCTTGTAAAAAACTATAATGGAAAATAATTTAAGAAATATATAGATGTATACATATGTGTATAACTGAATCATTTTGCTGTACACCTTAAACTAACACAATATTGTAAATCAACTGTTCTTCAATTAAAAAAAAAGAATTTATGGCAGAATAAGTGCCAAGAGAAAAGATGGTTTATTAACCATGACTTTTCATTTTCTGTATGTTTGGTGCTTTGACATTCAGGCCTTGCTAACCCTGGAGACACTGCCCCTTAGAGGGCCAGCCAACTCCAAGAGATAGTGAGGGCACACCTGCAAGCAGGCCCTTCATATGCAAACCAACCCACTCAGAGCCCATGCCCCAGCGGCCCCCTGTATGGGGCACTTACACTTGGGATGCTTTTCCCTGCCCTAGACACACCAGGTACCAGATGACTACAAACAGAGCCCCCTGAAATTATTCAAATTAGCCCAATCCTAAAACTGCCTACAGAGCCTAGCTTGTTTCTTCCTGTGGAAACCACAATAAAGACTCTTGTCCACGTTGACCCCTCACTTCCTCTGCCTCCTAACTGACCCTGGTGCTTCCCCGTGTGGCCCCCCATCGTGTGTTGCGTCCTCCTCTTGGGATCTGTGAGTCACAAACTCTAATTACAATGACTGTCATCTCCTGATCTGTTGGCCTCGCCAACCACACTTATCCGAATTCTCTAAAATCTTCTAACTGAAAATGAGAGCGCCATGGACAGAAACCTGTTCTGTCTGGTCTACTCGTGTCCTGCAGCTTCCAGCACCATAATCGGTGCACAGTAAGCATGTAATAAATGTTTTTTGGATGAATAAATAAGTGAATGACCCAAATGCACTCTTCAGTTCCCCATGCTTGAAAACAAGAACGGTTTATCTTTTAACAGTGGCAGTTTATCCAAATTCAAACAATAATAATACTGAAATTTCATGCAGGCATTTCATGGTCATTGTATCTTTTCTGTCACATCTCCTAATCCATGTTGCATTTTCAAAGCTGTAAGATATACGTGACATGAGGCTCACACATTGCTTCTACTCAAGCGGAAAGTGAGAATCAGTGGATGAGAGGATGTGTAATAACAATCACCACTCCACCTCCACTGTACTGCTTCTGCCTGGGAAATGGTCCACAGGCATCAGGGACTTGCTTGTTCTTTTTTTCAGGCGGGATTTGCCCTTTAGCTCAAACTGAATGCTTTAGGGTATAACTACGTACGGCTTCAGTGGACTAAAGGGGTGGCATATGGACACTTGCACTTAACAAAGAACACTTATTGTGCTCATTCCTTTAAAAGACACAGTGTCGTGTGGTTATTACCTTCCTAGGCCCTCTGTTCTGAGGCTGTGCTCACTAAGAACAATTCTGAAATGATCTTTGCCTCAAACCACTAGTCTTCTAGCATTGAGATAAGAACCCAGATTTCATAGCCAAAGGTTTTTTTGGCTTTTGAGATGATATAAAAATGAACTAGGTGTTGACCAGGTGGAACAAATGATTGCTTAGCCTCTCATGAAGTTCGAAAAGAATTTTACCAAATCTGCCTTTGGACCATATCCAGTGTTTGAGTTTTCAATTAGGGGAAGGATATCAATTATCACTCTAGCTGTCAGGTGGGTAGAATGGAGCACAGAGTGAATTTTGTTTTCTGTATGTTCACCCAGGATGCTGTGAATTTCCTGAGGCAACTAACACTATTAGTTAGGTGAAGCCTTCCTACATCAAAGAGCACATGTGCCTTGGCTTTTCAATGCACCCAGGGCATGAACACATGAGCAATTGATTGATGTTAACAGCAATGGCTCTGAGACTGTCAACCACATCCCTAGCCGTGGCTCTCTGAGTCTACTTGGGGTCCTTCATTCTGCCTCTTCCCTAACTTGTGGTCAAGGCTTGGGCTTTGCTTCCAAAAACACCTGGTAGAGCCCTCCAGTGACCCAAGGACTTGGATCCAGCTGGCTGTCTTGCTAGGTTTCTCTCCAGAATTATTTTTTTTTTCCTTCTGATCAAATCCTGCATTTTGGCTCAATAAAGGCTACAGAGAAAATTCCTCTATCACCTTAAACCCAACCCCAGATTCCTAGAAACCAAGCTTAGTTCAGGTCAGTGCCCAAGTCTCACTTTCCTGGAAGAGGGAATTGCACCCAAAAGACACACAGAGGAGACAAAATGTAACCAAGAAGAAGAGAGATCCAGGCCATACCAGGAAGTTTCTCCGTTCCAGGAGCAAAACATCCCCCATAAGAAGGAGCAGGACCCGTCTGTCCATAGACCAAGATTTACCTCTCATGACTTACTATACACAATTGTAGCTAAACTAAGGAAAGAATAAATCATGTGAAACTTTTATTTAATAGTTAACTTTTATTTATTTTTATTTTTTTAATTTTTTATTATTATTATTATTTTCCTTTTTTTGCGGTACACGGGCCTCTCACTGTTGTGGCCTCTCCCGTTGTGGAGCACAGGCTCCGGACACGCAGGCTCTGTGGCCATGGCTCACAGCCCCAGCCGCTCCGTGGCACGTGGGATCTTCCCGGACCGGGGCACGAACTCGCATCCCCTGAATCGTCAAGCGGACTCTCAACCACTGCACCGCCAGGGAAGCCCTATAGTTAACTTTTATTTAATTCCAGCTGATTATTTTGTGGGTTTAACAATCTGGGTTAAAGAAACCTTAATCATTGCTATCCTCAGATTTCCAGGCTGTTTGGGAAACTGAGTGCCGTTCCTTCAAATATGCTGCTTTCATAAGCTTACTTCTGTCTGGCAATGCTCTACATTAAAAAATGACACTGAACTCACAATAATTTTACTTAGACGATTTAAAATGGTGTTAAATTTTTTCAAAAAAATGTATTCTCAGAGAAATCTGAAATTTATTGACTTATGCCAAATAATTAAATTTTTAAAACTACATTAAAGCTTAAAGGCTACAGCACAATAATAATCTAGGGTAAATGTGTGATATTCCAATTTTGGAAACTAGCTTATTACATATATTCACTGAGCAATGTGAAGTTCTTTTTACTCTAGAACCAAAAGTAAAATTTTAAGAAAGCTGGTAAGCTTGATACCAAAAAAAGCAATTCAAGAGGTAGAATTTATACAACAGAATCTCCCATATGGGACAGTTATAAACCCAGGGAAGCAGATCACTCTAGGAGGGCTGCATTTTCTGGAAAGACATAGAGACACCATTACAGAGGATACAGAGGATACAGAGGATAAAGGACAGCCATACTTTATATTTAACTCACTTGGCAAGCTAGGCACATGGCAGCAGAAGCATGCTGCAAAATTCTAGAAAAGATCTGTTGAAATATACCAAGTCTTAGTGAGCATTTTGTCCTTACCAATAATCCACAGTTCAGCCTACTGCAGAGATAAAAGAATCATAGAATCATATGCCGACTCTGCAGATTGTTGAAAGGGGAAGACTAGTACCCAAGGGCCAGGTCCCCAAGAAGAAAGGCATTTCCACAGATCATGTTTTCACAACCTCTCTTTACTGCACCAAAAAGCAGAAAAGCATGTAATGTCCCAATGGGTGTCCTTGGGAACATTCCTTTTTCAAGTATGTGCTCTGGGAAGTCAACAGAGATCAGAAATAGGAGATAAGATGGAAAAGGAGAAAAAGTCAGTGAGCAGCCAGACTGTACACTTCCCCACCGTGTCTTTTAATACTCTACAGGTACAAAAGGACATTCCAGAGGAAAATGTCCAGAGGGGCCGTATAGACAACCACAGAGAGCATGGGCTCCACCAAGCGTCTGCTTGTCCAGTCCCAGGCCAGTAACAGAACAGGACTCTCTCTCTGACCCTGCCCTTGGGGGAGAGCACCCAGACTGGATGTCTGAAGGTCCTGAGATGGGAGCTCCAAGGGTGTCCAGGGGCTGTGTACCCACGGGTCAGCTGGACCTCTGCATAGCACGTTTAAAATGAACAGAAATAACCAAGATGTACAGAGGAAATGTGCCTTTCTGGGCTTTTTTAGTATGTATTTATTCCATAAATTTTATTTTTCATATTTGTATTTCAGCAAAGTCACTAATTGTGTTGTTATACAATCAAGATATTCACATCAAGTATGTTCTACATTTATTTTTTCACCTCTTTATTGGAGTATAATTGCTTTACAAAGTTGTGCTCATTTCTGCTGTACAACAAAGTGAATCAGCCATATGTATACATATATCCCCATATCCCCTCCCTCTTGAGCCTCCCTCCCACCCTCCCTACCCCACCCCTCTAGGTTTTTTGTGTTTTTATTTAATTTTTATTGGAGTATAGTTGATTTACAGTGTTGTGTTAGTTTCAGGTGTACAGCAAAGTGAATCAGTTATACATAAATATATACCTACTCTCTTTTAGATTCTTTTCCCATATAGACCATTACAGAGTATTGAAGACCTACTGTGCTATATGGTAGGTCCTTATTACTTATCTATTTTACATAGAGTACTGTGTATATGTCAGTCCCAATCTCCCAGTTTATCCCTCCCCCCTTACCCCTTCGTAACCATAAATTTGTTTTCTACATCTATAACTCTATTTCTGTTTTGTAGATAAGTTCATTGGTACCCTTTTTAAGATTCCACATATAAGCAATATCATATGATATTTGTCTTTCTCTGTCTGACTTACTTCACTCAGTATGTGCCTTTCTTTTTTCTCTGAATCTGAGTTCACCTTCAGTACAAGCCCTCAGTTTCCCTGGTTAATAGCAAGGACAAAAGAAAACAAACACAAAACCAGGGTGAATTCTCGACCTGCATCGTAGGTGCCTTAGCAATGGAAGCTGGAAATAAGCAGCCGGCTCCTTTGGGGTCGCTCACTCTCTAGGGTACCCCTCCCTCCTCCTGGGGTGGCATCTGCTAAGGGGTCTAGGAGCCACTGTGCAAGGCAGACCCCTCCCCGCACTGAGTTCCTGAAGGAACCGGCAGGGAACCACTTCTGCTCTGGAATCCTGGGCTTCTTGGGCACCCCTATTTCTCCTATGACCCGGACACTTTGACTGCAAGGTGTCTCATAAAACCAGCCCAACTAGAGGTGAAGTTCCCTCCTGCCCCACCGGCCACTAGGCCCCCCCCTCCAGCTTCCCCACTAACCAGGAAGGTCCTTATCCCCTTCCAAGGTGTAGGAACTCTTCTTGATCAAATTCTGGATCCTCCCTGCTACAGGCTTATAACAAAGTCCAGGCTGAAGCCTCTATGTTCTGCTTTTAAATGATTACAGCCTAGGTTTCAGGTTCTGAGAAAAACCCTTTTCTCCCCCCAGAACTTGGCTCTCGCCTTCAACACAGGGCTCTGGTGGCCACTGTCCCCAGAATGCCCTTTCAATGCTCACTCGAAACATCACTGCTCAGCGTGTGTGTCATGTTTCAGGTCCCAATGTGCACGGTCCACTAAGCCGGCACTTTTCAGCTCCAAGGCCTGGATGGTCCCAACCAATTCGTTCAGAATTCCTGTGTCTGCCCACCGGGCCTGGAGGTGATCGGCAGAGGCTGACCACCAACGTCCATCCCTGGTAAGGCTCTCAAATTCCTGCGGCTCCCAGCCAGTGCCACCAAGTTTTCCCTCAGGGGCCGGAGTCCAGACCTCAGGGGTGTGGCCGACCCTCCCTGGCTAGCCACCTCCTCCCCAGCCCCTCACCTCTTAGATCCCTCCTGGTGCTGATGCAGACAGCTTACAGAGAGCATCCTGGTGGGCTCTGTGCCCTCTTGGGGTTCCCTTTTCCAGAGTCAATTTCCTGTTCTGTCCCTTAGTGGGCTGGGCCCTGTCCCTGTTGGAGGGACAGAACAGCCTCTGAGGATGGCTGTGCGAGTGTGAGTGTGCGTTGGACTCTCCATATAAGTAAGAATAAATCCCCACTGTGACCCCTCATCTGCACCCACCTACTCTGTAGAAAACCTCACTTTGGATCTCCAGCTGTCTCCCTCTGAGACCCAAGCTTGGGAGGAGAAAGGATGACCCAGGGGATGTTCCCCTAAAGCTCCAGGTTCTGTGTGTGGCCCGGCAGCTCAGGTTACCGGATCAGGGGCCGACAGCACTCTGGTATGCAGACGTCAGTAAGCAGCCCAGCGGGCCCCTGACCTCCTGTGAGCCCTGCGGGGACATGACTCAGGCTGTGCTGGCCTCACAGGTGTGCCCTTGGCTCTAACCCAGCGTGGGTCACATGCAGTACTGTTAGATGGCCCCGCCACCGTCCTTTGCCTGAACAAGGCAGACAGGGAATCTACAGAAGCAGGTGTTGGGACGGGAATTACACTCCTTTAAAAAACACTTGTGGGGCTTCCCTGGTGGCACAGTGGTTGAGAGTCCGCCTGCCGATACAGGGGACACGGGTTCGTGCCTTGGTCCAGGAAGATCCCACATGCCGTGGAGTGGCTGGGCCCATGAGCCACGGTCACTGAGCCTGCGCATCTGGAGCCTGTGCTCCACAACGGGAGAGGCCACAACAGTGAGAGGCCCGCATACCACACACACACAAAAAAAACACTTGTGCCCTGCTAAACCACAGGTAATACAAAGACTAAAGAAAACACATTTAGCACTCACGGCTTGTAGCAGGCTGAATAATGGGCCCAAAGATTTCTACTCCTAACCCCTGGAACCTGTGAATGTTACCTTGTAAGGGTAAGGCCTTTGCAGATGTGATGAAGTTATGGATCTCGAAATGGGGAGATGATCCTGGATTATTCAGATGGACCCTAAAGGCAAACACTGATGTCCTTAAGAGAGGGGGAAGTGAGGGATTTGACTAAACATGGAAGAACAAAAGGCCATGTGACCAGAGGCCAACAGTGGAGGGATTTCAGTCCAGTGAACCTGACTTTGGATTTGTGGCCTCCAGAACTGTGAGAGAACGAATGTGTGTTGTTCTAGGTCACCCAGCTGGTCCTTTGTTACAGCAGCAACAGGAAACTTATCCACTGCTCTGATAGCTTGCCACCAGCCCAGAGAGGGACAGCTACTCCCCCATAGCCACAAATCCAGGAATCCCAGAGACGGGACCCCAGCCTGGCGGTCTGGTTCCTGAGCCTCCTGTCACCTGGTGTCTGGTGCAGGCATAGGGGAGGTACTGGGCAGGAGGCCCCAGCCTCCTTGTGAATGGCATTCAGTGCTACAGGAGCAAGCTGTGAGGACACTTACCTCCTATAAGGCCGTGACCTATCCATGGGCTCAAGAAACACACATGCCCCTCCCTGCACTGGGCCACGGTCTTCCACTGACTCTGGATTCACTGATCACTTCTGCACAGAGAAAGGCCTGGCACACAGTAAGGGCTCAGGAGATGCTGGTGAATGAATGAATCACAAATTGTTATACTTTCCGGCTTCCGCGTGCAGAGCCCCAGAATGTGGTGCCCCACGCAGGCAGGTGGGAGACTGGGTGAGCAAATGCATCCACAGGAACTGGGGCCTCGTGCCATTATAGGGCCAGAGATGCAGCCTGGACAACACAGCAAACTCCCCGTCCCCCCAAGGCTGCAACCTCTCCTTCTCTGAGGAGGTTGGAACCCCAGCCTTGGGGGAAAAACCCCTTCCACGTTGCTCCTTCCTCGGCCCTAAGGTGCCACGCAGAGTCGTCTTTACACATGCAGCCACTCTATCATGCTTCCACAGCTCCTTATATTACTCTCCTCCTGTTCAGATCACTGTGTGCTTTCCGTCTCATGATCGAATCCTGCCAGATAGGAAGGAAATCTAATTAAAGGGCTGCCTGACCTGTGTCAGAGTCCTTCTGGGGACAGTGGCCTCAGGGAGACCGGAGGAGAGATGGGGCACATCTGGAAATGGCTTCAAGCGGTGGACACAGACCTGTCCATTGCTCTCCAGGGGCAGCCACACCTCTGATGGCTGCCAGCCTCATCTGAAATCGACCAAATTGGGAGAACCAAAGCTGTGTGTTGCTGGGTAACCTGATGACCTATTCCTCGTATCTATGAGGAGGACAGGTGTGGACAAAACACACCCAGCTTCTCTCCACCCCTCCCTCTTCCTGCCCTGGGGAGGAGGGACAGCTCATCGACACGGTGACCTGGGGAGGAAGCGCTGCCATGGTCAAGCCGCTGCTTCACGTCCTCGCCTGGGAAGCCACTCCCTCTGCTGCTCCTTGTGATAAGGATGGGGTGGGGAGGGGACGGGGCAGCTGCCAGCGCTGCCCTCCTATGCCCGTCCCTGTGCAGAAAAATGATTCTCACATCCCTACTACAGCCACTGCGGTGATTTGCGTAGCCACCTCCCACTTGCAGGGGTTTTATGCAGCTCTGCATGTTAAAGAAGGTGCAGGCATTCTTGTTTGCAGGTGAGATAAAGAGAAAGAGCAGCCTGGGGTGGGAGGGCTGCCATGGGAACTCCAGGAGGTGAGGGCTCACCTACAGACCTGGGCCACCTGGACTCCAGCACGTCAGGGAATTTGCCAGACAGCCCTGATCTATTGCACCATCTCTGCAGGCACACCTGGGGAGGACACTTCCTCTCCCTTGCCTTCGACTTCTGAGACCCGTTCTAGCAACTTGAATATTCATGAAAACCTGCGTGTCTGAGATCAGTGTGACCCTTCCCCAGGCCATACATTTAGATTTGTCTAGAGTTCAAACTACTAGATGCCTTTCAGGCTAGATTGTGTCCCTGCTAATTCCTGAAACTGACCCCTGGCAGCGTCCACAGCCTCTGAGCCGCCCCCTTACCTGCCTCCCAAGATGCTCCAGAGACAAGGCAGTTCCCCCACCTCCAAGCTGGTGCAAGGGCAAGTACTGGGTGGTTCAAGGTCACACTTCCTGAGGCCCCTAGTCAGGCTTGTGCCAGAGAACACAACTGCAGTCCTGCAGGCTGTGGCAGGCAGGGCACGTGGCTAAATGCCAAGGCTGAGAGAGGGTGGAGGATGCAGGACTGAGTGGAGATGCAGGCCTGGAGCTAGGGGTGTCAGACGAGGGTGTCCTGTAGACCGCCGGCCACCTGGCACCACTCCAGAGGGTGCTCAGAGGTCTGGCCACGCATGTCCCCAGGCCATGGCTGGAATGAAGCCCCTGCAGAATGGCGTGCTCTCTGGACATGAGTGATGTCATTGAGAAGTGAGGGACGCGGTTGTCAAGAATATGCATGAAGTTACTGCCTCTTGTGAGCTCTGCCCAGGGGAACTCCTCTGACCTGGACTGACCGGTCTGCTCTTCAGTGTGTGGCCATCCTGTGGGGCCAGGTGGCAGCCTGCCTGCTCACTCCCGGGCAGTGGCAGGATCACCTGTAAAATGCACACCCAGTCTGGAAGGCTGCAGGGGGGCGAGGGAAAAATCAGGTCCCCATCTCAGCACCTTAGTTCCTGTCAGTAAATGGAACTTTTCTGATACAGAAAAGATTGCAACACTCATTGTTAAGTGGCATGAAGAAGAAACAATGAGAGGACAGGGGAGTTAAAGTCCCCGGTGTCAAGGACATGAACATTTTCCTCTGTCTCCTCAAGCTCACAAAATCAGATTACCTGGCATGCAGCTGGCAGGTGAGGGCTGGAAGGAACCCAGGGGCCGAGGGGAGGTGCCTGGGGCTCAGGCAGGCTTGTGAGTCAGGCTGGACTTCATCATCTGGTGGTGATTGTGGGAGTCAGACAGGACCTGGGCGGAGTGCAAAGAGAGGGATGACGGAGGCTGTGTAGGAGCCGCTTCTGAGGGTCCTGACCTGACCAGGGTCAGGAACCATGGGAGCCGGCTGCGAGTTAAGGCAGATGGCCTAGACGTGAGCCTGGGAGTCACATGCAGGTCAGAAGCATGGGATTTTGGATGGTGGCCATGTGTGCAGGGACTGGAGACCAATTAAAGGATCTGGGTGAGACCCCAGACACCCTTCACGCGTTGTTCTTCCAACTTCCTTCAGCTATGAGCTACGAGCTGCCATAACGGAGTTCAGTTTGGTAGGTTTCTCCCCCATAAAGACAGTCTCTCTCTGTTTACTGCCTCTCTCTTAACCCAAAGCTCATCACATGCACATTTCTTTCACTTTAGAGCAAACTCTAGGACATACAGAGGAACCTACTGTGCCTACTTTCCATGGGCTCCTAAGGAAGGTAAACCCGAACTGGCCAGGAAAGCGTGACCAAGTACACGTCCAGATCCTTATAAACATAATGGGTTCACAGAACTGGGCAGGAATTCGTGACAACTGCACCGACGCTATTGTGTACTCTGCTATTCGGTGCCACATTTGTGGGTGAATCTAGGGAGGGAGGCTTTGTTATGGAATTGCAAACCTATCTTATTGTATGACTGTGAGTCCCCAGCTTGTTGGCACTTGTATCAAAAAACGCACATGGGGGCTTCCCTGGTGGCGCAGTGGTTGAGAGTCTGCCTGTCGATGCAGGGGACATGGGTTTGTGCCCCGGTCCGGGAGGATCCCACATGCCACGGAGCGGCTGGGCCCGTGAGCCATGGCCGCTGAGCCTGCGCGTCCGGAGCCTGTGCTCCACAACGGGAGAGACCACAACAGTGAGAGGCCCGCGTATCGCAAAAAAACAACAACAACAAAAAAAATAAACAAAAAAAAACTGCACATGGTGCTCAGATCAGGAGGCATACAACAGGAGGAGAAGTCACTAAGTGTAGGGGACACCCAACTGCTGCTTCCTCAAAATCTCACAGCATCTCAAAGGGCAGACACTCTCCCTTTCATAGCTATCATCTCCACCTGGCCACTGGGCTCTCTTGTTAAATCTGCCCTGTGCTCTGATCTTCCGATGGGCCTTTGCTCTTAGCATCTGCCTCTGTGCTCTTCGTTCCAGCCCTAGAGCTTGTCTTGGCTTTGCCAGGTTGCTCTGAATTGATCTGATGTCCGCGTGGCCCAGCTCTGAGCGCTGGTGTCCCCTTGCCAGGTGACCCCTGAGGTCTACCAGCCGCTGAGCCTCCCTGGTTTAGATCCTTTCCTGGAATCTGATCAACCTTTCCTCTCCTGTCTAGCCCGGAAGCATGACAAAGAAGAAGCCCAAATCTTTTAAAATATATAGGCAGATTTTTAATTGAGAGGCTTAAATCCGCTTCGTGTTCTAAAACACAAAGTTTCAGATTCTCCTCTCTGTGCTCGCTGCCGAGTGTATGGAGGAGAGAAAGGACACAGAGATTAAATGTCCACAGTTTATAAGCATTCCACCTGGGAAGACAACTTCTTCCATGACAGCTGCTCCGTCTCTGGGCAGAAAAATAATGTCATTCTTCCAACAATTTGCATGCTGAAATATATACAGAAGGCTTGTACTTTCCGCCTATCACTGGGGCAGAGTTTGGAGTTTTTTCAGGACAGGCTGGAAGATACCAGCTCTTCTTTGACTGTTCAGGAGGGAGAGAATCATGGGTTTTCCTGAGAACTATAAAAGGTAAAAGGAAACTTGAAAGTAGATCTGTTCCACCATCCAGGTAACTAACAGGCCTTGAACCCTATGGCGTGCTGGGCCCCTCTGGGTGGGAGAGATAGCCGTGAGCATGGCATTCCAGAGGAAAGGTGATCAATAAGCAAGCCACCTGGCAAAGAGAGGCTGTGGTACCGGGCGAAGGAAGAGGAAGAAGAGAATAAAGCCAGGTGAGCAGATAGGATGTGATTATCTGTTCTGAGAAGGTGTTTGTGAGCAAACCTTCTGACATGGAAAGATAGGAAAACATGAGAACGGTGTTTCCCAGGACTGATCAACCGTGCTTTTTTTCTACAAAGTGACTTTTCAGTGTCTAATCCCATGTCTGTCCCTGCTAAGAGGGGCCTGTCAAATGTTTGAGGCAGTTTGAAAAAGCACAATCTATATTTCCATTGATTTAACTGGCCTTCATTATTATATATTGAGTTTATTTTTGAATCCCAAATTGTGCTGAAGGATGCTATCAGATTTGTACACTTATCACACTGGATGTGGCATAAAGACATTTCAGAGACATTAGCCAAATTCATCAGTCCTTTTGAGGAAACAGATAGAGAAAGTTAGAGAGTGAGAAGCTTTTATTTGAATTACTAAGAAGTAACAATTGTGAACTCAAATTTCCCCAAAAATATTATTGTTTAGTTACTTTTGTATCTTAGTGATTTTACAGACCCATAGCTAGTTTTGTTCATAAAAGCAAACTTAATAAAGTAATGATAAATACTCTGGTTTCTGTCTGTAAAGTAGTGTCACGTGGTTACTGATTTGGAATTATGTAATTTGGGAACTTGGATTTTTTCATCTCATGAAGATAGAATGAGACAACTGAAATAAAATTGCTCAATAACAGAATCATGATGTTAATTAGTTGTCCAAGGCATGGTTTCCCATTTGAATCTGACCCAGGGCATTAAGCACAGTACAAACTGTGGTGTTTGCAACATTGTAGATGAGATTCTTTTTCTCTGAAAATTATCCATACTTTTCTCTTTTGCAAAGATAAAAACTGGGTTCTCTTCCTCCATAATTTGTGTGAGTCTGAGGGGCAGTTTTTCCAGTTATCTAAGTCTTTACAAATGAGATGTGATATGGGAAAAACAAATCCAATTTGTCACATCAGATTGGCTGTGCTGTTCTTGGTCTTGGGTCTGCAGAAACGCTGAACTCTATTCAAGAGATGCAATCTTTATTCTGGAAGGATCACTGCAACTATTTCCCATGTAAATCAACTGGATTTGGAAGCAAGACTTAAAGCAAAGGAAATGATATTCATGTTGAATTTGGTCTTTACTGATCTGATACTGCCAACTATTTTTTTCTTTTGTTTTATTTCTTTTCAAAATAATATGCATTATTTTTCATTTACATGCATTAAAATTCATTTAAATTAAAGTACTATTAAACTTATATGTCAATTTCTACATTCCAGGCATTGTTCTAAGTTCTTTATAAATATTAACTTTGTCCTCATATCAACCTTCTGGAGTAGGTTCTGGTTTTATCATATCCATTACACAGATGGGAAAATAAAGTTTCATGTAGGATAGGAAACGCACTCCGGGATTCTCCATTTTATTATTCTTACCTGAAAAATATTTTAAGCTTATATTAATTTAATATTTAATTCATTATATCAATTTTCCTTTGCAGTATGTATGCACTTTTAAGAGTATGTGATTGAGTTTTAGGTCCATAACAAAATCTAAGATTTTGTTTTATAATAAGCAAATTTAATCTATTGTGTGTGTTGATATAATTTTTTTACATCTTCTGTTGTCCCACCTATATTTTCTTATTTTCATTTTTCTGTTGTTATTCTCTGGGTTTTTTTCCATGTACTCAAAATCTCTTTACTTTTCTCTTCCCATGTATTCTCTTTATTTTTACCACCACTATTTACTTTTAACTTTTCAAAAGGATTTTAGCTTAATTCTCTGATATCCAGAGTCATGAAGAAAGCAGTACATATTAATACTACCAGTAGAGTAGAATTTTTATCCATCTTATTTAGTCAGACATACATATGCGGATATGCTTTATTTTTCCATAATGGTCTTTGTCATTTTGTAATGTAAGCAGTTACCTAAGCTCTCTATTTACCTATTTTAATGGTAAACTCTACTCATGTAATATCATATCTCCCAAATAATAAATACATAAGTATCTAGATCTTTTCAAAGCTGAAAAAAATCTATACACTTATGATGTTCCAGGCAAAATTAATGACAAAATGCACAGCCAGCCACATCTTGAAAAAAACATAAGGACAAAGACACGTGATGATTCTATGAGGATCCAGGCTGAAGAGCCCAACAGGTCACCAAGAAAACAAGACTGAATTTGCCTCTGGACCTCTCCTCTGCCAAAGCAAATGCCAGATCACAGCGTGCCATGCTTGAAAGAAAACATGCACCGTGGTTTGGACATTCTATCCAAGTCAACTTTGTCATAAGGTGGGGAACAGAAATACCTTGTCAAATGTGCTCTTGGTATCCCTTCCCAAAGATAGTCTGACTTGAGTTCAATTCTTCCATCGTCTTCCTTGAGGACACTTGCTCCGTGTTGGTCGCCTCCAGTCCTTGTGGTATCAGGCGGACAAAGAGGGGTGCAGGGATTCTGTGCTGTGTGTTTAGATTATTTCATGGAGCCCTCACACATATGCAAGCCGCTGCTGTCACTCTGGTTGCTATGTAAGAAAACTGAGTCCCAGAGAGCCGAGGTCAGCTGGAAAGAGGCTGAAGGAGCATCTTAACAGGCTGGTAAGACCAGAGGGTGATTCTCGGCACGGGAAGGAGTGGAGACAGCCCCTGTTAGGGCTGCAGTCAGGAATTTACTGAAGGATGATTAATATTGAAAGATAAAGGGAATGGGGGGGGGGAAGGAGGATGACATTAGAAAAGAACAAAACTGACTTTTACAGAAGGGAAACGAGCAAGAAGGGAGATGGGGTGGTGAGATGTTTGCTGCAGGTGCCTCGCTCCAAGTGGCCCAGGCCAGGCACGGAGATGACAGACACGGGTCCATGGGTGGATCCTGGACCCCTCCCTGGCTGCACGGCGCACTTGGTATCTACTTCTCCTGTGCTGCTCTCCAGAACGTTCAAGGGTGGCGGACTGATGCTCACCGCTCTGTGACGTGGAAAATGCAGAGGTGGCAAGTGGCATCCGGGAGCCTTCAAAGCAATTCAGAGCCTTTTACGATCACTTGAATCAATGAATTTAAAAAAGGATTGGATATGGTATGTCTACTTCATTTCATTGCTCTAGTCATCCTTATTTTTTTTATTAGAATATAAAATTTGTATTTGTGTGTCTGCTACAGTCTGAGAAGAGAAAAAGTGACTCATCACCTCATACTGTTTGAAAAGCCATGTTCTGGTTAACTTTCCCATCTGTTTGTGCCTCCTCAAGACTCAGGGTGCTATGTTTTTTCCTAAATGTAATGGGAACGACCTCCCAGTTACTGTCATGCTTCATTGTCACAGTGACACAGTCCACACACAGGGCATGTTAAACAACAAGACATTCCTTGGAATAAGCGTAATTCTGAACTGTATTCTCCTTCCCACACCTGTGAAAGGGGATACTCTTCTCCATCTCCTTCCACGTTGAAGGAAGCTCTGGGAAGCACAGCCTTCCTGACTCTCCACTTCCTCTGCACTCAATGCTTCCCAGGAGGAGGAGAGACATAGGTCTGGTGATTTTGGAAGAGCAAATGGATGCCATAATCTCTCCCTTCCTCTTCCCTCTTGGGAGCTGCCAGACCCCCAAGGGCACGTGCCATTAATTTTGTTTGTCCCCATGGCATTGTGTAGGTGCTGCCCCTTTCAAAAGGACTGGAAGGCCAACACTTTGGGGGGGCGGGAAATAAATTTAATGTCTGGGAATGTTGACAATTACAAAATAGACCTCATTTGTGGGAGCAGTATGTGCTTGTAAGGAGGGTTTGGGTGGACTTGGGGTTTGTATTATAATATCTGGTGGGTTCGGAGGCCTTTCAGGCTAGGCAGATGTCTTTGTGAGGCCATTGTGCTTCTTCCACCAGGGCCAACTCATGTTCCACTGATCAAGCAAGAACGAGAGGTGCCAAGTTTCAGGCTCCTTCCTACTTAGAATCTGGGGGATATTTTTCCCAGGTCCACAGAACATGAAAAGGAAGAGCTGAGCCGGAGGCAAAGGTGGGAGGTGCTGGGTCAAGGTGTAGACCCAGAATGTGTGCACCCTGCAAGGGCAGCCCTGCCTAGCAAACGTGGCCAAGGCAAGGATTCTGTTCTAATTGTTTCTACCTCAGGAAGACTGGAGGGAAGATTCCAGGATGTAAACCAGGGAGATGCCTTCTGGAAGCAGGATCCAGGAGACCACTGAGAAGCACAGAGGCAGCCCTGAGAGCCTTCATCAGTGATTCTTTTCCAGATGGAATTCATTCTAGTGTCTTTTCTTGCCTCCCAGATTCTCCGTGAACTTTATAGCCTCTGTCAAGTCAAAACACTACAGATATTCCCTTACTCAACACTTTCTGCTCGTCATGATTTCATTTTTTTTAATTATTTTACAGTCATGATGGTTAGTGGTGAATGAAAACAATCAGGTCAACATAATGGGCATTTCATTAAGTTAAGGTCATTCAATTTAGACAGAAGTCTTAATTCTGAGATAACACACTTACCATATTTCGTCTTACCTTAGGAAAATGAAAGGCTGGCAACCCCATGGTGGGTTTCTTTTAGAATTTTCATTTGGAAGTTTTACTAACCCATAAAATCTAACACTCTGCCCTACATTCACTATTGTCTGTCCTATTCACAGAAGTACTTACTTAAAATAACTTGATTACTCTCAACTTGTTTTCATTTGTGTGCATTGTCTAATTTCCAGCTTCTGCCAATCCTATTTCTTAAATAAACTTAACATCAGTCCATTTTTCCACAGCCCCATTGTCACTGTGCTTGTCAAGGCCACCATCATTTCTCACCTGTTTTCTGATAAATTAGCCCATATTGGTCTCTCTCCACAGTGTTGGCATCTACCATCTATTTCCTGATTCTGATCCTGCGACTCTCTACACAAACTCCTTCAAAAGTACCCCATGACCCTTCTCATTCAGAGCGTCCATTCAGAAAAAGCAAACGAGCAGCATGCAGGAGGATGGTGTGAAGAGGCTGGGACATGTGAGGTGAATTCCAGAGGCAGAGACGGAAAAACTGGCAGCAGCAAAACATTGGGAATGAAAACTTTTTATGTTCTAGAATGATTCAGAGTACTGGGGAGACATCACGGCAGTAAAGCAGAGGTACACTTGCTGAAAGCTTGTTAGAGGTGGGAGTCAGAGAAGAATCAGCTGTACTTGTAGGAAGAGGATCACGGGTGACAGTGATGGCTAGAGGTGAGGGCACAGGTGATCCTATCAGCCTGGCTGCACACAACCCTGAGTGGCGGACAGCTCCCACTTGTGGATACACAGAGATCAAAGACATGACTGAAGCAGAACACAAAAGGCCTTGCACAGCAGTGGAAGGGAAACAGCATTTGGGAAACTCAGAGGTAGAGTGTCTATGTGGAAATGACCTCCCTTAGGAGTCAGAAGAAAGTTTCAACTCTAGTTACCCCCTATCCAAGGAGAAACCTGCCTTCTCTAAAACAAAAACACAAAATCATGAAGAAATATGAGATCAACATGGAAGTAAAAAATATAGAGAATAATTTGCTCATTTAACAAATACTTATTGGTCATGAAAAAATTTATGTAGTAATGAATTATAAACACAGCAAGTGGAACAAGTTAAAAGTAGAAGCAGCACCCTGAAAAAAATCAAAAAGTAAACTTTAACACATTTCACATAATACAGGAAATAGAAGAGAAAGAGCAAATTGATGTCAGAAGATGTTCAACAAAGCATGTGGATGACTGGTTTGTGCATCAGATGGGACCGAATTGGGACTTGGAGGGGTGTCAGATAACCTCTGAGCTAGGATACCATGGGACCAGGAGTCTAACACTAATGATGGGAGAGAGGGTAAGGAGGAGGTTGAGAAGGTACTCTATAATGTTAAATATATGTTGAGGTGATAAGACACAATCCCAATTTAAGAAGCATTCAATTGGGAAAAATGAATTTCACAACTGAGGAAATGCAGATAAGAATAAAAAGTCTACTGGTCAAAACTTGGGGGGAATTTAACCTACAAGGTTAGATAGGAAAAACCAATATATCTACCTTAACAGTATAATGATGTGTTGGCAAAATCATTCCAAAGAAGCCCACGTTAATAGATGTACCCCTAAAAAATATCTCAAGCCTAAAAGTACAGAAAAATAAGAGGTAACATCATCATTCACACAGCCTCCTTTACTTCTTCATAAAATGCAACCTCTCTTGAAAGTACTAGTTCAAAGTTTGTCTTTTCCCTGAGTTGTAAGTTCAGTGAAGAAAGAAGCCCCATGATGGATTCTCAGTAAGTAGATAACTATTCACAACTAGTCATGAGTAATGAGCGGCTAATTGTAACAGGAAGGGGCAAAAGAAGCTATTCTAAAATGATTGAACATCTTGATGAAGTTAACTATTTTCTAGGAACACATAAATTGAAAAATTGCTTCAAGAAGTAGGAGGAAAACAGAATAGTCCATGAACAATAAAAAACATTGAATAATTAGGCAAAAAGTTCCCTCCAGAACATAAATCAGACCCCAATAATTTTATAAGTGTGTATTTTCAGATCTTGGAGGCATAGATAATTGCTATTTACTTGAAATGCTCATTTGGAAATTTTTCTGGTTAATTTTATGAAGTTGCCAAAGACCAAACACTAAACCTGAAAAGGAGGTCTGCGCATGTGCATTTCCTCACCTCCGCTTCGCTCCATCCCTGAGGGAGGGACTCCTACCCCAGGGTTACAGGACAGCCAGACACAGGACGCCCAGCCCGGGCAGGTGAGATGGGCAGCATTTATCAGCCATTCCTACTCACAGCCCTGGGAGGAGGACACCGCACACCACGTGGGGCCCCATCAGGAACAGAGTCGACAGTCAGGGCTGTGGGGAGGCAGGTGTCATTGTATCCACAGGGTGGGCTGTCCCCGGGTCCCAAGGGGGATCGTAATCAGATTGTTTGAATGAGTCATGCACTGGCCTGGAACTGAAACCCACTACTCAGGTAAGCAGGCCCCCTTCCTCCCCAGTGCCTCTGCTTCCCAAAGAGCTACAACCCACCCATTTTCTTTCTCTCTAGAATGTTTCTTAGAATTAAAGGTGTCAAATAACAATATACACATTCCTTGCTCACTTACTTTAAATGATAGGTGGATGGATGAACATACACACACGCACGCACGCTCAAACCAGACTACCATTGCACTCACAGACGTGTGCACACCCACTCTGGCTCTCACACACAGACACATATAAAACATTTCTAGGTGGGATCACTTCCATGGCAGCAAGCTATCCCAGAGGCTGGACACACCCTAGCCACACAGGCATCTCCCTCTATGAACACTCGGGAGTACCCCAGCTGTCGCCCTCCCAGACCCCCCTCCCTAGGGAGCAGGTGGTGAGATTCACCGCCCTCGCTCCATCTCAGCCTGGGTTGCTTACAGAATCCTCTGGGAAGATTTTACAAACACAGATGTCCGGTCACCACCACACACCCATGGTACTTCTCTGGTGGTGGGGCCTGGGAATCAGGAGGTCTGCAGCCTCTAGAGATTCTGTAGGCAGAGCAGATGGAGGACCACTGCCCTACGAGCCTTCTCAGGGCCAGGGTTCCATGGGCCTCCACAGAGAAGTCCACTGGGAGGGGAGCACTGCAGGCGATGGGGAGAGCAGCAGGCTTGCTCCAGGTGGCATGAGATGGAATGTCTTCCCTTGATGAGGGGCTAAGCCTCTGTGCTCATAGGTCTCCTGGGTGCACAAGGAGGACAGTGGCAAGCAGACCCCCTCCCCAAGGTGGCACAGGGCAACTGAGAAGAACTATCTCCCCGACGAGCTCAAAGATGTCCACCTGTGCCTCGCCCACTGTCCCGGACCCTCGGCTGAAAGGACCCTGGTGGGATTATTTGAGCTCCTCCAGCTGCTGGATTCAGTTGTTATCTTGTTACTTGGGCCTTGGGATGGAAAGAGGGCCATGCCTGGATACTCATGTTAGAATTTCAACTTGACATTCCTTCCTGGTCCATAGAGAACTTACTGATTGTACTAGTTCTGGGGCTGCTATTACAAAGCACACAGACTGGGCAGCTTGAACAGCAGAAACGTATTTTCTCATGGTTATCAGGCCTGCAGTCCCAGATCTAGGTGTCCACAGGGTTGGTTCCTTCTGAGACTGTGAGGGAGATTCCATTCCATGCTCTTTCCCCTGGCTTCTGGTGGTTTTCTAGCCATCTTGGGCATTCCTTGGCATGTACAGGCATCACCCAATCCTTGCCTTCAGTGTTCACATGGCATTCTCCCTGTGTGTATGCCTGACCCACAATTCACTCAGCACTCAGGAGGAAACCCAGCCAAGATCAGCAAGCCTGGTCTGCACCACCAGGTAACCAACCAGCATATAGTCCTTGAGCAAGAAGAAATGGTTCTCATTTTAAGTTATGTGGTGTTTCCTTGCGTAGGGATAGCTAGCAGATATACCCACCTTCAACACTGATTTTACCTGTGGAATCATTAGAAGCAAATAAGTTTAGCAGAAGCCAGTGTAATTCTGGACCAGACGACACAAGGGAACAAATGCTGAGTCTTATTAATCAAGGTTTCCAAGTGATGGATCTTCTGGCACTGGTTACCTTACGAACAGCTTCAGCACTGGGGGGGATCAGGGGCCTCACTGCAGGAGGGGGTGTCAATTACCAACAATACTAATAACAAACAGTTAATGAATACTAGTGATTATCATACATCTATCATACTATTTTAATACTAAATGATTATATTTTATATAATGATAGAAAGTATTATTATTATTTGAGATAAATTTCTATGTGTTTAACAGGAAAGAGCTTACAAAAGTCACATTTTGAATTCAGGAATCTAGTATTGTTTGTCCTCCTTGGTTCCCAATTTTCCTTTCTTCCTTTTCCTAAGAAAAGTCAAGTCTCAACGTGGAGGAACCCAGGTTCTAGAGTGTAGCCAGGAACAGAACCAGCATCAGAATCAGCAAGCTGTTTGCTGTCTGGTTAGGTCCGAGGCATCTGGGCCCACAGATTGAGGGCGTGTAACCCTGTTGGCCCTGGGAGCTGAGTGGCTCAGGTTCAGCCAGGACCATACGGGATGTCAAGGAAACACAGGGGCTGTGTTATGCCTAGCCAAAAATTTCCGAAGAGCATTCTTCCAGGATGGCCTGATTCCTAAAGTTGTACTAAGTCAGGCTTCATGGCAAGTTCTAAGTTTCACATAATCCATAAGACACATTGCCCTGTCCTAACCTTTCCCTTTAGGAACTCAAATTTTCTTGCATCAAAAATTTCCTTTTCTTGTTTCTTAATATGCTATTTTTCACACTGTAGAGGTATTCTTTCCACTTTTAAGCCTGTCAACCACTTTTTGGGAAAGTGTCATGGGGCCTGGCCCAGTCCGACCTCCCATGGGACAGGGAACAGTGCTCTTACCCCACTCACCTGGGAAGCCAAGGGCAAGTCCGGGTTGTCACCTGTGCCTGTGACCCACCAGCAATAGATGGGAGAGTCCTACAACCCCCTCCTTGGGTTACATTCATTTGATAGACTGGCTCACAGAACTCAGGGAAACATTTTACTTACCAGATTACTTGTTTATTACAAAAGGATATAACTCAGGAACAGCCATATGAAACAGATACTTAGGGCAGGTATGGGGAAGGGTGTGGGGTTTCCATGCCCTCTCCAGGCACCACTCTCCCCTAAACTCCACCTGTTCACCAACCTGGAAGCTCTGAGTCTGGTCCTTTTGGGTTTTTATGGAGGCTTCATTACATAGGCCTGCTTGATTAAATCATTGATCAACCTCCAACTGATTCAACCTCCAGCCCCTCTTCCCTACCTGGAGGTCAGGGGATGGGAATGAAAGTTCCAACCCTCTAATAACACGGTTGGGTCCCTTGGCAACTGGTCTCAATTTCGGTGCAAAGTCAGCTCATTAACGTAACAAAATACACCTTTATTGCTCTCTGCACTCAGGAAATTCCAAGTTTGGAGAGCTCTGTGCCAGAAATTGGAGGAAGACCAAATATATACATCTTATTATAAATCACAAATGGGTTCCACGTGTTCTATGGCCTTTATATACCTTGTCCACCAGTTTCCTTCACCTCAGCCCCCAACCTGGCCCCCGGGCTGGAGTTTGCCCTCTATCTGAGTCACTCAGAGCACTGAATTCAGTGAACGGCTAAAAAAACTGGAAAACGTTCATCCCTGAAAAGGATATTGTTTCTCTCTTCACAATGGAAAGATTCATTTTGGTTGTATTCAAAAAGGGAAAAACATTCCTAAAAGTGAACCCTTTTATACCAGCTATCCTTCTTTCATTTCATCTGTTGAACTTATAAAAAGAGAGCCCCTGGGTGTCCTCGTGTGATCGTAGGTAAGAGTTGGAAAATCTGATTCCCTTGCAGGCCACATTCAACACACTCAGTGATAATTAGAGACCCTCGTTTACCAAGCATGCAACGCCCTGAACTCAGGACACAAGGACCCTCTGCCGACTGCAGAACCTTTGCCAGCCCCCAGTCTGGCAGACACTAACCAGGAGCTGTGTGTCTGTGTGTGTGGAGCAGGGAGGGGGTTCTAAGGCCACACACACCCCCAGGCAAGCCTTTACGGAAAAATTCTCCCACTTTTGAAGAGTGTTTTCAAGGAAACAAATATGACAGAGAGATGGAGCAGAACGCCCTGCGCAGCCAGAGGGTCCCACTGTCCCTGCCCAGGCTGCCTGGCGCTGCAGGGCTGCCAGAAGCAAGCGGCACCTACAGGCTCAGGGCGAGCTGGGCGAAGGAGGCCTGAGACCGCTGCCACCGGTTTCCTCTCCATCCTTTACAAAATGTGCAAAACCGGCCAAGCTGGGCTAAACTGAATAGGAAGGACTCTGGAACCATGAAGCAGGAGCCCAGACTCCTCGGATCTGCAGGAGGGAAGAGGTCAAGGAGGCCAGGAACAGTCAGTGGAGCAGAGTGGTCTCAGGCGGGACACGTGCCTGAGAACACGCACTGGCACACGTGTGAACTCAAGCTCCAGCGCACACACATGAACGGGGGGGGGGGGACGTGCAAGCCGACACTGATGCGCATTCGCCTACACCCGGCTCATATACGCGCGTGCTCACACTGGAACGCGTGCACGTGCTTTCACACACACATGCCGTCAACAGGTGTAGAACACGAGCTGGGCTTGTAGCCGTGCCGGTGGACGCGCCTCTGCTGCGCCCTCAGACTCCTGGAGCTAGTAGCACAACTGCGCAGTCCCCGACCTGGGCCGGGACCAACCCGCGACCGCAAAGCCTCCGCGATCGATGGCTACACCTAGGCCCCCAGCAGCCCCGGCACAGGCCAGTCAACTGCTGCCCAGACCCCAGGGCCAGGAGCGCAGCTACATCCCAGGAGGACGAAGCTTCCTCGACCCCCCTCGTCTCCCATCACTTCACAGACTCGAGAGAAAAGCACATTCGTGTACATTCAGATCTGCGCATCCCTAAGGAAGTCCGGGCACCCCTGCTTCGCAGCTGATCTCCCCACGGGGCGGGAGGGCGGACCCAGCGGGACCCAGGCGCCGTTCTGCTGCATTCCGGCGGGCGGCAGGTGTCCGGCCATTGGATGCGCCGCTCCGGCCCTCGGGAGTGGGGATCGGGGCGCAGCGCGGCGAGGTGCCAGCCAGTGCAGCCGTGCGTGGACTGCAGGTCCGGAGAACAGAGCGGGTGGCCCGACCTGCTGACGCCGCCGCCCCGCGCTCGCGGTCCCCTTTCCACCCGCGTGCGCCCGGGACGGACGGCAAGGTGCCGACCGCGGGCCAGCGAACGCCCCGGTCCTCCTCCCCTCGCGCCTCACCCCGCCGCCCTCTCTCGCGCCTCTGTCGCCCCCCTCCTTTCTCCCCTCGCTTCGTCGCCCTCCCCTCCCCTGCCCTCGCCCTCCCCCTCCCCCGCTCTCCCACGGTGCGGGCGGGTTCTCCGCCACCGCCCCGCCGCCGCGGCCGCCACTCCGCCCCCAGCGCGGCGCGGAGCCGCAGTAATAACCTCGGCGCGGGCGGCGCAGTGACTGCGGGCATCGTCCTGCGCGCCGGTCGGGCTGGTCCTCGGTGCCCGCTTGCACGGTCGCGGGGCTGGGTAGCATCCGCGGCCCCGGGCCCCTGCGAGCGCCCCTGGATGGAGCCGTGCGTCCCCCCCGCGGGGGCGCAGCGCCGGCTGCGGGCGCAGGGCGCGCGGGGCAGCCCGGCCATGCTGGCCCCCGGCTGCGCGGCGCTCTGCCTGCTGCTGCTGGCGCAGGTGGGTGTGCAGGTGAGTCCCCGACTGCGGGGGCAGGGTCCCCCGAAGCTCCCCTCGCGCAGCCCCCGTCTCACCGAGGTGTCGCCGCTGTTTTCCAGCAGGCACCTGCGTGCGCCGTGGGACCCACAGCGGCCTCGCCGGGGAGCCCGAGCGTCCGGCGTCCTCCTGGCCCCGCGGAGTGGCCGGGCTGGGTGGAAAAGGGCGGTAAGTGCGCGAGGGGGGTTCGAATCCTTGCAGTGCAGCAGCTTGTAAACCCTCTAAGGCTAGTTTACCAGGCTCTGCAAATGTTCATAACTCTGGGAATTCTCTGTAAGGTGCTGCCGTGCTTCTTTCCAACCGTAAGAGCGAGGGCCTCTGAGTCAACTTTCACCAATATTTATATTGTTTCCCTGTAAAACAGAAATGGCTTACCAGCGTTATTACCATAAACATTAGGGAAGAAAGCAAGGGAATGTATTTATTTAAAAAACAAACAAACACACACACACACAATTAAAGAAGGAGGAAATAATCTAGGAGTTGCATTAATGTATACACAGCAATTATAAAGAGCTTATTATGCCTTTCTTCATCCCCTTGTCCCCTCCCCCTCCTGTTCCCCCTCTGGCCTTTTAAAATGAACATCCTTCACTGTCAGAGCACGGGACAAAAAGACAGTAATTTTGCTCATTATTTATCACCTTCGTTTCAAAAGGGAGGTCTTCAAGAGTTGGCAGAATGGGTAATTAGCGTTTTGTGACGTCACAAGCAATGTCCAAGTCCTGTGTCATGATTTGCCAGAAAACAGGTCTGATCTTTCTGCAGTGTGTGGTTTTACTTTCACTGCTCACAAGCGGCATTTATCATATCATGCCTCAGGGGATGGACCTCTCTGTCCTGAACTGCTTTTGGGTAAACCGGAAAGCAAGTGTGGAATGTCGGTAGCTACCGGGTTTTTAATCTGAACCCAGTCCACTGGCAGTTGCTAAATATGAGTACTTTGCATCAATTCCAACAATGCGTTGCCATCTCAAATGTTATTAGTGACTTACAGAGGAAGAACTAGGTTTTATTATCCCAACCTATTTTCAGAAAACCTAGAAAATTTGAGTTAATAATCAAGAATTTCTGAGTGAAGTTTCTTCATATTGATAAAATTCCATAAAGACAATCATTTAATATATGCATTAATTATTGAAATTCTCTCCTCCCGAGGGCTGTATGAAGAGTAATAGTGATCAATCCGATGAACGCGGGAACATAGGAACTTTTCCGCGACCACCAGAGGGCGCTAGATGTAAATAATAGAAAACGTTTAAAAATTACTTGTCACTATGTATTTGCAAGAGAAAGTTATCTATTTAAAGCTCACTTCCTTGGTCTTGCCCTTGTCTTCTTTAATGTTTCTCTTACGATTCATTCTAGTATGTAGTTATTTATATTGTAGTTAGCTGTCTTCTTCCACTTAAAAAAAAATTGTTTGTGAAAATTCTAGTTTTCTAAAATCATGAAAATTCCTGAAGGTCTCAGGAGAATTTTCAGAGTGTTTTCTAGTAGTTATGGGGTTTTCTGTGAGGTAAGAGCATTAGAGATAGAGAACCACTTCCAGGAGGAGAAGCCAAGACTTCCTGCCCGAGGGTACCCTTCTCCTAGGGAGGAGCGTCCTGCAAGCTGGACTCCAGCCTGGCTGGCATGTGGCTGTAATCACCTGGCACCTCAGCTGGTGTCACAAGCCCAGCGTTCCCATGACAACCACTTAGCTCGCTTGGTCAGAACCTCAGGGGGAAGGTGGGAGCCATCATCATTGAGGTTCTCGCCTAGTGGACACACCACTCCCTCATCCCTCACGGTGCAGGTGTTTTAGGTCTTTAATTACAAAAGGCTAAGTTGAGAGAGTGGGTTTCAGTGGAAAGCTTTCACACGACCAGAGAAAGACTCTTTATGCTCGGCAATGTTACCTCTTTTGACCTAGGATAGCAGATGTGGAATAGACTTTGTGTGATGCTGTGGTTACTTTACTGTTGCATGTCTGGGTATCCCTTCACAACACAAAGGTGCCTTTGAAATAACTCTTTGGCCATAAAGTTTGTTTAACACATAGTTCAACCTATATTGCCAATGTTCCTGGGAGTCTGGAGTAATTATGCAATAAGATAGAGAACTCCATGTATTCTGTGAGGCAACAATAGATAACTTCATTGAGGTCAATTCTATTTTCAGACCTTCAGTACACCCATTTCATTTTGGCTGATTCAACATAGCTTTTCCCTAATAGGAGCCTCGAATGCTTTTCCTACAAATTTACCATTGTCATAATAATAGTGGGTTTTGTTAAGAGCAAACACATAACACGAGTTTGTTAACTTTTAAAAATCTAGAGTGAATTAAGCTTCCAGGTCAAGAGTCAGAAATTCTTTAGAACTTTGTTTCATTGGACATGAGAGATCTGTGTTTGTGTGTGTGAATCTAAAGTATATATTGATTTATATTCACACATTCACGTGACTTGAGACGGGGCAGGTTGGCCCAGGGATCTGCTAGTAAATGTTTAACAACAGATTCTCCAGGCCTCTGATTTTGTAACATTTGCTGGTTCCCATGGGGTAAATACTCCCACCATGGCTGATTTCAAGCTGTGGATGTGATGCCATTGAACACAGAGTTAGGACTTGATGTGCAAAATCTGTTCTCCGCAGCTGGTACCAGCAGCCCCTAGCATGCTCACAGGGGCTCCACACCTCCTGCCCTCAGTTTGGAGCTGGAGTCTTCCTAGACTTGATGCTGTGGTCAAAACACCTTTAGAAATGAAGTAGATCAGGGTGCTGACTGAAGCAGCCATGTGTGAATTTCTCCTCCTTAGAAAAACCTGTGTAGGACGGAGGTCTTGTTTCAGGGATTCTCAAGGATCAGGAATCTCACTAACTTCTTTATTCTTGAAATCACAAGCCGGTAGTTTGGGGGATTACAATCTTAAAACATAAGCTTGAGAGTTAGTTTAGAATTGTCATTTTATAGCAATGATCTATTGCCTTCTGCATGGGGAGAAGCTATGCTTACTTTGTTCATTCATAGAATTCTTTAGCTATGACCCTTTTCACATTTATTTATACATAACCGACAGTGCATATCTGCACTAAGGACTGCTCTTTGATGAGATCAGGGTTTCTCTGCCTTGGCACTCTTGACCTTTTGTTATGGGAACCTGTTCTGTGCATGGAAGAATGTGTAGCAGCCTCCCTGGATTCACCCACTGCATTCCCAGAGCACCACTATCCCCTGCGCTTTCGTGAAAACCAAAATGTCTCCAGACATCCCAAGTGTCTCCTGTGGGCAGGGGTGTGGGGTAGCACTCCCACTGAGAACCACTGGACTAAATTTTCACCCATGTGCACCCTCATTCTCAGAAGGGATCGTAACTGGTTACAAGAAGTGGCTTTGCAGTGATTGGAGCTGGTGTTCTGGGCAGGCTCAGGCCAGTTCTCCAGAGCTGATCATTACCTTGTCAGAAATTTTGTGAGCTGGTGTGCCGAAAATCAAAATACGTAAACTTGGGTGAAATAAATAATATTCAAAACAAGATTCAAACACTGAAAACTCATCACTTCACACTTCTTTAAGTTTTGAGGTTACGTATCCTCTTGAGGTTCTTTGTCTGTATTGCCTCTGTATGGTGGAAAGACTTTATAATGGTGTGCTACCGTGCAAACCTCTAAACTCCGTGTTCAGTGAGGTCACATGGTAATTGAAATTAGCCATGGTGGGAGTCTTTATACCAGGGAAACTGGCAAATGCTTTCAACCAGGCTACCCCATGACCCCCACCCGTAGCTGGTTGTGAAAGATGTACCAGCACAACACGTGCGTTTCTGTACAACAGACTTGAAAGTTGTCATTTTGAAAAATAGATATTATATGTCTCCCTACCAATACAAGATAAAGAGTGTATGCCCTCCAAAGTAAGGTCATAAAAATGGCCTTTTAATGGTAACCATCTTTTTATGTGCAGTAAATCTGCTCAGTAGCCAGTGTTTGGAACAGTCCACCTGCTTTGTCCTCATTCCACGGCCTCTGTTGGGATGGAAACAGGCTAGTGTGAGGTGCAGACACTCCCTGAGAGCCCGCAGGTCAAGAAGAAAGTTATTAACACGACCACGTCACACCAGCTTTTCCCCTGAGTCCGGAAGGCCAGGGATGAGGAAGATGGTTTGGAAAAATGCAAACTAAATGAGCAAGTGCTTTTCACTGTTTTTTAGGAGTAGCCGGGAACAGACTGTGATCACATACTTGCACCAGACACATTCATTCCTAATTTGTTTCCCCCTATGTTTTTTATCATTGCATAGAATTTAAGCAGATTTGTTTCACTTTCTCATTGTCCTAAGTAAAGTATGAAGTGATCCCAGTGCATTTCGCCTTGGCAGACACGAGTGCCCCGCTTTGACAGGTATTTCCAAGGTTGGTTGTCGAGTTGCCAGCCAGAACCTGCTTCCTGTCTAATCTGCATGGGCCACAGCTCACCAGTTACCTGCACTGGGCATGTGGGGCAGGCCTGTGGGCCCAGGAGGGGCCCTTTGACCTGAGGAAACAGGAAGCCTGGGCTCAAACAGGCCATCGCTAAGCTTTTGGTTATCCTGCTGCCTGATGGGTTGGCTGTCAGGCCTCTGACTCTCACCTTGCCGTGGGCCTCAGCCCAGGGGACTCTGGACGGTGCCTTTCCATCCCTGGCCTTCTCTGTCTCTCCCAAAGCCAAACACATGCCTTTTATGACCATCCCCTGGCTGCCACCCTCTCTGTTCCAGTGTAACCTTTCAGATACCTGCCAGGATGGCCCAGGGACATGTGGGCAAGTACCTATACAAAAAGAGTTCTGGTTGTGAAGAAAAATTACTTTTTCCAGAAAAAAAAATAATTTACCTGAGTACAGTTCACTTATGACCAAATAGCACTTCTGTAGGACGTTGTTTTATTTTATCTCATAGCACCAAGAAGCATGCCCAATTCATGCTAAAGGCCCGGTTATTAAGTATCTAACAGAAGAGCCTCCCGAAAGCATATATTGGCAATAAAAGGGGAATATATACAATTTCTTAGGATGTTAGAATCAGGATGAGAATATGAGAATCAGGTCTTGTCATACACGTAAGAGGAAGTTGCGTTTTGAATCGTTAGGGACTTTCCACCTCAGTATAGGGCTAGCCCTCTGGGTCTTGGGTCTGACATCCATTTCAAAGACATCTCAGAGGAAGCTTGGAGAAAGCCTGACATCCTATTGCCCTGTTATTTTCTGGTGTTTAGACAAAATGCAGGCTAAGAAGCCGGCCCTCTCCAAAGGTCCATCGCTGGCATGCAGATGGAGACACTCACAAGATGTGTTTAAATATTTGAAAGGTAGAAGCCAAGCTAAGAGATTGTTAACTAAAGTATTTTGTAGCCTCTGCTTTGACAAATCTACCTTCGCATGGTCTAAAAGTCCAGGTTCAAGTTTAGAACATGGCGGTGCAGGAAGATCCTACCTCTGGCGTGAAGCCCACCCCTAGGTCTCTAGTCCATGTCTGTCCTGCCCTCCCAGAAACAACCTCTCCCTGACCTCTGGATGGCAGAGATGATGTGTTAATGGTGGGAATGAAAGGAAGAATCCCTGTCAAAGCAATGAAAAATACATGATGCTAGAAGGGAAGACACCTCTTTGGAGAAGACAGTTATGATATTCGAGAAAGGCAGGTGAGGGCCACCGCCCAGGATTCTGGTGGAGTTACAGATGTTTTCTCCATACTTTGCACAGAGAAGGGAATGACACAAATGCTCCCCAATGCAAAACTATAAGACAGTCTGTGACAGAAGCCTGGCAGATCATATGGGTGCCCCAAATCTGTTAGCTCCTTGGGGTTTTCTTGACTTTTTAAAAATAAATCGTTTATTTGAATACATTTTTACCTGGTATAATACAAATTAGAATTGGAAGAAGAGTGTGGTGCATGTCTTTGAACAACTTTGAAGTGTGAAATGCCAAGAAGCCAGGCCAGTCAGAGGCTCAGCAGTGGTTTTCATTTGGAGAAAAGACACATCTGAGCATCTACCATACCTGCATTCTGCCTTTTCTGCTGTAGTTCAATGATTTAATAATTAAATATTTAAAAATGAAATGCCAAAGAATGTCCATCGTATTTGTATTTTTAACTGTTTTCTGAAAAATGATCAGTAGTTTTAAGCTCAACTTTCTTATCAATAGACTAAAGATGTTGGTAAAAGACAATATGACTAAAGGAATATTTAAAGTTATAAAAATAATGACATTATAATTACTCTACAGTAATTACTCTGTAATCTGAAAAGCCCATTCTTAGTTTCATTTGCTCTGTAATATGTTTCTCCTTAGAAGTGTCATAGCATTTGCTGGATTGGTAATAACACATTATAGGAACAACAGTGACTTTGCAAAATGCCCCTTTTAAGATTTTGCCTTTTAACTCCGATTTTATGCTTTCTGTAGTTCGGATTTGAGGCTGGGTGGTTGTTGACGCTTCCTCCATCCTTTTTTGCTGGGTGAAAATACTATCCGGTAGTAAATGATATTCGAAGACTTCCTGATCCTTTTCAGAATTCTGAAATTACTCAGCCACACCCCCTCCCTCACTTTCAGAGTATGACCTGGTGTCTCCCTACGAGGTTGACCACAACGGAGACTACGTGTCCCATGAAATCATGCGCCCCCAGAGGAGGAAAAGGGCGCTGGCCCAGCTCGGAGCTGATTCTCTGCACCTTCGGCTGAAAGGCTTCAGGCACGACTTCCACCTGGATCTGAAAACTTCCAGCAAGCTGGTGGCGCCTGGATTTCTCGTACAGACTTTGGGGAAGGGGGGCACTAAGTCGGTGCAGACTTTCCCACCCGAGGATTTCTGTTTTTATCAAGGCTCGTTACGATCCCACAAAAATTCCTCAGTGGCTCTTTCGACCTGCCAAGGTTTGGTGAGTACAGTTGTTGCCACCTGTTGTGAGACCGTGGGGGCAGGGATGTAGGGAAGGGAGCAAGTGACAAGATTTGGGCTCCTTCTCCCATTATTGCAGTACAGATTTCTTTGATCTCTCAAAGCAGAAGGAAAATTTCCAAGCAATGCTTTCTAAGATATGCTGGGCTCTTCCTATCCCCAATTTGGAAACAGCATCCAGGTTCCGCCTTCTGTTGTCGTTGGTCTACAACGATTGTGGCAGAGCACTGCGGTTTGAAAACTGTGCGTGAGAACTTACGGACAAGTCTGAAGACTTTGACTCCTTTGGGGATGGTTTTACTCTGACTTACTGGTCACTCTAACTTGCTGGTCACTTACTAGCACTGGAGGAATGTTTTCATCTTGAATAGAACAACAGTGTTCAACTGATTGGCCATGTGCTTGAAAGCACTTTATTTCTGTCGTTCTGATGTTGATAGTATATTTACAGATTAGAACATTCATTTCAAAAACAGTGGTGAATCCATGTCAGGGCAGTTTTGATCTTATTGGGCTAAAGATTCTATTAGTGCTTTCTTCATTTTCTTAATATCTGACTTAGACATTAAACATCCTTAGATGCTTCAGGTGGTCCCCTTTGCTTGGATCCTAGAGTGAGGAGCATCTGGCCAAGTTGAGAAGGTACCTAAATTCCTCAGGCTGACCTAAGCTGAAACTTTAATGGCTTACCTTTTACTTTTCTTAGAATATTTCCATAACTTTCGGAAAGGAAATCTTAGTAGATGCTTAGATTCTTGGACACAAATTGATTAGTCAGACACAGATGAGGGAGACATGACATAAGTAGCAGAGTGAAAAGGTGTGGTCCAAACAATAAGGTCTTGATCATGTTAAAGGTTTGGCAAATAGATTTTTGAACATTTGTTACATCTCCAGAAAATGATCTAAGCCTGTCTTATTCCTTTCCCTCTTTGAAAAGAGATAATTCAGACTCTACAGCTCATAAGGATTTTGTGTACGTGTATGTGAATACTGGATGCTGAAGGCGCATTCATAACCAATTCCTTAAAATACTAAATATGTGGAAATGCTATGTCCTGTTATTTTTTAAAAAATATTAACATTATGCTTTTTAGGGGGAATTCAGTTTGGGCTGGGCTCATATCTACTTTCTTTGGAAAGACTTTTGGTTTGAGAATGGATACAATGGGGAATAGTCAAGGGTGGGGTGGTGGTTATTTGGCACACTTGTTAAGCATAAGGACAGTGTGGTTGATTTCTCCCATGCTGTCTCAACAAAAATAGATCTTTCTTAATGAAAGAGCTAGAACTCTTCATGTAATGCACTAAAGGGAGATATCTCTTCCTTGGCTTTCTTCAACAAAGACTTGCTCAGACCAGAAATGGAAGCCATCTGTGTGGTAAGGAGATGCACCATGCCCTTCAGAGCCCTCTTGGATTTGTGGAGACGGAGCAAGGTGCTTTCTTCCCATTAGCCCAGCAGGGGTGCAGGCTCGTGGATGCCCCTGGTCTCTGTGAGCCTAAGGCTTCCTAGTGATGGCGTGATGGCTGAGCTATGCCCTGGAGTCTGTCCCGTGAATAGAGTTGGCTGACAGCAGCTTGAAATTTCTGGCTCTCTTTGAACTCAATGGGAGTTAACAGCGAAAGTTGTAAATGACAACTACATGAAAGATAAAGGAGTGAAAAGAACAGGAAAAAGACTCCTCTGGATAATAAACACTGGAATGTAATATTTCGGTGACTACAATAGAAAGCTGTGTGCTTTCACCATTCATCTTCCAAATACATTAATTCCAACTAAAGAGATATTTTGTCTGTAGATGGTCACTACAAACATGACCTCAACTAGACTTATGAGTGTGAGATCCAGGGGCATTTGCCGTATGATAGGACAAATCAAAGGCATTTTAAAGAAGAAAAGGGGAGGATTAAGAAGTCCTCTCTCTTAGCCAGATAATAAAGTTATTGAATGGAAATGTCCCTCAAGTAGTTGCCAAGTCTGTTATTTCTTTCCTGATTGATGGTTACCCCATCTGTCCTCTTTCAAATCTGTTAACACATGAAGAAAAGTAGCATACCTTTTGCATTAGATGACGGTTCCTTTTTTGTTATTATTGTTCTTCTTGGTTCTTTCAGGTTCTAATTAAAGTTCCAGGTAGATCCCAGTTAAACATTTTTTTAATTTGGTTTCTAGATGACTCAGCTATCTGATGGGAGTCAGGAGTGTGGTTCTAATTTATAGTAAATACATATTCTTAGTAAATACATATTCTTAAAGAAGAAAGACAATACTAAAGTGAGCATTTTACTTTGAATCTCTTGTGAATAATGAATGTCATGTGCTTCAGAAGTGTGTCTCACTGGAACCTGTCAAAGTTGCATCCAAGGAGTGTATTGTCTGATGAGACAAGCAGGGAATAGGCAGTTTTACTGAAGAGTGATAAAATAAGGACAAATATGGGTGCTAGGAGAACTGAAATGAAGATGCCTCACCCTATCTTGGTGAGAGATAGCAGCATCAGGGTAGGTTTCTGGAGGAAATATTGTCCAAGCCAAATCCTTATTGTAGAATTGGAATGTGTTGCTCATGAATGGAGGAGTAACAAGCCATCTCAGGGAAGATGATGGAGACCAGTCAAGCTCATGGAATCCTTGATAACACCATCCATGACTGTTCAGAGATTAATATTTGTATATGAAGCCCAAGTATATTAAACTAAGTAAGGTCTGTAAGCCCTAAAATGACTTCTAGAGTCACTCTGACATTGCCACCAAGTATATTGATTCAAGATATTTCTCATTTTGCTAAATAAGATTAATAAAAAAAATAGTATCTGTTAAACTTATGTCTCTACCAAAATGACATAACAAATCTGTTCTGATTACCAAACACAAGCACATAAACGTGTGTCACACAGCAGGTGCTTTTCAGTACTTGTTAAATAATGGATAGAATTACTGGGTGTCTTACAGTGTAAGAAACAATGATGACAATGACAGTAGCAGAGGGAACAGTAATAAGTTACTGAATGTTATTTGCCAAATACTTGCCTAATAGCTTCCCATTTGTTATCTCACTTAGCCTAATGATAACTCTAAGAGATAGGTACTATTTTTTTAACAGCTTTATTAAGGTATAATTTATATATCATAGAGTTTCACCCCTTGAAAATTTATAATTCAGTGTTTTTTTAGTATATTTCCTGACTTCTGCAAACATCACCACAATCTAATCTGAGACATTTACATCACCTAAAACAAAACAAAACAAAACAAAAAAAACCCAGTCCAGTCCCTCCCATTTCTCTCAAGCCCTCATCAGTCCTAGGCACCCATTAATCTGTCTTCTTTGCTTATAGATTTCCTAATCTGGCCATTTCTGATAAATGGAAGCATACGATACGTGGTCTTTTGTGACTAGCCTCTTTCACTTAGTATACTGTTTGTTTAAGATTCATCCGTGTTGTAACATGTTTAAAGATTTCATTATTTTTATTAGTAAATAATAATCCTTTGTATACATATGCCACTTCTTTTTATTTTAATGCCTATCAATTGATAGACATTGTTTGTATTTTCTTTGGTTGTGTGAATAATGTTGCTATGAACATTTGTGTACAAGATTTTGTGTAGACATAAGTTTTCATTTTTTTTGAGTATTTACCTAGAAGTGTAGTTAGTGGATCCTATGGAAACTCTAAGATTAAACTTTTAGGAGATTCTAAACTGTTTTTTCACAGTAGCTGCACCATTTTATGTCTACCCAGCAATGTACTAGGGTTCCAGTTTCTCCACATTCCAGACAACACTTGTTCTTGTCCACCTTTTTTTCTTATAGACATCCTAATGGACATAAAGTAGTATTTCACTGTGGTTTTTATTTGCCAGGTAGAGATTATTGGTTGACAATTTTTTTTTTGTTGTTGTTGTTTTGTTTTGTTTTGTTTTTCCTTCAGCACTTTGAATATACCATCCTACTGCCTTCTGGTTTCCATTGTTTCTGATAAGAAGTCTGCTGTTTATCTCGTAGTTTTGTTATACTTAAAGCATTGTTTTTCTGTTGCTGTTTCCAATGTGTCTTTGTCTTTCAACATTATTACTGTCAAGTGTATAGGTGTAAGTATCTTTGAGTTTATCCTTCTTGGGATTATATGAGCATCCTGAATGTTCATATTAATATTTTTCCTCAATTTGAAAAGTATGTGACCATTGTTTCTTCAAATATGTTTTTCTGCTCCTTTCTCTCTCTCCTCTCCTTTGGTACTCCCACTATTCATATGTCGGTGTGCTTCATGATGTAGCAGGTTTCTCTGAGGTTCCATTCATTTTTCTTCATTCTTTTTCCTCTGTGCTCATTAGATTGTGTAATCTTGATTGATTGATCTGCAAGCTCACTGATTCTCTGCTGGTAGTTCAAATCTACTGTTAAGCTTCTGCAGTAAATTTTTCATTTCAGATATTGCACTTTTCAACTTCAATTTGGTTCTTTTTATAATTTCTCTTATTCTGTATTATATGAAACACTGCTATGAGGCCTTGCTTTAATTCTTTTGATATAGTTTCCTTTGGTTCTTTGAACATATTTATAATAGTTGCTTTGGAGTGTTTGTCTACTAAGTTAAAATCTGGGTCCCCTCAGAAGCAGTTTCCATTGCCTCTTTCTTTTCCTGTATATGGGTCACACTTTTCTGTTTCTTTGTGTGTCTCACAATTCTCTTGCTAAATACTAAATATTATAGATAATATATTTTAGCAACTCTAGATACCTTAAGACTGACCACACACCACCACTCCAGTGCTTGTTGCTGCTGTTTTCTTTCTTACTTGTTTAGTGACTAGTTCAGTGAAGTCTGTTTTCCCTGCAGCATGCAGCCTCTAATGTTGCTTCTCAGAGAGTGCAACCTCGGGAATGTGCACGGTCTTTCAGAAAGCCTGTGCTGATCTGCTGCCTCTATTGGTACCACAACCAGCTGTTACTCTACACTAACTGCTAGGTGATTGCTTTTTTTTTTTTTCCCCAAGCACACTTCAGCATAGATTGCTCCACAGTCTAATTTGATTATAGAAGAGCCTTACAGGATTAGGATGCTGCCAGGTTTTGAGACTACTCCAACACCAGGAGGAATCCTCTTGTCTTTTTCCCTGAGTCTCTCTGCTAAACTTCTAGTCAGTGTACTGTTTTGCTTATTGTTATGTGTATCATGGAACAACAACCTTCTCTTAATTGCTTGCAAGTAAGATACCCATTATTTTTGACAATACCATTAGACATGAACTTTCACACACTCTGTTCCAAATATAGCCATTCATTTTAAGTGAGCTTCTTGTTCTTAGAGCTTGCTTCTGGCTTCTTTTCCTGGGAAAAATGTGTGTGCCACATTTTGGAGCTGGAACTAGTAGTATGCTTCTCCTCCCAAAGTGACACCGCTACTCTATGAGTGGAGCTCTGGGTGGAAATAGTAGCTCCTGGTCTTCTCTGCTTTTGCTTCCTGGCTTGAAATCTCTACCATACAAATGTTCCTGGTTGGGGATGTTCAGGGATCAATTATTCTCAACCTGCTGAGCCTGGAGTAGAGCTTCCATCTTATAAGCAGGGGCTGCTTAGCACAAGGGAAATCAATTCTTATGGCCATGCCTGTCCAGAATAGAGTTTCTGCAATATAGAACTGAGGGGATAAGAGATGTTGGTGCCTTGTTTGTCCTGACTTGAAAATACAGCCCTAGAATGGGTGTTGGGCAGGATAGGGAGCCCTGGTCTTTTTAGAATATACCTAGAATAGAGCTCTGTCACATTGAGCAGGGGGAAAGGTGAGCATGTGACTATACCATGGCTCAAAGGTCACCAAATTTTACCATTCTTTTACAGATTTACTAAATTTAATTAGATAGATGATTTTCCACTTTTTTTATTGGAATATGGGAGGGATAAATCAGAAGCTTTGGATGAACACACACACACTACTATATATAAGATAGATAACTAAAAAGGACCTATTGTATAGCACAAGGAACTCTACACAATATTCTGTGATAACCTATATGAGAAAAGATTTTCCACTTTTTATGCCCTTAGGACAATTTCCAGAGACTTCAAATGGGGTGTGTGTGGGTGTGTGTGTGTGTGTGTGTGTGTGCAATTTTCAGCAGGAAAATGGTTGTTTCACTTGAGAGAGGATCTTCCACATTCCTTACACTGCCATTCTGGAAGTCAGTCTCTGCTAAATGCTATTATTAACATATTTTGCAAATCACTGCCCAAAGCTATTTTATTATCCCCATTTTACAGATGATTCCTTAGGTAATTCTTGAAAGAGTGGGATTTTGACCTAAGTTGACTGACTTCAGAAACAACACTTTAAATCACAATACTATTTTGCTTCCCTTGATCATGAGGTCATTGCTGCACTATAGGGACCTACAAAATCATTTATATGGATTTCCATTGCATCATCCTTGAATACTCTCTAAAGTCTAACGATGTTTGCATTTGGTTTCCACCTCCATACAACCTTCCTCAGTATCAAGCCCTCTCTGAACTTAGTAGGCCCATTTGTAATGTATCAGGCCCTTATGCTAAAAAAACATGAATTCATTCCATAATCATTTATTTATAGGTTTGTTTTTTTATACCAGATTGTGAGTTCTTGAAGAGACACTGTTTTATTCATCTTTGTATCCCCAAGTTCCTGTTAACACAACCTAGTTCTCTTTTTTCTTGCAATGAATGATTGTATTTCAAATTAACAACCAAAAATACTACATCTTCTCAACCTCTATTTTGAGATATGAATAAACATAAAATTCATTTTATAATTCATTTCATATGATTTCCTTCCATGACTAATGTCAAATAATCTAAATTGTCTTTTGAAGCACAGTTTATTCAGAAGTGGTCTAATCAATAAGATTTCTGACAAACTATTTTTAAAAATCCCCATTGTCAATACTTTAAATGAGGTTTCTTTGGAAATATTTTCTGTTACATGTAACAGGATTAGATTTTCTTAAAGGATTTCATGCACGTTCTGTACTTGGATTAGTACTTTACCAAAAAAATTAAATAAAGAACAGCATCAAATCTATTGTCTGTCCTTGGCACAAAATCTGCCTGAATTTTAGCTCCTCTTGTATAATTGTTAAGGCATTAATGCAAAGGATACATATCACTTCTCCTAAAATCTAATTATTCTCTTGCTTTCAATAGTGTTGGAAAACTTGTAAATGCCACAGTTCTCAGTTCAGTTTGAGAATTCCCTCACTTGGTTGCAGACTTACTTGTAGCCCTGGTTTGAATTGTACTAGGTTTTATTTCCAGATAAAAACTCCAGGGATTCTCTGGAAACTCTAGTCATTGAGAGTTTTCCTAAAGCACCCAATAAATCCTTGGAAACTGTCTGAAATGTTGCCAAGTTTTCAATGGACTTTGAAAAATGTTCTTGAGCAAGGAAAATAAAACAGGAGCAGAAAGGAAGAGCCAACACAGGAGATGGCTAGAAGGGCTAATATGAGTTTTAAAAGAAAAGTATCACTGTCTGAGGAGGCCAGTGATGGCATACCAGTTGAAAATACATCAGGCTTAGGAGACATGCAGGAAAATGGTAAAGAAAATAAGGTTTTTGGATAAAGTATCACCAAAGTTATTGATTATTAGGAAATTTAAAAGGTGGGTGTGGGGAACTAATTGAAAGTACTGAATCATTACATGAATTTCTGCTAATTACTTAAGAATAAATACAGAATAAATCTTTAAATTGACAAAATGGAATATAGTTCATTATTACAACTAGATCAAAGTAACATTTATGAGATAATATTTTGTACTTGTTATGACCAGATTTTTCTATTAGCTTACCATTAATTGTAAACAGAAATGAGATGATTAGAGAAATTTAAGTATAAAATGTATGATTTTGTTCCATTTCGCTTATTTTTCAAGTGATGAACCTGAGAATCAAAGAGGTGGAGTGGCTTGGCCAATATTACAAAGTCAAGTGGGGTTTAGGACGGTCTAAGGATGTATGTCTTTAGGTTCTCTGTCCTGCGATATTTTCACTGAAACAAACAGGATGCTATTACTTTTCATTATAGTGAGGGAACAGCTGAAGGCTTTAAATGTTGGACTATGTGCCAGAGATTTTAAAGATAAAGCAAGGGAGCCCTTGCTCTGGAGGTGTGGGGCAGGTGGCAGTGGGAAGAGAACAGAGCGGCAGGCTTCCTTCTGGTTAGTGTTTGGTGTTCCTGATGCCCTTTGTTGGGAATCACATGTTTCCACTGTATGGCAGCTCTCGTATGGACAGTCTCTATGGCCAATAAAATATTTGCTGTGAGGGTCATCGGAATGGTGTTTATCTCCACAACCAGTATGACCAGGATTTTCTCCAAGGCCAAGATTAGCCTGAGAACAGCCATGTGATCCTCTTGGAGGGGCAGGAATGTGATTCCTGTGGCCAATTCCTCTGGGGGATGACCCAAGTCTAGGATTTTCCAAAGGACAAGGATACTGAAACCTACATTTTCGAGAGTGACTGTTTAAGAGAAAGTCCAGGCCAGAGAGAGTACAAGAGGAGCCCAGATGAAACCAGACTCTTAAAAGCACGATCCTGCCTTGCCTGAGGTTCAACCAGAGCAGTCTGACTGTATCTGCTTAACACACAGGTAACATTTTTCTTCTTAAATGTCACTTTCACCACGAGGACCTCCCTGATCCACCCCCATCTAAAATCACCTACTCTTCCCCCTCCATACATACTTCCTATCCTCTTCCCTATCATATCTGTATTAATCATAGTCCAGTTAGGAAACAGAAACCACACAAATTAATTGAAAAGAGAGAACTAACACAATGCATTAAGTAGGTATTAAAGAACTGAAACAAGAAAAAGAAAATACCCAGATACAACAGGGTAGCAAGTGCAGGAAGCTGCTGCTGGACCTGGAGCTGAGGGACTGAGGGAAGAAGTTGGGACTATTAAAATTTAAATGCTTGGAGCTGGGCTCAAACCCCTGAGTAGGAGGAGCTGGCCAACTGGTGCCAGGGCTGGGAGGGGCAACTTGCTGCTGGTTTTTTAAGGAACCTGTAAACTGCAGTCAGCTGCTGTTACTAGAATTAACTGCCACTGCCAGGATGAAGCCAGGCTGACAGGAACAGGAAGTAGACAGGAAGTCCATGTTGGGCACACAGGAAATCCACAAGTCCACAGGGGCAGACAGGAAGTTCACAGGGTGAAGACAGGAAGTTCACAGGGTGCAGACAGGAAGTTCACAGGGTGCAGACAGGAAGTCCATAAATACCAGGCAGGAAGTCTATAAGGAGCAGATATGAAGTGCACAAGTCCACAGGGGGCAGGCAGGAACAAGTTCTTCCGCCTTCTTTGAAATCGGATTTGTAGAGTTCCAGACCCAGTATCTCAAAGCAGAGTTTAAAACGGGAGTTTAGAACTGAGAATGGTTTCCTAATACCAAGCAGGCTATTTATGCTAAATATTGAGAGTATAGCAGGGATTTATGTCTGACTTTTTCTTGCTTTGTCCCCAGCACTTTCAATAATGCCTGACATATATTAAAGCCCGCAATAAAAATGTATTCAATGAACAAATTATTTTTTTTAATGGAGAAACTGGAATTCTGGTGCTTTGCAAAAATAATTTGCGCAGCCACTGGTCTGAAGGAGTGGGGGAGGAGGAGAAACGAAAAGTTGAAATAGTAGGGACATCCCACCCCTAACTAGGGAAAGGTTTAGACCTCAAGAAATGGGCCTCACCAGGCCTGGTGGCAGGTTTATTCCTGTGAGGAGATAGAGCTGTCAGACCCATGCATGCAGACATTCCTCCCCTATGATGGACTATTCTTGCCCTTTTTCCTCACTTGATTAAAATTAAGTCCCATGTGTAGCTTTCCTGGAGGGAGAAGCAGCACAGCATTTCCTCAGTAGGCTTGGAAGTGGTATTTCATGACTTATTACACAGGAATAAACTGGCATTCAGAGGCTCGTGTGTGCGTATGTGCATGTGTGTGTGTTCAGTGTCTGTGAGTTTGGTTACTCTAAACCACTCCTGAAGGAGACATTGGAGTAGCATCATCTGTAGGCTGAGGCCAAGCTGTGTATCAGAGTGAATTTTTACACTCAGTGGATCTTCTCTTTGCTCATTCTGGACAACAGCCATCCTCAGTAATCTCACCCCTACTCTCAGATTCCCTGAGCCTCAAAACTCAACTGGAAGCCACTATTTGGATTTGCTCTTCTGTCTATATTCCAGTCCCCATTTATTCCAAGTATGTATCATTTTTACTAATTTTGACTCCTTTGTCTAATGACAACATTCATCCTTTGTCCTCTATTGCACATATTTTTCACTGCTCAAGGATTTGTCTTTAATTTTTAAAGAAGAACAACATGTATTTTAAAGACATTAAATTAAGTAAATCCAGTATTTTTAATTAGTAGCAAAATCAGTGCTAATTTCATTTTCTCTATTTCTGTGAAATTATAGGAAAACTAAATAAAATTATCTCATTTGAAAAATTACAATCTAAAGAAATGTAGGCAGGATTCTTTTTTTTTTTTTTTGTATAGTTAGTTTACAGTAAATAGGTGTATCTAGTAAGGCATGCACTGTCAATATATGAAAAGTTACCAGTTACAAAACAAAAATTAAACTGAGACAAAACTAAAAACAACAACAACAAAAACTACACACTGTTACCAGATTTACAGTTACATTAAAATGATTGGTTGCCTTTAGCTTAAAAATGGTACTAAAATGATAGAAAGCTTCAACAGGCAATGACAGATATCCAGTTCTTCCAGTTTTCTCTCATTGAATAGGTATATCTCCATCCCTTAAGACATTAGAAATTTGGAGTAAGACATGTAAAGTAACATGTAGTTTAGGTAATTGGTGATTTCTCTCAGTATGCAAAGCCTGAGAAAAATATTTGCCTTGATGACCTTAGGGTCATTTCATCATAGTTTAAATTTTCATGTGAATACATTGTATCTTTCTCTCTTAGATGAAAAAGCAGGGGCTATCCCTTCAATGTGTTTAAGTTCATGCATGTTGGAAACACTTTGAAAGAAGATTCTTAGTTTTGATTGGGCTTGCAGAAATAGCCAGGGCATCCATGCATGGTAGTTCAAGTTGGACCCTGGGAACTGTGAACAGACATGGGGAAGGAGGGGGTCAGAGACTGTTCCATGAAAGGTGAGGCCACCTACCTGCACTCCTACCCTTCTCCTACTTTCCTCCAGAGAGCAGCCTCATTGGAGGTTGAAAAGCACAGTTCTGATCTTTCATTTCCTTACTTGTCATGTGCCCATTGCACTCTGGGGAAAGCCCACATCTTCACTGTGGTTGATGATGCCCTTGGGGTCTGCCCTTGCTTGCAACGTCAGCCTCATGGAGGAAACTCTCCAGGCTTGAGTGGCACCAACTCATTTCTTTCAAGATAAGGCTGAGCTCCTCACACCCTCAAGGCCTTAGCAAATGCTTTTCCTTCTGCTGCCTGGAACACAATTCCCATCCTTCCTCCTCCAGTTATGCATCAGTTGGAAAGACACTCCCATGAGTCATACTTCTTTGCTGCTGCAGACTCCCTAGCAATACACTCATGACTCACCTTAATTTTCTCTTTGAAAGGAATTATTCTTATTTTGGTTACTAGTTTAGTATTTACCCGTCTCTCCCACTAGATAGTCAACATCCTAAGGGTAGCACTAAGGGTCAGGATCCCTTAAGGATCAGAGCGCCCACATTGTTCCTGGCCCTTGGAAGGAACAAGATAGATGAGTGGAGGGGTAGGTGGATGGATGGATGGATGGATGGAGGATCCTAGTTTCAGACACTAGTTGGAGAAAGTTCCTGTTTCCAGAGAGAAGGTGCAGTGACTGTGAAAATCTCTGTCTAGAAATGGCTCTAAGTTGAGTTTGGACAGCATGCATTTCCCAGGCACCACACAGATCCAAGCCTGTCTGTTAAGGCTCTGGGAGTGTATTTCCACAGCAAAGAAGAACAGAGCAAGTGCTGTTCACATTCAAGTAATTTCAGCAAAACCCATCTGCTAGTGAGCACTTTGCAATCCTAACCATATGAGTAATTTCTCTAATGACAGAGAGTATCTCTAAATAAATTCTAAATAAGAAACATTGCAACATACTTAGGCAAGAAGGTATGTATAATTTATATAAAGTACAATTTAAGAAACTAAATGGCATTCATCCACCTCTTAGCTTCTTATACCTTACTACACGAGCATAAAGACATAGTAATTTCTGTGTCTCAGTTTCTTGGACATAATCTTTATTTATCAATCTTATGACCAGGATGGATTGCCTATTACACATGACAATTTCTGAGAAATGATACTCTTCCCTCCGTGAATCCTTCACAAAAGGTGATGCAGAAAGTTTTTTCTATACTAACTTTCAGCAATGTCAGAAAAGCTGACACTTCTCATAAAATAAGAAAAACATTTACTTTGTTTAGTTAGTTAAGATACATTAAATATTAAGCAATTGTTTCATTTAGAAGCAAGCTGGTCAACAGCGTTTTAGAGCAGCTACAATTTAAGGGCTGTGATACTTTTCCAGACCAGCAAGAGGAGGGAAAAGTGTGAACTCTCCACATGTGAAGGAAGATACCTACTCAGACATTCAAATAAGAAACAGAGTAAAATGACTCCTTAAGATAAGCAAATGGGAAATTGAATGAAAAACATAGCCTTTGGAATCACACAAATCTTGTTCAAATCTAACTTCTCTTACTACTAGCCAAATCGTTCACTGCTATCCTTCAGTTTCCTTAGTTTGTAGATAACCTTGGCCTCACAAGGTCACATGAGGATAGGGTGAGCTGACATATATATGAAAGACCTTAGCACAGGACTCCTAGTAGGAGCTGAGCAAGTATCTGTTCTCCTCAACAACCCCCATTACTAAAATATGAAATGTAGGTTAAAACCTAACTAGAAGGTGACTTCACACATTGTCATGCAAGCAAATTCAAGTGAAGTTAAAGAACCCAGAGGTGGACTTCCCTGGTGGCACAGTGGTTAAGAATCTGCCTGCCAATGCAGGGGACCGCAATGAGAAGCCCGTGCACCGCAACAAAGAGTAGCCCCCGCTCACCACAACTAGAGAAAGCCGGCGCGCAGCAACGAAGACCCAATGCGACCAAAAATAAATAAATAAATAAGTGATGTGTGATCACTACACGCTTATTAAAAAAAAAAAAAAGAAGAAGAAGAAGAAGAACCCAGAGGTGGAGTTCCACTGACCTTCAGAGAAAGAAGACCTGCAGATGAGATGGCGATAGGATTAGAATACTTTGATATTTACACTAAAACCTTTTGGGTGATTTATTGAAAGCACTTAGGATGATTAAAATACATATCATTTAAGCAGGCAATTTAAAATGCAAGGGACTGTTTATGTACTTTTTAGAAGCATTGCTTATGCCCACACATTTGAAAGAAAGTTGTCCATTCCCAACACCTGGGAGATTACTTTGTGCTTACAAGGTATCATAAATGAGAAAAGTGCCCAGAATAGCTGACATCTTGGCTTTGTATTCCCCCTGCAGCAGCCAAAGGAGCTATAAACCTTGTTTTATTTGCAGAGATTATCTCTAACTGAAGCTGGGGGAGTTTTGACTATTCCCTTTGCAGGTCATCATTAGGTAATAAAATAAAGAGTGATGGATTACAGAATAATAAGCCAAAAGAGAAGCTAGGATATTTTATAGCACCAGTCTATGTCTAGATGAAATGTACAAGTATGTGTAGAAGACTTTGGAGAATAAACAGTAAATGTTTAAACATGTAAGGGCTGTGCTCTGTAAGCACGGCATATGTGGAAACAGAAGTCGTTATATGTTTCTTAAGAAGGTCAATAATATAAGCTGGCCTTTTCTTAACCATTTAGTATCATTATTCTGAATTTCTAATATTGACTTGACACATACCATAGTTATGTTTACTACTTCAATACATTTTTGTATTTAATATCAATCATAATTTCCTACCTCTGCCTCCAATAATCCAACATGCTGTCCACTGGAGAGTAGTTTATGGGCTATACATTCTAATAAAATTGAGCTTATTAATCCCCAACACTTTCAAGTGTCCTGTTATTAACCCTCTGAAAAGATATAGCAATACGTGTGTCATACCTTCCTCTACTGGAGGATTAAGAGACACTTTATTTATGAGAATTTTAGAGGAATGACTTATGCCCACATATTTGAAAGGGACCCACATCTAAAGTCTCAGAATGACTACAACCCCAAGCTGTGGTTGGTGCAGAGGCTTTATAGGACAACAGTTTTCTTTGAAAACAATGAAAATACTCTCTACATTGATTTAAAACTTTTAAAACTTAAAGCAAAACAAAACCCCAGCTTCACTTCAGGCTTGCATTACACGTGTGCACCAGCAGGGGGAGAATGGGCAAACCCAGCTTTTAGCCTCACCAGAAAGGCTGAGTGCCCCGGGAGCCCTGTGCCTCTATATGTATGAAGGAACACATGTGTTTGAAATGATTTGGCCACTTCTGTCTTAAAATGTGAAGTACACTAGGAAGAATAATTTGACAGTTTCACAGATTGCAATTTTTTTTTAATTTAATTTTATTTTATTTTTATTTATTTATTTTTGCCTGCATTGGGTCTTTGTTGCTGTGCATGGGCTTTCTCTAGTTGCGGCGAGGGGGGCTACTCTTTGTTGTGGTGCGCGGGCTTCTCATTGCGGTGGCTTTTCTTGTTGCAGAGCACAGGCTGTAGGCGCACAGACTTCGGTAGTTGTGACTCACGGGCTCTAGAGCGCAGGCTCAGTAGTTGTGGCACATGGGCTTAGTTGCTCTGCGGCACCTGGTATCTTCCCGGACCAGGGCTCAAACCCATGACCCCCACATTGGCAGGCGGATTCTTAACCACTGCGACACAAGGGAAGTCCCACAGATTGCAATCTAAATGTAAAAATCTCTTAAAATCCCATCATTTAAAAGTCAACTGTCAAGTGGCAGTCTTCAGCCTTGTAGATCCTAGTATGTTACCTATATTCACATCCAGCTATGAAGTCCAAGCACATTAATTACATTTTGACATTGTATCATATTCCCCTGTATAGTTTGCAAATTAATGCTCTCATTTGGCAATTATTCACGGTTCAGATTTCTCCTTTATCTCGTACACTCTTTGTTTGATCTTGGTTTCAAAGTCAGCCCCAACCAACTTCTCCCTTCTCTGGTTTCAAGCCCTTTCATCTATGCTTTGTCAAAGGTGTGACTGCTCCAGGCTCTGTCAGGGCATGGAGTGGCCATGACACAGCTGTTGTAGAAACGATGCACATGTGGGTAAAGTTGTAGGATCCCTAAGCATAATAGGTAATGTATTCTTATATTTGCCAAACATAGAGACAGATGTATCAGAAAACTCTGGTCGCTATTGCCATCATGTTTAGTTGGATGCTGGTTGGAGAATTCCTTTCATGATGAGCTAACTTTCGAAATTCCTGTGGTGTTTTAATTATCTTCCATTCGCATGTTCTTTCTACTACTTTTTTTTCATGTTAATAATATCACATTCCACATTTCCAGCTCTTGCCCAAACGGGTAGCCCCTGGTAATATTGATACTTTTTCTATCATAGGAAAAGCAGACACATTATTAGGCTTTGACCTGCTTCAATTTGGTGGTTCTTTGGAAATGGTGGTTCCACTCTTCCCTATAAACAGACAAATGGGGGTTGGGGGACCATGATGCTTTCATGGAAAGGCTGTTTAACTCACTTTCTTCCTGTTTAACCTACCAAATGCTTTTCTCCAACTCCTAAACCAGAGCTCTGGAGAAAAAAATCTGAACATAATTCAATGTACCTGGGTACCAACGTGTCACCATTTTGAAAAGGCCTGCTTGCAACCTATGTTCTGTGTTTGGTTGTTATGGAACAAACATATGGTGAATTCTGCTTTTTTACCATAGGGATGTGTACAATAAAGTACGTACCAATGATGCAATTTAAATAGTTTCAAATAAAAAAAGAAAATGCACCATTATAGATAGGGAGGAATATTGATATTGAAGTGAGCACTTATTGTATACCAGGGCAGGCATTTCTGCACTCAGATTCACTGGTGCATTACTTTTGCATTTCATTATATTTACAATATAAGAAGAATCTTTATTTCCATTGTAAATAAGAGAAATCTCAGGATCAGGAGGATTTTGTAGCCTGCCCAAATCTGCCATCCTACAAGGGACAGAGCCCAAATTCCAAGCCATGTCCATTGGAACCGAGAATAAATGGTGAGCTTCCCCACTAGCACTCTCCAAGGACATTCTTCCTCTGTCTTCTTGGAGTCTAATTGACTGTTTGGGTAGCACAGGAAGAACTTAGATATACAAAACCTGTGCCTTTAATCATTTTGATGTTTACATGGGGCACAGCTGTACGATTGTGCACAACCTCAATCGGATGGCATGATTCCTCCAGAGAACTTTGGGGGGCTTCTGTGTCCTTTATGGCTCTGGTGGTTACCAGCTCACATGATTATAAGATTTAGTGATGAAAGACCATAAAGAAAGACAGACAGGCATAGAACATATGTTTATAGCATTTTTTAATCCAAAACTAATCAAGGAAGGCTACAGAGATTTCAAGTCATAAATAGTGGCTGGTCCCTGTAATTCAGCCTAATTCACAACTATTGGGCCCTGTGCCTTTCTTAAGGATGTGACAGCAGTGTTTCTAACAGAATTATTTCTTCCAGTGTGGTTGAGCTAAAAATGCATGTAGAGAATTGGCAAAAGGGCAGCCTGAGGGTGCACTGTGATCATAGCCGTAACAGGCTGATTGAGAGAAATGAATGTCTCACCTGGAAATAACTGAGAGAACTGGTCCCAGGCATTCTCTTTTTTAATTTCTTGTGTGAAGAAAAAAAAATACATAACTGTTCAGGAATCATCCTTGTCAATGAAATACATGCATACATACTCATATATACTGATTTCAAAAAACTGTTCTTCCAGAAACTTTTTAACCTTCTGGATCATATTTTTTGGTGGATTGGGAGGTAACCTGAGCATGAATAACTTCACAGGTCCAATAATTGCCCTATAGATACCAAGTCTGTGATTTGACCAGAGTCATGGAGTTCTTGTGTATTGGTCATCTTCTGTGTTTCATGCTCTTCCCTATATTTCTATCATAATATTTAACCATACTATTTGTGCAATATCTTACACTTCTGCAGAGCTTGACATGTGGATTTTGAGCGCTCTCTTGGGGACCACACCCAAGGGTTTCAGTGTGCTGACCTGTAGAAGAGCTGGTTACTTGGGGCCAGGCCTCAGTCTTCAGCAGTCATTGTTTTATGTGCATGACTTGTGTGAAAATGCCAGAAGTCAACAAGTCAGCAGATTCCATGGAGTCACTGGCTAATACATCCTTTAAGGCAGTTGGATGTTCCCCACCCTCCATTATCTATTTGACAAACTCTTTAAGGGTACACCCATTCTAAAAAAATGTACAAAAAACAGATACATACTACTATATATAAAATAGATAACCAACAAGGACCTACTATATAGCACAGGGAACTCTACTCAACACTCTGTAATGACCTATATGGGAAAATAATCTGAAAAATGGGCTTCCCTGGTGGGGCAGTGGTTGAGAGTCCGCCTGCCAATGCAGGGGACACGGGTTCAGTCCCTGGTCTGGGAGGATCCCACATGCTGCGGAGCAACTAAGCCCGTGCACCACAACTACTGAGCCTGTGTTCTAGAGCCCGCGAGCCACAACTACTGAAGCCAGTGAGCCACAGCTGCTGAGGCCCGCGCGCCTAGAGCCCGTGCTCTGCGGCGGGAGAGGCCACCACAGTGAGAAGCCCGTGCACAGCAACAAGACCCAATGCAGCCAGAGATAAATAAATAAATAAATAAATTTATTTTTAAAAAAAAGAATCTGAAAAAGAGTGGATATATATAAATGTATAACTGATTCACTTTGTTGTACACCTGAAACTAACACAACATTGTAAATTAACTATACTCCAATAAAAACTAAATTTAAAAAACACCAGTTTTTTTAATAAACAAGACTAAATTATGATGTATAGGCATGCACACTTGAATATTCAAAGTACAAGAAATTTTAAAAACTAGTTACTGTAAAAATAGTAATAGTGGTTACTTCTATGGGGTCACTGGGGGTTCAGATTGAAACTGGGCACACAGGGGCTTGTGAGATATATGGAAAAGTTCTATTTCTTTGCCTGAGTGATAGTTGCTTTACCTTATAACTCATTATAAATGTATAATTTGTATGGGTTTTCTTTTCTATATTTGTGTATTATTTTACAATAAAATTAAAAAAATATCAAAAAAATTAATAAAAAATGTACAAAAAATTCCCAGATAGGTGAAAATCCAGCTAAGCCATGATACCCCTCTGCTGGGTTCTTACAGAAGGGACTCTGGAAAGACTTGAATCACAGTCAACAAATATTTATTGAACACAAACAATTATGGGAGAGATAATGTAGGTGAGCCTCATCTATTTGGGAGGCTCTTTGGAGGTTGAGAGAATTGAAATGGTAAGGCGTGGAGGAGGCTAAATCATCAGTAATGTCCAGTTAATGCAGAACAGTGTATCTGTATGATCTAGAATAGCTGTCTGCCACGCTTAGGACCACAGGCTTAGTCTGTGTTGCTGGGCTGCTTTCATGGCCCTAGGAAAGGAGGATGGAGCTGATTCCAAGCTAATTTGGACTTGCTTTCTCTGAGCCATCATGGGAATTGAATCCTTTTCTCACTGGTTGGCAAAGGTAACCTGCCATATGGTGGTTTAGAGAACCAGCTGTGAATCACAGGAAGGAATCAGCCTTGGCCTGGTTTCTTTTCTTTATTTGTTGTTTGTCTTGTTTTGGTTTATTTGTCCCTCTGGAAGTGATGGATCTGCCCATTTTCTGTAGTGAGCTGTCTCCTTGAGAGGATGCTATTTGGAAGACCCCTAGATTTGTATGGACTAATTTTGCCATAGTGTTTTCAATGCTCTATTTCTACCAAAAAAAAAAAAAAAAAAAAAGAGGTGGTATTTGCCTAATATGTGCTTGATAACAGCTTATTAAGAAGGCATTCTATTTTGTTTTTACAAATCATGGTGCTATTATTATTTGTTTCCAATCTACTCTTTAACGTAGGAATATGTAGCACATATTTGTTCAATTCTATTATTCTTATGTGACCACTTAAAGTTTCTATTTGTATTTAAAATTCAAAACAGTGAAACAGAGTACAAACCACAAGGTGTAATATATTAGTTTGGTTAAGAGCAAATTCTATTTCATAGATGAAATGTTTTTACTAAATTTGAATACTTTAAAATTGAAATGTATTTCTATTTTTAATGACTAACTGTTTTAAAACTAAAGAAGAAATCAAGAATTTTTTTTTTTTTTTTAAAAAGAAGGCATTCTAAAATAGACCATTTTGAATATGCATTGCCACATTATAATGATCATGCAATTTGAGCTAACAGTCTGGAAACAGGATTAGTCGTAACTTCTATAACCCCCTCGGGATTCTGACATGTGTATGAGAGTATATGCAGTCATATATATAACTAAGGCTGGAATCTGTGAATGGTCAAATTTGGTATCCATAGGGACAGATGTTTAAAGGAACTGCCTGGAAGGTTACATGTGTAACAGAAGTTGTGTCAAACACACAGTGTTGGTACAAATGACCATTCCCCAGACCCCACGTTACAAAAGCCATTATGAGGCCATATTGATACTGGTGTCTGATGTCCACTTGCTTGAAAACAAGGAAACTTAGTTATAACAAACCTCACCCAAAGTTGAATTGTGTCTTAGCAAGCCATTCAATAAACGGTAAACATCTGACAAAACTGTATAACCCCACAGGGATCTTGCCTGTCCCATTCCCTGAGTGCAGGGCTGGAAAGGGAAAGACGCCAGGTGAGCCCGGGGCCTTGGAGACACAGATGCTGGGTGTGTCTCCGTGTCAGGTCTGTGAATCTTATTAAACATGCACGTTGTCACAACCCCACCCAGACCTGCTGACTGAGCACTTCAGGATGGAGGAGGAGAGCATGGGTTTTGATGGACAGAAAGTTTTGAGAGTCATGGCTGGATATGCAGACTCCATAAGCAACACCCTCAACCTACCAGTCCCTCTTCAGGGAAAGTCCATGAAGTTCCTGTCGTGTATCTGCAGCAGGGAACCTGCAGATGAAAAACTTGTGCCTCTCCCTGTGCTTTGCCTGGTCCAGGGGTAGTGGGGAGGAGACAGGTGAAGAACTGAATTCAGATGCTCATCACTTTTAGCAACAGCATTAGTGAAAGTGGTTAAATGAAACGGGACAGATGCTTTGCATTCAGTTTTGCGATGTCCCACATGGATCTCTGGGAAAACAGCTCCAGCACTGGTCCCTAAGCTGCCTGCAGTCTCTAGTTTTCATTGCCTGCCTCTGTGTTCTCTTATGAGGAATCTGACCCCTTAGAGGGCCCTGGAGTCTGGGCTATGCTTGTTCTTAGGCTGGTTGTTGCCAAGGGCACGTCTCTGAATGACTTCACCCCACTGTGCCCCCAGGAAGCCCCAAGGTGTGGAGGGAATGTCCAGCTGGGAGCCCAGCAGTCCTGGCTGCCACCCTTGTTCAGGTCACACTCCTGGAGCCTAAGGTTTGTTTAATTTTCTAAATACTTTACTGATGTATAATCCACATAAGAAAACCTCACTGCTTCAAGTGAACAATTCAGTGATATTTTAGTTAACGTACGGCACTGTGCAACCATCTCCACAATCCAGTTTTAGACCATTTCCATCACCCCAGAGAGAACGCTTGTGCCCAGCAGTCACTCCCTGTTCCCACCCCAGCCTGGCAACAACTGCTCTGCTTCCTGCCTCTGTAGCTTAGCCTTCTCTGGACATTTCAGAGAAATGGAATCATACGAAATGATATGGCTTCCTCCACTCCACATACTGTTTTTGGATCCATCCATGTTTATCCATACTGCATCCCTTTTAACTGCACAATGGTGTTCCATTGTAAGGATGTACCACATTTTGTTTATCCATTCACTCACTGATGGACGTTTGGGTTATGAGGGCCTCAGTTTCTTTATCTACAGAAATGTAGCTGCTGGTCCCTACCTTGCAATTCTGTTCTGAGGATTATTGGTAATCAGATGGTATCCAGTCCCTGGAACAGAGGCAGGGGCATGATAGGCAATCAGTAAATGAATGTCATCAATATTAATATGATTAACAGAAATAGGGTGTCACGTTCCTAGGACCCAGAGCTTAAAGGACACTGTTGTGAGAGACTAGATATCAACACCAAAACCAGTGAGGAAGAGAAATATCCCCAGTGGCACAATTAAATAGCAAAAACAGCTGATTCATGAGCTAAGTGTGAACTTGATGAGCTCGTAACAGAATTCACCTAGAGCCAGCAGCTTGCCGACGCCGGAGGGACGGGTGCCTGAATCACCCACTGGGATGGATTGAGTGTGTGTGGAAAAACTTGCATGACTTCAGGAATGGCTAGTAAATGCAAATGACAGCACCCCGGGGACCCATGGCCTTTGATGGGAAACACGTGTGCCCGCCCCGCCTCGTGACGCTGGCCGACTTCTCTGCCCTGACCATGCAGCAATGGCTGTCCAGCTCTGCTGTGACCCTCCCGAGCTGTCGCTGGCCTTTTGGTCTTGGTTTCCAAACCTGCACAAAGTCCTGCACACACTTTACTTCTTCTCTCTGCAGATTTCCTTGTGCAGCCCTCAATCTCCAAAATATCTACTGGGATCTTGATTGACATCATTAAAATATCTTTTTTTTTTGCCACCTTTGAAGTATATATATTTAATCTGCACCAGGTGACCTAGGAAACAGTGGTAGATTTCTTCCTCGATTTACAGAGACAGAAGCTAGGTCTCAGGACACATGCACACACGCACACACACATGCACTCACCCTCTGAAGAGAGGCAGAGTCAGGCCTTTAACCAGAGCTTTGGCCTCAGGAGCCACCACTGGCCATTGCATCGCTGCAGCACGTGTCACAAGGCTGGGTTTAACACCTGCTCTGCCCTTAAGAGCAACACAATGGCAAGCAAGTCCCCACACCTCACCCTGTCACTCCAAACGGAAAGGTAAAGGAGGAGCCAGGCCAGTGGAGGGCTGGGGGAGGTGTGCACAGGAAGCAGGACTAGTGGGCGCCAAGAGAGACCAAAGAGAGCCTGGGTGTTCCCGAGGCTGGAGGGTAGCTGGTGCAGCAGAGGCATCCTGAGCCCCCCGGGGGGTGGCAGGAGCACAGCCCGGAAGGAAATTGAGGCAGGTCAGAGGGTAAGGCTCCAGGAACTGTGCTCTCAAATCAAGGGATGCAATTGCAGGGTTGTAAGTAGTTAGTGATCTGATTTATGCTTCTTTTTTCCTCCAAAAAAGTAGAGAAAACATTAGAAGGAGGGCAAGAGTGGAAGAGGCAGATAGTAAGCATAGCCCTCTGGGGGAGAAGGTGGAGGCGGGATGCAAGGATGAGCCCAGAAGCTTCACGTGTCCCCTCTACCAGATGGGCTGGAAGAGATTTCCCAGAGCCTTTGCCCAATTTGAGCAAGGCCCTGCTGAATCAGTATTAATATTATTAGTAGGTGAATCTATCACAAGCGGATATTTTGCAGAGAACGTGAGCTGATGCCCTGTAGGGCCACAGGGCCACTGCCGTGGCTGTTCCCTCTGCCTAGCCCACAGCCTTCCCTCTGGAATCCGCACAGCCAAATCCTCACCCATTTAGGGCTTTACTGAAATGCCGCCTTCTCAATGAGGCCTAACTGGTTCCCTATCTAAAATTGAAACCCCCTTTCCTACACTCCCGGCGTCTTCATTCTGAGTTGTTTTTTTAATATAATTTATTTTTAGGGCATTTTTAGCAAAACACAGCAGAACTGGGTGCAGAAGTTTCCCATCTAGACCCTGCCCCCACCAGACGCACAGCCTTCCGCCACCAGACGGCACATATGTTACAACTGATGGACCTACACTGATACAGCATAATCACCCAAAGCCCGTAGTTAGGGTTCACTCTTGGTGTTGTACACTCTATGGTTTTGAACAAATGTATAATGACATGTATTCATCATTATAATACCATGTAAAATAGCTTCACCACCTTAAAAATCCTCTGTGCTCTGCCTATTCACACCTTCTGCCCCCCTATCCCCCAGTAACCACTGTTTTGTTTTGTGGTTTCTTTTACTTTTCTCCATAGTTTTGCCTTTTCCAGAATGTCATATTGTTCGCATCGTACCGTATGTAGCCTTTTCAGATTGGCATCTTTTACTTATTAATATGCATTTAAGCTTCCTCCCTGTCTTTCCATGGCTTGGTAGCTCAGTTAGTGCTGAGTAATATTCCGTTGCCCGGATGCACCACAGTATTTATCCATTTACCTTCTGAAGGACATCATGGTTGCATCCAAGTTTTAGCAACTATGAAGTTGCTATAAACATCCTTGTGCAGGTTTTGATGTGGATATAAAGTTTTCAAATCTTTTGGATAAATACCAAAGAGTACAATTGCTGGATCTTATAGTGAAGTTTGTTTAGTTTTATGATAAACCTCCAAAATGTTTTCAGAAGTGGCTGCACCATTCTGGATTCCCACCAGCAATGAGTGAAAATTCCTGTTGCTCCACATCCTCACCAGTATTTCATATTGTTGGTCTGGTAATTCTACTAGGTTTATAGTGGTATCTCATTGTTTTAACATATGATGACATATGATGTGGAACATCTTTTCATATGCTTATTTACCATCAGTATATCTTCTTTGATGAGAGACTGTTAATGACTTTGGCTTATTTTTTAACTGAGTTGTTTTCTTATTGCTGAGTTTTAAGAGTTCTTTGTGCATTTTCGATAACAGTTCTTTATCAGGTGTGTCTTTTGCAAAATTTTTTTTTTCCCCAGTCTGTGGCTTGTCTTCTCATTCTCTTGACTGTCTTTCACAGAGCAGAAATTTTAAGTTTCAGTGAAGTCCAGCTTATCAATTCCTTCTTTCATGGATCCTCTGGTATTGTCTCCAAAAAGTCATTGCCAAACACAAGGTCATCTAGAGTTTCTCCTGTGTTATCTTCTAGGAGGTTATAGTTTGGCATTTTACATTTAGTTCTGTGATCCATTTTGAGTTAAATTTATGTGAAGCATGTAATGTCTGTGTCTAGATTTCATTTTTTCACATGTGGATGCCCAGTTGTTCCAGCACCATTTGTTGGAAAGACTATCTTTGCTCCATTGTCTTGCCTTTACTCCTTTGCCAAAGATCAGTTGACTGTATTTGTGTCTGTATCTCTTCCTGGACTGTCTATTCTCTTTGTCTATTTGTTCTCCAGAACCACACTGTCTTGGTTACTGCAGATTTATAGCGAGTCAGGAAGTTTGGTAGTGTCAGTCCTAAGATTTTGTTCTTTTCTCTCAATATCGAGTTGGTTATTCTGGGGCATTTGCCTCTCCCTATAAACTTTATAACCAGTTTGTTGATATTCACAAAATAATTTGCTAGAATTTTGATTGGGATTGCATTGAATCTATAGATCGAGTTGGAAAGAACTGACACATTGAATTTTAACTTTTTATGATTTACATATTATTACATCAATTGTTTACTACCTGTCCTCCACCCCCCAACTCCACGATGGAATTTAAGCTTCACAAGGGAAGCTGTGTTGTCCATTGCTGTATCTGGATTGACAAGAAGAGCACCCAGGGCTTCCCTGGTGGCGCAGCGGTTGAGAGTCCGCCTGCCGATGCAGAGGATCCGGGTTCGTGCCCCAGTCTGGGAAGATCCCACATGCCGCGGAGCAGCTGGGCCCGTGAGCCATGGCCGCTGAGCCTGCGCATCCGGAGCCTGTGCTCCGCAACGGGAAAGGCCACAACAGTGAGAGGCCCGCGTACCGCAAAAAAAAAAAAAAAAAAAAAAAAAGAAGAGCACCCAGCTCATAATAGGCAGTTAATGAATATTCACTGAATGCATAAATGAATGAACGAACATGCTACACATTCCCTGGATGAGAGGAACTGTGAATTTCCTCCACTATGGGATCAAATTCATGTCTAAATGTTACACAGCTCTGTAAATGAATCTATTGAATATTAGAGCGTTTAATCCATGGTGTTCTGATTATATTAGGTAGCAGCAATATCGTCAATGCCTTGACTAGGTGACTGTTTGCTTAAACATTTCTCTTTGTGTCTTGGGAATGTGCAGAGAAATATAGGATCTGAGAATTTAAGTTCGAGCCATTCCTAGTTCAGATAGTTTTGTGTCAACCAAAGGCAATCTTACTAAGCAATCAGTCTAGGACAACATGCTCTGATTATTTAGCTGGCGCAGTTTTATCAACACGCTAGTGGATGTGATTTATAAGAATGTTCGTAGGTGACATATACTATTTATTATGGACAAATACCACAGCCATGTATTTAGCAAACTAGTCTTAAGAGGTAAGCTCCCAAATATTTGTTAATTACCAGTTGTTCTAGAGCACTGTTCTTCCATAAAACTTTGTGCCGTAATAGAAATATCTGTGCTGTCCAGTACGGGAGCAACTAGTCATGTGTAGCTATTGAGCAATGTCAAGACTAAATTTTTAACTTTATTTGATACTAATTTAAACTTGAATCCCTGTGTGTGACTACTGAGCAGTTGGAGGACTGCATTCTTAATTTTCTTCAGTGTTAATTAAAATTAGTGGCCACCATTTTGAACAGCACACATCTAGAAGTTTTCCTCTAACAGAGATTTAAATCCTTGCCATAGATTGACCTGAAAGATGTCATAACATTGAAAAGCTCAAAAAAAATTTCTAATGAAAAATAAGAATACACACTGCAATGATATTTAAGCTCCAAGAGAAATTTGATCTCCCTTTATAAGTAACAGCCATGTCCCATTAGGTTATCTATGTTCTTGACTTTTTTCACATTCATTGTTTTTTCATGAGGTATTCCCATTTCAATCCAAAAACCAGATCTTGGCTTTATTAGAATTTGCAGCTTAATAAGCACATTCTTTTACTATTTACTGATTCATTTATTCTGAATTTATTTTTTAATAAGTCCTTTCTGGTTTCTAGGTGGTCATTCATTGCATTTTTAAAAACCTTTTGGGTTAATAGTTGGTTGGTTTGTTTTCTTTATTTTTTTTAAATTTCTCTAAGTGCAGTATGAGTACATCTCACCATTTTTAAAGAGCCAGCTTTTGGTTTCTTTGTTTTTCCTCTATCGATTTCCTATTTTCTATTTTATTGATTTATACTCTAATTCTTATTATTTCTTTTCTTCTGCTTACATTACACTTAATTCAACCTTCTTTTTCTAGTTTCCTATGTTGGAAACTTAGATTATTGATTTTAGATCTGTCTTCTTTTCTAATATCTGCATTCAGTATTATAAATTACCCTCTTAGCATTCATTGCATCCTACAAATTTTGATAAGTTGTGTTTTCATTTTAATTTAGTCCAAAATATCTTAAAATTTCTCTTGAATTTCTTGTTGACCCATGTGTTATTCAGAAGTGTGTGGTCTAATATCTACTTATTTGGGGATTTTCCAGTTATCTTGTTTGTTATTGATTTCTAATGTAACTCTGTTGTAATCTGAGAGCAGACATTGTATAATTTCTATTCTTTCAAACTTGTTAAAGTGTGTTTTATGGACCAGAATGTGGTCTGTCTGGATGAATGCCCTAAGCAAGCTTGAGAAAAAAGTTTATTCTGCTACTGTTGGATGAAGTAATATACAGATGTCAATTATATCCAGTTGACAGATGGCATTGTTGAGGTCCTTAATGATTTTCTGCCTACTGAATCTGTCCATTTCTGTGAGAGGCGTGATGAAGTCTCCAACTACGATAGTGGATTCATCTGTTTCTCCTTTCAGTTCTATCAGACTTCACTTCATGTAGTTTGGCACTCTATTGTTAAGGTACATACGTGTTAAGAATTGTTGTGTCTTCTTAGAGCGCTGACTCCTTTTATCGTTATTTAATGCTCCTCAATCCCTGATAACTTTCCTTACTTTGACATCTGCTCTATCTGAAATTAATATAGCTACTTTTGCTTTCTTTTGATTAGTGTTTTTGTAGTATAGTTTTGCACCCATTTACTTTTAATTTATCTGTGTCTTTATATTTAAAGTGGGTTTCTTGTAGACAGTGTATAGTTGGGTCATGTTTTCTGATCTATTGCAATCTCTTTTAATTGGTGCATTGGACCACTGACATTCAAAGTTGATGTAATTGAATTAACATCTACTATATGTGTTACTGTATTTTATTTGTTGCCCTTGTTTGTTATTTCTGTTTTGGCCTTCTACTCTTTTTCTGCCTTTTGTGGTTTGAATTTAGCATTTTATATAGTTGTATTTTCTGTCCTACTTTAGAATATCAGTTCTACTTCTTCTTTTCTTTTTTTTGCCCAAGAGTTTGCAATATACATTTACAACTAGTTCAAGTTCACTCTCAGCCCCCACCAGTATTGCAGTTATTTTCCAGGTGCACACGGTGGTAGAGAAACAACATGGTGTGCTGACAACAGTGTGTAAATCTGAGTAATTCTGAATTTTAATCTTAACTACCCCACTTCCTAGCTCTACAATGTTGGGAAAATGTATGCATTTAATGTCCCATTCCTTTAAATGGGAACATTAATTCTCACTTCATATGTTTGTTATTAGAATAATAAATAGAGCAAAACACCTAGCATATTACCTGCCACATAGATGGTGCCCAAGACAAAGTAACCATAAAAGTTCTATAAAAGTTGCATCTGTCTTGTGTTTTAGAAACATCACTAAGGAGACTAGAATGAGTAGAATATTCCCAATACAAATCACACTTTTGGAGAAATGACAAAGAAGTACAGTAAAAATGAAATGAATTAAGAATTGAAATGCTTGTTTCTTCTAATGAGCTGGATCACTTTTTCACAGTGTTGATTGACACTCGTGGTGTCACCTGAGACAAGCTTGCAACCAGTTCAGTGAGGAATCCCTTACGCAGGAGGAAGGAATCTGATACACTGCCCAACCAGGCTCATCTCTTCCTAATTTACATTTTATTTTTTGATTCATGCAACTTTTATAGACAGCCTTTCTAAATAGATATACATTAATAAAGATCTATCAGCATTTAAGTGCGAAGCAACAAATATAATACAGTAAACATCCTACCTTCAAGCTTCAACACTTTCTTACATTGCTCAGAACCAGCATGTTTTCTTTTTGTTTTCTTTTATTTTTTATTGAAGTATAGTTGCTGTCCTTACAAGTGTATGGTATAGTGATTCACAATTTTTAAAAGTTATACTTCATTTATAGTTATAGAATATTGGATATATTCCCCATGTTGTACAATATATCCTTGTAGCTTATTTTATACTTAACATCATAGTTTGTACCTCTTAATCCCCTAACCCTTGATTGCTCCTCCCCCCTTTCCTCTCCCCACTGGTAAATACTACTTTGTTCTCTGTATCTGTGAGTCTGAGAAACAGCACTTTCTCATCACTGACAGGGCACCCACTCTTTCTCTCTTTATAAATGCAGTACAAGTGTCGAGTTTCCCAATGTCAAATGATTTACAGAACTGGCGAGGAGAGATGCAGGTGTCTGGAGAGCTCCCCTGCAATGCCTGGGAGAAGCTGACCTTTTCTGAAGCCGGTTAATAATCCACCCAGCTTACCTCCCAGTGGTTACTGTGGGCAGGTGTACACCAGACATTTTATGAGCTACTAAGTAAATATTCTCGATTCAGTAAAGAAAAACACTGATAAAAAGAAAACATTAATCTTCCACAATTTACCTTATCATTTAAATAAGCTTGCAAACTAATAATACAGCAAGATTTATTGCAAGATTAATGCAGCAAGAAAAAAGGAGTAACTTTTTTCTTGTACTTTTCAGTATGTATTGATTATAGAGGAATATCAAAATATCAGTCTTATCAGTTATTGCGTCGTTCTATGTAGTTAGTGAAATAGGGGATTATTTAAATACAGAATACTGTAGCTCAGACTAAATTATAAACGAAACAAGCATAAACACTTGACTACTGTGTTAGTGAAAATTCAGAAGTCCTCCAGAGGCAGTTCTCTCTTGCCTGCGGATCTGGTCCTCTGGGCCACCCAGGATGTAGCCTTAAACCCAGGGGAAAGCAGGAGGTGGTTTTGAATCTGGAACAGCTGTCATAGAACACAAGTGTTTTAGGGGAGGAAGCCAGAAAGCCTGAGGCAGCAGGCCAGAAGCAAAGATGTGTTTGGGGTGATGATGTTGGGATACACCCACACACGGTCTTCAGAGGGATCTCGTACTGTAGAGTGAAAAATCCCCCAGAAACACCTTGCATTACAGAAGGGAATCAGACATCATCAGGGTGAAGTACGATATTTTGCACTCTTTGTTTCATTAATGCAGCAAATATTTTTGCTTAGGCCATGTATTTTGGAGGCCATGTATTTTAAATATATATTATTTGTTAAATCTTACAATCTCGTGGCAAGTAGCTGCCTTTGTATCCACTCCCTAGAGGACAAAACAGCACCGAGGGGATGAGTAAATCATCCGAAGTCACAGAGATCATGTTAAAAAAGGATAAAAAATGCTGGGTGTCTGACTCATCAGCCTGTTCTCTGCGAGTCCCCCCAGTTTTGCATCAGAGATGCTGAACATTATCTGCTCTAGAGCACCCACAGGAGCTTCTCATCTTTTCAGGGTGATTTGAAAAGCAAGGGATTGTTTGCATGTCAGAAAAGATTTTTTTTAAAGCAAAAAATTACTGGTTTATTTTTTTCAGTTTAACATTTCAACTAGTTACCTTAAGTAGTGTACAAAACCTCTCTGGGGAGTGTTATCACACAAGGTTGAACATATTCATGATTGCTCATGTGACTCCTGAGTTAGTTTAATTGCCAAAGGGATGAAACTAGCTTTAGCTGTTATTTAATTCCATACTAGGCTCTTCCTTGATAGAACTGAAGACTTTAAAATATTGACTATCCTAGTTTAGTTGGTAGAGTTCTGGGGCAAAAAGATTCCCAGGGCATCCATGGAGCTCACCAATGAGAGCCCCCCCCTCCTTCACCTCAATCCAGAGCATAAATTCCAAGTATTTCACCTTGCCACTGCTAGCTGGCATTTGGGCCCCGGGAGGTCTACACCCCATGGGGCTGATGGCTTCATTGAGAGTTTACCAAGTTTACCTTCTCTTACTTCTTTTCCACCAGCGGAACACCATGGTCAATGCTTAATCTCTGAATGTACGATAAGCCCGGTTGCCCCTCTCTTTTCTATCTCCACCCCCAACCCTCCTGTCCCTGAGAGGTGTATTTGGCCCTTTCCCAAGATCTCAGAAGTGCTTCTCCATGTCTGTCATCCTGCACTGTACAAATATTCAGACCCATGCAGGACAACTCAGTCCACCACAGAACTTTAGTTGGTGTGCAGTGATGGGCCCTAAGCCCCCCCGCCCCAGATGAGAATCAGGGTCAGGCATCTAAATCAGAGGCACTCTTAGAACAGGCAACCAAGCATCAGTGTCTTTGAATACCCAATAAGGGTCTAATCAGTGTCCTAAATTATCAAAATAACTTGCAAAAAATCAGTACACATATAAATACTGTACTGGAGAGTTCTAAATTATAGCTGGATAATTCTGTAGCAGTAATTCTTTGTATGATAAAATTATAAAGGTATTTTAAAACACTTAGAAGGATTTAAAAAATTAATCTGTAATCCCATGATCCAGCAATGCCATGGACATTTTTTTTAAAGAAAGGATGCACACAGAGTTTAAAAACTTGAGTAGTGCCTAAGGATGTAAAAATGGTAGTGGAATCCCCCTCTTGTATCCCTCTTCCTCGATTCTCTCTCCCTGAACATAACCAGCATCAACAATATCTCATCAGTCCTTCTAGGAAAATTCTTTAAGTGTAGAGGCACACTTTTAAAAATGAACACATTTGGAATCCCACTATATACTTTATTATACACTTTTTAAAAATAACAACTTCTGGGACCCCTACAGTATAAGCCTTAAACTTACAGGTTTTTAATTTATTCTGATTTTGTTCCAATCCTTATACTTTGCTTCCCAGGTGACCTTGAAAATGTTGTTTTATCAGCCTGACTCTCTATTTCCTCATCCATAAAAGGAGGAGCATAATGATACCTACCTCACAGAATTGCTGTGAGTGATAAATAAGGTGTAATATAGAAAATGTTGGCCATAGTCTTAGGAGCTCACACACACACACACACACACAATGTTTAGTTAAGATTATTATCAGGACATAATTAGCTGGCTTTTTTAAATCATTATGTTCTTGCCAAATATGTAAATGTACTTTTAAAGATTACCTTGAATTAGTTGGTAAACATTTAAATTATTTCTTGTTTTAATTATTTTTTCATTTTGTTTGTATTTTTTATGCTATTACAAACAAGGATTCAATTATACATTCACAAATACTTATCAATGTTGGGGACGTGCCTACAAGAAGTATTTGGCAAGAATTCCAAAAGGTTAAAGCAGAAACTAACACACCATTGTAAAGCAATTATACTCCAATAAAGTTGTTAAAAAAAAAGAATTCCAAAAGGGTAAAATCCTAGAATTGAATTATACATTTTAATGCTGATAGATGTGGCAGGTCTGGCCCCAGTCTACCCTTTCCCAGTGTCATTGCCTGTTTGTTCCCATTTCTCCTAACAATTATCAAGTTTGAAAAATGCTTGTCACTCTAAAAGGCAAGTCTCTCAATTTTTCTCCTTTAAGATATTTTTGTCATTGTTTGTGCTTTCATTGTCTGTTATGCTGTACAGACATTTTTTGTGTTTTCATAATCAGTTCTTTCCTATTTCCCAAATACTTTGCTTAGAAAGACCTCCCTGATTCCCTAAGAAATTCCTTGTGCTTTCTTCTGGATTAATTTTGTCAAGTTACACTTTTATAGAAAGTGTCACATTTTATTGAAGTCTGAATAGAATTTTGCTACTTACTATATTAGGATTATAATTTTATGTCTTTATTTGGGAACTCCCCTCACCACCTCCACCCATATTAATATCTAGGGTTGTGTGCTTTCTCCTCCAATTTTTGCTTTAAAGGACCTGACCTTAATATGTTGTACGCTCTCTTTGCTCCTGGAGTCGAGTCAGGACACCTCCACACCAATGTCTCTACAAGGGTGTGGGTGGGGAAAGGGCTCAAGAGTGGGGCTGTCCCATCCCTAATTCTCAGCCTCCTGTGTGACCCCTTTCAACGTGTGCTCTCAGTGGCGGAAACAGCACGTTTGTGAGCAGATAACAAAACAGTATTGCGCATTTCTTTCTCCCTCTCTGTTTTGCAGTCAGGCATGATAAGAACCCAGGAAGCGGACTACTTCTTGAAGCCCCTCCCTTCACACCTGGCAGGGGGCCCCAAGGACTCTGCGGGGGGTGGGCCTCCCTCCCACATCCTGTACAAAAGGTCCACCGAGCCTCGGGATCCGGGGTCCCACCAGGTCGCGATGATGGAAAGAAATTGGCGGCTGGAAAACCGCCACCTCTTCCACCACGAAGATCAACCCCCGCGCGGCGGCTCCAGTCTCAGGCACCCACAGAAGCTGCATTTCTGCGGAAGACGCAAGAAATGTATGTAAGGGCGATTCTTTTTAGTATTTAACGATTTGGACATTTCTGTAAGCCGACGGAGTATTTTTAATTTTCTTCAAAGTAGTCTGCCCTAGAGGTGAAATTTGTTGACTGCCTTTGCTAAACTTAAGTGATGATTCCAAAGCAAACCCATCAACTGTATGTTCAGTTTAAAACATCTCTCCCTCATAGATGGATAGATAATTGTAGATGTTTTTCTTTGTTTGTTTGTTTTTAAAGAGCTGTTCCCTGGGCAGATTAAATGACAAGGTGCTCAGAAATGCAGAATCCACCAGATGTCTTCAAAAGAACCCTGGCATGTCTGCCCGGTAATTCCGTACTTTTGAGGTCTAGATTTATTAAAGCTCACATGCTTCTCCTGTAGAGGTGATTTGTCCCTATGCAGGTTTATATACTTCACTCACCACGTCAGAAGACAGAGTATGCATGACAAAATTTATCTGCAATTTATCACCAAGGCTTTATCGAAGTTCTTTTTGTTTGTGTCATGAACATTTAAAAATAGATGTGATATTTACATTTTATGTAGGAACATCTCACAAACTCAGGAACAGGAGTTCAGTGTTTTCTGGACTTTTCCTCACTTCCTTCGGCTTTCCCCTCAAGCATTGCTTTATTTAGCAAACCTTCCCCAAGGAGCCTCTGGAAAGCCCATCCTTCTCTGAGGCTTGGTTTCGTTGGCTGCTAGACCCAGCACCCTCGAATAGAGGTGGGCATGTGCAGGGTCTCCGTAAATACTGTGGAGAAGAGAGGATGACCCAGAATCACTTGGCATCTTTGATAAAAGAACAAGTACCGTTGACCTGTCAGCACCTGTGCGTCATCTGAACTCACATCTGAACTGTGTAAATTGTAACTAAGTCTCAGGCTACATTCAAATAGACTTGAAAACTCAAGCCAAATTACTAAGAGTGAGTTCGGTCTTAGGGGAGGCAGCGGGAAGAACAATGTTGAGCACAAGTAGAGGGAACGGGAGGCTGCGGAGGTCAGGGAAGACAGACTGAGCGGGTATTGGAACAGGGCACACTGACCAGCCACAGCTTCCTGAGTCTGCGCAGACAGGGAGTAGCTGGCGGAGGCGGCTGGGGGCGGGGCCAGGCAGAGGCAGGGCGGGGCAGAGCGGGACCGAGGAGAGGGACTCAGGCACAGACAAGGTCAGAGCCAGGATGGTGCTCACAGGGCTCCTGGTGAGGGTGTAGTCAGAGTAGGACAGATTCCGTGTGTTGGGGACAGAAAGATGACCAAGCACCTGGATCCAGGCAGGAAAGATGGTCAGGGCTGTCTTCACCTCTTTGACAGGACACACCAGGGCCTGAAGCACATGTTGCAGTGTCTCTGATCAATCCAGCAGTGCTGACCATTCTGGAATGAATACGACCCTTTCATTCTTATCTGGAGGTGATCAGAGTCATTCAGGCCAGTAGCCCTAAGGCACAGTTGTGCATACAGGGCGCTACGATTACGCTGTTTGGTGGGGCTGTGTGTGCACGTGTGTGTGTGCATGTGTGCACATTTGTAGGTGTATTTGCTTCCACAGCCGTTTCAGAATCTCATTAGATGGGGTTGGGTCGTGAGAGGCAGTTATTTGAAAAAGATACTAAACTGTACAATAAGGTTTGTGTTTGGAAAATGAAAAAAGAAGTAGCCACAGTTTTCATAATAAAACTAGAAAAAAAAAGTGCCACGAAACGCCACTTGCTGGTGGGCGGCATCAGTGGTTGATCTGGTGCTGTTTGACTTGCCCCCGTTTCGGTCCCCTCCTGCTGAGTACATGGCAGTTCCTGAGGGACTGGGGCCCTATCTAGCAGAACTGACACACAGCACCTCCAGGATCAGCATTTAATTCTCAGGACTCAGTTACTTGTACAGGACAGTTCCATGTTGTCCATGAGGCTTGGGGCTTCCCTGGAGGAATCCTGGTCTTCTGTCTCAGTGGGCTGCACACTACAAAGATTCTTCCGTAGAGTTCAGAGAATGAGAGATTGTTCTGTGTGTTTAGGCAACTCTCTCTGGAAACGGGCAGACAAAAACAGATTGATTTGCTTAAAATCAAAAGTGATTCTGAACCTCAGACTCATGAGTTAGCTTGCTACTTCCAGCTGCAGGCTTCACGGGTGGGTTTTGAGCTGGGACTCACGTGTTTGGGAAAATGCTGCAGGTCCATATTGAGGGGGGAGTGACTTGTTTTGAGGGACTTGTCAGATCCCTGGCTAGTAAGATCACCCCCCCACCCCACCCCGGTGCTTCTGCCTCTGTTCCAATACTGGGGGCCTGGGAGGCTGCTATGCTCCTATACTGTGTCCATTTGCACCCTGTACCTATGGGAATTAAGACTAAGGGTCCTGGGACCACACTGCCAGATCTGAAATCCATTTCCAACACTTTCTAGGGAGGGATTGTGAGAAAGTTATGTTCATTCCCCATGCCTTCGTGGCCTCACTCCTACCCATGGCTGGTGTAGAGAATGAATGAGTTATACATAGACATCTCTTAGGGTGGGGATCACATCTGTGTAAATTGCATCAATATCATCAATGCATGATGACTGCTTATTAACCTTTAGCCAGTGTAACAGTTATCCTCCGAAAGGTTCGTTTAGGTTTGGAAGTATTTTAGCAGAGAGATAAAATGCAACAGACATGGGAATCAGTCAAACAAAACAGCATCTTCTAGCAGTGTGTTCCATGAATAGAGCTGGCATAGCCTTTGAATTAGTACCACCTAAATATGGGGATATTTTGAAGCCTACTTTCACCTGAAACCATTCTAACCACATTTTCTCAGGCATCCACTAAACCTAGTGATTTTTAACATAATGTTAATTTACTGATTATTAATGCCAAAACTTTTTTTTTTTTTTTTTTTTTGTGATACGCGGGCCTCTCACTGCTGTGGCCTCTCCCGTTGCGGAGCACAGGTTCCAGACACGCAGGCTCAGCGGCCATGGCTCACGAGCCCAGCCGCTCCGCGGCATGTGGGATCCTCCCGGACCGGGGCACGAACCTGTGTCCCCTGCATCGGCAGGTGGACTCTCAACTACTGCACCACCAGGGAAGCCCCAAAACTATTTTTAAATGGCTTACTCCAAGAGGACCGAGTACATTTTGTCTTTTCATTAAATTAGATAAATATTTGCAATACTTTCTAGGAAATTCAGTTCTGCAGTGAAGTGGATCTGTTTTGAGCAGTTTATAACCCATTGGAAATACTACAGACAAACCAGTTGTGTGTCTAGACATGGGAATCAACTTTAAAAACTTTTAGGTCATTAAAAGTCTTCAACTAAGAACACAGTATAAGACAGCACTCCTTTTTGTAATTATTAGTTTCATTGTTTTATCAATAACTCCTTTGCAGAGCCCTGTTGAACAGATCTTTATGTTCATAGTCTTTGAACATCATGCTTTTAGATAATAAGAGCTCAGAGCCAAAGTGATCTTCTTTTTGCTTTAAATCAGGACAAATTTATACAAAAGTCAATATAACAATGAATTCCATGACATGTAGACTATGCACACTTTACTTAAACGTAGTGTTCCACCTTAACACATGTTTTGCATCACAGTTTTAAGGGTTTTATGATTCGTTTTATGAACATTCATTTTTAAAATCCATTTTCTTTAGCACGAGTTCCACCACTGATTTTGTGTGACAACTTTACATTCATTTCCTCTCTGAACGCCCCCCCTGTAGACATGCCCAAGCCTCCCAAGGAAGACCTTTTCATCTTGCCTGATGAGTATAAGTCGTGCATAAGGCACAAGCGGTCCCTTCTGAAGTCTCATAGGAACGAAGAACTGAACGTGGAGACATTGGTGGTGGTTGATAAAAAGATGATGCAAAACCACGGTCATGAAAACATCACCACCTATGTACTGACAATACTCAATATGGTAGGAATGCCCTTCTTGTTGAAGTCATGTGTGTGATTCCACCTAATGGGGTGTGTGTGTGTGTGTGTGTGTGTGTGTGTGTGTGTGTATTTTGTGTCCTACTTTTATTTGTGGATTTATGTCTTGTACACAAGAAATATTTTATCTGTGATAACTCCTTCACTTTTACTATGCGCCAATAAGAAGATCCTTTTTCAATCCTTCGGAGAATAAAATTCAGAGGATGAATAATTTGACTTTCTCTGTAAGCCAGTAACATATTTCAAGTTTACTGATGTCTTCATTTATCAGAAATCTATAAGAGGATGTGGAGATATCTGAGTGCAGTAAATCTGCCCATCAGCATTATATGTGAGATTTTAGATGGCTGTATAGAAATGCCCATCTTTTTAGGGATAGGAGTGTTCAAATATTGAATATGCATCTTTCTATCGACAAGAACAAGGAACAGTACTCCCTTTAGAAGGTTGCTGCAGAGAAGATGTGACTGTGGCAGCTTTAGTCATTAATGAAGAGTGGAGCAAGGTGTCTAAGCCCCATTTCACCCAAGTGAGACCTGCATAACAGAAGACAAAGTATGGGGTCATCAAAGTGTATTTTAACATAGTTGTGATGACAATGTTTGAAAATGTTTTATGTCCTACCTCTATAAACAGAGTACCCCTAAATGTATTTCAACTTCCCATGAAGTGGTGTGGTTGCTATTACTGTCCTCATTTTTGGTGGCCAGACCCTCGTGGTTTATGATCTCCCAGGGAACTGAGGGAGGAGGTGACACAGACTGCAGGTCTGTGACAGCCCCCACTGCAGGTCTCTGATGTGTGCAAGCATTGCCTCTGTTCTGCAGAGCTTTTCCAGCATTTCTACACCTCAGTGCCAAATTAGTTCCCTGCTGCTTCCCATGTCTGGTGACTTGCCCTCGCTCATCACCCCATATGCCACTCGGATCACTCATTTTTACACATGTCACCATCATCCCTAATGATGGTCACATCATCCTTCCCTGATCACCTTCTCTCCACATTGTTTTTCTTCTCTTTCTTGTATCCTCTTGGTCTTTTCCCAAGAACTTCTCTTATTGTTCTGGACTATTTTACTAGGACAGCTTCAGGAGGGCTCTGCTGTGTATCATCATCACTATGAGTTAAAAAATAAATTAAAAGAAACAAAAAGAAACCTCCTTATGTCTAATGAGGACACTTACCAACTAGGAGGCCTAATAAGAGGTGTTTGCTAAGAGGAGGAACCTGCCTCCACAGACTTCATTATTTTACTTCCAGTCACCAAGAGTAAGGAACCAACAGTTGGTATAATTGGCTGTTAGATATTCCCATACCTCTGTGTCTAGCAATGTAAGAAACTTAACCTTGCTATGTCACTGGAGAACACAGGATTGGCCTTCAGCTGTGGACTCCAGGCTAAGGGCTGGGGGAAAGGGTGCCGTGTATAGGGACTGATGTGGATTACCTGTCCTTTTCAGGTGTCTGCTTTATTCAAAGATGGAACAATAGGAGGAAACATCAACATTGCCATTGTAGGTCTGATTCTTCTGGAAGAAGAACAGGTATTCTTTGAAACCAGTAGTTTTTTTCCCCCAGAAAAATAAATTCAAAATAATGCTTTGTTTTCCTAAATATAATTGTTCTATGGATTCTTTACTTCTCTTTCCCTTGGGGACAAAAATGTTTTAATATTTTGTGTCTAATGCAATGAGGTTCCTGTCAGTTCCTGTAATGCTTATTTGTTTTTTGTGTGTGTGTGTGTGTGTGTGTGTGATTTTTGTGCAAGAGTAGTAAGAAATACTCATCTGATTGGCTAATAAGAAAATGGAATAGAAGAGCTACTTTAAATACCCTGTTGGAAATACACTAGGAATGCAAGGTGCAAAACTTGTCCTCAGCCACTGTGAGCTTGGAGGATGGAGATGAAGTGAGCCCTTTGGTCTTTTGCTAGAAGACTAACAATGTCCTGTAGCCCAGAAGTTAATTTGTACTGTGTGGCAGTGCATTGTTGTACTCTATTGCCTCCCAACTGCTGAGACTGACCTTCACCACCTTTGGTCTCGGGATTTTATTTTTGTAGAGATTCTAGGATGTCAGGCACATTCCTCTCATTGCACACAAACCCCCAGATTATGCTGGATCTTGGGAGCAGTGGGCATAAGACTGTCTGTTGCCTTCATTTCAGAACCCTGCGTGAACACACAGAGGTACCCCTCCATTCACAATAAGGACTCGTGTGAATATTCCACGGCAGAAGTAAGGGGGACGTCTTAGCCATAAAGGGCTCTCACTTGTATTTTGCCCCAAGCTGGTCATTGATTGGACCTGGGGGCGTAAACCCTGGGTCCTAGTCAGGCACCCTGCATCCAATTTCACCCTGGCTGACATCTTCACAGAGTCTCCTGTTAGCCACAGTTGTCTTGTTTATGAAACAAATGATTTTTAGATGAAATCTGAGATCATTTATGAGATTTAAGATGCCTTCAGATTTTCAGTTTCTGGGGTGCTGCCCTCTTTCCCTGCAGGATGGGGCATGCACGGGCAGACCTGCTTCTAGCCTGAAGAGTCAGCACGATACAACTCCATTGTCTTTTGTGTGAGTGTGTCTGCAGAGGGGGTGCTGAACTAGCAGGGCTTCTCAGGTGACAGGTTAATTATTCTTTGTATTAAAACGTTTCACCTTGGAACTCATCCAAGCGGCAAAGAATAAGCGAGGTTATCATTTGATCGTACACCTGTGTTAACTTTAATTAATGCAGTTTTCCTGGAAATCACCCGCTGAAGAATGTAAGGCATGTCCCAGGGTTGATGTACAGCATTTAGCTTGGGTGCATTTGACTCTCTGGAAAGACACAATAAACATTTAAGGGGAAAATATAGTCAGTGACTGAGAGACGCAATTTCAAAGCAACACTCTGGTCATGAAAGCTTTAAACAAGTTCTTGTCCTGAAATTGAGGTATTTAACCTGGTTTTCTCTGACCATCCTTAGAAAAATATATCATACCTATAAATAAGCTTTAAAGAACTCATCTGCCTGCCAGTTTTGGGAGATGTCCTTGCCACCCACCCCCCACCCCCAGTTCTTCATTTACCAAGACTTCGGGTAGCTTTCACTCTGATCTTTCACTGCTGATCTATTAGAACTTGGTATATATGGATAAGGTGAAATGTCATCTGTATAGTTTCCTTCTAGTTCCAGCCTATTTGCTAGAGATAAAGCTTTGTCAGTTGAGCTGCCTCTTCTCATAAACATGGTGCCTCTGTAGGAAAGTGACTTGATTTAACACTGTAATAATAACTCTTAGAAGAGTTACAAATTTGAAATCTTACTTGCCCAACTTGGTTATGAAATAAACACAACACCATCCGGGTGTGTTTTTGTGTATGTGCAAATTCTCGTATAAACGATTCTGTTGCCTTATATAATTTTTCAATGTTTTATAAAGACTTTGAATGTGAACATTTCATGCACAGAAGTCATCTTTCTTGGGTCATTGAAATGTGTTCAGAGTCAGCAAATACATCCCAACCGTTTTGGTACAGAACTAGAGAAATAAACATGAGTGTCTACACTGAGTCTGTACAGGTTTTATATATGACACCCTCCTTTGGATTTTAACACATAAAATGGGTAAATTAGTTTCTGCCATCCAGTTCCACCTGTGTAACTGAATCCAAGTTAGTGCTAGTTTTCTGTGATGACAGAGCCAGTAACAACTGCATGACAACATGTTTTCTTCCTGTTATCTCGGGCTCCTGGTCTGTCTCCTGCATAGCCAGGGCTAGTGATAAGCCATCATGCGGACCACACCTTGAGCAGCTTCTGCCAGTGGCAGTCTGGATTGATGGGGAAAGATGGGACTCGCCATGACCATGCCATCTTACTAACCGGCCTGGACATATGTTCCTGGAAGAATGAACCCTGTGATACTCTGGGTAAGACCCTCTGCCAGGGTTTTGAGAAACACATGTGTGCTGTGTGCCTTCAGTGGCCTAGGATATGGAGTATTTTTGCCCTCATTCTGAATCTGTAAGCTGTAGCTGCTGCTGGGTGGAATTGTAAGGAATAAACTCCCTTCCCTGTATAAACTGTGGCCAAACAGAAGAGTATGCATTTATTCACCAAAATCAGTTCTTTCACAAGAAAAGGTCTCTCACAGATTCAAGAGCTTCTATCTCTTCTAATTTGAGAAATAATTTCTTCCATTTCTTCTTCCAGTGGTGAGAATAGGGTCAACAGATTCAAGGGTGTCTCATTCTATGAAAAAATAATAATACATTTATGAATATTTGTAGAGATACTACAACAATATTGGATCCCTGATTTTTCCATTTCTCTGTGAATATCCCAATCTTAGCCATTTTCAACATGTTTATTAGGCTGGGTGTATCTTGGTGGTATTTTATAATATGATACAAGTTTTTTATACTTTTCCAAATAGTGTAAAGCACAGTGCGCTACTGAGCAAGGCTCTCCTGACCTTTTTTCCTAATTCTCCATTTCTTCCCAAGATCTTAGGGAAGAAGGGTCTTTATTACAAAAACATTCAGATAAGACTTGGTTTAATAGAGGTTAGTCCTGACTACTTGTTCCCAGAAAGCCCTGAGTGCAAGGTGGACCCTGGGCTGCCTCTGAGGACTTAGAATTCAGGAGGTTCCCACCCTGCACATGATAAGCTCACTGGGCCTAAATTGTACAAATAATGCGGTTTACACGGAAGACTTGCTTTCATTCTGGGGGCCTGGAATTTTGGCCCACTCCAGGCAGGGGTGCTATGTGACCAGTCCCCAACCAAAGGTCAGGGCTTTGTGTCTCTAATGAGCACCCTGGTGGGCAGTATTCCCCTTGTTGGAGGAATTAAGTCCATTTGTGCGACTCCACGGCGGGAGGAAGCCCTGGAAGCTCGTGCCTGGTTTCCCCGGGCTTCTCCCCAGGTGCTTGTCCCTTCTGCTGATTTTACTCCGTATACTTCCATCCCTATTAAATTACACCCAGGAGCATGACAGATGCTGAGTCCTCTGCACCCTCCTCGAAAGTCCTCCACCGTGGAGTGGCCTTGGGGACCACCTGACACCCACTCTCTACAGCACTTTTTCTCAGGCTTTTGAGAACACAGCTGTTTATAGAGAAAGGCTGAAATTCTCCATCTGCAGGGAATGCCCTCTTCAACTACGCCGCCATTGTAACCTGTAACTTGAACATTACATAGAACCATGGATTGGGAAGGGAAAACAGACCCCCTTCTCCCACATAATTCAGACCCCCTTCTCCCACATAATTCAGGGCCCTTTATATGATTGTCCAAGGGTTCCCTGTTTCATATTTCACCTGACAAAATGAGAACCAAATCTCTCTAAAGGACAGAGGTAAATACACACACATGACACATCCTCTTTCTTTATTTTACTACAATATTGCTCCTATATGTTCTTTTGATCTTTATGTCCTGTAGGATTTGCACCCATAAGTGGAATGTGTAGTAAATATCGCAGCTGTACGATTAATGAAGATACAGGTCTTGGACTGGCTTTCACCATCGCCCACGAGTCTGGACACAAGTAAGTGCATCTCCCTGGGAGGATGGAGCCTGGGGTCCTCTGCGGACTGGAAGATTGTCTAGAGATTCTGGTGCAGTAGCTCAAGCCTGTGAGGGGAATTCACACATTTGCAGCGAGAACGCCTGTAGGAAATGCTCACGTAGGCGCTTCTGTTTTATTTGAGTGTCTCGTCGCACACATTCTAAAGCTGTGGCAACACACATGTTTGCACTTTCCTCACTCCCTTCTTCCCTTCCTGCTCACACATGTGCATACAATCACAGACTACAGACTCTTCTGTCTCTGCTCCTTTGTCCTGGGTTTTGAACTTGGTCCTGTGAGCTCATCTCATTCCATGGTTAACTACTACGGGAGGACTCCACGTGACTGAAGATGGTAACAAGCCCGCCCATTGGTAACTTACTATTCTCAAGTTTGCATTCTTATATCACTTTCAAAATTTGTAGAGATGGGTTTTGACTGGTGTGCAGGGTTTGGGGCGTACAGGGAGGACAAGAGATGCAGCCTGGTGGGAGCTGGTTTGCTTCCCACATCCCCACGTTCCCACCATTGTCAGTTGTGAAATGGGGCAGCATCAGGGGGAGTGGGAACCCGGGGCTTTGGCACAGATGGATAGACACCGATGCAGGACAAACAGCTCTCAGCAATGGGTGGCATGTCATTAGGAGTATCTTTTTAAGTGAGAAGCTTACCTTTATTCCTGTAGAATGAAACACTTCTGTCCATTACTTATAGTAGCTATTATTCTTCAATAAGATTTCTTAGTCTAATAATCTACAGGCTGCCTCACTTCGAGGTGCCATCTATTAAAAAAAAAAGTTTTTCTCAGTGGGGCCCACTTGCTGATTTCCTGCAATTGCCCTGATTTATATGAGCATCAGCAGTGGTAACACAAGTGTTTTCCTGCTGGACTGAAACTGTACTTGAAGCTTCTCCTAGAAAATTCACAGCCAGGAATTACAGCTTTTCTATTTTCACTTTCATCCTCATTTTATTTGCAAATTACAAAACTTGCAGAAGGCAATGTTTGTGATTTGGTCTTTGCAAAGTTGATTTCTCCATCCCCTGTTAGAAATTGTACTGAGGCCACTCATGTCATCCCGACCTGTTCAAAGCATCTGTGTGTGTGTGTGTGTGTGTGTGTGTGTGTGTGTTTGTACACATGTGTGCCTGTCCTTAATGGGCTCTCACAGAGGCCCTGCAGACTTTGGCTCTGTGTGAACTGATGACCTGAAAGTGAAGCTTATATCTTATTACTGATCCCTTCATCATTACAGGTAATGATTGACTTTTTCAGTGCCTAGAAAATTGCACCTACACTTTATAAAGCTTTCAGTTAAGTCATAATTGTAAATAGGCTGCTAGAGTTAAAACTTCAAAAAAACTCATTATTTTAACGACATGGGGCTCTTGCTGTCCTCTGAACCATACCTGAATTTAATTAAACAATCAAAGTAAGAAATATTTAAGTCATCAAGGGCTGAACAAATCAGCATTAGATAAGCAGTTGAGACTCAGGCCCCTGGTGCGTCCAAGACGAGGCTCTCAGTCTTCCAGTCAACAAGGATTCGTGTTTGCTTTTATTTTTTTCTTAGAAGTCAACTATTAATATTTCCTTTCATCACTAGGGCTGGGTGTAGATGGAAAAAGAATTTCTTCCAAACAAGAGAAAAGTGTTTTTACTTGCAAGTGAGAATATAGATGGGAGGAAGGAAAGGAACTCTAGATTTGGACGCAGGCAAGTCCCACTCCTGATAGAACTGACCTCCAGGAAATGATCAGCTCCTTCTCCAGCACCTGCTGCTTAGAGAATATTGTACAAGAGTCAGGAGGACTGAGAGCTCTGAGTGTTTGACGTCACCCGTGAAATAGCTTCTGATCATATTGAGGAAATAGGAAATACATGTGGGATACATACATGTATACATACATGAGGAAATAGGAATACATGTGGGATACATGTATTTATGGGATACATAAAAAGCACATGCTAATTGACAAAATAAGTGATCATAATAGTACTAATAGTAATAATAACGCTAATACGTGCTCTTTGTGGAGTAGTTTCACATGTAACTCTAAGCCTGGAAACCCCTGGGGATGATCTCTTATCTTCCCTTCACTAGCTGGGCAAGTAGCCTGGGCTGAGCATTCAGCACAGGAGGCGTGGAGGAGCTGCAAGGGGTCAGAGGTGAGCTGAAGGGGGCGTATTTCTAACACATTCTTAGCTGTGGCAACTGCATCAAATGAGAGGGGCCGCAGCAGGGAAGATTCAGCAACCCAGGTCTGTGCAGTTCAGGTGAATTGAAAACAAACAACTTTATTCAGTTTATTCATTTAAGAACTATTATTACTTGGAGAAGGAATCATAAGTTTAATGCATGGATCAAATAGCATGCCTTCCTCTTATCCTTGGCAAAGAGCTCTAAGCAGTCAATTTCTGAGCCCTGTACCTTAAGAATTAAAAAATAATTTTATATTTATAAGTTGTAAAACATCCTGTCTCACAGATGAATCTTACTTCTTCAATTTGGTTTACATTCAGAGGACATTATTAAGGTGGAGGAGTACTTCTCTGTGCCTTTCAGCCACAGGTTTCCTAACCTTTAACTCAAAGAAAGATGCAGTTCATGCCCAGCTAGTTTCTTCTACGAGGTTCAGTTCTTTTTATCCTAAGACATCTTGTGGTTTCTACTGGAGAATCTGACCTAAAAATAGGAATTGCTAAGAACCAGTGTTTGGATCTGTGTTGGGAAGGGGAAAAGAGGGTCTGGAGCTGAAAGTGAGGATGTGTGCTTTCCCTTAGTGTGTGGGACTGAGCCAGGACTGGTGCAGGGCCAGTTTCCTGCTTGTATTAAATCATTTGTCACGGGATGTGTGGTTTCCTAGATGCAGGTGTTGAAGAATTGGCACAGACACACTGAGGGTTCAACTACACATTTTGAAGAGTATGCCATCTGGGCATGGATCCATTTGAAAAATTCTCATTTGTCAAAGGAAGTCATGCCATTAGATGGGTAGGGCCCTGGGACTCGTATTCTAGATACCCTGTGGTTCTCTGGCAGCCTGACAGTGACCAGGCTGCATCTCCTGATCTCCTCTTATGTGGGTTTCCATATGCAAAACCCGTAGAGCCTGTGAGACCTCAGCAGGTGTGTGCAGGTGCAATTTAAGTTGCATTGTTTGAGCTGAACATTCCTTGTATATAAAGTCAGCTTAAATACTTAATTTGCATGATCATTTCAGACCATCAAGACAATATTAAACATACTTACTGTGCTCAGGAGTATTCATGATCCATCGTTCTGTCCCCTATCTTTTCCACTACTTACTGACCCATTCACCAGGCACAATTTGCATTCTGCCAGCAAAGCACTGTGTAGCGTTCTATAAAATGACTAGTGATCCATGCCCTTCAAAGCCTAAAGAAAGATAAGGTAGGCATGGCATGCAAGGGGTCAAGCAGTGAGGGCTGTAGGCATTTCAAGAGATGCAAGGAAAATCAGGGAAATCTTCTGGAAAGAAACAGAGTTGGTGTGCTGATACCATTCAGCTCAACCATATTCGGCTGGTGATGTTAGACTCCCTTTCAAGCATTTGATGGTGATGTGTGCACCTCACTGATTTATGACTGTGCTCTGTCATCAACCTGAGCCCCTACAGCTGGGTCAGGGAGGTGCTGGGTGATTTTAAGGGTTTGTGGAATATTAAAGCAAGTGGCTGCTTAAAGATCACCTGGTCTGGTGATTGTCAGACTGCCCCCTAGGGAGCTCCAGCATGTTGGAGCATCATTTCTTACCAATTTTATTTCCTGTCATTCCTCCTAAGATTTTTGTTTCTTTCTGTGTCCAAAAAGTATTTGAAAACCGTTGACCCTTGGCTGAACTGCCTCCTCACCCCCCTACACACACACACACACACACACACACACACACACACACACACATGCACAAAATATGTATGCAAGTGATATCTGACATCTAGGTGTTGAGAGATTTGATCAAGACCACATTTGAATCTGGGAAAGATACATTTTGAATTTTCCTTTTTGACATGCCAGGTATTCTGAACAGTTTAAGAGAAAGGTTTTATTATCCCATTTTATAGGTGAGGAAACTGAGGCTCAGGGACTTGAGAAATTTGCCCCAAATCAACCCACTTGTGAACGACAGGATCAAGACCTGATGGAGGTTCCCCCACCTCCACAGCCTGTGTTCCCCCAGGTTATCTGACCTGCCCTGGCCCTGAGAGTCCCACATGACTGCTGTCCCCATGTCCACTTCCCGTCTCTCAGGGAGGATGGGTTCGCTTCTTGAAAAGCCTATATCAGGCTCTGGACAAGTAGATCCTACCTGTGGTGCTATCATCACCTCCAGGGTGTGATTTACCATCCTGGTGACTTTGACCCATCGTTGCTTTGAAGGGTTTCTCCTTTCCTTGACCTACTGCTGTCTGATCAGCTTAAAATATTGGTACAACCTCTAAAAAAGCTTGGCTGTTCATCATTCTGGGTATATCATTAGTAATAAAGAAATACTTGCTGATGTAATTGAATAACTCAAGAAAATTCTATAGAAGACATTAAGAGCATCTGATACAGAATATAATTCTCAAGTCCAAGTTAATCTGAAATTATGTTTACATTTGGGTATTTGAGTTGTTGTTGTAGCTGGAAGGTTGTTCTTTATTCATTCAACAAACATCGGTGGAGCACCTGTCACGGGCTAGTGAGTCCACTTGCACTCGGGCTCTGAGCATTGTTAAGAAGAGCCCCTGTAGACAAGGAAGAGAAAAAAGTGCATTGTTTTAACATGTAGGGTGATAACCACTTAGAATAAAGTATTGTGAGTCATGGAAGCAAAAAAAAAAAATGTCTGGTAATGTATAACTTGAATAGTAATTTTATTTCTTAGTTGCCAAATACCAACCTTATCTTCAAAATGTGCCCTATTCATTCTTCCATGACTTATTAATGTTAATATCAACTGTGATTATCGTGTGGTATTTTCATGCCACTGTGCTAACACCCACAACAGTGCAGAATATGGGATTTGTACTGCTTGGAAAAGCAACTCGAGACATAGTAGTGCTGAAGTTTGGGTGGGCATCAGAATCATGTTATTGTGTTAGGATTCACCCAAATGCCAGAGCCTAACCCCCAACTTACTAAATCAAAAATCTAACAGGGTGGGCTTTGGGGAGGCACATGTGTGGTGCATTTCCCAGATATTCTGATACTCAAAAAAGTCTGAGAATCACTGAAAATGCCTTAGATGAAAATGGTTAAGACCAAGGTGTCCCCAGACCTGGGATGTTGTGGCTTTGAATTCCTTAGAAATGTAGGCAGAAGTGGTAGCAAATTCATCTAGGGCACTCGCAGGACCCAAATTTGTCTTCTTTATATTCAGGTCAAGGGCCAGCCAGGGGAGGGTACTTTGTTATTTCGTTTTTATCACTTTCTCCCCAAAGCAGCCTCTGCGTGAATCCTCTCCATCACCGTGGCACATTTCTCCAGCCATGTGGTTACCCTCACCTTGATTGATTGCTTCTAATAGAACTTCAGAGAATGGGTGGAGGCCGAAATGACCACAACTACATCATCCTTGGTACTGAGCAGGAATTTTGCAGAAATTCGACAATGTTTGTGCGCCAGATTTCCTTGGACACACCCTTCAATCACGCTCCGGGTACACTATTGCATGGGTCCCGCCTGGGCTCTGACGTCAGAGTGTCGGGTTCCAGTCTGGACTCTGAGACCCTGGACAAGCCTGTCTCTAGCCCTCAGTCTTGCTGTCATTGTAGGCTTGTAGGCTTGTAGTAAGATTCGGGTTAGAAAATATAGATAATGTGCTTAATATCTTGTCTGAAAAATAGTGCTTACAAATGGGAGTTGTCATTTTTACTGATATTATTAAACAGCTCTAAGAAGAAACAGTTATGTCTTCAGCCTCGGACACAAGTGCAGATTCCCTGGCCCCCTTTTGGAGCCCACTTCCCCTGTGTTGGTGTCTCCTATCCCTGTGACCCTCCCTCCATTCATCCTGGGATTCTTGGTGGCAGAAAGCCCACAGATGCAGTAACCCACCTGTCCTTCTTTGCTTTCTCCCCTCTTGCTTTTCCCCTGCCTTCTGTATCCCACTCATTCAGAACTGCTCTCTGGGAATCCATACAGTGATCGGGTGGGTACCAGACATTAATGGCCAAAAATGGCTTGACTCTCCAAGGATGTATCTACCCTAATGGGAAGTCTTCAATGTCACGGAGCTCCCAAATCCCTGAGGCTTTCTTCCCAAGGTAGTCATTTGTGCTCTTCTGAGGTGGGTGAAGATGGTAACCTGAGGCTATCCCACAGGGATAGCTTTAGGAAGTTAAGAAGAAGAGCCTACTTGGTGGGGAGAGGTAGCATCTCAGTCAATGGGATTCCTATAGGTGCAAGGCTGCAGTTTTCTCGAGTGACAGTAAGGGGTTGCTGTTGGCATTGTAGGATTTGAACATCTGCAAAGGACCCTATTAAGAGGTCCCATAGCCACTGTAGCCTGAGGTGTTTCCATATACTAAGCTAGGGCTGGAGCCCCAAAGTGGTCTGGTTTCAGTCAAGAGTAACAGACGTACCTTCAAGCAACGCCTGCAGATAAACGCCACCACAGCTACTCACAGGAGTTCCATGGCGCCACTTCCTCCAAAGGGATGTAGGGAGTCTGGTCAAGTACTGGCCTGCTGTCACAGCCTCCAACAGTGAAGACCTAGCACGAGCCGGATCAGCACTGGGTGTAGGGACAAAATGTCAGCACCACCAAGAGGGGCGGTAGTGGTTTAGTAGTTCTTAAATTGTGTAAACATTACACTCCCCTGTGGAGCCTGCATTTGTGTTTCTTACAAACACCTGGAAATTCTGACCATGGCTGGTGAGCAGCAAAGAGTGTAGAGAGAGAAGAAAGCAATAAGAACATCATCAGCTTTCTCAAGATCAAATAAACTGCCCTCTACATCCCACTGGAAATGCTTTTTTATAATTAAAATGTCTGCCTCCCACAGGAAATGCTTTTTTTATAATTAAAATGTCTGCCTTTGGCAGACATCTGGACATGTGCTCCGTTTTGATGTTGGTGTGCACTTTCAAACAGCTGGACAAATGGTAGTTCTCCAGGAGACGTCTGTGACCTCATGGATATTCTCCCCTGTTTGGCTGTTAGGACTCTTTCTTCTGCCTGCCTAGCACACAGGAGAAGGGGGGCCTTCACATTGTTGGCTTGTGTTTGTTAGAGTGTGTTAGACAGTTGAAACTGTTATTTGTTTTGAAAGACCCATTTCTTTCTCTCTCTCATAGCTTCGGCATGGTCCATGATGGAGAAGGGAACGTGTGCAAGAAGTCTGAGGGCAACATAATGTCCCCTACGTTGGCAGGACGCAACGGGGTGTTCTCCTGGTCACCCTGCAGCCGCCAGTACCTGCACAAATTTTTAAGGTATGAACCCCTAAAGCTGGTTGTGTATCTCTCTGTGCCTTTGATGTTCACTGCTGGGTCAGCCTAATCCTGTCCAAGAAGCCCCAGACCCAGGTGCCCCTTCCGCAGATGGTCCCCATTTAAAGGCATCTGGAGACATTCATTTGACCAAGGAGTTTGCCAAACACTTTCTTAGAGCCTCAATTTCTGCAAGCTTAATCTGACCTCATTTGCCCTTTAGAGTCAAAAGAATCCCTTAAGATACTTAGCAAACCAAAGTATTTGTCACTACCATTTGTTTTTTCGTTTTTTTAATTCTTACTTCTATAACCAGACATTTTCAGTCCATGATTTTTTTTGATTTTTTAATGTTTAAATATTTTCTTGTAGTTTTATTGAGATATAATTGACATACCATGAATTATTATTATTTTTTTTTACAAAATACATTTCTCATTAGGAGGAAAAAAAAAAAAAGAGTATATAAACCTTCACCTGGGTCTAAAATCCTATAATTTTAAGAATTATTTCTGGAAGGTTTCATCATAGCTCTAATTCATTTAGGGTATAGAACATTAAGGAGGCACAGTTTGACCCCCTGAAAAAGAGATAGTCAGTAGATTTTAAAATTTTAGAGAAATAAGGGACTTTAAGAAACATTTTTAAATCTGCTAGTAAAGTGGATTATCCCCCTGGTTTCCTCTTTTTCTTTCTTATTTTTTCAGTAGAGCCCCTCTTCTTTTTTTTTCTGCTGCACAAATTAACCCGTCTTGTTTCTAGAACATCATTTGAGCAGGGTCTCAGGCCTATTTCTGTTGGTTTTACTCACCACGTTCTGTTCATTATCCTATGGGTGGTTCCCTGTGCTCACCTGGGGCAGTGAGTGCACAGCTGGTTTCTCTTTCTTGCTGCCTCTTCCGTCACTTCCAGACCTCATAACACATCTTCTGAGCTGCGTCCTGACTACCAGCCTTGGGGGCTCCAGCCTGCAGCTGTGGTCCTTCCTCACAGCCTTACTTTGAGACCTCAGCTGAGATATTTTACCACTTAAAGGAATGATGACTGCTTTCCATATTTTGTGCTACCCAGGAAGAGTGAGAATTTTGTAGATAATATCTGTACCCTGGTAATATAAACCTATATTCTAGGAATATACACTTGATCATTTTTTTAATTTCTATTACCCAAAAGACAATGTTCACATGACACAATCGGTCCTTCCAACATTTGCTGTGCCCTGTATGGTGTTCTCTTGGAGTCAAGTTGGGGATTGTTAGCACTTGTTTTAGCTTTTTCATGCACCTGTTCAAATGTGCGTGCGTGTGTGTGTGTGTGTGTGTGTGTGTGTGTGAAGGACTCTGCTTTCCCTAATAAAGAAGATAATTCACTTTAGCTCACAATGCTCTTATTTGTATTAACAAGGCAATTTTTGAGTTTTCTATATCCCAAATCCTTTCTATAAACTTCTACATTCTTTTCTTAAAGTTTTACTTCTTTTTCATCTTAATGGCTATGATGCAGATATATAAACATTTTTAAATTTTTTGAAATATGCTCTGACAACTTGAAAATCCCAGGGATGCAAAGTATGGGCATGCAGTGAGAATCAGCATCATGAAAGAGTCCAGAAAAAGTTTTTAAACTGCCAAGAAATATAGGAAAACTCACAGAAAGGAAATAGTTATAGGCTTAGAGAATAATTATTTTGATGACATTAAATATGGGCTGTAATCTTCAAATCAGAATATGATCCTGAGAATACTTATTAAGATTCTGGAGTTCAAAGACATTTTGTCCAGTGATACTGGAATGGTTAAACATATGCTGAAGTATGCTCATTTGTTTTTGTGCCAATCAGTAAAACCCTTCTGTAGCCATGCAGTAACAAACATTTATTTTCAGGGACTTTACTGATTGTTTTGGACCACATTATAATAAAAATGCAAGATTTTACATGCTCCCAAATTTGATTTCTCAAAAGATTAAATTTTCCAAGATAGCCTTTCATTGTCAAATTCACTCTTAAGATTAATTGTACTTGAGATGTCTAGTTGTGAATTGGACGTGTCCCCAGTGCATCAATCCTGATTTTTCATTGGCTTAATTAACCTGAGACCATCTTTTATATGTTTGCTGACTTCCTGATTTGTAAGTAATCAAAATACTGTTATATTCTCCACCAATTAGTTGGCAATTTGGACATGATCCCAACAGTGAGTAAGGATAAACGGCCAACTTTACAAAGATGAATCTGTTCTCCTTTATGATCAGCCTAGCATTGGGTACACGGAAAAAATATATATAATAAGGGAACTCAATTAGCCTGAAGTTGTCAGCACAACTTTTCCCTATACTCGGTAGAGTCAAGAAGGACAGATATGTTTTTGCAGTAAATTCCTCAACCTCATCAATAAAGACATATGTCATTTCCTATGGGCAGACACAGACCTCATCACATTCACTCATGTCTGTATCCGGGAGGCCTGAGACTTAGGGAAATTTTAGCTCATTATTTTAAACTTAATGGCAACATGGACTCATCTTCAATTTGCTTTTTAAAAACTTGAATCATGCACTTCTGATCAGTGAACACACCTCCCCGCTTGTCATATGAATCTGCATCCATACATGAGAAAGGTCATCATAGGAAAGCAGGAATTTGAGGGATGCCCTGCCATACCCCCGACCACCCTGTCAATGGGAAAACTTGATTTGGCCTGAAAGAGTATGTTTGGGGGCATAATAGAAATAATACATTTCCGTTCACATCTTGCTCTGCTGTATAATGTTCGTCTTAAGAAATATAAACCAGCGAGTCATGGCTGAGTGCAGTTTCTGGGAGACTGGAGAATGGGCACTGCCGTGTCGTTGATCAGCAAGGGAATCAGAGCTCATGTGCCGATCAGGTCTTCATCACTATGCCGGGGATGGCCTTGACCTTGGCAGCTAATATAACCTATAACCCATTGTCTCTCTTGGAAAAAGAGGGGATACAAGTAAAAGAACTCTCGAGCTCTTTAACGTTTTATGGTTCATGAATCAGAGTGGGAAGAGGACTTTGAAATATTGTTGCAGAACCTCTGGCCTTGCCTTATTTCCTTCACTGACATTGTATATGTAGTTAAACACATATATAGAAAAGTACAAAATTATGAGCGTATAACTCAGTAACTTTTCACACAGTGAACATTTCAGTGTAACTTCTACCTAGATCATGATATGGAGCACGTTACAGTAGCCAAGTCATGGAAACAGTCTAAGTGCCCTTCAATGGATGAAAGAGTAAAGAAGGTGTGAGATATATGATGTATGTGTGGTATTTATATGTGTATATGCACTGTATCTAATTATATCTATCTATTTATCTATCTACCTGTCTACCTATCTACACACACACTGTAATATCATTCAACCATGAGAAAGAAGGAAATTCTGTCATTTGTGACAACATGGATGGTTTTTGAGGGCATTATGCTGAGTGAGATAAGTCAGAGAAAGACAAATACTGCATGATCTCACTTATATGTGGAATGTTAAAAAGAAAATCAAACTCTTAGAAACAGAGAGTAGATTGGTAGTTTCCAAGGGCCAGGTGAGTGGGAGAGAGGTAATGGGTGAAAGTGGTCAAACTTCTAAAGATTAGGTGAATGAGTTTCTGGGACTGTCATGTACAGCATAGTGACTACAGTCAACAATACTGTATTTTATAGTTGAAGTTTACTGAGAGAGTAGATCTTAAAAGTTCCCACTACCAAATAAAAGTTCTAACTTTGTGAAGGGATGGATGTGTTAACGAACCTAAAAAAAACATGGAACATCGCTCTCCCCCCAGAATACCCTTCCTCAGTGCCGTCATCACCTCCCTCTTCCCCACAGACAACCATTCCTCTGACACAGACGCCACCGTAGACAGTTTTGTCTGGTTTTGAACTTACTATGAATGGAGTCATGAGTTATGTGCTATTTTGTGTCTGGGGTCTTTAGCTAAATATTTTGATTTTGAGATTCATCCTTGTTTCTGCATAAAAATATGATATTCATTTACTTATTTTTAATTGTGTGGATATGTTCCAACTTATTAATCCATCCTGTTAGTGATAGACATTTGCATTTCCAGTATTTGACTATTATAAGAAATGTCACTGTAAACATTCTTTTGGTTTACACATATATGTCTGAGTATACAGAGCAGAGAAACTTTGGGGTCATAAATATATATGTACAGTGTCAGTAGACACTGCCAAATAGCTTTCCTAAGTGGCTGTGCAAAGTTACAATCCCACAAGCACTTATGAATATTCAGATTGTTCCACAATCTTGCCGACACTTGATCTCGCTGGTCTTTTTCATTGTGGCCAATCTTGTGGGTCTGTGGTGGTGGATCAAAGTGGTAATTAATGAGACTGAACACCTTTTCCCATTTTAAAGGTTACTTTAGAAACCTCTTTAGTGAAGTGTCTGTTCCAATCTCCTGTGCATGTTTTTGAAACTAAACTCCTTTATTTTTCTTATCTCTTGCTGGGAGTACTTTATATATACTGAGTAGGAACACTTTGTGCATCACTGGAAATACGTATTGCAAATATCTTCTTTCACTCTATGACCTAGTATTTACACAGTATTTACACTTTTAATGGTGTCTTTTGATAAACAGAAGAGTTTTCTTATGTTTTTAAGGGAGTCCGAATTATTCAGATTTTTCCTTTAGATTAGCACTTTCTGTACACCACTGGAAAAAAACTCTGCTTACCCCAGAGTCATGAATATATTCGTCCACAAGCTTTGTTGTTTTGCTTATCACATGCAGGCCACCTGACCTTTGTGTAGGGCATGCAGCAGAGTTCACACATATTTTGTCCTGGTGGATATCAGGTGATTGCAAACTGGCTGCAATGCTTTTGCTTCATGCACCCACACCCTGTTGTATCCCTGTGCCCACCTCACTGACTCTGGGCTTAGCTGTGTGACCTGCTTTGGATGAGGGGACAAGTGCAAACACGCCCCAGCATGAGCCCAGCCAGAAGAATCAGGGGTGGGATCTTCTCATGGCTCTTCAGATGCGATGCTGACCAGAGCCGACTTTCACATCACAGTGTTGACGTGTGTGTTGCTGTGTCTCCCCCTGCATGGGACCTCCCAGGCCCCTAGTCTGTGCACTGGACCAGGCAGGCACCTCATCCTCAGGGCCATGTACAGATTCTCTGTGGCTCCTTTGAAAGTTTACATGTCTTTTGTTTTCAGGTTACTTTTGACATTGTTCTGTGATTTTGGTTTTCTGTAGAATTTCTTTCATGTACCCACGTGTTTTTCTTTTTCTTTTTCCTGCTTGGGGTTTTAGAACTGCTTACATCTGTGGTTTATTGTCTTTCATCAGTTTTTGAAAATGTTCAGACATTTTATCTACAAATATTGGTTCTGACCCTTTCATTCTGTCTTCTCCTTTTTGGATTCCAGTTGTGTAAGTGTTAGAACTTTTCACAATACCTCACATACATATTTTGTATATATTCATTCTCTGGTGAAATTCTCCATCTTAACCTCTATTTTCTCAAATCTAATAACCATAATTATTTTAAAGTCCATTTCTGACTACTCCAGTATCTGGATTCCTTATGAATCTGTGTCTATTATTTGTGTATTCTCTTGGGTTTCAATATCTTGGTCTCATCTCCCAATACATTTGGTAATTTTGAACAAATGAAGGATATTGTTAATGAAAAAATTAAAGACAACATAGAGCCCCGAATGATGTTATCTTTTCTTTCTAGCAGACAGGGCAGTTGCAGTTTATCAGTAAGTCACTTTGGGGTTGAGCTGATGTCACCCTGGCATTCGGTCTTCCTAAACGGGCCTTTCACGTTATTTCTTTACTCCTTCAGCAAAGACCTAGTATGGCTTCCGTGAAAATCTTGTTTACCAGGGCTGACCCACAATTTCAATCTTTATCTCCCAGCCCCACCAGATTGCCAACACCTTGCTCAGCTTCTCAGCCTCGTAAGGACCACTTTCTACTCAGCCACTAGGCTCCCTAGCATCTTTTTATGACTCATTAAATTCCTTGAGGAGAAAAATATTACTGGGTGTTGGGTTCACTTCTCTACTTTCCTTTGCTCTGGAAATGTTCATCCTTCATGTTCTTTTTACTTTGATAGCCTTCTGATGCCTGTAGAACAATCAGTCTCATACGTGCTGGTCCACCATAGTTAAAAGTGGAAGTCCTCTTTGAATTAAATTTTAAGGATGAATAAAAAATTATAGGTTCCATTTGATCAAACTATAAAAAATCCTGAATCTGTGAACTTTAAAAAGGTTTTATTTTTCAATCTCTTGCTTGGGTTCATCAATGTAGCTGACTTTTCCTAGTTTCCTTTCTATGCAATGGGAATAGTATTGCCAACCCTGATGTAACTTTAGGGATATAATGGGGAACATCTAACTAGTATACAGGAATCATTTGAGATCATTAGAGAGAGGTGCTCTGGAATTCCAAAGTTGCCAAATCACTCCTGTCATGGAGTGTTAGTTATGCTTTTATTCATTTTTCTCTACTTATAGACCCTTACATCATGATCATCATAGCAGTAATAGAAAGATCATCTATTCAACACTCACAGTGAGCAAGTCACTGCTCTTAGCACTTTCCTAGCCTTTGATTTAATCTATTAAAAGGCTTGTGACCTCCTTGCATATATGTTTAATGTCCTGTCCACAGTGACTGGTACCCTTCCTCATGTTTTATGTATGTGGATATTAATTAAGGGCACGCATGCATCAGTGAGCTCCAAGGCAATAGAATCTGGGACCCGGGTCCTGGAGACTGGGCCCAGAAAGATTCTGATCAAGGTGGACAACCACACAAAGAAAAGTTTGGGGATGCTTAGGCAGATCTACTGTTGTTAAGTTTATTGTGATTACAGAGGTGTTTTGTTTTTGTTTGTTTTTAGTTTTTGCTTATTGAAATTTATAAATAAGATTTAGTTGCTATTTGCAAACACTTGTTTCCCCTCCCTCCAAATGCAAAATTTATACCAAAGCCTGTCTCTGGTAGGGAAGAGGATACCCTAATTGTAGAGGAAGAAATCATTAGTTGGCCTTTAGTCCATTTTCTAGGGAACTTAAAGAGAATTAATTTTCTTCTTGACTTTGGAATCTAGTCAGAAATCAGCCTGCGTATAGAGCATTTCTGGTGGAAATCATTGCAATGCTCCATGTGGAAGCTGGAAGCAGGAAAGGAAGGAAGGACGGAAGAAAGAAAGAAAATTCCAGCCTTTGAAACTGGCTGATTGTGTTTTGCTGTTTACAGTGCTCATTTCATCTTTTTATTGTTCCTGGCAAGAAGTGTACTTTTTAAGGTGTCTGTTATAGAAGCTCCTCACATCGAACATCTGTTTGTATTATCCCATTTCACTCTCCCCATGATAGGTTTAAGAAATCCGATGAAGAACAAATTGCCTCCCTGGAAAAGGTGAAACATATTATGAACAATTTCAGAAAATGTGGCCTCTGTATTTTAAGAGAATTAAGATAAATGTTATATTGGACCTCAGGAGAAAAATGTCCCCTCTTCTTTATACAAGACATGTGGTAAAATTGCATGAGAAAGGAAAGGCGTGATTGAATTACGTGTAATTACATGTAATTCAATCATTGAATTACGTGATTGAAGTTACATCTTTGGTAATTTCCGGCATCACCAGCAGTTCCTCTTTGTTTTAGCACTGCCCAAGCTACATGCCTTGCGGATCAGCCAAAGCCTGGGAAGGAATACAAGTATCCCGAGAAGCTGCCGGGAGAGTTATACGATGCAAACACACAGTGCAAGTGGCAATTTGGAGAGAAAGCCAAGCTCTGCATGCTGGATTTTAAAAAGGCAAGTGACTGCTGGCAGATGTTCAATGTAGAATTCTTCATAAAACCGTTTTATTCAGTGAAGCTGACATTGATGTATTCTGCGTTTATTGGGTACCTACCAAATGTCAAATCCTGTATGTTAGGGCTGGTCCTATATAACAGGAAACACATGTTTTACTGGCAAAGAAAATGACAGTGGATACTGTTGTGGGGATCAGTTTCCTCTCAAGTACTGACTTGGCCTGTTGGGTCAGTTCTTTCTTTCTGATTTATCATGTGGGAGCTCAGCAAGAACTCTTGGTTGGTGTAAGATGGCAAATTAATACACTGCATTCCTTTCAAATGGTATTTAAGAAACAATGTCCCCCCACCCCCCTTACCTTCCTCAGATATAGACAAAATTTACTAGAAAGCAGTAGCCTATCTCGGACTTCTGATTATTAAATTCCTCAAATTAAGTGTTTCTAGAGAAGTCTTTCATAGAACTCCATTGACCCCAGGGACACCAGAAGACTGGTTTCCTCATATAAATTCCTCATATAACACAGAGACATGTGCTCTCGCTAGACAAGGGAAAATCGAGATTTCACAGCTTGCCCTACTAAACCACTAGGAAAGCTACCCATAAATTAAATGAAATTAACTATTTTTGAGGTTTCTTTTATTCTAGTTTATAATGAAATCAAGAGGAAAATAGACGAAAATATATAGTCTTCCAGAAACCTCCAACATTTCAGAATGCACTGGGAATATTCCCAATTTCAATCTAATGTGATAATCTTCTTTCTTCTAAACTAAAGTAGATCTCCCCCCAAAAGTCAATTACAGCCGTGTGCCAGAATTGGATTCTTATCTCCTCAGCTGGGTAATCTCAGCTGGGAACAAGAATAATAAACCAGTCAGCATCAGCATATATTCCCAATGTTGCCTTTTCATTGGCAGAATATGTGAAATCCCTGAGAATTTTTTGCGTGTCACTCTCCTGTTTGCTAAGGAAAAGGAACATAAAATTTTTCTTTCAAAGATGGAATGTTCTACATCATACTGCTGGTTTTCACATTATTTTGCTGTAACCATGGAGTATCCTCCGTGGTAAACTAGTGCCGTTTGGAAAATACAGGAAATAAGAAGTTAAATGCAGCAGGTCTTTTTATTACTGAGGAAATATTTACCTGCAGGGAAATGTATTTCTTATAGGTATACAATTGGGTTTTAACAAATGTATTCCCCCATGTTACCAGCATAAATCTAGAATGTTCCCTTTTGCCCCCTTCCATTCAATCCCCTTCCCACCCCAGTAAGCAACCATTGTTCTGATTTCTGTCACTGTACTTTCACATTGCTTATTCTGGAACTTCATAATTGCCAAGTAAAGTTTCACATTTTGCCATTAAATATGATGCTTTCAGTTTTACATAGTTACCTATTATCAAGTTGAAAAAGTTCCCTCCTGGTCCTATATTGGTAAGAGATTTTATCACAAACTTATGCTGACTTTTATAATACTTTTTTTTCCTGCATCTATTGATATAAATGTATTTTTCTCCTTTATTCTGTTAATGTAGTGAATTGTACTGAAGGGTTTAAAAATATTTTTCATTGATTTTTGAATGTTAAACCAACCTATATTCCTAGGATAGCTTTACTTGGTCATAATCTATTATTCATTTTTATATTTTGTTGATTTGATTTGAGAATATTTTGTTCAGGATTTTTATATCTGTGTTCTTTTTTTTTAGTTAATTAATTTATTAATTAATTTATTTATTTTTGGCTGTGTTGGGTCTCCGTTTCTGTGCGAGGGCTTTTTCTAGTTGTGGCGAGCAGGGGCCACTCTTCATCGCGGTGCGTGGGCCTCTCACTGTCGCAGCCTCTCTAGTTGTGGAGCACAGGCTCCAGACACGCAGGCTCAGTAGTTGTGGCTCATGGGCCCAGTTGCTCCGCAGCATGTGGGATCTTCCTAGACCAGGGCTCGAACCCGTGTCCCCTGCATTGGCAGGCAGATTCTCAGCCACTGTGTCTACCAGTAAGCCCTATATCTGTGTTCTTGAATAGTATAATTTAGAAATTTTTTTTCTTAAAATTACCATTCAAGAATTTATATCAGGGTTATGCTGCCCTCAAAAAATGATTTGAAAGTGCTCCCTACTCCTTTGCTTTCTTGAAGAGCTTGTAATAAAATTGCTATTGTTTCTTCCTTAAAGTTTTATTAGAACTTACCAGTGAATCCTATCTGTGGGAAGGTTTTTGTAATCACTAATTCAACTACACTAACACATGTAGGGTTATGCAGAAGAAATTCCTAGCTAGACTGATCAGATTCATTGGGAAAAAAAATTAAACATCAAAAAATGACACAGAAAGAGTCCTTTTCCAATGATTTTTGTTTGTTTGTTTTACCTGGTTTTTTTTGGGGGGGGAGGGGGGTTACCAAAACTTGTTTGTAATATTCTCATTTATCCCTTGAATGACTGAAAGGTCTATAGTGACATTTCCTCTTCCATTCCTAATAATGATAACATGTGTTGCTTTATCTCTTTTTCTTGGTCAATCTAACTAGAAGTTTATCAGATGAATAGTCCTTTCAAACATCAGTATTTATCTTTATTAATTTTTAATGGAAATATTTGTTGGGTTCTTTTCTATTTCATTAATGTCTGTTTTGTCTTTATTACATACTAAGGCTTAACGTGACTTTCTTTTCCTTGCTGTTTATGGGATAAACTTGGATCACTTACTTAAAAATTTCTTCTTTTCTAATATAACCATTTAAATATAATTAAAGCTAGTAATTTCTTTTTCTCAGCAGCATTATTAACATATATCCTGAACATTTTTAGATGTTGAATCTTTAATATTATTAGCTATGAAATATTTTCTAATTTAAATGGTGATTTCTTCTTTAACCCATGCATTATTTAGGAGTATACTATTTAACTACCAAATAATTGGTGATTTTCTAGACAGCTTATTAATTTTGATTTCTAATTTTGTTCAAGTTTATCAGAGAATATACCCTATAAGTATACTTTTGAAATTTATTGAAACATATTTCATAGCTCAGCATTTGGTCTACCCTGGTGAACATTCTATGGCCACTTGAAAGAATTGTGAATTCTGCAGTGGTCAGGTATAGAGTTCTAGATATATCTAGTTTGTTAATTTTTCTGATAATATTGTTTATAGCTTCTATATCCTCTGCAATATTTGGTACTTGTTATGTAACAATTTAATAATTTAATAGATATGAGTGTTAAAGTCTCTAACAAAGATTATGTATATTTCTATTTCTCCCATTAGTTCTATTAGTTTTTGCTTTGTATATTTTGAAGCTGGGTATTTAGGTGCATACACATTTAGGAATTTTATGTCTTCCTGACTCTCTCATTAATATACAATAACTTTATTTTATTGTTGATAATGTTACTTTCCCTTGAATTGTACTTCATCTTATGTTAATATAGCCACATCAGCTTATTTAGGAATACTCTTTGCATGATATCTTTCCCCACTCTTTTACTTTCCATTTCTCTGTGTTTTTATGTAAAATATGTCTGTCATAACATCCTTTAGTTTGGCATTGCTTTTCTATCCAGTTGAACAATCTATAGCCTTCCACTGAGATGTTTAATCCATTTATATTTAATGTAATTATTGACATAGTGGATTTAAGTCTACCATTTTGCTATTTGTTTCCTATTGTTCTCTTCCTTTTTGTTTGTTTTCTTTTGGATTAAACATGCTTTTAAATATTCTATGTTTGCATCAATTTGCTTTTTTAGCTATATTTTCTTGTATTTTTAGTGGTTACTCTAGAGATTACAGCTGCATCTTTAATTTACAACCTACATAGAATTAGCATCATATCACTTTATGCAAAATGCAGGAGGATCCTTATGACAAATAAGTCCATGTATCCCTCTTTCACAGTATGTACTATTGTCATCGTGTATTTTATTTCTATGCATGCTGTAAACCATACAACACAATATTAAAATTTTTGTTTTAAAATAATGGGTTGCTTTAAAATAAAATAGGTTCATCTTTTATATTTACCCACATGTTTGCCATTTACTATTTATGCTTTCTTATAGATCAGTTTCAAATTATATCATTTCCTTAGAGAATGAGAAACTTCCTTTAACATTTCTTGTAACACAATCTGTGGCCACAAAGTATGTCAGGTTTTCTCTATCTGAAAATGTCATTAACTCACCCTCAGTTTTGAAGAACACTTTTTCTGAGTACAGAATTCTAAATAGTTTATTTTTTTTTTCCTTTAGACAATTTAAAGATATAATTCCATTTTCATCTGGACTCAGCTGTTTCTGATAAAATGTTTGTGATCATTTGTATCTTTCTTCTAACATTTCTAATCATTTGTTTAGACAATTCAGCAAGCTATGCATTTGGGTTATTTTAAGTTTCAGTTCCAGAATTACTATTTGGTTCTTTTTTTATAGTCTATATGTTTTTTAGGGAATGTCCCATTTGTTCACTTATTATGTCCATTTTTAAAATATATTTATAACATATTACATATGTTACAATTATATATTGTAACATATTGTTATTTTATGTTGCATGTATTTATATTATGTTATTATAATAGGTGAATCCTTTTGATCCCCTGAGACTTGTTTTACTCTTCCTTAGGGCTCATCTATTCTGGTTTTTCCTTAGCCCTAGGGCATGGCCTGTACTCTAGTTTGTGGTTCTTACTCATGAGACATGGATGCCCAGGATGCTTACTGAAGTCTCTCCACTTTATGTGGCCAGAACACTGCTGTCACCTAGCATTGTGCATCTCTGTCTTCTAGCCCTTATCAGCTTTCGACCTAAAGCTGTTGCCCTCTTCCAGGCCACTTGGAGTCTCATCCTGTGCATCAACCATTCACTCACCAGATGAGGACCTGCAGGAAATCCTCATGGAGACCTCTGGTGCTCCCTACTCAATGCAGCTTTCTCCTTTCTGGTCCCATTCCCACAAATTCTAGCTACTTCTGCAGCCCCAACTCTGATTTATGCACCCTCCATTCAGTGAGACTGCTGTTGTCTTCATGGGAACCATGTCTTTGCACCGTGGCCAGCAAAGTGTTCCCAGAGAGAGAGCTGGGCAAAGGTGATGCCCACCTTACAAATTCCCTTCTCTTGAGGACCATGTACTGTGTTGCTTGTTGCAAGAGTCTGAAACAACTGACCAATACATTTTGTCCAGTTTTATAGTTTTTGCATGTAGAAAAGTAAGTGTGGTACCAGTTACTTCACCATGAACAGTAGAGAAAATACCTTTTGAAAAATAGCCATTAAAGTCAATATTGTGAGCTTATTCCCTTTTCTGACTGAAGAATATAAAATAATAAATAACAAGGAAACTACCCAATGCCTCAACCAGCACTTGGCACTTATGGCCCATTCAGTAAGACTTTGCTGGGAAGGATGATAGATGGATGGATGATGTTTTAGACAGGGTTGAACCTTTTTTAAGTACCACGTGCCATTTAGTTTGGAAAGTTAAGAGATAACACGAATGCATATGCGTTCTTCTTTTGGATAAATAGATGTGTATTTGGTGTATATGTGTGGGTGTTTACATACTTGTTTATAAATCCACACACATATATGGCCATGGCTTTCTCTGTCCACTGATGACTTGTTGATAATCAAAATTAGTGATAAAAGCACACCACTGCTTGAAAAACAAATAATTACAATAAATTATATATCCTATTATAACATCATTTGTATATGCATTTTTAGTTTGTATTTTTGGAAAGTCTGATACTGACAGTTTGAGAAAACTAATCTGGTGGCATTCTATTCACAGTATGGAAATGCCACAATAAATCCAACACGGTCATCTGAAAATGTTTGTTTTATTTGGGGCATTAAGTTGCGATGTTAAACTTAACTAAGTCAGTATTATCAAAATAAGTCATTGTGAACGTAGCTCTTAAATTACGGGAAGGAATAGCAAGTGAGAGAGCCTTCATTAAAGAGAGTACAGTATTCCTTAGCAGCAAAGATAAAAGCAAGCGTGAACTCTGTACATGGTCCTCAACTTTCTTCTTCTTAAGTCAAGTATTAGTTATTTTAAACATTGTGTCTTTATCAAGTTCCTATTCTGCTTCGTCAACATTGCTTGGTGGCCTGACCCTGCAGTCTGAGATGCAAGTTGCCAGAATTACTTTGAAATTTGATCACCTTAGTGTCCTGGGTACTGTTGGTAAATTGGGAACCCACCCTCCAATCCAGCAGATATTGCATTCCAACTTCTTGGCCCTAGAACCATGATTTAATAGGATCATTGTTCCAAGAGGACCCTGAAGTTTTATTAAGAATGTAATGACCTACAACCATAAAGCAGAATTTAATACAACCATTGTACATTATGTCCAGAAGTTAGCAGTTAGGTCAAAGTGTGATAAAACTGAGAGGAAGTAATCGTTTTTTGGTTGTTTATATAATAAAGTAAACATTGTTTGAGGTACTAGAATTTTTATTTGTTTTCCAGGATGGAATGTCACATTTTTATTAAATGACCAGCAGTTACATCTATAGGGCACCAAAGTCTCAAATCCTTTTTGACATGTTGGAACACAGTAACATGAATTATATATTTCAAGGCTCTTGTAACTCTGATTTATTTCTGCCTGGAGGCCTGGAATTGGGAATTGAGCAGCTTCCAGAATGAGGCTGAAATACACAGATGGCATAAGCTGGGCACAGACTGAGTTACAGTCACATGCTTTAGTGGTGAGCTGTCACCAGCATCCTATACTTGAGAGCTTCTTACTTAGAAAACTTAAAAACTATTGCCTTCAATAGTATCTTCCATCCATATTTCTTTAGTCTGCAAAATGTTCCCCCAGACTACAATGTAAGAATATTATGAAAATCCTTTGAATAGTAGTCTAGGTGTAGTGTTTTCATATCATAATGTCACCCTCTTAAGTCATCTTAGAAGCTTTTATGATCACAATTCACTGATCACTATTCATTTCATTTTACACTAAAAATGTTCCTGCCCATTCTGTCCAAGGTTTCCATAGAAACAAACTAACAGATGTTCAACTCAGAAAGCATTTATTGAAAGCCAGCCAGGTACTAAACACTGTTCCAGGTATTGGTGACAAATACATAAAAATAATTTAGCATTTTAAAACACCATTTATTTTATCATCTTGCATCATCCCTGAAACTGCCTCCAGACTTAGTACCACTGGTTCCCTCAGGCCACAGCCATGAACCCAGGCTGGGGGCTGGGATTGAGCTCACATCTCCTCACACCTTTGAAGTGAGAAAGGACACTGACATGAGTTTGGTGCCTGTTAGTTGCCAGGCCCTGAGTTGGGCACATTACCTACCTATGATGCTTCATTCAGTCCCCAGGACAAGTCGATGGGTGGTTGCATTCAGGGAGGATACCGGGACTCTGCCTGCCCAGGTTTGCCATGCCCAATTCACACCAGACAGGTTTACCTTCTTGGAAGCCCTGGACCACTGTGTCCGTCCCCCGCTGACCCAACAACAGGAGCAGGTATCTCTGTCACATCCACCATTCACTCATCATTCACTCATCCATCCGTGTGTTCATCTGTTTGTGTGTGTGCACACCCAGCCACCTAAATCAGTAGGTCTCTGAACCAGCACTCACGGGCAGGTATGCCTACCCTGCACCACTGTCTGGATTCTGGCTTTGATCCACCATATTTCCACCCAGATATTAAGCCAGGGTCCACAAGTTCAGGTTTCAAGGGAGCTTTATTTATATCCTGATTTCTGTCACGATGTCATCCCAGGAAGCAAACAGAGCTTCCCAGTTGTCTCTTTGGAGACTTACAGATGCCCAGGCCCCTGCTTTTATGGATGCCTTGTGGTCCTCTTATGAGTCTGATCTCTAACCACCGTTCTGGGCAAGAAGAGAGGTTCCCAGCACAGCATGCTAATTGATGTCATGAGAGCCAGGAAAGCACTAACCACCAGCGTGACACATTTGCCCCATAGCACTTAATGATTCTGGAGGACTTCCAAGAAAATGAAGTTTAGTGGTACAGTGATTGTAATCTGAAGAGGTTACTATGAATGAAATATAAAATATTCATATTTATGAAATAAAAGCAATTAGTTGATATCAAAATTAAAACATTGAGCGTTTGCTTCTTCACAGTCCATGCTCTGAAAAGCTGTCTTATTAGTGAGAGAGATACAAGTGGAAAAAAATATAAGGCAGTGCCTTTTACAAATTCCTTAACTTTTAAATATATAACAAGTACATTTATAAAGGAGATTTGAGAATTAGTTTTATGAAGGTAAAATTAATATGGATTATTAAAAGAGAAATCCTTCAAGAGTTCACTCACACAATGCAGAAAGTCTCCTGTGAGCACATCTCTAGCATCACTGAAACAGAAAATAAAGGCACAAGTGCCGTGAAATGCCATCTTTCAAGCAATATTAGATGGAAGTTTTGCTGTGTTGCATTTTCTTTATAACACAAAAACCCCAGTAGATGCAGCTATTAAATGACTTGGGAAATAGTGCAGCACTTGTTCAAATGTTCAGAACAGTTGTGCAGATAATTTAAGAAATGTTTCCATCGTGTGCAGTTGAAGCTACCACCAGCATTCCTGAAGGTCCCATCATTTCATGAGTCCCACTGCTGACTGCCCTTCACTAAGATGTTCCTTTGGGCTCAAAAGGATATAGAAGTAAAAATAATTCCTTATACTTGGAGAGGCCTTTATTGTGTATAAATCTCAGATCTTGTTTTATTTTATTGACAAATCAGCCATGTGGGCTTTCCTTCCTCTGCACACGTCTTTCTTCTTTGTCATCTTCCTTTGCACGAACCCTTCATTCCTTTTCCCTTGAATGTGCCATCCTTGGGCTCAATAGTTGGCTCAGATGTCCATCTTCCCTGACTTCTTCCCTGGGTCCTCCAGGCAAAGCCCTTTTCTCCTGGCAAGCCCGCCCTGCACTGTGTTCTTCCCCTTGTAGGGGCATCTCTTCCCATGTGCACCACGTGGTGATTTACAGCTAATCTATCCCGCTAAGACCATTCTTGAGAGGGTAGGTCTGGTCATATTTCTTATGGCACCTCCTGCCTAGTAAGATAACTGGCATATTCTAGGACTTCACTGAAGATGTGGGGATGGTGGATGAGTGAGTGGGTGGATGAATGGATAGCTGAATAGAGGAATGGACAAGGAGAAGTTAGTGAAAGGTAGGATGGAGAATGAATTATAAAACGCTAGGTTTTACTGGGTTTTTTAATTTTAATATTTCACAGTTTTCTTCAGTGCCTGGATGAAGCATATTTTACTTTTTTAATTTAGAAAGCGTAATTTTGTTAAATGTAGGATGAATAAATATAAATGAATAGGGCTTCAGGGATAGAATTAAGTTGAAGCAAGTCTAGAACATGAGTCTTCTAGGTCCTCACTATCATATGCACCTACTCCTAAGTAGATGTCAGCTTTCAATTTATATCAGTTGTTTTCCCCTTAAATTTTTCAGTGACATTTTTTCAGAGTCGTATGGATCATTTGTAATACTAATGACCTTTTTTTCCTCCTTTAGGATATCTGTAAAGCCCTGTGGTGCCACCGGATTGGGAGGAAATGTGAGACTAAATTTATGCCAGCGGCAGAAGGCACAACTTGTGGGCGTGACAGGGTAAGAAGCTAATCTTAGGCACATACATCATATTCAGATGTCAGTCTTTCAAACATGCATCTTTCCTCTGCTTGCCTTGGTATTTTTTTAAGCCCATCCTTCTGATATATATGTCCATATCTATACCCATGTCAAAAGATTGTGTTTAATTTATATTAATTCTATGAAGAGGACTCCCCTTCATACTTTTCCAATGATATAATTGATGAGCTGCCTGGAATAAATAGACATAAATGTCAGGCAACAGGTGATGGCTGAATCTGTTTAATGAAGGAAAATGTTAAACTCTTGACCACCTTTTAATCAAATAAAGAACCAGCATTCAGCAGTTCTGTTAAAGCCTCAAAGCATCAGCTTGAAGACTGTGGAATAGATCCTTCTGACCTATTGTTGCTCCTGTGAAAATGAGAGAGGTGCTCTAGTGGGGAAAAGAAGAAATTCATAAGACAGCAAGTTTATTACTAACTGGGGGGGCAATGACAATTCTGTCATTAACACTTAAAAATAAATTATCTTAACACTCAAGAGTAATCTTTTAATCCTTTTGATTTAAACTGTGATTGTATTTTTTTCAGAATATAAAAGACTATTGATAAAGATAGAAATATATTGGAACCAAATTGTCACTGTAACCATTTTCATCCATATGTATCTGAACTTTTAATGATGCTAATGAGTACAAAATAGAAATCTATGCCTGAATATCATTGATCCAGGATGTTTAAAGTCCGAAGTAAACCTATCATACCATAAACATATTTAAATGTGAATACAAATAGAAAGGATTTAAAGTATTAGGACACAATGCTAACATAATGCTCTTGGGTTGAATTATTGCAAAGCTGACTGAGGAAATGAAGAGAAATGAAGTAAATTTGCTTAAGAATAGCACCCAGCGACCATTCATCCTACACATGTTAATATGCTTTATTTTCAGACTTTCCCAGGGTGAGACTGATATTTAAATCCTTCTAGGGATGTAGGCAGCAGTAAATTAATCCATAACAAAAACGTCTAATTAAAATGCTTTTAGTTTCTTGAAAGGGAAAATAGATTTGCTTAGGTACTGCAATGTGGAAATACCAACCTTCACAGGATACCAGGGAATTTACCTGAACATTAACTGCAGGTGATCACGATTCTTTGCACATAACTGACTAAAACTGACCAAATTTTGCAAATCTGATAGTTTGCCAAATTATGCCTATTTATGGAAAGATTGGCAGCCCTTCCATTGTTGCCTTGGTGATGGTTCACACAGGTATGGTGTGGTTCTCCAGGTGTCCTACTTTCTTTAAAATCTACTATTTTCCTTGGATGAAGTTACAGCTGTGATGCCACCCATATATTCTTGTTACGTTCTATTTACCTTAAAAGCAATTAAATTGGTTTTCATTGGTATTTTAAAATATTTTTTTCCTGGTGTTTCCTCATATTGAAAAGAATTAAAGCCCATTAAGCTGGACTGGATGCCTACAAATTACACAGCAGTGAGTGTTCTGCCCAGGATTGAATGGTTGCCCAGCGGCCATGCTGGGACAAGCATCAGAAGTTCATGTAAAAGCCCCCTTTCGTGTTAGTTGTGTCATCCTGTATCACTGGTCCACAAGTGTCCATGAGGTTTAGTGGTTGAGAAGCATGCATCACCAAAAGTCAGTATCTCAGTACTTTGGAATATTCCAGAACAATGGATGGGCTGTAGATAACTGACAACAACTGTACTGCTTCTGTGCATCTTTCTCCTAGATGGGAACCTAGTTTCCTCCATCGGCTACCAATGCTGAGGCTCTGCATGGGTGTGCATGCTGGTGAACCTGAGTGGTCAGTGCGTCTTTCAGTGGCAAGCACTGTACTAAGAACATTATATACATTGAATTGTCACAGGCACCCTGGACGGTGAGCCTAGGGCAGCCCCCCACTGTACACCAAAGAACTCTTCCAGGAAAAAGACACTCGGTTTCTCTGCTCTCATGCCATGAGAAATCCAGGACAGGGGTCAGGACCACAGCCTGTATGCATGCTGAAGCAGATTCCGGTTCTTTAATGATCTCTAGTAGAAAATTAAACCCTCTCTCACTTTGTGATTACGTTGCAAATGGTCCGAGGCACTTGGCCTGTGTCATTGCATTGGGTCTTTGCAACAAGCCAGTCTGGTGGTTTCCCTCATCCCTGATGTTCACAGGAGGACGGACAGGCTCAGGGCACCTGAGTCAGTGCCCCAGGTCACACACCTAGTTGAAGTGATACGCGGGGCTCATTTTCACCTCAAGAACGGTGTACGTTCTTGTGCCTCATTATGCTGCTGCCCTGTCTGTACGGGGTTCAAGTGTAGCAATGGATTCCTTGAACAGTATCACAACAGGGTGTGAGCCTTGTCATGACATCACACTGTCCAAGATAAAGCCTCTTTCATAAGCCACACTCTCCATCGGTAAGAAGTAAAATTGTGATAAACATGGGATTGTTCTTAGAAATACAACTGGGGCTTCAGTAGACATTTTATGTGTCCATTTCACACAAGGGTCTTACCCCCGACCACCCCACTGACTGGCTCCACAGGTCTGTGACCTGCATGAAATTAGACTCAAATTGTATGTATGTATGTCCGTGTTTGTGTGTCTACGTACACCTAGGCATTCCCCCCAACCTCCTTGGGAGAAGATGTAGTGCTTTCTCCTCAGAATCTCAAAAAGTTTTCTTAAATAATTTTTAAGGATAGTCACTTAAGGATACTCCTGGGCATATAGCCAGAGAAAACCATAATTTGGAAAGATACATGCACCCCAATGTTCACAGCAGCACTATTCACAGTAGCCAGGACGTGGAAGCCACCTAAATGTCCATCGAGAGATGAATGGATAAAGATGTGGCACATGTATACAATGGAATACTACTCAGCCATAAAAAGAGAATGAAATAATGCCATTTGCAGCAATGTGAATGGACCTAGAGATTATCATACAAGTGCAGTAAACCAGAGAAAGATGAATATCATATGATATAGCTTATATGTGGAATCTAAAAAAATGATACAGATGAACTTACTTATACACAAAACATAAATAGACCCACAGACATAGAAAACAAACTTATGGTTAACAAAGGGAAAGGGGGGTGTAAATTAGGAGTTTAGGATTAACATATACACACTACTGGATGCAAAATAGATAACCAATAGGGACCTACTGTATAACACATGAAACTATACTCAATATTTCTTAATAACCTATAAGGGAAAATAATCTGAAAAAAATTGATATATATGTAAGTATAATTGAATCGCTTTGCTGTACACCTGAAACTAACATAACCTTGTAAATCAACTATACTTCAATTAAAAAAAGGATACTCTGGCAAAAACAAAAAAAAATGCATTTGTAAGACTGTTAATTGCAGCAATAATTATCAAAGCAAAAGCCTGGAAATGATGCAAATGTCCATCAGAAGGGGACTGGTTGGAAATATACCTAATGGAGCGTTTTGTAACTGCAACAGAGGAAAGAGGGATGTGTCTATCTTCTTCTGTGGAATGAACTACAGAACATATTGTTAAATGAAAAAGCAGGATGGAAAAAGATGTGGATAATATGGGGTCATTTATGAAAGAAAAGGAAATACCAGTCTATATATAATTACTTATATTAAAAAATAAAAGGATAAACTCTAAATTTAAAAAAAAAAACATAAACATTTTCTGTAATTTTAAAACAAAACTAGACCAAATTTTATTAAAGTAATTCATAAACATCCCAAGCAAAATGAAACAATCTAACCTAAATATGTTCCATTTAGGCTTTAAGTCAAGTTATTGGCTTAACTATGACCACAACAGAGGAATTATCCAAGTGACTTTAAAACCCAGCACTTTGTGCACCTCAAGTAGAATTCATCCAGTAGACACCAAGTACTGCAAGAAACCTTAAACAGTTCAGCAATCATATCGACATTGATAGGTTGGATTTGCTCTTCTGAAACTATCATTTTTATAGACTCCTACACAACGCTTTGCCGGCAGAATGTCAATTGTGCCCAGTGAATGGGTCCATCAGTGGGAAAACCAACACCATTGAATGCACGCTAGATCTTGTGTAGTTTTTGCATGTGGTGGAAGTGAAGAAACCATGTAGATTTTAGCAGAATTAACATCTATGAACGCTTCTCTGGAGAAAGGGGAGCTGATAGCATCTCCAGCCTCGTAGGGACAGGAGGAACCCTGTGTGGGTTATTTTGTGTCCTTAGAAAGCTGTGTGACCTCTGACATCCATCACTTATAACCTCCAGGCTCCCAGCCCAGGTGCTTTGGAGCAAAAGCACAGAGCACCGTCCAGAAATGACAAGGTGTTGAGCCACATGGAACCTCCAGATGGATTTTTCTACCTGACAGTCAGTCTGTTCCGACAGTGAGAGGTGAAGAGCACGTTGTTTCCAGGAAAGGTTAGAGCTCCTACACCTGAGAGGTGAACAATTGGACTGAGTGTTCCTGCAACACAACTTAACTACACATGTTAGGTTCCAGCAGCTCAGACAGAAGTTTGAAAATGATTTTGCTCTGTACCTTCCCTTTATGTGGATTTATAGAACAAGGCTAGGTCTGGAAAGGAGAAAAGAAGCTGCATGAAATGTACTTTTATTATGTGCTACCTGAGGGTAGGGATGCTGATGTCTGCCTATGTGACCAAACTCCCCTCGGCTCAGCATTGCAGTATTGATGTACTACCCACAAGTCAGATCACTGTTTTGTTTTGTTTTTAATTTTCAGTGGTGCCGCGGAGGGCAGTGTGTGAAATATGGTGACGAAGGCCCCAAGCCCACCCACGGCCACTGGTCAGACTGGTCTCCCTGGTCTCCTTGCTCCAGGACCTGCGGAGGAGGGGTGTCTCACAGGGACCGGCTCTGCACCAACCCCAGGTGAGCGCACTGGACCTCCCTCCTCATCCACACCCATCTCTCTGCTACGAACTTTCCAAACAGCATGTAGACATAAGCTCAGTGAAAGTAATTCTGTACTCCCCATATTACTGTAAAAGAACGCTAAGTCAGAAAGCCCTTTTGCTCAAGCATTTATTGTACAACGATGTCTCTGTGGTATAATTTAAGGTGCTTATAACTACCTGACCACAGCAAAAGTAACGGAGCCAACAGTGATATTCAAGAACTGGATTTTAACCATGCTTACATGAAATACCAAAGTTCTGCCTAAAATAAGGAGATAAATCATAAGTATAGAGAACCCAAATCAATAGATAAGAATCAGTAAGAACAATTTTTTCATGTGAGAAAACCAAAGTCTTGGTTTTTCGTCAAATATATTTCCCTTCACAACATGTGGTCTCAGTGTGTCTTCTGTAGACGATGAGGATGTTAAAAGCAGTCACCAATGCAGTGGAATGAAGGGGTTTTTCAGTTCTCCTTTTGCACCTATATGTGTTTAACTTATGTTAAGACTAAGTAAAATGATTTATTTCAGTCCTGTCTTTAACGCATGAGACCTGATTGGTCCCCTTCATCGACAGGGTGCTCTTGTGCTGGTGTGTCCACGTGAATTCTAAGGGGTGAGAGGGGTGTTTGCTGTCTCTTCCAACCAGTGGAAGACAAGTGCTTGTTCTGTCCCCATCCGGTGTCCTCGCCTTGTCACAAGGATGCTGGTAGGGGAAAGAAGTTGCCATCTGGACAGCAAAGTAGTTGAATTTCAGTCTCAGTTCTGCTTTCTCCCAGCTGCCCTCCTGTAGTCATCCTCTCCTTTATGGAATTCGGAGAACAACGATGCTCACCCTGCCCACTACAGGGAGACGAGCAAATACGTGCAAACTCACTTCCCAAATTCTAACCTGTTCTACCAATGCTGCAATTATTTGCACACTCAATAGAAAAGGAAAATACTACCCATATCATTAATATGTAAGAAAATGCCAGTGCCTTCTTAGGAATGCACTTCTCTTAACTGGTGACAATAAGTATCTTTACTTAATGGTCACCAGTTTCCTATGTTAAATCGTTAACATTATCTGCTCCATCTCCCTAATAAGCCTCAAGAGAGCAGTGAGTAGCTATTCAAAGGCAAGGTTTCTAACTGGACACTATACATTCCAGACCATCGAATGGAGGGAAGTTTTGTGCAGGATCCACGCGAACTCTGAAGCTTTGCAACAGTCAGAAATGTCCCCATAACAGTGTCGACTTCCGTGCCCTGCAGTGTGCCGAGTACAATAGCAAACGGTTCCGAGGATGGTACTACAAGTGGAAGCCGTACACCCACGTAGAAGGTAAATCTCAAATCCCACTTTCTGGTGGCAGCCTCGGACTTCTTTACTCTTTAAAGAACTATGTGATCAATAGTGTGCATCCGGATAGACTGAGTATTGCTGTTAGGGCAACGTCACAGGTTCTTTCCCTGTTGCTAGTTTGATTCTGTCTGCCCGAAGGCCACTGGCATCTTATCTAAACTTGACCAGCTGTGGGCTCAGAATAAAAGCAAACAAGATAGAGAGCATGTGCAAACTACCATGAAATCTTTAAAGAAGTGATAAAGCACTCAAAGTAGACGATTTATTGGTAATGAATCAATTCTTTTTTAATACAAATCCTGGTAGTTGATGGTGATATGGTGTTGAGTATGTCACCCATTGAACACTCATCATTGTCAGAGAATGAAAGCAAATTCACGTCTTTTGGAAAATCAGATAATATACTACGTATCTGGAAAGTCTTGATCTACAACTTATAAACCAGGAAGTTTATTTGTACCATATATAAGACTGTACTCTCCAGTTGAAGAGAAATACGTACTGGCCTTCTGATCATAGTAACTTGAACTCAGTAGCTCAAGTAGCATAATTTGAAGATAAATTCAAAGAACACCTAATCATCTCATTCTTTGAAAATGAGAGTACTGTGTTACCCAAGAAACACTTGAGAAGTACGTAAGTTAGGCCATCTCATCGGGCGCTTAACTTTTACCATCCCAATACATATAATGTTATCATGGTGAGAGTTTTATGGATTCAGCAAATTCTGGAAGGAAAATTTAAGCAGTTTCAAACAAAGCTATTTTTTGTTGGGTTTTTACTCCTAAAATTAAGTAAAAGTTAAGAAAAATTAAGCCAGTGAGAAACAAAGGCACAGGAGAAAATAGTAGAAAGAACTTCGAAATTGGGGTCAAAAAATCTGTGTGCTGTTTCTGGCTTTGCTAGTCTGCAGTAAATAAATTCGTGAATCATGGAAACACATATTCAATTTGATTCTTAGAATTATTCAGTTGGGTTTCTTACCCTGCACTCTAAAGAAAATATTTGTACATGAGTCTCGGGCCTGTGAAAACTCCTAAGGCAGATAATTTTTTATTAGCAACTGTTCTCTTCTTTACCAAGAAGAGAACAAAGGGAAAAAAAAAAGTTTCTACAAAAGTTTGTATTAGCCATATAAGTCATAAATCCTTGAAATGGATTATCGAGAGAGTATATGCACTTGATCTGCCAATCTGTAGTAGATAATGAGACCTATATTCCCCATGTATCAGTGTTTTTTGACAATCCATTATATTTATTTAAAAAACAATGTTCTCTGGAGATTTCATCCAAAAGTTATTCTCTTTATCAGTTTAAAAATACTATGTATTTTAGTAACTGCATTAGCTATTAAGAAATTTTGTGATTGAGTATTTTATTACACTTTATTGGTAAGAACTTTGTGTATTGCTACAAAATAGTAGTGACTTTTTGCATTTCTAGAAAGAGTAATTAACTATACTAGTAAAATAAGTGAACAGTAATGTAGTTCAAGTCAACAAATGTTTATTGAATGCCTACTATGTGCCAACCACTGTGTACGGAGCAAGGACCGATAAAGGACACAGTCGAAAAAAAATAATAGTGAAGCTTTAAAAAATATTTTAAAAAATTCAAGGGGAAAAACCAAGCCTAAAGAGGCAATTTATAAAAATGTCTTTGCAATGTATTATTGTGTGGGAGTTATTTTATGGGCAAAAAAGAAAAAAAATAGTCTATCTAAAATTTAGAGCAAAAAAAAATGATCAGAGCTTAAGTATCTTTCTTATTTGTGTTTGTGTGTGTATTTCTTTTTAAGATCAGGACTTATGCAAACTCTACTGTATCGCAGAAGGATTTGATTTCTTCTTTTCTTTGTCAAATAAAGTCAAAGATGGGACTCCATGCTCGGAGGATAGCCGTAATGTTTGTATAGATGGGATATGTGAGGTAATAATGATCATTCATTCATTCAACAAACATCTCCCAACAGTCTGCTTTATGCCAGGCATCCTGTAAGGGGCTAGAGAGACCAGACATTTAAAACACACCCTTTCCCTCCAAACCACAGCCCAGAGGGAGAGAAAGCCAGATGAACATCTATGGAGACAGGCAGTGGCTTGTGGCAATGGAGGCGTGTGCAGAGAGCATGGCCGGGGGAAGGGTGGAGCTGATTCTCTCTTAGATGTGGACCTAAGAGATTTGTAGGGTTCCTCAGGGAAGGGAAAGGGAAGAGGGGTGTTGGGGAAACAGGGAGGGGAACACAGAGATACAGGAAATCATGGGATGGTAGGAACCAATTCAGGGGTCAGAGTACCCAGAGGCAGGCAGGAGCTGGGGGATGCTGAGGAGGTGAGTGAAGGGGAGAAGCTTGCAAAGGGCCATTTGCTGCGGGGACGAGGACTTGGGGTTTTTATCCACATGTCCCTGTGGAAGGCACTGGGACTGGGGACGCGTAGAGTCGCCCAATCAGACGGCAGTAGCCAGGCAGTGGCGCCAGAGTCAATGAAGGCAGGGACAGCACAGAGACAGGGGCCGCTTCACTGCTGTCGAGGGGTCTCGGGAAATCGGCAACCTCACTTCTGCTGGAGAGGGACTCAGGGCACAGGCTGGGAAAGATAGGCGGCTAAGTGAACGCAACGCCTGAGCTTGTTACCAGGCACAGACGTGAGATGTAGGAAGAATTTTATTATAAACAAAGGGAGGGTGTTACATGCAATGGTCAGATACATTGCATGTAAATAATGGGCTTTTCAGTGAAGAAGTTACTCAATATTCGTATTCAGTGGAGTCCAAAGACCTTGGTCCCAGGTCTGATTTTCTTTAAGGTGTAGACCATGACCACAGTAAAGTTGAATCATCCACTCAGACCCTCAGTGTAATCGTTTGAATGCATGAAGATTAGACTAAATGATTCTGTTCGGATCTCTTTCAGCCTTAAAATGCTCAACTGTCCACCCATTGTGTCTAATTATCAGTTGATTTGTTAAATATGTCATTGTTTTTATGTATTCTTAATGATACAGTATCACAATCCTTTATTTGTAATTCTGAAATCCAAAGATGTGTGAAATGGAAAGTTTATTTGACTGTAAAATATAAGCTGACCTGAATTTATTTGGTGGCAAAACTGTCTTGAATTGATACGACTATCTTCAGTTATGTTTATCCCGCTCACTGTAGAGATGTGCGCATTTTAGAAACATCGTTGCTGTCCGGAGCCCTGCAGGGACTCTCACATCATATATGTGTTAATTACCTTCCCACAATCCAAAAACCTCTTGAGTTCTGAAATGCATCTGGCCCTAGGATTTCAAACAAGGGATTGTGGACTATAGTTCATCCATCATTTCTGAATGGATTTTTTACATAGCTAGCCTATATTCTTTGCTAGGAAATGTAAAATTGGCAAGCATCACAGAATATATAAACAGCTGCTAAAATTCTAGACAGTAGCCAAATGTGCCTTTTACATAATTTACTGCTGGGAATAATCGCCCTGTGGCCTGTGTTCCTTCTTTGCCTCTGCACAAGGCGATTCAAAAAAGCACAAGGCGAATTCCAGTGGAAACTCGTGAGGCCACATTGCTTGTCATTTGTGCTAAGTGCTTTATATTGGTCTGAAATTTACCCACGTCTCCAGCATGACAACCCGATAGGTTTAATTCTGGGCTCAGTGTAGGACAGTCGTGTAAAAACGCCAAAGAGGACAGGGTATGTTTGCCATGCGAAGGTCTCCTCCTTTGGATGGAAGCGTAGTTGACAGTCTCGCAGTGCACATACTGGGTATCCAATAAATATTTGTTAACTTTCCCGTGTTGGTGAAACTTTCAACTCGACGGGAAAAGGTTTGTGACTTTGCCCCTGTTGTCTTGTCTTTCATAAATGACACGTGACCTCATGGGTCCCACAGAGAGTGGGGTGTGACAATGTGCTGGGATCCGATGCTGTGGAAGACTCCTGCGGTGTGTGCCGGGGAAATAACTCCAGCTGCACAACGCACAAGGGCCTCTATGCCAAGCAGCACCGTGCCAACCGTGAGTCCACCCACCGGAGCTGCCTGCCTGGCTGATCCAAGGGCGAAAGGAACCACCTGGTGGGAAGGATGGGAGGTGTAGTGCAGACAGAGTCCTGAGATCCCTACACAGACTCCTTGCCTGCTTTGCTTCTCAAACCTTCTGTTTTGATTGGAAGTGGTTGCTAGGGTATTTGAATTCAAGTGGTTTTTAGACACAGTGAATATTACAATAGCTCTGCTCCAATTAAAAAAATTAAAAACTCATTTATAGGACCCATGCAACTGGATTGCCAAAACAGATCTCCAGTTTCCAAATTCTGATTCTCAGGGTCTGGTTATGGAGAACAGCAGGTGCTTAGGGATTTGCCTTGGCAGTACTGAGTGAAGCATCCCATCCTCCCCCTTCCTGTCTCCTTTGCTCTAGAGTATTACCAGATGGTCATCATTCCTTCTGGAGCCCGGAGTATTCGCATCTATGAAATGAACGTATCTACCTCCTACATTTCTGTGCGAAATGCACTCAAAAAATACTACCTGAATGGACACTGGACAGTGGACTGGCCCGGCCGGTACAAGTTTTCAGGAACTGCCTTCGACTACAGACGGTCCTACAGGGAGCCCGAGAGCTTAACCTCCCCTGGGCCAACCAACGAAACATTGATCGTGGAGGTAGGTTCCAGCCTCTTGGTCTCAGGGCTTGGATTTGAGGTCTTAGGGTGTTTTTGTAGGTTCAAGGCTACTGGAAAAATATTACATCCACACAAAATTGTTTTCAATTAGATAGTGTCTCAGAAACAAAACTAATCAATACGTAGACTAAATGGGCCAGTGGACTTGTTTTGATCGCCTTTCATTTCTAGGTGTGGGATGAGATTTGTAATTACGCATATCATGCAGTCCCCATTTTTGCATCTTGATCAGTCGATTTTGACAAAAATCTGCTTCTCTCCTGTAAGCTCTGTGGCTCTGAGAAGCAGCCACTGTGGGTGGCTCTGTGTGTGCCTGTTTGGGTGGGACCAGCATTCTGCTGAGTTTTGTGGAAATGGGAGTGAGATGAGAACCCACCACCTGGGCCCAGTGCCTGGCAGGGGACTGCACACTCACCCCCTACGCAAGCCCCTCTGTGCTCTACCCCAGATGGCAGAGGCTCACGACATACAAACGGGCATCTTCTAACAATGTAATTTGTCCTCATGGGACTGGGCAGGTGGTGGCAACAGGCAGTGGACACGCTAATTCCCCACTTTTTTTGTATTTCTGTGCACACTTAAAGAAAAGACTGGTTCAAAAGTTGCCCCCTCAGCCCACACCTATGGGTGCAGGTGTGAACCATCCACAGGCCCTCCACCTGCTCTCCAGGCCTGGCAGCCCCATCCCGGTGTCCTTGCATCTTCTTGGGAGACACCCCATCTCCACACGTCCTACTGCCATCGCCCCTCCTGACCCGGAGCTGCTTCCTCTGCCCCTTTATAAACATGTTCACTGTGAATTTCTGCCTTGGTTATTTCTCTCCCCCCATCTCAGGCTTTTAGCTTTAATACCCATGAGGAAAGAGAGATCGGTCAGGGTTGAAGGTAGTTGAGGCTTGTTGGGCACCTGTTTCCTTTGCAAGAGGCTCAGGATGTCAGGCGGCAGAGTGGCTCAATGGTCATGCATTAAGGCCACCTGTCCAGGGCTCATACCTGTCCTGAAGCATCTTCTCCAACTAGACTCGAGCTATGTTGTCAGGGAGGGAACTGTGGGGCCAGGGAGTTTAGGGAAGCTTCAGTGACTTCATCCACTGGAACCTCCCATCAGGGACCAGTGAGACTCCAAACTTCAGAGATGGGATTTCTATTAACAGGCTAATGGTGAGGTTTCCAGAAAAGCCTCTCACCCAGGTCAAGGGATCGATACCTTTATAAAGGAAAAAGTAAGTGGCCCATGTGGTCGAGTTTCCAGCTAGGAGATGAAGAGTCCAAATGCAATTCCATGTGCTGAGCATTGCTCACAGGTGTGCCCAAGCTGAGAGATCTTTACTAGTGAGATGTTTTTCTCCTGGAGCCATACAGTACATGCCAGTAGGCAAAAGTCCTCTGCATCCCATCACAGGAGGAAGTACTCAGAGTTAGCCTTCATCCTGCATGGATGAGATCCATTCACCTGTTCTTGGTGGTTTGGAACTCACTAGGAATTGTGAAGGTGCTTTTTAGGTATCATTTTCTGATTTGCTCAGATGGAGAGCATTGGTGGGGCTCCCACGGTAACACGGAGGGAAAGAACCAAATGCTCTTGTTAGGTGGTAAAGGCTGTGGAAGAAACACGAAACGTAAGGCAAAAGAGTCAAATGTCTATATATTTTATAGATGTGCTTGTGTCTAGTTTAATTCCTGTTTAGAAAGTTAATGTAAAATTTGGAGGATGGACAGTGTTTATTACTGTAATCATCTTCTGATGGATATGTCTGGTGTTTCAAGTAGTTTAAAACAAATTAGCTTCTATTTATTGGTTCTAATTTAACTCATTGTATTTTTCCCTTTCTTTTTTTATAGCTCCTGTTTCAGGGAAGGAACCCGGGCGTTGCCTGGGAATACTCTGTGCCACGGTTGGGGGGTGAGAAGAAGCTCAGCTCCCAGCCCAGCTACACGTGGGCCACCATCCGCTCCGAGTGCTCCGTCTCATGTGGAGGGGGTAGGTCACTTCCCACGGCTGTCCTGGTGATAGGCGCAGAGGTGCCGGGTGCCTTAGGACCATGGGGCACACTGCCCTGGTCCTCATCACACTGCCCTGGTCCTCATCACACTGCCCTGGTCCTCATCACTCTGCCCTAGTCCTCATCACTCTGCCCTAGTCCTCATCACTCTGCCCAGGTCCTCATCACCCTGCCCTGGTCCTCATCACTCTGCCCTGGTCCTCATCACCCTGCCCTGGTCCTCATCACCCTGCCCTGGTCCTCATCACTCTGCCCTGGTCCTCATCACTCTGCCCTCGTCCTCATCACTCTGCCCTGGTCCTCATCACCCTGCCCTCATCCTCATCACACTGCCCTCATCCTCATCACTCTGCCCTGGTCCTCATCACTCTGCCCTGGTCCTCATCACCCTGCCCTGGTCCTCATCACCCTGCCCTGGTCCTCATCACACTGCCCTGGTCCTCATCACACTGCCCTGGTCCTCATCACGCTGCCCTCCTCCTCATCATGTCCTGATTAGGAGACCAGGGTTTCTGCCTGAGGGAGGTACTAACCTTTCTAGAGGCAGAGTAGAGAGCAGTGCTGCTGAGTGTTACTTGAAGACTTGAGCTGTTTTCTCTAATTCATCTATGTCAGCGTGTGGCCTTAAGGTTTAGTGAATTGGTTTCTGCTTTTCATCTAATTTAAGATTTTTGAAAGGGTAATCTTATTTGAGACTATTAAAATGGAATTCACTCAAATTATTATATATTTCATGTTTATGATGAGAAATAGAAACTTGCATGGAAACTATAGTGATACAGAGTGAGGTTTTTATCAAATGGTCTTGTTCAAAAAATTTACTGGAAAAAATTTCGCTGTAAAGTCATATACTTAAATTCACTCAGAAAGTGTAAGAATTTTATGAAAGTTGCTGTGAAAATGACAAGAAACAACATGTCGAAAGAAGAATTTCACATGATGATAGATGTGTTTATCATCTTAATACCATAAGAATTTTAAGCCCATGATTAATTGATAAAGCTAGTTCACTAGAGGGACATTTTTAGCTTAGAGCCAGTATGCACTAACTGGTAAAGGGTGGAGAATAAATACGTGCAAACTTAGAAACAAAATATTGAGTTCTCTCTGATTTTTAAAAAACAGACAAGTTTCCATTCGGACAAATGGATTTCAGCTTTGTGCATTCCAGTTTTTAATAATTAAGTAATTAATCCAGACAGTACTATATATTTAAGTATAATGGTACACAAATGAGAATAGTACAAATTTAGAATATAATGAATAAGGAAAAAATAAAAATAAACTCGTGCCTTCTTTATAGTTGCTCTAAATAAATGAGATGAAGAAAATAAAGGAAAACTGAACGATTAACCAAAAAATAAGTCCGAAATGTTAACACTAGATACTTAATATATATTAATTCTCCTCATTATAAACTAAGAATAAAATATTTAAGTCATATTTAAATTCTGACATTAAGAGCTTTCTAAGGTGAAATAGAATCCCCTTCTGTACAGCAGGCTAGCAGCAAATGGCTCTAAAGGCAACTAGAGAAAAATGGGATGTCCTACACTGGTGATGGACCCACAGGAGCTGCTCTTTTACTCCATTCAGAAAAAAAGTAGAACAGAGCCATATTCTGGGCACCTCTGTGTGTGACCTGGGAAAGTTAACCTACTTATTTCCCTTCCCTCTTTCTTATAACCATCCCCTACGACTCTCTTGCCCATATTGGGTATGCTTGATTTTATCTGTCCCTATTTAGGATTATCTAACAGTGTTTGATTAAAATAATAATTAAATCAGAAAGCCTTCTATTTGTGTAAGGACATGACGATGTTCATGTGGTGAAAGGAGTGTAATGAACCACGTGGCAGCACCTGTAAAGATGTCTGGCCCATGAGAGTATTTCCTTAGGACAGTTTCCCTCACATCTTCCTTTTGAGAGTCACGCATGCAGAGGGATGCTCAGTTTCCTCAGCACCGACCAAATTACCCATCTCAGTAGCCTGAAAAACACCGAAGGGATGGTCAGCATACTAGCAAATCTCCTAATTTCATCTAAGGACTAATTTTTACATTGAGGTTTCTAGAGGAAATCAACCCCAAACCCATTCCCTAATCATTTGCCTAAAGAAGTGTGTTATAGAGTCAGCGACTGGGTGTTTGTTTTTAATTTTGATGGAAAATTCATGGAAAATCAAGGTTTCTCAATTCAACAGCAAGAAGGACTGTGGGATACCCATCCTTTATCACCTTGTGTAGGCTGCGGCTCTTCCATTCAGTCCTCCGGTGGTAATGCCCATGCCATACCGCTCCCAGGACTCAGCACCTAATCAAAGCATCCCCTCCCAGGCCACATATGAGCACTTGTGAAATCCCATGGGCTTGAATTGAAGTGGACCCTCCCATATTTTCCTAAAAGGACAAAAGCACAACCTCACCCTCCCTTCTCTCTCTCTTTCCTCTCTTGTGTCCCCAGGGATTATCTTACTTTCTGTACAAACAGGAGGACAATTAGAAACACATCACTGTAGTTAACTGAGCACCTGCTATGTCTTGTCACTTACATGGCTTTGTGGAAACCCTCAACAGGGCTTAAAAGTCGAAAGAGTCCATGGAGGCTAGAGGCAGCCAAATCGGGTTCAGGTCTTGGCTTCATTTTATCTGCATATTTTATATTTGGAAGATTTCCACTTGCATAGACCTCCCAATAACCTGGATTTGGAAACTTGGAAGCATCTTTTACTTAGCTATCTTCTTGTGACCCTAATGTCTACAAGGGGTTCTTTAAAGGAACCAGTTAGGGAATTAATGAACTGGGAGAAGATACCTGGGAAATCCCCCACCTCTTGTTTCATTCCAGAAACATTACCTGGCATCAGTAAAGGAAGGATAATCCCATTTCCTTATCTGTTCTAATGGGCCTGTCTCTCTATAGAAAATAAGATTTCCTGACAGTGCCTCTCATCTTCTTTTCTGACAGCTTCCTCTGCTCTTTTTTTTTCCCTTTCCACTCACTTTTATGACATAACCATGGGATGTTATTTCAGTTATCCTGCTTAGTCGTGCCTCGACCGGACTCTCATTGGGGCATTGGTGATGTGCAAGGACTCATACAATGAGATGCTAAACCAAGAGTATTTGGGGGCATAGGAACCAGCTTAGCCGATTATGTCCTACTCTAAGATAAGGGCTTTTGGACATGGTGATGACTTCACCAGACTCTTGTTGACAGTGTAAAGGCATCAGAAATTTCTCAAAATTACATATGCTGCAATTTTTAAAAATCTACTTCTGTGATTTAATCGGTTCAGTGCATTTCAAATAGTAACAAATTTCTAACCTCTGATTTACTTACTCGTGAAAAGGCTTGTTCAGACGTGGCTTATAGTTATGTTGAATTTATCTGATATGCATCATGCAATGTCTGGGGATTATCATCTTTCAGATGGAACTATTCATCTGTTTCACAATTAGAGTTCCTCAGACAAATCTTAGAACTGGCTTGTAAATCAGGCTCTTTCTTACTTTCCCAGTTATGTTCTCTTCACCATCTACAGATATTTTTAGGGCTTAAACTTTAATTAGCTTAGTGGTTAGGTTTAGAAAATGGAATAAAAAATAAAATGGAATAAAATTAAGTATTAGCAACCTTGCCCTCGTTTTGTTGATATGAAAGCATTCATTCATCCATTCACTGTTCAGTCAGCAAACATTTGTGGGTGTCAAACTTCTTTAAGCCACATGGGGAAAATGTAGAGACCTTTGCTAATTCTCTCTGTTTCTGAAGTGGATGATGAAACACCAATGTAATTGTTACTTTATAGGAAAAGTCTTTAGTGACTTATTAGCATTAAGGCTCATTGAAACATGGTACCTCTGTACAGCTCACCCAAGGCGTTGAGTACTTACATTCTTCCTTAAGTGTGCAAGGCACCACACTGAGTTCTGAGGCTATAATGAGGAATCATACAGACCGGCCCTGTCCTTCAAAACATGCAATCTGGAGGGAGGAATTACCGCACACCCATACATAACATGCGAGATTATACACTGTCGTATGTAGGCATTCATGAGAACTCAGAGAGGACCCCAGAAACGTGGCACAGAGGGTGCCGGGTTAGCTGCATTTTGAGTATCTGTCGTAGTCAGAGGTGGAGAGCTGAGATGGCTTTTGAACATCAGCCATTCATATTACTCATCTCACTGGCTAAAAATCACATCTTTTTCACAGGAACTACTTCAAATTAGACATCCCCCGTCCTTATATTCAAAATGTCCTTACCTATTTTGAATGTTAGAGTAAATGTGCATTTTACTTTTTTAAACTTTACCTAAAGGCTTGGGCTTGTCCTTCTAGGTCTCAGAGATGAACTGAAATTATTCTGGCTTTTTCCTCCCTGCCTTGGGTCACCTTTGAGCCAAGTTCATGAAACCACTTCTCTGTCTTTATCCAAGGCCTGGATAAATTACAAAACACATCCCCACTTTAGCCCTCTTACCCCCCAGAAAAGCAGAGGAGAGGAAAACAAGTTCATCCCCTGGAGAGGGACCAACTTCCTCAGGAGGCCTGTGCGATGTCCACCCCATCCCTTTCTTCAAGAGCCCCCAAATGTTCAGGGTAATATGAAGAAGTCCATCTCGTCCACTCTTCCTGGGGAGCAGGAACCCTTCCCTTCCCCAGAGCCCCACAGTCCTGCACACACACCCTCACTGGGGGCATTGGGACCCATCCTAGGCCCAGCCCCTCTCAGGCTCCTGTGGTGGTCACGTGGTCACGGATGGCTCCCCCTTCCACCATCCTCCTGCAGGGGGAGGGAGGTGCACATGTGGGTTTCAAGTCCTGCTTCTCATTAACCAAACTTGGAACCTTAAAGACGGATAACACCTGCCTGTAGCAAAATGAAGGGCATGTCCTGCTGTCATTTCAGACAGGTCAGTGTGGTCAGGAAAATCAGATATCGGGCCAGCTTCTTGTTAAGCAGAACAGACACAAGGATGTCACGGGCCATCCGTAAATGGCCATCATCACCACCCTCCAAGCTCTGGTGCCCGTTAGGGTGCCATCATGCCAGGAACGCTGTCACTTAAGCGCACCCGGGCATCGTTTAGACTCTAGCAGCAGCTCCCAGGAGTTCACCCTCTCTGCTTTCCTGGAGTTATCTTCCTTCTTCCACTGTCAAGGTCCTTCAATGTACAGGCATTCATGTCTGTACTATATCTAGCGCTTACCACAGAGATGATGCATGCGTCTCGTGGAAACACATGCTTCGTTTATGGAATATTTTCCAGTTTTCTGTGTAGTCTTGCTTAAATGATGGTTTTCTTTTCCTTTATTAAAAAAAATGATAAGGATTTTGTCAACAGCTGGACCTCATTCTATTGTTAGAATTACTGAAAACTTAGATATTCTTTGATATAATCACAGTCTTTTAGACTGAATACTCCTCGTCCAGATATTTTGGCAGAATGTGAAGATTTTAAAATGATTTCCAAAGGTCTGGCAAGAGCTGGTTTCTGTAAAAAGATAAAGGTAGAGCTTCAACACATTGCTTGTTAAACTCACCACCTTCCATGGCTAGGGTTCAGCTTTGGGCTTTCCCCAGTTAAAGGATTATTCTCTCTTTTTTAATGTATTTTTCAAATTTTATACTCTTGTTCTCTCTTATCTATTAACATGGATCATTTTAGAATATTGGCCAGCTTGATTCTAACATTCCTGTGGACTATGAGATTTTTCTTTCTGACAGATAGTTGAGAGATTGGAAGCACAGTTGAGAAATTGCTTTACAGATGTGCCCCCAGTCAGAGAAACGATACTTGTGTCTCCGTAAACACTCAGCCAGGTGGCTGAGGAGACCCCCAACCCACATGAAACTCGTCTGAAAACATAATTATCTAAAACCTAGTGTAAAAATAGAGCCCAGAAACCCTAAATACCACTGGGCATATGGCTGTCTATATTTTTATTTTCCCAGAATATTCAGATGTCTGAAAACAAAGGAAGAAACATTTAAATTTGCCTTTAGAGTTTACTATTGTTTATATGGGGAAAGTAATGTTAAATTAAAACCTCGAGCATCCCTACCACCTACAAACAGATTTGACCTCCAAAATTCATCATCTCTTGGTGCGTTGCTGAACTTTTGGATTCGTGACCATTTCAATGTGGGATAAAGTGGAGTGTCTAGTATCCCCAGGCTAAATCCCTGTGAAAATCTTGTCTTTTGGAAAATGCTGTGACTTGATCTGAGATGCAGAGCCAGGAGTGTTTTCCGGCATCCTCATATCCATAGGCAACTAACTCCCAACCTAGTCAGGGCCTGCACTGATGCCTGAGGGTCTTCACCCTGGGATGGTGGGTGCCGGCGTGTGCCATCTCCTCTCTGATGTCTGAATGTCTCTAAGGACCCCTTCAATTAAGAGAATAGCAGTTGAGCCTGACCATTTTGACTTTAGTAGTCCAGAATTTGGGCATCACTGGTCCATCCCGTAGGCACCTGGCATGTAATGTTTCATCCATTCACCTATTCCTGTCCATGTGGAGAGGGAATGCCTGCAGCCTGAGAAGCCCGGCCTGCAGGCTCCCAGCCTGTGGCTAGGAAGGATGCTGACCAACAACCTGCCTTGGCTTTATTTCTTCATTCTCGATTTGACTTAATCTCGGTGAAAATGCGCAGAGACATCGGATGCAATTCTCCTTTTAAAAATGCAGAAATGGAGGTAAATGGCTGTAGTATGACTGAAAGGATATTGTTTTCTATAGGCTCCCAGGTCAGTCTCTGCAGAAAGCCCAGGATCTGGGCACGCTGCATGGAGGTGAAAAAGTGTCCTGTAGAGGAAAGAATTTGTATTATGCATCCTCACGTCTCCTCACTCCTACATGCTATCGTGTTGAGCAATGACTGGATTTTTTCCCCCTTTCTTTGGTTTTGATTTTTTTCTACACTGGTTTCAATTTTATAAGCTTTCTCAATGTTTTAAACTTTTCTTGGGTCTGTGGACGTGCTTTCTGGAGGCTCAGTGTTCCCTGCACCTCTGGTGTGCCTTTGCTGTGCTCTGCTCACCAATGGTCAGCTCCAGGAGGCCCTCAGGCAGCAAGCCGTGGTCCTCACCACCCCAAAGCAGCACCACCCTCAACTTTCCTGTCCGGATATTTGTCTTCATGGGTGACGTGTGTACGTGTCACTGCAGTCTCTCTGTGGTTTAGATTCTGTGACCGTGATGGGATGGTCTAGGGTGGTGGTTGGTTGGTGATGTTTGCTGTTTGCTTTAGCTGCTATGTGCTCAGGATCCAGCACATCCCAGGCATCAAGTACATACTTGTTGAATGAACAAAGGCAAGATATCAACCGCTTTTCCATTTATAAATATGCGAAGGCCACAGATGGAAATGGCGATGCAGGGTCAGCCCGCTGTCACCCCTCCATGGTGGCTTCCCCAGGGCTGCCCCTCAGGCTTCTCATCCTTCTGCTCCTGGACGTAAAGAAGGGAGCATATCTGAAAGTGAATTGAAATTCCCTAGAATTCAAATTCCCTTGCTTCTAGCCTTCTACTCAGCTCCCAGTGAAATAGAGTTAATTGTCCTCCAGTATATGAAGAGTTCTGAAACAGAATATATTATGAATCTCTTTCCTTCTCAAACAGGAATCAAACAAAAGCTTAAAATTTCTACACGTGCATGTCATGTTGGATAGAAAGGCCAGGCCAGCAGGTGACCTGTCATGCCAAGGCTAGAACGTGCAACGTGGGGTTTTGGCCAGACTGTCAGGGATCGAGTCCTGGCCCAGCCTCTTTAAAACTCGTGAGCTCCTTAAGCTTTTACGCCTTAGCAAGCCCATCTATAAAGTGAGGATAATAATGTAATCACCCGTATAGGGTTCCTTTAAGGATTAGGGGAGAGAATACCTGTAAAGCTCTAACACTTAGTCTGGCCAAGTAAATGTCAGATTCTATTCTTTTCCATTAGTGTTATAGCTTTGCTTAAGAAATTGGACTGTTTAGGTTACTAAACTCTTAAAGCAAGAGGAAATTACACAATGATACTAGTCACGTGGCCCCAGGCAGGGGAGATGAACACGTTCCTCCCTATTTTGGATTGTGCTGCTGTCTTCAAGGTCCTGTGTGTTTTTGCACACTGGTGTGTTCAGGCATGTGTGGTGGACACACGCACTTGGAGAGGGGCATGCAGCATGTCTCTGTGTGTCTCTGTGTGCCCACGGGGTGTGCAAGCTGGTAGCTGCCACAGTGAGTGGACAAAGCATGGCCTGCCCTTTTCCTACCAGGATGATGGGACAACGGCCAGTGGGCAGGACTTTGGGGCAGCTCAGGAGGAGGAGTGGGGCGAAGGGTACAGGAAGTACGTCCTGGAAGCTGCAGTTTCCAGCATAACAGATGAGTTTACTCTCCTATGCAGCATTTAAAGGAGATGGAGAGAAATGGTCCTGTGAAATGCTTTCTGATTCCCCAGCCTCATGGATGGAGCGTGCCCTTCTTGGGAGGACTCAGGTCACCACGCGGAGTTCAGTCCAGCACGTTGTGTGATAAGGCAGCATGTGGTCCTGTCCACAGGGGCAGCCCTGACCTTGCAGAGTCCTCAGCCCCCCACTGAATGTCCCAAACAGGCCACTCGTTCTGAAACCTGTCCTGTGGAGCTCCTACTTTCTCTTTCTCCACCCAGTCTGCTATCTTAGCATCTGACCTTGACAACATGCCAGCCTGTAACCTTTTCAGACTCACGAACTGAGAACTTTAGGTCCAGGTAAATGCTGAACGCAAGATCTTGAGTGTACAGAGTCTATGCATATTGTGAGCGAAAGTCTCTGCCTAAGGACCTAAGAAAAGCCCTTTGATACAACGGCATAGACGTTGCACACAAGCATGAGGACCGTTTCTTTTGCTTAATCTTTAGTTCACCATTTTTTCTTCAAGTGAGGTTATGGGTTGGTTGAAATATAGGTAAGCACAATGTAATGAATAGACAACAGAAAAGCGGGAGTTTGAGAGAGATTTCAACTCATAAGGCAACTCATAAGGGAGAAATGATCTGATAAGAACCATACAGAAATTAAGAAACAAGATCAGGAGTATGAAAAAAGAAATGCAGATGTTCTCGGCCACGACTGTGGGTTCAGATTTTCAGATTCTCAAGTGAAGCAAAGACCTTCTGTTCTCATGGAATTTTCTGCAGCCCTGGATAAACTGTGAAAAATGGTTTCTCAAAGCATAACCAAAACCTTTACAAGCAGCCTGGCCATGTGATACCTGGGATGCTCCCTAAGAGCTCAGGTGTAAGAGTCGGGGCACAGCCCAAGGAGCAGAGCCCTGATGTGGAGTCTGCCTTCCACTCCGCCCTCCACTGAGGAGGGAATGTGAACAGGCCCAGAACCTTTCCTTCTTCTTCAGTGCCTGTGTGGGTGTGTGCTTTATGGGGCCCCTGACGTGCTTTCCAGTTTGACTTTCTGTGTCAATCGACGATTACCACGTGGATCAAAACAGAAACCAGGATGTCAGCTTCCCCTGCTCCCAGCTCCTCCCTCCCTGGTGCATCTCTTAGGCTTTTGTTGCTAAGCTTTCTGGGGGGCAGAGAACAGGAAGGGGAAGGGGAGGCCCGAGCAGGTAGGCAGACAGGCTGCAGGCCAATATGAGGTCAGGTGAGCATCACCTGAGAGGTCAGGCCCCTCCTGCCTCATCCTGCACTGCCCGGTGTCCTTGAGAAAAGACTGTCCAGGATGTCAGAAAGAGGGGATGTGCATTTTCATGAAGGCCCAAATCTGTAGATGTTGGAATTATTTTTCATTACAAATGTCACAAACATAAAAAATAAGGAAGACAAATCTTCCTCTGACCCAAGGTCACTGCAAACATTTTAATAAGTCCTGTCCCATCTCTTCCTTATGTTCCGGTTTACATGTGTGTGCTCTCTTTCAGAGGTTCGTTAATGATAAGCTTTTCCATGTTATCACATCATTTGTATCCTTCCTTTGCAGAGAGTTCCTCCTTACGTATTAAATCAATAGCTCATTTTTAATATGGGAGTTCACATTCTTGAGCAAATACATTCAACCATTATTGATACTTTTGTTGATCTAAAACATAAAATAGCTAGTTATTTTACCGGCCAAATGGGTTTATCAGGGAACAGCAAAGAACTGCAATTCTGGACATGCAATTTATGTCAAACCACAGGCAAGTCCAGAGAATAAAGGAGAGGAACATTCTTTTATAGAGGAGAAAAGGAAGTTGTGATGGGTTGTTATAAATGAAAAGTCCATTGGAGGAAACTGGGAGTTTGAAGTATAAAGACTTTCCATTGGCTGAGCTATGCAGTTTCTCACTGGCTGGACTGTTGCCAGACAAGGAGAAATTCTTCCTTCCTTCTGCTTGTAGTAAAGTAATAACCTTCTTCCTGTTGGAGATGCAAGGTACCTCTCTTCTTGTCGATAATGCAGTTGACATCAAGTGGTAGGGCATGAGAGCTCCCCCTTCTAGCTTTCCCATTCCTTTTTCTTTTTTTCTTTTGAATGTAAGGGACCTGAATGACTCTTTTTTCTTTGAAAATAAAGAGTATTATTCTTATATAAATTTAAAAATGACCTTTCTGTGTGTGGTTCTATACTACAGTTTTAAGTAAGATGTCATCATTTAAAGTGTGAGAGTCTAGTAGCCAATAGTTTACCTTCACTAATTCAACCAATGTTTATTGTGTACCTCTTCATTTTGTGTGTCAAGTACTATGTGTTGAAGGGTTTACAATAAATACTCATGAATTTCACATTCTATGCATTAAAACTTTAGTATTATCAGAATATTTAATCATATTTTCTTATTAATTTTTTTGAAGACTATAGATTACTTTTTGAAAGTAAGAATATCTGTGCAACCACTACCCATATATAGAACTGGAACATTGTCAGCACCAAACCAATTGCATTTTATGTATGTATGTATGTATGTATGTATTTTTGGCTGTGTTGGGTCTTTGTTGCTGTGCATGGGCTTTCTCTAGTTGCGGCGAGCGGGGGCTACTCTTCGTTGTGGTGCACAGGCTTCTCATTGCAGTGGCTTTTCTTGTTGTGGAGACCGGGCTCTAGGCGTGTGGGCTTCAGTAATTGTGGCACACGGGCTCAGTAGTTTGGGCTCGTGGGCTCTAGAGCATAGGCTCAGTAGTTGTGGTGCAAGGGTTTAGTTGCTCAGTGGAATGTGGGATCTTCCCGGACCAGGGATTGAACCCACTTCCCCTGCATTGGCAGGCAGACTATTAACCACTGTGCCACCAGGGAAGTCTCTCATTTCTTATTTTGTGTATGTGTGCTTATTGTTTATTTTCTTCATTAAGTTACTATGTCAGTGACAGTTTAGCCAGGAAAGCAGAAAACACACTAGGCATTTCAAGCAGGAAGGTTTTTAATATAAAGGATCATGTACTTACAGAATAGCTGGAGAAGTTGGAGGAGTAAAGGTCAGAGACAGACCCATGTAGCTCTCAGTTGCTCTGGCTATTAAAGAGGTGGAAGGTGTGGAACATTCCAGAAATTCCTGGTAAGGATTAGAGTTAAGCCAGCATTGGAGCAGGTGCTTCCCAGGAAAATGTCTGGAGACTACTGCAGACCTCACATCTGCCAAAGCCAGTGTGTATCCTCTCTGCCAGGGACATGATGCTATGGCTCTGTCCACATCCTGTGCTCGTACTTCTCATTGGTGGGATCTCCCCGACAGCCTCATAGTCAAGAGATGTAAAGACTGCAGTGCTGACATGGAGCCCCTGTAATTGAGGGAAGAGCAGGAAAGAGAGGAGTGAGCTGGGTTGTAGGTTGTTATGCTTGAGGGTAGCCCCCTCCCCCAAAACATCAGCTCCTGGATTCACCATTTTCTCTCCCCTAACATATTAACTTCTGCTTCACATTTTTGTCTGCATCCAAATATATTGATGTCTGTTCATTTTCTAATATACTGACTTTTGTTCCAATCTATATCAGTTCCTTCTTTCTGCTTCCTTGATCTATCCTTTCTTCCAACGCTGTAATTAAGTATTGGCTTCATTTATTTCCATTCATACCTATTTTTATCAATATAAGGTATTTAAGGCCATGAAAATAACCTCTGAATCTTACTTTTAGTTACACACCGTAAATTCTGTTTTATAACATTTTTGTCATTGTCATTTTCTTAAATGAATTTTGCTGTGAACCTGATGACCACTCTCCTGTTTTGTCCTACTTCCACTAATTCCTTAAAATTTCCAGGCAACACTCTACATTTTCCCTTTCTTCCTTATCTGCTTGTGGCCCATCAGTGTCCTCCACTGAAGATTGTACTGTCTTTCAGAAGGAGCATTTGGAAATGTGCACAGGCATTTTAGTTGCCATGATGAGTGGGGGTGGGTTGCTTTCAGCATCTAGTGGGCAGATCCAGAGGTGCTAAAAGTCTTATGATATGACAACCGTGCTGCACAAGTAATACTGGCACCTAAAATGTCAGTAGTGTCCCACTAAGAAAAATGAAAGGTCTCCAATGTCACCAGCTAAAAGAATTAACTGACAGGGCTTCCCTGGTGGCGCAGTGGTTGAGAGTCCGCCTGCCGATACAGGGGACACGGGTTCGTGCCCCGGTCTGGGAAGATCCCACATGCCGCGGAGCGGTTGGGCCTGTGAGCCATGGCCGCTGAGCCTGTGCGTCCAGAGCCTGTGCTCCACAACGGGAGAGGCCACAACAGTGAGAGGCCTGAGTACCACAAAAAAAAAAAAAAAAAAAAAAATTAACTGGCAGAGTCAGAACTTGGACATGCATTGGACAAATTCAGTGTTTTTCTTTGGGTTATATTTTTTCTATCACATTGTTACTAAATTATTCCATGAATGACTAGATCTAGATTTCCCTCTTATCCAATTAACCTGTAAAAGTTTGGGACTTGGCTGACACCAAGGTCAAACAAATGTCTCCACTAAGAAAGAAAAATGAATACATTAATAAAGTAAAGTTATGTTTCTATTTCAAAGAAAAACAATTTCCTATTTGCTTGATCGAGAGCCTGTACCTCACTCAGGACCATCAGTGATCATTAAGGCCTGATTCTTTGTTAAGACTTGAGCATAAGCATTGAATTTCACAAGTCTTCAATCTCAAAACTGGAAACCAAACTGAAGACATTATTCATAGAGTCACACCTAAAAAGCCAGAAGAGTTTGGTTAAAGAATTAAAAAAAAAAAATTGACTTTTAAATTATCATATAAGTGGAGAGAAAAGATTAATTTTCCTTCTCTACTATTAGAACTGACAACCAGCAGTTTTAGAAAATGGTACTCTTGTTCAGTAGGTCCTCATGTAAATTGGGTCATTAAGATTATCTGGCTTAATTTCGAGGAGTTCGCAGGATTTAATTTAATGGAGTTCACAAGATTCCCTACAGAACAGCTTTAAAATGACATGTGTTTCTTTTTTTTAATTTAATAGTCTCTTATTCCCTGTTAGCAAGTGGAAAAGTAGACTCATAAAACATTGATTCAGATTTCGTCTCTGCATTGATACATGGGTCAGTCATCAACACTGTGCCTAGTTCATCCTAAGTACTGTATAAAGAAGAGAATATACCCTTACTTGGATGATTCTTTTTGCCAAGTATTATTAACTCACTACAGTCATCCTTCCCTGTTGGTTCCAGGAACCCGCATGGATACCAAAATCTGCATATGCTCAAGTCCCTTATATAAAATGAGGTGGTATTTGCAAATAACCTATGCACATCCCCCCACACACTTTAAATCATCTCTAGGTGGCTTATAATACCTAATAGAATGTCAATGCTACCTAAATAGTTGTAAATACTTGGTAAATGCTAGGTAAATGGTTGCTGGCACAAGGCAAATTCAAGTTTGTTTTTTTAGAACTTTCTGGGATTGTTTTTCTGATTTTTTTCCACCTGTAGTTGGTTGAATCAGCAGACTCGGAACCCTTGGACCAGGAGAGCTGACTGTATTAACTTGCCGGGGCTTAGAAGTTACTGAATATAATGAAATTGGCCGATGGCTGAAAAACTGCCTAATAAGTGTGGGAGCAGATCAATCCAGGCAGGCTGGACTCTCCGCTCTCAGGAAATTTGATCTAAGGGATGACACATATATGCCCACTGAACTTTGACATTAGGTTCACCATATAATGTCTTACCCAAACCTGGATGCTACTGAGAGGCAAAAGGGTTGCTTACCATTTTTCTAGGACAAATGAGCACAAACCTGGGCTAGGCTGGCAGGAACTGTCTTTACTCACAACACTCCGGACACCAAATGTGTGGGTTTTGTCCACACCAACCAGCATTGCCGGATTTTCCAGCTTCCAACAGGGTGTCCTGCATTAATCTAACTCCGGTACTAACTACCTAGAGTCACCATCAGACCCCACAGGTGAAGGGCTCAGTCCCACAGCACTGCTCCCACTTCAGATGCCATTTGCATGCCAGGGCACCCACACTTCTGTCTGACTTGGCTACAAAGCTGTGGGTTCTACACTCTCCTACCCACCCCCCCGGTTCCAGGTTCAATAATTTGCTACACCAGCTCACAGACCTAAGGAAGGCACTTTACTTACTTACTGTCACTGGTTTATTGTAAAAGACACCAGGGAACGGCGGCGAGATGAAGAGGTACACAGGGAGAGGTCGGGAAGGGTTCCGGACCCCATGAAGCCAGGGTGTGCCATCCTCCTGGAAGCTCTCTGAACACGTTGTTTAGGGGTTTCCATGGAGATTTCATTACACAGCATTGATTAAATCATTGGTCATTGGTAACTGGACTAAATTTCCAGCCCCTTTCCCCTCCCCAGAGGCCCAGGATTGGGCTGAAACCCTCTAATCATGCCTTGATGCTTCTGGGGTCCAGCCCCGTCCATAAGCTGTGAAGGGACCCCGCCACCCGCCGGCTCAGACACTCCAAAGGTTCTAGGAGCTGTGTGCCAAGAGCCAGGGACAAAGACCAGGTATTTATTTTTTACTACGTGTATATCACAGCTCTGTAACCTGAGACATAAAAGTGGTGGCCTTGGGTATTGTATAAAGCGCAGTTCTCAAAGTGTGGTCCGCAGGGCAGCAGTGCCAGCAGCACCTGGGCATCGGTTAGAAATGTAAATCCACAGCCCCCACCCCACGCCTGCTGAATCCAAGGCTCTGAGGTGGCCAGGATTCTGTGTTTAAACTACCAGAGAATTCAGATGTGCTCTCAAGTCAGGGAGCACGGGAGTTCAGAGGCAGGGGGATGTGGGTCTGACTTAAAGGGATAAGAAGACTTCTGCCAGGTGTGTCAGGGGTGGCAGCGGAGGACCGTATTCCAGGTAGAGAGACAGCTGGGAGTCAGAGGACCAGGGGGGTTGTCGGCATGAGAGAGATGCAGCAGAGCTGGAGGACAAGGCTGGGAAGTCTCCAGCTTAAAAAAAGAAAAACAGACTTTTAACCTGGGAGTGGCATGAGCGTGTGTGTCTGTGTGTGTGTGTGCGTGTGTGAAGGAAGTATCCGTGGTATCAGTCCAACAGCTGGACTTGAAGGAGGAATGCCTGGAGTAAGGCATGGGCGTGGGGGGCAGGGGACTACAAGACTGATCCCTTGACCACACAGAGACCACAGAACCTCAGACAGGCGGGGCTGGAGGAAGCCTGCTTTGAAATGGATGTTTATGTATTTGTGCATCTGTTAGACGGCCAGGTCTGTGAGTCCAGGAGGCAGCCTGGGGACATCGGGGCTAAGAGCGGGTGCAGGGCAGGAGACGGGGGCAGGTCAGTAATCCATCGCCACATGCAGTCAGGGTGATGCCCAGGAAAGCACCTCCAGGAAAGTGGACGAGGGCGAACCTGTGCAAGGCTTGGAGTGTAAGACGTGAGGGACCCTCCTCCAGTGCCCATCACTGCGCGTTTGCGTCTGTTCTGTGTGTGACGTAGTGACAGGGCACACAGCTGGCTTGGTACCACATCAAGGACACTGAAAGAGATGGATTTCCGATATGTGCTTCCTTCCACAGTGAAGCCCAGCAGGTGTCAGTGGGTTGTGTTGCCTGACGTGCCTCTTGGTTCCCCCCGTCCCCAGGAGAGCTGTGGCCACGAGGGCTCCATGGCCTTGCTACACAGGTCACCAAGCCCATCTTTGATTTTACTAAATCTATATATTAGAACAAATGCCACGGCTTCAGTCTTAGCAGAGCCTGGAAATATTCTTTTTTTATTATCATTCTTCTGCCTCGTGGGATTGAGGTTCACCTTGACCTTCTTCCCGTTACTGCTCCGGGACACTTGCTGTATGTGACTTAAATCTTGTTCTTTCATAGAAATACTCACTTTCAAGATTCTCAACATGTTTAAGTAAATTTTCTTAGATTTCTGCAGAAATATTCCATGACCTTTATCAAAGTCACTTTTATAAATATGCTGTTCCTGATGAGAGACCATTAAAATCAGGAAGATACAGTTGTGAAATCCACACTGGGGTGCATCAAATAAAAACTGTTTAACTTGGTTAAAATGTGATAGGGTCACGTTGGCAGAGAGCTGAATAATCGCACAAAACCACAAGGGTCCTGTGTCACCTCTGATTGTCCTCCATCAGCACCGACAGGGCCATACCCAAGGCAGGAAGTGGTCTGGGGCTCAGACGCATGAGATCTGTGCTTGGGAAACAGGAGGGCTCTTTTCCCTCTACTGATCAAGGAAACTGATTCTCTAGAGACGGGAACTTGCCCCATCGACTTGCCTTATTCCTTTTGACAAAGCAAAGCCAAATGTCAAACTTGTTTCCATGTATATCTTCGAGACTTTTAGTGTTCTTCAAGTAAGGGACTCGGTTTCATAGAGAACCGAGCATTAGATGCTGTTGAGCCTGGAGTTGCCAGCCTGTGGCTTTGGTCCTCTGAAACCATGTCTTGGGTCCTTCCTTTATGAGACACCTCTGGTCATCTGCCTGTGGGGACCAAGGTGGATGCAGGTCATTCTGAGCAGTGCAGCCTTGACTGCAGAGGAAGTAAAACAGATGGGCCTCATGGACAGGAGGACTCCATCCATTTTCCAAGCACTGCAATAAAAATCATTTTAAATCTTAATATTAATTGTGTTAATTTTTAAAATCAACACTGGTTTGGTTCTTTTTCTTTCTTTTTTTTCTTCCTTTTCACTGAATGAACTCCTTAACTTCATCCTTCAACATATATATCTATTTACAGTCCTTTGTATTGTGGTAAAATATATGATATATATTATATATGATATAAAATTTACCATTTTAACCACTTTTGAATGCATGGTTCAGTGGTATTAAGCACATTCATATTGTGCAAATGTCACCACCATCCATCTCCAGATCTTTTCCATCTTCCCAAACTGAAACTCTGCCTATGAGACACCTCCCCACCCCATCATCCCCCATCCCCTGGCAACCACCCTTCTACTTTCTGTCTCTGTGATTTTGACTAGTCTAGGTACCCTGCTGTAAGTAATGGTTCCTTTTTTAAAAATTATTTATTTTTTGGCCATGCCCTATGGCACGTGGGATCTTAGTTCCCCAACCAGGGAACAAACCTGCACCCCTTGCATTGGAAGGGCAGAATCTTAACCACTGGACTGCCAGGGAAGCCCCATTGGTACCTTTTTTAGTAAATTTAATGAATTGAAATATTGAACATATTGAGAGATGCTCAGAAAGCCTGAGTAGCCCTGGGGATATAAATGGAGCTGAGAATCAGACTGACTTTCATTTCCGTTGACCTCCTTTGAGGCAACATCCAAGCCATTATTGTGAAAAGGTCACCATCCAGCTGCCACCCTGGAGGTATTTTGCTCTGTGAATTCTCTGGTGGGGAAGCGCTTATCACTTTGCTGTCCGTATTTCTTTCTGGTTTATTACCGATCATTTCCTGTTGTGCCCTCTCACTTAGAAGCACAAGTGAGTGTACTTAATATGGGTTTGTTTTGAAAAAATGGCTGGTGTTTCCAATTCTGGAAACAATAGAAAAGAACCAAAAGATCGTTTTGTCAAATATATGTTGGCACCCATAGCAAGACACACGTGACAAGATGTTGAAATGTAGGGGGAAGATACAAGCCATCTTAGAATCGATGCCATTCACTGATAGAAATCACCAAGACAGGCCAGAAAATTAGAATATTAGTAGTCAGCCCAAGGCCATTAATGCAAAGACGTGCCATACAGTAAAGATTTTCTTCAAGAGATTTCATGAGCTCTTCGTCTGCCTTTTACCACAGGGCATGTTTGTGGGTCTTCACTGTGCACCCCACTCTCTCACAGGGCAGATGACCACGAGAGCAGGCTGCTACAGAGACCTGAGTTTCCCGGTGAACGCATCATTCTGCAGCCCCGACACCCGGCCTGTCACAGGGGTCGTGCCTTGCAAAGTGTCTGCCTGTCCCCCCAGGTAAGAACTGCCATGTTCCTCTGAATGGGTATCAGGGTTTTGCAGATATAATGCTGAGGCCTCGGTGCTCCTGAGTCTGGGGAACAGAAGTGCCAACCACTGCCACATAATCCGTGACAGCAGAGGCAAAAGGAACAAGAACTGCCTGCACAGGTGAGCCAAATAAAGGGCGCCGGGGCTGGAAACAGCCTGCAAAGCCTTGTCAGTGGGAGCGAAGGTCTCGTAGTAGACGGGGCTTGTTCTGTCTTACTCAGCGCAGGCTGTGGGAGGGATGGTGTGCTGTGGACATAAGAACGCTTTCCCTCGCAGCCTCTATCCCCTTCGCTGGCGTTTCCTTTTCTTACTGAGTGAAACCTGTTAGAAGAACCTGCTGGCGAGGCCTGTCCAGGCTGTAGAGGGAGTGTGGACGCTGCACACTTGTGGGACAGGCCACAGAAAGCAGGGCTCTGTCATCCCACTCACCTGTCCCCAGTACTGCCGCCCCTCCACGTTTCTGAAGAAAGCTCAGGTTCCCTGACACAGGGGTTGGGAAGGACCCCTAGGAGGCAGCCGTGGTCCTGCCCTGCCCTCCTCAGCCATCACTCCCTGGGCTTGTCCGTAGTCTGTCTGCTTCTCACTTGCGTCATCTTCACAGAGGGGCTGTGGAAATCATCTGAGTAACGTATTTATGGGATGAAAGGCCTGCTAGACAGCGGAGGTACCCGCCACAACACATGTGATCTCATACGTCTTGATTTTAAAGATGCACAGGAGATGGCTCTGCTTGAGCTGAGCCTCAAAGCAGAAAGCCGGATGCCTCCTCCAGAGACAGTAAAACCCAAGAGGGAGGGAGGCACTGTCTCCCTTCTCTCTGAGTGTGTGGGTCCCTGGTCCCTCACTTAGGGTAGAGATGGAGGACACAGACCAGCATCTGAGAGGCCGGGACCTTGCCCCCCACCGCTGTGAGGGGCGCGGGGCCTCCTTGGGAAGACGTGTCCTCCCTCAGAGGGCCAGTGGCCCGACTCAGCCGGACTCCTCGGCTAGCACTCCCCACAGCCTGGTAATGAGAGAGAGAGATGGGTCAGTATTTGCAAAAGGAATTTAGCGCCTCAGGCCCGTCACCCACCGAGGCATTGGAGGCCCACCTGGGGGTTTTTCTGGGACCGAAGGAGCTCCTGGAACTGATACCCAACCTGGTCCTCGCTTCACCTGTCAGCGATCCTGCAGCCAGCCGGGCGCCCCCATGGTCTGCGCAGGGCTGGACGGCAGACAGAAGCTCAGCCACTGTAGGCTCCTTCTGTGCCTGAAGGGACACACCCAGTGCACACCGTCCAGGATGGTTTACGAAATGAAGCCCCTGGCCAACCAAGAGAAGACATAGCACAGCACCACTTCTGCAAAATGAAGCTCCCGTCCGAAGGAAACAAGGGGCAGACAGCCAGGGCTCCCAGGGTCCGCTGGGGTGTTGCACCAACCTGACCCCTTCTCCCCGGACAGCCGGTTCTGCACCTGTGTTCCAGGTAACACAGCGTGGACCTCACTGTGACCTCTGATCATACCTCTCCAAGGAGCCTTGGGGAGAAGGATGTTAAGAGCACTGCTGCAGGCACTGGGCTTCTCTTTCCACAGTGCACCGAGTTCTTGCTAAGTCAGAGGAATCCAGGGTGCCTCAAGGCAACTAGTTAACCGTGTTGAAAAGCCGAAAAACCTCACTAATTTAGACGAAGAGGGGTGTGTTTGTGCGTGTGACTTTTATGTGCAGGGGAAACTAAAGTTACTGGTGACTTGGGACTAAATCCATCGGAATGCTGAAGCTCAGGCTGATTGGGAATGTTTAGTTCTTGCATGGAATCTCTCCCTGGGGTCGTGTGAGTGGCTCATCCCCTTGTAGTCCAAGCTGCCCAGGTGGCCTTGGTGAAGCTCATTACAGTGGACTCAAGTGAACACTGACCCCAGCCCCGGGCTAAGCCACCCACTCCTCGGCTTCCACCTTCGTGATTTTAAGCATCCCATAACTCAGATGCGAAGTGGTGGTTGGGACACCCTGAATAGGCCCCTCTGCATCTCCAAACTGTGCAGGACTCAGCCCAGGATGCAGGAGTAGCTGGCGGCCCTGAGGGGGCAGGGGAAGCAGAGGCAGCCACGGTAGCCAGCAACTGATGCTTCTCCGAGGACGGCCTCCACCCCATGGTGCGGGGAGAAAGCTGGGGGTTCCCCTCCCTCCCTCTCCTGGGCTTCCTCCTTGTACTGAACCCTTAGGGGAGGCATTTAAGCGATGCCCAGCTGCTGTCTGTTCAGTGTTACCCCAGATGACAGGCTGCTTCTACCAGCGTCTGGTCCCGTGTAAGTGCACCAGAAATATCACTTTCCACAAAGGTCACTTATTGGATTGGATTATTGGTTATTGGATTTCAGTGATAGAACTCTAGCATACCTTACGTGGTCGGGCAAAACTGTCCTTACTCTCAACCATTATCCATGACTATCATCATCATCTCTTGTGTCTGTTTAGATAAATCTTGTTTCCTGGTACAGAATTTTCACGCTCATTGATTCCAGAAAATCTCTCCAGGGTCAGATGTTAGTTTTGTCCACTGTCGTATCCTGAGGGACGAGAGCTGCGCCTGTCTCTCAATAAATGCTTGTAGAATTCAGGGATGAACCAGGGTCCCATGGGCCAGGGTAAGAACTCCAGGCCTGTGGCATGGTCTCGGGAAAGTGGCTTCACCTCCTGATGCCTCGGTTTCCTCAGCTGTGAGTTGACAAAGAGAAAACACACAGACGTATGCCCTAAGTACGAAGCTCTGTGACCCCACTCTCCCTTGGGGGCTCTTGTAGGTGAGACCAGCCAGTCCTGTTTGTATGCTGCCATTGAGAAATAAGACGCTGCTTCGTCAACTCTCTCGTAATCTGTAATAAGCCTTATTTGTATGTTTCCACGTGTCTCTCACGTAAAGTACCCGTCCTAGGCCAGCCTCCTTCAAGATCTGCCCCAAGAGTAAGAGAGCTTGTACTATTCTTGATGAGCCATAGCTTTAGGGACTGAGGTCTCATCAGACGCTTTCGGTCATCAGAGCCACCTGTGGCCATTAGCATCCACGTGAGTGACCACGCTCCCTGACTCTCCAGTCCTGTCCCAGCCTCTCACTCCTGCCGTCAGCAAGGACTGCCAGGCAGCGCTCCTCCATGCACATTTCCTCTTTCTTGTCTTTGTTAATAGAACCCCAGACACACACACTCACACACCCATGCTCACACACATTCTCACACTCACACTCACGCACGGACGCCCTGGTGGACGTTCCCCATTCCCCTCCTAGATCATCGTCAGCCAATGGGATGCAAGCCGAAGAGATGCAGGTGCCTTCAAGGGAGTCCTGCAGAAGCTCTACTTCCTCCCCTCCTGTCCCCTCTCCTGAGCAGTAGCAGAGCTGGCCTTAGTCAGCTCCAGCCCCGACAAAGCATGTGGAGTCACAAGACAGCATCCCTGATGACTCCCTGGGTCAGAGCTGCCCCCCTCCACCCCATGTCTCCAGCCCAGCCCTCCATGTGAAGAGGAAGTGCTCCCTACCATGTTTGAGCTGTGCTTCCGTGGTCTCTGTTGCGGCAGCTGAGCCCTCTCCTGCTTCCTACCTGCTGCCCCTGTGAGACCTTGTTTCTAAACACCCTGCCCTGGCCATGGCCTCTTTGTCTTTGTAGCTCCTGGGCTCCCAGATAGATCCATGCTCGAGGTGTCCTCCTGTCCCACCAGGTGTCCAGGCTTTAACCCCCTTGTCCAACTCCACTTGCCCAGAAAACCCAGTCTGGCGACACCTCTCTCATCACTCACTCTGCTGCTTGTGGAGCTCGGGAGTTTAATGCTGCCAGAAGTTCACAAGCCCACGCTCTCACTCTGAATGTATGGCCATCGGCTTCCCTGGCCGTCCGGGATGGCAGGCAGTCCTCTCACCCTTCCCTGGGCATCTGGTCCCTCGCAGGACAGTGATATTACATCACCTCCTGTCTCCTCCAGCTTTCTTCTTCTCCAGCTCACACTCTTGGCCCAGGACCTCAGACCTCAGAGATGGGTTGAGGCAATGGCCACACCCTCCTCCCACCAATGCCGCCTGAGACACCCCCGTCGCTCTGCCTTCCTTCCTTCACGCTGGACCAGGGTCCTGCTTCTCCCCAGGAACCTTCATAGTTATGTCTCTCCTTCTCCTTCATGCTGATGGACTCCTTCCAAGAAAGATTTTTAAATGGGTGTTGGGTTTCCTTAAGCAAGATTATAAACGTATATATATATTTGTATGCTACTAGTTTTTCCAGTAGGTCCCCTGTTCAGCCCACTGTTTCTCTCCCTTGGCCTCCTCCCCCCCACCCCCTACAGCCTGTCTTCCTGGTTGTCAGGGACCCAGAGCCAACAAGGTCTCTGGATTCTTCTACATCTTATATTCTGTACTTAACTCATTGGTGTAGAATTTTACAAGTAAACTCTGTCAAGAGCTTTGTGTGCAAAGAAAAGGCACAGCTCAGGAGCAACAGGATCAGTCTCAGGGAGACTGGAAGTGGTGCATGGGAACAGCCTGTGGAGAACACAGCGAGGGCACCCAAATCACCCCAGAAATCCCAGAGGCCCCCACCTTATTGCGCTCTTTGATTTATACATCTCATATTTTTTGATATTTATATCTCCTCTGAAAGAGAAAGCTTTGCGAGACAATAGAAAGCCTGGCAGTGAAACTAATGCCATGCCTCCCTGCTGGGAGACCCCTGAGGAGGACAAGAGGGGCGGCTGCAGGGTTTCTGCTTCACCCCCAGCCAGTTGCAGGAGGCTGATGACAAGCCAGCCCGCAGGTGTCTATGGTCCGGGTGGGACAAAGTTTCCCAGTTCCCAGCCCACAGCTCTTCTGCATCCAAGTTCTTCGGTGGAGTGGACTTAGCATGCTAAGGGGCTAGAGCAGCATAGCCCATGCCTGCCAGCTCGCACCTGGTCGAAGGTGTGGGCTGAGCTGCCACCTTGGTACTCCCACCTGTACGTAATCAGGGCAACACAAGGTCAGGATTTGTTGAGGGAATCCACGTAAAAGCTCTTAGCCCGGTACATGGGCTAAAACACTCAGTAAATCTTGGCTGTTTTATTTTTTGCTGCAAAAGGAGAAACAAATTCACATTAGTTATTAGTCTGTGAAGCAAAACGATCAATGACAAACACAGAAGAATGAACCTGTATTATTTGCCTCAGTCCTTGTGGATAATCATTTTAACAGTTGAATGGGGAAAATAGATCTTAATTTTAAAAGTTGTTTTGTTGTCCTCTGAAATGTGAGATACATTTCTCTCTTGCCCAGAATACCAATGATTTTTTGTCCCTGATTAAGTGGGCAGCAAACCCAAGCTTTATTTGTCCAAGCAGGAGAACGCTTGCCTTTCTTACTAGACTGCTCCTGCGAGGCGGCCGTCCATGACCCTCTCGAGCCGCGTGTCCACCTGCTTCTCCACGGCCTCACAAAGCCACAGTGGCCACACTGCGTGGCTGCAGTCCTCAGCCTCCCACCTCTTCGTCTGACTCGGGGCAGGGAGGATGAAGCAGGGTGCAATGTGCCGTCTCCAGCTCCACGTGAAGTGAAGGAGGCTCGCCAAAGGACCGCGAAGAGGAGACTTTAAAATAGCCTAATCCACAGCCCTTCTCCTTTGTAAGTTACAAGAACAGGAAAACTGCTCCGCTGGTGGGAGCCCCTTCCCTCCTGAGCCCTCCCCAAGCACGTGTGCGCGCAGCGCGTCGAAGGCGCACACGCACGGTGTCGCGGACGGGGTCCCAGCTCGTAAATCTCCGCGAGGCAGAGACCTGGGAGTCCAGGAGCCTCCTAGCTGGAGGAGGAGGATCTCAAAACGTCTGCAAGGCTCCGGCCAGCAGGAGCATCACGGCCAAATAATGGAGCGTCAGCACTTCGAGAGCTGCTCCCCTGGGACTGAGCGAGGCCACCGCCCTGCAAGGAGGAGGGCCTCTCACAGACGGCAGCGTGCAGCTCTCCCACGGCTCATTTGAGGGAGAATCAGGCATTTTTATCGCTTGCTTTTGAAACGTGAACTATAAATCACACGGCTATTTATTTCCTTTCTATTTCTCAGTTTATCTAAATGGAGTGGCTCTTCCTGTCATTTATCTTATCTCTCTAGTTTTCGAAGCACAGACACTAATTGTACGCCTTCCTGGACCATGGACTGAAGGTGGAACAAGAGGAAATACTTTCCAGATGGCAAACGAACACTTTTCCTCTCTCTTCAGTATTATTCTAGGAATGCAGAGTAAGCGTGTAGATAAAACATACTGTCATCGGATGCCTCCCACCCCAGTACACATGTAGCCCCCCTCTGTATTCCTCTCTGCTTGATATTTGGATGGTCATATTGTATTTGCCGACACTTTGCTGACCCTCTACAAACCTATCAGCAAAACTGCTTCTTTTACGACCAAGATACCGAAGCGGGTGACTGCATCCATTTGGTTGCATCCATTTGGTAGAAATGACAGAGCAGATGCACCAGGGGAACTTTATGATTAATGATCTTCTTATGGCAACACTGCCAGTGACAGGAAAGGGGGCAGTAACTTTTTTGTCTCATCTCTTAGATACAAGCCTTGAAAATATTAATGCCCAGTAGTGTACAGGTTAGCAAGGGAATGAAAACGTCCGTGGTCACTGAGGTGGTCCGTATAAGTAAATGGCTTAACTCCCAGGATGCTACAGAAGTGAGTATTTCAGTTCATTTAATTAGCAGAGTGACGGAATAAACGAGCCACAGGACTGGCTTCCTGGGTGTGTGACCTGCCCATTCACCCAGGGCCCGGTGCTCAGAAGGTCCGCCTCTTGGTTTAATTCTCTGATGCAGCCAACTTGAAATCCCTCATGATTTTGCACCTTGCAGTGGATTCCACAAGTTATACAGCCAGCCCTGCCCCGCACGCAGCCCGACTTCTGTGTCAACATTCTTTTCTGGAATCTTTGGAAACTGTACTGGAATGTTTCTTCTTTTAGTAAATCAATTATACATTACTCGAGTTTGGAAGACAATGACTTCAACTCATGGATTTCTCTGGTGACACCACAGTGGCAGATGTGAAGGATATACTTGGTACAGTTATCTTTTCTTATTTTCTTTCCACTTACGGGCTGAGCGCCAATTTTGCTGGACTTAAGAATACTTGCAGATGCGTGAAGTAATGCTGAGGAGAGCTTTACAGAACCTGTGTCCTCTGGGTTCCCCAGCTTCTCTGTCCTGTTCTTCTTGTAACGAGCCTGCCTGTATCTAGGGCACCTGGTGCTGCAGCTCAAGCCCACACACGCCACCTGCCTAAGGGGGCCTCACTTTTCTTGCGAAGCCTTGTCCTCCCTCCACTGCACCCCCTTTGAAAAGGCATCTAACCCTCTACGGTTAATCAGGGAAACCAGAAGTGTTATAGCATCTCTGTAATTGACACTCTTTGGAGAAGCATTCAGCTTCAGTGTGAAGTTGCCAGTTCAGGTGCTAGGGTCACAACTTGAAACTGTATAATCACCTAGATGTGACAATATCTCAATATAAAAGAGGATGTCTTACTCTATCTCCTCCAGGAAAGATGTTACTTAACCAAAACAATGAGGTTAAAATACGTTCAGGCTGGTAAAGATATTTGTTACAATATATTCACAATGAAAATCAAGTTACAAATATGGACCAACTGGTCCTAAGCAAGACTGATTTGACTTATTTCCTCAGTTGCTGAAATATTAACATGGAAACCATTGCAGAAGCAGTGGGGATATAAAAATTATAGCTAACTTTTTAGATCTGGCTTCATCATTTCACACCTAAAACTCTGCCTTACGTATTTCTGTACAATAGTTTGGGTTTTGTTTTGTTTCATTTTTTGTCTGCTTATTTGTTTTGCTTTATTTGTTTTGGTGCATGCATGTGTGGCAGTATGTGTGTGTCTGTGTATTTTGTTGTTTATATATATATATATTTATTTATTTATTTATTTATTTATCTATGTGAGCAAAGGCAGAAAGGCACTTTAGGAATACTTCTATATTTCAGGAAACTTACTTGGAACTCACTTATAAAAGTTAAATAAGGGCTTCCCTGGTGGCGCAGTGGTTGAGAGTCCACCTGCTGATGCAGGGGACACGGGTTCGTGCCCCGGTCCGGGAAGATCCCACATGCCGCGGAGCTGCTAGGCCCGTGAGCCATGGCCGCTGAGCCTGCGCGTCCAGAGCCTGTGCTCCGCAATGGGAGAGGCCACAACAGTGAGAGGCCCGCGTAACGCAAAAAAAAAAAAAAAAAAAAAAAAAAAAAAGTTAAATAATACCTAAAATTTTCATAATACTTTTATTATTATGGTCTTCAGACTTCAATATGATCAAAACTAAAATTCATCAAGTCCCCTAATAATATACACTATGGCATATGCTTCAAATACAAAAATGAAAAACAAATCTACAGATAGATAAATAGAATTGATAGATAGATGACAATTAGATAGGTAAGTAGGTAGATAGATAAATAGAATATATTTTTACTACAAATCTATATGTATATCTATATATTCACTGCAAGTATACTAATCAGGGCTTCTGAAAATATCTGAAGCATCTCTCAGAATCATATCTTTTTTGGGAGAGAACACAATATGTTGGTTTTGGTTTTTTTTGTTTGTTTGTTTGTTTGTTTGCCGTACGCGGGCCTCTCACCGCTGTGGCCTCTCCCATTGCGGAGCACAGGCTCCGGATGCGCAGGCTCAGCGGCCATGGCTCACCGGCCCAGCCGCTCCGCGGCATGTGGGATCCTCCCGGACCGGGGCACGAACCCGTGTCCCCTCCATCGGCAGGCGGACTCCCAACCACTGCGCCACCAAGGGAAGCCCAGTATGTTGGTTTTTATGTAAGATTAGGCACCATTGTTTTATTCTCTGATCCGTGAATTATTTAGAATGATTGTTTTTTGCATTTCTAAATTTATTGAGGCTTCAGGGAAAATTTTTTGTTATTTCAGATGTTACTACATTGAGATCAAAGAGAGAGTTAAAAACGATATCATTTTTAGCATTTTCAAGACTTCCTTTATGTCTTAGGAATGGGAGTTTTTATAAATATTTTCTGTGGGAATGAAGGAATGTGTGTTTTGTGTTGTATTAGGGTTATTTATATGACAGGTCAAGCTCCTTATTTATTCAAATATGTTCTGACTCTCTATCTTGTGTGACTGTTTCTGAGAGAAATACTTTAAAATCTCTCATTACGATTGTTTATTTTTCAGTTTCTCCTATTAATTTTACTTTATAGTTAACATTAAAATTCCACTTTATGTTGTTAGGTAGGGTTTTCTGCACATATGGTTTCTGCATGAATTGTTCTTTATTATTAAATAATGTCCATCCTTATCCCTAATATTGCTTTTCAGTGGATGATCTATTTTTTTCAGAAATGAACATTATGGCATGAGCCTCTATTTACTTATTTTTGACCTGGCTTACATTTCTTCATTACCTTTATTTTTAAACGTCTGTATTATTAGGTTTCTCTGCACCTTGATTAAATAATTTTCTGTTGGATTTTGACTTTATCAAATCAAGACTATCTTTTACACACAAGCTTAGCCCATGTATATGAGGTATGGTTGCTCTTGTACTAAATTTAGGTCTGGATTTAGGATTTGTGTCCTCCATTTACCAGGCCTTGTCTTTGCATCTGATTGCTCCATGGCTTTACTCTTTTCTGATGAGTTTGTACAGTTCTCTTTATGCTCTTTTATGGCCACTCCTGCAAGAAATTATACTTTCTCCTTCTTTCACACCACTGCTTTTTGATATAAATAAATAAACAACCATATAAATCAGTGTAACTTTTAAAATATACGAGATTACCCACACGTGATTATTATAAAACTCTCAGAAATAAGTAATTTATAGAAAAAAGCTAAGTGAACTGTGACAGAGCTTAAACTGGATTAAATCTCCTTACAGAGCAGTTATAGAGAACTGGCAAAATTGCTAGAGTTCTCTGTGTGCTTTCTTTGAGGAGGGTGAGAAGGCACTGGGTCAGGAGGCAGACAGCAGACAGAAGACACCTGCGGGAAAGAGGGAGGGAGTCCAAGCGTGCATCACCTTGGAAGCCAGGCCCACTCACATCTTGCTCCTCAAGTGTTGAGAACATTTAGGAAGGTCAGGATCACCAGCACCATGTGATCATTTCCAGTGGGGGTGGGAACAAAGGCATGGTGTTGAGAGAGAGAGAGATGAGAAAGCAGAGCACATGAGCACAGGCGTGTCCCCACGGAGTCTCACCGTACAGGGAAGCAAAGGGACAGAACCGCACCTGGAATGGCCATGAAGCCCAGGAGGGTTGGCTGCTGCTTCCCTCGTTTTCACATGAGAGCTGGTGCAGCTAGCACGTGCATCTTTGGAAATGATCAGGGAGGGGACTGAGAGCTCAGATGTGTCAGCAGCTGTGAGGGTGGCCCTAGGCGGGAGCAGGAGAGGTGATGGCCAGACACTGAGGAAGTTTGTTTTCCCAGTGAAGGAAGCCAAGTCCTTCTGTTACCAAATGCAGGTCCAGCTGAAAGCCAATACTCGAGAGACAAGTGTTGGTAGGATAGGAAAATTTGCTTTATTCTGGAGGCCGGCAACCTGGGGAGAAGGTGGACTTATATCCAAAGGCCAACTCCTCACTGCCAATCAGAGGGCAAGAGCTTTCAAAGGGGAGTTTCAGGCGTGCACAGGCAGAGGGAGGGTGCTACATGCAGAAACAGTTCAGTCAGCTCTGAAATCAAAATTAGTCACGCAGTGGTCTGATCAGTAATATCTTGATTGTTGTAAGTACAGTTAATCTTCAGTTCCAGGGCTGGTTTGTTCCCATTTCCTTGAGGCCAAGTTCTCAGAATTGTGTAAGGTGGTGCAGATTTTGTCGTGGTTACAATCTGGTCATCATGTAGTTAAATTCTTCCACCTGGTGAAGGTATCAGTATCTACAAAAGAGCTTTAAGAACATGACTCAGAATATAATCTACAGCCCTTGAGAAGGAACTAAAGGTCCTTGACTTTGTTGAATGGCTAAACTATTATTATTTTGTCTTGTTTGACTTTTCCTTTGCTTCTGCATTTTCTCACTTCTCTGAATAAATTCATTCTTTGGCTAAAATTTTTCTACAACCAGGAGGCAGGTGGAGGACCTGGGAAGGCCCCGTAGGGTCCTGCTCCATTTCACTACCTAAGAGTGAGGGGAGGAGCAGCTGCTGCCTTGAGGGGAAGGAGAAATCAGGGTGGGTAGTGCCCTGACCAGCCATGTAAGTCTCAGGTGGGCATCTCCCTGAGAGCCCACTTAGGCCTGCAGGTCCTAAGTTGAACCCTAATTACCCAGGTCATGGGTACAGATTTGGTGGGGAGATTTGGCTTAACCAGAATTAGGATAAAAAGAAAAAAAATAGGTTATAATTCATCTCATTTCAGTGACTCACCAATAAAAATATGTGTATCCAAGAAACCCCTGGTGGTTAAGAGGGTTCACATTTTGGCAGACATGCATTTGGCCAAAATGCATGATTAGTATTTTTCAGGTACTGATTAGTGCTCAATTAATGAAACGAGGAAAACAGGTAGATTCAATTCTGGAAAGGGGGGTGGCGTCCTGTTCTTCCCCCCCAGGTGACCTTGTTTTTACCTCCATCTAACAGGGCTTAGTTTTTATCCAGTGTTTAAAGATGTGTGTTTTATTTCCCACCTGGACACCAAATGTGAATGAACTAGCAGTCAGTCTGTGGCTCAGTTCAGGAAGCAAGAACACCCACTGCAGGAGGCCACCCACATGGGCATCCCAAGGGCTTCCGCTGCCCCTTTCTAGAAGCATCTAGAAGCATGTGACTCTGCCCCGCAGGAAGTCTCCAGGCCCAGGTCTGTGCTGAAGAGCTTCGGATGAACACTCCCAGGAGTGTGGGACGTGGGAGCACTCTGCATCCTGAGGAGCTGTGTCTCAGGAAACATGACTTCAGAAACCAGAGAACCGGGTCGTTCGTTCAGTGGACTGAAATCATCCCCAATTTGTCGTTTCAGGCCAAGTTGGTTTGTTTTTCATGTTGTATTTTCTGGAGGGCAAGACCAAAGGGCAGGAAGGAGGATGGCTGTTTGAATATTGATTGAATATTGGCCAAGTATTTTGAACTGTCAGTTCAATATCAGTTATTGAAATTGAACACTGTTCTCTAGGAACCTCCCTGAAAGAGATGTTGATTTGCAGACATCTCTTCTGTGCCCCGTGTGTGATGAGTATCTATATCCAGGGCCTGTGTGCAGCCTCCCTGCCAGGCAGACATGGGCTCAAGCTGCCAGGGTCTTTTTGGATTAGCCCTCTCCTGAGCCAGGCATAAGGTGTCAAATATTCTGAGCATCAGTCCTAGAAAAATCACATATTCACCTGATGATTCAGCTCATGAAATCAACATCATGTGACTTAAATATAGACAGTAAGGATCAAAAAAGAAGGAAAAAGCATTTCAGACTGCTAACAAGTCCATCTACCAGAACGTCACATTACTGTCTTCCTCAACGTAGTTGAATAATATACTCTCCGTATTCAGTTTAACTATAAATCATCCTATCTTATTTAACAACACCCAGTGACTTTCATGCATGAGAGTGGCATTTTTAAACAGCGTTTAGGTTTAATGGGAAGATTCACAAACTCTACCGTTTGTATACTTGGGGTGGGTCACACATGATAATTCAGGCCATCAGTCTGAATTTATGCCCAGAAACCAGGCATATTCTTTTTATGCTGGAAAACAGGTGACAAGTGTCCAGCTTGGCTCCTGGTACTTGACATGATATGACACTGTAATAAACTAGGTTTTTAGAGGAAGATACTTTAAGAAGACTGTCTCCCTTTGTTTTGTTTTGTTTTAATGGACGAGAAGTCCAAGGCCATAGTGTCAGACAAAATTCCTGAACCTTCTCTTCAAAAGTAGCATGTGCCTCCCCAGCTTTCCCAGATTCAGAAGTCAGCGTGAACATGGGAAGGGCAGGAGGGGACCCATCCTTTATTTCTTCCTTAAAGATGACCCCACAAGTCTGAATTGAGCAGGTCAAAGAGGAGGGGAGGGAAGGGCAGGGGATGGAAGAGGCCAAAGGTGGCTCTCCCTTTGCTGCATCACTGTAGCCCCTCTAAGGGCTGGGTTCCTCCACCACCTCAGAAATTCTGCATCCTATGCTGCCGGGATGCTCAGCCACGCATCTGTCTCCATAGCGACCTCTGCAAAAGTGGGCACCTGACTTGTAGAGCCTCTAGAGGTCCCTTAAGGTTTCAGACCAAACTTACAAGGTGGTACCACGTGGTAAAGTATGAAATGGCTCCTTTCGGCTCCCTGAAAAGCTACCTGAGTCATTTTGGAAGGAAAAGTTACTTTTTTCCCACCATAATCTTTCTCCATTTTGTCTGCTTCCACACCCCCAGCACCTTAAAAAAGTTTCACTAAATTAAAAAAAAAAAAATCACTGACCTTACAGGACTAGGAAATTGAACAAATGAGTATAGTGAACTCATGTAATCTTGAAAGAGCTTTAGCTTAAGAGGCGACCAAACTAAGTGACTAGAATTTGATATAGGAATTTAATCATTTATTTTGCAAATCACATTAGAATTTGCTTAAGAATTCAGTTTAGTTCTGATTGACTTTTGATGTGTTGTCATCCCAAAGTCACCTATACACCGTGGTTTTGCCAAGCATATTCACCAGTTGTAGAGATCTTATAACATTATTGAGGTCTAGAAGGAAAATGAGATTTACGCATTAATTTTATCACGTGGCTATGAGATTTTTTTGACAAGTATGAATATCATTACTGAAACTTAGATTTTTATCATCCCTTTTTTGGCAGTGTTTCTGCTTAAGCAGTCCTTATTTTATTTATAAAGTTTCCAATAAATATTACCCATGTTTCATTGCATCTTTGAAGGTATGCATGAATTTTTAAACAATATTCCCAGAACCAAAGAGATCCTCAAATTAATTTGTTTAGATAAGCTACATTTTCAAGTAAATACTACCTTCAAGACTAGACCCCATTTCAACAAAGGAATGATGCTGCAAGATGAAATAGGACCGCATGACAGCATAAATTTTTTTGTGTTCAACTTGGTTTCTTTTCCTACAGGTCCCATATAAGTTCAGGGCAAAAGACCTAAAAGAGAGCAAATTCTTAATATGCTTCTGACTGTGGTCACCAGGAATGTAATTGTCGTAATGACCACAGTCTCGTAGAATGTTTAGATTTGACTGGATCCCACGCAAGACAAGAATCCACACAAGTATCCCCCTTCTCCCTCCAGCTGCCACATTTCCGTAGCCTTATTTTACTCCTACGTCAAACAAAATTCCAACAAGAGGGATTTTTTTAAATTGTTTTGATGCATTTATTACATTTTTTAATGAAAAAGAGGACTGAAGAGAAGAATTCATTTAAATTCTCAAAATTCAACATTTACACTAAACCTAGATTTTTGCTTCTTACTTCTATTATTTTAATAGATTTTTATTCTATTTAGTAACTCTGCAGATAGTTTAAAAAGCCACTCTGTACTTTAAGGGTTACTTTGGGAAGTCACACTCCCCTGCCCCACCTGCCCAGCCCACCCCCAACCTCACTGACCAGCAGGAGTAATTCAGTTACCTTGGGGTCTATTCCATTATTTCTGAAGACTCTGTGTAATTACCATTTTCCTATTTGTCGGTTTTGGAGATTACCCTTTTACCCATCACAGGAGAGGATGTAGCTCTTCTGCATCACTCTGTATCACTCTCACATCACCAAGCCCTCTCTTTACACCAACTTCCTTTACCTCCATCCTCTCAATAAGGGTATATCCCATTAGTATTCGGTGTTTACATCATTATTTATTATTCTCTGCTGTCTAGGTAGAATACACTGATGCTGTGTCCTTTTGTATATAAAATTGTGTTTTTTCTAAAAGTGAATAATTGCCTGAATTTTGCCTGCTTAGGTGTTTTTTTGTTTGTTTGTTTGTTTTTTTACATAAACCCCCAAAAGATTCATGTTCACGGATTCATTTAACCAATAGCCATTGAGAGTCTGCTCTGTGCCAGGCACTTGGCCAACATCAGTGAGCAACTAGATTAAAGTCTGTGTTGTGGAGAGCTTCCTGGGGGACAGACACAGTCAACAATAAGCATAGAGTACTTTTTAAACAACGGCATATTTAGGAGGTGATACAAACCATGGATAAAAAGAAAAAAAAAATAGAGCAAGGCAGAGGAGACGGGAGCTGTGGAGGCAGGAGGTGCAGGGTGTTGGGCAGACCTCACTGAGCAAGTGTGGAGTGGACAGGATTTGGAGGAGGTGAGGTTGTCCCATGCCTGTCCCGGTGTTTCTCACACAAACACGCCAGAGACCTCAGTTCCCTGTCCCCTGGACATCTCATCCTGGTGCCACCATCTCTGCTCCAACCTGGGCCTGTCAATCTTGGGGCTTTCCTTGTTTCTCTAGGATGTGGACTAATGCTGTTTCCTGGTTGCCAGGACATTGTCTGTCTCAGTTGACACTATTTGGGAAACAGCCTCGTTCTGCTCTCTGAGAACATGTCAGGGGAGTTGAACTTTCTGAGCCTTTGGGGATGACAGAGAGTTTGAGAGAAGAATTCAGGGGTGGAGTTCACTCTCCCTTGGAGTTTTATGGCCATGACATCACCATCTTCCTTCTCCTGCAGCTGCTGCAAAGTCTGCTACTATTCAGATTCCCAATCCTTTATTTGGGAACTGTTTGGGTTTTTAATGATCACCTCTCCCTTTGTGAAAGCGTTTGAGTCTTTTATTTATTCCCAGGTTTCTAATGTTCATTTGTTTGCTGAGCCCATAATGGGCCCTTTCAGTTTAGGGAAAAAGAAAAGTTTAATAACCTCCCCCTTCATTCTTTATATTCTTGCCTTCTGAACTCTTAATACATTAGACTCAGGTTTTAATGTGCTTATGTTTTCTTTTCAAATGTCCGTCTCTTTATCTTTTTGTTCTAGGAGATTTTTAAAATTTTATCTTTGAGGTTTTCTACTCTCTCTGTTTTGAAATTTTTTAATATCTGACAAATGCCTTTTTTTTCTTTTAATTTTGTTCCCTCTCTTTTAAGGCATCCTGGCCTCTCTTTCCTTTTTGAAATTCTATTGTTGCTCTTCCTTTATTTCTATCTTTTTTCTCTGTTTCCCTCTCTCTCCCTCCCTCTCTCTCTCTCTCTCTCTCTCTCTGTCTCTCTCCCTCTCTCTCTCTCTCTCTCCCTTCCTCTCTCTCTCTCTCTCTCTCTCTTCCCCGCCCCCACCTCTTGCCCACAGACCCTTTTCCCTCTATATTCCTTTCCTCTAGTAGTTGGATGGTGGATGTTTCTCTTTGCCTTTCATGATGATGTCTTCCTCCAATACTTAGTAATCCTTCTCTGTCTAGGCATACTGAGACTGAGGCATCAAGATGCTCATTAGACATTCTCTGGGCTGAAACAGGATCCTTCAACTGCTCTGTCACTTCCCCCAGAATTATCTATTTCTCCAAAGAAGGGTCCCGTTATTAGTTGTGTGTGTTTGGGGGTGGGCCAGTATGTGTGCCCAGCACAGCAGATAAGGGGCCTGGGGCTGGGGGTCTCAGAGCTTCCCATTTTAATAGCTCCCCTGGTTCTCCCAAGTTGGCCTCTCCAGTGGGAAACCTCCTTTCTGGCCCCCTTTAGCATTAAGGGAGGCAACAGAGATAAGCATGCGTACTCAGTCCACCCCATTTTACTAAAGGCATCTACCATTGTTACTTAGATTGACAACTAAACAGTCGTAACTGCAACTGTGCACATTGCTGTACTATTAGCAGTGGTAAACAGAAGCAAGGCAATTGAAATATGCAGGAAAATTATTGGAAATTTTTACCAAAGTCTATGGTTACATCTGTTTGTATTGAGAAGAAAAGAATATGTTACCCCTAGAGTGATCAACTCATCCCAAATGGCCCAGGACTGTCCTGGTTTTAAAACTAAAAGTCCCATGTCTGGGAAACCACCTCTGTTCCAAGTCAACCAGAGTGGCTGGTCACCCTCACCCCTCCTTCATTGTGTGACATGAAGAATTAAATTATGGTAGAAGATGCTCGTCTACTTCTCTTATAACCAGTGATATTCACCATTGGATCACTTTCAAAAGAGGAGTGGAAATGGGGATCCAGGTACAATGTCAGTGCAGGAATGTTAGTGATTAGGAAGTTATGTGGAGCCAATGAAGCTGGAGCTTTAAGGCTCCTGTCAATCTCATCTAATTTCCCAGTGTTGATTTTACTATTCTTACAGGGGTTGTCCTAAATTACATAAGCTTCAGGTCTCACAAAACCTGGATCTTCCCACTGATGGTGATGATGATAATGATAAAATAATAGTACCTGGCAAGAACCTAATGCTTGCTTAAATGAGGGATTAAGTCATTCAATCCTCAGAATAACCCCAGTAAGTGGATACTATTTCTATCCCCAGGGTATAGACATGGAGACTGAGGCAGATGGGCATTGGAGATTATATAGCAAGAAAATTATCAAGGAAATACTTAAACCAACCAAACAGTTGCTATATGTAAGTGAATCAGTATGAAATTGTATTCACAACTCATCTTTACTTTATTGGTTGTGTGTGTGTGTGTGTGTGTGTGTGTGTGTGTGTGTGTGTGTGTGTGTATAACATAGAAAATAGAAGTCCCCTACATTCCAATTTTCCCAGAACAGTTCCAGTTTATCCAGTTATCCAATTCCTTCTGTCCCACTGTAAGTATAGTGCTCCTTTTACCCTCAGAAGTGTCCTAGTCTGGATGATAAACTACTTGGTTGCTCAACACATAACCCTTGCTCTCTAGATAATCATTCATGGAAATTCGTTGTAGGACCTCGTCAGACGCATTTCTTATAACTGTTACATAATATTTTTTAATTAGTATGCAATGAAATTTATATTATTTTAGTAAAATCTTGTTTATATAACATCCTTAGAAAGTTTTTTTATACTCTAATGTTATGAAATATTCATTCATACTCTCTTCAAACATTTTGGTTACTTTAAATATTTGACTTTGGTCAAAATAAGATTTATTTTGATATAAAGAATGAACTGAAGGGAACTACAATTTTTCTCCAATTCCCAGCAATCTGTCCCAGCACTATTTATTGAAAATTAATCTTCCGCCCACTGAGTTGGAAGGCCAGCTTTTGTCTTAGATATGATATATCTCTGTATATAATTGATAGGATATCAATTTGGATACCAGTGACATGGATAGGATATATATCCATGGATATAATTGCTTGGCCGGCCCTACTGCCCTTCCCTGTTTCACTGGTTCATCCTTCTGTGCCAGAATCTTACTGTTTGATGACTGTAGCATTTGACGAATGACTTACTTTCTTGGAACTTTCCTGACGCTTCTTGAATCCTTTTTTCCAGATGACCTTTATATTCATGTTGTCAAGTTGAAGAATGAAAAAGATCCCTTTTGACATTTTAACTGGTATTACATTGCATTATCAGGTTAATTTAGACAATTGAAATCTTGAAAATATGGAAGCTACCTATCAGACAGCAATGTTTTCTTCCTCCTTATTCCATTTGGTCATTGGGATTTTCAAGAACAGTTCATAGATTTATTTCCGTGAGTGAATGTATTTATATTTTTCCCTGAATATTTCATAACTTTAATATTATGAGTGAAATCTTTATGCCATTATATTTTAATGAGTTATTATTTTCTAGAGTAAAATATTAATTTTGTAACCTGACACAAAAATTTTATACTTTCTAATATTTTCAGTAATAATCTTATATTTTTTATATCATAAACCAATAATGTTAATTTTAGCTTCCTTTCCTAATGTTTATACCTCTTGTTTACCCCCACCCCCAGTTTAATCCCAATGACATATGCTTCTAGAATAATACTAAAATGTGTTCTTCCTTTTTTGACGATCCCTATCAGAATACGTCTACATTTTCACAAGTAAGCTCTGGCTTTTCACGTGATAGAAGCTACCCATTGCATTTTTATCTGTTTACCTTATGGAAATGCCACTTGTTTCTCAGGACTTACTGAATTTTAGCTGATGCCTTTTCTTCCTGACATAACAGTTTTGTGGCAGACATGGAGAGATTTTAAGAAAAGATGTTGACAAATCTGTTCTATGAAGTTCGTGAGGTCCTATACATATACACGGTAGTGCCATGATCCTACCCCCACCACACCTCGAAGGAAGCCCACAGGACACTATCACCTCAGGATCTGGAGCTGTAGTACCTGGGTGAATATTCCTTTGATCAAGAATATTGGCTTCTCACACACAGGTCTGTGGAGGACACTTGAACTAGGACACATTTCCATCATTCAATCAAGTGAGCACTTGTGACATTAAATTTGTGAAGAAAAGAAAAGCACATCTCATTCTCCAGCCTGAGATGAATGAGGCCTGGGATGTGTGGTTAATTGCACCATCCTTGCATTCCTATCACGAACCTCAGCAATCGCTGTGTATTCTTTAATGCATTGGTAGCTTTAATTTTACAGTATTTCTTTGTGATTTTAATACATTTTGTAAGATCAGTCTGATTTTATTTGTGTGCTATTTTTTAATAGATAAAGTCTTGTAGTCATTATTTCATCTAAGTTCGCTTCCTGTTTTTAGTTATTTAATGTTTCTCTACTGTTACTTTTCTAGCTTTTGATTTGTGGCCTTCTCTTTTTCACCCCACTGTTTATTTAGGAAACATACAGTGTATTTCTTAATCTGCTTTAGTTACCTATACTATTTAAAATCATATACTTCAGCATTCTTTTCTGATTTATCAACTTCACAGATTAAAACTATTAAACCCTTACTGGGTAAAATAAGATCATTAGTACATTTCCACGTCTTTCATTCCCTGCTCGTCACACCTCAGTTCATGCTCTAATCTTTGTTTTAATTGCTTCCATGTTTCTCATTTCAATTTAGCTTTAATATTACTTTTTTTATATCGTGTATCTCTGTCATTTCAATAATGATAGCATGTTAATTCTGTGTTACAATCTTGACCACAGTTGTGGTCAAGCTTATTGGTTAAGCTAAATTGTCTGTTTAAATGGATCCAGTGGCCTCACCTGTCTTTCCATACAATAAACTTCTCATTCTTGAGTTTAATAGTTTAATTTTTTTCCTGGTTAGCAGGAGTGTGTCTCAAGGAGAGTTTTCAAGTCAGATAATTAAATCATGAATTTCCTCACTCCTTGCTTATCTGGGAGTGTCTGTCTGTTGCTTCTCTTCTAGCTGCCTTTCATGTTATCCTGTCATCTTCTCTCTTCCTTGATGTCTTGCTTCATAGAATTCTTACTCACTTCTAATTTCCTGACAGTGTAATCTGTTTTGTAAAATTGGTTTTGATGAGTAAGTTTTCTTTCAGAATATTTCATTTCCTTAGTCTCTCTTTTAAGTGCTGTGTATCTCTTCTGCATGTGCATTATGGTGGACAGAGGGTTGCTCTACAGTCTTCACATAGGTTCCAAGTAAGGTTCCTTTTTCTCAGTTCAGTTCTGATCAAGGCATTTGCACAAAAGTCTTTTATACACCAAAAATGGAGCTGATCTCCTTCCTCCCAGCCTTGTTCCTGTGGTGTAGTTTTCCCAAGTGCTTTATGGAGCAAATCTGAATGATTTGTGATTTGAGTAATGCCTTTATTTTGATTCTTTTGATATGTTCACAGCTTCTCAGCCATTTATTTGTTCTGGGAAAGGAAAACAAATAAATGGCTGGGAAAAGGAATCTCTTTCTTGCCTCACATATCTTTCCCAAAATCTCCACCATGATTTTTTAATTAAAAAAAAAAGAGTTTCAGAGACATGTGCTGTTTTCAAAATAAAGCTTTCAAAGAGTTTTCACACCCGCCAAACGGTTGTGTGGCCTACCTGTGGCTACTAGAGATACTAACTCAGAATCTGGTCTATTGATCAGCAAGAGCATTTTTTTTTTTACCTCTATAGACAATGCTACCATCCTGACTGCAGCAAAGGATGTTTGTGAAATTTTCTTCAGAATTGGCAGTTTTCCACACTGCCCTAGAGGCCACTGTGACCCATATTTGTGACATACCTCCAGTTGGCCTCTGAGTGGTGGGTCTCACTCACAACTCCAGGATCCTGGTTCCACCACCTGCTCCCATATATCCTTGAGCACATGAGTTAGTATTTCTCCACCTCAGTTTCCCATCTCTGAAATGGGCATGAAAATCATAACTGCCATATAAATTTGTTGTGAGAATTAAAGAGTTAATATAGATAAAGCATCTCATTAAATACTAGCCGCCATTACTAGTATTATTGGAACTCAGTAGACTAGAGGGACCTTGGCATTGGATTCATCAGTCCAGGTTGTCTGGCTATAGATTCCTCAGGACTTGGAATATACATTGGTTTCTCTAGGGCCATGAAAACTTCCACAGCCTGGCCGATGTCATTGCACACCTGTTAGACTGGGGTACACCATGAGCTGTACACGGGACTCTGCATGCAGCTGTCCACTGGCCTCAGCATTTTCTGATGCCTTTACTTGTTCTTCCTCAGGAGACCCTTTTCTTTAGTTCAAAGAAGTGAATTTTCCACCGATTTCTATCCCGTGTCTGTGGACACTAATGCAATTCTCTCATGGCTGCTTGTGCATATGTAGACCTTACATCATACAGGCAGTTAAAGAAAGGCATCACTGTACTGTCTAAACTGCCCAGACACCGTTTCCATGTTCTGCATATTATATTTTGGAATAAATTATCGTAAATGCTACACTGGTTGGCCGCTGTCCCAATTTGAGTCGTTTAAACTAGCTGAGTTAGAGAATGAAGTCTTTACATGTGGGGTTTCTCTCTGCATCAACTCATTGTAAGACTATTAAGCATACGTGAAACCTTTTAAATATAAAAGAGTGTTTTCTTATGTCTATATAGATAATGTAAATACCATTGAGTTATTAGGCTCTTTTTCAGCATAGGCTAATCAAGCATGCTGATTGTAATACAGCAAGTATCATTAATGAGACACTGGGATAGTACCTGCCTTTTCATGTTCCCTTAGTCTTTGTGCATCAGCATTTTTAACGGGGTCGGGGGATTAATTGGGAGGTTGGGATTGACGTATATATACTATGATGTGTAAAACAGATAGCTAGTGGGAACCTGCTGTATAGCACAGGGATCTCAGCTCCGTGCTCTGTGACGACCTAGGTGGGTGGGATGGGGGGTGGGAAGGAGGCCCAACAGGGAGGGGATACGTGTATACATAAAGCTGACTCACCTCATTGTACAGCAGAAACTAACAACATTGTAAAGCAACTATACTCCAAAAAGAAGAAAAGAGCAGTGGATCATATAATATTTACAACACAATTCATCTGATAAGTTTTGTGATGTTATATCTGAAGCTTTAGATTAGGAAGCTTATTCCAAAGGATAAATCAGTATTTAACTAAATAATTATTTAGTAACTAAATAGCAATATTATTTAACTAAATATTCTTTAAAGTGTTATAACCTTTCAGTATTTACAAATACGTAAGACCCACCTGATGGGAAGCAATTCAACCAATGGGTACCTAGGACTTAGTAAGAAAATAAGAAAGAACTGATCTGCAGTGTCTTGAAGAAGAATGAACACGACTCAAGAAGGTAGTTTCCCGGGGATGAGAGCCAGAAGGTTACATAAATATTGTTCTACATACTCTGTGTGTTCATTTCCTGGATCTGATTAATCTCCTCAAAGTGCTACGGTGAGAAGTCCGTTCCTGCAGAGGATGGAATGGTTCCCGCCTTATGGAGAAAGAGGACCCCAACATCAAATATTACCCACACATTCTTGGCAGACGCCCGGCCTAATGGCACCCCATGGTCAGAAACATCATCACAGCGTGGGTGCCTTCATACCTGGACCTCAGTTTAGAAGCTGTTTGACAGCTTAACAGATAAAACTTAGAGATTCTTTGAAATCATTGTCAAGTCAGATCCTGCCGTCATCTTGTGGAAACTACAGTAAATATTCGTATGTCTGCTGTCATTTCTGTCCTTTACTTTTAAACTATTTACCGAAAAAACTCTCTATGTAGGTTTATGCCTCATATTCCCCCATCATTCAGTTGTCATTACTGCTTTCATAAATTAAAAAAAAAAAAAAAACAAGGAAGGAACTGAGTTTACCAGTTTTGTTTAGTTTTAGCACACTAACCACTCAGAAAGCTCTGTGGCTACTTCGTGGACTTGGGTTGTGTGACCCTATGACCATGACCTTCTTAGTGTCTCTTCTTACCTTCCAGCAAAGAATGTGATCAAGAATCTGGACAGGATATTGACGTTGATTTCTTCCATGGTGTCAGTTTGCTTGCGGATTTGCTCTGTGTAAAATATGGATTTGATCTGCTTCTTTGGTTTCTCTCTTAAAACCCAATGGATTTATGGCCATTCCTGGCAACCCTGGTACATAAACCCTCTGTTGATGGTAAGTGACCAATCCCACGTGGCCCAGACCCCCGCAGCACCCCGCCCTGGTCGAGGGAAGAATCCTCGGGAACTGAGTGGCTGTGGTCTGGCTCAAACTGTCCAGATGTGCTGGACAAGGCCACCTGGAAAGCTTTCTTAGAAAATTGATTCCTGTGTTTGGAGAAGATGATTGCAAAGTATTTATCTAGGAGTGAAGATCCAAGAAACCCTACAGCAAAAACACCAGAAAAGCCTGAAACTGTAGGAGTGATGCCATCATTTTAAAATCCTTCCATAAAAGGAAGAAGCCACAGTGGGGAGAGTTCAACTTCTGTATCAGAACAAGAAACTGACATTCCTTCCGAGGAGAACAAGGATCCAAGGAAAGTGAGTCGGCACAAAGTTCTTAGTGAATCTTCCATGACTTAAATTACATTTTGCACCTTGAAAGATGAATTTAACCATCTCCTATGGGAAGGTCATCCATTCTAAAAGAAAGAAAACTGAACCTAAGCCAGTTGTGAAATGTTTAAATCCATGTTAGACACAGGCTTTCCCTAGAGCATCACTAATAGGTTTTCTTGAGAAGCAGGAAAAGATATTACAGTTGTTACAGAAAATCTGGATGTCGTGGTGACTAAGGGAAGACCATGGACCTAACTGAATATTTTGACACTGATTCAATAGTGAATCATCACAGATGTCTCAAAAAACTGTTCTGTACGGTAATTAGTCATAAAGTAGAAATACACAATTTTACCAGAGTAGTGAATTCCACACTTACATGTGTTTGAAAGAAATACACAGAAAATGTGCAGCTATCCAATTAAGATATATAATGCCCCCCAAATCCCTGAATATATGCATTTATCCTAGGATGGTTTATTGCTAAGCCACACTGGATAACTGTCTCATTCGACTTCCTCAGCTGAAAAGCCCACCTTGCTGAAGCCTTGACTCACTGAGCAGCAGTACAGAAGGACGGGTGGGAACACGGCTCTCTGCATGTTCCCCCAGCCTTGCGGCTTACCAGCTGTGTGACCTTGACCATCTAGGACCTGAGTGGCTGCATCAAAGGCTCTCACCATCTCTGGGCCTCGGTTTCCTCATCTGTAAAATGAGAATTCTGATGACATCTCCCTGGCATTGTTAAATGTGTGGGTGTGTGAGTGTGTTAATCTGCATAAGCATTTGGAAGAGCTTGGGGCACAAAGCAGGCATCATGTTTGGTAGAAAGGGACCCAGAGTGTGTCTACGTCCTGAAGCTGGACTCTGGGCTCGAACCGTGGTCCACACCGCTTGTAAGACCTTCCTGAGCTTCACCTCCATCCTCTTGGAAATGGAATAAAGAATAGCACCCACCTCACTGGAGCTCAGAACAGCTAGGAGTTCACAGCTTTCCAGAGCCTGACTTGGCTGTACCTTCGCTGAAGCACTGGCCATCCACTTGCCCCTTCTTGCCACATATGAAGCCATCTGCTTTCGGCCTTATTCTCTCTTTAAGATTTACAACTCTTTTGCTAGAACTTCAAGATTTAGCATGTGGGACTGGGTGTTTTTATTGTTAACTTCTGTTTCCCACAATATCCCACTCCTCCCAGTAATCTGCTTTGGCTGCAGCTAGGTCTAAACCTCCGACACACCGACTTTATAAAGCCATTCTGGCCATTGTAAAAATACCCACTGCTTCCTGGTTTCTGCAGATGTGTGCAATCCTACTCCTCCTAAGTGGAGCTGGTTAAGTTTGGGGTTGGCAAACTATGGTCCCGGGGCCACATGGAGCCCACCACCCGATTCTGTAAATAAGGTTTTATTGGAACACTTCTTGCCCATTCATTTACACGCTGCCTCTGTCTGCCTTCTCCCTGCCAGGGCGAGGTTGAGAATTTAAAATCGTGTGGCCACCAGCCTAACATACATATCTGGCTCCTTAGTAAAACGTTTGCCAACTCCTGGGCTAGATGAAAGCATTTCTTCAGCAAAACAAGTGTCTTAATAGAAAATGATGACTCTATTATCTGTCACCCATTTTCAGGGCAAAATTAGTGTTAATGTTATCACAGCGACATAGTCCGACACCAGCATCTCACCCTGCAACCTCAGAAGCTTCCGGATGGGTTTCCACCACCCGTCTAGCTCCCCGTCTCTTGTCCATTCTGCAAGGGCCAGGATCTTTGTCAAATACAAACCCGACATAGACACTCTGCTCCGTCAAGCCTGCCATGCCCCTCCATTGCCGTGCGCCTGGAACCCAGATCCCATCGTGTGGCCCCAGGATCCTCAGGGCCAGTCCCATCAAGTGCTCCGTCCTCTTGATCCCCGATCCTTGGTTACTAGGGCTTCTTGCCTCGCCTCCACCGGCCCTCCCACCTTGGCTTTCTGCAGCATCTATCTTAATGCTCACCCCTCTTAGGGTGTGTGTGTCCATCCCTTTTCACAGTTATTCTTGAAGACCCACCAGATCCAGGATCGGGTCTGGCTGAACCACATGCCCATGTGCATGGCCCGTGGGCTGCATGTCCGTGTTTGTTAAAAGGTGACCTGCATTCACTCTGTCACTTCGGCAAAGGGGATGCATGGAGTGGTGTGAAAGTGTTCCACGCAACATGTGTCAGGGGAATGTGAAGCTGGGAAACCACAAGTGACCTTGTGAGTCTGCAGTCAGGCTCTGGAGAAGAAGCAGGACCTGAGGTCAATTTTCCTGGGATGTGAGAAAGTTGCCAAAAGATGCCTCTGAGGGGTCACAATGTCCTAGTCATGTTTCATGGGTGAGGAGTATTTCCTGATGTTGTTTGCTTGATGATGGCAGTGGACACATTCCTCGCTCAGTGAGGGTGAGACATAACCTACAGACGCTTAGGAATTATTGCTTCTTATGGCTGTTTGGTCCCAATTCCCTCTCTCCTTTTCTTCACTCTTGTCCTTTGTATGAGGAGCAGAGGTTCAGGGGGAACACTCCTATCAGAACGAAGCCTACAGACCTTTCCTTCTTGCTACTTCCTCTTTATCACAAGAGTCTCTCTCGTCCCTTTAAAATGTGGGATTCTCGAGATTTGATTCTTGCATTGCGATTCCTCCTGTTGAGCCCTGTCAGAAAGGAGCTAACTGAAGAGAAACACCAGGCTGGGAGAAGGAGTGAGTGAGCCTCATGGTGCAGGCTTAATTCGTACTCTGGACTTAGTACTCTGTGCCTAGTGCTCTATACCTGGTACCCTGCACCTAGTACTCTATACTTAGCACTCTGCACCTAATACTCTATACCTAGAACTCTGTGCCTAGAACTCTGTGCTTAGTACTCTATACCTAGTACCCTGCACCTAGTACTCTATACCTAGTACTCTGCACCTAGAACTCTATACTTGGTACTCTACACCTAGTATTCTGAACAATCAGTATCTGGGGGGGAAGAGAAGGAGCACAGCAATGCAGCAGGTTCACCTGGGTGGTGAACTGTGTATTCTAGGAAATGGAGCTGACCAGGACTTCAGATAGTGAAGGAAGCACATTCATGTTAGCAATGAAACTAATTTTTCCTAGTCTCAGAATGGGGATTGGCTTTTATCAGACCAAACCCAGGAGCAAGGGGCCAATGTAGAGCCCATTCAGATGAGAAATGACAAAAACCTTGTACTAGTCTGGGTCCTCAGAAAAACAGAACCAGTAGGGGGTGTGTGTGTGTGTGTGTGTGTGTGTGTGTGTGTGGAGAGAGAAATTTTAAGAAATCAACTGATGTAGTTGTAGAGGCTGGCACATCCCAAATCTGGAGACCCAGCAAAGGGTCAGTGCCATGGTTCAAGTCCAAAGGTCGTCTGCTGGCAGAATGTTCTCTTCTTCTGGGGAACCTCAGTCTTTTGCTATTAAGGACTTCAACTGATTGGGTGAGACCCACCCACATTACGGAGAGCGATCTGCTTCACTCAAAGCCTACAGAGTTAAATGCTTACTTCATCTAAAAAACACCTCCCCAGAAACATCTAGAATAATGTTTGAGCAGATATCTGGGTTCCATTACCTGGTCCAGTTGACACATAAAATGAGCCATCATAGACCTGGATTTTGTCAGATGTGCAGGAGGGAGCAGTTTTGCTGGAGAAGAGGGAAGTAGAATCTATGATTTGGGGAGATGCAGGAAGGGTGGAGGATGGAAGCCAGGAGGGGCTCCACCCCCTGAAAGGGCATGCAGGGCAGAGGAGTGAAGGTGGGGACTGTCGTCTCTGGGTGGCCATTGCACCTCAGGTGGAGATGGTCTGTGGTGGAGATGCAGGGCTTTATATAGGTGAGGTGCTTATGGGGGATTTGGGGGCTCTCACCAGAAGGAAGAGATGCTCTCCTTCAGCCCTCTGAAAAAAACAGTAAATTAAAGGAAACTCATTTAAAAATAACATACATACACCTACACCTTGAACCTTTATTTTCACTTAAAATACATACATGCGCCCATTTGCTAATTTTTTTTTTTTTGGCTGCATTGGGTCTTCGTTGCTGCATGCGGGCTTTCTCTAGTTGCGGTGAGCAGGGGTTACTTTTCGTTGCAGTGTGCGGGCTTCTCATTGCAGTGGCTTCTCTTGTTGTGGAGCACGGGCTCTAGGCTTACCGGCTCAATAGTTGTGACTCATGGGCTCTAGAGCACAGGTTCAGTAGTTGTGGCGCACGGGCTTAGTTGCTCCACAGCATGTGGGATCTTCCTGAACCAGGGCTCGAACCCATGTCCCCTGCATTGGCAGGCGGATTTCTTAACCACTGTACCACCAGGGAAGCCCCCTGCTAATTCTTTTAGTTATAGCCAAAGCTTATTTTGAGTAGGAAGATGCCTATTAAAGATCTAAGTTGATTACTTGCATAAAATATGCCCAATACCCATGATGTTCAGTATGAGTTTCTTGACAGAAGGCTGAAACTCGTCCTATTCATCCAGGTGCAAAATCATCTTAAATCTTTCATTTTTTCTTCATAGTTTACTTTTCTCTCAGCCACACCTAAGCTGAGAGCAATTCCATTTAATGACTGATCTCTACTGAGTCATTCCAAAGATTCAACTTAGTTTTCATAGAAGCAAGTGTCTCGTTTTCCATGCTCATGTTCCATTGAGCTACACCAAACTAATTATATTACACAATTCCTATAACAAGTTCAGCTGGCAGAGGCAGATTTGAGGGCAGGCTCAGCTGCTTCCCCGTGTGCCCACTGTCGCCAGGTGGTAGCAGAAGGATGTTGACAATGTGGACAAGGCTGGCTCTTCACCCCACCTGGTACTCAGCATGGTGTGGGCAGTGGCCTGGGGGTTTTGCCAATGGAGAGGCCCAACTGTCTGACAGGTCAGTTCAGAGTAGAGAGCTGCTCCTGAGGCTAGAAATGAACACATGGCAGGAAGGCATTCATCCAGGTGGTGGTTCAGAGAAGAACAGATGTAGAGAATCCCTAGGACAGGCACTAATGGGGGAGGATCCCCCTGCTCTGTTCTCCTGGGGGCAGACATTGGAGGAGTCTCACATAGGAAGTTATATTGGTCCTTCCCAGTGGAAAACCAGTTGACTCCCTAGAGGGCAGGGTGGTAGAAGAGGGGTCTTTATAACCTAAATGGTGTCCTCAGCTATGAATGCAATCATTGTCACAACCTGCCATGCCCAAGCGAAATGTACATTACCGAAGACCTTGCACCCCATGAAGCCATCCTTGGGTAGGAACTGCATCTCCCCAGCTGTCAAGCTGTGTTGTTTGGGAGGATTGGAAGAGTGTCAGCACTGGACCTGTTTACCTTTACTTCTCAGAGCTCATCATTTTGAGGTGGGAAGGGCCAGCACAGGAGGAAGCAGCTCTGGTCCATCCCAGCTCCTCAGCCACTTTGGTGTTGGGGGGTCTTTCTTCCTGAAGGAGCCTAAGCCTGCATGAATTGCACTCCCGGAAGCTCGGGCGCTGGGTCTGGGGCCAGGCACCTGCTCCAGATCAGTCTTTAAAGCCAGGAGGGCTGTGCAGAGCAGGGGCAGCTGGACCAGGGGGCTGCTGGGCGATGGGGTTGCCTGGGTGGGCTTTTCACATTTGCCTATGACAGGGAGTGAAGGATGATGCCTCCTACAGAAGAACCCACTCACCAGGCTTTTCCCCTGATGTTTTAATGGCACATCTCAGTTCTTATAATCGTTAAAAATAACATCAGTACAACTTTAATACAAAGGAGGGAGCAAAGGCACTTACCACCTTCAAGAGCCAGAGCGCTGGACTCTCCTGAGGAGCAGGTGTCCCATTTCTCAGAGTGTGTTCCCAACCCTGATGGTCATCTCGGCCACCAGGCTGGGGAAAGAGGGCTTTGTAAAAATTCAGATTTTTGACCCTCAACCCCAGATTTGTGATTCCTGCAGAATGGAGGAGAGGCCAGGGATGTGCAGATGCTTGAGGGGCCCGCCATGCAGCTGTGGTTGGGGAAACATGGTCTCAGCCCCAGGCTAGGTCACAGGGTCCTCTCAGCCCCTTGGTGCCATCCTTGGGCACGAGAATTGGAGATGTTAAACTTGTTAAAGTGGAGGGAGGTACCGCCTACCCAGTCATTACTCAATTTCAGTTGCAACTTGGCGTAGATTGCTAACTCGCCTACCTGTGTGCAGTTACCACCTGAGTTTTTTTTTTTTATCCCATAGCAGAGGGGTTTGTGATACAAAGAGTTGGGTACTGAGTGGATGTAAAAGAGGAGTGAGAGGGGGTTGCCTTCCCCACGTTGAACTCTGATGATGGGAAAGATGTTTATTCTTTCCAGAGCGGGGATGAGTCCTGAGGACAGTGCTGTGGGGGTTCCCTGCATCCTCTTTGCATCTTCCACTCCCTCTGTGACTGTCTTTGCTTCTTGGGCTGCCATTTCCCCATCCGTAAAACACAACCAGAAAAGCAGACCATTTCTGCAGTCCTTCCCAGCTCTACTGGTCAGCCTCTTTTTTTCCAATTTTCCATGGAAACCAGATGGAGGAGCAGCCCCACAAAGAACCAGCCCTTCATTGTCCCTCAGAATCTAAGGACTTCCCTTTCACCTTCTATGAGCTGAGGGTTTTCATTTGAGCTAATGGGATGCACACACCCTCCGTGGTCTGCAGAGAAGAACCTTCAGATGCAGGATTTTTGCTGAAACAGGGAATTATTGGGGCTGTCTGCAACAGCGAGGTAGGTTTCTTTCACCTGTGTGTCCCTCATAATTCCATTTCCCTGCCTCCCATGTATAAATGAATCCTACTGATTCTTCTCAAGATAACATCCGATGACAGGACAATGAGACAGGAAAATCTGGTAAAAAATTAATAAAAATCTCCATGTCTTTGGCTTCTCACAGTCCATAAAATTAACACCCACCACACCTCCTTTATGGGGAGCTTTTGATGTCCTGCAGTTTGGCTCGATGTGAGTCAGCAAAGAAATGCCGCATTTAAAGCCGAAAATTTACAGTCCTGTGTCTGGCTCGTTATAAATCTCTCCTTCAGTTTCACATCAAACAAAGTAGTTTAACTTTCGAGGCTGAACAAAATGAAGTCACTGTCAAGCTGCAGGCTTCCAAGTGCTGATGGCAAGAGCTTGGCTTCCCGATCCAGGTCCCCTGTTTCCTGAAGTCTGGCCCCGTCCTTGCCAACCAGTGGTCAGCCATGGACTTTCCCTTCTGAGGTGATGGTGGAGGCCAGTCCCCAGCATTGCTTCTAGAAGAATGCGTCCAGCAGACAGTCGGAGGGTTCAGAACATCCCTGCAAACGGGCTGTGGTGGAGGGGGATGCATGTGTGTCCGGCGTGTTGCTGTCACTTCTAATGCACTTACTACTGGACCCCGGGAGGATTTGCTCCAGACGTTAGAGTGTAAGCACAGAGCGCAAGCTGTTTGTCCAGGAACTCTGCCCCACCGACACCGTTCACTTACACATTTGGTTACCAAGATCGTTGGCCCTCTCAGAGCTGGATTTCTGCCCTGGAACTTGCCTGGAGTGCAGCTGGCATCCTACGATGCTGATGAAACATCCTTAGACATAGACCAATAATTCCCCAGTCAGCAGATGGACCAGGCCAGCTAATGGCCTGTGCGTGGCCCGCTGCCAGATGGGCTCAGGAATCAGCTTCTCTCCCTCCTCGTCCTCCCAAGACCTCTGATCCCGGCTGCTGTGCTTTCCGCTCACAGCCTGCCTGTCCTCTTTAAGTTAACTTCTTAGCTGGCTTTTTTTTTTTTTTTTTCCCCCTGTGGCTAAGGCAGATTTTTCAAACTGTCATCTGTTTATTGTTGGATGTGCACTGTTACCTTGGAAACAGTTCATTTAGATGAAAAGCGTGGTAAATCTCAGATCACCTATACATGTGACGGGGCTGTAGTTTCATACAAAGACAAGGTCCTTCTGTCTTCAAATCCCACACGCTGCCCTGCCCGTAGGGCCGCAGTGGCGTCTGTCATAGGCCCTGGGCCACTGAGTGTGGAGCCTGTGAATGTCTGTGTTTATAGTCACAGAGGATTTTAAAGATGATGTCGGAAAGTAAAAGTGGGCGATTTGATTAAGTACAGCCTACCTGAAGGTTGTGCTGGATACACTAGCACGTGAAGGTAGTGACTGACCGATGTGGGAGACACCTTGTAATCGGAGCTGTGTCTGAATGTTGTCCTTCACCCTGTCCAGCTCGCACCTCCCTGGAACTAAATCCAGCTGTGAACGTGGCCTTCTCTAGGTTCAGGCTGTGACCCGGGTTCTGCCCCGTCATGACTCCTTGTGTTTATTGAGTTAATGAAAGACCGCTCCGCAGAAGATCAGAAGTTATTCCTCAAAATGGAATTGGCTTAGTGCTTCATCTTGAAACTTTGAAGAGAACAGAAGAAGAAACTGAAACCGAATTCCAAACTGAAGGGAACAGCTCCTAATGCTGAATCCGTGACAGCCCTGGGCTGGCCGTGGGTGATGGTCCGCTGTGAGCCTCAGGCGCTGGTCCCCACCGAGGGTGGCCTCTGAGCCTGAGTGGCAGTTACAGCACCGTGCCTGCCTGGCGGGGGAGGGGGTGGTGCTTCATGACAACGTATTTCACTAAACCAAATACCCTTGTTGGGAATTTGCATTTTCAAAGGAAACATTAAATAACCAAAACCAAAACGTTATTATTATTTTTTTTTTATGAGGAGGTGAAAGTCATTTTCTGATAAACAAATAATTACTGTTGACAATTAGGGATGTTGAATATGGAACAGATGGTGCCAGGAAATTCTGCCCAAACTGTTGAGTGACAACCATAAATTCCACCACCTCTCCTGGCAGCACTGAGGGCTGTAAGGGTGAGCCCCAGGGGAGCCCTCAGCCAGGGCAAGTACTGTGGTGGCCACGTAGCTGAGTCCTCCAGATCCTGCCGGGGAAACATGACTGATTTGGGTTATACCATCCACCTGCTTTGTTCCAGATGGCAAACTTGAAAAACCAGAACAAAGCAGGACAGGTATGGCCACTGGTAGCTACCCAACACACCTTGTTCTGCTCATGGAACCCTCAGACGTCAGCACAGAAGCTTGCATGGATTTCGACTCTTTCATAAGCTGAAATCAAGACATTTCCCCAGAGCTCTTCCTGTGAAACAAAGCAGACACTTGGCATTTCCAGATGCTGTGTGAACGATCTTTGCTCAGGACCACTTCTTAATGATGTGCAGAAGAGAAGGGCAGAGAGTGGACCAACCCAGTTGGAACAGCTTAAGATGGTGGAGATAGAGGACTTAACTCAGGGGTGTGAAAAGCCTTGGAGGAGCCAAGACGCCTTTGCACACCAATTACAGTTTATGAGGCTGCGGGGTTGAGAGAGCAAACTTAAGAAGTGGGAGGAAACATAAAAACAACAGAAAAGCAATGGAGAAGATCCAAATGCAGACTCATCACAGCCAGGAGGCCAAAGCCCATGTTTCATAAGGGTTAGGCATAATTTCCGTGGTTTAACATGATATTAAAGAACGCTAATCTTGTTGACATTGAAAAATGGAAGCATTTCCATGGTTGATAGAGAACAGTTCCTACAAACCTGACATAGTTTATTATTATATGAGTAAAACTTTGCATTCTTTTAAAATAATTTTCTTAGAAATATAATAGAGTCTGTTCATGAGAAACACTTGGTATAAAATAGTTCAAGGCTTCTACAAACAAAAATAGGTAAAAATATCATGGTACACCTCAGGGTAAAGGCACCAGGTGATACTGCAGGGCTGCTGAGAGCCCAGGCATGGCAGGGGGCAGATCATTTCCACTTCCCATCCAGGGGAACTTTCACAGAAGTCCAAAATCTGGCTCTAAAATGATTTGGGTCACAGACCCTTTTGAGAACTTGAGGAAACATGCTGGTGGTTTGCTCAGCAATCTTGGAGGCATGGTCCACCTAGAACTTGTAGGATTTCAGGTGTCTGTGGATCTCCTGGTCCTTTATGCCTTTATTTCCTTATTTAGATATTCATCTACTCAGTCTGGTACTGCAAAATATTACAGACTCTGAAAATATGTTCATGGAAGCTTTTCAGGGTAAGAAAAATGTTTGTTTTAGACATTGAGTTATAAAAATGCTGAATTTAAAAGTTGCTCAAACTTCCCTCAATCATGTTAAAAAAATAACATATATTTACACACACACACACACATACACAAAGCACCTGAATCAAAGGTGAGGAGCTAATGAGGAATCATTGTCCCCGGGAGGAGGGATGGTGAGTACTTTCCTCCTCCCTTGTTGTGTTTCTCCCCACGTAACCCGGTGCACACACTCTGTCCTCACAGAATCTCTCCTGTTGGTACAGCATCTCTGAGAGGCCCCTAGTGAGCTCTCGGCCAGGCTTTCTGGACACTGCTTTGTGTCCTTAACCCAAGTGTGACTGTCCAGGCACCCTGTGTGGGGAGAGGATGGAGGCCACCAAGACAAAGGAGAACCAGGCATCTTCACAAATCCTGTCTTCCCTCCAGATTCAAGAGGAAACCTTGTTCTATCAGTTCACACTCAGAAACGCTGTGGAACAGGACATAAGTTTTCTGCTCGGGACCCTTGGGCCCTCCTAGACTTGGCCGAGGCAGAACCTCATGACAGCTTCCTGGGCCCTGCTGTCCCTCGAGGCCCCATCACACTGACAGCTGGACACATCGCCGGACCCTGCTCCACCTGCAGGGGTCACGCTGCTCTGTCTGAGGAAAGGAGATCACGGCTTTTCCTTTCCCTTTGGGGATGATTTTTGACCACCACCGACACGGAGCCCCTTGGGCCCTGAGTTTTCTGTAGAATTTTCAAATGTTGCTTACATGGCCTGAACAGGGAGACAAATATGAGTGGAAATCAAGTCCTCTTAGAGTCCAAATGGCAAATGGCCGTCTCCCCGGGACCCAAGGACCTCCATCCAAATGGGTACTCCTTACTGGACCGCATCTCACCTCCCGGCTCTCCCGCCCCAGACGGGCCCCACCCTGGCTGTGCCCTCAGCCCTCCTGCGGGTGGACTTGTGCAAAGTTTTGGGGACACATGCAGGCTTATCTGAGAGCAAATGGTGATGCCACGGGGCTGAGCTGGACCCAACCTCCCCACCTCCATCATCTGCCGACATGCCTGTCGACAAAGAATGCTTTTACAGTCAGAAGAGAGAGAAACAGGGCTGCTTCGAGAAACATCCTCGAGCATCAGCAGCTGCTAACAAATTGAAAGAAAGATGAGCAGACATTATAGGTCTCCTGCTGGAAGTCATCACTTTTAAAGTAATCACACAAAACAAACAAACAGACAAAAAACCCGCATCTGACAAAGGCATTAGATCCACCTAAATTACAGGAAGTGCAGAGGAGCATACTAAGTGATACCACAGAGATGTAACTTGCAAAGTCCTGAAATCAGCAAAAAAAAAAAAAGGAGGCGCAGTAAGGTATGCAATCTTTCTGTAACAGATAAATGGAATAGAAAAATAAATGAGATTACAGAAGAACCTACAGACTAAAAGAGAAGAAAGACACATCAACCAATTGCAAACTATGAGCTTTATTTAGATTCTGACTCTGACGAGCAATGAAATTTTGACATTGACGACATACTTGGGAATGGAACGCTGAATATTTAATGACATTAAGGGATTATCGTTAAAAATTTTAGATGTCACAATGGCATTGTGGTTATGTTGAAAAATCTAAGACTCCTTATCTTTTAGAGATGTGAATTGAAATATTAATATGTCTAGAATTTGCTTCAAAATGCTATAGGGATGGGGGCATAAACTGATCATCTTTGGAGCTGAGTGGACTCGGAGGGCCTTTATTTTTGTACAAGTTTGAAATTTTCTTTAGAAAAAAGTTTTCTAAAGAAAAAAACTTTCTTTAGAAAAAAGGGAACAGACACACTGTTGAGGGGAGTTATTTCCAAGTACAAGTGAACCCGAAAGCCAAGGGAGGGGAAGCATGACCACCAGGAATGCTAATCGTGGAAGTTAGAAGGGGTAGGGGCTCAGGGAGACTGCCTGGCAACTGAAAATAACTGTGCACCTATAGACAGTAGGTGGGAAATGATGCAGGTCGATGCCCGCACAGACACGGCCCTCTGCTCTGGAGAGCTGGCACTGTCCCTCACTGTGGGTCTCTCTGTCCCCCAGGTGGTCCGTGGGGAACTGGAGCGCCTGCAGCCGGACGTGCAGTGGAGGCACCCAGAGCCGGCCCGTACAGTGCACGCGGCGGGCACACTACAAATCGGAGCGGGTCTCCGCCAGCCTGTGTCCGCAGCCCATGCCCTCCAGCCGACAGGCCTGCCAGCCTCAGAGCTGCCCACCCGCGTGGAGCGCCGGGCCCTGGGCGGAGGTAATGGGGCAGGGCCAGTGTACGGGGACGGCGGGGCCCCTCCTAGGCAACGTGGGGCTGGAGTCTTACCAGGCCTTGCAGGAGCTGACGCGCTCTTCCCGTGCAGTGCTCTCGAACCTGCGGGAAGGGGTGGAGGAAGAGGTCCGTGGCCTGTAAGAGCACCAACCCCTCGGCCAGGGCGCAGCTGCTGCCCGACGCTGTCTGCACCTCGGAGCCCAAGCCCAGGACTCACGAGGCCTGTCTGCTCAGGCGCTGCCACAAGCACAAGAAGCTGCAGTGGCTTGTGTCCGCCTGGTCCCAGGTAGGTGCACTGGTCCCAGGTGGGTGCACTGGTCTCACCTGGGTGCACTGATCCCAGGTGGGTGCACTGATTCCAAGTAGGTGCACTAGCCCCAGATAAGTGCACCTGATTCCAGGTAGGTGCACCTGATTCCAGGTAGGTGCACTGATCCCAGGTGGGTGCACTGATTCCAGGTCGGTGCACTAGCCCCAGATAGGTGCACCTGATTCCAGTTAGGTGCGCCGGATCCCGGGTGGGTGTACCTGGTCCAAGGCAGGTGCACTAGTCCCAGGCAGGTGCACTAGTTTGAGGTAGGTGCACTGGTCCCAGGTAGCTGCACTGATCCCAGGTGGGTGCACTGGCCCCAGGTAGGTGCACTGGTCCCAGGTGGGTGTACCTGGTCCCAGGTACGTGCACTGATCCGAAGGGGTTGCACTAGTCCCAGGTAATTGCACTGGCCCCAGGTAGGTGCACTGGTCCCAGGTAGCTGCACTGATCCCAGGTGGGTGTACCTGGTCCCAGGCAGGTGCACTAGTTCCAGGCAGGTGCATTAGTTCCAGGTACGTACACTGGTCCCAGGTAGGTGCACTGGCCCCAGGTAGGTGCATTTGGTCCCAGGTGGGTGCACTGGCCCCAGTTGGGTTCACTGATCCCAGTTGGGTGCACTGATCCCAGGTAAGTGTGCCAGGTCCCAGGTGGGTGCACTGGTCCAGGTAGGTGCTCCAGGTCCCAGGTGGGTGCACCAGGTCCAGATGAAACTGGGTCGACCAGCTCCTGCCTTGGGGCTGCCTCTCATCTGGTCTCTCTGCTTCCACTTCTCCTCTGCTTCTTCTTCCCCCGAGTCTCTGATCCCTGCCCATAGTCCAGTATTCAGTCCTCCCTCCTGGCACGCACTCGTTGGAGTGTCCGGCTTTCTCATCACATCCCTGGCGTACCTCACCCAGGTCATCCACGCGCTCATCACTCCCTCGTGTTGAGCAGCGATTGAGTGGGTGAACGGGTGCAGGTGTGAGGGGAGGGGTGTTCATTGCGCTGACCATGGGGTGGGGGCACCCACTGCACCCCAGAACACCTGCAGCCACTTCTCTGGCCATGCTTAGGCAGTAGAGCAGGTGGATGACCTCAGGAGACAGAGGACCCGTTCCCTGAGAGGAATGTGCATAGGCAGGCTTCTCATTTGGGGAAGAGACTGCTTGTGCTGGGTTTGCTCAATGCCTTGTGCTGCTGAAGGCTGGGAAGCCCCTGATCTGCACTGTCGGGGGACTGTCCCAAACCCTGCTTCTCTGAGACCAACATTTGGAAACACGAGTTTGGAGTGTTAAAGGTTTTGTGTCTCGCTTTGGCCCAAGTTGGGGCCGGACATCCTGCTGGGGAGCAGACAGAGCTGCCCACCCCCGTGCCCGGGAGGGGACATCGGGAGGCCATGCCAGCCCCCTGCCCGGGCGCAGCGAGCCTAAGGGTTGCCTGAGCGGCCTGTGAGAGGCTCCTTCAGAGAGGTGTGCATCACTCAGGGGCACAGGAGTCAGTAAAGCACAGCGGACATCAGAAAGCCAGCCGCCCAGAGAGCAGCAGCCGCCGCCACCCTTGGGAGCTCGCCTGTGATCCCAGCTGCGGGGCTGCCTTTCTATAGCGGACATGAAGAGAAAGGCCCCAGCTCCCGGATCCCGCGCCCTCAGGGGCAGACTCGGGGCCACAGCCCCCGTACCCACACCTCCACTGGCAACCTGCTCAGGAGGGAGAAATGAATCAATAAAGGGATGGTGTGCCGAGCAGGGCATTTAACCCGGGTGAGACAACACTTCCATTTGCCACTGAAAACTAAAAACATCATCACTCTTGGATAAAGCCTGTTTCTGCTAAGGTAGAATTCCTGGTCCTCTGTCTCCTGGGACCTGGGAACATCAGAGTCTCTAGGACTGAATCGCGTTGTCGTCAGAAGACTTTTGTTTCTGTGCATATCCCCAGAGGCTAAGTCCTTAGGAAGGAAGCAACTGGGGCTGCATAGTGTCTGGGAGGTGTCCCCCTGGGAAGCCCTTGCACTGAATGTATAACACATATGGGTGCATACACACACACACACACACACACACACACATACACCCCAGAACTTCTCTCTTAGGCATGGCCCCTGCAAGGCCCTGGGAAGAGTCCTCCAGTTCATTCCTGGCATCAGGACACACTGAGCACACCCGTAAGCCAGGTCTGAACATGAGTGTGAGGCCAGAACCCAGGCATCTGGGCTCCTCCACTTATGTGGTCTGCAGAAATGTCAGCCCAAGGCAGCAATGCCAGCCACTGGGACCTTCCCCGTGACCTCCGAGCTGACCTTTTGGTCTTCTCTGTCATCCCTCTGTGACAGGTGTCTGCAGCCTCTGCCTGGCCACAGATTTGCCCAGAGCCCCACCGCCCATGCCAGAAGGTCTGGCTGCAGTGACAGCTCAGGCTCAGAGCACGTCGCCGTGGGACCGAGTAGGCTCGCTGTCTGTGCTCGCTGTCTTCAGGGCAGCACTCGGCTTTCTGAGGATGGCTGTGAGCCCCGGGTTTCCCCTGCCTGCCCCTGCTTCAGGGGCCAGCATCACGCTGCAGCTGGGTGGTGTGAATCCATGGAGCTATTACATTTCAGTGCATTCTGGTGTCAGGTACAGCCCAACATTTCAATTTCCCAGTGAAGCAGTAGCTCCAGAATTACTCTCTTCACGGTTTCTGATTGCCCTGCCCCAACTCATGCCCCCAGTGCTAGACCACTGTGACCACAAGGTCTTCCTTTTTATGGCAGATACTGTAACACCTTCTTAACATGCCAAGGTCCCATATATTCCACTGACCATTTATACTTAGGAAGACGGTCAAGCTGATATAATCAGGAGGCTTCTTGACTCAATGATTTCGTAGAAGAGACAGCCACCACAGGAGAAATACCTTTCACTCGCATCCTTTGTTGTCTTTTCTTTTCAGTGCTCTGTTACGTGTGAAAGAGGAACACAGAAAAGATTCTTCAAATGTGCTGAGAAGTACAGTTCTGGGAAGTACCACGAGCTGGCCCCGAAGAAGTGCTTGCACCTACCGCAGCCCCACCTGGAGCTGGAACGCACCTGCGCCCCATTTCCCTGCCCTAAGCACCTCCTGTTCGCGGCTGCAGGCTCCCCACAGGCCGACTGGTTTGCCTCGCCCTGGTCTCAGGTAGGGGTGAAGGGAGGGCGAGCAGAGCCCCTGCTCAGTGTTGGTGGCTGGCCTGGGTGGAGAGGTTCCGGCTGGATGTGAGCTGCTCGAAAGCAGATAGTCACAAAACAACCATCCCGACTGGTATTTACCCAGAGATCACTTTTGTGGCAAATGTCCTGCTAAGTGTTTTACTGTGTATCCTACACACTGACAGGTGGGTAGATACATACATACATACATATATGTACATTTTATATATACAGTCCCCAGTGCCTACCAGGGCACCGAGCCCATACAGAGTATTCACAGAATATTTGCTAAATATGGAATTCTAAATGAAAAACAAATTCAATGAGTGACTCAGGGGGGCTTCCCTGGTGGTGCAGTGGTTAAGAATCCACCTGCAAATTCAGGGGACACGGGTTCGAGCCCTGGCCTGGGAAGATCCCACATGCCGCAGAGCAAATAAGCCCATGTGCCACAACTACTAAGCCTGCACTCTAGAGCCCGCGAGTCACAATTACTGAGCCCACGAGCCACAACTACTGAAGCCCGCGCGCCTAGAGCCCATGCTCTGCAGCAAGAGAAGCCACCGCAAGGAGAAGCCCGTGCACATGTGTTTCTAGTCACTGAGGATCTCCCCAAGTCTGTGTACCTGATGGGATGAGGGAGGAAAGCTCCCAGAGGAAGCATCGGGAATGTGGCCAGACCAGCTCCTAAAGAAGCAGGCTGCTGGGTCCCCAGCTCCACAGAAATGTGTAACCAGTGTTGATCTGGGTAAGCTTTACTAAGGACTGAACAATGACTGTTATTGATCTGCCAGTGGGGCAGGCCACATCCCAGGCAAGGCACGCTCGTCTGCACCACCTGTCCTGGAAAGGTCATCAGTGTGCTGTGTGGAAATCAGTGCCAGCCAGGGGCCGGACAGGAGGAGTGACTGGTGCAACCACAGTGCTTAGCCAGACGGGACCAGTTGTGCCAGACTTTGACCAGCTCTCCCTCCATCTGAGTCTCCTCACGTATTTCCTGGCCTCCGGGACCCGTCTTCAATCCCTCCTGATGCAAAATCCCTTTCCTGAGGCCCCTGCACCATGACAGCCGCTGTGCGTGGCTCCTCTCAGAAGGGACACCACACCCTGCCTCCTGGGCATGTCCTGTGTCTTGCCGTGAACAGTGTCCCCAAAACTCATGTCCACCCAGGACCTCAAAATGCGATCTTATTCAGAAATAGGAAGTTTGCAGGTTTAATTAGCTAAGATGAGGTCATTCTGGATTTGGGCGAACCCTAACCCAATGACCAATGTCCTTATAGGACACACAGGGGAAAGGTCATGTGATAATAGAGGCAGAGGTCACATTGATGCAGCTATGGGCCCAAGAATACCCAGGATTGCCGGCAGCCGCCGGACTCTGGAAAAGATGAGCAGATTCCCCCTTAGGACCTCCAGAAGAGATGGAACTTGCTCCTTCTGCCAATGTCTTGATTTTATACTTCTGGCCTCCTGAGCTGAGAGAGTTGTTTCTGCTGTTTCAAGCCCCCCAGCTTGTGGTCATTTGTTCCAGCAGCCCTGAGCATCTAACATGGTTGTTATTGGTGTCACCGAATCTAACCTGGGTCTGCTTGCCCAATGCACAGCAAAGCCAATCTACTGACACCATTTTGTGGTGAAGGAAGGTACAATGTTTACTGCAGGCACCAAGCAAGGAGAACAGCCTCAAAAAGACCTAAACTCCCTGACAGCTTTCAGGAAAGGGTTTTTAAAGACTGAGAGAGAGGGTTACGGGGTACTTGATCAGCTTGTTCACAGTTCTCTGATTGGCTGATGGTGAGGTAACAGGGTGGTATTTCAGGAATCTCAGTTGCCGATTTTCTGGCCCCAACCGGTATGGGCTCTATGTGCTGGCTGGTGGTCAGCATGCAGTTGACTTTCTCTGGTGGGGTTTCAGTGTCTGCAAAACAACACAAGGACATGGCTCAGGATGTTATCTGTAGCCCTTGAGGAGGAACCAAAGGTCCTTGACTTTGTTTTATGGCTAAACTATTATTATTTTGTATTACTGGACTGTTTTCCTTTGTTTCTGCATTTTTTAACTTCTCTGATTAAATTTTAATTTTTGGACCTTGGAGAAGGCCTAGGAGGTTAAAGCTTTTCTACAAACAAGAGGTGGGGGACACTGGGGGTGTCTGTCCCCAGGAAGGCCCCGCAGGGTGCTGCTCATTTTCAGTTGTGTCCTTGTCCCATCATGTTTCCTCCTGACCCCCCAAGGGTGACTCCCAGCAGCAAGGGCTGTGTCTTAAGTTCCCTCACATTCCTCTTAGCCCAGCTTGCAGTCTGAGGACAGTGGGCATGTGAGCTACAGCAGCTGAATCCGACAATACCATGGTGTCCGCCAGCACAGGGGTTTCTCCAGAAGGAGGAACATGAATCTCAGAGGGGAGACCTCAAGGCTCTGTGACCCACAGTCCCCTGATCCAGGAATGGCCAAGAGGTGACAGGCGGTGGGCTCTTTCACTCTCAGCTCTCCTGATTCCCCACAGACCGGGGTCCCCAAACATGGCACTCACCCTCCCTCATGTGTGCCCGCCACCAACAATTCTATTGAACAACCTTCTGACGTAAACTCAACCCTGAATGCAAACCTGAAATGAACAAGTTTGACAGAGCAAAAATCACACAGAATTATGATTTTTATCTAAGGCCAAAGGAAACAAATGGAAATATATATTGGAACCAAATTAATCCACCACAGAATTTTTTTCAGTATTAGCTAAAATTTTACTAGAATAAAACCATTTTAAAATCCCCCCAAATGAAGCCCCAATTCATTCTGTTGGAGCTCTGCTGTGTATGTGAGCCCAGGATTGGCTGGTAATCAATAATCTTCTCTAGAAATGGCAACATCCCAGCCCGGCCATTGCCGTCTCTCTGGTGCCTCTACCATATCCCTGGTCCCAAACTCTGAGCTCTGAAGAAGGAAACCATACCTCAGTCCTTGGAGAGGAAGAGGCAGAAAGACCTTCCACCCACTGTATGGACTGCCCTCTAGCTGTGTTCTTGCTTTGCTTGGTTCCTCTTATCTTCAAACTTGATGTTGCTTTTTCATTTACAAATATATGAACTCCTCCCCAAATGGTATTTAAATTAGAATTTGTTTAATTTAGAATATTGGACCAGGGGACCTTTGAACCACATCCTTTTCAAGCATTTGCTATTTTTAAGTAGGTCAAAAGTATCACTTGCTACACACGTTTCCCTTCTATTTTCCTCTGAGTGCACAGGCTTTCCAGCAAGGTGAAGGGATGGATGAGCTAAGAAGCTGAGGCGAGTTGTTTCTGAGGCAGATGCTTCACTTTCTCTGTCTTTTTGAGAATGTGAGTCAGAGACAAGTACAAGTGGATCCCAAGACCATGGTCCCTCTGTCCGTGGGGAGACTGATGCTCCTGAGACTGAATCAGGCCAGTATTCACTCTGCTCAATGCAGACACTTCAGGCAAATTTAGAAAAAGAAAAACAAGGTTTATCCTTATTTACTTTAAACCAAAACCTAAAACCTAAAAATACATCTTGCATAGTTTTCACCAGCCTGAAGTATTCAAGCTGTCTGTCTAATAAGTCATTTTTATCATAAGCTGCTTGAAGATCTTATCCAGTGTGACTCATCTCTTACATTCCAAGTCCATAACTTTTGGGAGTAATAACTCAAAGGCGATGTTTGCCATGAGCTCTTGTACCCAAAGCTCTGTGCCCTGCCATCGTGGGAAATTGTGGGACGGAAAGCGTGACCAGTGCCTGGCTCAGTTTTGCCCGCAGACAGGTTATTCCTGTGACAGCAGGAAGGTGGCGGGTTCTGTTATTTGACCAGGAGAGTTTCTATTGGTCTCAATGACCCAGCTTATGGTTGGGCCATTGGTTAGTAGTATGTCGTCTGGCAGGACTGACTTCATTCGTTTGGGTCGTTTGGGCTTAGTATCCAGCGGATCACACGCTAACCTGGTCTTGAAAAGGCTTAAGTACGAACACCTGCTGGACTATGTCTGACTCTACATGACAGAGACTGGGTGTGTTCTCAGTGCTGGAGTGCCGGGGCCCTGTCTCGTTCTGGGGTTCCTCACCAGCACTGTGCACAAGTCGATGTGGAGACCCTTGGGCTCTCAGGGGCAAAGAGCCACGTCCCAGACGTCATCGATAGGGTTTTGCATCTGGGCAACTATGACTGCAACAATGTATCAAACACACATACACAGACTCACACATATGGACATACACGTGAACACACACACATGGGCCCACACAGAACATGTGGAGACTTCAGCAGGCTTGGTCTGGATGAGTGTGGTCAGTCCATCACAGAGGGCTGCGCTGCACCCTTGACCCATTCGCCCACCTCTAATAATTTGCTCTCATCCTCTTCTAATTATGAGGGTGCACAGGGAAACAGGAACCGTTTTGTTGACATTGATGGATAAGGTCGCCTGAGCTGGAGGGAGTCTGCCTGTAACCAATTGAATTTGTACAAAAATACACAGCCCTGTCTATGTTTAGAGCAGAAATTGTGTGTGTTGTCCCATCCTGACTGAGTAGACATTTGGTCTCTGGGAGAAGTTATGGTGGCTGAAGCTCCAAACTTGGAGAGGTCCACGAAGGTGATAAATAAGGGAAGAAACTGCCCCCCTCCCGCCTCTGTAGAGGCGTCACAGAAGGAAGATGAAGGTGTGAGACCTCTGGCTGTCTGCAGTTAACATACATTTGTTTACTAAGTGTCCATGCATTTGAGAGATGAACTTTGCCCTGGAAGAAGCCCCATGGTTTTACAGGTTCATGTGAATGTGACAGGTGGATAGTTACCTTAGACTAAGACGACGTAGAACATCAATCAGGACTTAGAGCACTCAGACATCGCCTTCACTAGCATTTTTCCATGAAGACCAATAACATAAACAAGAGTAGTCGCTCTAATTTAAAACAAACCCAGAGGCAAATGTTATCATTTAAAAATGTATCTTTGCGGGTTTTTTTGATAATGAGTAATAAGAGTAATCATCAATTCCCCCATTACTCCAGTCAGAGGTTATGCAGTGCCTCTTACACAGGGGTGGCCAATCCTCCTAGGAACGCGGGGATTGCCGAGGGGTCAGGGCACACAGAGAACATCCGAAGGGAGAGGTCTTTCAGCATTTCAATGTCCGTAGAGTCTGTCTGAGTAGATGTCTTCCCTGAGACTCCCTGGAAGGGTGCAGGACTGGTCAACCTACAGGGGACCTTTCAGAGCAGAGTGTGCTGGTCTGCATGAGGTCCAGGTGAGGACGGGCATGAGTCACCCTCCAGAAGGCTGTTTAATTCTAGAATGACAAGAAGACCCTCATTGCTAGACCTCAGGGGGCCATCCCATGGAATCCTGCCTCGACGTTTTTCTCCATCTGGTTCCTTGGTTCTTGGACAGAGCCCTGGTCTCAGGCCCTGTCACCAGCAGCAGCATGTGGAGGTGAAGGGCCAGAGGCAACGGGAGGGGGCTTAAGGCCCTGGGGCCCCAGCAATGGGGTGAGCAGCCCATGCCCAGCTCTTCAGTGGTGATGTCCCTGCTCTGCACCCTGAAGCCACACGCCCCAGAGTCTGGAGGGACCCCCTCGCCCCTCAGCAAACAGACACAGAACTACCCACCCACCCACAGAGTGGGAGTCATCCACATCTTCTGGCTCAGGGACATTCAGATCGAGGCCCTGGAAGGTGAACAGAAGTGAGCAGGGTGCGGTGGGGAGAGTCCATGGACTGAAGATGACAGTGACTGCCAGGGCCACGCGGGGGAAAGTCCCAGGTGCTCATTTACTTGTTTGCAGTCAAGCTGCAGGTCAGCTTGACGTGCTAGTTTTGTTAGATTGAATGTGACTGAAGTCAGTTCTGAAAATAAAAGAGGAAGGTGCTCTTGCCGGTGTGGTTCCGGTCACTCACTGGAGAGCAGCTCTCCGGGTATGTCCCGACCCGTAGCAGCGTGGCTACACATGCAGGTTCTCGGGCCCAGCCCAGACCTGCTGGTGTTCAAGCTTTGGTCCTGGGCCCCAGCATTCTGCTTTGCTGAGTCCTGTGGTTCATTCGGACACGCATTCGAGCTTGAGAGCCACTGGTGTGGAGGGTGTCTCCAGCAGCAGGGGTTCTGGACAGAGGGCGACAGCAGCTGTCACTCTGCAGGTCAGAGAGCAGGTGCAGGACACCATCAGCACCTGGCACGGTGGCCGCCTCTCCTGCCATCAGTACGAGCAATGGCCTGAGACGCTCAGGCTAAGCCCCATGAAGCTGAGGAAGAAGACGTAGCCTTCGACTTCAGATCTGAGCTCCGGTCTCTCTTTCCACCGAGTATTCCTTTCCCAGCAGTGTTGTGTCCTGTGACTTGTCCTCCACACCTGCTGCTCCTGCAGCCCCAGGCCCTCGCTCTCCACCCTGGGAGTCTGCACAGAGATTCTTAGGATCAACCCATCTGCAAATCCAGTGGAAAATCTGGAATGTGATTTCTAAACCCCATGCTGAGTTTGAGGCCATTATGTTTATGATATAGCTGAACCACTTGCATAGCTTTTCCTTCCTGGGGAAAACAAAAAAAAAAAAAGTGAATAAACTTTTTCAGATTCCTTCTTTTTCTTCCTTCTCCTGCTCTATCTCTGGTTCTATCAATGTGAAGTATTTTCAAAATCTGCAGCCAAACATCTTAGTTCTTTCTGTTTACATGAAGAAACACAAAAGTTGAGCAATCTGGAGGCTTTTTTCCTAAAAAACGTCTCCCACGGGGAGTTTAAAATCTCTCTAGACCAGCTCTTCTCACACTGGGTGTTCTCATGGATCGTCTGGGGGTGGTGCAGATTCTGAGGCAGCGTCCAGAGGTGGGAGGCAGGGATGTTGACAGGCTCCCAGCTGTTGCCAGGGCTGCTTGTCCAGAAACCAAGCTTTGAGTAGCGGCTTTAGAAAGTGCCCCGAGGAAGGGCGAGCTGCGTGTGCTCAGCGCTCGTGTCTGGAGCCTAGAACAGTGCCTGGTAAGAGGAGGAGGATCCCTCTTTGTGAATAAAACGACCAATGACGAAAAAAGAATCCAACCACTTGGTGCTGTTTAAGTGATGCAACATGCTGCCAGATCTCTTGATTTCTCATTGAGGCAGAACATCTTTAGCAAGAGTGGAGTTCTGCCTCTGCTGCTGTTGATGAAAGAAACTCAGCTCACAAGGCAGAGACATTCATCACCTACAGAGGAAGATGTGACCAAAGAGACCCTAGGAACCCTGTGGCAGTGCAGCCCTGGAAGTTCTCAGTCCGCAGTGATAGCTGAGGGAGGGCCTGGAACCAGAGTGCAAAGCACCCAGGCCAGAACTGCGGCTCTGCCGGAACGTTCAGAAAGATGTTACAGGCAGTGGGAGACATCTAGCTCTATCGCGGATGGGCCTCACGATTCAGGAATCAGACGTGAGTCTGCCCACAACATTGCTGTTTTCCTGGCTGCCACAGTCATATACTGAAACTGAACTATTGATGACGTTCGCTGAAATTGGTTTTGAAGAGAAGGGGTAAGCCTCACAGAATGTTCCAAACCCACATGCTTATCAGCTAAAGCCCTGGATTTTCTCTCCAGGGGCACAGCCATCCTTTCCCTAAAGACAAAAACAAGAAGCAGGAACAGTTCCTTCAGCTTATGAGTTTTCAGGACTCTCTGTTTCCAACTTTTCTCCCCCCGAGGGGCAGATAGAGATGTTTTACTTACTCCATCGCAGAGTCCCTATCCCAGGGGATGTCAAAGCCACTTCTCCAGGCTCTGTTTGCAGCGGGTCCTGAACATCCGGCTGCAGGCAAGCATCTGGCTGTGGGCTGTTTCTGCTGTGGAAGACCGGCCCCAGGGCTGCTCCAGTGGGGTCCTGGCACACGGACCTGTACATGCTGGCAGCAGCCTGAGTTATGTGTGTCCCCAAGTCTGCACGGCTTTAGCCTCGTGTTTTAAAGCAACCATTTAGCTTATCCACAGGATATCCAAATCGTTCTCTGACTCCGACATTTTGCAGGTGCTCCTTTAATTGCTTACATTCTTAACTGTCTTGAACTCACAGCCTTGTCTGAGCACAATTCACATGCTTCCGTCTAGACCTCGAGTCGCCTTCTTTTTGGGCATATTCACTGCTACACGTTTGGGCCCCTCCGTCTCTCTGATCACCCACGTCCCTCCTGGTTTATTGCCGGCCGTTGATCTCAGATGGACCCGCTGCTGTGGTCTATGGGGTGTGCGCCCGGCCAGCTGGTGAGGGATGGTCTGATCCAGCCTCTCCTTCCTACTCTGGCCCCGCTGTGCTCTGTGCCTTAGAGCGCGGGGGCCTCGGCGTCGGGAAACAAAGTTCCCGGGAGCACGCGAACGAGCCCAGGGAACCTCCAGACACGCAGAGTCCCTGCGCTTGGGGTCTGGAAGGGGCTGAGTGCCAACTCCTGGGGAGTTGGCTAGTCAAGCGTTTCCAGGTCAGGGGCACCGGAAGGGCTGGCTTGGTGACGGCATTCCACGAGAGACCCACAGCCTGCATCCCCAGATGCGTGTGCCACTTTTTGGTGTCCATCGGACCCTTGATGACTCAAGGACGTTCAGGCTTCTGGGCACTTCTCCCCAGGGTCCATACCTGGGAAAAATCCAGAACTGCTCAGCCACCCACAGTGGTTGGGTGAGGCAGACCACCGTGAGGAGCCTGTTGGGGGGCGGGGGGAAGCTCGCGAGACCTGGTGGCCCCGGTGACTCTTGCTTGTGCTTCCCGCAGTGCACAGCCAGCTGTGGAGGCGGCATGCAGACGAGGTCAGTGCAGTGCCTGGCGGGGCGCCGGCCGGCCGTGGGCTGCTCCGCGCACCAGAAGCCCGCGGCCTCCCAGGCCTGCAACACCCGCTTCTGCCCCATCGCACAGAAGAAAGGTGAGTGTCGGAGCCCTTCGGCTTGACCTTGGCGTTTCCGGGGGGGCTGTCCCGTTTCCGGAGTGTCTCCTAAGAGGGCTGAGCAGGTGCGGGGCGCCCGCTAGGTCGAGGGGTTGGTGTCGGCTCCCCGGTTCTCTCTCCATCTCCTCCCCCAGCTTTCCCATGACATAGCCCACAGAGCAGACCCCTCGCTTCTCACGCCTCCCCAGAAATGACACAGACGGCTGGGAAATCAGATGCTCCTGCTTCACTGCTGCTCTTTATATTCAGAGAAGCCGATTTTAAGTAGAGCAGCCTTTTCCGCCCGAGGTAAAGGAGAACCCAGATTATTCCTTGGATGCGCTCTAAACGCCATCCCTGTGCACACGCCCTCGGTGCCTCAGGTATTTGCGGGGACCATGCCCTGTGTATCTGTCGAGGTTTCTGGAAGAGAAAATGGGGCTGGAGGAGAATGAGTGGTCTGGCTCAATCAGGGACTCAGCAATTGGAGTCCAGTCCACAGAAGCCCCATCGCCTTGGGTGGATGAGTGGTTATGTGGATGGGTTTAGCACAAAAAGCAGAAAATTTCAACTTTGCGGGAAGCTTCCAAGAAAGGTCTTGTGAAAACAGTACAACCCACATGGCGCATTTGACCTGAGGAGCTGCCCTCCTTCAGCAGCTTCAGGGCAATGACAGATTTACCTTGATTTTCTGGAGTTATTGGCAGTGGCAGCAGACACGGGGTGCTGGAACGGTGACTAACTCGGGACTGCTCGCTTTCAGACGCCTTCTGCGAGGACCGCTTCCACTGGTGCCCCCTGGTGCCCCAGCACGGGATGTGCAGCCACCACTTCTACGGCCAGCAGTGCTGCAAGATGTGCTCCACATCCAACCTGTGAGCTGACAGGGCACAGGAGGTACCTGTTTCCAGCACCAGCGAGCTGTGTGGTCTACACCGGGGTGCTTCCGAGGAAGATGGAAGCTGGGAGAAGAAAAAACATCTGGGGCTCTTATATACGATTCTGTGCATGCCTGTGTGTGTGTGTGTGTGTGTGTGTGTGTGAGCGTGTGTGTGACTCGTGTGTGTGAGCGCATCCCCAGGCACATGGACATGCTCTCGGGGAGGTGGGGATGTTGAGTCAGGCCGCAGGGCGCACTGTGCAGCAGGGCACGTGCTCACCTAGAACTGCAGAGCTTTGTCAAGGAAGGCAGGCCAGGAAATGAGGGAGAAGTACGGAACACCTGCCTCTAAGGATGTCGGCCCAGCTCCCACCTGGAGGTCCCTTCCGACAGCGGAATCAGCTTTAGGCTGCGTCCCCAGGCCCATCCTGCCCCAAGAGCAGTTTCTCTGCACAGGGACCCGGGGCCCGGACAGGAGAGCTGGTCTCCATCCTGATTGGGGACCTCGCCTCTGGAAACGGGAAAATGAAATCCCTGCTAGGGTGCTCCTGTCCCTTTCAGACTTGTGTGCTGGAGGATAGAATTTTCTTATTTTATGTTTTATCTTTCTCAGTTATTTACAAGTGAGTGTTCCTATTTAAACCCATTTCTTACTGCTTTTCTATTTCAAGTGACAGAATTACAGGTTGTATCTGAATTAGAGACTTACCGGTTACACCGAATCCCCACCGTCCTACTGAGGACTAGTGGTGGGTCCACTTGGGCAGATGTCAAGTGATGACCTTGGAGCCCTGTGTTTCGTTTTTGTATCTTGCGGGGTTTTCAAAAAAAATGTTTCCGTAAATTTTGGTTGTTTTTGTAACACCCATTCAGAAGGAAGGCCTATTTCCTGGTGAAAAGCTGCGCGGCTGGCCTCTGACATCCTCCCGTCAGTATCCGTGTGGCTTTTAATCCTTTCCTGTGGTGCGATCTCCATTCCAAATGGCACCTGGATATTTATATTTACTGAAGTTTTATAATAAATTTTATATTGTGCGACGTGCTTCTGAACTGCTCGTGAGTCTTCATGACGTCTGCTCTTAGATGCGAGGGCTGGCACAGAGACCGGGAAATTGGCCTCAAAGGGAAATGGGGCTTCAGAACCTGGTAGAAAGTGCTGGAATCAGTCTGAGGAGAAAATGCCCCCGAATGAGGAGGCTTCAGGGAAGACGGTTGGTGATGGTGGCAGCCTGTGCAGGGGGGCACTTCTGCAGGGTCATCCCGCCCAGGGACCAGGTTTTCTACGGCTTCACCTGCAACCTGCACAGGACAGGTGCAGCCTCTCTAGAGATGACACGATTAATTGAAAGGTGACCCCGACCCTGTTATCCCTGCTGTATTAGTCAGCATTCTCTAGAGACACAGACACAATGTATTTATAGAGGGGGTGGGTGTTTTAAGGGATTGACTCACACGATTGTGGGAGCTGGCAAGTCCAAAACCTGTACGCCAGGCAGCAGTCCACAAGTTCGGGTTAGAGTTGATGCTGCAGCCTTGAGCCTGCAGAGGTTCTGCAGAGCAGCAGGCTGGAAACTCAGGCAGGGTTTTGTTTTTTTTTTTGAAATTGAAATTGAAATCAAAAATCCTCCAACAAACAAAAGCCCAGGACTAGATGGCTTCACAGGTCAATTCCATCAACATTCAGAGAAGAGCCAACATCCATCCTTCTCAAACTCTTCCAAAATATTGCAGAGGAAGGAACACTCCCAAACTCACTCCATGAAGCCACCATCACCGTGATACCCTACTTTTTTCTCCTGTAGTAGAGAATGGAACCACCATTTACTGACTTTGCATTGAACATGAATCTCAGAATTCCTGGTTGCGCACTGGTTAAACCTTGGTGCTTTCACCGCCATGGGTTTGATTTTGATCCCTGGTCTGGGAACTAAGATCTCACTGGCTGGATCGTACTCATCGGCGTGGCCGTCCCAGCAGAGTCTGTGGGTGAACATGGGACCGGGGCACAGAGGCCCCTCCCGGCCCCGAGACAGAGTCAGGCCAGATGATGCCCACACCGAGCCACAGACCCTTCTCAGAACAGCAGGCACAGCACCCTCCTGGCTCTCTTTACCTCGGGCCGGTCCAAGGTACCAAAGCTCCCCACCAGCGAACAGATCCCTCAGGCAGGGTGTCTATGTTACAGTCTTGAGGCCGAATTCCTTCTTCTCAGGGAAACATCAGTCTTTGCTCTTGGGACCTTCAACTGATTGGACGAGGCCCACCCCACTGTGATGGGTGATTGGCTTTACTCAAAGTCCACTGATTTAAATGTTAAATGTTAATCAGGTCTATGCATGCGCCCCAGTGTTCATAGCAGCACTATTCACAATAGCCAAGACATGGAAGCAACCTAAATGTCCATCAGCAGGCAAATGGATAGGGACTTCCCTGGTGGCGCAGTGGTTAAGAATCGGCCTACCAATGCAGGGGACACAAGTTCAAGCCCTGGTCCGGGAAGATCCCACATGCCTCAGAGCAACTAAGCCCACGCACCACAGCTACTGAGTCTGTGCTCTAGAGCCCGCGAGCCACAACTACTGAAGCCCATGTGCCTAGAGCACGTGCTCCGCCACAAGAGAAGCCACCGCAGTGAGAAGCCCCCATGCCGCAAATAAGAGCAGCCCCCGCTCACTGCAACTAGAGAGAGCCCGTGCACAGCAACGAAGACCCAATGCAGCCAAAAATAAATTAATTAAATTTTTTAAATACTTAAAAAAAAACATGAATGGATAAAGAAGATGTGGCACATATATACAATGGAATATTTGCCATAAAACAGAATGAAATATTGCCATTTGCAGCAACATGGATGGACTTAGAGATTATCAAACTAGGTGAAGTGAGCCAGACAGAGAAAGACAAACATCATATGATATCACTTATATGTGGAACCTAAGAAAATATACAAATGAACTTATTTACAAAACAGAAACAAATTCACAGACATAGAAAGCAAACTTATGGTTACCAAAATGGATAGTGGGGTGGGTGAGATAAATTGTGAGTGTGGGATTAGCAGATGAACACTACTATATATAAAATAGGTAAACGACAAGGTCCTACTGTGTAGCGCTGGGAACAGTATTGAATATCACGTAATAAACTATCAATATAGTGGAAAAGAATTTGCAAAAGAATATGTATATATGTATATGTGTATGTGTGTGTGCAAATATATGTGTATATATATATATATACACACACACACACATACACATATATATATATGGAATCACTTTGCTGTACAGCAGAAACTAACATACCATTGTAAATCAACTAAACTTCAATAATTTTTTTTTTAATTTTTAAAATGTTAATCACATCTAAAATACACCTTCACAGCAACACTAGTCTGGTGTTTGACCAAGCAAGTGGACCTCAGAGCCCAGCCTAGTTGATATGTACAATTAACCATCACACCAATCTCCCTCAGACTGGATTATGCCAGCCCTAACTGGGGACCCAGAAAACCTGCAGCGGCGCCTGGGATTACAATCGACACTTGCCCTCCCAAACACCAGCTGCCCCAAGTGCAGCTCCTGGTGTGGCCAGCCCCACTCACCCTGTGCACCTCCCTGGCTTGCAATAGCACCTGCACCACCTCAGTGAGCCCCTGGGCCCAAAGTGCGGGAGATGGTCCGAATCCCGTTTCACTGACCTGGCTCTGTGAAGGATGCAAAGTGGCCCCTCACATGGCCCCGTCTTCAAGGACTTGTTTCATCAGGAAAGTAACGTCGGGCCCCAAAGCGCTGTATTACAAGAATAGGGAGGCGCAGAGGAGGGGGAGATTCGCTCCCACTGGGAGGGCAGTGATAGACCAGAAGGGCAGGCTGCCCTCCAGACACTAATGTAGGGAAAAAAGAATGACAAGAGGTAGCTGCAGAATGAAGCTGCCCCATCTGCCCTCAGCTCTGTGCTGGAGGAAGATGAAAGATAAAGGGCCTCACTGGGCAAAGTTTTGCAAAATCCTTTGCAAGACAGTATTATAGCAAGACACTGAAATTACAGGCCAAATACAAAGAAAGCTGTGTTTCAATATGTAATTCAGATGCCACTGTGTGGGTGCCAGAAGTCGGAGCCCTGTGTGAGTGGTCTGGTTCCTGCCATCCTGAAGGGGGCTCAGTTCCAGCTTGAGGCCGCTTGCCCACTTCAGGCACATTTTTTCTGCTAAAAGAGTATCACTGATTTCAGCATCAAAATTACAGTTCAAAATTTAAAAATAGTCATTCTGCATTTTCCACATACTAAGTTTGCCATTCCTTTTTTTAAAAAAAATTATTGAAGCATAGTTGATTTACACTGTTGTGTTAGTTTCAGGTATACAGCAAAGTGATTCAGTTTTTTATATATATATATATATATATATATATATATAAAAAACTATCTATAGATATATAACCATCTATATATTATTTTTTAGATTCTTTTCCCTTATAGGGTATTACAAGACATTGAGTATAGTTCCCTGTGCTGTACAGTAGGTCCTTGTCAATTATGTATTTTATATATAGTAGTGTGTATCTGTTAATCCCAAACTCCTAATTTATCCCTCCCCCGCTTCCCCTTTGGTAACCATAAGCTTGTTTTCTATGTCTGTGAGTCTATTTTCTGTTTTGTAAATAAGTTCATTTGTATCATTTTTTTAAAAATTCTACATATAAGTGATATCATAGTATATTTGTCTTTGTCTGAATTACTTCACTTAGTATGATAATCTCTAGGTCCATCTATGTTGCTGCAAATGGCATTACTTCATTCTTTTTCATGGCTGAGTAGTATTCCATTGTGTGTGTGTGTGTGTGTGTGTGTGTGTGTGTGTGTGTGTGTATACACACACACACATATATAGAGACATATATATACCACATCTTCTTTATCCATTCCTCTGTTGATGGACATTTAGGTTGCTTCCATGCCTTGGCTGTTGTAAACAGTGCTGCTATGAACATTGGGGTGCATGTGTCTTTTCAAATTAGAGTTTTCTCTGGCTATATGCCCAGGAGTTGGATTACAGGATGGTAGCTCTGGTTTTTTTATCCATAAAACCTAAAGAGCATTGTAATAGGCTCTAATTTTCTCTGCTGAATCCTAAAACTGACTATCACATCATCACAAGCTCTGGGCCGCAAAATTCACCCCTCTTTTTCCCCTGTACTAGATTCCTGCTCTTTAAAAGTCAGGTTTGTAAAGACATTAGGAGGTTGGATTATAGTGAAACTCAGCTTATGAATGGCAGTCCTCCAACAGGGTCATAAATTCAGTCTTTAAAATAAGTCCCTTTGAGCAGAGCAGCCGTTCCAGAAAACGGTTCTCCTGCCGCTCGCAGAGGACATGTCAGGGATGACAACCTTAGCCTGGTCACCGGCTGGTGAGGGGTCATCAAAGGCCAAAGCCCAACTAACCTAGCTGGTTTCTTGCCTTGGCCTAGTGTCTGATGCTGGTTTCCCCAGTTGCTCTGTAATCATCCACCTTCCTGGTGTCATGACACCCAACACTCGGAGACTCAGAGTGGAGCCTGCTGTCCACTGGGGGAAGCTCTTGACCTGCCCAGGTTGCTGCTTCTCTCAGGTGAGCAGAGTCACTGGATCAAGGGGAGATGCCACAGGGATGATGCTTTGCCCCAGAACCAAACCCAGCTTTTCTCCGTCCCTTAGACATGGAGAAAGGGTGCTGAGATGAGGGACTGGAAACACAAATCTGTCAAGTCAGAGTCCTGTTTTGTCTCTACACAGATATTGACATGCACATGCAGAATGCAGGGATGGGCATGTATTTGAAGTCAGGTTTTGTTCCTCATAATTAATTTTGACTTTTTACAACTGAAAAAAAGCTTTTGGCTTCAGCAAGTCCTATTTGCTAATTTCCAGGTGGAAACAGGATCACTTTGGAGAGTACAAGCGGACACAATTAATATGCACACCAGGACGCCAGGGCCAGACGCAGGAGTCCCACCTACACACACGACAGACCACTTCACTCACTCACGCTACTTTTATTCTCCTCCAGGTGAGAAAATGGCTTTATTTACCACACTTGCCAGATGCCCCAAGGCTGCCAGAAGTGAAGGCAGCAGGGCTCATGCCCTCTATGGGTCCCGGTAGCTGAGGCCTGCAGTTTGCACCAGCTTTGCAAAGTGCAAGGGACCAGCAGCTTGGTCCAGGCTAGTTTCTAACACAACACAGCCCAGCCATCACGGTGAGCCCGCCCAGGCCCAGACTCCTCTGGCTCAGCCTCACTTATCACACCACCAGCCTGGAAGAAGCCATGGCCACAAATGAGCACGTTGTCTAGAGGCACTGAAAGAAAATGGATTACTCACCTTGTCATTTATGCCACCATGAATTCCATATGTAGTCACCGCACACCAACTCTCGGTCAGCTTGGTGGCTGCAAGGACAACCCCAAGGTCACAGAGTCTCATAAGGACAAAGGTTTATCTCTACCTCTGTGGCTGTTTATTGCCTGCGGAACTGTTCTGGGCGTTTTCTTCAATCCCGAGTCCAGGGTGAAAGGCAGCCCCCCACCCAGGCCATCCTGTTTGGACGGCAGAGAGAAGCAGGTCAGCAGCTGCTGGTCACAGTCGCTGCCTGTTACCGCTTCTGCCCAGAACAGGCCCCGGGTCACGTGTACTCACACCCTGCCATCCAGAGCAAAGAGCACTCAAAACCAGGGTGAATGGGGCGGGGACCTGAACTCCTCCCACAGGGAGGCCCTTGTGGCAGACGGCGTGGTGAGGTGTGCACTGCATGTACCAGGAAGGGCTTGGCTCTCAGACCAGCCGAATCACCCATCACACCTACTATGTGCCAGGCATAGCGCTGCTTCTACACTCACTCACGTGAGAATAAATAGGGCCCCTGCTCTTAAAGCTGCTGCAGTGTGATGGTCCTGGACGAGCCATTTCCCCTCCCTTGCTGTTGGATGTTTTGCCTATAAAACAAAGCAATTAGATCTTTGCTTCGACATCTGTCGACATCTGTCCATCACCATCTGCTCAGCGGCTGAGGAAGGATGCCAACCTCCCCAGGAAAACCAGGCTCAAACCAGGAGATGAATGTGCAGGCCACCCGTCTCCATGATTTCCCCAACACCTCCTCCTCCTATTGCAAGGCATGACTCTGCACCACAGGGCACCTCTCGCCCCCCTATCGCCTCCAAGTAGAAAACCACGCCTTCCCACGGGGACTGGAAGGCCACAGAGCTGCCCGCACCACAGGACTCCTCCTGCAAATGCAGATGGGACCCTTCTGCTTGTCCGCTGCAGCCGGGAGCACCTAAATGTCCCGTCACAACCCTCAGACCCACTGCCTGATGGGGAAATAGGCCAAATGCTTGTGCAGCTTTAACTCTCTCCCCTCATTTTTGAGTGAGAGCAATAGTCCTGGAAGGTGCTGCACTTTGTCACACTTCTGTACCCTTCCAGGTCACTCCCAGACCCTGGAATACCCTAAAACCCCTCCTCCAGCACACTGTTGGCTATGGACTGAATTGTGTCCCCCCATTCAATGCTGAAGTCCTAACCCCCAAAGTGGTTGTATGTGGAGATGGAGCCTGAGCGGGGGTAATTAAGGTTAGATGAGGTCATAGGGTAAGGCCGTGATCCCATAGGACTGGTGTCCTTATGAGAAAAGGAAGAGGCACCAGAGATTCATTCCTTCTCTCTCACATACACACACACACACACACAAACACACACACACTCACCTGTGCGTGTTGGGATAGGAGACCATTATAAGATTTGCGAAAACCAACTAAATTATTTTTGACTCTTCCCTTACTCTCAGAAAACAGGTAAGAATAGTTTTCTTATTCTTTCTTCCACTTTTGTTTTTTTTTTTAATGAGTGCTATATATCCACCTACACCTCAAATCAACTCTTAGAAAATTTAAATAAAGAGAGACGGCAGGAAGTAAAAAGAAAACGTGTGATATCTTTAGAGATTCATGGTCAGGTTAAGGTTCTAGGCACAACGATTCATGTTGGAAGTTTCATCAGGGTGGAGCAGCCTGCATGGGCAATTTGAAAGCAAACACACACAGCTGTTTCTTTATTATATTAACTGAGGGTACGGCATGTGACTAGTGGCGTTCTCTTCAATTTTGAGAGACACTACTGTGTGAAAGCACAGTAAATGAACACGAAGGATCATCTCAGCATCATTCCTCCTCTGGTCCTTCTCTCCACAGCAGGAGAGCATTCCTGCCACAGTGGTCATTAGTTTTACATTAGTCCCTTTCTTCTGTCCGTACCTGGAGGTCAGCATCCCCTCTCGCGTGGCATGAGGACAATGCATTCCGGGTTTTCTGGTGAGTTCCAACCTCAGACATTAATTTGTCAGCCTTTCCTGTATGCTCACGGCTCTCCCAGCCATAGAGTTGAGATGCAGATCAGGGACAGAAAGGTGAAAAGGCTGCATGTGGAAAAGTCACCCCTTGTGTTCGGTGGGCCATGGGGCAGGAGGACCTCTGCGTGCAGGTGCCATTCAAGGGGCTGCAAGAGGCACCATCAATGGCCCGGGTGGCTTCCAGGTCTTTGTGGAGGACAAGGCCCCTTCTTAGACTCTGACTTAGAGGAATGGTCTTTCTACAATGTCCCCTAAATAATTTACCAACCTGTTTTCTACATTTTCACCCTGGCAACAATGGTGATTTTGGAAGCTGAGCTCACCTTAATATTTTTGCCCACATTAGGTCCAACTGAGTCAGAGATATAGGAAAACAAACCCTCCATTCTGATTCCAAGTGGCTTCTCCCCGAGTGTCCTCCCCACCTCGTTTGCCAGGCAGCAGGGTCCCCTGCAGCTCTGCCATCCTCCGTGGGCCCCTCCTCTGGAAGCCACGGCCCCTTCCACAGGCCCTGCTTGGTCTTCAACCTCAGAATCTTTTTCCCTCTAGGCTCTGCTTTTCAACTGGCCTCTGTCTGAGTCCATTCAGGCTGCCATCCCAGGACACGACAGACCGAACAGGGGGTTTAAACAGCAAACAATTCTATCTCATACTTCAAGATGCTGGGAAGTCCATGATCAAAGTGCAGGCAGATCTGGTGTTGCTGAGAGCTCTCCTCCCGGCTTGCAGGTGGCCTCTCATGGCAGATAGAGAGGGCATCTGGCTCGTCCTCTTCTTAAAAGGGCAGTAATTTCACCATGGGAGCTCCATCCTCACAACCTCATCCACATTTAGTCACTTCACAAAGCTCCCCCAACCTCACAAATACCATCACAAAGAGGATTTAGGCTTCAGCATATGAATTTGGAGGGGACACAAATGGTCTATCCACAGCAGCCCCTGAGATGTGTCCCTTCAGGGGCCCTGGGAGAATCATCAATGCATCACGTCCAAATACGAGCCCCCTCCAAGCTCCGCTGCTTCTCTCTGCAGGTACCTCCCACCTTGGTCACCGTCCTCAAGCCTCCAGTCACTGCATGGTACCTCTGAGGACCGCCACACATCCTCTCCTTAGCCACCACCCACTACGCCTTCGATCGGAATAGCCTGAGGCCTGACTGACACAGACATGTACCCACTTATGCAGAAAGTGGTCCTCATGTGGACAAAGCCCCTTCCTCAGTAGAAGTGCTTTTTTTTTTAAACAAAGCTGAAAGGACCAGAAACTTCTTCACACGTTCCACAAACATCATAAATGAACAAATATGTCACGAGTAGAAGAACAAAGGTTATCTTCCAAATAGATTCTAATTTTCTCGCAAGTTCTTTTGGTGGGGAAGGGAGTTGGGGAATCACCAAGGAGAGAAGAAATGCATGTGTCTGGGGCATATTTCTTTGCCAGTGAAACAGCAAATGCAAAGTGGGTAATAAACACTAACTATTTAATAAAGATTTGCCGAAATGAAATGGAATCGCCCAAATTATGAATTTGCGCACAGAACCATGTAAGGAGAAGGCTGTGTGCTGGGTCCGGCTTCCTCTTGAAAAGCAAATGTGTGAAAGACATAAAAATGCTTTGAAAAGTCGAAGCCCTATAAAAGGTAAGATATTGTTAGGATAGAGTCACCATAACCCAGGATTAATCACCATTTAAACAGTGGTCTTTGTGTGCAGAGCTCAGATCTCTTTAAAGCCCTCCTCAGGGGCTGTCTCCTGACAAAGGAAAGCACAGCCCATCACTGGGGGTGCTTTTTCTTTTCACCTCTTCAACCCTAACATCTTACTAAGTAGAGTTCACTGCACAGTGAGTGTGAGAAGGAGACACTGACAAAACATTCTTTCTAACACAGAGAGAACCTTCAAGTAAAGAAAAAGCCTACTTTCCCCATAGTTTGCTTTCAGCCACTGTGTGCCAGGAATCTCCTCCCGGGGTCATGCTTTGAGTTTGACCACATGGGACATTCTCTGTGGATGTTCTCAGATCACGGCCCTTGCAGCGAATGTGCTCAGCAGCCCGTTCTTAACGCCAGGACCACCAGCTTGTGGTTTCTAGGCTCACAAAGCTCAAGAAAACTTTTCCTTCCAGGAATCTCCCCCAATTCTTCCTTCTCTCTGTTCTCCTCCCTTTCATCCCGTGCCATCCAAAGTCCTGTGAGACCTCAAGGTGTCAGACGTCCAATATAACACCATGAGGATAGACAATGTTGCTCCCCAAATCCCAAAGGCTAAAAATAGCAGCAGTTCAGTGAGCTTGTAGATAAATCCATTCAGTTCATCACTGACTCCATCTGGGCTCCCACCGGTGTGTGACCCAACCCTGTCCTGAGCTGATTTCTGCACTTATCGTGGAATAGGTGTCACAAACGTGAAGCAGGGAGCACCTGGCATCAGAGCAGGAATAGAAACGCTGCAATGAACATGTTCAGGTTAAAACCGTGGTGTCAGTGTTGAGGCTGGGGTGAGGGTGGAAGAAGACCACATATCAGATCAGGGGGACAGGCTGGGGTCCAAAGGAAAAGGTAGAGACCCTCCAGGCAGATGCCACAATGTAAGCAATATATCAAAAGTGCACAAAACCATGGGAAGCAGACACAGGGCCGTGTGCAGAGAGGGCCACCTCCTCCCGGGAGCCCCCTGTGAATGGAGGCAGGGCTGGAACTGCCTCCAGAAGCAAAGTCCAGCCCTGGCCCATCACTGAGCAAAGGGGCAGACAATTCAGGTTGCTGAGTCCCAACCTGAACGCGGTGCAGCACTCGTAGGAACCGGCCGTCAGCTAGGAAGTGGGGAGTAAGTTAGTGGGCGTGGAGGGGGCACAGAGGATGCAAGGCACCTCCAGCCACTGCTGAGCACCTGGGAAGACACTGCCAGAGGAGGTGGGGGGCAGCCGGGGGTGTTCAGCATCACAGAGGACCCAGGACTGCACTGGATGGACCACTGATCTGACTTTGTCTTCTGGAATCCTAATTCTCCTGCACTGATCATGTGACTCATGGTTTCTCAAGAAGTATTAAATGAAATTTCTGGGACTTTTCTTTAACCTGGTAATGAGGTTTTTTAGTTGATTGTTTGTTTGCTGTTTTAGGAGTCAGGGTTGCCCAAAGTAGGCACCACTGCATGGGGGGCAGGATAAACCTGCATCATGAATAATTGTCCTGCCCACCGTGAGATGGTTAGTGCCATGTGCTCTGGCCCCAGATGAACGCCAGCCGCTCCCTGCATCAGTCCTGACAAACAAGACCACACCACCCTTTCCCAGTGCTCCCCGGTCGGGGCATCATTCTGCGAAGGGGATTTGTATGCACGGCTAACGTGAGTGCAGCCTAAGCCCAAGGGCCCACTTCCAGCCCGAGTGGCTCAGTTTCATCTGCTCAGAGAAAAGGGGAGAGGAGGGCAGGGATGTAAATAAGTAATTGCACTTCAGTAATGGAGGCGTGTAAAATACCAAGTCCAGAAGCCCCAGGGGTGACAGAGAAGCCCTGGGACAGCTTCCCCCCAGGAGGACAGACTGGAACTGAGTTTTAAATGGCAAAGAGGAGGCCAGAGCATTTCAGGAGTGGTACAACATGAGAAGGGCATAGGGTTTATAAATTATATATTTTCTTACACAAGACACACTGGAGAAATGTTTTTAAGCGCTCAGCTTTTGTGCCTGTTTCAAATCATTTTGAACATGGCAGTTAAAATCACCACAAATTTTAAGAGATATTGTCCAGTGAAAACCACCAGAAATGACTCTAATGGAACTCTGAAATTAGAAAAAATGTAAGTCAGATAGTAGATTTCAACTTTTTATTTACAATAAAACTTCAGTTAAGACACTTTAATGGAGAAAGAGCAGGCTTCTCAACAAACACTGATGTGACATGTGGATTTCCACATGCAGAAGAATGAGACCCCTACTTCACACCATACACAAAATTAACTCCAAGTGGATCAAACACACCTAAACGTAAGAGCTAAAACTATAAAACTGTTAGAAGATATAAATCTGTATGATTGTGAATTTGGCAATAATTTCTTGGATATGACCAAAGGGAAAAAATAAAACCAGATGCCATCAAAATTATAAACATTTGTACATCAGAGAACACTATCAAGAAAATGAAAAAGCAACCCAAAGAATGGGAGAGAGTATTTTCAATTCATAGCGATAAAGATTTGATATTTAGCTTATATAAGGAACTCTTAGCAATTCAACTACTTAACAATAAAAAGACAAGTAATTCAACTTAAAAACTGGTAGAGAATTTGAAAAGACTCCAAACAAAACATATGAATGGCCAATAAGCCCAGAAAAAGATGTTAAGCATCAGTAGTCATTAGGGAAATGAGAATCAAAAACCAGAATGAGAGAGTTCATCATATTCACTGGGATGGCTACGATAAAAGAACAAAAGGAAGGAAGGAAGGAAGAGAAAGAAAGGGACACAAAATAACCAGGTTGGTGAGGATGTTGAGAAATTAGAACCCTCAGATCTTGCTGGTGGGAATGTCAAGCGTCCCAGCCACTGAGGAAAACCCTTTGGCGGCTCCTCAAAAAGTTGAACATAGAACTGCCATGCAATCCAGAAGCTCCACTTCTAGGTGTATACCTAAGAGAACTGGAAATGTGTTCACACAAAAGCATGCACGCCGTGTTCATAGTGGCATTATTCATAATAGCTAAGCCCAGACAGGAGGGTCACCAAGACACTAGACTTTGTGAGGGGAAATTTTAGTTCTCTCCTCATAGAGCAATCTATTAAGAACCTAATAATCATCACCCTTTTAGAAGTCAAGAAAGAACCAATTTCATCAGGCAGAGAAAGCCAGGGGCCATTAGAACTGGGGCCAGTCTTTCACCATCAGGCTCCCAGGGCTGCACCAGTAAGCAGGTGCCCCTCAAACTGCTGCTCTCCCCCCACCTCTGGGGTTTCCATGACTCCCACTGGCTTAGATCTCAGTAGCAGGAGAAGCTCTCTCACAGCCCAGGGGGAGCTGTGCACCCATGCTCCCTCCTTGATTTGGCAAGCCCAGGACCTGAAAGAAGCTGGTCCGATTCCCCCCTTCACTTTCCCTGGGACATTTCTGTAAGCCACTTCCCAGAGCTGAGTTTAGAACTCAAGGGCAAGCTCACCACCACGTCGCTTTCTTTCCTTCTCAAAAACACTAAACCATTTCTAGAGCAGGGCCTTTTTGTTTTAATTACTGTGTTTTACAATTAACCCCCAACACTTCAGACATTTTGCTCTAGGAATATTTAGTTCTTCCTTCATGGTACTCATGCTACAGGATATTCCCACGCAGAAGTCTCTACCAACTCCTTTACCTCTATTATTCTTTTCTCATAACTTAGATTTCTTTCTACTTATAGTGAACAAATCATGCCTCCTAATACTGTAAACTCTTTAAGGCTGAAATTCATTTCTGATTCATCTATCTCCTAACCCACCTTACATAATTTCTAGCATCTATTAAGTCCTCAATAAATCTTCAGTGAATTAAGTTTAAAAAAATAATAATAATAACCCCCAACTGTTCAGGGTATCTAAACAGTCCAATTTTATGGAACAGTTTTCATGTTGCCTCTTCTGTTTGTATTAATACAATTTGTAGGAAAGTAGATTAAGTTTGGCAGCTTCATCTTGGGACTTTCCTCTCTCCTAGAAGGATTTGAGGCCAGAAGAAAAATGCACGGGTCACCAGAGAACCAAATCCTTGACGTGGGAGGTGAGGGACGTGGGCAGGACCTCAAGAGCAAATAACCAGTCCACTGAGGGAAAGTTAACAGTGATGCAACACTGCAAGGGGGTTGTAATTAGCGATGAGGGAATCCCAGAAAAGCTGGTCCTAAACATCAGTGTACTTTTCCCAGACCTCCCAGCACATCCTGTCCCAGGGGCAGGCCTGGCCTCCCTGCATCTGTGGAAGCCTCTATACATTTGTTTCCTCTCAGTATTACTCATCTCACGGTGACTCAGCTTCCACAGGGCATGGGACTCCCTCACAGCTCCCTACGGCCAACAGATCACCTTTGCCTTTCTTTTTCTCCTAATGGATTCTGAATGATTTATCTTCAAGCATCTGAGAAATCCATTGCAGATGGAACTACAACTTCCCTACAGCCTGTGTGGGAGCGCATCAGACCCAGATGCCGGCAAGGGGTCCCGCACTGTGCTCACAGAAACAGGGCCTTCCGTCCCTTTAAACATATTTAGTCCTTCAGATTGACTGGGGAGTTTATTTCAAGGAATGCTAGCCATTCTGCAGAACCGGAAACAGAAGTTCCATCTCAGAGCAACGTTATGAATCCATGGACCACAGACTCTCCCTGCGACTCTAAGACCTACTAGAGAATGGACTTGAAGATACGGGGAGGGGGAAGGGTAAGCTGGGACAAAGTGAGAGAATGGCCTGGACATATATACACTACCAAATGTAAAATAGAGAGCTAGTGGGAAGCAGCCACATAGCACAGGGAGAAGCAGCCACATAGCACAGGGAGATCAGCTCAGTGGTTTGTGACCACCTAGAGGGATGGGATAGGGAGGGTGGGAGGGAGGGAGACGCAAGAGGGAAGAGATATGGGAACATATGTATACGTATAACTGATTCACTTTGTTATAAAGCAGAAACTAACACACCATTGTAAAGCAGTTATACTCCAATAAAGAAGTTAAAAAAATAAATAAATAAAATAAAGAGCCCTACTTATAGAGTACATTTGTTTAAAAATAAAAAATTAAAAAAGAACCCATTAGAGAAGATGCCACCTCAAAGTTCCTTAGAAAATGGATGTAGAGAAACTCTGTATAATCCTTTGAAAATGGTATGTCAAGAAATTAACAAATGAAAATAAATTTAAAAAAAGAATCTTTGCAGCAAAAGGAATGGCAGAACCATGCCAGACACCCTCCCACAACATATGCACAAAAAGAGGGTCCAACTGCAGTCAAGGGGCCCTGCTAATGGATGGGTTTTGTACCACCGGTGGAGGGGGAAGGTGCCCGGAGGAGAAGAGGGCAGGCTGAGGCTCCCCTGTCTGCCGCTTGATTGGTCAAAGGCTGAGGTTGAGCAGTAGGTCCAGGACCCCCAGCCAGGGCTGGATCTGGAGCTCACAGCTGGATAAGTCTCTGTGGTATTGGGCTTGGACCCCAGGGGGAGAGCTGGGTCAGGGCCATTGCCCACTCCATTCCCTGCCTCACAGGATGTATCATCCACCAACCCACTGGTTCAGCTGAGCCATATACAGCAGCCCGTCACCCATAACACCCCAAAAATGTTTATCTATATTTCTGGCTGAAATAATTGATGATCCAAAGCTTTGACCTTTAAATACGACTCCCACTGTCTTGTTTACAAATGGCTCCTGTGTGCACTATGCCTTCTTCCTCTTTGCTTCCTTTTAAAACATTAAGACATAATTTACATATGATAAAGCGTATCCTTTTAAAGTGTACAGTTCAGTGGATTTTAGTATATTCACACAGCTGTGCAACCATCACTGCTGTGTAATTCCAGAACATTTTTATCATCCCCAAAGAAACTCCGTACTATTCACAGTCAGGTCCTCAGCCCCTGGCAACCACTAATCTACTTTCTGTCTTTATGACTTCATATAAAAAGAATCCTACATATGTGGCCATTGTGTCTGACTGCTTTCACTCAGCATCATGTTTTCAAATTCATCCTCATTGTAACATACATCAATGCTCCATTCCTTTTTGTTGCAGTTAATAGAAATACCAGCTTTTGTTTATCCATTCATCAGTTGACAGGGATCTGGGTTGTTTTCATTTCTTTATTATTATGAATAACACTACTATGAACAATTGTGAGCAAGTTTTTGTGGGGATGTTTGTTTTCTTTTCTCTCGGGTTTAGAGCTGGGAGTAGAAGAGCTGGGTGACCCTACCTCTAACGTTCTGAGGAACTGCCAAACTGTTTTCCAAAGAAACTGCACTATTTTACAAGCCCACCAGCAATGTATAAGTGTTCTATTTTCTCCACATCCTCACCAGCACTTGTTAATTTCTATCTTTTTATGTTAGCTGTACTAATGGATGTGTAGTGGTATCTCATTGTGGTTGTCATTTGCATATTCTGATGACTAATGATATTAAGCATCTTTGAATATGCCAATGGAACATTTGTATATTTTATATGGATAAGTGGATACAAATCCTTTGCCCATTTTTAATTGGGCTATTTGTCTTTTTATTGTTGAGTTGTAAGAGTTCTTTATATATTGTGGTACTAGTTTCTTATCAGATATATAATTTACAAATATTTTATCCTATTGTGTGGGTTGTCTTTTCACTTTCTCCATAGTGTCCTTTGAAGAACAAAAGTTAATTTTGATAAAGTCCAATTTATCTATTTTTTTTATTTTGTTGTTTGTGCTTTTGGTATCATACCTAAGAAACGAATGCCGAGCAAAGGTCATGAAAATTTATGCTTATGTTTTCTTCCAAGAGTTTAATTTTCTTTTACTTCTGATGACTCCAGTGATGATTTGCACTTTTCAAAGAGGGAAAGAAAAGGAAGAAAAGTACTACAGAAAAGATGAATCGGTTCATTTTATTATTTTCTAAGTAAGAGATTAATTCCTGACATGATAGAGAAGACCAGTACTCAAGACAAAATGGAAATAGCTTCCTTGTGTATTTTAGGGAAACTCCTGGTCCTTCCTCCAGTGTCTCTTCCTTATGTAGCACCTATCTTCTTAGGATTTGCATTGTGTGTGTGTGATTTAGTTGAGTGTGGCTGTAGGTCAAGGGCAGTGGAGACTCAGACTTTTGATGCCTGTCTCCTGCCAATCATTCTTCTGCAGTTGAACTTCCTCCTTCTCCCTTTTTCCACTTCTTGCTGAATCCATTGTAATTTGACCTGATGACTGGCCCTTGTCCAGTGCATGGCTGAGCTGTGACATGCAATGCAAGATTCAGAGTCAAAGCACACTAAAGACGGTCCTTTTATGCTGCATGTTACACTCTGAATTCGAAATCTTCTGAAGGGAGTAATCCATCTTTTTGGAGCCATTATTTTTTTTTTAATTAAAGTATAGTTGATTAACAATGTGTTAATTTCTGCTGTACAGCAAAGTGATTCAGTTATACATATAGATACATTTTTTAAAATATTCTTTTCCACTTCAGTTTATCATAAGATATTGAATATAGTTCCCTGTGCTATACAGTAAGACCTTGTTGTTTATCCATTTTATATATGAAAGCTTACATCTGCTAACTCCAGCCTCCCAGTTTAGCCCTTCCCCATCCCCCTCCCCCTTGGCAACCACAAGTCTGTTCTCTATGTCTGTGAGTCTGTTTCTATTTCATAGATAAGTTCATTTGTGTCATATTTTAGATTCCACATATAAGCGATATCTTATGATATTTGTCTTTCTCTGTCTGACTTCACTTAGTATGGTCATCTCTAGGTCCATCCATGTGGCTGCAAATGGCATTATTTCACTCTTTTTCATGGCTGTGTAGTATTCCATTGTATGTATGTACCACATCTTCTTTATCCGTTTCTTTGTTGATGGACATTTAGGTTGTTTCTGTGTCTTGGCTACTATAAACAGTGCTGCAATGAACATTGGTGTGCATGTATCTTTTTGAATTAGAGTTTTGTCTGAATATATGCCCAGGAGTTGGATTGCTAAATCACATGGTAATGGAGTCTTTCTTAAATCATCCCACATCCACACCTGAGCCCCTCAAGGCCCTCCCTTCCTAGTTTGAACTGCAGAACAAAAGGCCTCCCAGTGTAGAGCCAGCCCTGCTTGCAAAGGGAAAGCATTTTCCAGCCACCTGCACATGACATGTCAAGTGGCCTCTAGGCCCTCAGTGTGGAGCTAACCCGTCCTTCCCTCACTCCCAGACAGGGAACCCAGCTCAGCTCCACAAATGGCCTCCCTGAACCGTCCACCTTCTCTCCATTCTGTAATTCGCTGAGAGCGTAGGTGCACGACCGCAGCTCTCCCCCCAACCCCGGGCCTTCAGGGCTCACAACTGTTGCCGACATATTCAGGAAATTAAGAAAAAATCAAATAAAAAGCCGTTCAACCCACACATCCTGCCCTGGAAAACCCCAAGACTTATTCTTTCCTGGGCAACATCCTTAAAGTCCCTCAGTGTGACAGATTTGACCACGTCAGCCCCTGGAGGCTGGAGTTTCTCCTTAATGCACAAGGATTCCTGGAGTGGGTTTGGTTTGATTTTCTGTGGCCAAGCTGGGGGGTTGGCAGTTAAAGCCAAATCTTGGTGTTTAATCACACTTTACATTTCACCCATCCATCCCCCTCCATCACTTTTACCAACTGATGTTTAACGGGAAAGAGAAAAAACTCCTTTTAAACAGACACATACACCATAGTGGTAGCAATATCTCAAATATATTCAGCTAAAGGATTAGAAATTATCATCATAATGCCTGTTAATTTGTAATCACTGCATATTTCATATTGCTTATTTAATGTCAAAAAATTAGACATTCCTTAGCTAATGGCCTACCTCTACCCCTGATGCTTCTCTCTGACCGACACTGTCAGGCTTTGCTTAACAGATTTCAGATAACTCAAGTGATCAACCTCTCCCTGGATACATCCATGTTCTCCACACTCTGAAATATGATGAAGATCAATCAAACAGTTTACAGGTAAAATGTACCATGTGAGTTTCCTTCAAGGTAGAGAGTAATTGTGCCGTCTACTCAGAATACGAGAGTAGAAAATGTCAAGTCTCCAAAATATCTGAAGAAAAACTGTCCCCAGCCCCTTTGGGAAATAAAGAACTAACGGAATGCATCATCCAAATATCCTTCCCTAGTTTAGACACTAGTCTTTATTTTGTTTTGATGTTTAGGACACAGAAATCATCTGAGGAATTTTAAATTGCTAATAATGTATTTAATCACAGACCTCTGTGAGCCAGGCAAAACGTTAAGTGTTTATAAACAGGAACCCAAATTGTATAAAATAGTATTAGTGTCTTAATTGACAATACAGTAAAATCAAATTATTTTTGAGGAGCTAACTCGAGGTCATACGGGTGATAAGTGGAAGACGGAAGGCATTACAAGCAAGTCCACCCACCGTCTCCCCAGCCAGCTTCTTCATCACTGGAGGGGGTCTCAAGTTCCAACCCATGTGACCCTCAGGCTAAGACCCTGCCTGCAACAGAACACAGAAAAACTGGAGCTGAGTTGGTGCGGACCAGGTGCTGAATAAAGGCAGCACAGAGTGTCCCCAAGACAGAGCTTAAAGGCAAACAAGTCAAGATAAACACACACACACACACACACATATGCAACTTACATTTTAAAAAGTAAATTGTGCTGTGTATGTGTGTGTACTGTGGGTGTGGGTATGTGTGAGGGTGGTGTAAGCATGTGCACATATGTGAGAGTGTGTTCATAGATTTGTATGTGTGTGTGTGTGAGTGTGGTGTGTGTGGTGTGTGTGACAGTGTGTGTAAAAGCATAATAAAGGGGACTGAGCTAGCCTGACTCGGTCTGAATTTAGTAAAATAGAACAGCTGCGCTCCAGGTACCTTTCAAGTAATATAACTTTGAGCTTTTTGCCGCTCAGGGCCACACTAGAAGCTCAGGTGACAGAAATGTTATTAATGGAGGCTTTCCTTCCTTAGAGCAGCCCCTCCGGCCTATGGTCCCCTCCTTGCCACCTTGGTTCAGCGGCACCAGGAGAAAAGGGCAGAGAAGCCTTCTTGCATCTTGCTTGTTGCTTCCTCACCTGCAGACACGGTGCTCTGGTCCTGCTGCAGGGGACGTGCTATGCCTTTGCCCCCGGAAGCATCACACAGGTCCCTACCCCCAGGCACCAGGGAGAAATCACCTCTCAGCTACTGGAACATGCGTAGGCTTTCTGAACATCTGACTTACTTTTTTATTTTTATGGGCACTGTAACTAGTAAACATGCATGGTCTTGTCCTGCTAATTTTTCTACCAAATAAAATCAGAGACTTACGTCTCGCAGACCACGGCTCACTATCATTTCATAGCCCTGGTTCCACTGCTTTTCATGCTCATTGTTCTTTTCCCCAGATGCCCTTACGTGTTAATCTTGTTACCCTGTATTTATTGTTATAAAAGTCCTCAGAGTCTTTGCTGATCTAACTAGACTTCACGTAAATAGTTATTTATTTTAGAAAATAAATGATTATTAATTTTCTAGAGCTTCTGGGACAAAGGTATGCATCCCTGAGGTATTCTAGAGGATTCCAAGTAGTGTGTGAAGAAACATTTTAATTTCAATGCTTTCGAATGTACTTTAATATATTTTAGGACACAGACACATACACACACATGTATTTTATTAAACCTATGACCTCATAGATATTGATATTATTAATTAGGACTTAAGTAGGTAGCACCTATTTAAGTTTTTAAATATTGAGTCAATTTTAATATAATTTATTATTGTTTTAATTATCAGTTTAATTATATTATTATTACATAATATTAAAGAGGTTTGAGGGGAGGCAAAAATCATGAAGTACTTACTTGCATGACATGAACTCAGGAAATATGAGTACCCCAACACAATGAAAACTCTCTATAACTAGACAGAAGCTGTCAGAGATCTTTTTTTTTTTTTTTGCAGTATGCGGGCCTCTCACTGTTGTGGCCTCTCCCGTTGCGGAGCACAGGCTCCGGACACGCAGGCTCAGCGGCCATGGCTCACAGGCCCAGCCGCTCCGCGGCATGTGGGATCTTCCCGGACCGGGGCACGAACCCGTGTCCCCTGCATCGGCAGGTGGACTCTCAACCACTGAAGCCCTCAGAGATCATTTTTAACTTAGAAAACCTGGCTATATGCTGTTACACGTGACGCGTCTATAAAATCAAAAAGTTGCATAAAACCTGCAAGAAGAAAAAAGGGAAAAAAACAGTACAAAGAAAATACTAGTGCCATTATGCTACAGCAAAGGCAGCTATGCTAGTGTCAACCTCTAAGGCAGGAAGCACTCAGGGTAAAGAAGGTAGCACGTCAGCAGAAGTGGAAGGATAAGAAGAGACATGCTTGTAAATGTGTACATACCTAGTAACAGAGCCTCAAAACAGATTAACCAAAAAGGCCCAAAGAACAAGCTGGACATCGACATCACAGTGGCAGGTGTTGTAAAGAGAGAGAAAGGCGACTTCTGCCACAGCCAGCTAAGCGCCACGTGCCTGCCGCCCGGGCCTGCAGGGGGCGGGGAGTCGTGAATACCAGGGGGTGTCCGAGGAGTTCTAAGCGCTCACACATGGGTCAGAGGCTACTGCTGGGGAGGTACAGAGGATTAGGCTGCGCCCGACACCACAAAGGGCTTGGAAGGCAGGTAGGCGGCTTGAACTTCATCCCCGAGGGGCTGAGAACTCACTGTTCATGTAGGCTGCGGGAGGGTATGGTATGATCAAATTGTTTGGGGAGAATTGGTTTATAAGCGTGGGATTACTAACTGCACCCCTTCCAAGCATTTAAGCGGAAAGGGAACTACCCCAGTGGTCAGAGTCGCTGCAGCCCGAGGCCAGGTGGAAATTAAAGCAGCTGTTTACTAAAGGCCTGCCCCACTCTCTGAGCCCAGGATCCTGCATTTGGAGTAGTCCGGATTTTTTATTTCTTAGCTCAGATATTATCCTGCTGCTGGACTGAGCAGCTGTGGGCCAGGTAGCACAGCCTGCCTCCACATGTTCCCTAGTGAGGACTCAATGTGCATCACCTGCTTCTGAGTCCAGACATCCTTCTCTTTGGAGGGATAGGGTAGGCTGAGTAATGACCACTGAAGGCATCAGGCCCTAATCCCCAGAGCTGGAAATATCATCTTCTATAAGGCAAAAGAGACTTTGCAGATGTGACTGATGGTGCTGAGGTGGGGAGACCCTCCTGGATTATCTGTAGGCCTGTAATCACAAGTCTCCTAGGAGAGGAGCAGAGAGAGATTTGACCCCAGAAGGGGGCCATGGTGAAGACAGGACACAGAGAGATTTGAAAAGGCTGACCTTGAAGATTCCAGTGATGCAGCCATAAGCCAAGGCATGCCTGCAGCCACCAGAAACTGGAGGAGACAAGGGACGGATTTTCCCCTAGAACCTCCAGAGGGAGCACAGCTCTGCCGAGAACACCTCAGTTCTTCCCCGAGATGCTGATTTCAGACGTCTGGCCTCCAGAGCTGTGAAGGGATACACGTGTGTGATTTTAAGCCATGAAGTCAAGTCTGGGGTCATTTGTCACAGCAGCCCTAGGAAACTAACAAGAGGGCTCTATGGTAGGGCACCTGGCATGATGGCGGGGAGGTGGAGGGGGAACTAGCCCTAAGAGATGGACGACCAAATGAGCCAGCACTTCCCTAGAGGCTACTGGGAGCCTGGCCTGTCTAGGTGCAGCGTGAAAACACAGGTGACCAACACTCAAGCCTGAGCGACCCCAGCGCGAAGCACTGTGTTCTAAGTTTTAGAGCATCCATCTGCGTGAGTCCGGATAGAGAGGGAGCATGGGGGAAAGCTGGGAACAGACACGGGGAAGTGGGAAGAAATCCTAAAAGGTCCCTGGTAAAAAGCTTAGTGCTAAAGAAAAGTTTTCATTTCTCTAAACACGTTCTTCCCCAGGGGCTGCTTTCTAAGAAGCAGTCTCTTCCCTGCATCCCCTCACCTTGCAGAAGAGACGCGTTTTCTGTGAGCTTCCCCGCTGGTCTCCAGCAGGAAGCCCTATCAGTTCCTGCATTTCTGGGTGCTGCAGGTGATGAAGGAGAGATGCTGAGTTTCTTCCTCCCATGCCCCGTGGCACTCTGAGCTGCTTGCCTCGAATACCCATTCCAGGAGAGGCGGGGATGCTCAACAGGGGCTTGGGGAGCCCAGAGTGGAGCCCTGTCGGAGTGGAGCGCATGACAGTAACACACAGCCTAGCAGAGGAATCTGCTGGAATGGAACAGGGGTCTGTACCCACTGCACTGAAAGAAATAGGCTCAGTTCCATTTCCAAGGTAGCATCCTTATGCCGAAAGTCTTCATCTCAATTCTGTAACCAAAAAAAGGAGCGAATATCTTCTACTTGACTAGCTCATATGACCTGAAAGGGTGTCATTCTGCACATATGCCTCTAAAAGTGGTGCAGTGATTGACGATTGAAGCTTAAGTCTATTTATTGGTTAGGGTCTGCAAGTAGCAAATGGGTAGTTTGCCTCTGTGTCTCGGAACTCGCAAACCACTGGCCCCAGGGCCAAGACTCACACGCAGAGAGCTTTTGTTTGGCCCACAGTTGTGCTCTTCTCATGAGCGCCTTTCTGTACGATGTGCACATTCTGATTGGCCAGCTTCTCCAGGTGCCTATTCTCTCACACTCTGCCACTCTGTGGATGATGCTCTTACCTAAGTGCTTGAGTGGGAAACCCTTATTTCACATGCCTGTTCACATCAGAATGATTACTTTTTTGCTAAAGAAGGCTGGCAGCAAGAATAAATGCAGTCATAATTTATAAACTGCCTCTACAGAATCATCAGTGTTGGAACGATCCATTATTTGCTGATCTTTGGTGACCTTTACATAATGGTTGAGCTTGACCCGAGGTAGCTAAGTTTAACGATATACATAGGTTTTTTTTTGTTTGGTTTTGAAATTTAGATGTGTTTACTTGAAAAAAAAAAAAACCTTAAAGATGTCTGAAAAGTCCTCTGTCTGGAAATTTCTGTTTATGGAGTAATCTAAAATGAAGAACTAAACCAGATTAAGACTTTTTTTTTTAAGTTTCATAGTTGGAAGAGACTTCGGTGAGCATCTGAGCCCCTGATTTTCCTTTTGAAAGAACTGAGGGCTGGAAGAGGAGTTTGGACACAACCAAAATGCTTGACTTCTTGTTTGGTTGGGGTTTCTTTTTGTTTTTTTCTTTACTTCTTTTTGGGATTTTTTTTTGTTTTACTTTTTTTGGGGGGGTGGTAATCTTTCCCTTTGAATATATTGTAAGAGGCCAGTCCCACCTCTACTCTGCTGAGAAGGTATTTCCTGGAACACTGTGCTGGTGCTACAGGCAAACTGGATGTACCTTCAGTGTATGCAAATGATGTAAGTGCAGTCATTTGTGAATAGATGAGCCTGCATTGTATGCAAATATGTAGATGCAATCATTTATAGATTGCATCTGATAGAAAGAGAAAGAGGACTCATCACCTGGGCTCAAGCACCAAGATTCAGCTGAAGAATAGGTAATGTGACCACCAGAAAAGGTGAATGGAAAAAGAGATCTGGCAGAAGATGGGGGTCGCCAAGGGAACCTGAGATTCCCTGGAGAATGTCAGCTGTTTGAACAGTCAAGAAATAGAGTAGGAACAAGGAAACCAACCATGATCACACTGTGTCTGTGATTATAAAATGCTCAACTGTAAAAGTCCCTATTAATTATCAACAACTTTGCTGAAGAGATGACTGAGGTGGAGAAGTTAGCCAGAAGAAATTAAAATGTGTACATTAATAATAATTAAAAAACAGAGGAACAGTCACTTGCTGTCTTTCTTTAGCATCACAAAGTTTGAATCTAAACCTTTTCATGTTCCGTCAGAGATGCTTGTGAATCCGTTTTGTTGTTTTTTTTTTTTTTTTTTGCATTGGTAGCTATCCCAGCAGAAATGATCAGGTGATGGGAATTGACCTCTTTTTACCTTTGGATTTACTCCTTTAGGTTGGACACTACCATGACCTTGATTCTGTTCCAGGGGCTGAATGGATAGGGGTGAACAGGGCAGCTAAACTTCCTCCCATTCTAGTAGGGGGTTAAGATTGTAAGTTGCAAATTATAAAAACACCCTGTTATGGGCTGAGTTGTGTCTTCTCAAATTTGTTAAGTCCTACCCCAGTACATCAGAATATGACCTTATTTGGAAATAGATTCTTTGTAGATGTAACTGTGTTAAAATGAGATCGTTAGGGTAGATCTGGATAAAAAGGATGTCCTTACAGGAAGAAGAAATTTGGAACACAGAGATATGTACTCAGGGAGAAGGTCATGAGCATGAAGGCAGGTATCAGAGGGATTTTACTACAAGCCAAGGAATGCCAAAAATTGCCAGCAAACCACTAGAAGCCAGAGGAGAGGCCAGGACCAGGTTCCTTCCTGCAACCTCAGAATATATAGGTACCAGCGCACGCGTGCACACACGCACACACACACATGCACACGCGCGCACACACACAGACACACATACACACACACACCTGCACAATATGTCAAAGTCTTGAGTGTTCTGGAGTGCAAGTGCAGAGATGCACTGGGATCTGGGCTGATGGAGGGCAGGTCGCCACTGTATAGGGAAGCCTCTTCTTTATTTAGGGACACCTGAAATCTGAAAGAAGGAGGAGGGAGCCATACATGCATACAGAGAAGAGTGCACTGGTCAGAGGGACAGCAGAATCATGCCTAGAGAGGCTGAGGAATGCCAAGGAGGCAGGGAGGTGGGAGTGGGAGCTGGGTCAGTGGTAACAGGCACCATACTGTGGGACCCTCCTAGACCACCATATTCATGTGTCTGAGTGAGCTGGGTGCAGGGCAGGAGGGTGGGGTGATGGGTGAGGAGAGCTGCAACTGGTAAAATCATTCTGGCTGCTCTAAGCAGACACAGCAAAAAGGCAGGAAGGCAGAGACAGAGGGGCCAACTAAAAGGCAATGGCAGCTGTCCAGGTGGCAGGTGTTAGAGGTTGAGACAGAGGCCAAACCTGGACACGTTCTGCAGATGGAGATCAGGAGACTTGCTGATGGATCGGATGTAGGTGTGAGCGGAGAGAAGGGCCAAGGATGCTGCCAAGGTTCAGGCTCACACAGCTGCAAGGATGGACCTGGGGTCCCCGCGGTGACTGAACAGGGATAAAGGCAGAGCCAAAAGTCTCTGCCAAAAGGCAGAACCAGTGCGGCAGCAGGACAAGGTAAGTATTGAAGAGGACTAGGTTTTCATCTATATTTTCTATTTGGTTAAACGTTTTCCTCCTTGAACTGTGTATCGTTGCAGGTTAAACAGCAGCTCTTGGATGCCAGCCTGAAGATCCTGACAGGTAAACACTGGCTTCTAACACCCTCACCTGCCCCTAGAAGTTGAGCAGCCCTCACTGCCTTCCACTGCTTTGACTGTCAGTGGACTGGTGACCACCTGGGCGCACACAACTTTTCTTCTTCTGGTTGTATCATGTCAGCCCCCTAAGGGCTGACTCTCCTGCCTTGATGCCCCTTTATCCACTGAGACCCATCTGTGGTCCATTGGTCAGCTCATGGTGGGCCATGCAGCTTCAACCCTTCGAAGGGACAGCTAGAGAAGAAGTATTGAGAGACATTTAGAATGAAAAATGTGTATAGGGCAGTTCTGGCATAAGGAGGAGTTTGAAAGAGGGAAGTCCCTTATTGGGACTTGGAGTCTTTCCTGGGGCTCGCGGGCACCTTCAGCTGGGTGAACTCTAGAGTTTGGGAATGAGAACTCTGCAGTTTGGGAGTAAGGGTGAGAGATGAGTGGAGGCATAGGACGTGGAGAAAGAATGATAGCAGACTCCAGGGCACCCATGAGGGAAGGATTCTTTGAGGTTTCCTGGCATCTCAGAGCAATGATTAATTTTTCCCAAGCTTTGCTTGACGGTGGCCTTTGAGTTTCCAGGGGAAATACTGCCTAAGTGATTGTGTCAGAACAGCCCACAGTTGTCTTCAAGGCAGGGTTATTGCTTTTTTTTTTTTTTTTTTTTTTTTTGTTGATGCCCATGATTCGGTTCCCAACCTTGTAAACTTTCTCAGGCACTTTGTTCTAAGATCCTAGAGACAAGCTATGGCAATTGTCAAATGAGTGACAAATGGACCTTCCAAGCTGACATGATATTTATGGATCAGCACTAAATACCTCTGTCTGAGCTATAAATGTCTTAGGGCTCTTTCATCCACCGAGTAATGTAAACAGCGCTTGTGTGCTTGTCTGCCCCCTCCTCAGTGCTGCAGATTCCAGGCTGGCAAGCTGAGTCTGGGCAGGGGATGGGGCCGCCAGAGCCATGGGATGCTTTGGTTGCCCTTCTTCTCTGCGGCTCCCGTGGGACATCCAGTGACTCATCTCACTCTGGAGCCAAGGGCATCTGTCACCTGGATGGGGAGCTGCTGTGCCTCTGGGGACTATGCCCTCCGCAGACAGACATCCGAGGCCTCCCTCTGCAGATTCCTTGGTACAGATTTGCCAGGTGGGCCCCCTTTGGTTCTAACACTTTGGGGGCTCAAAGATGCACGTGTTCACTTTGCTCCTATGGGATTCCCTCCTGGGGAAATCTCCTTACAGAGTTAAGTGGAAAGCAAATTGTCTCAAAATTCATCAATGACTTTTCAATTTTTCTGTTAATTTTAACCATCGTCTAAAAGGCCTTGCAAATAGAGGAGAACCTAGTGCTTTTTAAAGTATCAGCCTTTCTCTCTGCTGCTTTCTGGTTCTCCCAGCAGCGGCTCTTTGTCCTCACCTGACATCTCCCGATGTTCCGGCCGCTGCCGCCCCTGCACCTGGGGTCTCTTTCTCCCCACAGGCGGCCGGTTTTCGAAGCCTGAGGAGCTCAGTCCTCTTTGCTCCTGCTTTTGCTTCTTTCTCTTCCACTCATTTTTTTAATTTTAACTGTGAGATCTTCCAAACATGTAGAAAATGACCTGAAGGTACCCACATACTCACATCCAGTGCATAGGAAGAGAGGATGCCGCCCACTCAGGCCCAGAAGACCCCAGCCAGCCCGCCCCAAGGCGACTCCCATTCTGTTTCCTCCAGGCAGCCCCCTCCTACCTGAGAGCTCATCCAGGAAGAGCATCTCCCTGCAGCTGCCCCCCTGCTTCAGTTGAGGCACACAGGACCTGCCACATTTTCACGGAGACACTTCCCAGCAGGGGTGGTGTAGGCGGAGGGCCAGGTGAGAGCTGTGCCATGTGCAACCATCGTCTGAACACAGAAGAGTCCAAGAAACAGCAGAAACAGGCCCTTTTTACTTAAAATCCATATTTTTAACCTCAGGACTCAAACTCATCCTTAAACCCTCCCAGACCTCTCCCCAGTGGGGGGCTAGCTGCCCCCTCTGCTCCACCTCAAGCCACCATCCATGCCACGTGAGGTGCATGGTTACAGCACCAAACGCAGCCATGCGGTCAAACCCCAATTTCATTTTTGGCTCACTTCATGGTTCTGGCTACACATTAGCAAATCATTCCTTGGTGCTCCCCATTTCCCCCCATTCTCCCCAAATGGAGTCACTGACTAGTTGCCTTTCACTATAGAATCAGCCTCTCCTTTTCTCTCATCCGTAACTCAGATTGCCTCTCTTCCTATGGTCATGACTGCCCATCTAGCAAGGTCCACTATCACGGTCGGTCGAGGGGTTACTTGCTGTGCCTGCAGTGAGGCCCCTGTTCCCTCCCCGCCAGCAATTCACACCAGTGCTGTTCTAGAGAAGGAGGGTGAAACCTCCAATGGCCCCTTTCAAGTGCAGATGTTGAATTAACCACTCCGGAGGCTCATCCTTGCACAACATTGTGACCTGGTGAGGGGGGATGGTCTTTGTCCATCAAGACCTACCCTAGCACGATGCCACGCCATGGAAAGGGGTGAGTTCTCCAAAGGAAATCAGAGTTCACTTGATGGAAGGAGCAGGAAGGAAATGCTAAAGGCAGGAGAGGCACCAAAAACATGAGTTCTACACTTGGCTTTAGTTCCCCCTTCACAAAGCTGTAGTTTGGAAGAAATCATGATGTGAAATGTGAACACACTTTAAATCTCCTTTGGACCCCTGCCAGCAGTTGATCATATCCAGAGTATTACCTTAACACTTGTGGTCAAAGAATGCCACCTGCCATATCAGTAAACAAAGGATGCGGGGACCATCCAGCCCTCAGCCACTGTAGCCGCCCCCAACTGTGCACCCTGAGGGGATTCAGGATGGAGAAAAACAGGATACTGGCCCCAGATAGCTGAGGGGCGTTATCAAAGGAATGATTCTAATGACCCCAGACTCTTGCATCTTCCCATACATAGAAAAGCACTGAATTAATTAATTTGAGATGTCTGGTTATTTTCTTTAATTAGCAGTCATCTTTTGATGTTCAACTACCTGTTTTATGTGTTTGTTTTTTGGGTTGTTTTTGCAAAAACTCCTGTAAATCCTGGCTCCCCCCTTACCTCTTCAGAACAGTCCGTTAGACCTATCTGAGAGACTGTTTCCCGGGCTTATGTCTGCCAAATGAAACATAATTCTCAACTTTTAGGTTGTTCATTTTTTCTCAGTCATCATACCTTAGTGACTCTCATAACCTCTTATGAAGTTTCCTCAGCTTTTAAAACTTTATTTCACTTATCTTACATCCATGATCATGAAGGGATTTTCACATCCCTAGACCCGTCTCTTCATTCACCCTAAATGTGAACCTCAATCTGATATTAATCCCAATAATAATCACTGAAACTAATGTTTTCCCTTAATGATGGGTCTAAGAAATTTACATCATTTCATCTTTTCAAAACTTCCTCAGATTCTCTTCTCTCTTTTTTTTGTTCTAAGACTAAAGCTTTAAATACTTAATCTTATTTTAAATAGAACGTGATATTTTGATTTATAATAAGGAGTATATATTTGGACTTCATCCTGTTCCTGTCACAGAGCTCCTAAAACCCTTGGAATCGCCTAAGTGATGAGAGTAATAAATGTGCCTTTTGTATGTCAATGAGATGACTTTTGGAAAGTCCCTAAGTAACCTAAGGCTGGGGGCTGGTTGTCAGGGGACCCAACCAAGTGATTAGAGGGTTGGAACTTTCATTCCCACCCTCCTGACCTCTGGAGAAGGGAGAGGAGCTAGAGGTTGAATCCATCACCAATGGTCAATGATTTAATCAGTCCGGCCTACATAACGAAGGCTCCATAAAAACCCAAAAGGACAAAGTTCGGAGAGTGTCCAGGTTGGTGATCACATGGAAACTGTGGAGAATGGTGCCAGAAGAGAGTATGGGAGCTCCAAGCCCTTCCCTATACCTTCCCTATGCATCTCTTCTGTCTGGCTCTTCCTGAGTTATATCCTTTTATAATAATCTGGTAAATGATTAACCAAACTGCTTCTCTGATTTCCATGAGCTGCTCTAGCAAATAAATTGAACCCAAGGAGGGAGTCATTGGAACCTCCAATCTATAACCATCAGTCAGAATCACAGTTGACATCTTGGACTTGTGATTGGCATCTGAAGTGTAGGGGGAAATCCTGTGGGACTGAGCCCTTGACATGTGGGATTTGATGCTGCCTCCAAGTAGACAGTATCAGAAAAGAGTTGAATTGTAGGACACTCAGCTGATGTCAGAGAATTGCTTGAAATGGGGAAAAAGTCCCACATACCATAAATAGGAGCAGAATAATAAGAACACTCAACACAATCCCAACAGTGTCATGCTAGGCTACCGTTGTGGCTTAATTGTTGAAATACACAGATTTTGCTAACGGATTTAACCCTTTCCCTTCAAATCATATGGGATTTCACATCCTCTTATGAACTACTTTTAACTATAAAAAGATGTTCATTACACAGCATACCACAGTGGCCACTGCCAGCTGTCAGGGCGACACCAACATGGCAGCTTCTAATCACACCTGCCAACTTATCCACAGACCAGCAGTTGAGAAAAAGGACCAGGGACCATGCGTCTGACAGTGAGGGAACATGACAGTGTGATATTCCCTGACCACAGAGAAACTAACCATAGATGTATGTGGGTCAGTTTCAACAGAATTGGAAACTGGCTATTTAAAGTGGCCCCAGCTCCTTAGTCAGTGGTCATTGAGGCATGTGATACAGTTTCTCCTCCAGTTTCAGGAAAGCAAGGAGGAGCTGGTGAAGTCAGTGACTGATTGGACTGTAAAGAGGCTGGCACCAACCACTGTCATGGCTACACTGATCGTGTTACATGATAGAAGGCAGATCAGGCTTTGATCGTCATGTATGGAGGAGAGTTGAACCAGGAGATCTGCACCACAGTGCCCTTACTCTGGTGCCAAAGCAGTTCCCACACAGCTTGGGGTGGGGGACAAGGACCATTTCTCAGATTGAAAAGGCAGAGTGGACAGGCCACACGTGGCATGCAGAGAGTTCTGTGCTGAACTTGTGTATGGGTACATGTGTGTAGCTATGTGTATGCATGTTTGGATGTGTGTATTGGTGCATGTGTAGATAAAACAGTGCAAGTTGAAGACAAGCTGGGACCAGCCGTGCAGACCCGGCCTTTTGTTACTTGCTGATTTGATGTGAAACGTCCTTGCTGGCTGTACCTGCACATCTAAAGTTCTTAGGTTTAAACTCTGTTGGTCCAATGAATGCCAAGAAAACGAGTTTCCTCTGATATCCAGTGGTTTGGGCATTAGGGAGATACAGTCATAGAAACATTAGACGTGTTGGTACTAGTTCCATTTCATTTATTTGGAAAACACCTGCCCGCTGGATTCTAAGGAAATCAAGACACTTGCATGGAGGGAGAGCTGGGGTTGACTTGCTCTCCCCAGGCACAGCAAACGTCCTCTTTGATAAACTGATAAAATGTCCAAAAACCAACAGTGCGTTCTGGAGAGTTGTTGAATTGGAAGACCACAGATGCACCAGGAGGTCGCTCAAAGTACATTAAAAATCCACACTTTAGCATCAAGCGTAGGGAGAAGCGTTTCATGAGTTCCAGTTCATTCAGCCATGCATTTGCCATTGCCAGTGCACATGGATTTCAAAACACTAAGAATTACTTTACCCACTTCGGCTTATTTGATCCTCAGAGAAACCAGACGACATGGCAAGGACAGGATGCCCCTCCCTCTTCTACAGGTAAGATGCAGGCTCGGGGAGTGCAGTGACGCGTCCTGTGAGCAGTAAGATGAGATCGGCCCCCAGCCCCCTTGTGGGGACTTGTTTCCAGGGCTGCCCTTGCTCAGGCCTTTTCACAGAAAGGTGCCACCTGCTTGGAATGCAAAACACGCAGCTTCATAAGCATTTCACTCAGGTGTCTCTTCCTTTCCGATACACTCTCTCTCTTGCTCTCTCTCCCACACACACCTACTACAATAAATACAAAACAAAGTCTCCTTAAAATATAATTGTTATCAAAACATCTTAACTGTGTTAGTGAGATGCAAATGTGATTATGCATGGATACAGAATTCACAGTTCACTCAACAGAAAAACAAGAGCTAACATCATCTTTCCTTGAAGACGTTTTCATTGGTTACCATTTAGGAAAATTACTCCTTGGAGAACCTTTAATGTAAAATTCTCATTTGTTGCGAGCAATGCTGAACCACCGTTAACAGCCGCAATCCCACTGGGAGGCCTATCTGCCCAGCAGCACCAGCCTGGTGTGGCCATGCCTCTCCCTCTGGTTCACCACACGAAGACAGTCTGCCAGAAACTGTAGCCCACTTCACTTTCTCCCTGATTATGAAATTCTCTCACAGTCACTGTAGGGGGGTTAGAAAGTACTGGAGAAAATTAAAAGAGAAAGGAAGGAAGGAGGAAGATCACTGATCCCACCAGCTGGAAATAATCACTATGAAACTTTTTTGTACATTTCCTTCCAGCCTTTTTAGAAGTATTTTGTGATTGCAACTTTGTGGTTGTTAAGATTCCTACTCCATTCAAAAATAAACTTGCAGAATTGGTATTGGATGTACAGAATCTCACAATGGAAGAGTGAAGGGGTAAGAAAGAATATGTGTGTGTGTATATATATGTATATATATATATACATATATATACACACACACACAGACATAACTGAATCACTTTGCTGTACAGCAGAAGTTCACACAATGCTGTAAATCAACTATACTTCAATTTAAAAAAAAAAGAGTGCTACTGGAGAACGGACTTGAGGATATGAGAAGGGGGAAGGGTGAGCTGTGACAGGGCGAGAGAGAGTCATGGACATATACACACTAATAAACGTAAGGTAGACAGCTAGTGGGAAGCAGCCACATGGCACAGGGATATTGGCTCGGTGCTTTGTGACAGCCTGGAGGGGTGGGATAGGGAGGGTGGGAGGGAGGGAGACGCAAGAGGGAAGACATATGGGAACATATGTATATGTATAACTGATTCACTTTGTTATAAAGCAGAAACTGACACACCATCGTAAAGCAATTATACCACAATAAAGATGTTTAAAAAAAAAAAAAAAAAAGAGTGAAGAGACCAATAGCTCCAGAAAGATATTCCCTTGTCCAGGACTTGTCTCGGGAGGGTCTGGGGGCTGTAAGTGTGTATCGACCAGGGGCTGCTGGCTTCAGTCTAACCCATTTGCCTGCTCTACCCACTGGGTTTCCGTGTGTGCTTATGTTTTGAAAGTAGGGTGGTTTAAAATGTTGCCTGCTTCTTTCTGTAAAGGACAGAATCACACTTTCTCATGTTGCTTTCACGGTGTACCCACCACCATCTACTCCGACCCATTTCCACTCCAGGGACACGCCTGCCAAGCCCTCGAGCTGTGTCTCAAGGTCAAGCATCTGACAGCATGAGAGAGACACTTCCTAGCTTCCTAGTAATTTAATTTTGTGGAAAGCATATTCTTCCTGAATTTCAGGTATTCTCAAGCGTGCTGATAAAGCATCTGGGTGAGTATGCGGGGGTGAGAAATTTACAGTACAACTCAGATTTTCAAGAATAGATATGGCCTCTTGACTTTTTATTTTTTTATTTCTTTCTTTTTCTGGCCACGCCATGCGGCACTCAGGACCTTCGTTCCCCGACCAGAGATCAAACCCATGCCCAGTGCATTGGAAGCACGGAGTCTTAACCACTGGACAACCAGGGAAGTCCCCAGCCTCTTGATTTCTTTATACTGAACTGAAATCATTCAACTGCCTATCATACTGCTGACGGCAGAGAAAACTTGAGTTGGCTAGTGAACCATCAACTTCTCTGGCTGCTGCCTTTCTGATGAAAGTGTTTGGTCATGTTAGAGCTCACAGCCTCTGCCAGGGACACTCTCTCTTCCACGGGGGCCCCAAGGGCCTTTCTTCCAAAGGTGGTCGCCCAGGATCCAGGGCTCCTCTCTACCTAGGAGCTCCCTGCCCTGCTGTGCGCATCCTGTGGTGTCCTCAGCTAGAGGGCCTCGTGGCCTGAGAGTGTCTGGTCAGAACCATTCCTGTAGGAATGTATTGGTCTATCACCATGGTTTTACTTGGCTCTTCCCTGGTGTCTGATGATGTTGAGCTCTTTTCTATGTACTTAATTGACACCTGCTTATTTTATGTTCACGTCTTTTGCATACTTTTACTGTATTGTTTGTGTTCTGATTATTGAGTTTTGATTATTTGGTATAGGAGCCCTTTATCAGATGTGGGTTTTGCAAATATTTCCTATCTGTGGCCTGTCTTTTCATTCTCTTGACATCTTTCCCAGAGCAGGCTCTTGCCATTTCGATGAAATCCAATTATTTAATTTTTTTATTTTACGGATTGTGGTTTTGGTGTTGTATGTGAGAGGTCTTTGTCTAATCCAAGGTCACAGATATTTTCTCTTATATTTCCTCATGGAAGTTTTATCGAACTAGGTATTCTTTTTGTGTCTGTGATCCACTCTGAGATATTTTTGTATAAGATGTGAGGACCACTTTTTGGCATATGGAGGTCCAAAGGTTCCAGCACCGTGTGTTGAAAAACCTTTATTTTTCATATTACATGTTACAGCTACACAGCCCCGGACAGAGGGTTTAAGTGAACGTCTTTATTTAATCTTCAAAACAATCCTGTGAGCAAGGGGGGTGGGGTCATCCATCATCTCTGTCTGTAACAGACAGGGAAACCAAGGCAGAGAGAGGGCGAGCGTTTGCCCAGGATCGCCCAAGCCGTAAAAGGCAGCGTTTGACCCAGATGGTGTCTCACTGGCCCCCAGCCCAGGACCCCCTTGGAGAGGAGACTAGTGGGCCAGCCTAAGGCAGTTTCTTGGGCTTTTGGGCAGAAGACCTACCCTATGTGCCCCAAGGCTCCTGCAGGTCTGGGAAAGCAGATCTCATGGCCAACTCGCTATGGAGCCAACAATGGTTGGCCAACCCAAACTTTGGCCAACCCAAAGTTTCATGGCATACTTAACCTGTCCTACCCCAGCCCCCAGGACTGGCCTGGGAACCCCTTCCTCCACCACATAGCACCCTGGCCGGGTGAGTGAAAGGACGGGTAGTCAGGAGACACAGGCCCCTACAGGCCAACCAACACCTTCTAGGAGGAAAAGGGATTGACTGCTTCAGAACAAAAGGGATGGCCCTCCCCTAGTGCCAGGCTTTGCTTCAAAAGACAGGAAACGGGATCCCACCCGGGATAAACATCTTAATGAAAAAGCCAAGGGGCTTGTATTTTGTTGCATTTTTGGGCTTCCTTTATCCTATTCTAAACATTGGTTTTGGACGGCATGCTAAAGCCCCACTCCCATTTGATCTTATCCTTTGTAAAATCATGACCATTCCAATGGTCTTATACTTCTTTTAAGTTTTCAGTAAATAAACACAGTCTAGCACAGTTGCCCTCCATGGGGTGATAAATCAGTGTCCCAAACGTGTCTCATCAATCATAGGATGGCAAAGCCCCACTGATTTTAAAAAGGTTGTGTAATTGTGCATGTTCCTGATATTTCTTTATTTAAGAAAATCATGGACTCGGCTCTTTAAAAATTATGTTTCATCTTAGATTACTCAAGAGAAATTCTTGCCCAGTGAAGCCCAGAACTATGTGAGCCCTGTAATTTTAGATCTTTGATTCATTGAAAGGAATCATAATCTGTCATAAACCACAAATATTATGCTCTGTTGGATTAAAGTGTGCATTGAACATTGGACTTAGCCCACAGACTGATTTGTTCTTTTCTCTTAAAAGAGTAAATTGTTTCATCTGATTGCTAAAGTTTGTTTGTAATGTTAGCAGCACTGATTTGGTCAATCAGTCCGTTTGTTCTATGGCCGATCTCTGTCCTGACTGCAACCATCACCAGCTGTGTCTAGGTCTGTGTAACTGTTTCAAATGCCACCATCATCAGGAAGAACTGGTTCCTCCATGGCCAGTCTGGCCACGACAGTGGCACAGGTTGATCCTGCTGACCCACTGCAGGCCCCAGTGATTGCAAAGTGGTCCTCCACACCCCAGAGGGACTAAGAAACCACCAGTGATTCGGGGCAGACACCCACCTTCTTTCCAGATTGTGCTCCAACTGCAAGAGTCAAACTGTCAAGAAGCACTGTTGTGAGAAGCTGCTGGGCTACTCCGGCCTCAGTCCCTGGGTTGCTACAACAAATCACCATAGCCCAGCTGTTTAAACAGCAAACGGGAATTTCTTTGGAGGCTGGAAGTCCGAGATCAGAATCCAGCAAGGTGGATTCTGGGCAGAGCTCTCTTCCTGGTTTACAGAGGGCCAACTTCTTGCTGCATCTTCACACATCACAGGAGGAGCCAGGTGCCCTCTTCCTCTTCTTTGAAGGGCACCAACCACATCATGGGGGTCCCACCCTCATGACGGCATCTAATGTTAATGACCTCCCAAAGGCCCCACTTCCAAATGCCATCCCACTGGGAGGAGGGCTTCAACATGTGAATTGAGAGGTACAAGCATGCAGTCCATTGTACTTCTATTTCCATAGCAGTTCTAAAGGCTCTGATCACAGGCACAGTCTTGGCTTCAAATACTCTCCAATGTTCCCACCATTCGTCTAATTCTATATTCTCTCTAACTCTTGAAAATGAATGAATGCTGACCTGAGAGGAGGAATGAAGTCGAGATAAAGGCGATATGTGTCATACTACATAATTCTCTGCATTATTTCCCACAACAGAAGGAGAACCCAACTCATGACCTTTTGAAAATAAATACATGCATGAATGATGGATGGATGAGTGAATGGGTGGATGGATGATTGTATCCTTAAAACTTGATATTGCTGGCAAATCAACTTTACTTTGTTTAGTATGGCCAAAATATTTGGGAGTGAAGGTCACAGGGGTTTAAATTACTCAATTATCAGAAATTTGAGGCCTCAAATTATATTTTATTTTTCTATGAAAATCATTTCACCAAATTCCACAATCATTCCTGTAATAATGAATTAAAGTTCAGTGTTACTAAATTCTGGAAAATATGCCATTCCTTACTTAGGCATTGTCAATTATTTGTAAGGTCTCTGAATTAGATGTGCATTAAAAAAATAAAAACCCAATTCTTCAACAATGAAGTAGGAACCATAGTTATGAATATACTTAATAACTATGTATATTATGTATATAATTATGTATATAACTATGTTATATAACTATGAACCATAGTATACAATATACTTGTATATGTTTGTGTGAAACAACTTTTGATGATAATATCTAATATTTAGTTCTTTATAGAATGCAAAACATAATCATCCATCATGTCCATCAAGCCCACAGATCTGAGACATTTACCTTCAGGAAGATGCAATTTTTGTTAACTTTGTCGTCTTCTGGGGATGTCAACCAAAGAAAACTTATAATTTTATTTTCTTCCTCAAGATGAGGCCATAAATATTATTGGACAAAGAGGATGGTGTTTTTAGAAACCTGGAGTGAACTCTACTCAGTGAAATTCTTTAGAATGTAAACAGCCTCCGATAATGGCACAGAGGTTCACTTTTGGACAGGAAATAGTCCCACACCTAAAAGCAAAATAAACCAGCCCAAATACACAAACATAAAGCACAGCATCACCAAGGAGGCACTAAGAGACTTCTTATCTTGCTGCAGGTCATGAAAGAAATAGACTAGTGAACAGAACCCACAGAATCAGCAGTTGGAGCAGGCTTGTGCAGCTGGGATGCAGGTCCTGGGATGCAGCAGGTCAGTGCAAAGACAGAGAGATGGCTTGGAAAACGAATCAAGATGTCTAGTCAGTACAAAACATTTTGATTACCCTGACTAATGCAGTAATTTCTTTCAAGTCATAACGAGATGAAATGTCCACATCCTCCGATGTTCCATGGAGGAAATATAGGAAGGAAATGCTATGAAATGGATATTTCAGATTTTGATGTTTTGGGCTGCCTTTTTACAAACTTTAGTTTGGCTCTTCAGGTCAGCTGTAGCAGTGAAATCACTTTGCATGATCAGATGCAACCTGGACTGATGTCCTTATAATAGTGACAAGCAGGTTCCTGTCGTACTAGAGAGAGGAATTAAAATAGTAGGTGGGAGAAAACTTTGTCTCATGACTTTGCCAAATATACTCTCCTGTCTCTCCTTGTACAAATGTGTTTATTCTTTTTTTTTTTTTAATTTATTTGGCTGCACCAGGTCTTAGTTGCGGCAAGCGGGCTCCTTAGTTGTGACATGTGAACTCTTAGTTGCGACATGTGAACTCTTAGTTGCAGCATGCATGTGAGATCTAGTACCCTGACCAGGGATTGAACCCAGGCCCCCTCTTTGGGTACACGAATTCTTAATAACTGAGCCACCAAGGAAGTCCCAAATGTGTTTATTCTGTGAGTACCTATATTTCCAGAAGACAAACAAGATAAACATGTTACTTATATGTTTTGTTACATTGAGTTTGATCTAACAGAATACCATAGGCTTATAAACAAAAGAAATGCATTCCTCTAGAGGCTGGAAGTCCAAGGTCAGGTGCCAGCAGATTTGGTGCCTGGTGAGAGCCCCTTTCCTGGTTCATAGATGACTATCTTCTCATTGTGTCCTCAAAGGGCAGAAGGGGTGACAGAGCTCTCTGGTGTCCTTTTTCGGAAGTTTATTTTATTTATTTATTTTTTGAAGTATAGTTGATCTACAATGTTTCAGGTGTACAGAAAAGTGACTCAGTTATGTATATATATTATTATTCTTTATTATATATATTAATATATATGTATTATTATTATTATTCCATTATAGGTTATTACAAGATATTGACTATAGTTCCCTGTGATGTACAGTAGGTCCTTGTTGTTTATCTATTTTACATATAGTAGTGTATATCTGTTAATCCCAAATTCCTAATGTATTCCTCCCCCCCTTTCCCCTTTGGTAACCATAGGTTTGTTTTCTATGTCTGTGAGTCTATTTCTGTTTTGTAAATAAGTTCATTTGTACCACTTTTTTAGATTCCACATATAAGTGATATCATATGATATTTGTCTTTCTCTGTCTGACTTACTTCACTTTGTAGGATAATCCTAGGTACATCCATGTTGCTGAAAATGGCATTATTTTATTTTTTATGACTAAGTAATATTCCATTGTGTGTATCCCAACTTCTTTATCCATCCATCTCTTGATGGGCACTTAGGTTGCTTCCATGTCTTGGCTATTGTGAATAGTGCTGCTATGAACACTGGGGTGCCTGTATTTTTTTAAATTAGATTTTTTGTCTTTTCTGGATATCTGCCCAGGAGTGGGATTGCTGGATCAAATGGTAGGTCTATTTTTAGTTTTTTAAGGAATCTCCACTGGGGTCTCTTTTACAAGAGCACTAATCCCATCATGAAGACTCCACCCTCATGACCTAATCACCTCCCAAAGGCTCTAATACCATCACATTCGGGTTTAGGACTTCAGTATGTGAATTTTGAGGGGACATAAGCATTCAGTCTATGGAAGTACCCTTCCATACATTTCCTACACACAGAATTCACTGGGAGAAACTATTCTGGTCTTGACAGAGGAGAACAAAGATCAGGTTGTAAACTGTAACTGACAGACTGTCCAGGCTGTGAGCCCACTCTGGACAGCTGATTAGAGCTGACCCTCTCCTTTCTCTTCTAGGCTTCTCCTACCTCTTTGGTTTGGTGTATGGATCCAGTACCCCGGGTTCTGGATTTGATAAGGCAGAAAACACTCCCAAAGTGTGTCTCTACTGGCTTTCATCAGGCCCTTATGCCCTGCCTGGCTGAGAGCTTGCCAAGGCCTGGGGTTAACCAGCAATCCCACTCTAACACTTCAGAACCAAAACCTGAAATAAACCCATATGCAAACATCACCACTCATGCCCTCATACACCACATGCTTCTCCTGGAATGGATTTCAATCTTTTGTTCTAAGTAACAGAAATCACTGAAGAAAGCAGAGAGGCTGGGAAGAGAGTAGACTACGAGGTTCTGACAAGAGGGCTCCCACTTCAGCAAACCCAGGATGGGTGCACATCATCCGGCCAGCAGCACCATCTCCCGACACCTCACTCCTGTAAAATGTCAGAGACACACCCACAGTGTTCATACAAAGGAGGGTTTTCTGGTATGCTGTGGCTTTTTTACTCCTGAAATTATTTTCAAGAACGATTAGTAGATTTTGACCTGAAAGGTCTTCTTGTTGTTGTTTCCATCGTTGCTTTCTTTTTATCATTTTTAAGTAAGATTGGCTTTTGAGGAGACGCCATAGAAAAACTTTGGAAATGCCACAGTTTTGTGCCAGGAGACATCTGTCTAAATGTTTGTATAGTCAAACATGTTCCTAACAGTCAACCATTTATTAAGTGTTTAGGGCCAAGTGTGACCAAGTAATTTCATCCATGGTCTCAGCACAAACTTAGGAGTATGTGGTACTCTCTCCAGTTTACAGATGCAGAAAGACCAAAGTGGAAAAACCTTGTCCAAGCCACTCAGTGATAAAGTAGAAGATGGAGCCACAATCCAAAATCAGGTACTTCTGGTCAACCCAGCAGGCTTCACTGTTTGCTGCCAGAGAAAGATTTCCAGTGAGGCTGGTAAAGCTTTGCTCTCCGAGTCCGAATTGTAACCCTAGGCTACTCTGGGCAGGGAAGGGAGCAGCCTGCCATCAGGGACCTGTACCAAGGAAACCTTTCTGATAAATCCCTCCACCAGATCTTGGAAGAAAGTGATCTGAACCACCAAGGATCCCCAGTCTTTTGCTTGGCTTTCTTTACTCATTCTAAATGAATGCCACTGTCATACCTAATTTTGTATTATTTCTTCCTACAGAGGGCCCCTGCAGTTGTAAAGCTTGAGACCCCCCAAAACCTGGATCTGCCCCTATCATCCTCTAAGTTATAACCTTACAGTGGATTCCTTTAGTGGATTCTTTGGGAAAGAGCAATGTCCTAAAGCAAAGAGATGTGGGACAAGCATGCTTTGGATGGTGTGGAAGGAGGCAGAGGTTCAGGCCTCCAAGGACACACTCTGGGCCTGGGAGAGGGACCTATTTGTGGATATCTGTGGCAAAAAGAAGTGGACAGAGAAAGCAAAGCAAGAGGAAGGGAGGGCAAAGGAAGAGCTGGGAAGGACCCCACTTTAGGGATGGCCCTGTTCTCCCTCCCCAAGGCACATCCACTGGGGGACAGAGGGACCTGGCTTCGTAAAGGGAGCAGCCACAAACTCAGATCAGCAGTAGGAGGCTGAGGTGTGCAGGGTATGCATGGGCTGTGAACCACCTTGGAGGAGACAGATGGTTACGGATGGAAGGCAGAGGGTGGGGCTCAGGGTGTGGAAGTGTTTTAAGTGCACCTGTTTAATTGCAGGCAGCAGAAACAATCCGGCCGGTTTTGCTGCAATTTGGTATTTTATAGTTGGCTGATATAATTTCACTAAGAACTGTAAATCTCTAAATTTCATGTATTCTTGCTGAATGAATCCTGTATTCATGAGCATGCCTTGCTGAAAGCATGCCTTCTCCGGGGCTGCATCTCATTCTGCAGAACATGAAGAGAAGAGAGGTCTGGTGAGTCTTCCTGTGTGTGATGCTACGGGCTTTTAAGAGTCAGGCTCAGGACAGCTGTTATATTTGATGGAAAATTACCAATGGAATGAAGACTTGTCAGCCAACCACCACCCCTTGCCCAACATCTCTGTATGAGGTCTCTAGAAAGCATAATGTCTAGATTTAGAAGTTTAAAGCACTACTTCATTAAAATGAATAGTTCCTGCAGTTTTGCCTAAATAAAGGATAAGTATTTGAGCAGATTCTGAAAGTGAAATGCAGAAAGTTAATGCAATAACAAGACAAGAAGTGAAAGGCTTTTCTTTCTAATCTAACCCAAAGAAATATGAGGTGTTTTTTAGAAGGTGCTATCCTCTGTGAACTTTGAATAAACAAGGCTCTTTCCATCTATGCAGGAGATAAAATCATCTCCAGAGACACCAGACAGGTTTGGCAAACAGAGCTGGCTGGATACAAAAGGTGCAGTCCCATAAATCTTAATTTCTCTTCATCTGTCTGGAAGAGGTAGGATAAATGTCTATGTCAGGGATGTTCACCTGGAAAATGGTGGCAGACGTGGGCAGATATCCCAAGGCCGAGATGTGAAAGCAGGTGATGAAGGGTGTTAGCAGGGAGGGCGGGGTATTAACACCTGTCCGGTCCTGCTCTCATCACACCCGTCATGGACAGACTCAGATTCCAGGGCTCCTGGTAATGAAAGGGCCGCCATCAAGAGGGGATTCATTTATGAATTTGAACTCAAAGAGAGATTCATCGAAGGAGCTCCACATATGTGAAGCCACTGACTTTGTCCCTGACATCGTATAAAAAATGATGCATAACACATCCCAACTGAATGGAGAACTGCCTTCGTTTTGGTGTTTTGGGGTTGGTTCTGTTCTGAAACCATTGTTTTATGTAACAGTCTCAGATGATTGTTGCTTTCAGTAGTAAAAGAAAAAAAAAATCTTTAAATAGCCTTGAATTTTTAAAAAAAAGATTAAAATGACCAATTTATTTATTTATTTATTACATCTTTATTGGAGTATAATTGCTTTACAATGGTGTGTCAGTTTCTGCTTTAAAACAAAGTGATTCAGTTATACATATGCATATGTTGCCATATCTCTTCTCTCTTGCATCTCCCTCCCTCCCACCCTCCCTATCCCACCCCTCCAGGCAGTCACAAAGCACTGAGCTGATCTCCCTGTGCTATGCAGCTGCTTCCCACTAGCTATCTACCTTACGTTTGGTAGTGTATATATGTCCATGCCTCTCTCTCGCTTTGTCACAGCTTACCCTTCCCCCTCCCCATATCCTCAAATCCATTCTCTAGTAGGTCTTTGTCTTTATTCCTGTCTTATCCCTAGTTTCTTCATGACATTTTTTTTTCTTAAATTCCATATATATGTGTTAGCATACGGTATTTGTCTTTCTCTTTCTGACTTACTTCACTCTGTATGACAGACTCTAGGTCTATCCACCTCATTACAAATAGCTCAATTTCGTTTCTTTTTATGGCTGAGTAATATTGCATTGTATATATGTGCCACATCTTCTTTATCCATTCACCGCATGATGGACACTTAGGTTTCTTCCATGTCCTGTCTATTGTAAATAGAGCTGCAATGAACATTTTGGTACATGACCCTTTTTGAATTATGGTTTTCTCAGGGTATATGCCCAGTAGTGGGATTGCTGGGTCATGTGGTAGTTCTATTTGTATTTTTTTTAAGGAACCTCAATACTGTTCTCCACAGTGGCTGTATCAATTTACATTCCCACCAACAGTGCAAAAGTGTTGCCTTTTCTCCACACCCTCTCCAGCATTTATTGTTTCTAGATTTTTTGATGATGGCCATTCTGACCAGTGCATGATCCTTTTAATGTGCTGTTGGATTCTGTTTGCTAGTATTTTGCTGAGGATTTTTGAATCTATGTTCATCAGTGATATTGGCCTGTAGTTTTCTTTCTTTGTGACATCCTTGTCTGGTTTTGGTATCAAGGCGATGGTGGCCTCATAGAATGAGTTTGGGAATGTTCCTCCCTCTGCTATATTCTGGAAGAGTTTGAGAAGAATAGGTGTTAGCTCTTCTCTAAATGTCTGCTAGAATTCGCCTGTGAATCCATCTGGTCCTGGGCTTTTGTTTGTTGGAAGATTTTTAATCACAGTTTCAATTTCAGTGCTTGTGATTTGTCTGTTCATATTTTCTATTTCTTCCTGATTCAGTCTTGGCAGGTTGTGCATTTCTAAGAATTTGTTCATTTCTTCCAGGTTGTCCATTTAATTGGCAATTAGTTGCTTGCAGTAATCTCTCATGATCCTTTGTATTTCTGCAGTATCAGTTGTCACTTCTCCTTTTTCATTTCTAATTCTATTGATTTGAGTCTTCTCCGATTTTTTCTTGATGAGTCTGGCTAATTGTTTATCAATGTTGTTTATCTTCTCAAAGAACCAGCTTTTAGTTTTACTGATCTTTGCTATCATTTCTTTCATTTATTTCTGATCTGATATTTATGATTTCTTTCCTTCTGCTAACTTTGGGATTTTTTTGTTCTTCTTTCTCTAATTGCTTTAGGTGCAAGGTTAGGTTGTTTATTTGAGATGTTTCCTGTTTCTTAAGGTAGGATTGTATTGCTATAAACTTCCCTCTTAGAACTGCTTTTGCTGCATCCCATAGATTTTGGGTCGTCATGTCTCCATTGTCATTTGTTTCTACATATTTTTTGATTTCCTCTTTGGTTTCTTCAGTGATCACTTCGTTATTAAGTAGTGTATTGTTTATCCTCCATGTGTTTGTATTTTTTACAGATCTTTTCCTGTAATTGATATCTAGTCTCATAGTGTTGTGGTCATAAAAGATACTTGAAACAATTTCAATTTTCTTAAATTTACCAAGGCTTGACTTGTGACCCAAGATATGATCTCTCCTGGAGAATGTTCCATGAGCACTTGAGAAAAATGTGTATTCTGGTGTTTTTGGATGCAATGTCCTATAAATATCAATTAAGTCCATCTTGTTTGATGTATCATTTAAAGCTTGTGTTTCCTTATTTATTTTCATTTTGGATGATCCGTCCATTTGTGAAAATGAGGTGTTAAAGTCCCCTACTATGAATGTGCTACTGTCAATTTCCCCTTTTATGGCTGTTAGTATTTGCCTTATGTATTGAGGTACTCCTATGTTGGGTGCATAAATATTTATAATTGTTATATCTTCTTCTTGGACTGTTCCCTTGATCATTATGTAGTGTCCTTCTTTGTCTCTTCAAATAGTCTTTATTTTAAAGTCTATTTTGTCTGATATGAAAATTGCTACTCCAGCTTTCTTTTGGTTTCCATTTGCATGGAATATCTTTTTCCATCCCCTTACTTTCAGTCTGTATGTGTCTCTAGGTCTGAAGTGGGTCTCTTTTAGGGAGCAAATATACCAGTCTTGTTTGTGTATTCATTCAGCCAATCTGTGTCTTTTGATGGGAGCATTTAGTCCATTTACATTAAGGTAATTATCTATATGTATGTGCCTATTCCCATTTTCTTAATTGTTTTGTGTTCGTTTTTGTAGGTCTTTTCCTTCTCTTGTGTTTCTTGCCTAGAGAAGTTCCTTTAGCATTTGTTGTAAAGCTGGTTTGGTGGTGCTGAACTCTCTCAGCTTTTGCTTATCTGTAAAGGTTTTAATTTCTCCATCAAATCTGAAAGAGATCCTTGCTGGGTAGAGTAATCTTGGTTGCAAGTTTTTCTCCTTCATCACTTTAAATATGTCCTGCCAGTCCCTTCTGGCTTGCAGAGTTTCTGCTGAAAGATCAGCTGTTAACCTTATGGGGATTCCCTTGTGTGTTATTTGTTGTTTTTCCCTTGCTGCTTTTAATATATTTCCTTTGTATTTAATTTTTGACAGTTTGATTAATATGTGTCTTGGTGTATTTCTCCTTGGATTTGTCCTGTATGGGACTCTCTGTGCTTCCTGGACTTGACTAACTATTTCCTTTCCCATATTAGGGAAGTTTTCAACTATAATCTCTTCAAATATTTTCTCAGTCCCTTTCTTTTTCTCTTCTTCTTCTGGAACCCCTATAATTCAAATGTTGCTGTGTTTAATATTGTCCCAGAGGTCTCTGAGACTGTCCTCAGTTCTTTTCATTCTTTTTTTCTTTATTCTGCTCTGCAGTAGTTATTTCCACTATTTTATCTTCCAGGTCACTTATCCATTCTTCTGCCTCAGTTATTCTGCTATTGATCCCATCTAGAGTATTTTTAATTTCATTTATTGTGTTGTTCATCTTTGTTTGTTTCATCTTTAGTTCTTCTAGGTCCTTGTTAAATGTTTCTTGCATTTTGTCCATTCTATTTCCAAGATTTTGGATCATCTTTACTATCATTATTCTGAATTCTTTTTCAGGTAGACTGCCTATTTCCTCTTCATCTGTTAGGTCTGGTGGTTTTTATCTTGCTCCTTCATCTGCTGTGTGTTTTTCTGTCTTCTAATTTTGCTTATCTTATTGTGTTTGGGGTCTCCTTTTTGCCGGCTGCAGGTTCGTATTTCCTGTTGTTTGGTGTCTGTCGCCAGTGGCTAAGGTTGGTTCAGTGGGTTGTGTAAGCTTCCTGGTGGAGGGGACTAGTGCCTGTGTTCTGGTGGATGAGGCTGGATCTTGTCTTTCTGGTGGGCAGGTCCACGTCTGGTGGTGTGTTTTGGGGTGTCTGTGGACTTATTATGATTTTAGGCAGCCTCTCTGCTAATGGGTGTGTTTGTGTTCCTGTCTTGCTAGTTGTTTGGCATAGGATGTCCAGCACTGTAGCTTGCTGGTCGTTGAGTGAAGCTGGGTGCTGGTGTTGAGATGGAGATCTCTGGGAGATTTTCACCATTTGATATTATGTGGAGCTGGGAGGTGTCTTGTGGACCAGTGTCCTGAATTTGGCTCTCCCACCTCAGAGGCACAGCACTGACTCCTGGCTGCAGCACCAAGATCCTTTCATCCACATGGCTCAGAATAAAAGGGAGAAAAAGTAGAAAGAAAGAATTAGTAGAAGAAGAAAGAAAGAAAGAAAGAAAGAAAGAAAGAAAGAAAGAAAGAAAGAAAGAAAGAAAGAAAGAAAGAAAGAAAAAAGAAAGAAGGGAGGAAGGGAGGAAGGAGGGAAGGAAGGAAAAAAGAAAGCAAGAATATAAAGTAAAATAAAATAAAGTAAGATAAAATATATTAAACTTATTAAAATAAAAAAAATATTAAGAAAAAAGTTAAAAAAAAAAAAAAAGGAAGGATTGAACCCTAGGACAAATGGTGGAAGCAAAGCTATACAGACAAAGTATCACACAGACGCATACACATTCACAAAAAGAGGAAAAGGGAAAAAAATCATAAATCTTGTTTTCATAGTCCACCTCCTCAATTTGGGATGATTCGTTGTCTATTCATGTATTCCACAGATGCAGGGCACATCAAGTTGATTGTGGAGCTTTAATCCGCTGCTTCTGAGGCTGCTGGGAGAGATTTCCCTTTCTCTTCTTTGTTCTCACAGCTCCCAGGGGCTCAGCTTTGGATTTGGCCCCGCCTCTGCGTGTAGGTCGCTGGAGGGCGTCTGTTTTTTGCTCAGACAGGACTGGGTTAAAGGAGCAGCTGAGTCGGGGGCTTTGGCTCACTCAGGCGGGGGGGGGGGGGGGCACGGAGTGCGGGGCGAGCCTGCGGCAGCAGAGGCCAACGTGACGTTGCACCAGCCTGAGGCATGCCCTGCGTTCTCCCGGGGGAGTTGTCCCTGGATCCCGGGACCCTGGCAGTGGCAGGATGCACAGGCTCCCCGGAAGGGGGATGTGGATAGTAACGTGTGCTCACACACAGGCTTCTTGGTGGTGGTAGTAGCAGCCTTAGCGTCTCATGCCCATCTCTGGGGTCCGCACTTTTAGCCGTGGCTCACGCCCATCTCTGGAGCTCCTTTAAGCAGCGCTCTTAATCCCTTCTCCTTGCGCACCAGGAAACAAAGAGGGAAGAAAAAGTCTCTTGCCTCTTCTGCAGGTCCGGACTTTTCCCCGGACTCCCTCCCGGCTAGCCGTGGTGCACTAAACCCCTGCAGGCTGTGTTCACGCCGCCAACCCCAGTCCCCTCCCTGCGCTCCGACTGAAGCCCGAGCCTCAGCTCCCAGCCCCGCCCGCCCCGGCGGGTGAGCACACAAGCCTCTCGGGCCAGTCGGTGCCGGTCAGCACCAATCCTCTGTGCGGGAATCTCTCCGCTTTGCCCTCCGCCCCTCTGTTGCTGCGCTCTCCTCCGGGGCTCCAAAGCTTCCCCCCTCCGCCACCCACAATCTCCGCCCACGAAGGGGCTTCCTAGTGTGTGCAAACCTTTCCTCCTTCACAGCTCCCTCCCACTGGTGCAGGTCCCGTCGCTATCCTTTTGTCTCTGTTTTTTCTTTTTTCTTTTGCCCTACCCAGGTACGTGGGGGGGTTCTTGCCTTTTGGGAGGTCTGAGGTCTTCTGCCAGCGTTCTGTAAGTATTCTATAGGAGTTGTTCCACGTGTAGATGTATTTCTGGTGTATCTGTGGGGAGGAAGTTGATCTCCGCGTCTTACTCTTCCGCCGTCTTCCCAGAAGCCTCCCACTTTATTTTCTTAATCTTTGAATTTTATTTTATTTATTTTCTATACAGCAGGTTCTTATTAGTTATCCATTTTATACATATTAGTGTATATATGTCAATCCCAATCTCCCAATTCATCCCACCACCACCACCCCCACTGCTTTCCCCCCTTGGCATCCATATGTTTGTTCTCTACTTCTGTGAAAATGACCACTGTATTATAACTCCCTTTATGTAAACGTAATATTGAGACTAGTTAGGTTTTACCTGAAAAGAATGTATAATTTACATTCACTCTGCGTACAAGGCAAGTGATTTATTTAAAGATGTTTACAAATAGAACTGCATGAAGTGCTTGAAGCTCTAGTTACTGGAATCTAAACACAGAAACGTTGTTTTTGGCTTTATTTTTCCCAGTTTTCAGTCCTTTCTGGGACTTACAATATTAAATGTATAAAAATTATTAATTATGTACTTTTATGTTTATTTATAATTATAATAATAATTTATAATAAATTAATGTTCTCTAGCTTATTGAAAAGTTTCATTTGCAAAATGGGTTCACAGAATCAATAGCTGCTTTGTTCTTGGAGAAAACTAAGGCTTTGCAACTCTTTTGCCTCATAAAACTATTTCCCTCTTTTTGAGGCAGGGTTTTGCCCACTGCAAACAAAACTGTTTTATCCAACATGTTATGTTTGAGGAGAGCACTACTGAATAGTACCTGTAAATAGTCACATTTTCTTGCAGGTCTTTTCTATATTCTCATTAAATTCTGCCTGAGGAGTTCTCTGTTTCCCAAGGTAGCGTGGGTGGGTGACAAGCGGGCTCCATTACAGAGTTGAGACTGGGATTTTAATCACATTCTGCTTAACATCTCTCTTTGACACCAGGAACAAGGCCTCCATTGCTCAATGAGGAAAACAAGGGGTTTGGGATTGTTGATTCTCTGGGGTCTCTTTCAGCTTGAATTGACCTAAGTGTGCACCTCTAATTTTTCTCAGTTTCTCATTCAGGCTTTAAACTTTCCTGCTATAGTCACTCAGACGGTCAGTTCTTCATTCCTCTTATCCCTAAACTTCTGGTTTGGGCCCCAGAGTCAGAGGTGAGTCTGGGGATCCTTGACCCACCAAAGGCCGCCTGGCCGGAGCCCTGGGCACACTCACGCTGCCAGTCTGCCCAATGCAGATCCTGCCCTCCCCACGGGGTGACTTAGGGTTTCAGTCCCTCCATCCTGGGGTGAGGCTGGCCCTAGGGCCTTCCTCCTCTGGCGTGGGTCCAGGCAGAGGGAATGACTTGAAAAAAAAAGATGCAGAAATTAGTTTTCAGAAATCAGAGAATATTCTGTAGACCAGAGTCAGCTTAAAGGGAAAATTCTTGTTCAGGCAAGAGTGGAGGGTCCCTGAGAGAATTAGGCAGGAGCTTGTGGGAAGTTTCCGACACCCCCTCTAACATTGGGGGGTTCCTCTCCCAAAGAGTGAGGAGCCTGGGGCGGCCAAGGGGTTCAGCTGAGGGCTACTGCTTTGGGTTTATTTCATGTTATTTACGTAGCTTTTATTTGAGTAAAATTCACATAACATAACATTCACCATATTACTTTCAAGCGTGGAATTCAGTGGCATTCAGTACATTCACTGTTTTATTTTAGTGTATGAGCCTGCTCTAAATTGTATAATAACTAGTTTTATTTTTAACTCAACTCAAATCTGGACATAAACACGGTGCTTGGCTTTTATTCAGATCAGAAAGGACAGGAAAGAAGTAGCTAATTCCATCGTATATATGTACCACATCTTCTTTATCAATAACTTTAAATGGAGTATAGTCTATAAAAATATTGAATTGCTATATTGTACACCTAAAACTAATATAATATTTTAACTCAACTATACTTCAATTTAAAAAAATATTAACTAAAAGAAATTAGAAGCTGTGGAACTCTCTAATCCCTTGGCAGGAGATGAAGTCGCAGTCACTCCTTATAAAATGTGTTCTTACCTCTCGTTGTCACCGTTTAGCTTCTTCCATCCTAAATTTATGTGGTGCTCTTTGCATGGCCTCTGAATAAGAGTGATATAAGGAGAAGTGTTCCTCAGCAGGGAAGGACCAGTCCAGGGTGGTTATGGAGAGGAGAGCAGGTGGGCATGTGGTTAGAATCCTGCTCTCTGGGAAAAGCATGGCCAGTTGTCTGATAACCTGCAAAAGATGCTCTGAAGAAGTAGAAGAAAATGTGAAATTTTTCTTGAACTAGAATTAACCTCCAGCTATAATCCATTACTCACCACTAACATGCTTAGTGATGGAAAAATATGTATATTCGTAAAAGAAGAAACAGCAGGGGAATGAATGGTGGGGCTAAGAAAAGAGGATTCTTGGACCTAACTTGTCCTGAAATAAGTGAGTTTGGAAGGCCCTTGTGTGTACGTGTGAGTATGTGTGCTTAGAACGTCCTCTCTGCAAGGGGGTCTTGTGAGTGAAGAAACGATTTTTCACATCATATATATATGACTTCATCTCCCTGAGCCTATTCCTTTATCAGTCAATGAGGATAGTAATAAGATTATTATATATAATATATGTGTATTATATTACATGTATTATATATGTATTTTACATATATTATAATACACATATATTATGTGTAGAATAGTCGTATTAATATCCTCATTGGCTGATAAAGGAATAGGCTCACGGAGGGGAAGTCATAATCCTAGGTGCACTGCTGGCAAGGCTGGGTTTAGAATTTAGGGTCTCAGCCACCTCCAAGTCTCCAATGTCCTCCCCACAAGCCTAAGTAAATGTTTCTTTCTTCCATGACCATACCTGTCAAACTAAGGTATTAGTTCTCTACAAAAAGAATGAAATAAAGTACAGAGACAGGCAAATGCTTTGCCATCGTCCTCCCTGGACAGTGTCCCAGCGTGTGTCCAGCTGCTCTGGCAGCCGGGCCTGCTGAGCCATCTGCACCTTGCCCGAGACCTGGGTCCTGCCATCTCTCTCTTTCCCCTCCTCCTTCCCCCTCTCTCCTTCTCTTTCCTGCCACTTTTGAGTGACCACTGGGACTCTGTTGTTGATTGAAGGTTACAAGGAGAGTCCACACACACACACTCACTGCAAATGCACACACTCACAGTCACACACACATATACACACACATGCTCGTACACACTGAATACACATGAGCACATACATACACAGTGCACATATACATACTCATATACACTCACACATGCACATACACATATACACACATATATACACATACACACTCACACGTACACACAAGGGCCTTCCAAGCTCACTTATTTCAGGACAAGTTAGGTCCAAGAATCCTCTTTTCTTAGTCCCATCATTCATTTCCCTGCTGTTTCTTCTTTTACGAATATACATATTTTTCCATCACTAAGCATTTTAGTGGTGAGTAATGGATTATAGCTGGAGGTTAACTCTAGTTCAAGAAAAATTTCACATTTTCTTCTACTTCTTCAGAGCATCTTTTGCAGGTTATCAGACAACTGGCCATGCTTTTCCCCAGAGAGGATTCTAACCACATGCCCACCTGCTCTCCTCTCCATAACCACCCTGGGCTGGTCCTTCCCTGCTGAGGAACGCTTCTCCTTATATCACTCTTATTCAGAGGCCATGCAAAGAGCACCACATAAATTTAGGATGGAAGAAGCTAAACGGTGACAACGAGAGGTAAGAACCCATTTTATAAGGAGTGACTGCGACTTCATCTCCTGCCAAGGGAGTAGAGAGTTCCACAGCTTCTAATTTCTTTTAGTTAATATTTTTTAATTGAAGTATAGTTGAGTTAAAATATTATATTAGTTTTAGGTGTACAATATAGCAATTCAATATTTTTATAGACTATACTCCATTTAAAATTATTGATAAAGAAGATGTGGTACATATATACAATGGAATATTACTCAGCCCTTAAAAAGAATGAAACAGTGCCATCTGCAGCCATATGGATGGACCTGGATGTTATCATACTAAGTGAAGTAAGTCAGACAGAGAAAGACAAATATCATATAATATCGCTTATATGTGGAATCTTAAAAAAATGGTACAAATGAACTTATTTACAAATCAGAAACAGACTCACAGACTTAGAGAATGAATTTATGGTTACTGGGGGAAGGGTGGGGTGGAGGGATAGATTGGGAGTTTGGGATTGACATGTACACACTGCTATATTTAAAATAGATAACCAACAAGGACCTACTGTATAGCACAGGGAACTCTGCTCAATACTCTATAATAACCTAAATGGGAAAATAACTTGAAAAAGAATATATACATGTATATGTATAACTGAATCCCTTTGCTGTACACCTGAAGCTAACACAACATTGTTAACCAACTATACTCCAACATAAAATTAAACTTTTTAAAATAAATAAAAAGTCATTACAAAATAATGGCTATATCTCTCGGTGCTGGACAGTATATTGCTTCTGTTTTATGCATAGTAGTCTGTACATCTTAATCCCCTACCCCTGTATTGTCCATCCCCCATCCCCTCTCCCCACTGGCAAACACTAGCTTCTTCTCTCACAGCTTCTAATTTCTGACCTTGACTTTGGTCTTTGCTACTCAGGCCTTGAGAAGCCTTCTCTGAGGTCTGCATTCAAGTTCCATAGAAATGAATGTCTGATGGTGGATGAGGCGGGGTCCTGAGCCCCTTCCACCCCACTGAGAGAGCCCTGCCTCTCGGCCGAGTTGGTAAAGAACTTCCTACTCTCATCACAGCCTGTATTAGTCAGGAGAGGTGTCAGGGGCTGAGGGTCAGGGAGATCAGGGTACACTGGAGAGAGGATGGGGAGCTCCTTGGCCCAACGCCTTTCCCCTCAGTCTAGTGAGGAAGGCAGCCTCGCCCTCCGACATGGGCCACAGTGGACTACAGCATGGGTGGCTGTGGAACCCACGATCCCATAGGTGCCAAAGACAAAGATGAGATGGACCCTAATTCCCAATGCTCCAGTGGCCCCTAGCTTCCCGAAGGGTGCCGTTGACAAAGGGAAGCACAGCCCTGTGCTTGTGAACTCAGGGCTGATGGGCCCCCCACCCATTCCAGGCCCTCACGGTTTGCAGACCTCCGCCCAGTGGTGTCTGTGCCCTGGTTCAGGCCAGAGCCTGCGGCATCTCTCCTGGACACACATATGCACCCTGAAATGTGCGAGGACTTCCCCACTCTGAATGGGGACATGGCCTCAGCCTGAGCCTGGCACTCCCTCTCTTTGACACTGCGCCTGCCAGAACCCAGATGGTGAGCAGGGGGACAGACAAGGCAATCTGGGAGCACACGTGTGCCAGTCTCCTTGCCCGGGCCCTTCCGCAGGAAATCCCTGCCCTTCAGAGGGAAGTCCGACACGCCCCACAAGTCCTTGTCTGTTGCTGGATCCATAAAGGAATGGATTCTGCATATCATTTTGCAGTAAGGTTGAGCAAACCTCTTCAAATTAGATAAGTCCTGTTTGATGTGATTTTGAATAAGCAAATAACAAGAAAAAGAAAATAGAAAATGAGAAATCTTCTGATCAAAGTACCTACATTTACAGCAAGGCACAATCATTTGACTGGCTCCCCCCAGGTTTACAGGGAGTGATAGAACTGGATTAAAACCTGGCTCCTTGAGCAATTGACATTCCATTGGAAATGAAAGCTGGAAATGAGATGTAGCCCAGCTGCTGTCACACTGTAGTGGACACGGAACCACCCAAGGGCTTGTTAACACACCCAGAGCTCTGAGTTGGCAGGTCTGAGTGGGACCTGATCGTTTGCATTTCTCAGGTTCCCGGGTGGTGCTGCTGCTGGTCCAGGGACCCCACTTCAGGAACCACTGAAGTTGTCCCTTTAGCTTGGCCACATGGCAATGACACAGTCCCCAACTCTAGATGTTGCCACGAGGGAAAAAAATTACGCATGCAGGAGTGGCTAATGTAGTCACGAGGAGCTCAAGGATTTTCAGATATATGCTGATCCAATTATTGTCCACTTAGAAATGAGGATCACTGAAATCTTGGGGTCTAAGTCAGTGGATTTTTTCATTCTTTCTCTTACCCTTGGGGCTTTAGTTCTTAGCTGTGGTTTCCGTGAATTGATGTCAGCTAATATTGAGCAGAATTACATCCTCTAAATCACTCTTGAAGGCCTTGTGGTATTTAAAGTATCTTTTGTTTCCAACATCCTGGAATACTTAAGTAACTCTTTTCCAGATCAAATAATGTCCCCTGTGTTTTGGTTTATTTACAGTTTTTCTGAGGCTGCAGGAGAGCCAGGCCTTACTGTTGGCATGCAGCTGGGCTGTTTTCACCCTCTGCTACCTGTGGGTTAATTGAAACAAAAATCCTGGAAAAGAGAAATTCTCCAAACAGGGGACCCAAGAGTGCAAGCCCTCAGGCCGGGCCTGCTACCGCATTGCTGAATTGAAACAGCAAACCCCGAAACCGAGAAAGCTCCCACTGCCCAGGCAGGTCTGGGTTTTCTTCCTTAGGGAGAGATTGCACCACTTTTGCTGTGGTTTTTAACATTTTATTGGGAAATATTTTCGAAAGTAGAGAAAAAGTTTTAAAAAATTGAGCAAGAACACTCATCTACCCTTTCCTCAGCATCACATATTATTTCCTTTTTCCCCATCTGCTTTTGCATTTGTTCTCTCTCTGTCTATATGTGTGTGTGTATATATAATGTTTTCTGAACCGTTTGAGAATAGCTTGTGTGGGTCATGGCACTTTACTCCTAGAAGTGGGTCTGCTTTTGCATAACCGTAGTACCATTATCAACTGAAGTGAATTTAACCTTGGGGCAATTGCTTCATCTAGCCCACTATCTCTATTTCAATTTTGACAACTGACCCAGTAATGTCCTTTATGGCATTTCCCCCTCCAGTAAAGGAGCTGGTCTAGGACCATTTCCTTCATCTGGTCATCCCACCTTTTAATTCCCTTTCACATGAAACGGTTCAGAATCCTGCCCTGTATTCTCAGTGTGGGTCTGTCAGTGTTTGCTCATCTAGAGCTGGTCCATGCCCTGCGTGAGGGACACTGTGCATCGTGCATCACACCCAGAGCACAGGCTGTGGTCTGCCCTCGTTGCTGAGGCAGATTTTGATCGTTTGTGTGATACAATGTCTCCACTCTGTAGTTACTAGTTTTCCCCTAATTTCTAATAAGGAGTCTGTGGGGAGGCACATTAAGACATGTCAACATCCTGCTCCTCATCCAGATCTATTGTTGCCCCCGAATAGACTGAGCGTTCACAGATGATTCTTGCCTGAACCACTTTGTACAGCGATGGTTGCCAAGTGGAGCTTTTTCAACCCAGCTCACCCTCCACTTTATCAGCTGAATGAGGCATTCCACAGTAGGCAAGAGCCTGCTTCTCTCCCCCACTTATTTTGTGTATCTACTTATTGTTAACAAGGAGGCAGGGATTTTTGCAAAAATTCATTACCATCCTCAACGATGCTGAAATAAAAATTGACCCAGATGTGGCTGCTGTCCTTCCAGTGGCAACTGTGATCTTTGTCCTCATGACAAGACCCTGTCTTTTTTTTTTTTTTAACCATTTTCTTACTTTCTGACACAATAAGATGTTCCAAGTTCATCTTCTACTTTCTCTGTCCCAAGCCTGGGATCTGCCATTTTTATATCTAAAACAAGATAGTTGACTTCTTCTTGGTTTACTTCGATGCTACAAAGAGAGTTTTCTTTAATAAGTACTTAGAGTCTAAATTGAAGTTTCCTATAAATAAGACTCCTTTGGTGACAAGAAACAGAAAACTTGACTTGAATGGGCATAAACAAACACCATTAAATTGGTTGACAGAATCCAAGGAAAGGTTGAACAACCAACCTCCGGAAGTAGAGTGGTGCTTCTGAACACCAGGGGGCACTGACCCCCAGCTATAGATGGTGTCAGGCTTCCTTAGTTTCAGGACCTGGTCTTTCCTTCTCTCAGGGGGTCCACCGTGAGCCCAGACCCTTCCTCCAAAAGGCAGGAAACAAGGCACTCGGAGTACCCTTGGCTCCTGTGTTCAGTTTCCACATTGGGGAATTCCTGTTCAAAAACCCTGGGGAGAGACTCAGTGTTTCCTAGAGGATCAGGTTTCCATCCCTGGATTAATCAAGAAGGCCATGGAGAAGGTCTCGGAAAAGAACAGGGCAGCTTCTGAGCTGGTGGACTGGAGGCAGAGGCGACGGCCCTGGGAGCACTAAGCAGATCCCCGCACACACATCTGCTCAGACACCATAATCGTTGGTTGATTTCCTGCTCACTGTGCTCAGGTGCTGCAAATGAGTTATTCTTTTCTTCTAAGAGACGCTGGAATGTAAATTTCCAACAACCACAAAACCATGTCATGTCCCCGACAGAGATTCACGAGTGGCAGCAGTGAAGTACTTAGAGGAGCAGCCAGCACACCCCTTGCCTCACACTCACCAGTCTGCCCTGTGACATTAAAAAAAAAAAATTAGGAAAAGGCCACTGGAAGGGAAGGGGACTTGGAGACAGGTCCCACAGCTCTGTGACCTTAGGCAACTGGTCAACCTCGTGAATCTTAGACTAGCTTGAAAGTCAGTTTCTGCTCTAACGTCCCATGACTGTGTGGTCTGTGTTCAAGCAGAGTTATTATTTTGACAACTCTGGCCTTGCCTCCACATAGACCTCGGCCAGCCATGACTGTTGGTGACTACAGACAGACAGAGAGTCCAGTCCTGGACTAGCCCCTTCCCCTCCCTATTACCTAATCCTCAAATCCCTTCTGGCATGCCTTGGACATTTTTCTGGTTTGGACCCAATCTCTGGGTCCTGTTTCACCCGTCAAATTCCAAATTAGGTGTGTCTAGTGCCATAACAAGGTGTGGCCAGAAATAAGCCAGCATGCCAGGCTCCTCTACCCTGAAGTGGCAGGCACTGCCCTCATCATCCTAAGAACAGCCTCACTGCACTCAGCTGACCTCGTGTCCCCAGACTTCACCATCATCATCCACGGTGGTCGTAACACGGCCACTCCCACCACCAGCTAGAAAGGTCTTTTCAATGAGTCCAGGGTGCCCACCATGGTCATAGAACTTGCAGGAAGACACTGGAAGTGGGTGCTAGGTTACAGGTCTAGGTGACTCATGTTTTGGCTTTATTATGAATGTGTCACATTTCTAGGACTGTGAGCATGCCTGCAAAGTGGATATGAGACTAAATGATCGGTTCCACCATGAGGGATGGGATTAGTGGTTCCGGGGCCCTGCCAGAAGCGCAGCTGTATAGACAAGCCACAGTGACCTAATCTCCCAAACTATGAGCTGGTCCTGGCCAGCTGCAATGGGGGAGTGCTAACTGGGGAGTGTGGAGGGAGCCTGAGTGGAGTGGGAAGGTATGTGAGTGTTTGTGGATATGGGAGGTGGGGGCAGAGGACTGTATAAAAGAGAAAGAGAAAGATTTCAGGGAGAGGCCATATGAGCAGATGTGAGCAGTCCTGTACTCGGGGAGGAGTGAAGACATGACAGCTAAACAAAATGAAAAGAAGCCAGTGCCCTTGGGAGGAGCAAAAAACAGCAGAAGAAGGGATGGACTGCTTTTGTCCAGAAGAAGTGAGTCATATTTCATTCCCAGAAAAAAAAAAAAAAAGCCTAATAAAAAGAAATCGTTGGGAAAATAAGTGAGTTTTAAAATACTTGGTTACTTGCGAGAAGGGATTGGTGAGCCGTTGAGTCCTCACCTTGACAAGGTTTTCCCTGGAGATAAGTGTACACAGGCTCACATCTCTCCACCATGTGACTCCCTGAGGCTTAATGAGTAGGCATCTGGTGGGGATTCCTTCCATCCCCTTAGTCGATGTCTACTGAGCTCTTACTGTGCGCTACACTCTGTAGAAGGTGCAGGGGAAACACGGAGGAGGAGGCTTCACAGCCCAGCCTGGAAGAAGAACAGAGATGGGGACAGGTGAGAAGAGGGTAGCAGGGCACATGTTGCACACGGGCGTATGGGTGACGGCAGGTCAGTTCCGTTCACTCTGGGGACACCAGGGTGATGATCCCCAGGAGAGAAGCAGCTAAATCTCACTGGGGAATCAGGGGACATGCAGGACCAGAGCATCACTCCAGCACATACAGGATGGTGGCATGTGGGGCTGGTGGACAAGACCAGAATCCCAGCTGATTCCTGTATGGATCCTGACAAACATCAGGGTCAATGCAGAGCAGATACAAACATGAGGAAGGCTCTTCCCTGGCCTGGGATGCCCGTCTCACCCACTTCACCTGTTGAATCAGCTCAAACACACCCCCTAAAAGACAGGCACCTGCCCTGAGTCAGCTCACCCCAGGCTGCTCCAAAGTCCCAAGGTTTTACATGCAGTCTCCCAAAGTAACTGAATTCTTATTTGACCCTCAAATGAACAAGCTCTTATTTTATGTTTCCATCACAGCAAAGCAAGCCATAATGGAAATTTCCTTTAAGTCTAAAAATGACAGGACCATCTCAGTTCATTCAAAAGCGAGTAATTTAAATTCCAGCTACAAGTTGGAATGAACCCACATGTTTAACAAGAAAGAACATTGTGTTTTCTTGCGCCCATCAATCTGTTAGTACTAAATAGCATTTTCAAAAGCAAGGAATTTCAAAGCAGTGACAAGTCTATACTCCAAAGGGACACTGGATGTAGGTGCCTACGGCTCCAATCGTTTGAGAACCCAAGAAAAGGGGTGGGGGATGCTTAGAGCCAACGGGGGTGCTTAGACTTGGCGCCTAGTCACCCCTGTCCTTACCACACACCGAAAGGGGAGCTGCTGCCCTGGGACACAGTCCAGCTACCATCCAATGAAGTCGCAAGTTCAACTGAGGGGAGGCGTGACCAATTGGCGTGACGCGACGCATGATAAAATTATTGAGAAATTAAGTACTTCAATCTCACTGTCACTTGTTTGAGCAACTGAACATTCTCTCCAGCTACACTTTTGTCTGCTTGTCATTTTGGTGCTGATACACACATCTGCTTCCTTGAGACACTGAATCGAGTTTCTGCTTAGCACTTGAATTCCAAGGTAGGAATGCAGTACTCAGGGTCCCCGTGATGTCGCAGATAGTTGTCCAGACAAGAGATCGGGGGTTACTCAACTGGCCCCCAGATTTGCCGACTTTGAAATAAAAACCAATCCTCTCTCCTGTCAGTTTTCAGTTTCTCAGTAAAGGTAAAAGTTGGTTTTCCTGGTTAAATATGCAAAAACAAGAACAACCTGAGGGTTGGTAATGAACAGCAGAGGGCCATGCTAAAAGCTCACTCATGCTGAGGTGATGGAAGCTGATGGCAAACCAGTTGGAAATAAGGTGACTTCAGTCTCTTTGTTCTCCCAAGCAAGCAGGAACGGTTTGGAAAGAGACTTGCAAGCCTTAACACAGATTCTGCCGAGATGTATTCGAGCCATTTTCCCTGGTTTTGCTGCATGATAACTTGCCTCATAGGTGAACTTTTACAAAGCAAAAAGGCAGACTTAAGGAAACAAAAAGATTGCTTGTCCAGAGTGAGTTCAAATATGAAACTGGATTCCATCCAATTGGCGTTATTAATTCAAAGGACCCACTGGACTCTGAGGCTGGAATAGCTCAGGCTGCTCTATTTCCATCCCTTTCTCTCCCACACCACAGTTCAGGGTCTTAAGAAGATGCCAAATTCAATAGGGACAGACATTTAAGAAGAAAAACTCATTTTATTTAAAACTTCATTTTATTAAACTCAAGGAATTTGTGTCTAGGTTTAAAGTGGGTTGATCCGATGACTCAAAGTTTTCGTTTTGGCCTCCTCTGAGGGCTTGGGAAAGCCTCACATACCCACAGAGGATGCAGCTGACAAAACAGACAGTTGCTGATCCTGACATCAATGGGTACTTTCAGTTGATTCAGATGGGTTAGAAATGCCCCATTTGCGTTGAGTTCTCCAGGGCAGGAAAACAGAGAGGAGAGGCATCAGGTGCGTCCGAGGCCAGGAACAGTGTTCTGCCTTTTCATCAGCTCCATCTATGACTGTTTCTAAATTTGAGAAAATTGTCCAGCTGCTGATGTGTCCAGATCTCCAACCATACCTTCCTGCAGTGTCAACGCCACAGACGGATGACAGTAATGGATGTCGTGCATGGACAGAATAGATGACCGGCAGAGCACAGCTTCAGCAAAAGGCAGTCACGCCCACCCCCAGGCATGGCCCATGCAGTCCCCAAACATGAGCTTCAGTGGGTAGCTTGTCTGGCAGCTGTGTGTTTGTGATCATCAGGAGAAACACGCTCCGCACCGCAAACACTGAAAACTGCCGTGTATGTGCAGAACAATGGAGTACAGATGTTGACCCTTGTAGGAGATGTTTTACAACGGATTCAATTATTGAACATTTTTGTCATTCTTAATCCCATAAACCATCCTCGAAGAGCATATAGGCCTCCTTTCAACCCAGAAAATGCTGAGTGATGCCTGGATTAGAGGTACAGTTGAGACCGTATGCCTCTGTTCAATGGGGAAAAGAAGATGTCTTTCTCCCTAAAAAGACCCTATAAGAGTGACTAGAGGTCATTTTCTTAGAGAGTTTAGTGTGAAACGAGACAAAATATATTTGCCCAACACACACACACACACACACACACACAGAGATGTGCATGCAACCCATGCAAATATCTGTGTCTTTAATTATCATAAGTAATTAGGAGAGTAGATTTTACTCAGAAGAGCTTAGTTGAGACATTTGTTTGTAATGAGCTTTTCCCCCTCCACAGAGTTAGAAATATCACTGTAAATGTGCTGGTTAACAATGTCTATCTCCAGCTCAGGAAGTGTTGACACAGATGTTTGGCTAATCATTGATAGCAAACAGCTATTCCCATAAAGGCGAAGATTAGTCGGAATTGGCATGCATTTCTTTCTTCTGTGAGCCTCGTTTGATTATAGATGGTGTTTTGTTAGAGTGTATCCATGCAACCTCATAAATGATGTAAAACCCAAGAAAACAGGAACCCTGTGCCAAAACCAAATTAAATATGCGTCCGAAAAATGTAAGCTTGATTCGGGTTCGGGTACCATGAAGCTTGCCTCAATCTATTGTTGCTAAAACCTCCAGGGAAACTATAAAAAGTAACCCTGATATTAATATCAATTTAAAGTTGGTATCGCTGCCAACATTTATTCCATATGAAGCCCAGCTGGCTGTATCATCTCGAGCACAACATAAAGTGGCAGCATTGCAGCCTCCAAAAGGCTATGAAAAATGGTCCACACAGATTGGATGAGGAGAAGCCCTCTTATCTGTGCAAATGCACTGCAACTGTCCCGTTTTTCCTTGGGAGCAGCAGTGGTGGCCTGGGATTTGGATGCAGAGCTTGTTCTCTGGGTAAAGCAGCTTCAGAGTCTCCGAGCTGTGTCACGCCCCTTCCTCCATCCATCAAGAAGTACAAGAATCCCAAGAAGTACATTCAGATGGCTGCCTCTCCTTTGCCACCCATCCCACAGAGGTCCCTGGAAAGCCACACAGAATTACCATACGGTTACTTCCAGAGCATCTTGGGAAATCCTAAGTCCTCTGTCTTATTTCTCTCCTACTCACCACCATGGGATGGGGTTCAGGGGAACCAGAACAAGTCCAGAGTTCAGCTGAGTACTGGGTGGCTTTCCTTCATGTACCATTTTAAAAGGCACCCATTCCCAGGTGAAATGCCTGCTTCCAGGAAGAACCCTGCCAGGTGCCGTGGAGGAAAGGAAGACCGGGATGCGAAAGAGTTGCATAAACTTTGACCTGGAACTGAAACATGGACTCCGGGAAGCAAAGTCATAGAGGAAGGAAGATGGTTGGTTTGGGATAGTTGAAACCCCTGCATACCTGGCAAGAAAGTCACTGACATCAGGTGTGCAGGGAGAAGGCTGAACAAGCTTCCCCAGCAGGGAAATAATGTCTTGTGTCCTCGGAGGACCCGCACTTGTGCATGGACCTGTTCCACGGCTCATCGCAAGGGAGCTCCCTCGGTAGCAGGTGTGGACTCTGACCATCCTCATGGCCTTACACTGAGACTTTTTATTCACATGACATACAGCACCTCACACAGTCTTCTGCTCTTTCTTCCATTTCACAAATGCTAGTTTAGCTTCTTCTATGCAGAGTGACTTATCCCAAACGCCCATTTTTACTGTGATAAACCTCTACACAGATCCTCCTCAACTTACTATGGGGTCACCTCCTGGTAAACCCTGGTAAATTGAAAACGTGGTATGTCAAAAATGCATTTAATATACCTAAGCTACCAAATGTGGCTTATCCCAGCCTGCCTTAAATGTGCACAGAACACTTACATTAAAAGACAGTTAGGGGGATTCCCTGGTGGTGCAGTGGTTAAGAATCTGCCTGCCAATGCAGGGGACACGAGTTTGAGCCCTGGTCCTGGAAGATCCCACATGCGACGGAGCAAATAAGCCCATGCACCACAACTACTGAGTTCGTGCTCTAGAGCCTGACAGCCACAACTACTGAGCCTGCATGCCACAACTACGGAGCCCACTTGCCTAGAGCCCATGCTCTGCAACAAGAGAAGCCACCACAGTGAGAAGCCTGCACACCACAACGAAGAGTAGTCCCCGCTCGCCAAAACTAGAGAAAGCCCGTGCACAGCAATGAAGACCCAACACAACCAAAAATAAATAAATAAATAAATAGACAAATAAAATTTAAAGATTGTTGGGAAAAACCATCTAACACAAAACCTATTTTATAATAAAGTATTGAATGTCTCACATAATTGATTGAATACTGTGCTGGAAGTCGTGTGGGCACAGGATGGTTGTCAAGGTATAGTTGTCAACCCTCATGATTTTGGGGCTGACTGGGAGCTACAGCTTGCGACCGCTGCCCAGCATCATGAGAGAGTATTGTGATACATTTCACTAGTCCGGAAAGAGATCAAAGTTCAAAATTCAAAGTACGGTTTCTACTGAATGTAGAGACATTTTGTGCCATCATAAAGTCAAACAATCATAAGTCAATATTTCTTTCTTTGTCTGACTTACTTCACTAAGTATGACAAATTCTAGGTCCATCCATGTTGCTGCAAGTGGCATTATTTCATTCTTTTTAATGGCTGAGTAATATTCCATTGTATATATGTACCACATCTTCTTTATCCATTCTTCTGTTGATGGACATTTAGGTTGCTTCCATGTCTTGGCTATTGTAAACAGTGCTGCAATGAACATTGGGGTGCATGTATCCTTTCAGACCATGTTTTTCTCTGGATATATGTCCAGGAGTGGGATTACAGGATCATGCAGTAGCTCTATTTTTAGTTTTTTTTAAGGAAACTCCATACTGTTCTCCATAATAGCTGTACCAATTTACATGCCCACCAACAGTGTAGGACAGTTCCCTTCTCTCCACACCCTCAAAAGAAATGATACAAATGAACTTATTTACAAAACAGAAACAGACTCACAGACTTAAGAGAATGAATTTATGGTTACCAGGAGGGAAGAGGGTGGGGAGGGATAGTTAGAGAGTTTGGGATTGACATGTACATGCTGCTATATTTAAAATGGATAATCAACAAGGACCTATTATATAGCAGAGGGAACTCTGCTCAATATTATGTAACAACCTAAATGGGAAAATAATTTGAAAAAGAATAGGTACATATATATGTATACTGAATCACTTTGCTATACACCTGAAGCTATCACAACATTGTTAATCACCTATACTCCAATATAATATAAAAACTTAAAGTGAAAAAAAAATTGCATGTAGAACCATCGTAAATCAGGGACCATCTGTATATGTCAGTCTCGCCAAAAACAAAGGTGTCATGTTCTTTCTTGTTAAGTGAAATGAATAAGGACGTGGGGAGAGGATGCAGGGCAAGCAAACACACTCTTGGGGTGTTACATCCCCTCCTAAGGTCTTCAGGTATTTATATTTACTTTCAGGATAGTCAGTAGGGTCAGCCCCACATTTCCACACTCAACTCTAACTGATGGCTCCTGTTCATGCTTGAAAAAGCTCAGAGTCATCAAGGGCAGGGCTTCTGCGCTAAGTCCTCAGCACCTATGCAAACATCTACCAGAACTAATTAGCTGGCATTTACCCATCTGTCCTTCCCCAGTAGACTCTGAATTTCTTTTCTTTTCTTTTTTTTTTTGCAGTCCGCGGGCCTCTCACTGTTGTGGCCTCTCCCGTTGCGGAGCACAGGCTCCGGACGCGCAGGCTCAGCGGCCATGGCTCACGGGCCCAGCCGCTCCGCGGCATGTGGGATCTTCCTGGACTGGGGCACGAACCCGTGTCCCCTGCATCGGCAGGCGGACTCTCAATCACTGCGCCACCAGGGAAGCCCGACTCTGAATTTCTTGAAGAGGAATTCTCTTTCTCTTCTTACAAGAGCACTGATCCCATCATGGGGGCCCCACCTACGTGACCTCGTCTAAACATAGTCACCTCCTAAAGGGCCCACTTCCAAATACCATCACAGTGGGTGAGGACTTCAACATATGAATTTGGGGAGACGAGAACATTTATTCTACTATAGGTAACCACTAGCCACACGTGACTATGGAGCCCTCAAAATGTGTGTAGTGTGACTGAGGAACTGAATATTTAATTGTATTTATGCTAATTAATTTAAATATATATTTCAATAACCAGATACTGGGGGTGGCTCTCCCAGCTGTCTGCGGGGAGAAGCGGCCTGGCCAGAAGGAGAGGCAGAAGAGGGGGAGCCAATGGGCCATCCTGTCATTGGATCTGAGGACATGAGAGACCCACAAACACTTCCAAGGGTGAGTTCTATGGGGAGGGGGAGCTACCAACTGAGAAGGGAGAGGTTCCAGGGATGCTCAGGTCGGCTTGGGGAAGACATGTGTGCAATGCCTATGGGACCTCTACATGGGCATCTCAAGGATAAAACAAGCAGGGAAGAGCCTGTGATGACTGACTCCAGAGCCATCACACTGTTCTCTGAAATATGAAGTCTGTCAACAGGACAAGACACTGCATTAGAGGCGGTCCAGCAACGTGTCTGTTTTCTCTCTCAGAGAGGACCAGACAAGTCCTACAGGTCCTGGTCAGCCACTCAGCTCAGATACAAACAGCCTGTCATGGGGCTGGAACATTTATGTAGGGGCAAGGGGATGGCTGAAGCCCCTTAAATCACCCCCACGCTCTATTTCCCACATACCAAACTGTTAGATAAAGTTGTTGAGAAATCCTGGAAAGCCCCCCAGATTTCCTTAAACTTTATTTCTCACAGTGAACTCTCAGCAACGAGATAAATTTAGATCCCCCCATTCGGCAAGCCCCGCACCCTGGTGATTGTATAGGATGATGTTTTCGATTACACGTTTATTATCTCGTGTTTCTCTTCCAACTGAGAATCCCACTTTCTCATCACTCTCCAGTTCCTCCTGATCTGTTTTCCTTTCTCCTCCTCACAAGACCATCATGAAACTGCTTCAATCACCAGTATATGGTGGAAAGAATGAATGAGTTTGGCTTTAAACACTCCTAAGTAGACAGTTGGGAAGTGGTTGAAAATTAAAACCAGGCAGCTTAATGACATTAGTGAGGCCTGCTTGAGAAGATGAGCCTGACCTCCAGCCTCTGGGCTCATTGTACCGATGACATCAGAGCTCCGATCGGGTGGCTGAGGCCAGGAGCCCTGGAGCAGAGGAAACCGTGCAGTAGGGCTTGTATCTTCTGTCCCACAGGAGCCCAGCTTGTCTCACGTTGAAGTAGGAAATCACAGCTTCCTCCCATCAAGGAGGGGAGCTGAGGGTTCCTGCAGAGAGGAGCTTGGCATGGAGGCAAAGGGGGGATAATCATTTAGCATCTCCCCAGGGTTCAGCCCTCTCCCCCACCACTGGCTGAAAATGTGGAGCTGCAACCATCCAATTGCCGACCCCAGGGAGCCTGGTTTGACTAGATGTTTTTACTTGCTAGATTTCACTAAAAACTTTACAAAGTGAATTTTACAAACTTGTGATCCAAAACTCAGAAAGGGAGATTAGGTGTAGCTTGGGGAAAACAACGGGTGGGAGCATGTGATGCTTTCCATATTAACAAGTCTCAGTTTGGGGGTTTGGGATGGAGGGTTTCTTTGGATGTATCATTGAGAGCAAACGAAACATGAATTTTCCTGGCACCCCATAAAGAACATCAGTGCCACGATTGTTAATTATCTAATTGTCTCAAATATATTGAGCATTTTATCAACCACAAGCAACAATGAAGCTTAAAATAGACTCTTATTAAGATATTCATTAAAAGGCAACCATGGAACCACCACACAGATTCTTTCAATCCCCAGTACAGCAAGCCAGGCAGCAGTGGGGAAAGTGATGTTGCCACAGACATGGAAAGAACTTTGCCAGGTTGTCAGCGTCAACCTCTTGGGAGCCTCTCTGCATTTCCCAGGCATTCTACTTCCCCTAACCAAGATCAAATCTCTTCTGACTCATTTTTATTTTCCAATCACACAAGGAACATCTCAGTAGCGCAGAAAATATCTAAAGCCAGTGCAATCCTGGTGCCCCCAACAAAAAGACAGTGAGTGTGGAGGCAGTTCTAAGACAGCCCCCAGATTCCCACCATGGCCCCTCAACCCCATGGTGTACACACTGGCTCCCAGTCTCTCAATCAAACACTGATCTAGGTACTGCTGTTATGGGATCTTGTTGTTGGGATTAAGGTCCAAAATATTGAATACATTGACTTCAAGTTTGGGAGATTACCCTGGGTGAGCCTGACCTAATCAGGTGAGCCTACACACGGGATAAGACTCTTCCTGAAGAAAGAAATTGGAAGACTGAGAGTGAGTCAACATGAGGGGGTTCCTCTGTTGCTGACTTTGAAAATGGCGGGGGATGACTCACATGGTAAGGAATGTGGACGGCCTCTGGGACCTGGAGTCCTCAGTCCTACAAACATGGGGAAATGAATTCCAACAGCAACATGCATGACTTTGGAAGCAGAATCTCTCCCTGAGCCTCTGGAAAGGAAGGAAGCCCAGCCAGCATCCCGTTTTCACCATGTGGGACCCTGAGCAGAGAACCCAGCCTCACTGTGCCTGGCCTTCTGACCTGCAGAACTATGAGCTAATAAATGGCTGTTTGTTTACACTGTTAAGTTCTGTGACTTTACACAGCAAAGGAAAACTAACAAAATCTGCTGTGCAGTCAACAGATGCAGACTCTTGAGCAGAGTCCCCCATCGCACAGCCGCAGGGCGTCAGTGTTCTCAGCAAAGAGGGCTGTCCTCCAGCCCTCATTGGGGAATGGGGAGGGCTGCCCAGAAAATGTACAGAAGAGTAGAAACTGACTCCAAGATAGCGTGCATCCTGTTGTCTTATCAGTGCTCATCGTTAATTACACCTGTTTTCTTTTTCACTAAGAGAGATATTTTGTCTTTTTCACAATTTTGCTTGAAAAAGCATAGTATCAGGGAAATAGCGTTTCCTGGGTTGCAGAGCTTAGGAAGCTGGTATTCACAGGGATACCACCAGGGAAGTCCTTGTTTTTAACTTTTTAAAAATGATACTTTGGGGCTTCCCTGGTGGTGCAGTGGTTAAGAATCTGCCTGCCGATGCAGCGGACACGGGTTTGATCCCTGGTCCGGGAAGATCCCACATGCCGCGGGGCAACTAAGCCCGTGTGCCACAACTACTGAGCCTGCACTCTAGACCCTGTGAGCCACAACTACTGAGCCTGCATGCCACAACTACTGAAGCCCACACACCTAGAGCCCGTGCTCCACAACAAGAGAAACCACCGCAGTGAGAAGCCTGAGCACCACAACGAAGAGTAGCCCCCGCTCACCGCAACCAGAGAAAAGCCCGCGCACAGCAACGAAGACCCAACACAGCCAAAAGTAAAATAAAATAAAATAAATTAAAAAAAAATTATACTTTGACAGAAATTTGGCAAAAGGATATTAAAGTTCTCAAATGGATGTTTCTTCTCTGCAACAGTAATTTAGCATCAAGGAATTTACCCTCTGGATATAATTGGATAGATGTGGGAAGACAGCTATAAGGAAGTTTGGGCAACTTTGTTTAATGAGAGCCAAAAGAAAAAAAAAACAAAAAAACACAACATACATCACTTCTCAACCCAGGGGGATTCTGCCTCCAAGAGATGCTTGGCCGTGTCTGAAGACAGTTTTAATTGTCATAGCTGAAAGGGGCTGCTACTGGCATCTAGTGGGCAGAGGCCAGAAAGGCTACTCAACATTCTGCCATGCCCAGGACACACCCACCACAGAAGATGACCCAGCCCAAAATGCCAAAAGTGCCAAGGCCAAGAAACCCTGACCAAAATGTACAACTGCAGAGATTAGGTTGAATCAGTTAAAGTGCAATGTTTTGCAAGCATAAGAAAAAACTATGGTATTGTAGGTCTAGATTCATATTTATGTTTAGAACTCATTGCTAAGTGAAAAAAATGATTATAAATTTATACTTGAAATTGTCATATGGCTGTAAAAAACATAATAAAAAACATTTATAGAATATTATACCTCATGTTTCCCATGGAGAGACTAATTATATGTGACTATAGAAAGGAGCATATGAGTGAAATATATATTATATATATACATATTATCATATTTATTCTTCTGTATCTTTTGTCAATTGATTTATATATCAATTTACTTCCTTTGTAGTGTGATGATGCCTGAGGTTCCTTCACTAAGGAGTCCTGTCTCTAAGTGAAGACACAGTTAAAGCTGTTATAATGTGGCACATATATACAATGGAATATTACTCAGTCATAAAAAGGAACAAAACTGAGTTATCTGTAGTGAGGTGGATAGACCTAGAGACTGTCATACAGAGTGAAGTAAGTCAGAAAGAGAAAAACAAATACCGTATGCAAACACATACATATGGAATCAAAAAAGAAAAAACAAAAAAGATAAAAGAAAAAACAAATGGTCAGAAGAACCTCGGGGCAAGATGGGAATAAAGATGCAGACCTACTAGAGGGTGGACTTGAGGATACGGGGAGGGAGAAGGGTAAGCTGAGACAAAGTGAGAGAGTGGCATGGACATATACACACTATCAAATGTAAAATAGATAGCTAGTGGGAAACAGCCGCATAGCACAGGGAGATCAGCACGGTCTCTAGGATATCACCTAGAGGGGTGAGATAGGGAGGGTGGGAGGGAGGGAGATGCAAGAGGGAAGAGATATGGTGACATACGTATATGTATAACTGATTCACTTTGTTATAAAGCAGAAACTAACACACCATTGTAAAGCAATTATACTCCAATAAAGATGTTAAAAAAAAAAAGCTGTTATAATGCCTGTGCCTGGAGAGATAGCACATAGACCCCTTATGAACATATACCCTGCCTAGGAAGCTATTGATTAAATCGGGTGGCCTGCCTGTCACTCAGCTGAGGAACAGACAGCTTTGGTGCTGAGCTACAGGACTACTCCTAAGAAGGATGGACCTCTGAACAGCCCAGGAAAGGGATGCAGATGGGGTGGACACAGGTCCTGCCGCTTTCCCTTAGGCCAGCCCTATTCCTCCACTCACTGAGTCAGCCTGAGAGCAGCAAACCCAAAGAGATAGGGACACGCAGGACTGTCCATCCCAAACCTGGCCTCCAGCCCTGGCTCTGCCTATGACTCCAGGTTCCTCGTCTGTGAAGTGAGCGCGTTACCCAGCGGTCTCCAGGAGTTTTGCAGTACTCTGCTCCTCTGGATTCTCCATCATGTATCTCTCCCTGCGATTTTGCAATGAATGGTCTCCACAATGACCACTGATGTGCCTGTTGAAATCGTTCTCTTGGCCTGACAACTTTCTTCTGTTACTTTCAAATGATCACAGACTCCAGGGAGGAGTTTAAGTAAACCTCTTTCCAAGTTCTGGGCCCCAAAATTCCCCCCCCAAATTTCTTCCTACAAAACATTCTCAATCAGGGATGTGTAACCGTGGAAATCCAGAGGGTCAGCCAGCCCTGCTGCTCCCCTGGGAAGGAGGCTGGCCGTGTCCTACGTTTTCTAATTTTTGGTTGGTTCCAATCCTTCACTTGATAACATAATTTTCCCCTTTTTCCTTAAAGCCCAATACATATCCCACTCTCCAGTGCTTTATTCTGGGAGTAATATTTCTGCCTGATCTGTGAGTGCATGTGAATATCTACTCAAGATTGTCATGTGATTTAAGGAGTGTTGAATTCTGTAGATGCTTTGAAACCAGGTGACTCTTGCTCCTTATTTCTATTGGGTTGAGCTGTGCGGTGTGATTGAGAAAGAAAGGAACAGCTTTGTGAATAAACAAAATCCCCACAGTACCCTCAGCTTCACTATGCTGTGAGGATGAGCCCAGGGGTCCTCAGCCTGGGCGCTATTGATGCTTGAGGCTGGACAATCGGTGTGTGAGGGTCTGTCCTGTGTGTCGTAGGATGTGTCACAGCTCCTTAGGTTCCACCTACTGATGCCAGTAGCCCTCCCTCAATCCAGACAGTGTGACAATCAAGAATTCAAGAGTGTCACATCACAGGCCACATGGGGCTCCAGTGACCTCCACTGTTAGGTGGGGAAGGAGCTCCAGGAGCTTCTCTCTCTCCAGTGAGGAAGGAAGGCTGCTCTCTGTGCCCCACAGGAATGTGGTCAGTCCCAGACCACGTTTCTGAAGAGTCATCTGTCATGTGGAGCAGTCAAATACCATCAAAGTAAATCATGACTAAAGAAGCTGGGATGATGCAAAACACTGGGTCCAACACATACATTTAAATGTTATAAGTGATCATCTCTTCACGGTAGAACTACTGATATTAGGACGTACTTTATTTTATTTTTTGTATTTATTTATTTAACCTAGATTTTCCTTTTTTTAAATAATCATTAAATTACTCATTTTTTTATTATTTTTATTTTTATATATATTTTGTCAAAGTATAGTTGATTTACAATGTTGTGTTCATCACAGGTGTACAACAAAGTGATTCAGTTATACATATACTTATATTCATTCTTTTTTAGATTCCTTTCTCATACAGGTTATCACAGAATATTGAGTACAGGTCCCTGTGCTACACAGTAGGTCCTTGTTGCTTATCTATCTTATATATAGTAGTGTGTGTCTGTTCATCCCAAGCTCCTGATTTATGTGCCCCCCCTAATGTTTCCCCTTTGGTAACCACAAGTATGTTTTCAATATCTGTAAGTTTGTTTCTGTTTTGTAAATAGGTTTAATTGTATCATTTTTTAAAAATTAGATTCCACATATGAGAGATACCATGTGTTATTTGTCTTTGTCTGACTTACTTCACTTAGTATGATAATCTCTATATGTATTCCTTTTGAAAATTTTGAATGCTTAGGAAATAGAAGAATGCATACAAATGTTTAATATACACTTAGGTGATGTAGTGGACACACCCTAAGTTGACTCCAACCCAGTGATTTATGTCCTATGTAATCTCATCCTCTTGAGTGTGAGTGGGCTTTGTGACTTACATTTGAATGACAGAATATGGCAAAGGTGATGGGTTGTCATGTCTATGGTTATATATCATGTAAGAGTCTGCCTTGGCAGGCTAGAGGAAGAGAGAATCTCCCTTGCTGACTTCGAAGAAGTGAGCTGCCATCTCTTGGGACCACCTGCAAGAGGGCCATGTGGCAGGGAAGCACAGGGCAGCCTATAGGTGCTGAGAGTGGTCCCCCACTGACAGTTGGCAACAAGGGGGAGACCTCAGCCCTACAACCTCAAGGAACTAGATTATGCCAATAACCTAAAGAACTTGGAAGCAGATCTTTCCCCACTTGAGCCTCTGATGAGACCAATGCTCTACCTGACACTGGATTGCAGCCTGGTGAGCCCCGAGGAAAGGACCCAGCCAGGCTGCGCCTGGACTTCTGACCTGCAGAGAGCATGGGACCACTGATATGTGCTGTTTGAGGTGAGTTGCTGGCCAGCAATAGATGACTAATACAGGCAGCTTCCTCTCCTTTGAGAACACATGAACAAAATAACCTCCATAAGAGGTTTATAATATCCATCAGAGAGTTCATAAAATAAAAATAAAATTCAGAGCAACTCGTAGCCAGTTAACTCATCTACCTGTCAGCGTTTACTGTCATCACTGATGTTAGGAATGTACTAATGGGCTAAAAAAGCGAAGCTAATGAACTTCAAAGTCTTCATATAGCAAAGAATCAGTCAATATACTATATTTATATAGTGTATATACTGTGCATTTTATGTGGATATAACAATTACTGTATAGTATAACACAGGAAATTGTAGTGTGTATTTTGGCAAGGTTTGGCCATAAAAGGAGGAAGGGAAGAGGATTTTATCATGGCCATCACTTGCCCAAACATTCTGGTAATTTAGGAACATGCTATATTAAACAGAAACAGTGGGTGGGTTCTTAACCTTGGTTCCACCCATCATTTCCCAACTAAATTCTCTGAAATGGTGACAACAAACTGTACCTAAATCTTCAGGCAAGAGGGCCCTCTGTGACTGCTTTGGGGTGTTCACACATTCCAAGGATTCCCTGAGACCAGCCTGCCCCATATCCTGTGCTTCTGGGCTGCAGTGGACACTCATCCTCCCCGCTGCCAGGTCTGTGCCACCTCTCAGCTGTCCAAACGTTGGTCAACCACCCCGATCCAGCTGCTCAAACTATCCCCACTCCTTTCCTCCACTGCCCTGTATGCCAGTGACTGGTGACTCATGAGGTTTCCAGTTCTGGCTGCTTGCTGTGCCAAGCCTGGCCCGATCATTGTTCTGTGTCTCTGTTGCATGCAGTGTTTGGAGGAGGCTCAGAATTACTCATTGTCAGAAGAAAAAAAAGTACACAGGGCAGGAGCCTGCCACACCTGGAAAGATGAGGGCTGTGCCCCTTCACAGAGGAGCATCTTTCCAGGTGGGTAGCCAACCAGGTCAGGGCTGCCTTTAGTGTTAAGGGAAGATGTTACCAATGATGACCCCAAACCACGTGTTCAGTAAAGATTTTAAAATGCTGGTTGTTCCTACAGTGATGGGAAGCTGCTCTCTTATTGAGGGGAAAGGAGATGGGTCTTTCTACAGCACCATGTGAAAACAGAATTCTGGAAACCTGATTTGGAGATTAAATATTAATATAATTAAATATAATTAAATATATTTAATTACTTAAAATTAAATATTTTAAGTAATTAGGACAAAGTACTCTAGCCAGGAATAATTTTTTAACACCTTTATTGGAGTATAATTGCTTTACTATGGTGTGTTAGTTTCTGCTGTACAACAAAGTGAATCAGCTATACGTATACATATATCCCCATATCCCCTCCCTCTTGCATCTCCATCCCACCCTCCCTATCCCACCCCTCTAGGTGGACACAAAGCACCGAGCTGATCTCCCTGTGCTATGCAGCCCCTTCCCACTATCTATTTTACATTTGGTAGTATATATATGTCCATGCCACTCTCTCACTTCATCCCAGCTTACCCTTCCCCTTCCCCATGTCCTCAAGTCCATTCTCTACATCTGTGTCTTTATTCCTGTCCTGCCCTTAGGTTCTTCAGAACCATTTTTTTTTAAGATTCCATATATATGTGTTAGCATAGGTATTTCTTTTTCTCTTTCTGACTTACTTCACTCTGTATGACAGTCTCTAGGTCCATCCACCTCACTACAAATAACTCAGTTTCATTTATTTTTATGGCTGAGTAATATTCCATTGTATATATGTGCCACATCTTCTTTATCCATTCATCTGTTGATGGACACTTAGGTTGCTTCCATGTCCCTAGCCAGGAATAATTTAGATCTTCAGAAAATTTATCAGAATTTTCCAAAACTAAGGCAAAGGTATATGATCAAAACTCAGATTATATAGAAATGTCTCATTATAAAAGATTTGGCAAATAACTTTATAAAGAAAGAGAACATCTTGACAGAAAAAATATAGCAATAAAAGCCCATGATTCCATGCATCCTCAGCTATTATTTATAACCATTATCACGTTTGAGATACATTTGAGAAAACTGGTGTTACACTGAAGTTATATAAAGCACAGAAAATTTGAGCTGAACCATTGGGATTGACCAGTATAACCTTGCAAATGGCCATTGTCTTCATACTGATGGGCAACCAAGGCTAAGATCCCTATTTAGCGAACATCCTATGATCCTCATTCGTGTGTGGGGCAGAAGAAGTACACTGCCTTCAAAGCTGACTTCAACAAGCCTAGCTGAATTCATCATGTGTGTATTCCTCTCTCTAACAAACCTCCCTCTGATAAGAATACCTGAGACTACATTTAGAGCCCTCCTGGATAATCAAGAAAAATCTTCTCACCCCAAGATCCTTAACCTAAACACATCTGCAAAGTCCCTTTTGCCATACAAAGTAACAGGGATGGGATGTGGATAAATTCAGGAACCATTACTCAGCCCACCACACCAAAATGATACCAAGAGCCTGGGTGCTTGGCCAGGATGACAGTGCAACCACCCTGCATGTGGTCCCTGATGGTCCTCAGAGACACACATCTTCAACACAGGACACAGAGCAGTGAGGTGACAGGAAGGACCTGGGCATTGAGACATCCATGCTGCTGAATGTCGGTTCCCTGAAAGTCCCACCCGTGCAGGCTGATGACAGACCAAAGCTGAGTTTGTTGCTCACTGAGGTACAGGCAAGCACTACCTTGATTATCTTAGATTTGTCTTGGAGGGGGTGGGGCAAAGTTGGGATATTTATGAGATTTCTGGTGTCTGGTTTAAGGCTGGTCTTTCAAAGTGGAGTGGGGTGGGATTAGGATTGCTTAAAGTTCATGATATAATAGTTTAGGAGAGGCAGACTCAGCATGTCTTGAGGGCATATAATCACCCACCATTATCCATTGCAAATCGAGTAGCTTAATGTTCATTTAAATTAATATTGAGGAAGCTCCTGAAATTAGCAATAAAGTTATTTGCAAGTTTTATCCTCCTGGGCAAGAGTTATCTGGAAAGGTGAAGTCAGGTTGATTTAGACGGTGGAATGGTAAACCGATGTTAATGTAGACAGTCAGTTATGTGGGTAGATTTTTAGGTTCTCAACACTCAGCCCACCAAAAATTCCTAAAGGAATCAGATTCAGGCAGAGCGTGCTTAGAGGAGGTCCCCACTTGATAGAAAACCCAGAAGGCACCCATAGGAACTGAGACAGTCAAACCAATGGTGAGGGCAGGACGCCATGCCCTGGGTAATTTGCAAAGAGGCAGCTGTCAGAGAGGAACATTCTCTCTGCATGATTTCCAAAACCCACGCCCCGGATGACTTCCAAGGGTGTGTTCAAATGACAGAAAATGTGGACATGGAGATGGGAAAGAGGAAGAATGCCTTAAGTGACAGCCGCATGTGTTGCAAGTGACCAGCACACAGCTGGATGCCCTAACCAACCACATGGGATGTGCTTCTGCTCCGAGGAGTGGGTGGGTCAGTGTCCCACACCGGGGTGAATTCTGGATGCAGGCAAAGTGTGAGCCTTTTCTTTTAAATTCAAATAAAACAACATGGTGTTAACCACATAGACCTGCTTCCAATGAGAGGTCACCTGTGGCAACGGAGAAGAAAGTTAACAAGCACTGAATTTATGAACACGAGTTGTCTCCATATTGTAACATCTGCCTCTTACTAAGCACCTACTGGTCGCTCAGATATTATACATGCAACTAACTCAACAAAGGAAAGTCTCATTGCCCCATCTTACAGATGTGAGAATAAAGACCCTCTCAGAGATCAAGTGTCCAGCCAAGGCTTCACAGTGAGTGCTGTGTCCTAAGGCTGGATGTCTTTGCATGATCCCACACTGCCCCCTGGCATTTGTAGGAAGCTGCTGCTGCATTTGCCGTTGACTCAGCAGGGTTTGCACAATACATACGACTAATGTGCACACCTATACCTATATGGCTTAACATCAGTCATCCATAGTACTGTGTGTATTTTTATGTCTGTCCTTCAGAAAAGAGAAGAAATCCATCCGAGAAACTTGTCTTCCTTGGAGGTCCAGCTTGTTAGACAAAACCCTTCTCTTCTCTGACTTTCCACAAAATGCAGTGTCCTTGGGGCCCAAACTCCTTTTCTGGAGCTTAAAGACCACACACAACCCACCTCTTTTTCAGTCTTCCCTCACTTTGCCCTACACAGCCTTCCTTCTGGCCACATGCCATTACTCACCTGCCCTCGGTAAGCCAGTACTTTTATGCCCAGTGACTTTGCCAAAGCTACTTCCTCCCCTGGGAATGTTCTGACCCTAATGGCTCTGTTCTTGGCAAAATCCTTTCTTAATGTGCAGCTCAGAATTCCAAGCTCATCTCCTCTGTGAAGGTCCCTGAATATCTAGTAAAACTCCTGCCACCCCACACACTGTACCTCTCTGCTCCTCTAGCATAGTCCTCGGGGCAGAGCATCACAGCACAGGAGGTGCTCACCTGGCCAGGTAGTGTCCCTCGGCCATCTCCACACCCAGAGCAGGGCCCAGCCTGGAGCAGACGCTCAGTCCACCTGTGATCAATAAACAAAAGTGGAACAAACGTGCTGATTTCTAACACGGACCCTCACTTTTCAGGGGAGACTTTAGATGAAGAAATAATGCATCCTACTCCTTTAACAAATGGGAGTTTCATCAAACCTAGTGCGAAAAAGAATTCCCCTTAAAAAAGAATAAGAGGGACTTTTTGGATAAGGGAATTAAAAACATATACTCTGGCAAGAGCAAGGTTTTTTTTTTTTTTGCCTTTTTCTTTGGCAAATTAGTACCATTTGGTTCAAAGACAATCGATCATATTTGTCAAGTTTAAAATTTATTGGATTCCTTTTATTTTTCTCAAATTTCAGATCTATGACTTAAACATACTTCATAAAGGAAATGACACCGTCCTCTTCTTGTTGCTATTTATCAATGAGAAACAAGGTGCTTTACACATTACACTGCACTTCACAGGATTCCTGTTAAGTGAGTCAATATACATACCCCCATTCTGGGGACAGAAAACTTAAAACACACATGAAAAAAATGTTCTAAGCACACAAGAAATGCATGCCCGTGTTGCTATTAGAACGTAAAGTATTTAACACCACCCTCCAAGGTTGATGGTAGGAGTTATACTTCCCCATCCATTATTCTCAAGTGTTCGTTTCAGTTGCATGATTATGGAGTAAAGCTTGCTTTATGAATGGATTTGTGATATGCATTGTGGACGGTGGCAATAACACAAGTTTCTAAGCAGAGGCTCAGGCTTAAATAACAGCAACACAAAGCAGTGAGGGATTTAGTGCATAGCTAGGTTGTATTCTAAATCCTGTAGGAGTTCATAGGACAAAGCAATTATCCCGAGCTAGATAAATTAGGGGTTTGTTATGGAAAATGTGGGCTTGGGCAGGATATTAAAGGTGGCAACATTTGGGTGGATGAAGTTATGGGCAGGCAGTTCTCTCCATGAGGGAGATGCTTGGAATGCGGGCACAAGGTGAGGTGACCCAAGGAGTGACTGGGAGACCCAGGGTGGATTAAATGTACTAATTGGTAATAGAGCTTCAGAGGTGCAGGAAACGTGGAGGGAGAGGTGAGGCAGGAGGATATTAACCCCATTCTATGGCATCTGGGCTTTTTCTTGTAGGTAACCTTAGTGACAGAGATTTTAGGGAAAGAGAATAACTTGTTTTTTTAAAAACTGATTTGATTTAAGAGAACAAATGTGTCGACGCTATTAAAGACAAGTGGAAGGAGATGTCTGAGGCTGCGTGGGTCAGCAGCAGTCTGGGTGTAAACGGGCAGTGATGGAGCCAGCCTGAGCCAAGCGGGAGAGAGTAAGGATGGGGAGAAGAAGAGGGAGTAGGGTGGAAGCAAGTGAACTGCAAGCCGGTGGGGAGACTGAGGGGTCTTTGAGGGAAACAAGGGAGATGGGCAGAGGAACTAGCTTAGGGATCAAGAGTTCAGGTGTAGTTTGCATTCCTGCCTCCAAAGCCAATATGCGTGCTAACAAGCCAGACGCAGGAATCACTAGGTATTTTAAACAAAAAGGGATTTAGTGCAAGGGATTGTGTGCTTCCAGCAGGGTCAAAAGGAGGAGGGGTCTGTACACCCACTGGGCTCAGGGAATAATTCCGGAAGTCCTTTCTGGCTGTACTTCCTCTATAAAGAGGAAGGTGGAGAATCATGGTGGAACCGGTGGCTTCAGGAACACACAGCCTTCGCTGTGTTCCAGGTACCAGAAAACTGTCCCTGGAGGTGCAGGAAGTGAGGGCCTAGACAGTGGAGCACGGTTACAGGAGCCCGACATCTTTGTTCTACGAATCAGCTGAAATGGCCAAGGTGGCAGCAAGGTAAGCACTGCTGCCCTTCTGTCTGGCAACTGTCCTGGGAGGGTATCTGCTTCTCAGAAGTTAATTCCCATCCAGACCAAAACTGGAAAGGAATAAGAGAAACACCATCTCAACCTTGGCCCTCTGAGAAGATACATAAAGAGTTTGGAATGGACGTTGAGAGCTGCCACTCCAAATGTGCCACAGGAACACCCCACACTGAATCTTCCAAACCGCTAGAAGGGCAACCAAGCTCCTGTCCAACATAATAGGTTTATTCTTCATACAAATAAAAAGTAACTCCACCTTCTCCACAAAAGGGGAGCGATCCCAAGTCTTGTCCATCAGTGTGTCCATCATTGGATCATTTCCTCTGAAGCCACAATATCACCTTCTGCAACCTAAACACTAAATTAAGAAGTTAACCATGGCCAACAAACCATGTGTAAAATAAAAAGAGAAAAGTAAAGAATGGAAAAAGGAACTTGGCTAAGCTATCTTTACAGAATAGGAAAGAAACCTTTGTAGTTACGTCCTCACTCCCACAAGTGGTCACAAAGCCATAGACATTATTTATATTTATGTAATTACTTACATATTACTTCCTTTTCTCCACTCAGAAAATACTTTGGCTATTTACCTGGTAAATTGAACATTTATTCTTAGCAGACTTGAGCCCTTTAGGGTCCTGTCTCTGTTGGATGATTGAATCTTCCATTAGCCTTTGCCACTGGTTGGGAAGTTCTAAGAGCTGTCCCTGAGGATAACCTGGGTTTCAGCATCTCTTACCTGGGAACTAAAGCCTTTAAACAAGTAAACCTCAAAGTTGAGGACGTGGAGTAAATTTTGTGTAATGGTCACTAGGGGTAATAACAAAAGGAGCCAACCTTACTTCCAAGGGTCTGGGGTCCAGGTATTTCAGCCACTGGGAAAATAGCACCAAATATTGGTCACCATTTCAAAGCATCTACTGCATTCTATAGGACATCACCCACCCTCACGTGATGTCTCCTGATGGATGTCTTGCCTGGGTACCCAATAGATCATTCCAATATTTTGAAACTCCAGCTGCCTCTGGATGTTGCAGAAGAAAGAAAGACTGCAGAATCCAGAGGTGTATGTCTTTGCCACACCACTCTTTCCATAAAATGTGTACTTTGGTCAGAAGCAAGGGTAGATGTGCCACCATGATAGTAAATGGCACTCCTTCAATGGTAGTATAGGCAGAAGCTTTTCATACCCAAAGTATCTATTCCAGAGAGGACAAATCACGGTCCCTGTCAAAATGCAAGGGTCCGACGTAATTACCTTCCTCTGGGTGTTCGTCTGACACCTGTCGACTGTAAAAAGAAATGAACAACCTAAAAGTTGAGAGTTATGTTTTATTCAGTGGACATTCATAGGACTTCAAGCCTGGGAGACAGAATCTCAACTCTGAGAGACTGCTGCAAGGAGGTGAGAGGGGAGCTAGGATCTACAGAAGTTTTGCAACAAGGGGCAGGTAGTTGGAACATCAAAAGATTATTGTTAATTAAATAAAACCAGATATCTCAAGTTAAGGAATTTAGCGCTTTTCTATGTATGAGAAGATGCAAGAGTCTGGGCTCACTGAAATCATTCCTTTGTTATGCACCTCAGCTATCTGGGGCCAGTATCCTGTGCTTTCTCATCCTGAGTTTCCTCAAGCTGCACCGCTGGGGTGGCTGCAGTGTGATGATGGCTAGATGGCCGGCTGGCATTCCTTGTTTCCATCGTGAGTTCCCTCAGCCATATGGGGTGGCTGCAATCACTGATGGCTGTAACATCCTCTGTTTACTGTTATGGCAGACAATATTTTCTCACTCCCCATGGAATGACACCGTATCTGACCCTTGGTACTGTTAGCTCTTGGCAGGCTGAGCCCATGGCAGGCTGACAGATCAGCTTTGTGAGGGAAAGCAGTGCTATTGTCCCACCTTCATCTTCACCATGGCCATATTGCTCGTGGAGAACCAAGGTGATGTGGGGAAAGGCTGACTGACTGTCACAGGTAGACCATCTGGTCCACCTGGTTGCTGCAAATGTCTCTGAGATTGGTGCCCTTTGGAGAGCACCTGTAGGAAATAAATTCCCTTATACTCTGTGTCTGTGCCTTTGCTCCAGACCCCTTCTCACCAACCCTCCAACCTTATTCCTTACAAGTCCCTAAGCAACCAAACTCCGTCAACTTCTCATGGATCAGTTAAGGTCTGCACCTCCGGCCATAACTCCTTCCAATAAAAATGAGACATTACATGAACTGCTCGATTTCTGCCTTGGGGAGAAACTTCTTTCACTACTCAGCTACAAGGACAAACCCAAGAAGAGCTGTAATTCTGCAGAAATCTATCCTGGCCTGTTACCAGCATACCATGCAGGACCCTCCGTGAACTAGGCTTAATGTTTCCCTCCTTTGCCAGCTGGGCATAGGACCTTTCCGTGAAGCCCGTTAGAAAAGGAGCAGTGAAGTGTTAGTGGGGACGCCAAGAGGGGGAGCCTCTTCTTTAAGCGATTTTAATTGACCTTCAAGACCTGCTGATGCTCAGGCTCACCTATGTCACTTCCCTTTGACCAGGTGTTATTATGGAAGCCACACTTCGTGACCCAGTCAGTTAGCTCATAAGGATACACAATGTCCCTTGGTTAGGCAATCTCTTCCAGGGCTCAGTAGAGGAGAGCCATTTTAGCAAAAAAATAATAATAATAAAAGTTATACTTATTTCCATGAAAGGCATTACTTTTTGTGCCAAAAGTGTAAGGGCTTCACCAGTTCCCCTAGCAGGGCCTGCAGTAGGTTCCATGACACATCTGGTCAGTCCCTCTGCATCTGCTGGGAAGCCAGGTGTCAGAGCACCTTGCCTTCTCTTGCTTTGATTTCCTCTAAAGTTGGTTGTCTTTCAGGTTACTCAATAAATGGGTCAGGGCTGCACACACAAATGTGGTGCATTCTGCCTCAAAAAAAAAAAAAAAAAAGAAGAAGTCTGACGTCTGACGAAGCCTTGAAATTCTTTCTCAGTGGTAGGGTCTCAAAGACCAATAAACTGTCCTCTCCCATGTTGGGATATATCTGGACCTGCAAAAAATTCACTGGTTGTGGTGGCCTATGAAACTTTTCATAGTTTTATCTTGCCTGCTCTTACACATGATAGGATATTTCTGGCTCACGAAGTTCAATAAGCGTGATGCCATCAATAAATTGAACCAGTATGGTGCCCTGTAGAGTGGTAAAATTCCCTATGAGTCCATTGTTATAGAGAATGAAAATACTGATGCAGGTCAAAGGTTAAGAGTCTAGAATATCTGATACAGTTTGCCCAAACTAAAGTTATATTCCTTTTACTCTAGTTTATTTAGTGTGTTTCTAATCCATTCCAAAACGTATTACCCAGGCTTCTTCTCATGTAATTAAATATAGTCCTTCCTAGGTATCCAAGGGGGATTGGCTCCAGGCCCCCTCTAAGGATACCAAAATCCGTGGATGCTCAAGTCTCTTATGTAAAATGGTGTAGTATTTGCTGTATAACCTACAGACATCTTCCAGCATACTTTAAATCATCTCTAGATTAAAATCTAATACAATGCAAATACTATGTAAATGGTTGTAAATACAATGTGAATTCTATGTAAATACAATGTAAATGCTATGTACGTAGCTGCCAGTGAGTGGCAAATTCAAGTTTTGCTTTTTGGAACTTTCTGGGATTTTGTTTTTTTTCAAATATTTTTGATTCACAGTTGGTTGAATCTGTGCATGTGAAACCCATGGATACAGAGGGCTGACTGTATAAACAAATTATAATTATTTTGATGAGTATGTCTTCTCTTCCTGAGTCAGATTCTATACTTTGCTTCTAAGGCATGTGGGGATCTGATTCTAATTACAGGTCTAGGGGCGATGGGGGAGGTAGGAACCGGCTAGGAGAGAACTAGCATTCCTTTCAAGGAAACTCTGTCAGATGTAGATAAGACTGACCTCATCAGACAAAGAAGGAGGAAGTTCCATTAGCAAGGGAATCTCCCCACTACAATTCTCCTGTTCCAGCTCAACCAAACAGTCCCCTGTATTTCAAAAGAGGCCTGGACGGTCTTTGAATTCAGCTGACATTGCAACTCAGCGATGTGCGTGATCGGGTCCTATGATAATTTTGGCCACTTCGGCAGCTACTAGAGAGGAGCAACACATGTCAGACTTAGGAGCTCCTTGTGTGACTGTGCCTTAAGCAGAGTGTAAACCCTTGGGCTTGACACTTTCTTTGAAATCTTCAGTTTAGCCACAAGCTGCCAGCCCACCATCCCTCCTTATGTTTCTCATTCTCGCCATGAGGTTGTAGCAGCCACTCGCCCACCAGTGTCTTGCTTTAACAGGCTCTTTATTCCTGAAAACTTCAGGTGACAATTTAGGCAGCTTTGTGAACACGAGTTCGTGCGCCCGATGCACAGTGAGGCCAAACAAACTGAAACGCTGGAGTTTGGAGCAGAGAAAGGTTTATTGCAAGGTTTTGCAAGGAGGTGAGGTATCTTATGCCCTAAAAAGCCTCAAGCTCCCCGAAGGGTTTCGGCGAAGTCTTTTTAAAAGCCAGTTGAAGGTGAGGGGGTCTCAGGGTAGATGATCCGCTCGTGCACAATTCTCTGATGGGCTGATGGTGAGGGAACAGGGTGGTGTCACAGGGGTTCACGTTATCAGTCCTTAGGCTCCAGGAGGCCTGGGGCTATGTGCTCAAGGTCATCAAGTTGCTAACATCTTCCATTTGGTGGGCATTTTTCACATCTGCAAAACAACTCAGGAAATCTGCCTCAAATACTATTATCTGGGTACTTCAGAGAGGAGCTAAAGCAGAGGATATGGGGGAAGGCCCGTCCTGGGAAGGCCCCTTAGGGTCCTGCTCGGTTACAGCTTCTCCTATTCTGTGCCATAAATGCCCAGTTTCTCATTTTCTCATGGTGATTGAATCCTTACTGCCCTCGAATTCCATCAAGACAGATAGATCATCTCACAGTCTCAGTCCTTGAGGGTCTGTTGCCTACAATTACTTTTGTTGCCAAATTCCATATGAGTTAAGAATGAAATTGCAAGAAATAAAAAACACTCCAACCACTTTAAGTATAAAGGGATTTAAAACAAAGTAACCATAGAATCGTTGGACACTGAGTTGGAAAAGTGGCCCCAGGCTGTGCCTGCAGGAATGGCCCAGTGCTCTGCAGGCCAAAATGGATCAGGAATGTCTACCTGGGCCAAGTGGGGAAGGCCCATGGTCATGGAGTCAGTGTCAACCTGGTGTTTCCAGGGACCTCTTTTCCTAGCTGTGCAAAGCAGCTCCAGCCATCACTGCTGCAAAGGGCTCTCAACACCGAAGAAACTAGTGACGGCATCCTGGAATACTGCTGCAAAAAAAATCAAAAACAAACCTCACACGGTCACAGCAGCAGAAACATGACCTCCCCCTTGCTTAGTTCTTCCGAAATACTTGTGAGTGCATCTAATTGGCAGAAGCTAGTTCACATCCATCAGTCTAACTGCAAAGACATATGAGCACAGTCATGTTTTCTTTCTAGACCTTAAATCTGAAAAAGACACGCCAGAGAGACGGTAAAGGGATGTGGTTGCCAATCACCTCTCTCTACCACATGAAGTCATGTTTAAACAACAGCATAGTATCTACTTTAATTTTACACAATCCATTTCCTTGCTTTGAATTTGTTTACTGTATGTATACTTTTTTCTTTCAAAGATAAAGGTTTGAAAATTCAGTACCACTGGAGAAGTTTGTTGTTTTCTTTTCTACAATCTATATTTTGTCTATAATTTGATTTAATTGCCATGATTTAAGTTTTGGTGTCCTGGTTTATAGCTACTTAATCTCAACAACTAATCATTGTTAAGCAGTTTACTAAAGAAGTGCTGAGCAAGCATTTTTGCTCATCCTTTTAAGATAATTGATTGTATAGGGCCAAGCCCTTGATTTTTACGTGATATTGATAGAAAGCTCTTTATTTATTTATTTTTGTTTATTATTATTATTATTTGGTTTGGGTTTTTTTTTTTTTTTTCTTTTATTTGCTACACGGCTTGTAGGATCTAAGTTTCCAAACCAGGGATTAAACCTGGGCCACGGCAGTGAAAACCTGGGATGCTAACCATTAGGCCATCAGGGAACTCCCATAAAGCTCTTTAAATAAATATCCAGGTGTAACTCAATTTCCCAATGTTATTTGACCATTAAGTTTTTCCAGGACTTCCTTCTTTTTCTTGCATGGTTTCAATGACAGGCACTCTTACCTCCTAACTCTCAGTTACTTGATCCAGAAGTGAGCTCCTGGGGGTGAGGTATTATGAGCTTGCATCTCCTCATCCCAGCACAGTGCACAGGGTCTGCCACGGAGGAGGGTGGTGGCCCATAAAATATGTCCAGTGAATGAACAAATGAAAAAAATCTGCTGTCATAATCACCGGCCCAAATCTGGTTTCCTCTTCCTGAGGTCATTGCTACTATTGGTCACCATAGGAATAAAGGGAGCCACTGGAAATGACAGCAGGCAGTGCAGTCACAGAGTCCCCTGGAATCGCCACTTGTGCTAGAGGAATGCCCAGCATCCAGTCTTCTGCCTCGAGTAGAAGTGCCTGACTCCGTTTTCGTATCTGGCCCCGCCCGTATGTCATGGGGTGGGAGGCTGCCTGTGCTCTTGGCTGTCCAGCAGGACACGTGATCCAGACCTAAGCTTCTCCCAGCCCAGAGGCTGGTTTGGGTATGAGCAACTGATGTAAGTTAGCCAGGATTTTGTTTGTAGGAGCAGGTACTTCTCTCCTACTGGATGAGAACCCAGAGGACCCATCCTACCATGTGGCTGGGCAGGGAGGGCCTGTCTGATCCCTGAAACAGAGTTAAAAGGTCAGATTTGCTGACCCCTGGATGAGACTAGTTAACATGAATCAAAACACTCTTTTAAAACTCAGATGAGGTTAAATTTCCTGTTTCTTACAACTGAATCATTTCTAAGTGATATGGCTACCCAGCTTTAGCAGAATGTTGAATCACTTTGTCTACTTGAAATTCCCATGATTGTTTATACTTTTGCAAAGAAAAAGGAAGCATCATTATCCTTTCCCCTTTCCTCTTTCCTTCCACATAAACTGGATGTCCTAGTTCTCGAGAACCAAGATGGACTTGACAGCCTGCAACTCCTGCTTCCAGAGTTAAAAATGGGATGTGATCTGTTTTCACAACAGCACTTCTCAGATCCTACTTCTGAATTTTCAAGGAAATTTCAACCTATGCTTAAGCAGATATTTAATTTATTTTCCTCAGAAGCTGTAAGGTTCTTTACTTGATAGAAAAGTTATTTTTTTAACAGGAATTCAAAATATAATAGTGAATTCAATATGATATATCCAAGAGGCATTTGGGGTTCATACTTTCCTATTTTTTTTAATGAAGACCATTAAGCTAAGATATATATTTTTCACTTTAGAATATGTTGAATGATTGTCTCCACACCACATATCTGGAATGTATTGTTAAATTTTAGCAGCATTTTTCTTTATGTCAGGGCTGGAGAATGAGGCCAAAAGAAAATTTATGGCCAAAGATGTTTGGTATCATTTTATCTAAAATTCAAACAATCGCTAGACATTTATTCTAAATGAAAGCCATTTTGTTTTTTTTTCCTCCTTGGCAATCCTTTCCTGCCAGGATAATTTACAGAATGTGCTATATTCTCATGATTTTAGAATAAAACCATCCCAACTGGCAGTCTGGATCTCCAATTTCAGAAACAAAGAAGTTTTGAGAATCATGGCTTCTTAAAGCCAGTAAGAAACTCAAAACATTATTTTTCAAAACCTTTTTGTCATTCAGGGGCCCAGATAATTCTATCGTGTGATCTTTCCTTGTGAAATCCATAAACAACTCTTTTTAAGTTATACGCATCTTTGGAGAAACACATCCTTGATTTCCTGCCCAAAGCTGATGCTTTTACCCAACTCAGGTAAGACATCTGGTCTCCTAGTCTATTTCCATATGACAGCCAGAATGAGAAGTTTTTAATGGAAATCAGATCAGGCCATTCCATTTCTTAAAACATTTAATGACTGCCCATTGCACTTAAAATCGAAAGCATTTCTAGCCTGGCTTACAGGACCCTGTAGGATCTGGTCCATGTCCCCCTCCTCACCTCAGTTAATTAACACCACTGGTCCCTTGCTCACTACACCCTCGAGTCCCGGAGCTGATTTATGATGCTTTAACAAATTTCCTCCTGACTTGGAGACTTTTTATTGTTATTCCCACTGCCTACAACTTTGTGTTCTTTTTTTAAATTAGAATTTAATTTTTAGAAGAGTTTTAGGTTCTCAGCAAAATAGAGTGGTAAGTACATATATAGTCCCTGTCTCCCCCACACACAGCTGGCCCCCGTTATCAATAGCCCCTCCCACATGGTACATTTGTTACAAATGATGAAGCTACACTGACACATCATAATCACCCAAAGTCCATAGTTTACGGTAGTGGTCACTCTTGGTGTTGAACATTCTATGGGTTTGGACATCTATCCATCATTAGCATATCACACAGAGTAATATTTTCTTTTTCTTTTTTTAATTTTTATTTATTTATTTATTTATTTTGCGGTATGCAGGCCTCTCACTATCGTGGCTTCTCCCGTTGGCGGAGCACAGGCTCCAGACGCGCAGGCTCAGCGGCCATGGCTCATGGGCCCAGGCGCTCCATTGCATGTGGGATCTTCCTGGACCAGGGCACAAAACCGTGTCCCCTGCATCGACAGGCAGACTCTCAACCACTGCAACACCAGGGAAGCCCTCTTTTTTTTTTTTAATAATTAATTAATTAATTTGGCTGTGCCAGATCTTAGTTGCTGCAGGCGGGCTCCTTAGTTGTGGTATGTGAACTCTTAGTTGCAGCATGCATGTGGGATCTAGTTCCCTGACCAGGGATTGAACTCAGGCCCCCTGCATTGGGAGCGTGGAGTCTTAACCACTGCGCCACCAGGGAAGTCCCCAGAGTAATGTTTTCACTGCTGTAAAAATCCTCTGTGCTTCACCTACTCACCTCTCCCTCCCCCCAATCTCTGGCAACCACAATCTTTTTACTGTCGTCACAGTTTTGCCTTTTCCAGAAAGTCATAGAGTTGGCATCATACAGGATGTAGCTTTTTACATTGGCTTCTTCCACTTAGTGATGTGCAATTAAGGTTCCTCCATGTCTTTCATGGCTTGAGAGCTCATTTCTTTTTAGTGCTAAATAGTGTTCCATTGACTGGATGTACCCGTTTTTTTATCCATTCACCCACTGAAGATCATCTGAATTGCTTTCAGGTTTTGGCAATTATGAACAAAGCTGTTATAAACGTCTGTGTGCAGGTTTTTGTGGAGACATGTTTTCAGCTAATTTGGGTGAGTATCAAGGTGCACGACTGTGGAGCTCTTGATTGCTAACCTCACTAAACTATATTTTTTATCCAGATATTCATTTATTAATTCACTCATCGATTCTTTCCACAATGAGATCTGTTGAATAACTGTCACGTGTGAGGTGCGGTCTAGGTACTGGGGACACAGAATGACAAAAAGTGTTTCTCCTCCTTGAAGCACCCATTCTAGCGGAGGGAAGCCATCAACAAACAGACAGAGGATGCTGGGTGGTGATGAGAGCTCAGAAGAAGAGGAAGGAGGATGGACAACAAGGCTGCTCTGGACAGACTTGTCAGGCAGGCCCTCTGGTCAAGTGGTCCTGGAGCAGAGACATGAACGAGGCAGGGGAGGGAGGCCAACAGATGTTGGGGGTGAAGGAAGAGCCTTGCGAAGGCCTTGGGGTCAGAGGTGTCTGCCGCCATGATGCAGCCTGAAGGCCAGGAGCCGGGTCGGGGTGAGTAGGGGAGAGAGAGAGGGCTTGAGAACACAGAGGCAGCAGAACTTCCAAGGACAGCTGTGACTTTGCTCTTTCCTGGTCCAAGAAGAATCTGATACGACTTCTGTGTGAAAGCATCATTAGGATGAGTGTTATGGGCACAGACGTGGGGGAGGGTGGTAGGTGTTATGGGAGCCTGGGAGCTTCACATGCTTTGACTGCAGGCTGCCCAGCTGCCTGCGAGTTGGACGTGGGCTGACAGAGGAGAGGAGGGAAGGGTCCTCCTCAGCTTTGCGCCTGCAAGCGGGAGCACACATGGCAGTTAACCCAGGTGGAGACAGTCAGGATGTGGGGAGAGAGCACACAGGCAGGTGACATGCTCTTCTAGAGCTCAGGCCAGAGGCCCAGGCTGGACGGAGTCAGACGGTACTTAAAGCCAGGTGGCTGAAGGCCGCTGTACAGGTAGTGAACCTGGAGGGAGGAGAGGAGGAGGACAGCAGTGGGGCCACCTGCACTGACACCCTGCGAGGTGAGCCAGTGGGCCCAGTAAGAGAGACTTAGCAGGAGCACACTCAGAGAGAGGGTACCAGGACCCCGCTGAAGACCCAGATGAAGGAGGAAAGGGTGACGGACAGCTGCGACAAATGACGCTGAAAGTTGTGCAAGATGAGGACTCCATGCTGAGATGTGCATCCCCCGTCTTCAAAAAATCTCTCCCTCACCTCCCTATTTTCCCTTCCAGCCACCAAGAAAATTAAAGATGCAACTACCATGATGTAGAGCAGTGGTTCTCAAACACCATCCCCCCATCCCCTGGGACACTGAGCAAGGTCTAAAGAGAGTTTTGATTTTCACACTGGGGCTGGGGGTGGTGAGGGGTTGGTTACTAGCATCTGGTGTGCAGCCTGGAGGGGTGCTGTTTAATATCCTAATATGCGCAGGAAGGCTCCACAGTTATCCAAAATTATCCAGTCCCAGAGAGCAGCAGCACGAGGATGGGAAACACTGATGAGGCGTGAGAATTCGCAGTGTGGATGTGATGACCGGCACCCCACAGAGACCCACCTTCTGAGCAGCCACTACCTTCAAGTCCTTCTAGCAGACTCCAGATGGGACTCTCACCTACAGCCAAGCTCACAGGTGCATGAAAACATTTCCTGGGAGGGGGCTGAGGACACCAATGGGCAGTTTTGTGTCAAACCGTGAATGGGGTTCACCAGACCTCATATTTAATAACCATGAAAAGATGATGGCAAAGTGCCGTTCAACACAAATGTCATTTTAGGGGACTTCCCTGGTGGTGCAATGGTTAAGAATCTGCCTGCCAATGAAGGGGGTACGGGTTCAAGCCCTGGTTCGGGAAGATCCCACAGGCCGCGGAGCAGCTAAGCTCATGCACCACAACTACTGAGCCTGCGCTCTAGAGCCCGTGAGCCACAACTACTGAAGCCCATGAGCCACAACTACTAAAGCCCGTGCGCCTAGAGCCCATGCTCCCCAACAAGAGAAGCCACCACAATGAGAAGCCTGCACACCGCAACAAAGAGTAGCCTCCCTCACTGCAACTAGAGAAAGCCTGCGCGCAGCAACAAAGGTCCAACGCAGCCAAAAAAAAGAAAAAAGAAAAGTCAGTTTAGGAGATGTTCCTGTTAAATTAGCAAAGATGGTTCCCTTTCAATGATGACAAGAAGGGATGCTAAGAGCATGGGAATTACGGGTATCAGAGGCATCGTAGAAACAGATCATTTCCAGAGGTGGTCTTCTGAGAGCTCAAGGATACAGGATAAACCAGCAGAGACTGTGGGAACCAAACCTCAGCTCAGGGCACAGACTCTGAAGAGGGTGAGTGGGACGGGAGAGAAGGCAATGCCCAAGGGAAGGGACTAAAAGGAAGCAGAACAGTCACTGTCTCCAAAAAATAGTAGAAAAAAGAAGACTTGCATCCCAGAGAATATCATGGCTAGAGGTGGGCAGAGGGTTTTAAGTACCTGCTGGATCTACCGAGGTGGCAGCAGGACTCCCTGGGTGAGGACTGAGCTAGCAGTGCAGGTGTGCAAGGGCTGGCGAGGGGTTTGGGTGGGAGGACCCAGGCAGGGTGTCCAACAGGCAGGACAGCTTCCCCCCGCCCTCCTGATGCTCCGTCTCCTCAGCAGCTTTGATTCCCATGAAGTGGAAAAAGTAAGCCTGTCTCAAAAGGAGCACCGCCATCCTTGGACAACGCCTGTTAAAGACCCTTCCTTCCAATCTGCCTGAACGGATCTGGGATCAGAAGACATCCATGGGTGGCCTCTGGTGGCACCTCTCCACCCCCTCTCACCTGCGGAATCCAGCCTTGCTGTCACCCTGGGCTGGGACCCACTCTCGGCCTTGAGGCGGCAGCAGCGAAGATTATTCTGATTTGGAAATGCCCTGGCGGGTTTTCTAAGAGCACAGACCCCTCGGCAGGCCTTCACCCAGACTCCGGCTGAGCTGTGGCTCTGAGAACGAAAGAGGTCCTCAAGCCTCTCCTGGGAGAGAAATCTTTGCTTTATGTGATAACTGGAGGAGGTCCAGTGGGGCTGGGGGAGCAGAGCCACAGGCCAGCGGCTGCTGCCTGAGCTGCCGGTCCCTCGACAGGACTCCTCTGAACTGTCTTCTCAATGCGGGCCTGACTTCCGGGATTCTGGGTTCATCTATGCTTTGTGCAATTTTAGCAAGGGTCTTGCTAAGTCACTTGAACCAGAATCTTCCACTCTGGATATCGGATCTCCCAAGATTTCTAACACTGTTCCTCATCCTCCACCGACCCCACAGGAGGCCTGATCACCCGGCCTGCCCTCAGCAAGAATCCTGTTAGCATGGTTTAGCCAGAACTCCTGCCCTTCACCCTCTCATGCCTGATGTTTCCTTTTAGAAATGCTCCTTCCACTGCCCCCCCCATCCTGCTCCATGGCTATAAATTCCCACTCTTCCTGGTGGTATTTGGAGTTGAGCCCAAACTGCTACATCGAAATCCCATTGCAGTGGTCCCTACAGCTATCATGATGGTGTTATGTAAGGCTTCCTAACTGTTCTTTGTCAAGTGTTGTGAATAGTTTTTTTATTCAACAGTTAGAAAATATTTTGTCTTTAGGAATGCCTCAGAATTTTCCTGGGGTCACACTGCAGTTATCCTAGGGCTCCCTGGAGTCTTATGACAACAAACATAGGAGAGAGGAGTGATATACAGCAGCGGTCCCCAACCTTTTTGGCACCAGTGACTGGTTTCGAGGAAGAGAATTTTTCCACAGATGGGCCTGGGGTGGGGTGGGGGATGATTCAGGCGGTGACACGAAAGATGGGGAGCGATGGGGAGCAAGGGTGATCGATGGGGAGTGAGGGGGAGCGAGAGGGAGCAAGGGGGAGTGAGGGGGAGAAAAGAGCGAGGGGGAGCAATGGGGAGACATGGGAGTGATGGGGAGTGATGGGGAGAGGCGGGGAGTGACGGGGAGAGATGGGGAGAGATGTGGAGCGATAGGGAGCATTGGGAAGAGATGGGGACAGATGGGGAGCAAGGGGGAGTGAAGGGGAGAGATGGGGAGAGAGGTGGAGCAAGAGGGAGCGAAGGGGAGCGGAGGAGAGCGGTGGGGAGCGAGGGGGTTCGATGAGGAGCGATGGGGAGCGATGGGGAGTGAGGAGGAGTGGTGGGGAGTGATGAGGAGTGATGGGGAGCAAGGGGGAGTTCCGGGGAGCGACAGGGAGAGATGGGGAGCGAGGGGGAGCGATGGTGAGCGGAGGAGAGTGGTGGGGAGCGAAGGCGTTCGATGGGAAGTGATGAGGAGAGATGGGGAGCGAGGGGGAGTGCCAGGTAGCAACAGGGAGAGACAGGGAGAGATGGGGAGCGATGGGGAGCTATGGAGAGAGATGGGGAGAGAGGGGGAGAGAGGGGGAGAGATGGGGAGCGACAGGGAGCGATTGGGAGAAATGGGGAGTGACGTGGAGCGACCGTGGGTGATGGGGAGCAAGGGAGAGAGATGGGGAGAGATGGGTAGCGAGGGGGAGTGATGGGGAGTGATGGGGAGCGAGGGCTAGCTTGGAGGAGCGACGGGGAGCAACGAGGAGAGATGGGGAGCGGTGGGGAGTGGTAGGGATCGAGTGGGTTGATGGGGAGAGTTGGGGAGTGATGGGGAGCAAGGGGGAGCGATGGTGAGCGGTGGTGAGCGGTGAGGAGCGAGGGGGGTCGATGGAGAGCAATGGGGAGCGATATGGAGCTAGGTGGAGTGATGGGGACCATTGGGGAGCGAGGGGAGCAACGGGGAGCGACGGGGAGCAATGGGTAGAGATGGGGAGTGATGGGAAGCAATGGGGAGTGATGGGGATTGATGTGGAGCGAGGGGGAGTGACGGGAAGCGACGCGGAGTGATGGGGAGAGATGGAGAGAGATGGAGAGTGATGGGGAGCGGCGGGGTGCGATGGGAAGACATGGGTAGAGATGGGGAGCGATGGAGAGTGATGGGGAGAGATGGGGAGAGATGGGGAGTGACGGGGAGCGGTGAGGAGAGATGGGGAGTGATGCGGAAAGATGCAGAGAGATGGGGAGAGGTGGGGAGAGATAGGGAGAGATGGGGAGCGATGGGGAGTGATGGGGAGAGATGGGGAGAGTTGCAGAGAGATGGGGAGAGATGGGGAGCGATAGGGAGAGATGGGGAGTGATGGGGAGTGATGGGGAGAGATGGGGACAGAGGGAGAACGAGGGAGAGTGAGGGGGAGCGATGGGATGAGATGGGGAGCGATGGGGAGCAATGGAGAGAGATGGGGAGAGAGGGGGAGAGAGGGGGAGAGATGGGGAGCGACAGGGAGCGATTGGGATAGATGGGAGGTGATGGGGAGCGATGGGGAGTGATAGGGAGAGATGGCGAGCACTGGGGAGCGATGGGGAGTGAAGGGGAGAGACGGGGAGAGATGCGGAGCAATTGGGAGTGATGGGGAGAGATGGGGAGTGCTTGGGAGCAGTGGGGAGTGAGAAGGACCAATGGGGAGCAATGTGGAGGGATGGGGAGAGATGGGGAGCGAGGGGGAGAGACAGGGAGAGATGGGGAACGATGGGGAGTGATGGGGAGCGAGGGGAGCTATGGGGAGTAATGGTTAGAGATGAGGAGGTATGGGGAGCGATGGGGAGCAATGGGAAGAGATGGGGAGTGATGGGAGTGATGGGGAGCGATGGGGAGCCAGGGAGAGTGAGAGATGCGGAGAGATGGGGACCAATTGGGAGAGATGGGGAACAAGGGGAAGGGAGGGGTAGTGACGGGAAGCGAGGGGCACTAATTGGGAGAGATGAGGAGTGATGGGAAGCAATGGGGAGAGATGGGGAGTGAGGGGGAGTGAGAGGGAGCAACGGGGAGCGAGGGGGAGCGGTGGGGAGACATGGGGAGCTATGTGGAGCAACGGGCAGTGATGGGGAGCGATGGAGAGCCATGAGGAGAAATGGGGATCGACAGGGAGTGATGAGGAGCGATGGGGAGCGGTGGGGAGCGATGGGGAGTGATGGAGAGCGATGGGGAGCGAGGGGGAGGGATGGGGAGTGATGAGTAGTGATGGGGAGAGATGGGGAGTGGTGGGGAGTGATGGGTAGAGATGGGGATTGATCGGGAGCGATCGGGAGCGAGGTGGAGAGAGGGGCATAGGTGGGGAGTGATAGGGAGCGAGGGGGAGCGACGGGGAGCGATGGGGAGCGGTGGGGAGCGAAGGGGGTCGATGGGGAGCGATGGGGAGCGATGGGGAGAGATATGGAGCGATGAGGAGTGATGGGGAGTGATGGGGAGTGATGGGGAGTGAGGGGGAGCGGTCGGGAACGTTAGGGAGCGATGCGGAGAGATGGGGATCGATGGGGAGAAATAGGGAGCAATGGGGAGCGATGGGGAGTGATGGGGAGCGAACAGGAGCCATGGGGAGCGAGGAGGAGGGATGGAGAGCGAGGTGGGAGCGATGGGGAGTGGTGGGAAGCCTTGGGGAGCGAGGGGGTTCGATGGGGAACGATGGGGAGCAATCGGGAACTATCGGGAGAGATATGGGTCGATGGGGAGCAAGGGGGAGCGATGGGGAGTGAGGGGCTAGCGAGGGGGAGCGAGGAGGAGAGAGGTGGAGCTTGGGAGAGCGAGGGGGAGTGATGGGGAGCGATGGAGAGCGATGGGGAGTGAGAGTGAGCGATGAGGAGCGAGCGGGAGGGAAGGGGAGCGATGGGGAGAGATGGGGAGTGATGGGGAGTGGTTGGGAGTGAGGGGCATTGATGGGGAGGGATGGGCCACGATGGGGAGCGAGGGGGAGCGATGGGGAATGATGGGGAGTGATGGGGAGCGGTGGGGAGCGAGGGGGGTCGATGGGGACCTAGGGGGAGTGACGGGGAGCGAGGTGGAGCGACGTGGAGTGACGGGGAGAGATGGGGATTGACGGGGAGCGATGGGGAGGGAGGGGAGCGAGGGGGAGAGACGGGGAGCGACGGGGAGCGATGAGGAGCGGTGGGGAGCGATGGAGAGCGTTGGGGAGAGAGGGCGAGCGATGGGGAGTGAGCGAGAGGTATGGGGAGCGATGGGGAGCGACGGGGAGCGATGGGGACCGAGGGGGAGCAAGGGGGAGAGATGGGGAACGATTGGGAGCAATGGGGCGCGATGGAGAGCGAGGGGGAGCGGTTGGGAGCGAGGTGGAACGAGGGGGAGCGATGGGGAGCTATGGGGAGCGAGGTGGAGTGAGGGGGAGGAATGGAGAACGTTGAGGATCGATAGGGATCATTGAGGAGCGATGGGGTGCGACGGGGAGTGATGGAGAGTGATGGGGAGCGGCAGATGAAGCTTTGCTCGCTCGCCCACTGGTTGCCTCCTGCTGTGCGGCCCAGCTGTCCGTGGCCCGGGGGTTGGGGACCCCTGATATACAGCACGGGAGGGTGAGGTCATGTGTAACCAGATTCATCAAGGGCCTAGACAGATGGACAGAAAGGAGAGAGGGGAGACCCAGGATAAGAGTTTGGTGAAGTGAGAAGTCAATCAGTGATACCTTTGGATTGGCCAGATGCTGGTGTTTCTGAGGACAGGGAGTGGGGCGTTAGATGCCACCATGTGGCAGGCTGAATCTGAAAGTAGTGATGACACAGCCCTGTACCTCTGGTTTGGGAGGGGGTGGTACCACGCAGGGTGAGCAGCGCTGGGAGCAGGTCTGGTTAGAAAGAAGGTGGCTGGCGGGGCCACTTCCTCAGTGTTCTACTTGTTTTGTCAAAGAGTGATTCACACTCCCAAGGGCTCTGTGCTTGTTTGGTGCTTCGCTGTTTCATCTTAAGATTCAGAAGTTTTGAACAAGGATTCTGGCATTTTCGTCTTACACTTGGCCTCACAAACTGTATAGATGATCCTGGGGCTGTAAGGCGCCAGTTACTGGGGCTGTAGTGTAGAAACTTTTAGGAAGCAAATCCCTGAGACCACAGGAACTGTCTCACGTGACAAGGAGCTACAGCTGCCAGATGTTCACAAAATACCCCACACTCCCCTGGAGAGGGCTCTAGCAACCAGGAAAGCCTTTTAAAATTGTGCTTCAGCGTTAACAATCGTATCAGTTTTGCATTCTATTCCAAATTATGCTTGTTTTCAAACAAAAATGGGTTCTTCTGGTTTCTGAGTGAACTCGATCTTCCAGGAAGAAGTAACATGCTTACCGCCCCCCCCCCCCGCCCCCGAACTTAAGAGTTGGGCTGTAAGCAAAGTCACAGGGCCTGCTCCCGATCCCTGGGGGAGGATCAAAACCCCACCATTGCCTAGGGTAGTAAGAAACACCAAGGCAAAGGCACGCTAGAACCAAACACAGTGGACACGACTGGGCAGACGGCAAGGTGGCTCCTACAAAATACCTCCACACAGGATGCCCCAGGAGACGGCATTTCTACTCCCGTGAGAAGGGTCTATATCATAAATAAATATGGCTGGAAATTCCATTTGGGCCTAAACCACAGACAGGGAAAGACAGACATCTTGTGGGCTTATGTTAGCATTACATCACAGATGTGGAAACTAATATAACTCCATCAGATAATACCACTGAGTTGTAGAGTGCTAGAGTTGCAGCTACTCCATAAGACATCTTTCAGGGTTTTAAAAGAAAGAAGAAACATAGTTTATTTTTCTTATGGGTAAATGCAACAGATGAAAGAGTAGCTCTTCATAAAGCAAAATACAAGAACATTCAAACAACAAACAACTTTCCATTTTGAGTTCCTGTGATGAAAGCCTTGACTTCTAGACAATATCTACTAGCCATTTCAGTGGAATCATATGTTAATAAATTAAATAATCAATTTAATTAACCTTTTAATTATGTTATACTCTAAAGCTTTAATTGTGAGAAGTTACCAAGTATCTGGGAGATGATGATGAGGGTGTAGGGCAAGAACTGAGACTTTTATAGTTATTTCTCCTCTAAATAACTAACTGGACTCTACAGGCAAGGGATCCACCAAATCAGAGTCAGAATCTAGACATCCCTCCAGGTCTTAGGACAGTCTGACAGAAAAACACAGCTTTCCTTGGAATTTTGACCAAAAAAAAAGCTAAAACACCAAACAAAACCAATTTTTTTTTTTTAATGAGTAGGCTGTGGATATTATTTCTCTATTTTCCAAAGTGGGTAACACCATCAATGAATTGCTAATACCTACCCTCTGTATAGAAGATCCTATGGACTTGGCCCTATCCTTGTCATTTTACACTTAAATTACAGCTAATCCTCTGTAAGGAAATACCAGCTCAAATAGGTCCCTTGCTAGACTTTAAGGCTAGGCGTTTGGTTCCAAAGCCATTGCTCACCACTTTCTGCAGTGTAGACGTTTGCTTGCTTGTTTCCATCACAATGACAAAACAGGTGTGGCCCATCATGTGGGAAAGAGGAAAAATGTTCTTTTCAGCATTCCTTAGCTAGTGGCCAACATCAGTTACCATCATGAACTACAGTGACACTTGTTTCTGTACAGCCCGCCAGGTAAGAATGATTTTTACACCTTTAGAAAGTTTTTCAAAAACAAAACGAATGACAGATATGAAGTAGAGACCTGCATATTTATGGCCCCAAAAGCCTAAAATATTTTACTATGTGGCCCTTTATGGAAAGTTTGCCCACCCTACAATTACACAAACCAGACTTTTCTTTTTCTTTTCTTTAAATATCTTATGAGAAAGGCAGAAGTTGAAACAAATGCACTTCCACTTTTGAATGCAAGTGCTTCTTCTCTTTCACCTGCAGTTAGCTGCAGCAAATTTGACTCACTGACATCCATGGAGCACCTACAGTGTACAGCACTTCGCAGAGTTTAAAAGGAAAAAACACCTCTAAGACATAAAAAGCACCACAGTACAAGTCAAAATGTGGTGTTATAAAAAAAAAAATTGCTCAGTGCTAAGGGATAAAAAGGGACCTAGGTATTACTTGCAGTTGTGGAGGTAAAACGTGGGGCCCGGAACAGGAGGACGACAGACCGTCAAGCTGGGGGAAGACAAGGGCAGGGGCCCAAAGGCAGGAAGGTAGTAGTGAGGGTTCCCAGTTCCAGCAAGGGGAGGTGCGCTGTGTGCGTGGGTGCAGTGCAGAGGGAGATAACGCCGGAGGGTAAGCTGGTGTCTCCTCCACGAAGAGACTCTGGAAAAAACACTCATTTGGGAAACCTTAAATAAAAAGGAAGTTACTCTTAAGACCAGTTGTCTGGGATCGGAAACCAGAAATGGAAAGTCACCAGGACCGCAAGGGCCTCCTTTCCCCTTTCTCTTCCAAGGTACACCTGCTTCCCCGCTGTCCATCTGCTTACTTCTCCTTTCACTTTTAACCCTACTCTTGCTTTCTTCGCATCCCACAGCACCTCTTGAGTACAGGTGTGTCTTAAGTGCCCACGACAGGTAATCTAGGGATCTGCTGGATACCTTGCCCCTCCACCTCACAGCAACCGTCAGCCACAGAGCGTGTAAGCAAGGGCAGGGGTGCGATATTTGGAGAGGAATCCAGAATGCTTTCTTGGAAGGGGTGTTTTCAGTTGCAATTTCCATCCTGTACATTTAGGAAGGAGCGGGTAAGGTCTGGACGTCTCCTTAACACATACAAAGCTTGTACTGAATGCTAAGAAGTTGGACTTTCTAACCAGACGTCGGGAAGCCACGGGAGGCTTCCGAGCAAGGTACCGATGACAGCAAGCTGTGATTATCAAAGAGATTCTGGTGGCGGTGGGTATTGGCATACAGATGGGTAAAACTTCGGTTCAAACAAGAAGATGGGGACCTGAATGTATCCAGGAACTGCAGTCAGGTGAGGATTTTTCTTTTTTCCCTTTCCAAGAGATTTAAAAAATAAGACTTGGTAGTAGCTAGCAATTGGTGGCAGAGCCGCCGAGGATTCGGCCAGGCGCTGTGCTTGGCACCTAGTGGGTGGGCGCCGAGGCTTCAGGGACGCGGCGGGGATGGGTCTGGAATGCGGCCGAGGAGCGCCGGGTCGGACGGCAAGTGGACACAGCAGGCGCTGTCGGGAAGAAAGACGTTCCCGGAGAAAGGACTGGTCAGCGGCGACGACAAACAAGGCGAGGCGCCAACGCGCACCGGGCGCGGCCGGAGGAACCATTCGGTGTCCGCCCGCCGCGCGGGGCGTTGGGAGCTGTAGTCCTGCCGTCTCCTCCTGGACCCGGCCGGACTCGGACAGCGCCCATTCCTCCACTTAAGAATCGCGCACTGACCCGTCCGGGTGCGGGGTCCTTCAAGACCATGAGGCGCCTGGAATGACGTCATTCTCAGGTCACCTCCCCCTCGTTGAAGGTTTTAGGTGTCTATGTGAAGTGTGCCACACAGCAAGCCGGCAATGAAAGAGTAAACGCTACACTGTGGATGAAGGGCCCCTCCGATGTCTCTTCTCTCCTCGACGTTTCCTGCGCACCCGTCTTCTCAGCCGCATCGGCGCGGCTCCTCTCCCTATTTTGCTCAGGCAGCGCCTCAGGCAGCCCCGCGCCGCGGCGAGGGGCGGAGCGAGCCAGGGCGGGGCGGGGTCCTGGCCGGACTGCGTCGCGTTCGGGGGCCGCGCCGGGTATCGTTTCTTTCTAGTGCCCGAGGCAGCTCTGGCTCGGAGAGTGGTTTGTCAGCTCCACGGGGACCTCTGTGCACGGATGGACCCGCCCGGACCCGGCGGGAAGCGGCCTGGCAGGCGGCGGCCCCGGCGGCGTCAGCAGAGGCAGGACAGGGCCGAGGTCGCGGGTCCCTGAGGCGCGCGGGCTCAGCGGGCCCGGCGGCGGCACCATGATGCCGGGCGAGACCCACTCGGCGGCGCCCGGGACGGCGGCGGACCTCTCACGCTGTCAGGGCTGCGCTTCCCTGCAGCAGGTACGGCGTTTCCCCCGGGCCGAGGGTGCGGAGGGGCTGGGCCGGCCGTTCAGGGCTCCGGCTGGGTTCGGGCCGCGCGCGTTAAGCTTCTGCGCGCTGCTCCCACTCCCGGGCGGAAGCCCCCCTCTCCCCTGCCGCCCTTTCCTTTAGTTGCTTTGGAAACGGCTTCCTTTGCGTTATTTAGGTTTAGGATCCAGGATTCATTTACTGGGATGCAGTGGTTGGGGAGCGAGTTCTGGAGGGCCCCCTGCTGCCTTTATGCAGTCTCAGGGCTCCCCAGGGCTGACTTGTAGGTAGATGAGGGATGGTCAAAATGACAAGCAAAGCCACCTTTCCCAGGATAAGCTTTTTTTATTGTGCTGGTCCGTCCTTAAAATGTTTCTTGCCTGGGGGCAGGTTCTTATGCGGCCTGCGGATTGGCCGAGAGGTCGTTCATCGATTAAAGGCATGACGATACTGGAGGTTCCTAACTGTAGCGTGGTCTGTGCGCTACCGTGACAGAAGAGCTGCTAGTGTGTGGCCCCAGGTCTCACGGAGTCGTGGAAATAGTCCCAAGTAGTCGTTTCCAGTAGCCTCTCCCAGCTGTCTGATATCAGGAGTCTCTCTTCTGGCTATCAGTGTCTTTAATGGTAAAGCGGAACTGTCCACCACAGTATTGACATGTAACTAAATTATCACCTATTTTACTTAGTATTTTAGGCACCACGGACATAGTGGTGAACAAAGGAGGTAAGATCTGCTGTCATAAATAAGATACATGTGTGCAAATAGGCCTTTAGAAGGTTTTAAGTGTTAGGAAAATAAAGGAGGAGTTGGAGTGGTGGTTTTGTCTCTTGGCTGGGGTGGCAGCAGGCAGGGTGATTTTGAAGTGGTGGCATTCGGACACCTGAATGATGAGAAGAAGCAGACTGGCAGAGGTGTGAGAGAAGTTTTCTAGGTAGAGGGCTTAACGGGCGAGCGATTATTGACGTGAAACGGAGCAAGGTGTCTTTGAGGAGCAGAACGAAGTCTGCTTGGTGTGAGTGTAGCGCAGAGGGGAGAGCACTGATGAAACCAGAAAGGAATGTAGGCTAGATAAGCTTAGGGTTTTGTTTTGTTTTGTTTTTATTTTAAACTGCATCATCTGTGAACTGATCCCAAACATTTAAGGGCTGAGAGCAGGGGAGGGAGAAAAGAGAGTCATGTGCTGGCACTCTGAAACAGAGGGGCAGCTACTAGTAAAATAATTGTCTGAGCTGAGCTGCCACACGTAGGCATTTAGAACGTGCTTTTGTTTTTTCCCCTCAAAACCCAGGAACGTGAGTGAAGTTCTCTTGACTCTTTCACGAGTTATATTTATTCTTTGGGCCGGTTTATTTACTCAGCAAATATTTATTGATCACCTGTTGTGTTTTAGGCAGTGCAGTTACACAGTGGGGGGGAAAGCGAATATTCTCCATCTCTTGGAGCTTCCATTCTAGGAGGTGGGGGGAGGAGACAGATTAAACAAGTTATGTGAGAAGGTAATAAATGTGCTGGAGATAAAGTGAGCAGAGAAGGGGGGAGAACAAAAGAGTGAGGAAGGGGCCAGGGGCTAGTGGAATTTAAATAGGGCGTCCGCACAGAGGTTGTATTTAAGCAGAGGTGGTGAGAATAAGTTCTGTTGATGTCTTTGAAGAAAAGCATCTCAGACAATAGAAACGTCAGGTGTGGTGGCCTGACGCAGGAGCTTGACTGGTGTGCCCGGGGAGAGCAGGGAGGCGCTGTGGGCATGGTGGAGTGCATGTTGGTGTCTTGTCTGCTTGGGGCTGCTCTAATGAAGTCCCATAACGTGCGTGGCTTGTCAGCGACAGGAATTTATTTCTTACAGTTATGGTGGCTGGGAAATCCAAGATCAAGGGACTGGCAGCTTTGGTATCTGGTGAGAGCAAGATGCCTGGTTCATGCCTTCTTGCTGTGTCCTCACATGGCAGAAGCGGGGAGAGAGCTCAGAGCTCTCTGGGGTCTCATTTATAAGTATACTAATTCCATCCATGGAGGCTTTGCCCTTACGTCCTGTTCCCCTAGCAAAGGACCAATCTCCAAATGGCTAGCATATTGGGCATTGTGTTTTAGCATATGAATTTTGTGGGGAACACAAACGACCTGTAGCAATCAGGGAGTTTAATGAAGTCAGAGAGAAGAGAGCTTGACTGTGGGAGCCCTTAGAGACCATTGTAAGGATTTGGGCTCTTACTCTGAAAGGATAGTGAGTCCTGAGAGGCTTTTGTGCAGCAGAACGACTGGTGTAAATTATCTTGTCCAGTTGTGGATCTGATTTTCCTTCAAAAACCTGGTCTACCCGTAGTAGTCCCCATCTTGGTTCAAAGTAGCAACTGTATCCTTCTGGTAGCTTAGGCCAGAAACTAGATGTCATCCTTGGTTCCTCACTTTTCCCTAATAACCTGCATCCAGTCCATCAACTGATTCTGTTGGCTTCTTTGTTAGCCACCCATTTCTCACCGTCCCCACCGTTTCCACTCTTGTGTGAACTGCTGTAATCTCTGGCCCCGGGGGTTTTTGCAGTAGCCTCCTGTCGCCGCCTTCCTTCCTCCCATGCCACATTCCTGCTACTGGTTCTCAAAACAGCAGTACCAGTTGTCCTGTGAAGTCCCTAAGTCCTGGGGTCTGCAGGCCTTTCTGTAAGGGGCAGCATCGTAAATATTTAGGTGTTGTGGTCTCGTTCACAGATACTCAGCTCTGCCTGCATAGTGTAAAGATGACCACAGATAACACTGAAGGAATGGGTGTGATTATGTTCCATGGAACCCTGATTTGCAAAAACAGGCCAAGGACCTTAGTTTGCAGACCTCTCTCCTAGATTGCAGTACTCCATTGCATTTGGGTTTTCTGTTGCCTGGAATGCATTTTTAGGGGAAGAGAATGGTTAGTTGTGAGTGGAGTCCATGGAACAAGTCTTTAATATTGCAAAGTAAGGCTGGAAAAGTAGGTTCCTGGCAGATTATGGAGGACCTTGAATGGTAACCACCTTAAAGTTTTGTGCTTAATTCAGTTTGCACCATGAAGAGTGAAGGGTTTTGTATGGTTACTACACAAGAGCAGTGTTTGTAGTAAAAATAACCGGTGGCAGTGTGCATGCTGGATTGAGGAGGTAAATGATTTCACTAATGCATGCTAGTGGTAATAAGAGGGTGGCTTAACTGAAGGGTCTTGGGATTGGGAATAGAGAAGAAGAAGGTTCTGAGTGTGAGAAACTGCAAAGAGTGGACAGATCTCGAGTCAGGAAAACAGAAGGTCCAGAGATTTAAATCCTGAGTGACTCTGAGAACTGTGGTAGAGGTAGGAAAACGCAGACACCAAGATGGGAGAGACGTTGGAAATGTAGGAGCGAAGCTTTGGAATGACGTCAGCATAGTGGATTTTCAGCTGTTTTCACATTTGTTTGTAGTGCGAGGTGCTTCCAAGGTACTGTGATATACTTCCAGGGAAATAGTGAAGCAGCCAGGTCAGATGGGCACTGAGTTCATTGTAAGAATTTTATTTGGAGAGGGAGAGAGAATGGAGAAGTGTGTTCTGTCTCTTAAAAGAAAACCAGCGGGCTCATGACTAAGGTGAGCATGGAATGGTGAAGCAAGGAGAAACAGAGTTAAACAGGAAGCATACGGAAATCAGGATGAGAAAGATGGAGGGCTGAGAACAGGCGATGGCATTTGCCAGGTAGAAGGTCCATGATCGGTCACCGGTAGAAAAGAAGTTTCTGCAGGGTTACATAGTGTCACAGCAAGTTCTGTATTTCAACTAAAATTGTACCAGGGAGAAACGGAAGAGGTTCTGTACATAGAGGAGGCATCCTGCTGTATAGCTCTAACACGCTGAGACTTGTGGATCTTGCAGGACATATATGAGCACATTACAAGCGTCTTGCCTGCAGGAGCCCTGGCATCAGTGGCTTCATTCTGAACCTCTGTGGGAGGCTGGCTGTCTCTGTCCCCAGTGGAACAGTGCTGGGGTGCGCTGCAAGTCTTCCTTCCTGTCTCACTCCTCCCTGCCCTCTTTCTCTTTTTTTTTTTGGCCGTGCCCACAGCTTGCGGGATCTTAGTTCCCTGACCAGGGATTGAACCCGAGCCCTCAGCAGTGACAGTGCAGAGTCTTAACCACTGGACTGCCAGGGAGTTCCTTGCCCTTTTTTTCTTTAGTGGGTGCGGAGATACCCACTAGTTTCTCTTTTTCTAGTCTCTCACATCACCGTATCTGTTTGCTCATCCTTATTGGTTATAATGGTTTATCACTGATCTGTAGCCCAGTGTGCATATGGGTTGCCGAGCTTTGGGAATCCTAAACCAAGGTAGATCCTTACTCTGGTGATATTATGTGCAATTAAACAAGTCTTGAGTGGTTTTAAGTCAAGCTGGCATAAGTCCCTTTAATTCTGGTGAAGGAGAGGCCCTTTTATTTTACTAGTTTCAGTCATTGCAGAGTGAAACAGTTTAACTCTCTTGGGAATCCAGGTGGGAGTTTGAAGCACATAGTTACACTGTTTAGCTCATGTAACTAGAATACAGTCAGAACAAATGGTGTTTGGTTGTCCTTGGAGCAGGTTTGAGCGAATTATTTATATAAACTTTTGTTGAACTCCTATTTGATAATCACCAGTGGTTTGAACTTCATCATTTGGAACTTGAAACATACTTGTCCCTAGACATAATGATTTGTAAGTGGTTATAAAGAATGCTTACAAAATTGTAATTCATTCATTTAGTGAACATTTTTTGAGCGTCACTGTGTCTGTGATGCCGTGGCATGTGTTGGAATACAACCATGAACAGAAGAGGCATGGAGCTTGTGTTGTGGCTGAAGTTACGGATGAGTGAAAAAGCAACCACCATATAACTGTAGTGTAATAAGTACGTATAGTTATTGAAAAAAATTTGAGGAAAAGTGGACCTGCATAGGTCAGATACATGTTGGTCAGGGGTCAACTGTACTATTTTAGGGGATGTTCAGGGTAGGTACCCTGGGAGCATCAAGGACGGATGGATGAAGGCTTTGCAGCAGAAGGGAGTCTAGGCCTGAAGGTGGTTTCTTACTAAATAAGAGGCAAGAGATGGAGGGAGAGTATGGACAGAGGGCGCATCATGTCAAAGACTAGGAGGGGAGAATGGAGTCTGTGATAGAGTAAGCACAAAGCAAAAGGCGAGGAGAGGAAAACGAGGCCAGCGAGGCTGGAGCCTGCCTCTCAGCTCGTCCTGGTGGGTGCGCGCAGGTGAAAAGGGGTGGGCTGTTACCACTGTGCCAGAGGGCATCACCGGGGTCCTGTCTAACCGTTCAGAGACACACTCAGCTCTGACGGAGCTCGACCTAGACTCTCAGTTTTAAGTAAGAGCAGTTGATAAGAAGTTAGCAAACAGGAGGAGGAAGTGTGGCTTATCAGAGAGGATTCAAGCTGACCATTTAGCAGATCGCCCACAGTAGAGCAATCAAGGAGATTAGTGTGGTTTTAAAAAAGAATTTATTCTGAAATAATTGAGAACTCATAGGAAAGTTGCCAGAATAGTGCAAAGAACCCTGGTATTCTCTTCACCCCACTCACAGGTTGTCAAGATGGTTGCATTCACTCCATCATGGTGTGCACACACGCACACTTTCCCTCCCCTGCGCACTCCACAGAGTGTTTCCTCGAGACCTGAGCACTTGTCAGCAGAATGAGCCACAGCTCTCCAGTCAGGATGTAAGCCTCGGTGCAGCACTTCCCTGCAGCCCATAGACCCATCCGATTGTGCTTATGGTTAGGCCCAGGTGTAGCTTTTCCCTTTCTGGTTCAAGGTCCTATAAGGAAGATGTGTTGTATGTCATTGTCACGTCTCTTCAGCCTTTTTCCTTTAGTCTTTCTCTGTCTTTCACGTTCAGAGAAGTTTGAGTACAGCCTTGTATCCTCTGCGGAACATTTGGCCAGGTCTGGAGACATTTTTGGTGGTTACACCGTATTAGCGGTCCCAAGACCACACCAGATTCAGTGATTCCCGAGGGGGACTGCTCCAGGGTGTGGTATATTGTAGTGAAAGGATACAAAGGGCAGGCGAGTGGGGTGACGTGCAGAGGAAACCAGGTGAGTGACTTGACTCATGAATTCTTCTAGCAGTGTGTTGTGACACGTGTGACGTATCGTCTACCAGGGACTCTCATTAGAGACTCAGAGCCCAAAGACTGCTAGGGGCTGGTCACGTGGGCACCCCCTGTCTAGCATGTACCAAAACTCCAGACTCCCAGAAGGAAAGCAGGTTTCAGCATCGGCCACACTGCACAGTTGAGGTACAGGGGGCCACTCCTGTCAGTTTGGGGAATGGTGGGAACCCTCCAGAAATCCAAGTTCCCAGACGCCAGCGAAGGGCCCACGTCTCGAGCAGGCCTTTCTAAGGACACCAGTCTCAGGCCGCCCTGTGAACTCTTGTCTGCACCACCCCTTGGGGATGAGGCAGTGCTCTGGACACATCGTGAGTAGAAGCTAGGGAAGCTGGCAGGCCTGTCCGTGCAAAGGGCAGCCCCACAGCTAAGAATCTCCCATCTCCAAATGTTAGTATAATTTGAGGTCGACTCAGGCAATTTAGTTATTCCATTATCATCTGTGTATTTCCTTGTTCGCTCTGTGTCTATGTATTGTACTTAGTGGTTTAGTAAAACCGCTTTCCTAACTATACTGCCGTCTCCTCTGTCCACTTCTCAGCCCCCAGGCCCACTGCGTGCTCCGTGCCAAGGCCCCCTCTCCTCACCCTGTGCGCTTAGCCACCATGTTGATCCCGCTTCCCCGAGAAGGGGAGGGGAGACGGGAAGCACAGAGTGCACTGCCTCTCTTTTCCTCAGTGCTCCGTGCTCACGGTGACGTTCAGGAGGCTGTTGTATGGCTGAAATGCACAGTGTGCTACGGCAGGGGGCGGGGGTATGGGGAGCGCATCTCAGTGGCATGGGGGGCGGGGCGAGGGCTGCTCTGGGAGCTGTGTTAGGGAACATGTGAGCGGGTGAGCGTGATAGAGCTTGAGGAGCTTGGCCCGAAGGCAGAGAAAAACAGAAGGTGGGAGTTAGGACAGCAGAAAAGATAAATAAAGCTTTCCAGTAGATGTTATAATAGAAGTTCCAGGAGGAGAGGACAAGACTGCAGGGAGAGAAGCTGTAATCAAAGACGCCAGGCCACCTTCCCCTTGCCTGGAGAGGAAGAACAGCACCCTGGACCCTGCGTCCTTCCCTAGAGGCTGGACAGCAGTAGGGAGGGCACATGGTGTGTGTACTCATAAGTGACCGTGAGTCAGAAGGGCCCTACTGCCTTCCACCTAGACACAGCCCATTCAGCATTCACAGTTCTGAGATCCATTAGAGACCTTGATTGCAATCAGCCTAAGTGACCTTTGAATCAGATTGGAGAAAAACCAAAGAATGTTTTATTAGGACACTGCAGTAACAGACCAGATTCAAGCTGCCACTCAGCCAGGCCATAGGAAAACAGTTAGGGACTGGAGTGCTGTAGGAAACTAAGACGTTGTCCTCACTCAGTTTGTGTTTTATTTTCCTGTGTAATGCTATGTTTTTTAAGTCTTTAAAATGAGAATTATACATGAGCATAGTTTAGAGAGACAGCTAGATGTACAGAATTTGTTAGCCCCCAGCCAGCCTGTCCCCGTTCCCTAGAGATACCACTTTTGTTTGCACTCTGTGTGTTTCATCTGGTTAAATAATAGATGTATATTGCTGCTGCTTGTTTTTCAGTTTTAGGCATATTGTTTGATTTCTGACTTCGGAAGGTGAGGATTGAGCTGTCTTTCTGCCCTGTACCCCAGCACCCCTGAGCATTCCCTCCTGCCCCCCGCCCCCCAAAAAAAAGTCCTCTCAGTGTAGCTGTGAATTTCCCTTAGGTCACTATTTGGAGTTGACATCATTATGACCATTTGTTTTTCAGAGCCAAACTATGGAGTAACTTAGGATGATTTTTCCTTACCTGTGTGTTTTCTTGTTTCCCCGATTAATGCCTATTTCCTTAATTCAGTGTTTTCATCTTGAAAATGCTAATGAGTGTTCACTATGCGTCAGAGACTGTTAAACACTTTATATGGCTCATTCTATTTAACCCTGATAGCAAGCCAGTTACGTAACCCCCTACCCCCGAAACACACACCCAAACCAGTTTCAGTCTCCTTATCTATAACATTGGAAATAGTACTGAGGCAGGGGTAAGTTAAGTCAGTTTGCCCAAGGCACCCTTCCAGGAAGTGGTGGAACAGGAATTTGAATCCAGCTGTGTCTTACCTCTAGAGCCTGAGGTTTCTGGAATGTCTCTGGCACAGTTCTTGACATTACAGAATGGCATCTGGAAGCAAGCCTGGGAAGATGAGATTGACTAGCAGAGAACTCGAAAGAGAATGGGAAAAGAAGGAGGTTGTTTAAAAAAGAATCCATTTAGGGCTTCCCTGGTGGCGCAGTGGTTGAGAGTCCGCCTTCACGGACCGGGTTCGTGCCCCGGTCCGGGAAGATCCCACAGGCCGCGGAGCGGCTGGGCCCGTGAGCCGTGGCCTCTGAGCCTGCGCGTCCGGAGCTTGTGCTCCGCAACGGGAGAGGCCACAACAGTGAGAGGCCCGCGTACCGCAAAAAAAAAAAAAAAAAAAAAAAAAATCCATTTAAATGCGTGATGACGCTACGTGGCGCTTGCAGTTCTCTGCCAGTGAGGTAGAAATATCATCTTAATGCCTTCATTCCACCAGATAATTCTGTCGTTTTGTTCTTAAGGGAAAAAAATCCCCTTCTGGGCCTTTAGAGCTGCTCCAGTCTGGTGTGCAGCTGTCTTTCTGGATTCTCTTTACCTCTGTTCTGCGTCCGCCTCGTCCTTTCTCAGTTTACTCCAGGATTTGGGTGGAGTGTGTCCACATCCTTTGGCACCTTCCTGAGCAAGGGTGTCTGGGAAGTGAGTTTGTGGAGACTCCAGGTTTGAGAATGTCTGTTTTGCCATCATGACTGGCTGATAGCTTGTGCAGAATTTTACCTTGGAATTCATTTTCCCTCAAAATTTTGAAGGCTTGCTTTCTAGGTCTCTAGATGATAGTTGAAGTCTAAAGCCATTCTGATTCCAGGTTCTTTGTACATGACTTGTTTCATTTTGATTTTTTTCTGTCATGATTCTCATAGGATCTTTGTTTTGTCTGATGCTCTGAAATTTTGTGCTTATGTTTCATGGTTTATATCCAGTTTGTATTGATGTGCTGGGCCCTTTCAATTTAGAAACTTCTGGCTTCAGTTCTTGGTTTTTTTCTTCTTGAATATCAGTATTTCTTCAATGATCTCTCCATTTTTCCATTCTTCTCTTACTGGAACTCTTGTTGGGCATGTGAGACTTCTTGCACTGACAGTCTGATTTTTATTTTTTCTTCATTCTTTCCTACATCTGTGTTTTGTTTGTGTTTAAATTTTGGAGGACATTTTTTCAGCTTTATCATCAAATCTTCTGAGTCTTTTATTTTGCTTCCCTGTTTTTAATTTAGTTATAACAGTTTTATTGAAGTGTCATTCACATACCATAAAGTTCATCCTTTTAATATGTACAGTTAGGTGGTTTTTAGCATATTCACAGTTACACAACCTGGTCGCCACTTGTAAAACATGTTTACCCTGCCCCGTGCCCCTGCCAAGAAACCTCTTAAGCATCAGCAGACATCCCCCTTCCCCAGCCTGCAAGTCCCTGGCTATCGCTAGGCTACTTTCTGTCTCTCTGCATTTGCTTGTTATGGACAGTTCATATGGATGGAATCATGCGGCCTATAGCCTTTTGTGACTGGCTTCTTTCACTGAGCAGGTTTTCAAGGTTCATCCACATTGTAGCATGTGCCACTCATTCCAGTTCATTGTCAGATATTCACATTGCATGGTTGTACCACATTTTATTTATTCATTCATCAGGTGATGGTTCATCCATTTATCAGTTGCATTTCCACTTTTTGGCTAGTGTGAATAAATGCTCCTTTAAATAAGAGTGTACAAATGTGGTATGGGCATGTTTTCAGTTCTCCTGGGCATATACCTAGGAATGGAATTGCTAAATCATCTAATTAACTGTTTAGCATTTTGAGGAGTGTCAAATTATTTCCACAGCAGCTGCACATTTCCTGTTCCACCAGCAATGCTATGAGGGCTCCAGTTGCTCTGAATCCTCACCAGCACTTGTTATTGTCTGTCATTTTGATTTCAGCCATCCTAGTGGGTGTTTGTTTTTAAATTTTAAAAACTTTTTGAAAAACTTCTAAGAACTCTGAGTATTCCTTTTAAAAATAGCTGCTTGTTCTTGTTTTATGAAAATAACATCATTTATCTCAGGTCATGTTAATTAGTACCTTTAAAGGTTTCTCAGTTTTTGTCTACTGCAAGTTGCTTTGGTTCATTTTGTTTTGGTCTCTCTTTCATATTACAGGTTCCTGTCTGATGTTTGGAAATCTTTGATTGATTGTTCATATTAAGAGTGGTAGCTAATAGAGCGGTGGCTGGCAATGCTGAGTGTTGTGGGTTTTTGGACCCTGAGCTTCATTGCAGTAGGTCTGGGTGGGCCACTTCTTGACTGAAGAATATCTCATGTTGCTACTTTAGATCTTGTCTCCAGGCTGGTTAGATTTCCTCAGAGAAAGGGCTTCTAGTCTCCTGCCTGGAGGGCAAAAGGATTGGCTGCCACTGTCTGGGAGCTTAATGGGGAGAAGCAGGCGGTCAGTATCAGCGCAGTGTGCTTAGATGTACCTGGTACCTCTGTTTTTGGTGCATTCCACCTGCCCCAAGTGTTCACAGTGTTCTAGGCAGAGACTTCTTCAAAAAGCAGACCTCCTCCTGCTGGCTGGGGGTGGGGCAGTTTCCTGGTAGCAGAGCAGAGTGGGGATTTGAGGGTTCATGCTTACCAGGAAGCTTGCAACTAGTTATCTTCTTAGCGCCCCCCCGTCCAACCTTCCTGAGGACCCTAGCCCCTCCGTGCTTGTTGAAGTTTTGTAGTGTAAACTGAGAATTGAGTGGTTTACCCCCCACCCTCGCCCTGCCCACCTCTCCTGGGTCTGCTAAATCTGTATTCTCAAGTCAGCTTTCCTGTGTTCCTTTGTCTTTTATCCGCTTCTCATCCTTGTGGGTTTGGCCTTTTGGGAAAAGAAACCCCTTGACTTCAGTTTTAGCTGGTTTTAGGGAGGGAGTAAAAGCAGATGCATTATTTACCCTCTCTGCCTAGAAATCTGCTGTGTAGAATTTATTTTTTACATAATGAAAGATTTTTTTTGAATGTGGAAAGCCAAATACACTAAAGTTATTGAATAGTCCATTCATTGCCCTTTGATTTATAATGTTCAGAGTCTCTACTGTACCCAAGAATCAATTCTAGAATAAAGATAGAAATAGGAAGAAAGGGCATAAAAGTACTAGAAAAACATGTGGAAGACTCCTTATGATTTAGCATCTTAAGTGGGGTAGAGCCTTCTAAATATATTAGGAAACCAAAATTTAAGAAAAATGACAAATTCAACTAAGTGAATATTTGAAACTACTGTATTCATATATAGTTGTATTTTAATGATCAATTGAGAAACATACACGTGTATATATTTGTAACTTTTGGACCAGATGTTACTGTTCCTCATATATTGCAGCTCATAAGAAAAGTGCAACCACACCAATGAGCAAATGATATAAGGGGCCGTTTTTCTTACTAAAAGAAAAATGATGAGGAGATAAGGAAGATTTCTCAGTATCACGCATAAAGAAATATAAATGAAAAATATGTCTCTGAGATTATCAAAGCTCCCAGCTATCACTAATGCAGGGAACCTATTTGGACTTTATCCTAGGGGAAACTAGAAGTGTCTCCCAGAGAACTGGGCAAGGAAATACATTGCCTGTTGTTAGTAAAGACTGAAAAGGACCTAACTGGCTTTCAGTGGAGAATTGGTGAATTGAGTACATCCAGACGTATTTTAAATATATAGTGATAGTTCTGAAAGAATATATACAAAAAGTAACAGTGATTTTTGACAGGTGTTGTGATTATGAGATAACATATACTTTTTACTTTATATATTTTAATGTGTAGATTTTTTTATTTTAGTAAATATGTTACATGTATGACGGCAAAGAAAATGCATATATTAGCATGAAGGAAAATAGTTCTGTAATTCTGAAAATTAGATTACCTAGATAGAAAAAGATGTTTTGGAGATAATTAATGAAAAATAAGTTCTTATTTCTGAAGTTTATCAGTGAAAAAAGGAGACATTAAAGGAAAAAGTCACTTAAAGAAAAGAAAATCTGTTCAGTTTTAAATTTTAGGAACATTTTGAACAGTATAACTAATGTTTTTTTTCTGTCAAGTTGATAGCAGTAATTTAGAGCCACATTTGCAGTTTGTCCCTAAAGTGTAACATAGATCCTTATAAAAAGAAGTTTCACTTAATCTTGACCCCATTTTAATATTCCTGTGTGCTTTTCCCATGTTATTTTTATGCTGTTTTTAATAATTTACGTGTATTTTTGGATTAAGTCCTTTCGGAAATAATGTGAAGTGTAGACTGATGGTCAGTAGTAATCAGTGAACTAAAGTAATGAATATTTATTGAGTTCTCGCAGTGAAAAAGCACACATAGAGCATCAGTACAACTGCCTTGCTGTTAGAGTGACATCATTCAGGTAAAGAAAGAGATTCAGAGAAATGCAGCATGGGCTCAAGGTCACATAGAATCTCTGTGGGTTTATACTCAACATAAATAATAGATTTACATATTTCCATGTTTATATAATATAGTGAACAGTATGTTTATATTTTATAATGTTACAGAAAAAATAATAAAGTAGTTTATATTATAAAAGCAAATAGCTAACTGTAGCTTTTTTTCTTTCAGAATTTAAATGAATATGTTGAAGCATTAATTACCCTGAAGCAAAAAATTATTAATACAGAGTGAGTATGTTTTCCTCTGTTTGGCCGAACTTCGTGAACCTGACATACAAGCTGGAGCAGATGGTGGTGGTGTTAGACCCCCTCGGGCTGAGAGTGGAACTGGGATTGCTCACCTGGTGCCTGTGTGGTGTGGGTTATAATGGAACTCCTCAGGGCCTGCCCCAGGCCCTCGGCAGCCAGAGCGCAGAGTCCTAACCACTGGCCCGCTGGGGAGTTACCAGTGCTCAGACCTTTACAGCAAGGCTCAGCGGTTAGAACATGATTTTTGCTAAACTGGAAATTTTTTTTAAAGCTGTTTTCTGTCTTTAAAGCCTTCTTAGCTTTAGGACTGGACATCAGATTTCTTTGTAGTAAATTTCCTGGTGTCATTGTTTTTTTAATCCTGTGAAAGTTACAAGAATTTGTAGGCAAAGATATTATTTAGATCATAGGAATTTTAACTTAAAAACTCATGTATCATTGCAGTGCTTTTAAGGAATTTAAGGTGATATGTATATGTGTGTGCATATGTTTAATTAATTAAACATAAATTTGTTGCAGGAAACCTAGGAAGAAAGGTGCCTTGTACATTTGGAAACGTGATTTTAACATAGTGTGTTTTCTAGATTGAAAAAGTAACATAACTCTTTTCTTTGTTACAGTAATTTGTTGACAGAATATCAGAAGAAATGTGATGATATCCTTTTACTGGCTTTTTCGTTGGAATTTTTAAGAATGTAAAGGAATGTGAGACATTTCATACTTACTCTTTGGAAAGCGGTGCTTACAGGCTCCAAGTAGGAAGTGCCCCTGACAAGCGCAGTTGAGCAGCTGTCTTCTACTCATAACACACATTTAATGGTCAAGGCTGCTGGCCTCCTTGTTATAGAATGTGTTTTGTTTTTGTCATTGGTTTTGATTTTCTTAAGGTTTCGTAATCTTTTTAAAGAGTAGGTCTTTTTCATTTATACTGAGGACATGACCTGTGCTCTTTAGGTTTAGGAATAATGTGAAGCTGAATACGATGCTATGAGACTATTTTGGGATTTCTATAAGGAGTGCACTGTAGGAATATTCACAATGTAGGAAAATTAACTTTTGTTAATTAGTTTTGTGACTTGTAGAGAATTAATGAATATATCCCAAATCATAGTGTAAGTTTGTATCCCCAGGACAGTCCTTGGTCTCTGTGTCACCGTTTTGTCCAGTAGCCGTTTAGAGCACCTGCAGGCCTCTGTATTTTCTTGGCAGGGCGGAAGTAGTGTGCACAATCATTCCTCCCACATCTTTTGGTGATACTTACCTGAATTAAGTGTCTCCTGTGACAGTAAACACACATACATGTGACCCGCAGCCTTAACTTCAGTATTGGAGCAAATAACTGCTATTCAACTCTGGCAGTAACCTGAGGCCTGTTTCAATATTATTTCTGGCATTCCTAAACTTATATGTAATCACCAGTTATTTGTTTGTGTTGGTACCATTGTATCTAATTTGTGTGATTAGAGGAATAAAATCAAGGCACAGCATTTCGATTTATTTTTAGTATCTCAAGTTTTACATTCAAAAAAATAGGTCTTTGAAAATCTCCTCTTGTGCTTTATTGAAATTATCAGTCTGTTTAACTATAAATGTATGTTATTGCAAGAGTAATATCTTTGATTTTGAAAGCTGTACAGAAACAGTTATTATAAACACTTATAATTAGCTAAATAGGGAAATAGGCAGTTAATTCCAGTATTAGGAAAATATGTGTTCATTGTATCCTTTTTGGAGAAAATGGTATGAACTTTTTGAGGTAATTACAAATGTAAGCTAGCAGGGAAATTATTGATTTACTTTTCTAAAATTTATAAAATTAAAAAAATCAAAATTGTTAGAGTAATTTATTAAAAATTGATAAAACTTTTTGATTATTCTTGAATTTCCCTTCTGCAGTGTGCTAATCTGCTTCAGCCTCAACTATAGGTAAATATAGATTTTTTTTTTTTAAACACATCTGACTTCTGCTCACAATATGTATTCATTGTACCTCAAGTATGCAGTTGTTTGCTGTACAACCTGAGGTGCCAACGTTGTAGGTTTAATATGGCTTCTTGTGTGACTCGATTCTTTACTCTTTTGTGTAATTCTGACTGTTTTGTTGTTTATTAGTTCCTCTTTGTACAGGGCAAGAGTATATTTTATTTCATCAGATATTTTTTGAATTTTTCTTTCTTGCAAAGACTGCAGTAATTTAGGGTGAAACTCCTTAATCTTCAGAAGTTTACATTCTAATAGAGGAGGGTACAGATGTGTTGTGACCAACAGACATTTCTATATTGTGATATGAGAGTAGGATTTGACAGGTGGTAAAACTTAAAGGAATGACTTTTTGCTGTCTTAGAACATTTTACTGGCAGCATGATGGGAAATGAGGTTACCAAATTGCGCAGACTGAAAAAGTGAAAGGTTTTCCAGATTTTATGTTCTCCCTGTATTTCTTTTCTCATTGCTCGTTAAATACACACATATATATATATATATATATTTAATTCATTCAATATTTATATTCATTAAATATATATATACACACATATATACGTGGTTTTAGTAAGTATGTAACTCTTATTTGCTGGAGTTGAGCTCTGGACTCTGAGAAAAGAAGGACAGGATGTTTGGGTATTCTGATACATACAGGATTCAAGGTAGTTTTCGTTAGTTGCTTATTGCATTGTCTTTATTCTTGGAATTTAATATTAATCGTATAGTTAATCAAGAATCTTTTTTAATTTATAGAAGTACATATTTTGACTTATGGCACATGTTATGATTAATAGGAGTAACTCAGTAAAAAGCTTTATCATATGTTGTAGATGGAACTTTGTTGTTTTTTAAGAATTATGATTTTGCCTGTATGTATACTGAACACAGATTATTGGAGTTTTAAGGTGAGTTTTATCTTCAGACAAGATGCAATTGTTTTATCGTCAGTAGATAAAATTGTCACAGTTTTCTTTAACAAGTTTTACAGCTGCAGTTTGCAAGAAGGTAAGCTAGCTGCCGTTTTCCTAGTCTATTTGGGGTAGGCGCTGATCGGACTAGATGTTTACACAGATTCAACAAAGTGCCACATAGAATTGACCCATTATGTAGACTGTTTCTTTGATGCTTATAATAGAAGAAGATTCACATTTTCCTTACCATTAAATTGTCCAATTGAATTTCTTACCGAGGTCTTAAATTACAGCCCAGTGTTTGATTTTTCAGTAAATTTTACAGATCTCGTGGCCACTGAGATGAAGTTTATTGCTATCAGTTATTGTTGTCTCTGTGAATTGGATAATTTAAAGTGGTTGTTTATCCTGTATATTTTGATCAATTTAAAGTAGTCTTACTTAGAATTTAGTAATGTTTTATACTCTGATTACATTTGTCAATTAGAAGAAGGCAAAATATGGTTATAAAATGACCACACAGTTGCCTATCATTGAATTGAAATCAGTGGTGATGAACTCAGGATTGAAGAGCCAGATCACCTGGCAGATCATCCAAGTGTTCTTGTATTCTCCAGCAGATTGAGAGCCTATTGCGCTTGCTTCTCATATGGTTTTGGATGTACTTTTATTAGAAATAGACTCATGTCAGAAATAAAAAGTGATACATAATCATTTTGGTACAAATAGAATGCATTTAAAAAGAGAGATTCTTTGTTTTTAGGTAGAAATAAAATTGAAACCAGTAGATACATTTAATAATTCACTGTAGATACTTTTGCATAATAACGTTAATGCATTGTCCATTTTTAGAGAGAATATTACTCTGCATCACCAAGTGGAACAGATGCTTCAAAAAATTTCTCCTCTGCAGAAGTGTCAGGAAGAACTGGGATCTTTAAAAGCAGAGTTAGAAGAGAAAAAGGTACCTAAAGTAATTTTCCTACAGAAGGTTGTCGTCAGTAAATTAAGATCTACTTATTTACTATAATTGGGATAAGGGGACATTTTATGCCTTAACAAAGGACATACATGATAGTCAAGACTCTAAGTGTATTGCTATACTTAGAGAACATTGAATTAGTAGATTGATGGCTTGGTCCTTACAGTAATTATTAGTAATTAATGTAATGCTGTATTAGTTGCTTATGCTTTTTGAGAGGTTCAGTAGAGGAACCTTTTTAGCTATGAATTTTTATGACTTTATGTGCCCTGCATTGCTTGCCTTTTCCATTTTTCTTGCTGTAAGTGTAAAGTAACCTGCAAAAGTTCAAACTTAAATTACAGAAATTATGTTTTCCATTTCAAAACCCAGTTGCACTAAGTAAAACTATTTTAGATGCTATAAACTTACTTTTAATATAAATTTTGTTTTATTGGAGCCTTAGAAGAGAATTCATGGCTTTTACAAATTAAAATAAACTCTGAAGCCAGTGAAGTTAGGTGGTTAGCATTAGGCAAGTCGTAGCCAAGCCAGAATGATTGCTGGCTCCTCGGTCTGATAGTATTTGTGCCTCCCAGTCTTCAGATTGTTTCATTTTAGGATGCCATGCACCTCTCTGAGGTTTACATACTCAAACAGTGGTCGATTTTCCTATTTCTATAGAAATTATTATATATTTAACTATGCGGTGAAAATTAAACAGAAACAATCAAGATGTTGAATTTTGTCTACCTCTGACTACAAAGTAATCTCATCAGCCATACCTGAGAGGAAACATGAACACTGGAATCACAGCTGAATAATAAACCTAAATAGTCGCTCTTTCACTGTGACGTTCAAAGAATTACTCAGTGTCTGGATCCTCAGACCCCTCATCTGTAAAAAGGGGTCATAAAGCCCGTCTCTCAGAGCTTTGGCGACCGAAGAGCTATACACATTATATTGTACTGTGTTATCAGGCTCAGTATGTTTCTTTCCCATTCCATAGTGTCCATAGGGTATACATATTGATTGGTGTTAACATATTTTCCCCAATTATCATTAAGTATAATGTTTTATTTTATATTTTTGCATAGTAGTAATAATAGCTTATATTTATTACCTCTAAAATTTCTTTAGGTTTTGTTGAATTTTAATTGGCTGCAACAAAAATATTAGCTATTCTATATTATGAAGATTTGGGGTTATTTTAAAATTAGTATATTTTAAGTTTTATAGCTCTGTTTGATTAGACTGTTTTATCATATTACCTCTGTTTAGAATCTGGTTATATCTGTTAAAATGTTCAATGAATTGTACTTTGGTTTCCTGCCTAATCATATGTATTCATTTGGTTAATTTCATACTATTAAGTGATAATAATTTAGCTTATCGGGGTCAAAATCCTTGTCACTGGTGGTCAGTGACTTTCAAATTGTTGAGATATACATATATGTGTGTGTATATATATATATATATATATACACATACATATATACACACACACACACACACACACACACACACACACACATTTATTTCCTTTTTAGAGTTCTCTGAAGTTGTATCAGGATACTCATCAGGAATATGCTCGTGTGAAAGAAGAATGCTTGAAAACTGATGCTCAGTAAGTATTTCTGAAATTAACTGTGGAAATAGTGTTTTCAACTTTGAAAATGTTTAATGCTTAAATCAGTAGTGTTTCTCTTTTCTCTGTCTTTGGGTATGTTGACCATAATTAACTGGGTGATCTTGAACTAGTCTCACAACCTTGGTTTCCATATCTGTAAAATGGAAATTATACCTATGTTGAAGGATTAATAGGAGTAAATAAGCCATCTTATGTTAAAGGCCTGCACAAAGAACTCCATAAAAGTTTTTATGTCTATATGCATACATGCTTGTGTGTCTGTATTTTGTTTTCATAGAGAAGACATGATTATCGTCTCACTTCTTTGTACCATTCCTTTAATAGATATCATATGGAATGGGTGTCTGTGTTCCATTAATGAAAGGGGCTCTTCCAGGGAAGTCAGTTGATTGTTTTGAAGTTTAATACTATATTCACATTGTTTACAAAACTCGTGAGCTACACATACAGTAGTTTAATGTAGATGCGATGTCACAGTAATTCAGAGACTTTCTCAGAGGGTTTCCTACCTTCTCTGCCTCAGAAGTCTATCCTAAAACAAGTGCAGTTTTCTGGCCACTGCCTCCTGTAAGATGGTGGTATGGCCCTTGCCTGCCTGTGCTCCTGAAAGCAACCGCACCTAGTCAGGTGCTGGACTGAGGCCAGGATGCCACCTGGACGCATCAGCTTGGCTCAGAGATGAGCCACACAGGCACGATATGCCGCAAAAATGCAGAGTTTTAAAAATCCATCTTACATATATTACACACTAAATAGCATACTGTTCTTTCTGAAGTTTACCTTCAAAACAGTTGCTGGTATTTTTAATGATTGATGTGTTATATTTGTTGTGACTAACATTTTCTTTATTATGTAAATCTCAATAATTTAAAAAATCATGTATATCACAAATTGTGAAGTTACTTTTTTTTAACCATTTTAATTTATACAATTATCAGGAAGAAGAAACTAGAAGCCAAGGTGAAGAAGCTGGAAGGTAATTAGCACTCTTGTCGTCCAGCTAATGGAAGTCATTGTCTTTGTGTGAATGATTGGTAACTGTACAAGGCTGTAGTACTTGGTCAAGTAGTTGAGTCCTGTTTTTGATGGTGCATCCCTGGATGAGTGTATTAAGGGTACCGTTAGGAAGAAGGTTGAATACTGTACTTCTCTCAGTTACTGGATAGACATGGAAATGGAATGTGGCATATCCTTGAAGTGTTCACTCAAAATAATAACAGCCCGTACTTTTACTGTAAAAAGCAGCGATCAAGAAACGGACTTAAATTTTGAAAGTTGAATCTCATGGGGCCCTCTCATTTTTTACTAACGAAATAAATGGTTAGTAGAAAAGGATACTACTTTTAGTACTGAGAAACTTGATGTATTTGGATGGTTGTGACACACTCATGATGGAGAGATTTCTGTGAGATTCCCTACACTGGGAATTTCCACTGTGTCCCTGCCCACCACCCCCCTGCCCCCGGCACCCCACGTTTGCTCAGGGCCTTCTGTCTACACTGAGCAGGCAGAGGGCCACACGAGAGTCTGCTCAGCCCTCCTGTGGCAGCTAAGAGCCCTTTTAGGAATTGAATCCGAGATTTTTTCTTCTGTTTTCTCCTCCTTATTGGGTGGTTGTGACGTGGAAATAACATCAAGTAGAGACAAGTGTGACCTGCCAGCCCATCCCTGATCCCCTCCTCCTTTCTCTCCAGTGTGGGCTGGGGCTGCCCTCGTAGCTGTGGGGCTCACGGACCTGCTCTTTGCCCTGTCATCACTCCCGTAGTCCTCTGCTTCAGAGAATGGGTTTTTTTTTTTTTTAATTGAAGTATAGTTGATTTACAATGTTGAGTTAATTTCTGCTGTACAGAGTGATTCAGTTATACATATATAAACATTCTTTTTTTTAATATTCTTTTCCATTATGGTTTACTACAGGATATTGAATGGTTTCCCTGTGCTAGACAGTAGCACTTTGTTGGTATCCAGTCTGTATATGATAGTTTGCATCTGTTAACCCCAAACTCCCACTCCATCCCTCCCCCAGCCCCCATTGGCAACCGCAAGTCTGTCGAAGAACAGTTTATTTTCATTTCGAGTGTGAAGTGAGAATTTGAATAGAAGTTGCTGAATATATTTCCAGTCATTAACTTGCCTGAATTGAGCCCAGTTTTTCAGACTTAGTTCTAAATGTTTTGCTAACAAGTTTTCCTCTGATTTGGTGGTTGCACAAACATTGAGTGTGGCAGTAAGTACAACATCACTGTGTTCTTTCGCAGTACTACCTTCTGTTGCTACTGTGTGGAGATAATGTCTATTTAAGGAAAAATTTTAAAGGGATCTAAAATGCCTGTGAGACTATATGAAGCTTTTACAGCAAACTTCCTTTGAAGCGAAAGTGTATTTCCCATGTGACAAAAATATTTTTCCAGTAAGTGACAGGGCTAATAATCAGGTAAAGAAATACTCAAGTTTGTTAGAGGAATCAGGAGAGGATTGTTACTGTGGTGTTTATAGGATTTTACTTTTCATAGCAATTGTATATGAACATATTCAGATAAAGTCAATACTGCTCAGGTTCTTAATAGTATATTTGAACCATTCAGAACCAAAAACTCGAGTTAAGAATTTGCTCTAGATCCACAGGAGAGCTATAAAAATACCTTAAAAGTAGATCTATGTAAAGATATAGGGACTTAGAATGAGTTGGCTTGATGCAAGGGAACTCCAGGCAGGAAGGAGTAAAAATATAGTAAACATTGAGAAGATTGTCCCTTCCCCCAAATGAAGAAAATGGTCTTAACTATTGCTTGATAAAATCACAGTTCTAAATCTCTAAAACTTGAATGTTCCTGATTGTTGAAGAACAAGGGGACCACAGCCTCTCCCTCTAAAGATCTTGTACGTTGGCTTGTTGCCTGACTAAAGGGTCGGGGTTGGCTTGTTTCAGGATTGGAAAGGAGTCTTAGGGCCTATATGCCAATTCTTCAGTTTTGTAGATAATAGTTTAAACAAAAGTGTTCCTGCATTTATCCCTGATTCTGATAGAATACTGAAAGAACAGTAACTTTTTACAGAATTTGTTTCAAATTTTAAGAAATGAGGAAAGCTCTCAGTAGTTTATTTTGAGAACTTCATTAATGGCAATTATAAATGTGGTAAATTACTTTTCTCTCTTACTTCACTGCACTCTTTAAATAAAGAGGCTGCTGTCAAGCAAACTCAGGACTTCAAGCAACTAAGGAATGAAAAGAAAATACTTGAAAAGGAATTTAGGAAGACACAGGTAATAGATAACAGCAGTGCCCACACATGTTCAGATCTTCCCTCCGGGACTCCTTGGGTCCTCTGTAAGCCCCGTGGGTCCTCGTCATGAGGAGTCACACGTGAGGCCCCCAGCTGAGGGCAGTCAGCAGTGCCCCTGGGTCGCCCCCTCTTACATCCCGTCTAGAACTAGCACTCCTTTATCCACTGCAAACACTGCTCGTGTTTTGTTTTCACAGGAAAAGCTTGATGAATTTTCTAAACAGAAAAATGAAAAGGGTGAGTATTCAGTTAATGCTTACTTAAGAATTCTATTTTGACACACAGTATTCTTTTCTAACTGTTTTTTCCCCACATTTTAGAGTTGAGACATATTGGAACACAAATTTCAAGTGATTCTTATGGAAGCATCGATAAAAGTAAGTATTCTGCAAATTTAGTTTCAATCTCTTTGCCTTTCTTTTAGTGGTTTGGGAGGTTGCTTGTTACTCTTACCTATAATTGTGGGAATTCCTGGGCTTGCACATGTTTTTTGTTAGAAGAAGCCATCTCCTATTTCCTGTCTTCATTAGATCTGTGTATGTTACCACCTTGCTGTCTGATAAAATAATATAGTGAATGAAAGAGTCGAAAAGCAGTATTCCTTGGGAAAGAAAACTGGGAGAGCTATACTTTCCACACTTTTCAATAAATGAGTATAGTTTCCTCATTAGATTATAATTTATCAAGTTAATGTATTAGATTTCATAGGTGCCAAATATATAAAAATGGTTAAAGTCAGGCAGGGAAACTGTGGAGTCAAAGCCCTGCAGTGTATTGTTGGAAGACAGAAGGGTTTACGGAAGGCCGGAAGTTACACAGAGGAGTGCAGTGGTGCTCACAGGACAGGGACGTCCCCAGCGTCCCCGGCACGTTGCAGCACTGAGCCTGCTACCTCATGGATGAGGAGGTGTAACATGAGAAGTGGGGATGCTGGAGTTTCATGTCAGTTTTTCTACTTACTGTTTGACCCTTGGCCATTGACTTCCCTTCTTTGTGTTTTCATTCCTAGTTGTAAAAAAGAGATTATGAATTTCTTCTCTGCCTATCTTGTACTGTTTTGGTAGAGATACATTTAAAAAGGCAAATAAGTAAATAATGGTATTTTCATGTCACTCATGTTTTCTCCAAATGGAAATTATTAAAACCACTTACACTGTTTTGTGCAAGTATGTAGTGTCTCTTCAGAAGTCTCCTTTACCTTTTTTTCCTTCCTTTAATTTTTTTTTTTTAAATCCATAGATCAAGGCTTAAGACTAACAGTTGATACTTTGCAGTTGCCCGGGCCCTGAGTCTGTTTATCACTATCACTGATGCATAATTCCATGTGCTTTTGACCTTTCTTCCTACTCTTCTGAGGTGTGGAAAGTGGGACTTCGAGTAATAGGTGCTGCTGAGAGAAGCCGGACTCGGCAGCACTGGGCTTTCCCAGCTAACAGTCAGGTGTGGACTTTAACCTTTCTTTTAGGATTCTGCTGTTCTCAGGCCTCACTATTTAAAACACATCCCTCACCCCCTTCCATAGTTGCTCTCTAGCCATACATTCTCTAACTTCAAAGAACTAGTTGCTTTCTCAATTTTTTTTTTTTTAATCTATCCTCACTGTAAGGGAAGGGATACTGTTTATTTTTTCCAAACAAGTAAATAAATGAAGTCTTTAGGAATCTGCTGATTATTTAGCTGTGGACCTTAATGGGTTTAATACCTAATTCTTAAGTAAATCTTTAACACTTTTCTTTGTTCATACCTGACTTCTGAAAAACCTTACAAATTAGGCAGAAAGAGCACTGGGTCGGCTTCACTTTTGAGAAGACTGCCTGGGGGTTTTGTTGGTCTGCCTTCCTTTCAAATTCCAATGAAAATGGCAGAAGATTAAGAAAAAAAGAAAAGGATAGTTAAAACGTGCTAGAAATTAATGAGGAAGGTGTAAAGCAGTTGGTGTCAGTTGGTGATGAAACCCCAAATTACAGAGAAAAGCAGCAGCCCTCAAAAAGCAGGTTTTCACCACAGAAGTGTGTGCTTCCCTACATCAGAGGAGCGGGCACGGGAGAAGGGGCAGTGCGTTGGCAGTCGCCAGGTGGCCAGCGAAGGGGTGAGAAGCCTGTGGCCTTCTAGCTTCGAGACTGTTCCTGGCAATGGTCCACAGGCTGTGGCCCAAAGTTCAGTTCTCTGAAGTGTTTGTTAGGACATGGGAAGACCCAGAGTGGGTGTGGATGTCAGAAAATTGGGTTACTTATGGCTGCTTTGAAGGATAGCCCCTCCTGTTCCCAGAAAATGAGATATTTGTATATATGCCATGTAAGTCCTCACAACCGTATTCACTCTGCTTCCTCCTTCTGAAGACAGGGTCCTGTGGGTTCATGAGATGAGGACCTGCATTGATTGCCAGAGGAATAGGACTAAAAATGGAGGCCGTAGAAATGTACTCTGGCTGTGAGAGACGTCACTGAGAAAAAGCAGTGACAGGGAAGAAAGGCACCGAGCTCAAGAGAAACTAGTCCCTGAGGAAACGGTGTTAAATCATGAACAAGAAGAAAATGATAACAATTGAAATAGAGTCCTTAGAGAACATCTAAGAACCTATCCGTAGGCTGCTGATGTGAAATCTGAGTTGGGGTTCTCAAATATTAAAAATACGTTGTAGAAATAAACCCACTCGAAAGACTGGATTGTTGAGTGGACAAATAGAAGATTGCTATAATGAACCAAGAGATTTAATTGTGGACATCTGTGAGAATGTGGTGTAAAAAGATAAGGAAATAAAAGGTATTAGGGAAAACCTAAGACTCTGGAGCATAGAGCCAGGTGTTGTAGTAGTCATCTAGGACTTCTCAGAGGGGAGAACAGAGCTGTAAGGAGAAAATGTGATCAAGAAATTCTATAGAAAGAAACTTCCCAGAGCAGGACACTGATACAATATTTATATTAGAAAAGCCTCCCAGCTGTAGAGCATGATTTTCATGTATGATCTCCATCTCTGATTTGTTCAAAGGAAATACATTTAAAATCAAATGAAGCAGAAAGATTGAATATAGGAGGATGGATAAAGAAATGCTAAGCAGATGCTAACTTGAAAGCAGTAATACAAGACAAAGAAATAATTCACACCTAGAAATGAATTTACATGGATTAAAAGGAAATATTTAGATTGATTAAAGGTACAATTCATCAAGAAGATACTGCTCTTATGACCTTCGAGCATAAAACTATGTCAAGTAAAATGCTTGGATATTCTAGGGGGAATAACCAAATCTGTTTTCATGGGAGGCTTCAGTGTGTTTCTCAGAAATACAGAGTAAAAGCAAGAATTTAAATAGGAGATAAATTGGAATCATAATTGCAGGATGGATGATTTACATATAACTCTTAAACCACAAATGTTGAATTCTTTAAAATACTTTTTCAAACATATATAAAAGCTGACTATTTACTAGACAACGAAAAGCTACGATCTAATAGGAGATATGAAGATACTGATATTTCATAGGATATTAATAAAAATCTCTGCTACCTCCGCCCGGAAAAACTGATAACTGAACACACATAATAAATACAAACCCCTCTTGGATAACAGAAAAAATAAAAACTGAAATACTAATCTGTTTTGGAAATAAACAAAAGCAGGGCAGTATTTATTAAAATCTTTGAGATATAGTCAATATAGCATTCAGTGAGTGGTTTGTGGTCTTAAGCGATTGTTAGAAAGCAAGAATTACAGAAAATGAAGCAAGGATTACAGAAAATGAATGACTAAGAAGGTAGGAAAATACAGCAGAAACCTAAGGAAAATAGAAGGAAGGAATTGATGAAGAGGGAAACATAAATTTATGAAATAGGAAACAAGGCATTTGATTTGGGACCATAAAAACTAATAACTGGATCTTTGCAATGCTCATGAAAGTGACAGCTCTTTGGCATATCTGATCAAGAAAGGAAGAAACAAAACCCGACTCGCACCAGGACTGAGAAAGCTTTAAAAATACATTTGGAGAATTATTTTTAATTTACAAATTTATATTCAGATTTTATCATGTTCATAAAATGGACCATTTTGTAGGAAAACATACTCAAATTGACATGGACTAGTTGTTGCAATCCTGAACAGAAAAATAACCCAGAAGAAAATTTTAAAAATAGTTAAATATCCAACACCATGGAAGATCTAGGTGGCTTGCAGGTGAGCAAGCCGGAAGTGAAAAACTGATGTCTTTATTATTGTTTGGTTTTAGAACTTAAAAAATGTAGAATGCTTCCCGTTTCATTCTCTTAGACTAGCATAACCCTTTACCAAGATCAATTAAGAATAACATGCATACATATCTTGAAGACTCAGAAATCTGTTACTTAGTAATAAAGCTACAAAAGTACTAAATAAAATCTTAAGAACTCACATCTATTAGTAATTTAGAATATGGACAAGCTATGACTTAAGGATTTATCTCAGGAATACCACAACAACTGGTTAAGAGGAAAATGATAGGATCATCTCAATTCAGTACCCATTCCTCATTTAAAAAAGAAAATTGGTGAGGTAAGAATAGAAAAAAACATTTTGAACTTGAGAAAGGTGAAACCCTAAGAGCATAATCATTACTGTCAGAAACAAGGCAAGCCTGCTTTTCGTTCCATCCCTTCTGTGTGTGCTGGAGACCCTAAGCCGTGCAGCCAGGCAGACACAAAGAGTAGGAGCTGTGAGTGCTAATCAGGAAGAGTCAGATTGTCCGCATTTTAAATGATGTGACTATCTATGTGGAAAAAGGAAAACAGAAGTGTAGGAGCTGGGGAAGGTGCGGGTATATACAGTGGACACGCACAATGGGCCATCATTAGCCTATCAAAACGGGTGGAATAAGAACGACCAGATCTCAGGTGGCAGCCGACCTGAGATGTCCAGGGAAAGACCTGAAAGCAGCATGCCTGCCTCGGTGAAGGAAAACTAAACCATCTGAACACATGTGTAAATGCTGTGTTCCTGGATTGAAAGACTTAAGGCATAAAGATGTGCATTTTCCCCATGTGTATTTATAAATATACACTCTAAAACCAGATGGTGAAGGCTTATCGGAAAGAATAGCTGTTCGGAATAATAATTTAATTTTTGAAAAGGAAAATTCTGAGCCACATTCATGCCTGTACAGATATTAAAACATACTTATAAAACTGTCGTGTTTAAAGAAGCGTGCTATTCACGTGGAAACTGACAAATCAGTGGAGTAGGAAAGTCCAGAAATACTGTACTCAGAGTTGCCTGGATTTTGATAAAGGAGGCATTTTAAAGGATAAGGGGAAGGTGTGCAGTTCAGCTGAAAGAGGTTTTCACAACTAATGATGCCACAATGAAAATTATTTTCTGCTTTGCTGGGAATGGATAGCTCTTTTATGTCAAACTGGAAGTAATGAATGAGTGCTCAGTTGAAATAGGCCTAACTCTGGTTAATAGCCTCCATAAGCATAGAAAAGTAACTTTTTTTCTTTTTTTTAAGGTTCCTTGTTTGCTGCTTTGGGTATACGTAATAAGCAGGGATCCTGGTCAGGTCATTTAAGCAAAGGGGATTACAGTATTTGGAAGCAGGCTTTTGGGTAGGTTAAATCACAATGTAGATAAACTACTTGATCATAGAATTTTGAAACTCAAAAATGGATGTACCTCACACAGTGACAGTGGCTGATTTGTCTCAGGAGAGGTTGGAAATGTCCAACTTTTCAGACTTCTCTGTTGTTGTGCCCCATTTGTCCTGGTCCTCTTACTATGGACTTCATTTTTTAGAGCGATGTAGTTGGCCAACTTAAATAGGGCTGACCTCTTCCAAAATTTGTGACTCCTTGTAGAAATGTTGGTTTAAAAGGTTGGTCTTTTTAGCCTCTCTAGAACTGGATTAGAGATTTCAGTGTTTTCAATAAATGATTCAGTTTAAGAACTTCCAATGAACTATAACAGAACTTAGGGGTGGACTGAAATTACCTAATACTTAATGCTATTTTCAGTTAAATTTTAACTAGTGTGGGTTGTCTTTTTATGCATATTTGACACAAACTGTTCATGTTTATATTTTTATGAATATGTTTTGCTTTGGAACATTTTTGGGAATTTGTGTTCTTAACGTTAAGTTGACTTTAAAACCATAGTATAATATTCTTAATGTTATATGACTTTCATTAGGCCTGTCTTTGTTGTAGTTGCCCTTTGCCTTTCAACTTGGACCAGTGATTCTTAACCATTTTAGGAAATCAAACCCGTTTGAAAAATATTTATGAAAATTCCAAAGTTTTCACTTTCCTTATAGAAGCATATGCTGCTTTCTGTGTGTCTGCTCATGTGTGATTCTCTCTCCCTATTCATGTTTATACACACCCATTTTTGTCTCCTCCCATTTCGCCTTAAGGCCATTAAAATTTTTTCCAAGATCCATGAAGCCCCTAAGTTAATGACAGCATGGTGAACTCGGATGGCTTTTCTGATAGCCTCATGGAACTGAGGGGATACTGTCCTTTGTTCTTTGTAGACTACCTGGAGCCCTAATCTCTTCCATCGGTCATTGTATCTATGCTTCCCCCCGCCGACCCCAGTCTCTTATCACTCTCTGTAGAAAATACATAGACCAAAGATTTATTTATACTGTGCATTCATAACGGTGATAAAGGCCTTTAACAAGTAGATTTGGTTTTTTGAGTCCTACCCCTGTTTGCACCCCACCTTCCAAAAAAAACCTGAGCTTGTATTCAGCCCATCAGTAGACCTTTTTATCAGTAGCTAACTGAATTGTGTGCAATGATTGAATCTGGGGAAGATGTTTTAAGTTGTCCGGTTTTCTAATTCCCTAGTAAATCCCGGTTTTACAGGACTGTGTTTTGGCCTCGTGTAGAATGAGCCAAATGACATGACTTTAATACTTTATTCTCTTTCACAGGAAAAGTAAAACTACTTCTGAAGGAACTCTGGCTCTGTATAAACACAACACACAGACTACCTGGTGAAGGCAGCAGATGTGTCCCAGGTGAGAGAGAAGCTTCCAGAAGTACATTTCATACATGCAGTAGAAATGCTTACTTTGGGCATTATATGCCTTCACTTTTTAATATCTCCTGAATCTCACATTGAAAGAGTGAAATAAAGTAGGATGGGTACTTGGATTCATACAGAACTCCATTCCCTCCAGGGTGACTCCTAGTCTCAGTGAATACATCTGGCTTTTTATTTTGTAATAGCACCTTTCGTCAGGGAGTATTCATGGAAACTGGAAGACACATGGTGGGAGGTGTATATGGCAGGTGTACGCAGAAGACCGAGTTTCCCACTTTTGTCGCCTCCCATCCCAGGACCCCATGTTGCGTTTAGCAGTCATTCTTCCTTTAATTGCCCCCAGTCTGACAGTTACTGCTCTTTCTTTGTCTCACATCTCTGACCCTTTTGGAGAATACAAATCTTTTGGTTTGTGGGATGTTTTCTTGTATGAGAGCGAGGCTGTGTATTTTTGGCAAGAGTTCCCCAGTAGTGTGCCAGGGGAGGGTGTGTGTGGGTCTGCGTTGTCACTGGGGATGTTAACCTTGATTGCTTGTTTAAGGTGGTGTCGGCCAGGTTCCTGCATGTAGTTTCTGTTGCTTCCTTATTCATTGATTATCTTGAGGGAGATGCTTTGACACTGCAAATATTCTGTTTCTCTCCAACTGCAGCCCACTGATTTTAGCATCTATTGATGGATCTTGTCTGCTACGATTACCACTCTAATAGTGTTTTTTGTATTTCCCTCATTCCTCCTACGTGTATTAATTGGAATTCTTCAGTAAGGAAGAGCTGTTGCTTTTCACCACTTACTTGTTTATTCACTATTTCTGTCAGTGTAGTCTCACAGATATTTTTTTTTTTATTCTGTATGTTATAATACAGTACTTTCATTATCTTATTCAAATTGCTCCAGATTTGGTTATTGGGACCATCTTTAGTTTGGCTTCTGGGTCTTTTAGGCATGTCCCATCCTGTTTTGAGTACTTCTTTACTTCTGGTACTGCAAGCTGTTTAAGGCTCTGCTTGTATTTTCCCCTCCCCAGCCCTGTTATCAAACACTGCTCCAAGGAGCCCTGAGACCTTCTGCAAAATATATTTTTACAGCTTTCAAATATGACAAATGGTTATTTCTAGTTATTTCCTAGGACACAATGTTTTTACTAACAATTACCATTACTGCAGTATACCAAAATCCAAATCCAAAGAGAACTAACGTTTTATAGTAGTTTTCTTGTTGCGTTATAATGCAAAGTATTTATGTGACCTAGTCAGGTTCCTTAGTTAGAGAATTGTACAAATATGGTCATGGAGTAGTCTAATATAGGTTGATTTTAGACAGGGAAAATAGTGTTTCCTATCACCTTGTATGCAGAAGCTGTTTCTCCCCAGTCCTGCTGATTTCCCAAGAGAATGAGGGCATCGTCAAGCCCCGTTACCATGGCGGTGGATGGGCGCCTTGGCACGGACACCCTGCTGCTAATGGGACACGGGCATCTCACCATCCACCTGCCTGTCTTCTCGTTCGCTTGTTGTGAGGGAAGCATACTTCTGTGGAATATGTTCAAGTCTTATAGGTTATTCTTTAGGAAGGGATTGGTTGCCTTTTAAAAATGTTTCTACTTGGATTTAATGCAAGCATTTTGAACTGTTAAAATAAGGATTTTCTTTTTAAGTTTTCTTTATGTATATTTTTTTCCCCACAGAAAAACCTGCCAAAGAAAACCCCAGATACTTAGAGTCCAGGGAGGATGGTGTGCCCCCTCCAGCAGGGGGTAGCCCTCTCAGGACCTCAGCTGTGCAGACGTGCCTGGCAGAGCTGTCCATGGAGATAGAGGGCGACTTCTCTGCGTGTGAAGACGCGGGGAGAGAGAGGCCGGGTGGAGCAGCTTGCCGTGACAATGGTGTCTTTAAAGAGGACCGGAATCCTGAGGCTGTAACGCAGAGGAATGAGGATGACCGTGCTGACTTTTCTGATCATGATCATTCTTTTGATGAAGATCTTCAGGCTGCCGTCGACTTCTTCAAGCTGCCCCCTCCTCTTCTGTCCCCGGTGCCCTCACCCCCTCTGCTGTCGTCCCCACACCTGGGTGCATTTCCGTCCTCACTCTCACCTGTAAGTTGACACTTTGTATTTGCATTACTTGGTGGCCATGTTGTCCATCCTGCTACGGGATCTCAGACCAGCTGTCAGGGAGGAAAGTGAGGATTTAACAAGGCGGGCCAGTGCCCTCGGGTTCACGTGCACATACGGCTTTTTTCATTTTGTACTAGGGGTGCATTTTTATTGTTTTAATCTACAGTGTACTGTAAGTCTCCGGTGTCTTAATTGCTTACTCTTATCTTTAGTGCCTGACACATAACAGATATGGAATGAGTGAATTAAACAAGTGTTTATAGACATGGAGTCTTTCAGAAATGGGAAGTCCATGTATAGAGCATGCAGGTCAATTAGGTTGCTGAATTCCCCACCTTCATGCAATGAATTCATCATCTTTTTGTGTGTTTGCAGAATGGTTTATTGTAATTTTTTAGGAAGTTAGTCTTGACAAAGCAGATTTGTATGCTTTTTGGCTTAAGGAACAGATAAATGACTCCTTGAGTCACATCCTTCATTCGAGAAACCATAATGCATGTCTGTTACGTTCTGGACCTGGTGCTAGACACTGGAAAGCTGAGGTGACATGGGCTGTGGTCACCCCTGGTGGGGTCTTGTGTGGTGGTTGCCCCCATAACGGCCGTGGTGGAGTCCGCGCTGCTGGGAAGCATGCTGCTGGAGGGAGCTGGACACGGAGCTCATGCTGGAAGGAGGCCGGGCGGAGGCCGGGCGGGAGCGTCTCCAGCGAGCAGGTGTCCTGGCCGAGCGCGTGGAGGGGTGCGTTGTGTCAGCTGGAGGAACTGTTTACACAGAGGTGTTGGACTCAGGGCGAACCTCACGCTGGGGGCATTCACCCAGACCAGGTCTCCAGGTCCATGTGTGTCCTAAGGACTTTCCATTGTATCCTGAAGGCAAAGGGAAATCCTCGATGGATCCAAAGAAGTGGAGCTAATAGTTGAGTTCCACTTGAAGGTTTTCGTTTAGTCACAGTATGAATGGGGAGGGAGAGGGGAGAGTCGGGAAGGAGGCAGGACTGTAGTCGGGAAGTCATTTAATCAGCAGTTTCCTCAGTTCTTGACACCTGAACAGTAGCATTTGAGTCAACTGGTTTGGAAAAGGTCTCGAGGTTGAGCGAGCAGCACGTCTCGTGAGATCTGCGGTATGGTTGTTAGGCGAGTGGGGGGTTGAGGATGTTGGAAGCAACAGAGAAGAAGAACCTCTTTGGGCGGGGAGGTAACATACAAATGTTAGGTGCTAGGTGTGCGCAGGATTTCCAGGTGCGGCGTGTGCGAGTTGTACCCCCTTCCATGGGCTTGGTGCTCAGAGCCAGGCTGGGTGGACGCAGGTGCCGGGGTGCCTCAGCCTGGGGGCCAGCAGAGGCCCGGGGCTGCGTGCTGTCATCCAGCCGGAATGCACGTGTAGGAGAGGGTCGGGTCCTGACAGTCCTGGAGAGCTGTCAGTGCCGACGCGGCCAAACAGAAGAGGAGAAGAGGTCAGGACAGCAGAGGAAGACCAGGGGGTGATGGTGCCCTAGCATCCATCCAAGGGAGGAAAGGGTTTCTCCAGTGGGAGCAAGTTCATGTCAGCGGTGGTGACTCTTCGTCAGTCCCTGGGCCTCGCAGACCAGGGGGCACGGGTGGCTGAACCGGCTCTCCTGGGGGCCGTGTGGTCTCTACCACTCAAGACAGGGAGGGAGGCTTCCAGAGCAGACCTGGAGTCAGGGGCTGTGGAAGAGGCAGAGGTGTCGGGGTGCAGCACAGGCATGAGGTGTGGCAAGAGGGGTCTGCAGGGTGACACCCAGAGCGATGGCCGGGCTGGCGCTGGGGCGAGCTGCCCTGGGCCAGAGCCTGCGGCTCGCCGGGGAAGGCAGGCAGGGCTGGGCAGCTAGAGGCGGAAGCCTTTTGGGCCAGAAAATGGGGACGTCAGAGTTGAGAGGAGGCCTGCTTCGAAGTTAGGAGAACAGACCTAACCCTAGGCTGCATGTGGAATAGAACTGGGAAGCTTCTCCGTTTGGGGAGAAGCAGTGTGAGTGCAGGAAACGCTGGGGAGAGGCGGCTTCTTTAAGGAAAGAAGAAGCAGTGCTGTGCTCATTGAGACCTACTCATCCGTTGATAGAGTCCAGAGAGTGGACTACCCTTTCCTCAGATTCTTCAGGAAGCACACACTTTTTTTTAATGCAATTAGTTGGTAGTTGCGTTTAGTTGACTGAAGTAGTGTTTTACTAACTAATTAATGTAATTCATTTATATTTAAGGAAATCTACTTTGGAGAGTGTACAGATTCCAGTGATCATGATTCAGCCCGACATAGGAATTCTGAGCCTGTTTCAGAAGATGATACACCAGAATTGCTGGATTGTTTTAGCTCATCTGGAAAAAGTAAAGGAACTGGAACATGGGAGGAAAAGCTCCAACCACACGAAGCCACCCAAGCTCTAAATACATTGGAAGTCAGTGAGGTGACAGCGGTTGGGTTTGGGACATTTACAGCAAACCTGAGAGAACCTGCAGCCACGTTCCCCTCCGCTCATGAGAAACACTGGACGGTGTCATCTGAGTTCGTGAGCAGGGGAGAAAGAGGCATTTTGGATGAGGCAGGAAGACAGAGAGAGGCTTGGGAGATGGATGGGTCAGTGCAGACGGAGAAGACACGTCCTGAACCCACGGGCAGCGGGCGTGTTGAGCAGCTCTCGAGCGGCCTGGCTGTAGAGGAGGGCACGGCTCTTGGGACGTCAGACTTGTGTCATCCTCCCCTGGGCCCGTGGCCATCGAATGAGCCCAGCGCACCTGAAGGAAAAACCCTAGTGTCCAGAGTGATAGGATCACCTAAATTAGAGGTGACCAAGTGGACACTGACTGATGGAGTCAGTTCAGCATCAGGTCGTCTGTCCACTTCTGGTCATTTTCAGGGACTGTCTGGAGAATTGGAGAAGGAAAGAGAAGCAATGCGAGGGTTCATTTCGGGAGACCCTTCTGCCCCAGGAGCAGCAGGGGCCGCGCTGGTTGCCGCGGTGCTCGGTCTGGGAGAGGAGTTGTCTTCCCCCGTGGCCTCATCTCTCTGCGGTCACCCCCGGACTCCCTCTGGGTTGGAGGATGACGCTGAAACATCTGTTCCTACTGAAGTAGGCCCTCCCGAACTGGATCGTTTGGAGCAGAAATCACAAGCTGCCATGTTCACCACGCTAGATGTACATTCTGAGCCCCCGGAGTGTCCCATAGGAGAAGGCCATCTGGAGAACAGCTTACATGCTCTGAGCCCAGTGTCGGGGGCATCTGATTCTAATGGTCAGAGGGGCAGCGAGGTGGGGTGTACGACCCTTGTGAAGGGCATGAACGATATCTGCTCACTCCTGCAGTCAGGATTCTCGGGAGCCGCCAGAGGCGGGCCAGGTGAAAGGCAAGGTCCGAGGGTCGAGCTCACGCCGAGTCAGTCAGGTTTCACATCGTCGGCAGGGCCTCAGTCTGGCTTGATCAGGAGTGGCTTTGGCTTTGGTGAAAGCACTTTGTGGCACCACAGTGATCTGTTACAGCGAAGTGGTGAAGAAAGGCTGGGACCTCAACCTGAACGTGAACAAGAGGCGGCGGCGTCCTCAGAAAGCAGAGGATCAGCACCCAAGCCTGAACGTGCTGGAGAGGATAACAGTCCTGCAGGATTCAGGGCGCCTGCGTCCTTGTTGCCTAACCAGGTGTCAGTTATCACCAAGCAGGCACGGCCTGAAACCGTGCAGGGCGCACGATGGGAACCCTCGAGACTGTCTAGGAGGGAGTCCCCCTTAGTGACAGACGTTGATAATGGGGCTGGTCGGACACCATCTGGAGCAAGATGTGGGGAGAGAGCGCCCACAGCACCGAGAAGCAGGGAGGCAGCTGCTACAGAGAACGCTGCCCTGGGAGTTTCCTCCTCCTGGAGAAAATCAGACTTTGATTCTCCAGGGGGTTCTTTACCAGTAGAAAGTTCCCATTATCCCACAGATAGTACATTATCTTTCTCTTCTGACAACATCCTGGTCCCAAACCAAGACGTTGTGACGGAAGCCACAGTGCAGGAAGAGGTGCAGAAGCAGAGCCCGTGTCTTCCTGCCACAAATGTGGACACGTCCAGGCTGGATGTGGATAAACTTCCAGCCACGGAGGTGACGCTGTCAAAAGGTTTTCCTGTTGGAGACACAGTCAGAGCCTCTGGGGAGGCTCTGGCCGTTACAATGGACCCGTCTGTTGTCCAGCACGGCCCAAAGGAGCATCCGCAGCTGCCGTCTCACACTCCCGGGGGTGCTTCTCCTGAAGCTCTAGACACCACAGAGACTGCTTTTTCACCAGCGTTTGGCAGCAAAGATGAGGAGAAACGTGTTGTCCCGCAGAGCAGCCTCACTGGTGCCCTGTACTGTTACACGGGCATCCGCGAGGCAGGCGGAGGTGACACTGAGGTAGAAGAGGGTGACGCACCAAGCTGCAGTGAGGGAGAGAACGATCCCGAAGCCGGGCTGGAGGGCGGCCAGCAGAGTGCTGGTGGGGCCTCCGGACGAGGCGTGGGGGCTGCCAGCGCCGGTGCGGCCGAGACCAGACCTTCCGTCGAGGTGGGGTGCCTGACCTCGGCTCTGCGGGACTGTAGCCTCAGTGCGCTCTCCGAGACAGACGGACTTTCCACGTCCGAGGTCGTGATGTTTCTTGAAAGTTGTCAGTTAAGAGATTATAGTTCAGGGGACTCTGTTTCAGAATGTTCTAACAAAGGAGCCCTAAATAAAGGGATGAACAAGGAATTAAAGCAAAGTGAACCGTCAGGAGAAAAGTACAGAAAGCAACTGTGTGAAGAGGAAACACTAGAAACCTCTGAGGAGTGCGTCGGCTCCTCGGAGGAAGACGACTGTCTTTTAAGGGACATGAGGCGGCGGCTTGCTCAGCACTCCCTGGAGATGCTGCCTGAGGTGCTCACCAGGATCCACCAGGAGCTGCAGCCCGACCGGGAGGACGCTGGTGGGAAGGATGTTGGTGAGTTACAGCTCTTAAATGCACCTGACAGCGTCACAGCGGAGCATGAGAAAGAGCAAGTTCTGCCTCTGGAAACAGCCGGCTCCTCTTCACCCCTGCCGACAGCCGGCTCGGACACTCGGGGCAGTTCTCCCACTAGTGGTGGACCTGGCCATGAAAACACGCAGAGCAGATCTGCGGGTAACTTGGATGCGATCAGGCCAGTGGATGGTAAGGAAGAGGCCTCGTCAGAACCCCCGGAGCCCTTGCCCCTGTGCGCTGCCCCGGGAGTGGGGCCGGGGGAAGTGGCGTTTCAGTGTCAGATCTCTACAGTGACTTCCGAGGTTATAAACGTGCTGATAAATAAGGATCAGAATCTAGTCATTGAGAAAGGGGACAACTGGACCATCATCAATGGGGTAGCTCTCATGCCAGAAGTGGACCAGGTTATCCTGTGTGACGCCCCTGAAGATGCCCCTGTTTCCCCGGATCCAGAAGGGCTGGCAGCTGGTTTCATTCCACTTCCTTCCGTGGAGAAGTCCCCAGAGACCGGTCGCCCCGGCCCTCCTTCTCAGGAGCCCCAGTGTGGCAGTAGTGTGGCCGGAACCCAGGGCGATATTTCAAGCAGCGGTCAGAGTACTAACTTTGATAAAAGTCGTTTGCGGAATAGACCCGTTAAGCCCAGTGTGAGGATTAGCTCTGAGATTTATGATCAGAACTTTGAGACTCAGACGGTTCCTTCTGATCACACGTACTATAATTCGAAACTAGAGCCGCTGAGCAAAAATAAGAATCGATCAAAGATTTCAAACAGAGATCAGACAAACAAACCAGTGAAGATGTTAGCGTCGAGCAGAATGGAGACTACTCAGAATGAAGTTTCTCCGTCATTTTCTGGAGAAAAAGGGAACGGAAAAACTCAGAGAAGTCAGACACAGACCATCCTAGCCAGCGCCGACACGTCCACTCCTGCGGACTGCTGTGCGGACACGCTAAGTAAGATCCGGCAGGAGGTGGGACCCCCCCTGCCCCCGTTGCTGGCTCCTCTGATAGCCACGCCTCCGAGGACTTCACAGCCAGCCTCTCCACTGACGTCAAGTTCCAGCCCCTGCTCACCCGTCTCTCCCCACGGCCCGATCTCTCCGCCGTGTGAGATCCCGGTGTCGCCTATGGTGTCCCCCTTGCTGGAGGAGCCGGGGCACTCCTCTCCTCCACATGCATCCCCGTCCACCGCCCCGGCCAATGACAGGGTCTTGTCATCTCCTTTGCAGTTTTGTGCTGCGACCCCAAAGCACGCCGTCCCCGTGCCCGGCCGCCTGCCCCCGTTCGCCTCTGCCCATCCGGCAGTGGCAGCGCCCCAGGAGAATTCCGTGAAGATCCTGGACACCATGTACCCAGAGCTGTCCGCCAGGGCCCGCACCCTCAGCATCCTCAAAGGGAACATTCAGCTTACGCGAGGCCCGCCGGCCGACTCCAAGAACCTACCGGGGCCCGCCAGCGCCATCAGGGGCTTCAAAGCCATCACTTCAAGCTCAACCGCCTTTGTGAAAGCAGGGGGCAGCTCTGGTGGTGACTGTACGCAGGATAAGTCGAGAGATCCGGAGCCTCCGCAGTGTTCAGGTGGGAAAAGGGCACTGTCAGCGGGCACACCGAGGAGTGCTAAGAGGTTGCGCCTGGACAGCGGGTCCCCGGAGCCAGAGCCCCCCTCAGAGGGTGTCAGCAGGAGCCCCCAAAGGAACCCCTCCCAGGCTGCAGCTGTGAGGACAGAGGAGGAGGGGCGTCGTCTTCTGGCCGTCAGTACAGTCTCACAGTCACCCCTGAGCCCCAAGGAAGCCGTGGAGTCCTATGACAGAGCTGTAGCGGAGGCTCTGAAGAAGATCGCAGAGTCCTCCTTTGACCTGTTACCTGTCATTCGCAGTCATGTGTATGTGGGAAACATCTCCAAAAAGCCTGTGATGAGAGATCAAGAGAAAGAAGTTGTTTATGAATTTAGCACAACAAAAAAGGTATGTGGCTCCTTTGCTCTGGGAGCGTTAGGAATCGCATGTCCTCAGACAGAGGCCGTCTCCTGTCAGCGAAAGGGGAGGTGGCCCTGAACAGAAGTTTATTCTCAGAGGTGGGCAGTCACCTGTGTAAACATTAGGACCTGTACTTTATTTCTAGCCAGCATTTTATACATTTGAGAAGTGATAAGATGTTGGAGATTTGATAATTTGTATTCACCAAATAAGTTAAAATTTTAAAGGGGAAAAAAAAAAAAAGCCTGTCAGGACTTAAATTGCATATTTCCCATTGATTCTGGCATGCTTAAAAGCTCAGAATGATTTGCTTCAAAGCATCAAATTGCTATGTAATAGAGACTTTCTTTTCTGTGAATGATATTATATACACACTTGAGAATTTTGAGAGTCAGAAAGGTAGTGTGTGGGTTCCTCCCACTTCCCTTGGTGTAGGTCAGAAATCAAACAGGAACAGACGCTTAGTTTCAGGAAGGGGGCTGGGGGAGGATTATGCAGATTTACCTACATGGTTTATTAGGACTTTCCCTGGTTTTTGTTTTCTACATATTTATGTTGATACTGGGTGGATGATTTCCAGTGTCCCATGGATTATGCTTTATCGGTTATCTGTACATCCTTGGAATCACAATGGTATAAATATTTATTTTTCTTAGGTTGCATTTCAGAAAGCACAAAGAGCAGTACAGGTAACTTTGGAAAGATGTTTATTTTCAAATGACTGAATGTATCAAATTATTTAATGCTCCTTTTCCTGGGTGAGGAAAACATTACCCAGTATTTTAAGATCTAAACAGGATAAATGTGTAGAGTACATTGGAGTTCAGAAAACAAGAATGGGAGTAGAATATGAGTGGATTTAATACATACACACAGATTATTTCAGTAAAAAACAAAAAGTGGTCATTTGTAGGAGTGGTGGTAGTGACAGTAGGCATCCAGGTGTCCTGGGACTCGCCCCGTGGCCCCTACAGCCCCGCTGACCCCCGGACACCGACAGGCATGGGCTCTCTCCTCCCCGAGCCTCACGGCTTTCCCTGCTAAAGCAAGTTACCACGGTGGGTGTTGTCCTCTACTTTCTGAGACAGGGCACGTTTTATCTTTCCAACTTTCCAAAAGGTACTTAATTTTGTAACTTTTAGCTGGTCTTTAGTAGGCTGAAGATAAGTATCAGCGTACATTGCCTTTTCGTTTTTTGTTTTTTTTTTTCCAATTCAGCCTTTAGCAGAGTGCTTGCTTCACTCTATTCTCTCAGAACTGAAAATTCAGAAGATGTCTGTGGAGCACAATTACATCCACGCCCTCTGCAGAGTGTATGTGGGTATTTGTCGGCAACTGGGAGACTTGGAAAGAGCTCGCTTGTTTTGCTACAGTCTGCTTAAGGAAGGTATGTTTAGATGGCAACATTCTTGTATTGAAAACGGGTTGTTGCTTTTTTATCTGCTTATATATGCATCTGTATTTTCAGCTAAGGTATTGCTGTGTATCTTTTAAAATCATGTTATCTTGTGCATTTACCAGAAGGCATGAAGAGCCTTAGCTATAGACCCAGCCATACCTGGTTTTCAGTGGGAGAATTTGTGTGACTTAAGCTTACTTAGGTCAGCATATACATTTCCACTTGTGTAGAAAAGTGTATCTCTCATTAGTGTGTGTCGGTTTTATTCCTTGTGCATCTACTTTAGAGTCAGATATAGTTGACACAAGATAATGGAATCATTTTAGAGTGACAAACCGCTCTGCTCTGTTACTAGCTGGAAAGGGCAGAAACGCTAAGATGGATTCGTAAGCTCATGGAAAGAAGAGTTTCAGGGAGAAATGGAAAGGAGGGCTGTCCTTTGATTCTCTTTTCCTTTTACTACTATTTCTTAAGTCTATTAATGGAGCAAATAGGACTCCTTCATATCAGATCATCAGTGGAAACATTTTAATATAGCAAAGTGACATACAAATGGAATTTAATGCTACATCAGAGAGTCTTATCTGGATTGCAAAGATTGATAATCTTTTATTACCATAATGTTTATGGGGCTTATAAATCAGGATAATTGAATCTGTCACTTGTAGAGTTGTGAGTGAGGCTGCTGTGTTTGTTGCCCACTTCATTTATTTTTTCAGTCACTGACTTATTTAACAAATAGTTATGGGGTGCACATAAGTATTAAGGCTTTGACGGTGACCAAACCCAGGTATAGATGGAGCCTTCCAGTGGGGCGCACACGTCAGGTTTTGTCAGTGAAGGGCAGCAGGAAGCAGGGCAACAGGGACTCTGCAGAGCCCACGTGGGATTTCTGGTTCTTCCTCAAACACACCCAGCCCGCTCTCACCTCTGGGTCTTTGTAACAGGTTCTCTGCGGGGAAGCTTTTCCCTCTGTTTTGCTATGGTTACACTGTTACCTTTTTGTTTGCTGTCTCTTTCCTCTGTTAGGTCGTGTACTCTAAGGACAGGGATTTTGTTTGTCTTGTTCCTACTACATCCTCACCCCAGGAGAATGTCTTGTATGCTCTCGTTAAGTATCTGTTGAATGAATGACTTGTGCTGTGGAAGGTGGGTTTGAGAGAGTCTCAGGGGTCGAGGAAGCTTTCCTCATCGGAGTGCCTTTTGAACTTAGATGTGAAGATAAAAGTGAGGGAGAGAATTCCAGGCAGAGGGAACAGCATGTGGAGTCCTGGGACAGGAGGAAGTATAATCAGATAAGCACAAGGTTTCCAAAGTAACAGATCAAAATAGCGCAGTGAGTTTATGCTTTGAGTTACCCTCTCTCTATACACCCTGCAGTGTTAGATAAAATAGAACAGAGAAAATGAAAAAGATGTGGCGTCATGCCAAACAAGATCCGAATCTTCGTGTTGACTGATAAAACCAGTTGCGGAACACTCCGACAGTTTCTTATAAAATTAAACAGTTTATCATATGACACAGATATGTCACTCTCGGGTACTTACTCAACAGAAATAGAGACATATCCACATATCCATATACGCTTCACAGGTATTCAGAGCATCTTAATTCATAATAGCCCATGGTTGGAAACAGAGGTCCATCAGGAGTTGAATGAAAAACCAGTGTGGTATATCAAGCAATTGGAATACTACTCAGACAAACGAGGAAAGGGCTAGTGATGCGCGCAGCAACGTGGGTTTTGCTGAGAGGGGGATGCCAGACAGAAAAGGGTGCATGCTTTACAAATCTCTTCATAAATATTTGAGAAAAGGCACATGTGCAAAGTGACAGTAAGCAGATCACGCTTGTCTGTATTTGGGACAAAGTGATTCACTGAAAGGGTCAGACCATGGGAATTTGGGATGATGGAAATGTTCTATCTGTGGGTTGTAGTGGGGGTTACATGGGTGTGTTCATTTGTCAGAATCCTTCAAACTGTCTGCTTACAGAGTGTATTTTATTGTATGTAAGCTGTGCCTCGATTAACTTGATTAGACAACAGAAAAGACAAGCCATGGCGTTGGAGAAGGTATTCATAAGAAAAGGATTATCAGTCATAATTTATAAAAAAAATTCCTTCATATCAAAAGCCTTAGGTGTTCTTCAAGTGAATTCTGTCTTGTAAATGCATAAAACATGGCCTGAAAGGACACGCACCAAATGGGAGGGTTCTGGGCGCAGGGTCTGGAACCTGCGAGAGGAGGTTTGCCTTCTCTTCTTGTTTTGGAGTTTATTGCTCTTTTCTACAGTGGTGTATACTCATGCACTGTGTTTCAAATTCGATTAAAGAAAGTTTGCCAAAGAGAAAGAAAGGTTGGCTGGGGGGGGGCGGGGGAGGGGGAGGGATGGGCGGGAGAGATGGAGAAGCAGAGTTGAAATAACTGAGGCTGGGGCCTCATCAGGCTTCCTCCCTTTAGCTTTAGGTGGCCCTGCTGTGCACAAGGGGAAATTATTCAAATATCTTCTTAGTTTGTCATTTATTCACTTAATCAGACGTAAAGGTTTATTATCTTGTTTCCTTTCTCATAGATTTTCCAGAGTCTGAAAAATTGACTTTGTTCATTGCAAACATGTGGCATGATATATTTATCTCTCAATCGGTGATTAATAAGGCAATGCAGTTGGTAGCCAGGCAACGCGCTAAAGGAGAAGTTTTGAACTGTTTGCGAGCTTTCCTCAATTGGGAGAAGGTGAGGTTTCTTTTTATGTAATACTGTACTTGTAGGTCTTACATAAATGTTATTATTTGGTTTTGTATTAGTTCGTGAGCATTTCAGAGATATTATTCTTCATATTAGATCCTTTAAAATATCATTTTAGTCTAAGCTTATGCATTTTGTTCATTAAGTATGCATGAGACACTTTGGGAGAAGTTGTAGACCTGTGTGCTGTGTTAATTGAACAAAGTTTCTTTTGTGTACTAATTTATGGCGATGAAATCTGTACATGCACATATATATGTGAGGGCTCAGAAGAGTTGCACATCATTTGCTTCTACAGTAGGTACTTAAGTGAAAAAATTGGTATCTCAATTCCTTCCTGTTACGATTTTTTCTGAATCTAATATTCTGTTTTTCTTTCCAGTTGATGGAATTTGTGTTTGTTCTAAATATTGTGTTCCATGTTTTCTTTCGTTATCTTATTTTCCTTCGTGACTGATATGTTAATATAGTATCTAGATTGGTGTTCTTTTCTTCATAGATTTTCTCTAATGAGAATCGCTGGATGCTGAATTGATAGTGGTAATCTTTAAGAGGAGGTATTGAAGTCAGTGAGGGGTTAACTTTCACTTTGTTCTGCCCTTTTTAATGACTGTATTACTGTCCTCTTTTAAAAAAATTCTGGCTTATGCATGTAGTCGACTTTTATATGTCATTTTGCTTTCCTTTTTAGTACTTTTTGATGTGACTCTTCATTAGACTTTTATTTTCTTATAAAAAGAAAAGGAAAGGGCTATTGGTAGATAAAAAGTTAGGGAATTTAAAAAATCAAGTCTCTAATCATCTCTTCATCAATCCACCTAGACAAACCAGAGTGTATTGGTGTGAGGTACCATCAGATTCCAGTCCCTTAGCAGTGAGAAGTGCATCCATACACACATTTCCGCCCTCCGCGGTTACCTGCAGGTCCACTTCTGTCCCTGCTTGGTCCTCCTGCTTGTGCACTGGAGCCTTCTCCTTTGGCCTGTTCAGGATGAAGCCAGATATGTTTGGATGATAAAACATGATTAATGAAGAAGGTAGAATTTTAATAAGTGTGTTTAGCCTGTATCATATCAAATAAAAATATAAAGTCAAAGCTATTAAAAAAAAAAAAAAAGAGGAACACTTGGGGGGCGGATACCATTATAGTCCAAGACTTCCAAATTCTGTCCTACAGAATTCAATAGATGTGAAGCACAAAAATAAGTAAAGAGTTAGTAGAATTCAACAATATAAAAAGTAAACTTGAATGAAGACTGTAGTTTTTCATATGTCTGTGATTTGCAAAAAACAGTCATGCATTTGACCTTAATTTTTAAAAAGTAAAGAGTCTACACTCAATTCTCTGGCAATGACTCAGTAAAATTAGACAAAGAATTAAAAGATTCTATAAAAGTTCCCTGGAGATTGAGATACACAGTCCTGGACAATCTGTGAACAAATAGAAACTCAGAAGTAAAATCGAAGTATTTGGTGTGAAAGGAAAACCCTTCATACCGAAGACCTCTCATTTTTGGAAAACTTACACTCATTGAAATAGTTTAAATGTCTTCATTATTAAACAAGTAATAAGTAAAGTTCCCTGATAATCATCTTAAAAATTAAAAATTTGAGAAGGAATCCAGAAGAAAAATATAGTTTAAGAGGTGTAATAGTAATGAAGTAGAGAAAAAAAAATTGCCTTTAAAAAATACTAATAAAACAGGTAACTCAGTTCAGATTAATGTAAAAAGAGAAAAGCAAAAATGTTCAAGATTTCAGAATGAGAGAGGCAGTGTGAGTGGAGATGGAGGATGAAGAATGAGAAGACTGCCGCCTGCAGCTTCATAACAGGTTCAGAAACCGAGAATGGTTCCTTAGCAACATAAAAATGGTCAGAATTGGCTTTAGGGGTAAAACACTGGAATACACCAGTTGTTTTCCATTTTAAAAGGTTGAAAAGGTGATTAAAAATTTAGTATACAAGAAGCGTGGATAGATTTCATCTGAATTTTATCTAATCTTTAAAGAACCAACTAATTCCAGTCTTTTTCAGGTGTAAGCGAAGATTGAAAGCCCCTTGTTCATTTTTAATAACAAAACCCAATAAAAAAAGAAAAAAATTATAAATCCACTGCTGGGTATGTACCCAAGGAAAGTCAAATTTATGTCCACAAAAAGGCTTGTACATGAATGTCCAAAGCAGCATTATTAATTACAGCCTAAAGCTGGAAGTAACCCAGATTTCTGTCAATAGGTGAATGGACAAACTGTGGTATATCCATACAATGGATTCCTACTCGGCAGTAAAAAGGGGTGTTCAAGCTACCTATACGTGCAAGAACGTGGAAAAAAATATCAAAAAAAGCATGCATAGGTGTAAAAGAAGCCAGACAGAAGAGTCTAGTACAATCTGATTCAATTTTATGAATTTCTGGAAAAAGCAGACTGATATCTAGGGTCAGAAAGATGACAGAATGAATTTATTGAAGAATTTTTTAAAGATTAAAAATTGTTTTTTAATAAAATTTTAATTCTCTGATTTCAGTTAATGAAAATTTGCATTCCTATCTGGATTGCAGTGTCTTTCCTACCTGACTAGATTCTGCATTCTGCCTGGAGCTTTTTTATCTGGCCTGTTGACCACCATTGTATAATCATTTTAGGACAGTTGTTATGACAAGATAAACATAGTTCTTTATTCAAAATAACTTTCAAAAGGTGTCCTTTAAAATTAAATGATTATTCAACTGATGCTTGTTAGTACTCTTTGAGATCACCCACATGAGATATGTTATATTTGAAACTCTGAATTTTCTTTTTTTTAACCTTGTTTACTAGAATGCTCCTGCAGATGTTGGCTTCATGGTTTCTAAGCTGCTTTTGACCATACAGTTATGTCCAAAAACAGAATTTCAGTCCAGTGAAAGATTTGGCGAAGACCTAAGTGATAACACCTGGGAGTACATATGTGCCATTGATCTGCTCTGCTGCCATCAGAAGTGGGTTTGGACACATGACAACATTATAAGGTACAGGGCTATTCTGCTAACTTAAGTTGGGTTATTTGAATTGTCAGGTAGTCTGTTCAATGATTGCTGAATTGTGGTTTGAATCATTTTTGCTGTTTAAGGCAGCTGAAACATTTACAAAGCACATTTTGATTTGGGTAAGAGTTAATAAAACTACTCTTAAATGTCAGTGTCACTGCCACATCCCCTCGCTTTATTTTTTTATGGTACCTTTCACTACTTTTCACTGTATCCTCTTATTACTAAAGGAAAATGAATCTCATGCAGGGGGGACTTTGGTTTCCCTGGCCTCCCCCGGTATGTATGTAGAGAGAGCCGTGCCCACACAAGAGAGGTACTCAGCGAATATGTGTAGATTGAAATGTAATGGTCATTATCTTAATGTACAGATACTATGGAAAAACCCACAGGAACAGAAATATTCAAAATTCTGGGTCAGCAGCTCTTCTCACTGGGATTTCAGGAGAGAACTGAGCCTGTTAACGCTCATGCGTCCATTTTATGTAATGAATTAACTTTTCTCTGTTCATCTATCTATGCAGCATGTTTGGAGAATGGAGAAAGTAGTCAAATAACTGCTCTGCAGTTAATTACAACCCTTAATTTTCTTACAACCCTGACTGAGAAAGGCTGGTTTAAAGGGGTTTATCACATTGAAAAGCATTCACCAAAGGATTAATAGTCTGTATCTTTGAGACATTTGAGGAATATATTCTGTGGAAATCTGTTCTCTTGTTTTCCCTTCTTAACACTCGGGAAAGATTATACATCTGAATGTCAAATAATAGGTAATAGAATTATGGAATGTCTATATAATGAGATACAGCCATGTTAGAATAAATAGCTATACATGGATTTTTATATACTGACGCGAAAGTGTTTTTCAGTCTGTTACTAAGAAAGTGCCAGGACAGTCTGTTCAGTGCTGTCTGGGTAATGATGTGTGAGTGGCTACCCTGGGCCTCATCTTCTGGAAGCCCAGGGGGCAGGGGCCCTTCTATCCCTAGTGACAGATGAAACAACCAGGGATGGTGCCAGTCACAGGTGCTTTGTCCACGGTCCCCCGCTGGCGGTATGGACAGTGTTGGATATCAGGATCTCTGCCTGGCCGATTCCAGACCCTGATTCCTAAGCACTGCAGTCACTTTGACTGTGTTTTTCACATACATGCAAGCATAGAAGTCTGTGGGAGGAAAAGCCCCAAATTAAAAGAGTGATAGTTATCTGAGAATGTGTTTTTTAATGTACATTTTCCTTTCATTTGTCTGTATTTAACTTTGCTGATATTATAAATACTATGTAAGAAGTTAATACGTTTTTGAAAAGAGAGAGCAAAGAGGAATTGCCACTGTTTTCAGTCAGTAGATCTAGTTTCTTTAATCCATGTAAAGTGTGGTTCATTTCCTCTGGTTTAGTTCTTTTTACAAAATATAGGCTGTTTGTCCTTGCTCCACCTCGGGAAACTAGGCTTCTAGAACGCAGGTGCCAACTTCCATCTGGATGGTCCACGTGAGAATCCAGACTCTGCTGCTTCCAGTTATGTGACTTGGGGACATTGTTCAGCATCTCTACACTAAAGCCTTGTGAAAAGGGTTAAATAGAATAAAGATGCAAGCATGGGTGTTTGCAGCCTTTTTAAAGCCACTGTAAGCACAGAGATCCTGAATAGTTGGAAAGTATGTGAGCTTTCAGTGTCTGTTCTCATGTTAGCCAAAAATGCTACATCTTTACAAGTTCCTCCTCTTCACTAACTGTCTCCTATGGACCATTTTTAAGATAATTTCTTCTTAATATTTGAACAATGGTGGGTGAGCATACTTTCATATGCATACATACATGTATATATTTGTTGTTGTTATTTTGTAGTAAGGAGCTGTGGCCTGTAATGGATAAGTGGATAAAATACAGAAAAGGACATGCAAACATTGCATACACTCCTGATATTATCATAGCATCAATACTGAGGCTCATTGGTGAGTTGTCTGTTGTATTAAATTTGTTCTTGTTATTGATGATATCTTGGTGAGAGAATAAGTGTGTAATAATATATTTTGACTGAAACTGCACTATAATAACTGACTTTACGGCCACGAGAGTAGGTACTTTTGCACTAAATTAATTTTCATTACTCATACTCTTCCTTTGTAAATTAACATTTTATTCACCTTTTTCAGATTTAAGATTTTTCATGTTAGTACATTTTATTTATAATTGAACTCTTGATTCTCAGATATTAATTTTAATATACACACATGCACACACTTGCATATACACACTCCAGGATACATTGCTGGATACATTGCTATAAATTACAGTTAATTTGATTTATAAAATAAGTAGATACCTAATCCCTGCTTGCACCCCAGTTTTTTTTTTCATACTCACTCAATAAGGATAACTATGTACTTCTATAATTGGAAACTAGTTTTATTTTGTTTCTGTAAATTGTAAGCTGAATAAACAGAAATTAAAATGATTGTTTAAAAATCTTTTAAGTGAAATATAGATTCTTTTTAATCTCACATCTAAAGAGGACCTCAGTGGCCATTTAGTTCTGTCCCTCCCTCCCTTTCACCCATAAATCTTTATTTTTTATTTTTACTTATTTTTTCTTCTTTTGCCCCATCTCTGACAAACTGCTCTCTAGTCCAGGCATCATTATCAGTGATGAGGTCTGTTCATTATCAGAAGGCTCTCTTTACTTTGAAGTGACTCCTCTGTCTGCCATGTATTGATTGCTTGGGGGCTGACAAAACAAGGTTCAGCCTATTTCTGTGTCAGGGCCCTTTAGATCCTTGGAGATAGTTATCATGACTTTTAAGTATCTTTGGTGTTTAATTAATTAAAACTCCAAGATAAAACCATTTGAAATAGGTTTGAGAATTTTTAAATCACGTAAGTCAGTCTTATAAATAGACCACAGTAAGAAATATAATATCCCTGACTAATTTTGTTAGCTGTATCTGCATTCCTGCACTGTGCACATTTTACATGCAAACATAGGAACATTGTAGTAAATAAATATATAAACTGGGTCTTGACAAAAACCTGGTTTCAAGGTGGACATCTAACAGTTTTCACTGGAAATAACCTAACATACACTTGGAGTTAAGATACAGAACATGAAAGCATGAAAATGTGGAAGTGGAGATGACTAAACTGCTCAGTGGGGGACTTCCCTGAATGCCTCAGGTCCAGTGCTCTGAGGACCATTGTCTGTCCCAAGTGGGAGCAGCAAGGACACAGAAGGGCCAGTGACCTCATTTTCAGCCGTCAGCTGGTGGCATGTGTGTGTCTGGAAATTCTGGTTTGGGTAGCAGCTTCTCTTATGGATTCAAGAAAGAATGTGTTCATACTTTGAACTAATTCATTCCAAATTGAGAATGCTTTTTGAGAATTTAAGAAATTAGGAAAGGTGTTAGGTCTGTAAATGCTTACATGTTGACCTAGATGAAGAATCTGTGAAATTTGCTGAAGAATATACTTTTGAAGTCACACTTATAAAATATGGTGTGATTTTTGCTGTTATCATTGCAGTGGTTGTTTCTTTGTGTATTTATTGATTGTAACAGGATGGAAAGTGAGAGTGGGAGGATGTGTTTCTGGTGGTTGACCCCATCCTGCTCTGAGAAGCATCTGTGATGGAGGGTCGGCCTCACATGTCATTCTCCTCCTCAGTTAGCTCTTATCAGCTTTGGTTGATTGTCCAGACTGCCTGAAAAGCTTTTTTAAAATTACAAATTCTCAGGCTCCAGACAAACCCTCACAAGTTTATAGAAATACTTTTGAATATGTACCTTAAAAAGTAACTCACTTGTGAATTAAGAAGAATATGGTCATAGTTTGTCTAAAAACAAGGATGTATAATTGTAGGGAGAAAACCTGACTGGTAGTTTTAGTCAAACTCAGACTAATTTATTCTTTAAGTCTTTAAAATATAGCTTTTGGGAAAATAATTTATAACATTTGATAATATATATTATTTAGAGTAATATATGTATATTTACATAATTAGGAGTGGTATAATACAATGATGTGTGTCATAGGAATAATGTATAATTAATATATAGTTAACAATACTGCATAATAAAATTATATAAGTAAATAAATTTAGTTGAGAGGATGGCTAATTAGAAAGGAAGTGTAATGTCAAAAATGAGAGCAGACTCAGGACTGGCAAACCCTGCTGAGGTCCGCGGGTGGACCAGGGCAGGACGAGCTCGTGTGAGTGAGTGAGTGAAAAGCCTGGTGTGGGGAGGGCGAGAGGGGCCACTGGGCTGTTCCCGGAGAACCGGGGCTGAGCTTTGCTGGGAGTCTGTTGGCGCTGAAGGCTCCCCCCACCACCACCCTCCTCCGAGCAAAGCAGGGGCTGGGGTCCTGGCGAGCAGGGGTGGGCCGAGGGGGAGGGTGGAAGCAGGGCGGAATCCTGAGAGGCAGCGTTAGGGGTGGGTGTGTGCTTTCCTTCCCGCACACCCGTCTGAGTTGGAGTTTGAACCGTTTCTAAGAAGAAACTCTGCTGGAGAAGCTTCTTGCAGTTTCTGAAGCTGACATTTACTAAAGAATTTAGCAAATAATTAACTTGGTTGACTGTGATTTCTTAATAATAAATGAAGTCACACAGTAGGCATTCATAAAATAAAGGAATTGTCTGTATTCTTAACTCCAGATTTGTAAATCCTAATTGGATTTTTACCCCATGGGAAATAAAAACAGGCTGTCTGGCAAAATGGTTCAGTGTTATCTAATGTTGGATTGGGGTATGAACACCGCCGTTAGCAAATGAAATGGTTACATGTGATTATTAAATGGGGTTTCTCTAACCTACCTTAACAATAATGGATTAAAGAGCGTTTTGTGGAACATTTGGATCGCTCTGGACCCCTGGGGACGTGGAGGACGGGGAGCGCCTACTCCAGGCGGCTCGTGTCCTGGCGGGGTCGGGGCCTCTTGGGGGGGGCAGGAGGTAGGGGGGCGGTGAGCCCCTGTCTGAGGTGCCTGGGTGGGAAGGGAGCAGAGTGGGGACGGAAGTCTGCATGCCACTAGACGCAGCGGAGTATAACGGTATAGAATACCCCATCTTGCCCCCAGCGAGCTTTGAATCCTAAGTGGCCCCTCTGGTGCCAGGGGAGCCTAGAGGCTGGGAGCGCTGTTTCTCATGTCGGCTTTTTGCATGTCAGGCTGCGGTAGCCAGTACTTGGTTGATTTCTGTCCAGTGTCTCACCTTGCCTTCCAGGTTTTCTTTGCACTTGTCTTAGCTCATCCTTTCCTTAACATACCTGCATCTGAAATCTTGACTGAAAACCCTGGGTAACTATCTTTCTCTGATCCCTGCCCTGTAGACTGGGTCTCACCTACCCTAAGGCCGGCAAGCTCTCCTCTTCAGGCTTCCGTGAGTGGGGAGTGTGTTGTCTTTGACACTGAGATTGACTCCACATTTCTTACTTGAATTTTAATATGTTGGCTGAACAGCCCTGGACTCACTCACCTTCCTTCTGTAGAGGGACTTTTCTTCCCGTCTATTTAGCAAATTTGTCCATCATCTTTGTCAAGTCATCATATATGTAAACCTTTTTTCCCCAAACCATATACCTCAGACTCATGATTTCCTCTTATTTTATCTCTGATTTGCTCCATTAACTTAAATAAAGCTTTATAAAACACACTTCATTAAGCATTTTTAATTAAAAGAAAGGGAGCCATTATAATGCAGTCGTGTATTATCTGGAAACACATGCATATCCCATGGCCAAATGATCCATAGCTGTGCTAGGCACGCACACTGTCCCTTTCTCTGCTAATAGTCATGCATTGAATGCTCCCGATAGATTGTCTCAGAGGACAGGTCTGGTGACATGCAGTTATTAGAACTTTGATCTGATTGCAAGGAGATATCTAAGAGTGCTCAGTACCTTGAAATTTCTGATCTCTGAAGTACATTACTTTTCAACCTGTGAAAGACTTCCTAAGGGATTATCCATATGTTTACAGTTTCCTCCTGGATTAGGAATTAACCGGGGAGTCATGGATCAGTAGGAACTTACTGAATGTCTGCTGTCTATCACAGCACTTAGGGTGCGTGTAACTAGCGCTAAGCTAGTTCCTATAGGGGATACAAAGTAATAAAGTCCCTTTAGTGTCCCGTGCCTCAGTTTCTCCATATTCAACACAAGAGATGAGGCTGATGGACTGGGTCACATCTAAGCCTGTGGGCTGTTTGTACTATTGAGAGAACATGGACACAGAACAGTGAGCATGCAGGATAATGTTGTCATAAGAGCACAGGAAGAGGACTTGGGTAAGATGGCATCCAAGGTATGTCTCAGAATCCTCCTCTGTAACAGCCGGGGCAAAAGGACATGAGGCCTGGCTGTGAGGGAGGTGCAGAGGCTTCCGCTTTGAAACAAGCTGGTTTCCACAGGACCATTGGAATAAAGGAGGGTCCAGATGGGTGGGGACTAGGTGAGGAGTGTTGTCCTGTTTAGTCCCCTAGTGAGACCCCCAAAGAGGTTTTGTCACTCCAGGTTTTATGTGTCAATTATTGTACTAGAAATTAAAACTAGGAGTTTAAAAAAATGTTACTATTCACTTAAGATTAATAGTAATAAACTAATGTTAATATAAGTGATATTTTTAATGAAAAATAACTATTTCCAAAACAAACAAAAATAAGAGTGAGCAGAATGGAACATTATCTTGCTGCAAACCTCTTCACTGTGTAGATTCATAGAAGGGCTGGTTTCCCATAGCTGCTCTGCATTCAGTCTCTGGCTGTTTGTTGTTTTGGTTGAAGTATTTGGAGAAAGTCCAGTCTCATACAGATGTGTAGTTGATTAAAGGAGTGTTTTAATAGCCCGTTCAAGTAATTGTGGATATTCTTCTTTGACACTGCAGTGCAACTCAACAAGTGATGATTTCTTAAAGGTTAGTTGCAGTGTGAAATCTGAAACCTCATCAGTGAACTTCGCTTCTCTGTTGCACCAGAGTCCCTTGGTCCACCTGACTTGTTGAAGGGATCTTTTGCCCATTCATGATTTTGTAACATGTACTGCTCACTTGGAAAATACTGATCTGTACAGATCTTCCAAATGTCAACAATATCAGGAAAACAGACATTAATATCATCACTGATCTCATCAGAGAAATCTGAAGTATTTGAAGCTGTCAAGCTTAGGGTAGGTGATGGAAGTTTTTCCAAAATTCTAATTTTGCTTAAGAGCTCAAATTTTATCATTGACAGCAATGATTTCCTTGCAGTGACAGGTTCACTTTTCTCATTTTTGAGAAAATGTCTGTCTCGGTCTAAATAGCCATAGTTTGTCAGTGGTTCTTTGAGTGAAAAGTGGGTGGAGAAAGCACCCAGTTCCCCTCCCAGCTGAAGCAGCTGCACAGGTGCTTTTCCTGGAGAGAGTCGGGCTGCCGAGGTGCCAGGGGTGTGCTTCACGTGCCCTTCCTGTCCCATCCGTGGAAGATCGCAGAGCCGTGTGCTTAGGGTCTGGATTTCATAAGAATCATTGTTACCGTTTCATGAAGGACATTCTGAATGAGTTAGCTTTTCCGACTGTGAGCTCCTGGCCATGGAGAGTGACCCCCATGTCACTGCCCTGACTGGTGCTGAGGGTCCACTAGTTTGATCGCCACTGCCTTTGCACTGTCAGGCCACATCTCAGCACTGGAAGGAAAGCACATCACTTCTTAGTGTCGTTGGGAAAGCAAAGTTTTGACCTTGAGGACCCCGGGGGTTTAGTAGAGCACACTTGGGAGCGGCTGCTCTACGTGAGGACGGAGGTTGTGTTAGCCAACTACGTTGTAACAGCAAACTGTGTCTTATATTTAGTCCGTTAACCCACAGAAGTTAGTCATTTCACACTGAGCCTGCTAAAACCATTCATTCTGCTAAATTCCATTTATTACATGATAACTGGGAAAGCAACACATTGTGTATCTGTGTATCATCTGTATGTGTGAGTAACAGAAGAGATGACGAATCATTCAGTCAGAACAGCCCCCCACCGCGGGACGGATGGTGCTGTATTGAGTCCTGACGCTTTACTGTTTAATTTGTTTTCATTTAAGAATAGGTACCCGTCCAACTTCAGTTCAGGATCCTGAAGCTTAATGTACATGCTAAACGAAAGAAAACGTAAGTTTTAAATTCTTACGAAAAGTTAACATTTAACCACAGATTGTTGACATTTTGTTTTGTTTTTCTTTTCCCCCCTAGGTCGTTTAGGCCAGTTGGGTTTGAAGGAAGGGTTTCCATCAGCTGTGAAAAACATTAGTGCAGTTATTGGTATGTTTATACAGCATGCCCAGGATGAAGGTAAAACTTTTGTTTATTATCATTATTTTTAAATCATTTGCATTCCTCTTATTAAATCTGTTTTGAGTTCTTACTACGTGCCATGCTCTGTGCATCTCTCAGTGCTTGGGGGTGAGGAGTTTGATCACGAAGCCACACTCTGCCTGCGTTCTCAGCACTGGCATTTGAACGTGTGTGGGTTTCCTGTTGTTTCAGTGGTAGCGGCTCGCCCTGTTGGGCAGCGCATCCCTAAGGAAGAGGAAACTCTCTTATTGTCCTGGTGCTGACGTTCTGTCTCAGAAACTGTCCGTACTATCTTCATGCTGTCCTGTGACCTCCGACCAGTGACTCAGCCTCAGCTGCCTGCAGAGGCCTGGCTGAAGTTGTGTCGTGATGACCAAGTGCGGTCACACGTGTGAAGCAGCGACCCCAGTGTGGCCTGGGTATCACTGAGTACTTAGCATCCCCAGAGAACTTGGAAACTGGAGGCTTTTTGTGAGCCAGTCTTCATAGCAGTGGTTTCCTTTTCATTTGTATACCTCAGAGCATGTAATTTTATATTCTTATTCCTTTGTGGGAAGAGATTAAAACTCAAAAGTAACCCTTTGAAGTGATGAGTCTCATTTTTATTTGAATGTTATGCAATCAAGGAGTAATGCATCCTTTTTCAGAAATTAGGTGACCATATGTGTGTGGATTTATCTCTGGGCTTTCTGTTCTGTTCCATTGATCTATATTTCTGTTTTTGTGCCAGTACCATATTGTCTTGATTACTGTAGCTTTGGTTGCAGAGTCTGAAGTCGGGGAGCCTGATTCCTCCAGCTCCATTTTTTTCTCAAGATTGCTTTAGCTTTCACGGTCTTTTGTGTTCCCATGCAAATTGTAAATTTTTTTGTTCTAAATGTAAGACCAGACACTATAAAACTGTTAGAGGAAAATATAGGAAAAACACTCTTTGACATAAACATAAACCACAGCAAGATCTTTTTTGACCCACCTCCTGGAGTAATGAAAATAAAAACAAAACCAAATAAATGGGACCTAGTGAAACTTAAAAACTTTTACACAGCAAAGGAAACCATAAACAAGACAAAAAGACAGCCCTCAGAATGGGAGAAAATATTTGCAAATGAAGCAACAGACAAAAGATTAATTTCCAAAATATACAAACAGCTCATGCAGCTCAATATCAAAAACACAAACAACCCAATCCAAAAATGGGCAGAAGACCTAAATAGACATCTCTCCAAGGAGGACATACAGATGACCAAGGGGCACATGAAAGGATGCTCAACATCACTAATTATTTGAGAAATGCAAATCAAAACTACAATGAGGTATCACCTCACACTGATCAGAGTGGCCATCATCAAAAAATCTACAAACAGTAAATGCTGGAGAGGGTGTGGAGAAAAGGGAGCCCTTTTGCACTCTTTGGTGGGAATGTAAATTGATACAGCCACTATGGAGAACAGTATGGAGGTTCCTTAAAAAACTAAAACTAGAACTACCATACAACCCAGCAATCCCACTATTGGGCATATACCCAGAGAAAACCATAATTCAAAAAGACACATGCACTCCAGTGTTCACTGCAGCACTATTTACAATAGCCAGGACATGGAACATCGTAAATGTCCAACGACAGACGAATGGATAAAGATGATGTGGTACATGTATATGTATACAATGGAATATTAGCCATAAAAACGAATGAAAATGGGTCGTTTGTAGAGATGTAGATGGACCTAGAGTCTGTCATACAGAGTGAAGTAAGTCAGAAGGAGAAAAACAAATGTCATATATTAATGCATATATGCGGAATCCAGAAGAATGGTACAGATGAACCTATTTGCAGGGCAGGAATAGAGACGCAGACGTAGAGAACAGACATGTGGACATGGGGGGAAGGAGAGGGTGGGACAAATTGGGAGATTAGGAAAGACATATATGTACTACCATGTATAAAATAGCTAGTGGGAACATGCTGTAAAGCATAGGAAGCTCAGCTTGGTGCTCTGTGATGACCTAGACGGGTGTAATGAGGGGGTGGGAGGGAGGTCCAGGAGGGAGGGGATACATGTATACATAGAGCTGACTCACTTCATTGTACAGCAGAAACTAACACAACATTGTAAAGCGATTTTACTCCAATTAAAAAAAAATTAAAACAAAAAAAAGGAGTAATGCAGTTATACAATTTCCATCGGAAACACACGGTGACATCTGAAATTTACATCCGAGATGATCTTAACGTGTAGGTTGTCTTCTGCTTTCAGGGTGAGGCATGGCAGGTTGAGCTAATGAGAACTTTTGTCTTCTTTGATTTTAGAATAGCTGCTGAGGTAACGGCCCTGAAAATGTACTCTTACTGTCTAGACTGTGTGTTGTCATCAGAGAGTAGCCAGGGAGTGGCCGACGGGTTGTCTCGCCACAGATGCCGGGTGGACATTTCCTGGCAACAGTGTGGTCCTCCTGCTGGGAGGAGCGAGAGGGCCTTGCACTGGGCTTGCTCTGGGTTAGGCCCTGTCCCACAGAGCAGCATGGGGTCCCCAAGGTGACCTTCTGGGGCTGGCCCTCCAGGGCTTGAACGTTGACTTTGTTCTATGCACAGGAAGTTAACGCCCTGCAAGAAGCATACTTTGCTGGAGGCCTGGCACTGGTTAGCTCCACCAGGTCACAGCCAGGCTGCCCGAGTCCAGAGCCTACACAGTGCACATGCTCTTATAATTTATTTTTAAATCCCTGTGTAAAACTCTTACTGTTTGACTTTAAGTCTTTACTTATGTGCCCTTCTCTATGCTTCTCTAATTACCATGTAGATAAGGGGAACATATTTTTTAAATTAAAAATTTTTTTTTTTTTGGCTGCGTTGGGTCTTCATTGCTGTGTGCGGCCTTTCTCTAGTTGTGGCGAGCGGGGGCTACTCTTCCTTGTGGTGCGTGGGCTACTCTTCTTTGTGGTGCGCGGGCTTCTCATTGCGGTGGCTTCTCTTGTTGCGGCGCACGGGCTCTAGGTGCGCGGGCTTCAGTAGCTGTGTCTCGGGGGCTCAGTAGTTGTGACTCGCGGGCTCTAGAGCACAGGCTCAGTAGTTGTGGCTCACGGGCTTAGTGGCTCTGCAGCATGTGGGATCTTCCCAGACCAGGGCTCGAACCCGTGTCCCCTGCATCAGCAGGTGGATTGTTAACCACTGCACCACCGGGGAAGCCCAGGGAATGTAATTTTAAAGCTGCTGTAGTACTGTCTACATCAACAGCATTAACATTTGAATGTGTGGGTTTTGTGATATTTATTTTTAAATAGTAGTAGTTTTCCCTATTGGGCATTGCATCACTAACAGTATATAGTTAATAATAAGTTTTAATGAAATAACTCCTAAATTTTTTAACTAAATGATTGAAGTGAATTTAACTAAAATTGAACTAAATTAAATTTGAATTAAATAACTCCTAAATAAACTTATACTGAATGAGAACTCTAATAACCATAATCTCTAACCTAGCCATAGTCTACAATTAAATGCCATGATCAATAGTCATATACTATAATCTAGTGTGTAAGAGTATAGTATATGCTATACTATATACTAAAAATTAGTTTTTCACTTGCTCTCATTTCATCATGTTTTTCATTTCCAAAGTCCACTTATAAACACTTCCAGGGGTATAATGGAGTCATTTATTTGACAAATGCTTTGGGATCCACATTTTACTAAAACTTAAACATGAGGGTGTGATCCTTCCAGGACCACTTTGGAAAGCTTAGCACTGATCATGAGAGGGCAGGCGCCTCAGGTCCTGTGCCCCTACTCCGGCTCGTCGTCCTCTGGGTACAGGCAGCGCCAGGAACCTGTAGAGAGCTGTGCAGTGTTTGCTTTGTTTTTGTTTTCCATTTGCAGAAGGGATTTAAATGAATTTTTTCATTGTGTTTTTTTTTTTTTTAATATTTACTTTTCATTGCTGGAAGAAAGTATTTGTTGAATAGTATTTTATTAGATCATTAACATTTTGCATAACGAAGATTTTCTTGTGTGATGACTGATGTGGAAATTCTTTTCAGACATACCATGGGGTATCCAGCTGGCAGCCGTGTACGCTCTGTGTGACTTGAGTCCCAGCAACCCAGCGGAGATCTCCAAGATCCTGGAAGCCTGGCGCACAGAGACCTCTCACCGCGTCCCCTCCGCAGTGCTTAGCTCCCTAGAGGAGGTCAGCGCTCTGTGTACGGAGGAGTGTGGCTGACTGCCCCGTGCTGTGCCCGGAGAAGTGCCTTCCCGTTGCTCGAGTGGAGATAGATCAGTCAGCTTCCAGGGTGCAAACCGAGGTTCCAGAGAGACGTCAGGGAGATACAAGTGCTGGGGGCGGAGAAGGAAGCAGTGGCTGCTTTCCCTAAACCGCACACATTTCACTTATGGCTGCTGTGATCACATGACATGGATTGTAATTTGTTGTGTCTTGGTCAAACAACAAAAACTTGAACTTAGCCCTTTTTTTGCTGCAGAAAGTGTCCTTTTAGTCGCTTTTAAAAATTGAGTGGCATTTTGTAATGAATTTAATGTAAAAACATTGATTTGGTTCCTGAGCCAATTTTGGACTTTGCGCCCAAATGACTGACTAGGAAAAGATGAGGAGGCTAAAACAGTGCTCCTCGAAGACTCTTCCACTGTCTTAGCTGGAGTTGGGCTACAGAGCTCCTCTCAAGGTATAGAGTGTAGCTGGCCAGAGTAAATAAACAGGGAGAGCCTTTAGAACTTCCTTTAATGCATTTCTTCAGATCTCTAAAGTTCCTTGCAAATATTTAACTATGTATCAGGAAAAGGAGAGCTGAGGATAGAGGTCACCGCGGGTGTTTGTACCTCGCTGTGTACATACAGACGCAGCCAAGTGCGGGCAGGTCTCTGCATGTGCCGTGTATATATGGACAGCCTATAATGTGTCTCACATTTGATGATATTCCACTTTCGGAATTTTAGTATTTGTACATAGAAAATGGGTTTAATAACTCACCGTGGTCCTGATTTGTCTTATATTCATCATTTCTTAAAACTCTTGTATGTGTTTTTTATAATAAAAAATAAAAGTAAGCCATGCATACGATTGTCCTGATCAGTAAAAAGTGACACTTGGCCTTACTTCTGCTCCAACCAACGATGAACCAAATAGTCAGTGCCAACCAAAGACAGAGGAGAGCGGCCTGCCAGAAGGACCTCCCTCCTGGACGGAGGCGTGGTGGATTGCCCGGATGTAATCGGGTTTGGGTGCTCTCCCAGGTGCTCTTAGTGAGAGCAGATACCAGATAAGTGCTGGTTGGATGTCTTTGTTTAGCTACAGTTGCTACCCTTTAAAAATCACATTTGACAAGTATTTTGTTACTTCTTCCTCCTGTTTTTTAAGTAATTACAACAAACTGAGATTTGTAAACAACTCTGCCTTGCCCTTTGGATGCTTTTTGTTGGTGTGTTCCCTTTCTACCTCTGTCTCTTGGGCCTGTGCTCTGTGCCAGGGCCTTGCTGGGAGGAGCTGGTGAAGAAAGTCACGGCCAGGTTCTCAAAGGCCTGTGAACTGTTGGTAGAACCCTACACAGTCACCCCAATAAATCAACAGTCCAAATTTGGGGTTTAAGTGCGGTGAGGGAGATGTAGAGATCTGCAGAAGAATAGCAGGGAGACTCCTCTCTGTTAGTCAAGGAGGGTCCCTCCAAGGAAGTAACGACACGTGAGCTAGGACCCGAGAGAAGGGAGCCCACCTTGAAAGGAGGGGACCGTGGAATGCGTCCCTCCCAGACAGGTGCGCCGGCTCTGAGAGGGGAAGAGCCTGCCGTGTGTGGGCAGGAGGCCGGTATGGCCAGAACATACTGTGTAAGTGGGCGAGCGTCCTTTGTTCAGTGACACAGGTAACTGCCAGTCACTGGGACCTGGGCAGCCCTGGGCTCGGTCACGCTCCTGGGGAGATTGGAGCAGGTGTCACGGTTCACGGTGCTGTGCTGTGACGCAGGGCAGGAGAAGGGCGGGGCGGGAAGCAGACGTGTTAGGAGGCTGGGGGTTGATGCTGGTGGCCGTGCAGACCATCGGGGTGGATGGATGCCACACGGGTCATGGAGGTGGGATCAATGCTGAGTTCGTGAACTGGGGGTGATGGGGAGATAGGAATCAGGGTTCCCACGGCACCTGGGCTTGGGGACAGGAGCTCCGGGATTGGTGGTAGGATTCACACGTCCTAGGCGCTGTGTCTGGGACGTGAGACATCCAAGTGGAGGTGGCAGGGATCCTTTACAGGCGGAAGTCGAGTTTGGGCAAGGTGGGGACACAGGCTAGGAAGCTGATTGAGTTTGCAGGTTATTTAAAGCGCATGGTCACCTGGGGAGGAAGATAGCCTCCCTCACTTGGCAGGTCGGGTAATTTGAAGATGCGTGGGGGAGGGTGGAGGGAGAAACGCCAGGTAGGGCAGGAGGTGGTGGCCAAGCACCTCGGCTCGTGCTGCCCGAGTCAGGGAGGCAGGAAGGCAGGCAGCTAGCCCCTGAGCTGCTTGAGGCTGCGACGTCGGTGAGCAAGGGGGTGGCCAGTGGTTGGATTCTGCTTCCTGTGGGTGGCGGTGAGACTGGTCAGCGTTTCCCACAAACGATGGGCTCGGGGAGGGTTGCGGAGTGAAAGGGGGTAGGGGAGAGAGAGCAGGTCTGCAGATGCAGTTTGGGGGGTATATTTGCCTAGTGAATAGATTTGTCACAGGATTCAAAACGTTTTTTAACCTCAGCAGTTTGAGGTGTTCTTAATTGGTGGAGGGTAGGTGGCACCTGACATTGGCTGCTGGCTGCCGTTCCTTGCCCACGAGGATGCATGGAGCTTACATGTCAGCATCCAGTCCTGAATTCAATACACAGGCCTGAGCTTGCCTGTTGTGCTGCGTCACTCTCAGAGGGTGAAAGAATTTTAAGCTGTGGTTAAATTTAGTTTTTGGTCCCCGGGCAGAACATGGTTGTACAGTTTTATCAAAAACACACACACACGGGCTTCCCTGGTGGCGCAGTGGTTGAGAGTCTGCCTGCCGATGCAGGGGACACGGGTTTGTGCCCCGGTCCGGGATGATCCCACGTGCCGCGGAGCGGCTGGGCCCGTAAGCCATGGCCGCTGAGCCTCCGCGTCCGGAGCCTGTGCTCTGCAACGGGAGAGGCCACAACAGTGAGAGGCCTGCGTACCACACACACAAAAAAACAAAAAACAAACACACACACACACGCATGCACGCACATAGGTAGGTAAACATTTGAACCTGTAGTTGGGTGGGGCTTTAGGCTGGCGTCAGTCTGTGCACCCAGGAGGCACAGGGGTCCTGGCAACCTGGCTGGGTCCCGCATGCGGCAGGCAGCCTGGCCCGGGCCTGGCCCTCTGTTCCTGCAGCCGCTCACATGACTCGGGGGCCCGAGGAGCGGGCAGTGCGGAGGGCGTAGAGCAGCGTGGCTAGTGACCTTAACGGTCATCTTGTCCCCATGCACCTCCTAGGGCGGCCCCAGCTTTTCCTTCCGAGCACAAATCAGCCTGGAGGTGACACTTCAGGCTGTAATCCCCCACCCCACCCCCCTGAGAATACTTGGTCACATTGCTTACTTTGTTTTTATAAGAGAGGATGTGACGGCGTAACTCACAAATTTATGGTATTGATGGAGACCTGAAGGGGTTTGTGCCTGGAGTGGAATGAGCAGCGTGGCGCCGTGAGAGGGCGCTGTGGTCCCACCGTGAGCAACAAGATCCAGGACGCAAAGGCCCTCCTGTCTGCAGTCGGCACTCAGGAGGACAGCTCTCCATTCATGCCCTGGGCTTCAAACAGCGTTAGTTTTTCTGCCCAGGCCCCTTATCTCCAGAAGTAAGTGGGAGAAGATGTGTGGAAAGGGTGACTTGTAAAGCTGATGGAATTCAAGAGCACAATAATACCCTGCCCCCCCAAAATAGAAGCAAATACTTTTCCAGTTTGGTCAGATCCTTTCCTGGATATTTTCTAACGATCCTAAAACAAAATGCTTTGACCAAAAATAAATAAATGAATAAACAAGTGGCAGGTGGGTGATAGTGATAGTGGGTGAGAGGTTCTGTGACACGGGCCTGATTAAGTCACCTGCCCACCTGGAACCTGCTCAGTTCTTTACAAATAGCATTCCTAGAACCATAGTACAGAGAATCATGAATGGGAGTCTAATCAACCTGCCTGACCAGGGCCAATGATGCCACAGAGGTCTCCCTGAAGAGTGTTCTAGGAATTTAGGGGACTTTGGAAAGTAAGACAGAGCCATTAACCTAAACACTTCCCTGTCTTTTTTCCTTAATTTGCCTGACACTTTCTCAGAGAAATTCAGTGTGCTTGTTGTGATTGTGAAACAAACACGAGGTTCCTTTTCTTGCTTCTACAGAGAATTTTAAGGAAGACCTACTTTTATAGTGTGACATTTCTGTCTTCGTATGCTCGGATTATTTTTATGAATTAAAGAGCCGTCACTGTATTGCAATCAGTTTGCTCAGCACAGCTGAACAGTTCTAACGATGCAGACAAAGAATTGTGAGTGAAGAGTGGTGGTGAGAGATGGTTGATTCAGTTTTATAAAAATGGAAGCAGCTGCTTGCTTTTACGAGGGACTTTGGGCGTTTGTGAAGGGCTTTAGGATCAGGGCTTCCTGCCTCAGGGGCCTCTGCTGTCCTGCTGGGAAAGGTGATGCTGCCTTGCACCTGTCCGGGGCTGTGCCCTGGGTGACACGGAGAGGGGATGCCTGGCGGGCTGATCCCCAGACCAGTGGTTCTCAAAGGGCACGGCCTCCCCCTGGACCCACTGGGTGCCAAACTGGGTTGTCGGGTGTGTACCAGCCTCTAGGGAGAGGCGTGCTCCCTGCAGCCGGGGAGCCTGCCCTGCCCTGGGCGCCTGCCACCTCTGCTCTCCCAGCTGCACTGCCTTCAGGTCAGATGTCCGCTCTGCAGGCAGCCTCCCCCATTGTCCCCCTCCTGGTCGATTTCAGTGGAGATTTAGGAAGAAGAGAAGGTGAGCATGTTAACTTCCTTCCACCATCTGGAACTGAATCTAGTCCCCACCATTTTTTCTTTTTCATTTTTATGTCATCTTTAAGAATATTATTTTTTTCCTAACAAATAGCCATTGATTGCTGCTCTGAGATAATCTCACCCTAAACTGTGAGTGTTCAACTGACAAAACTCAAAAGAGGAGGAGAATGGGGGCAAAAGAAGTGAACCTCAACCCCACCCCGCCCTTTGCATTCACAGAAGGCCCCCTCTTGATTGCCATGTTTTTATATGTAAATTTGTACTATTAAGTATCCACTTTAATAGCTTAAATTGTAATCCAGTATGTTTATTTTATTTAATGTTTTCATGCTAGTTTTGTATGCATGTAGTAAATTAAACATTAAAACAGTCCACACACTGGAATGTCCGTCCCCCTCTGCGCCGTCCCGCAGGCCCTGCTTCCCCAGACAGCTCTGTGACCAGGCTCTGGGCTTCCTTCCAGAGACCCCGGGCCCAGCTCTGGCTGGAGGGGCAGGAACGTCACAGGCCACACCTGCTCTGCCCCCTTTTTTTTTTTTTTTAATCAATATATTTTTGACTGGGTCTTCGTTGCTGCGTGCGGGCTTTCTCTAGTTGTGGGGAGCAGGGGCTACTCTTCGTTGTGGAGTGCAGGCTTCTCATTGCAGTGGCTTCTCTTGTTGCGGAGCATGGGCTCTAGGTGCGCGGGCTTCAGTAGTTGTGGCTCGCAGGCTCAGTAGCTGTGGCTCACGGGCTCTAGAGCTCAGACTCAGTAGTTGTGGCTCGCAGGCTCTAGAGCTCAGGCTCAGTAGCTGTGGCTCATGGGCTTAGTTGCTCCGCGGCATGTGGCATCTCCCCGGGCCAGGGCTCAAACCCGTGTCCCCTGCACTGGCAGGCGGATTCTCAACCACTGTGCTACCAGGGAAGCCCCTGCTGTGCTCCTTCTGATGGCCCCCGAGGTTAACAACAAACTCAGGCGCTTGCCTTGTCTCCTGAGTGCATTTCCACTCGGGAAGTTGTCCCCAAGGGTGGAAGGCATGGGGAAGGGAGAGCTTCGGGGCTGCTGTCCTCTTGTCCCCCAGCGGGAGGAGAACCCCGCGTGCCCTCTGCTCGGCTCTGCTCTCCATTGCCTTTCCTGAGCCTGCAGCTCCGGGGGAAGGGTTGTCAGGCAGTGCTGTCGGGTCTCCACCCAGCTGTCACCCCAGGCAGCCTGAACACCTCAGCTCCTAACTCCGTGGGTGTTTGTTTCATGAACAAAGTCCAAGCCAGCAGCATCAGTTAGATTCTTAAAACTGTCCTTAATAAAAACGCAGCAAAACCTGAAAGGAGATAACCATACAGATTTTTAAGTAACGGTCACATTTAAAGTTTTGTGACAGTTCTTGAAGAAAAAAACACCTTGTGATGTTTCAGGGATTGGGGTTTAGGGCAATCAGTGCGTTCATGATAAGGTACCCTCGTGTCACCAGGGACCCTGAGATGCTGTCTGTCCTTTACTGCTCTGCTCCTGCTGTATTGAAGGCACCTTGGTCACATGGACTCAGGAGGGCCCTGGGGGTGGGAGGCAACTGACAAGATAAGGCCCTAAACCCGAGTGCCAGGTCCTCTGCCCTGCCCAGGGCACCTTGCCCAACGAGCCTCTCAGCAGCAGGGAACGTGCCCCACGTTCGCTGGGCAAAGCCCCACATAGGCTGCCCGTCAGCCACCAGCGGGTAATCAGGACTTTTTCACAGAAGACAACAGTCAGGGGGACCTTGAAGATGGCGGAAGAGTAAGACGCGGAGATCACCTTCCTCCCCACAGTTACACCAGAAATACATCTACACGTGGAACAACTCCTACAGAACACCTACTGAACGCTGGCAGAAGACCTCAGACCTCCCAAAAGGCAAGAAACTCCCCACGTACCTGGGTAGGGCAAAAGAAAAAAAAAAGAAAAAACAGAGACAAAAGAATAGGGACGGCACCTGCACCAGTGGGAGGGAGCTGTGAAGGAGGAAAAGTTTCCACACACTAGGAAGCCCCTTCGCGGGCGGAGACTGCGGGGGGCGGAGGGGGGAGCTTCGGAGCCGCGGAGGAGTGCACAGCCACAGGGGTGCGGAGGGCAAAGCAGGGAGATTCCTGCACAGAGGATCGGTGCCGACCGGCACTCACCAGCCCGAGAGGCTTGTCTGCTCACCCGCCGGGGCGGGCGGGGCTGCGAGCTGAGGCCGGAGCGCAGGGAGAGGACTGGGGTTGGCGGCTTGAACATAGCCTGAAGGGGTTAGTGCACCACGGCTAGCTGGGAGGGAGTCCGGGGAAAAGTCTGCACCTGCCGAAGAGGCAAGAGACTTTTTCTTCCCTCTTTGTTTCCTGGTGCGTGAGGAGAGGGGTTTAAGAACGCTGCTTAAAGGAGCTCCAGAGACGGGCGCGAGCCGCGGCTAAAAGCGCGAACCCCAGAGACGGGCGCGAGCCGCGGCTGAAAGCGCGGACCCCAGAGACGGGCGGGAGACGATAAGGCTGCTGCTGCCGCCACCGAGGGGCCTGTGTGCGAGCACAGGGCACTCTCCACACCCCTCTTCCGCGGAGCCTGTGCAGCCCGCCACTGCCAGGTTCCCGGGATCCAGGGACAACTTCCCTGGGAGAACGCACAGCGGGCCTCAGACTGGTGCAAAGTCACGCCGGCCTTTGCCGCCGCAGGCCCGCCCGGCACTCCGTGCCCCTCCCTCCCCGCCGGCCTGAGTGCGCCAGAGCCCCCGAATCAGCGGCTCTTTTAACCCCGCCCTGTCTGAGCAAAAAACAGACGCCCTCCAGCGACCTACACGCAGTGGCAGGGCCAAATCCAAAGCTGAGACCCTGGGAGCTGTGAGAACAAAGAAGAGAAAGGGAAATCTCTCCCAGCAGCCTCAGAAGCAGAGGATTAAAGCTCCACAATCAACTTGATGTACCCTGCATCTGTGGAATACCTGAATAGACAACCAATCATCCCAAATTAAGGAGGTGGACTTTGGGAGCAAGATCTATGAGTTTTTTCCCTATTCCTCTTTTTGTGAATGTGTATGTGTATGCTTCTGTGTGAGATCTTGTCTGTATAGTCTTGCTTCCACCATTTGTCCTAGGGTTCTATCCGTCCATGGTTTTTTTTTTAAATTTTTTTCTTAATAATCAATTTTAATTTTAATAACGTTATTATACTTTACCTTCGTTCTTTCTTTCTTTCTTTCCTTCCTTCCTTCCCTCCTTTAGACAACGAATCATCCCAAATTGAGGAGGTGGTCTCTGACAGCAAGATTTATGATTTTTCCCCCTTTACCTCTTTTAGTGAGGGTGTATGTGTATGCTTCTGTGTAGGATTTTGTCTGTATAGCTTTGCTTCCAACATTTGTCCTAAGGTTCTATCTGTCCCTTTTTTTTTTCTCTAAATAAGAATTTTTTAATTCAATAATTTTATTATACTTTATTTTATTTTTACTGTATCTTCTTTCTTTCTGTCTTTTTTCCTTCTTTCCCTCCTTCCTTCCTTCCTCCCTCCCTCCCTCCTTTCTCTCCTTCTTTCCTTCTTTGCTTCTTTCTTTCTCTCTTCCTTCCTTCCTTCCCTCCTTTCCTTCTTTCTTTCCTCATACTTCTACTAATTCCCTCTACTTTTTCTCCCTTTTATTCTGAGCCGTGTGGATGAAAAGCTCTTGGTGCTCCAGCCAGGAGTCAGGGCTCTGCCTCTGAGGTAGGAGAGCCAACTTCAGGACACTGGTCCACAAGAGACCTCCCAGCTCCACATAATATCAAATGGTGAAAATCTCCCAGAGACCTCCATCTTAACACCAGCACCCAGCTTCACTCAACGACCAGCAAGCCACAGTGCTGGACAACCTATGCCAAACAACTAGCAAGACAGGAACACAACCCCACCCATTAGCAGAGAGGCTGCCTAAAATCATAATAAGGCCACAGACACCCCAAACACACCACCAGATGTGAACCTGCCCACTAGAGAGACAAGATCCAGCCTCATCCACCACAACACAGGCACTAGTCCCCTCCACCAGGAAACCTACACAACCCACTGAACCAACCTTAGCCATTGGGGACAGACATCAAAAACAGCAGGAACTACGAACCTGCAGCCTGCAAAAAGGAGACCCCAAACACAGTAAGATAAGCAAAATGAGAAGACAGAAAAACACACAGCAGATAAAGGAGCAAGATAAAAATGCACCAGACCTAACAAATGAAGAGGAAATAGGCAGCTTACCTGAAAAAGAATTCAGAATAATGATAGTAAGGATGATCCGAAATCTTGGAGATAGAATGGACAACAGAATGGACAAAATGCAAGAATCAGTTAACAAGGACCTAGAAGAACTAAAGATGAAACAAGCAATGATGAACAACACAATAAATGAAATTAAAAGTACTCTAGATGGGATCAATAGCAGAATAACTGAGGCAGAAGAACGGATAAGTGACCTGGAAGATAAAATAGTGGAAATAACTACTGCAGAGCAGAATAAAGAAAAAAGAATGAAAAGAACTGAGGACAGTCTCAGAGACCTCTGGGACAACATTAAACGCACCAACATTCGAAGTATAGGGGTTCCAGAAGAAGAAGAGAAAAAGAAAGGGACTGAAAAGATATTTGAAGAGATTATAGTTGAAAACTTCCCTAATATGGGAAAGGAAATAGTTAATCAAGTCCAGGAAGCACAGAGAGTCCCATACAGGATAAATACAAGGAGAAATACGCTAAGACACATATTAATCAAACTGTCAAAAATTAAATACAAAGAAAGCATATTAAAAGCAGCAAGGGAAAAACAACAAATAACACATAAGGGAATCCCCATAAGGTTAACAGCTGATCTCTCAGCAGAAACCCTACAAGCCAGAAGGGAGTGGCAGGACATACTGAAAGTGATGAAGGAGAAAAACCTGCAGCCAAGACTACTCTACCCAGCAAGGATCTCATTCAGATTTGATGGAGAAATTAAAACCTTTACAGACAAGCAAAAGCTGAGAGAGTTCAGCACCACCAAACCAGCTTTACAACAAATGCTAAAGGATCTTCTCTAGGCAAGAAACACAAGAGAAGGAAAAGACCTATAATAACGAACCCAAAACAATTTAGAAAATGGGAATAGGAACATACATATCGATAATTACCTTAAATGTAAATGGACTAAATGCTCCCACCAAAAGACACAGATTAGCTGAATGGATACAAAAACAAGACCCATATATATGCTGTCTACAAGAGACCCACTTCAGACCTAGAGACACATACAGACTGAAAGTAAGGGGATGGAAAAAGATATTCCATGCAAATGGAAACCAAAAGAAAGCTGGAGTAGCAATTCTCATATCAGACAAAATAGACTTTAAAATAAGGACTATTAAAAGAGACAAAGAAGGACACTACATAATGATCAAGGGATCGATCCAAGAAGAAGATATAACAATTGTAAATATTTATGCACCCAACATAGGAGCACCTCAATACATAAGGCAAATACTAACAGCCATAAAAGGGGAAATTGACAGTAACACATTCATAGTAGGGGACTTAAACACTCCACTTTCACCCATGGACAGATCATCCAAAATGAAAATAAATAAGGAAACACAAGCTTTAAATGATACATCAAACAAGATGGACTTAATTGATATTTATAGGACACTCCATCCAAAAACAACAGAATACACATTTTTCTCAAGTGCTCATGGAACATTCTCCAGGATAGATCATATCTTGGGTCACAAATCAAGCCTTGGTAAATTTAAAAAAATTGAAATTGTATCAAGTATCTTTTCTGACCACAATGCCATGAGACTAGATATCAATTACAGGAAAAGATCTGTAAAAAATACAAACACATGGAGGCTAAACAATACACTACTTAATAATGAAGTGATCACTGAAGAAATCAAAGAAGAAATCAAAAAATACCTAGAAACAAATGACAATGGAGACAAAACGACCCAAAACTTGTGGGATGCAGCAAAAGCAGTTCTAAGGGGGAAGTTTATAGCAATACAAGCCCACCTTAAGAAGCAGGAAACATCTAGAATAAACAACCTAACCTTGCACCTCAAGCAATTAGAGAAAGAAGAACAAAAAAACCCCAAAGCTAGCAGAAGGAAAGAAATCATAAAAATCAGATGAGAAATAAATGAAGGAAACAATAGCAAAGATCAATAAAACTAAAAGCTGGTTCTTTGAGAAGATAAACAAAATAGATAAACCACTAGCCAGACTCATCAAGAAAAAAAGGGAGAAGACTCAAGTCAATAGAATTAGAAATGAAAAAGGAGAGGTAACAACTGACACTGCAGAAATAAAAGAGATCATGAGAGATTACTACAAGCAACTCTATGCCAATAAAATGGACAATCTGGAAGAAATGGACAAATTCTTAGAAATGCACAACCTGCCAAGACTGAATCCAGAAGAAATAGAAAATATGAACAGACCAATCACAAGCACTGAAATTGAAACTGTGATTAAAAATCTTCCAACAAAGAAAAGCCCAGGACCAGATGGCTTCACAGGCGAATTCTATCAAACATTTAGAGAAGAGCTAACACCTATCCTTCTCAAACTCTTCCAAAATATAGCAGAGGGAGGAACACTCCCAAACTCCTTCTACGAGGCCACCATCACCTTGATACCAAAACCAGACAAGGATGTCACAAAGAAAGAAAACTACAGGCCAATATCACTGATGAACATAGATGCAAAAATCCTCAACAAAATACTAGCAAACAAAATCCAACAGCACATTAAAAGGATCATACACCATGATCAAGTGGGGTTTATTCCAGGAATGCAAGGATTCTTCAATATACGCAAATCTATCAATGTGATAAACCATATTAACAAATTGAAGCAGAAAAACCATATGATCATCTCAATAGATGCAGAGAAAGCTTTTGACAAAATTCAACACCCATTTATGATAAAAACGCTGCAGAAAGTAGGCATAGAGGGAACTTTCCTCAACATAATAAAGGCCATATATGACAAGCCCACAGCAAACATCATCCTCAATGGTGAAAAACTGAAAGCATTTCCACTAAGATCAGGAACAAGACAAGGTTGCCCACTCTCACCACTCTTATTCAACATAGTTTTGGAAGTTTTAGCCACAGCAATCAGAGAAGAAAAGGAAATAAAAGGAATCCAAATCGGAAAAGAAGAAGTAAAGCTGTCACTGTTTGCAGATGACATGATCCTATACATAGAGAATCCTAAAGATGCTACCAGAAAACTACTAGAGCTAATCAATGAATTTGGTAAAGTGGCAGGATACAAAATTAATGCACAGAAATCTCTGGCATTCCTATATACTAATGATGAAAAATCTGAAAGGGAAATCAAGAAAACACTCCCATTTACCACTGCAACAAAACAAATAAAATATCTAGGAATAAACCTACCTAAGGAGACAAAAGACCTGTATGCAGAAAATTATAAGACACTGATGAAAGAAATTAAAGATGATACAAATAGATGGAGAGATATACCATGTTCTTGGATTGGAAGAATCAACATTGTGAAAATGACTCTACTACCCAAAGCAATCTATAGATTCAATGAAATCCCTATCAAACTACCACTGGCATTTTTCACAGAACTAGAACAAAAAATTTCACAATTTGTATGGAAACACAAAAGACCCCGAATAGCCAAAGCAATCTTGAGAACAAAAAAAGGAACTGGAGGAATCAGGCTCCCTGACTTCAGACTATACTACAAAGCTACAGTTATCAAGACGGTATGGTACTGGCACAAAAACAGAAAGATAGATCAATGGAACAGGATAGAAAGCCCAGAGATAAACCCATGCACATATGGACACCTTATCTTTGATAAAGGTGGCAGGAATGTACAGTGGAGAAAGGACAGCCTCTTCAATAAGTGGTGCTGGGAAACTGGACAGGTACATGTAAAAGTATGAGATTAGATCACTCCCTAACACCATACACAAAAATAAGCTCAAAATGGATTAAAGACCTAAATATAAGGCCAGAAACTATCAAACTCTTAGAGGAAAACATAGGCAGAACACTCTATGACATAAATCACAGCAAGATCCTTTCTGACCCACCTCCTAGAGTAATGGAAATAAAAACAAAAATAAACAAATGGGACCTAATGAAACCTCAAAGCTTTTGCACAGCAAAGGAAACCATAAACAAGACCAAAAGACAACCCTCAGAATGGGAGAAAATATTTGCAAATGAAGCAACTGACAAAGGATTAATCTCCAAAATTTACAAGCAGCTCATGAAGCTCAATAACAAAAAAACAAACAACCCAATCCAAAAATGGGCAGAAGACCTAAATAGACATTTCTCCAAAGAAGATATACAGACTGCCAACAAACACATGAAAGAATGCTCAACATCATTAATCATTAGAGAAATGCAAATCAAAACTACAATGAGATATCATCTCACACCAGTCAGAATGGCCATCATCAAAAAATCTAGAAACAATAAATGCTGGAGAGGGTGTGGAGAAAAGGGAACCCTCTTGCACTGCTGGTGGGAATGTGAATTGGTTCAGCCACTATGGAGAACAGTATGGAGGTTCCTTAAAAAGCTACAAATAGAACTACCATATGACCCAGCAATCCCACTACTGGGCATATACCCTGAGAAAACCGAAATTCAAAAAGAGTCATGTACCAAAATGTTCATTGCAGCTCTATTTACAATAGCCAGGAGATGGAAACAACCTAAGTGCCCATCATCGGATAAATGGATAAAGAAGATGTGGCACATATATACAATGGAATATTACTCAGCCATAAAAAGAAACGAAATTGAGCTATTTGTAATGAGGTGGATAGACCTAGAGTCTGTCATACAGAGTGAAGTAAGTCAGAAAGAAAAAGACAAATACCGTATGCTAACACATATATATGGAATTTAAGAAAAAAAAAATGTCATGAAGAACCTAGGGGTAAGGCAGGAATAAAGACGCAGACCTCCTAGAGAACGGACTTGAGGTTATGGGGAGGGGGAAGGGTGAGCTGTGACAGGGCGAGAGAGAGTCATGGACATATACACACTAACAAACATAGTAAGGTAGATAGCTAGTTGGAAGCAGCCGCATGGCACAGGGATATTGGCTTGGTGCTTTGTGACAGCCTGGAGGGGTGGGATAGGGAGGGTGGGAGGGAGGGAGATGCAAGAGGGAAGAGATATGGGAACATATGTATATGTATAACTGATTCACTTTGTTATAAAGCAGAAACTAACACACCATTGTAAAGCAATTATACCCCAATAAAGATGTTAAAAAAAAAAAAAAAAAAGAAGACAACAGTCTCATTTGCAAGTGCTTGGGCAACCCACACGTGACTCCAGAAACATCCTTCATAGGAAGACTGGGGGTTAGTGTCGGTGTCCTTCTTCAGGAGAAAGGTCTCCTGGCCTGTATCCCTATGTTTTCCAACCATTGCTTCACCTTTGGGGAAAAAAATAAGTTCCCAGAGAAAGAGGATAGAGTTTTCACAAAGAGGCATTTAGCTTGCAGGGTTATTTTTTGCTTAAGTGGAGCCCCCTGCCAGCCCACATCCCTGCAGGCAGAGGAAGGTCGAGGGGCCTCTGATCCTGAGCTGCCATCATTTTGGGACGCTCCCATCAATGATCCAAAGGCTGGCAGGACTTGTCTCAAGTTTCTGCTTTCCCATCACCCTGGGGATATTGAGGAGAACCTGCCAGTGTAGGGTGCTTGCTTCCTCCGGAGACTTGTTAGTGTGGAAGCATCTAGAAAAGCAGACTTGGGTTCTGTTGTGGTGACAGCCATTCTCCGGACTCATGATATCTGCTCTGAAGCCGTGTCATCGGCCGAGGAAGAGCCCAAGAAAACCAAACACAACCCCTATCCCGCCTTAAAGTGCTGAAGAAGTGCTTTATGAAATGTGAGTAGCGCCTCCTGCAGGTCAGTTTATAGCTGCTCTTCCTGCCTGAGACTCAAGGAACCTGAGTTGAACTGGAGAGCCGCATTCAGGGAAGGAGGAAAAGGGCAACTCAGGGTCTAACCTCTCGGAATGTCTGTAACTGAGGACCAGCCCTTATTTGCATATTGAAAATCTGTCTGTTAAATCAGCAGTGGAGCAGAAAATAGAACTTTAAAAGCATTCACTCTTGACCTTTCCTATTTGTATTTTTAAAGGGACTGAAATTCATCTCCTATCACCTTGGCAATCATCCGGAATAATATTTTTAATGTGTCTTTCTGTTTATAAACCTATTTGTTTAGTGATGGGGAAGTGAGTTTTCTGGATTTTGATGCAGTTTTGCAATGCATAACTTTAATTTCTAAATAGAAATACTGGCATTGGAAAAACTAAAGTAATGTAAATACAATTTCAGAAAGTGTAAGTTCACGTTCTTTTTTTCTGGCTTTCTTTAGCTGTGCTTCCCATTTTTAATGCACCTTAGAAAAAGGAAATGTTACCATGAACAATTTGTTTTAATTCACAGGTTGAGCTTTGCATTTTGTCCTTCCCTGGCATTCCTTTCCACTCAAATTCCACAATCTGACCAAGTGGAGAGCAAGGAGAGGGAGAAAGAAATCTTAAAAGAAGAAAACCCTTGTGCTGGCTCCTCAAGTTGATTTTTATTTTTTTCTCTTTAATCCCATGCAAGTGTTTTCAATGGAAAACACATTGATCTTATCGGTTCCCTTGCTCCCCTCCAAGCTGGGGATGGACAGCTGCCTGACCTTCCCGACAGGGGGCTCTTGGTCGTAAGCACAGGACCCTCCACCCATCCCAAGGACCTCCTCCGCCCAGACACAGAAACACGGGTTTAGGAGATAAAAGAAACAGAAGGACATCAAGGTAGATTTCACAGGAACCCAAATGTGCTCTTGGTGTCTTGTAAGGAGGAAACTTCCACGGAGGCAAAGGCTGCATCCGCTGGTGGTGGCAATGCTTCTGAGGGACCTGGGAAGGGGCCTCCAGCACAGAAGTTTTGAGAAAGCAATGAGAAATTGCACCCTTCCCTTTTAACCTGACCACAGTGCGACTCACCCGGGATTACTGGCGTGGATTCTCAGATGGAGGCTGAGTCTGGAATGTCTGTATCCTTTTGTGACTTCACTTGGCTTTTGCAGCCCTGGGGCTTGTCTTTTGTCTCAGTGTAGCAGAGACAAGCCAGGTATACCGTAAATGATATTTTTATGAGTCACCCAAGAAATTTTGCGGGGCTCAAAACTTTTTTCTATAGAAAATACAGACAATGCCCCTAAAACTGCCCATGCAGATAATGAGAATCTGAGCTCAGGAGACATTCAGCCTTGGAGACATCTGTTTCAGTCAGTAATTCCAGTAGGATCCTGATGGTTTTTTAGTTGACGCCATTGGAATGATATTATTTTGACAGCTTGCATTTGCCTTTATTGTTTTCTTGTTGTTGTTGTATCTGGGTGGTTTTTTGGGGGGGTGGGGAGTGAGAATTTGCTTTAAATGTTCAAGTTCATACATGGGTATCACAATATTCTTTGTTAACGATTGAAGCAATTATGTGCCACTAATTTTATTTGATTAACTTTTTAAAAGGTTTACTTGGTAGTTTGTCAAGACAAACTACTATTTTTTAAAACAGAGGAATACTATATCTCTGACTTCCTGGGGGCCTGCTTGAAAGTCAGGCACTGCCATCTCCATAGGCTCAGGCAGGCATGGTGACCTCAGCATCTGTGGATGTGGGCTTGCAAGGAGCACTAAGTAGAACTGTAGGAACCTGAGGCTGCTTCTAGCATCCTGTGAGGTCTCCAGTGTCCAGGGATGAAGCATGTTTCCTGCATCCCAGATCATGTGTTTCACCATGTTAGACTGAGCAGACGTGACAAAGGTGGCAGAAAGGTCAGACTTGGTTTAAGGCCACTTCGTTGTCTCTTTGATCTTGGGTGGCCTCGGCCTGCAGCAGCTTGAAGCAGGATTTCAGTTCCCCAGCCAGAGATTGAAGTTAGGCCGCAGCAGTGAGAGCGCTGAATCCTAGCCACTAGGCCACTAGGGACAGTGGCCAGTGACAAGGCCCTGGCCCGTCAGCTGTGTAGAAATGAATTTCCACAAAGAGATGGAAAGTAGTGAAACAAGTGAAGTGTTTATTAGGAGGAAAAGAGTACCTGTGAATAGACTCACACGGGTGGGCTCAGAGAGTCGTGCCCTCGTGGTAGTTTGAATCACGTTTATGGGACATTTCTTCTGGGTTTACTCTGGCCAATCATCTTGCTTTGCCTGGTTCTGAGTCTGTATGTGGTTTATCTCAGGGTCCTCCCCTGTGTGCGTGTGCTCTCTTAGCCAAGATGGATTCCAGCACAAAGGCCTATGGGAAGGCTGACATCACCTACTATGGGGTGGTGCCCCTTCCCTTTTGACTTTCAAGGAGTCTTTCTGCACATGTGTGGTCGGGAAGGTCCCCTTGACTTCGAGAATGAGGAATATGTGGTCTTTATCTTTTATCTGGGCAGGGCTCAGCTCCTCCTATTATCCTCCTGCTGTTATGTTCATCTTGCAGTTATCTGTCCCCAGGGGACAAACTCTAGCAGCTCAGCCTGGGGCCCATGTATCTCCGGCCTCATCTTGGCATCTCCTGGAAGAAGAAAGATGCTGGTGTACCCTGGCCGGTAGAGCAGGACTGTTAGCTGACCGGCAGCAAGAGCACTATCAGCCTCCCCTGCTCCCCAGCCCAGGACACAGGCATCGTCCCCGCAGAGGTCTCTGCAGTGACTTCACCACGACCCATCTCACCCGATCCATGGTGCCAGGGCCCTGGCGGGACAGAGCTGGCAGCAGCAGAGGTAGGATGCAAACCAGGTCTCTGGCTTTAGCCTAGAACCCACTTGGTTTTCAACATCCATGCCGCTGGCTCACTGCCCCATTGTGTGTATCCACATGTGAGGTTTCTTCTCTGCAGAAAGGGAAAACAGCACATTTTAAGACTTCACAGTTACTTCTACTTTATCAGATAGATTTTACCCCAGACTATCTCACAACATTTCTGTGTAATTACAGCTTTGATTATGCACTTCCCTTCTAAATTATTAAGCTTGCACAGACTTCTTCAACCTTTTACTCACAGAAGTCTGCGAGAGCAATTAACACCAGACAATGTCTAGTCATTATTTAAAAGTATATATTTCTGCCAAACAATTAACTTAAAATTAGAAATAAGTGTTAAGCACTGTTTTTTAAATCATAAGGGCTTGTATGAGATTTAAAACAGTAAAAGTAAGTTTGTAGTAACGATACATTTACTTTTCAACTTAGCAATATCTACATTCATGTCAACATTTACAGTTACCAAAATAAAGACTAATATGAGAATCACTTTCACGTGATATTTTTAAAGTCAGAATGGGCCAGTGGCTTGAGGAAGGAGCAGGCTTTCCCTTTTGGAAGGTCTGCATGGTGGATATCCAGATGAGCGTGTAACTACCTTATCCGATAAGGACACACATCTCCCCACACTTATCCAAATCCTGAAGTGTGCTTTCAAAATATGGCTCCTGAGGGCCCCTGGAAACTGCAGACAGACCCATTCATTGTCAGGAGAGCAGAGCCGAAATAGCAGATAAAGAGGGAATCCTGCAGAGTTGCAGACAAATAGCACAACTAAAAATGTTGAATCAAATATTTAAAATATAATGCCCATTTGAGCCAGCAGAAAATAAGGGAATCTCCTGAAGGTCATAAAGGACAGGGAAGAAATCCATGGGGGTTGGGATCACTGGGGCACCAGCCTGGATGGCACCTGGTGGGAGGAAACCAGTCTCAGATGGTAAATGAGATTGAGGTTTATGGGCCATGAGGAAGGTCAAAGGAGACAAGGCCTGGGCCCAGAAGAATGTGGTCACATCACTGACAATCCCACCCCATAAACCCAGGAAGCTTCAGGTCAAGCCAAGGAAAAATCCACAGGAGAAGGTAGGAATTGAAACCCGCCCTCCCGCCCCCCACCATCCTAGCTATGGGAGGAACAGGAAGAACCCCCCCCCCACACACACACACAATCTTACATGAGAATTTCTATCCAAAGGCCTGTACTCATGGGAACTTGGGCAGGAATGTGGCCTCAATCCCTCCAAATTAGTTGACAGTGCTTCCAATTCAGTAGTACTAAAGCACCTGGAAAAGGCAAATGTGTATCCTTATTAGAGAAAAGTTCTTTTTAAACCCCATTTTTGAAGACTCCCCACAGATAAAGTTCCAAGGAGCATGAATTCATACTCATGCCGACAAAATTATTAAACAGATGAGAAAAAAAAAAAAAAAACACTCAACGAGTGAGAATTTCCAGAAACCACAAACTCTGTTTGAAGTCAGATTTATGGAGTTTGTATATATTTTATTTATCAGGTTTAGAATACATAAAATTATTGTCTTTAATATGCTTAAAGAAATAAGAGGGCAATATAAAAGTATGGCAAAAGAAAAAGAGATTATGAAAATTTACGAGGCAGCAGATTTGATGAAGAATAAAATAGAACTTCTAAAAACAAAAAGATACAAATACGTACACATGTGCATTCCAAGTACAAAGCCAAAGGACAGGATAAAAGCAGATTAGTTACAAATGATGAGATATTGGTATAAGATTGCTCTGAATAAAATTACCCAGAAAACAACTCAGAGAGATGAAATGAGAGAAAACAGAAGGTAAGAGATGTGGAAGATGTCTCTTTGGTTAGAAGGTAGAAAATGACAAGAGACTGTTGTTCTCAATAACCCAGACAAGATGTATAAGCCACAGAGTCACCGTCTTTCTAAACCGGTCAGAGAGCTGAGGATGCAGCTACAAAAGGAGAGGAGAACTGAGATAAGTCAGCCAAAGGCATCCTGGATTTTCAGCTGCCAAGGTCTGGACATAAGCAAGAGACCTGAGAGAATCCTCCACTCTCCAAAACACTTCAGATTTTCCACTGATAATAGCTACAGGTGGGACAGGAAAGCTGAAAGGAATCCCTCCAAGGCATTCCAGGCAGAACAGAGACTTCACAAGTTCCAAAAGCCTGTGGCTGGACCAGAAAGTAAAGGGAACTCTCCAACAATGTACAAAGCTGTCAGTAGAGTTGTAAATCAGAGAGAGATACATCATGGTGTGGAAAGCTGGTGGAAAACATGAATAAATTTGGGGAGTCTTGGTAGCATTCACACCTAGAGCATTGCAGAAGGGAAAATTCTGAGCTGACTCTCAAAATATCTGTAGCTAGTAGTGAACTGAAACAAACTAAACTTGCCCAAAAGCTCAGACCCAGTTTAACTATAGAACAAATTTACTCCGTCACTCCAAACCAGTGACCTGACACAAGAAAAAACTCTTTTCTAAAGGGAAATATTATTTACTTTAGACTTTATTGTTCTAACATCTCATGATGAAGAAAGAAAACAGATAATAGAAGTAGAACTGTAGGTGGCCGAGATGTTGGAATTATTTGACAGGATCTTTAAAATAACTAGAAATATGCTAAATGATCTATTAGAAAAAGTGTGCAGTATGGATAAGGAGATGGTGAATTTCAGCAGACACAAAGAAACTACAAAAATGAATCAAGTAGAAATTCTAGAAATGAGAGAGTATCAGAAATAAATATTTGATTGGTTTTAATAACAGAATGACTCAGCAGAGGAAATAATGAGTGAACTTGAGGACAGGTGAATTGAGGTTAAAAAAGCAAACCAAAAATAAGAAAGCAAACAAACAAACAAACAAAAAAACAGAAAACAGAATAGATAAGAGTGTCTTAATTTATGGGACAATATCAAATGGTCCAACATATCTGTAACTGGAGCCCAAGAAGGAAAAAAGAGAACAGAAGAAATATTTAATTAGATATTTGCTGAGAATGGTCTAAAATTGATGGAAGACATCAACACACAAATCCAAAAAGCTCAGGAAACACTGATCTGGAAAAATACAAAGGACACACACACACTAACACACACACACACACATATCCCACTCATACACAAACAAATGTCAACCTAGAATTCCATATCTTACCAAAATAGCCTTAAAAATAAAGATAAAGCAATCTCAAACTGTTCCATCCAATAATTTCATTCTTGAAATGGCAAAATTATAAACTGGGGAGACAGAATAGTGGTTACCAAGGGTCACTGATGGAGGCAGAGAGGAGAGAGAAGTTACTAAAAAGAGCCACATGAGAGATCCTAATAGTGATGGAATAGTCTGTATCTTGATTGCATTAGTGCTGATATCTTGGTTATAATATTTTACTGTAGTTTTGTAAGATATTATCATTGGAGGAAACTGAGTAAAGGATGTATGAAATCTCTATTTCTTACCATTGCATGTGAATCTACTATTTTCCCAAAAAGAAAAGATTAATTTAAAAAATTGGAGGCAAAATAAATCCATTTTTAGAGATGAAAGTTAAGAGAATTTCTCCCCATTAGAACTTCTCTACAAGAAATACCAAAATAATTTCTTCAGACTAAATAAAAATTATATCAGATTCAACCCCAAATCTGTAGGAAGCAATGAAGAGCACCAAAAATGTACAAATTTGTATAAATTTAAAAGACCTTATCAATGTGAATGTGTATTCTTGGAATTGTACATATGTATCTGTGAATAGTAAATTTCATAATTTAAAAAAGTAGAGAGAGAAAAAAATCAAGGGAGGTAATACCATCTGGAGACTGTCACACATGCTATGCTACACACAGGAGGAGTGAAAAGAAGTGCTCTTTTGACAGCAGGAGTCTGACAGTGATAAATAAATATGGTTGGTAAGTCAGAGGGGTCCCATGCAGAGAAGCTTAAAAATGCAAGAAGAGGAGTTGGCTCTTGTGAGGTCACCTAATGCTCCCAGGTGTATTAAAGCCACTTGTCAAAACTTGTGTTAATAGCCAAATTGGGGAAAGATTTTATTGTTGCTAATATTAACACCTTGTAAATCAGTGTCTGAAATGTACTTGTGTGAGGTCCGACAGAACAAACACAAAACCAAAAAACAACATCAGTCACTAATTCACTCCAAACAAAAACCTATTTGAGACAAATTACAGAGCTAAATGTAAAGCCTAAAACAAAACAAAACAAAACAAAAAACATAGAAGAATATATTTGTGACCTTGAGGTAAGAAAACATTTCTTGTGAGACAAAAGGTGTGATCATAAAATCAAAAATGATAAATTAGACTTCATCAAATACACAAAAATTCTTCATCATAAAACATTATCAATAAAATAAGAAAGCAAGTCACAGACTGTGAGAATATGTTCATAAAACAAAGTAGTTGTATCCAGAATATATAAAGAACTCCTGAAATTCAATAACAAGGAGACAGCCCAATTTTAAGAGGCAAAGACACACAGGCACTTCACAAAAGAAGGTATATAAGTGGTCAATAAGCACATGATAAACTGTTCAACTTCATTAATCACCAAGAAAATGTACATTAAAAACCCAATGAGGTGTTACCACATGCTCCATTAGAATGTGTAAAATGCACAAGGTTGACAACAGTAAATCTGGAACAGCTCTGGGGCAGCCAGACCCTGCACATGTTGGCGGGACTGTGAAACATACAGCCATTTTGGCGAAGTTTCAGTTTCTCGAAGTGTTAAATCTACTTCTATGACCTAGTAATTCCACTCCTGGTGTGTGTGCAAAATAAATGTGTATGTATGTCCATGCAAAACCTCTTATAAGACTTTTATAACCGTCAAACCTGGACGGTTGATCAACAGAATGGATAAGCTCTGCTTGTTCATACAGTTAATTAGTACTCAGTGAAAATTTTTTAAAAAGGAATAGATGACTGATAAGCATGTAACAGGTGTAATTCTCAGAATAATAGGATGACTGGAATAAGCCAAACAGAAAAGCACATACTGTATAATTCAATAGGTATAAATGTCTAGAATAAGCAAGAGACCCATGGTTTCTGGGTGGGAGGGAGGGACTGGGAAGGTGAGGCAGCAGATGTGTGCTGGTGAAAGTGCTCTGTGCCTTCGTAGTATTCATAGAACCTCATGGAATACTCTACTTGATATCTGAGCATGTCAATGTGTGTAAATTATATTCAAAAATTATCTTCCTTGTGTGAATTTGGATCATTTTGCCACCCCCTGTCTGAGAGAGCAGACCTGAAACCTGAAGTTGCCTTCACAAGGAAATTTCTAGAGGGAAAGAAAGAAACCATGCTCCTCCCTCTGTGATCTCCTACCACCACGGATCTCTCTGGTCCATGGACAGTGAGGTAGCTGACCCAGCAGCATGGTTGCTCTCTGGGAAAAGATGACTATTCATCCTGATGGAGTTCCAGAAAGAAGGGAATAGACACCAGCTGGGGTTGTTACTTTAGGTGTCAGCTTGGCTAGGCTGTGCTGTTTCTTTGGTCAAACACCGGTATACCTCTTGCTGTGAAGGTACTTTCTAGATGTGATTAACATCTACAGTTAATTGACTTTAAATAAAGGAGATTACCCTTAATAGTGTGGGTGGGCCTCATCCAATCAGTTGAAGCCCCAAGAGCAAAGACTGAAGTTTCCCAAAGAAGAAGCTAGACCGAAGTTTCCCAAAGAAGCAGCTATTCTGCCTCAAGATGGCAACACAGAAACCCTGCCTTACATTCCAGCCTGCAGCCCTGGGGAATTCAGACTTGAGACTGCCGTGGCAAATCTTACCTGAACTCCCAGCCTGATCCATGGTCTTCAGACTTTCTGGCCCCCAGAATCATGTGAGACAATTCCTTAAAATAAATTCCTCTCTCTGTCTCTATATATCTATAGCTAGAAGTATAGATTATATATAGATATATGTAAATATATAGATAATTTATATAGATATCTCTACATATATCTATATATCCAGAGATATGTATAGAGAGACTATAATCACACTTATCTGTCTATCTGTCCATCCATTCATCATATCACGGTCCTCCAGAAACACTGAGCCACATTCCCTGACATATATGTCCTATTCTCTGTGTCTCCGGAGAACCCAGACTAACACACCAGCTGTATTTCCCTCCGCCCCAGCCCAGCATCCTGAGTCAGAGGAAGCAGGTGGCCCAATGTGAAAGGTCATTTATTTGGAAGGAAGCATTCGTGAAGTGATTGATGAGGGTGTCTTCCAGCTGGCATGTTTGTGGACAGGGGCATTCATATTTATGAATCCAGAATCCCTGGAATGGGGTGTTGTACTGCTCACCACATAATTCATCCTGATGTACCTGTTCATTATTTCCCCCATGAAAAATAGTGGTCAGATGCAAAATTGTTAAACCACAATCTTTTCTCCTGGTGTTTTTGTGCTTTTTAATCACAATGTACCTCTTTCTGCTGAGGGCCATTGCATTGTTGAGTACTATAGCATGAACTCAGCAGGTGGGTGAAGGTCAACATCTCATAGTTATCGTGGGAGTAGCTGCTTGAGTGTGAAGGGAAACCCAGAATGAAGGGGGTAAGGGGACAGGGGGCTTTGTCCATCCCACCTGGACCACACCCACACAACCACACAGTGCAGGCAGGGGGCAGCCCCGCCCCACCCTGCCCCTCAGGATATATTAAGCCCTTTGCTTCTGTGTCCCCAGAAGGTCCTTTCTGTGGTCACGTTTGCCTCTGAAAGCCATGGCATCCTCCATCTAGTACGTGGTGCGCAATACAGACCCTAAGATCCCACGATGAATCCCAGCTGCAGCCTGAGATCCTCAGGGTATGAGAGGGTGTGGGGTTGTAATGCGCACACAGTTCAAAAGACAGTTGCATCCAAACTGGGATAGGCCACAGGCTCCAGAGCAGGAGTGTAAGGCGGCGGCTTGCGGAGGAAGCCAGTAGGAGCTGCCCTCACCAGGACCTTCCGTTATTCCACCGTAGACCCTGATGCTTCCCCACACCGACCGCCGACCACCAGACAGAGGTACCCGTGCTCCTGCCCCTCTACCCGCTCCGCCTCTTCTCCTTTCTTCCTTCCTCATCAAAGGCACAGACAGACGGGACCCGGGTGGGGCCTGACACCCCCACCTTAGAGTTGAGGCACAGGGAGCCTTGGGTCCTTTCTCGCTCATCATTAGTGTGTTTACTTCACTGCCTCTACAATCACCTGGTCAGTTTTACTTGTCGCTGTGGTTGACTGTCTGGGGGGTCCAGGGGAAGACTACCGTCACTTACCCATTGTTTCACCAGTCTCGTCCCCTCCCGCTCCTACCCCGACTCATCTGCACTGAGCACGCTGCTGGATGTGCTCCGTCCCCCTGGCTTTGTTCCCCATATTTCACATCCAGGGATTCCCTTCCCATCAGTATCTTGGACAAGGACCAATCTTCCCAACACAGCCAAAGCTCGCCCTCTTTGCAGCTTTCCTCTTGCCCTGCCCTGAAGAGGCTGCCTCCTGCCCACCCCCCTCCACTGCCCCCCACCCCCCAGGCCCTGCACTTGGCCCCTCAGCTCTGGCCTGAAGGCCCATCACCTGCTTCTCTCCTATAGCATCAGTTGGATTGTGTGCACCAGCCGTGTGCCTAAGAACTGCCCAGGAACCACGTAGAGTATCAATTTCTCCAATAATGGTTCCAAATTATCTGCAAGTAGCCCACCATGGCTGGCTTCCTATGAGCGATAATAATGTCCTCTAAGGTCGAAAGGGAAGCAGTTGGTGGACAGGACACTGTGCATGGCCCTCCTGCTGTGAGTGAAACTTATGGAGAACAAAGGTGAGGGGCTCCAAACTCAAGTACGACTCAATCCCCACAGCAACTTTTAATTTATCTGTTTTTATGGGATAAGAAAGTTGCTTGTAAAATTGTTAAGTCAAAAAGAACCCAATATAATAAAATTGAATAACTTTTTGATAATATAATACAAATCAAGATGCTATAAGTAGTTTCAGAAACAACCACCAGCTTCCAAGAATAAATAGCAGGATGGGTGCTTACTCATTTTAAGGATCTTGCAGAATAATTTAATGGTGTATGTTCTACAGTCCATTCATTTTGTTGTTTCTGAACCTCAATTCCCAATGCGGTCCAAGTGATTATAGGGATGTTGCAGGAATGATTCTCCCCACAGCTAGAAACACACATTTGGGGATTACCACATGTCACAAAACTATCTTGAAATAAAAACAGCCAATGTTCCATAATAATTGTAAAGACAGATGGAGGGAAAGGGAAACTCTTGTCTGTGAACCCCTTCCACATGTTGGCCTGTCCTCCTGGACAGATTACAGATCATGCAGGTGGTGGGTAAGGAGATGCCATCCCTGTGCCAGACCTGTGGGTACAAAGTTCTGTGCAGCCCCTGACCTCACCACAATTTGACCTTGGCCATACCTCTTCGAATCCTTCACTCTCCACATCTGGGAAACAGGTGACAATAGGATGACCCCTATAGGTTGTTTGAGAGATTGTGAATGTGAAAGTCTTAGCACAATATCCAACTACAGTTAATGCACAATACATGTTACCTTCCATATGTTTGATTTCATGTTCATAACAAGCCTATGAGATAGATCTCTTAACCTCTGTCTTAAAAACTGAATAATTGAAACCAACCCTGCATTCCCCAGAAAGCAGAGCCTGGGGAAAGGATTACATGCTGGTGCTGTACTGGGGCAAGAGACACCAGGGCTGCCATTTTCATTTGCTCCATAACAAATGCAGACTGGTGGGCTTAAACAACAGACCTTTATTTCTCACAGTTCTGGAGATCAAGGTGTCTGCAGATTTGGCAAGGGCCACGTCCTTCCTGGTTTGAAGATGGTGGTCTTCTCGCTGTGTCCTAATGTGACAGAGACAGAGACAGAGACAGAGACAGACAGAGAGAGAGAGAGAGAGAGAGAGAGAGAGGAAGTAAGTTCTGGTGTCTCCTTTTTTAAGGACACTAATCCCATCACAGGACCCCACCCACATGACCTCATGAAAACCTAATTACCTCCAAAAGACTCCATCTCTAAATACCATCTCACATATGAATTTGGGGGGCGGGGGTCACATTCAGTCCACAGCAGCGGGGAAGCAGTGCCAGGGAGAGCCACAGCCAGGTAGGTGCTCAGCAGGTGAACCTGCTCTGCTGTGCAGGATGGCTCTAGGCAAAGCAGCCCCCAGGCAGAAGGAAAAAGGGGGAGTGTGTGCTCCTGTGCCCTGGGTCATGTTGACCAAATTTTTCCCCAAGTTAACGGGACTGCACTTTCCTGGGACAGCTGCTCGGGAGCCAGGTCCCAAGCCTTTGACATTTTAACAGGTTCAAGAAGTGGTACCAGTACCAGAGACAAGGGCAGGGAGCCGCTCAGCCTCAGGCCAGCGCTGATGGTGCTGGAGCAGGGCTTCCTCTGGGCAGGCAGCTGGGGTCCCCAGGAGGCTCAGGAGATGCCTCGTGGCTCAGGCAAAGCCAGGGCTGAGGGTCCTGGGCAGAGAGAGGCTCTGAGGAAGGCATCCTACGGATGCGATGGGTGCACAGGAGCTTGGTCCACAGTGAACGCCTCACCTGAACCAACTTCAGGAGGCTGGGCTCTACCCTCTGTGGGACCAGACCTTCATGCTCAGCCTCACGGCAATATGAGGAACGTGCACTCTGCATGAGCCTTGCCCAGTGTAGACGTCACAGGATCTGAGCAAGGGGAGCCCAGCCCTTCCACCCCGGGGCCCTGCAGGCACCCTTCTGATAAGAGCCACTGGTGTCCTCCCCTTCTCTGGTCTGTCCAGGTCCAGAAGGACTGACTCCAGCCACTCTTGACCCAGGCCTGACCTGCCTCTGTTCCCAGGGAGATACTTTTCAATATTTTGCAACATATGGCAGAAATGGATCCAGAATAGTCTTCAAATAAGTACAAAGTGTGCTTCTCTGGTGGTGCAGTGGTTAAGAATCCACCTACCAACGCAGGGAACATGGGCTCGAGCCCTGGCCCGGGAAGATCCCACATGCCGCGCGGAGCAACTAAGCCCATGCGCCACAACTACTGAGCTAGCATGCTGCAACTACTGAACCCTGTGCACCCTTGTTCTGCAACAAGAGGAGCCACGACAATGAGAAACCTGCACACTGCAACGAAGAGTAGTCCCCGCTCACTGCAACTAGAGAAAGCCTGAGCGCAGCAACAAAGACCCAACGCGGCCAAAAATAAAAAACAAACAAATAAATAAATTTATTAAAAATAAATAAGTACAAAGTATTCACCCAACAAACAGATTGCCCTGTATATATACAAAGGTCTCTACGAGGAGTACAAATATGTTAATCAAAGTTCTATTTCCACACATTTGGGAAAGGTCACAGCATTACCACCTGACGCACAGAAAGCCACAAAGGCCCAGCTGGCGGGGTTTAGAACTGGCCGGCTCATCCTGCTGCCTGTCACTGAGCTGTTGGCCCCTTGCACTTGGTGGGGACTTTCTGAAAGGTCCTCAAGAAAACCCTGAACGTCTCATTTTGACAAACGTCAAGCTTCTCAGCAACTGTCTTGGAGCCTGGCACGTGGACTTTGCCTGTTTGGGAGAGAATTTCACCCCAAACCATGCGGCACGGTTGTATGCCATTTTGTTTTGGGGTCAAATTCCACTGTAAGAAACAGCTCTTCTAATCTGTTTTCTGACTTTGCTGTAGTTTATACCTCACACAACCATTACATCTCCTTGTCCAACAGAACCAGCTAGAATTCTGAAGCTTGAAACCACGCGAGATAGAATAGAGCCTCTACTCTATCTGTGCTTTGGACAGTTGAGATAAAGTACCTTTAAGCACTTTGTTGAGGTATGATTGACATAGAAACAGCTGTACATATTTAACAGACATGACTTGATAAATTTGGAGATAGACACCCATGGAACCATCATCACCACCTAAGTGTAATAGGTGACATCCATCACCTCCCAAAGTTTCCTCTTTTCTTCCCCTTCTCTTTCTCCTCCTCTTCCTCTTCCTCCTCCTACTTCCTAATATTTTTGTGTGTGTGATAAGAACACTTAACATAAGATCTACCCTCCTGGCAAATGTCTATGTATGCAATACAGTACCACTAACGGTAGCCGTTATGCTGTACAGTGGATCTCTAGGACTTATTCATCGTATGACTGGAACTTTGTACCCTTTGGTCAATGTCTCCCCATTCCCCCCTCCCCTCCAGCCCTCAGCAACCACCTTTCTCCTCTCTGCTTCTATGGCTTTGACTTTATGAGGTTCTCAATATCGATGACGTCATATAGTGTTTGTTTTCCTGTGTCAGGCTTATTTCACTTAATATCTTCCGGGTCCGTCCGTATCGTCGCAAACGGCATCTCTTTAGTTTGTCTTCTACTATGTGGGATCCATCACTGGGCACGATGTTCCAGGTTTGGTTTCTGCATGTGAAATGGAATAAGATAGAGAGATCCATAAGCGCAGACGTAGCTCATCTTATTGGGATTTTACAGGATGAGAAGAGACGACAACTCCGGTTCTCCCAAAGCTCCCGTGAGGTGGCTACTCTTAGGTCAGGAAACCGAGGCACAGGAAGGCTAAGTAGCCTGCCCAAGGCCACATCACACTAGAACCGTGGGTCATTATCCAGGACACCAGGCCTTGGGGGCCCAAGCTTGGTCACTTGTCTGGTTGACATGTATGAAGTTCCCCCGACCCCCACCTCGGGCCCTGTGCTAGCACCAGGCTTCACAGGCATCGTGTGGGACATGGGTCACTGCTCCAGCCTGGGCAGGGCTTTTAGTTTCCCAGTTCTGTGGATAATGTGGCTACTTACATGCTATTCCTCTGAGCACCGCGTCATAATACTCTGACCTGCAGAACTGTAGATTCCCACCAGTGATGCTGTGGGCGGGGCCTGGCCAGGGTCCGTTCTCATTGGTGATGTCAGCGTCCTACGGTCACCAAGCATGTCAAATATGACATCTCTCATTGTGAAGGTAACCTGGTTACCAACATCATGCACAGCTGGTCCTTAGTATTTGCGGATTCCATATTTGTGCATTCACCTACTTGCTAACATTTATCTGTAACCCCAAATCAATACTCTTGGTGCTTTTATGGTCATTGGCAGATGTGCCCAGAGCAGTGGGAAATTTGAGTTCCTGACACACACGGTCCCAGCTGAGGGGGAACCAAGGGACTCTGCCTCCTGGTCTCGGCTCTCACCCTGTAAACTAGCGTCCTTTTCAGTCTATTTAGTGACACAGTTTTCTCATTCTTGTGCTTCTCGTTGATGACTTTACTGTTTAAAATTGCCCTCGAGCATCATGCTGAAATGCTGCCCAGGGTCCTAAGGACAAGAAGGCTGTGATGTGCCTTTTGGGGAAAATACATGTTAGATGAGCTTTACTCAATCATGAGCTACAGAGATGCTGGCATGAGTTCAATGTTAATAACTCAACTATACATTAAACAAGTGTCTTCAAACAGAAACACACATAAAACCAGGTTCTGTATTGATCGGTTCACAAAAATGTGTGCCCAGAGACGTGCAGGAGCCTGGCTCCATGTTTCCACAGGAGCCATGACTCAGCACTAACTCAGGGTTCAAGGAGGTTTCATAAAACAAACTATCAAAGATATCGTTGCCTAGACCAGGGCTCAGTGAACTAGACCCTTGGGCCAAACTGGGTCCACCTGCTGCTTTTGTTTTGCTGGAACTCAGCCACCAGGCTGTTTGTTTACTATTCTCTGTGGCTGTCAGCAGACTTGAGTCGTGTGATAGAGACCAAACAGCCGTAAAGCCTCAATATCTGGTCCCTTACAGAAAATTTCTCCACCTTGTGTACAAACATGATGTGGCTTCCTGGTGAAAGAGAACCAGGCTCTGCTTCCAACATGCCCCTGACCCCTGACCCCTGACCCCCAATTTCAAATCCCAGCTGTGCTGCTCAGCAGCCTAGCACAGGCTGCTCAACCTTCCTGACCCGCAGTTTCCTAATTACACTCTAAAAATCAGATACTTCAGGGTTGTTTCTTAAATTCCTGGATATTATAATCTTGTTGAAAGTGGGAAAAAGCGTGTGTGTTTGTTTTTTTTTAATTTTTATTGGGGTACAGCTGATATGCAATGTTGTGTTAGTTTCAGGTGTACAGCAAAGTGGTTCAGTTATACATATACATATGTCCACTCTTTTTTAGGTTCTTTTCCCATATAGGTCATTACAGAGTATTGCATAGAGTTCCCTGTGCTGCCCAGTAGGTCCTTATTAGTTATCTATTTTATATATAGTAGTGTGTATATATCAGTCCGAATCTCCCAATTTATCCCTCCCCTCCCTCCTTTCCCCCCGGTAACTGTCAGTTTATTTTCTACATCTGTGACTCTATTTCTGTTTTGTAGATAAGTTCATTTGTACCCTTTTTTTAGATTCCACATATAAGCGATATCATATATTTGTCTGACTTATCTTTGAAACACTATTCACAATAGCCAAGACATGGAAGCAACCTAAATGTCCCTCAACAGATGAATGGATAGGAAGAGGTGGTACACATATACAATGGAGTATTACTCAGCCATGAAAAGAACAAAATATTGCCAGTTGCAGCAACATGGATAGACCTAGAGATTGTCATACTGAGTAAAAAGGCATTATTTACTTGAACTTTTTACTTCAGCATTGCGTATAGTCACCAAAATGGTAGATGCTGCTGGTAGCCCCTCACCTGATATATATATATTTTTTCTTCCCTTCCAACTGTGGTAGGCAGAAAAATTACTCCCCCCAAAAAAGGATGTCCATATCTTAATTCCCGGAACTTGTGGGTACATTACCTTAAATGGTGGAGGGAAATTAATGTTTTTGATTCCTTACTGATCTTGAGATGGGAGATGATACTAAATGATCAAGATGGAACCAAAGTAATCTCAGGGTCCTTAACAGTGGAAAAGGGAGGCAGAAGAAGGAGAACCAGACAGATAAAAACTCAGAAGAGACTTGACTGGGTCTTGCTGGCTTTCAAGATAGAAGGAAGCCACAGACCCAGGAATGCAAGCAGCCTCTGTGAGCTGGGAAAGGCAAGGAAACTTTCTCCCCTAGACTTCCAGGAGGATTGCAGCCCTGCCCGCACCTTGTCTGTAGCCCATTAAGACACGGCAGATTTCTGACCTCCAGAACAGAAAGAGAATGAATGGATATTGTTTTGAGCCAACAAGTTTGTGTTAACTTTTTCTACAGTAGCAATAGGAAACTGATACACCCATAGGATTCCCATTTTGGAGCAGCAATGAACCCAATTAAGGAAGTATATTTTCTAGCCTCCTTTGACTATGGGGTGGCCATGTTACTGAACCTGGACTTGGGTCCACTTGCCCACACAGTAAAGCCAGTCTACTGACACTGGCTTGTGGTGAAGGAAAGTGCAGCTATTACTGTAGGGCATCAGGCAAGGAGAATGGGCAGCTCATGTTCAAAAGACCCAAACTCCCTGATGGCTTTCAGGGAGAGGTTTTTAAAGGCAGTGTGAGGGAGGGGGCTGCCAGGTGTGTGGTCAGCTTGTGCACAGTTCTCTGATTTGTTGGTATCAAAGTTGAGTTTTGAGCATCACCAATCTTCTGATTTCAGCCGGTCTGGGGTCTCTGTGCTTGCAGCAGCAGTTTCCGTCTGGTGGGTCTGCTCCCTGTAAAAACAACTTAGGAAGATGTGTCAGGCCCTTATCTCTATATTTCAGGGAACTGGGAGTTCAGTGACTCTGTGATGTGGCTGGTCTATAGTCTAAATTGTTACCTGTCTCCTGGCCCAAAAGCTACTCTTTGTTTCTACACCTTCACATTTCCTGATCATTAACTCTTGAGCCAGCCTTTTGAGACTCAGGGGAGACCTGAGAGACTAAAGCCTTTTACTACAAAGGACAGGTACACAGGGGCTTCTGTGTGGTTTTAGTTCCCCCTTTACTTTGATACTCCTCAATCTTGAGGGGAACAAGTTTGGGACAAGAAAGGGAACAAAATTTTTGATAGAGAGGTTAATCTTAAACTCGGCAGAGGAACTCAGTTTTAGGGGAACTTGGTTTCAGCCGTGTGATTTTATTCTGACAAATGAGATGCCCTTGGGTGGGCTTTCTGGGAAAGCTTTAAAAGGCAGAAGGCTCAGCTGGCACTTACCACTTTCCCTTTCCCATTCTGCTCATCCTTCTTTCTGCCTAGAATTTAGATGTGATGGCTGGAACTGCAACAGCCATCTTGTAACCACAAGGAAAGCCAAGAAAATAGCAGACACTGTGTTCCTGATATCACTGAGCCACTGAACCAAGTCCAGCAACCACCTGCCTCTGGAATTCTTATTAGGTGAGAAAACAAAACTGCCAGTTTTTAAAAATGACTAAATGCAACATAGGAGCTAGTTGGTTACGACCCATGAAAGAGGATGGGGTAGGTCCCCTTGTACTGAGGTCCTATGAGAGTGGAGTTAAACGTGTGTGGTCATTCCCTCCAGTATCAAAGTGATCATGGGCGCCAGAGGCTCACTGTACTTGGAACTGACCAGGTCTGTGGCTGTCTGGGTCAGCTGGTTCCCTTTCTGGTTCTCCCTGCTCCTCGTCAGGGTAATTCACCATCGTGTCATAATCAAGAAGGATCTTCTCATAACCCTACCAGCTAGTTATTATTTCATCTTACAGAGGAGGAAATGGGCTCTTACACAAGGGCAGTGCAGACACTGGCCTATAATATGGCCCCCGGGGCAGGGCTCTGCCACCTGTAGGAATATGACCATCAAGAAATCGGGCCTCGGGCCACTGAATCAACCTCTGTGCACAAATTGCCCATCGGCAAAACCAGGACAATGAGGAGTGTTAGATCCTTCTAAGTGAATCCACATACATACAGGGCTGAACAACAGTGGCTGGAACACAGTGGTAAGCATTAAACAATAAGATAGTTATTACCTGTGGAGGACGATGCCAGTATTTTACCAAACCCCCTCAGATCCCTCCCTGCCTTTGCGTCCACCTCCCCACTGGAGCTGTAGCTCTTCCTTGAGGCACTGACCTTGATCCATCCTCCACGTGCACAGACAGGAAATGCCCAGAGTTTAGGTCCTGCCACCCCACCCGAGTGGCTGGTGACCCAGTCCCGGGTGTGGGAGTGTGACCGCAGCATCCTTGTTCCGGGCTGGAATTGCACTGAGGCATAACTCACACCCCGCGGCCCCTCCAGGGTCAGGCTGGGGCTGTATCCCGCTTGGCTTTTCCTCCTGGTCCAGCCTCGAATTCACACCATTTCCCGCCTGCACCTCCTCCTCATCACACACACTCTGTTCCTTGTCTCAGGTCTGCTTCTCGGGAACCTGACCATGAACATCACCAAAGGCCGCCAGCTCCCAGATGAGGACCCTCTGATTGGACCTGCTCTGCCGCGCTGTCCTGTGTCCTGCCGGCCCTTCCCTGCCCAATCGCATTTCTGGTCCTCACCTGTGAAGATCTGCGGAGCTGCAGAGAATGGGACCCACTGCTGGTCCCTCGTGGGGCTGGCCTGGGGTCCCTGCTCCACAAGCACCCCTGCAGGTTCTGTCCCAACTGTGTGAAGAGCCACTGTATTGCTTTCTTTTCTCTTCAAAGGCCCAGAAAATAAATCCTTGTTTCCCAAATGGCGTGGAAGACCACATGGAAAGTAAGCAGGTTAGAAGTCACCAGTAATCTCTTCAAAGAGCATCTGGACATGAGAAAGAGTCCTTTCTGTTCAGTTTGTAATGTCAATGTAAACAAGAGGGGAGTTGAAGTTTGTCCTCGGGCCCCCCTGAGACCCTACAGAACCTTTTTTTCTTCACTGGCCTGTGTTAGGTTCACTTCAAGAAATGCAGGTGGTGGAATTCATGGGGTGGCGCTGATAATTGTAGTGGAGCAGTACGTGAGGGCGGTGGGCACCTGGTGAGCCCTTGGGCACAGCACAGAATCCCTCGCCGAGGTGGGAGGTGAGGTAGGCACGGGTTGGAGGTCTGAAGGTCCAGGTGTGGTGGGGTCTGAGGGCCCAGGTGGGGTCGGGTCTGAGGGCCCAGGTACAGGAGGAGTACATTGGTTTGAAATTGCACCAAATGGCTGTTGTATAATTTCTCTCCTCAGCATTGAGCTCCCCACATGTGGGCAAGCAGTTGGATTTATTTAGGACCAGTTTTTGAAAAAAATGGAGATACTAATAGCTTTTTGTCAGAATTGTTGTGCTAATGACATGGGATAATACAAGGAAATCACCTTTGCATATCGTAGGCCAGTGTACCAATATAAGTGGTCACACCTGACATGTAAATATCGCTGATACTATAAGCTAGTGTTTAGTTTGCCTATTTCCCAGCTAAGCAGAAAATAAAATATGAATTTGCTGGTATATGTGAAATGTATATGCTAAGCACTTGAGTGTGGTCTGGGGGAAGAGGTGTTTCTTTCTGCAAGTCCAGTAGCCTGCAGTGTCCTGAATTACAAAGGTCCTTGATGCCAGCCCAGAACAGAGCTTAAACCAAAATGATTATTTTATCTGTCATTCTCTTCTTGTTTAGAAGACTTAATTGCGGTTTATCTCATATTGCTCTTGGAAAACTGGGGAGCTGACAATATCAGTTGCAATTGTGGGAAGCATTTTTAAGCAGATATTTATTTACATAATGTGCTGCTTCCAAAAACAAGCTCACCCAGACCAGATGTTTTTATCGTAAGCCCTTGGTATCTGTGAAAAAAAAAAGAAACAGCACAGTGAGCTGACCATTAAACAGTGGGATTTCAAGGAGCACACTCTTTGGTCTGCGGCATGTGGGATCTTCCCGGACTGGGGCACAAACCCGTGTCCCCTACATCAGCAGGCAGACTCTCAACCACTGCACCACCAGGGAAGCCCAAGGAGCACAGTCTTGAAAAGGATGTTTTGAATATTCTTATACATTTCTTAGTTCAAGGAGCTACATTTACCTGAGAGAAGATGAATTGTTAGTTGTTTCGGAAAATAACAGTAAGGGTATTTGAATCTGTTTGGCCAAATTCACTCCCATTCCAAATATTTTTTTGTAATTTTTTTTTCCCCTAATGCTATTTATCTAAAGCTTGTGCTCTATCGTCCTGCTACTCTCTGAGGAAACTCTGGGATGATAAACAAGGGATTCATTCTATCATAGTGACACCACTGATCAAGATTATTTTTTTTCTCATTCTCTTGATGACTGGGTCTCTCCAATACCTTGGTCTGATTCTCGGACACAGCTGTCCGGAAAACCCCATGGAGAACAACCCCTCATGAGCTTTTTTTTTTTTTTAATAAAATTACTTATTTTATTTATTTATTTTTGGCTGCTTGGGTTCTTTGTTGCTGTGTGCAGCTTTCTCTAGTTGCAGCGAGTGGGGGCTACTCACTGCGGTGGCTTCTTTTGTTGCAGAGCACAGGCTCTAGGTGCACAGGCTTCAGTAGTTGCAGCACACGGGCTCAGTAGTTGTGGTTCACGGGCTCTAGAGCACAGGCTCAGTGGTTGTGGCGCACAGGTTTCATTGCTCCGCGGCATGTGGGATCTTCCCGGACCAGGGCTCGACCCCGTGTTCCCTGCACTGGCAGGCGGATTCGTAACCACTGCGCCACCGGGGAAACCCCTCCCCCCCCACGCCGCCACCCCCGCCATGAGCTTTGATGGAGCCACAGAGCCCTACTCAATACAGTGACCCATGCAGCTGCCTGGAATTAATCTCTCTTTTTGGTTCTCTCTCTCTTTATGTATCTGGCCTTGCCATGATCTGAGGGTCCCTTCTGCTACCTTCTTCCATCTCTTTTTTGTTCTGTCTTTCTCTCTCTCTCCCACTTAGACTTGACAATCATTCCTTTTGCTTTCTCTCTCTTCTTCTAAATCATATCCCGTCTGTTTTTGTATCTCATGCTTTAATGTGCTTATGATTCTAGCTGCCCGTGTCATTCCACCTCTACATGCATTTGTGAGATAAACAAAACTGTGAATTTTATGCTTCAAATTAGTACTTTTCTGAATTATAAAACTTAATTTAGCTGGAGAGGGCACAGAGGCACAGGTGCGCTCATAGATTATTGGTGTCACTCTAAATTGTTACAACTCTGAAAATAAATTTGCCAATATGCCTCCAGAGCCTAAAGTCATTAGTCCTCTTTAACCTGGTAATTGAACTTCTGAAAATGTACCCTTTAAAACTAATCTGAAACTCAAGCATAAAATCACATACAAAGATATTTATGATGGCATCATCCTTAATTACTCCAAGTGGAAAAGAATGGAAACATCCCGTGATAGTAAAATAGTTCTAAAAATGGAAGTAAATACAACAAAATATTATTGTACAATGAGAAGAATATTAGTGTAAAGCTGGGTGAGTGTTAAGATGGAAAATTTGCATAAGGCCTGGCAGAGAATTTGAGGTCAGGATAGAAATAGATTGAGAGGTGGGACTCAGGACAAGTTTGAGTGACATGGGCATATGTAATTGTGGGCCTTCTGGTTGAGTTCTGCGTAAAAAATGACCCCAAGCTTCGTGGGGTAAGACAGCAATCATTTTATTATGTTCACAAATCCTGTCAGTCAGGAAATTCTATAGAGCACAGGAGGGAGGTCCGAGGTCTCATTTGGAAAGACTTGAATGACTGGGCAGACCAGAGGCTGGGGACTGGAACAATCTGTATGCTTCCTCACTCAGACATCTGTTGCCTGGGCTGGGATGGCTTGAAGGCCAGGCTCACCTGGGACTGTTGAGTGGGGCACCCACACGTGGCCTCTCCCCACCAGCTTGGGCTTCTCACTGCATGGGGCTGGGTTCAGGAGACCACGTGGAGGCAGCACAGATTTTATGACCTTGCTTCAGAAGACACAGGGTCACTTCCACCATTCTGCTTGACTGAAGCAATCACAAGCCTGCTCTCACTTAAGGGGAGGGGACACAGACTCAGCCCCTTAACTGGAGGAGTGTCAAAGAAGTGGTGACCTTTCTTCTTTTGCCCACAAGGACCTAAGCACCAAGGCATAAGTGGATGGAGGAGATGTCACTGCTAAGAGTGTCCATGGTCAGAGACTTTAGAAATTGATAATGCAACTAAAGACCCTCCCTCTGCCTACAGCAGACTTGTTCAGCCTCCAGAGAAGCCAAAACACTTGATGCAGAGGGGCTTTCGGATCTTGTTTCCAGGAGAGCTAAGTAATAAGAGGGGTAGTCATGTTGGATAGTATAAAAACATTTCTATTTAAAGGTGGCAGGAATTACAACAAATTCTTGATTTCTGTGTTCACTTGTAGAAACTCTATTTTCTCTTTTATTAACCTTTGAAAATTTGTAAGCAGAAATTAAAATCCATGCCACGAGTCCTGAGATAAATTGGTTTATTATCAGATGCTCATTATATACAATTCTAGAAAGTTTCCAGGAAATAGATGTGAGTACATTATAGACTGGGTTTGTTCATACCCACCTGAGGAGTCCAGGAAAAGGAACACATAGGATCAGGGTCAAACTATAAGGTTGAAAGAAATACTCCTCTCTTGCTCTCCCTCTCTCTTTTTTGCTTTCTTAAATTTGACAGTAAATTTTATATAGTTATAAAACTTTAATTCATTCAATAATCATGCTGAATGGTTATATCCAAATCTCCTGACTCAATGATCTCCCATTCTGTTTTCTTGTGTCTCTCCAATGGCAAGTACTATCATATCCTGTCTTGGATTATAGTTACTTATACATTAATCTAACCCATACTAGATTATATTCTAGTATGTTTTATGCATTTAGCATGTGGCCCAAATATATATTTTTAATTTAGTTAAATGGCTCTTTTCCTGCCTTATTTTTAGGTATGCACAAAAATTAGCAGTGAAAGTTTTCAACCCCTTTTGTATTTCCTTATACGTTTGGGGCATCAACTACAGTTGACCTTTGAACAACGAAGGGGTTAGGGGCATTGACCCCCAGTGCAATAGAAAATTCATGTGTAACTTTGCAGTTGGCCCTTTGCATATGCAGTTCTGCACCTGCAGGTTCAACCAACCACGGATTGTTTAGTGCTATAGAATGTGTTTACTGAAAAAAAATCCGTGTATAAATTCAAATACGTGTTGTTCTATACTTATTTATTCCATTTGCAATATAAAAAGTCTAAATTCATGATCATTCATAACTTTTATCTTTTAATTATGTTTTTAAAAATTTTTAACATGAATGGACAGAATAGTTTACTGTTCTTTAGGGAGTATTTATTGTGTTCTCTGAGAGCAACGCTATGAATATTACTGCATCGTCCACGTTTTTACCTGATGCCCTGGTCACCGGGTGCTGACTGTCTTCCTAGCAGCTATGGGAAAATTGAATAGGAACAGAAGCTCAGTAGGAAGCTGTGGATTATGTGGTCAAATCTTGTTACATTCTAAAGTGCTGTTTTCTTACCTGAAAAATGGGATTTATGATACCTGTCTTACCTACATCATGAGGTTGTTTAAGAACAAGTGAATAAATAATGAACGTATAGGATAATTGTCATTGTACACATACTTCAATGAGAGAAGTGGCAAATACACAACACCAGCACTGCTGCTCTCCCCACCCCAAGCCTCAGGTTGGTACCATTCATTGTAGTAGGACCCTTTGTCATTGACCTGGATTCAGCATCAGGATCTTTCTCAACACAGTGCTGACAGATTAAATTTGGCACCTGAGATAAATTTGTGTTAGGGAGTGTGGTTTCTGAGTGAGCAGAAGTACTCACTGGGCACAGGGCTTGCAGCTTTTCCATGTCCGTGAGCACACCTCTGCTCATTCCTACAGAGGTGGCTCCCCACCCCACTCCTTCACCTCTTTGCCCTCCCTAGCAAGCTGCTTGATGGGGTCCTAAGAGTGACCAGGCATGGGGCTGTGCACTGGTCAACCCTGAGCACCTCCTCCATTCAAACGCATCACTGACCCTCACTCTCCAGGCTGGATCTCAAGAGGAAATGCATAATAAATCTCCCATTTCTTTCCACTGAAGACTGAGTCGCTTGATTACATTTCCCTGCTCTGTCATCTGGCTTTCTTAAAGGTTTTGTTTGTTTGTTTGTTTGTTTTTCTGAGAACACATTATTAAGTTTAAGGTTAGGTTGTACATGTTCCAATTACCTTATTCTGCCCCAACCACTACTTGAAACTTATAAGTAAATAACCTGGGATGCTTTAATGAGAGGTGGACAATATCTAAGAACACAGTATGATGAATCCTGAGACAGATTTCCCAGTTTCATAAAAATTAACTCTTTAGGCCCTTCCTGAAACCAAAGGAGGCAGGAAAAGAAAAAAAAAAAAAGAAAACTTTGTTGAGGAGATGACTTTAAAGAATGTAATGCATGCCCTGCACCATTTGACTTCATATCTGTGGGTACTGCCCGGTGAAAGGTGTCTTTCTAGGCATCTGCCCTGCTGATGGGCTATGGAGGATATAAAAGAACCCATGTGAAATGCTTTAAACAGTTAAGAAGAGACTTGCATTTCTAGTATTGGAAGATGAGATAATGCAGACCAAATTTTCCACCAAGAGTAACAGGAAAAACTGAACACATTGTATGAGAAAATGCCCATCTGTTTATAGACATTGCAGAGCTCCTGAGATAGCAAGAATTTGAGGTCCAGGATGCCGGATGGAAGGAGAGGCACTGAAGAAACCCTGAGGGAGGTGTCACTTTCCCCTCAAGGCCCGTGTACCGGCTAAAAGTCTGAGTATCTGCAGAGCTTTCAGCAAAAATTGGATCTCAGAGCCCAACACAAAGGAGAAGGCCTTCAGCTGGGAATCCTGCAGGGTCACACTTAAGAATAAGGGTGAAACAGAAATAGATGAAGTCTCACAAAGAATGAAGCCTAGAGCCCCCTCGCCCCCCCACTGCCTGTCTCAAGGGAGAATAAGCCTTCCCTGAAGAATGATAGCACAAACCAGTGCCTCACAGGAGCTCTAATTTCTCATGCCTAAAGTTCTAAATGCAGATTAAAACAACAGGGGTGAAAACAAATAAGGACAGACCAAAGACAAATAGAAAAAACTAGGAACCAAACCACAGAAGATGCAGATATTGGAATGATCAGACACGGACTTTAAAATAACTGTGATTAATACGTTCAATAATTAAAAGCCAAGTTAGGAATTTCACCAAAGAACTAAGGAACAGTTGAAAGAAAACATCTAGATTGAATCATAGAAAGAATAAATGATGAAAAACATGGCAAAGAAAGAAGAGACTGAGTGACATTTCTAGAATTGGTGAGAAAACAAGAATGAACCAGGGGCAATCCTGAAAGAGATAATGGCTGAGAATTTTCCAAACACAATGGAAGATGTCAATTCACAGATATAAGAAACTCATTGGTAATTATCACTTTGTGATATTCATCAAACCATACATGTCTGAATTCTGATTTTCCTGTGTTTAGGACATACCTTAATTAAATTTAAAACACTTGGAAAAACAAAGAACTAATGCTGAATAATAAAAACAGTGCAATTCAAAGTGGCATTAATGGCATAATGGCACAGAAAACTCAGAGAAGACATAGGTATGTATAATGTTAAATTCTGTATTAAGTACTGAGTGAATATGGTGGTGGAAAGATCAATGTTTTTCAAGTTAGCTAGACCTGGATTTCAATCCCAAATCACCGCCTCACTAGCTCAGTGATCTTGGGCAAGTTACTCAATTCCTTTTCTTAAAGAAGGAGTTACACTTCACAGGGTGGTGTCACTAACACAGTAGCTGCCTTGCTCCTTTATTTCTGCATCTTATGCGCTTGGTGACACCGTAGTCCCCCTTCACCTGGGCAGAAGATTGAGTTTGGACAAAAACACAATTGCCCAAACGCTTCTACCCTTAAACCCATGAGCACTGACCTCTAGTGGCTCTGAAAGCTGCCTGGCCTTCATACTATGCTCCCTGATCACCACTTATACCTTCTCCTGTCTCTTGAATACACACCACCTCTTCCTCCATCCTCGACATTAACTGATGTCTTTGTTTCTTTAGTTTCATGGAGAAAACAGGGATGATCAGAAAAGAACTGCTCCAAGCTCCAGCTGTCTCTTCAACTGCCTTCTGCCAGCTGTGCCCATGTCTCTGTCTCCCTCCTGTGTTCGGCATGAACGTATGCCCTAAATCCAATCTCGTCTCAGCCCCTTTCTCCTTCATGATCAATGTCTCCCCAGCTGGGTCCTTCCACCAGCAAGTGAATGTGCTATTCTTTCCAACAGTTAAGAAACGACCTTCCTTTTAGTCCACTGGTCCCTCCAGGAGCTGCCCCAGTGTTTTCTCTTCAAATGACTCAATCAGGCTTTTGTCCCCACCTCTCCAGTGGTCTCTGGTCAAGGTCACAGGTGACGACCCCAGGGCTACATGCAGGGGTTAATTCTGGGCATCCCTCTTACCTGGCCCTCATGCTGCAGGTGCTCCCAGCTGACCACAGCCTCCTTCCGCAAGGCTGCCTTCACTCAGCTTCTGGAACACACAGCTGGCTCTCCTCCTGAATCCAAGAAGTGGACTTTGCAGAACTTACTTTTTCTTCTGATCCCTAAGACTTGGTATGCCTCAGGTTCTATCCTCGACTTCTTCCCTCTCTAGCTAAACTTGTGTCTATTGGTGGTAAATATACATTCACTCTTGGTTCCCAATTTATATCTCCAGCCACGACCAATATTCTGAACTGCAGACTTTCATATCTAACTAACTATGCAGTGTCTTGTGAGTCTTTTGCCCTCCCAGGAAAGACAAGGAGCCCACAGATGAGGGGAGGAGACAGACAGAAGGGCAAATATTTAGAGCTGACTGTGCAGGGTGTGCTGGGTTCTGGAGGCCCAGAGGCAGCTGCCCTGCCAGCCTGGTTTGGGGTGGGGTGGAGGGGAGAGAGGCCTTCCTGCAGATTGGCCTTGAACTTGGTCTTGACTGGTGACAATTAACAAGGAAAGAAAGCAGAAAAGAATGCTAGTGTCCTACCCCCAGCGCAAAGGGAAGAAAAAAAGAAAAGCAAATGTCCCAAATGAAGCATGCCACTCTGGGCCATGGTCTCCAAGCTGTCCTGCTTTGCTGACATAAATTTTGGGTGTCGAGCAAGACAGGGGAGAGGGCCAGCAGGAAGGGCCCAGGTTTGGGAGAACTGTACAAACCAGGTTCAGAGGCTCGGGCTTTCTGCCGTGTCTGTTGAGTCAGTGGAGGCCGAGCAGGAAGGCAGTGAGTAGATCTCTGTCTGGAGAGATCCCTCTGGTGGAGACGCAGAGATAAATGATGGACCAGAAAGAGAGGAGGCCAGGGACCCAGAACCTGTGAAAGAGAGAGCGAGGTCCAGAACTAGGTACAGGATCGGCCCTAATGCATTGCCTGATGAGGAGAGAGAGGCAGGGACAGAGAGGCACACTGGAGGACTCCATGTGGTGACAGGAAGAGGTCACCAGGATGCAGCTGCATGCCAAGGAATGCCAGGCACGGGTCGGCAACACCAGAAGCTAGGGGGAGGAATCGCATTCTTCCCTGGAGCCTCTGGGGACCTGCTGACTCTTTGGTTTCATACTTCTGGCCTCCAGAGCTGTGAGAGAAGAGAATTCTGTTCATTAAGCCACCGAGTTTGTGACACTGTTACTGCAGCCCTAGGGAACTGGCACACCACGCTCTGAAGAGGCAAAGGAGACACGTACAAGATAGAATGGGCGGGGCGCAGAACAGGGAAGACTTACGTACAGTGGGAGGAGCCTTGGTGCAGCTCAGGCAGAGCAGGAAGGGCCAGGAGAGGGAGGGGATGCAGCGAAGGGGAGGGATGGCCGGGGCAACCTGAAACGCCAGGCAGAAATTCCACATTCTCAGCTAAAAACCTTTGACTATCTATTGAAAGACATCCCAGGCCTTTGAAATGCAGGTTAGATGATAAAAGAGAGTTTTCTCTAAGCCTGATCAAGACTAAAATGAATACATCCCACTCAAAGGATGAACAGAACTCACGGAAGGAAACGGTGTCTGTCAGTTAGTGGGGTAAACTGAGGCCAGCACTGTTTAATCTACTTCAGGAATTTCTGCCCTTCACAATTTCAGAGGACACTTGAGTGTGATGCCAATTCCGACCCCTGAACTCCAGCACACAGCCTTGGGACCCCAAGTCTGTACTATTGTTTCTTTTGATTGTTCCTCCCTTGTCCCAGAATCCCCTCCCTTCTCTAATTAGCAATTGTTTGGACCTGCCCTTTGGAACTCAAGGAAGGTCATGGAGGCTGGATGAAGCTTATTTCCTGTAATCAAGAAATGGGAGGACACAGAAAGACTTTTGTGCCCAGGAGCCCCACAGGGTCCTGCTTGGTTTAAAATGCTCAGCATTTATGGATTCCTGGCAAGGTTCTGGGTCTGTGGGCTCCATTCTCCAGACTAAGGGACCTGGTCTTCGATTCCCAGGACTGCTGCAACAAAGCACCACAAACTGGATGGTTTAGAACAACAGAGATTTATTCCCTCACAGCTGTGGGAGCCGGAAGTCTGAGATCAAGGTGTCAGCAGGGCCTCCCTCCCTCCCTCTGAAGACTCCAGGGAAGGACACTTCTTTGCCTCTTCCTCTTGTGGCGGTTGCCATGGGTCCATGGCAGTCCTTGGCTTGCAGACAGATCACTCCAGTCTCTGGCCCTGTCGTCACATGGCCTTCGTCCGGGTGTGTCTCTATTTTCTTTTTATTGGGACAACAGTCATTGGGTCAGAACCCAGCCTAATCCACAATGACTTCATCTTAACTAATTACATCTGCAGAGGCCCTTTTTTTCATATAAAGTCACATTAAGAGATTCAAGGTAGACTCGAGTCTTGGGGAGACAATTTCCTAGCCAGTCCAGACCTTGTAAATACTTTTCTTCTCAATCTCAGGTCCCAAGCTCTAATGCCCCTCAGCTGTGTTCATCTCACTTGACTGACTCATTATTTTTATAATGAAGACTTCCTTACGCTATTAATGGGTTTTATGGTACAAGTCATTTGAGAATAGTAGAACAACTAAAGAGAGGGCAAAGTTATGTCTGCCCTCATACAAACCAGTTTTTAAAAAAATAAAGAGTAACTTGGAAAGATGATTTTTTTCCCTCATCTAGTTGGCTGAAAAAATCATATTAGAAATCCAGAGGTAATGTATGTTTTCTATACATTGTCTTCTATAAAGTCATGAGACCCAAATAATTTAAGAACTCAAATGTTTTTCCTTAGCAACATCACCATATAAGTCATCTCTCTCCACTGCTTGGTATGAAAAATCGTGCTGCTCCTGTCTGCTCTAGCCTGGGAAGGAGTTATTCCCTGGATATTTGCCTTCTCAGGTTTCTCCCTGGGCAAGCATAGAGGTTGATGTGTTTCTGATTGTTTTTTAAGCATCATTATCCAGTTGTTTCAACTCTCCATTGTTGCTGTGTGGAAGATAGTGCCAGGTGGCATGCAACTTCTCCTTTAATCGTGAGTGTGAAGTCTTTTCAGACATTAAGTAAATCTACACTTACAGCCTCCTCAGACACATTGGGCTCTGCTATTCTATGCAACATTTTGTGTCCTTACATTTTATTCATTGTCTTGACTTCTCATGTTTATGTTATAAAATCAAATTTGCCTCTTAGCAGCCTAAGACTCGGTGGTCTTGAACTCAGTACTACTCCAGCATCGCCACCTTCCAGGGGCTTATGTTGTGTGATGGTTTCTGAGTCACAGTGGACTTATGCTTTTTATTTATTTTTCCTGATTCAGAAAGACCAACCTATTAAAGTGTTTTATTGTGAAATTAAGAACATATAGATTGCTTTTCAAGAGAGTTATTTTTTCAAAGGAATGTAAGTTTAAGGTACACACATCTGCCATCTGTAAAAGGCCTTGAGGTTACATCTTTTCAATAAAGAGATTGTCTTTTTTTTGCTTTGATTAAAAACAGCAGCATTCCCTGCTGCCAAATAAGTCACCTGGGTTTCATCTCACTGTAAATAAGTGGAACAGGCAAGCATCACAATGAGCTTCACTCAAAACAGCAAGGCAAAAGCATCTCAAAAATGCTCCCTGAGGCCACGAGTCATTGCACTTTCAAGATCACAGGCAGTCAGTTTCTTAATATCTTTATTTTCAGCCATCTGGTCACACCATCTCCTGGGACTGGAGTCCTCCTGCTCTGTGTCCACTGAACTCACAGACATGCATCCTGGCTTGTCTGTGGTGTATCTGGCTCACGCAGTGCTCAGTTGGATGTTGACATGTATCCCTGCCATTTTCATATGGTCAGGGGGAGAGAACACACCATTTTACCAGTGCCTTTGTGATGGGCACAGTTAGGTACATTTAGATCCACAGGTCTGGAGTGGAGCATTCAGGAGTGTGGGAGGTGGGATAAAAAGAAGACAGAAGCAGTCTACTAGCTCCAGAATGATGTTGATGATGGTGATGGTGTTGATGGTGATGACAGCAGTGACAATGATAGTGATGATGATGGTGGGATTGATGATGATGGTGTTGGTGGTGGTGATGACTATAATGGGGATGATGATGGTGATGATGATGATGACAATAACGATGATGGTGGTGATGATGGTGTTGATGGTGATGAGGACAATGATAATAGTGGTGATACCTATCATTTATAGAGGACACTCTATTTCAATCACCTACCTCTAATTTAATCTAACTTAAGCCTAAAGCCCTGGGATGTAGTTCCTATTATTAGTCTGATTTGGTCAACTTGGAAACTCTCCTTAATGGAGTCTTACTTCTCTTGTTTGGGGTAATTCTTTTGGAAAAGCTATGCTATGGATTCTCAGAAGGGTCTTCCCATGAACCTATCCTCACATGTGTGATATTGAAGTCAGGGTGTCATCCATCACATGACCCTGTGAGGTGTAGAGGTTGAGATTGAAGACAAAAATGTTTAGAGGAGGGTGCGAGCAGATGAAAAGGGCTTAATATACCAGCCTTTGCCAGGAATATCATAGTATTTTATGCCATCCAAGATTAGATGGGCTCTCTCAGAGTTAATGGTGAGGATGTGGACTGTTGTAGGAGTCATTGCTGATGATGATTTTAATGTTACCTGAACTGGACAGAGCTTCTCCTGACAGACCACAGAGAGACCACAAGCTCAAGGTACTGACTCTCCAGAAGATACCAGCAGAACCAGCTTTACATACTTGTTCTGAGAAGCCTGGAGCTACAAGATGTACTGGGATTCCTTATGCTTTCTCTCTGAAGACCCCTCAATCACTCAAGATCTCAGAAATGCCTAGTCTGAGGCAACTTCCCAGGGAGAGTTTGACCCACCTGATTCTTTACCAGATCTTTGTTTTCTGTGGTTCATTCACTCCCAACCCCAGTGGGAGTTATGACTATACAATCATCTACATTTTATTTAAAATCTATATGAAAAAGGCCATGGAATTGTAATGTTTCATGCTTACTTTACAGAATAATAAGATAATCTATATTTTATCTTCTAGATCTTCTTTGCTAAAATGCCACAAAAATGACCTAGTTTAATGGCTGCATTGAGTCTAAACTGTAGGTGTTTTGATTTCAAATTCCATGTACTTTTGTCTCACATATATCCATATCATAGTTCAAGATGACCTTTCTGTGGCAGAGGTCAAGAGAAAGAGTCCAACTTTATGAGGGACCTGGGATCCTCTTACCAGGCTCTGGTCTCTGGGCCAAAAGACACACCTGCTCTGCAATCTACAAGGTTCTGAAGCCGAATCTGACCTCTGTACCTTGACACTGAATTAAATCTCAGAGACAGAGTTCTGGGTTAAGCAGAAAAGAATAGCTTTGTTGATTTGCCAGGCAAAGGGGGGCACAGTGGGCTAATGCTCCCAAGACTGTGTGTCCTGACCTGGAGGGGGTAGTGAGGAGTTTTATAGTCATGGTTCAAACAGAGCGTGATCAGTTCATGGACATTTTTCTGATTGGTTGGTGGTGAGGCAATTGGGAGTCAGAATCATCAACCTTCTGGTTCCAACCGGTTTGGGGTCTCCATGCTTGTGGGCAGCAGACAGTTAACTTCTCCCACCTGGTAAGGTTTCAGTACTTGCAGAACAGCTCAAAGATATTGTTGTGTGTATCCCTTGAGGGGGAACCAGGACCCTGCCCCAAGGCTACATTATTGTTTCTTTTGACTGTTCCTCCCTTGTCTCTGCATCCCCTCCTTTCTCTGATTAGCAACTGTTTGTTTGTTTGTTTGTTTGTTTATAACATCTTTATTGGGGTATAATTGCTTTACAATGGTGTGTTAGTTTCTGCTTTATAACAAAGTGAATCAGTTATACATATACATATGTTCCCATATCTCTTGCCTCTTGCGTCTCCCTCCCTCCCACCCTCCCTATTCCACCCCTCCAGGTGGTCACAAAGCACTGAGCTGATCTCCCTGTGCTATGCGCTGCTTCCCACTAGCTATCTACCTTACATTTGGTAGTGAATATATGTCCATGCCTCAGGGAAGGTCAAGGAGGCTAAAGGAAGACCATTTCCTATAATCGAGAAATGGCGGGACACAGAAAGACTTTTGTGACCAAGAGCCCCATAAGGTCCTGCTCCGTATCAGTCCTTAGGGGATGATTTAATAAAGGACTTGTTTTTTCAGAGTGGATCTGCCCTCTACTCCCAAAGAATAGCTATATTCTTTTTTTTTGTTGTTAAATGTTCAAAGTTCCATTTATTTATTTATTCCATAAACTTTTGTGTCTTTTAGAGTACCAAATACTGGTACTGTAAACAGAAACTATTTTGAATTACATATCAAAATCTGGTCAAAAGGGTAAGTTAGAGGCTCCCAAGGAACTTATTTCCAACGTCAGCTAACAAATTTTAAAGTTCTTGTGCTTTCAAGTTTGACATTTGAAAGCACACATTTTCTCTTTTTAAATAAAATATAGCACATGTCCATAAAAGGTACAAATCATAAATGTACAACCAACAAATTGTTACCAGTTGAATACCCCTGTGTACTAATGTCTAGGTCAAGACATAGGACATCACCAGGCACACAAAAGTGCCATTCATGCTGCCTCCCAGTCACAACTAACCACCATGTGACTTTAACAGCTTAGATCAGTTTTGCCTGGCTTTGAGTTTATCTGCGTGGGATCATACACAATAGTATAATTATTTTGTTATTGTTTGTTTTTCATTCAACTTATATTTGTGAGATTCAGCCGTGTTGTCGTATGTGGCTGTAGTTTGTTCATTTTTGTTGCTTTGTGATGTTTCATCAGTATTAGTATTCTAACATTTATTTATACATTCGCTATTGATGGATATTAGAGTTGCTTCCAGTTTGGGACTATTATGAACAAGGCTGCCACAAGTATTCTCATACATGTCTTTGGGTACAAACCAAAGAGTACGATGGTTGAGACGTAGGGCAGGCATTTGTTCAAAAGATGCCAAACATTTCCAAGCAACATGGTTGTTTGTTACTGTCAATCCATGACACATCTAGTTTGGAGGGTGTGTCATGGTGTTCCATTGTAGTCTTAATATGTATTTCTGTAAATGACTAATAATATCAGATGCATTTTCATGTGTTTATGAACCATTTAGATATGTTCTTTTGTGAAATTGCCTGTTTAAATCTCTTGCCTGTTTTTTTTTTTTGTTTTTTTTTCCCCATAGGATTGTCTGTCTTTTTCTTGTTATTCTCTAGGGGTGCTGGATGTAAGGTCTTCAGCAGTTAGATAGGATGTAAATAACATAACTAATATAATACACTAATAAGCTCATACAATAATATTACTTCCTTAGTCATGTCTCTTTGATGAATACACTTAAGTTTAACATATGTCATTTTATCACTCTTTTCATTTTTATCTTCTCCTACTTCTCAGTCAGGAAGATATTCTTTGATGTTATTTTCCAGAATCTTTATTGTTTTGTATTTCACAGGTGTATCTATAACAACCTGGAATTAATTTTATTGTATTGTGAGAAGTAGGGATTAAAATTCACCTTTTCCATATGGCTGATCCAATGGGCTCATTTATTGAAAAGCCCATCGTGTCTCCCTTGCTCTCAGTGCCACTTTGTTATGCAACAAGTGACTCTATTATCTGCCAATGCAAAACGGTTTTCCAAAGATGTTATTCCATTTTTTAAACATTTTGTTTAACCTTCTGTCACTACCCGTGTGTCTTAATTATAACTTTATAGTAAGTCTTGACGTCTGGAAGAGAAGATTTTCTTTCTTGTTTTTCTTCTTAAGATTGCCTTTCTTATTTTCCTTTTTACAAATATTTATTTATTTATTTGGCTGTGTTTGGTTTTAGCTGTGGCATGCGGGATCTTTCATTGCAGCACTCATTAGTTGCCCCTCGGCATGTGGGATTTTAGTTCCCCAACCAGGGATCCAACCCGCATTCCCTGCATTGGAAGCTGGATTCTTAACCACTGGACCACCAGGAAAGTCCCAAGATTGCCCTTTTTATTGGACTAGTTAAGTTTTTATTAATCAATTACATTCCCCACCCATATTAGCTTCATAGGAGAGTACTCTTTTTAAACCGGTGATTACCCTTGGGAATGCCACAGGCAGCCTTGATTTACAAAGTCTAATAGAAATCAATCCTTTTACTTATTTCCATCCAATCCAGGAAATTTAGGATGCCTTCACTCTACTAGCGTCCTCCTACCACATGTGTTACTATTGCCCTTGATTTGAATTCTACATTATTATTATTTTGTACAGATGATTCTGCCCAGATTTATTCACGTTTAAGTTTGCACTCTTGTTTCTTCTTTCAGTTTTCATCTGGAGTCTTTTGTCTTCTACTTGAAGAACTGCCCTTAGCATTTCCATTAGTGTGGTTCTCATGTTGAAAATTCTCTCCTTTTTGGTCTCAAGATGTTTTCATTTCACTTTCATTTTTGAGACACATTTTTCTAGGATTAACGTGAATTTAAATTCTTGTTTTTGTTATTTGAAGATATGATTTTATTTTCTCCAGGATTCCATCACTTCTAGCAAACAGTCAGCTTTAACGCTTATGATAACACTTTGAAAGTAATGTGTCTTTTTTCTCTGCCTGCCTTCTCTTTTGTTTTTAATATTTTTTCTATGTTGGGTCTAGGTGTAGTGTTTTTGCATTTATCCTGTTTGGGATTTGTAAAGCTTACTGAATATATTGCTTTGTGTATTTCATTAGTTTTGGAAAGTTACCATTATTACCATGGTAAAGTTACCATATTGACATTATTTCTTCTGCCTCTTTATATTTTTCTTGTGTTTCTGGGACTTCAATTATAGGTAGTTTAGACTATTTCACCACATCCCTGTATCTCTTATGTTCTTTCTATTTTTTTATTACATTGTCTGGACAATTCTTTCTGACTTACCTTTCAGTTTACTAATTTCATCTTCAGCTTTTTATAATTTGTGTTAAATACATTAACATGGTGTCATTGTAGCTTTTCAGCTCTAGAATGCCCAGTTGGTTTTTAAAAACAGTTTCCGGTTCTCTATAAAATTCTGTACCAAAATATTTTCCAGCTCTTTACAAAAATTCTCTGTCTACCCTTTATTTCCTTAAACATATTAAGACATTTTAAAGCCTGTGTCTGAATCCTTTATGAGTCGACTGTTTCTCTTTGTTTTAAATAATGTTTTCTTGACTCCCTATAAATGGTAATTTTTCACTGGGTGCAGGCGTTGTATTTGAAAAGTCATAGTGATAATTTGAGGTGCTGAATGACCTCTTTTCCTACACTGGGAGTTTGTCCACTTCTGGAAGGTAACTAGACCAGGGGAGTTAGAAAGCTGAGATTACCTTGTCTCTCTCAGGGATGAGCATAGTTCAGAGCTTGACTGCAGTTTGTTTCCAAGGTTCCATCTACTTCTGGTTCACCCTTATTCCTAGGTTTACCTCCTTTGACATCCCGACTCAGTGCTGAGGTATTTAGCAGAGCTGCCCTCCATGCCGGGGATGTCCTGAATTCTAGCTCCTGTCCCTACCCTGGGCATCTGTCAAAGGCTCTGCCCATCTCTACAAGTTCTGCAGCTCATTTCAGCTTGAAGAAAAGCATCTAGGGTAATATGGTCCCAAATGCCATGCTCACTGTTTGATTTTTCTCTCAAACCTTGGTTCGGTAAAATTTTTATTGCTGTATTAGTTTTCTGGCATCTTTAAATACATTTCAACAATATTTTCTCAGATCTTCTGGTTGTTGTCTTTGGGAAGGATTCATCTGGTATCAGTGGAGCTGGAACTCATTTGTATAGCAATATCTTCACCATATATTAGAGAAATCTGTTTCACAGGAATTTTGCACATAACGTGTGAGAAAGTAATCAAATCTACCCACCAAGCTGAGGTCCTTTCTCACCAATCTCCTTCTACACCACTGTGGTCATGTTCAGAACGACAGCTTTTACTCAGTGCTGCAATCCCTTTGCTCTAAAATGTTCATGGCACTTGGATGTCCTGCCAACTTAATTGTGTTTTCTGTTAATGGTCTGTGAAGTTAGCATGGAGATGGTCACCCCCTTAAACATTGTGTGGGACCACCTGGCTGCTCCTCCTATGTCCCTAGCTGCCCTAGAAACTCTGCAGAGTCTTGGGCCCCATTGCACACCCCCTTCTTCCTTGAAGCTCAGATATGACTGTTACAACCACTTGATACCACTGCTGTAGTGGGTAAGCAGCATAGACAATATATAAACACAGGCGAGTAGCTGTGTTCCAATAAAACTTTATTTACAAAAACAGGAGGTGGGGACTTCAAGTTGGTCCAGTGGTTAGGGTTCTCTGCCTCCACTGCGGGGATGCAGGCTCAATCCCTGGTTGGGAAACTAGGATCCTGCATGCCACGTGGTGAGGCCATAAGTAAGTAAGTAAGTAAATAAATAGGTTAATAATACAAGCCCCCCCCCCAAATATTTAAAAATCAAATCAGGGCTTCCCTGGTGGCACAGTGGTTGAGAGTCCGCCTGCTAATGTAGGGGACACGGGTTTGTGCCCCGGTCCGAGAAGATCCCACATGCCACGGAGCGGCTGGACCTGTGAGCCATGGCCGCTAAGCCTGCGCATCCAGAGCCTGTGCTCCGCAACGGGAGAGGCCACAACAGTGAGAGGCCCATGTACCACAAAACAAAATGAAACAAAACAAACAAACAAAAAAATCAAATCAAATCAAATCAAAAACAGGAGGTGGGATGGATTTGGTTCATGGACCATGGTTTGCTGAGCCCTGATCTATCACCTTATCCTTGAGGATGGTCAACATTAGCTGGTATGCTTTCATCTCCTGACTGTATGAACACACATTATATACACATGAATGCAGGGTAAACTCCAGCACATGGATAGATAGATAGTATCCAGCCAGCAGGGTGCTTAGACTTGAGAACATGAGGCTTTTATTCACTTAAGCCTTCCTTTGAACAAACAGTTTTTTCCTTTAGCAGATGCATCGTTCAGCCTTGCATATTTGACTCCTAGAACATGAAGTAACCTCAGTACAGCTCTACGTGTTTTTATTTGCAAGGTGATTTGTCTTTCAGATGCTCAGCATAAATTCTCCAGGCTCAGTTCTCACTCAGTATTGCAGGAGGCTGGGGGCTGAGTGCTGTCTCGTTCGGCAACCACTGCAGCTGTCACCAGGAGAAGGAGATGCCTGACTTTGAGTTACAGAAAGTACAGCAAAACAAGACAGGCCACCCAGGGAACATGAGTGACGGGGATGGAAGGGACGTTGGGATGACCACACAGACAAGAAAATATACTGGATCCTGGTCAGCTCCTCTTCAGAATGTATACTTCAAGGTTCAGCACCAGGCCATCAGACTATGAAATACAGGCTTCAGGCACCCCCATTAGGTGGCTCTTAAACAACTACAGTCAAAGTATTTACTCTGGTTCTACTGCTGTTGGTCTCTGGAATCAATAAAAAAAGAGATTAATAGAAGAAAGATGTTATTTTACTTTTTGGGTGTGAGAAAACCAGCAAGCATCTAAATTCACATTTTCTCCAATTCTGATATACCTAACCTGAGTCTCCTGTTGGGCCCTTTCAGCAAGAAAAGATTGGTCACTCCTGGTAGTGAGATCAGGTGCTTGCATTGTTCTCAGCGACAAAAAGAGGCTCAGAATGGAAGTGTGGGCACCGCTGTGTGGAACAGAGGAGCCGTCTTTGAAGGCAATCAACATGCATCAGAGGAAGAATGCACACAACCTTCGCTCTGGCTGGGAACCACATTTCCAGCTGTCTTCATGGTCTGATTTTGTCTGACTTTGTTCTCTACAGCTGGGGTTCTCTGATGTGAGGGACAGACTTGTGTCTATAGCAGAACTGACAGTGATACATTCTTCCCATTCACAAGCCACTCATTTGAGAGGTTTGCAAGCACATTGTAGATCAGGGGGAATGTCTGTCTACCCTTCACAGGCTCCAATTTGAAGGAGGGATCTGTCTGTTGTTAGGAGATCTTTGGGAGATTTCTGTTGAAGGGTAACATCAGACACAAAACTGTAAATTGTGTTGGGTACTGCAAGGACTTGGTGATGCACACAGCTCTGGACCGGACTCAAGGCTTGTGTCTGTCAGGGTCTCAGCAGAAGATAGAATCGGTCTCAGATGGTTCAAGAGCCCCTAAGGAAAGGCCTGGTCTCAGAAGTGCAGCCTTGTTTGAAGGAAACAGCAAAGGAAGATTACTGTTCCTCTCCCAGATCCAGAGGGCCAGGGTGGCAGAGTGTCTCTCTTTGACTAAATTCTACTTAGGGTTCTCGGAGCCCTCTTCCCAACTGCACCCTGTCCTTTGGACTTTTGTGTCCGCCTTCACATCACCCAATTTTAGTAACAATCCTGCTAGGTTGGCTTATCCAGAATCCCTTACCCTCTGTGTCTGAACATGGTGTCTATCTGATTAGGGTCCTCACCCTCTCCATCCCCAAGGTGATGGGGGATCCCCCAGCCTGTCTTCCTCAGGAATACTGTTAGCTCAGTTTAGCCAGAATCCCTCCTTGGCTGTAACTTCCTACTTTTCCTCACCATATTCAGAGTTGAGCCCAGGCTCTCTCCCTGCTACTGCAAAACCCTGCTGCATAGTTTCTACAGCTATTGCCATAGTCCCTCTGAGTGAATCTGCCTCGCCATCTCTAACAAGTGTCATGAAGATTTTTTTTCTTTAATAAAAGGGAGGAAAGGGTTTTATCTGAGCTGAGCGGGAGCTGTGAGGAAGGGACCGCAGTCACTGCTGGAAAATGGGGCCTAGAACAGGAAGTGGAGGAGAGAGAGCCTGTCCTCCCTCCTTCCCTCCAGTCCCCTGCTGGTGCCTCCTGTTGGCCACACCCAGAAGGAAGCCAGCACACAAGTGAACCCTGTCCAAACAGCCCACAGGGCCTTGTGATGGGGGAGCAAAGGGAGAACAACCAGCATAGGCGTGGCCGTTAGATTCCAACGGGCTGGAGGTTTTTGTGTGCTTCCTCTCTGCAACCCACGAATCTGTTCTCTTTGCAAGGTCCCTGGAAGGGGGTGGGCTGTATGTGTCAATTCCTGCATAGAAAGAAATATCTGCAGCCTTTAAAGCAGCAAAGCTTGCAGGATGCCTGTAGCCGTGTTCACTGCAGGACAAGATTGTTGGAAATCCGTTGCTCCTGCTCTGCCAGCTCAGGATTACTGGACCTGGGCGATGGAGGAGAGTGGAGGATTGGGGCTCTCAGGCTGCCTCTCCTTTCTCTCTGCTGTCCAGGGTTTTGCACAGTAACTGACACATGGTGAGTGTATTAGAGCTTTCTGAATGTGTAATGGAATGAATGAATTCCATTCAATGCATAAATTGTATTAGATGAAGAAATCAAGGCACAAAGTTGGAAAGTGCTTCTGTTTACATTAATTAATGGTAGAGTTGGGGTGTGTGTCCGGGACCTCTGATGCCAGAGATTGTCTCTCCTAACCCCTGTCTCCATGGAGTCAAAGAATTAGTGGGGTTTCAGAAACCCCTTAATGGGTGGTTGGATCGGTGGGCAGTTTTACTCACAGACAGAGGACAATGAAGAAGAAAGCCAGGAGTTAGCTGTGTATTCTGGATTAATCCAGGTTTGTCATTCCCTGTGACATTTGTACTTGTCACCACATGGCACAGGGACCCGCACAGGGCCCAGAAGATGTGTGTGCCCGTAGTGGAAGTTGATATTTGCTTTTTAGAAAGAAATCAGACAGGATGTGGGCTGAGTATGTCTGAGTACGTGTTGCACTCACATATGTGTTTATAGTCAGGAGCTGAATTACATTCCTTCCAAATTCATATGTTGTGGTTCTAACCTCCAGAGCTCAGGATGTGCCCTTATGTGCAAATAGGGACCTTGCAGATGTATTTAGTTAAGAGAAGGTCACCCTGGAGCAGGTGTGCCCCTAATCCATTATGATTGGTGTCCTTATTTGAACACAGACATGCACACAAGGAGAAGGCCATGTGAAGATGAAGGCAGAGATCAGGGTGATGCTTCTAGAAACCAGGAAAGAGCAACGATTGCCAGCAAACACCCAGAAGCCAGGGGAGAGGCCGGGGGCAGATCCTTCTTCACAGCCTCAGCCCCGCTGACACCTTGGTCTTGGACTTCTAGCCTCCAGACTGTGGGAGAACATATTTCTGTTGTTTAAGCCGCCCAGTGTGTGGTGCTCTGTATGACAGACCTCGCTGACTGCTACGGGCACGCTGTGTATTTTATATATTCAACTTTGTGTTTACATGTATATAGATATGTGCACGCACGCGTACCACACACACAGGCACACATATCGAGTGAGTCTTCCCATGTGTAAATGTCCCACAATGTCCCCCCCGCACCCCAAGTCCTTGCAGGCCTCCTGTCTCCCTCTCTGAAGGCCGAGAAGCAGCCTGGGATCCATAAGCAACCTTGGCCTCCACACCAACCCCTCCCTCTCTCTTCCCGTGTGTGCCCGGCATGCGTCCTCCCATCAGATCCGAGTGAGATGAGAGCCCTGGTGGGGCGTGACTGTGCCCCCACAGCCCTGCTAGGGCCTGCTTGTGGGCACTGACATGGTCCCATCCTCAACCTGGGAGAACTCCTTTGACCCCAGCTCTACCAGGAAAGAATTGAATGTTCTCACTCTTCACAATACCAGGATATGGAAGCAACTTAAATGTCCAGAGGAATGGATAAAGAAGATGTGGTGTATATATATACAATGGAATACTACTCAGCCATGAAAAAGAATGAAATCATGCTACTTGCAGCAACATGGATAGACCTAGATATTATCATACTAAGTGAAGTAAGCCAGACAGAGAAAGACAAGTATCATATGATATCATTTATATGTGGAACCTAAAAAAAAATGCTACAAACGGACTTACATACAAAACAGAAATAGACCCACAGACGTAGAAAACAAACTTATGGTTACCAAAGGGGAAAGAGGGGGGGATAAATTAGGAGAATGGGCTTAACAGATATGTACTACTATATATAAAATAGACAACCAACAAGGACCTACTGTATGACACAGGTAAATCTACTCAATATTCTGTAATAACCTATATGGAAAAAGAATCTGAAAAAGTATGGGTATACGTATATGTATAACTGAACCACTTTGCTGTACACCTGAAACAAAACATTGTTAATCAACTATACCCCAATATAAAATAACAATTTAAAAAAAAAAAAAGCTGATAGATCAGGTTCCTAAGGAGGAAATAACAAGACATGGGGAGGGATTTCCCATGGACAAGTGGGTGTGAACAGACAGTGGAGGGTGTGTGTAAGGTGAGTGCCCACCGCTGTGTTCTCTCAAGCACAGAGGCCCAGGCATTTAATAAAACAAAGGCCTTTGGCTTTGTTTATGTGATAGTGTGATCAACGAACAGCCCAGAGGAGTGGGTGGCCCTCCATATCCCCTCCATGTGTGTCCAGACAAGCATGGGGTGCATCCCTTGGGTGCCTAGAAAGAAATTTACAGTTTCCAGAACTTTGTATATTAGTCGGTTTGGTTTTCTTTTCAGTTTCATTAAAGCCTCCTGCTGTTGTTTGAACATTGAAAACAAAACCCACTTTAATATCTAAAACAGTCTTAAAAGGGAAATTGTTTTCTTCTTCATGGTTAGAAAGCTTCAAATTGGCCATGGTGATTTTTAAACACTGCTCTAAATCATGGAAGAAAATACCCAAGTCAGCTGTTAAAAACAAGACAACAGACCCCAAATGGAGTTGCTTATGCTAAGCCCCCAACCAAGACAATTTAATTACAGTACTGTCTCTCCCTGAAAACGTATCTTAAACCAGTCAATCGGAATCTCTTGATCAGAGCCAGTTAGGGCTCTGCCTGATGGACCCTGCCATCCCCTCAAGGAAAGTAACCTGGCAATAACCAAACTGCTTTTCTTTGCCTAGAATAACTTCCTTGTCCCCATTCCTTCTGCCTATAAAGGTGTTTCATTTTGTATGGCTCCTCTGAGCTCCTTTCTTTCTTCTGGATTGGAGGCTGCCTGATTCAAATCCTTTTTTGCTCCAACTCTCACATTTTTTAAGATGCTTCAGTTTATCTTTTAACACTGCCAAACACCAAGAATATATCTGCATGCAATTAAGGGATAGAAATGAACAGGAGCAACTGGGTCCAAAGTCTGACTGTCTGGACACGCCTGTCCTCCTTTGCAGAGAACACCTTGGGTGGGATGTTTCCATCTCTGCTGTGACTCTGACCCTATGAATTTGATCATGGGATTGACACGTAGCTGGAACATTCTGGAAGCCTCAAGTCTGCCTTCCTGATGGCATTGGAAAAGAAAGGAGGTGTTGGAGTGCTTGCGCAAAGGTCAAGGGCCAACCACAGGAGGATGGGGCTGAGGTCAGGGTGGAGCCTGTGCACAGGTGGAACCAATGAAGCTGATGGTCAGAGCTCCACCACCCCTCATCAGAAATCCTTCCTAGCCCACCCCTACCTTCTTTTGTTTAAAACCACCTACTTTAGAATGGTTGTGTCTTTTCCTTCTTGTCCTCAGTCTGTGCAAGGCCTCAGGGCTCCCCAGCTTGACCCCAGCCTTTGTAGGAAGCACACTGTGGTTTGGGTAACTCAGCTGCTGGTCACTCGTCCCAGATCTTGTTCACTTTGCTAAGTGTCATGCAGACTTAACAGATGACATCTCATGACACTCTGTCTCCTCCCTGAGACCATCTAAAGACAAGGTTTTGTCTCTAGGGTTGGGGACCCATAGATGCCAGTGGTGGAGATATGCTTTGGGAGGAAGAGCTCAGAGTCCTGATGGGCAGGCAGCCTGTGCCAAAGGCTGGCATTGACCTTGATGACGCTCAAGTCTCTCTGAGTCACAATGAAATGAAGCTGCATAGAACAATTAAGCATGGGAATGGCAGAACAATACACCTGACTAATGAGGAGGGAACGACTTATGTTCAATGTCGTGTATTCATTTACCCTGTCCTAGAATCGTGCAGCCCAGCGCCAAGGGGAATGAGCTATTTAATTTACCATCCACAAACACCTGGCGCATTGATAATTTTTGCTGTTTGTTTGGCTTTATTTTTCGTAAGTCAATAGATCCTGCATGTTTTTTCATACCTAACTTCCTTTCCATTCAATGGAACTCATTGCATCAGATTTCCACAGAGAAGTTCCCCAAAACGTTTTTTTTTGAAATTGTGATAAAATTCATATAATATGATATTCACAATTTAAGCAACTTGAAAGTATACATTTTAGTGGCTTTTAGTACATTCACAATGTTGTGCGATCATCACCTCTATCCAGTTCCAGAACATTTGCATCACCTCAGTGGAGACCCTGTACCCCTGGCAATCGCTAACATATTTCTATCTCAATATATTTGCTTATTCTGGACATCTTGTATAAGTGAAATTATACAACATGTGACCTTTTGTGTCTGGTTTCTTTAACTTAGGATAATATTTTCAAAACTCATCCATGTTGTAGCACATTTTAGTACTTCATTCCTTTTATGGCCAAATTACATGGATTTACTGAGTTTGTTTATCCATCCATCAGTTATTTGATGAATACTTGGGTTGTTTCCACCTTTTGGCTATTGTGATAGGCAGGTGTTTTTTTTTGTTTTGTTTTGTTTTGTTTTTGCGGTACGCGAGCCCAGGCTCCGGACGCGCAGCCTCAGCGGTCATGGCCCACGGGCCCAACCGCTCCGCGGCATGTGGGATCCTCCTGGACCGGGGCACGAACCCGTGTCCCCTACATCGGCAGGCGGACTCCCAACCACTGCGCCACCAGGGAAGCCCTAGGCAGGTTTTTTAAAGGCTTTTTTTTCTTTGTTGCTTTTGCCACAAATTTTAAAAATTACACAACTCATTCTTATTCTAGATTCATACTAGACTCCTCTTCTCTGTAGCCTCTTGTCTAGAGTTAAAGAGTGACCTTCATTTTCCCTTTTGACAGTCAGGACAGGGTAAGGCATCCAGAAGGTAACTGACTTCTATAAAGTCATGCAAGACTTTGGGACTTTGGAATGTAAGATGTAGCTAGGAATGTCAGCCTTTGGAACGCATGCTGAAAAATTGACACACGTGACTCTGATGAAGTTAACTCTGCAGCGTGTCCCTCGCCCCCCCCACACCCCTGCATTCACACACTCTGGAACCACCCATGCTTCACATCTCTGTGCAATTACCCCCTTGAACATGAAGACAGTGCTTCATCAGTAGATGAGACAGCAAGAGGGCATCACCTACACATACCCATGTTTACACACATGAGTATTGGAATCCTGTACCTGTGAGAAAGAAGACAGACCCCAGGATTTGAGTGTGAACCAGTTGCTGTTTCAGAGGTGGCAGGGGATGGCTCTGATTTATTCATATCTTTCAGTTAGTCATGGTTTCTCAGCCTCTGCTCTATTGACTTTGTGGCCCAGATTATGGTCCTAGGAGCCATGCAGTGTAAGATGGTGAGCTGCATCCCTGGCCTCTGTCCATTAGATGCAAATAGCTCCACTCTGCCTTTTCCATCATGATAATCAAGTGTCTCCAGACATTGCTAAATGTCCGCAGGGAGGCAGAATCACTGTGCTTGAGGACCACTGGGTCCGAGAAAAAAAATAGACTCGTTATTCCCAAGACCTCTAAGCCTTTTTCGTGGTGGAAAGGAGGGGACAGGTAAAGCACCAGGAAATTACAGGTAGAGAAGGGTTTTCTAGACAGAGAAAGCCATACAGGTGAGACGTGTGTTTGTTTAGGTTCTGAGGGCTGTCTTATCAGGGGACAATTTTTTTTTTTTTCTTGCGGTACTCAGGCCTCTCACTGTTGTGGCCTCTCCCGTTGTGGAGCACAGGCTCCGGGTGTGCAGGCTCAGTGGCCATGGCTCACGGGCCCAGCCGCTCCGCGGCATGTGGGATCTTCCCGGACCAAGGAACGAACCCGTGTCCCCTGCATCGGCAGGCGGACTCTCAACCACTGCGCCACCAGGGAAGCCCAGGGGACACTTTTTAACCAAGTGGCTGATTACAGACTCAGGGATCATTACACCCAAATTGCCTGCCTGTCACTGCTCATTAAAAGAGCTTCCATTTGAAATCTGTTTCTGTTTTTTGCCCTCTTTGAAGAGATAGTGAATGAGGTCACAAGGATTAATGGCTACTAAAAGCTACCCTCTTCTGATGTTTCTCCAAGGAAAATGAATCACCATGTCTTGTGAATGCAAACCCCTATAATAAAAATACTAGAAGTAGCTGGTCATGGCCAATCAGATAGTTCTATATGGAAGTCCTTGGATTAACTTTCATGTCCTTGGCTCAAAATGTTCTTGGAGAATAAATGTCAAATAGGTAAATAAGACACACCAGCAAACTCTTTTAACACAAAATATTAAAAAGTTTCATCAAAGTCCTGGACGTGTGAGTCACCTCTGCCTTGGTTTCCCTCTGGTGGTGCTCTCCATGCTGAAACAGCACTGTTCTCCCCTGTAAAGCTATGTGTTCCATGTGTTCCGTTAGAAGTTTCCCCAACACCAGTCGTGTTCGCAGGGTTTCTCCTGAACTTTGGCTTCTGTGTCTTCAACCAGCTTACTCTAAACTGTTTCCCTCCACCGGCTGTCATTTTCCTAACATCCACAGAGCCGTGTCATTAACTTACAGAATGAAGACCTGTTCCTGTCCCAACTTGTCTTTTTCCCCTCTGTTCAGAGATTCTTCCCAATTTGTTTCCTTCCATGTTTAAACATTGCCTCTGTCCCAAGCCATTCTACCTATTCCTTTTTGCCCTGCTTCCAGTTTGGGTGATTTCTTGTACTTTTGTCTTTTTAGCTGATGAGCCAACAGGAGTCAGAGACCTGCCACTAATGAGCTCTGTGACCTTGTTCAGACCACAGGGTGGGTCTCTCCTCATTGCTTCACCTGACAAGGAGGGCTGATGCTACCTGCCCCTGAGGCATTGATGCAGGAGTGTGAGACGAGTTTTAAAGTGCTTTGTGAGGTGAAAGTACAAATGGAAAGTTGTGTCCCTATTTCTCTGTACCTACCTTGTTTCCTGAGCTCATCACAGACCCCTTCTCCTATTACTCTGTCCAGCACATTTTCATGATCTTACTTGCTTCTAGCATCTTTTAAATTTCTGCTTATTTCCAGTTTCTCAGCTGTTTTGTGTGATATTCTTTAAAGTGCATGGAAATAAATGTATACTCCAGAACCTCTGCACTCTGAAATGTCCCTGGTACTGAATGACACCCCTGGTACCCTGGTACTGGTGGCTTGAACAAATGCCCCTCAAGTGAAAGTGCCCATGTGACTCAAATGCATGGTCCTTCTTCTGGATGGAAATTTTCCCTTCAGATACACCTACTGAGCGTATCCCCACCTGGACATCCAGCAGGATAATCACGACAAGAAGATATACTAAGATATCCAGCTCTGCCGTCATCTTCTTCTCTCTCATTCTCGTGTATTCCTTTGTAGGAAATGGATATGAGGAGAGAGGGACAAGGACAAGGAGAAAAGGAGAGATTCAATCCTGTGTGACTGGGAGAGGGCAACATCTAGCCCTGACATGGCCAACTGGATTCTTCTCATGTGTCCACTCAGAATGGTGGCTCTGGCTTCCTGGAGTGCTGTGGAGAAGGACTGGTTCACTCAGAAGGTGCTCGCTTATTGATTGGTGATGTCTGTGCAGGTGTTGGGCTGGGGAGTGGTGGCAGCCTTGCTAGTGTAGGATAGGTGAGTCAGGATAAGGTAATTATTACTAGGCAAGAGGCTTCTGAATCACTGATCCCATTAGACCATCCCTCACAAAGAAGACCATCTCCTGAGAAGATTAAGTAGGATGATAGGTTAGAGTCGGTGCTGTGGGTGAGCAGGTGGGGGATCCCGCAGCCCTTTGGGGGGACCATGAGCCCGTTTTCTGATGCTTCTATGCTTTTGTCTGCCTCTCATTTCCACTCTGGCCATTCCTGCATCACTGCATTCCCCCCGACCCACGTCCTGCGGGATGCCTGTGCGCAGCATCTAGGGTCAGGCCGCGTCCTTTACAAACAGTGGGCCATAAGAAGGATGTGATTCTGTGTTGTCCTCTATTGCTCTTGGTACTCCTCGATATTGATCGGAATATGGAAAATAATCCTCAGCAAAGTCTTCAGCATAAGAGTCATCACTCCAAATACAAAGACCAAGACTTAAATTCCCAAACTCGTGTGATCATGTGATTCCATGTGATGATTAAAGACTGAATCAGGGCTTCCCTGGTGGCGCCGTGGTTGAGAGTCCGCCTGCCGATGCAGGGGACATGGGTTTGTGCCCCGGTCTGGGAAGATCCCACATGCCGTGGAGCGGCTGGGCCTGTGAGCCATGGCCGCTGAGCCTGCGCGTCCGGAGCCTGGGCTCGCGTACCGCAAAAAAAAAAAAAAAAAAAAAAGACTGAATCAGAATCTTTCATGTGAGGGTCTTGGATTCTGAATTTAAAAACTTTCCCAGGAGATTTTCATGATCAGACAAGTCTAGGAAAAGTTTGCTTAAATGAATCATGTAACTAGTGAGCTGTTTTAGAACCTTAGAAGTTGTTGCTTCCAGAGGAATCCTGCAGTGGGTATAGAGGCTATTGAAACATCTTCATCTTCTGTCTCATCTTTCCTTCCTTCCTGGGACCCCCTGGACTAAAGATATGGGCTCTAGCCATGCCTCTTGTGGACTCTGCCACACCCCAAAGAAGTGGAGAAGCTGGAAGAACTCAAAACATCATTTGCTGTGATCTCTTCCTTGCTGAAGGAATGGCATCAGAAAGGGTGTCCTCTGGGTGTCATTTCCTTGACACAGACATGGGCAAACGTGCCCACTTGAGACCTCCACCCTGATAAGCTTGCTGATTCCTCTTCCGCTTACTGGGCCTGATGGAAGCCTATCCCTCCGCAAGTCCTCTTTCCTGGGCAGAGAGAGACAGAGGTCTGAGAAATCAGGCTGGCAGCACTTTTTGTGACTCCACATGTAGGATGGACAGATGATATGGGACACTCAGAAAGGAAGGCTGCAGCTCAGGTGTGGATAAGGCATTTTAAAGCCATTTGTACCAGGGTCCCTGGAATTTGTAGAGTTGAACCCAGTATCGTTAAAAAAAAAAAAAAAGTAAAAGAAAAAAAAGCTGGCGACAGGATGACAAGTGGAGATGATGGGGCCACTTATTATATCCTAGCATCATGGCAGTTGACCACGACAGGAGGAAATGTAGTGCGATCCATTAAGAGGTGAAATTTCTTCACACACTGCGGATGCTGCCAAGACTTATTTGGTTTCACTGTCTCAGGGGTCAGAACTCCGCCAGCAGCCAGGTGTCACTTTCTGGTCATCTGTGTTTTTATTGGAATGTATGTGTTGGTTTGGTCTTAGTTCAGTGAAAGTGAGGTTGGTCTACCTGTCCATGAGTCCCTGGAGACATCCGGCCCGAGGATGTGCTCCAGGACCCAGGGCTGAGGGGAGGAGTGGGTTCCTGTAAAGGGTCCCACTTGAAGACACACGTGGCCTCAGCCCACCCACAAAACTTGGCCACTGCTGACTCGTCTGTGGAATGGGGACCTCCCCAAAGATAAGGGCATGGAGGAGACCCTCCACACCTGATTTCTCCCTGTCCATCCTCTGCCTTTGGAGGTGAGTCACTAAGTGCAGCCCACACTCAAGAAGGGCAGTTAGGGCGGGGCTAAGCCCCGCTCACGGAGGGGGAGTGTTTACAGATATAATATTGGGAACCAACTTTGGCTTTGTTGATTTTCTCCGTGATATACAAACCTTTTAAAAATTAACCTTTTTTTTTTGGTGGTCAAGAATTCTTTCTACTCAGAGCAAAGAAAAATCACCAATTAAGAACATACTTTTAAAATTTTCCTGAACTCGGAGGCACTCAATACGAAGGACCCGTTCCTCTTTCCGGAAACTTTATTCTCCCTTGTGTCGTTGACCCTGGCAGCGCTTCTCTGCGGAGATCTGCACCCTTAACCTCTGTGACCCCGTCTCCAGCATGCAGCCCCCGACCCCGACGTGGTTTCCTTCCTAAGCTGTAGAGACGCGCCCTGAACTCCATCCTGGCCAGTCCACCTCAGATGCCCTTCTTTTGTCGAGAAGCCCACATGCTTAATACCCAGCTTACGATCTTTTCCCCAAATAAATCCCCACCCTGAACTTCCCTGGCTTTATACATGGAGTGTTTATTCAAACTTAAGACATTTTTCTTTCTTTTTTCTCTTTTTTTTTGCCTCCTATGTTATTCCATCACCAAGCTGTATGGATTTATGTGTTTTGTTTTGTTTTTAATTTCTAATACCTCACTATGAAGTAATGCATAGGACATGGTCTTTGGAGTCAGACCCAAGCACAAATCCTGGTGTGTCACCTGTGCTTTTCCTGGCAAATTACTTGAGCTTTATACTCATCTGCGTCCTCGTCTCTGTGTGGGAGTCCAGCCCACACTTGTGGAGTTACCATGAGGCGGTGATAAATGCTACGTGTGAAGGGTGTGCTGCCGTGGTCCCAGCCCCTGTGCGAACCGGCCCCCTTGTGTTCCTCACATCTCAGCACCCGCCTCCTGGTCCACACCCTGTAAAGGTGATGCAGACAAGGGCATCTTACATAGGAAATACAACTCCCATCAGGCAGTGCCCTGGCTCCATGGCCTCGGAGAGTCCAGAACCTTCAGGGGTCTCCAGAGTCCTCCCCACCTGCCTCCATGAATGCTTCCGGTCATATCCCACGTTTATCCATAACAGACTGGATCAGAAGTTCTCTGTCTTCAATCACTTTCTGCCTATTCCGTGCACTCAGCCTTTTATTACCCAGATCTGCCTCTGGAAGGCCTTCTCACCTTCCATCCATGCACACGGCCAAACCCCACACCCCTAAAACCCACCCCAAGTCTTTCCCCTGCCAGAGGCCTCGTGGCCCCTACTGCCAACCAGCGCTGCTGCTGCTCCTGCGGTCTCACCACCTCTCCATGAGCTCCCAGGGGCCCTGCAGGGCAGGAAGCATGAATGAAGGATTGTAAATGTAAAGGGAGATGGAGGTGGAGCTGGGCTGCTGCTTTCTGTCAGGATTCTGGCTCTGTGGGAGCATCAAACTCTCTTCTAAAAGGACCTTTCTCTTTCCTAACCCTCGAAGTTGGGCTCTGAGAGAAAAAAAAATCACCCCCTTGCACCATACAAAACACTGGGGTCCCCTCAGGCATCTGAACAGGAGTTCCGGAGGGATTGTCCTTCTGACAGAACTACAGGAAAACGTCCATTCCGTGTGGAAGCTGAGGCTGCGGCTGCTTAACAAACCACACAGGACATGGTGGGGGACTTACTGGACGTGGGCAGGACAGACCAGCACTCAGGGCCCTGGGCACTGCTAAGGAGCGCCCTTTGCCCAGGCCGGATGTCAGTGAAGATTCTAACTCCCCCGGGCAGCTGTGCCTTTCCAGGGACCTGGATGGAAGGCTGGTCTGAATACAGGATTCTCAGATGCTCCAGGATGGGGAGAACGGCTCTAGGCCTGCAGCCTGGTTCCGAGCCCATCTCGGTCCTCACAGCCCCTGGGGCCTTGATCTTGCCCGGGGCCACCTAGACCAGGGTCTGTGCTCCGTCCGTCCATCCCTTCCTGCATCCCCTGCCAGGGCTTCACACTGGACGCTGAGCTGGACTGGGGACACAGAGCTAGGAGAACGCCTGGGGAGAAAGGGACGTGGGGTCGTTTGGGAGAGGAACTCTGGGCTCTGGGCTCTGCAGGATGTTCTAGAAGGATGTGCACAGGCTTCCGGTGGGTCCACCCCTTGGCCCCATGGCCTCCTCATTCTGCTGAGAGTAGGTGGCCATAGGAGGCCCTCGTGGAGCCCCCCGAGTACAGGGCCTGGAGAACTTGTCCTCCTGCTGCTAAATCCAGCCAGCCCGATCTGGAGACAACACAGGGAGAAACACCAGGAAAACGGGAGGACCCCAGGAACCCCCACCATGTGGGAGAGGAAAGAGCCCCTTTCTACTGAGAAACGTCCCTGCTTCCCCCAACAAAGACACACTGGTCAGTGTCTCAGCTAAAGACAAAGAACTGCAGTGCAGCGTCCATGCCCAGGACCTGTGCTGCGGAGGTGTGTGCGAGGATGCTGACCGGGGCTGCATGGGCAGCTGCTGCTCCAGCCCTTCCCTGTGGCCATGGTGTCCTGCCTGCCCACTCCCGCCGCCCTGCCTGGTGCTTCGAGGGGAACCTACAGCTTAGACTGGGCCGCATGCCAGATCCTGGACTCTCTGACACCGGGTCAGGGGGCTGGAATCACTAGGAGCCAACAAGGATGTGACTGAGTGTCCCTCCAGGGCAGGGTGGACGCCCACTGCTCTGCCCTGGGCACACTCGGGAGGCCAGGGAGGTGGTGGTAATGCAGCCAGTGGTGAGAGACCTACTTTCTTGTCTTGTGTTTGGGTTGTGATGCTTGAGCTGCCTTTGAGCCATGTCTGTCCGGGTCCGTGTGGTTCAAAAGAGCAATCTCGCTGCTGTGACAAGGGGGACGGGTGGCTAAGAGCCTGGATGGAGTCAGGGTCCAGGGCCAAATCCTAGCCCTGGGACCTAGGAAAGTTCCTGGGAAACCCTCAGAGCCCCCCTAAATGCGGATGCTCAGAACAGCACCTGTGGCATGAGGCAGGCTTGCAGACTCTGTACGCTGACACTCAGAAAGCCCAGGATCCTGGACCGGGGTGTGGGAACGGTTTTGTCACTGGTGGGGTCACAGGTGGGGTCAATGGGTGACAAAGCCTTCTGGGAGCTGAGGCTCCTCGTCTGGCCCCAGAGAACATTCATGGTTCTTACATCCCAAGGTCACGAGGAAGATTGAAGTTCACACACGTGATACACAGGGTTATTCGACTTGCTTTTGACCAGCTTGTAGGAGAAAAAGTCAACCCACGCAGTCTGTCCAGGACACAGAAATACACACTCAGCTCCTGGACAGGAGCTGCACCAAGTCCTTCTGTGTCTTGGATGAGACCTGTTTTGCCTGTGTCCATCAGCAACCCTGACTTTTGTCAGGTGGATGAAACGGCTGCATGGACTGCTTTTTACAGCAGAGTTCTAATATCAAAGATGACTTGATCCCACGATTTTTCTCATCGCTCTGTCAAGCCCTCCCTTGCCCACCTCCATTTTCATCCTCTTCTTGAATATCACCTCCACCTGGATTTTCCCTGGAGCATCTGCTAGGGACCCCCAGCCATTATAAAGTCCCCAGAGTCACATATCCTTTTTCCCTCCTGATGGGTATCAGCCATGTAGCATCACATCAACTGAGGTTTGTCTGGGGTGGAACAGGGGGCTCAGGAACAAGCCAAGCTAACTCGTTTGAACCCACAGCCTTGCTTCTTAAGAACACTTACTCCTTGATATTAACTAAATACAGAACAATACAGGGAAAAGTATGGAGCAAAGAGGTGACCTCTAAGCAAAAAGATGGCTCTGTGTAAGGTTAGGGGGTGTTTGGATCCCTGAAACTGACATGTACCTCAACCTTTGACAGCCTTTTTCTGAGAAAATTTTGGAAATGCTGGTCAGAATCTCAGAACGTGCCCAGCCCTCCCTGACGCGAGCACATAAACTGACAGCAGCAGACACTGACTGCTCCTGAAATGGATTGGTTCTCAGCCTCCTCGTTTCTTGGCCAAATGTGCTTTGGTTCAGTTTAGCTAAGTAGGGAAAAATTGCTTCCCTGGCTGGAATTCTGAAAGGTGATTCATTTTGGTGGAAGTGCTTATAATTAAAAACAGTCACAACAAAAATGAGGAGTTAGAACATATGAGTCCGGGACCGTCGCCGAGCCCAGGAGGCCCCGCTGTAATGACAACAGATGTGAGAGCAAATTAAATTTACAGCTCGCCTGTGCCCCTTTCCAGGGGTGAGCTCTCAAAATCGGTCGGTTTATGCAAGTGATTAAAAAGTGTGGAATGCCTTTCCTGGAAATGATTATGCATATTTAAGAGTCATTAGGATGTCAGGAATACATAGGTGTGAATATCAGGATGAAGTGATGCTTGCTTCAGGTGAGTGTGCTGCAAACAGACTCCCCTGATGTAGAAGGAACAGGGACGCGGAGAGGGTTGGTGATGTGCAGATGGTGCCGTGTCAAGGTTAACTCAATGCGGGGAAGTCAGAGCAGCATCACAGTGGCACTGAGTGATTAAGGGAACTCATTTCTGTGCTTCACAGCCCACACTGTCCTCCAGCTGAGGTGGGGAGACATCATGGGTGGTGTAGCACTGTCTGGGCTAAGACAGCAGAAAGAGGGGATGTCTGTACCCTGGAGTAGGGTTAAAAGGTTTCCATCCCTTTCTCCAAGCTCAAGGCACAGCAGCTCAATGGCCCCATGGGGGCTCCATGCCAGCACCTTGTGGTATCAACACAATCGCCCTGAGGTTGCAGATGTGAACTATGGACATTTCCTATGCATTCAAAAATAACCCTCTTTTGAAATACTTTCATTGGTTTAGTGCAATGGGAGGTGGGGCCTGGGAAGTTTCCACTCTGGTGAGTTCCAGGGTAGAAATATTTCCCGAGAGGATGTCTGAGCAGTGAGATTTGGAAACAGGAAAGTGAAGGCCAAAGGCAGAAGCATGCCTTCCTCTTGGCTGTGAGCCGTGGTGGGCCGGGTGGCGGGAGGGTTGGCTGCACAGGGCCGTCTGGGGACAGCTCCCTGCTGGGACAGTCTACATCAGCTCCTTCTCTCCCTCACACTCTTGCTCTCCATCTCAAGATGCTTCAACCCGACTCTCAACATGGAATTTATGGAGGATACAGTCCTGAGGGTCTCCTCTTGCCAATGAACTGGTTCTGGAATAAAGACAAGACAGCTTTGGAGTTGGGCGCTGCACCATCGTGGAGAAAGAGGGGAGTGGCCTGAAGGCTTGGCCTGGGGTCCAGCGGCAACTCTGCTGGGTGGTCTGATGGGATGGGGAGGTGTTGCTGTTGCTCTCATCCCTGACGGCAGACACTCCCAACCTGCTCCTTGTGACTGCGAGGTTCCATGGTGGAGACAGGTGGCCAGACGGCCGTGCTCACCTCTGGCCTTTGCAGACGCAATGCCCCACCTCACGCTTTGGAGTCTCCAAGGGGCAGGTGCACTGAGATCCTAGCTGCTGCATCACCTGGGCGCTTGAACTTCCCAAAGGGGGTGGAGCTTCCAGGTCTTCACTGAGCAGAGCTGAGATGAGGCTTGAGCTCTGCCAGACAGAAGGCAGTCTCAGGCACTCGTAGGCACTGCAGCTGCAGGAAGGGTGAGCATCAGTACTGATGATGCCAGCGACCAAGGGACCCACCCCCACCAGCTCTGTGTCCATACTGACCTGCATCCTGGACCAGCATGTTCCCTCGTCCTGGGTTTCAATCCTCAGTCTCCATGGAGGGAGGTGGGGCAAGGATGCAAGGCACGGTTCTCATCCCCAGATTCCTGTTGTCTCCTGTCTCTGAGCTCTCACTGCACTTTCTGGCTAAACCTGCAGGGTGGCAGCTTGTTCTGCAGGGACTCTTCAGGACACATTCACAAGTCAGCCCCATGCTCTAGTGACACAGCAAACACATGGAAGGACTGCTTCCTGTCTCCTCGTGGAAGCCAGCACCGGGTGCAAGAGGATAGGAGAAGCCAGGTTTAGGCATTTAGGGATCTCAGGAAGGTCTGGAGCAGCTGTAACAAAGCACCAGAGAAAGAGCAGCTTAAACAGCACAACTCTATTGTCTCACAGTTCTGGAGGCTGAAAGTCCGCAACCAAGGTGTCCTCAGGGCTGGTTCCTTCTGAGGCTGTGCGGGAGAACCTGATCCAGGCTTCTCCCGTCAATTCTAGTGGTTTATTGGCAACCTTTGGAGTTTCTTGGCTTGTAGAAACTTGGCCTGATCTCTGCCTTCATGTTCACATGGTGCTCTCCTTGTGTGCATGTCTCCATGTCCCAAATTCCCCTTTTTATAAGGACATCAGTTATATTGGATTAGGACCCCACCGTACTCTACTGCAACCTCATCTAAATTTAACTAACCCATCTACAAGGACCCCATTCCCATGTGAGGCTCTGGGCGTGAAGACCTCAGTGAATTTTGTAGGGATATGACTCAACCCATAACAGGCCAAGGGCAGATTTTAGGGCTGGGAGTTTCCTACTCTCAAGTGCACCAGTTGGAATGGCCTTGGTAGAGAGAGAAATGACATCACTTTTAATTCCCATAAGAGTAGAAGTGAGGTCCAAGGTAGATGAGCTTCCTGGAAGTGAAATAACTTCAGTTTTTAAGGAGCTGATTGGAGGATTCTGGGACCTTACACTGTTCTCCAAATAGAGTAGCAAATTACTCTGGAAATACTTAAGTACGTCAGCAACTTCCTCATTCAGATTAAAGAGAAGACCAGCCTTGAGAATTGGAGTTCCCTTGCAGAATTCCTTGAGAAATGCAGTTTTAACTTTTCAGCCTGTACACAGTCCAGCCCCACAGGACAGAGGCCCTGGGTGTGCAGATGGTGTTGGACCAAGAAGGAAGGAACAAGGGCTTGTAACGGTTCTGTCAAAGGCAAATGTTAAGAACTAATTGAGGAAATGAGATTTTCAGTCACTTTGGGCAATATGTTAATTTTTAATAATTTGATAAGTGCTTTCCTCATAGAAAGTGGAAAATGTCAAAATACTGGACTCTCGAACTTCACTTTTCAAGAGCTTTAGTTGTATTTTTACTGTAAGTCATACAGATTCTAGGATGGAAAGAAAGTTGTGAGGCCTTGCAGGGAGTGGGACAGAGGGTTATTTCATAAGGAAGTTTGCTGGCCGTGAACTGGAGCTCAAGATTCTCCTGGAAGCATCCTGCACCTTTGCTGTGAAACAGCCATTGGTTCCTTGTCCCCTTTCTCTCCTCTGTCCGACACCAGGTAGTCAAGAGAGCCTCACTCATTTTAGTTAACATTGCACATTGAATCTGTAGCTTACTTGGTTTTCTTTCCTTAAATCTCTACAGAAGATATCGTATATATGCTTCTAAATCAGATTCTATAGACATGCATGAGCACCCACTATGCAGTAGGCAGCCTTCTGGAGTGTGAGGATGTGGGCACGAATGTGATGGATTTAGATTTACTGGGGAGAGTATAGCAGCGTGGTTTGTAAGCAGGTCAGTAGGACATAGGGGAGAAAAGAATAATGCCTGTGGGTGAGGAGGGAGCTTGGCAGAGTCAGGAAGAGTGGATGATGGCTGAGTTGGGTTTTGGAAGTGAGTAAAAGGAGGGAGAGCATCCTGGGGGCTCGCCAGGGTGGCCTGGACCAGAGAAGAGGGTGTGAGTGCTCTGACATTTATCCAGTGAGTGCAGGTTAACTCAACCCCCAAGAATGCTCCTGGTTGAGCAAGATATTAACAGATCAGGCGCCAACACACCCATCTGGGGTGAGAAGCAGGGCATGAGGAATCATCCTGTTTAGCTTTGATCACGTACCCTTGATAGAGGGGTATGTCAACGAATCACCTTTCTGTTTCTCTTTGGAAATGTTGCTCCATCTTACAAGCTCTGAACATTGTTATTAATTTCCATTCAAGCCACACATGGAACCTTTTATCCAAGCATCATGAGACACTAGACAGCCACTGAGCATCCCCACCTGTGGGATGGGGTCTGTACTTTCTGCTGGTGGCAAAGGTGACAATGTCCATGCCTTTTTCTAAGAGCTCCCTCAACGGGGTGGCTTGGGAGAAGAGGTGAACACACATTCCCTTTGGGCACTTTGTGGCAATTACCTGACGGAAGTTTGAGTTCATCTTCTAGCAAGAGAGTGGGGGGCCCAGGGCTTCAAGCAGCTTCCTCTCCCCTGTGCAGAAGCCACCCTCATGTGGGTGACTTTTCAGGCATCTTGCAGAGAAGATTAACTGCCAAGGTAATAGAGGCACTGCATTTAGTCATTTTCCTAATTAATGCATTTATTGCTGCTTTTTGGACTGAACATAATGAGCAGGAAGGAAGTGAGTGTCACATGGATCCCCGGCACTTTCACCTAAAGGTTAATTAACCTGGATATTACCTGGGGGATGACGCCCGGCCTGCGCTGGCAAGGGCCGTCGCAAAGATGGTGCTAAGCACATGCCAAGCCTGCATGTAGAGCAAGGTCACAGGAAGTGAGAGCTTTGGATGATGGGCTGCTGCCTTTGAAAGAATGTTAATGTGGGTATTGATTTAATTCAGTGCTGAGCACATTATACTTGGAAGCTTCTAGTAAATGAGACATGAAAAGAAAAATAGAGTTGCTGAGCAGAACTATAAATTGAAAAGGTGCTTCTATGCTGGAACTTGAAAGAAAATAGACTTCGTGTTAGTTTACATATTGATCCGGATTCACATGCGTCATCAGCAACTGCCCTGGGGCAAGTAGCTCTTCAAATAAAGACACTGACAGACCTTGTTGGTGAGCCCTTCCCACAAGCTGGTGGAGCTTCCTACGGTGCATTTGCAGGTGGCGCTGCTGATGGTCCAGGTTCAGATTTCAGGGGGTGCCACACCCCAGCCCCATAAAAGCCCCTCACGCTGTTTAACTGCAGCAGCGCTGAAGTTCCTGTGGTCCACCTGAGAAGCTCAAGAGGAGAAGGAGTCTTGAGTCTCTGGGAAGGGGCTCCCACTGGACTAAGAATGAGTTTATTGTGGTTCATAATAGGGTTAGGAAGAGCAGAAATAGGAACATCTCCCCCCTGACCCAACCACCAGAATTAAAGAACAGAATGGGGCACATGCACAGCCAAAGTCTTTAAAATAAGCAACTGCACTTATAAAAGCGTTATCGTAGAAAAATAATCACAGATATGCATGAGTATTTGGCTATAAAGATACTCATTATAGGAATTATAGTAAAAAAATGGGGACAGCTATAGTTTTAGGATTTTTGTAAGAAAAACTGCCAAATGTATAGGTTTTCCACACCAAGCAATTCTCCAGTTCTCTGTGGGTAGCAACCTACAATTTAGTTTGATTCTGACACTAACTACTGAGCGTTAGCACAGGTGAAGGGCCAGACCCACAAGGCTGCACCCACTTCACATACAAATTGCAGGTCCCTGTTTGTCACCTGTATTCTGACCAACTGGCTATAAATCAGGGTTCCCCAACCCCTTCCTCAGGTTTTGTAATTTGCTATAAAGGCTCACAGAACTCAGGGAAAGACTTTACTTATATTTATCAGTTTATTATAAAGGGTAGAATTGAAGGTATAATGAACTGCCAGATGAGGAGGTACCCTGGGCGAGGTCCAGGTCCCAAGTGTCTGAGCACAGGAGCTTCTGTTTCCGTGGAGTTGGGGTGCATCACCCTCCCTGCATGTGGACGCATTCACCAACCCACAAGCTCTCTGCACCTCATCCGTTAAGTGATTTTTCAATGGAGGTTTCATCAGGTAGGCACGATTGATTACTAACTCAATCTCCAGCCCCTCTGTCCTTCCTGGAGGAGGAGGTGGGCGGTCAGGCTTCTAATCAAAGCTTGGTCTTTCTGGTGACCAGTCCACATCCTGGAGCTATACAGGGGCTCATGCAGAGTCACCGCATTAGAACAAAAAATGCTCCTACCACTCATGAAATGACAAAGGTTTTAGGAACACTGTGCCAGGAATTGGAGGTAAAGACCAAACACATATCCCCTGTTATGTCACAGTATCACAACAGCCTAGTGCATACTATCTGTATCACACTGGGCCAGTGGCCACCCTGTACCTCAGTTTCCCCGCATGCAACTGGATAGTGCTGCTTTGAACTTTAAGTGAAATGATGAATGTGAAGTGCTGAGAACAATGCCTGCCCTGCAGGAAGTCTATTATTATTGCTGTTGATATGATTGGTTAGACAGAGGGTGACACAGTGACCGAGGACTGAGTTGTTAAAGTGATGCTGATCCTTTGCTGAATAAAAATAGCCTCACATTTTTAAGTGAAAAGAGTAATTTGATAAATTTGATACGAAAGTAAAACATGATTCTATTTTCAGACAAAGACATGTCTGTGCATATATACATACTATAAAATATAGTTATATAAATTTATTTATACATATATGAATATATACTACATATATATAAAGAGAACCACTGCTAACATTTTATTGTTTCAACTTCATATATATATTGCATACTTTATATAATATATATATTATATATATAAAGACTAAATCAGAACACTGTTAGCAGTGGTTCTTTTTAGATATGGGAAGTAAAAGTGATTTTAAATTTAGTCTGCATGTTTGCCACAGTTTCCAAATTTTCTATGGTGAAAATACATATTAATTTTCAATGAGAAAATGTTCTTAATGTAATATCTGTTTAATTTAACTCAACATCAGATTCTGGAGCTTAGGACTGAAGCTAAAATCAATTTATTGTTAGAGAATACTGCTCACATATTTATACATAAACATACAGCCTAAATTTTGTCTTCATTTGTGTCTAGTGATGTCACCAGGTTGAAGACAGGAGAGTGAGAGAGTTGACCTCTCGGAGAACTGGGGCAGGAGTTGGTCTGCATGCTCCTAACCTGCTCAATACTGAACACGTGTGTCCACGTCCCACCGTGGGGACTGCTGGCTCTCACGACTGAGTAGAAGTCTTACAGTCCCAGTGGTGCAGTGTGGTGCTTCTGGAGGTCAAAGGGATGTGGTCTGGGTGAGAAGGAGCGTGATGCTGCCTGATCCATGTAATGGGTATTTTTGGTCCTTTGACAGGAGCTTCTTAGTGGTTGAGAGAAGTCAAACGACATAGAAAGGCATGAATGAAGGAAAGTAAGGCACTTAGCATCACTTTTCAAGTTATGCATAAAGCACTGATTCATAAAGCACTAATAAAGTACCCTGTTAATATTTTTTTCTTAAAATTCAGTTTGCAGTGTTCAATGTGCTCAAGGCTATTTCTTTATTTAAAAACAAAAACAACATCTGAATGAGATCTAAAGTTTAGAAATACCAACTTTTTTTCTCTAAGCTGATCACAGAGGACAGACTTGATTTAGCGGGATGGATGGCAGGGAGGGACAGCGAGTAGAACGAGATACAGGAAATAGGAGTGTAAACAGAAATTTAGCAAAATTAGCCTCCCTGTTGGTTTAATCCTCATTAGATACAGTTCTTAAATAAAGATAATAAAGTAAGAATAGATTTTCTCTGCTCTTCACTTATGCTAAATAATCACATCCTTAATTTAGGGTCACGTGAACAAGACGTAAAGTGAATCAGTGAGAAATAAATCAGTGAGTGTGTAAGCATCATTTTATAAAATCTTCTCTGCAAAAAACCCATCACCTTTGAGATCTTCCAAAGGATCTCATTTCTTAAAGGAAAGAATTGACAGATGTAGAACCCCAAAGCACTCATCCTTAGGGCATTGCTCTGGCCAAAGCAGGTTCTTGGTACAGAAATAGCTAATGCATCATGCTTTTATTTTTCTAGCCTCTCAAAATTAAGAGAGGTAGTCCATTAGTTTAAATATTTGAACTTATTTACTTCTCTCACATATTTCTTATGACTATACTCTTTATCCAAGTAACAAATGTTTCACAATTCTCTTTGGGCTCAGTCTGGCTTAATAGTGATGGTAGCCATAGGCCTCTCCTCAGCGCTCATTGGCTGCCACCTCTGTGTGGCCTTTGAGAAGTCAATCTCCTGTCTCATCCTTGGTTTCTGTACCATGAGCTCTTTGGGTTTTCCTTCCCCATCTCTACTGGTCCTTCTCAGGCTTGCTCCCTTCCTCTGTTCCCTATGATGGGGTCTTCTCCAGGACTCTATGCCTGAGCCTTTGGTCACCTCTCTGACATCTCACTTCATCCAATGCAGACAGCTCCCACCTGTGTGGATGGGTCTCAGTTCTTGATTTCTGGCCCCAGTCTTTCTCCCCAAATCCAGGCCTGCACTCATGTTACCTAGTCAATACCTCCACCTGGTTCTCACTAATATCTTCAACCTCACCAACCAAAATGTAACCTATCCATTCTTCTCATCTCTGCTCTTCCTTATTTATTACCTGTTTATGTCAATGCAAACATCCTCTGATCCTCCAGTGTTACTAGTTACATTAGTAACTATGATGCTTTTACTGAATGCCTACTATGACACAGGCCTTGGGCCAAGTCCTCGGGTTATCTGCTTCTCAAGCTTGTGCTTGCTAAAACGTTATACATCTTCTTATTTATGTTTGAATAGGAGAGAATTCTTTGTATCAAATTTCTTTAAATCACTTTGTGATTTAAAGTCTCCACTTTTCACTATTGATGATTAAATTCTAAATACTTGGCTTCAGGTGTTAGCTACTTTGGCCCTTTCTCTCCCATCTCACTTTCTGCTTAATCTATGCTCTGGTCAAATTAAATAGTCTGTTACTCTGCACCTGCCATGTGAGATCCCATCTCTGAGATCTGATTCATTTTTTTTGTTCTTTTTGCCTTTCCACCTGCATGTCTAAATACTTCTTGTTAATCAACGTACCTAAAAAGGCATTTCCAGAAACTGCTGTCTGATATTTGCAAATGAATCTCATGTCTCCTGTATGTCATGTCCTTGGAAGCATCAAGACCTCTCTTGTATCACTTGCCAACATCTCCTGGGTGTCAAGGAGATTCTCTTGTCTACTTAGACCTAAGTTACTCGAGAGTAGAGTCTGTGCCTAACTCATGTTTCCATTATTGAGGGAGAGCTGTCCTCACTCAAGGATTTCTTCAATGAGTAGCACTGAGAAATCATTAGGTTAATACTGTACTTAGGTCATCAGGCTTACCAGTTAAGTGTCTCAAGCCTCCCAAGATCAGACACTGAATTATACAGAAATATAAAAGTATAATGGACAGTTTAAATAAACATATTCTATTTGGGGAAGGTACTTTTCATTAAGGTGTGGGGTGTATGTTTGGGCTGTGAACTAACAAGGTCCACTGATGTGTTTTAATCATGCCTTTCTGTGTTTAAAATAAGAGAACAATTGGAAAACAATTGGAACTAGTGTTTTCTCTTTGAGAACCAGCCCTTTACCACCTGTGTTAGGATTCTGAAGCTGGTCTCCATCTCTAACTTTCACATGTCTGACAATGCTCAATGTTGATCACAACCAGGACCTGGGACTGTCCCTTGGCTGGTACCTGATTTAACAAAGAAAATATGAAACTGCTGTTCTCACTATTGTCTGTTACCTAATAGCCCCTTTAATGATAAGAAGTGGGGGACTTGATGGGACTAAATTAGCATTTAAAAGAAGAAAATCTTGACATTGTGATTTAATGAGCTTAATGAAGCTATTACTCTGAGCATTGTTGTAAAAATGATGTGAAATGGAGTAGAAGTTTGCAGCAAATCTGAATATATTAAATTCATTAAACGCTTGTTTAGCCACATACCTGGAGCTGTATGTTTAGCCATAAGGACAAAACTATTGATGACACAGATGACAAGGTTAAGACCACAGCTGTGGAGTTCAGTGCATGAGACTGCTGCAGCTTCCTTATTTTGCTGTGTCTCAATTCTCTCATATGCAAAAAGGAACATTAGTGTTAACCTTGGCAGGTAGTCGTGATAATTCAACAAAATAGTAAATGGACAGTATGTAGCTCTGTGCCTGGCACATGGTAGGCACTGAAGGAATAAATGAAGGAATAATGAAAAGAAAATAATATAACGGTTGGGAGGGTCATAGGTAATATCATGTGAATATCAGGCTAAGGGGTTATACATTATCTGACAGACAATGAACAGTCATTTGTGGTTGCTCAGCAGGGGGTGACTTGTTCAAAACATGGTTGTATGATGACTAATTTTGTACTAGTATAAAAAAGTGAACTGGAGGGGAAAGAGGATGAAGACTGGACATAATTGCAAAAGTCGATGCATGAGTAATGAATGTGGCAGTGCAAAATCAAAACAAAATGCAGATAGAAGAGAATTTAACAGAAGAGATCCCAAAATTCCTTGGTGAAAATACGAGAGGGAATCACTAAGGAAACACTTTCAATTAGGAGACCGAAAAAGAGTGAAAAATGGAAGTATTTGGAGGTAGAGTTAACTGGGGAAATACTAAGTTCAACTTTCAGAGTGTATTGAGTTAGACATGATTATGCAACATCATTGGAGATGAACAGTAGAAAGTTTGGAGTGGGGACTAATGATTAGGAGAGATTCCAAGGAAGGATATTCAGACGTAAATTTCAACACAACAGTTGAAGCCACATGAATAAATGGGAACTGTAAGAGGGAAGAGGACAGAGACAAGTAGAGGCTAAGAATTCCATGACAACAGTGAAGCTGAGGGGAACCCAGAGAGAGAGAATTGCTAGAAAGGAGGTGGTGCCCAGTACTGTCCAGGCTATGAAAAGAAGCTCAGAAGTGAAGACTAAGGACAGGCCACTGGGTTGGTCAAAGAAAGGATTGGGAGCTTCAGTGACACTCCCAGATGGTGCTACGTTGAAGAGAGCGGCTGAGAGGCCAGGAACTGTCTCAGGTGCTGACCTCGTCTCCAGCTGCTGAGGTTTATGGGCATTGGTGCACCTTTTGTTGTAGTTGTGGTGGTTGGTTCTTTCCTACGGGTGAGCTCTGTGACTTTGAAGGGGATACCAAGTGATAAACTTTTCTTTAAAGCACCTATGGAAATATTCCTAGTGCTCTGCTGCATTTCCGAAGTAGAAAAATAGATTGGGCTCCATTACCCTTTTAGAAAACTGAGCTTGGAGCTAGTTTTCCCACCTGTGATACACTTGGATGAACCTTTATAATTGGACTTTAGAAAAGAATACACTATGAGGTGTGAGGTGTTTTTTTTGTTTGTTTTGTTTTTTTTGTTTTTTTTAGAACAGTAAGCCCACAAGAGAAAATTATTTTTAGAATTTAGTTTCAGTCATCAGATTAATGACTATGCTATACTGGGACTTGGCTCCTATTTTTCTCTGAATGGTGATTCTATCTCTCCCCAGAGATGGTTCTCTCCCCTCCCAGATCCAGAAAACTCCCCAGGCCTTCACAGCAGCTGGGGCTCTGTTGGTTTCTGCAGGCTTCTCCCACTCTGTAGTTGTTCTGATGTATGAAGTGTTTCCGTCTTTGAAGACTGGTTAATAATCTGGATTCATAAAAGCACTGGTAGTGGGGAGTGGGCTCTAATTCATTGATAACTTATTCTTTTGATACTTTATAGTAATACTCTCCTACTCCTCCTATGTATGAAGAAGCTAAAAAGACATAAACACCAGAATGAATAATGATACTCATGATTATCTTCCCTCCAACAGAAGTGGGATCAAGTACAACTTAGTGGTTGAGGGCTTATGATGCACTTTCATCCCCCAGAAGGCTGAGTGGATTTGGGTGTGATCAGGAGGGCTGGAGCCCAGGGAGTACAAGTGTGGGGAGGTCAGAGAGTGCAGTTTTATTTAAAATGTTCATTGTATGCAGCACAGTAACAAGCCTCCCACCTGATCTCCCATGGGAAGTGGTGCATCTGGCTTGCTGAAATTAGTGGAGGGGATTGTTGAAAAAATGAAACCCAAAACAAATATCTTATGTGGTATTGTGGGGTCTTGTTCATACACTAGGTGATCAGGAAAAATTTTCTACTTGACCAAAAATATCCAGATAAAAGAGAGAAGGATGAACTGGAAATAGCATCCATGTCATGCTGGGATAGTCGTATCACAGAAACCATTCATGCAAAAACAGAGGAGGAGACCAAGGAGTGAGCAAGTGGAATATGACATACACAAGGTATTTCATGTTCTGGGCTCTGCTGACCCTTCCACTTCATCTCCTATTAGTTTCCCAGAGGCATCCTGGGTTTCAAACATCCCAGAATTTGGGGTTCCTTACCATGGGTAGAGTTTGCTCCTACTAGTTAGATGGAAATGTCCTGTCTGTTTTATTGCATTGCCATCACAAGGGATAAATAGTTCACTGAGCTGTGCCTACATTTATTACATCATGTACTTCTTGCATCCTTCTAATGTGATTATTGTACAAAGACCCAGACAAATTACTGTGTCCTCCAAAATTCCTTGTGTTGTACTTGCCAACCATATGCTGAGAAGCAACACTTTCTCTCACAAGTGACATTACCCAATGTCACATTTTGCCTTATCTCTGAAGACACAATGGTTGAGTAGCTGCTTCATTGTGGGCAAGATAAGAGCCAGGCCACCATGTTCTGTTACCATGCTTACTACAGGGTGCTTTTGGATGCATGAAGGGCCATACAGATGGCTGGAATTTCAGGACCAGCCAGGTGATGTCCAGGTGGTATGTAATGTCCATTGGCTGCATCTCAGACTTTTGGTAGTAAGAACAGAGTGATGCTGAGAGCAGGCAGGAAAAGGCATCTGTGTGAATTCTGCTTCTAGCTGCCTGCAAGACAGGGGTAACTAGGTATGATGGGGGCATGTGGACTTTCTCCATGGAGGTCTCTTCCTGTCAAAAGAAGTGGGATGGATATTTTGGTGGTAGGACTGTAAATAAGCAGATATTTTCATGGTTGGGGGAGGAGTATGTCTTGTGAACCTAGCTGGCTTCCTTCCCTATGTCTCCTCCCCTTCACTTGTCCCATGGGCTCCATACTTGTATGCTTCTTTCTGGTCATGACACTGGTGAGCAAGTGGAACTGAGTGATACCAGTTGGGCAGCTCTTTGGGCACACAGACTTCTGTCCATTTCTCTCCTGACCCCAGGCAGATTAGAGAGAACGATGACAAAAGCCTAGATTTTGGAAGGGTTATTCTCAGTTCTGTCCCTTCCTGGCCATCTCACCATGAGAAAATTACTTAACCTGTCAAGTTTTCTAGTTCCTCACCTGCCATTTGAGAAAAACTCTACCACTATCTTGGTGGTGGTATAGGGTTAAATAAGATGGTCCATTTAGAGATGCTTATCCACCATTTATCATTAAAGTAATGTTGTGTACTTTAACTTTCCTCCATCTGTCACTCACTGTTCCATCGTCACTGTCCAATGGATTTTTTAACCTATGTAAATAAAGCTCTACTACCTGATTGTTTAACCTTACTAAACTCTCATCATCCTTGACAGCAGCTACTTCAAGATGCAAGACACCCCCTCCTCCAAATAATTAATCCCAAATGTCAATTCAGTGTTACCTTTGAAATACAAATACTACTTCTACCAGTTTGCAATTTTAATCTCATCAGTGATTTTTTTCTTTTTAATTAGAGAAGCTCAAAAAGAATAAATTTTCACCACAAAAAAAGAAATGTGAATTCTGTGACACGATGGAAGTGTCAGCTAACACTATGGTGGTAATCATTTTGCAGTACGTAAGTGTATCAAATCAGCACATTGTGCACTTTACTTTTAAATTTTATTCTTATTTTTTTAAATTTATTATTATTTTTCTTTTTGTGGTACATGGGCCACTCACTGTTGTGGCCTCTCCCGTTGTGGAGCACAGGCTCTGGACGCGCAGGCTCAGCAGCCATGGCTCACGGGCCCAGCCGCTCCATGGCATGTGGGATCTTCCCGGACCGGGGCACGAACCCATGTCCCCTGCATCGGCAGGTGGACACTCAACCACTGCGCCACCAGGGAAGACCCTATTCTTATTTTTTTAAATAATTTTTTAAATTTATTTTTGGCTGCATTGGGTCTTCGTTGCTGCGTGTGGGCTTTCTCTAGTTGTGGTGACAGGGGGCTACTCTTCGTTTTGGTGTGCGGGCTTCTTATTGCAGTGGCTTCTCTAGTTGCGGAGCACGGGCTGTAGGCATGTGGACTTCAGTAGTTGTGGCACGTGGGCTTTAGAGCACAGTCTCAGTAACTGGCACAGGGGCTTAGTTGCTCCACGGCATGTGGAATCTTCCTGGACCAGGGTTTGAACCTGTGTCCCCTGCATTGGCAGAGCGGATTCTTAACCACTGTGCCACCAGGGAAGTCCCTATTGTACACTTTAAATTTACACAGTGTTATATGTCACTTATATCTCAGTGAAGCTGGAAAAGATACATTTTCTGTCTGTTACTTGCAAGCCTTCTTTGAACTAAACTTAAAAAGATTCCCAACAGACTAGAGAAAGAACTCAGAGAATAGTGGGGTCTTAGAATAGAAAGGAATCCAGGAAGCATACCTGGCTCACTGTCCAGGAAAAGAAGGAATCCTCAAGGCCATAGGTCTTGATCTTGTCTGGATGTTAGAATCACCTGGGAACCTCTTAGAAATCTCAGTGCCCAGGCTATACCCCAGACCCATTAAATCAGAGCAACAGCCTTTAAAAGACTCAGATGGTCCCAGTGGGCAGCTGTCAATTCAGAGGCCTGGTAATTCAGAGATGTCTCAGCTGACGGTTACTCTATCCGTGACGCAGGATCCCAGTGGTGAGCAACTCAGCATCTTACGTGTTGGTTGATTACTTGGTTAGTGTCTTAGGAAGCTCGGCCTGCTATAACAAAACATCATAAACTGGGTGACTTATAAACGATAGATATTCATTTATCACATTTCTGGAGGCAGAAAGTCAGGGATCAGAGTTCCAGCATTGTCAGGTTCTGGTAAGAGCCCTCTTCCAGGCTGCAGATGGCTGCCATTCAACTGTGTCCTCACATGGTGGAAAGAAAGCTCACTCTCTCTCTGGCTTCATCTTATAAGGGCACTAATCCCATACTCTTCCCAAAGAGTAAAACACTCATGACCAAAAAACCTACTGTGACCTGCCCTATCTTGCTCTGATCCCCCAGAGCCACCATGCACTAAGGAAACTGGAAGTTACCCATGATCATAGGAAAGGCAGATTCCTTCCATTTAGGCTGACCCTGGGAGTGGGCCTGCAGGTTGTGACTTGAGGTGGGAGTGGGAAGTAGGAGGGGACCCAGAGGACAGGAATTGACCAGCTGGTGTTTGAATTTCTTCAAACAGGGGTCACTTCTTTTGACTTATCCACAGGGTGTCTTTGGCTTGAACTCTGAGAATGCCAATAATTCAGAACACTAATGCTTCCCAGGTAAAAAAAAAAAAAAAAAAAAAATGAGGAGCAAGGTGGAGACAGAGCTGAGTGTTGGCTTCATCACAGGTGTGCAGGTGACAGGGCCAGGGAATGGCCACAGAGCTCAGGAGAGTGATTTCACCAGGAGAGTGGGAGAGCCCTAAGGCCAGTGTCCAAGGACAAAAGTGGGATGAAAAGACCGAGAGCTCATCTGGCATCAGAGAAAAGAGGAGGAGGTCCAAGGTGGGACACTTGGGAGAGGCTAAGGCCACATGGATAAGTGCCATTGGTTTGGCCATTCCTGTGGCATCTTAAACATTCAATACTTGAAGTCAAAAAGTTAATCCTATTATCTTTTTCTCAAAAAAAAGAATTTGATTCTTTTATTGAGAAAAGATTAAGTAGGAAATGGAAACAGTGATGATTTAAAATAAAAAAAAAGTGGATGAAGGGAAAGGACATGAAAAAGGATATAGGTTGGGGAAATAGAAGGTCAAGGAGACACATTTCCTTCTCTACTTCTTTCCAGTCCTAACCCAAGAATCTATTCTCACATCAGGTTAGACTGTGTCAATGACCACCAGGACAAAAGTCCCCACTAAAATAGCAATAACATCTTTAATTTGCTGTGTCTTGTTCTGGAAGAATTGTTGGTTAAAGAATGTTTTAAGAAAAGTGAAGAGGATAATTTGAACTAAAAATCAAAGGAGAAGAAGGGTGGGGAGGGGAGGGATAGTTAGGGAGTTTAAGATTTACATGTACACACTACTCTATTTAAAATAGGTAACCAACAGGGACCTACTGTATAACACAGGGAACTCTGCTCAATATTCTGTAATAACCTAAATGGGAAAAGAATTTGAAAAAGAATAGATACATGTATATGTATAACTGAATCACTTTGTGGCACAACTGAAACTAACACAACATTGTTAATCAACTGTATTCCAATATAAAATAAAAATTTAAAAAAATGAGTCCCTTTAAAAAAATAAAATAGATAACCAACAAGGACCTACTGTAAAAAAAAAAAAAGTAGCTAATCTCATGATAAGAAATGTAGCAATAATCCAAATGGAATAGATTATGCTCTTGAAATATACATTTGACAGGGGTCTTTCCACTTAAAAAATATAAAAGAAGCAGCTCTTTGCTTGGACAGTTTGGTTGCCAGCCCTCACTGGGAAGTGTGAGTGGGAAGCTAATTTACTCAAATCACCCATTCAGAGTCTTCATCCCATATTTGTGCCTGAGTAGCCCCTACAAGTTTGAGAAGAACTGGATGCCGTGCACAGTGACGTACCCTGGGGATAGTGGGCTTGAAGGGACTTCGGATCAATTCCAAAGGAGCCCTGGGTGTTTGGAACTCAGGACAGACGTTCAGGTGTGGAGAAGTTTTAGGGCAGCTTGATCTGTTGTCTCACACAGCTTCCCAAAGTGTCAGCTCCCGTGGGGAGGTGATTTATCTGTTGTGACAATCTGGCACCAGAGCTGTTTGTTGATCCTGCTGAGCAAGGTCGACAAGGATGCTCGCTGGTACATTTGAGATGAGAAGTTTTGTAGTCTGTGGCTAGGATTGAAATGGACTTTGCGTTGGAAGAGTTAGGAAAGATGCCTGGTATTTGTCATTGCTTTGAAAGTGAATGGGAAAAATAATGACCACATGGAGCTCAGACTGTCCATGACAGCTCTGGTCCGATTCATTTTTTTGGATCTTTTTCTTTGATTAGGAGGACAGTGTGGTTGCTGCTTCTGGAGCCACTGTTGGGAGCTCAGGGCACCAGACAGCACGGTAGTCTGAGGGACACCACCAAAGACACATTTACAACCAGCAGAGACTGAGAGTGATGTGTGAGTGGTGATCTAATAGTGAACCAACCAAGAGAGGTGGAGGAGCACATGCCTGATAGAACAAGCCCTTCATTATCTGACTGGTCTCCTCAGAAACTCATAAAAAAGAGGAATTAAAACACAATTTCCCACCACACTGGCTATCATCTAATAAAAAATATTGGCTAGGGCTTCCCTGGTGGCACAGTGGTTGAGAATCTGCCTACTAATGCAGGGGGCATGGGTCCAATCCCTGGTCTGGGAGGATCCCACATGCTGCGGAGCAACTAGGCCCATGAGCCACAACTACTGAGCCTGCGCTCTAGAGCCTGCAAGCCACAACTACTGAGCCTGCGCGTCTGGATCCCGTGCTCCACAACAAGAGAGGCCGTGATAGTGAGAGGCCCTCACACCGCGATGAAGAGTGGCCCCCACTTGCCACAACTAGAGAAAGCCCTTGCACAGAAACAAAGACCCAACACAGCAAAAATAAATAAATTAATTAATAAACTCCTACCCCCAACATCTTCTTTAAAAAAAAAAAATTGGCTAATGCTTTGTTTCGGTGCCTGCCCCCCTACAAATTATGTGCAAACCGTGAATAAAGTATTGATTTAACTGCAATGGATCCTGTCAGTTGTCTTGGGATTTGTACATGTTAGATAGAGTCTGACACATTCACAATAAGGAAAAATTCTTCCAAGGAGTGCAGGATTCTGCAGGAAGACCTGGACAGGAAGCTGACAGCTGCTCCCTGGTGTGAAGGACTTGGAGAGGGCAGGCCAAAGTGTCCTTGTATAGGGGGCAGATCCGTTCCCTATTCCTGGTGGCTTTTCAGAGATTGATGCAGCTGTAGGGACATCAGCAGTTGGTGTCAGGAGGGGGCAGTATCGCTCCCTTTCTGGTCGTCTCCTCTTGGCTCCCGCTGGTACATTGCATTGACCTTGCACCCATCCATCTCCTATCAGGCAGACTCTGAACAAGTCCATGTAAGATAAAATGACCGATGAACGTGTGTTGAGCACAAGGTGACTAGCACAGCTCATTAACTCTCTCATCAGTTACAGCTCGAGCTGGGGAGCCACGTGGTCAGGAAATGGGCTCATGTGACTCAGACCCTCCACAGGCATAGCTCTGGGAGACTCTGGCTCAGGTATCTGACCTCATTGCTTCTCTGTTCTCCCATCTGTGAAGTGGGGAGAGCAATAATTTTCCTGAGTTGTTGAGAGGAGCGACGTGGGACATTGAACTGTAAAATGCCAAGCATGTGATTAGTTCACAATAAATGGGAGAGGCTGCTCTTGTGGTTTGCAGGTTAGAGAAGAGGGTGGTTTCATGTAATGGAGTCCAGGGCAGTGAAGGTGGCCATCTGTGGACACTTTGTGAGCATCTAGGATGTGCCATGCACTGAGCTAAACTATGGGAAGATGCCCAAGAAGAAGGCTCGAGTGCTGATGTGAGGGAGCTGTGTGTTACCAGACGGCAAGAGGTACACTGTGGAGAGCATGGTGCCTGGGATCCTAGGGCTGCCATAACAAAGGACTACACACCGGGTGGCTGGAAACAAGGACATTTATTCTCACACAGTTCTGGGAGCCAGCAGTCCAAGATCAAGGTGTTGGCAGAGGGGCTCCTTCTGAGGGCCAGGAGGGAGAATCAGCCCAGCTTCTGGTAAAGGCTCAGCATTCCCATTCCCATTCCCAGCATTCCCATTCCCAGCATTCCCATTCCCAGAGGGGCTTGTAGATGCATAACTCCAATCTCTGCCTCTGTTGTCACACGGCCTTCCCCTCTCCATGCCTTCCTTTTCTGTCTTGTATAAGGACACTTGTCACAGTGGTCATCCCAATCCAGGATGGTCTCATCCCAATATCCTTACCTCAGCTACATCTGCAAAGACCCTTATTAGGGTAACATTTGGAGTTCCAGGTGGGCATATCTTCTGTGCGGGCACCATTCATCTCACTGCATGTGGGTGCAATGGAAGCACCAAGGAAGTGCTGGTTTCTCAGAAAGGCAGCCTCTCAGCTGTGGAAGTCCATGGGGGGTTGACAGAGGTTGGAGAGGGGGTGAGCAGGGTGCTGTGAGCAAGGCATACAGAGCACACAGAGGCCAGGAGGAGAGAAAGGATGTGGGAGTGAAACACTCCCCTTAAAATAACTTCTCTCTCCAACACATCGCTGTGGGAAATCTTAGCACTGCCAGGAATCTTGGGAGATCTTATTTTCTACATATTGGTATTAGATTTGGCTCACACTTTTCTGAATTTTGGGTATCAGCCTGGGATGGTGGCTTTTGGAGACAAGGGAGCGAGTTTGCACCTAGGCCATTCCTGGGAGAAGTCCGTTGATCTTTCTGAATTGCAATGATATTCTCCCGCAAAAACAGGGATCCTTGTACAAACATTCAGTTTTGCTGGAATATTACATGATATAATGAAGGAAATGTTGCTTCATGTCACAATAACTCATTTCAAGGCTATTTCCTTCTCTCCTCTTGTATACTCTCATAGGTCAATTCTTAGGCAGCCCCTGATATTAAATTATACTTTAAATTAAAAAATTAAAATGTAGATATTTCCAGGAGAATGTTTCCTTGTGGATACAACCTGCTCTGTGCAACCTACTTTTATGATTTTTAGCTTCATCCCATGAACTACTTTCTGAACCACTATTTAATGAGCAATAGACAAAAACAGTCACATAGCTGGCTATGCCCCGTGGGCACAGGGGTGGGCTGTAGGGGGAAGGCATATTGCTGTGCTCACAGGGACTAACTCAGTGATAGATCTGTGCTTCTGGGGTAAGAATATCCTCACTGTTCATCGTAAACACAGGCCTTCCTCTTTCCTTCTGTAGAATGGATGGTTCTGCCTCTTACCCATTTCCAGGTCTCATTTTCTTCCCTTATGATAATGTCAACCATGTCTCTTGTACCTGTTTTAGGGAAGAGTCCAGGGATGTTCCTTGTTGTCCACAAGGCATCTGATTTGTGCTGAAAATGAGAGAAGGTGACCCCAAATTTCCTGGAGGGATAGGACCCTTCTTTGTGGACAGTCCTTATTCAGGTTTGGCCTTAAATGACCAATCATGCATATTCCTCCTCACCTAGTCCTAGACTGTGGCCCTGCTGTCTTTGCTTTGCTCTCCCAGGAACAGAGGGTCTGTCTGCGGTCACACAGCAGTGCACTGTGACACAGAACCTACCTGATAAGGGCTCTTGGAGACTCTACTGCCCAGTTCCATACCCACTGCCTGTTTATGTGGTCCAGATGGTACTTCCCCTGCTAAATGGTGAATATTAAACACTGGACAGAGTCTAAAATCTTTGAACTTCAAGATAAATGTTATCTTGGCTGGAGCTGCACTACAATGAAGTATTTTCTTCCAGAGTTTCTCAGATGGCCTTGGAAATGTTTAAAAGAACATTGAGAACAATGCTTTAAAATTGCCCATAACATGGCATTGTCCTCATGCTCCTGATGATGACTTGTGTCGGCGGATTTTGTCCTGTTATGAGTTCTGTGCATCATCTGATGTGACTTGTTCTAAGTTCTGTTGACCCTTTAGAAAATTCTGAAGTTGCTTTGTATTTTTCAAGCTCTTTGAAAATTAATTTTTTGACTATCAGTAATCCTGTCATTTTCTGAATATAGAAACTTTATTTATTTTATTTTATTTTTTTTTACGGTACGCAGGCCTCTCATTGTTGTGGCCTCTCCCGTTGCGGAGCATAGTCTCTGGATGCTCAGGCTCAGCGGCCATGGCTCACGGGCCCAGCCGCTCCATGGCATGTGGGATCTTCCCGGACCGGGGTACGAACTCGTGTTCCCTGCATCGGCAGGCGGACTCTCAACCACTTCACCACCAGGGAAGCCCTAGAAACGTTTTTGATATTACAGAAAACACATTCTCTGACTCTGTGACAAATATAAAAATTCAAAATCAATAAATAATAACCTGATAAAAGACCTATGCATTAGAAATAACTATTTAAAAAAGTTTTATCTATCTCACTGATCAGAAAAGGAAATGAAACTTAAGAAATTTGGAACCAAACTATAATGGAAATGTATATATTGCAACTTTTAAGGTACAGTTTAAGAAGTTCCTGTAGGGAACTTGATTGACTCAAATCTGTATATCATAAAAGAAGAAAGATGGAAAATTAAAAAGCCAAGTATTGAACTTAAATTAGGAGAAAACAATTAGTGGAATAAATTGACGGAAAAAATAATAAAACAAAGGTAAGAAATTAATGAAATATACAATAAATAACATTACAGAAGGTCAACAACAACCATAAAAATCTGGTGCTTTACAAAGAACGTTTAAACATCAACTAATCTTGGGCAAAATCAATCAAGACAAAGAGAGTTGTAAATTAATATTAAGAGTAAAATGGGGACATAATACAGACAGAGCAGAGTTTAAAAATTATAAGCCAATATCAAGAGAAAATTTTATGGCATTGACCAAAAACCCCACAAAATCCAAAAACTAAAACCCCAAATTGACACAAGAAGATATAAAAAACCTATATAGGCCCTGAATTAATTCTCAGGGCTACCCACAAAAATGTATCAGGGACAGATGACTTTACTGGCAATTTTACAAAACCTTCATGAATTAGGTAACTCCTGTCATGTACAAACTGTTCCAGAATACTAAAAGAGCAGGAAAATGTCTCAACAACTTTTCTAAATCTAGGATAGCCTTGTTCTAAATGAAACACGGAGAGTATAGACAAAGAAAAGAGTCACCAAAGATCATAGATGTAAGCATTTAAATAAAACATTAGAAAACCAAATTCAGTAATGAATAAATAAAAAATGATAAATAAAATAAATATATCTAAAAAATTTTAAAATACATGCATGCATGTGTATGCATAGACACACACACACATATACACATACCCCATTAAAGTATATTACATATGAAGTATGGTAAATATTAGAAAATTGTGGTTATGCTATTACAAATAAGTACATATTTTATTTAATTTATTTTTTTGATTTAATAAAGTTTTATTTTTCAAAATGTACAGTTGGTGGGACCTATTCATTCATCTTCACCAGAAGTTGGGGCCTCTCCACCCTTGGTGTTACTGGTGTAAATTACTTGAGCTCTGTGCTTTGAAGACAGTTTAATAAGTCCTTTACTAAGGAGCTCCTGAAGGGCTGCCCTGGCCAGGGAACCACGAATCTTCAGCCTCTCAGAGATGACAGCTGGAGTTATAAGCTTACAGTTGGGAATTTCTTTACAGAGTTTGTCATATGTTGCTTTGTCAAACAAGACTAGGTTATTGAGCTTGTCCTGAACTTTGCCTTTGGACCACTTCTTCTTTTTGGCCTTGCCCCCATATTTTTTTAACTGGGTCTTTGTCTTTCTTGGCTGACTTTCTGGCATCTTTCTTCTACTTGTCGTCCTTTGGTGACAGTGAAGCCGGGAGAGCAGCTGTTACCATTGCGCCTCACTAAGATGTCGGACAAAAGGGGTAAGTATATATTTTAAAACAATCTAAATTTCTATCAATTAGGGATTTGCTAAAAATATTGAGATACATCCTTGTGATGGAATTTTAATGGAGCAGGTAGAATGAATACATTATATCCACAAATATCAATGCGGATTTATCTAAAAACATAGGATGAAAAAGCATTGTTTTTGGAAAACAGTATGAAATTTCCTCAAAAAATTAAAAATAGAACCAAGATATGACCCAGCAATTCCATTTCTGGCAATTTATTCTATTTATTCGAAGGAAACAAAATCACTAACTCAAAAAGAGTATCTACACTCCCGTATTCACCGCAGCATTATTTACAATAGCCAAGATATAGAACGACCTAAATGTCCATCAATGGATGAATGGATGAAGAAGGAGTGTGATGTATGCACACACACACACACACACACACACACACACAATTGAGTATTATTCAGCCATAAAAAAAGAGGAACTCCTGCCATTTGTGACAATATGGATGGAGCTTAAGGGCATTATGCGAAGTGAAGTAAGTCAGACAGAGAAAGACAAACACTGTATAATCTCACTTATATCTGGAATCTGAAACAAAAACCAAAACCAGACCCTCTGAAAACAAACTCATAGATCCAGAGAACAGATTGATGGTTACCAGAAGTGGGAGGAAGAGGGTGGGAAAAATTTTTAAGAAAAAGGAAAAAAAATGTTCTTCTGTTCTATTGGAATGGAGAAACACATTGCAGAAGAACAAATTTAGAATAATTTGCTCTTCATGTAAATTTAATGACACACAAGGCCACTCTAACATCTATGTACATGAAAATGTAAAATAAAAAAATTAAATATCATGAAAGATAAATATAATTTTCAGAACAGTAGTGACTTTTACAATTGGGATCAAAAAGCAGTTATAAAAGCTGGTATTAAATATACTGATTTTTTTAAAAAAAATCTTAAATAATTATGGTAACTAGTCAATATTTCTTGACAGAATAATGTTAAATGGGTGTTTTCTATCTTTTTTTCTACGTTTTGTATATTTAAAATGTTCTAATATTTTAAAAAGACAGAGAAATACTAGAAGCGCCCATATATTTGGGTTAACTTTGTTTTTCCTTTTGTAATAGAACAGTCATTAGGCTGCTCGCGAATCCTTGGTCATATTGGCAGCTGTCCTTGGGATCTAAAAATGGCTGAAAGTAGCTCAGTGGTGATTTCCACCAGGTACATCACTGCCACATGGTCTCCTCCTTCCCAGCCTTGTGTAGAGGAAAAGCACTGTAGCCCTCATGTGGTGACTGATTTTAGGACACTGCCAGCCCTTGGATGGAGAAATGAATCTATTTTGGATGCAGAGTGTATATTCTGTGTGTGATGAACTGCTAGCCTTGTCCCCTACCTTTGTATGCTGACCTCAGGAAAAGTCTAGACTAAGGTCAGAGGTTTTAGGTCTGTGTCCCTGCCCTGCTGCACAATCTTTACTCCATCTCCTGGTACTGAGGTATTATCCCTGAAACCAGAACCGTTGTGCACTGTTGGTGGGAAGGTAAATAGGTACAGTCACTGTGGAAAACAGTACAGAGGTTCCTCAGAAAACTAAAAATAGAACTACCATATGATCCAGCAATTCTACTTCTGGGTATTTTTCCAAAAGAATTGAAATCAGGATCTCAAAGAGATATTAGCACTCTCACGTTCATTACAGCATTATTCACAGAAGCTGAGATGTGAAAACAAACAACTGCAATATTCATCCAGAGATAAATGGGTAAAGAAAATGTGGTCTGTACATACAATGGAATACTAATTCCAGCCTTAAACAAGAAGGAAGTGCTTCAACATGAGAAAACATGGATGAATCTTGAGGACATTATGCTAAATGAAATGAACCAGTTACAGAAAGATGAATACTGTATGATTCCACTTAAATGAGGCATCTAAAATAGTCAACTTTATAGAATCAAAGAGTAGAATGTGGTTGCCAAGGGCTGGGGGAGGGGGGAATGGGGAATTACTAACCAAGGGGCGTAAAGTTTCAGTTAAACAGGATCAGTAAGCTCTAGAGACCCACGGGTTCGTGCCCCGGTCCGGGAAGATCCCACATGCCGCGGAGCGGCTGGACCCGTGAGTCATGGCCGCTGAGTCTGCGCGTCCGGAGACTGTGCTCCGCAACGTGAGAGGCCACAACAATGAGAGGCCCGCGTACTGCAAAAAAAAAAAAAAAAAAAAAGAGGGTGGATCTCTTATCAAGTGTTCTTACCACAGTATAGTAAAATTTTAAAAAAAGGCACTTGAAGGAAATGTGAAGGAGTTGGTGTGGGGCTTGGAGATTTCAGGCTGCAGAGTCTTTTCTAATAGGCTTTCTCTTAAACGAAATCTCTCTGTTGTCATTTTTTCACTCATAATGACCTAGGGACCCCAACACAACCCTCTGGTCTTTGATATGGGTAATTTGAAAACAGATATACACATATACAAATACATCCATGTCCTGGCTGTCTGGGAGACTTTCTGCAAAGATTTCCATGTTTCTAAACCATGAACAAAATTACATAGCTGACAAGTTGTTACCATTATGGTTGACAAGAGAGAAAATATTTTTTAAAATATAATTTAAAATGTTTCTTTTCAGGTTTTGATGACAAATTTCTGGAGATCATGAGGAAAATAATCTTGTCAGTTGGAAATAAGAGCCACTTACTTTTTGGAGAAGATGGACCGAAGTAGATCCGACACCTCAAATGGGACAGAATTTTAGCAAGTGACAACAGGAAAGGATTAAAACAATCCATTTGGATTCTTGGGTAATTAGAAAACCATTTATTGATGACTCAGTGCTATGTGTAGGCAGGTATTGATATTTTTATGAAGTAATTATGTCATGCTGGTGACTTTAATTTTGCTATCTCAGTTGCTTAGAACATCATTCTGTCTTTTTCTCTTGTGAGTCTTAGACTACTGAGTATTAGAATCAGTAAAACTTTGAGATAAGCTGTAAACACTAACTGCAAAATCAAAAGTAGTGTTTTTCCTCTTATGGGAGTGATGATTACTAAACATGGACTAGCTTCACACCCAATGGCTTAGGTTGGGTTCCTTAAAAGCAGAGTTCAAAACAGGAATTTGGGTGCTCATAATTTATTGAGGGGGTGGTCTGCAGGAACATCTGGAAGGAAGGGAGTGAAGCAGGATAAGGAGAGAGCCCACCAAGCCTGTGGTCCCAGGCAAAGTCTAGCTTTGGTCTGACCTTGGGGTGGGGCGTGCACTCTGGAGTGTAAATCAGATGCTGACTTGTACCCTGTTGAGCCAAGGGTACCAGATCCTGTTCCCTCATATCAATCACGCATTAGTGAAGGGCTGCACCCGGGAGGGGCTTGTGTAGCTTCCCAGATGGAGCAGCTCCAGTCAGCCGAGGATACGTCCTCAGTGCAGGGGGTAACTGTGAACAATTGGCGGACACATACAGCAGCTGGGGGACGGGAACCCAGACTGGTAAGGGGTCTGGTGGGACACCACATTGCCTATGACAGTCTATCCTATGCACTACTCAAATTCACTGCCTCCTTTAGCTTCTCTCCGCCTACGATTCTGTGGTCACAATTCTCCGGGAAACATACCAGAGTCAGGTTGCTGGAGAAATTGCACCCACCACGGACACTGATGGCTGCAGCTGAAAACGTTGAATGAATGATCCTCAGGGGGAAATCTATAAAAGAGTACGGGATTCAGAACAGGGAAGGAGAAACTGAGCAGGGTGTGGTTTCAGGGAAAGATCCAGGTTGTGGGGTGGGGCATTGGAACTTAAATAACATCATCAAGTTGCCACCCCTTTGAGGCAGGGGAATGTCTTGTGCCCTGTATCAGTAAGCCATTGACTGTGGACCATGGGGTTGGGGGACATCTCACCAGCAGCAAAACTCACAGCAGCTGGTAGGTTGGTACCAGACTGATGAGGGGGACCTGGGTGAGGCTCCACAGTGCCTACTAAACCCGCGTTGTATACATTCACATTCTAATTACACTACTACTGATGGTGTGAATTGGGCAAATTAGTTAATCTCTGTACCAGTTCTATAAAATGTCACACAATAAGCTTTCAGTTTTTATTGGCATTTTTGCTATTCATTGTTCATTTAATGGAGTTTTCCAAAATGCTGAGTATGAACCAATATTTTAATTCATGGGAAATTAAGAAAAATTAAAAATTTGAGATTAAGAAATAGATGCATTTTTACTATGTACTGCTGGACACTTAAAGGCACAATTAATACAAGGTCAGTTTTAAAATTCCCTATATTCATTTTTTCTTATAAGATGATATAATTACTCAATACTCATGCTAAGTAAAATAATTAATAGCCTCTTGAATGGAATTTCTCATTCTATACACATAGGAGATAAACATGAGATATATCAACAGGTCTGGTTTATAGATGACGAGAGTTTGGTCCCATGCCCAGATCCATTCCTGACTCACTGTAAGAAAGACTTTGGGAAGATGACAGTCACCTCCATCCCCCTGAGGCTGTCATATTAAATGGTAACAGGGAGAAAGCTGATATCTTTGAGTGTTAGCTAAACCTGGGGCTGGTTGGTTGTAAGAAACAGAAACCCATTTAAACTAGCTCAAGAAAAGGGAGATTATTTTAACTGTATTGAGTTCATCAAATCCTGTAATTTGCCATCATGGATGTTTGTTATGATTCTTTGCAAATAAAATTCAAATTCTAAGACTTTCAGTCTCTGTGTCTCTTAGATCAAATCCTCAAGAGACAATATGATTGTCAGCTGATCGGGTCAAATCTGCTGCAGCAGGGAGAGTGTCCATGTGGTGGAGCCCGGCTGTCCTGCTCAGGGCTGTGAATGGAATGTGAGCTGGTGTATGACATTAAGCACAGCAAATAAAGTTGATTACCAGCTCTGCTTTGAGAGCATTCTATGTGCTAGTCACTGTGCTGTCTGCTTTCTTCTTGGTAATCTTGCTGGGCATAGGTAGATGAGCTCATTTTACAATTCTGCAGATTTAGGGAGATTAGGTTAATTTCCCAGATCTGCAGTTGGAAAGGCAGAGCTGGGAGAGCTCAACCTGATTTCCTTCAGGTTCTGTGGATGAGATCCCATGTCCAACACATCTCTTCTAGGATTTACCAATGCTGGTGTCTCTGTGAAATGGGTGAAAATGACTGATCCCCATGCTGTGATAGGAGACTGTCATTACACCAGCCTGTATGAGCAGGTTTTTCTTCTGGGCGTCTGGGAAGCTTGCCTTCTGGCTATCAGGAGCCCTTGTTCAATGCTGGAATACACTGAGACAATGTCCCATGTCTCATCTTTGCCTGTTTAATTCTTGGGTCTCCCAAGGCAGATCTTCCCTACATACAGGAAATAGTTCTTCTAGTGTTAACTTGGGGCAAACTAGGGCCCAGTAGTTCAAGAGCTAGAAGTGACACAGCTATTCTACAAGTCTTGAATTAAGTACTCCATGGGTGACCCCAAGATCTCACATTTTCCTTACTCTCAATGCCTCAGAACATGTGGTTATTCTGAAATACTTCTTGGAAAACTCTAATTATTTTAATCATCCTGCTTTATGCTTACATTGTGTAGGGGGTCTTTAGTTCTGTTTGTTTTCCTTGTCAATCTCATCACAGTTGATCACAACTTCCAGAAATTCCTCAATATTCTGATCTTCTCATGAAATCATTTCATTTTCCATGACCAATATGCGTTCATTCTTATTTTGGAATTACTTTTTTAATTCGATAGGATTTTGGTAGAGGCAGAGGTAGATTTGTGTGCTTAGCCGTCTTGAAGTGGAGGCCTTGGATGTCAGTCTACATTATTGACAAATGCTAGAAACAAAGCTTAGCTCTTCAACACATTCTGAGTCTTCTGCTTATGTGCCACATAATAATTTTAATCAAGGTTTTTCATCTGTTAGTTTTGGTTTTAGGTATAGGTGGTTTCCATCCCTTTCATGATTTTTTTTTTCCATCAGTGCAACATCATAAACACAGCCTCTGAAAAAAATGAGACATGAATTTTGGATGGCTGTTCTTTTCCTTTCATCTTTTTTAATTGCTCCATTTCTGAGTAATAATTGTTTCAAGAAGAAAGGTAGATTCTGTTTCTTCTGCAGAAAAAAACAACAAGAAAACACTCTCTTTTCTTTGCAAGACATCTGTACATATCAAGTACCATGTTACCTCAGGTGATGTTCTCAGAGTGAGGAAAGCAGTGGCTCCTTTGCACATGAGAATGTAGAGTTATCTCAGTAGACGGCAGGAGGTAAGTATTGAGACAAAGCCTCTGGCTTTTGGTCAACAGCTAATTTTATGAATCTCCAGTGTGATAAGGCTGCTGAAAAATAAAATGTGATCGTAAATGGCAATAAACAAAGTACAATATACTTAGAACATTTCTCTCAGTTTGTCTTTTTAAAAATCATCATAACAAATTATTATAAAGCAAACAGCCAGCAAGCACCACCCAATCAATAGAGCTTGACATGCTCACCTGGAGCTCCCCAGTCCCAGTCACCAGCTCTCCATCCTTTCAGAGGTAATTATTTCCTTGACTTTTATGGTAACCAGGTCCTTGCATTTCTTGATAGTTTATCACCTGTGTGCACATCTAGACACTGAGGATTTTTATACATATTTTATATTTAGTTTAGTCTCAGTTTTCCCCACCATCCCGTTCATTTTCTTACCGGTTGTCTCTTTCAAAACAGAAATTCACAGTCTGGAATTTGAGAATTGCATTCTTGTCTTGCAGGTTAACATTCTCCTCTGTCCTTTGTGTTCCCTGCAAATAGGCAACTGAATTTGGAGACCTGCTGAGACTCAGATTCTTTCCTGGCAGCAGGAGGAATAATGACCCCTCCCCGAAGATGTCCATGTCAAACTCCTTGGAAGCTGTGACATGACTTACGTGACAGAAGGGACTTTGCAAATTTGTTTCAACTAAGGATTTTGAGATCGAGAGAGTACACTGAATTATTCAGGCGAACCCAACGTAATCACAAGAGTGCTTATAAGAGGGAACGGGAGAGCCAGTCAGAGCAAGAGCTGTGATGATGAAAGCAGAGGTCAGAGTAATGGGGCCACAAGATAAGGGACGTGGAAGCCTCTAGAAGCTGGAAAAGAGAAATAAACAGGTTTTCTTCTAAAGGCTCCAGAAAGAAACAGAGATCTGCTGCCACTTTGGTTTTAGCCCTATAAGACTTCTGACCTCAAGAACTGTAAGTAAATAAACTATGTTGGTTAAGTCACTAAGTTTGTGGCACTTTGTTACACAACCATAGGAGAGTAATTGGATCCATCTGGCAAGAGCACAGGACGTGGGTGATATGGTCTGTCAGCAGCAGACACGTAAGGTCTGGGTTCTCTCTTTTTGTCCTGTCAGCTGAGGCAATGCTCAATGCTTCGATCTATAATCCATTGGGGTTGCAATATGGTGTTATTCTATTTCCATCATTTTTTTGTTTACGTATTTGCTGCAGACTAGCCAGATGAAGAAGACTAAACCGACCAGAGCCAGAAGGGAAGGGATAAGGAACTGAAACAGCACCGACGAATGGGGTCAGAAGGACCAAGATGGTTGCAAGGCAAATTTTATTGTGCTACAGTTGCAGATTATATAGACCAGAAAAGGGAAGGTTACCAGACGGTGATTTACATTATCTAATGACTGTCTTGGCTCAAGGTTAACTTCCCTGGGAGAAAACCCATAAACCCAGAATCATCAAAAATAACCTGCACATGCAGGGGGGAGACAGCTTTGCTTATCTCATTTTACATTCTTTCTGATCTCTGGGCCCTGGTGATTTATCTCCCATGGAATGGAACAAAGAGGGGAACAAGTAGGGACAGTCCCTTTGAGCAGTGGTGGCATGCTTGGCACGTCCGCAGCCTGCTCTCATGGCTGACTGCTTCCCACATGTATTAGCTGGAATACTTCTATAAATAGATGTTTCTACATGGTATTGTTCACATAGGAAAGGAAAGATATATGCTCACTTTTCCCTTTTTACTTACCAGGTTATTAGATAATGAATCATTTCCTTCCCGGCTCTGAAAGTGATCAAGTTAGGTTGCTAATATAAAGGATTTATAAAGAGTTCAGTCCCTTACAAACCTGACCCTCAATAAAGATCAAGTTGTTCTGATTTTGGCCAATGGAAGACTCTCAAGGTGGCTTCTGAGTCTTTTGATGTGACCTTGTCAGTCTTTGATTCTAGAAGGTTTTTGCTTTCTAAAATAACAAGGTATTCCAGAATCATCTTGTGCATTTTCTGTCCTAGATCTGGAACCTGTAATCTCAGGAAATCTTGGTTTCTTTTAGTGGAAGATGAAATTTCAAAACCACAGTTGAGGGTCTAAGTGGTAATAAAGCTATATTACCTAGGACTCTGGTGTATCCTCACAGATGATGATTTGATTGACTATATTTTTAAAATGACTTTCCTAATTTTCTTATAAAAATAATTTTTAGCAATTCCTTTAATAGAAATAAAATCAACTTTTCATTTACCTAAAGAATAATATTGGATTAATTGATACATCTGAGCTAATAAAATTTAGTCAAAATTTTAATTGTATGATTTTGATATTTAATATACACCACGGGGTGTTCTATTCTTTTTTTTTTTTTTTTTTTGCGGTACGCGGGCCTCTCACTGTTGTAGCCTCTCTCCTTGCGGAGCACAGGCTCTGGACGCACAGGCTCAGCGGCCATGGCTCACGAGCCCAGACGCTCCGCGGCATGTGGGATCTTCCCGGACTGGGGTATGAACCCATGTCCCCTGCATCAGCAGGCGGACTCTCAACCACTGCGCCACCAGGGAAGCCCCAGGGTGTTCTAAAGTTAGGAAAACACATCTTTTTGAACCTGGATTTACAAGTCTTATAACTAACATTTCTATGTTATTACTATACCCTGCCTACTGATGCCTACTGATGAATATTTATTTCTCTAAAACAATTTGCTGCTCATCAATCCCAGCTCCCTGTTCTCCACACCAGTTAAAGTCTAAGTCCCTTGGTCTGTCATTCAAATACCCCAGGGCCCCTTTGATTTTATTTTAAAACAGCTTATTTCCTACCATTATTTCTAAGACACCTTCAGAGTGTCTCAGAATCCTCCACCAGGACATTGGTTTCGGTGCCTGACCAATGGGAGTTTAAAACCACATCTGGGTAAAATGGGATGGCTTATAGTCCATGTGAGACTCATTTTCCATCTGAGGACAGCATCCCTCCTGCAGAAGGAAGGGCCGGTTGAGGATTGGATGGAGAGACGTGTGTTGGGCACAGTGCTCCGCGCAGACAGAGCCCCAAGTCATGCTAGTTTCACTGTCCTGGCTATTCTCACCCGCTTAGTAGCTTCCCCACATTCCCTGCATTAATCCGAGTTTTATCCACTTTTCAAGTCCAGCCAGACTCCACTACTTCCTAAAAGGTGCTGCTCACTTCAGTCCATAAAGGTCTATCCCATTTCTGAGCAGGCATGGAATGTTCTAGTCCCCACCCCCCAGGATGTAGCTGCCTTAGGATCAACATTTAAAATTAATTACCTTACGTGCATTTAAAATTACACTATTCTCCAGCGTCGCCTTTCCCTGCTTGTCTCCTAATTTTCTATGAAGAAAAGGAAAGATTTGCATTTGCCAAGTAAGTGCTCGCTGTGAGGCTGGCAGTGTGCCCAGGGCTCTGCACACCTGTGAGTGTGGTCAGGTGAGGTGAGCCATGATTAGCATGGACACACACACACACACACCCTCACTCCCAGGGCTCTGCACTGTGTGGAGAGGCTACCGTGAAGTGTTAGACAGTGACTTGGGGATGCTGATTTAGCTGGTCGGGGAGGCCCTTCCGAGGAGACCCCGGTGCTGAGGACGATGCAGACCCAGGCAGCAGCAGGAGAGGGAGCCTGCCACGCAGAAGGAACAGAGAGCAAGGGCCCTGCGCAAGCTTCTGCCAAAGTGACAGGCCTGCTGCTTCCAGACCTGAGAAACAAACTCAAAAGTGATTTGCAGGAAAATGAAAGCACAGATAAAAAATCTAGTCTGCTGCAGTCCTACAGAGCAGGTTTTACTGGTAGAGCGGCAGTCTCACCACTACACTATGTGGTTGCTTCAGCCCTAAGGGCGTGGCTTCCCAGCACCATCCTGTCCACAGAGGGCATCTTTCACTGGTATCTGTTAGGACAGCTGGAAAGATATTATTTTACCAAAATAAACTTTTTTGATTAAAAGTTATGACTGCACCTGCAATACAGCCCAGCATGTGGCATGTAAGCTCTGTTGTACATTATATTCCTAGTACTGTTCCAGGAAAGATCTCTATCAGTGACTGCCTGCAGAATAGGGAAAAAATCCAAAATGGAGCATTGTAACTTATAGATGAGAGGATACAAAAAGAAAAGAAAAAAACAGCAACCACAACCTGGGATTCCATATCCTCCTTTCCTTTAGGAGAGGGAAAGATTTCCCTGATTTTGAGTAGCTTAGTTCACAAATGTAAGACTATTTTTATGTCTATGAGAAAAGGAAGTGCTGCATCCATGTATTTAAAATGTGGATGGATATTGCCAAATTACACGCTAAAAAAATGCCTTACGTGTATGACCTCTCAAGTCTTACCCAAACTGCATGAAATTCATCCCCCGTACCGGCTCGTGTGCAGGCCTGGGAGGCTGTGTTTTTCCCTGTACTTTCTCCCTGTCCAATCCTTTGTCTTTGCAAAGATTTGGCTTAACTGGTCCCTACTCAGAGACACCTTTCTTCTGTGGTAGGAAGGATCTCACAGCTCAGGGGAAGGGGAGGGGACAGTGAGGCTGGGGTGTGGGGATGAGTGGGACAGACAGGCGCTTCCTGAGGGACATGGAGACCGAGGGAAGGCCTGTGGATTTGAATTTGGTTCTGAACGGGCTGGGAAGTCAGTGGAGGGCAGGACACACAGCCTGATGCTTTCTCTGGATGATCCCTCGGCTGCTCTGTGGCGATGGGCTGAAGGATCAAGGCTGAAGCCAAAAGGCCACTTAGGGAGCTGGTGGTGACTCGGGCGGTGACTACAGAGTCTGGGACAGAGGGCAGCTCTGGCAGAGATGCTAAGTGAGAGGATTCGGGTTATACAGAACGTAGGTGGGTGTGAGAGAATGGCAGCCACCAAGGCTGCGCCATGGAGTTCTGGCTGCAGCAGGTGGTAGAGTGATGCCGTCTACCAGTGGAAACCACTTCCTCGTAGGTTTGTCGAGTACATTTTACAGGAGCCATCCCAAAGCAGGATGAGGCAGGTGGGAGCTGTGGCACGTTTCATCTGGGAGCAGTGCTGCCATGGGAAGGGGAAGAGGTTGAGGGCATTCTGTTCCCACAGCTCAGGTTCCAGGGAGGCTGGCCATACAGGACTGGGGCTGTCCCCCAGGTGCGTTAGCTCTACCCTGGAGAAGGCACGAGGATGTCACTTGCAGTGCTAACCCTGCCCCATCGGGCCCTTTGCCTGCTGGTTGGATGGGAGTGTGTAGTCATCTGTGTATAGTCATGTGATTAGCGTGTCCTTTGTCCCATTAGCTCCCCGGGACACTTGTCTAGTTCACATTTTCTTGTCTGGATGTTCCCTCTTCCCTTCTGTGGACCCTACACACCACTGCCCTGTATAACCCAGACTAGTTCAACATAAGACCTCATTTCCCCTGCTTCTCCTTATCCCAGGATGGAGTCCACCACTCACCTGGTGACAGGTTAGGTGGGAGGTGGGTGGGAAGTAGGAATGACAGGTGAGAAAACACAGAGGTTTGAGAGGCCATTTGTTCTCCAAGGCCCTTCCTCGGGAGGAGCTGAGGTGCTGGGTGGGACTCAGGCAGGATGGGGAGTCTGCAGAGCTGAGGTGAGGGCCCACGGAGGGTAGTCATGGCACTGTCTCTGAGCTGTGGGCAGACCACTGACCAGCAGCCTCAAATCTTCCAATGGCTGCCCACCGCCATCACCAGGAAAGCCACAGGTCACCCACCACGTAGGTCCAGGCTTCCTTCTGTCTCAGCCATTGTCCCCAGGTGGGTTTTAGAGTGAGCTCCATCGCAGTCAAAACACAGATTTGAAACTCTAAGAACAATTCAAAAAAGAGCTTTGAAACTCAAAGAATAATTTGAAACTAAAAGACTCGGGGACTGGGAACAAATAAGCACACTGGCCCACTTGCCCTGTCAGCACAGAGGAAGGAGTGTGAGCCGTTTGTGTCCCAAGGCACAGCTGTTCCAGGCTGCTTCACTTCCCGGCTTTGTGGGTGGCGGGTGTGGATATCTGAGGCTGCAGTGTGGCCTTGCTGGGCCACCGGACCTCCTGATTGCGAGCACTTCACTTAAAATGTGTTTGCACAGACGTTGAAGATTATAACTACTTGTAGAATTTCCATCTTATTTCAGGACTGTAATAGCCAGTTAGACTGTCTTCAGTACCAGATTCTTGCAGAAAGATGTTAACAGTGACATTTTCACTTGTGCTGCAGAAGTCACTGTGAAAATAATTAGGGTGCTGAAGTGTTTGCTAATAATACGTCACGTGGGGAAACGACTGCTCTTTCGAGGAATCTCTGCACTAGAAAAGTTACTTTTTACTTTAAAGATTACATTTTCTCTCATCATTTTAAGTTATTAATTCTAGGAAGAATTAGAATCTAGATGGAATAAAGCAATTTTGTTGATTAAAAAAAAATCTTACTTCCCCAAATGTCTCTAATCTAGGGATTATAATAGCAGCATCTTTTCTAGAAGGTCTCAGCGTGTGGAGGGAGTGAGAGCCAGTAAACCTCATTCCCCTGGAACAGAGGACACAATCCTTAATCTTAGCATCTAAGACTTTTGTGATCAGGATACATGTCAATTTTCAACTTTCAGGCCTTTTGGAAAACCAGAGGTGCAATTGAGAATGTGCTTGTATTGATCAAATCAGTCCTTAGCATTGGCCTAGAAGAGTATGTCTGAGGCAGACACAGGCTGCTGGCCTTGGCTGACTGCCCATCACTGGGACTCGCCACCAGAACAAATTACACCAGCTGGTGAATTCCCACAACGCCCTCACTGGCTGCTTGAAAATTACCTGTTGGACAGTGAAAGCAGGACACCGTTTCCCTGCCAAGTTTATTGCTGTGTGAAACACTGATTTATCCCCCATCTCATCACACATATCGTTTGTGAAATGAGCTCATAAATGAAGCCGAGTCATTAAAATTTTCCATCATCTAAATACTTTCTATTCATTTATTTATTCACTGAAATGTGTAATATTTTACTAGTGGATTGCCACTAGATGCAAGACATTTCACTTTGTGCTCTGGGTTCGGTGGGGCAAAGGACCAGGTGAGAATCCCTAGTTGTGTAGATGATAAACCTTGTGTCTTCAAGAAACTTACACTCTAATGTGTCTTCTGCTGTGGAAAACCTTTTTGACTTAGCTTTTCAAACACAATATAGATATTTTGTTTTATTTTATTTGGGATAAACACCTAGGAGTGGAATCATCATGTCACATGGTAAGCGTGTTTATTTATTTGGCCATGCCACTCGGCTTGTGGGATTTTAGTTCCCTGACCAGGCATAGAACCCGGGCCCATGCCAGTGAAAGTGCCGAATCTTAACCACTGGACCACCAGGGAATTCCCACAATAAGCATGTTTATTTTTATGAAAAACAGTGACAGATCTTCACCCAAAGTGTTTGTTACATTTTACATTCCCAGCAACAGTGTATGAGAGTTCCCATTAGAACAATTCTTTTAAGCATGTGTATGGTCAGTCTTAATTTTAGCTATTCTAGGAGGTGTTGAGTAGTATCTCTTTATGGTTTTCATTTGCATTTCACTGATAATGAAAACTTTTTAATGTGCCTACTAATTATTTGTGTATTTGCTTTTGTGAAGTGTCTATAAAAAATTTGCTCTTCTGATTAGACTGTTCCTCTATTTATTATTGATTTTTTTATTGCTGAATGTTATCTCTTGAATGTAAAATAAGGGTATGTATACCTGGGTTTCTGCAAAGTATCAAGTGTTCTCTGACTCAAGCCTCCTGGTCTGAGTTAGAATGGAAGCACCGAGAGCTTCCTAATCAAGTATTTTTCATGTGTTCATATTGATTCACTCACAATGTTGCTCATTGCTCCAGAAACCATTTTTGTAGTTCTTCTGTAGGCTGATTCTGAATGTATTTTAACTTGATAGTTTCAGTTAATTTTTTTTTTTTTACTAGACTACTTAATGATATGAGAAACATATTTGTTTCACATTAAGTAGTAAAATTTACCAAACAGTAGGCAAAATAGAAATTAATGTTTGAAAATTAAAAAAAAAGAAAAAATGAATGGAACAAAGATTAGAAATATAAATTATGTTATCACAGTAACCACTTCTAAGTTATATGTATAGCTCATCTTCATTTCTTCCATTTTATTGCCTGCCAGTGCAAAAAATTTATACCAATGCATGTGTACTATTGTGCAATAAGAACTAAATTTATTTTTAAAATCAGAAAGAAAGAGAAAATATATTCGTGACCAGTTCCATTTTTGAAAAGAAGCTTCCTGCTACTAACGACTGATCTGTTCTTGCATTTTTTAAAATTAAAATTGTGATACGTCAAATATGCAGTCATATGTACATGGAATTACGTGATCATTCACTAATTAAAAGACCTTGGTTTTGTTTTTTGAGCACTCACTATGAAATAACATCAAAGTATGGACAGCAAGTGCTTTAAACAAGATGGGAGCTGGGCCTGTTAAGAAATAAAGCAAGAATGCCTTCCTTTGCGGCAAGCCAGCAGCTCTTGTGGGTATCAGAGATGTTGATTTCAAAAGGAATGTTTGGGCTTCATCACAAGAAGCTATTAATCCAGGCAACCTCAACTCTTTCAGGTACTGCAGTGATTTTCCTCACAGATCTATTCAAGATGCTGCCAAACTCCTTCCTGGCATTTACCCAGGCCCATCAGCAGTAAGACTCCTCTTGCATGGCTGGTGTCAGCATCTCCGCTCCATCTCTCAGACCCAAGGAGGGGAATGAGCCCACGAACCCCAGGAACCTGGGTGACTCACAGCAGCAGCTCCAGTGGCTATGAGTTCGCTGGTCCCTGAAATGTGCGCTTTTTCTAAGATGCAATTTTCTCCAAAGAAAGGCGTGCTGTTGGCTTGTCTGAAGGACAAAAGGAAGAGTGTAGACTCTGGCCCCTCTAGGAAGCTTTATGGCTGTGATCTGTAAGACAATTTCCCAGCACTGGCTAACCCTGAAATAAATAAGAAGCGAAAGCATGTTTCATTCATGTATCGCCATGGTTCCCTGACCTCATTACGCTGGTCCACTGACTCTTCAGATGCCCTTCTTTTTTTTTTTTTTTTTAACATCTTTATTGGAGTATAATTGCTTTACAATGGTGTGTTAGTTTCTGCTTTATAAGAAAGTGAATCAGTTATACATATACATATGTCCCCATATCTCTTCCCTCTTGCATCTCCCTCCCTCCCACCCTCCTTATCCCACCCCTCTAGGTGGTCACAAAGCACCGAGCTGATCTCCCTGTGCTATGTGGCTGCTTCCCACTAGCTCTCTATTTTACATTTGGTAGTGTACATATGTCCATGCCACTCTCTCACTTTGTTCCAGCTTACCCTTCCCCCTCCCCGTATCCTCAAGTCCATTTTCTAGTAGGTCTGCTCAGATGCCCTTCTTAAAGTCACACTTTCTCAGTGCATGAAAAAAGCACTTTACAGTACAGGCTTTCTTTGTATAAGTTCTAGCAGCCTTGGAAGATAAAGAATGATAACCTCCAAACTCCAAATAATACAGTGCATTGTATGTGCGGTATTGAATGCATACTGTTTCTGTGGGCGTGACGCCACATTGTTGTTTATGTTTTGAGAAACCTCCTTGCTCCAGGAATCACACACACTATTCTGGAAGCTTCTATGCATCAGAGGAAGTTCTTTTATTTCCATAAGTCACACCTGGCTTGCTGAGAGTACTGCACCTGCAGGAATATTTGACTTTGCATCCACTGCAGTGGACGGAGGCCAGGGCCTTCTCAAAGTTTGTAATCGTAGGGTCTGTCTGCTGTTGTGGACACAGCAAAACAAAAAACAACAAAACAAAACTAAACTAAAAAACAACACACAACAAAACAAAAAGAAGGATGGGCATTTTTTTAAATTTTAATTTTATTTATTTTTTATAAAGTAGGTTCTTATTCATTACCTATTTTATACATATTAGTGTATATATGTCCATCAAAATCTCCCAATTCATCACACCACCACCACCCGCCCCCCCACCACCTTCCCCCGTTGATGTTCATACGTTCTCTACATCTGTGTCTCTATTTCTGCCCTGCAAACTGGTTCATCTGTACCATTTTCTAGGTTCCACATATATGCGTTAATATACGATATTTGTTTTTCTCCTTCTGACTTACTTCACTCCGTATGACGGTCTCTAGATCCATCCACGTCTCTACAAATGACCCAGTTTTGTTCCTTTTTATGGCTGAGTAATATTCCATTGTAGATACATACCACATCTTCTTTATCCATTCATCTGTCAGTGGGCATTTTTGTGAGTGTTGTGCCCCTGAGGGTTCAGATTCCATCTGGCTCCACTTAATCCCATCATCTAATCACCTACTCCTCCAGACATGGGGTGTTCCGTTGGCCAACACCTTCTGTCAACCTTCCTTGTAGCAGGTTTCTATAAAGTCATGGGGAGAACAGATAATCCTTTCCCATACACAGCAGCCCCAGAGCATGGAAAGGTCCCCGGGCATGTGAAACCTGATACTTTTTCTTCCTGCTGCACATTTTTATGGCATCTTGGGGGTATGATGTGACGAGTGGTCTAGTCTCTCCCGTTTGTCTCTGCATCTAGGTGTAAGGGGGTTGGTTGCATTGCAGCCTGCTTCACACAAATAGGGCAAATGTTTATTTCCCTTTAGCCTGGAGGATGAAGACAAGGCATTCCAACTGCGGTCGTCATTTGAAACATACTGGAGCTCATCTCTGGGTTCAGCGGCCTTGTGGTGGCCTCAAGCCCCCCACCCCCCTGGAGCACCGCCATGGTCAGGTCTCGCCTGCCCCAGGATGTCCCTGGGCAGCCCTGACTGGATGTGGCATCAAAGGCAGTGACTGCTGGCTTGGGGCAAGGTCTCCCTTCCTTCCTCCTCCACGTGCTGATGTGGACCCGTGGCTCCCTCCTGAAAGCTGCCATCAGCTGAGCCCCAGCAGGCATAGGAAGGGCCACCTGACTGCCTGGGCTCACTGCATGGGCAGCTCCCTCAGGACCTCTGGCAGTGGGTGCAGTGTTGCCCAGGCCCGGATGGCTTAAAGAATCAACATCTCCTCTTATGATCACACCCGTTGGACTTTCTCAGGCCTCCTCCCCGTGAATCTGAACATTGCCCTGAGGTTCTGGGTAAGAGTGAATCACGGTGCATGCAGAGCCCATATTCCAGTCTCATTACAAAGAAGAACTTCTGTGTCTTTTCACTCTAAGGAAAGTCAACAAGCTGGGTGACAGCTCAGGGCCCCTGTGAGAGTGGTAATCTCTGGTTTACTTAGTTGAATGAGATTTAGACAACATGTATATTATAACACATTCCTAAGGGCATCCTAATCATGTAGTTATCTTGAAATTTAATTGTATTGAACTTTATTTTAAGTAAACCTGTGAGTAAGACATCACAATCCGTGAGTCTTTCCTTGAGAGTTGTGTATCAGCAGGGGCTGATTGGTGGTGGAGGTTGAGCAGATTTGGAAAGGACAGTGTTCTCACTGGACCAAGAATATCCCATTTGACCAGTGCAAGCTTGTCTAAGGAAGGCAACCCATGGAAGATGTGACTGATTATGAGGAGAACATGGGTGTTTTGAGAGCATATTTAGAGACAGCAGTAAACCAAGGAGATGGGAGCTGTCTGTGGTGGGGAAAGAAGCTACATCATCAGGTCTTACAAGCAAGGAGAGAGAAGGGACAGGCATTAAGTGTTACAGAGAGCTCCTGATCGCTAGGAGTTGTCAGGGTGCCTTTGGTCACTTTTGTCCTTTAGTCCTCTCTGTGACAGCAGCAGGCAGGTGAGGGAAGCTCCACATTCGAGGCTCAGGAGAGTCTGGCTAGGCGCCCAAGTTCATGCAGGCAATGACTGGAGGGTTCCTGCAACTCGGGATCTGTAAATCATTAATTTTCCTCTTTCAGAAGCCACATCCCAGAGGCTGCAGCCAAGGATGCCTGCCTGGGGCATCAGCACTGCCTGCACCTGGGGCTGGCATGGCAGCAGGAATCGGCCGCGTTTTGTGCACAGGGACTAGGGGGATTCTTCTGTCTTTAAGTCAGCCGCTTCCAGTCCAGCTCCTGGATGCTGTACAGCCTCCTGGATTCACTCTCACAGGCAGAAAGATGACATGCCTGGGGTCCTTGCCTCTCTGCTGGCTTGGTCAGGGTACCCTGAGAGCTGGGTCTTTCTATTTAGGTCCTTTCAATACAGGTAAGTGGACACACTGAATATTTATGGAATGTTGTGTGTGTGCAATGTGTTACATCAAACTCGAAGACTTTCTCACCGTTGCTCTCTGCCTTTCCGCTTTGATGGTGGTCTCACCATCATTATGACTGCCAATAAGGAGAGTAACACTAACACAGTGTGTTCTGCATCCATGGATTCAATCAACACTGGATCGAAAATATATGAAAAAAATTCCAGAAAGTTCCAAAGAGCAAAACTTTAACTTGCTGCAGGCTGGCAACTATTTACATAGTCTTTTCATTGTACTAGGTATTACAAGTGATCTAGAGACGATTTAACGTATGAGGAGGACATGTGTAGATTATATGCAAACACTACACCATTTTGCATAAGGGATTTGGGCATCCGTGGATTTGGGATACTGTGCGGGTCCTGAAACCAATCCCCTGAGGATACTGAGGGATGACTGACCTCATATTCAAATAGTTTACAGTCTACCAAATGCTTTCCTGCCTGCTCTCTTTGCTATAGAACTCTTCCTTAGATTCTGATCCAGAATCATCCTTCACAATGATTGGTGATTTGGGCCTGAAAAAAATGATCTATAGATTAAAAACTAGACAGAGTTTTAGGGCTGGGAGCAGAACTCTTTAAAAATGTGAACGTTTTTGATTGCTTGTGATCGATAAATGGGATTTATAGGGCTGAGTTTTGGAAAACAATATTTGCTACATTACCACCTTTGCTTTGGAAAATTGGACTTTCTTTTCCTTTCGCACCAAAATGTACAGAAAGAACAGGCCTTGAAAGGAGAATGAATCAGCAGATGAAGCACAGAAAGCAGAAAAATCTTTTACAGCAAGGGCTATTTGGGGAATTTGTTTTTCTTTTTTTCTTTTGTGAGGTTAATTTATCATTTCTCGCTCTCTCTTTTTGTGCACAGCATTTTGTTAAATGGCATTTTGGTAAATTCCTGGCTTCAAATGTGATTAGAAAATGATTGTTCTGAATTATAACCAGCCAAACACCTTTACTGTGAGAGAGACATGTGAATGATGAAGAACCAGCTATTATCGACCAGTAATTATGGCCAACATCAATTTGTAGTCCTGCCTTGGCTCTGGGAGAATGTCCACCAGGGAGGTGCATGTCTTGTGTGTCTGCATGTGCTCCCCAATTTCACCTCCCCTGCCCCCATCTCTGTGAAGACTCCAGAGCTGAGGAAGCAGAGCTCAGGAATACAGGCAGACTGAAGACTTTCCTGTCTCCTTGAGGGGAGCCAGATTCTTGACCGAGCTCCTGGAGCTCTTTCCCAGGCCATCAGGGCATGGACAGACCTTAGGTTCTGTTGGTCCCACCTAGAAGTCTCCTGTCTGGGTGTCCTCCCAGGTCAGGGAGCTAGAAAGCACAGCCACACTGGGAGGACTGTGCAATCAATTGCTTTTGCTCCCTCCTCCTTAAGTGGAAATAGGGCTGCCACTAGTTGACAAGAGATGCCCTTGTGTGAACCAGAAAAACAATCTCCTCTAGCACCAGGACTGAGTCCTGTGATGGGCACACAGCCTGTGTTCATGTAGGCAGCAGCCCTGAATGAGCTCGGTGGATGCTGGGATGCAGCGCCCAGAGCCATCTTCTGGACCAAACGACTTCCCATCTCATGTGCTGGACATGCTGCTGGGAGCAGCCTCCCATAGTACTTCACCAGAGAGAGCTTCCTTGCCCAGGGTCACACCCATTCTTGTGGTGACCTGCATTCAAGGGCTTAGAGATGTTCCAAGTTTAGGCAACCATGAAGGGCATTCCCAGCTGCAGGATTCCCTCCCTACAGGTGGGCTGGGGTTCCACAGGAACCACATTCATCCCAGTTTATCCCTCAGCCCAATTCTTCCCATAGGTCAGGGGTCCCCAACCCCCGGGCCTGGGAAACGTACTGGTCTGTGGCCTGCTAGGAACCGGGCTGCACAGCAGGAGGTGAGCAGTGGGCTAGCGAATGAAGCTTCATCTACGGCTCCCCATCTCTCCTCATGGCTCACCCACCCCTCCCCTGTCTGTGGAAAAATTGTCTTCCACGAAACCAGTCCCTGGTGCCAAAAAGGCTGGGGACAGCTACTATAGTTCGTGGTTGCAGGAACACTTGCTAATAAGCTGCTTGTGTGCTGACCTTTACCCAAAGCCATGTCTAGGAAACCCAGCCTACAACAATGGACATGGCTCATAGCATTCCCCCAGCTCTTAGCTAGAGGTCTGCACCTCAAAAAATGCAGTCCCCATCTGTTTTCCAAATGTAGCTTAGTGATATTTGTAAAATGCTAGTTCGACCATGGCGTCCCTTACTTGGAATCTTTCATTGGTTTATTTTCGTTCTTAGGGACAAACAGCAACCTCCTTCATGTGGCTAAGTAGTTTGATCAAATTTGCCATCCAAAATAGGACAGTTTTGGGAAAACAAGAGAGGAAAAATATAACTTAATTTAATTATTTTTTAAATGCTTATTTACTGAATGACAGTTGATTTTATTACATTGATGGGCCTCTAAAATAATTCTATTAAACAGCTATGAAAAATTGTGTAAACATTGTGATAACATATACACTAAAGGAAAACTTAATCTTCATATTGATAATCTGAACATTAAAATAAGATTAGCAGAATTATTATTTTGGTACTTATTCACAAATTTTATTGGTTATTTAGGATATTTGTTTTTAATATTAGGTCACTGATATTTTTCTATACAATGCATTTTTTAATATGGTATTATTTTTTGTAATATTTTCCAAAAATTATCTGTAATACTTCAAAACTTCATTTTATGGTTAATAAATTTGAAGTTGTTGATGTTCTTAATTGACCCTTCTCTATAACCATAGCATTTTTAATTGAGAAAATATTCTTCCTACAGATGCTGATATACTTGGTAAGTTCAGAGCAGATTCCTTAGCAAAGGAGGACATTCTCAATTCTAATTTTATTTTGAAATATATAAATGTTTCAGGTCAAATACCTTCATAGTTTCTGACTTTCTTCCTTCATTCAGAGTACTATTCTCTGATAAATATTTTTAAGAGACAAAATTTATTAAATATTGATAAATTGTCCTTATTTAGGAATCTTTTAAATGTTTCACCAAAATTTGATGTTGAAAATTATAGGCCTGATTTCATCCCACTCCGGTACTAGATATATATTTATGCAATTAAAAGTTCCACCAGGGCTTCCCTGGTGGCACAGTGGTTGAGAGTCCGCCTGCCGATGCAGGGGACACAGGTTCATGCCCCCGTCCGGGAAGATCCCACATGCCGCGGAGCGGCTGGGCCCATGAACCATGGCTGCTGAGCCTGCGCGTCCGGAGCCTGTGCTCCGCAACAGGAGAGGCCACAACAGTGAGAGGCCTGCGTACTGCAAAAAAATAAAAAAAAAAAAAAAAAAAAAAAAAAGTTCCACCAAAAATCCTTCACAAAAGCTGAGATATAAAACTTCAAAATTATATTTTCAGCACCATATAAACTCTCATCCTTTAATTTGTTTAGTTGCTCAATTCCTCTTTAGGGTTAACTTTTTTTTTTTTTTTACTAGCTTTGTTTTAGATAATATACATTTTCTAAAAGCTTCAAAAGCTGAGGTTTTCTTACTCTATGTTAATAAATACTCAGATCTAGAAATTTTCAGTTTTGTTCAGAGTACTTCAAAACATTCAACTTTTTTCAGGACACTGGTGATTGACAAACATAGTGCTTCAAAGGCACAGATCTCTTTTGTGAAAGCTTTTTATTGATGTATGTCATATTTAAAGTGCATAAATTTTATACGTACAGCTTGATCTTGATGAATTTTAAAGAATTAACACACTGTATAAACACCACCTAGGTAAAGATTTAGAGTATTTCCACCCCCCACTCCTCATAGCTCATGCCTCTCCCAGTCAACATTCCCACAATAGTGTCCCCTATTTGATCTCTATTCCCCCATGGTGGGCATAAGAATGGCTCCCAAACATGTCCACATTCTAATCCCTGGAATTTATGAATGTGTATGTCACATGGCAAAGAGGGATTAAGGCTGTCGATGGAATTGAGGTTGCTAATCAGCTGACCTGGACACAGGGAGGTGATCCCGGGTTCTCCAGGTGGGCCTGATGTCATCATGAAGGTCCCTAGATGTGGATGACTGAGGCAGGAAGTCAGAGTTAGTGGTGCCATGAGAAAGATTACAGGCCAGGACCAGCTCTGAAGGTGGAGGAAGAGGCTGGGAGCCAAGAAATGCAGGTAGCCTCTAAAAGCTAGAAGAAAATGTCTTCTCCCCAAGAGCCTCCAGAAAGGGATGCAACTGTGACAACAACCTGATTTTTATCCCAGGGTGACCCATCGACTTCTGACCTCCAAGATTTATGTTGTTTTAAGTCATTAAATTAGTGATAATTTATTGCAGCAACAATAAAAAAACTAGTATACCTTTTCTTAGTCAGTTTGGGCTGCTATAACAGAATAACATAGACAGAGTGACTTAAAAACAATTTATATCTCACAATTCTGGAATCTGGGATGCCCAAGATCAAAGTGCTGACAGATTTGGTGTCTGGTCAGAGCCTTCTTCCTTGTTCACAGATGGCTGTCTTTTCAATGTATCCTTACCTGGTGCAAGGGGCAACAGAGCTCTCTGGGGTCTCTTTATAAGGGCACTAATCCCATTATGAGGACTCCACCCTCATGACCTAATCACCGTCCAAAGACCCACCTCCTAACAAACACCATCAAATTGGGGATTTGGTTTCAACATGTGAATTTTGGGGGGACACAAACATATAGCCTATTATATATTCCATATATTAAATCGATCTGTTTTTGTTACCTTGTTTTTGCTTTCCTGTGTAACTTTAGGCAAAATGAACAAATTATAAGCCTCCATTTAGATAAGAGTTGGCAACCAGCACCACAAGCAACCACTTGTGTAACCAGCATCCCAATCAGACATAGACTTGTTCCTGTATCTCGGAAAGTCCCCTCAAGCTGCTTTCCAGTTAAACCCTATCCCCACCCCCAGAGAGGCCACTGCTCTGATTTCTATCACCATGAATTACGTTGCCTGCTATTAAACTCCATATAAATGAAATCATCAGTGTGTAGTCTTTTATGTCTGTCTTCCTTTGCTTAGCATAATATTTTATCCACTCTCTGGTTGGTGGATGTTGGATGGTTTCCAGTTTGGGGCAATAATGAATAAAACTTCCAAGAATTTATTTTACAAACCATTTTCTTGTCATCATCTTTCCTTTCTCTTAGATACAGGCCTTGGAGTGGAGTTGCTGGGTTGCATGGTAAAAGTATGTTTAACCTAAAAAGAAACTGCCTATTTCTCACACTGACTATATTTTGCCATGGATGAGAGATCCAGGTGCTCTAATTCATAAGACTTGGTATTGTTGGTTATTTTAATTATTGCCCTTCTAGTAGGTGTAGAGTGGTACCTCACTGTGATTTTAACACACCTATCTCTGATGACTATTGATATTGGGTTCCTTTTCATAAGTTTATAGACCAGCATATATTTTCCTTGGTGAGTTGTCAGTTCAAATTTTTTGCCTCCTTTTAAGATTAGGTTGTTTGTTTTATTATTGATTTGTTGGAGTTAAAAAAAATAATATACTCTGGATACTTGTCTGTTGTCAGATATATATGTATTGTGAATATTTTCCCCTGGCTATGTCTTGCCTTTCCCTTTTCTTAACTGTGTCTTCTGAAGAGCACATAATAATAGTATTGATGAAGTCCAATTTACCATTTTCTTTCTTTTCTGGTTAGTGTTTTTATGTCTGTAGTTATTATGAGGATGAAAGCTTACATTTTGTTGTACAAACTCTGTGGTTTTAGCTTTATATTCAAGTCTATAAGCTACCTTGAATTAATTTTTTTCCTTGCATTTTTTTAACCATTTTTATTGGAGTATAATTGCTTTACAATGTTGTGTTAGTTTTTGCTGCATAACAAAGTGAATCAGCCATATGTATACATATATCCCCATATCCACTCCCTCTTGAGTCTCCCTCCCCACTCCCTATCCCACTCCTCTAGGTGGTCACAAAATACCAAGCTGATCTCCCTGTGACATACAGCTGCTTCCCACTAGCTATTTTACATTTGTTAGTGTATATATGGCAATGCCACTCTCTCACTTTGTCTCAGCTTACCCTTCCCTCTCCCCATGCCCACAAGTCCATTCTCTATGTCTGAGTCTTTATTACTGTCCTGTCCCTAGGTTCATTAGAATGCTTTTTTTTTGTTTTTAGATTCTATATATATGTGTTAGCATATGGAATTTTTTTTCTCTTTCTGACTTACTTCACTCTGTATGGCAGACTCTAGGTCCATCCACCTCACTACAAATAACTCAATTTCATTTATTTTTATGGCTGAGTAATATTCCATTGCATATATGTGCCACATCTTCTTTACCCATTCATCTGTCGATGGACACTTAGGTTGTTTCCATGTCCTGGCTATTGTAAATACTGCTGCAGTGAACATCGTGGTACATGTATCTTTTTGAATTATGGTTTTCTCAGGGTATATGCTCAGTAGTGGGATTGCTGGGTCATATGATAGTTCTATTTTTAGTTTTTTAAGGAACCTCCATACTGTTCTCCTTAGTGGATGTATTAATTTACATTCCCACTAACAGTGCAAGAGTGTTCCCTTTTCTCCACACCCTCTCCAGCATTTGTTGTTTGTAGATTTTTTGACGATGGCCATTCTGACTGGTGTGAGGTGATACCTCATAGTGGGTTTGATTTGGATTCCTCTAATGATTAGTGATGTTGAGCATCCTTTCATGTGTTTGTTGGCAATCTGTATACCTTCTTTGGAGAAATGTCTATTTAGGTCTTCCATCCATTTTTTTTTGTTTTTTTGCAGTATGCGTGCCTCTCACTGTTGTGGCCTCTCCCGTTGCGGAGCACAGGCTCCGGACGCGCAGGCTCAGTGGCCATGGCTCATGGGCCCAGCCGCTCCGCGGCATGTGGGATCTTCCCAGACCGGGGCATGAACCCGTATCCCCTGCATTGGCAGGCGGACTCTCAACCACTGCACCACCAGGGAAGCCCCTTCTGCCCATTTTTTGATTGGGTTGATTGTGTTTTTGATATTGAGCTGCATGAGCTGCTTGTATATTTTGGAGGTTAATCCTTTGTCAGTTGCTTCATTTGTAAATATTTTCTCCCATTCTGAGGGTTGTCTTTTCGTCTTGTTTATGGCTTCCTTTGCAGTGCAAAAGCTTTTACTTTTCATTAGGTCCCATTTGTTTATTTTTGTTTTTATTTCCATTTCTCTAGAGGTGGGTCAAAAAGGATCTTGCTGTGATTTATGTCGTAGAGTGTTCTGCCTACGTTTTCCTCTAAGAGTTTTGTAGTGTCTGGCCTTACATTTAGGTCTTTAATTCATTTTCAGTTTATTTTTGTGTATGGTGTCAGGAAGCGTTCTAATTTCATTCTTTTACACGTAGCTGACCAGATTACCCAGCAACACTCATTGAAGAGGCTGTCTTTTCTCCATTGTATACTCTTGCCTCCTTTATCAAAGATAAGATGACCATATGTGTGTGGGTATATTTCTGGGCTTTCTATCCCGTTCCATTGATCTATATTTCTGTTTTAGTGCCAGTACCATACTGTCTTGATTACTGTAGCTTTGTAGTATAGACCAAAGTCAGGGAGCCTGAATCCTCCAGCTCCATTTTTCTTTCTTAAGTTTGCTGTGTTTATTCGGGGTCTTTTGTGTTTCCATAAAAATTGTGAAATTTTCTGTTCACACACACAGCCAACATCATTCTCAATGGTGAAAAACTGAAACCATTTCCTCTAAGATCAGGAACAAGACAAGGTTGCCCACTCTTACCACAATTATTCAACATAGTTTTGGAAACTTTAGCCACGACAGTCAGAGAAGAAAAAGAATAAAATCAGAAAAGAAGAAGTAAAAATGTCATTGTTTGCAAATGACATGAGACTATTCATAAAGAATCCTAAAGATGCTACTAGAAAACTCCTAGAGCTAGTCAATGAATCTGGTAAAGCAGCAGGATGCAAAATTAATGCATAGAAATCTCTTGCATTCCTATACACTAATGATGAAAAATCTGCAAGTGAAATTAAGGAAACACTCCCATTTACCATTGCAACAAAAAGAATAAAATACCTAGGAATAAATCTACCTAAGGAGACAAAAGACCTGTATGCAGAAAACTGTAAGACACTGATGAAAGAAATTAAAGATGATACCAACAGATGGAGAGATATACCATGTTCTTGGGTTGGAAGAATCAACATTGTGAAAATGACTATACTACCAAAAGCAATCTACAGATTCAATACAATCCTTATCAAACTACCAATGGTATTTTTACAGAACTTGAATTAATTTTTTTTACACATCATGATGTAGCGGTCAAGGTTTATTTTTATGTCCCTAGTTATCTAACACTTTTTCACATTTAGCATCATGCTTAACCAAAAAAAATGTATGGTTTAGTTTCTCTGTGCATATAATAAAAATTTGTATATCTAATAATCAAGCTTCTGCTTTGAAGTAGAATATCTCAGCTGTTTTGAATGCAATTATGCATTATGGATGCACTATAATCTGTTCAAAGCGAAATTCTGATTTGTGGATTTTTATTTCAGTAAGAATTTTGCTTTTGCCCTGATGTTTCCCTCCCTCAAAATTTGTCTTCACATCATTACACAAAAACAATTCTATGTTCAGTGTTAAATTTGTAACTGAATATACCAGAACATTAATAATAATGTTTCACCTTCATCAAAATAAACTTCCAAAAGCTTTTTATTGATTTCATGAATTGCATAAAATGTTTAACAGTTATTATAATTATCTTGTTTTCTATTTGAATCATCTGATGACTCTGATATAATACTGCATCATTTAACTGTTTGCAAAGCTTTTCTGTTATGGAGCCAACCTATTAATAGATCTTTCTTCACTTTTTTGCCCAGGCATAAGAAAACTTGGAATTGAAAATGGGCAAAATTAGTTTAGAAAACAGCCATTTGATTTAAAGTCAAGCTACTCAGAGTGAAAAGTAACTTTACTTTCTGCAGCTGCTTGTGTTAAATTGGCACCTTCAGGCATCATGTTGTTAAAATCACTGATACTCCACAGCAGTTATATGTCTTTGATTTTCATGTGGGCTATGATGTCACCATGTCCTTCATGAGCATGTGGGTGATAAATATTGGCAGATATGTCATGCATGGTACACATTTATCAGCAACATTCTTGAAAAATAGGAATAATTTTTCACCAGACATGCACATCTATTTTTTAGCTCATTGCTGCTGGATGCATTTAATAAAACAAAAAAGAAGTCAAATAAAATAAACGGATAATTGTAGATTTTTATAATATATTAGGAAGCTGCAGTAGCAAGAGCATTCTGATGTTCTAGGTCATGTGATTCTCCCTCTTCCTGCACCCTTAATCTATGATTTCCCACATTCATCACTAACCTTGCTGACGGTAGGTTGGTGACAAGATGCATCTTGCAGGCTTCGGTAAGCATGTGACAAAACTGGATAGTAAATCAACGGGTAGCAGGAGCAGCAGGTTTAAAAATGCTCCCATTATGGTTTGGGAGAAGGACTTAGCCACTCCTGGTTGCTTGTATCTAAACATTTTTCCCAGCAAGTGTGCTGCATGCTGCTCTTGAAAGGAAGGTCATGCAAATGTCACGTGCTTTCTGACTAGATCACGCCTGTAGCTGGAACTATAAAGAAGAGCAATACAGAACCCTTTTAACTTTATTTTGGTGCAACTAGCAATAGAGATACATTGCTAAAAACTGCAAAATTTGAGACAAATACTAAGTCAAATGGGAAGACAGAGCAATGGACACAATCAGGACTTTCCTTCCCTAACTGGGACCAATGGCCACCCTACATTGTGACATGGCAGGTTCTGACCCCTGCTGACTTCATTCCCCTCATGATAGAAGCATGTGTCACCCATGAACTGGGGCCTTCATAGGAGCATTTGATTCATGCCTGTCTGCATTGCTAGCCTTCAGTTCTGAAGGTACAATGATCCTGATGGATTTGATTCACCATCGGGTCCCTGTGCCTGACATATGGAGGATGCTAAGGAAGCAAGATGAACTTGCAGATGCATCCCAGAGACCAAGAGACATACTAAGTGTCTTCTTCTTTTATTTATAAATTTATTTATTTATTTATTTTTGGCTGTGTTGGGTCTTCATTGCTCTGCACGGGCTCTCTCTAGTTGCGGTGAGCGGGGGCTACTCTTCATTGTGGTGTGTGGGCTTCTCATTGCGGTGGCTTCTCTTGTTGCGGAGCATGGACTCTAAGCAGGCGGGCTTCAGTAGTTGTGGCACGTGGTCTCAGTAGTTGTGGTTCACGGGCTTAGTTGCTCCACAGCATGTGGGATCTTCCAGGACCAGGGCTCAAACTCATGTCCCCTGCATTGGCAGGCTGATTCTTAACCACTGTGCCACCAGGGAAGTCCCTAAGTGTCTTCTAATTACTCTTTTTCATTACTTCACTTCCACTTATTAAATACTTTTGTAATCATAGTACATGAATAGTACTGAATGTAGAGTGTCAGGTTCTAGGGGAAACTTGCTCCAGGTATAATCTAACTCCATGGTCTCCTTGTCTCTTAAATCCCAACAAACAGACACACACACACACACACACACACACACACACACACACACAGTAGCATGATGACTTTCTGGACATAATTTCCAATAGATTTAATTACCAGAAACTCTTTTCAAATTACATATATAAATATGCACGTATAAACATATATATATATATATATATATATATATATATATATATATATATATATTCAAGTAAAGTTAATATGTGCTACAGTAACAAATTCACTCTGAAATCCCACAAAATCAGATGTGGGCTTTGGAGACTATATCTATTTAGGCAGTGCAGAACTTTGTCAGTCTTCAAAATGTGTGGACCCCAAGTTTCAAACGTTCACCTGCTTTTCTAGGCAGGATCATGGTTCATACAGCAACCTAATTCCTGTGGAAACTTAGTGGACTCCTGGTCTGTTTTCTGTAAACATAGTCACACTTCTTTTCTAGCCTGCTGTGGAAGAATTGCACTGGGCAGAGTTAAACAGGCAAAGAAGATTTTATTCAGGACTATTTCAGTCAGGGAGAGAGACTGGACTCAATTCGGGATACACCAAATCCAGCTGGGGATTTCAAGTCCAGGGGCAGACTGGGAGGGTCCATATTTGGAAAATCACTAAGAGGAACTGGTTAGATATCAAGGGTGGGGAAAGAGGAACTTGATTAGATATCAAGGGTGGAGGGGATTCTTGATGAACTGACTTTGCAGGACTTTTGCTAAAACGGGGCTCAATGGACCAAAGACTAGGTCTAGTTAAAAGGAGGGCTCAGAAGAGCTGAGTAGAGTTTGGTCAATGAGGGCATTCTTGTCAGGGCACAGCTCTTGTGTGTACTGTATTTCTTTGCTTTATCATCCCAATGAATATCCCTTTCCCTAATGGAGGCTACTTTGAGGTTTTATTGTATTTTTACCCCTCAGTCTTTTAAAGTCCCATGTTTTACTCTTTGGAGTCTAGAAATAATCAGGTCATCCAACGTTCCAAGGACCCCAAATTCTGGACTCATTATTTTCTCTCATCTGTGCTTGCAAATTAGCAAGTCTTTCTGGCTCAACTGTCTTTCTTGTAATACTCTTTTGAACCCAATTAAAAGCTAGTACACCTTACCCCTTTTCTATTTTTTAAAATGCATCTCCCTTGTTTTAGCTTCTAGAATTAGTTCTCTTGCCATATGCTATCCTACGGTTGAGTCAATGTCATGTATTTTAGGTTTTTATTTCCGCAGCACTCCAGCTTTGCCCCAAAATTTATAGTATTATAATAGCACTGTGGTATTCCATGTTAGCAGATAAATCCTCAAGTTACACTGGTTTGACACAATGAAACTTTATGTCTTGCCTGCAGTACACATACTATGCAAGTAAGTGAGATGATGCATGGCAGGTTATGAGGGTCGTCTGTTGAATTAGATTACACCTACCTGGAGCTGCACACATGGGACAAACAGCCATTGTAGCAGCCATGGCAGGAGAGAGGGAACTAGAGTTTCTGATTCTTTTGACCGCTTTAGCCTGGAGCTGATGCTATGACTGCTTGCACGTCCTATTGGCCAGAAATAATTACGTGGCCCAGAGAGACTGGACATTGGCAGGGGACTGAGAACTGTTGTGAAGCAAATGGAATAGGTCTATCACACTAGGTTTCAAAAATATTATTCATAAATAAATATATATAAGGGTTCTCTCTTCTGTGTTCTCCCTCTCTTTTGAAATAAGCTTTGTGTACAGGCCAGATTTAATCAGTTGTATGGTATCTATCATATTTTAACATGGGTGGCAGATTGCATTTTCTAAGGATGGCCTCAGTAGACTCCCATTGCCATGATGTTGCCCCATCCTCACCCCTCACAAAAGCTTGCCCACCCATACCTAAATATAGGCTGGCCTTAGTGACTCACTTGTCACCAATAGAGGGGGCAGGAACGATGCTGTATGACCTTCAAGAATAGATCAGAGACGCCCCTGTAGCCTCTGCCCATTTCTCTGGAGTCTTAATCTAGATTCTTCCTGCTATGGACTCAATGTTTGTGTCCCTTCAAAATTCATATGTTGAAGCTTAATTCCCACTGTGACAGTATTTAGAGGAGGGGGGCTTTGGGAGGTGATTAGGTTAGAAGGATGGGGAGCTCCTATGAATGGGTTTCATGTCCTTATAAGGAGATGAAGAGACCAGAGTTCCCTGATCTTCATCATGTGAGAACAAAACAAGAAGTAGTCCATCTGCAAAGGAGGAGGAGAGTGCCTGCTGGCACCATGATCTTGGACTTTCCAGCCTCCAGAAGTGTGAGAAATGAATGCCTGTCTTTGGTACTGCCAAAGTACCAAAGTCTATAGTTGTCATTAGGGTTCACCCTTGATGTTGTACGTTCTGTGGGTTTGGACAGACATGTGGCCCTGTCTTTGGTACTGCCGCTATAAGCAACCTGATCTGACTAAGACGCTTCCTTCTGGAACGATCCCTCTCAGAACCCAGCTGCCATAAGCCACATGGAAAGGCTATGTGCAGGTGATCCAGTCAGCTGTGCTAGCTCAACCCAGCCTTTGAGTCTTCCCAGGCCAGACTCCAGACCAGTAAAAATCCTTCCTGATTATTCTAGCCCCTGGCTGTCCGAGTCACTTCCAAAAGCTTGAGGCTTCCTAGTTGCGACCCCAGACATTGTGGAGAAGAAACAGGCCTTCTCTGCTACGTCCTGTGCAAGTTTCTGACCTACAGAGTCCAGGGACGTAATAAATGGTGGTTATTTATATCACTGAACAGCAACTCTGAAATTGAGATGAGTCTGACATTTAATGGCATCTTACTTTTTTTTATTTTAACATTTTAACAACTTTGAAGTTAGAATGCATCTTAGATATGATGAAATATGGTAACAAATGAAAATGAGTATAGTCGAGGTGGAAATGTAATGGGAAGCGTTCCTCTATTTTTTGCTTTTCTCCCCATTATATCATAAATGGCACTATACAACTGTGTAAATATACATGTATACTACACATACATTTTATCTATATTATGCATTATTAAGCAATGATATATAAATGTACTGGTGAGTCCTTCTAATTCTTTTCATTAAGCTTCCATATTGGAAAAGCCATCCCTGGCCCTTGCTGCTTCCCTTCGACTGTGACCCCTCAGACTCACTCCACCCCGAGCCCTGGTTCACTAGTAGCTTCTGTGTGGCCGGGGACATGATCTGCATGACCTGCTATGTGTCTGAGAAAGACAAGGCCTTGCCCACACAGTTAGGGTGCAGGAGGGAGACAGATGGGAAATCAACAAGCACGAAACAATCATGTGGTCCCAAGTTTGCCACCAAGAAAAACAAGAGGGGACCCTGAGAAACTGGGATGGAAAGGAGACTTCCTTTTGGGTGGTCAGGGAGGCCTCACTAAGGAAGCCCATGTGGGTTGAAACTTGAAGACCTCTGCCCAGCCAGGGGATGGGGGTCATCCCAGGCTAAAAGAAGAGGGTGAGGGGACAGCTGGAAGCCAGCGTGGCTGCAGCCAGGGAGGGGTTGAGGGTGTGGGCAAGAAGATAGCCGGGCCATGGAGTGAAATGACACATCTGTGTTTGTAAAAGGTCTTTCTGAAGCAACCAAGATGGCCTTCAGTAGGTGAATGGATAAACTGGCACATCCAGGCAATGGAACACTACTCAGAACTAAAAAGAAACAAGTTATCAATCATGAAAAGACATGGAAGAAGGTTAAAGGCATATGACTAAGTGAAAGAAGCCAATCTGAAAAGGCTGCATGCTGTACCATTTCAACTATATGACATTCTGGAAAAGGCGGAGCTGTGGAGACAATAAAAAGCTCAGAGGCTGGGGAGGGAGAAACGAATAGGCGGAACACAGAGGATTTAAAGAGGATTTCACATAGGGTGTGAAAACACTATGATGCTGTAGGAATGGATACACATCAATAAACATTTGTCCAAACCCACAGAACATACAACATCAAGAGTGAACCCTAATGACAACTATAGACTTTGAGGGATTATGATGTGTCAGTCAGTGCAGGTTCATCGATGATAACAAATGTTCCATCTGGTGGAGGCTGTTAAGAGTGGAGGAGGCTAAGCAGGTGCAGTGGGAACTCTCTGTACCTTTCACTTTTGCTGTGAACCTAAAACTGTTTTCAGAAATTAAGTTGAAAGGAAGGAAGGGAGGGAGGGAGGGGCCTTCCCGGTGGCCTAGCAGCCTGAGCAGTGGGAACAAGTAGGGCTCTGGGAGAGCCTTTTTTCATAGCCAGAAATTCTGTGACTTCATTCATTCATGCATTCGATTCTTCATGCCCGTCAGAGACTACGGATACAGAGCCTGATGGCCTTGTACACAGGCCTGAGGACTTTCTGGGACCCACCAGGGCTCCTCAGCCCCACACTCTAGGGCTATTTTTCTCCAGCAGTGTGGCTGGTCCATCTTTGATAGGATATGATGCCTTATCCTGTGGTAAATAACATGCAAATGAACAGTGAGCTCCACCCAGGGATCCCTGGCCTCCTCTGTAATATTGGTCACACACATGACCAGTCTAATGTTTCTGATTATGGAGAAATTTAATTCTGGGTCTTGTACATATCTGCCTTTGTGATGACAATGAGAATCAAGTATTCCAGAGTCTTCTATTTCAAATAAGTTGTCCGTTCTCCTGGGGTGCAGAGATATCAATACATCCTCTGCAAGCTTTCTCTCCTCTTCTGTTGTCCTCTCCTAATTAGACACAAGACAGTACAGAGGTGTCAGACAGAACTGGCTGTGGAGGGCATGTCCAGTCTCCATTTTCCAAAAGAAAATGCACAAGGCTGAGTCACACATCCCACCTGGCACCTCCTATTCCTATTCACTGGTGCTGTTCCAGCTTGTTGCAAGGTGGGCCAATGCCACAGGAATCACCACTTAGCAGCTGATTGCAATGATCTAGGGTTTCCTGTAGCCGTTCCTGAGGCCCCAGAAACACCAGAAGAATGCAAACCTCTCAGAGAAGGAGGGTACAAGGGTAGATCATGCAGCGTCCTGGGCTGACCTCGGCTCCAGGGGCTGGACTTGACTTTGCCCTGTTACAAGGACATTGATGTTGCATTTTGTTTGTAACTCTGAGGTCCCGTCAGGCATCTGGCAGCCTCCACACCTGGGCAGAGCAGACAAGCTGAATGAATCTTCGCATGCGGTGGAGAGCAGCCAGAGGAAGTAAACAGGGGTCGTTCCCGGCAGCCCGCAGGGCTTGGAGGCTGGATCCCTGATCCTGGGGCAGCATCATGCTCACATTTGCACCAAGGTTTAGGGCATCAGCCAACCTGGAGAAGGGCCCTTTCCAGGTTATCGAAAGTAATAACGCTCATTTCTCTCTAGTCTTCATAAAGACTCTGTATGCTTCCACCACCTCAGCTTCTGAGCTTGGTAAACAGACCATCTGGAAACTGTCTGTCTTTCCTGGTTGTTGCCTGAGTCCTGCCTACCTCTTTCATACCCTGCTTTGCTGTGAAAGAAGGAGTGCTTGCGGGTGGCTGGTGAAGCGGGTCCAGGGAGATCTTCAACACAGAACATCCTGCACGGGCCAGGACAGGGGTGCTGGTGGTTCGGAGGTAAGAGCAGGCCCTGCCCCCAGGGTCCCCAGGCTGGTCGGGGACAAGACAACACCACGTGCAAGAGCAGAGTGGAGGTGGGCACACAGCTGGGGGGTGCAGGGGAGGAGGTGGACAGGCCTGCCTCTGCACTGAGACCCTCACCCCTCAGATGCGTGTGTGTGTGTGTGTGCTGAGTGTGCCTGTTTGTGTACGTGCTCCCCTATGCAGGTGGAGACATCTGGGCATGTCTGTGGGCCTATATGCTGGTGTGTATCCATGTTTGCGTGCTCACATGTGTGAGCATGTCATGGTATATATGTGTGCCTACACACCTGTGTGCATGGCAGTCTGTGTGCGTGCACTTGTATGTGGTGTGGGACAGTTATACTGAGACCCTGGCTCAACTCCTAGGCTGTTCTGACTTAACTATGAACACAGACACACCAGGCTTCATGGGCTTCCCTTTAGTGACAAACAATAAGGGAGTATATATTTACTTCTTGAGCAGATGTGGCATAAAGTGGCGTTCTCATTTACACCTGGAAAAGCAGGTTCAAGAAGCAAAGCCCAGGCACCTTGCAAATCTCCATCCCGCACCACCTCTGGTTTCTCAGAGCCTGGAGGTTACCATGTGCTGTGAAAGGCCAGCTGCACGATTCTAGCTCAGGATTAAAGAAATGTTATTAATTGATTCAACACGATTTGCTAGTTTGGAAGCATGACTTCCTTGTGGGGTGCTGGCTTGAAAGGAACCATGAGAGCTCATTGCAACACTGTCTCTGAGGCCAGACTTTGCCCAAATTGGCCCAGGCGGTGTTTGTTCTGACTTGGCTCTAATATCTGTGGGGGAAGACCCCTCGCAGCTCCCCTGGCAGGTGTTTTAGTGGCTCAGCTCTTCTCATCACAGGGTTTCCTGATGTTCACTCTAAATTACTGTCATCCCTGTGAGCAGTTACCCTCCTGGAATCGTTCCCAGGACTTTTCTCATAGGAGGAAGGAGGAGGGTCTGTGATACCTTTGAGAGGCAGGTGTGGCCACACTCATGCACTCAACAAGGCCACGTCCTTTAAGGCGGTGCTCACATCCTGCCACTTTCACGCACTCTCTCTGAAAGCATGTGCCCCAGAGGGACCAAACGGTGCTGTTTTCAGACCTTCTCTATTCCTAGCAGACACCTCCTCTTAGCAAGCTCCTGGGATTGCGTGCTTGACTTTCAGGTTGACAGCTGCTCTTGCCAGTTCCCTAGAATGTCATCCTGAATGTTCAGTCTCTGCAGAATGTGAAGGCACCTTTGAGATTTTAGTTAAGAAAGAAGGATGACAAGCTGGTTCCTAAGGTTGTCACGGTTGTATTTTTTATTATCATAATTTTATTTGTGAAATCTACTCACCATGATTTGATGAACAGTGCAGACTATCTTTTTCCTTTCTTTCTTTTCCCTTTTTGGGACTCCAGGCTCAAAGGATCCTCAATCTCTCTCTCTCTCTCTCTCTCTCTCTCTCTCTTTTAAGGCTCATATACAAATTCAGGTGCCCTGACCTCTACTCTAAGACCCTATTATTGCCTCCTTTTCAATTCTCTTTCTTGGACATTTCTTCATACCCATGGCTTCACTCAACACCCAGTCTCTATCCATTGTGCTCATAACAGATAGCAGAAGAGGGGGAGCCGAGAAAGAACCCTGGGAGTGGCCTGCCTGTGAGAGGGGGAGCAGGTCATGGTGTTGGGAAGACCGGGGAGGTGGGAGTTATAACACAAATGGCCCTGGACACAGGTACTTTAGCAAGTCTGGGTGATTGGAAACCTGCAGAGAAAGGTTTTAATCAAGCGATGGTGACAGAAGCCACATGACTTTAGGCCAATGAAGGAATGAGGATAAGATGAGACGTAAATGTTGCCTTTCTTCCCCACCGAAATATTGTGGACAGCACAGCTTCAGACCGAGACCCAAGTTTCTGGATAAGGGAGAGCAGCCATGTGCACTCACCGATGTTACCATATGCCCTCCCCGGGAGTAATGGTTCCCATAGGATGTAGGATGGCCAAATGAGGACACTGTTACAGCAACATTGGGAGACCATGCTCTGAAATGATGGGCTCTCTCTCACAGCATGTGCTCTGAATCAGAGACACCTGTATGGAGCCAGCTCCCCACAGCCAGAGCCCTGGGTCTGGGAATTCAGAGGAGGATAGGGCAAGGAGTCCTCTCACCGTGACCCCTGTGATGCCCTCTCGGAATGTCTGCCCCTGCAATGTGACTTCTGCTGGTTTGAAGTCCTGGACCACGAGTGTTCCATGAACAAGAAATGCAGACGGCCCTCTTCAGGGGAGCTCAGACCGCTGAATTTAGCCGGAGCTTCACACGGGCTGGCGAGGTTGATCCAGACAATAAGGGGGAATTGGGCTGCTGCCTCATAGTGCAGACACGAAGGGTGAAATCTACAGCCCAGACCTCCCCTGGGCACCTTGTGATGTTTTCATCTCCCATGGTAAACCGTAATGGAAAATCACAGAAGAAAGACAGGGCCAGAGAATCAGACCCTCAGGAACGAAGGTGGTTCTGGCTGAGGGCTATGGAACACAGCCTGGGCTTAGAAGAAGATGGTACGAATCAGCCGCAGACCTGGGGCAACTTCAGGGTGTCAATTGTGCGTGTTCTCCTTCTAGCTTGTTATGATTATATGTGTGTGTGTGTGAACTCATTTCTTCTTTTTCCACCTTCCTTCTTTTGTGATTTTATTTATTTATCATTAGCCAATCATTAATCCATTTAGTATTTAGGTAAGAAGATATTCAGGTGGGACTGTGGAAGAACTTGGGGGGTAATTCACATCTCTCAAGGATGGTTTGCATGGCTGTTGCTCAGAGAAGGACACAATACTTTGGGGGACTTCATATCTTCCTCTTCTGGGACACAGCGTCTTCATTGGGTGAAGGGTAATTCTGGTTTCTCAGGTGAAAGCATAAAGCTGTCAGTGGTGTGCATCCAAGTTCATGCGTGGGAAGAAGGGTATGTGTGGATGCTAAGTCATAGGCAGAGAGTGGACTGGGATTAAGCTGCTGTTTTCAGTTTCAAAACCATCCTCTGTATTCTGTGGGCCACATTTCTCCTGTGTCAGGTGCTTCCTTTCAGGCTCTTTCCAAAGGACAAGAAGCAGCCTGGAGGGCTGGAGGGGGAGAAGGGACTTAGTTCCTTCCTTTCACTCATGGTTCCAGATCTACACTCTGATGCACAGTTGAACCCAGTTTCCAGTTTTCCTTGAAATCTGAGCCCTGTGAGGTCCCTTCCAAGGTCCCTTCCATGGCACCAGCACCATCTGAGATACACTTTCCTTGGAAACCTGGGTCTCAGCTCTGCAGGACTCTCCCCATGCTTTTATGATCCAATAAGGTCAACTTCTTACCTTTGGTTCCCCAGCCCTGCTGGTTGATTCTGCAGTTACCACCCCTGTGTCATCTCTGTCCTGCTGCTTTCTCAGCTCTCAGAACTGAGGCAGTCAAGCCCCTGCATTCAATTCCCACAGTGAAGATACCTGGCATGCTGCTGGTTTTCCTGACCAAACCTGACTAATCCAATATCCTTGTGAATAATTGTGAAATGAAGGTGATACTCAACTGGAGGATACAGTTGAGGGAAGGTTTCAGTTGGTGATATTACTTCTAATAAAACTCAAAAACAAGGACAGAAGGTTTTTGTTGTTGTTGTTGTTTTAAAAGATGTGAAGACCTGAGCATGTTTACAAAGTGAGGGAGTCAATTCCCTATTGAGAGAGAGAGGGTGACAATAGCAAAGAGAGAAGAGAGGATAATTGTTGGATCAAGTCCTAGAAGGCTGAACTCAGCAAAGAGGGGAACAGGAGGGAAGGAGAGGAAGAAGGGTGAGGACAAAAGTGCATTTACAAGTGGGGAGAAGCAAGAGCATTCCTGCCCTTGTTCCGAGAAGTACAAATTAAGGCGGTTTGAGTGAGGTCACTGGGGATGGGGGTAGGGTAGCTGAAGGAAGAGTAACATTTACAGCAGCTGGTGGGAGACACACTCTGGAAACTCAGAGTTTGGTAGATTAAGGTCGCTGAGCAGCACTCTGGGGAGGGGAGGGGGAGGGGGCCTTCAGATGGTGTGAGTTTCCAGCAGAACAAGCCGGAGCGACAGGAACGCTTTGGAGCCCCAGGTAGGATGTGTCAGGTGTGGTGACCTGGGTGACACAAAGCCCTAATCTACTCAGAGGGCAGGCCGGTGTGTCACACACATTTTCTCTATAACCTTGTCTTATATCAAAACTCCCCCAGCCCATTCTCGCAGCTCTGTGAGTTACTGTCATTTTGAGTTTCTCTACTTTGTCATCTCAGCAAGTTCCATTGAGTGGTGAACATGCCCTGAGGGGCACTTCCAGGGTAATTTCCTTCCTCACCTAGTATGGGTCACCATGACTCCCTGTTTTGTAAGAATATTTGTATTTAATGATGCTCAGGGGATCCAAGGTGCTTCACTTCACAGTGAAGAAAGGGTAAAAATAGGGATACTTTGGAAATGTGTGTATAAATGAGACTCTTGCCCTAAATTAAACCCAGATATATTTCCCGCCTACTTTACACTTTTGTCCCACTATATTTTTAAACTCTCATCCTGTTCCCCTCCCCCCTCCTCTGCCACCCCTGCATTTGTCATTATATATAAGCAAATCCTTAAATGTGAGAAGAGCATTTACCTTGATACTTCAGTGGGTGGATCAGAAGAGATATGAAGAAATCACCCCAAAGTTCTCATTTGAATCTTAGATTTAGGGTTATGTCTAAGATTTTTCTGAACACTGACACCTGTTCAGGCATTCATGGGTTTGGTCCAGGACTTGACTTCTCTCTTGCTTCTAGTTCTTGCTGACACTTAAACAGAGGGTAATTTTTTTTTTTTTGCTCTTAGTCAAAGGAACTAAAGGTTGTGATCAGACTATTAGAAGCATCCATGGGAGATCAATTCCTGGTGAGCAGTTCCTGCCATCTAGTTCCCACTGTCACTGGGGACCCAGAGCTCACCATGTGCCCTGTGCCTGCAGGGACGGTGTCCTAGGGCAGATCTTCCACGTGAGAGGGCATTTGTCACCAACCCCTCTCCCAGCCTTGTGACAGCAGAGGCCATGTGTCTGGGTCTGTGTTATCCTTTCAGAAGATCTTCAAGGCTGCCACTCACCTTGGTTCTGGGCTTCTTTTTCATTAGTCCCTGTGTCTTGGTACTTGGTACCTAATAGCTCTGTCTGTATTATATTCTTTGCTCATTAGTCATGGTATTCAAAATCCCATGTAGACAGCAAGGGGCAGGATGTGTGTGCTGTAGTGTAACATCTGGGAGTGTGTGTGTGTGTGTGTGTGTGTGTGTGTGAGAGAGAGAGAGAGAGAGAGAGACAGAGAGAGAGAGACAGAGAGAGAGATGGAACCCTGAAATACATCTTGGAAGGCACTGCAGAGGTGAAGGATGCGCACACTCCTCCCCAACACCCCAGGCATCAGCGGGCCTCCTCCTCCTCCAGAGGAAGTGGAGGCAAAGCAAATCATGGTTGTCCAGGCTCTTTGGAAATGTCCCCTGGTGCCCTGCTGCCTTGCCCAGCTCTCTCTGCAGCTGGCACACTCTGTCAAAACCAAGCTCGACAGTCTTTGCAGGAATGCACAGCATATGCTTTTATGTGGGAGTTTATTTTCCAGCAGATAGGCCTTGGCTCTGTGCCTTTTGGGAGAGAGCTAGGAAACAAAAACCAGCTTTTTTTTTTTCTTTTTTTAAAAGCTGCTGGTAAAACAGATTGAGAGAGGCTGCATGACCACTGACTGAAAGCAGAAAGGGAAACTCTCCTTTCCCTGGACATTCCTGGTGACCCTGAGTCCCAGCTTCAAAGGCAGGGCGGGGGGAACCTGAGCTCATGGCATCTCCTACCACCCCTGCTTTCCCACTGCAGAAGCATGGGGGGGGGCAATGTCAGTTATTCAGTGAATATTTAAAAATCCTCTGGGGAGGATAGCTTATTGAGGAAAGGGCATATCCTAAATCAAGTAGGTATTTTCAGAGGCAACCGAAGTCTGAACCCAAATGAGGACATGAGACTCGTGTGCAGAAAATAGGGTCAATGGAGGCTGGAACAGAGGGCTCCTGAAGTGCCCTGTTCCAGGTTCACCACCACGACCATGTCTGAAGGGCTCAGAACAGCTAACAGAACTTAACATCAAGGTGCTAAGGGAAAGTAGGGGTTTGAAGTCAGAGAGCAGCCCCACATTCTGCTCAGCCTTTTGGGGTTTGTGCTGTCTTGGACAGGTTATTCCCCTTTCTGATCCTCAGTTTTCATCTGGGGATAAGAAGGCATGCCTGGCAGCTTCGTGATAAACGGAGAATCATAGATAAACATGAGCCCCCATGCTGGCGCCCGAGTTATGGGAGTGGACACTTTGAAATGGGTGGCAGTGCTGATCACATTCCCTCAAATATGATTAGTCATCTTTAAAAAATTTCTTCTCATAAGGTTGACTTTGGGAGATTTATTTTTGAGACTGGAAAGGAGAGGAAACAGGGAGGAACCTGGTCCTGAATTGCTGTAATAATGCTAGCAGTGGATGAAGCCACGGGTCAGAAGTCTAAGTAATGGGCTGGAGACGTCCCTCTGCCATTAGATGGGGACGTGGGACACAGCTGGGCCTCCTTTTGCCTTCAGCTACCCCAGGACCAGAGTGAGAGCTTTAATCTAAATGGTCTTTTATTATTGACACTGATTTAGAACAAGGGTGCCTAACCACGGTTGATTTTGCCATCCAGAGGCACTTAGTAATGTCTGGAGACATTTTTCAGTTGTCACAACTGGAGGGTGCTACTGGCATATAGTGGGTAGAGAAAGAGGTTCCAATAAGCATCCTAAAATGCACAGGACAGGCTTCATGACAGAGAATTATCCAACTCCAAATGGCAGTGCCACCAAAGTTGATTAGATGAAGTAAATGAAGTGTGTGTGTGTGTGTGTGTGTGTGTGTGTGTGTGTGTGAAGAAAACTTACTCCAAGGATAGGCATGTCTTAGAAGTTTTGGAACTTATCTTTGACTTAGAAAAAATCTAGAAGATAAAACTTTTGCACATTTTAAAAATACATATATTTTAGTACACGTTTCAGGATAGTGTCTTATGAAATCTGGACATGCATGGAAGATGCTAAAATTGCAACCAAATGTATCACCTGCTTCAAAGGTAACATGTTGTTTGAAAGAAGAGATAATTTTGTGTTTAGTTTCAAGACTCTTTTCCACTTACCCCGCCTGGTTTTAATCTAGTCTTATTTGCTATCTAACACATCATTATTGAAAACAACTGACATTAAAAAATGTCTGATATGAACTCTTCCCTTCTCCCTCCTCTCCTCCTTGCCTTTTATATCATTGTGTAACTATGTTTGGTATTAATTAAGCTTTATCCAGATGGAAGTGTGGATATCTACTTAGAATTATGCACAGATGCTCCATAAAATCCATCTGGCCAAGAGAAACAGGAAGCTTAGCTGTTCTTTAGGTGAGACATGTTTTGCTGTGGATACAAAGAAATGTCCTCTTCTTAAGAGTGCTTAGGTTTAATCAATGAAAATGTCCTGGTCCCTCATTTTTATTCCATTTAACTTATGCCACATTTAGTACACAGTGATCAGCTAAGGATGACAGCCAGGTGTACCAGCAATCCTGCATGATGCAGCTGGCCAGATGCTAAGGGCCAGATGAACAGTTCTCTATCTCTCACTCTTTCTCCTCACTTGGATTTAGTTGTGTCACATTTGTAGAAATAGGAATGATTCCTGGGAAAAATTCAAGGAGACAGATACCATTTTTTTCTTGTGCCTACATTTGGGTCCCCTCCAAAGAGCATATGGACTAAATTGGTAGCTGGACTGTCCTTAGAACCTACCTTAATCTCAGACTAATCCACGACAGCCTGTCTTCTTGCTCATTCCAGAGAATATCAAAGCCCTAGCCAGTCTTTCTAGACCTTTCAGGATTCATTTCCTATTGAATTATTCCATCAATATTGAGTGCCTACAGCGTGGCAGGTGTTGCTTTACATTTTCCACCCTAACCTATTATATCCTCACATATGTGACCTTGATAATTCATTTAACCTCTCCACGTTCCAATTTCCCTCAACTACAAAGACACAGATGACATGGAAAATTATGCATTACTTAACGCACATGTTCCCTCTCACCACACGTGCCATGTCTTTGGGTGATGATGGCTTTTCAGAGACCTGCACCAGGCTTATCCTGAGAGTCTGTGAAATTGTATCCCTGGTAGATAAGCACAGTCTATGTGCTGTCACACTTGGTTATTTTCACCGGTTTTGGCCTCCCAGTGAGTTCAGTTATGTGGGATTGCCTCCCTGAGTACATTATGATCTGCTGGTCTTGACCGCTGCCACATAATTTACATAATCATTCCGGAATTTAATTAAAAACTCTGCATTCTAAAAATAATCTATCCCTTTGCTTATTTTTATACCCCTAACATGGCTGCCAAGTTTTTGCTTGGAGTGAAATATGTGTTAAAACTGATATACCGGAATGGTATTAATTATAGCACCCCAAATAGTAACGAAAAGCTGCATTGCAAAAATTACTAGTTAACCACATACAAATAGTGCTTGCTGTCAGCTTTTTATAGCTAAAATTGGGACTAAGCTGGGCGCAATTTGTCTTGAACAGTGACAGTGTTCAGAGCTGCTATAGCTGCCAAGAAACAGTAACGCAAGTATGTTAATCTAAAGACTTGAAAAGTGAGGACCATAAGTGCAGGTCCCCTGGATTTGAGGTCAAGTTTCCTGTGGTCTCTAGAACATACTGCACTTATGTATTTGGAGGATCAAAAAGAAAACACAACTTATAATGCCACTGGGAGAAGTAGCTGGTTAAAATATTCCAAGCATATTGATATATTTTCCACTATAAATAACTATGCTGTTTTTTAATTTTATCATTAAGTTATAACAATAGCTGTGGTACAATTAAGTAACGTTTAGATTTTCTCAGCAATCAAGGCTTTTGACCCTGTGTTTTTGTTGGTTTGTTTGTTTATAAGAGAAAAGTTCCTTTGTAAAGAAAGTAAATCAAATTCTGGAAACAAATAATAATTTCTTGGTAGGGACAAAGGAAAGATCAACAGTGAGATTGCAATGCAATAAAAGCTCATTTGAACCAAATCAGTGTTGTCCCTGGAACTTAGGAAACTCCAGTTCTAAAATGAAACTGTCCCCATAATCTAAAAGGTACATAAATTTTAATTTCTTGGTAAAAATGATTGAATAAACAGAGTTCCAATCTGTTTCACAAGCTTGTTCAAATAATATGGGCTTAATTCCTTGCTCTCTCCTTTTTTTTATTATAATAATCGACATTTTATTTTATTTTATTTTATTAACCTCTTTATTGGTGTATAATTGTTTTACAACGTTGTGTTAGTTTCTGCTGTATAACAAAGTGAATCAGCTATACATATACATATACTCCCATATCCCCTCCCTCTGGCATCTCCCTCCCACACTCCCTATCCTACCCCTCTAGGTGGTCACAAAGCACCGAGCTGATCTCTCTTTTAAAACCTGTGGTTGATTTGGCAAGCACACTTCACATGAAACATTAATGGAAAAAGGCTTGAGAGTTTTCCATCAGCCACTAATGAAGATACTTTTTGTAATTTTTTTTACAGATAGTAGCTTTGCCTTTTAAGGGCTATTGGTTTTATTAATCATCCCCAAATTACTAAGCTATCCCATTCCATGCCTAGTAGGAAAACCCTGGTCTTGTATAATCCTTTGCAAACTCCAATGGATGAGTTAAATTAATGGACTCCCTAGCAGAGAAGTGGAGTGTGTACAGTAAGTTTCAGACTCACTGCCTTGATAATCGTTGGCTCATGTTCAAGAGTGAGGAGCTTGGAAAGGTCAAATACCTACTTGACTGACACAGATTTTATTTCTGTGTCATAAGAAAGAAGCACATGAAATTATTTCTTCTGCAAGGAAGTGTATTTTTTTCCCCTACAAAGTAGTTTCCATTCCAGGACCACTGGCCCATTTTCTTTCTTCTGGTACTTCCTACTTCCATATGAACATTTTTGGTCTTTACTATTTTGTGACTTAATAACAATCTCAGGAGGTCATGAAAGGGACCTGGCTTTTACAAAGAAAATGGGTTAAAATGAAGAGAAAACTATCATATCTTCCTTGGGTTCTCTCTGTTCTGTAGATGCAGAGGGAATCTCTTCTAACCTGGAGCTCAAGGACATCCTTGACTTCAGGACCAATGATGTTAACAGTCAGGAGAATTTGAGTAGACTTAAATCTGATTCTGTTCTGATCCCCAGTCTCTGATCTAGTCATGTGACTCCTACTGTTTCTCCCATGTCTGTGCCTTCACCTGTTATCATCGTTAAACCTGAATTCTGGATGAGTGTCTCAGATTTTGAAAAAGAGCTGATATGTTGTAAAACTATTGATGAAGCACCTGTCCAAGTTCTTCAAGAACTTAGGGTCTGCAAAGTTCTGCTACTGAACATTATATCCTGTTTGAAGCGCTCAGTCTTTCTGCTTATTTCATGTTCTGTTCCTGGCTGCCTTGAGATTATCCTGAGATTCCTGGAACAAATCTTATACAGCTGGGATCTTCCTTCTCTGATGATGGGCCTATGAGGTAAGTCTATGTCAGTGCTTCTGGAAGGGCATTAACAGGGCTGTCTGAGTCAGAATCATGTGGGATGCCTATTGGAAATTCAGACATTCTTCCCTCCCAACAGCCTTCTTGAATCATAATCTTTGGAGATATAGTCCTATAATTAGCATTTAAACAAGCTGTTTAGCATGTTGAGATTAGAATGCACACCAGAGTGTGAGCCAGGGATATATATAGAACATTGCATCAGAGAAAAGGGCACACAGGAAAGAGGTATTATGGACCACTGACATGCCCTTGTCCAGAGAGTTTTGAGGGAGTAAGTGAACGTTCTCTTGAGATTAAAAACATAGTAGTTTGAACAATGAAAGTGGAAATACATTATAAAAGGAATATTTGCACATAAATGATTTTGGAGATTTCTATTCGATATAACTCCCAACAGCCACTTGGAGGGTTTGGTTGAAGAGAGCCCATAGAATGTTGGTGGCCATTGGAATCCAAATCTCTCTACACATTTTCAAACAAAATAATCCAGTTCCACAAGAAAAGCAAACAACATTACTCAAAACACACCTATAGTATAATTAGGAGACAGGAATACGATAAACTTCACATAAACAGCCAGATTCAGGATGTGTACTCTGGAGCCCATCCTGAGCAAACTATCAGGTAAGAGTTTGTGGAAAGGTGGAGAGGGAAGAGGATTCCTGGGAGGAGAAAGTTCACTTAGGTGGGGAGATAGTGAAAACCACTTCTGAAGGAGAAGTATGGTGTCCGGGAGTGGGGATCTAGGGATGAAGGAAAGAGGGGAGCAAGAGGTGAAGCAAGAGATTTATAGAAACACAAGAGAAGCAAGGAGTCATATGATATGCCAATGCCTGTCCCCAGCAAAGGGGGTAGGAAGGAAGGGAGGGAGGCAGGGAGGAAGGAAGTACATTTAACTGTACCAGTGGCAGAGTGTGTGCTTGAATCAAGATGCCCAAACTCCATATGCATTTCTACCTTCAACTTTTATTGCTGGTCTGAGAACAATAACAACAAAAAGATATTTTAAAATAATTGAGAGAAAAAAGTTAGAAAATACAGAAAATAATATAAGAGAACTATAAAAGTAAAAATGTTTGTCATATATAATTGAGATTCCAGAGAGGCATTTATGAATGGGGCAGAAACATTATTTGTTCAAAAACTGATAAAACACATCAACCCACAGATTTAAAAATCTCTATAAAAACAACAAAATAAAAAGCAAAACAAGATAAACAAAACAAACAAGCATCTGGATATACTATGGTCAAAAAAAAAAAAAAACAAAAAAACAAAGATAGGATGTAATAAGCAGCCAGAGGGGGGAAATATAAAAGACACACTACCTTCAAAGGAACAACAGTCAAACTAAATGCTGACTTTCAACAGGAACAGTGGATGCCAGAAGACAATGGAATTCCATCTGTATCTTAAAAGTGCCAAAATAAAAATACCAACCTAGAATTAGCTACCAACTGATCACACCCTTCAAAACTGAAGCAAAATATATGTATATTTGTTCAGAAAAACAAAACAGAGAGAAATAATTACCAGCAGATCTTCACTACAAGAAATTCTAAAGGAAGTTGGTCACAGAGCAGGATACTTATCACAGATGGAAATCTGTAAGTGCAGAAAGAAATGTAGAAGAATGGAAAGAGTGAATTATGTGAGTGAGTATAAATGAATATCGATGGTATAAAACAATAATAATATGTGATGAGATTTAAAATATATTTGTGATTGAAACACATGACAACAATAGCACTAAATGTTCAGAAAATGAATGGAGCTCTCTCTGAATTCTTAGCATTATCAGGGAATTAGTAAAAATAATAATTTAAATTAAATTTTATAAGGTCCGGCATGCATATTTTAATTTTTGGGTTACTACTAAAAGAATAGTAAAAGATAATGTAACCAAGAAAAAATAGAGGAAAAACATAAAATATTTGATTGATTCAAAACCAAGAAAGAAAAAAAGAGGGAAAATAGCGTATCTACAGTCTGTCTTCAGATAATCCCACGCTGCCTTACAACAGTGTATGTACTTCCATTTTTCCTCTCCTGGAATTCATGCTGATATGCATATTTTTTTTTACTGTTATGTATGGTATAATCCCCATGATAAACATTATAGTTATTTTTACTTTAAATAATCAGTTATCTCTTTTAGAGATGTAACTAATAAACAAGAAAGAGCTCTTTATATTTACCCATGTAATGATCATCCTGATATCTTCATGCCTTTGTGTAGGTCCAAGCTTTCATCACGTGTCATCTTTCCCTTGCTTGAAGGACATCTTTAACATTTCTGTAATGCAATGCCTCATGATGAATTCTTTCAGTTTTTGTATATCTTGAAACAGTCCTTATGTCCCCATAATATTTGAAAGGTATTTTCAGGGAATAAGAATTCTAAGTTGACAATTTTCCTTTAGTACTTGAAAGCTGCTTCTCTCCTGTTGCCTAGTTTACACTGCTTCTGATAGAAAATCTACTGTCATCTCTTACTTTGTTCTTCTGTACCTAAAGTGCCTTTTTTCTCAGGCTGCCTTTAAGATTTACTTCTTGGAACTGTGGGTTTGTAGTTTCCAGCAAATTTGGAAATGTTTTGGCCATTAGTACTTCAAATGAATTTTCAAATGCCCAGTCTCTTCTCTGGAGACTCCAGTCAGATGTCTGTTTGAGGACTTAACATAGTCTCACCGTTCATTTATTTTAAAATTCTCCTTTGTGCCTGAATTTCATTTTTAATCATTTTTCTGTGTTTAGATTCTCGGTTTTTTTCCCCTGCAAAGTCTAATCTTTGCACCACCACCCATTATATTTTTTTATATAATTCCTAGTACTTTTCCTCTCTAGAACTTTGACTTGGGTGTTTCTTTCATAACTTCCATGTCTCTACAACACGCTCAATCCTCCCTGTAGGCTCTTGGACGTGTGGTATAGAGTCTTACCCCTGTTTTGACTCTGTGCTGTTTTTGGCCTACTGACATTTATCCTCACTGAGATCTGTGTTTTCCTACTTCTCTGTAGACTTGGTGGTTTTTGGTTGGATGCCAGATGTGAATTTTACTTTGGGTTATGTATAGTTTTGTATTCCTGTAAGTACTCTCGATCTGTGCTCTTGGAAGCAGTAAAATTAGCCAGAGACAGTGTGATCCTTTCAGAACTTGCTTGTAAGCTGACTTGGGTGGGGTCAGGACAGCGCCTAGTCTAGTGTTAGTTTCCCCCACTGCTTAGTTGTGACCTTTCTTAGTCTTATAGTGGATGCTCCACACACTGAGATTTTCCACTCTGGCTGGTGGGGAGAGGCACTCTGCCACCAGTACAAGACCTGGGTGTTGTACTCCCCAATCCTACCACATCATTTACCCCTTCTTTCTGGTAGTTTCCTCACATACAGGCTGATCACTGTTCACCTGTGAGCTGATCCTCTGCCCCATGAGCTCCAACCTACCTTGGTTTCCTTGAACTCACAGCCCTCTCTTCAATGTGGGCTCTGCCTGGTACCCTCACTGTGCTGCAGCCTCAGTGCCTTCTGCGGACAGTAAGCTGAGAGATCACAGGGCTCACCTCAGTGCTCTCTCAGATATTTCTGCCCTTTTGTTGCCTCATGCCCAGTGTTTTAAAAATCATTGTTTATATCCTATAATAACCTATATGGGAAAAGAATGTGAAAAAGAATCAATATATATATCTGTATAACTGAATCGCTTTGCTGTACACCCAAAACTAATGCAACATTAGAAATCAATTCTACTCCAATACAAAATAAAAATTAAAAATAAACACATTGTTTAATATAGTATGTCAGTCTTTTTTCTCCTTGGACTAGAGAGCCAATCCAGGCCCTATTACTTCATCTAGAATGAAAGCAGAAATCTCACCATAAACAATTCGGAAAATAATGGAAAACCAGGGAAAGTGTTTACAATATATCACTATATCAGAGGAATAGGGTTAATATTCTTCTTATTAGAAAAGCTTTTAGGACTTGTGAGGCATATTTAGACAGAAAAAGAGACAAAAAACACAGGCAACATTTGTAAATGGTCTTTTTGGGAGAAGCTGAAGTGCAAATGGCCAAAGGGCAAAAAGACAAATGCTCCACCTCAATAATGTTTAAGCAAATAAGATGTACATATAAATGAAATCCTGTTTTTCTCCACCTCAGTTTGGTAATGAGTGTGCTGATACCCACTGTTGATGAACTTGTGAGGAAAGAGGCAACCTTACACAATGCTCAGGAGAGAATGATGTGGTACCATTTTGGTTATATGTGTATTTACAGCCAAATGTATATGCATATTTGGTGTTATGCGTATACATATATTTGGTTATAAATATGTGTGTGTGTGTGTGTGTGTGTGTGTTTTAAGTTTTAAAATGTGATTTCCCATTGGTCTAATTTTTCCTACTGGAATTTTTCCTAATGAAAAGAAAACCAAGTTCACATTACAAGGATGACTTTAAAACTTTGTTGATAAAAGTCAATATTAAATAAAGTTCTCTTGTCCAAGAGTAGTACATTCAATAAATGAGCTGTGGTTATCGATAAAATAATATACTATGTCACTATAAAAATAAAGATGCCTATATATTTGTTTGATATGGGAAAATTCTCTTAAACAATAATGGGTGAAAAGACCAACATCCAAACAAAATTATAGCATGATCCCCTTTATAAATATGGGTATGTTTGTGTGTGTATATGTATGTGACTGTGTCTGTGTGTAACTCTGTGTGATTGTATATGTGAGTGTGATTGTTCATGGGTGTGAGTATATAGTATATAGCATGTCTAAATGAGTGCATTTGTGTGTACGGGACTGTGCTATTTATTGTGTGTGAGAACATGTATGAGAATGTGAGAGTGCATGTGTTTTATTAGTGTGTGTGTGTTTTATTATTTTTATTCTTTGTCTATATTTTCCAAAATGTTTTTATAATGAGCATGCATTTCTTTTTAATCAGGGATAACCATGAAGTTCTTCCACAGGGAGAAAATAATGTTAATACACACAGAACACTGCAGCCATAAGGAGACCGAAGCTTAGTAGTTCAGTGGAAATATAACCTTGGAGAGTGATTGGGTTGTCTTGACTCCTAATGTTAAGAAAAAGGGGTGGGTTCCAGGAATGTAAGGTGCACAATGGAACACAGAAAATTAGAGAACAAAAGTTTATGGTGGAAGAAGGAACACAGTTCTTGATCTCAGAGGAAGCAAACAACCTTGCTTGAGCACCTGCCTCCCCATCAGTCTGAGGGCAATCTGGAAGAATTTGTGTTTTAGATTCACACGTGTTCAATTCAAGACCCTTGCTACAGGGCTGGTGAGCTGTGCACCTCAGTCTGGGTCTCCATGAGATGTGATGAGACAACGTGGATTAAGCACGTAGCATGGCACCTGACCTCCAGAAAGCCCTCAGTAATCAGGCACCATCAACACTAGATACGGCATAAGACCCCAGGGAGAGACCGTGGCATCAGCAGACTTTCTGTGCCCAGAGTTTTGTATGGTTTCCATCAACAGGACCTCCTGACTTGTATATTACAGTTTCCGTAGGTGGAGGTATGAACATGTGCTCCAGTTGAAAGAATTAGAGCGTAGAATTTATATGCCCCTTTCCAGAGTTTCTGATTCTCTTTCCCCCAAAAGTGTCAGAGCTTGTGGCATCAGGAACACAGAGAACAGAGTCTGAATGACACGTGACCTCACCTTGATATGCCCTACACACTGCAGCATGACTCTGCACATTTCTGGATTCTCCTGTGTGATGTGGATTCCCTAATCCCCACTTTATTTTTCCATGTTCTTGGCCCACTTAGCCAACCTTTCATTTTATACTGGAGGGGTTTCCTGGCAATTTCATCAGATATTCATGTTCCTTCCTGCTTCCCAAACATCTGGATAGCCCAATAGTCATAAATCAGTAAACCAATAGTCGATAAAGTCTTTACCCAGCGGCAGCTCCTGATTTTTTATATAATAGAGGCTTGTTTTCGTGGAAAGATAGGAGAGGGGACAGACACTCTTCAAAGCTGCGATTTCATTGTTTTTACCTGGATTGTAGGCTTATCATGGTTGTCTGGGTGCGTTGAGCAGGTTGAATGGGTCTCTCGGTCTCTCTGCCTTACTCCTGTTCTGCTGCTGCCAGCCCTGGTGCACAGCAGGGACAAGACGAAAACAGGTCAGAACACAAACGTGGGCTGTTTAGGGCCCTCCAAAGGAGGGTTATTTGGTGCATCTTCGTACCGTGTCTGTTCAGCAAAAGTCATTGATCTTGTGCAAACGGTGTCTCATTAAGACGGATAAATATGGGCAGAGCTCTCCCTGATGTTCAGAGATTAGCACAATGATGCATCTGTTAGGACCATAACACAGAGTGAGCAGAGCATGGAAGATGCCCAGTAAATATTTGGTATCAGTGTTCAGCTCTTCTATTTTAGGTCACTCAGTTCTGAGCCATGGAGGGAACTGTTACATAAACACCGCCTCATTCATTCCTCCCAGGATCCCTGTGAAGAGTGTGGGCAGTGAACATTGTTATCCCCATCACTCCAGACAGGAGACATGGTGTCAGCCACCTGACATCTTTTATGTCCCAGGGCCACGATGCTCTTTAGGCACACAGCTGGGGAGACCACCTGGGACCTCGGCTTCATCTGCCCAAGGACACCCCCATGCTTCCTGCACTATCTCCCACCCACCTCCCACCACCCATCTGTTCAGGTCACAGGCAGATGAGAAAATCCCAGGCTATCCTTTTAAAATCAGGTGAAAAGTAAGAAGCAGCCCCTCCCAGGCAACACAAACCATGTTGTCAGTCACGTAGGGACTGATTTTTCAAAGACACCATGAAGATAATCTATAGAGCATGATAAATCAGAGGAAAAAAATTGTTAATAATCAGACACTACAAACTCTTCCAATATTTGGCTTTGGGGAGAACAGCTACCAGCCTTTCAGAGCTGCTCCCCCCCTCCCCCGGAATAGTGCAGAAAACATTGATGCTTCTTCTCTTGGCAGTGACTTCTATTACTGGGCATCTGTTAGAGAGGTTTTCTTCCCCTGTAAGTTTATCTTCGGGAGCAATAAATGCAATGAGATTATGTTAATGTCTTTATTGGATGAGGAAACCTTTCTTAAAAGCTAGAAACTAAATGTTTAATGAACTCGGAGAAGGATGAATAAAAGACGTTTTCTATATATTCTTCAGGTTATCATTTACTTCTATTTTATTAAAATATTAGAGAAGATTATAATTAATTATTGTAAAATCATTCCAGGCAAAAAATAAAACAAGATGCAGAGAAGACAGGATTGTAATTCACTGACTGCAATATAAAAAGGAAACAATAATATTCTCACCCTAAGCTCTGTACACAGAGGTCTTCACATTCAGGATGAGCAAGGCTGCCTAGCAAAGGCTGGGAAGGGGCTGCCCACAGCCGGGGGTGATGGTGACCCCCCCAAACAAGACGGTCTTTTCTGTTTTGAATAAGAGCAGACAGGTGTCACCTGCCATGGGTGGGGAACAAAGGCTGGAGCAGCCCTGTGTGGACCCTCTGCCTGCCCGGTTAATGAGGTCACCACAAGGATGGACAAAACTGTGAGCATTGAGACAAGTCATTGGACAAGGAAATGGGATATTACTCAGCCATAAAAAAGAACAAAATAATGGCACTTGGAGCAACACGGATGGACCTAGAGGTTGTCATACTGAGTGAAGTCAGACAGAAAAATACGAATATGTGATATCCCTTATATGTGGTATCTAAAAAAATGATGCAAGTGAACTTATCTACAAAACAGAAATAGAGTTACAGATGTAGACAATAAACCTAGAGTTACCAGGGGTAAGGCAGGGGAGGGATAAATTGGAAGAATTAGGATTGACAAATACACACTAATATATATAAAATAGATAGCTAATAAGGACTTACTGTATAGCACAGGGAACTCTACTCAATCCTCTGTAATGGCCTATTTGGGAAAAGAATCTACAAAAGAGTGGATCTATGTATATGTATAACAGATTCACTTTGCTGTACACCTGAGACTAACACAACATTGTAAGTCAACTCGACTCCAGTAAAACTTTTTAAAAAAGAAGGAATAGAAGGTACTCCTCACTGAAAATCCCAAGAACATTATCCCTAAATCAGAGGTGTGGGGAGGAGGGACGCCCATCAGCAGGTGGAGAAGGCTCTTCGCAGGTGCTGCGAATGGTGCCAGAAGTGCTGCTGATGTTTGGGGGTGGGGTGGCGGGTAGGAGACATCCGACCAGCGCGACCTGGTCCTGACCCTCCTTAGGGCGCGTGGTGGCGGCGGTGAGCAGGGCAGTGACAGAAATGTACAAGGACAGATCTGGGGTGAGGATTCCTTGTGCCAAGGCTGGCTGGTGAGCCCTAACCTCACCGCCAGTATTGATCAAGGGCCCCTCCGGGCAGACTGTGTGAGCCACGGGGTGACTCATGGGGACAGAAACAGCTGCCTTGGCTGCAAGGCTGAAGGCTTTAGTCTTTGATCCCTAAGGAGCCGTGTGACCTGGGCAGGTGACCTGATTCCTTTGTGAGTCAGGACCCATGTCTGCGACATGGTCCCAAGCCCTGTCATAAGTGCAGTAAGATGTGAACATGCTGATAGCAGGGCCTGGTCGTCATAAGTGCTGGGAAGACGTTTGCTGTTACTGCTGTCATTATAAGTACCTGCTTCTTAAGAGCACACCTGCTGCAGTCCCTGGCTTTGTTTTCTCTGTCCTGTGTGACCTTGGTCAGGTTAACTTCTCTGTGCTTCCTCATCTGTGATATGGCATGTCTGTGATGTCTTAGTCTGAGACACTATGTCTGTGATGCCCTGTTCTCTCCACCCGCCCGTGAGTGGGGATAATGCAGGCAGTGCAGACAGCCTCTCTCTAGGGCTTTCACTCCCTCGCGAGTTCCCAGAGTGAGACCAGAAAGGATGGGGAAGCAATTTGGACACTGTCACATGTGACTTACCCGCACAGACACTACGCATCAGCAGCAGAAGAAGAAAGTGGCCGGCAGCACCCAGGCGCTTTCTCCAACACGCTGAAGCCTCGCATTTCCTCCTGTGTCATCACTCATCACCACAGACCAAGGAGCTCTGGATACATCATCACCTTCTCTGGGCGAGGCCAGTGAGACCACAATAGCACCGTCCATAATGACTGTTTCCTTCCATCCTGAGTGGGTGACATCTCATTAGAGCAGCCCCACCATAAGTCCTGTTAATGGGGCTTTGGGGAGTGGAAAAGCAGAGGTCAGCTCTGCCTCAGATCTTTTTATCCACAGTTATCCTTCTATCTTTCTGACTACACTCAATTTTGTGTGTAAATAGATGTTTTCTCCCCTTTCGTTTTCTTTACTCCAGAAGGAGCTGACATAAGCAGTGTGCTCCTGGTTGATTAACTTCTTTCTTTTTTCTTTTTTTTTTTTTTGCGGTACACAGGCCTCTCACCGTTGTGGCCTCTCCTGCTGCAGAGCAGAGGCTCCAGACGCTCAGGCTCAGTGGCCATGGCTCACGGGCCCAGCCGCTCCGCGGCATGTGGGATCCTCCCGGACCGGGGCACGAACCCGTGTCCCCTGCATCGGCAGGTGGACTCTCAACAACTGTGCCACCAGGGAAGCCCTTAACTTCTTTCTTTTCTGCTCACGAACCTTGATGTCATTCCCCTCTTCCTTCATCACAGATCACCCCACTCAGGTAGGCTTACCACCTCACTTAGGTCAGGCACACAGGGAGGCATCAATAGCGATGATTAGTTATTATAATTTCAACAGAAAGTAATTATGGCAGACCAGAAAGTTGTAGAGAAAGCCAAGAAGATTCAGCAAGCTAAAGTTCATTACTAGGTGTCTTGCATCCTGTTGGGTTGAATATCATGTAGAGAGAGGATACATTTTAATCAGAGGTCCCACCATGGGATTCTGGCTCTGGTTACTTATGAGATACCTGATTTTCTTAGGCTCTGTCCCCTCATTTGAAATGGGAAAGATGGAACCCAGCACCCAGGATCTGACAGGATAAGGAATTCAGTACCTGGGTCAGAAGAGGGTTCACTTGAGGTCATCGACCGGTCACTCCTGTATTTAGCCAGAGCTCCTGAAAGCCACCTCATTTGGCATCACACCTTTTGGTAAAAATGAAGATTTTTATTATGATCAGACAATGGACTTTGGGAAACAGAAGCTGTTGACTGCGGCTCCTTTGCTGGCTCTGAAGTGTGTCTCGCGCCTATTAAAAGGCTTTGGAATGTCCGGACAGAAGGAGCTACTCACATCACATCCACATTCAAGTGAGGGTTCTGAAGCGTTTGCAGCCAGAGCCCGCAGAACTTTCCTAGGGGTAACAGAGCGACTGAAGCAATAGAGACGATGACTTGGCTCCTGCCCAGGCAAGGGTTAGCAGATGACTCTGCTGTGACAAAGTGATAAATACTAATTTCTAATTTTCAGATGTTTATGTATATACTGCTCATTTTCTTACAGAATCAAGGATACAATGCATCTTTTGCACAACATTGGGTGTTAACTTAAGACTCTTCTGATTTTTAATTTAAGAGGCTCTCCTGCAAAGTTCTACAGGCAACACTTATGGGTTCCAAGTTTACTTAGAAGGATAGCTGGGACTCTTAGAAAATAATTCTTGTGACAGGAAAATTTCCTCACTTTGGTAGAAACTTAGAAGTTGCTATAAAGGTATCTTAAAAGTATTGGAGTGCCACACCAGTAGACTCTGACAGGGTACTGCTGACTTTTTAGAAATGTCATTCACTCATGTATGCATTCAGTATTCATTCCGTGCATACTGTTAGCCAGGCTGTGTCTCCGGCACTGTACTAATACAGAAAATACAGAAGTGAGTAAGGAATAGATGTCACCAAAAAGTGTCAAGGTCTAGATGGGAGTGAGAGAAATAAAGCCAGACACCAGTTCTAGAAAGCAAGGGAAATCGGTGTGAGCACTGTGATATCTCAGAGGAGGGATTCTTCTTCCTCCCTACCTCTCCTTTTCTCCATCTCTCTGTAAATGTGGCACAGTCCAGGTAAAAGTTATTTAGAAGCACACATAATATTCTTAAAACATTTCTGAAATCAAAATAAGCATTAACTTATTAAATTAAGCATTAAAATATAAGCAAAATTTCTACTCTGATGGTAAAACCCCTCATTTTTATTTGATTATCTCTGACAATTCCTTTGAATGAACATCTTCTTAGGTTTTTACCTTCCCCTGCATTTTCTCCTCTGTGAGCTACTTACTTTTAGTCATATTTTCCTTTGGATAATTTTGTTTTCCTCCTATATACCTGGATGACGTCTACATATTAAGGATATGTACACCTTCTTGTTTCCATCAGATGTGAACCTTTTCCTCATGTGTTTCTCAAACATGCCAAACTCATCCTACTGTCGGGGTTTGCATTACTATTCCCTCTTCCTAGAAGATGTAGATTGATGGATTCCTCTTTTACTACAAGGGCTATAGTCTGGAACGATTAGAATCTATGCTGGGGAATTATCCCAGACTGGCCAGCAGGACCTCTTTCAAACTGGAACGTTCCCATCATTCTGGAAGAACCAACAGCTGAGAAGCAGATATGCTGAGGTTGAGATGCCCATGAGGACACAGCTTTGCTTGCCTCTTTCCCCCCTCTCTCCTGACCTAGCACAGCACCTGGCCCATGGATAAATGAGTGGACACACACGTTGAACTCTTTCTTCTCTTCCCGTCTATTCATCCTCCTGGAGAGCCCCACTGTTCCCCCAGGCAGACTGGACCCTCCCTTGCGAGGCCCCAAGTGTTTATGGAACATACCTCAGTCATAACACAGGATTGCAATCTAGGCATTGATTTGTTTCCCTATGATACACTCTGAACATAAGGCCGGCACTCCTGTCTTATCCGTGTTTGCATCACCAGCAAATGTTATAGGACCTGGCATGTTCGATCTCTGGAACAATCACATAAGGAGAAGACTCAGGAGAGGAGCAGGAATGTGCTGAAAACAGACCCCTTGTTCTGCTCCATGACCCAGAAGGTCGTGGTGCAGATGGGCAGCTGACACTGTTTCTGATGGCCCAGCTCTGAAGAGGGCTGGTGAGATTTGGGGTGAGGATACCTTGTCCTCCATTGAAACATGGGGGAGGCCACTGAAAGGAGTGACTGAGGATTGCTCTAAGTGAGAGCTTCTCCCAAGAGAAGGGAGAGTTAATCTGACAGATTTGACCCGGTGCCAAAGCAATGGTAGTCATTGGGGTTGGCCATTCTGAGAGTCCTGTACCAGTACATTCACCTTGTGTGGACTCCATGGAAGACATGGTCATTGCTGAAAGTGAAAATGAAAAGTTCTAACAGCATCATCAAGGCATCCTGACTTTGAATCAGAAAGTCTAGTATTCTAGACTCCTGCCTAGAAAATGAAAGTGGAATAAAAACCCAGAGGGAGTCATGTTCCTTCTTATTGTAGTACTTTTGGTTTCATCCTAATTTCTGATAAACCTGGTCGACAGTGATTTGAGATACTTCTGCTTTTAATTTCTCCTTTTATTTAAAGATCTCAAAATAAACACTTGAGAAGACAATATTTAAGGGAGCCCTGCTGTCTTTTTGTAAGGGGACAACTCCTTTATTATGAAACATAAATTCACCCTTAAGTTGCATTTTGGATAGTCAAGTACTAATATCTTATATTCTGCTTGAAAATGTTAGTTGTTCTTCTGTCCCACAAGGGAAAAGGGCAGTTTTAAACAAAGATTCTTTCTCCTAAAGACTGTTTGGAGGACATCAGTTAGTCAGCTGAGGGGAAGCCTAAAATACAGAAAACACCCTACAGCTTTGGCCCTGGAAGCTTCCAGAACATCAGAGGAGGTGCCAGGTGGGAGCAGAAGAGCCCCGTGGAAGTGGTCAGCGAGAGATTGGAGCTCAACATAAGGACAAGACAAAAACGATGAGGACGCATGGGTGGTTTGCCTTAGTGACCAGTCTGGGTTCTGAACACCGGGAGGGGCTTAGATTCTGTGAGTTTCTCTGAACCACAGTGATTTCTGGAAATGCAGCCTCCCTGGGACCCACGGGAAGTCTGGCACACTATCGACTGCATTAGTTCTTAGACATTCGGTAGCTTTAGTTCTTACGAGTGTAATTTCTCTTTCTATTTCATTTTGTAATTGGTTATTGGTAAAAACAGAAGTACAATTGATTTTTGTATGTTTATATGTTATACAGCAATCTTGCTGAACTATTCTGTTCCTCCTTCCCTGGCAAAGAAAAGATTGTGTTTGTGGATAACTATTTTTGGGTCTTGTAACATTGTAGCTATACCTTCCTATTCTTTCAGTTACTATCTTTGATTTTTACACTATGTCTCTCTAACAATAATTAGTTATTTATTATTTCTGCCTTCCTCTTAACACAATGTGGATCTTAGTAGGCATTAACTACCATTGGATACCTCCGTGTTCTTAACACGGTTTGGAGTTTTATTTTTAACTTTTTAACACCAAAGCTTGTTATTAATATTTTATATTAAAATAGCTAATTCCATTTACTACATGTTTCATTAATGTTTCTCTTGTATCCCAAACCTTCCCTCAGAGTTATTTTTTTTTCTTTTTCTAAAGTTCATCTCTTGGTAGCTAGATGGAAAATACTAAGAGGATAATTATTTTCTTTAGGTGTTTTAGTTATTAGACTTTTGCATTTTGGTGTCTTCTTTGATAAGAACAAAATCTGCTGGGAATTTAATTGTTATTCTGAGATAGATAGTCTTTTCTTTGGCACATTTAAAGATTCTTTATCTTTGGTGTCATGAAGTGTCTTTTAAAAGCATGATTAGTATATATATCATTAATATATATTAATATTAAAATTATATATTATAATAAATTACATATTTCATGATTATACTGTATAAATGATAAATATATAAGTATAAATCATATGATTATTTATGATATTTATTGTATATTATTTATGTATTATTGTGTATAATATATATACACTTATATATACTTATATACTCAAAGTTTTGAGATTATGTAAACTATATAATGTACTGTATATAACGATAATATTATTATTACATGTAATAATATATATATACACTCAGAAATCAGAGTACACTCTCAATCTGAAGACCAATGCCTGTCTCCAATCAAGAAGGTGCTCAGCAGGACCATTTTTTTGCAGTTTCCTCTACATGGTCTCCTGGAGCACTTATTATCTGTAGCTGGAATCTTCTCACTCTATCCTCCAGGTCACTTAACTGTAAACACACACACACATAACATACGCAGCACATAATCACACACATATTCACTTTCTTGTCTCCAGCCTCTCCATGCTTCATTCTAGGTAAGCTTTTCAGGAATATCTTTTAATTATTATACCTAGTTCTCTCTTTTACTGTAAGATAATCTAACCGATTTTGCATTATTTCAATGTGTATGTTTCATTTTGAATATTTCTAATTAATTTTTTACCTGAGATAATGTAACCAATTTTCCATTATTTCAATGTGTATGCTTCATTTTGAATATTTCTAATTAGTTTTTTACCTGTCTATCTCATCCATTTTATGTCAGTTACGTTTTTCAAAATTTCTCGTTCTTTTAAAAGATGGACTTTTAAAACTACCCTTTGAGCAGTCTGTGTATACTTAAAGACTTAGAATGTTCCAGACGTTAATTTTACTTGGAGTGAATTCATTTTCCAGTTGTTGATTTTGTGGGCTGTATTTCTTAGCAGTATATTTTTTCACATGTTTTGATATTTTGGTTTGCAAGGCCGTTTAGAGGGGAAGGTTTGGGGATTGTTTATGCGTCTCTCCCTCCTTGCCGCAACCCTTCTCATCTCTCTCCTGCTTTCTCTCCCCTCACCATCCTCTAGTTCCTTCCTTCTTCCATCTTTCTTTCCCCCTCGCCCCTCCCTTCCTTCTACTTCTTCTGTATTTGAATCCATATGTGTCTTTCAGGTTTCCTCTTCCTCCATTTTACCTATTTCTGTTTTGTGTGTGGAGCAAAAGGTGAGTAGAGAGGAATTTTGACAAGAAATATTTTCCATTGTCATTTAAAGAAGAAAAATGTAAGTTGTATTATCATCATGGCTATTCCTAAGACACTGCTGGAAAGAATATAAGGCTTTTAGAGAAATTTCTTTCCACTAAATACTTCTGAATTTTAAAGACTCTAATTGGGAATTTACACTTTTCTAAGATATGACAAAAAAATATATGACAACTTTGTTTTTTTGTAACATAAAATCCATATCTTACATTAAGTCTAAGTGAAAATTTGAAACTTTTCAGGCCATAAGAAAAAATGCAGGTTTATAAAGTGCCTTGGGGACCCACTGCCCATCCTGACCTAGGTGTTGTTTTGTTTAGTAAACCACACACTTGGTGTTCCAGCAGTACCTCACTGAGTGTGGGTCAGTAGAGGGAACAATTCCGGTGTCTCGGGAGAGCAAGGGCGCTCTCTTGAGTGGCTCCCTGGAGCAGCGAGGTGGAGTTTCTCTCACATGTCCTGGGAGCCCCGGAGGACAGAGCTGAGAGCTTTAAATTGCAGTGCCTGTCCTCATTACAGGTGAGAGTGAGGCAGAAGAAACCCTGTAGGGAACTGTGATTCCATTCATTTCAGCTGCTGGCAGGAACTGAGGGTCATCCTGACAGAAGTGGGCAGGGCAATGATATGGACAATACGAGAATACACACCAGGCAATGAGGTGCAGGTCACAGGCGGGGTGCAAGTGCCTGAGGGGCTCTGAGGACTGGATGGGTAGCAGAATGCAGGACTGCATGGCCAGCTCAGGGCTGGTCCTGGGGTCCTCAGCACCTACCCATGGAGCACCGGTGCCTCAAAGGCAGAGAATCTATTAGATTTAATTATCTGCTTCACCACAGGCATTGCTTTTAGTAAAATATTGTAAATCAATAACATATAAACACAAACGAGTTTGGATAATCTTCACCCCAATTCCCACAATACATGTTTATAAATTAAATCTAATAGAACCTCAAAAACATGCAGGTAAAAAAGGTGAATTGCTATGTATTGTTCTTGTTAAAAAATGGAATGATTTTCCCAATTTCTTGAGAAAATCATTTGGTTTTGTCCTTTAATCTATTAATGCTGGGAACAACATTTACAGACTTTCTAATGCGAAATCCTACTTCAATTCATATAATAAATGCCTTGTATACATATGGATTATCATATTTTAATACACTGCTGGATTCAGTTTGCTAATATTTTATTTAGAGGATATTGTAGCAGTGTTCAGGAATGAGTTTGGCCTGTGATATTTTTTTTTCTTTTGTGTTTGCTTTGTTTCCATGTTCTATTCCTGTTTTGGCTTGAATATCAAGGTATACTGGTCTCGTAGAAGAATTGGGGAATATTTTTCCTTCCTATGCTCTGGGAGAATTTGTTTAAGATTAAAAGTTAGGTAGAACTCTCCTGTAACACCATGTTAGCCTGGAATTTTCTCTATAGGAAAATTTGTGACCACTACTTCAATTTATTCAGTAGTTCTAATGCTATTCAGACTTTTCTCTAGATTCAGTTTGGCCAAGTTATATTTTACTAAAATTTCTCCATTTTGTTTAAGTTTGCAGATTTGTTGGTATAAAATTGTGTTTTATTTTAATCTGTGTTGTATCTGTAGTTATGGCTACTTTAATTCCTAATATTCTTTATTTTTGACTTCTCTTATTTTCTGGATCAATTTTACTAGATGTTTATCTGTTTTATTAATGTTTTCAAAAAAATTTCTGGCTCTGTCTACTCTATTGAATATTTATTTATTTGATTTCTTCCCTCTTTATTTTTTTCTTTACATTTACTTTATTTGGGTCTATTTAGCAATTTACTTTCTAACATTTTAAGTTGGACGTTTAACTCATTAACATTTAGAGTTCTTTCTTTTTAACAAGAGTGTAGAATTAAAATCTTCCCTTTAAGTGTTGCCTTATTTGCATATCACAAGTATTAATGGAGTATTTTCATTATCATACATTTCTGAATATTTCTAAATTGTCATTATAATTTCATCTTTGACCCATGAGTAATTTAAAAGTGGGTCTTTTATTTTTCAAGTACGTAGAGATCTTTGACTTTTCTCTTTTTTCCTACTGACCTCTAACTTAATTGCATCATGGTCACACAATATGATCTGTACAATACAAACTATTCGTACACAGTTTGTACAATGTTGAGATTGCTTTATGCCCTGGAGCATGGCTAAGTTTGTAAATGCCTTGTGTGTGCTTCAGATGAATGTGATCCTTTAATTCTTGGATGCAGAATTCTGTAAAGTCCATTAAGACATGCTGGTTAATTATCATATTAGTCAGGGTTTTCCAGAGAAACAGAACCAGTGGGAGGTATATATATATATATATATATATATATATATATATATATATATATATAGAGAGAGAGAGAGAGAGAGAGAGAGAGAGAGAGAGAGAGAGAGAGAGAGAATTTATTATAGGAATTGGCTCATGCTGTCATGGAGATTGAGAAGTCCCATGGTCTGTGGTCTGCAATTTGGAGGCCCAGGAAAGCCTGTGGTGTAGTTCAGACTGAGCCCGAAGGTCTAAAAACTAGGGAAGCTGATGGTATAATTCCCTGAGTCCAAAGGTCCAAGAGCTAGGAGCTCTGATGTCAAGATGAGGGCAAGAGAAGATGGACATCCCAGGTGAAGAGAAGAGATAATTCTCTCTATTTCCACCTTTTTGTTCTACTCTGGCCCTCACTGGATTGGATGATGTTCACCCACATTAGTGAGGGAGGATCTTCTTTACTGAATCAAATGCTAATCTCTTCCATAAATACCCTCATAGACACGCCCAGAAATAATGTTTTACCAGCTATCTGGGTATCATTTAGCCCAGTCAAGTTGACATAAAATTAAGAATCACAATTATTTTCTTCAAATCTTCTTAATCTTTGAATATTTTCCCCTGTGAGCCAATGATAATTGAGAAGGTCTGTTGAAAGATCACATTGTGAGAATAGATTTTCATTTTCTTCCTGTATCTCTATCAATATTTAATTCAAATATTTAGGCAAATTGAAAAGATTCACAGAGCTTTTACATTGTCAAATTCTCTTTTTGAATGGATTTTTTCAATATCATTTTATAGTGACTCTCTTTGTCTAAAATGCTTTTTGTCTTAAAGTTTATCTTAACTGCTATTGATACAGGGACCCAAGGTTTCTTTCTTTATTTTATTTATTTAGCATAAGTTTTACCATCATTGTTATATTGTGTAATGACAGTTTTTATTTTTTTCTTAAACATCTTTAATGGAGTATAATTGTTTTACAATGTTGTGTTAGTTTCTGCTGCATAACAAAGTGAATCAGCAATACATGTATATATATATATATATATATATATATATATATATATATCTCTCCATATCCCTCCCTCTTGCGTCTCCCTCCCACCCTCCCTATCTCACACCGCCGGGTGGTCACAAAGCAGGGAGCTGATCTCCCTGTGCTATGTGGCTGCTATCTATTTTACATTTGGTATGTATACATGTCAATGTCACTCTCTCACTTTGTCCCAGCTTACCCTTCTCCCTCCCCATGTCCTCAAGTCCATTCTCTACATCTGCGTCTTTATTCCTGTCCTGCCCGTAGGTTTATCAGAACCATTTTTATTTTTAAATTTTAGATTCCATATATATGTGTTAGTGTACGGTATTTGTTTTTCTTTTTCTGACTTACTTCACTCTGTATGACAGACTCTAAGTGCTTCCACCTCATTACAAATAACTCAGTTTTGTTTCTTTTTATGGTTGAGTAATATTCCATTGCATATATGTGCCACATCTTCTTTATCCATTCATCTGTCGATGGACACTTAGGTGGCTTCCATGTCCTGGCTATTGTAAATAGAGCTGCAATGAACATTGTGGTACATGACTCTTTTTGAATTATATTTCTCTCAGGTTATATGCCCAAGAGTGAGATTGCTGGGCCGTATGGTAGTTCTATTTTTAGTTTAAGGACCCTCCATACTGTTTTACATAATCGTGATATTAATTTACATTCCCACCAAAGAGTGCAAGAGGGTTCCCTTTTCTCCACACCCTCTCCAGCATTTATTGTTTGTAGATATTTTGACGATGGCCATTCTGACTGGTATGAGATGATATCTCATTGTAGCCTTGATTTGCATTTCTCTGATAATTAATGATGTTGAGCATTCTTTCACATGTTTGTTGGCAATAGGTATATCTTCTTTGGAGAAATGTCTGTTTAGATCTTCTGCCCATTTTAGGATTGGGTTGTTTGTTTTTTTAATATTGAGCTGCATGAGCTGCTTGTGTATTTTGGAGATTAATCCTTTGTCAGTTGCTTCATTTTCAAATATTTTCTCCTATTCTGAGGGTTGTCTTTTCATCTTGTTTATGGTTTCCTTTGCTGTGCCAAAGCTTTTAAGTTTCATTAGGTCCCATTTGTATATTTTTGTTTTTATTTCCATTTCTCTAGGAGGTGGGTCAAAAAGATCTTGCTGTGATTTATGTCATAGAGTGCTCTGCCTATGTTTTCCTCTAAGAGGTGTATAGTGTCTGGACTAACATTTAGGTCTTTAATCCGTTTAGAGTTATTTTCGTGTATGGTGTTAGGGAGTGTTCTAATTTCATTCTTTTACATGTAGCTGTCCAGTTTTCCCAGCACCACTTATTGAAGGGGCTGTGTTTTCTCCATTGTATATCCTTGCTTCCTTTATCAAAGATAAGGTGACCATATGTGCATGTGTTTATCTCTGGGCTTTCTATCCTGTTCCATTGATCTATATTTCTGTGCTTGTGCCAGTACCATACTGTCATTATTACTGTAGCTTTGTAGTAGTAGAGTCTGAAGTCAGGGAGCCTGATTCCTCGAGCTCCGTTTTTCTTTCTCAAGATTGTTTTGGCTATCCGGGGTCTTTTGTGTTTCCATACAAATTGTGAAAAACTTTTGTTCTAGTTCTGTGAAAAAGGCCATTGGTAGTTTGATAGGGGTTGTATTGAATCTACAGATTGCTTTGGGTAGTACAGTCATTTTCACAATGTTGATTCTTCCAATCCAAGAACATGGTATGTCTCCCCATCTGTTTGTATCATCTTTAATTTCTTTCATCAGTGTCATAGTTTTCTGCATACAGGTCTTTTGTCTCCTTAAGCAGGTTTATTCTTAGGTATTTATTCTCTTTGTTGCATTGGTAAATGGGAGTGTTTCTTTAATGTCTCTTTCAGATTTTTCATCATTAGTGTATAGGAATGCAAGAGATTTCTGTGCATTAATTCTGTATCCTGCTACTTTACCAAATTCATTGATTAGCTCTAGTAGTTTTCTGGTAGCATCTTTAGGATTCTCTATGTATAGTATCATGTCATCTGCAAACAGTGACAGTTTTACTTCTTCTTTTCAGATTTGGATTCCTTTTATTTCTTTTTCATCTCTGATCACTGTGACTATAACTTCCAAAACTTTGTTGAGTAATAGTGGTGAGAGTAGGCAACCTTGTCTTCTTCCTGACCTTTGTGGAATTGTTTCAGTTTTTTACTATTGAGAACGATGTTGGCTCTGGGTTTGTCATATATGGCCTTTGTTATGTTGAGGTAAGTTCCCTCTATACCTACTTTCTGGAGAGTTTTTATCATAAAGGAGTGTTGAATTTTGTCAAAAGTGTTTTCTTCATTTATTGAGATTATCATATGGTTTTTAACCTTCAATTTGTTACTATTGTGTATCACATTGATTGATTTCCATATATTGAAGGATGCTTGCATTCCTGGGATAAACCCCACTTGATCATGGTGTATGATCCTTTTAATGTGCTGTCGGATTCTGTTTGCTATTATTTTGTTGACAATATTTGCATCTGTGTTCATCAGTGATATGGGTCTGTAGTTTTCTTTCTTTGTGACATCTTTGTCTGTTTTTGGTATCATGGTGATGCTGGCCTCATAGAATGAGTTTGGGAGTGTTCCTCCCTCTGCTATGTTTTTGAAGAGTTTGAGAAGGATAGATGTTAGTTCTTCTCTAATGTTTGATAGAATTCCCACGTGAAGCCATCTGGTCCTCAGCTTTTTTTTTGTTGGAAGATTTTTTATCACAGTTTCAATTTCAGTGCTTGTGATTTATCTGTTTATATTTTCTATTTCTTCCTGGTTCAGTTTCAGAAGGTTGTGCTTTTCTAAGAATTTGTCCATTTCTTCCAGGTTGTCCATTTTTTGGCATAGAGTTGCTTGTAGCAATCTCTCATGGTCCTTTTAGTTCTACAGTGTCACTTGTTACTTCTCCTTTTTCATTTCAAATTTGTTGATTTGGGTTTTCTTCCTATTTTTCTTGATGAGTCTGGCTAATGGTTTATCAATTTTGTTTGTCTTCTCAAAGAACCAGCTTTTAGTTTTACTGATATTTGTTATTGTTTCCCTTATTTCTTTTTCATTCATTTCTTATCTGATCTTTATGATTTTGTTCCTTCTGCTAACTTTGGCGATTTTTGTTCTTCTTTCTCTGATTGCTTTAAGTGTAAGTATAGGTTGTTTATTTGAATTTTTTCTTGTTTCTTGAGGTAGGATTGAATTGTTATAAACTTCTCTCTTATAACTGCTTTTCCTGTATCCCATAGGTTTGGGGCCGTCGTGTTTTCAGTGTCATTTATTTCTAGGTATTTATTGATTTCCTCTTTGATTTCTTCAGTGATCTCTTGGTTATTTAGTAGTGTATTGTTTAACCTCCATGTGTTTATATATTTTTACAGTTTTTTTTCCTGTAATTGATATATAGTCTCATAGCACTGTGGTCTGAAAAGATACTTAATGCAATTTCAATGTTCTTAAATTTATCAAGGCTTGATTTGTGACCCAAGATATGATCTGTCCTGGAGAATGTTCCATGAGCATTTGAGGAAATTGTGCTTTGTTGTTTTTGGATGGAATGTCCTATAAATATCATTTAAGTCCATCTTGTTTAATGTGTCATTTAAAGCTTGTGTTTTCTTATTTATTTTCAATTTTGTTGATCTGTCCATTGGTAAAAGTGAGATGTTAAAGTCCCCTACTATGACTGTGCTATTGTCAATTTCCCCTTTCATGGCTGTTAGCATTTGCCTTATGTATTGAGGTGCTCCTATATTGGGTGCATAAATATTTACAATTGTCATATCTTCTTCTTGGATTGATCCCTTGATCATTATGTAGTGTCCTTCTTTGTCTCTTGTAATAGTCTTAATTTTAAAGTCTATTCTGTATGATATGAGAATTGCTACTTCAGCTTTCTTTTGATATCCATTTGCATGGAATATCTTTTTCCAGTCCCTCACTTTCAGTTTGTTTGTGTCCCTAGGTCTGAAGTGGGTCTCTTGTAGACAGCATATATATGGGTCTTGTGTTTGTATCCATTCAGCCAGTCTATGTCTTTTGGTTGTAGCATTTCATCCATTTACATTTAAGGTAATTATCAATATGTATGTTCCTATTACCATTTTCTTAATTGTTTTGGGGTTGTTTTTGTAGGTCTTTTCCGTCTCTTGTGTTTCCTGCTTAACAAATTTCCTTTAGCATTTGTTGTAAAGCTGGTTTGGTGGTGCTGAATTCTCTTAGCTTTTGCTTGTCTGTAAAGGTTTTAATTTCTCCATTGACTCTGAATGAGATCCTTGCTGGGTAGAGTAATCTTGCTGTAGGTTTTTCCCTTTCATCACTTTAAATAAGTCCTGCCAGTCCCTTCTGGCTTGCAGAGTTTCTGCTGAAAGATCAGCTGTTAACCTTATGGGGATTCCCTTGTACATTATTTGTTGCTTTTCCCTTGCTGCTTTTAATAATTTTTCTTTGTATTTAAATTTTGATAGTTTGATTAATATGTGTCTTGACGTGTTTCTCCTTGGATTTATCCTGTATGTGACTCTCTGCTAGTTGCTTCGCATGGGGTGTTCAGCACTGGAACTTGCTTGTCATTGAGTGGAGCTGGGTCTTAGCATGGAAGCAGAGATCTCTGGGAGACCTCTTGACAATTGATATTACATGGGGCCAGGAGGTGTCTGGTGGTCCAATGTCCTTAACTCAGCTCTCCCACCTCTGAGGCTCAGGCCTGTCACCCGGCTGGAGCACCAAGACCCTGTCAGCCACACAGTTTTTAATTCTTCTGATTTTCCACAGTTCTATTTCCATCTGTGTTTCAGCCCGTTGCACAGCTGGCAGTGTTGGAGGGTCTCCTGCAGAGGTGGGGGTTGTCTGTGGCTCACTGCAGGGACAAGGATACTGGCAGCAGAAGTTCTGGGAAGTACTCTTTGGTGTGAGCCCTCCCGGTGTCTTGATTATATAGTTTTTATTTTTGCAATAAATCTTTTCAGCAGCAGTGAGCAGAACCAGGAATATATCAGATCAACAAAATAATGTCAAACACAGTCCTCTTAAATTCTGACTGGAGCATCAATAAAATAAAATTATAATGATGTAGCAGAAAAGGAAATTAAAGAATTTTCGAGACAAGAAGACAAATAGTCAACTGGCAATCAAATTGGAAAACTGAAGAAAGCTGAATATTAAGCCAACTGTGGAGAAAGGTAGCTTAAGATTCATCAAAATGTCTAAGAATTGATGAAACCCTCTGAAAGTGGGAGGTGAAGAGAATGCTGACACAAGGAGACTGGTTGAAGGATGTGTGAAAGTTGTTGGGTCCCCATAGCCCCTTTCCTATGCCATATACTTGCACCAGCTGCTCATCCCCCACCCTGGCAGAAGTCTGGAATTTTATTCTCTGGAGAGGGTAAAATGCAGTGTCTCTGTATCTGATACACTCGAACATAGTCACAGATGTATTCTTTCAGAAGCAGAAACACTCACGACTGACTCACACAGGAGACGTGAGATTTTCTCCAACAGGCATTCGGAAAAAAGAAAAGAAATATGAGTCTCAACCACTCTCCTTCTACTGACACAGTAAACTCTCACTTACATTGTTTTAAACCACTAATTTTGTTGCAAGTGTTACAGCAGCAATAAGAAACAAATGCAAGTGTGTTCCATGGTGTATTATTTAATGTAGCTTTTTAATTTCCCCAAGAAAGCTGTGATTCAGCTTTTACCTCACAGGAACAGGCGTGCCAGAGCATCCCAAGCATGTGAATTAGTGGTGTATTGATGTAGTGCTGCAGAGAAACTGATGCTATGAGGGGACCAACAAAGAAATTAAGCTTTTATTAAAATTTCACAGAGGTATGACATCAGAGTAGCCCCTTTCCAAATCAACTGGATGGAAGGTAGAGGGTGGCAAAGTATGTCCTCTTGGTTCAGACACTATGTCCTCCAGACTTTACCCTTTCACATTTTCTGTGACTGCTCAGCCTTGTCCACATGTGGCATTTCATGGTCATGAATCCCAATCGGCCAATTTCCCAAAACCCCTTGTAGTCTCTAAACTTCTAAAGGGCAGGTATTATGTCTTATCCAGTGTTACGTAGTGAGAACGACAGAATGGATAATCGATAAATATTGGCTGAAGTGAATTTAATTAAGAAGAGTGGAATGGATTGAGGAACTGAAGACCTCTCAGGGGAAGTTGGTAGGGAAACTTAATAATGTTTTGTGTTCACTATAATAAAAAATAAGTCATAAGCTAAAGGAAAATAATATTGGCCATGGTCCACTTTTAAAGAACAAATACTCAACAAGTTATATTTATTAGTATTATTGTTTATTTATTATTACAAAATCTCTGCAGACTCTAGGCCACTGGCTCTGCTTCTCTTCAAATTCCAATGTCCACTCTGTTCCCTGTTCCCTCTCCCCTACATAGACCAAATTGTCGTTTGAAAAATATTAAAATTGGGCTTCCCTGGTGGCGCAGTGGTTAAGAGTCCGCCTGCCAATGCAGGGGACATGGGTTCGTGGCCTGGTCTGGGAAGATCCCACATGCCCCGGAGTGGCTGGGTCCATGAGCCATGGCTGCTGAGCCTGCGCGTCTGGAGCCTGTGCTCCTCAATGGGAGAGGCCACAACAGTGAGAGGCCTGCGTACCGCAAGAAAAAAAAAGAAAAAAAAAAGAAAAAAAAGAAAAAAAAAGAAAAAAAAGAAAAATATTAAAATTCAAGTTCTTGTGGATTGTGGGAAATGTGGAGGGAGAAATTTACGTATGCTAGTATTTTTCAAGGAGAAAGTAGTTTTTGTTTGGGAAGTGATATATATAGATACAGATGATATAGATATGATATATGTTCTAGAAGCCTATTTCCTACTTTAATTTTAGGGCAATTCAGAAGGAAAAGTGGAATCTGTAGAGTTCATGATGATGTATCACTAAGGGAATGAAATGAAACAAGAGAGCTGGCATTAGAGCATTAAGGCAAAGTGTCCAATGAAGATTGGGGATGGAGGATATTTGGTGGAAGCCAGAAATAAATTAGAAAACGTCAGAGGTCAGAATCAGGTGAGATGATGTGCAGAACTAACTGGGGTCAAGACAAGTGTTTGGTCCAAAATTAGGTGGACAACAAGACCTGGGAACCATGCTGGGGACAGAAGCTCCTGGCCTAGCAAGACGGGGGATGTCCAGGAGCGGTGTGAGGGGACTCAGGAAGTGGGGCCAGTGATGCAACAGATGCCCCTCTCTGCTCTGCTCCATGCTGTTCATGTCTCCTGGGAAGTAGGGGTTAATTTCCACAAGCTTAACCTTGACTCTGATAAAGAAGAGTGAGGAGATACCTGGGAGTACCTGGTGAGGTGACAAGTTTGGGACAGGAGACAGATGTACTGGTAGAAGGTCAGGCAGCAGTGGACAAAGGTCGTGGGATGGGCGTGGCCATGTGGAGAAGGCTTGCAAAGCTCATCTTGGAGACCTGCTTAATCAAAAAGTGTGAACCACCCTATGCTGTCATTTTTTAGCGCAATAAAGATCTCCGTAACAAGCAAACAAAATGTTCAAAATAAGCAGAAAGTTTCCTGGACATATTTGAACATAAGCAACAAGAAGTCATTTAACTAAGACAGAGAGCAAGAAGCAAATAACAAAGTTCGTAATGCAGACTTAAAATAAAATGAATGTTTTAAGGTATCCTTTTTTCTGTAAAACTTTTGGACATTGAATTCCAACTAATAGCGCAGAAAGAACAAAAAGAGTATGGTAAAATAAAACAGATCTCAGGTACCTAAAAATATCTTTGAATAAAATAAGCAGAAAGTCTCTGAAGAGAAGTCCGTGTCAGCAGTATTTACAAGTTGGCACTTATGAGCTCTTTAATAGGAACATTTCTGTGCTGGTTCAGCATTCATTACTACAGTTCCATGGAAGGCGACATAAATAATTGTATCAGACCTGAAAATATTTTGCTTTTGTAGATGTCTACTCATTTTGAAATTAACATATAGCAAATGAAGGCAATTTGTATTAATGCATGCTCTGCCCATAATTTATTTTTGTCAGCTCTTCCTAGAATTAAATGTTCTTAGCAAATTTGTCATCGTAGCATAAGCATTGTAAGAGGCAATTCGAAACTACAGTGATTGGAAACCAGATATATTTTAATCATCAAATTTTAGTTTGCATAGCTGAAATCAGGGACATGAAGCCCTATCCCTTAGCCTTCTCCAGCTCCTTTTCTATTTTTCTATATCGTGAAAGGAACTGAATTATCGGTTCTGGTTCTGCATGCAATAGCCCAAAGAACAGAGTTTTTCTTTTCAATATGCAATGCTTGTTGACAACTGATGCTTCTTTGCCTATGCTCTTGGTCACTTGGACCAGTTATCTCCATGCACAATGCATAAGTGGGGACTTTGTAATATCCCTGTTTGTCTTCCACTGTGGGAATCTTACCGTTATTCTGAACTGAATGCTTGAGTCAAAGCTAGGACTGACATTTAATTTTGTACTTCATTGAAAGAGCACCTGTTAAACAAACTTGTAGTGGAAATAATATTTCAAGAAAATACTCAGAGCACTTAGATGAACACTGTTTTCAAGCACCTTCAAGTGTCTAGAAGCATCTATTGACTTGTAAACACTTGGCATTCTAATTGGAAGTTACTCTTCTTTCTTTATTAAGTAGTTTCCTTATGAACCCCTTTAAGATGCATGGTTTCAAGAGTGGCTCTGTTTAATATCTGCACCTATGAAAGTAACAAAATAAGGCTCCATGAGAATATTTTAAAATTCAACTTCCAACTAGATAAAATGGGGGCTATCTGATTAATGTATATATGTATTAATTCACTCTGTAAATACCTATATGTTGAGGAACTGCTCTGTGCCAGGCACTTGGGCACATGGGGAGGGAAACCTTTATCACCTCCACCTTTATCTGACTTGCAGTAATTCAGGTGTAACGTGTGAAGGTTCCAGTGGAGATGCAAAGATGCAAGTATGAAGTTTTATCTTCCTTACTCAAGGAGGCCATGATAAATGAGAAGAGTGAAACATGTTTGTACAAATAATTAAAATATGAGCTTTGATTTATGTTTTGCAAATACCCCTCTAATACTATCTCCAACTAACTAGCAGTTCTTCTGGTCCTTCCCCATCCTGTTGAAGTGGGTAACATTAATATTCTCAGTTTCAAGAGAGTTTAAGGAACATGATGCTAGAAGGGAGCAGGGCCAACACATGTCCTCCTGACCTTCACACAAGGGTGTCTGTCTTCATGGAATAAATGGTGATTGCAGAGATGTTCAAGCTCTCTTCTCTCAGGACCCCTTGCTCCCTTAACTTGTACTGAGGGCTCTCTAAATTCAGCTGTGCAAATAAAACTAATGTAAACTTTGCCAAGAAAATACTCATGACCAAAGTGATTTAGATTTTATCTACTGCTGCTGAGAATTGCTGTTTACAATATTAGTAAAACTGTGACCTTTATAAAATATTTATTTATGCAGTTTAAAATGGCAAAGTAAAACCATTACACGTTAACAGACATAATATGGTTTTGTCAAAAATAACTATATTTACTAAAACAACCAAAAATTAGTGAGAAGATGGAATTGTTTTACATTTTTACAAATTCTTTATTGTCCAGCTTAACAGAAGACAGCTGGATTCTCAAGCTGCTTCTGTATTTAATCTACTGAGATGCCACAAATCATGTAGCCTCTAAACATTTCCACTACACACTTGTGAAAGAATGAGCTTTTTAAAGGCAAATAACACCTTAGTATTATTAAGTTGTTGTTATTAAGGAAATGGTTTCGACTTTGCAGATCCCTCAGAGGTCTCAGAACGGGTTCTCAGGCCATGCTTTGAGAACCATTCACTTATTGATTGCTACCATGCATTTTCAGTTCCATTGCTACCAAGAGAGACATCAAAAGTCTCAAAAGCAGTGAAAGAAGATTGCCATGGGATTTAATGTCTTCCCAACTTTTTTATTAAAATTTTTTCAAACAGTGAAATTGACTGGATTTTGTCATGCATGCCCATCTACCCACCACCCAGGTTCTACCATTAACATTTTTATTCTTACTTTTTCACACATGCGGACATCAATCCATCCTTCCCTCCATCCATCAAACTATTTTCTTTCTGATGCATTGCAAAACATATTGCAGACATCAGCACACTTCCCACTAAAAACTTCAGCATCTATAGGATTAACTCAATATTTGCATACATGTTTTTTATGTAAATCTTACCGATAATGAAATGCACAAGTCTTCAGCGTACATTCACTTAGTTTTGGTAAACACATGTACCTCTGTAACCCAAACCCCTGTGAAGATACAGAACATAACCATCACCCCAGAAAGCCCTAATGTTGCTTCTCAGTCAATTCGCACCTACATTCCCACAGGTGTAACCACTATTCTGATTTTTTCTACCATCGATTAGTTTTGCCTGCCATAGAACTTCATAGAACACGTACCCTTTCATAAGACTTCTTTCACTTTACATGATGTTGTTTACAATCAATCCATGTTATTTCATGTATTACTAGTTTGTTCCTATTTTTGCTCAGTATAATTCCATAGTAGGAGAATATAATTCCATTGTATAAGTGCACCAGAATTTTTTTTCCCTTTTTTTTTACAGATGGCCACTTACACTATGTCCAGCTTTCATCTATTTTGAGTAGGGCTGCTATGAACATGCTTTGCACAAATGAGTTTGTGCACACATACCCTCATTTCCCTTTGGTAAGTGCCCAGGTATGCCATAGCTGAGAATGTTTCGTGTGTAAGAAAACTGCCAGAGCTTTTCTAAAGCGGCCGTACCATTTTCCCACCAATAATGTATGAGAGTTTCGGTTGTTCCAAGTCCCCACCAACGTTTGCTGTTTGGGGTCTTTTAAAAATGTTTGATCCTAAAAAAAAAAAAAAAAAAAAAAAAAATGTTTGACATTTTAGTGAGTGTGTAGTGGTCTCATTGTAGTTTTAATTTGCAGTTTTCTGATGACTGGTGATGTTGAAGACTTTGCATGCACTTTTGGTCATTTACTTGGGGTATTTCTGATTTGCTTTTTCCTGAGGGAAGCTGAGAAGTCTTCATGGAAGAGATGGAAGAGGCTTCCACATGGGAAACCAACCAGGAAGACATCATGGTAGATTAAAAAAAAAAAAAAAAGGCAGAAATGGTAAACGACCAGGAGTGTCCAAGGAACAGAGAGGAATTTGGATTTGGCTGGAGAGTCAGGCTGTATATTCCTTACAAGGGAGTCATGCGAAGGACCCTGAAGGATGATTGGCGATCTATGCAAGGTCATCAAGTATGTTAAATGGGGCTATGCAGAAGCTTAAGTTTATTTGGTAATTCAGAGTTAATAAAAATTTTGAGCAGAAGAATTAGACGCCTGGATTTTTCTGTGCATAAAATAGGTGGAGGGGAGAAAGAATAATGTCCAGTGGCCAGTTAAGAGATTAGTGGAACAGTGAAAATAAGGGAGGTGAGTCGGGAGGTGAGTCAGAATCAGAGACAGACTTGAGTTAGGTGGTAGCATCAGGAATGGAAGGGAAGCAGTGGGTGCAGGGCATCGGAGGAGAGTCCATGACTGTTAAAAATGATTAAAGGACACAATTTTAGTGATGCAAGCAATCTTTTTCAACACTTCATGCAGCGGAAGTCTCCTTTCAGAGAACTGAAAAATGGGGCTGAAGGCAGGAAGCTGTTATAGGATGAAGAATAAAGAACAAGGAAGAGAAAAATAGAATACCTGATTGGCTGGGGCCACATGGTCAATCTTATTTGGGGTGAGAAAGCCCAGAGTTGGCTTGCGTTTGGGGATTGGCTGACAGGATGCACTGTGCTTCTGGTCAAGCAGAGCATTTACAGGGACAGGAAAGTTACCTAATTTTTGTTTTGCTGATGTGGCACCCCAGGCAGGAGTAACTCCATATTGGGTCTAGAAATTTATTTCAACATGACAGTGGGTCAGGGCACCAGAAGAAGACTTCATGACACTCTTAATGAGATGTTTGAGGCAAAGAAAAGGACGTTTTTTCTGTTTATTATAAATGGTTTATTATAAATGGTTTCTGAGAGCAGAATGTTTTCTACAACTCAATGTCATGGTCTGAAATGGAATTCTCTGAAAAACAAGCCAGTTAGCATTTATCTGGAGATATTGACTGAGATATATATGATATTTATTTGACAGTCCAATCTCTATACATCTGTCAAGGAGAGATTTTTGTACTTACCTCTTCAGATAAAAATAACTTTTGACCACAATTTGGGAGACTGCAGTCTCCATCATTATTTTCTAGGTGACAGTGACCTTGCTTGACCTTCTGCCCTGCAGGGCAAGATGATTCTCCAGGAACCACGTGATCTTTCTTCTCTCATTCGGTTTCTGAGTCTTGTAATTAGCAGAATAATGATCCAGACATAGATTGTGTGATCTTCCACCTTCCATGCAAATAAAAAAAAAATGTGTAGTTTTTTTTTTTTTTTTTTTTTTTTCAGTAAGCTAGACTTGCCAGATAGAGGTGGCTTCACCATTTAGGATTCTGTAATGAGAGAAACTGGCCTCAAGTTCAAAGAGAAAGTATCTTTAAATGTATTGTATCGTAAAGGGCTAGTCCAGGCATATCTCCTGGAGGTAACAGAGGATCAAGAGCCAAGTGGAATCCAAAGGTTGTTTTCAACTATTTACGTACATCGTGTCTGCTAACATCCTACTCTGCAGAGCAGCCGGATGACCATAATCAAGGGGTAAGGAAATTAATGAAATAAACTATGCCTCTTTTTTTTTACATCTTTATTAGAGTATAATTGCTTTACAATGGTGTGTTAGTTTCTGCTTTATAACAAAGTGAATCAGTTATACATATGTTCCCATACCTCTTCCCTCTTGTGTCTCCCTCCCTCGCACCCGCCCTATCCCACCCCTCCAGGTGGTCACAAAGCACCGAGCTGATCTCCCTGTGCTATGTGGCTGCTTCCCACTAGCTATCAACCTTACTTTCGTAGTGTATATATGTCCGTGCCTCTCTCTCGCTTTGTCACAGCTTACCCTTCCCCCTCCCCATATCGTCAAGTCCTTTCTCTAGTAGGTCTGTGTCTTTATTCCTGTCTTACCCGTAGGTTCTTCACGACATTTTTTTTCTTAAATTCCATATATATGTGTTAGCATACAGTATTTGTCTTTCTATTTCTGACTTACTTCACTCTGTATGACAGACTGTAGGTCTATCCACCTCATCAAATGAAATAGCTCAATTTCATTTCTTTTTATGGCTGAGTAATATTCCATTGTATGTATGTGCCACAACTTCTTTATCCATTCATCTGATGATGGACACTTAGGTTGTTTCCATCTCTGGGCTATTGTAAATAGAGCTGCAATGAACATTTTGGTACATGACTCTTTTTGAATTATGGTTTACTCAGGGTATATGCCCAATAGTGGGATTGCTGGGTCATATGGTAGTTCTATTTGTAGTTTTTTAAGGACCCTCCATACCGTTCTCCATAGTGGCTGTACCAATTCAAATTCCCACCAGCAGTGCAAGAGTGTTCCCTTTTCTACACACCCTCTCCAGCATTTATTGTTTCTAGATTTTTTGATGATGGACATTCTGACTGGTGTGAGATGATATATCTTTGTAGTTTTGATTTGCATTTCTCTAAAGATTAATGATGTTGAGCATTCTTTCATGTGTTTGTTGGCAGTCTGTATAACTTCTTTGGAGAAATGTCTATTTAGGTCTTCTGCCCAATTTTGGATTGGGTTGTTTGTTTTTTTGTTATTGAGCTGCATGAGCTGCTTATAAATTTTGGAGATTAATCCTTTGTCAGTTGCTTCATTTGCAAATATTCTCTCCCATTCTGAGGGTTGCCTTTTCATCTTGTTTATGGTTTCCTTTGTTGTGCAAAAGTTTTGAAGTTTCATTATGTCCCATTTGTTTATTTTTGTTTTTATTTCCATTTCTCTAGGAGGTGGGCCAGAAAGGATCTTGCTGTGATTTATGTCATAGAGTGTTCTGCCTATGTTTTCCTCTAAGAGTTTCATAGTTTCTGGCCTTACATTTAGGCCTTTAATCCATTTTGAGCTTATTTTTGTGAATGGTGTTAGGAAGTGATCTAATCTCATACTTCTACATGTGCCTGTCCAGTTTTCCCATCACCACTTATTGAAGAGGCTGTCCTTTCTCCACTGTACATTCCTGCCTCCTTTATCAAAGATAAGGTGACCACATGTGCATGGGTTTATCTCTGGGCTTTCTATCCTGTTCCATTGACCTATCTTTCTGTTTTTGTGCCAGTGCCATACTGTTTCGATTACTGTAGCTTTGTAGTATAGTGTGAAGTCAGGGAGCCTGATTCCTCCAGCTCCTTTTCTCGTTCTCAAGATTGCTTTGGCTATTCGGGGTCTTTTGTGTTTCCATACAAATTGTGAAATTTTTTGGTCTAGTTATGTGAAAAATTTCAGTGGTAGTTTGATAGGGATTTCATTGAATCTGTAGATTGCTTTGGGTAGTAGAGTCATTTTCACAATGTTGATTCTTCCAATCCAAGAAAGTGGTAGGTCTCTCCATCTATTTGTATCCTCTTTAATTTCTTTCATCAGTGTCTTATAATTTTCTGCATACAGGTCTTTTGTCTCCTTAGGTAGGTTTATTCCTAGATATTTTATTTTTTTTTTTGTTGCAATGGTAAATGGGAGTGTTTTCTTGATTTCACTTTCAGATTTTTCATCATTAGTGTATAGGAATGCAAGAGATTTCTGTGCATTAATTCTGTATCCTGCTACTTTACCAAATTCATTGATTAGCTCTAGTAGTTTCCTGGTAGCACCTTTAGGATTCTCTATGTATAGTATCATGTCATCTGCAAACAGTGACAGCTTTACTTTTTCTTTTCTGATTTGGATTCCATTTATTTCCTTTTCTTCTCTGATTTCTGTGGCTAAAACTTCCAAAACTATGTTGAATAAGAGTGGGCAACCTTGTCTTGTTCCTGATCTTAGTGGAAATGCTTTCAGTTTTTCACCATTGAGGACGATGTTGGCTGTGGGCTTGTCATATATGGCCTTTATTATGTTGAGGAAAGTTCCCTCTATGCCTACTTTCTGCAGGGTTTTTATCATAAATGGGTGTTGAATTTTGTCAAAAGCTTTCTCTGCATCTATTGAGATGATCATATGTTTTTTCTCCTTCAATTTGTTAATATGGTTTATCACATTGATTGATTTTCTTATATTGAAGAATGCTTGCATTCCTGGAATATACCCCACTTGATCATGGTGTATGACCCTTTTAATGTGCTGTTGGATTCTGTTTGCTAGTATTTTGTTGACGATATTTGCATCTATGTTCATCAGTGATATTGGCCTGTAGTTTCCTTTCTTTGTGACATCCTTGTCTGGTTTTGGTATCAAGGTGATGGTGGCTTCATAGTATGAGTTTGGGAGTATTCCTCCCTCTTCTATATTTTGGAAGAGTTTGAGAAGGATAGGTGTTAGTTCTTCTCTAAATGTTTGATAGAATTCGCCTGTGAAGCCATCTAGTCCTGGACTGTTGTTTGTTGGAAGATTTTTAATCAAGTTTCAATTTCAGTGCTTGTGATTTGTCTGTTCATATTTTCTATTTCTTCTGGATTCAGTCTTGGCACGTTGTGTATTTCTAAGAATTTGTCCATTTCTTCCAGGTTGTCCATTTTATTGGCATAGAGTTGCTTGTAGTAATCTCTCACGATCTTTTGTATTTCTGCAGTGTCAGTTGTTACTTCTCCTTTTTCATTTCTAATTCTATTGATTTGAGTCTTCTCCCTTTTTTTCTTGATGAATCTGGCTAATGGTTTATCAATGTTGTTTATCTTCTCAAAGAACCAGCTTTTAGTTTTATTGATCTTTGCTATCATTTCCTTCATTTCTTTTTCATTTATTTCTGATCTGATTTTTATGATTTCTTTCCTTCTGCTAACTTTGGGTTTTTTTTTTGTTTGTTTGTTCTTCTTTCTCTAATTGCTTTAGGTGCAAGGTTAGGTTGTTTATTTGGGATGTTTCCTGTTTCTTAAGGTAGGATTGTATTGCTATAAACTTCCCTCTTAGAACTGCTTTTGTTGCATCTCATAGGTTTTGGGTCGTCGTGACTCCATTGTCATTTGTTTCTAGGTACGTTTTTATTTCCTTTTTGATTTCTTCAGTGATCACTTCGTTATTAAGTAGTGTGTTGTTTAGCCTCCATGTGTTTGTATTTTTTACAGATCTTTTCCTATAAATGATATCTAGTCTCATAGCATTGTGGTCGGAAAAGATACTTGATACAATTTAAATTTTCTTAAATTTACCAAGGCTTGATTTGTGACTCAACATATGATTTATCCTGGAGAATATTCCATGAGCACTTGAGAAAAATGTCTATTCTGTTGTTTTTGGATGGAATGTCCTGTAAATATCAATTAAGTCCATCTTGTTTAATGTATCATTTAAAGCTTGTTTTTCCTTATTTATTTTCATTTTGGATGATCTGTCCATTGGTGAAAGTGGAGTGTTAAAGTCCGCTACTATGAATGTGTTACTGCCAATTTCCCCTTTTATGACTGTTAGTATTTGCCTTATGTATTGAGGTGCTCCTATGTTGGGTGCATAAATATTTACAATTGTTATACCTTCTTCTTGGATCGATTCCTTGATCATTATGTAGTGTCCTTCTTTGTCTCTTCGAATAGTCTTTATTTTAAAGTCTATTCTGTATGATATGAGAATTGCTACTCCAGCTTTCTTTTGGTTTCCATTAGCATGGAATATCTTTTTCCATCCCCTTACTTTCAGTCTGTATGTGTCTCTAGGTCTGAAGTGGGTCTCTTGTAGACAGCCTATATATGGGTCTTGTTTTAGTTTCCATTCAGCCAATCTGTGTCTTTTGGTGGGAGCATTTAGTCCATTTACATTTAAGGTAACTATCAATATGTATGTTCCTATTCCCATTTTCTTAATTGTTTTGTGTTCGTTATTGTAGGTCTTTTCCTTCTCTTGTGTTTCTTGCCTAGAGAAGTTCCTTTAGCATTTGTTGTAAAGCTGTTTTGGTGGTGCTGAACTCTCTCAGCTTTTGCTTGTCTGTAAAGGTTTTAATTTCTCCATCAAATCTGAATGAGATCCTTGCTGGGTAGAGTAATCTTGGTTGCAAGTTTCTCTCCTTCATCACTTTAAATATGTCCTGCCAGTCCCTTCTGGCTTGCAGAGTTTCTGCTGAATGATCAGCGGTTAACCTTATGGGGATTCCCTTGTGTGTTATTTGTTGTTTTTCCCTTGCTGCTTTTAATATGTTTTCTTTATATTTAATTTTTGACAGTTTGATTAATATGTGTCTTGGTGTATTTCTCCTTGGATTAATCCTGTATGGGGCTCTCTGTGCTTCCTGGACTTGATTAAATATTTCCTTTCCCATATTAGGGAAGTTTTCAACTATAATCTCTTCAAATATTTTCTCAGTCCCTTTCTTTTTCTCTTCTTCTTCTGGAACCCCTATAATTCGAATGTTGGTGCATTTAATGTTGTCCCAGAGGTCTCTGAGACTGTCCTCAGTTCTTTTCATTCTTTTTTCTTTATTCTGCTCTGCAGTAGTTATTTCCACTATTTTATCTTCCACATCACTTATCTGTTCTTCTGCCTCAATTATTCTGCTAGTGATCCCATCTAGAGTATTTTTAATTTCATTTATTGTGTTGTTCACCGTTGTTTGTTTCCTCTTTAGTTCTTCTAGGTCCTTGTTAAATGTTTCTTGCATTTTGTCTATTTCCAAGATTTTGGATCATCTTTACTATCATATTCTGAATTCTTCTTCAGGTACACTGCCTATTTCGTCTTCATTTGTTAGGTCTAGTGGGTTTTTATCTTGTTCCTTCATCTGCTGTATGTTTTTCTGTCTTCTCATTTTGCTTATCCTACTGTGTTTGGCGTCTCCTTTTTGCAGGCTGCAGCTCGTTGTTCCCGTTGTTTTCAGTGTCTGTCCCCAGTGGTTAAGGTTGGTTCAGTGGGTTGTGTAGGCTTCCAAGTGGAGGGGACTAGTGCCTGTGCTGGTGGATGAGGATGGATCTTGTCTTTCTGGTGGGCAGGTCCACATCTGGTGGTGTGTTTTGGGGGTGTCTGTGGCCTTATTATGATTTTAGGCAGCCTCTCTGGTAATGGGTGGGGTTGTGTTCCTGTCTTGCTAGTTGTTTGGCATAGGGTGTCCAGTACTGTAGCTTGCTTGTCGTTGAGTGAAGCTGGGTGCTAGTTTTGAGATGGAGATCTCTGGGAGATTTTCACCGTTTGATATTATGTGGAGCTGGGAGGTCTCTTGTGGACCAATGTCCTGAAGTTGGCTCTCCCACCTCAGAGGCACAGCACTGAGTCCTGGCTGCAACACCAAGAGCCTTTCATCCACACGGCTCAGAATAAAAGGGAGAAAAAGTAGAAATAAAGAATTAGTAGAAGTAGAAAGAAAGAAAGAAAGAAAGAAAGAAAGAAAAAAGGAAAGCAAGAAAGAAAGGGCAGGAGGGAGGAAGCAAGGAAGGAAGAAGGGAAGAAAGAAAAGAAAGAAAGAAAGAAGATAAAGTAAAATAAAATTAAGTAAGATAAAATATAATAACGTTATTAAAATAAAAAAAAATTATTAAGAAAAAAAAAACGGACAGATAGAACCCTACGGAAAGTGGTGGAAGCAAAGCTATACAGACAATATCTCACACAGAAGCATACACATACACACTCACAAAAAGAGGAAAAGGGGAAAAACTCAAATATTTCTCTCGAAGCCCACCTCCTCAATTTGGGATGATTCGTTGTCTATTCAGTTATTCCACAGATGCAGGTACATCAAGTTGATTGTGGAGCTTTAATCCTCTGCCTCTGAGGCTGGTGGGAGACATTTCCCTTTCTTTGTTCTCACAGCTCCCGGGGCTCAGCTTTGGATTTGGCCCCACCTCTGCGTGTTGGTCGCCGGAGGGCGTCTGTTCTTCACTCAGACAGGACGGGGTTAAAGGAGCCGCTGATTCGGGGGCTCTGGCTCACTCAGGATGGGGGGAGGAAGGGGTATGGAGTGCGGTGCGAGCCTGCGCCGGCAGAGGCCGGCGTGACGTTGCACCAGCCTCAGGCACGCCATGCATTCCCCCGAGGGAGTTGTCCCTGGATCACAGGACCCTGACAGTGGCGGGCTGCACAGGGTTCCCGGAAGGGGGGTGTGGAGAGTGACCTGTGCTCACACACAGGCTTCTTGGTGGCGGCGGCAGCAGCCTTAGCGTCTCATGCACGTCTCTGGGGTCCGCGCTGTTAGCCGGGGCTCGCGCCCGTCTCTGGAGCTCCTTTAAGCAGCGCTCTTAATCCCCTCTCCTCGCGCACCAGGAAACAAAGAGGGAAGAAAAGGTCTCTTGCCTCTTCGGCAGGTCCAGACTTTTCCCCGGACTCCCTCCCGGGTAGCCGTGGTGCACTAACCCCCTGCAGGCTGTGTTCACGCTGCCAACCCCAGTCCTCTCCCTTTGTTCGGACCGAAGCCCGAGCCTCAGCTCTCAGCCCCGCCAGCCCCGGCGGGTGAGCAGACAAGCCTCTCGGGCTGGTGAGTGCCGGTCGGCGCCAATCCTCTGTGCGGGAATCTCTCCGCTTTGCCCTCCTCACCCTGGGGCTGTGCTCTCCTCCACGGCTCCAAAGCTTCCCCCTCTGCCACCCGTAGTCTCCACCCGCGAAGGGGCTTCCTAGTGTGTGGAAACCTTTCCTCCTTCACAGCTCCCTCCCACTGGTGCAGGTCCCGTCCCTATGCTTTTGTCTCTGTTCATTCTTTATTCTTTTGCCCTACCCAGGTACGTGGGGACCTTCTTGCCTTTTGGGAGGTCTGAGGTCTTCTGCCAGCATTCAGTAGGTGTTCTGTGTGAGCTGTTCCACGTGTAGATGTATTTCTGGTGTATCTGTGGGGAGGAAGGTGATCTCCGTGTCTTACTCTTCTGCCATCTTCTCCTCGTCCTGCAGTGAGTTTTAATTGTACCAGGAGAAGTTTAGCTTGGAGCCATGACCAGCACTAATGTACGGGAGAATGGGGAGGTGGTCCTTCTCTGGAGATTTCTAAGAGCATACACGAAACTCATCACTTAGGAGTCTTTCCTCATAGACAAGTGTGGATGGATTAGATGCCATCTGGATGTTTCTCCGATCTGAGATTGAGAAATGTTCCAGGTGTCTGGACATATCAATGTTTCTCCTGAAGCCTTTGCTTCAGCTTTGTGTTGTCTTGAAATGACGACTATGGTATTCCAAGCTTCACAAAATGTAACTGTCTTGTCAAATCAATAGATGAATTTTCAGAGAAGACCAAAAATTCTGTCAACCCATTCAGGCTTTCTAAGACTACATATATATTGCCTTTCAATCCTCAACCCAGACACCCAGAATAAATTGAAGGATAAAAAAACTTCCAGGGTAGAACTTACAGGCAAAGGTTATCCTCTTCAGGTCTTTTCATGTAGAAGCATATATCTGGGTAGTTCTTGGGGCTTTCTCCTCAGGCTGTTAGTGTTGGAGGGTCTCCTGCAGAGGCAGGGGGTGGCTGTGTCTCACTGTGAGGACAAGGACACTGGAAGCAGAAGTTCTGGGAAGTACTCCTTGGCGTGAGCCCTCCCAGAGTTGGCCATTAGCCCCACCCACTATGCCTCTTTAGTGAGAAAAATATAAAATTTTGTGTCAAAGGGCTTGAATACAGGGAGGGGTGGAGAATGGGAGTGGTCAGTGCTCTCAGCATTCCTCTGTTCACCCTCTGACCAAGATTACTTACACACCTCTGGTGGCAGGTCGCGTTCCCTGCAGCAGACTCTGAGCAGAGATTTGTGTTCAGGGACTGCTCTCAGGAATAGTCCCTGAAAGGGAGTGAGAGAAACAGACAGGACTGAGCAGAAGGTAAATTTTAAATGCACTGCATTTGCAAAAGCAGTTGTCTTTCAGAGTTTTCCCCAACTTGAAGGAAAGGAGCTTGGCCTTTCTACCCCTTGGGTTAGACATCTCCCTTCAGAATAATTCCTGAAGATGAATACAGCTGTGAGTAGGCATCTCACACTCAAGACAGTCTAGAGATTTCACTGTATCTGGTTAGTCTCATTTCCTGGGGAGAGTTGAAGGAAGGATATTAGTGTGACAAACTAAAACTTCTGACACTGCAGTGGGTTTAGGATGACAAGCAATACTTTCCATCTATTAGGGACTCAATTTTGTGTCCTGCCAACAGATTTATTTGTTGAAGTCCTCAGTGCCCACTGTGATGGTATTTGGAGGTGGGGCCTTTGGAGGTGATTAGGTTTAGCTGAGGTCATGAGGATGAGGCCCCATGATGGGATAGGTGCCCTTATGAGAATAGAAAACATAGAGCTTTCTTCTTTCTCTATCTGTACCATGTCAGGACACAATGAGAAGGTGTTTGTCTACACACCAGGAAGAGAAGCCTCGCTGTGAGAACCGAATCTGTTGACAACATCATCATGGATGTCCAGCCTTCAGAAATATGAGATTCCTGTTGTTTCAGCCACTCAGTCAATGGTATTTTATTATGGTAGCTTGAGATGACTAATACATCATCTCTCTCTCCTTCTACCCATTCTATATTCCTTTATTCTGAGCTAGTATCTCTAGTAGCCTAGGTGGCTTCCTGCGAGTATGGCCCAGACTCAGGGATTGAACCCGGGTCGTGGCAGTGAAAGCTCAGAATCCTAACAACTGGAACGCCAGGGAACTCCCATAGAACATTTTCTTTATTACTTCTCCCAGAAGGAAGATACAATGTACTTGAAACAATTGTTTTATCTGCTTGGAAAATATTGTTTATAATGTCATAAACACTGACTGAACAGGGATCAGATTGCAATGTGATTTTCCAAGACATATTTTATTTATCCCTTGATTAGCAGCCATTCCAGCTGGAGTGTCAGTACCGTTGGATCCTGGTCCATATCAAAGAAGGTCCAGTGAACTAATTGGAAAGCCATTTTAGACCACTTATTTTAACATATTTTAAAAGTATGTAGTAATTGAGGAAAGTGGAAAGCATTTTGGAATTTGCTGTAGGATGAGCACTGGAGGAGCAATAATCCATTTAGGTCTAAGGGGCTCTCAACCTTGAAGGTGACTTAAACCACTTCGTGTGTTAAACCCCTTAGCTATTCTTATTTCCTTGAAGATCTTAATGCTATTTGACTTCAAAATCCTATTAAAAGCCCATTCCATCTACTCAACAATTTTTCCCATTTCCTTGATTCACAGATGTATGCTTTATCTTTTTAATAATGCCAAAGAAATAATAATCAGGTGAATGCCTAGTAATTTCATAATGCTAAATAAAACTTAAAACTGTTTTGTGTCTTTTGGAATTACACGGTATTCATTAAAGCCACCACTGATAAAAGGTTTTGTTTGAGATTTTGTTTTAAAAATCCATAGGAAGGTTTTAAGAGTAGTTAGTATCTCTATACTTCATTTCTTACCCAAGCTAAAAATCCATTTGAAACTAAAATCCTTGCCAGGGCCAAGAGCACAGGAAAGGCCCCAATTAAATAAGCTGTAGGGGAGAGAGAGACTCAGGCTCTTAGGCTGACATTGTGGGGACACAAAGGCATGAAGACAATGGGCTGGGGCAGCAGACACCATGAAATGAATAGAAGAATGATAGGCCATCTCATCCTCTCCCACTGGAGTTCTTAGTCTCTGTTTTATTTTCTATGAAATTCTATCTTGCTGCAAAACATGGAAATTGAGCAATTAGAGGCTCCCAAAACAATATTGTTTTGACATGAGTATACTCACAAGTCATCCTGGACCACGTGACACTTACACCAGAAATAAGACCCACAGACTAGACCCTGGACTGAGCAAAGCCAGGAAGACAGTCCCTGCAGCACACTGAAGTCTTTACTCATCAGGGGCACATTTCAAAAATATATCTGCCACAGAGTCAGAGAATGGACATGTGGACATGGGGTGGAGGGAAAGGGGAAGGTGGGACGAATTGGGAGATTAGGTTTGACATAAATACACTACCATGTGTAAACTTGATAGCTAGTGGGAACCTGCTGTATAGCACAGGGAGCTCAGCTCGGTGTTCCGTGGTGACCTAGGTGGGTGGGAGGGAGGTCCAAGAGAGAGGGGTTATATGTGTACATATAGCTTATTCATTTCATTGTACAGCAGAAACTAATGCAACATTGTAAAGCAATTATACTCATATCTATCTATCTAACTATCTATCTATCTATCTATCTATCTATATCTGCCATCTAGTGTCAAGTGTTCTGTGCAGGGAAACAATGTTGCACAACCCTCATCCTTAACATGTAAGGATTAGTTTGTTTTTCATTCAGCCATTAATGATACTACTCCAAGCTGTAGTCCTCAGTAAGTTATACTAAGACTCTATCTACCTATTATATTTCCATCTATCTGTCTATCTGCCTTTGTACTTATCTACCTGACTGTCTAAATATATCCCTTTACCCTTTGGAAATACTTTGTAGAATTTAATCATGTCCTCAGAAACATTGCATTTATATGTTGTAAAAATTATGAAACTCATAAGCCTAATGTCAATCACGTTCTTTAAACACCAGTGTTACAAAGTGTCCGGCAATATATGAAGACTGTTATTACATTGTTTCTTTGCTCTTTGTTTTCTGACTTCAGTAATTCTAGCCCTACCCTGTGATTTCCTGTGCAGCTCATTGGCTTTTCCTACTCAGTGCGATGCTTGTACTTACAAGAGCCCTGTGTTCTATGCTGTACAACTTAAAGAATTCAACTCAACAGACACATATTCGGTTTGTGCCAGGCATTATAAGAACACGGAATGACACTCTGTGTGGTAGCAATCCACAAAGCAGGAGCAGAGAGGGAAGAGCCAAGACTAAGCAAGAAATGTAGCAGTGAAGGAGCCCCCAGGGCTACGAAGCAAAGCTTACCAGCTGGGGGTTTTATGAAGCTTAGGCCTTTGGGAGATGAATTGGCTCATAGGAGGCACTGATGGGTAATTCAGGAGAGGCCACGACAAACAGAAGAAAGACAGCAGTGGAACTGGGAATGGTGAGCATTCCCCCAATTAGGGAAGCAGGGCATCCAAAGAGGAGTAAGAGAAGACGATGTGAAGGTAGGCTTGTTACAAAGGGAAGTGGGGTGAGAAAGAAGATAGAAAAAAAAGAGTAAAAAAGAGTAAGACATTTTCTTTGTCAATTGCTGCATAACTAACCACCCCAAACCTTAGTGGCATAACATACAACAACCCAAACAAACAAATGTTTTACTATGTCTCATGATTTTATAATTGATTGGGCTCAGCGGGGAAACTCTTCTGCTCCACATGATTTCAGCTGTAGACATTTGGAGGCTTACACCAGGCTGGAACATTCAAGATGGCTCGCTGACTTGGTTGATTTTTGTTGCTGCCAGCTGGGAGCTCAGGTGCATCAGCGTGGGACCTCCGTGTTCCTTCTTGCTGGCCTTTTTTTAAATGGATGCTTGGGTTGCCTCACGGTGTGCCAGCTGAATTCCAAGGAAGAGTTCCAACAGGGCAAGTCCCAATGTGCAAGTGCTTATCCGGTCTCCTGTTGCATCAACCCTGGTTGATGCAACAACCAGGGTTTGCCATATCTGGTCATATAGCAATACCCAGTCACATGGGAGGAGGTCACACATGAATGTGGGTACCAGAAGACATGGCACATTACATACTATCAATGTACTGACTACCGGAGGTCAAGTTAAAGTCTTCAGAGAAAAAACTTTTCAGGATCCCAAACAAGTGAAGAAAAAAGAAAAGGAAAAACTGAATCCAATAATTTGTAAGCTCACAATAGACTGCAAGCAGGAGTAAAAGGAGTGAAGGTTCTTACTTGGGTAACTGACAGGATGATCATGTAAGTAACATATAAGGTAAGAATTGATTTTGATCAAGCACCTTAGGACAGTCTACTTATTTATACCCCATTCCAAACAGATGAACATCTGGTCAACCTGTGAAGATACTTTCTCATCTAAATGACTCGCAGGATATATAAACCCTTCAAATCTCAGGCTGTAAGAAATGTCATTACTTTTTTGTTTTTCTATAGCTACTCACAACCCCCATTGTGAGGGGATAGCTGAAATATGTCGGTTCAGGTGTCTTCCCCCTTGCAGTGTTGCATCATGGTGCCTATCTTCCAAGTACTGACAGAAGGTACTGGCTGGTCGGGACCTTCTGTTCCTTGGTCATCACCAAGCAGGGCTCAATCATCTCATCCAATTTGCCTGCCCTTCATCCAGGCTTTGTCAGTCTACTCCAGTGGAAATGACCCTCACCTGGGGTTATCTTTCACATTGAGTGACATTGAGCAAGTCCTCTGTCACCAATTTATCAAGTGAGGGAACTTGACATGGTAATTTCCAATCTTCCCTTGATGGAAATCTATGATTTCAGTGTAATAAAACATTATAAGTAATCACTTAATGCCAACTTCCATGTCTGTATAAAGTCAAACCAAAAAAAAAAAAAAAAAAAGAAACATGAACTTGACCAGGAAGACTAAATTTAGTTACCCCAAATAAAAGTTTTACTATTTATAAAACTGCTAATCATGCATCATGTTTAGATGGGAAAAGTTTATTCACAAGGAAAATGTGTATATTAGCAGCCAGTTTTGGTCTCTATGGATTAAAATTCCAGATAGGGATTTTCCCCATCCAAATCATTCAGCCCACTTCCAAACGACAGTTATAATAATATAATGGCATCTGGAACACACAGAGTATTTGCCTTCCTGTCAATATAAAAAACTCATATGAAATGATGGAAGATTAAAATCTATAAGTGGCCAACACAGCAAAACATGCAGATTTTCTTTCTGAGTTTTTGGGCTGCCTCCTAAAATATGTTGGATGGCATTGTACCTGAGCAAAGCATTGAAAAGCTTTGGGTTTTTTCATAGGTAGAAGCAGAAATATATAATATTTTCTCCTTTAAACCTGAAAACCGAATCCTTTTAACCTTGTTCTTTCCTTCACCCTGATTGGTTAATTAGGGTCATTGAGGAAAACAAAAACAAAAACAAACACTGAACATAAAAAAATAAAAAAACTGTGGACACTTACAAATTATGTCTCTGGGAAATGGCTCCATATGGCACCTAGACCCTATGAAGTAGTCAGGATTTAGATTGTTGTAAATATTACAAACTTCTGGAAGAAAATGGAGTCTATGTAAGGGAAGAGAGCTTTAACAATCTCAACGTCACTTAAATATAGGATAGATAGATAGTGATCCATTCTAGGACATATTCCCCTTAATTTTTAAAATGATACCAAATTACTCTTATAGAAATTATTTTTAAGTATCTATTTTAAATGTGATACACTTAGATCTCATTTAAAGGAGTTCTTGGAAATGACTGCTGAAACACTGCCTCTGGGTATGTGATGAAGTTCTAATCTCAAGAATATAAATTATATTTTCTTTTTTCACACTTCTCTTTACTTCTTAAGGTGTTTACGGTAGAAGTGCAGAAAACAGTAGGACAGGATCACATACAGAATGTAATACTTTATACTAAGCCTCGAAGTAAAATTGATTAGAAAGAAATAGTTGAAGTTACTGAAGCAAATGCCAAATGTCTAAATTCAACACTCCTTCCTCCCCAAATTAGAGCAAAATAACAGGGACTCAAACATAGAACTCAAGCCAAAATTAAAATAATTCAGCTCACAGTCTCGATTCTGCATGCTTTTGCTGCTTAAATTCTCTCTCCTCCCCCAGTAACATTTATAATGTAGCAAAAAGTGTCATTTTCTTATACAGTAATGGGAAAAAGAAAGCAAATAATCCATTTTAAACCTAGAGAAATGATGTTAAACATCACAGAAACAAACTCCACATTGACAAGTTTTGGTCACCAAGATTATTGAGTTTTTAGTGTCTTAACAATTTATTGAATTGCAGAAGGATGGGAGGCTATATCTAATCCTGCAGGGCAAAGATGCTGCTGCTATAACCCCTGTTCTCTCATCCAAGGTCAGCCCTGTCTACTCCCACATACTTCCACCCCAATGCGTCATATTCCAATAAAGCAAGGAATGCACTTCTAAAACAAGAGGGTTATCTAGAATTCACTAGGATTTTTGAATTATAATTTCTTGAATGTGTGTGAGTGCATGTATGATCGAACAACATTGAGAAAGTTATCCTTGGAACGCCCTTTACTTCACTGTGGGCAAGGACTCAGTACCCACTTCCTTCTTTATGTAGCAGTTTGTTGTGTGAGGCAGCATCACATTGTTTAATGTGATATCAAAATTAGAGGATATAAAAGCACTTCCTGGCATTTGGAATGCTGGAAGTCTTCAGCTGACATTCTCCAAAGTCAAGTCTTCACACCTAGGAGAACAAAAGCCCAACTAGAAAAGAGCATGGTGAAGGGGGAGAAGACTCCTCTTCCTTCTGGTATCACCTATTCCCACTGTCCCTGTGAGCACCATCAACTGGATCCAGACCACTTGTGTTCCTAGAATGACTCAGACCGTGGACAAATGACCTCATTTCTCTGCCTCTCAGTTTCTTCTTCTGTAAAATGGGGTCACAGCTTGAGAAGGTTGTTATGGGAATTCAACTAGGCAACACGTGTAAACATAGGAGTTCCTGTCACAGTAATTACCTTGTACCCCTGCTTCTGAGTTCCCCATTGCCATCAAAGACCTGGTCATCTGCTAAGAAATCCAGAATACTCTCTCTGTGACCCTTTTCTCCTCTGTCTGCTGCCCTTCTTCTGGCTCTTGAATCTAAGTCTCCAGCCCACAACTCTCCTGGACTCCTGAACTTTTCATGTAGTAACTTACTAGACGTCTCCACCTACATCTCTCTAAAGATCAAGTCATTACCTAGCACCTCAGAGTCGCTCATTCTCCAGTGTAGACCTACGTCATCACCAGCGCCACTGTACTGTCACCCAAGATAAAAATTAAGGTGCCTCCTAAACCCTTTTCCTCCCTCCCTCCACTCCACCATCACCAGCCGTGACAAGCTCGTCCTAATATTACCACTTCCTGCCTGTCCTCTCCCCACTGCTGTGACCTCGTTCAGGTCCCCTTAATCTCTTGCTTCCATCATGGGACCCTCCCAGTCCAGCCCTCTTCCCAACTAACAGCTACAGGAATATCAATGTTTTTCTCTTGAAAAGTTATACGATTCAGAAGGGTAATAACAATAATAATAATAAAAAATACCCATGTATACACCAGCCAAATTAACAACTATTTCTCATTTTACCTTCATAAATTTTAATAAAGTTTGTGTCCCTGTCATTTTCATCCCCTGTTCCTTTCCTACCTCCCCCTTTTCAGAGGAGTCTGTCCTTCTAGTCTATGATTTTATACTTTCAGCACATAGAAGTATATCAAATAATTTAAAATATTATGTTGTGATTTATTTAATTTCTAAATAGCATATCCTGTTGAACCACTTGCTGTTGTCACATAATGAGCCTCCTAAAGGAGAACTGTGTCATTCGACATGAACATCAATAGCTTCCCCAGAGCTTACAAGACAAGCCTGGAAAACTTACAACAATGCTTAAGGTCCTCCATGAGATGTCCTGTGCCTACTTCTTTCTGCACTTTATACACCACACACACACACACACACACACACACACACACACACACACACACACACACACACCACCTGATGCTCCTGCGGCCCTGCTGAGCAATGTGGAATGTCATAATGCATCGTGTGGCTGTTCTCATTTTTGTTCTGTGATCACTTTTCAATTCTGCACAGAAAACCCTGTACCTCCCCTGGTCTGAGCAACAACCCACCTATCAGCTCCTCTGCGTGTCCATCAACACCCTAACCCCATGCCACTTGCAGGGTCAGCGACCCCTCATCTACTGTCGATTTAGCACCTGCTGTCGTTGCACACCTGTTTACCCATCTCTCTTTCCTTGCTAAAATGCATGCTGCCACAGGCTGGTGAGCCCCATCTTGGTTGTTCTTTTTACTCCCAGCTCTTAGATAAAATCAAAAGATCCACACACAATGGTGGAAGATCATTGGATAGACCATGACAGGGAGGAAGGTATCACCCCTTTTTGCAGATGAGTAAAGCAAACTCAAAAAGCCTTGCTGACCCAGGCTCAGCACAGCAAAGTGGATGGGTTAGACTTCAGTTTAAAGTCTAGGACTTCCTATTAGTCTGTTATTTCAACTAAGTGTGAAAACAAAGTCAAATGTGCAAACATAATGTGCAAACATTTCCTTGGGGCTTTGCAAAATGTTACTTGGCTGAAATTACAATGAAAACAGAAAGCTTATATTTCAGGCACAAATAAATAAAGTGATTTAAAAATCCCAAAGATTTGCATCTTAAAAAAACAATTTGTATCTGTATACCTAAACACAAAACTATATATTTTAATATACCTTTAATATAGTCTTATCCTGTTATTTAAAAAGACCTTGAGGGAACCCCATGTGTGAAGGTTTCTCTCATGCTAACATACTTGAGGCAATTTCTTAAACACCAGAGACACTCCCCTAAAGCATGTCAGCCTCAGGGCCTTTGCACTTGCTGTACCCTCTGCCTGGACAGCTCTTCCTCCTGATGACCACACAGCTTTTTCCTCATTCCTTGGACACCTTATCTAAAACTGTAGCCTTTGTCCCAGTGCTTTTTCACCGTCCTTCCCAGCTTTACAGTCCTCCTTTGCATTGTCATAATAACATAAGACACACTCTGTTTATCTTGTCCATTGTCTGTCTCACCCAATAAAATGGAAGCCCCATGTGAGCAGAAACTTTTATCTGTTTTGTTTTTTGCTATATTTCCAGTACCTCAAACAGTGCTTGAGGTGTAGTAAGTGTTCAACCAATATTAGTTTCAATGAATAAACCTAAAAAGATCACTGGCTTTACGATACAACAGAGCTGGGTTTGATTCCAGTATCCTCTACTGACTGCCTCTGTGAACTTAGATACATTGCTTAACCAGCTCTCTTTGCCTTAGTGTCCTCATCTGTAAAATGGGCTGAGAACACCCACATCCCTGTGTTGTAAAGAGGAAAACCAAAATGTGTGTCCACGTGGTGGTGGGTCTGCAACAAGCATCAGCTGTTCTCCTCTTACCCAAGAGGAGGCTCACAGACATTTCCATCAGGAAATCTAACAAACACATGGCAATAAATGTCCAGAAAAAAGTGAGGTTAAAAAATGGACCTAAAATGTAAGCTCCACAAATGAGCAGAGTGTAACACATGCCCAGCATGAGCTCAGCGGTGGAAGCCCTCAGGAGTGAGGTTCTGCCTCCAGAGGTACCAGTCCAAACCACCCAGTGAAGAAAACACATGGTATCCCAAGGGATTCTGCTTTGTCTTTGTAAATCACCGTGCCTTGAAATGTTACTATGTGAAAAGAGGCCATGTGAGTGACTACACAGCAGCATCAGAAGTTGGGCCCATGAGCTTTAATGATCTTCTGCTTCTCCAGGTACCCTGGACACCATCTTTTACCCCATTACTCCCTCTGACACAGTCCACTTCTCTGTGGTCCATCTTCCTCTGCTGTACAAATAGTCACCAAGCAGTGACACTAGCCCATGGGGGAGGACCAGCCAGTTCAGGTAGAAAGGTCCACCACTCACCGGCCTCAGAGTCTCCTATGGGTCACTGCCATGCGATCCCACGTAATGCACATGGCTGCTTTCCCAGAACCTTGTCTCTCCTAAATCATGAACTATGGAAAATGTTCTAATTTGAAAAGATCAAGTTACCAAATTTGTATGTCTGCTCTTATCAACCTAATCATATGTTGGTCGCCAGCACTGAAGGCTTCCTGCACAAGGAGACCATTACTGATCTTAGCTTTTCTCTTAAACTCTCGTGGGCCAGAACAATCTCAGGAAATACCCCTTTGGCTTGAGGACCTGCCAGACTCCAGGAGTCTAATACTCGTTCCTTTTTAAATGAACACATTTTGGAAACAACTCAAATGCCCATCAACAGGTGAAAGGATAAACAAACTGGTGTATCCATACAATGAAATACTATTGAGCAATAAAAAAGAATGACCTTTGAGGTGTACCACCACTTGGGATAATCTCAAAATAACTGTACTGGGTGAAAGAAAGCAAACCAGAGAAGTGCACATGCCACATATGATTCCACTTATATAAAACTGGAAAACACAAACTAATCTAAAGTGACAGAAGGACAGAAAGTGCCTAGATACAAGGGGTAAGGCAGGGGCTGGGAGGGTCGGGAGGGACAGATAGCCAAAGGGCGTGAGGAAATTTCACAGTGATGGGACGTTCATTATCTTGATTATGGTCATGGTTTTACAAGCATATTCATATGTCAAAATTTTATCAAACTGTACACTTTAAATAGATGCAGTGTAATGGATATCAGCAATATCCCATAAGGCTGTTAAATATAAATAAATACTGCACGTAAACATAATTTTTGTATAATCTATATTATTTTTTGCTGGCCAAATTTAGTGTTCATTTTTTGTAGACTTGGGGAAAATGAAGAAAGAGCAGGGAATAAAAATGAAAATAATCAATCATTAAATGACTCCAAAATAACCACATTTAGAAAATTGTATATACTAGCAAACAGACTCCAAAAGCACATTAAAAAGATCATACACCATGATCAAGTGGGGTTTATTCCAGGAATGCAAGGATTCTTCAATATACGCAAATCTATCAATGTGATAAACCATATTAACAAATTGAAGGAGAAAAAACATATGATCATCTCAATAGATGCAGAGAAAGCTTTTGACAAAATTCAACACCCATGTATGATAAAAACCCTGCAGAAAGTAGGCATAGAGGGAACTTTCCTCAACATAATAAAGGCCATATATGACAAGCCTACAGCCAACATCATTCTCAATGGTGAAAAACTGAAAGCATTCCCACTAAGATCAGGAACAAGACAAGGTTGCCCACTCTCACCACTCTTATTCAACATAGTTTTGGAAGTTTTAGCCACAGAAATCAGAGAAGAAAAGGAAATAAAAGGAATCCAAATTAGAAAAGAAGAAGTAAAGCTGTCACTGTTTGCAGATGATATGATACTATACATAGAGAATCCTAAAGATGCTACCAGAAAACTACTAGAGCTAATCAATGAATTTGGTAAAGTAGCAGGATACAAAATTAATGCACAGAAATCTCTGGCATTCCTATATACTAATGACGAAAAATCTGAAAGTAAAATCAAGAAAACACCCCCATTTACCATTGCAACAAAAAGAATAAAATATCTAGGAATAAACCTACCTAAGGAGACAAAAGACCTGTATGCAGAAAATTATAAGACACTGATGAAAGAAATTAAAGAGGATACAAATAGATGGAGAGACATACCATGCTCCTGGATTGGAAGAATCAACATTGTGAAAATGACTCTACTACACAAAGCAATCTATAGATTCAATGCTATCCCTATCAAACTACCAATGGCATTTTTCACAGAACTAGAACAAAAAATTTCACAATTTGTATAGAAACACAAAAGATCCCTAGTAGCCAAAGCAATCTTGAGAACGAAAAACGGAGCTGGAGGAATCAGGCTCCCTGACTTCAGACTATACTACAAAGCTACAGTAATCAAGACAGTATGGTACTGGCACAAAAACAGAAAGATAGGTCAATGGAACAGGATAGAAAGCCCAAAGATAAACCCACGCACATATGGTTACCTTATCTTTGATAAAGGTGGCAGGAATGTACAGTGGAGAAAGGACAGCCTCTTCAATAAGTGGTGCTGGGAAAACTGGACAGGTACATGTAAAAGTATGAGATTAGATCACTCCCTAACACCATACACAAAAATAAGCTCAGAATGGATTAAAGACCTAAATGTAAGGCCAGAAACTATCAAACTCTTAGAGGAAAACATAGGTAGAACATTCTGTGACATAAATCACAGCAAGATCCTTTCTGACCCACCTCCTAGAGAAATGGAAAAAAAATAAATAAATAAACAAATGGGACCTAATGAAACTTCAAAGCTTTTGCACAGCAAAGGAAACCATAAACAAGACCAAAAGACAACCCTCAGAATGGGAGAAAATATTTGCAAATGAAGCAACTGACAAAGGATTAATCTCCAAAATTTACAAGCAGCTCATGCAGCTCAATAACAAAATAACAAACAACCCAATCCAAAACTGGGCAGAAGACCTAAATAGACATTTCTCTAAAGAAGATATACAGACTGCCAACAAACACATCAAAGAATGCTCAACATCATTAATCATTAGAGAAATGCAAATCAAAGCTACAAAGATATATCATCTCACACCAGTCAGAATGTCCATCATCAAAATATCTAGACACAATAAATGCTGGAGAGGGTGTGTAGAAAAGGGAACACTCTTGCACTGCTGGTGGGAATGTGAATTGTTTCAGCCACTATGGAGAACAGTATGGAGGTTCCTTAAAAAACTACAAATAGAACTATCATATGACCCAGCAATCCCACTACTGGGCATATACCCTGAGAAAACCAAAATTCAAAAAGAGTTGTGTACCAAAATGTTCATTGCAACTCTATTTACAATAGCCCAGAGATGGAAACAACCTAAGTGTCCATCATCGGATGAATGGATAAAGAAGATGTGGCACATATATACAATGGAATATTACTCAGCCATAAAAAGAAATGAAATTGAGCTATTTGTAATGAGGTGGATAGACCTAGAGTCTGTCATACAGAGTGAAGTAAGTCAGAAAGAGAAAGACAAATACCGTATGCTAACACATATATATGGAATTTAAGAAAAAAAAATGTCATGAAGAACATAGGGGTAAGACAGGAATAAAGACACAGACCTACTGGAGAACGGACTTGAGGATATGGGGAGGGGGAAGGGTGAGCTGTGACAGGGCGAGAGAGAGTCATGGAGATATATACACTAACAAACGTAAGGTACATAGCTAGTGGGAAGCAGCCACATGGCACAGGGATATGGGCTCGGTGCTTTGTGACCGCCTGGAGGGGTGGGATACGGAGGGTGGGAGGGAGGGAGACGAAAGAGGGAAGAGATATGGGAACATATGTATATGTATAACTGATTCACTTTGTTATAAAGCAGAAACTAATACACCATTGTAAAGCAATTATACCCCAATAAAGATGTTAAAAGAAAAAAACAGAATTTTTGTGTAATCTATATTATTTTTTGCTGGCCAAATTTAGTGTTCATTTTTTGTAGACTTGGGGAAAATGAAGAAAGAGCAGGGAAGAAAAATGAAAATAATCAATCATTAAATGACTCCATAATAACCACCTTTAGAAAATCGTATAGACTTCCTTTCCTTTGGTTGTACATATATTTTTCTCACAAATTTCATATTGTAAGGTAAATACCGTTATGTAACCTGTTCTTTTAACTTAGTAAACTAATCTATTTGACCACATCATTAAGTTTTGTCCTACAATGCAGTTTTTAATGAGTTCCTAATGCACTGCTATTTATTAAACCAGTGTCTTGGTAGGTCTATAAATTGTTTCTAATTTTTCTTTTTAAAAATACTGTAACAAATATCTTCATATAATTTGGAGCACTCCTAATTATTGTCTAGCATAAACTCTTAAAAACTTATTTTATGTTTAGAAAAAAAAATTGCTTAGTTAAAATATGTATCACACTTTAAGTCTTTATCTCTGTGTTCCAAAATTCAGGAGGGTTTATTTTTAACAAAATAGCACTTTTACTTATTAAAAATTAATGTATGCCCATCATTTCTATATTCAGTGACACACATATATCCAGGAAAAATACAAAAAATTATTTTTTAGCAAAATAAAATAATTGATTTAAGTTCAGTTGGGATATATTATTATCTAGTGAGAATCAAGATAATATGTTAGAAGAATCAACTATTTTCTAAGAGCAGCTTAACATAGACTCAAATTCCAAGAAACAGTTTTGATACTGAGTTGTCTTTCTTACTGTTTTTTTTCCATAGTGCTGTGAAGCACTCAAAAGACCTCTGAGTGACTTTCCTTAAAGGTGTCTACTGACAAGTGGCTGGGAACAGTGAGTCCATTTCCTTTAGTCAGTGGTGATTTTCTTAGGATCAGAAGAAAGTGATAATTGATCCTACGGTGAGCACAAGAAGAGACAGCGGTGGGACACCCAGATAAATTAACAGCAGGGCCACAGGCTGAGGTGCTAATTGGCTTAGAGGCTGTTTCTTCTAAACTTGATCCCTCAGATCTGACTTCTCCCAGCCAGACATTCAGATTCCCTCAAGCAAAAACCCTGCCCCAGGGAGGAGGGAGAGCCATCACAACACCCCCTCTCTCCTCCTTGAGTCATCTTTAATTTGGTGCATTTGTTTGATCTGTCAAGAGGCGGAAGGAGGGAAGGGATGCAGGAGACAGAAAGGGCAAGTAAAGCCCGGGTGTGACATAGCCACCTGCCCCACTTGTTGCCATTGCTCAGGCCTTCTAGAAGTTGCCATGAGCACCTCAGAGGAGCCTGGGAGGAGATCACCTCCAGTGGCATCCTGGAGACAGCATACACAGTGGGTCCTCCTAGTGTGCCTCCGCCCCTCAGCTGCTCCTCTCCACCCCAACGAGGTTGCCCACCAGGGCCCCCAATGGCCCAAGAGCCTTTACTCTACTGTCCTGGGACACACTGGGCAGAACCTGAGCTGCACAAAGGGTTTGTCTAGTGTGCACGGGTGCATCTGTATCAACTGAGCAGTGACCAGAAATTATTTCCCGGACTATTTGTGCCTGCGACATAATCCAATTTGCACCTGATCCCTGCAGCTGACAATTTAGGACAGAAGGAAAGAGGCACTGAGGGGGGAAGGTACAGAAGGTCATTTATGGGGTAAAATAAAAGCAAGTGTCCAAGGCTAACCCAAAGGTGACATGAGATGACTGCTTTGCTTCTATCACCTTGGAGCAGGAGTGAAGTTGAGAATCAGTTTGGGGAGGGGCCCAGGTGGGATCCTGCAGAGGCTCAAGATGGGTACTCTTGGGCCAGTCCACACACCAGACTGGGAGACTCTGTCACTGGTCCTGGGCCGGGAACACAGCACCATTTATCAAGGCTGTGTCTTAATAGCCAGACAGTACCCCTTCCTGCTTTGCAGTAAACAGAGGAAGGGGAAAGCAGAACTTCTCCTTCTTCCTGGCAAGGCTCAGGATGTCTGTCGAAGGCAGCCTCCAGATACAGCTGTTAGGCTCATGGTGTATGTAGATTTTCTCCCAGAAATGATCACTTTGCCGGTGTGGGCACAAGAACATGCATTTGCATCTCCCATTCTCTGCAGTCCATGTGGGCATAGACACAGGATGCTGTGTGCAATTAGTCAGAAGAAAACAAGCCCATTCCCTTCAAGCTGTGTGTTTAGCCTTTATACTGAGCACTCAGAAAGTAGCTGTGATTTTTTTTTTTTGATCATTCTGCTCTGGTTGAGCTCATTTAACAACTTTATCAGAATCTTTTATTGAAGGTGAACTAGACTTGTTACTTATGCAGCTCTAATAGCCCTGAATCAGGTTTTTCTAAACTTACACTTGAAAAGATGTACAGAAAGTTCTTGCAGTTCTATAGGAGCTTCTCGTTGTATGAGCTATGCAATTACAACACAAGAAGATTTGAAAGGAAACCCAAAACAGTAGTCCAGAAAGACTTCTGTCTGAAAAGACAAAAAAAAAAAAAATAGGCATGGGGTAATTTAAACACAGCAAACTGCCCAATTCCTTATTTATAATGTGGAATCAAAAGCTCAGATGCATTTAAGTGGAATAAAGTAGGCCAAATGTTGCCCTTAGGTATGCATGCCCTGCTACCACTAATGTCCTAGAAACCCTGTTTATTTTGTTCCGGCAAATTCACGTTGAATTGCTTGGCTCTGAACTGGAGCACACTGGCAGACAGTCAGTGCCCAGACCTCCAGCACTTGACCTGGACCACTTCTTGGTTACCAGCTTCCTCAGCACTCTCTGCACAGCTTGGTTGTTACAACCTCCGGAAAAACTGGAGCTGAAACAGACCACACATTTAGTGCCATCTTTATCATCAGCTAGGAAATCTGTTACCGTCAGCCCTACCCTGGCCCTTCTGCTACTGTAGCTCCTCATAGCTGGGTCCCAACACCAGGTTTAAAATGCTTCCCTTCACCCTGCTTCCTGACTCAATCCTGCCTGGGGGAGAAAATACATCAGCAGCCTTTGTCTCTGTATCAATTCAGACCCTGTGGGGCTTCGATTTAATTGTCTGCAAGTGAAATTTATCATGGGAGTGACAGTAAAGAGGCAACTATCTCTTTTTCTTTTTCTTTTTTTAATTTTTTATTGGGGTATACTTGATTTAGGAGGTTGTGTTTGTTTCAGGTGTACAGGAAAGTGAATCAGTTATACATATACATATATCCCGTCTTTTTTAGATTCTTTTCCCATATAGGCCATTACAGAGTATTGAGTAGAGTTCCCCTTGCTACAGAGTAGGTCCTTATTAGTTATCTATTTTATATATAGTAGTGTGTATATGTCAATCCCAATCTCCCAATTTCTCCCTTTCTTCAAGGTTTGTCTAGTTTCCCAGCCCAGCACCCTGATCGTAGGGCTTTGGAGGCCTGAATTCAACGTCATGCCTTCCTGACCCCCTACTGAAGCCCTCGAGTGGAGACTCTCCCCAGAGATCCACCCACCATCATTGCAGGTATTTCCGCCAGTCTGGCCTGATTTCCTGGTTGGATTCCAGGCAGAACGTAGTTCTTCGGTGGTGTTCCTGTTTCTGGACTGGACCTTTGAAACCAGTGTTAACCTCACCATCACTTCTGAGGCATCTGTGCCTTCTACTGCCCTGATACCCACTGCAAAGACAGTGCCCAGGCCAAGGACCTCCACCCCTGCCATCCCAGGCCTCTCCCCTCTACTGGCCTTGCTGAGGACCTAAGGGAGCTGGGCAATGATTGTACCCAGATGATAGGATTTAACCCTAGGACACTAGGGATCTTATATAAGTACAGCCTTGGGGACAACAAGCCACACTTTGCATCTTCTCCCTCATTTAGTTGGTTACCAAGCCCTGTTAGCTCCTCTTGCAAGCTGTATCCCATCAGTTTCCTCTTTTTTATCTTGACTTTACTGTCCCAGTCTTAGATCACTTACTTATAGTGTGTCACTTTAATTATTGTAATGGCCTTAAATAGATCTCTCCCATTCTATACACAGCCACCAGGATTATCTTTCCAAAATTAAATATGACACATCTGTACTCAAAACTTTTCAGAGAATCCCCTTCCCATTCTTCAGAATAAAGCACATATACCTTGGCCTGGTCTTAGAAACACTTCACAGTGGGGTCCCGACTCAAAACTAGAAAGGGCAAATGACCAATCCGAAGAGGGTTTGGTAATCTTTTTTTCTAATTTTTGTTTGAAGGACAACAAATATTTATTGGGTGCGTCTTCTGTGCCAGACTCTATGCTGAGTGCTGTAAATACTGTATGCTTTTTAGTATTAAATAAAGAAAACTTTCTATTTTTGAATAATTTTAGACTCACTGGAAAGTTGTACCAAGTTTGGGTACTCCTCACCCAGCAGTCCCCGTTGCCAGCATCTAACATCACCACAGCACATTAGCGAAAATTTAAAAAAAATAAAAAATACAAAATCAGCACTGGTACATTATTATTACTGAAATCCAGGCTTCATTGGGATGCCAGCAGTTTTCCATTCATGTCTCCTCTCTGTTTCAGGACCCCATCCATGCTCCCCCATCACATTGACCTGCCATGTTTCCTCAGTGTCTTGGTGGGTCACCCCCTGATGGTCTTGAGGGTTCTGGTCAGGTCTCCTTTGGAATGTCCAGTGTGGGCTTGTCTGATGTTTCATCATTAGACTGGGCTGATAGATCTGGGGAAGGATATCACCGGGTGAGATCCCATATCATCACTTCATGCCAGGGATGCATGGTGTCCACGTGATGTACCGGTCATATTCACCCTTATCAGTTGAGTGGTGTTGCCCAGGTTTTTCCACTGCAGGTTACTCTTTTCCCCTTACCTGACTGTGCTCTTTGCATATGATATACCTTCTGTTCAAGGTCTTGCCCAGCAAGTTTATCATTGCCATAAATATGCCAAATTAACAGCATGCATCAAACTCCTTGCCTATTTTGGAGAAGCACTTCCATCCCTGCCTGGGTTTCCATAAGACCCTACACTGGCCTGACCTCCTGCTCCCTCTTACTCTTGCCCATGCTGGGTTGGACATGGCTGCGTCTTACAGCAGGACTGTGTGGACCCTTGGACTTCCCCAGGCCCTAACAGGAGAGCACATCCCCATGAGGGGGTAGGTCCTGCCGAGAAGCCCCTGGCACTGTGTGCACATCTGCCCACCCCCCAGCTCTCTAGGAAGGAGCACTGGCATTGGGGTCTCTCTCTGACTTGCTCCTTTATTCCCCTTCTCTTAGCTTTGAACAGTAGTGGGAAAGAAGCAGTGTGGATTCAGTGTCCCCCAGAGCCCAGCAATCCTTTGGACTCACCAGTCCTACTTTAATAATTTCCCTGGGGAAGTAGGAGGACCTGAGTTGGAAAATGCCGTTCAAGCATGCCTACTTCCCAGCATTGTCTATAATACGTAAAATGTGGGTGCGTCTCCCTCTACTTCACACCGTCTATTCACTGAATTACTGAATCTGGGGATGGTGCCCTCCCAGGGGTGTCTTCTCCCATTTTCCTTACCTAGCTCTGGCTATCTTACCACTTTCCCTTTTGTCTCTCCCTGGGTCCCTGTGGGATCCCTGCCTTCAGTTTCACCCCTTTCCACCCATGCTCCACTTGCAGGCGTGGGACCTTCCTAAGCAGCATCTAGTTACGCCTCTGCCCTGCTTCACATCAGCAAGGTTCCCATTGTCTAAACACCCAGAGCCCAACCCCTGGGGCGTGACTTATGTGGCCCTTCCTGACCCAGCCACAGAGTGAGACCAGCCACAAGTCTGTTTTCCTAAATCTCTCTCTTGACCAGGAAAGCCTATTGCAGGAAAGCATTAATAATGATAATGTTTCACGTTAAAGATTGATTATATGTTCTTCTGTACATTTTCTTATATATATTTCCTGTATGTTTTTCTCATTTTTTATAATGAGCTTTGTAGTAACTGCTTTTATAATAATATAAAGGAAATATTTTTTAAGAGTTATTGAGACCTATTTTGGGAGAAAATATGCCGTTTTTTCCACTTAATCACATTTTAACAGAAAGAGCAAACACCTTTGCCTTTTTGTTCCATCTTAGCAGGTATTGCATTGGAGCAGGAAGTCCCAGGGGTAATTACAGAAATCACAAGGTCGCTGTTTCACAGGCAAATCATGATGCTCCCAGCGAGGGTGACTCAGGTCTTAACTTCTCAGATGGAATCTGTGCTCTCCGCACCCAAAATATCTTCCTATCCGTCCATTCATTGTAGTAAAAGTGGTGTGTGTATCAACACCCTTTTCTCTCTCATGGCCCTTCTGGGTTTTATTTTGTTGTTCTGTTTCTTTTCTGCTTCCACAGGGTTTCCAGTATGGCCAGCCCTCACCTGTGGCAGCCTTGGGCCTCATTTGCGCCCTCCAGGTCATCCCTTAGATCTTTAGCTTTATCTGCTGCCCATGGAAGAGCCCTTCGTCCTCCTGAAGGATGTCCCTGGATCCCATCCTCTCATTCTGACTGCCTACCTGCAACACAGGCCAGTGGTAATCCAGGGCCCCAAAGGGACCTACACAGAGGCAGATAGAAGCTACCAGTGAAAAATGTGTCTAGGTTCTGTCTGCACCCCACAGGGAATTGCCCTGTTCCATGTTCTCTACCTTTATCAGAGGGCAGAAATAGCTGGAAGAGAGATGTCAGCTGGAAAAACTTTTTAAAAAGCACAATGTAAGAACAGTGAATTTTAGTTTTATTTAGAGACCTTACTGAGAAAGAATCCTATTACAGTTTAGCAAAAAACCCGTACCCTTGTTGTCTCTTCTAAGTACTTTTCCATCCACTGACCCCTCACTCTGGTCCTTGGCTATAAATCCACAGCTGTGTTTGCTGTGTTTGGAGCTGGGCTCAGTCTTACTGAAGCCCCTCCTACAATAGCACTGAGTGAAGCCTGCCTTTGACTAGTGTCAGTGCTCTTCCTCTTCACAGCAGCCCTCTCACCCTTTCTGCCTTCAGCATCTCCTTGGGTTGGACAGAGGAAGCCTGGGGTTGTGATGGGGGCAGGTGGCATCTCTTCTAGCCCCAGCTCCCTCCTCTGGGCAGCTGACATTTTCTGTTCCCAAATCTTCTTCTTCCCCTTGGAGACCAAGCTCCATGTTCCAAATGCCAGCCTGGTGCCCATCCCTACCTGTGTCTATAAATCCTTAAGCAGTCCTCTGTTCTCTGCCCTTTCTGGACTATTCTATGAAACTGAAGCTCAAATTTTAAATGTTTATGGCCCCTTATTGAATAAAATTTTGTTTACCTTATTCTTAAATGGTTATTTTGTTCTTCTACTTCTCAGAGAAACAGTCTGAAATAACATTAAGTAACTCAACTTATAGTTGGTCTCCAATTTTTTTTTTTAATGTGGATCAGTAAGCCTAGATTGAAAAAAAAAAAAGTTGGAGTCCTAAGAAAGACATATGAAAAATAAAATTGTCATAAGCTACAAAAGAAAGAAACTGGATTCCTGATATTTGCAAGTATACCAACTCAACCTGTCATTACATTTAAAAATAATATTCTATTTTAAAGTTATCTACAATTCTAATCCCTAAAACATTAGCATATTCATGATGGGGACAAATGTTTCCCCTTCAGAAAATATGACAGTAAACTCTATCTCACTTTAGAGGCAGGATGTCAGTGCAGGGCAGAAAACCATCAAAAAGTATTTAAAAGGTGAAAATGAGAAAAGGAGATTAAAAAGCTGCACATCTTATGACTACTACCTAATTAGCTGACCAATCTCGGGATGGTACAAATCATTAGGAATAATTAACACACTCTATTACAGGTAGAAATATAAAACTTGCCATATAACAGGAAAAAGAATTAAGGAATTCAGACATAATACAAGAAGAAGAGGGAAAGAAGAAACAAAAATAATAAAACACCAGGTCTTAATGTATTACCAGGAGTATTTCATTTAAAAGAGAAAAATATAAGAACTTTCAAACAGCAAATTGCTAAGTGCATATAAAGAAGGGTATTAACATATTACATTAAAACTCTACTCTGTATAATATGGAAAGTACTTATTCTTGAGAAAGAGGCAGACTAGACCATGATCATGGTAACTGATCAATTTTACTTTTATGTATGTTAAATGAGATATTAAGAGATGGTTATGCACACAGAGTTAGCAACAATGACCTATGAAATACCCACACAGAGTCTGTAAATTTATATAAAAACTTATATAATACAACAGAATAAAACAGCACTATCTACACTTTACGACAGTGTTGAGCTGGTGTGAAGCTTAGCTTGTAATTATGGAAAACTCACTGCTCCTTTACACGGCTGAGACTATGCCAGCCTTTCTAGTTGGAGGCCATGAGCAGCTGAGATTCACCTATATAAGCATTTACTAAGCACCAGCGATAGACTAGCTTGTACAGTAGTTCCAAAGGACTTGAAAGCATAGTTTCCAGAGTTTATAATCTAACAGGTACCAGCATAGGAAGATATCAAAAGTGAAATAACCATGTGGTTTGTGTAAGGTCCTTTGGGAGTAGGATGGATTCTGCAAGACAATTCTGCCTACAGGACAGGTCAATGGAAAAGCCTGTGAGGACTTCTGTGGGAAACGGTGCAGCATCTGGGCTGCAGGAGGGAATGGATTGTATGCAGTGCGCGTGTGTGTTTGTGTGTGTGTGTACATACTATTCACCTGTCTTCATGGGGGTTGTGTTACTGGGTGGTGGCAAAGAAGTGAAGGCCCCAAAATAAGACCTGAGCTGATTCCAGATTCAGAGAGGGCAGTAGAATGAGCTAACAGTGAATTGCCTCATGAACTTTCAAAAAAGAGTCATGGGACCCCATTACTAGAAAAAGGTCAATGTGGAATATTCCATGTACCCAGGCAAGAACCAGGGAAAGGAGTTTAATTGTAAAACTATAAAACAGAGGGAGAGGGCCAACAGCAAGAATAATCTCGAAAACAAACCAATGATCTCCAGAGCAGCAGTTCCTATTTGGACGAGAATTTGGAGGTCAAAAACAATGCGTTAGGATTGGTCTACAGGTCAGTTCAATGAAATATTTCTGAATAGAGTAAGGAAGTTGGGTAAAGCCAGGAACTGATGTCTTCCTGGAGGACAGAAGTGCCAGGCTGCTACGATATGGACAGAGGCAAGCAGCAGAGACACATAGAAGTCCTTATGGGGCAGGAGGTGGAGTCCTGCCAGCTGAACAGAGCCATTGGCATTGGATGTTATCAAACTTGAAACCAAACACAGAGGTAGGAGCTTCTGGAGAAGCACACAGCAAACAGGAGCTGAGAGGAGATGGGGGTCATCAGAAAATGAATCCTGGAATAAGCATTTACTAAATCCAGGTAAGGAAACCAGCTATTGGTTAGAGGGGGTAGAGTAGTGTCCCAGGCCTGGAGTTGGACCCAGGCCCTGCCATTTCCAATGCTGAGCTCCTGTGAGTAACTTAACCTCTGAGCTTCCATTTACTGGGATAATAATAATTCTGCTCATAGTGTTATTGTGAAGATTAAATGCATCTCTGTTTGCACAATCCCCTCCGTATTCAATGCTCAATAAATTCAGCTCAGAAAGAAAATCTAGCATAGGAACAGAATTGATGGCCAGTGGGAAAGAGAATGTCCAGGGGATCCAGATAGAAGCCCAGCCCAACTGACTCACATTCACCCCCAAGGGCTGGTACTGGCTTCTGCCACAGCTAGACTCTTCCTCTTCTGCAGGACTGAATGAAGAAATTGTAAAACTCAGTTCAAAATGAAAATGCCAAGCCTCTTTCACAAAATTATTAAGAATTTCAAGACAGCAGGAAGACAACTCCAAAAATACAATTAAATAGAGTGAAAGTAAATAAACTAAACTCAACAGTGAAAATTAGAGATTACCAGAGATTAGAAAATTGAATTTTTAAAATCCAACTATATGGTATTTATAAGAGACACAACTGAAATTATAGACACAGAAAGTGTGAAAGTTAAAAGAAAAAAGGGTCAACAGGCAAATGCTATTCAAAAGAAAGCTGGGCTGGAGGACCTTCAAGATGGCGGAGGAGTAAGATGTGGAGATCATCTTCCTCCCCATAAATAAATCAAAAATACATCTACATGTGGAACAACTCCCACAGAACACCTACTGAACGTTGGCAGAAGACCTCAGACTTCCCAAAAGTCAAGAAACTCCCCACGTACCTGGGTAGGGCAAAAGAAAAAACAGAGACAAAAGAATAGGGATGGGACCTGCACCAGTGGGAGGGAGCTGTGAAGGAGGAAAGGTTTCCACACACTAGGAAGGCCCTTCACTGGTGGAGACGGGGGGTGGCGGAGGGGGAAGCTTTGGAGCCACGGAGGAGAGCACAGCAACAGGGGTGCAGAGGGCAAAGCAGAGAGATTCCCTCACAGAGGATCAGTGCCGACCAGCACTCACCGGCCCAAGAGGCTTGTCTGCTCACCTGCCGGGGCGGGCGGGGCTGGGAGCTGAGGCTCGGGCTTTGGAGGTCGGATCCCAGGGAGAGGACTGGGGTTGGCTGCGTGAACACAGCCTGAAGGGGTTAGCGCACCACGGCTAGCCGGAAGGGAGTCCGGGAGTCCGGGAAAAAGCCTGGACCTGCCTAAGAGGCAAGAGACCATTGTTTCCTGGTGTGCGAGGAGAGGGGATTCAGAGCACCGTCTAAACAAGCTCCAGAGATGGGCACGAGCAGCAGCTATCAGTGTGAACACAAGAGACGGGCATGAGACGCTAAGGCTGCTGCTGCCTCCACCAAGAAGCCTGTGTGCAAGCACAGGTCACTATCCACACCTCCCCTCCTGGGAGCCTGTGCAGCCCACCACTGCCAGGGTCCCGTGATCCAGGGACAACTTCCCCGGGAGAACACACAGCACGCCTCAGGCTATTGCAACGTCACGCTGGCCTCTGCCACCGCAGGCTCCCCCTGCATTATGTACCCCATCTCTCCACTAAGTGAGCCAGAGCCCCCTAATCAGCCGCTCCTTTAACTCCCTGTGGTCTGGGCAAAGAAAAGATGCCAGAGGGCAACCTACATGCCGAGGTGGGGCCAGATCCAAAGCTGAACCCTGGGAGCTGTGCAAACAAAGCAGAGAAAGGGAAATCTCTCCCTGCAGCCTCAGGAGCAGTGGATTAAATCTCCACAATCAACTTGATGTACCCTGCATCTGTGGAACACCTGAATAGACAATGAATCATCCCAAAATTGAGGCAGTGGATTTTGGGGATGACTGTAGACTTGGGGTTTGCTGTCTCCAACTGACTAGCTTCTGATTTATAAGTTTATCTTAGTTTATTTTTAGCACTTGTTATCATTGGTATATTTGTTTACTGGTTTAGTTACTCTCCTATTTTTTTTTAACTTTTTAAATTTTAATCATAATTTTTTTTAAACTTTTAATATCTTTATTTATTTTATTTTATTTTTTCTTTCTTTCTTGTTTTTCTTCCTTTTCTTCTGGCCCATGTGGCTGACAGGGTCTTGGTGCTCTGGCCAGGGGTCAGGCATGAGCCTCTGAGGTGGGAGAGCTGAGTTCAGGACATTGGACCACCAGACACCTCCCAGCTCCATATAACATTATTGTGGAGAGCTCTCCCAGAGATCTCCATATCAACGTTAAGACCCAGATCCGCACAACGACCAGCAAGCTCCAGTGCTGGACATCCCATGCCAAACAACTAGCAAGACAAGAACACAAACCCACCCATTAACAGAGAGGCTGCCTGAAATCATAAGTTCACAGACACCCCAAAACACACCACTGGAAGTGGTCCTGCCCACCAGAAAGACAATATCCAGCCTCATCCACCACAACAAGGCACCAGTCCACTCCACCAGGAAGCCTACATAACCCACTGAACAAACCTTACCCACAGAGGGCAGACACCAAAAACAACAGGAACTGCAAACTGGCAGCCTGTGAAAAGGAGACCCCTTCATTAAGCAAAATGAGAAGACAGAAAAATGTGTAGCAGATGAATAAGCAAGGTAAAAACCCACCAGACCAAACAAATGAAGAGGAAAGAGGCAGTCTACCTGAAAAACAATTCAGAGTAATGATAGTAAAGATGATCCAAAATCTTGGAACCAGAATGCAGAAAATACAAGAAATGTTTAACAAGGACCTAGAAGAACTAAAGGGCAAACAAACAATGATGAATGACACAGTAAATGAAATTAAAAATTTTCTAGAAGGAATCAATAGCAGAATAACTGAGGCAGAAGAATGGATAAGTGACCTGGAAGATAAAATAGTGGAAATAACTACCGCAGAGCTAAAAAAAGAATGAAAAGAATTGAGGACAGTCTCAGAGACCTCTGGGACAACATTAAACACACCAACATTTGAATTACTGGGGTCCCAGAAGAAGAAGAGGAAAAGAAAGGGACTGAGAAAATATTTAAAGAGATTATAGTTGAAAACTTCCCCAATATGGGAAAGGAAATGATCAAGTCCAGGAAGTGCAGAGAGTCCAATGCAAGATAAATCCAAGGAGAAACATGCCAAGACACATATTAATCAAACTACCAAAAATTAAATGCAAAGAAAAAGTATTAAAAGCAGCAAAGGAAAAGCAACAAATAACATACAAGGGAATCTCCATAAGGTTAACGGCTGATCTTTCAGCAGAAACTCTGCAAGCCAGAAGGGAGTGGCAGGACTTATTTAAAGTGATGAAAAGGAAAAACCTACAATCAAGATTACTCTACCCAGCAAGGATCTCATTCAGATTCGACTGAGAAATTAAAACTTTTACAGACAAGCAAAAGCTTAGAGAATTCAGCACCACAAAACCATCTTTAAAACAAATGCTAAAGGAACTTCTTTAGGCAGGACACACAAGAGAAGGAAGAGACCTACAATAACAAACCCAAAACAATTAAGAAAATGGTAATAGGAGCATACATATCCATAATTACCTTAAATGTAAATGGATTTATTGCTCCAACCAAAAGACACAGACTGGCTGAATGGATACAAAAACATGACCTGTATATATGCTGTCTACAAGAGACACACTTCAGACCTAGGGGCACATACAGACTGAAAATGAGGGGATGGAAAAAGATATTCCATGCAAATGCAAATGAAAAGAAAGCTGGAGTAGCAATCCTCATATCAGACAAAATAGACTTTAAAATAAAAACTATTACAAGAGACAAAGAAGAACACTACATAATGATCAAGGGACCAATCCAAGAAGATATAACAATTGTAAATATTTATGCACCCAGCAGAGGAACACCTCAATATAAAAGGCAAATGTTAACAGCCATGAAAGGGGAAATCGACAGTAGCACAGTCATAGTAGGGGACTTTAACACCACACTTTCACCAATGGACAGATCAACAAAAATGAAAATAAATAAGGAAACACAAGATTTAAATGACACATTAAACAACATAGACTTAATGATATTTATAGGACATTCCATCCCAAACAACAAAATACACTTTCTTCTCAAGGGCTCATGGAACATTCTCCAGGACAGATCATATCTTGGGTCACAAATCAAGCCTTGGCTAATATAAGAAAATTGAAATCATATCAGGTATCTTTTCTGACAGCAATGCTATGAGACTAGATATCAATTACTGGAAAATAAAACTGTAAAAAATACAAACACATGGAGGCTAGACAATATGCTACTAAATAATCAATAGACCACTGAAGTAATCAAAGAGGAAATCAAAAAATACCTAAAAACAAATGACAATGAAAACACAACAGCCCAAAACCTATGGGATTCAGCAAAAGCAGTTCTAAGAGGGAAGTTTCGAGTAATATCATCCTATCTCAAGAAACAAGAAAAATCTCAAATAAACACCTTACACATAAAGCAATTAGAAAAAGAAGAACAAAAGTACCCCACAGTTAGCAGAAGGAAAGAAATCATAAAGAGCAGGTCAGAAATAAATTAAAAAGAAATGAAGGAAATGATAACAAAGATCAGTAAAACTTAAAGCTGGTTCTTTGAGAAGATAAGCAAAATTGATAAAACATTAGCAAGACTCATTAAGGAAAAAAGGGAGAAGGTGCAAATCAACAGAATTAGAAATGAAAAAGGAGAAATAACAACTGACACTGCAGAAATAGAAAGGATCATGAGAGATTACTACAAGCAACTGTATGCCAAAAAACGGACAACGTGGAAGAAATGGACAAATTCTTAGAAAAGCACAACCTTCCAAGTCTGAACCAGGAAGAAATAGAAAATATAAACAGACCAATCACAAGCACTGAAATTGAAACTGTGATTTAAGATGTTCCAACAAACAAAAGCCCAGGACCAGATGGCTTCACAGGCGAATTCTATCAAACATTTAGAGAAGAGCTAACACCTATCCTTCTCAAACATTTCCAAAATATAGCAGAGGGAGGAACACTCCCAAACTCATTCTATGAGGCCACTGTCACCCTGATACCAAAACCAAGCAAAGATGTCACAAATAAAGAAAACTACAGGCCAATATCACTGATGACCATAGATGCAAAAATCCTCAATAAAATACTAGCAAACAGAATCCATCAGCACATTAAAAGGGTCATACACCATGATCAAGTGGGATTTATCCCAGGAAGTCAAGGATTCTTCAATATAAGAAAATCAATCAACGTGATACAACATATTAACAAATTGAAGGATAAAAACCATCGGATAATCTCAATAGATGAAGAAAAAAGCTTTTGACAGAATTCAACACCCATTTATGATAAAAACTCTCCAGAAAGTGGGCATAGAGGGAACTTAACTCAACATAATAAAGGCCATATATGAGAAACCCACAGCCAACATCATTCTCAATGGTAAAATAATGAAACCATTTCCACTAAGATCAAAACAAGGTTGCCCACTCTCACTATTATTATTTAACAAACTTTTGGAAGTTTCAGCCACAACAATCAGAGGTGAAAAAGAAATAAAAGTAATCCAAATCTGAAAAGAAGAAGTAAAACTGACACTCTGCAGATGGCATGATACTATACACAGAGAATCCTAAAGATGCCCCCAGAAAACTACTAGAGCTAATCAATGAATTTGGTAAAGTAGCAGGATACAAAGTTAATGCACAGAAATCTCTTGCATTCCTGTACACTAATGATGAAAAATCTGAAAGAGACTTTAAAGAAACACTCCCATTTACCAAGGCAACAAAAAGAATAAAATACCTTAGAATAAACCTACCTAAGGAGACAAAAGACTTGTATGCAGAAAACTATAAGACACTGATGAAAGAAATTAAAGATGATACAAACAGATGGAGAGATATACCATGTTCTTGGATTGGAAGAATCAACATTGTGAAAATGACTATACTACCCAAAGCAATCTACAGATTCAATACAATCCCTATCAAACTACCAATGGCATTTTTCACAGAGCTAGAAAAAAAAAATCACAATTTGTATGGAAACACAGAAGACCATGAATAGCCAAAGCAATCTGGAGAAAGAAAAACAGAGCTGGAGGAATCAGACTCCCTGACTTCAGACTCCACTACAAAGCTACAGTAATCAAGACAATGTGGTACTGGCACAAACACAGAAATATAGATCAGTGGAACAGGATAGAAATCCCAGAGATAAACCCACGCACATATGGTCACCTTATCTTTGATAAAGGACACAAGAATATACAATGGAGAAAACACAGCCTCTTCAATAAGTGGCACTGGGAAAACTGGACAGCTACATGTAAAAGAATGAAATTAGAACACTCCTTAACACCATACACAAGAATAAACTCCAAACGCATTAAAGACCTAAATGTAAGGCCAGACACTATAAACCTCTTAGAGGAAAACATAGGCAGAACACTCTATGACATAAATCATAGCAAGATCCTTTTTGACCCACGTCTTAGAGAAATGGAAATAAAAATAAAAATATACAAATGGGACCTAATGAAACTTAAAAGCTTTGGCACAGCAAAGGAAACCATAAACAAGACTAAAAGACAACCCTCCGAATAGGAGAAAATATTTGCAAACCAAGCAACTGACAAAGGATTAATCTCCAAAATATACAAGCAGATTATGCAGCTCAATATAAACAAACAAACAAACAAACAACCCAATCCAAAAATGGGCACCTAAATAGACGTTTCTCCAAAGAGGATATACAGATTGCCAACAAACACATGAAAGGATGCTCAACATCACTAATCATTAGAGAAATGCAAATCAAAACTACAATGAGGTATCACCTCACACCAATCAGAAAGGCCATCATGAAAAAATCTACAAACAATGAATGCTGGAGAGGTATGGAGAAAAGCGAACCCTCTTGCACTCTTTGGTGGGAATGTGAATTGATACAACCACAGTGGAGAACAGTATGGAGGTTCCTTAAAAAACTACAAATAGAACTACCATATGACCCAGCAATCCCACTACTGGGCATATACCCTGAGAAAACCATAATTCAAAAAGAGTCATGTACCCCAGTGTTCATTGCAGCACTATTTACAATAGCCAGGTCATAGAAGCACCCTAAGTGTCCGTCGACAGATGAATGGACAAAGAATGGCATATATATACAATGGAATATGACTCAGCCATAAAAGAAGTGAAATTGATTTATTTGTAGTGAGGTGGATGGACATAGAGTCTGTCATAGAGAATGAAGTAAGTCAGAAAGAGAAAAACAAATACCATATGCTAACACATATATATGGAATCTAAAAAAAATTGGTACTGTTGAACGTAGTGGCAGGGCAGCAATAAAGACGCAGACATAGAGAATGGACTTGAGGACATGGGGAGGGGCAAGGCTAAGCTGAGATGAAGTGAGAGAGTGGCATTGACATATATACACTATCAAATGTAAAATAGATAGCTAGTGAGAAGAAACTGCATAACACAGGGAGATCAGCTCTGTGCTTTGTGACCACCTAGAGGGGTGGGATAGGGAGGGTGGGAGAGAGAAGCAAGAGGGAGGGGATATGGGGATATATGTGTACATATAGCTGATTCACTTTGTTGTATGGCAGAAACTAACACAACATTGTAACGCAATTATACTACAATAAAGATGTTAAAAGCAAAAACAATATAAGTGCATGATCTTACAGGTCTGGTGGTCAGAGGTCTCACTGGGATAAAACAAAGATATTGGCAGGGCTGCCTTCCTTCTGGAGCCTAGGGGAGAATCTGTATTTTTGCCTATTCCTGTTTGTAGAAGCCACCTGCATTCCTTGGTCCATGGCCTTCCACCTGTAAAGCCAGCTTCATCGTCTTTAAATATCTTTGTAACTCTGATTTCTCTTCTGTCTCCTTTTTCTACATATAAGGACCCTGTTGATTATATTGGGTCCACTAGAAAATTCAAGTTACTCTTCCAGTTTCAAGATCAACTGATTAACAGCCTTAATTCCATCTTTACCATAATTTTCCTTTGCCATATAATCTGATATGTTCATAGGTTTTGGGGATTAGGATGTGGACCCTTTGGGGGGAGCATTATTCTGACTACTACAACATTTAAGGATTCTTCTTCTCTTTAAATGTTCCAGCATCCCAAATGCACATCTGGTTTAAAAACCTGTGTATTTTCTGCTTCTCATGATGCTGTAGTATCTTCTTTCGGTTAAGCTGCTACTGAAAGCAATCAGAAAATCTTGAGAACAAACACTCAGATTTGCTTAAGTGCAGCAGAGAACTACTTAGGCAGCCAGAAATGACCATACATTGGCCTAGAGGAACTCACTGAGATGAGTCCAGCATCCTGTGATACTTTACTGTTTAAGGAATTTGTTAATTCATAAGTATTGCGAGCCCCAGAAATTTAAGATCTGAGCAAAGAGCAGCAAACAAAAGTCTGGACACCTAAACTAAGGTTTGCTGCTGATACAAAACTTGGAGTTTGGGGTTACCAAGGCATCCAAGCCTTGAGGTGCTAAAGTCATGGAGAAAAGTGAAATGCATTAAGGTGAGCATTCCTTTCTGTTCCCTTCAGACACTTGCCGATCTTTAAGCAGCTTTTGGCAGAGAGACAAAGGAAGGAGGTCAACACTTGGCCTTCAAAAGAGAAGGTGGCCTTATAAACCCTCCAGATTCTTAAGAAGGACCCCAGGACCAGAAAATGAAAGCTCAGTGTCGACCAGCTTAATTCAAGTCTGGATTGAAGTGATCCACTCGTCATCCAAATGCCTTCTAAATAAAGAAATGCACATCTTTATTAGAGGAAAATAACCACAGCAAGAGACTCACATATTTCTACATCTTTTCCATACTCAGTGTCTAGCATTGTGCAAATAATTACCAGGCCTACCATGAGGCAGAAATAAGTGACTAAAAACCAGGAGACAAAAGAGAAAGTGAAAATAGATCCAGGGAAATCCTCGCTTTCTTGGATGACTCCCTCTGGGGAAAGCTAGTGATGGGCTACTCAGCCTCAGGGACAGGTCCAGGGGCAGGAACTGAGTCCCCAGGTTGATAGGCAACAGTTTCTCAGCCCCGTGCCAGCCGTGACTTCTGGTGTCTTCAGGCCCAGCTGGCAGCTGACAGCAACCACAGGAGAGACCATGAGCAAAAACTGCCCAGTGGAGCCCCTCCAAAACTCTCATCCATCGAAACCATGGAGACAACAAAGGATTACTGTTCAGCACACTGAGCTCTGAGGAGATTTGTCATGTAGCATTAGATAAGTAAGACAACACCCAACAATATGTCCACATATGTCCACCCAAAGACCTGCATGGAATGTTCATAGTAACATTATTGGTAATAGCCCCAAACTGCAGGAAAACTCAAATGACCATCAACAGTGGAATGGATAAGAAAATTGTGCTACATTTATACCAAGGAATACTACAAAGCAATGAAAATCAATAAACTACTGCCACATGCAACAATATGGATAAATTTCACAAATACAATATTAAGCAAATACTACATACTAAATTATTCCATTGATATAAACTTCAAAACACGTAAAACTAATTGATGGTGATGGAAGTCAGGATAGTGGTAACCTTTTAGGAGGAAGTACGTGGCCATTGAGAAGGGTATCAGGAGTATTTCCAGGAGATTTTAAGATTCTACTTCTTTATCAGATAGTGGTTGAAAGGAATTACTTACCCTTTGACAATTTATCAAGCTCTTTAATTTCTTTTTAGAAACATCTTATAATATCCCTATACATTTATGACAATGCTATTGAAAATACACATAAGCAAAGAAATCTCAGAATATTTTGAATAAGTAATAACTCTTCTAGAAATGTCTCCGTTTAAAACTAGAGTAGCTTGCCCTGAAGATACAGACCTTCATTTGATCAGAGAGCCTGGGTCATGAAACAGAACGAGTTTTCATTTATTTAGCAGACTCCTCACACCTGCAGCCTTCCCTAAACAGGAAGCAGACAGCAGATGGTGATGAGGGAGCACCTCCATCAGGCTCTGTGTGATGCACTGTAGACCTGACAACACCCCTGGCTACTCAAATCTGCAAACTAAACACCAGTGATGCCCCAAGGCAGTAAATCTCTTCCAAGCCCCAGAACTGCTGATAAGTGCTCAGAGCAGCTGATTCCTGTCACCCTGAGGAGGAGACCTGGCAGCTGCCTGGCAAGCAGAGCCTTGTGGCACAAGGACCTGAGGACCGTGGGGCCTTTTGTGCTGCAGAATCGTCTCACGATTTATGTGAAGGTCGTGGAGGTAAATGGGTGTTTCTGAAAATTTGTCACGAAAAAATATTTTCAGTCTGGCAACCGAGAGATAACCAGCCAGCTTTCGGCAAATTCAGCTCTGCCTTGGATCAGAACCAGGGTTTGGCCTGGTTTCTGGGCATCTGAAAAGCAAAATCAAATAGCACAGCTTTCACATAGAAAATCATAAAACAACAACTCCAACACTTGGCTGATTATGAAAACACCAACCTTGAACTTACTTTATCTGCTTTAGGGACAAATTAGTTTGTTTGAGCCCCATTATGTTCCGTTTCCCCAAATTAAATTGCTCTCCGAGTCTCTTTTGCTCTTAAAAGTTATGCAGAAACAGTTCTTTGTCCTGGACGAGGTTCATGTGATTTTATCAGTCAAGAGGGAGATGGTTGAAGCTACTCCTGTTGAAAATATGGAGCCTCTGCAAACTGCACCATGAACAGTGCAGTCCATTAGCTAACAGCCATTTGTTCCCGCAAAAAAATAAAAAAATACAGTAAAAAATGCTAGGGGAAGTTGATTTTATCAACTCTAAAAAATAGTGTTTCTTTTCAGTGCAGCTATGTGAAAACATCAAGAACCAGCAATTAGAACTATGCTTTTTTTTCTGCTGTTGTGGCCAGCATCCATCATTTTTAGAGATCAGGGGAAACTTCTGTTTTGATTTCTTAATTTTAATCTCTTCTCCTGTGAGAAAGGGCAATAGAAATATAATGTGTACCTAACTGATTTGTAGTTCACATCTAAAGGCAGTGACTCTTTCTTTAGGAAGTGCTTATTCTTAAACTCGGAACTGCAGTGAAGAGGGACAGCCTTCTACTACTCATATAACGTAAAAGAGGAAATATTTAAAAGGTTGAATGCCTATTTTTTTCTCTCCATTTCTAACTTTAGTTCACTGCGAAAGAGAATTTTAAAAATAGGGCTTCACAGCCCAACTCAAAAAAAAAATAATCATCACAATAAAGTTTCTGTTCATTTCACCACATTTTGAATGATTGATATGGGCCAGAAAATGCACTGATCCTGGCAATATAAACACGGATGAAACTGCCTAGTTCTTAGGGCAAGCTCTTCAAACACAACTGGACGTTGTATTTTCTGGTATTATTGAAAAGTAGATAATTTGATCCAAAATGTAGACATTCTATAAGAATTGGGAAGCTTTATTTGATTGAGGGTCTTACACACACACACACACACACACACACACACAAACTACTTTCTTCATCATGTAAATAAAATGGTAATTTAGTTCTGTTTGTTGTTTAAGAGAGAAATAAAATAATCCTTCTTACCTGGTTTTCAAATTAGAAATGGGAAATAGTAATTTCCAATTCAATGAATATAATATTTTAAAATTTAGTTCAGTTGCATAGAATATAAGACAGAGAAGAAGAATCCAGGAAGGAGGAATGTGTTGATGAGGAAAAAACACATGGACTAGGCAGATAGAGGGTAAGGCTGCAAACGTAGCACAGGTGACAGTCCCACTGTCTGCTCATGCTCTGAGGCTTAGTTGATGCAGTGCGTGTGGTCCCCCAGACGTTGGTAGACATGAGGGTACAGTGAAGGAACAGCACACTCTCTTGGGGCATTTTAGAATTAAAGGTACACACTCTTACCATTATGGTGTCTACATATCCATAAAGTCAACCTTACACACACACCCTCTTAAATTAGTTTAGAAACAAATAACATCATAAATGAAACACACCCACAGCAAATCTGAGTTTGTGAATCCTTGTTTAATGTAATATCATATATTCACACACTAACACCCAGCAACCGGAAAGCTGAGATTTGATGGAATCGGGACCAGTCCCAGAAACCCATAGGAGGGGATCCAGTGAAATAACCCTTCCCACACCCTGTGTGCCCGGCTTTCAGTTCCCAACAGGCCTCTGAGTAAGAGCCAGGGTCTCAGATCACAAGGACGAGCCAGACAAGCCTCCACAGCACCAGCCGGATCATGTTGGCAAACCACTTGAGGGCCCCGAGTGTTCCCTTTCAAAAAGTGTCTTTGCTTCCTGAAGAGCAAATAACAGTCTTCTGTTATGGCTTCCAAAGTGAGGCTAGATCTCTGCTAAATGGACTTTCTAGAGCACCTCCCCCAACACACATGTGAATACACACAGGCAGGCACACACACATGTGAATATACACAGGCACACACACACACGTGCACATACACAGGCAGGCACGCACAGATGTGTATATACACAGGAACACACACATGTGCACATACACAGGTGCACACACACATAGGCACACACAGTTTTATCTCAATTCTAAAAATCAGAGCATATCCAGGTAACTGATGACAGGAAGGTAACTTGTTTGTATAACATATGATCCACACAGCTTTCCCTTCTGCGCCCTTGTATAGTGCTTTCAGAGCAGTGGCATTGAATGGGAAAGATTTACTTATCAAAATAAGGTTGGTACGTTCTTCCCTATGCTAATATGTGCATATGAATGTACCAAAGCTCTGTCTTTGTCTGTAGTTCTAAAATGCCATGTGCTCTACATGGTCCTATAAGCATCACTCACTCTAAATGTCCTAGAAAAATAGAGTAGAAACTTTATTCTATTCCTCCTCGAGGACACTGATCTCCATCTGGGAGAGGAGCAACCAGCATCCCTGATGCCACATCAAAGCCGGTCCTGGTTTCTCTAAGAAGTCTCTGCAGTTTGGAACTGGGCAGTTGCATCAGAAATGTGCTACCCTGACATCCAATGCAAAAGGATGTGAAAGGAAGCCTACATCTTTGTTCCTTTATAAGAATTTTCCTTCCTACTGTTTTATTAAATTCTGTTCAAGGAGGCTGAGGTCAGGTATTTAATAAGATGAGAGCATCAAGGATCAATTTCTTTGCATCTTGGTAAAATAATTCAGGATCCTTTACCTTGAGAGTGGGTGCCTGGGATCCAAGGAAGGAAGTGTTTCCAGGCAGAGGGAGCAACCTCTTGCTACTGGGGGTAATGAGGTGAAGTCAACATGGACTGGTAGACCTAAGGTGAGGCAAGCATGGATGGGAAGGTTTAGATCATCAGAGACCCTGACAATGGCCACTCTGTTGGTGTGCTGGGAAGCCTTGGTGAGATGGACAGACAGCTTGTCCTAACCACAACTGCTCCACAAAGTGTGGAAACACATGGACCTAACTGCACATAGATTCATGAAGAAAAAGTAAATAAAACAACATCTGCACGATGATTTAGGAGAATATTAAACTACCTTCTGAGCATCCTCCCCGCCTCCCCTTCGCCCCTTCCATTCACACTCCACACAGCACCAGAACGGTGCTTCTGAAAAGCCCATTAGATGATGCTACTTGTGCTCAAAACCCCACATGGCATTGTCCTCAGAACAAAAGCTGGCCCCTTACCTCTCTGAGCTCTGCTATCACCTGCCCACCCCTCACTAATGTGGCCTCAGCTCTCCCAGATGTTCTGAGTATCACCCCTGGCTAAATGATGTGGATTTATGTTACCAAACTCAGGTCTGGTTGCTCACTGCTTGAAGGTCAATACTTGAGAAGCAAGTGTTGGTAGAAAGGAAAGTTTGCTTTATTCCAGAGGCTGACAACCAGGGGAGAAGGCTGACTCATGTCCACAGGCCAGCTGCCTGCTGCCAATCAGTTGGCAAGAGCTATGAAAGGGGAGTTTCAGGAGTTTATGGGAGGAGGGAGAGGGCTACAGGAAGAAACAGCACAGTCAGCTCTGACGGTCATCTTGAAATTGGTCATGAAGTGGTCTGATCAGTGTAATTTTGATTGTTTTAAGTACAGTTAGTCTTCAGTTCCAGGGTCAGTTTGTTCCTATTTCCCTGAGGCCAGTTTTCAGAATTGTGGCAGCTTATGTCATGGCTACAGTCTGGTCATTATGTATTAACAGTTAACTTCTTCCACCTGATGGGTGTTTCAGTATCTACCAGACAGCTCACAGGATATGGCTCAGAATATGACCTATAGTCCTTGAGGAGGAACTAAAGGTCCCTGACTTTGTTTAATGACTAAACTATTATTATTTTGTCCTGTTTGACTACTTTCCTTTGCTTCTGCATTTTCTCACTTCTCTGATTAAATTTATTCTTTGGCTCAAGTTTTTCTACAGACAAGAGGCAGGCAGAGGACATGGGGGACCCCAGGTCTGTCCTGGGAAGACCCCATAAGGTCTGGCTCTGTTTCATATATAGGAGACAGTAAAAGTGCTCCTATAAATATATAAGAAAAAAAAGACTGACAGCTCAGTGGGAAAATGGGCAATGAGATGGGCGAGCGATGCACAGAAGAGGAAATACAGTCAGAAATCTCAACATCACCAGCATGCAGGAAAATGAAAGCTAAAGCAATAATACCTTCGTATTTTCCACCCAGCAGACTAGCAAAACATAGCAAGCACTGTAGCTTTCAGTCTGGAGGAGGATTCAGGGAACAAGGTGAGCAGCCATTGCTGGTCAAGATGAGGACTGCTACAGCTTTTTGAAATGTATCTCTGATCATCTGATAGACACACACCCTTTGCCCCAGCAACCCCATCTTTTTTTGTTTTGTTTTTTTTTTGCGGTACTTGGGCCTCTCACTGTTGTGGCCTCTCCCGTTGTGGAGCACAGGCTCCGGACGCGCAGGCTCAGTGGCCATGGCTCACGGGCCCAGCCGCTCCGCGGCATGTGGGATCTTTCCAGACCAGGGCACGAGCCTGTGTCCCCTGCATCGGCAGGCAGACTCTCAACCACTGCACCACCAGGGAAGCCCAACCCCATCATTTTAAAGAATATATCCTGTTACAATGAAAGAACCAGAATATCAAAGTAATTGCATAAGAATATTTTTGAAACAAGAGTGTTTTGGGGACTTCCCTGGTGGCCCAGTGTTTAAGAATCTGCCTGCCAATGCAGGGGACACGGGTTCTAGCCCTGATCCAGGAAGATCCCACATGTCATGGAGCAACTGAGCCCGTGCGCCACAACTACTGAGCCCAGGTGCCACAACTACTGAATCCCACGTGCCTAGAGCCCATGCTCCACAACAAGAGAAGCAATGAGAAGTCTGCGCTCTGCAACGAAGAGTAGTCCTTGCTCGCCACAACTAGAGAAAGCCCACATGTAGCAACGAAGACCCAACACAGCCAAAAAATAATTTTAAAAAAAGTATTTTGAATATTTTTGAATATTAAAACAACCTGGAAAATAGTCTAAAAATCCATTTATAGCTAAGATTTAGTTACCTTCCTACTATGAGATGTTATGCTGCTGCTCGCTTCAGTTGAGGCCAAGTTTCCCCTATTCTTGAGGACATTAAATACACACTCTTCAAAAATGTTTCTGCTTTCTGCATTGGCTCTGTTTTCTTGCCATTTCTTTCTTCCACCCCTATCCAGTATGTGGCTTTCATTGGCTCTCCTGTTTCCACGCAGCACCCCTGTGCTGGGCTGTGCCTGCAGCCCTTAAGGACAGAATCCCACATGCTGAGGAGGAGGAGGGGGCAGCTTCCAGATGTGGGCTGGGCTGGGCAGTTGGTGGCCACACTGCTTCACTGTCACACTCAGTGGATGTCCATTTTCCTCCCCTGCCCTCGGTTCATGTTAGGGGCATCCCAGTTACAGCTCCCCAGTTCCGGAGTCATCATGAGGTCTAAGGCACAGAGCGACTTGATGGGGACCCCCAATGCCAACTTAAGTTTCACAGCTGTTGTTGCTAAAAAAGTGTTATTCATTCGCCTGCTTTCCAGCTTCCAAAATAATGACTCTCACCTCTTTATACATCTTAACCCGTTTACTATGATTTAAGAGGATATTGGGAGGGAGCAAGGTAATCACGTGTGTTCCACATCTTTTACTGAAGGCCCTGTATTAGTCGGCTCGAGCTGTTGTAACAAAGTGCCGCAGATGGGGCGGCTTAAACAACAGACATTTATTTTTTCATGGTTCTGGAGGCTGGAAGTCCAAGGTCAAGGTGTGGGCAGGGTTGGTTTCTCCTCAGCCCTCTCTGCTTGCCTTGTGGATGGCTGTCTTCTTGCTGTGTTCCCACATGGTTTATTCCTCTGTGCTGTGCATCCCTGGTCTCTTCCTCTTCTTATAAAGACACAAGTTATACTGGGTTAGGGCCCATACCAACAGCTTCATTTAACTGAGTCACATCTTTCAATGACCTATCTGAAAATATAGTTGCAGTCTAAGGTACTGGGGCAGTGACTTCAACATATTAATTTGGAGGAGGGATCATGACTCCGCCAATAGTCTTGAACATGTTTCTCCAAATATAATTTTTCACAGTAAAGCAGCCCCTCGATCAACATTTTCTAAATGGCATGTTGTAGCACATAAATGGATTATGAAGATTTTTTTTTTTTTTAAAGAAGATGTTGGGGGTAGGAGTTTAGTAATTTATTTATTTATTTTTGCTGTGTTGGGTCTTCGTTTCTGCGCGAGGGCTTTCTCTAGTTGTAGCGAGCGGGGGCCACTCTTCATCGCAGTGCGCGGGCCTCTCACTATTGCGGCCTCTCTTGTTACAGAGCACAGGCTCCAGACGTGCAGGCTCAGTAGTTGTGGCTCATGGGCCCAGTTGCTCCGTGGCATGTGGGATCCTCCCAGACCAGGGCTCGAACCCGTGTCCCCTGCATTAGCAGGCAGACTCCCAACCACTGCACCACCAGGGAAGCCCAGATTATGAAGATTTTTAATCACAGTCTCCATTTCAGTGCTTGTGATTGGTCTGTTTATATTTTCTATTTCTTCCTGGTTCAGTCTCAGAAGGTTGTGCTTTTCTAAGAATTTGTCCATTTCTTCCAGGTTGTCCATTTTATTGGCATATAGTTGCTTGCAGTAATCTCTCATGATCCTTTGTATTTCTGCAGTGTCATTTGTTACTTCTCCTTTTTCATTTCTAATTCTATTGATTTGAGTCTTCTACCATTTTTTTCTTGATGAGTCTGGTTAATGAAATGAAGCTAGTGGGTCACAATCCAGCTTGGAAAATAAAATTGAAATAGAACAGAAACATGTCAGATTGAGGAGGAAATAGTAAAAGTTACAGTCAGGATTTTTTTAAGTTGCATACAACTTTGGTTTCAATGTTGAGTGTGGTGAGTGGCATGGAGTGAAAGGTATCATAAGTTCTTCATGTGGAACTCATGGCCAATGAACGTTTAAAAGCTGCCATCCTACATAATCCATATTTCCTGCTTTACAAATAAGAGGGAGTTCTTTCTACTGAGAGAAATGGTCTAGTTAGTGCCTCCAATGATTTGTTTTTTCTTGGAAAAAAAGTATGTTTTTTTTTTCCTTCTAAAAATAATGAGAGTAAAAATGCAATTAGACATTTTAGATTAAATGATAGGAAATATTTCTTAAGATGGAAGTAAAAATAGAGTTTAGAGGCAGGGTAAAAACATATAGAGATGTTAGAGAAGTGGTTAAGGTGAAACATTTCCCCCCCCAAACTCCTCCACTCCCTATAAATAATATTTAGTTCAGTTTGACAAATACTAATTGGAGCTTTCAGCTTGACAGCTCACATTAGGTACTTATTCTGTGTTGTGTGTTTTGCATGTCCTTATGCACGAGTTCAGCATATCAGCCATGAGGTAGCAAGTATTTTGAGCTCCGATTTAAAAACAAGAAATGGCATTTAGAAAATCACATGGCATGCTGCCGAGGACAGAGTTGCCTGAAGCCAGGATTCACAGCCCTGCTCCAGACTACTTGTTCTTCTGACTCACACCCAGGACAGCTACAGAGCTGTGCAGCCCAGACATAATGAAAATGCAGGGCGCTTCTTCATAATATTAAGTTCATGAAGGCCACAGCAGAGTACAAAGCAAGCACAGGGCCCTTCAGAACACGGCCCCGTGTGGCCGCTGGGTCCCCCGCCCGTGGAGCTGGCTGTTTTCCCACCAGGAGTTTCTTTCTCCCGCGGAGAAAGAGGATGACCTGCTTTTCCTCCAAAGTGCTCTGAGCACGGAGTTACTTCTCCTGTGTCCTGCCTGCTGGGTTGTTCCTGGCTCTGAGTCGTTGTTGTCTCCAGACAGGGATGCTGAAAACTCAGCCTCTGTACACCCGTGCTGAATCTAATCTCAGAGAGAGCTTGGAGTGAAGTAGAAAAAAACAGCTTTATTGCTTTGCCAGGCAAAGGGGAACACGGTGGGTTCCTGCCTTTGAAAACTGTGCATCTCAACCTGGGAGGATTTGATGAGGGGTTTTATAGCAATAGTTCAAGGCGGGGTTGCTGACAAGATTAGGGTGTGAAGGGCCTGTATTCTTCTAATCTGCTGAGCTTCTCTGGTCCCTTTAATCGTGGTTGCTTGGTTGATCCTCCCTTGATTAGCAACCTCTGCCCTTTGGAAATCGGGGAAGGTCACAGAGGCTGGGGTCTTGTCCTACAAGAAACAGAGGACAGAAGGGTTTCTGTGCCCAGGAGCCTCACAGGATCCTCCTCAGTTTCAAGAGAGGCAGAGGACGTGCAGCCTGGGGCCAATGTCTCCCTGTCTGCTGCCCCACCAGGCTCAGGCATTGACTCCCACTTGCTTAGGGGCTGGTGTTGCAGCTCACGTGCTTGTCTGTGAGGTGAAACTCAGGGTGAAATGCCTCTCAAGTGCTTTTGTTCTTTGGCAAAAGAGAAAAACAAAACTTGTTCTGATGACTTTTGGAAAACAGTTTCAGTTTGTGTTTAAGTGGGTTAATTTGCTGTTGCTTTTTTGACTTCTGGAAAGCCCTCTTGGCATGGAGAGGAAAGGCAGAGATAAAACCAGGTGAGGTCTGTGGAGTTTTTTAGCGTAAGCACTTGCTGTTGGACTGCATTGTGTTTTTATGTCACTCTTTGTATTAAGTGAGATTCGATGGAATAGGTGTATTCCAGCAAGGTGAGCTTTATTCTTATTTCTGTTTCTTTCATTTTGTTCCTGATTGGACTAACTCCGAAAGCTTCTGTTCTTACCACATGCCCTGGGGGTTCTGAATCACGCTGAGTACGTACAGCAGGCAAAGAAAATGGAATTCATTTTCAAAGTGTTTTAGGTTGTCAAGGCACCAGACAATATGTTTCTTACTGAGCCAGGACTCCAAGGTTCTTGTCACAGATGGGGAGAGAAGACTGTTGACAAAAACTCCCTTTCTCAGGCATCTAATGGAGGTGGTCGTGAAGAAGTCTTAGAACTGCCATGGTTGGGAGGAGGAAGGGAGGGACAGACAGGACAACTGTAAGTGGGTTTTACTCATTTCAAAGCAGATGATGTCTCAGTTTTGTTTTTTATCTGGTTGAACTCACATATTCTATTTAAATTGAAAGTGAAGGACACAATAATTTGGATCAGAATTTTCATGCCAACATTCCAAAAAATAGAGCTTCTGAAACCTTTTTAAGGCTTACGTATATTTGAAAAATGTTTAAAAAGATGAAAAGAGTAAGAAAATTCAAGAGAAAATGATAACAAACATGTATATATATTACCAAGAAAAAATGGACGGAAGGAAAATCTGGCTAAGGATCTTGTGTTACTGAGAAATGAAGTCGAATTTGCCATGTTTATTTTCAAGAAATTGAATAAGAATTCTTTTCTGCGATTCTGCCTGTTGCGTTTTCACACGAACATTTTCGTCTGCCTGTTGGGTTTTCATTTGAATATACAATAGGAGACCAAATTAGATAACCGTTGGAAGTGATAACTTTTTAAAGTACTCGAATCAAAGACATCAGATGGTCTTGAATACCTACCACATGATCCCACGGTGAGTTTGATTCGATATTTCCAATTAACTTGTGCATGGGATTGGGTGTTACTCAAGTGAGAAGAGGAAAGAGAAGTGTGAAGTAGCAAGTACAAATATAGACACTATATTTCAGAAGACTCTTGCTTGGTTTTATAACCTGTATAACAAATTTTTTCTGATTTTTATTATGTAAGTTTAACTTTTTATAACTTGTTATGTAATTATTGTCAAAGCTTTCTTTTTTAAAATTTTTATTTATTTATTTGTTTGTTTGTTTATTTATGTATTTTTGGCTGCATTGGGTCTTCGTTGCTGCGCAGGGGCTTTCTCTAGTTGTGGCGAGCAGGGGCTACTCTTCATCGTGGTGTGCAGGCTTCTCATTGTGGTGGCTTCTCTTGTTGTGGAGCAGGGGCTGTAGGTGCGTGGGCTTCAGCAGTTGTGGCATGTGGGCTTGGTAGTTGTGGCACATGGTCTCAGTAGTTGTGGCACATGGGCTTAGTTGCTCTGTGGCATGTGAAATCTTCTCAGACCAGGGCTCAAACTTGTGTTCCCTGCACTGGCAGACAGACTCTTAACCACCTTCTTAGCCACCAGGTAAGTTCCTGTCAAAGCTTTCTTAAGGAAAAAACTCATCCCATGATCAAAGCACATGCAAGTCAATGTCACAGATAATGGGGGTGAGGGACATGCCAGAGGGAAGATCTCTGTTAATCCTGACTAGTGTCTCTCCTGAGCCCCCCGACTTTGCTTTGTGGGGTCCTTCCCTACTGAAGTCTCCTGATTCTTTTTCTAACAGGTCTCAGGATGTCCCTGGTTTTACTTTTAACCCCTAATTCCCATCACCTTCCCTGGTGGTCAGATGAAATGGGTTAGTTGTTAGCTTCCTTTTAGGTGAGAAGATACATCCTTGACTTGTCTAGGTCATATAAACACACAAAGTCCAGGCATATAAGCCACCTAGGAATTGATTCGATTCTTGCTCTCTCCACTTAACTGTATTTGCATTTTATTTTAGAATGCAAGCAATTCATCATTTCCTTGACACTCTGGGGTCATTGGTTTTGCCTTTAACCAACCATACTTGGGTATGAAAAATGCACTGAGGACCTTACAAGGCAAAGTACCAACCAAAAGCTTTTCCTTCATAGTGTAAATGGCTCTTTTTATTGTGATATCCATAATGATTTTTTTTTAAATAAATAAGTGGTTGGCAACTGGGAGATGAGGAGTTGTTAGCCCTCCAAGTCCTCCAGATGAATGAGCAGAGTGGGCAGAATGGGCAGCTGTAGCCAGTCATCAAATATCATTGAAGGTCTTCCCTCTATGCTCTGTGCCCATGAGCCTGAATCTGGCTCCAAAGAAAGCCTGAAGCCCTGCCAGTCCATAGTTTTCTGCCCCGAACCATGAAGAGACCATTGGTAGGGAGGTTAGGAGAACGTTGAGGATGGGCTCAGAGTAGTTTTTTGTTAGTGATGGATCTGAAGGAGAAAGAGGCTTTCTGGGTTCTTTGCCACTATCCCTAAGGACAGGTGTATCAGCAAGAATTAGAGTGCTTCGTCTTTGCTGTTATCCTGGAAATAAATGTTTCTTGGGAGTAGGAAAGAGTGGTATAAAAGATGAGCTTGTGACCCAAGAATGTACAAGGACAGGTGTGTGAATTTTGACATCACTGGACCACACGAAGGTTGCTTTCATTGGAAGGTGTGGCAGGATGAATAATGCCCCCAAATGTCCACACCCTAATCCCTGGAATCCATGGACATGTTTTATCCCGGAAGAACTTTGTAGATAGAATTAAGGTTACAGATCTTAAAATAAGGAGATTATTCTGGGTGATCTCCCAGGAGATGCACTTGGTGGGCTCAGTGTAATTATGTGGACCTTAAAAGTAGAAGAGGGAGGCAGAAGCATTGTTGGAGAGATGTACCAGTGAAAGATGAAGCAAGAAGGTCCTGAAGCATGAGAGGGACCCAGCTGGTCATTGGTGGCATGAAGATGCAGGCATGGGGCTATGAGCCAAGACAGGCAGATGGTCCCTAGAATCTGGAAACAGCCTTCAACTGGCAGCCAAGGAGGAAACGGAGCCTCCATCCTATTACAAGAAATTGAATTCTGCCAACCACCCGGATTAGCAGGAAACAGGTTCTTCCTTTCAGCCTCTAGGAAGGACCACGTCCTGCCAACACTTTGATTTTAGCTGGGTGGACGAGACCTATGTCAGATTTCTGCCCTCCAGAATTATAAAACAATAAAACTGTTGTCCTAAGTCAGTAACATTGTGGTTGATTTGTTACACAGCTCAGTGGTCCATAGCACTGCATACAGATAGTACAGATAAATAAAGGAAAGGACTTTGTCTGTCATGCACAATTTTCCAATCTATGGTGGTTCTAAAAAATTGAATTCATGGGCTTTATCACAGCTATTTGCTAACACAAATATGAAGTTGCTGAAAATTGAGCCTTTGCATGGACATATATACACTACCAAATATAAAATAGATAGCTAGTGGGAAGCAGCCACATAGCACAGGGAGATCAGCTTGGTGCTTTGTGACCACCTAGACAGATGGGATAGGGAGGGTGGGAGGGAGGGAGACCCAAGACGGAACAGATATGCAGACATATGTATATGTATAACTGATTCACTTTGTTATAAAGCAGAAACTAACACACCATTGTAAAGCAATTATACTCCAATAAAGATGTTAAAAAAAAAAAAAGAAAGAAAATTGAGCCTTTGGGTAAACAGGTGTTGCCACAGCTAACTGGCCATCCAATGAGAAATAGCATCCACTTGGGCCAGGAAATAATAGCTTGTCTGTTTTTCTTGTCATCTTTTATTATTTCCCTATTTAACTTTACTTTTTTTTCAATAAACATTCTGTTTTGAAAAATAACATGACAATTGCTAGTGGCCTGTCCTGTATTCTGCAGCAGTAGTTGGAGATCTGAAAACATTTCATTTTTCTCTCTCTTCCTCAGTGACAGTTTCCTAAATTGCTACAAATTTTCAGACCTAGTGGGTCTCCCAGGTCTTACTGAGTGTCTACCATGAGCTTCTGATTTCCTGGGTAATCCTCTCATTAGTGCATATGTTTCTACTCTCTTTATTGTCAGGCATATGGCAAGCTAACTTACTCCATAGAGGTCTCGTCTAGTTTTCTGGCCACAGAAAGCAATTGTTCTCAGAGATAACCACGGAAAGCTCCAGAAAATTCCATAAGGAGGTACATCTGGAGAGATTTTGATCCCGTAGGACCAGACCTAGATGGTATGCATTCTTCATACCCTGCCTGCACTCTTGGGGCCCCTCCTTCTTTGGGGCACCTCTGCCCTTAATTTCTGACATTCAGCTCCCCCTTGCTTCCTGAGGGTTTCTTCTTGGGCCCCTGGAGAGGTCCTGGCACATTTCAACCTGAATCCCAGCCACTAGGTCATTATGAAAGTAGATAGTATTTAAAAACTATTGGTTTTAAATCCTAGTAAGCACAAATTGTCTCATTGAGAGACAGTGTTGCCGTGACAGCAATAGACTCAAGGAACACTTGGCCTTGTCGTGACGATACCAACTTGTATTTCACTGGATTTTCTCCAGATGATGAGCAGTCTCCAGTTCTATGCAAAGTTTCCTTCCCAAGTGTTTTGGGCATCCTCTTAACACACCTTATACATTTCATGAATTTCTTTGCTTTTGGAGACATTTGTTTCCACCAGGACCTCGCTGTAGTCTCCAATCAGAGACTGCAGTATTTTGATATTAGTTTTACAGGTATTTATTTGATTTCATTCCTTGCCTTGGTTTTCACTGAGTATGGTTCCTCTAAGGAGTTTATCACCACTGCTTTGGACATCAATTTTATAGATCCAATTTTATAAGCTTCTTTTTTTAATAGGAAGACTTTATTTATTTAAAGCCATTTTATATTTGTATAGCAATTGATCAGAAAGTGAACAGAGTTCCCTCATACCACCTCCTCCTCAGCACACAGTTTTCCCTATTATTACATTTTGTCGTAGTGTGGTACATTTGTTAAAATTGATGAACCTACACTGACACACTATCAATTAATTAAAGTCCATAGACTACATTAGAATCCTCTCTGCTCTATACATTGTATGGATTTTGACAAATGTATAACGTCATGTGTCCATGATTACAGTATCGTATAGAACAGTTTCATTGCCCTAAAATTCCCCTGTGTTCCACTTATTCACCTTCCCTCCCCAAATCCTAGCAATCTCTGATGTACCATCAAGATGGCATATTGGCCAGTACAGGATGCATTTGAGTTATGAGGTAAGGCTAAATGTTATCACATGATGTTCACCACTGTAAATTTATCCCCTTTGTTTATTCAGAGATATAATAAAATAAACAAAAGGGATATGTGTGCCCTCAGAGCCACAATACTCACAAATCATGACTTGTAAAAGCAAGGGCCAGTCAGTAGAAGTGGCTCAGACTGTCTCTAAAACATGCTTGCACCCTGAGTTAGTGTAATCACGTGTAAGCTTCCCAGTGTGACTCATGTAATTCTTGTGGGTCCCAGGCTATGAGAAATCAGGCACTAAGAAATCCACACCTACAACTCTCAATGCTCCATTTTCAAGACCTCAAGAATTGCTGATATCAATTATCATCCAATAAAGATTGTATTTTTCTGAGATAGAAGCAGTGCCTGGTTTTGCTGGCATAGCCACCCATCATTTCCAAGACAGACACCAAAATTATACTTGACATGCAGAGGTTGACTGCTACAATCTACCTGCATAATTCTCTCATCACCCATAGCTTTATCTTCTTGGGGGTGTAGTTATGTCACATGCTAGTCTATCTTCAGGAAAGTTTCCCTCAGTGAGAGGAGAAAGGGACTGTTTGTATTTGGATGAATCTACTTAAAAAGAGAAAGAAACTAACCTCACTTCAGAACATGTAAGATGGTTGCTAAGACTTGCATTTCCTTGGAAGGGCTGTCACTTGGTAGTAGACGCTCAGCTCTCAAAGTCCAACTAACTCATTGAACATCGTCATGAGGTGTGAGGCAGACTGAGGGCTGCCCTTTCAGCCTGGATCCTGGAGCCCGGACCTTGGCATCTAGTTCTTGGGGGAGGTGGGGGCTAAGAGGAGATTACTCCCACTTGGTTTACTGAAAGTCTGAAGCCATTTAACTGCACTGGGGCCTCTCTTTCTCCAGGAATAGTTTTATTTTATTTAGTTATTCAGAGTCTAATATAGGGGGCTGAAAATCACCTTTCACAATACCTTCTTTCTAGCTGGTTCTCTGGAAATCAAGGTAATTAATCTACTTTGCAAAGTCAAACCCCATCTCTTTTCTTCTGAAGACCATCTTTTCACTGCCCAGGTGTCATAACACATTATGCGGTTTTCTGTCAGACTTGGGCTCATCACAGTCCAATATTTTTGTTTTACCTATTTTTTTATCCCATCAAAATTATTCTTGCTCATTTCTGCACTTCCCTGGTGGATAATAGTCTGTCTCAGAAGGAATTGGCCTCAGTACTAGGACTTGCAAGGTGCACGGCAGGTACAAACAGCAAGAGAACCCTTAGTATTTCACACACAGGAGGGGTGGATTTCCCTTGAAGAAGTAAATCCATTAAGGGCCAGTTGGGAGAACAAAAATCGTGTGAGGTATTTCAAACAGCGGGGGACATAATCATTTTTACACAGACATTGAAAGTCTAACAAGGCAAAAAGGGGTAATCAGACTGTAAATCTTGAAAGCACCGAATCCCTCCAGGGTTTATTAGTGACCCATTTATTAATTAAGTGAAGGAAACAGCTAAGTTCCTCTAGTTTGGGGAAACACAGGAAGAGTTGGGTTATTGACTTGAAGCTCAGAGGAGGGACCTCAGAGGCTGATGCTCAAACCTCAGAATGGGACGACTAAGAGTCAGTGGTGCTTAGATCTGAGAGGGAGTCTCCCTACAGCTAGACACTGGAACGCTAAGAATGTGCCGTGAAGCTGGTGCTGGAAGTTAGTGCCCAGGGCAGGGAGAACCTTGAGCCATAGCTGCCCTCTGCTGGGGTGGTGGTGGGAGATGCTTGGGATGCTGGAACCAGGAGGGAAGTACCTTTTCCTCTCCTCTTGCCTTCCAGTTCTCTTCCAGCATCGCCACACACAGAACCTAGGAGGAAACTGGTGAGAAAGCATGAAGAGTGGCTTCAGAATTGCAGCCTCAAGCATCACATAGTCTTGGAGCTGAGGAAGAGTAGATACATGACCTGCACAGTCCACTCCTTGGGCTTCCTGGCATCTGTACATCCCCTTCTGCCTGTTTTCAAGTCCTTCTCATTTTAGCCTCTACAGTCTTCTTGGCATAGAAAATGTAACTCTGCCTCATAAAATAAAGATACTCTCACTCATATACACAAATTGTATATACACAAATTGGTTCATATACACAAATTGTAACAAGCTGGAAAGGAAATGTGTGTAGCTGCTACAGTCCTCACTCTGTAATTGTAACAATTGATATTTATCATTTCTATCATTGTCTATCCATCCCATGTGCCCTAATTCCCAGGTAGTATTATAGCTGACCAGCATTGTCTTCTTGGGTGAGATAGAATGACCCAAACCTTTATTTCTTAAGTGTCTAAAACTTCAGTGATTCTGTTTTTATTAGGATACTGTAGTTTTCCACTTACATTTATCACCATGAGAGTACTAAAATGAACACTGAGGATTCCCTGTTTTTTGTTTTTTTTTTCCCCTGGGTTTTAAACATAGTTTCCCCTGCCCTTACTGTGTAGCAACTCCCCCCAAATCCTCCTGGTAATTAGAAACACTTACTCCAGCAAATACAAAGCCTCGGGCATCAAAATGGCCTTAGTCTCAACTTTGCTTCAGTGGAGCCCTTGCTGTTTGGCCTGGTAGTATTATTCCTCTCTTGGAAACTGTGATGGTTAATTTTATGTGTCATCTGGACTGGGACAATCGTGTGCCAGACATTTGGCCAAACAACATTTTGTGTATGTGTGGCTGTTTCTGGATGAGATTAACATTTGAATTGATAGACTGAGTAGTGCAAGTTGCCCTCTCTGACTTAGACAGACCTCATCAAATGAAAAGCTGAATAGAATGAAAAGGCTGATAATCCCATGAGGAAGGTGCATTTCCTCCTGCCTGGCTACCTTGAGCTGGGACACTGGTCTTTTCCCAGCCTTTGAACTCAGACTGAAACTCTGGCTCTTCTTAGGTCCTGAGTTCACTGCTTTCAGACTAGAGCCACACCATCGTCCCTCCTGGGGCTCTCGCTTAATGACTACATGTCTTGGTACTTCTCAGCCTCCATAGTCTGTAAGCCAATTCCTTATAATAAATATCTAGATCTAGATCTAGACCCTGTTGATCTGTTTCTCTGGAAAATCCTAATACAAGAACTAATGCCCAGGATAGGAATTAGGGCAGCCAAGTGAAGCATTTGCCTCAAGCACCAGAAAAGCTATAATCAAGATAAATAATATTTTAATGCAATATTTTAAAAATCAATATTGATGCCAAATATACAAGATGAACAAAAATGCCAAAAAATTGAAATGAAGACAGGATCCAACATAAGCCAAACTATATCAGAACCCGCAAGAAAAGGAAAAATGTACACCCTTATATACATATTTTTATGTATGTTATTTTAATGGATAATTTTTCTACAACATTAAATAGTTGAAAAATTATTGAAAGGTTGGAAGTAGGTATATTGGAACTTGAAACATGTTTAAATATTTATATCAAAATTGGAACTTATTATAATGTTACTTTTCTGGCTTTAATGAAAAACAGATTCATCAAATAATATTAAACAATATAAACATTATTTGATGAATAATATTATTCATCAAATAATATTTTCAAAGTCAACTTCTTTGCTTATTTCATTTTCAAATGAGAACTGCCATGTTGGACAATTTCTCTTCACCAAGTGAAAATTTTAAATAAAATTTAATTATCTCAGGTTACTTATCCTGTCTTTATTTAAATTTTTGATATTTTATTCATCAGAGTTTTTTGAAAAATTGAATTAAAATATTACTTGTCTAGGTGACTGAGTTTTTCATGCTTCTTGAATTTTACATGTGCGGCAACTGCCTCGCTTGTCTTACTCTAAACCTGGCCCTGTTAAGACCCCTTATTCAGTGAAGTTTGTTATTAGGTATAATAGTGAGAGGGAAGTATGAGAAGAGCATCCCCAATTTTTATCCCTTAAATTCCCAGATATGTCCATATCGCCTCTGGGAAAAATAGTACCATATAATGTGTTCAGTAGACTTAAAGAAATATTGCTTCCTGTGAGATAGTTCTCCAGATTTTCAGAAATTTTTTTCTTAACTGGAACCATAACTAAAGATTTAGTAGCTCCATTCACTAGTTCATCTGACCGTCTGTTTCTCAATGACAAGCTATATATTAAAATCAGAGAATTCCGTGGACATGAGTCCATCACTGTATGTCTTGTGCTGTGACATTGGCTGCTCTGTTAGGAGCCAGGATGATGAGGTACGATGATGTCAAATTAGGCATTTCAGACATCCACAGATGTTGGTGCTGGAAGAAGCATTGTAAGTCAGAAAGTCAAATCCATATCCAAAATACATGTCTATTTTAGGAAAGACAAACCATTGCTCCTCCCACGATGTAAGGCATTTCATATAATTAACTTGGCACAGGTACTTAAAGGGTCCCCTCAAGGAATGATGACCGTGTCAGGGCACAGTGATATTGTTAGAGTAGAAACTCATCAGTGACAGGAGCCCAGATTGACATCAGTGATAAGAATTCCATGTTTTTAAGCCATGTGTTGCCTCCTAGCAAATATCCTGCCATTTTGTTTGGTGCTGGTGTGGTCGAGGAAAGAGGACATCTGAGGGAAGAGGTCATCTGGTCCACCTGGTTTTGATAGGCTCCTCTGCAGAGATGCCCTCTTGTAGGTATTCACACAGTTTCCAAACATCTTCACAGCCTACGCCCAGCCTTCAAGACCCTTCCATATACCTCTTCCCCATGCTTTCGGCCAGTTCATTCCAAATCCCTGACCATCTTGCGAACCCAATGGTTGCAGCTTGTAAACCAGTGTGGAGCCCTTTCTCTGCTGTGCTTTAGTTGAGAAAAAGTGGACAATATAAAATATTGCTTAAAGTTCTGGCCATTGGAAGAATTTATCTTCAACCCTGGTCATTTATGAACATCTCTCTATGATGCTATAATGTTACAGCCGTCAACCACTGATCAGGGCCACTAAATTATAAAACTTATCTATATATCAGGACTGACTATTATTTTTATTCCTAAGTCAACCAACCATAAGGAACTCCTTGTGAAGTCTTAGGACAGGAGGCAATAGAAGGAGCAAGTTCCATGAGATTCTGAACCAAATTGTGACGCAATTTTCTGTGCTTCCAGGATCTGATCAAGGCCTGTATCTTATAAGTCTTTGCCATTAGATGATGGATTTGATGGTGTGTACATTGATCCTATGGCTTGTTGACCACAAAGGTTCAATAGCAAGCTCGAAAATCTGTGTTAAAAGCAGTATGGTTATCTGAGGGTTTGTTCCACAAACCTAAGTTTCATTTGTTAGAGGTATATCACAGTCTGCATTCAGTGCCCCTACTCACCACAGATACTTTGAGGACCATTGGAAGTGCTGGCTCCTAAAACTCATGTGGGAAAACAATTTAGCCATAAATGGACAAAAATAATGTCCCAGGGTAAACAAAACTATCAACTTTTTTTTTTTTTTTTTTTTTTTTTTGCTGTACGCGGGCGTCTCACTGCTGTGGCCTCTCCCGTTGCGGAGCACAGGCTCTGGACGCGCAGGCTCAGCGGCCATGACTCACGGGCCCAGCCGCTCCGCGGCATGTGGGATCTTCCCAGACCGGCGCACGAACCCGTGGCCCCTGCATCGGCAGGCGGACTCTCAACCACTGCACCACCAGGGAAGCCCAAACTATCACCTTTTGACCTGAACATGACCAAAACATTTTTAACAACCCTACACTGATTTGTCCACAATATAACTAATTTAAAATACCAGTCACCTTGTTATTTGGCACTTAATGAACTCATTAGACTGTTCACTTGTATGCAGTATGCAATGATATTGTACAGACTCAGATGCAAATTATATTTTTCTTCTACATTGAAATGAACATATAATGTAACATAAATAAAGAAATAAATGTTAAACACATATAATTAATGCAAAAAGAGTTTGTAAAATAGAATTTATAAATAAGGCAATATTAAAATGGAGGTTTCTTAATGAATAAAAAAGCTGCTTGAGTAGGGTTTGGTGATGAAAGAGGTAAGATAGAGTGTCTTGTCGCTGGTCTTGTCTGGTGGAAGGTGAAAGTGGACAAGAGGAAGAAGGTGAAGGAGTGAGTGAATGGTCCATGTTGGAACTCACAGAAATGGAAGGTTTCTCTTCTTCATATGTGAATCCCTAGAAGTGAATGGCTGTAACTCATGTGCAAAGCAATAAGCACAGCAATGCTGAAAAAGAAGAAAAAGAAGAAGGAAAAACATGCGTATGAGTTTGCTAAGGCAGCTGTAACAAAGTACCACAGACTGGGTGGCTTAATTACACAAAAGTATTGTCTCAGAGTTGTGGAGGCCAGGAGTCTGAAATAAAGGCAGAGTTGGTTTCTTCTGAGGCAGTAGAGAGAATCCAATCTGTGCCTCTCTCCTGGCTTCTGGTGGTTTGCTGACAATCGTTCGCATTCCTCAGCTTGTGGCAGTATAATTCCAACTTTAACACTGTGTCCTCCCTGAGTGTGTGTCTGTCTCTGTGTGCAAGTTTCCCTTTTTTATATGGACACCAGCCATATTGGATTAGGGCCACCCTAATGACCACAACTTGATCACCTGCAAAGACTATTTCCAAATAAGGTCATGCTCACAGGTACGGGAGACTAGAACTTCAATATCTTTTTACATCTTTTATATTTTCTGCTTGGTCTTAGAATCAGCCATTTCTCTAAGGAGTCCTTCTTCCTTTTGTTGAAGAATGGTGGTAGAAGCTGAGATCTGGGTGTGTGATGTGCTCTTTGTTACTGGAGTGTCTTTCTAAGTGTTTCTAAGCCCTCTCAGCTGACAGATCAAGGAAATATATGTGTGTATACTAGCATGTGTATGCGCATACCTATAAGTATTCTATATGCAACCAAGCATCTATATGAAGCTAGATATGAGTTCACATGGGTGTCTCCAATCCTAACCCTTCACTACATGGATCGTCCTAGCCTCCTGTTGCTCATCCTGTTAACTCTCACTCCATCAGTGAGAAGCTTGGTTCCCACCATCCATGACCCATTTACTTAATTGTTCACTTCCAGTGTCATATACACGTAGGGTGGCAGAAGAATTGTTAACCTACCTCTTCATCAGTAATAACTTGATCAACCAGAGTCCAGTACTTTAGTACATTTCCTTTTTCCCTTAGTCTTAGAAATTCCATTCCTCCTCAAAGTTGTTTGTCAGCACCTTTCCTCCTCACCTTCTCAGGTAAGGTTGTTTCCTCTGGTTTTGATATTCGTGACTTTGAGGTCAGTCATGCTTTTAGCCTTCCAAGTACTTAGGCAGGTGTTATCTGGCTGCAGGATAAGGATGTCACCAAGAGGGGACCTTGACCATTTGGCAGATGAAGGAGAACCAGTGAGAATCTGTTTTTAGGTGACTTGGCCACAGTCACAGCCTTGAAATTGGGACAGTTAGACGTTGAACCAGCCAGGTTTCTGATGCTGCACCTATGCTGTATCCACTGCACTCACTCCTTTTTTTCTAGAGGGCAGTGTGTCACTGAGGTGACAACGAGAGGTCAGGAAGATACTTAGGCACTTTGTCTGATATTTCCTGGCACACAATAGTGTATTTCTTAAGTACTGGGATCTGAACAGAGATTCCTCCAACTGAGAGACAATGATGCTTTGGCCGTGTTTGGCTACTGTAGAGTCCTCTACATCTGCAGTGCAGGGATGGAAATATTTGTGCATAAGTGGATGTGTCATTTACCCACATAAGCTCATGTTGATGTAAGTCAGAAAAAATTCAAAGGGAAAAAGATTCTCATGAGTACAAATTACTTCTGGGATGACCTTAGGTTTCCAAATTAAATTATTTCAGCAGAGTTTATGCATGGATTCCAAGCATGAGGAAATTATTTAGGAGATGTTTACTATGGCAGAAAGTAGTGAACATCCTAATATAGAGCTAATCACAATTTAATTCAAGTTATTCACAAAATATTAATCTTAGGAAAATATTGTTGCCAAAATATCTCACTTGCTTTATAGTTTGGTATCTGGGAGATAGACCAGTCTCTTGGGAATTTAATATTTATAATCCTTAAAGCAATTTAAACCAAAATGCTTAAACTCAGCATAATTTTTGAGATCTAACTGTATTGATTCATTAAAATCTAGATTGCTTGTTTAAATGTTTTATAAGGGTACATCTTATAAATGGACTAAATTTTAAAATCTATTTTAAGGAAGGGCAATTACATTGTTCATTATCTGCTTTAATGTTATAAACCCTGAAAAATGTTTTGGCAACCACAGGTTTTGTGAATGGCCCTCACTCAATACTTTCTCGTTATTTTGAATAGAAGTATTGCAATGAATGCTTTTTCTATGTTTTGAGATACAGTGAGATTGGGAAGTCTCTAAGGAGCCTGAACTTGAGATGAGACCTAAGCACAGGGCTGAGGTGGGCAATGCCCACAGCCGCAAAGCACAGAGGAAGCCCAGCCTAGCTGTGTGCATTGGCACATGTGATTTAATGAGTATTTATGGAATGAATGAATGGTGCACTGAGTTAACCACATTGAAGCATCCCAGGGCTCTGTGTAGTCAGAGGCTGACAGAGAACAGTGATTTTGCAGTTTTCACATGTTGATACAGTATATCTCAGCTGAGGAAGTTCTGGCCCCTGAGCTGGGAATTTAAGGACAAAACTCCTGTCCCGAAAGAATTTCAGGAATAAAAGCTTAGACCCAAGGCCTAGGTTATAAAGATGTGGGTGCATGGTGTCAGGTAAAGACATACCTGGACCTAGGAAATGATCATACATTTAAGATCATTTAAAACATCAAAATGGAGTAGCTATGGTTCAGGCATCCGAAGTGGAGCTGGTGTTTATGGGGTGTGGATTGTGGATGGGGATTCAGACACTTCCCTGCATCACTGAGAACCTGAACTTTCTGAACTGTATCAAACTCAAGGACACCACAAGCCATTGCTAACAGCTGTCAGCTACAACCTTGTGGTTTCAAAGTCCCCTTTGCTTCACAAATATGTAATAATTTCAAACCTCAACCAATCCTTACTTAACAAGCACCCTTACTTCTTGCCAGCTCCAATCCTCATTCTTGACAAGCAGCTCATGTAACCTTGCTGGGGGGTTTTGCCTTTAGAAGCTTCCCCCATTTTGGGGTCCTGTGGAACCCAATTCAAGTGCTTTTGTGAATTTGTGCTTCCCAGGCTGCAGTCCTAACAAACCCCCAATATAAGCAATTTTTGTATTTTTCTTCAACCAGATCTCTGTTCTTGGAATTCTTGGTTAACAGCCAAGAGAGCCTTTGTTTGAAGGGATTAATGTGGTAAGGGCAGAGGTCTATTGCTGTAGGGAAAGTGTTCTGAGCCTGAGACCTGCAGGTGTCTCAAATAGCAGGCAGCAAGGAGCTCTCTTGTGATGAGGTGTGGACAGGGCTACAAAGAACTGGGTGTAGGGGACTCGGTGCGATGACGGGACAGTTGATCAGGGAAAGTCTTTCCTTGTAGGTTGCTGATTCTTGGGAGGGGTTGTCTGCTGGCTCAGCTAAGGTGGGTCGAAGTTCAGAGGCCTGGGAGGAGGAGAGACATCTGGACAAGTCAGGTACGTTTTTCAGATTGGTCAGTGGGCATAAAGAATTCAGCTAATCCTTTAAGAGGCAAAGAATGGGAACCAAGAGGTCTGTGTTGGGGTTTTTCATAGATAAACAAAGGGGTTATCCCAGAGTCTTATTTAAGTCATCTGGAACGGGGTGGGTCTTTGCAGGAAGCTGTTTCCTGAATTCTGGAGAGCAGGACTTACCACTCTCCTATTCACATCATGACTGATCTCAGAAGCTAGAGTAGGGGTGGATGGGCTCCTGTGGTGGAGAGGAATGACACCCAGACCGAGAACCAGCTAGGGTCAAGCCTGAAGCAATGGACAAGTTGTGGCCTGATGGGGTCCCACTGAGGGGCCCTGGAGCCCACTTACAATGCTGGATCCATCAAAGAGGTTTCTGTAGACCAGTTTCTTTCATTGCTGTACCACAAAATCTTAAATCGGAAAGTGAAAATACATCTATTGTGTCAGCAAGAATGACTATATTACAAACACAGGTATCTCTCATTACCCAAAACTAATCCGATACTGAATTTTTGGGAAACAGGAAACAACGTTCCACTTTACGTTGGAAAAAGTGATATAATGTGTTTCATGGTTCCCAGCCTGACAAAAATGCCTGCTCACCAGTTTCCCCAAATACTACTGAAACACATCTAAACTTATGAATAAAACTCCATGGAAGGTTTGTGCAAATTATAAAATAGTTTTAAAGACATTTACATAATTATTTAACATTTAATGAAGTAGTAGAAGTTCGCTTGCAAAATGCAGTACAGATATAAATCATGTTTTCTTGTACTGATGGAAGAGTTTATTAAGTGGGACTTGATCTTGCGGAGTGGGAGACAGAGGCTTTTTGGTCACAGGTGTTTGTGGGTGGAGGGGGCACGACTTAAAGGGTAAATATGAGGGTTGTTTTTGCAGACTTTAAGGTGTAGACAGACTACAGGTTGAACAGAACTCAGACATAATCATGATACAAGTATATGGTTCCACTGCGCTTGGAATTGCACTTTTGAATAGGATGCTTCAATTTATATCACTAACAATCATGCTATCTGCCTGAACTAAATCCTTTAATTGATGGACTGAATCCTTTCATTGCTTTTTCTAGGTGGTGCTTAATTTTAACATCTATTTAAGAGCTTACCAGCCTTCTGTGGGTTAATTTTTTTTCTTCTTCCCCAAAGCGTCTATATATTTCATTCCACTTTTGATAATCTTCATTTTTATTATAACAGACCTAGACACAGATTTTAAATGTAACCTATTGAGCACTGAATATGCACTTTTGGCATGCACTCAGAACACATGTGAACTGTCTTCTTACTTAAGGGAATTTCTAAGCCATTATAACTGCAAACGTTGCCTGTTCATCCTCCATCCAGCCCTTCCTCCAGGTGAATGTTGGAGCTTCACAGTTTATCTTTAATCTTTTAAGGATCATTTTCACATTTTCTATCTTTTTATTTCTCAGTATTTAGGTTCACTATTTTGGTACTGTCTTTTAATCCTCTGATAATTTTCTATTATCCAGTATTTATTTTGTTGAAATTATATTTTTTATACTTTCTTATAGGCCTTTAAAAAATCTCTTTCTGCTTGTTTTGTATCAGCCATTTGTTTTATCATTCTTATTATGGCTCTTAGACATCATTCCTTCTTTAGGAAGACTGTTTCATTACTTGCATTTACTCTGGAATGACTGCTTCCTTTAGTCAAGTTTGTGAAGCTCAAACTTCCATGGAACTGCTCTTCCTCAGGTGCATTGGAACTCTTGATTCTAAGCTCATCTTAAAGTTCTGTGGGGTGTGTTTGTGTGTGTGTGTTTGAGATGTTTGTCGGGTGTTTTGTTGTATGCATGTATTGTGTATTGTGTGCAGTGTATGTGTAATTAAGGGTGTTGTGTGTCTGGTGTGTTGTATGTGGGGTGTGTGTTTTGTGTGTGGTATGAGGTATGGGCTATATATGGTGTATGTGGTGTATGTGGTGTGTATGGTGTGTGTGGTATGTGTGTATTGGTGTGTGTGTATGTGGTGTGTGTGATGTGTATGGTGTATGTAGTGTGTGTGGTGTGTGTGTGGTGTGTGTGTGTGTGTATGGTATGTGTGGTGTGTATGGTGTATATGGTGTGTGTCGTATGTGTAGTGTGTGTGGTTTGTGTGTGTATGTGGTGTTTGTGGTGTGTGTGTATATGGTGTGTGTGATGTGTGTATGTGGTGTGTGTGGTGTGAGTATGGGTGGTGTGTGTTTGTGGTGTGTGTGATGTGTGTGGTGTGTGTGTTGTCTTTGTATGGTGTGTGGTGTGTGTGTGTATGTGGTGTGTGTGGTGTGCATGGTGTATGTTGTGTGTATGGTGTGTATGTTGTGTGTGGTGTATGTGGTGTGTGTGTGTATATGGTATGTATGGTGTGTGGGGTGTATATGGTGTGTGGTGTGTGTGTGTATGTGGTGTGTGTGGTGTGCATGGTGTATGTTGTGTGTATGGTGTGTATGTTGTGTGTGGTGTATGTGGTGTGTGTGTATATGGTATGTATGGTGTGTGGGGTGTATATGGTGTGTGTGTCTGTGGTGTGTATGGTGTATGTTGTGTGTATGTTGTGTGGTGTGTATGGTGTGTTTGGTGTGTGTGTATGTTGTGTGTGGTGTGTATGGTGCATGTGGTGTGTGTGTGTGTATGGTATGTGTGGTGTGTGTGGTGTATATGGTGTGTGTGTGTCTGTGGTGTGTATGGTGTGTGTGGTGTATGTGGTGTGTGTGTGTATATGGTATGTGTGGTGTGTGTGGTGTATACGGTATGTGTGTTTCTGTGGTGTGTGTGGTGTATGTGGTGTGTGTGTACATGGTGTGTGTGTGTGATGTGTTTATTTTCCTCTTCTTGTTTGCACACAGGCTACTGCTTCTGTGCTCACCAGGTATCTAGTTCAGACCTGTCATATCAGCTTCCCCCACTCACCCCCCTCCCAGCACTGCAGGTTCACACCAGGTAAGTGAGCCTCATTCTCCCTGCTCACAGAAGGCTCTCATCCACTGTGTTGCAGGAATGGTCTCCCATCAGATTCTGACATCTGTGTCTTGGCCCCTGCTCAACACCTCACATTGGTCCTAATTCTGCCTCACAGAGATGCTCACCTTGTTTTGAGTGAGGTTATGCTCTTTTAATATATTGTGTAGTTCACTGTTGCTCTTATTGGGATCAGTAGAACTGGAGAACTTACAGCGGGGCAGGTGCCTGAGGACTCGAAGTGTTTTCTGACCAGACACTTCCTTTTCAGGCACTTGCACGATGTGCTTGAAACCAGGTGGCCCCAGCTAAACTGTCAGAGCCTCGGTCCAGACACCTCTGGTGTCTGCCAGATGACCAATTTTAGAAATTGAACCCAACAGGGACAACGTGGTAGATCCCTGCCAACTGTAGGACTTCAATCATAATTAGATTGTTAATTTGGCAGTTTTCTTTGCTTAAATATTAATGAGAACCAGGCTGATACTGTCTCGGAGATTTGGAGCTTGGTTTGCAGTAAGCAGATGGGGTGAACCTGTCCAATTAGTGGTCTGCCTCATTGGAAACAGAAATTGCCTTGAAATTGAAGAGCGATCTCCACTTCCCACCTGGACTTCCAGCATTGGAAATTAAACTAAAGATCAAGCCAGGAGTAAAATGCATATTTCCTCTTGAAGTGAGCATCATGAAAGCCACTGTCACTATAAAAAGATTGCTTACATTGCAGAGTGGGTAAATGTTGGAAAATTGAAAGGACTCAGATCTTTATAGAAACAAGCATTCACCTGAAACATCAAAATGAGCATGAAATATATGCATTTTCTACTTAGTTTATAAATAGAGTGTTTCCTTGTTGAGATTTCCCCCTGCTGTTAAAATGTTCATCTCTGTTGCTCAAATGCTAACAGGCTGGCCATTTTCAAGATAAGTGGCTTGGGTTTTACATGAATCCTGGCTTTTCCTTATGTGGATGCCCTCCTTTGTCTTCAGAATTAGAGGTAAAATAAGAACACATACTGTAGTGTTTGGGTGATCCCATGCTTTGTGTTGGTCTGCCTTCCTCTTGGCTTTAGAACTTCAGTGAATGTAGGATTTGAAATATTTCTTAATCTTAGGAAAGCCTGTGCTGTTTGTGGCATATAATGTGGCAAAACCCATGGGCATCAAAATCCACAGAAGTTGCCAGTTTTCCTCACCTTTTTAGGAAGAAAATGATAGCAATACGTGACATAAGAACTGTTTTAAAGTAAATGATCATTGATTATTTTAGATCAGCAGTTCCCAACATTTTTGGCACCCGGGACCAGTTCCACGGAAGGCAATTTTTGCACAGATGGGGCCGGCAGGGGGGAGCTAGGGCGGATGTTTCAGGCGGTCATATGAGCGATGGGGAGTGATAGACAGTGGGATGAAGCTTTGCTGGCTCTCCCACTGCTCACTACCTGCTGTGTGTCCTGGTTCTTAGTGGGCCGCTGACCGGTACTGGTCTGCAGCCAGGGTGTTGGGGTCCCCTATTTTAGATAACCTTGAGAATGTGTTTTATGCAGACGATTCCCAAAGATGACAATATACTCCTACCTAAAATAAAATAAAATGCATTCATGCACCACAGGCCCTGTGAGTAGAGGCTTTGAGGCCAGGTATCAGTGCATTTCATGCTCAAGCCATAGTTTCAAGCACCCAGGAGTGGAGCTGGGTGTGTGGGTTGAGAGGGAGAGATGCTTTCTGCAAGTGGAGTCTGACTATTCAGGTCAGCACAGCTTGGCTACACAATGTACTTCTTCAGATATTATTAACCCATTATTTTCCAAGACATACATATAATTTTATTTATTTGGAACTGAGAGGATGTGTAACACCCTATCCCACCTTCAGTATTAAACTTCAAATATTGCTTCTTTCCTGATGATTGTCTTTGCCCCTTTTCCTAACGTTTGGATCTCTCCATTCTCCTAACACCTAAAGGCAGGTTTTGTTCGTAAACCCCATGCCTTACTTGGCAGATTATTGCAGTTTAAATCTTTTCACATCATTTCATATACCTGTAACTTCCTTTGTTATTGTTCTTTTTTTGTGGTTGGAAAAGATGCTTGGTTCTTTGTTTTTGTTTAATTGGTTGAATCATGAAATTGGCTTGGATCTGTTATTCTCAGTCATTATATTTATTTATGATAAAAGCTCTTAACATACTGGATACAGAAGGAACATACCTCAACATAATAAAGGCCACATATGACAAGCCTACAGATAATTCATACTTAATGATGAAAGTTTGAAAGATTTTCCTCTATGATCAAGAACAAGACATGGACGCTCACGCTCGATACTCCTATTCAACATAGTCCTGGAAGCCCTAGATAGAGCAAGTAGGCAACAACAACAAAAACAAACAAAGAAACAAACAAAAGATCCAAATAAGAAAGCAAGAAGTAAAATTGTCTCTGTTTGCAGAATAAATGATCTTATATATAGAAAATGCTAAAGACTCCACCAAAAAGACTCTTAGAACTAACAAACCAATTCAGTAAAGTTGCAGGATGTAAAATCAACACACAAAAATCAGTTGTTTCTGTAAACTAACAGTAAACTATCTGAAAAAGAAATAAAGGGGAAAAAAAATCCCATTGACAATAGTATCAAAAATATTAAAATATATAGAAATACATTTTACCAAAGAGGTGAAAACTATAAGACATTGATGAAAGAAATAGAAGAAGACACAAATAAATGGAAAGATATCCCTTGTTCATGGATTGGAAGAATTAATATTATTGAAATGTTTATATTACCCAAAGCCATCTATGGATTCAATGTAATCCTTATCAAAATTCTAATGGCATTTTTCACAGGAAATGTAACAAACAGATATCAGTCTTTTGTCATTCCAACATAACAAATAGGAAAACAATCCTGAGAAAGAAGAACAAAGCTGACTTCTTGACTTCAAACAATACTATGAAGCTATAGGAATCAAAACAGTATGCTACTGGCATAAAAAAAAACAGACAGATAGACCAATAGAACAGAACTAAGATCCTCAGAAATAAACCCACACAGATATGGTCAACTAATATTTGACAAGGGAGGCAAGAATACTCAATGGGGAAAGGACAGTCTCTGCAATAAATGATGTTGAGAAAACTGGATATTCACATGCAAAAGAAAGAAGTTGAACCACTATCTTACACCCCTCACAAAAATTTACTTGAATTGGATTCAAGGCCTGAAACCTTAAAACTCCTAGATGAAAACACAGAGAGAAACCTCCTGGACATTGGTCTTGACAATGATTTTTTTTAAATATGATACTAAAAGCACAAGCAACAAAAGAAAAAAATAAAAATAAAAGACAAGCAGAACTACATCAAACCAAAAAGCATCTATACAGCAAAAGTAACAATCAGCAAAATGAAAAGGCAACCTCTGGAATGGGAGAAAATATGTGCTAGTCATATATTTGATTAAAAGTTAATATCCAAAATATATAAGAAACTCATACAACTCATTAGCAAAAAGGCAAATAATAAAAAATGGACAAAGGACCTGAATAGAATTTTTTCCAAAGAGGAAATACAACTGGCCAACAGATATATCAAATATGCTTGACAGTAATGATCAATGGGGAGCTGTAAATCAAAACCACAACAAGACATCACCTCACACCTGTTAGAAAGCCCATTATGACAAAGATAACAAATGTTGGTGAGGATGTAGAGAAAAAGGAACCTTTGTGCACTGTTGGTGGGAATGTAAATCAGTGCCGTCACTATGGAGAACAGTACGGAGGTTCCTCAGAAAACTAAACATAGAACTACCATATGATCCAGTAATCCTACTTCTAGGTATATATCCAAAGGATATGAAATCACTACCTTTAAGACACATCTCCACTCCCATGTACATTGCAGCATTATTCACAAAACCGAGGCATGGAAACAACCTAAGTGTCCATTGACAGATGGATAAATAAAATTTAAGTACAATATTAATACAGTGGAATATTATTTAGCCATAAAAAAGAAAGCAATTCTGTCATTTGTGACAACATGAATTAACCTTCAGGTCTTTATGCTAAGTGAAGTAAGTCAGACAGAGAAAGACAAATAGAGTATGATCTCACTTACATGTGGTATCTATAAAGCTGAACTCATAGAAACAGAGAGTAGTTTGGTGGCTGCTGGTGGCTGGGGGTTGGGAGCTGGGGAAATTAGAAGATGTTAGTCAAAGGGTACAAACTACCAGTTATAAGATGGATAAGTTCTAGGAATCTAATGTATAGCATGGTGACGATAGTTAACAGTTTTTTATACCTGAAAGTTGCTAGGAGAGTAAATCTTAAATGTTCTTACCACCAAAAAAAAAAAAAAAAAGATTATTATGTTGGGTGAAATAATTAATATTATGTTGTATAAGATGTGTTAACTGGCCTTATTGTGATAATCATTTCACAATATATACATGCATTAAATCAGCACACCATGCATCTTAAACTTACACAACATTATATGTCAATTATATCAGTAAAGCTGGGGGAAAAAAAGAGAATGTTTCAGCTGTGTAAGGATGGCTCTCTCCACTTAAGCATGGGCTTTCCCAAGTGACAATGGTGCCCTTTTCTTTCCCAAATTAGGCTATTTTGTCAGACTCAGATCCTTTTTTTTTTTTTTTTTTTTTGCAGTACGCGAGCTTCTCACTGTTGTGGCCTCTCCCGTTATGGAGCACAGGCTCTGGACGCGCAGGCTCAGCGGCCATGGCTCACGGGCCCAGCCACTCCACGGTATGTGGCATCTTCCTGGACCCGGGCACGAACCCGCGTCCCTTGCATCGGCAGGCAGGCTCTCAACTACTGTGCCACCAGGGAACCCCAGACTCAGAACCTTTAATTTGAGTATTAGTGTCTGATTTGGAGCCTGGTTCCTTAAACTGTGGCTTATTCTACTCCGGAAAGGATGAGCTAGTGCCTTTAGGGTTTAAAATAAGCTCAGGCGAGCTCCATAGCTCTGGCATTTTGGACTTAGGTTTTGGGTTATCATTCGAAGATCATCAAAATGCTGCATTATACTGGCATCCATAGGAAGTAATCCAGGCATTAGCAACATGGAGTCATAAGTTCCTCACTTTCCCACCACATGGTGCTCCCCTTGACAAGAGCCAGACTTGACACATCAGAAAGACAATTCTACGTGCAGCTGCGGGGATGGGTCTCAGCACCATGTTTCACATTCTTCCCACACAGGACCTAAACTGATTTATGATGACAATTTAATGAATTATGCTCTGTTCAGTTTGATTAGCAGTTACTGCACTGAGTTGTGCTTTTCTCCTTGTGGCATATGATCCCCTACGGGATCTGTGTGACAGAAAGCTCTTTTCGCAACTGATTCTGACATTTAAATGTATATGGTGCCCTGAAGAAGCAGACTGTCAGTACTGAATGCTTACTTTTACCCCAACAGTTCTTAAATTATACCCCCAAAATGGCACAACTTACCACCCTGACCCCTCATCTGCTAACATGTTCTGCTCACATGTGCAAAGATCATCTGTCCTCCCTCAAGTGGGAAAAAATGAAGGGTATAAGCAGCAGATCAACCATGTCATTAGCTTCAGATTTTCATAGGTTGTTTTTAAATTTAATTTTGTAGAGCTGCTTAAAATAGTGAAAGCATTTTAGATTGCTTTCATGATTAGCATCTTTACATCTAACTTCTAGTCTGCCAAACCCATGCTTCTATCATCTTATATGCTTGTGAATAAATTGAATTAAAAACAGAGGAAAACCTCTAAACCTTTGGATTGTATAATTTAGGGCAAGTCACATCTTCCCTTTAAGCCTTGAGTCCCTAACTTCTAAAATGAGGCACTAACAGTTCTTATTGTCTACAGTTGCTTTGAGGGTAAATGAGCTACTGCCCACTGGCTGGTTCAAGGAAAACACTCAACTGCATTAAAGAAAATGTATATTCAGATGATAACTTTTTTCACTAAACATTTTTAGTTGTAAATGACTAAGGTTTGCCTTCAGAGTTGTTCTTCTGTGCATAACTTTTTATCCTCATTCATTTAGGTGAAAAAATATCCCATTACAGTTTGTTCTATCTATGAAATGGATATCCTTAGAAGTATGATTTTGAGGTATCTGATGATGTCTTTTTCCATTTCTCTTGTTTCCAACTTAAAATCTTAAAAATTCCAAAAAATATACACACACACATATACATACATACATAAGTACATCCACATGTATAAACTGAATATAGACCATACATCATATGTATGTGTACATGCCTCCCTCATCTCTCTCTCTTTTTATGTATATGTATATACACACACAGAATGTATATATGATAAGAAAAACCTGTGGGTTATGTGTTCAATAATCCCAGGACCAAAATAATAAAATAAAACCTAATAAAACACCAAGAAAGTGGAATTCCCCAGCTTTTATTTCCCAGTGGAAGTCTCGACCACTTTCCCGGTGAAATGATCTTGTAGACTTAAAAACTAAATAACAGCCTCTCCCTACCTGAGATTCTGTATTATGGAAAGTTCTAAAATAAACTGTAAATGAACTCCCAATTTTATAAATCAGAGCTTTCAAAGGATTGTTTAGTTAAAGCCTTGAAAATTAAAGTATATTTCAAACATTCTAGTGGAAGTTCTAAAATAAAAGAATACTATCTGGAAAGCAAATAATCCCTTCAGTGTGCAATCAGAGAAGTGGGCTTTGAGTTCTGGCTCCGTCCCCTGCTAGAGGTCCCAGCAGGGGTGTAGGTGGAGGTGCAGGCACTCAGACCTTCTTCAAGGACCTGCTGCGGGGAGATGACAAAGGGAGCAGAGTTGACCGACAGCCCTGGGTCCCACCCCACTGGATTCACCCTGGGCTACTCCCAGGCAGTGACTGAGCATGGTCAGGGTGCAAGAAAGTGCCTGCTCCTGTCCATATGGGACTCTTTCACCATTACACTTGCACATAACATCTGTAGCATCTTGTCACAATATGATGAATCAGGTGTGCATGTGCACGTGCGTGTGTGTGTGTGTGTGTGTGATATTGGCCTCTCTCACAGGGTTCATTTTTAATGAATATGTTCCCATCCAAAAGCCTTCTGGTACAGATATGCCTTACTTTCAGAAAACTGTATAGAAATAAATCATATAAATCAGGTGACTATTTGCATGAGGGTGGGGCTTTCCTGTAAGGTTCCTAGAGGCCCTTTTAAGGAAGCTAGACTTTCCCCTGCAGAAAGGTAGTTACACCTTTGAGTACCAGTGACACCTGTGACTTGCTTCTTAAGCGAATACAACAAAGGTCACTTCTGGGATTATACTGCATCATCTAAAAATGGTCTTAGCAGACTGGCTGTAGAGAAGCTCTTTACTGGTTGAGGAAGTAAGTGGCCATGCTGCAAAGAGCTGAGGGCAGCCCCAGCTGACAGCCAGTGAGAAGCCAGTGCCCTCAATCCCACAACCTCAAGGAATGCACTCTGCCCACACCCTGAGGGTGCTTGGAAGTGAGGGTCCTTCCCCAACTGAGCCGCCAGATGAGAACTCATTTCTGGCCAACACTTTGTAGCCTTGTGACCATAATCAGAGGACCCAGTTAATCAGCTGTACCCCAACTCCTGATCCACAGAAAAGTGGGATAATACATTGTTGTTGAACTAATACAGTATTGTGCACTTAAAAAACATGTGCACACTCCTATTAAGTGTTCTTAACAGCAACAACAACAAAAAAACAGCAAAAGAATACAAGGACATGTCTTAGAAGTGATGGCTACCATGCGTGCGTGCATATCTTCAAACTCAATAAGGTGAGTATGTTAAATGTGTGGAAGTTTTTGTATACCAATTAAAACAATCTAAGGAAGTAAAAGAAAGTATTGTTGTCTTAAGCTGTTGAGGTTGTAGAAATTTGTTGCACAGAAATAGATAACTGATATGCATATACAGATGAAGTCTTAGTTGTTACTCAGGCATGACTGTTATGCTTGGTGGAGATTCATTTAAGAGTTGGGCCCTGTTAAAATGTGTTAAAATGAACAAATTCTTTTGAAACTGATTCATGGGCCCTGGTCGTTTCACCATCATACCTGCACCAGCTTTCTTGTTCTTTACATGTGGAAAGGAAAATGGGCACGTGGTAGGAGGGGCTAGAGTCAAGGGGTTTCAGGCAAGTCAGTTTGGGGCAATTAGCAAGGCTCTAGCTTAGATTCTAAATACACAGCTTTAAGTGAGAGACTAAGGCAATCTCAATGCACTTATTGTTCTACATGGATTTTTCTGTATAAAGTTGTAATTCATATAACTTATAGTCTTTAAAGTTTTAGAGTATAGTTTAGAAAAAATAGGCTCTAAGATAATAAAATGTCAGCATATTTCTGATCTCAAGAACATTGAAATACATATCCGAGAACTAAATAGGCATTATTTCCTGATTAGCCAAGATTCTGGGTTTTCCGTGCTGATTTCCTTATGTGTTCTTTACAGAGATGTGATAAACTGGCGGTTTCTCTCCTAATGTTCAAGACATGAAGGCACAATTTGCCCCAGGGGTGAGAGATGTGAGGATGGTCAATGTATGCCCTCTTCCCTCATCTTCCGTGGTTACATTCTGAGCATGTGAGGAGTGTCCTTTTCTACAGGCAAAGGATCAAGGAATATTTTGATAACCAATTTCCTATATTGTTGGGTTTGGTTTTCTTCTCTGAGGACATAACTTAGCTATCACAATACGCAGAAATGAGGAGAATAACATTTTCTTTACTACAATTTATCTTACAAGAAACTTCTCAAAATAGAATTTTTAAAATGAGATACACTTTTGCATTTACTGCACATGTCACTATCACATCAGCGAGATCAGTCTCCAAGGCTGGAGTGGGGAGTCCCTGCTGCCCAGGAAGCCAGATGCCCCACCCGACAGAGGACTTCTTTTCCTTCTATGTAGTACATCATACTGTTTTTTAAAAGTAATCTTTTAAAACTATTTTATAAATACATTTTCTTTATATTTACAATGTTAAAATCTAATGAAAAGAAATCCTGAAAACTATTTGCTCTTGATTTGTCTAAATTAGAAATACGTATTTCTTATATATATTTTTATGTTTAACCATTATATATATGTATATATTTATATATATATATATTCTTTTTCAGATTCTTCTCCCTTATAGGTTATTACAAGATATTAAATACAGTTCCCTGTACTATACAGTAGGTCCTTGTTGTTTATCTATTTGATATATAGTAGTGTCTATATGTTAATCCCAAACTAATTTATCTCTCTCTCACCCCCATAATCCCCTTGGGTAACCATAAATTTGAAGTAAATCAGACAGAGAAAGAGAAATATCATATGATATCACTTATAGTGGAATCTAAAAAACTGATACCGATATACTTATTTACAAAACAGAAAACAAACTTTTTAAAGTGATCTTGATGATGTTTCCCACTTGCTCCTGGAGCCTGACCTTTATGAGCTGTGTCAGCAGGCTTCCTTACTCTCCACCTTTTCACTTTTTTCATCCAAGAGTGATCATCGGGTCACTCCAGGTGGGGAGCAGCATTGGGTCAGGGTGTTTATTCCTGACCAGTCCCCCTACACACACAAGCTATCATGGGTTGCCTGTGACTCACCACTGAAGGTCCCAGCCTTTGTTCCTCTGCACCTGCTTCTCTCTGTACCTGGTTCCCAATTCCTCTGTGCCCCCAGCCCTTAGAACAAGGCACTACATCACTGGGGTTTCCTGCTTCCTGCCTTCACCTCTGTAACCAGTCCTTTTATGGGGCACTCTACCCATCACCCCATGGGAGTGTGCCATCTGTTCGTGCTGGGACATGACATATATACTACCTGTTATCTCACAAGATGCTTACAAAAACCCATGAGAGAGCAAGGCCATCCATGCTTTTCTCAACAGAATGAAGCTGAGGCATGGAGAGTGGGACAAGACTACCCAAGATCACAGAGCTGGTAGAGGCTGGCTGGTGATGGGGGTCCCTTCCCTCCCCAGGTCTCCTTCTTCTCAGTGCAGCTCTTTCTGCTACAGCTCTGCTTTCACATTTAAATCAGAGCTAGAAGTTGGCTTTATCTCTCATTCATTAAAAAAAAAATAGTGGGTGCCCAGAATGTTCTTACATTATGTACTTATGTTTATTCTCTTATTATAAAGCACCTCCAGCTCATTGACAAAGGGCACAGTCTTACTTTAAAATTAATAGATAGCACCATGGAAACTGGAAGTCTGGGTTATAGCCTGTGTGATGAATTGTTCTAGTCATGACTAGAATAATAGTATATGTTAATAAAACTAGCTGTGTACACTTGCAGCCTCTTTACTATTAGCTGTGCACCACTAATAATATACCTCCTAAATGCCTCAAAGCAGTCCATTTTTATCACAGTTTCCCCCTTCAGAGGTTTTAGGATTCCAGGACAGCACTGTGGAGGCTGACTCTGCCCATCCAGCACCTGGGCCAGGTGATGGCTGGAACACCTGTGTCCAGATGCCTCTTTGCTTGGCTCTCATCATACCTGAGCTGCTCTGAGAAATGGAAGTCACATGTGTATATCCTCACGTTTAAGGTGTACTTTTACCAGTAGACTCTGAGTTAGATTACTGGCACAAAATATAGAGACTGGCTGACTTTTCCATATAAAGTCGTAAAGCTGAAAAATAGCAAAGGAATCAACTAAACAATTGTTAATCATCTACTATGCTCTGGCGCCTGTGCTGTGAAGGCAGCAAGGAATAAGACCCTTCCTTGTTCCCTCAAGTTCAGTCCAGGGAGGGAGACCAGCACCCAAGTATACCTGCTGGGTGGTCACTGCGATCGTCAGTCGTAAAACTAGCAAGTCTCCTGAACAGATGGGCCCCTTTCACTAAACCTCAGTTGATGTGCATTACCACCGCTCAACACTGACCAGGTTGGAACGCTTACCTTCTCTTACCTGTCCTTGGACTCCCAGGGTTTCAGGCACTTCCTCTTGATTGAGCCAAACCCTCCCAACCATCTGTTTTAGCCCTGTCTTTGTCAGCTTCTCACAGCCCTGTGCGTCCTCATTGCCTTCATGCTTCCAGCACCACATTGCTGGAAATTCTGCTAGGGATCAAGAATATCAGGAGGAACAAACTAGGAAACCATGACTCACCACCAGGGATGGTCCAGGCTGAGGGATGCTGGGTGCAAATGCCCGGATGCAGGAAGGATTGGTCTGAGTTGCAAAGAAGCCCTGCACCGCCAAGGGCGGTAAGTAGGTGAGAGGGATGCTGATAGAGATATCACCAGGGTAGGCTCTGCCCTGCCCTGAGTGAATGGATATGATTTGCATTTTTAAGCCTGTGCAGTCTCTTGAAGAACAGGAATGGGAGATGCCAAGAGTGGTGGCTGAGAGACCAGGTAATTGGTTAGGTAGGGACTCGGGCAAGAAGAGACCAAGGCTGAAGCTGAGACGGTGCTGGGGGAAGGAGATGGGGGGGGCCTGGCCAGGACTTCCGATGTCAGCCAGTGCTTAATGCCAGCATGCTTTTCCTCTGGTTCAAATAGAGGTGTTGTCTGCTCCTCCACTTATGGTTTCCATGGCAACTCTCTGGCCTTTCCCTTCCAGATCAGCGATAAATGCATGAAGAAGGACCCTGGGCTGGGTGCCTTTTCATCAGGAAAAACTTCTCAAGTGGTTAAAATGAGGAATCGTACAATTAATTTACACCCCTCCCTCCTGAGGAATTCAAGGAGAGACTTGAAAAAGCTTATTAAACTAGCAGCCCAGCCAGGAGACCTGAGTTCAGGTTTTCTCTCTGCCCCCCACTGCCTGCGGCTGCGTGTGTCATCACACTCGATATCTGTTGTTGAACATTTAATTTCTCCCTCCCGCAAGTTTAGCATTAAGTTAGCAGTAGTGCTAAGCTACTTCTTTAGGTTGAACACATGGATGGTAGCCCAATCCAGGTCTTAGCCACACACCCAAAGCTTAATAGGCAGCTCCTTGATATTTAGGCTTTTATCTTCCATCTCATAGAACTTAGAATTGTTGAGGACCTGCACTTTTATTTGTAGTCTAATTCCTGTTTTGTAATTATGTTGCAAATAGCAGACCATTGTTGTGTGTTGTTTTAACTCTTCCTGACTCCCACTCTTGGGGTGTGTATTATGATGTACTTCGTGAGCTGTTTAGACGTGCTTTAGAAAAAAAATAAAATGTGAGTGTGCACAGAGACAGGCTGCATTTCATGGAGAAGCTTGGTGTCTGCAGGACCAGCTGGGAGGCAGTGGCAGGAAATCAGGGAGAAATGTGGCATCTGGGGAGTGGAAGTGCGGGATCTCAGGCAGGATCCTTCATTGGACTGGGTGGCTCATTGGAGGTGGGGATGGGAGAAGGCGGAGGTAAGTATAACTCCCAGGCAAAGACCAGGATGGCAGGGCAGGGGGCATTAACCGTACAAGGCTCAACAAGCAGCATGATGGAGCCTAGGTTTAGCCGCGGCATGTTGGGGCACCCTCACGATGAAGAGGTCAGGTGGGGGCTTCCATAAGCAGGGCTGCTCTGGGACACAGCTGGGGAGAGATCAGTCCACTCTAGTTCACCTCACGACGTGGACACACTTCCCTGAGAGAGGGAGTGCAGGAGCAGAGGGATGAGGGCAGAGCCCTGGGGAAAGGCTCCACTTAGGGGTGAGTGTTGCCGAAACTCTGCCTCTGTTCACTGGTGCCGCGTAGCAATGTGGAGACGGCGTTCTGGATGAAGTAGAAAAGAACAGCTTTCTTGCTTTGCCAGGCAAAGAAGGACACAGCAGGCTCCTGCCCTCAAGACTGTGTGTCCCACCCTGGAGCGGGTAGTGAAGAGTTTTATAGTGCTCAAGGAGCAGGGCGTGGTCAGGCCGTGGACATTCCTCTGATTGGTTGGTGGTGAGGTAACCGGGAGTCAGCATCATCAGCCTTCTGGTTCTGACTGGTCTGGGGTCTCCGTGCTTGTGGGCCCACGTACAGTTAACTTTCCCCCGCTTGTGGGGATTTCATTATCTGCCAAACAGCTCAAAGGACATGGCTCAGAATATTATCTATAGCCCTTGAGGAAGAACTAAAGGTTCTGACTTTTTTCAATGGCTAAAGTATTATTATTCTGTCTTGCTTGCCTGTTTTCCTTTCTTTCTAAATTTTCTCACTTCTCTGATTAAATGTATTCTTTGATTAAAGTTTTTCTGCAGACAAAAGGCAGGCAGAGGACATGGGTGGGGGTCTATTCTCGGAAGACCCCATAGGGTCCTGCTTGGTTACATGAGCAAAGGAAGAAGATACCACGAAGGAGACTGGTAAAGGGCAGCCTGAAGGTTAGGGAGACCAGCAGAGTGTACAGCGCAGTGAGAAGCAGGTTTCCCCAAAACCTGCCTCCCCACTTCTGCACCCAGCTCTGAGCCAGCAGGCTGACCTGAATAGACCACATTCATAGCCTCCTGTGCCTGTAGCTCTAGGTGGAGTCCGGCCGATGGGTGGCTCAGGCAGGGGGTGGGAGGTGCAGAGGCTGGGACATCGTGCCTGTCCTTTGTCCCTTCAGCTTGAGCAGTGGCCTTGTTCCCTGGTGATGCCAGTGCCCGGGGACCTGGCCACCCCTTGTTGTTCCCCCTGGACCCTGTGCATAAACTTCGTGTAATCCTTTCATTAAATGCTCATCAGTTATGCTCCTTTGAGAAATACATTTTCCCAGCCTGGACCCTGAGTGATGCAGTGATCCCAGGGTGCACCAGGTCAGGGAGATCTCAAGGTTGGATTCAGCACTCAGGTCTCTGATGGTGGTGAGGGCTGTCTCAGTAGAGGCACGTTGGGAGGAGATCACGTGAGCGCCACTGGGAGTCAGGCCGTTTCCAGGGGTTGTCACTGTAGATGCTTTGCCAGCCCTCGTATTCTATGAATGGTTCCTCCTAGAAGGATAAGGGACACCTTCATCACGAATTTACAATCATAACACTTTATTCATTGCTTTTTAAAGACTTTCTTAAATAGGGGTTTTCTTATTTCTCAAAGTGTTAACAATCATCATTTTCACACAAAAGAAGCAATCAAAAGCTGTTGGTGATTTCTCAGTGTGTTGTGCTGTGACTTCGCCTCTCAGAGATCTGGGCGATGTCCAGAGTGACTCAGGGCTCTTAGGCACGGAACCAGTTGTGTCCTCACAAGGACTGAAGACCTACCAGGCACCCCTATTTGTTCTTTTTTAAATTTTAAATTTATTTATTTATTTATTTATTATTATTATTTTTTTTTTGCGGTATGCTGGCCTCTCACCGTTGTGGCCTCTTCCATTGCAGAGCACAGGCTCCGGACGTGCAGGCTCAGAGGCCATGGCTCACGGGCCCAGCCGCTCCGCGGCATGTGGGATCTTCCCAGACCGGGCAAGAACCCGCGTCCCCTGCATTGGCAGGCGGACTCCCAACCACTGCGCCACCAGGGAAGCCCCAGGCACCCCTTTTATCACATCTCTTCATCAGTTCAGGGAAATGATGCCCAGAAACACATGGGGAAATTAAAGCAGGGGTGCCTGGTGGAGGGGAACATCCGTTAGCTTCTAAATAGAAGGGACCCTCCATCTGTCCAAAGTCTCCATGACCTCACAGCAAGGGGGCCAGTGGAAGTGACCTCATCGCATCAGCATTTCCATGATGCTTGATCATATCACAGATCACATGAATCCTAGTCTTGTGTAGCGTTCATTCTCAGCCCTGAAAAGAGTTTAGTTCCCTTCATTTCTGACCTTCCCATCTTAAAAATATTCACTGCATTCTTGGCCAAGGTGACTTCAGTAGAGAAAATAATTGATTCTTATAAAGAGTAATCTTTTTCTACCAAAATAAATTATTTTTAATAGCTGGATTTTATTAATGAAGTCATATGAATTGCAGGAATAAAGATTTCTTCAGGAAGCAATAAACACCAAAAGATGAGGATTTATTTCATTTCTCCAAATATTACTACCCATTATGTATTTCACACCTAATACAATGGTCCTCCTCAGCTCGTAGACTTACCAGGCACCTGAGGGGAAGGCAGAATGATCCACCCCACACGTAGTAGTGATGGCCTTGCAGGGAGACAAAAGGACATCATTTCCATCAAGGACACTCTTCAAAGTTCTCCTCATACAGATAATAAGGGACACAGAGATGATTTTAATCAATTGTGCTAACTTTTAAAATTGCTTTAAAATTTTACCATTTTTTTCCCCTAAAATTCCAGTCTTTGCCTTTTGAATATTTGATGACACTTGAATTAAATTCAGCAGAAAGGAGAATCCAAAGATCATCTGTATGCCTACATCTCACGGTTAATTTTTATTATTTTTTGTTTGTTTTTGCAGTACGTGGGCCTCTCACTGTTGTGGCCTCTCCCGTTGCGCAGCACAGGCTCCGGACACGCAGGCTCAGCGGCCATAGCTCATGGGCCCAGCCGCTCCGCGGCATATGGGATCTTCCTGGACTGGGGCACGAACCCGTGTCCCCTGCATCGGCAGGCGGACTCTCAACCACTGTGCCACCAGGGAAGCCCTCATGGTTAATTTTTAAATGGTGAAATCTATACATAAACTAGCACTCAAGGAGGGGGTGGGAATAAAACCAAAGCCAGTGGCCCAAACTGTGGCTGTGTCTGGAGACTGATTCCAGTCTAGGACCAGGGATCCCGCTGCCACTGATTATGACTCAGACGCAGCTGCAGCTGCCTTTCTTCAACCTCTGCTTCCCCTCCCCTGCCTCTGTAAGAGAATGGAAACAGAAAAAAAGACTTCTTAGGTCTTTTCCAGTGCTGAAAGTCCTTGTCTTCATGAATTTTCTTTCGTGACTCCTCTATAAATTAATAATGGGGAAAATAGTTCAAGATGACATCAGTTTTTTTTTTAAGCAAAAAAATAGAGAAAACCACCAAGCTGCTTGGGTCGGTTATTCCCCCAATACATAAATTCTGACTTACATTTTGCCCCAAACTCCTTGCTTAGCCAGAATTTTTATTAGTGGGCAAACATCCAGAATGAAACAGAAATATAGTTGTGGCTTTGTCCCAAATTACATCCTGCACTTGGCTCAATCATCACTGTCTACAGCCAAAGAGGGTCCCCCGAATACAAGCAGGCCTCTCTCCTTGAGGAATGTCTTCTGGCTCCCCCAGCCGAGACAAGGAGGCAGGAACGCTGGTGTCTTCTCTGCACAGGGACACAGGGACACCGCAGAGGGAAGAGGGAGAGAAAGGACCCAGGAGCTAAAAAAAGATGGGTGAGATTGATTGGTTGCTATGGCTTGTCTTTTTTTTTTTTTAATCTCAGAGATATTTTATTTTTTATTATTTTTCTTTTCCATTATGGTTTATTAGAGTATACTGAATATAGTTCCCTGTGCTCTACAGTAGGACCTTGTTGTTTATCCATTCTATATATAATAGTTTGCATCTGCTGACCCCAAACTTCCTCTCCATCCCTCCCTCAACCCCCTCCCCCTTGGCAACCACCAATCACTTCTTTACGTCTGAGTCTGTTTCTGTTTCATAGATAAGTTCAGTTCTGTCATCTTTATTATTTTTATTTTTTTTAACATCTTTATTGAAGTATAATTGCTTTACAATTGTGTGTTAGTTTCTACTGTATAACAAAGTGAATCAGTTATACATATACATATATCCCCATATCCCCTCCCTCTTGCATCTCCCTCCCACCCTCCCTATCCCACCCCTCTAGGTGGTCACAAAGCACTGAGCTGATCTCCCTGCACTATGCAGCTCCTTCCCACTAGCTATCTACTTTACGTTTGGTAGTGTATATATGTCCATGCCACTCTCTCACTTCCTCCCAGCTTACCCTTCTCCCTCCCTTTGTCCTCAAGTCCATTCTCTATGTCTGTGTCTTTATTCCTGTGTTGCCCCTAGGTTCTTCAGAACCATTTTTTTTTTTTTAGTTTCCATATATGCGTGTTAGCATACGGTATTTGTTATTCTCTTTCTGACTTCACTCTGTGTGACAGACTCTAGGTCCATCCACTTCACTACATATAACTCAATTTCATTTATTTTTATGGCTGAGTAATATTCCATTGTATCTATATGTGCCACATCTTCTTTTTCCATTCATCTGTCAATGGACACTTAGGTTTCTTCCATGTTCTGTCTATTGTAAATAGAGCTGCAATGAACATTGTGGTACATGACTCTGTTTGAATTATGGTTTTCTCAAGGTATATGCCCAGTAGTGGGATTTCTTTGTTGTATGGTAGTTCTATTTTTAGCTTTTAAGGAACCTCCATACTGTTCTCCATAGTGGCTGTATCAGTTTACATTCCCACCAACAGTGCAAGAGGGTTCCCTTTTCTCCACACTCTCTCCATCATTTATCGTTTGTAGATTTTTTGATGATGGCCATTTTGACCCTCTTCCTAGAGAAATGGAAATAAAAACAAAAGTAAACAAATGGGACCTAATGAAACTTAAAATCTTTTGCACAACAAAGGAAACCATAAAAGAGACAAAAAGACAACCCTCAGAATGGGAGAAAATATTTGCAAATGAAGCAACTGGCAAAGGATTAATCTCCAAAATATACAAGCAGCTCATGCAACTCAATAACAAAAACCAAACAACCCAATCCAAAAATGGGCAGAAGACCTAAATAGACATTTCTCCAAAGAAGATATACAGATTGCCAACAAACACATGGAAGGATGCTCAACATCACTAATCATTAGAGAAATGCAAATCAAAACTACAGTGAGGTATCACCTCACACCGGTCAGAATGTGTCACGTTTTAGATTGTTTTGTGGAGAATACTTTGAGGGTGTAAGAAAGAGAAGTAAAACTATTGAAGATATGGAAAATACTGTGGACAAGAGAGGTTAAATTGTGCTGTGGCATGACATAAATCCTCCAAGAATGCAGCCTTGGAGAGCCTACCTGGGCTTGGAGGAGCTGAGCTTCCTGAGAAAGGGATGGGGTGGTCACCTGGAAGGAGATGGGGACATTCTTTTGGGTTTCGGTTCCATGCCACCTCATGAAACACTGCAGGAAACCTGCCTGAGATGTTGGGTGGTGGTGCCTCGCTGCGGGGACAGCTTCTGTCTTGACTCACCAAGATGGAGAGGCAGGTGGGCAAACCCCCCACTCCCTCCTCAATGATATCGGTGCTTCTCCTCACTAAGTTGCTAAAAATCTAACGGGATGCTTTTGCTCATGGGGTTGTGGTGTTCCATGAACAAGGGTCAAACTATCACAGACCCGATGGCTCAGGCAGTGTCTGAGGGCTGGGTGTGGACTATTTCTCTCCTGGCTGTTATGATTCAGAGAATCCCACCGCTGCGTGCTTGATATTTCACAGCTGGAAGCTTCTGACTCCACTGACAAAATAAGAGGGAGGGTAGGAGGATGGCGTTTTCAGAGGGAGATACAAGCCCTCTGCAGAACACATGCAGAAGCTCCCACAGAGATCCACGCAGGGGCAGAAGCGCACAGAATATGCACTATGGGGGCAGTGGTTAATCAAGGAATGCTGGGCTAAGTCCGTTCCCTCCAGGTGAAGGCTTCCCTGACCCGCACTCTGGGAAGTTTGTCCCAGGCTTTCCTCTCATCTCCCTGCCGTCCTCTCCTCACTTAGCCACAGCCAGGCAGGGGAAGGGGCTCTGCACTCTTACTCAGCTTGTGGGAGGTCCTGGGCATCTCCAGCGGTGCCCAGCATCCTCAGAGGGGGAATGAAGAAGCATCTGGCCTGGGGGACGCAGGGCCGGGGTCAGGCCCAGCAGACAGGGCCTGTGTGCAGCAGCGGGAGAGAGTGGACCGTGGTGACCACAGGGCTGAGCACGGGGTCCAGGAGCAAAGCTGGCCTGCTGAAACCAAGAGCAGCGGGGCTCCATCTGTGTGCCAGGTTCTGCACCGGGACTGATGTTTTGAGAATGTCAATGATGTAGACTTAGAACACTAGGAACCCAGAGAAAAGAGGGCTGTGCTTGGACAAATGCATTGTTTCGCTGGTAAAGCTAGCATTGGCTGAAGAGGGATCTTTATTTTACATCTGGGGATTCAGCCTGTATTGGAAGTTATGCTTTATTATTATTATTATTATTATTATTATTATTATTATTATTATGGCTGAGACCTTTCAGACGTAAGCTTGGGATCCAAGACTGTCACTACTCGCTGTCAGGGAGGTGGCAGGCAGTTCCTACCCAAGGGTCAAAATCCCAAGGAATTGCATTTTCCTGAAAACCCCAGGAGAGGAAACATCAGAAAGATGAAGGTGAGAACCAGACACACAGTAACGATGATAAGTTGCCCGAAGATGGTGCGGTGGCTGCCTGGAAGCCTCCTTCCCTCATTTTGCAAAAGGCCATCGAGATAATTAAATTGCAGCATTTCAATAAATCTCTGCTTCCTCTGCATCTCCCTGACATCCAGCAGTGCGGGGCGGGGTGGGGGTCTGTGCTGCCGACACCGTGTCATAATGGACGTGATCATGGAGCTCAGCCCAGGCGTACCAGTGCTGGGAGAAAGCAGCCGAAGAGAAAGACAGTAAATAAAGATCAGGCAGAAGTGAGAGCCACCAACCAGGCTCTCGACGGCAAGGATATTAATGTGACAAGTGAAGGGACCCTAAGTGCCACTCGGTGTGCCCCAGCTCAGAGTGACTTTGTATTTTTCTACTCGTGTATGTGTGTGTGTACATGTGTGTGAGTGTGCATGCTTCCACGGGTAGTTTTCTCCTACGTTCTTTAGTCTGCTTGGCCATTAGTTTTTACATTAACTTGTCACGGCCCCTAGAGTGACATAAGATGCTGCCTTGGGCTCCCCAACATTGAAGACAAGGTGAAACGTGTTTTGTGTTGCATGAATTTTAAACCCTCAAAGAGAGAAGGGCTCACGTGTCACACCAACTCTGAGGACAAAAGCCCATGGAGACCAGGGGCGTGTGTGTGGAAAGCAGACACGGAGGCTGCAAACTGAAGCCCCGCGGCTTTGTTCTGTCTGCTCCGTGCTTGTAGGAACTTGAGACATGTTCCCATCCTGGGCAGAATATGGATTCTCCTTGTCCTGTCTGCTCGGCAGCCAGGGGTTAAGGGAAGAAGTTAATAAATGGACAATGGAAACCTCCACTTGGAATGGACCATGGTGGGAGGCCCTTGTGCTATCCAGAGGGGTCCAGGCCCAGCCAGCTCCCTGTTGTGTTGAGTGACAGAAACTGCCCAGAGGAAGAGGGTCAAGGTCCAAGGATGGGGGGCTTCCACATATGGAATTGTGTACATCCAACCCAAAAGAACATGGGGCCAGTGACAGAGAGTGTCAGGCCCACAGCTTGGTGGGAACACTGGCTGCCTCATCCTGAGTGGGGGGAGTAATGGAGACCAGCCATCCTTGGCCAAAAGGGAGATGCCATCTCCCCTCTCTTTCCCCCTCTGCTCTCCCTCGGGTGAGGCTGTGGTGCTGAGCTCGGAGCTGAACTCATGAGGGGCTCTCAGTGCGGGGAAGGTGGCACTGCTGGCATTTTAGGCAGTGGTGGCTGAGGAATCCCGACAGAAGTCTCCCCCCAAAACCACAGCTGCCCTGGAGCCCCAGGAGGGACCGTATCCACACAGGTAGCCCACAGGCTCTCTCCAGAGATGCTTTATACATGTATATTCCCCTGCCCTTCTTCCCTCTCAAAAAAAAGTACAGGTGTCCACAGTCTGAAGGGATGGTTAAACAAATACTGTAACCCTAAGATTTAGGCCAAGCTACGCCCTGAACTTTGGAGCCAGAAAAGCCTGCTTTGATCCTGACTCCATCACTTCATAGCTTCACCATGTGTGAGTTAATTACCTCCTCTGAGCATCAGTGTGGTCATCAGCAAGAAGAGGTATAGCAATACTTACTTTTCAAGGTTATTAACAAGGTTGGACAATCTATTGACAAAATTAATGACAGCATTTCAGATAGAAAATGCATGTGCATATGATTATCTCAGATGCTGAAATAGCATGGGACAAAATCCACCACCATTTCTTCAAAAAGACCTGGCAAAGTTGGAATAAGAGAGTTCTTTAAATTGACACAGCCTGTCTGCTAGAATCCTGCGCTAAATGTTCTACATGCCTAAAAAGAGATGTTTCCATTACAGTCACGAGTCTGCCAAGGAGTTCTGCTTTTCATGCTCATGGTCCCCACTGACCTGGATGTTCTAACCGCTGTGATGACAATAAAAATAAATAAATAAATAAATCAAAGGAAAGTGACATTTACCAACTGTGTGATTAGCTGTCCAGGAAAGCCAGGAAGAGGAACAGAAAGCTCTTTGCCAACTGAGTAAAGCAGCCAGTTATAAGGACTATAAATAGCAACTTGTCTCTGTGCCGGAATCAGCAATTAGAACATTTTATAACAAAAATTCCTAATTCCACTGAAATAAAAGTAAAGAAACAATTCCTCAAATATACATGAAATGCATGTAAAATCCATATAAAGTTCTGGAGAACATGAAAGGAGTATGAGTCACCAGAGAAGCACACTGGGGTCCTGAATGGAGGCAGTCAGCCCACGAACCCGTCAGCATCTCTCACATCAATCTATAGATTAATGAAATACCTACCAAGAGGGCAACATACTTTTTAGGTTACTGGGCAAGCTGATTATAGAATTCATGTAGAAGGTATAAACATTATAAAACCCATGATAAGCATCAGTGAAAAATTTATCCTTCTTATGATAAATGTGTGATAAAGACTTTCATTGCAATAAAGCTGGGAAAATATGGACCATGTCTTATACGTTTTAGTAAAACTGACTATCAATTTGGAAAAAATTCAGTTTGATATCTTCCTACTTCATATCATACAAAAATGACTACCATGTAGATCAGCCTAATGTACAAAGAAGAGGATGAGATTGTCCAAAATAAACATAGAATAGTATTTTATAATACAGAGACTTAAATAATTAATAGATTATGCTCTTAGAAGTTAAAAATCTTCTGTCTGAAAGTCCCCATAAACAAAATTAAAACAATCAACCATCTAGAGAGATTTGCAACATGTACAATTGACCCGAGGTTAATGTTCATAATGTATAAAGTGTTTCTAAAATCTCTTAGAAAGTAACTCATAGACTCACATAAATATACTCAATGTATCTTTGACAAAGGAGCAAAGATAAAGCAATGGAGAAAAAATAGTCTTGTCTACAAATGGATCTAGAACAACAGGATATCCACAAACAAAAAATGAATCATGACGCAGACTCTATACCAAAATTCAATCAAAATGGATCATAAACCAAAATGTAAAGCACAAAACTATAAAACTGCAAGAAAATAACAGGAAAAATCTAGATGATCTTGGGTATGGAGATGACTTTTTAGATACAGCACCAAAGACATGATCCTTGAAAGAAATAATTGATAATCTGGAGCTCATTCAAAATTGAAAACAAAACAAACAAGCAAAAAAATTTCTGGTCTGAGAAAGACACTGTGAAGAGAATTAAAAACAAGCTACAGAGGGGGAGAAAATCTGCAAAAGACATATATGATAAAAGACTTTGATCCAAAACATACAAAGAACACTTAAAATACAGCAATAAGAAAACAAATTTTGGTTAAAAAATGGGCAAAAATCCTGAAAATACACCTCACCAAACATGATACACAGATGACAATAATCACATGACAAGATGCTCATCCCCTGATGTCATTAGCAAATTGCAACTGAAAATAACTGTGAGATACCACTACACACCTATTAGAACGGCCTAAATCCAAAACACTGACACCAGCAAATGCTGATGAGGATGTAGAGCAGCAGGAACTCTCATTCACCGCTGGTGGGAAAGCAAAATGGTGCAGCCACTTTGGAAGACAGTTTGCTGGTTTCTTAGAAAACTAAACAAACTCTTACTATATGATCCAGCAATCATGATCCTTGGTATTTACACAAATGAATTGAAAACTTATGTCCACAAAAAACCCTGCATACCCATGATTATAGCAGCTTTATTCATGATTGCCAAAACTTAGAAGGCAACAAGATGTCTTTCAGTGAATGGATACATAAACTGTATTGCATCCAGATAATGAAATTTCATTCAGCACTAAAAGAAATGAGCTATCAAGACACAGAAAGACATGGAGGAAGCTTGAAGCTTATGACGAAGTGCAAAGAGTCCATCTGAACTGTTACATACTGTATTCTTCCAACTCTGTGACACTCTGGAAAAGGCAGACTATAGAAACAGTGAAAAGATCAGTGGTTGCCAAGGGTTGGGAGGAGAGAGGGATGAAGAGCAGAGCACAGAGGATTCTTAGGGCAGCAAAACTGTTTTGCATGACACTATAAGGGTGATACATGTCATTAAACACTCATCCAAACCCATAGAACGTCCAACACAAAGAGTGAATCCTAATGTAAAATATGGATAATAACGGTCAATGTAGGTTAATCAATTGTACCAAATGTCCCACTCTGGTGCAGGATGTTGATATGAGGGAGGTTATGCGTGTGTGGGGCAGGGGGTAGAGGGGAAACCTTTGTACTTTCCCCTTAATTTTGTTGTGAACCTAAACTGCTCTAAAAATAAAGTCTATTACAAATGAGAGAGAGAAAGGGAGAGAGAGAGAGAACAATAATACAATAATACAAGTCATAATATTAGCTCCTACTTGATGAGAACCTACTATTTCCCAGGCACTGCACAATCCTTAACTGTGTGATCTTGATCAAGTCACTTAACCTTCTCGAACCTTAGTTTGTTCATCTATAAAATGGAGTGATAATAATCACTCTACTTCATTGGGTTGTTTTGGAGATCCAATTAGGTGATGCCTAAGAAGTCCTTAGCACTATGCCTGGGTCCTAGTAAGTGTCCAGAAGATAGCTGTTACTATTATTTTAATGAAAAATTATAAAAAAGACAACCTCCCAAGTAGAAGAACAAAGCATATAGACAACAGTGATGGCAGAGATTCAGAGGGGCTGCGCATGCATGCTATTAACAATGGAAATGGGATGAAAGCCACAATGATATATTTTTCATCCATCAGCTTGACAGCAGTTTAAAAAGACTGATCCTGTCAAATACGTCTCGGGTGTGGGGAGATGGGGATTCCCGTGGATGTTGGTGGAAGGGTACGTAGGCAAGTGTCGTGGACGACACTGGTAGTAGCAGCCTTCACCTGTAGGACGGTCGTGCATTTATGTTCAGGGCGTCCCATAGCAAGTGCTCTTCAACGTGCTGGATATTTAATGTGTTTCTCTCCACTCAGGGACACGTGAATCAGGGCAGCCTAGGAGGTGGGAGGAATTAATATGAAAGAGTTTTTAAGGCTCAGCTTTTCCTTTGCTGCCTTTTAAGTTGTGTTTTTGTTGTTGTTTGTTTTGGAAAGTAAAATATTTGTTTCTGTGTCATTTATAGGAGTGGTTTTTTTCTATTCTTTCTATATGATCTTGGATCCCCACAGGAAATTTTCCCCCATTATCAATAAAAAAGTTATTAATCCATTGCCCTTGTTCTTACTGGCTTTTTATTATTTCCAGCCTCCTATTCCAGAAGTGTGTTGGCTGATGGCAGTGGATAAGCTTTTCTTTGTATCCAGGAGCTCTGCATGGCCCCTTCTGTTCAGCTTGGCAGCTCTAAGACCTGCCAATGGCTACTAGTTGAACATGGAAGAATGAGGTTGTATGAGGAAAACATGCTCTGGGCCCAATCTTGATAAAGACAGTGCTTTCTAAGATGAACTAACTTAAACATTTAGGAGTTTACATTGCAAGTCTGCAGAACAATTCAGTGGCCTTACCCACGGCTGACCTCCTTGGCTTTAAACCAGGAACCATGTGGTGATGTAAAGGAGGGATGCAGAAAAGTAGAAGACCCCTACTGGGACAAGCAGCAGATGCTCAACACACAAAGACACACACGTCATTCTCCTGAGCTGCTGAACCCACACCCATGGCTCCAATGGCTCATGACCTCCTGTACAGTCTGTGTTCCTCAATTTCAGGGCTGGATATCTGGGTACTACTTACACAGGAAGCGCTTATATTACACATGTAAGAACAGAAAAACACACAAACAAGCAGAGCACCAACTTAGGTAAACTTCACTTTCAAAACATAAACCTATCTATCCATATATACATGTATGTGTGTATATATATTTTTTTTCATAGAAAGGCACTTGTAAGAAATGCACCAAATCATCAAATCATTGCTAATCGTTATATTAAAGTAGTGAGATATGGGTAAATTATTTTTTTTCTTTTACTTCCAAATTCTCTATAATTAACCTATAGTAATTCTGTAGTAATCAAGAAAAAATGAGATTTCCCTGTAATGTTCAGAAGAAAAGCAAAATAAATGACTCTCCATATGGACTGACCCAGGCAGAATAGAAGGTGCTCTCAGATCTGGTTGCCTTAGTCCTGTACTCTTTCCCAGGACTTGCTGTCCCAGCAATCGACGTGATCAGTAAACAAATGCATTTGTCTCTCCAAATGTTAGTGTAAGGGCATCTGATGTGAAAGTCATGGTGTCAATCTTAATTCACTTTCTTCATCAGTTTTAAGTGATAATTAGATTATCATAGCAATGGTTCAGTACAAAGTAATATTTTGAATTTTTAAGCAGAAGTCTGAGTTGTTTTCCTCAATTCCTCCTTGGTTTAAAATGAAATTTGATTAACAATTGAGTTAAACATCAGCATTTAAGTGACAGTTGATTCAGAAGTTATCATTTGACCAGGCTAAACCTTTTCTTTGCTGAATAGATTCTTTATTCAATGAAACTGTGGAATCAATACAGTAGTTCAACTTCAATGAAATTCAAAGAGTAAATGTTTTAAATACTTAGAATAAACTGTTCAAAATAATTTTACAAAGTCATCAAACACTATAAAAGTACTCATCTAATGTGTATATATCTATATAGATATATATAGATATATACACACACATATATACATTATGCGTATGCATATAACTTTGTAATATATCTATATTTGGAGATAAGTATACATAAAATAATTACATATGCAATAATGTGGTATATATTATATATGAAATTTGCTGGAGGCATCAGATAGATTAGATATCACTCCTAATATAGATTATATATAACATAAAATATATACTGTAATTTGGATTAGATAACACTTCTGATAGTTTCCTTGATCCATAAAATGGTAAAACTAGAAGAGACTTCGGAGGTCATCTGGTTTGGCATGCAGGGGCATTTTTACTTGTTTGGATTTACTTGAATTAAGGTATAAATCTGCTGGATGTTAGCAACGCTGTCATCATGTATATTTTATTTTGTCATGACAACCGTGTTCTCTAGTAAGGAGAATAGGAACTTACAATGGAGAACATAATAATCAGGAAATCTATTTACATTAATAGCTTTGCTCCATAATTCCTCTGACTTGCTCTTACCATGAGGTTCTTTGGAAGGAACGGGAGCGTGGATTCGTGCAGAAGGTCCGGCGCCACTGTGGGGGACCAGAGGGGGAAGCAGGCCACTGCCCTGACCCTACCAGGAGACAATCTGTGCTTCACTGACACAGCTGTGACAGATTATGCTTTTCTCAAAACAGATAAAGGGAAACGAAGAGGAAGTATTTCTCCTTTCTTATTTTTTAAGAACACAAGGTTTATTTAAAACAAAGATTCTCCTGAATCCCTTTATAGCTTTCTTCCCTCCGGTGCCAAATCTGATATTCCATTAAGTAATTGTATGCCAAATTTGTTCCTTTTCCTTCTCTAATACATTTTTCAGTTTCATCCCTTTAGAAAGGAAAAATGCAAAGACTACCCATGGAAGCTTCCAAGGCATGCAGGAAGCCTTCTGGGAGTGTTTATCAAAGGATGTGGAAGGATTTCCAGGGCATACTTCTCTAAGCCTTGGGCTGAAAGACAGAGATGCCATATTTATTATTCTTATTAGGTGGAGGCAAAATGAGAGCTTGAAAACAAAGACTCACATTCGATGTGGGTGATAGAAAAGAAAACTTTAAAAAAAAGGGGTTATTAAAATTCAGAGACTGCAGATGCCTCCGGCAAGTTTCATCAGGGGAATTCTGGTAAGTGAGCTTCATTTTCAGAGTTTTAAGCAACTGGAATTTCCATTTTCAATTTCAGTAAAAAATATAAAATCTCTACTTCTCAAGATGAAAAGAGGATATTTAGGAAGGTTGATATATATAGAAAAATTGGAAAATATGTGTTCATTAATTTCAGTATTCTGTTTCAGAAGTTTTAAAATTACTATTAGCCATCCATTCTCAGTAATAATTTTTCTATAAAAGAAAAAGTCCTCATTTTTTTTCTTATTTGTCATACTCCAAGGAATTAAAATGGTATTTTCTACTAGAGAAATACAGTTTGATAAACCCAATCTGAGATCTTGATATTCTTATTATAAAGTTCCCTGAGGATAGGCTATACCGGTTATATGAAGAAAAAAAATACATAAATATCAAGATCTGGGAAGTAGTGTATGATACTGGTTATACTTTTGTCTTGATGGATATATTGATAAGGGATTTTTGTAGGAAGATAGATGCACATATTTTCCACAAATAATTACTTTTTTAGACTTTACCTAATTCAAACTCTTAAACCATTATCATCATCATTCAAGTCTAAGGCTCCTAAGTGGCTGCTACTTCAGTGTCACAGATTTTTCCTGTGTCTTACCCTGCTCCCTTGGGAGGGGAGGCCTGGGCAGTGTTGTAATAAGTGGGAGGTGGAGGACCAGGGCTTGGGTGGCACTTGCATGGGAGTGAGGTGCAGAGGGAGAATACATCACACTTAATACCCGGACCCTGTCTGGGGTTTGAGTACACATACCAGGGGATTGTCTGATAAATGAGGAGAACTATAGATTGATATGATGGTGGGACATGTGATCAATGTGATCAATGTTATTTAATGTGATCAATGTTATTTAAAAGTTGGGACTTTAAGGAGAAATCCTACCACAATAAAATGGATTCTTTTGTCTGTTCTTTGTTGCCCTGCCCTGGCTCATGTGTTACGAATACTTGAGTCACACACTCACAGTCACTAGGAGCAAAGGCCCTAAAAGGGAGGTCTGTGACCTGTCATCTCCCAGATATGGAACTCACACCTCTGCACACGCTCCACAAGTGTTTCTTTCTTTTTTTTTTTAAATAAATTTATACTCACATGACAGCCTTAAAGCATTATTCGGGGGTGGCAATATACTCTTAGGTGTGGACATGCTTTGTAAACTCTGAGACGGCACACAGAGCTTAAAAGTGTGCCCCATTCACATCAGGTGTTCTTTGGATTCTCAAAAATGCCAAGAAAAACAGTTTAATGCTGCACATCTTGTTGTATCTCAGATAAGTTAAATCAGTCTTTAATCAAATTCCCCCATCTTGAGCACTTTGGGAAGGTCCCTGTGGTTGGTAGAACAATGGCCCCCAAAGATGCCCACGTTCTAAGCCCCAGAACCTATGAATGTGTTAATTTACAGGGCAAGCGGGATTTTACAGACATGATCGTGTTGAGGCTCTTGAGATGGGGAGAGGGTTCTGGATTCCTGGAGTGGCCCCAGTGCAACAGCAACAGGGAGCTGTGAGGTCAGAGTGAGAGAAGGAGATGTGAGGATGAAAGTAGATCAGATGGGTGTGGCCCAAAGCCAACAAATGCGGGTGTCTCTAGAAACTGGAAAAGTCGAGGGATGGATCGTTTCCCCAGAGCCTCCGGAAGGAACAAGGCCTGCTGATAGCTCAATTTTTTCCCAGTGAGATTTCTGGCCTCCTGCATTATAGGGTGTTAATGGTGTATTCATATTTGTGGTTATCTGTTACAGCAGTCACAGGAGCGGACCACAGTCCCCTTCGGAATTCCTGCTGCCTTTCCTCCGTTCTCTCTCCAAGCACATCCACGGCTGTGCTTGTGAGCTTTCTCACCCATCCTCATGTTCCTGATGCTCCTGCTTTCTCTTGGCCTCAAGCTTTGCCCTACACTGCACAAGCTTCCTCTTCTGTCACGGCCCCAGAGCACAGTGAATGTAAGGCTAATATCTGTGCAAAGTTTTACAGACATTTTGGCGCTAGTAAATGCTTCTGGGAAGAAAACAATTTTATGTGGAAGCTGGGATGGAATCGTTTCAACTACCACATTTCCATCCTTAAAAATGCATGGGATATTATCTCACACCGGTCAGAATGGCCATCATCAAAAAATCTAGAAACAATAAATGCTGGAGAGGGTGTGGAGAAAAGGGAACACTCTTGCACTGTTGGTGGGAATGTAAATTGATACAGCCACTATGGAGAACAGTATGGAGGTTCCTTAGAAAACTAAAAATAGAACTACCATACAACCAGCAATCCCACTGCTGGGCATATACCCTGAGAAAACCATAATTCAAAAGAGTCATGTACCAAAATGTTCATTGCAGCTCTACTGACAATAGCCAGGACATGGAAGCAACCTAAGTGTCCATCGACAGATGAATGGATAAAGAAGATGTGGCACGTATATACAATGGAATATTACTCAGCCATAAAGAGAAACGAAATTGAGTTATTTGTAGTGAGGTGGATGGACCTAGAGTCTGTCATACAGAGTGAAATAAATCAGAAGGAGTAAAACAAATACCGTACGCTAACACATATATATGGAATCTAAGAAAAAAAAATGTCATGAAGAGCCTAGGTGTAAGATGGGAATAAAGACACAGACCTACTAGATAACGGACTTGAGGATATGGGGAGGGAGAAGGGTAAGCTGTGACAAAGTGAGAGACTGGCATGGACATATATACACTACCAAACGTGAAATAGATAGCTAGTGGGAAGCAGCCGCATAGCACAGGGAGATCAGCTAGGTGGTTTGTGACCACCTAGAGGGGTGGGATAGGGAGGGTGGGAGGGAGGGAGATGCAAGAGGGAAGACATATGGGAACATATGTATATGTATAACTGATTCACTTTGTTATAAAGCAGAAACTAACACACCATTGTAAAGCAATTATACTCCAATAAAGCTGTTAAAAGAAAAAATGATGCATGGCTCCCCCGGCAGGAGCAATTTCTTTCCCTGACAGTGTCTGTTGAGTGGGTTTGGACTCCACTCTCTCTGCAGCCCCTCTGAACCCTTTCCCTTTCATTTTCACACCCCTCCCCTGGGTGTGAAAGCACAATGGGATCCCCTGGGTGATCCCCAGCTGCTGGTGAAAACTCAAAGTTACTCTCTCCTGATTTTGCAGAACAATCTGACCTTTAATTCCTCCTTCCAGATCATGCTCTAAGTTTTGGAATAGGAAGCCAAAGAGATCATTAATTTACTTTACACCACTTGAAGGAGATTTATGCCATGGGAAAGCAGCTGCAGTTAATTTTTATTTTATGTAGTTTTTTATTTCATCGTTCCTGCTATAAAATGACTCTTCCCTCCCTCTCCCCCCTTCTTTGTTTCTTTTGCTTTGTTTCTCTCTTTCCTAATTTCACTGGGCCCTGAGTAAGTTGTAAGTTGTTCTGGAGGAGGCTAGGGCAATGATTCTGTTATTATGGCCCCTCTATCATACCATCGTCCACTCCTTTAATTTCCTTAAAGTATTAGTAAAGTCACTATTAGAGGTCTCTCAATTCAAGGTGGCCAGTGGGTTACATATTCAGCCTTGCCCAGATTATTTCCTTAAGGGGCAAGTTTTGATGCTTAACACAGTTTTGGAGAGCTAAAAAAAACATCTCCTGGGTTGTCATGAAGACACAGCAGGTGACATGAGAGCACAGCTTTCTCAGGTGGGACCCAGCAGAGACATGCGGGGAAGACAGGAATGGTCTCAGAGGAGGTACAAAATGGTGTTTTCTTTCTCTCCTAGCAACTGAGGCCACCCATGCAGGCCACGTACTGGGCCATCATTCCACTCTTTAAGGCTCCTAAGTGGCTGCTACTTCAGTGTCACAGATTTTTCCTGTGTCTTACCCTGCTCCCTTGGGAGGGGAGGCCTGGGCAGTGTTGTAATAAGTGGGAGGTGGAGGACCAGGGCTTGGGTGGCACTTGCATGGGAGTGAGGTGCAGAGGGAGAATACATCACACTTAATACCCGGACCCTGTCTGGGGTTTGAGTACACATACCAGGGGATTGTCTGATAAATGAGGAGAACTATAGATTGATATGATGGTGGGACATGTGATCAATGTTATTTAATGTGATCAATGTTATTTAAAAGTTGGGACTTTAAGGAGAAATCCTACCACAATAAAATGGATTCTTTTGTCTGTTCTTTGTTGCCCTGCCCTGGCTCATGTGTTACGAATACTTGAGTCACACACTCACGGTCACTAGGAGCAAAGGCCCTAAAAGGGAGGTCTGTGACCTGTCATCTCCCAGATATGGAACTCACACCTCTGCACACGCTCCACAAGTGTTTCTTTCTTTTTTTTTTTAAATAAATTTATTTTATTGATTTATTTTTGGCTGTGTTGGGTCTTTATTGCAGTGCACAGGCTTCTCATTGAGGTGGCTTCTCTTGTTGCAGAGCACGGGCTCTCGGCACGCGGGTTTCAATAGTTGTGGCTCGCAGGCTGTAGAACACAGGCTTGGTAGTTGTGGTACACGGGCTTAGTTGCTCCGTGGCATGTGGGATCTTCCCGGACCAGGGCTTGAACTCGTGTCCCCTGCATTGACAGGTGGATTCTTAACCATTGCACCACCAGGGAAGCCCCACATATGTTACTTGAATAGATCTGAATGCAATAAGTATGCATTCACCAATGATCTGCCACACTTAAGACATTGTCCTAGTGCTTTGGGGTGTCCAGTCTGTGCCCAGGAGCACACATCCCAGGAGTGATGGTGTCTTGCCAGCTCAGGCTGCCATGATAGGCTGGGTGGCTTAATTAACAGACATTAATTTTCTCCCAGTTCTGGAGACTGTAAGTCTGAGATCAATGTGCCAGTAGGGTTGGCTACAGGAGAGAACTTCCTTCTTGGTTGAAGATGTCTCTTCTTGCTGTGTCCTCACATGGCATCTCTGTGGACTTAGAGAGAGAGAGAGAGACCTCTAGTGTCTCTTTTTCTTCTTCTAAGGACCCTGGCCCTATCAGATTAAGACCCTATCCTTATGACCTTATTTAACCTTAGTTATCTCCCTAAAGATCATATCTCCAAATACAGACACTCTTGGGGGTTAAGACTTCAACATATAAATTTTGGCAAATAAGTTGTCTACAATGAAGAGAATCACTGTAAATTATAACATAAATTATCACTATTATAAACATTAAGAGTTTCCTTGGTGTTCACTCCTGGGATATTTCAAAAGATGATAAAATATGAAATTAAGCAGAGCTTATTAAGATCCACCAATTTTGTCATATGACCTTTTCATTTCAAAATGTAAATGCACATAATAAGTTTTCCAGCATGTGCAACTGCTCAGAGGTTTCTACAAACTTCGAAAGAAACAAGCTAATTAGACATAAAATATCAACTGGTGAGCAATTACAACCAGACAAAAAATACCCCAGTGACTCTGTACACTTTATAAATTTATGATTTAGGCAAATCTCAAGGTTGCATCTATATCATGAATTCAGAAACAGCTGTAAAACTTGGTCATCATGAACATTAAATATTGTACTATCTACTTTTCTTTGGTTGGTAATAAGTGTACATGAATGTCTTTTCATTTGTTAGACTTTTTTCATATTTTTGTCTAATTTTTCTGTTACCTTTCCTTACCAGCTTCGGTAAGGAAAAGGATGATGTGTTCTGTGTAATGATCTAGCAGAGCTTTAAAAACCCCAGAAGCTCTAAATTCTGGAAGGTTAGTAAACCCACAAACAAATCAAAAGTGGTTGTTTTGCTCTATGTGTAGACGATTTTGGCTATTCTTACCCACCTATATAAACAGGTGGGGGTTGTGACTCTTCTTCTTTGGGGTTCATCCTAAAGCGGAACATGAGATGAAGGCTTGAGCACAGGTGGTTTACTTGTGCAGGGACAAACCTGTGTGGGGACATATGATGACAGCAGGTACCTGGAGCCACCCTGCCCCCAGCACCACTAGTATCTACTCGTGATCACACTGAACCCACTTTGTCTTCCTCTTCAAGGTGGTGGCTGTCTAACGACTACTGAAAATACATAAAATGATCTAGGTATTCTGCTTCTGGGTAAATATCCAAAATAATTGAAGGTAGGGTCTCAAAGAGATATTCCATGTTCATGGAAGCAGTATTCACAAGAGCTAAAAGGTAAAGCAGCCCAAGTATACATTGATGGATGGATACTTAAGCAAAATGCTGTCCATCCATACAATGGGATATTATTCAGTCTTAAAAAAGGAAGGAAACTCTGACACAGGCTACAGCCCAGGTGAACCTTGAGAACATCATAGTAAGTGAGATAAGCTAGTCACAAAGGACAAATACTGTGTGACTCCACTTATATGCAGCCCCTAGAGGAGTCAAAACTCATAGAGACGGAAAGTGGGATGGTGGTCGTCAGGGACTAGGGAGGGGCAATGTGGGGTTTCTGTCTAATGACATTCCAGTTTAGGAAAATGAAAAGAGTTCTGGAGATGGATGCCTGTGATGGCCACATGACAATGTGAATGTGCTTCATGCAACTGAACTGTACACTTAGAATGCTAAAATGGTAAATTTTAGGTTAAGTATATGTTACCAGAATTAAAAGACAAAAAAGAGGGGTGTTTGTGGGACAAGCTGCAATCTCTGCTTCACAGTTGAGGGTGGTCTCAAGCCATGACTGAAATCTGTCAGCTTCCTACTCCACCAACCATTCTGGATTCCCTCACAGTTGTATTCATACCTTCGTTCTTGAGGGATCTGATCCTTGATTACCTTTCTCTTCTTGGCTGTGGTTGCTGCAATTTTTGCATCCTCTGTTACCATGGGTACAGAGGCACTAAGAGGCATCTCGGTGGCTCCCTGACCTCCAATATTCTTCCTGAAGCACTCTTCACAGAGGCCCTAGATCATCATGATAATCAGCGTCGTTTGCCTTTATCAACATGGTAGCTCCTTTTTTTTTTTTTAACTTTTTCTGGTTCATTAATTTTTAAATTCCTTTCAGGGTCATGACAGCTAGCCATTTTAAGCCAAGTATTTGCATTTTCTGGTCCCACCAAAAAGTGGTCTGATCAGTAGGGTTCAGGAAAGGCTAGGTACCCAAGACAAGTCTGAATTCTTCACTCTCTTTCTCCATAGGATCTGTGTATTTGGAAGTCCTTAGCAATGGACCAGGGATGGAGACAGACATGGTGCACAGTCCATGGATCAGGAAGAAGTTGGCATCTGTTTCACATTGATGTTGCAATTTTAGGATCATACACACGGTTTGGGAGAAGGAGAATATGGGGAGGGAAATTAGGTATAAAAATAGGAAGGTGGGGAAGTTGTAAGTTTTGAACGTTTTTTTCTTTATTGGCCATAAGAGTATTTTGGGGCTTCCTTGGTGGCGCAGTGGTTGAGAGTCCGCCTGCCGATGCAGGGGACACGGATTCGTGCCCCAGTCCGGGAGGATCCCACATACCACGGAGCAGCTGAGCCCGTGAGCCATGGCCACTGGGCCTGCACATTCAGAGTCTGTGCTCCACAACGGGAGGGGCCACAGCAGTGGGAGGCCCACGTACCGCAAAAAAAAAAAAAAAAAAAAAAGAGTATTTTGTAGGCAAATCTGGAGTTCAAATTGCATCTGGAGGGTTCCCTCATGAATTAAAGAATTTAGTCCATAGGATACTTGAGATTTTGTTTCGAAGTTCAATTCTACTCTTCCCTCAATCTTGTCTGTGTCAAATATTCCCCAAGGTGGCCACTATAATTCCAACGTGTATTTCATGAAAAAGGCCATCTAGAGAGATGTACTGCATGTGTCAATCAACTAACATAAGCTCTTGAAAAAAGTCAGTATGGATGTAGACTCAGCCTGAAAGGGCCCCATGCAGCACCATTCATTATGAATGATGCATTTACAGTCATGTGTCTCTAAATTTTCCAAACTGAAGGTTTCACAACTCCAACTTCAGGCACACAGAACTAAATGAATAAATTCTTAGTACACAGAGACAAGATAGAGGAGAGTTCTTACAAAGTTTTGAAAAGGCAAGCCATGTTGAAATGTATTCACAAGATACTGGTCTGAGGAGACTTCCGGACCACTTTACCTGGGTCTGGCTCGAGTGATAGGGTTACTGGGTCCAGGTCAACCCCTGCCCTACAGGTTTCCTCTTATAGACAAACAACACGTCAGAGGCAGGACAAGAAGCTCACAAGAGAGCCTTGTGTTAGAAGGTTAGAAGCCACATTTTATCAAAGCACAACACAATCTGATCAGAATTCAAAAGTCCTAGGAACCAAAATAACCCCCAAACTGAGGGACTCAATGAAGCAGTGGAACTCATATTTATCTTGACACTTACCTCATCATTGTAAACAAGGTGGCCTTGAACCCTTGGAAACTCAAAGGGTCTCAAATGTGCTATGGTTACTGAACCATGTGCTATGGTTCTGGTCTGAGTCAGCTAGGATCGTGGCCAAACCTTAGTGGTACCTCCCCTTGTTGAAGCCTTCAGGCCAGCTGCCACCAGGTACACACCTACAGCTGAGACTTAGGTTTGTGGAGATTTCTGAACACCCCAGTATGAAGGAGCTGGAAGGGACTATTGGATTTGGGCTCATTCTGGGAGATCCTCAGGTGGGTTTGTGAAAATGGGGTGGAGTTCTGGATAGGATGTTGTCAAAAAGTGGGGACAATTTTGTGATTGCATGTCTTAAATTTTTTCCGGGAGGGAGGAGTTTTGAGTTTTCACTGGTAAGCATCACTCAGGTCAGAAGAGGGGATGTGCCACGGTTTGATGGCATGAGAGTTGCCTTTGTCTCTGTCTTGTTCAATACATAGTCTTGGAGTGATCTTATCCAGACACTACTTACATTCTCAGAACTTTGTTTATGTTCACTTGAGAACATCATGGTTCAGCTGCCAGCAAGGCTGTTTTTCAGTTTCTTGGGATCCACACAGTTTTTTATTTTATTGAGAGCAGAGAGAAATTGATTATTGAAGTCACTCACTCCAATAGAGTTCTTCCTGGAATAGTCTTTGGGTCTTTCCTCTCTTGCATAGTTGTTATCATTGATAGGCAATGTGAGTATGTCCAGAACTAATGTCAAACACAATTTCACAATTGCACACTGAAAAGACTTTAAAATGCTAAGAATTAAGAATTCGTATAATTCCAAAGAAATTGAGCTTGTGTAGGTGAGCATTTTATTCATCACATGTGTGCAAGAGACCAAGTTCCCACAGCTAAAATGATGCACAGGACAAGTACGATGGCTCAATGTGGCTTGGCCTGATTTATACAGAAATGCTCCTGAGTTTGTTTGTTTGTTTTTTTAATACATTTATTTATTTATTTATTTGTTTAGGCTGTGTTGGGTCTTCATTTCTGTGTGAGAGATTTCTCTAGTTGTGGTGAGCGGGGGCCACTCTTCATCGCGGTACATGGGCCTTTCACTGTAGCGGCCTCTCTTGTTGCGGAGCACAGGCTCCAGACGCGCAGACTCAGTAGCTGTGGCTCACAGGCCCAGTTGCTCCGCAGCATGTGGGATCCTCCCAGACCAGGGCCCGAACCTGTGTCCCCTGCATTGGCAGGCAGACTCTTAACCACTGCGCCACCAGGGAAGCCCTGTTCCTGAGTTTTTAAACAAGCTCTGGATCTGATCCAAGATGTGATGACTCTTTAAGACTTTTATAGATTCAATAATTCACTGGATAACCACAGTGTTTTCTCTTCACCCTTTTGTCCAGAATTTTTGACCTTAATGTCCCGTCAAACTCATGTTCACATGTTTTGTTTTGTTTTTCTAAATCATATTTCTCTAAATAGGATCCTTGGACCCCAAGCTTTAAACACCAAGAGTATCTGTTAAAAATGCACATACTTGGGCCTTATCCCAAAACTGCTATGTGATAATCTCTAGGGATTAGAGTCTTGCAATTTTTCAAGGTCCCTCCTGGTTATTAGAAGCTGCACCAAAATTTGGGATCCTTAGCTTTATACAATCCGGTCCACTGAATGCTTCATAATTTTAGACAAAGAAACGCCGAGACTGCACTTGAAATTTGCTCTATCTTTTTTATGAAGGGCTTCCTCTACTTATGTTTGGGGTCCCCATCTTTTCTCCAGATCTTTAGAGACTCTTTATTTTCCACTGACACTCTTTCCTCCCAAACCCCACCCAAAGTTCCCCATCCCATTTGTCTCTTCACTGATTGTCATTTCTTTTTTGTGGGTTCACCTCCAGGAACTCATGGCAGATTTTAATGATTGATAACTGTATGTGGTTACTGGTTCACCTGAGAATGCCTACCTTTGATGAAGACAGACAAGGAAATAGATATTGCCATTACTGTGAGTCAATTTCTAACAAGGGGAGCTTTTCAGAACTTTGAGTTGCAAGCTCTGGGGAACAAGTAATTTGCCTAAAGATGACATCAACTTTGATCTCCACAACACTCAGGCCCTCATCCACCCTCATGCCCAGGTGGCCATTTCATAGAGAAAGATCTGGTAACAGTGACTGTGGCATTTGTTGATCTGACTGGACCCCCATAATCCTGTGGGTTTCTCCTGGTGTCCTTGCCTGCCATTCACACTGACTTTTCCTACAGGTCATCGTCTGTGGAGATGTGTTAATGAAAATGACCAACTGATGTGTGTGGCTTCTTTGAGCTGGTCTGAGAGCAGAGACACTGTGTGTGTGGCCCTCAGAAGAAACGCGCCCTGATTTTTCCCCTGACAGAGTGTGTATCTCTCCATGTCATCTCCTTATTGCAAGTTCAGAGGCAGATGGAGGCACAGGCTGAGGGAAGTAGTTGTTTTGTTCAGCAGGAGATAATTCGCAGATGGCTGTATGGGAAGCTCACACCTATTGTAAGAGGCTCTCGTCTGATCTGTTCCCCAGGGAACAGATCGGTGGATTTAAGGAGAGGGATTGCTCAGACATTCATTATCAAAGAGCCAGGGAACTTGTCTGACGCAGAGAAACATCAGCTTTTGTGCTCCAGGTGAACTTTCCAAAGTAGCATTTATTTCTTTCTTGTATCTGTTATGCCACGTTGTCTGTGCTGTCTGCAACTGACAAATATTTTTTTTCTGTCTACGACCAATGTCTAAGAGTTATCCTAACAGGTTATGTCCCATTTCTCCAATTTCTGTTCTTCCTACAATTTCCCTCCCTCGTCAGGTCACACAGAGTCCTCATACCTGTGCATGTTTTCTCACCTGTAGAGGATGATTGCTTTCATTGTACACTGATGTTTGGGTGTGTGTGTTAGCACTGCTTCCCCTGGGGAATAGAGGATGATGTGCTGCCCTTCAGCTCAGCCTTAGGGATGGCCCACAGCAGGGAGGTCACCCCTGTTCCCAGAAACATGGACCCCGTCTCCTTCTATTCTCAAGCATCAGGATCCTTCCCTGCAGTTGGGTCTGGAAACTGCCTGGACATGGGTTAAACCGATGCTATCTCAGGAGTGATAACCAGCCTCCAAGATGGGCTACAATGAATCCTGTCTCCTTGCTTTCACACCCCTGTGAATCCTCTCCCGTATCATATGAGGGTTGTGACCAGCTGCATATGGTGGAAGTAATGGTGTCTCTTCCCAAGTGAGGTTATAAGATGACTTGGGCTCTCATCTGGCTCTTTCTCTCTCTCTTAGGTTACTTGCTCCTGGAAGGGCCAGCTGCCATGTTGTGAGAAGCCCCAGGGAGAGGCCACATGGCGAGGAGCTCAAGTCTCTGACCTACAGCCAGCAGGGGATTGAGGTCTGTCAACAGTCATGGGAGTGAGCTTGGAAGCAGCCCTGGCTAAATCCTGAGATGACTGCTGCCCCAGCCACAGGGAAGACCCTCAGCCAGGACCACCCAACCCTGGATTCCTGATCCACAGACCCTGAGAGAGGACCTGTTGAAGCCTCTAAGTTTGAGAGTGATTTGTTACACACCATGGATGACTAATATACCAACACTGCAACCTTGTGTCCTTAGGTCCAGTTTGTTCAAACCATTTACCTTTGAGACACAATTCCCAGACTAATTGATATGGAAGGATGATGTTGCCATGACTTCTATTTATTACTGAGTCTTATCATGTATGTAATTCTTCTGCCAGGAGATCCAACACACAGAAGAGTGTCTGGCAACAGGAAAGGCCCAGTAAATATTTGCTGCATTAATGATACAAAGATTCACAAGATCAAACCTCCAATCAGACTCCAAGAAATCCACTCAATCTGAAAGAATATTGACAAGAATGTGCCATAAGTTAAATGATAAGCAAGCATTAAATGGTGCCCAACAAGGCTCCTGAAATTCTACACAGTTCCCCAATACCATCTCTATCCCGGGTCCCACTGTTCCTCTGAGGTAGTCCTTCATGGAGAGTTTGGTTCCACTCTAGGTGGTGAGGACTCACCTGATGGCTTTCTACCTGGGCTTCAGTCATTCCTCCAGCTTGGTCTTCCTTGTTGGCTTCCTTCCATGTCTGGGAGACACAGTGTTCCACTCAAGTCACCTGATGCAGTTCTTCCTGGCAGGAGCCACAGCTCCAGCTATAATATACTGGACTTGTACACCCTTCTTTGGGGTTGATTTTAGTGTCGCTTATTAACCACCACCCTCACAGTGTGACACCACCCATCACCTTTGACATTCAGCTTCTGACCTGGGCTTCAAGAAAATTATCAGCACTAACTCTTTAAGCAGAAGAGAAGATGGTGACTTTACCTCAGCCCTGCTGTGCTGCCTGCACCCTCTACAGAGAAGGAGGTATCTCTACCCCAGCTGACCACTTCCCGTGTATCCGGGGGTTGGCATGGTATCTGATGCTCCTCTGGGTCATGGGTAGGCACAGTCCGACCATGCCTGTTGCTTAACCACTGTCTATGTCTATTTTCACCTACTACAGCAGCAGTGAGTAAATGCAACAGAGCCTGTAGGGCCTGCCAGAGTGAAACTACTTACTATCTGGAGCTTTATGGGGAAAATTTCCCAAGCCCTGCTGTTTAGATCAGTGGATGCCAGAAATTTGCATTTTACAGAACTATTACCGAAGTAAGACTGGCAAATATGACTATAATAGTCACAAAACAACTAACACACCAGCATTTTAATATTACAAGGAAATTCAGTACTTAAGAAGGTAATGAATAAATTTAATTAGCAATCCACCAGAGCCCTGGATTTTCTCATATTTAATGCTTCTAACCGATAAAAACATCACCCAAGCCCAACTCTGTTGCATCCGAAAAGATAGTTTGGGGTTGACATGTTCACACTGCTATATTTAAAATAGATAACCAACAAGGACCTACTGTATAGCACAGGGAACTCTGCTCAATATTCTGTAATAACCTAAATGGGAAAATAATTTGAAAAAGAATAAATACATGTGTATGTATAACTGAATCACTTTGCTGTACACCTGAAACTAAAAACAACATTATTAATCAACTATATTCCAACATAAAATAAAAATCTAAAGAAAGATCATTAGAATTTTAATTAAAACATCAGAGGGTGAGTCCCAGCCTTTCTCCTTTCCATTGGGTGAGCTGAATAAGTCAATTGGGTTCCATGACCTCACATTCACCCTATAGGAAGGAAGGCAGGAAGGAAAGAAAGAAGGAAGGAAGGAAACTCACAGAGATGGAGAGTTACCTTGTGTCAGTCATTGTGCTATTTTATTTTTGTTCCAGCATTTTTGTAAATGAGGTAAGTAAGGCTGAGAGAGGATGGATCAGTAACTGCTGTTATATATAGAGAATAGGCTCAACTGGGAACAGAAGGAAGTTCTGCTCACTGGAAGCCTATACTCTACTGCACCTCAGCCACTCAGAGGAAAGAAATGAGGTAGCCCTGGCAAGTCCAGGTGATGCGTGAGACCAGGAGTAGCCCTTTACCTGAAATGGAGTAATCACCTAGTCCACCCTGTCATGTGATCAATGAGAGAGCCCCTGCCAGCCAGTGATGGGGTTCACTTCTGGTGCTCCTGCCAGGTCTGTACAGGGAATTTGAGGAGAGGGAGAGCAAAGAGAGCTGGTGCCTTGTGGCCCTACTCCCACTCAGAGAGAATGGGGTAGCCAGGGATGGGTAGTGCAGAATGTAAGTCATGAAAGGACATAGAAATCTGAATGACCCTTCAGAGCTCCCATGCACTGCTGGTAGGAATGTAAAATGTGCAGCTGCTCTGGAAAACGGTCTGGCAGTTCCTCAAGCAATTAAACATGTGCGACCCAGAAATCCCTCTCCTATACCCCAGAGAAATGAACACTCCTACCCCACAGAAACTTGTACACTAATATTTATAACAGCATTACTCATAACACCCAAAGATGGAAACAACACAAATGTCCATCAGTGGACAGAACAAAATGTGGTCTATCCATACAATATAATATCATTCAGCCATAAAAAGGAATGAAGTCCCGATACATGGTACAACGTGGATGAACCTTGAAAACATTATGCTAAATGCAAGAGGCCAGTCACAGAAGAACACATGCTATATGAGTCCTTGTATGCAAAACATCCAGAATAGGCAAATCTACAGGTACAGAGAGTAGATTGATGGTTGGCAAAGGACGGGGGATGGAGGAGGGGGGATGGGGGTGATAAATAAAGAGTATGGATTTTCTTTCTGAGGTGATGAAAATGTATCAAAAGTGCCCGTGATGATGGTTGCACATGTCTGTGAATATACCGGAACCCATCGAATCACACACTTTTCATGAGCAAATTGTCTGGTATGCGAATTATAACTCAATAAAGCTGTTAAAAATATTCATGATCATAACTCTACCTCTCTCTCCACCTTCCCTGCTCTACTGCTCACACTTCTAGGCTTTAATCTGGAAATAACTTTGAGGATGTAGAGAAACTATGTGTCTGCCTGTTCCCTGGCACCATTCCCTCCCACACATAGAGAGCACATCTACTTAGCTGAAAATAGCAGGGTCTGGCGAACATTAGCTCCCAAACCTTCAAATATACGCTTTCTTTGTGTCCTTTAATCAGTACTTGTCAGCAACAATGAAAGTAGCGGCTGAGAAACAGTCATTATGAAAAATCAGAGTAGCACACTAACAATCCGTGCGACTCTATCCCAGCATCTCCCCTGTACCAGGCTGGGAGATAATTAAGTTTGATGCTGTGCAGGGGTTTGAAAGAAAAACCACCGCGATTTCCCGGGAGCAGGTCTGTTCAGGCTCCCCCTGCTGGGAAGTCTACTTTACAAAGAGCCTGAAGGTCATGAGCCTCTTTCATGGTCTCTCTGCCCTCGACTAAATGTTCTGTAAATAATTAGACATTAAAGGCTTGGAAATAATCAGGCCGCCATATTCCGCGGGTAGAGGACTAATTGGCAGAACTTGGTCTTGCCGATCATTAAATCCCAGTCTGAAATGCCCGAGAGGGGGAGGAGAGACTGGAATTCTTATCTAATACTGATATTTATAGCCCTTTGTTTTCCCAGGAGCAGATGTCTTCCACTCTGTGGACATAAATTCAGAGACTTTCAATTTCACATTCTTATCCACAAATTATTTAAGCACTAGGGCTCTTCTATAAGCAATATTACCTCAAAAAAAAAAAAAAAATCAAAGGACTGAGTACTGCCAAAGTTAAATATGAAACCTGGAAGCTGTTGAGGCACAAAGGGGGCTGTGTTCCCCTGAGGGTGTCAGGATCTCATTAATATTCATGACCCACCTCGACTCAGGAGGGACCTGCACTACCGCCCAGAACCTAGACGATGAGCACCCCCATCCTGAGAAGCCTGGAGGGGGCAGCCCCATCTTGTTAGGTCCCAGCCTTCATTCTCTCTCTTTTTTTTTTTTTTTTTAACATCTTTATTGAAGTATAATTGCTCTACAATGGCGTGTTAGTTTCTGCTTTATAACAAAGGGAATCAGCTATACATATACATATGTCCCCATATCCCCTCCCTCTTGTGTCTCCCTCCCACCCTCCCTATCCCACCCCTCTAGGTGGTCACAAAGCACCGAGTTGATCTCCCTGTGCTATGCGGCTGCTTCCCACTAGCTATCTATTTTACATTTGGTAGTGTATATATGTCCATGCCACTCTCTCACTTCGTCCCAGCTTACCCTTCCCCCTCCCTGTGTCCTCAAGTCCATTCTCTATGTCTGCGTCTTTATTCTACCCTGCCACTAGGTTCATCAGTACCAGTTTTTTAGATTCCATATATATGTGTTAGGATACGGTATTTGTTTTTCTCTTTCTGACTTACTTCACTCTGTATGACAAACTCTAGGTCCATCACTACAAATAACTCAATTTCATTTCTTTTTATGGCTGAGTAATATTCCACTGTATATATGTGAATATATATGCCACATCTTCTTTATCCGTTCATCTGTCAATGGACACTTAGGTTCCTTCCATGTCCTGGCTATTGTTAATAATGCTGCAGTGAACACTGGGGTACATGTCTCTTTTTGAATTCTGCTTTTCTCAGGGTATATGCCCAGTAGTGGGATTGCTGGGTCATATGGTAGTTCTATTTTTAGTTTTTTAAGGAATCTCCATACTGTTCTCCATAGTGACTGTATCAATTTACATTCCCACCAACAGTGCAGGAGAGTTCCCTTTTCACCACACCCTCTCCAGCATTTATTGTTTCTAGATTTTTTTGATGAAGGCCATTCTGACTGGTGTGAGGTGTTACCTCATTTTAGTTTTGCTATGCATTTCTCTAATGATTAGTGATGTTGAGCATCCTTTCATGTGTTTGTTGGCAATCTGTATACCTTCTTTGGAGAAATGTCTATTAGGTCTTCTGCTCATATTTGGACTGGGTTGTTTGTTTTTTTGATATTGAGCTGCATGGGCTGCCTTGTATATTTTGGAGGTTAATCCTTTGTCAATTGCTTTGTTTGCAAATATCAGAAAAGAAAGTCTGGGCTTGTTTTATTCCTTCTTCCTCAGGGTTTTTATGAATATCGATAAGATCAATACCTGGATTGTGCTGTGAGTCTCCTGAGACAAGGCCTGAGATTAATATTAGCGATTGTCATTTTAAAGACCCATCTCCCCACCACTTTTGACAGTCGGTCTAATGATTCACTTTCAGCCTGACCAGCCAAACTCTTCTAAAATTGATTTAGAATCCATTCTGCTGAAAAATATATCTGGCAATTTAGAATATCTTTTAAGGTAATTAGAGACATCTAAAGGCATCAACAATTTTACCTGCCCAAAGGGAAACTCTGATAACGGCCCCTGTCACCTGTGTCTCCCACAGGGTTAGAAAGGAGGGAAGAGGCATCACTGACACCTTCCACATCACCACGCTCCATAACCTGGTGCAAGGTGATCGATCTCTCTATGGCTTGATTTTCCTAAGAGTCTGAGAAGTGAGGATCATAAATTCTAATTTACTGATAGAAGGGGAGGGTTTGTTTTTATTTCTATTTTTGAGATACAAATGCTGTGATAGTAATACCTCACCTCACATTAGCAGAGAATTTACAGTTGTTAATATATTTTCATGCAATTTTTAAGGAACTAACTAACAAATAAATCATTTGGGAAAATAATTAGGTAGAGAATAGTTAGGGAAAGTAATATCATTCCTAATTTAGAAAGGAGGAGAAAGACTCAAAAAAAAAAAAAAATCCCAGAGTTTGTCAATGCCACCTATAAAAGACAAAGCAAACAGCAGAGACTGGTGTTCAGCCCTCTGGCCCTGGCCTTGGCCACACCTGGCCAGAGCCCAGCACACAGACCACCCAGCCTTTCACCAGAGGGCCGTAGCTGACACTTACGCTGGGTCCTCTCCCACTAAAGTGGCACCACTGAGGGATAAATTAGGAGTTTGGGATTAACATATACACACTACTATGTATAAAATAGATAACCAACAAGGACCTACTGTATAGCACAGGGAATTCTACTCAATATTTTATAATAACCTATAAGGGAAAAGAATATACATATATATGTAAACTGAGTCACTTTGCTGTACACCTGAAACTAACACAACATTGTAAATCAACTATACTTCAATAAAAAATAAATTAAAAAAATAAAGTGGCACTACTGATAACCCTGTCTCTCTGGAAAATAGGAGACTGAAGCCAGTTGGCACGGTGTGAGTCTTAGCCTGAGGGAAATGTGACAATCTTTCAGCATGCTTACCTGCTTTGGGACAGGCAAGCATGGGGACATTCATTTTTGTCACCCACTTCTCCACTCACAGCCTCAAGGCGCTGGTATGAACATGCATTGCAAATGACACTAGACTTTAGTTTTACAACCATCTTGCCTCCAAAAGACCCCAGACCAGTAAGCCTTCCAGGACTAGGGACGTGCTGGGTGCTACTGTGAAGACCAGGGCCGTCTCCTTCTCTCAGTGGGTCAGGGACACCCTGGACACGTGAAATAAGCTGAGACAGCTGCATCCACAGGGACCCCGACTGAGATTCTTCCAAGCTCTGAGACACTGCCCATGATTTTTTCTCATTTATTTCTGCACAATAGAATCCACCGGACCGTTAATCTAGCAAGCATAAATATTATTACATGCTTTGGTGGGGACACAAAGGCAAATTGGGTTCACCGTGAAGATTATCTTGCTCTTTGTTTCATATTAAAATGCCTAGAAGTCTCCCAAGAGACCATGTCAAAGATGAAATTTATCCATTGCTCTGCATTTGCTAATTTGGTAAGAGTTCTGATCTCATTTGTGGGGCTTAATATAGAAATTCATTGAACCTGAACAGACACACAGCAATGAGGAATTTATCCAATGCCATTTTCTGTGATATGTGCCAGAAACTATGCACAGTATGCTGCTATCTCTTTACACATATATATGATCATACATATGTCCTATATAATGTCAAAAATTCTGAGGCAAAAATGCACTTAGCTCCTAAAAGCATCATACCTTCCAAACAGCATAATGCCTTCCAAATTCTTCCTAATTTATTTCCTCTGATTTTTGAAAGATGCTGTGTTTTAAAGTATTAATATTTTGTATTGAAAGAACATGTTATAATTCTATACCATAATCCTCAAATTTCAATCAAGTAACATGAGATGAAAATTCTAAATTGAGGAATGAAAAATAAGGACCCAGCATCAATTATTGTGACATGCCATTAGACAAAGGCTTAGACTATTTTATGGGACTTCACCATCTCCTAAGGACCCCAGTCCCACATGTTCTCAGGCGGTTTAGCATACCTGACAGTGTGACCATACCTGTCAAACTCAGAGTCCCTGGCCATGTGCCCGCCTTCCCCTCCGGCTGCTGTGTGCCTTGTTTGTTGGCTTAAAAATAAATTCCTTGGTTGAACAAACATGCAGGAACAGCCTGGATGGAAAAGAATGGGCAGGATTAAATGGTATCTTCATAGCAGTGTTTGTAAATGCTTGAATGTTTATTTTAAAGGTTAGAACATGTCTATTCTTAGCAGGTAATAGTTCAGCCACAGCTACAGTACTTTGCTAGTCACATTATTTTGTGTGTGAAATGGGAAAGGTGTCCATATGTATCATCTGAATTTCTCAGATTTGGCTGTGACGAAAGAAAAATCTTCCGGTTTGCTGCTGTTCTTCACCGTGACTGGGCAGGTTCTGAGGAAGGACAGTAAGAGCGTGTGTGGGGAATCGGAGTTGAGCAGCTCAGTATATGAAATCCAAGAGGCTCCGAGGATGGTACAGTTTTATGTTCTCAAAGCAATGCGTGCTATGGTAATAACATAGCCATTTGTACTTTACCTATAGCAAGAAACACAGGGGAACTCGACAACTTCATTGTGCCCTTTACTGGGATTTACTAGAGACCATCTGCAGTGAATTATGTTATTCTGTCGTATTTCAGAATATGTTGTCCTTGTTGAGTGAAGAGAGCACAGGATAAATGGAACATGTATGGCTGACAATAAGACAAAATCAGTGACCCCAAACTGGACGATCTATAGCTTCCTACAGCTGCTGGAACAAACTACCACAGAGGTCATGACTTGGACAACACAGATTTATTATTTTATAGTTCTGGAAGCTGAAGTGCAAAATGGTTCTTACTGGATGAAAATCAAGGTGCTGGCAGGGCTCTGTTCCTTCTGGAGGCTCTAAGGGTGTGAACTAGCTTGAATGATGTCCCCCCCAGAATGCATGTCTGCCCGGAATCTCAGAAGGTGACCGTTTTTTGGAAATAGGGTCTTTATAGATGTGATCAGTGAAATTAAGATGAGGTTATATTGAATTGGGGGGGGCATAAAGCAACATTTGATGGTCTTACAAGAGAATTAATCTAATAGAGAGACACAGGAGAGCACTGTGTGAGGAAGGATGTAGAGAGGATGGAGGGATGCATCTACGTGCCTAGGGATGTCAAGGATTGCCAGCAACCACCAAAAGCTGAAAAAGGCAAGAAAGGGTCCTTCCCTAGAGCATGGGGAGGGCATGGCCCTGCCAAGACCTTGAATGTGGGCTCCCAGCCTCCAGAACCAGGAGACAATAATTTACTACTCTTTTAAGCTACACACATTCGTGGTTATTTGTTATGACGGCCCTGGGAGATTAATACAGGGAGAATCTGTCCCTTGTCTTTTCCAGCTTCTAGAAGCTGCCTGCATCCCTTGTTTCCTGGTACCATCCTCCATCTTCAGAATCAGCCATGGTGGGGTGAATCCTCACACTGCATCTCTGCGACCTTCTTCTGTCACCATATCTATCTCCGACTAGAGCCAGGAAAGGGTCTCTGATTTTAAGAACTTATGTTTTGACTGAACCTTCTGCGATAACCCAAGATAATTGCCCCATCTCAAGGTCGATGACCTCAATCACACCTACAAAGTCTCTTTGACCACTTAGGCGACAGGCTCACAGGCTGAGGGCCTGGGCATCTTTGCAGGGGAGTGGGGCATTATTCTACCTGCCAAAGAAAAGAATACCTTGAATAAAAGACAAAAGTGTGAGCAATGTAACTTAAGAAAGTCTAAGAAAAAAGTCAACAGCTATTGAATACTCATTACATTCAAAGAGGAGTTCTGGGGAGAAGGAGAAGGGAAAGAAAAGTTGAATAAGGCAAGTCTTCCTTTAAGAAATCATATTCTAGTGGAGTAAATAATACAAATGCATCTTACCATAGCACCCAAGTCATTTACTATGTGACTCCAAAAGGAAGCACAGGAGACTTCCTGAAATTTCACATGGCTCCTTTATTAGAGTCTGTGAAATATTTCCCAGCCATGAAATAGGATGCCAGGCAACCAGGGGTTCTGTGATGAACCAGCCAGAGGTCTGTCGGGGAGCAGGGCAGAGCGAAGCTCATACCAGGGACGGTCTCCCCAAGAAGACATTTGAACTGGTTCTTGAGTCATGTGCGTGGTGTAAGCAAGAGGGAGAATGAGACTCCAAACAGCCAGAACAGTGTGAGCAAGGGAACCGAGCCATGAAAGTTCAATGAACATTGAGAAGAGCAAGTGGAATTTTTTAGACAGTATCCAGCCTGAGAACATGAGGGTGAAGTTCAATTTGCTTTGCTCACCGATGGCTGCCGAGCGCTGAAGACAGCTGTTCTAGATGTTTTTCTCTTTGCCTTTCGCTTATTTACTGTTGAGTAGCTCACATGATGGCAGACGGTACAACATTAGTTTTCAAAACCAAATCCAGCATTCTTTCCTCTTGAGATTGTTTTTTCACGTGTTTAAAATAAGAGTTTAGAGACTAATACTAAAATGACTTGAGTATCACTGATGATGTTTAAACAAGTACATTTCCTGTACTTCTGAGTCTTTAGTTTGTGAGCCGGCTGACAAGTGTAGGGGAGCAAAGCTTGTTCACCCCGCCAACCCCCGGCAAACGTGTCTCTTTGGCATGAGGATTATTTTAGGCTGATTATTTTTAAGAAACAGAAGATTCAGGAAGTCTCTCTTTTTTACTTCCCTCTTGCTACCTTAAGAATTTAATAAAGGGCGTGCTCCCCAAACAGAGCTATCACTAGAGATGTCTGTAAAGAATATGGGTAAGTGTGGTTGGGAAACTCAGCAGGGCCTAGAGGTAAGGGTTAGTCTTACCTAACTGTCTCCTCCTGGCCCAGCAAACATGTTTACCAAACCCTCAGGAGGCAACATTTCTGGAAGAAATGTAATATTAACAGTTCTGGATTACCTTTTGAGTAGAAGATGTCCCGGGACTTAATCCCCTGAAGCTCCTAGTGAGGCTAGCTGTACTGGAAGGTTTCTGAGGCCAGTCAGGTGTAGGGGAGGGGCTTCAGATCAGTGGTACCCAGATCGTGCGTGGAGAGAGGATTGGTGGGTGGCATTTGGGTTGCATATTTGCTATACTGTACATGTCCTTTTCTTTGCCAGCCATTTTTAAACTTCAAAGTGTTATCTGTTCTGTGGCTGATGTTCTAAAAACCTTTCATAATTACCTAAATTAATAAGAAATAAAATGTTTATTTTATTCAAAGGCAACCCTCTCTCATCTCACATGTACATTCTTTTTGTCGAAGAGAAAGACAGTTTCCTCTGCCCTTCTAGGTTTTCCTGGCTGGTCTAAGAATTAAACTGACATGAGATAGATTAACAGGAGAAAATCGAACAAAAATTTAATAACAAGTATACGTGGGAGAGACCCAGGGGAGCTGAGCAACTTGCCAAAATGGCTGAAACCCTCACCTTAGATACTATATTCAGCTAAAGACCCAAAAGGAAATCTGGGGTAATGGTTTGGGACCTCAAAGGGGAGGAAGGCAATTGATGGGAATGGAAAAGCAAATGTTTTAGATTTCTTCCAGATGGAATGAAATGGACACTCCAAGTCCCCTCCAAGTAGGAACCAGATAAGTTGCCTTAAGATTTAGGCTCCGCAAATATCATTCAATCTGTGTGCTGTTTTCTTTGGGCACTTTGCTAATACTGAAGTATTATTTCAAAGTTTAATGATATTGGATGAGTTTTAAATGCCATCTAATTATTATGTAAATTTGAAGCGAACACAATCAACGTAATAAAATAAAATATCCCATAGGTTATGATTCTATATCCCTCTGGGAGGTATTTCTGAGAGTTAATTCTGGAACCGGAAAATGATCCCCCTGAAATCCATCACACCTGCTCTAAGTGGAGCACTGAGCCCTGTCCTTGAAAGTGTGGTTGTTCCGACCACCCTGTGTGGCTTTTATTTTGACACCTACACGTCAGAAGGCAGAGAGCAGAGCCTCATCATATAAGCAGCCAATGTATTCACAGGCATTAAGAATACAAACTACTAGGGCTTCCCTGGTGGCGCAGTGGTTGAGAGTCCACCTGCTAATGCAGGGGACACGGGTTCGTGTCCGGGAAGATCCCACATGCCGTGGAGCGGCTGGGCCCATGAGCCATGGCAGCTGAGCCTGCACGTCCGGAGCCTGTGCTCCATAACGGGAGAGGCCACAACAGTGAGAGGCCCACATACAGCAAAAAAAAAAAAAAAAAAAAAAAAAAAAGAATACAAACTACTATACATAAAATAGATAAGCAAAGGGATTTACTCTACAGCACAGGGAAGTCTTTTCAATATCTGGTAATAACCTATAATGGAACACAATCTGGAAAAAAATATACATATAAAACAATTCAACATATGGGAATACAAAGGAACATAAAAACCAACATAAAATGGATCAAAAAATTAATTAAAAAAAAAAAAGACAGGAGTGTGTTCTGTGCTAGGTGGTTTCACCCATTGTGAAAGATCACAGACTTCCCAGGCTGTCAGGGTGTGATGTGTGGTGTGCAGTCCAGCAGCAGATTTCTAGGAAACACTCATAAGGTCCTTGGGTCTTCCAGGCCTCGAGACAGTGGAGAGGAGAGTCAGAGGGGCTCGGGTAGAGAGACCGGACCTTCTGCCATGTGTCCCAGGTGTGCCCCTGCTCTCAGCTGGCAGCGCACACCCTCCCTGGGCAATGTCCCCGAGACCAGAGGAATCAGGGTGAGTGGGTAAGTAGGCCTTGTCTCTCATTTGTCTGTCCTCTTAGCGTGGCCCCTGGCATGGTGACTGTATCTCTTTCCCATGTCTTAACACTCAGGACGTTTAGGGTCTCCCCCTCCCGGTTGGACTCTGCCACCAAGAAGATGACTAGGTCGTGTTGCCTCACTTGGCACCCGTCCTATCAGCCTGTCGTTCTCATCCTGTGTGTCTATCCTCTTTGCTGTCCTCATTTGATGGTATGGCCGGTCCACCCGTGGTGACAGAAAGAACATGCTGCAGGTTGTCCCCAAGCTGGTACAAATTCCAGATGGGGTGCAGCATCTTCAGCACCTGAGTGAGTACCCCAGCTTTTCTGGGTTTGATGTGTCTTTGAATCATTGAAAGACGGGGTCTGTGAGCACTGGTCAGACTTTCATCCCCTGAGCTCCTGGGAGGCGAGCTCTGATGACACACAGCCCTGACCTTGCACCTGTCCGTGCTGTGTTATGAATGACTATGGAAAACAAGGATGACCCCAGTCAGGGGAGCACAGAGGATGCTGGAGCTGGCCAAGCAGTGGTGACATCAAACCTACCACCCCCTTTTGACAAACCAGGAGAGGTTTCCCTCCCTGCCGGACCCAGGACAGATGTTTTAGGCCTGCCCCACTTGCAGGGCCTATGGCTGCTGGCACATCACACCCCTCTTCAGGGGTGGGCCCTGCAGCCGTGCGGCTGCCACAAAGCAAGAAGGGTCCAGTGTTGTGTGTATGTGAGGTTGCCTAAGGAATGGGGGCGTCTACTGATTTAAATGATATTCACTTCTAAAAAATATCTTCATAGCAACGTCTGGACTAGTGTTTGCCCAAACAATTGGGCACCACAGTCTAGCCTAGCCGACACATAAAATTAACCCTCATAGATTCTACCAACGTGAGCTGAATCTGTGCTTGCACCCAACCGCCCACCGCAGCTGCCACTGAAGTCAGGGCTGCAGTGGGGGAGAAGCCATAGGAAGAGGTGTGAGGGGCATCTGGTGGGCAGGGCTCCACCCCGCCCACTTCAGCTGCGGCTGCCTTCTTTCACAGGCTTCCTACGATGGGACTTAGTAAAAGACTGTGGGTAGGTGGGTAAAATGGTTGGGGTACATAGAAGAAAAAAAATGATGAAATAAAAGAAAATGTACCTTGGATCACTGACTTTCAAGTATGAGCCTTCAGTAAATCAGATTTCCCTGTGTGCCCAGATGTGTCTGCATATTTCAAGTCACTTGCTGAAATATATCCTACTTGTCCCTCTCCAGCATGTACACACACACAAGCACACATGAATACAAACCCATAGGGAATCTGATGATAGAACTTGTCACTCCTGGGAATTCAGAGTCTGGTTCGGGTCTCCAGTCCCAGCCTTGTCATTTCTAACTTGCTGGTTCTGACCCAGTTGTGCTCTAACAAAGAGATGTAACAGCTGCTTCTTGGGGCCTGGGACCTTCCCGGATGGTTAATTTCTTACAAAGGTGGCCGGGCTGCTGCCATGTATACACTTAAGATTATTTAATAGGCCTGCTTAGAAGATAGAAGTTTCAGATTTCCTTATGTCTATGTGGCTGTTTGAGGGTTTTGTTGAAAATCAGCAATTCTCTTTCACCTCCATTACTCATTTCCTACCAAATGCCTACAGAGTATGGATCAGCTGTTCTTGAGCTACAGTCTACAGAACAGCAACAGGGTCTAAATATGTCAACTCATCTTGACACAAAGAACAGAGTTCCTGTTATCCCATTTGGAGCCATGCATTTACAAACTTAGATGGTTTTGTTGAGATCATTTTTTGAAAGTTAATGATCTCATCTAGACTCATTATCTAGATCTCATCTAGACTCATTATCAGATTTCTGTTTAGGTAAAAATGTACAGACACATTTCAAAATATATTAAAATGGGACCCACATCCAGTAACCTTGGACAAGTCATTCAAGTTATTGGCTCCAAATTTTCCTCTGTGATATAGGAAGAAGGAGGAGAATTAAATGATCGTTAAGGATGGCCCCCTTCCCCACCATCAGGCACAGCAACCTTTAATACCAAGAAGCACCCGCCTGGGAAATATGAATAAGAATGATCCCTGGAAATTGTTGCCTCATGATAGATTTTACTTGTGATTAAGTTTACCAAGAAACTTGTTATAATTTTAATAGACAGAAATATAATAGCTACTCAGTATTCCATTACTTTGGTATATGGACAGTATATATGCTGCAAAAGAGACATATCCCCCAATTTAGAGACAAAGTCGGTAAACATTGCTCTCTGAGCTATGATAAAAAATCATTACAAAATAATGAGTCAGCTACCTGAGAGATTAGTCTCCAATGTGAAAGACTGACAAATGATAAATTGACCTCTGATGAGATTCCTACACTTCTCAAAGTTATACCAAAGACACTTAGGGGTCTTCATCAATTTGGAAAGTGTCCTCAGAGAGACCCACAGGGGAGGTCAGTAGTTGGATAGAAGCTTTAATCCCATCTTGGGCATCACTTGTCTGGTTCCAAAGTGATTTTATACCAAATAGTCACCACTTAATGGCGCTCAGACACAAGATGGCAGGGAATGGGACCATGACCTGTGTACAGCCTCTGCTCATGGACAAACCCTGGGTCCCCAGGACCCTGATGCCAGGGAGGTGAAGCTGCTTCTGATGCAGGTATGCATCTACCTCCGTATGGTTCCAGAAGCATCTCGACAAGGATAAGGAGAAGAGGCAACATTCTGGAACCTTCTATGTGCCCAGACCTGCCCCAAACACTGGGCTTGTATCATCTCACGGGCTTTTCGCTCCAACTCTAGAACACAGCCTCCATCTAGTCCCTTTACACACAGGAGGAGGGTCAGGGCAAGTGACTTGCCTGAGGCCACAAGCAGGTCAGTGGAGAAAAAGAATTGGAACGCAGGTGGGCACCCTCTGTCAAGAAGCTACTCAAAGTGGGCAGCAGCCTCAGCATCGTGAGGGGGCTTGTTATAAATTTACATTCTCAAGGGCACCAGGGCTGGGGGCCGGGGTGATGTGCTTGTGTGCTAGGCTTTGACAAGGGCTGCCATGCTGCCCTCTTGGGTAGAATCTTATCCTGTGGCTGCCTTCCCCTCCCTGCTTCAGACCCAGAGGAGCTGGAACATATTGCTCTCTCCTCGTGCCTTGTTGAGCCTGTGCAGTGATTCTTTCACGTATTTCTTTGCAACACGCTAGTTCCCACTGTGATAGAGACACGGGCCACAGATGTTTCCTTGGGAATCCCTTTTGTGGTCTATTTCACAGAGTTAATGTCAGGATTAACACTAACCTGAAGGACTTGGAGTCTCGAAGAGGCACGTATGTTTAAAGCGTTGAGATTTAATGGTTTAAGTGAAAATTTTTAGCAGCATGTAAGTGTGATGGAAGAGTGAATAGGATGCCCTGTTTTATATTTTCCAGATATAAAACCAGACAGGCTCTATGTTTCCAGTAAGAATAACCTGCACAGGAGTCCAGTCGTGTCAACACTCCCATCGTAGAAAACAGAAAACCTCCTTCATATGTGTGTACACCCAGACCCAATGGCAAACTCAACAGAATTCATTAATGTTAACATGGAGAGCTACACAATGCCCAGGACTTTGTAATCCACAAATACGGTGGACATCTAAGTGGTCCATTCCATTAGGCTTTTTTGATATTGAAAGTGACAGGCTTATAAATAAAATATTATTGGGTATGCCAGCAGTCTTGGTGATTCTTGGAGATACTACTGTATCCATACACTGAGCTACTTGATGCCAAGAAACACCTTGTCTGCTACTATTTTGCTTCTAAGGTGTAAGTGACAATATTATTTTGGAGTGAAGGGACTAGGACAGCATCTCCTGGGATCCACAAAGATACAGTGCAGATCTGGGAGTGGAAATTATCCATGAGTTAGTAGGTTTGCAATATGTTTGCCAAAATCATTTTTTGTTTATAATTCATATTGCTGCTATATTAGTCTGCATAAAATAACATGGCAAATCAGTCTTCAGATTTCCCTGGATACCCCAGAGTGTTAACAGCAATTATTTATGTTACGGAGACTACCGTTTATAAATGGCATGGATTTCTTCTCTTTAGGGCTAAAGGGCATCATAAATCAAGATTATGGAAGTTAAATTTAAACACTGAATCTTTTCTTTTCCATAGAGGAGGATATTGATTGAATTAAACAATGACTTTGCTCAATGCTATCATCACTCCTCTTTGCCCTGAATACATGACATTTTCCAAATAAACTGAGTCTTCAGATTTAGATAATACCTGTGAAGGTATGCACAGGGATTTCAAATTACTTGATTGACTTCATCAGAAAATATCCTGACATCTCAAAAACTCAAGACAAAAATGCACTGGGGCCCAAGTAATCTTTTTTACTATATGGGTTAGAGAATCACTTTTTCTAATCTCCACTTTAAACTGTGGAGATGGATGAAATATCTATATAGAGAAGCTCACTTTGGTGGTAGGGGGTAAATTTAGCAGTATGCCTAATTTGTTCACAAAAAAAAAATGACAAGCTTCTGATTGGTAGCTTGATCGATTTAAACTATTATAGATTCAGGAAGAGGATAGAGTCTGTTCAGTATTCTAAATATCTGAAACAGGGTCACTCTTATGGAGGTCTGGGTCTCCAGACTTTGCCTGCACAGGACCTTTGAAGCTATAATATCTGAGACAGGCAGCTCTTCTCTTCCCAGCCAGGAGGAGGTGACCCAAGGGAAGTTGCCTCAGTGGCTATTTCTTTTGCACCCGCAAGTTTGCTTAACTTAGCTTTGAGCAGAGGAAGAGAGTATTCTTGTCTGAGCTGGAAACTTCCGATGAAGCAGCTTTATGACTCTCTGTCTCAAATGGTAAAACTCAAGTGCTTTCAATAAATCAAGCCAAGACTGCCTGTGAACACAAAGGTCATAATTGGTGGATCCTTTAACAAGCAGAGCTCCCATCCTGCTCTAAAACCTCCTTCCTGCTCTCCCACTGAAGTGAAAACTTGCCAGCCTGGTGCTCATGACCCACCCTGGTTTGGTTCCACCTGCCTTTCCGGTTTCCCACTGTGGAAGCAAAATCAATCCTTCCTGCTGCCATTGTAAATGCGTAGACATATGGCATCTTACATTTAGGAAATGAAATTTTAAGAAACACACCCTTGGAAAAAACACAGGGTCATCTGTCTAGTTCCAGTTCCCAGAGGAGATGAAAACATGAGCGCTTCCTTTGGTAGCTGAGTCTCCAGTGACAACCTTGATAAACCTGACATCATCGGCAACAGCGATGCAGAGATATGTCATGACCTTCACGGACACAGGCAGGTGAGGAAACAGCTGTTTTTCCACCATGAAAAAATGAACTGTGGGCTTGCTAACCTGGGCAGTTTTGTGTGTGTTTCCCTTCTATTCTGTGTCTGTCACGTATCTTATTATTATTACTGAATGAGCAAAAGTGGCATGACTGGGATTATGGTCTGATCATCTGATAGTTTCTGTTGGGTATCAAATGATACAGCATTTGTGTTTGTGTGTGTGTGCATGTGTGCATACATGCATGTGTGCATTTGGCTTTTTGGCCAGTTGGTCTTGGACATCTGATATCTCTGGCATTTGAGACAAGCATCTGCTTGCCACTAGGTCGCAAGATGTTATTTTTGCACAGATGATGTCATTTATGTCACTCTCCACATCACTGATGTACCTTGTCCTCTGACAATTGATAGAATCTCTATGCTGTTTGTCTTTCTAGCATGCTACCATGATGTCCAGTCACTTAAAAAAAAAAATTTATTCCCTCTGGAATGAAGGAAGTCCCATGAGTTCTGCAACTGCTATGAACTAGTGACCTTGTAGTTCTGCAGGTTTTTTTTTTTTTTATTGTTGTTGTTTTGACCTGTGACTAGAGTGATACAGCTTAGGCTTCTAATTTTTTTGATCGTCTAAGTGAAAAACAAAGATTTTAAAAAGTCCCTGTTGGTCCTTTATTAAAATAATGTGTTTACAGCTGTAACACAGTCTATTTCTTTGGACAGCTGGTATATGTACTTTCTCTCATTTCCCCCAACTCCGCACACACACATACACACACCATTTTAGGGAAATTGGTCATGAGAATCTGCCATTTTGTGCACACTCTAAGGATACATACTTCAGAAAAGCATATTTATCAGCAAAGGTGAGGAGATGCGGAGCTAGGAGGAAGCACTTTTGCCGCTGGTTTTTATGTGGTTTGGAGAACAAAGAAGACACCCTGAGGAGAGTTTTCCTTCATGTGTTAACACCCATGGGCTGCCCAGCAATGTGGGCGGAATGGGAAGCTGGCTTTTGGCATGTCTGGAATGTACTGACTTCCTGAGAAATCCAGAGAAGTGATGTCTCTCTCCTTCATCAAAAGAACACAGGGGAGGGCTTCCCTGGTGGCGCAGTGTTTGAGAGTCCGCCTGCCGATGCAGGGGACACGGGTTCGTGCCCCGGTCCGGGAAGATCCCACATGACGCGGAGCGGCTGGGCCCGTGAGCCATGGCCTCTGAGCCTGCGCGTCCGGAGCCTGTGCTCCGCAACGGGAGGGGCCACAAACAGTGAGAGGCCCGCATACCGCAAAAAAAAAAAAAAAAAAAAAAAATTGTCATGAAGAACCTAGGGGTAAGACAAGAATAAAGACACAGACCTACTAGAGAATGGGCTTGAGGATATGGGGAAGGGGAAGGGTAAGCTGGGTCGAAGTGAGAGAGTGGCATGGACATATGTACACTACCAAACGTAAAACAGATAGCTAGTGGGAAGCAGCAGCATAGCACAGGGAGATCAGATCAGTGCTTTGTGACCACCTAGAGGGGTGGGATAGGGAGGGTGGGAGGGAGGGAGACGCAAGAGGGAAGAGATATTGGAACATATGTATATGTATAACTGATTCACTTTGTTATAAAGCAGAAACTAACACACCATTGTAAAGCAATTATACTCCAATAAAGATGTAAAAAAAATCAAAATAAAAAAGAACACAGGGGAGTCTCATGACAGCATCCATGCGTGCAGGTTATTCTGTGGAGAATGACAAGGCTGACAAGAAGTGAATAGACTCAATTTGCACCGTAAAGTTTTTGTGTGTGTGATTCAGGCAGGTACCTTATATTTTTTTTAAATTTTTACTTTATACTGGAGTATAGTTGATTAACAATGTTGTGTTAGTTTCTGGTGTGCAGCAAAGTGATTCAGTTATATATATACATGTATCTTATCTATTCTTTTTCAAATTCTTTTCCCATATAGGTTATTACAGAATGTTGAGCAGCGTTCCATGTGCTGTACGGTAGGTCTTTGTTGGTTATCTATTTTAAATATAGCAGTGAGTGTATGTCAATCCCAAACTCCCAATCTATCCGTCCCCTCCACCTTCAACCCTGGTAACCATAAGTTTGTTCTCTAAGTCTGTGGTCTGAACCCTGAACTTAAACCACAGTCTAGCTAGGCAAGGGGGGAAAATGTTCCACCATGACACATTCTTCTATAAATTCCTCCTCAGTTCCATAGCCTGCCCAAGAGCTGACTGGATTTCTTGACTGAATTTCTGTGAAATATATTTCTGAGCAAACACACTGATATTTTCTCTTAGCTTCAGAAAAAAAAGATTTGGACTACAAAGTTTCTTAATTTCAACAGAGCTTTTGTTCTGATTAGTTTAGATATACTTCTAAGTATTTATATAAATTTAAGTGACCTCAAGAAATTCCAGAAATTAAAAAGAAAAATCTGAACTTCAAATGATTCAAAACTGTCAACTTTTGAATTTTAGATATTTACTCAAATCAGAAGAAAACAATACTTAGCCATGAGTTCAATTAATGGTCTTGCTGAATAAATTGAAAGATGATAAAGTAAAAAAAAAAAAAGAAATTAGAAAGGCAAATTTATAACATGGAAAAATAGCTGAGACAATTATCATTAGACGGGTTTGATAATTTCAGTTTAAAGTTTTTTTATATCTTTCCTCCTATTTGAAAAGAGCATAAAACATAATATTGCTAACATATCCTAGGTTATGCAAGATTTAGATTTATTTCTCTTTAAAATTCCAATTGATTTGTATTGCCAAATATCTTAGGCTTTTAAAATAAATCAATCATAATCTTTCTGTCTGTAAAATATTTCAAATTATATGTGAAAATTGTGTTAAAGTAAATTGAACTGTAATAACTGATATCTTTTAAAGAAAATGTGTGAACTACTCAGCATGTTGAAAGATAATAAGCTGGTGACTGTAAAGGGGATAGTTAGAGGAGACATTGGGTACATTTATGTTTGTTTATCAAGGGCAAATCAGCATAATTTTGTTTTAAAACGTAAGTGACTGGTTGTGCTAGAGTGGAAAAGAAGGTAAGAAAAGGCATATTTGAGAGTGTAAAGTAAGTGTTAAAAACATAAAGGCAAGTAAATTTTGGTTTGTATTACTTGCCAGTAGTAAATTTGAAAGTAGCAGTGAAACATTAAATTTTTGAAAATATTTGCTCAATGTTAATGAGTATAATTATAGAAAGAGAAAAAGACTTGTAAAAATTTGTCTGCAAATGATTGCATGAATGGTATAAAATAAGAAAAACTGATATTTGTGCTTCCTTTCTGTTAAATGGCAAATTGACCTTTGAGTATGTATGTAATATACATTCTGTTCTTATTTGTATGGAAACACAAAAGACCCCGAACAGCCAAAGCAATCTTGAGAACGAAAAACGGAGCTGGAGGAATCAGGCTCCCTGACTTCACACTATACTACAAAGCTACAGTAATCAAGAGAGTATGGTACTGGCACAAAAACAGAAATATAGATCAATGGAACAGGATAGAAAGCCCAGAGATAAGCCCATGCACCTATGGTCACCTTATCTTTGATAAAGGAGGCAGGAATGTACAGTGGAGAAAGGACAGCCTCTTCAATAAGTGGTGTTGGGAAAACTGGACAGCTACATATAAAAGAAAGAAACTAGAACACTCCCTAACACCATACACAAAAATAAGCTCAAAATGGATTAAAGACCTAAACGTAAGGACAGAAACTATCAAACTCTTAGAGGAAAACATAGGCAGAACACTCTATGACATAAATCACAGAAAGATCCTTTTGGACCCACCTCCTAGAGAAATGGAAATAAAGACAAAAATAAACAAATGGGACGTAATGAAACTTAAAAGCTTTGGCACAGTGAAGGAAACCATAAACAAGACCAAAAGACAACACTCAGAATGGGAGAAAATATTTGCAAATGAAGCAACTGACAAAGGACTAATCTCCAAAATTTACAAGCAGCTCATGCAGCTCAATAACAAAAAAATCAAACAACCCAATCCAAAAATAGGCAAAAGACCTAAATAGACATTTCTCCAAAGAAGATGTACAGACTGCCAACAAACACATGAAAGAATGCTCAACTTCATTAATCATTAGAGAAATGCAAATCAAAACTACAATGAGGTATCATCTCACACCAGTCAGAATGGCCGTCATCAAAAAATCTAGAAACAATAAATGCAGGAGAGGGTGTGGAGAAAAGGGAACACTCTTGCACTGCTGGTGGGAATGTAAATTGATACAGCCACTGTGGAGAACGGTATGGAGATTCCGTAAAAAACTACAAATAGGACTACCATATGACCCAGCAGTCCCACTACTGAGCATATACCCTGAGAAAACCATAATTTAAAAAGAGTCATGTACCAAAATGTTCATTGCAGCTCTATTTACAATAGCCCAGAGATGGAAACACCCTAAGTGTCCATCATCGGATGAATGGATAAAGAAGTTGTGGCACGTATATACAATGGAATATTACTCAGCCATAAAAAGAAATAAAATCGAGCTATTTGTAATGAGGTGGATAGAGCTAGAGTCTGTCATACAGAGTGAAGTAAGTCAGAAAGAAAAAGACAAATATCTTTTGCTAACACATATATATGGAATTTAAGGGAAAAAAATGTCATGAAGAACCTAGGGGTAAGACAGGAATAAAGACACAGACCTACTAGAGAATGGACTTGAGGTTATGGGGAGGGGGAAGGGTAAGCTGTGACAAAGCGAGAGAGAGGCATGGACATATATACACTACCAAACGTAAGGTAGATAGCTAGTGAGAAGCAGCCACATAGCACAGGGAGATCAGCTCGCTGCTTTGTGACCGCCTGGACAGGTGGAATAGGGAGGGTGGGAGGGAGCGACACACAAGAGGGAAGAGATATGGGAACTTATGTATATGTATAACTGATTCACTTTGTTATAAAGCAGAAACTAACACACCATTGTAAAGCAATTATACTCCAATAAAGATGTAAAAAAAAAAAATTCAAAAAAAAAAAAAAGAAACAGTGAAAAGTTATGCTGTGTCTTGGTAACAGAGTTCCTTATTATCATGTAATTATGGTGTTAACTTTTATGCTTTCTGTTATGCTCCTGAGCTGGCTTTGAAGAAAACTTTTTTTCTTTTTTTTTAAGCTAAAATTCCTGATAGTAACAGTTACCTGCTGCAGTGTTTTGTTTTCCTTCATTCTAGACTGCAACTTTAATTATTTCTTGTCTTTAAGTATTTATGACTTATGTTTATTTATTGTCTTCTGTTCCAAATTTACATCCCAACCTCAGAATGATAAAACTTTTCAGATGTCTTTTTTACTTTAACTATCTTAAGGGTTTTCATCATGGTAGCTGAGTCTCAATAAAGATCAACTCTCTTTGTAAAAGGAAGAATACTGGAAATAACTGAGTTGGCTTGCCATACTCCTATGTTTTAATTAGCTCCACTAGTTGGAGCTCTATAGTTTATTGAACCAACACTAAGAGAATAGGCACATCATAAAGTGAAACTGTCTCTCTGGGTTAATTAGAATAAATAAAAGGTCACTAACTTGAGGATATTCCAGTCTTGGGTTTTACAGTTTGAATGCTCACATACACTTGTCACTTGTGATCGGTCAGCCTGCAGGGCTGATGGGATCAATGAAAATATTCTGGAGCTGTGTCAGTGTCCTCACCGACCTCCATAGATCCGCCACCTTAGATTAGCTTTTGATTTGATCTTATCACTTGATTACATATGTCCTTCTGAAGGCCCAGCTCTCCCCGTTTCGATATGGCTGCTGTAATCAGTTTACCAGAGCTGTTTCACCTCGCTGAGCCCTGTCAATTGCTGTTTTCTCAGCTCCCTTACACTTGCCTCAAGGCCTCGCTATATGTGACAAACAGACCTTGAATCTTCTTGGAAATGGCAAAAAACTGCAGTAAATGACTACAGTCTGAGGAGCTCCTGCCCATCCCTATTATAGCAACTCTCGTCAAGGACGCAGAATTCTCCACGAAGCTGGCAGTGTCCCAAGGAACACACCCTGCATGTCATCAGGTCCTGTCCAGGGACTGAGCGAGGGCTCCCAGGACTCTTATTCCAGAAAAGATGACTTGGTGAAAGTCATCTGTTCAATGCAAAATCATCAAAAAAATTTACAGCAGATACAATGAACTAAAAGAGTGGATTTAATCATAGTTAAACTTCTGGTTTTTTTTTTAACCTATAATGGAAAAGAATCTGAAAAAGAATATATATATATATATATATAACTGAATCACTTTGCTGTACACTTGAAGCTAATACAACATTGTAAATCAACTCTACTCCAATAAAAATTGTTTGTTTTGAACTAAACTTCTGTTTTCAATGAGCATATGAAAGCGTTCATCTCTTTTTCATCTACGTCTCTCAGTTAAACAGCCAATAGTTCTACAAAGTGAAATGAACCTAATCCCTGAGGCTTGAGAAAGAAGAAAAAGTCTTGTGAAAGTTCTTATATAGATAAAAGCTAATAAATGGTTAGCACACAAGTATAGCAACTCTAATAGAAAATATTTACATACATTAATTGTGTCTACAAACCTTTAAAAAAATGGTGCCAGTGGTTAAATATAATGTAAACCATTTTACTAAATCTTTTTACTTTTCCTTTATTTACTTTTCCTTTATTCTTTCCAAAAGAACATAATTTTAACAATGACCATGACAGAAACCCTATGTCATTAGTTATGACAAGCCTAAAAATACAGAACTGGGACTCTTCCTCAGGTGTGGAAAGATGCCAGAGAAGACTTCCCAGAAATGCTGGCTGGTACCTGCTCTATGGCCCATAGAATCCTGGTGCTATGATATTATCACTTCCTGGCAAGGTGGGAAGATTGAAAAATTTTGTAATCTCAGAGAAAAATGTGCCCTTATTCTTGAAGGTATTAAAGAAAAAAACCTAATAGTGGTGGATTAGATGCTTCTTCATGTCTGACCTGATAGATTAACCGATAAGTGCAATAAAATAATTCTGACAAATAACTACAATTCTAGGGTTTACAAAGTCTCATCAAAGAAGTTAATTCTTAATCTTAATGGTATATAGCTTTAGCTTTTTAAACCATACAGTAAGGCTGTATTTATATACTAAGAAACATCTTCTGTAACAAGTAAATAAAGGTAGTGAGTAAAACAAACCATAAAACTAACCGTACACAATCAGAAAATCACAAAACGGTGTGGTCAAATCTCTAGTAAAGGCTCTAGTAGACTGCACTGTGCCCCCAGCTCTGCATCCACACCCTCCCTCCATGGTCTCTTCACAGATAACCTGTATTTCCCTGCCCCTTCGCTTTGGACTTGGCCGTGTGCTTTGCTTTGCCTGATGGTATATCAGCAGGAGTGACAGTGTTCCAGTTCTAAGCCATAGGAGGTCTCACACATCTCACTCAGCATCTCAAGTCTCTGCTGTTGCCACGAGAACACTTTCTCATGAGTGGCTGCTGGCCTTCCAGCCTTTGCTTCAGAGTAAGATATGTGAGTGGACCTGGACCACAGACGTGATGTAAGAAGCAGAGTCATCCCCACCAAGCCCAGTGTAGATGCACAAAACCCTTGAAGGTCCACAGACGTGGGAGCAAAGACAGATAACTCCTGTTCTAAAGCCCTGGTTTTGGGGGTGGTTGTTATGCAGCAATAAGTAACAGATACAGGGGTGGATAACTGACCACAAGATGAGGCTGTGGCACTGAGTGGCTCTCTGTCCTGCCATCACTGTCTGTGACCTGTCACAACACATCCCACATTCAGAGATAATAACATCTTGCACCCTGAAATAAAAGAAAAATAACAGGTTCACTCTGTATAACACTAGTCTATCTAATAAACAATACTTTGAGGCTTTCTTATAAGTTACTGCCTCCTTAGTGGAAACAATTTTATCACTGAATATTGTATTACCAATGTCTGAAGATATACCATAACTATGAGAATGTGGAAATCATAGGAGAAAATTGCCGTTTATCCACCATGATCAGACTGAATTGATAATCTTGGTAGTTTTGATTTTTAAAAAATTTAAATACCTGGGTTTTAAAAATTTTTAATGAGACGTCCGTCTGTAGACCAGACTCTCTCGTACCTCTTTGTGAACAAGTTATTTTCTTTTCTAACATACTTTGTCTCTGACTGTCCCTTCATGAAGAAGATCTCCCATGGCCTCCATTAGCTCCCTTTTCCTTTTACACCCTAATCTCCCTTCTGGGAATTTCCATAGTACTACACACCTCTCTTACAGCATGCATCATTATTGTCCTGTATCTGTTTGTGTTTTGAACACTGGTGTGAAAATGTCCCCAGCTCATAATAGGTGCTCAGTGATGTCAAATTGCTTGCATGAGCAAATCTGGGGCACGCTCTTTCTTAGGGACCTCTAACAAGATTGTAGGCAGAACAATATCATAAGAAGATGTTTATCTTATGTGCAAAAGTGAAAGAATAATGTGTGGCCAGAAGCTTAGACTCTGAACTCAGATCATCTGGGGCTGGATCCAATCAGGACAATGTCCTTCCTAGGAGACTTCAGTGGGCAAATGAGCTTCCATGAGGCACATTTTCTTCTTTTGTGAAAAGTTGTTACTAATAATGGTCATATGCATCAGTTCCAATGGTTAAGTTAAATCAATATGTAAAGTACCTGGCACCCACTAGGTCGTTTAATGAAAGTTTGCTAATACTGAGCAGTTCAGATTCCTGCTATTTGAACAAGTATGGTTCTTTCTGGCTCGAGGACCTGGCATCAAATGTTCGTAATTTTCATATGAGACCCTCATGCTCTTCCTCAATGATGTTCAGGAGACTGTTACGTTGCCCCTAATAAGGCATCCTGCAATTCTTCTTAACGAAAAGAAACCACACTACTTTTTAAAAAAATGATGAGAACATCTCACTTTCAAAACAGGAAGTTCTGAAGTTTGGATATTTTGAGTTCTGTTTTTAATGTAATCTGAAATATTCAGAATGTAATCTGAAATATTCAGAAGCAGTAGCAGTAATATTGACATAATTTAACATGCCAGGTGTGCTCACAGGTAATTTGTCTGGAGAATTATTTCTTAGCGTCACGAACCTGATTCCATTTGCACTGAGTCTCCTGTGGATTCTGGTGGAAAGCAGCAAGAGCAGAGGCCAGGCACCTTATTCTGCAACATCTCACTTCCTTGGGGCACCACATGTCTGTCTAGGATGTCAGGCAGCTCCCCTGTCACCATGGTGTGTGTCACAGATTGAAGTCCACTCCTGTCTTTACTGCATGAAGCATTCCCAGAGGATGTACAGGCAAGCATTTTCATGGCAACCTTTTTAATTAGTAGAGCAGAAACACTCAAACTTATTCAAGTATTTGATCAAAGAAGATTAAAATTCATACATTTAAAATAATTGTACATGAACTACAGAAGATTTTTATAGCGTATTAGTATACTAGTATGAATAAAATGATTTCTAGATCTCTTTATTTTCAATGAGATTCACTACCAACATGAACAAAAATCTTAGTGTTGTCATGAAATTGTTAGGAGAAGCAAAAGCCAAAATGCTGCCTTCATGGCTTCTAATACAGCCCAGGACAGTTATAAATGAAAACTAGCCAGCAAGATGTGCAGTAGCAGACAGAGTGTTGGTCTCACAGCCTGACCATCAATTGAAGGGCTGTGAGCAGGTCACCAAGATGAAGACTGAAGGAGATGACAACTGAGGCATCTCTGCAATGACAATCTACATAGTTCCAGACAGACACAACTAATTACAATGAGGGGTAATTTAATATGCTATAAAAATTGTAAAGCATTAAAGCCTAATAACCTCAGAATCTCTGGCAACAGACTTACTCAGATGGATGTAAGCAGAATCATTTCAGTAATAAGGTGCTTGAGGTCACCTCTAAATTTTAATATGAGCATTTATGTTCTACTGTCAGCCTGTGGGGATTCTTTTTCATGAGATGGGGGTGGGCCAAGATAAGTAGAAAGTGATAATTTAAAAAATCCATTGGTGGGGAGGGATAAATTGGAATATTGGGATTGACATATACACACTATCATATATAAAATAGATAACTCATAAGAACCTACTGCATAACACAGGGAACTCTACTCAATGCTCTGTAATGACCTATATGGGAAAAGAATCTAAAAAAAGAGTAGATGTATGTATGTGTAAAACTGATTCACTTTGCTCTATACCTGAAACTAACACAACATTGTAAATCAACTATTCTCCAATAATTTTTTTTTTTAAATCCATAAGGTAATCTAACCATTGTTTATGGAGTCAGTTGGTACTTGAGTATTTTCTTTCAGTTTAGGGCTTTCATTTTTTTCAGTGAATTTTTTCTAGTTCATTCTTCATGTAACAAGATCATGATGTAACTCTTCAGAGTAATTTTATATATTAAAGTATATTACTTTGAAGTAATATATAGCATTATACATTGGCAGGATCAAAAGCTCTCTTTGTCATTTCACAAAGTATCACTGAGCACATGGACATGGTCATGTATTTGAGTGTCCCCAAGACCTAATAATAAAGGCTAAGAATTGGTGTCAATATAGAGGCCTTTGGAATATTCTCCATGTCCTCCAAAGCTACCGTGATTTTCAGTTACATTTGTTCTTCCATTCATTCATCCATTCAGCAGAAATGCATGAGCTCCTGGTATGTGCCAGGCACTGGCTTGTGGTTGTGAACATGGCAGACAGTATGCTTCACTCTACGTGGGCAGACAGGCACTGGAATGGGAACTTACAACACAGTTTGGCTGACCTGATCTTGGAGTACTCTACTGAGATTGGAAATTGTTTTATAAAATGTGAGAGAGAGAACCAGGAAAGGAGGACCATTCTGAAACAAGTCTGAAACAAAGCCATACCCTGCAAGGTACGCCTTTGAATTCTTTGCTCCATTTCTAACTTGTGATAAAGACTCTCTCCCCTGAGCCTGCTTCTTGGCTGGTCTTCAACCTTAGCCCCATCCTTGCTGTCCCTACCAGCCCAGTTTTAGGAAGAATCCTGCTGAGTCAGTTTAGAGAGAACCCTCACCCTTGGTATCTGGTCACCCTTTCTGCTTTCAGCAAGAATCCCACCACCCTTGGTGTCTCCTCTCAACCACTTTCTTTCACTGAACCCCTCACTCTGCTCATTGGCTTATAAATCCACAACTGTTATTTCTGTATTCAGAGTTGAGTCCAATCTCTCTCCCTGTCAATTGAAAAAACAAACAAACAAACAAACAGAAACAAAGAAGAAAAAAAGCACAGCGTGAGAGTTTTGAGGTAAACTTTATTTGGGGCAAAATGAAGGCTGTAGCCCGGGAGACAGCCTCTCAGTAGCTCTGAGGAACTGCTCCTAAGAGGTGGGGTGGAGGTCTGTATACATGTGGTTTTGGTGAAGGGGGGCACGTGCAACCCAGCACACATTTGGCAGAAGGTTGCTGCTAGTCACAAGGAGCAGATGTGTACATTAATGATCTTAGTGCCTGTCTAGATATGAGAAGATGCAAGAAATCGGGCTTATAAAATCTCCTCCTGAAAATACCTAACTATCTGTAGGCCTGTTCTGCCAGTTTTCCCAGTGCACAGACTGCCTCATTCCTGATCTCTGTCCTGAGCTCCTTTCAGGGTGTGTTGAAGGTCAGTGACTGCAGTGGCCAGTGACTTCATTCTTGTAGAACCAGACGGTGAGCAACCATTTTTAGTTGGCATCCCCTAATGCAATAGCCTTGAATTAAGTCTTCCTTCCCATTTTCAGCACGTGTCAGAATAACTGTTTCTCTAACACTTGTCAACAAATTCAGGCCCTTTTTCATCTTTCCCAAATCTTAAATTAGCATAAAACTTCTGAAGAGCTTGGCTAATTTAAACTGATGGCTTGAGGACCCATCACAAATTACCAAATTGTGTGATTTGGACTGTCAGCTAACACAGTGGAATGAGATTTGCTTGAATCTATATTTGTCAGTGATGGGGAACAGCTGAGCGTTGACGTCCAGCCCTCACTAAGCTCTCCACTTCCAGTGCGTTGTTTGTTACAAGAGTTTTTAGGTTCCTATACATATATTAGCTCGTGTTTCTCCCCTTGAGGATTTAAAATCTGAGCATGAGATGGAAGCCAGAGCACAAAGCTGTCTCTCTGAGACCTTATCCTAATTCTCTTGGGCTACTTTCAGACTATGTGGCTTTGTCACGTGGTACTGAGGTACGCTCCATTCGACGATTGGATTTGAATTCAATCCATTCCAAGCTGATCTCGCTGTGCTATGCAGCTGCTTCCTACTAGCTATCTATTTTACATCTGGTAGTATATATATGACCATGCCACTCTCTCTCTTTGTCTCAGCTTACCCTTCCCCCTCCCAGTGTCCTCAGGTCCATTCTCTACGTCTGCGTCTTTATTCCTGTCCTGCCCATAGGTTCTTCATAACCATTTTTTTTTTTTTAGATTCCGTATATATGTGTTAGCATACAGTATTTGTTTTTTCTCTTTCTGACTTACTTCACTCTGTATGACAGACTCTGTGTCTAGCCACCTCACTACAAATAACTCAATTTCGTTTCTTTTTATGACTGAGTAATATTCCATTGTATACATGTGCCACATCTTCTTTATCCATTCATGCTATTGTGAATAGAGCTTCAATGAACATTATGGTACATGACTCTTTTTGAAATATGGTTTTCTCAGGGTATATGCCCAGTAGTGGGATTGCTGGGTCTTATGGTAGTTCTATTTTTAGTTTTTTAAGGAACCTCCATACTGTTCTCCATAGTGGCTGTATCAATTCACATTCCCACCAACAGTGCAAGAGGGTTCCCTTTTCTCCACACCCTCTCCAGCATTTATTGGTTGTAGATTTTTTGATGATGGCCATTCTGACTGGTGTGATCTGATACTTCACTGTAGTTTTGATTTGCATTTCTCTAATGATTAGTGATGTTGAGCATCCTTTCATGTGTTTGTTGGCAATATGTATATCTTCTTTAGAGGAAGATCTATTTAGGTCTTCTGCCTATTTTTGGATTGGGTTGTTTGTTTTTGATATTGAGCTGCATGAGCTGCTTGTAAATTTTGGAGATTAATCCTTTGTCAGTTGCTTCATTTGCAAATATTTTCTCCCATCTGAGGGTTGTCTTTTTGTCTCTTTTATGGTTTCCTTTGCTGTGCAAAAGATTTTAAGTTTCATTAGGTCTCATTTGTTTATTTTTGTTTTTATTTCCATTTTTCTAGATGGTGCGTCAAAAAGGATCTTGCTGTGATTTATGTCATAGAGTGTTCTGCCTATGTTTTCCTCTAAGTGTTTTATAGTGTCTGGCCTTACATTAGGTCTTTAATCCATTTTGAGTTTATTTTTGTGTATGGTGTTAGGGAGTGTTCTAATTTAATTCTTTTACATGAAGCTGTCCAGTTTTCCCAGCAAAACTTACTGAAGAGGAAAATGTTTAACCCTTTTGCTCTTTGGAAATGCCACAGTGATAATCTTATTTCTAAGTAAACCTCATCCTCATCTTCCTAAAAAATGTATTCTAACCTTGATTGTGTGTGCCACTTTTCAAAGTGTCTATAAATGAGAAGACAGAGAAACAACTTGTGAAATATGAGGTTAGTAACTGGAGGATCAAACCCAGGAATCACACAGATAGGAATCACACCATAGAGCCAAGGCTGGATGCAGTAGGTGAACACAGATTCCAGGTCAAAGGTGATGACCTTGCGGAAATTGGAAACAGGATACGTGGAACTGTGGGTATACCAGCTTCCTGATTCATTTTTCAGACTAGAGGTGCAAGTTGAGGGTTTGGGAACACAAGATCATCACTTCCTTGACCCAAATGGAAGGATGGAGCAGGCTATTATGAGTTCCCTTGAATAACAGGAGCCTTTGGAGGAAACACAGTGGATGAAACATTTCTTTCCAGGAGAGTTTGAACACTGTCATGGTCATCCCAGGGAGAGAAGGAAAACTCACAACCTTTTTGAGGCATGTTTGGTCTTGGGAAAACCTGTCTCTTTATCCATCCTCACCAACCATCCATCAACAACTACTCACTCACTAGAGAAAGTTTACAGGGAGTAGTAGCATTCAATAAACATCCCTATTGGTCATTGTTGGGAAAAGATCCTCAGAAGAAAATTACATCATCTGTGGAGAAAGAGAGCAAGAGAAGAAAAAAATAGAAAATAAGTGATATCATCCTAGGAGCTCTGCTACCCTAATGGGTGGGAGGAAAGGACTTAGCAGCTTCCTGTCTACATTAATATAGACACTGTCCTAACTTGAAAAGAGACACCAGGACAGCTGACACTGAAAATAAAAATATAGTAATATCTGCACTGTAAGGACACACACACACTCACATCACAAGAAAAGGAAAAGAGAGAAAATAAATTATATTTTAATATCCAACCTAAGAAAAATCAGTTCTTATCTTTCTAATAGTCAAGGTGAAAATGGAAATATGCAAGATTACACAGATTTTATCTATTTTATAGCTAATTATTCAATAAGTGCTTATTTGAATATAAAAATAAAACAGTTCCTGTCCATTCCTCACCCATTACCACAGCAGAGACCAAGGGACAACCTCATATACTTCCTGTCATTTGTTTCTTCTCCCACTCTCCTCCTCCGCCACACAGACAGACAAACAGACGTAGTACCACATACAGGACGGCTGAGAAGAGAAAGGAACTACACAGGAAAGTAAGAGTGGTGTTTCTCTATTCCACTCTGAGGGAGAACATGATGAATCATGTCCTCAGTATCAATTGCCTGATAAAATGAAAAGATATCCCCATATGTCTGGTACTTGGAGAGTTTATTGGTCAGGAACCGGCAGGATCCAGATGGTTCATCCAAGCTAGTGTCCTTGTTAACTCCTTCACCCTTGTATCACATTACTTACCAGGGAAGCCAAGGGAATGTTGCAGTGTTCTAGGGCCACTATGACGTCTGGGCTGCCTGTTACCACCTGAAGGCATGAGTGGTGTGGGGAGACCGTGGTTACTGGAAGCTAGAACAGAGAATCATACAGAATGGGCCACCTTGAGAGGTGCCGTGTCCCTTGGTGGAAAGATGCAGCCAGCACAGTCCTCCCCGCAGGAAGAATGTCGAAGGAAGCAAGACCCTGACTTCACTCTCCTCCCACCCACAGACCTGCTGCTGGGGCCCCTCTATGGCTGGTCCAACAGGACATCTAAGAACAAGGAGCCCTGGTATGGTCTACCACCAAGGAACAGGGAGCCAGGTGGAGCAGTAAGACCAAGTCTGGAGGGGAAGAGGAGGATGCCCATCCTACATGGGCTATGAGCATGGCTAGTGTCACATGAAAGTGTGATTCATCTGTTGAAGTTGATTCTACTGGGAACCAAAGTAAATGGAATTCCAGTGTGTAACATGTTCTACTGAATAGAGTCTATTTTCACACTTAACGGAGTGAGAAACCAAAATTGTCTTGGGAAAATAAATTGTTAACATTTCCTCTAAATCATTCTTCATGATACTAGTTGTCTGAATGCGGTTTTGATAGAATTTGCCTAGCTGACACTTCACAACTGAGGTTTAGAGCAGGAAACTAAAGAGCAGGTAAATGATAACAAATGTTCAGGATGCAGATGACCCAGGTGATGGTTTACTGTGAGAAATGTAGTGTTTTACTTTGGTGAAGGGCTATTTCACTAGGTTTCTAGATTTAGCAAATAAAAATAAAGGATTCTCAGTTAAATTCAAATAAACAATGGATTTTTAAGTATAAGTATGTCCCAAATATTATGTGCTACATACTTATACTAAAGAAAAAAATCTGTTTGTCTGAAATTCAAATTTAATTGGACATTGTTTTTAAATCTGGCAACAGTACACTTCACTGCTGCATGCAGTCGGTTTACAGGGTCATCATTTGTAAGGCCAGAAGGTTTTTTTTTTTTTTTTTTTAAAGGCAAGTTCAAATTTATTCAAATGTTTAAATGTGGAATGGATTCATTGCTCAAAATTCTACAACATGGTCTGGGATAATTTCTATGTTGGGTTCAACAAATTCTCACCTCTACTATAGAAGAATTTTAATATGGGAACTATTCACTTGTTTATTCATGCATTCATATGGTAAATATTAATTAATGTCTCTTTAGTGCTAGGAGTTATTCTAGATGTGACAGACACAGCAATAAACATGAGAGACAATGCATCTGTCCTCATCTACCCTCATGGTGCTTAGGGTCTGGTGGGAAAAGCAGGTGTTGACTGGAGCGTCAAGTTGGCTCTTGAAGGTTTGGTTCCCCAGGAAGCAGTCTCTGAGATGGGCATGAGCATGTAGGATTTTTTAGAACAAGTCTCAATAAAAATTGATACCCTTATTTCAAACTTTCTGGTTTCCCCGTTGCACTGTTCTACCTGCATTTGGTCTGTCTTGTTAATCCTCTTTTCAAAAGCAAGTCCCTTCACTTGTGTTCCTGGAGCCCACGTCACCTTGATTTCTCAAAGCCATTGTTTCTTCAATTAACCCTGCTCTTTCCTGGGTCATTAACTCTCCCCCAGTTATTCCTGTTACACCATATGCTTTTCATTCTTCCATCATCTTCCTTGATCTTGCATCTGTTTTCAACTACTGTGCCATATTTCTGCTTCCCTTTATGCCTAAACTTTTAAAGAGGTGTCTGCTCCCAGGCCCAATAAGACTCTGATGCTGCATCCAACCCAGCTTCTGCTGGCCTCACTTCACCCAGGCTGCAGTTTTCAAGGTCATCAACAACAGCTCTGTTAGACCCATAGATGGCCTTGTCCTCATCTTATGTGACCTCTCCGCATTGTTTGTGATGGTTGATGACCCCATCATTGAGTAAATGCTCTCTTGACCTCAATAAGGGCACTCCCTGGGGTTCCTCCTGCTTTTAACATCACCGCTGCCTGGTCTCCTTGCCTCGTGCTCATCTTCTACTTTCCCCTTTAGTCTTTTCAGCATTTGTCCTGCCCGAGTACTTGCTTTACAATTTACTGCTTATTCCTGTGGATTTAAATATTATCTGTAAGTGGATGACTTTCCATTTTAATTCTCCATCCTAGTCCCTTCCTCTCATCTTCTTGAACTCTCCATGTGAATTACTTCCAGACACCTCATTTTAATCTGTCCATACTGAACTCTTGATTCCTCTCACACATATTTCCTCTCCAAACTTCCACATTTTTGGAAATCATGTAGCCACAAATCATTGCTCATTTCTGATTCTCTTTTCCCCTCAATTCTCCATACACAGTGCTCACCAAATTCAGTTTCCTCTCAGATTATATCTTAAATCTTCCCACTTCTCTGAATCTTCTGCTTTCACACCTGGCCTATTGAAAAACTTCCTGCATCTTCTGTATCTTCTTTTTTCTTTTGCTCCCTTCAATATATTCTCCACACACCAGGTAATCTTCTTGAAATATAAATCAGATCATTTAATTTGCACGCTTAAAACTTTTCAAAGGCTGCATATTGTGCCTTAGAATAAAATATAACCCCCTGCAGGAATTTGGGTGAATTGATCCCAACCTGGTATTCCCACTTTATCTTCTCTCATCCTCCTTCTCTTGTCTCACATCCTGTTAATCTTTTCTCAGTTCCCAGTTCTTACTGAGCCCCTTCTTGACCTAGGGCTACAGCTGCCTCTCTTGGAAGAATTCCATGCACTCCTTCCTTATCTTTTGAATTGCTATTTCCTTACTATTCCTCAAGTCCCCGCTCAAAAATAATTTCCTCAAAAAAAGTCTTCCCAGCTCCTTTCCCTCTAAAATGTGTCCCTCTTTTAACCCAACTTTTCATTTCCTTCCCATCACTTATCACAGTTTGTTCTAAGCCTGCCTCTTTAGTTCAGAGGGGGACCCCATGTGTCATGTTCACCTCTTTAGTTCAGAGGGAGACCACATGTGTCATATTCGCCCATGGACTCACCGATGTTGCAGGACAAACAAAATCTGCGAGACAGAGCGACTTGTCATAAGGTAGGCCATCAGAGAAGGAGAAGGAGTTGCTTTTGTTGTATCTGAATTTATAGCAAGACATTCAGAAAGTAGAGTATAGCATTCAGCAAAAGACAAAGAGGCAAGTTCAAAGATAATATGCTATATCTGTGGTGTTCTTTGTCCCGCGCATGTAATCAAGTGTGTTCATCAAAAGAAGACAAAAGATTTGATCAGAAGTAAACTTTGATAAAAATGACAAAAAAGAAATAAACTTAGATAATACTGAAAAAAAGATTTTAAGGTCTGTAAAAGAATAATTACAACACATCCTTGAAGGACTGCTTATAATATGTTTTGATTCAAACATATATGTGAAGCAGGAAAATTATAAAATGATAATTCTTTCAGGTATTGATCATCATGAAGTTATACATACTTGAGTACATACAAATATACAGACAGATGTGTATATATATGTATGCACACACATACACACATATTCACACACATAATATATACACACATAATAACATGATATTGCCACATATCAGGGTTCTTCACGAGTGATCATTTTTCTAAATGACCTATGGGTTGTTAATAAAATATCTATTCTATTTATAATTATGTTTATTCCCAGAGTGCATGTTTCCTAACTTCCTGCCATGTACCAGGCACTCCTGCCTACACTGGGGATACATCATTCAACAACAAAAACAAATGATAACCAGCAGACATGTCAGATGTTGATAGATGCCGGGGAACAGAACTGTCAAAAGAGGTAATTTGCTCTTTCATATGGGTTGTCAGCAAATTCCTCAGGGAGACAGTGACATTTTAACAGATATATATACATATATGGGGAGGGAAGCACACCAGGTGCTAAGCACAGCAGGTGTAAGAGCCTTGAGGCAGGAAGTGTGCTCTGCAGAGAAGACAAGGACCGCACATGCCTGAAGGAGGTGGGGAGGGTACGGAGGGGCTGGCAGCAGGGCAGGTCACGTGAGGACCTTCTTGGTCAGCCTCAAGACTTTGGTTTTCCCCCTAGTGAGATGGGGAATCTCAGAGGGGGTCCATAAGAGTGATGCGGTCTGATCCCCATTTTGCAGGGGTGGCTCTGACTCTGTGTTGAGAACCTGTAGTGAAGCAGGTGTAGAAGCAGAAAAGCAGGTAGGGCCACAGAAAGGACCTGTTAGGGGATGATGGAGATGTGGACAGAGGGCAGCAGTGGGGGTGGTGACCACTGGCCAGAATCTAGATGTACTTTGTACCCAGAGACATTACCACTTGCTGAGGGGCTGGATACAGGGGTGGGAGAAGGAGAGGCGTCTGGTCCATCACATTTGGCCTGAGCAGCTGGTGAGTGGACTTTTCATTCACAGGTGTTGCAAGAGAGTCCATCAACAAGGTGGTCTTGGAGATACTGATGTTGCCGTTGGCTTTTTTTATTGTAAACAATTTCAGCATTGACAAGGACATATGTGAAAAATAGACAGAAGCATCTCATTTCTTCTATAATACCCCAGCCCCGTTTTGCATTTTTGCGTGTAGAGAAATTATGGGAAGGGGCAGCTCGGATATTGTTCTGCGGTCCTTCTGCAGTCTGAGTGCCATTATTGCAGCTGGTGATTCTCACTGCACCATATTGCACCTACGAGCCAACGTGCCCTCAGGGTGATGGCAGTGTCTTTGCAGTTGTGCCTTGAGCACATCAGGTCTCCTTGTTTGTTGGAGGACATAAAGTCTGTACTCAAAGTGGCCTTTCATATATTTTTAAAATACTCAGGCCCTAGATCCTCCTCATAGCCTACTTTCTTGACTCTTGACTAAAATGTCTCTTTATAAATATTAATGTTCTTTTTGATTTCTCCAAGTCTTGCAAATGGCCAGGAGTGAACCATCTATGCCTAAGGGAGTTGAGGTAAGCACTCTGTCATTTTATCTTTTTGGAAACCCTGTGGATGCCAGGATTTGGCTATATGTGGGATGCCTTATTCACGGATCTAGCAGCCTGACCTGGATGCAGGGAGGCAGGCTCTTCTACTACGCATAAACTTGGTAATTTCCAGATTAATATCACACTTAAGAAACATGTTTTTACCATCTGCATTTCCAGCCAAATCCTTTGCAAATATCTTGTGATTTTTCTTCCACCACCAAAAAAACACATTCTTAACATTAAATGTATTTTCGTAAGGATCGTGCTCTGCCACCAACCCCAAAAAACCATGACAGTGTTCTCTACTGATTTTTTAAAAATCTGTATTAACCAGATTGTGAATCATGGCATATTTCTGGGGACCAAGGTCATCAGTGGCAACACAGGTGAGGACGAGAAACAGAATTACAGAAAGTTATTGTTTCTCACATAAGATCTCCCAGCCAAGTCTGTTCTAAGTTTCCAGTGGGAGCACGGATTATTGATTCAAAGCTGCCACCAGCTACTTAGCCACGTAGAGAGGCAGGAGCTTAATATATCAGGTGTTATTTTCTACTTAGTCTCAGGTGGTCGCCTAGAATCGATATCCTTAAATCTAGGATCTCTATATTAAGCCAGAGCAGGGACATTTATTATAATTCTGGGCCTTTCTCATTGTCAACATATGCAAGCAGGCACAGCGCTCCAGCTTTCCATGGCATGTGGCCCTAAATATTTCATTGTGTTAGTCCCCATAATTATATTCTCTCTGAACTCTAAAGAGTCTGGAACAGGCTTACATTAAGGTGTATTTTCCAAAACACTTTGACTATTTGAAAAGATTAAATACCAAAAAGTGACATAATGGCACTTGCTTTGAAAATTAGGTAAAAATTAACCAATACAAAATGAAGGTAGTGCAAATCCAGCAAAGATGGAAATAGTTCCAAAGCCAAGAAATCAACAGACACAGGGAAAATTTGAGGCACAATGAGAGATAATGGGGCAGAGTCTGCACCGAGTGTCCTAGGAAGAAACCGGTTTATCTAATTTTTTTTTTTTTTAAAGTTTCTTGACCTCACCCTCTGAGGGAGTTTGTTAGGGGATAATTGGTAGATTCCTGAGCAGTGTGACAGATTTCATAGCTAACAATTTTGTGTAAAATTCAAAGGCTGCCATTAGAAGTTGCTTCTTGTACAGCCTCTTGATGAAGGTCAAGTTCACTTTGCAGGGACTTCGATCAAGTTGGTTCTGCTGGGAAACATATGGTTAATTTGTTCTGAAGCTTTGGGGAACTTCAATTTTACTGAAAATTTCATGGGAAATTTTAAGTTCTAAGTTAAATATTAAAAAAATATTATTTTATACTAAACTAGACCAACTCTGTTATGAGATAGAGTACAAGATTTACAACAGTTTGGTGATAAAGGACCCTGAAGAAGGCAGTATCAGAGCATTTGCATACAGGTTGTAAAGATGGGTGTTCTACTAAAACCCAATCCTACCCTTTCAAACTGGGAATCTGACCCATCAGAAGGCTCTTCCTACTTTTAAAAATATCTCAGTAGCATTTGGTAAAGATTCAAAGGGAATTTAAAAGCCCTTGGATCTGTTGGCTTTATGTAACTTGGTCTGCAAGCACAGAGTTTCTGTCTGTGATTTGAGAGTTATTAAAAACCACAAAGCTAATATCTGTGTACACACCCCACACACCAGGATCTGTTCTAATCACTTTACTCAATTCATCCTCTGAGAGTTCTCATAAGAGAATGACGAATGTTAGCTTCCATTTTTCACAGGGAGGAAGTGGAGCCACTAAATAAAAGGTTCCGAAACATTCCTAAGGTCACCCTGCTGATGAGTGACAGGGCTGGATTGAAACCCAGGGTCTGCATTTGCAACTGCTGGGCTACACTCTCCACGTGATCACAGAGTTGACAAAACTTACTTTGTACTTAACCTTTTTATTTTTGATGAAATAATGATAAATACCATTAAGTCCAGTGTTTTATTTTTCTTCCTCATGTAAGATATTGCATCTTTTAACAATGAGCAACAATGAGAAAATTTTCATGGAAATTCCAGAGCTAGCCAGCAGAATGCTTAGGCTGTATTTCAAGGACTCCAATTGGGGTTTTGTTTCTTTCTGTAATGAAGGTAAGTTAGACTCATGGCCTCTGCCGGTGCTGGCTGGAGGATAAGTTAGGTGAGGAATTTAGCAGAACTGGGGTCTCCAGATGTCCAGGATCTAGGTGACTCAACAGATGTCTATTATTATGGTTGTCACTCTAAATGTGCTTTCACAGCGATGGTAACAACAGAGAGTGAAAAACGCTAGCTACAACTTCTCAAGCACCTACTATGGACCCGGCGCTGGGCCCAGTGTTTCTCTAGATCATTTCATTTAAACCTCATGCAGCCCATTAAGGAGCGCCAAATGCCACCCGCGTCTCTACCAGCTTCAATGCTGAGTCTCTTAATCATGAGGATATGCTTCTTCCTAGAAAAAAGAACAAAAGCTCTTCTTGGATTGAGTGCAGATACCTACAAATTGAGGATGGGTGGAATGTATGCGTTCATTCAGCATGATTCATCACATAGTTTTTGAGGCACTTCTGGGGGCAGTGTGTACTACACACTGCAGTGGTGTGGAGGTAAAGAAGATGCTGCTCTCACTGAGTTTACACTTCGCTTGGGGAAACTGAAATAAAATCACCGGGAGGAGTGGTTAATTCCCACTGAGAGGTAAAGGGAAATATCCACAGACCGCAAAGATGAGAAGTTGAAATTTAAAGATAGGGTAGGATTGAACGGGCAGAGAAGGGGGAAATGGCAGTGCCTTCAGAGGAAAAGGAAAATTAAAGGTGCAGAAATAGGGAAAAAAAAATTTACCTCGATAATGAAATGTTGGATAGAATGGAAACACCTCTTTAAGTCACCTAAAGTACAATTATTTTAACTCAAGATAAAAACTGCGAGAGACCGCAGAGCTGATTAAAAAGAACCAACAATAGATTTGGTTATTGCAAAGGTTAAGCACATTGAATTAATGGCTGTGGCATTGAAACCAGTCCCCTTATGATAAGGATGGAATGAAAAAAAGCTTCTGAACCATGTTCTTAACCCTATCATGTGGCGTTTTGAATAAATGTTGTTATATGACCACCACCCTTTGCTTTTAAAATTGCTGTTTATCCCCTCTGCTGCAGAAGGGCTTTCACAGAATGTGTTTCTCACCAGGGTTTTAAAATATTTACATGTACTGATTAATAATGTATAGTTGGCATTCAGGACCTTAGACTTGTGAATAATTGACATGTTCATTTAAGATTTGCAACTGTTCTGTATAATGATGAAGTGCACCAGTCTAAGTTTCTCCAGCACTTCAGTGGAGAAAGTTTGCAGTAAAATCAGGCTTTCTTTCAGTTTTAGAGAGGTTGAAAATAAAGACTCTAAGCAACTAAGGCAGGAAAATGATTGTATGCCCCAGGAGTTATCTGTTAAGAAAGGGGAAGCCACAATCCCCACTACCACATGAACAAATGAATTCTGTCGGCTATAGTTTATTTAGTTGAAGGAAGGGGACTCAGGCATCTGGCTAAATTCCACATTGCCACGCCATCTTATTAAAATGCAAACATATATGCGTGTGCAAATATGTATGTGTGGGTGTGCATTTCCAATCACTATAAGTTTAATTATTATAAGTGTTTTCAAAAAGAGAAAATTGATAAAAGAACAATGAGAAACTAGTGTAAGGTTGTATATGGCTGCTATCTTAACTGTCAAACTAGTCACACCAAAATGTTCATTTCTAACCACACTTCTTTCAGAGAACTGAATGTTGGTTATTGGCAGTTTAGTATCAAAATAATTCTTTAATTTCAGAAAAGAAATGTCAAATCCGGCAGCTTTAGAAGCTTGATAAAAAAAACAGAAGAATACTGTATGTAAATTTTTATTAAATTGTTTTTCTTTGCCCTGGCAATTCGGTGTGGGGCTTCATGTAATAGCACCCTGCCTGGGTCATCAGCCACCAGCAACGTCACGAAGAAGGCATACTGTGTATTTACTTTTCTAATTTTACACATAGATTCCCCTAATTCTCTTCTTGGGACCATGCCCCATTGGCTACATAATCTTTTCCATATCATTCCTGGCTCCTCTATAAGAACATCTCATTTTCAGTGTTTTTTCTTTTCTTTTATAAAATGGCTTTCTAACTCTTGTCAGGGGAAATAGCCAAAAAGACGCCATGGCCCCAAGATTTCTGGGGATATACTCAGTAGTCTTGTGATTCCAAAAGGGTGACATTTCCGACACAATGACAAGGCAATAGGAAAAACTGCTTTCTAAGGACCATCACATAACACCACCTGAGCCCATATCCTCCTCTCTTATTCAGAAGATACTTGGTGATCGAGCTCACAATGCACTGAAAGTGGATGCCTCACTGTAATGTGTCTGGTTGGACTCTCCAAAGTCCTAGAAGCTGGCAAGCATCCACATCGCGGTGTATAAACAAACGCTTTCTCATTGGCCTATCTTGACGGATCTTTCTTGCTCTTGTCTTCCCTGGCTGTGTGAAAACTCTCTGGCCCCCAAATTTGGGTTGTGCTGCTCATTACAAGTTTTCCTCGCTTGTGCAGTCCATTTGAGGCATTCAGCTAATCCAGAAAAATCATCAGCTTCTAAGCACCTTCAGTTTCATGTGTCCATGTCTGGGGATAGGACTCAGGCACCAGCCCATATAAAAAAGAAACCGCTCTACAGCTCAAAATACAGGGAACTTAATCTAGGGCATTGTTTACACAGCAATGCAAAAGCTAAGAAGCTAAATGGGAGCAGTGATGTAACAGAGATGAATCGATACGTAGTTTCTCAAGGCTGGATGTTGCCAGTGAGTAGTGCTACCAGGGCAGAGGCTGAGGTCATGACGCAGAAAAGAACATGAGGGTGGAATACTGTGGCAAGAGACTGAGCCAGACAGAAAAATATGCAATTACAGAGATGGCACCCAAGGTAGATGTGGAGAAATAGCTTGTCCTCTCCCTTCCCCCCAACCTTGCCTCTAATCTCCCTCCAGTACCAGCCATTGTCCAAACCAGGAAGAATCAGCTGACATGGGGCCTAGGACTTGCAGCCCATTGAGCTAATATTCTGTGCTATAGATTAGCATAGGGAAGGTTTAAGGATTAAATCTGCTGGCAAACAGGTCAAAGACCAGCCCTGGGTGCCCTGCCACTGCCATCGTACTCTGAGAAGGGGACTGATATCTTAGTGTGCTTCTCCAAGACGGAATCTGGAATGAGATGGTTCTCCATTGTCTTGGCACGTGAATAAAGGTAACCAGTCAGAATTTATACTTTTCCCAATAAAATATAACATGATATGAAAGATATTTGAATACATTCTTAAAACCTACAGAAATATGTTTTATATGAGGAGATGACTATTGTCAAATGAATTTAAATTTGATAACATGAAAAATTCTCAGAGTATATTTTTAAAAGGTAACTTCAAATTAATTTGACAGAAGTAGGCCTTAGGTTTGAAAAAATGTATAAAATATGTATAGAACACTAGAACTATTACAAGGCATAAATACATGGGTGGAATGAATTAAAAAGTGTCATATCCTTAAATTTAATCACTTCAAAGTTGCACAATAAACTTAAGGGAAAGAGGATCTGTTTCACCTCCATAGAAAAACAATATTGCACCAGACATGCTGAGAAACATGAACGTGAGCATCTTATTCTTGAAAAGGGATTAGCTGTTGCCGTGGACTCCTCAGACAGATAATTTAACCATGCAGAGTGGAATCACTTTTAGGTAAGACAAATGTATTAGAGACTTACGATGCAAGGTAGTTACTGTTGGTTGCTCACCCCACAACTATCCCTCTCCCCACTTTTTCTTTTGCTGAAAGGTTAGTTTTTTTTATTTCCACGTGTTGGGTGGCAATACCCTCATGGACTATAGATCTCATGTCCAACACCAGTCATTGTGCTCCAGTCAGAGCTCAAGGCAGGAAATAGAATCCACATGGAACTTTTCAAGTAGAACATCATTTAACACAGGGATTAAGTGAAAGAGCTGGAGGAGGGAAAGTCAGAGGTATCACTGGGTAGTTTCAATGGCACAGGATTGTAGAGAGCTGCTGCTGCTTCTGCCATTACCAGCATCGCCATGACCACCTGACTTCACAGAGCAGCCATCTAGACACTGAAATGTGGATTCCAGTCACTGAATTACTCACTCCTCTTGATCTTCTGGCAACCACAGCATCAGCAAGATGGGTCCTATCTCAGTCCTGACTTGGACATTTTAAGTGTGTCTCACTGACAGTTTATCACCCAGGACTCCAGCTGGAAGGAAATTTTTAAATGTAGCTTTTAGACATCCAGCACTTTTAATACATGAAGGAGGGGCATATAAAGGGCAAGGATATTGGCTGAGTGGTTATAGAAAACAGCTAGTATTGACATATATACACTACCAAATGTAAAATAGATAGCTAGTGGGAAGCAGCCGCATAGCACAGAGGGGTCAGCTTGGTGCTTTGTGACCACCTAGAGGGGTGGGAGGGAGACGCAAGAGGGAGGAGATATGGGGATATATGTATGCGTATAGCTGATTCACTATGTTATATAGCAGAAACTAATACACCATTGTAAAACAGTTTCACTCCAATAAAGATGTTAAAAAATAAATAAATAAAATAAAATGTTTACAAATAATAAAAAAAGAAAACAGCACAACGTCTGACTTTGCTTTTGACTTTGAAATTTACATCTAAGACTGCTGTTGAACTTCTGGGAAAGTCTAATATCCTGATAAAAGATGTACCTCAGAAGAAATTCCCCTTCCTCTTTTGGGGGAAGATATTATATCTGGAACTAAGGTTTCTTCTTGCAATCCTAGACGTCGATACTCAGGGTAAAAGCCAGTAAACTGGGGATAATAGTAGGAAGGGAATTACAGGGTCCTTGATGACAGAGATGTGTCAGTGATCTGATCAACGCTGAAAGAACTTACCTCCAAACTTCCAGGTAGATGAGACATTAACTCCCCTCACTGTTGGGTGAATATTTTTTTAACATGCAGCCAAAGAAGCCTTCCTTCCATGAGGTGTATATTGCACTTGTAGCCTGTAGAAACGACACTATGGAACTCACAAGGAATAGGCAATAACAAATTCTGAAATCACAGCTGATGTCACAAAAAATGGTTGAAGTCTTTCTCCTGAAATTATTCTATACAACCCAGTCATTCAAAATATGCAAGAAATTCCTCATAAACAGCACTGGCTGTCCACTTTCTTGACATTTCTACCTGTGACTTCACAATTTTGAAATAGTTAGGAATCTCTTAACTTAGAGCCCTTGTTCTGAAACTAATATAAGCCTATGATAAAAGTTCTGTTCTATTTCAAACATTTAGAGTCAGGTAGTTTATATTACTCTTTCTGATTTAAGAAATTTATGCCATATGTTAATATAATCCACATGCCAAACTTTCTAGCAGAAAGATTGGTCCTGTTTAAGACATCTGCATCACCAGCTATCCTAAAGACCATTGGGCAAACTGTGAAATCCAGCAAAGCTTTTCACCATTTCTTTGGGGTGAAGTACTTCTTTTTTAACTTTTTATTTTATATTGCAGTATAGTTGATTAATAATGTTGTGTTGGTTTCAGGTGTACAGCAAAGTGATTCAGATATACATATACATGTATCTATTCTTTTCCAAATTATTTTCCCATTTAGGTTGTTACATAATATTGAGCAGAGTTCCCTGTGCTATACAGTAGGTCCTTGCTGGTTATCCATTTTAAATATAGTAGTGAGTACATTTCAATCCCAAACTCCCTAACTATCACTTTCCCCCGCTTCCCCCCCCCCCGCCACCCTGTAACCATAAGTTTGTTCTCTAAGTCTGTGAGTCTGTTTCTGTTTTGTAAATAAGTTCATTTGTATCATTTTTTTTAGATTCTGCATATAAGTGATATCATACATTTATCTTTCTTTGTCTGACATATCCAGCTTTCTTTATGTCTGCTTGACCATCTAAAAGATTTTTAAAATCTATTTCAATGTTTACTGCATGCTGTGTCATATTTTAAAATAGGGGGAAAATATAAATTTGGAAATACTGATTATTCACAAAGTTTTGAATTTTTTGTCTGCTATTTGTTATTTACTGTGTTACACAATGGGCCTGCGGGGTGAACAGGACACAGTCTCAGGAAGACACACTCTACCTGGGGAGACCCAGCTTCACAGTATCTCTTCTCAAAGTATCACACAGCAGTTGGGAAGTGCAATGACTTTGAATATTTACTAATACTAAGTGATGTAGTCCTACTCTCACTGATGGAACATAGATTCCTAAGTTACTTAGTATACATTCTATAAAAACAGCAATCATACTTCTCATCTTCTATGCATGATATGCCTTCATATTGCCTATTTTAAATGATTTTAATGGTCCAAATTTTATAAGAGCACAGTTCTATGCAAAGTATGAAATTAAAGCCCAGAGCATCAATAGCCCACTGATTCAGTTAATGGATAATCTGTACATGGTTTTACTGGAAAAATTGCTTATCGTCATCCTTCACTTGTAGAAAAATACATCATATGGAAGATTCACAGAGGGGTTGTTAATCCATCTAAAGGGAACCAAAACAAACTAGTAACTGTTCCAGTCAAAGTTACATTATTCTACAGAAGGAACCCCAAGCCACAGGTACTTATCACTGCAAAGGTTGATATTTTGCTCAGACCTCATGTCCAGAGGGCTCTGCTCATGTGGTCCCTCAAGACCCGGGCTGGTATAGCCTCCACCTTCCACAGAAGGGAGAAGAGGGCAGGGCTGGCCACACAGTGCCTTCTGTCTGCAAGTGTTACATGTCAGGGTTTCACATTTCCAGCCAAAGTATGGGGTTGACTGTGTTCTTAGATGCAGTCCTACCATGTGTCAAGAGCTAGAAGCATCACCCTGAGCTACCTTGGCCAAAGACAGCCCTGGTCATTCCTTTCACTCCCTGTAAGTGGCTCTGTGTTTTCTGGGAAAGACTGGAAAGGGGTTAAGTTTGCCTCTGAGCTTATCTCCTTTGCCAGATGTCAAGAGCCCTCTGTCCTCTGCCTTGCCTGCCACCAGCATCCATCAAGCCCTGACCTCCTCAGTGGGTACCATGTTGTTTTACTGCACCTTCCTCTTCTCATCCTAGCTGGGTACTGATAACTAAAGAAATGTAATTCCATTCATTCTATGATTATCAACATATTCAGCTATCCTAGGAAGTATTTTCACCATGCAAGTAGAAACTATTTGCCCAAAATAATTCCTTATGTATAAGCAAGGTGTTATTTTTTGAGAGCAGTTCCTATGAAATACTTGTTTACTTTGTGCATCTCACTCCTAGGACAAGGTTCAGATCTTCACTTGAACCAGTCTATTTGCCAGAAAGATGCTTCAGCCTGTATGAAACTTTCACTGTGTGCCAGGTACACAGGAGCCACTTTACATCAAATGTCTGGCTGGATCGCTCTGATTCCGAGTCTCTGACTCTATGAAATGGCTTGAATCTCTTTCTACATCTTCATGTGTTTCTCATTTGTGTGTTTCCCATCTCTCTCTGCCTCTTATACGACCAATTATGATGGCAGTCAGTGTCCACCCGGATATTCCAGTAAAATCTCCTTACTTCAAGACCCTTAACCGCACTTGCAAAGACCCTTTTTTCCAAACAAGGTAACATTCATGGGTTCTTGGAATTAGAGCCTGGACTTGTTTTAGGGAGCCATTATCAGCCGATCACAATAGACTTCCAACCATTCTATCAGTCTTGGCCTTCTGGACTTTCTTTGAATAGTTAGTGTTGAGCCAATAGTCTGACTCTTTTATTTTCCTTATCTTTACCACCTCCCCCACACCTTCTCAATTCTTTATCTTCTGCTATCTTCTGGGAGTTTTCCTTTTTTTTTTTTTTTCTGTCTCATGATGTCCTACTGGTTTGTCTTAATGTTCAGTTACCCTATTTAATTTCTGGAGTACATTCCCTTTTCTCTGATATTCTTTTTTCATAGTATTCCAATTTATGTATGTGGATGCAAATTCACGGGTGCTTATCTCTGTGGGTATTTCTACTCTCCTGCATTTACCCTGCTTATGCCGGGTTCTACTTTTCTGTTTGTTTGTTTTAGTTTCTCTATTTCATGTTAGAGGCTCTCAAATGTCTGTCTTTCCTTGGTCACCTGTTTATATTTTTAAATGGGGCAGAAAAAAAAAAAAGAACCCTGCAGGAGCTCTCTGAAAATGTGTGTGCAGGATGGGGGTGTGGGGAAGGGGAAGGACAGCTGGTATGCTCATGACCTTCACTCTTCACTGATCATGTAGGAAGCCAGAATTCTCACATAGACCAGACAACATCAACACCTTTCATCTTTGTCCTTTGAGTTTCAGGGACAAACCCTACAATCTCCTACTTGGCTCTTTAAGGTTTCCTGCATATGTTCTTTTTAAAAGCAGGATGTTAGAATGAATACTGGCCTTCAATAGTCAGTATTTCATTAAGTTCCCCAGCATCAGCTGTGCATTTGATCTCTTCTGTGCCTGGGATCCCTAGTTCTAGAGTTTCTCTGAATCAGTCTTTCTACTAATTAAAATCCTCATCTCTTGCTTGGGGCTGGGGGTGGCTTGGCTGCTCTGAATAGGAAGAGGGAATCTTTCTCCAAAGCTTCAGTCAGTTCCCCTGTTATCAGCTGGACAGAACACATAGTCCTTGCCCAAAACCCTAAAGTAGCCCCAGATCTATGTCAGCATTTGTTTTTTTCTAATTTTATAAAGTAACATTGTTGTGATGGTTGAATTTATGTCAACCAGGCTAGGCCACAGTAGCCATATATTTGGTCAGACATGATTTTAGATATTTCCATGAAGGTATTTTTTAAATGAAATTAACATTTAAATCAGTGGACATTAAACAAAGCAGATTGCCCTCCAGAAATGTGGGTGGGCCTCATCCAATCAGTTGAAGGACTTAAGAGAAAAAGATTGACATCCCCCAAGAAAAAGGACTTCTTCCTTCATATTGGAACTGCAACATCAACTCTTCTCTGGGCCTCGAGCCTGCTGCCTGCCCTGCAGGTTTTGGGCTTACCAAGCCCCACAATCATGTGAGTCAATCCTCTAAAACAAATCCCTATCTATCTATCTATCTATCCATCCATCCATCCATCCGGTTGGTTCTATTTCTCTAGAAAACTCCTACTAATACGCTGACTGTCTCCCATGGTTTATATAACAATTCCTATGTTATATAGATTTTCTCTTTCCACCTTTAAAGCTGTCACAGTGAGGACCATATTTGGGCATCATTATCTATTAAGAGACATCTTTGTCTCTTAATAAGTGTGAGCCTTTGAAGGCAGGAAATGTGCCCTGTTTGTGCTTAGAAATCTAGTATCAAGCATGGAATTGACACAGGCCACTACATGAACAATTACTGACTTGGTCATTGTTTAGGATAACTTTTGAGATGGGTGGTCCACCTATGAGTGTAAGAGCCTTGAAAAGCCCTTGGTTCACAGGCCAAAGTGTTTCCCAGGATAGCTTTTCACAAAAAACAGGGTTGTTTTTTGAGGGTTTGCTTGTTGCCGCTATAAAAGAGATGAGAGCTAAACACCAACTCATTGTAGTGTCCTGCCCTTTCCTCATAGAGTTGGTGCAGTTGAGTTTTTGTGTGTTTTTTTTCCCTCTCCAGGGATGAGATTATTAAGCCTTTAGCTATAAGTTGATAAGATCAGAGACACAATTATTTAGTTGAGATGAAAGAAAGGCCAAGGTTTCCCAGATGTCTCACTGCTATAATTTAACCTTGTTTAGTACCTAGTATTTTGAATGCCTTTTAAAAAACGTACAGACTGAGTTAACCTGGAGGGAGTCCTCTCATTTGGGCAAAGAAAAAATTACATTTGGTCAGGATCCAGTGGTCTTCAATGTACATTTTCACCCCCTAGGCTGAAAATCCCACAGTAAGAGGATTCACAATTCTTCATGATTTTGTAAAGAGAATCAGGAGATAGCACTGGAATCCTGTTTAAATGGAGTTTTGTAAGCCTTTCTAAATATATTTCTTTTCATTGAAATAAAACAATGCAAGACACAAACTAAATAAAGATATTACTCATGACATTGTATGTAGTCTAATTAATAATAATGGTTACTGTGTATTTATTATCTATTGCTTCATAGAAAAATTTGAAAGTTCGTTTTTCTCCTGGTATAAAGAAATACTTACAGGTTGGTATTTTGTCAATAATACACCCAGTACCAGACATCATTTTCTATTTCTTTCCTTCATCCTGGATTTTAGTGCCTCTCAGAATTGATCTTCCAGCGGTGATGACTCTCACTTTTCCCTGCACATACTGTTACTGAAGTTTCAAATTGTGGAAGTTAGAATATGGTCAAAGGCAGTAAAATGTTGCAGAGTTGTGTCCCAAATCTCAGTGTGGATGATCCTTAATAGTTCTTCAGGTTAGGATCTGACCTTGGCATTGCAGGCTCAGAAATATGACTTTGTTGCCACACTGAGAAGGTCCATTTTTTGGATACCATGCTCTTGAAAACCAAGCCCATAAGACTGACATAAAACCAGAGGACCAGATGGCTACTTCTATAATATGAACAATCTAACTGTTATTCAGAATGAAACATTCCTGTTGGCAAAACCAGCACAATTTCTCCTTGTGAGTTAGACCCAGGTAGGAAAGCCAGTCAGGTGGTTCACTAGTGAGAGAGTTTACTGAGCTTGCAATCTGAACAAGAGGCCAGGAGAACTTGGAGGTACCACCACCATGAATGGGCTGGTTTTGCCGACGGGAACATAATGTTGTAAGTCCACTGCCAGAGGATCCCTCTCCCCTGGACACCAGTGTTGGCCCCTTTCACTGGTGCTTCACTGGGCTGTCCTGGTGCCCATAAAAATGCCAGGCCCATGGGTCACTGCTATGCCTACCTCTGGGCAGAAGTTCTATTCCCTTTGTTCATTAATCTTTGATTTACATCAGTGATGGTTCTCTCTTGAGAGAATTGTCATATCTGCCGTTTCTCCACCATCATTTCATCCGATCTGTAGCTTTGCAACATTTTGAACCAGCATTGTTGTTGTAACATGTATTTGCTGTTCTTCTGGTACCTCTGAGGTCGTCCAAATGATATCTACTTTCTTTAGATAAGAAAATATAGTAAACTATATTTTACACAATTATCAAAGGCCTTGAGCCCTTCCATCTTTTATGGACTGACTGTGGACAAGCACAGGTGTCCATGCATAACTGGGTGTTTGATTCTATTACACAAGGCTTCACTCAACCACCCAGTATGCACTATTTTAATATTAAACTTGACCCATAAAGAATGACTCAGATATAGTTCATCCATTTATTGACTGAAATGTCTTAGTGGCAGTCCACAAGTGTGGGTTGGGGAAAGATAGTCAGTTCATGTGGTATAGTCTTCTAGCACACCTGAGGGTCAGGACTACAGCCATTTAGAATGGCACCAAACTCTGTGGCCTTAACTGCAATATTTGTTTCTGAAGCAGTTTCCTTACTTGGGTCTGATGTGGACTTAACTCACTCAGAGGTTGAAAATAACTCCAGAGACAAGCAAATAGGACCCAAATAGCTTTAAAACACATTGAGAAACCTCATGGAGATCTCTGAACACACCTCTATTAAGCCCTCCACCTTTAAAAAACCCTTTGTGTCTAAGAAAGGAGTTGGAATAGTTTCTATCAATTTCAACAACTCAGGGGAGCCCTGTATCTCTAGAAACAGATTTGGAAGTATTTAGATAAAATTGATATTGTTACCTCCTTAATCTTCATTAAACATTTGTTGGAATCACAGGTAAAAGATTAGAGACTGTAACATTCATATGAAAATTTTCCATGCAATTTCTTCAATTTTTAGGGGATATTAACATTTAGTATTTATTCTTTTAGGATTTGGTATGTTTTTCTGGAAATGTGTTCCTTTCACCTAATTTTCATGTATGTATTCATTAATTTATTCCCTTGTTTATTAGTTCCTTTCTTCAATTTATTTAGGTTTAACTTGTTGTTATTTATTTTTCTAACTACTTGAGATAGATGTTGTTGAAGAAAAAAATCGCACCAGAGAAGGCAAGCAAACAGAAGTCGATTTTATTCTACTATTGTTGGTGATGGGATGAGAGTACAGAGCAAGTCTGGAAACTCAGCTCTGCTACAAAAAAAGGGAGAGCATTTAGAAGATCTGGGCAGGGAATCAACACACCTAACTCAATACAGGGTGTTCCCACCCCCAACCCCTACAGCAGACCCTGGATTCCAATTTTTGTTCCCTTAGACCTACAAGGGTGATCCAAAGCTCTGTGTAGTTTCCAAGTCTGTCATCTCTCTGGAATGAGAAGATGCTCCTGGAGGGAAAAAGCTTACAATGCTGGGCTCACCTGTCTGGTTTTCTTTATCTCTCCTGTCTTGGTCCCCAACACTTTAATAATGGGTGGTCCCCACCACCATTTCAGAGCTCCAATGTCTTCAGGCAAAATATATTTTTCAGCATTTCTAGTTATTCTCAACGAGCATATCTATTCTGTTCTTAAAAAGACGTTTTTACTGCATTTGTCATATTTAACCAATAATGGATCTCAATGATTTGCTTCTTAAGAGATGTAATTGAAAACACCTAGCTTAAGATTTTGCTTTCATAGGGTGGGGATCATTGTCATGGTGATCTTTTACTTTCCAAATCTCTTCACTTTTCCTTTTGTAACTCAACTTTGACATCTAAACGTTGAATTTATTTTGTTGGTTTTATAGCTCATGCATCTATTATTTTTGTCTTGCTTACATGCCATCCTCTGTTTTCACTCTGACTTCAGTGTGATACGTGAGCTCTGATGTGGGTGTGCACATTAAGGAAAAGAGCATTGCAAACCTGTATGACTGTTCATATTATATGGGTTTTGAAAACTAATCCTAAATAATTATGCAATTCTGCATAAGGCACATGCATCTTATTTATTTTACAACTGAATTTTCATTGTCTCAGAGACAAACATATAGATGACATAGGAGGCTGGATTTAGGTGGCTCTAACTTAGTTGTTGACAGATGTTTACTTCAATATGGCTTTGCATGAGTTCATAATGAGTAGCAGGGCAATTCCCCGAGCACTGCCTTGTTAATCATCTGTCGCAACAACATGGAAAGTTGAAGACAGCACATTAACGTAGGTGGATTGCTGCTAAATTTTCAGACTGATGTCAAGGGTATGCCATTAACTGTGAATTCCCTGGAGTCCCCCATCTTCCCAGCAGTGACCTAGTCCTGTACCTGGGCTCAAGGACTGGTAGATTCCCTGTGGTCAGAGCACCTGCCCCAGAGAGAATGTGTTGGTCGTAGGGTGTCTACCTTCCTGACATATTGGGTGGGGCCTGGGCACATCCATGACCCTAATGTTCTCTCTCTCTCTCTCCCTCTTCTGCCACCCCCATGCTTTCCTTTAATGCTCTGTTTCCATATTGATACCAGCCCTTTATTGTCCCATCATTTCTTGGGGTCGTGTGGAGATACTCTTCAATCAACCCTCCGAAGCGAAGCTCCTATGAACTCTAATTGTTTCTTGTATTTTTCACTACTGGCTATTTGTCTCTTTGTCTTTGGAAAATTTTAGCTATTTTGGAAGCTTCTGGAAGGCAGCCAGTGTATGTGTTAAATCTTCATTCCCCAGCAGTCATTTCAGTTCCTGGCACAATATAGGCACTTAAGACAGTTTGAACAGATAAATCAATAACTCACTAAATGAGTGGGATGATTTGCAGTTGCTGGAGGGAAAATCCCCTCTGTGGAGTAAGAGGAAGAAGATACCAACATCATTCTCCCAGGCAGGCCCTAACCAGCCCTGCCCAGCTGGAAACCCAGGACTTACTGGTTCTTGTCCCTTCTTTGCCTCTTCTGCTGCCTCCTTATCCACTGCCATCTGTCACTGTTTGAGAGATGCTTCTGTTCTTGCCATGTGATGATTATGCTGTATTTTTTTTTCCAACTTGACTATCAGTATATTCTGTTATAAACACAGAATGACACTTACTGCTCATTCAGAAAACCTGGGATTTAATTCTGGCTCTGCCACTTTGGACAAGATTCTTCACTCTTCAAAGCCCCAGTTTGCATATCTGTAAATTGTGTGGATTTGACTAGATGAGATTCACCATCTCTTCCAGATCTCAATCCACACAACTCTACCAGGAACGCTGGGAGACACGCAGCCACATGTGAAGGATGCTTTCCTGGCTTTACATCATCCCTCTCAGCCAGCCCACAATGCTCACATATGATGCTGGAACGTGCTTCCCTCATGGGTAATAGATGGAGGGACTGGAGTGGTGACACGGAGCATGGATATGACACACTTCACTTACCCGGACCCCACCAGAGGGAAGCGGCTGTCTATGCACTCAAATAAACCCATCAGTCAGGCAACACGTGGCATTTTGCAGGAAGCAGTTAACCTGTATGACTTCTACAGGACAGCCACATGCCACTGCAGGAGAGAAAGACTGTCCCCTACCGGAAAACTGCACACTTAGGAGAACAAAGCGTCGTTGCTTAGCCCAGTTCCTTGGAACCTCAGAAATAACTTGAAAAACCGATGAGAGGACAAACAACGTCCTCAGACCCCTGGAGAAGAAAATTCACCATGTGAAGGTTGTCAGCAGGATGGGCTCTGTGGCCTCCTATATGGACTCCAGGGTGGCTGGTGGGTTCCCTCCATCAGGAGTGCCCAGAGGCCTGCACTTGTTACAGGCAGTGTAAACTTGACAGCTAGCCGGCCTGCATCAGATGCCTAAACGGCAGCCCTTCTTTAGCTTAAATATTCTTTACATTCCCCTCCACTTGCCGACAGTTATATTTTCTCTCAAAGCCTCCCCTGCGTCAGAAATGCCTGATCCTTGGCTGTTGGATGAAGAGACTCAGGAAAGGAGAAAGCTATTTGAAAGCTTTGCACGAAGCTGGCCGCGGTTGTACAAATTAGGTTTACACGTCTGGGAAGATGGAGACATGAAGACATGAAAGATTGTTTTATAAAGTAAAGGAGATGCACCCACTGAGAAAAGAACATAAGACAATGCTCTTAAATCAGAGTAGAGGGAGAAATGCTTAATAGTTACATAAGTCTTCTAACAATGAAGCAGGTTGCAAAGGCTAAGGCCGGTGTCAGTGATGACTTTTTTTTTTTAAGTATGGGAGCAACTAGAATGGAATCATAGTTTCAATTTACTTTCTGTGGAGTGGGAATAAACTTTGGACATATCTTCAAGGCATAAATGTGGTGATTACAGCTGTGATGAACTATCTGCCCACTCACATCTCAGAGTGAATGCAACTGAATAATTTTAAATGTCTATGATGATTTAAATGTGGAATTATACAGAAGGAAAGTAAATCCATCTTGTTTAGGAGATTAGGTTAAGGCTACACGTTGGCCATCACAAGGGGGAAGAGCCCTGGTCCAGATGAGGCGCCCCTGGCGTTTCAAGTGCTCCCTTGGGAAGACACCTCCATGGTTCTCATAGAGGACAGTGATAATTGTGAGAGGAAAAGATAACCTTGACCCCAGATCTGATCCAGGGAGCCACCAGTAAAGTCACTGAGAGTGGTTACAGCCCTGGTGCTTCTGGTGGTGGGATCCTGGGTCAGGGGCCACGCCAGCACCGTGAACTCAGCACAGGTAAGTGATGGCTGGGAATGGTGCTGAACAGATGGGGGAAGGTAATGAGATGTCAGCCAAACACTCTGACCATGTCCTATCAAGGACACTTGGTCTATTTACTGTTCCCTTGGGCTGGCATCTTATTCCTGGTACCCACATGCCTCTCACTCACCTCCCTCATGGCTTTACCCAAATGTCCCCTTCTCAGGATGCTTCGATGACCAACTGACTTAAATTTGCGCCACTCTGCCCAGCACTACCCGCTCTCTCTCCAGGGCTGTTTTTCTCCATAATACCAATCAGCTAAACTACTGTACAGTTTCCTTGTTTACTTTATGTATTGTCTGTTTCTTCAACATGAGGGCCTTGTCTGTTTAATTTTCAGGAGTATTTCAGTGCCTGGAAAAATGAAACTAGAACAGAGAGTTAGTATTTATTGACTGAATAAGTGAAAAGACAGCAATTACAAGTATTTTAAATATCCAAATTGAGGCAACAGAGCAACCAACTAAGAAGGAGTTAAATTTGAGCTAAACACAGAAAACTTAGGTCATTAATAATAAAAGCATTAAAATTGTTCAAGATTAATATGCTGAATCGGCCAAAGTGTGTGTGTGTGTGTGTATTTCATTTAGAAAGTGTAGATAATGTTAAACAGCAAAATGCTAAAAGAAAAAGAAAAAAATTTTACAATTGGAGTCCACTTGATTGACAAGGTATAGATTGTCTTGAATATCGATCATGTTTTGTATATAGAGGTAACTGTTAATTTTAAAAAGTTGAGATCAGTTATTTTGCAAAATAAGCGTGTCTTCAGTAGTTTTAATGGAGAGCTCTCTGTATATCCCAAATAGTATGGGATTTGCCATTTAGAAAAAAACAATCATAGCTGTAAAAGTCATGCATGTAAATTCCTTTATAAACAATTATCTGATAAAGTTTTATACCTTTCCCCAAATATGACTAAGGACAGTATCGGTTAAAATGTTTATTACCGTGAACCCAACAGAGTTATGCATCCATTTGGCTTACTGTCCTCAAGCCGGTCATTCATTTATTCAGTCACTCATTCAATAAATATTAATTAATCAGCAGATATTTAGTGAGGGCCTGTTATGTGCAAGGCCCTGAGCTACATATTATGGAGGATGAAATGGCAGGCTTCTTGCCCTTGAGAAATGTGTTTCCCAGAAGGGGAGAAAAGGTATATTAACATCCTCCCTGCCAGCCCTCTGACTCCAAAAGCATACTATACTCAAGCAAAATGGAAAGAGCCGGGCCCCCAAGGAACAAGGATCGAGGGTATACACAGGGAGGGCTGAGCAGCCTGGCGAGGCTGGCACTGAAGTGTCACATGCAAGTGTTGAAGGCAGGCTTGGCCACACTGCAGCAGACACTGAGAGCCAGTTGGGAGCTTGGACTTGCTCCGTGCAACAGGACAGCATCTTCACACTGATTTAAAGTGTCAAGAGGAGAACTGGCGTAGCTAGCCTGGATGAATCTGACAGTTTGGGTTGCATTAAGAAGCAATACCCAATTGTATAGTTTTTCCCCAAAATGATGCCAAAAGAGTCTGCAAGATGTTGGAGTTTTGGAGCAGAAATTGGCTTGGATGTATGCTTTCAGTATGTTTGATTTATAAAGACAGGTAGCTACCTCAGCAGTGGCCAGAAGTAGAAAATAATTATTACAACACACATAACACTTGGCCCGAGCCTATACATGAGATTGTTCAGGGTGCCAGGGTTCCATCTGGAAAATAATCTTTCCCAGCCAGTGTGTGCCACTCAGCTGGTTTGGAAGGGCTCTGGGCAATCAGTGAAACAACCTGGGCATTTGATGAGCTCCAGGGCATCTCCCCCATTGGACCCCTAACAAATGGCTCGGTGTTGGTGTCGAGTGCTGTTTGGAGTTCAAGCAGAAACGTAATGTCTGGCACCTACTCGAGACTGAAAATCACAATGGACCCCTTTCAAGTCCAGTTTTCCGTTCTTCACGCTCTGCTATAACTCCATCTGCTCTTCGGTGAAGGACATAAAGGTGGGTCTTTCAACAGCTGAAAGACACGGGGAGACCCGCTGGTGGGACCTCTGTTTGTCCCATGTCCTTCAAGGCCAAATCTCAGCCGAGAGAACCCACAGCAAATGAGGAGCTTCAGGACTTGTCTTGGTTCAGATGCTGAGCAAAGAGGCCCAGATGGGCAGCGGGAGGCGGTTGGAAAGGGGAGTGCTCCTTGCTTTCATTGTAGGGGTGAGAATTTGAACCTCCTTCCCAGCAAGCTGCTCACTGACTTTAGTCTATCCAAGTGTGTACAGTCTCCAACTAATCTTCGAGGACATTCCCCAAGGAGAAAGTGGTGGCCAGCTCTCCAATATACATGCTACAGGTCAGAGTCTGCCCTGCTGCCACCCCAGTGGAACCAAAGTGTTTTGCTCTGTTGTGTAGCACAGAAGATAAACCTAGTTCTGCCCATGGTTGTAGGAAATGTCAATTTCCCTATTTATATAACCCACCCAAATCCACTATGTCCTCTTAGAAATAGTCCGAGCACATGCACTTCTGAAGTGGGTTATAGCATCATCTTTATTAACAAAGAAGAGCAATAAGAAAACTAAAATATGTGCAGTAGAGAAAGAACATAGATACTTCTCTCATCAAAGTTCCCAAAGTCCCACGAAGAATCAGTCATTCTGACCACACCCTCTTGGTTTAATTTTCCTCCTGCTTCTGTGATGCTTGTCAAAAGAGCCTAAGTTAGGATAGGGGAAAATCAACTGTACATTCTCTCTTCATTTGCATATTACACAGACTCAACTTTTCTACCTTGGACATAATAATATAATGATTTTTCCAGATTTATAATAAAAAGTTTTAATTGGGATAAATCATGGGTTCCTAGTATCTGCAATAGAGAAGGTAAATTGCCTTTTTTCTGTCACAGGTAAAGCTGCAGGGACATCATTTTTTTTGTGTGTGTGTGTTACGCGGGCCTCTCACTTTTGTGGCCTCTCCCATTGCGGAGCACAGGCTCTGGACACGCAGGCCCAGCGGCCATGGCTCACGGGCCCAGCCGCTCCGCGGCATGTGGGATCCTCCCGGACCGGGGCACGAATCCGTGTCCCCTGCATCAGCAGGCGGACTCTCAACCACTGCGCCACTGGGGAAGCCCAGGGACATCATTTTTAAGAGCTGGATGCAGACAGCAGCTGCCTTCAGATCCACCTGCAACTTCAAAGGCCAAGGATGGGCTGTGCTCCCAGCTAAATAGGCGCAGTTGGCCAGGGCACAGCATCTTGGCATCACCTGCAGCCTGGCCCATGGAAGACTGGCTGACAGAGCTTAGGGGCCGCTTCCTGCTCCTGGGTCGGGGAAGGGGACCAGTGACCAGGTGGTTTCCCAGGTGCTTTCGCAAATGCCAGGCTCTCCACACGCCGGGCACTTGCTTGTCCCTCCAGGGCTGGCACTGCTCTGGTGCCCACTTCCGTGGAAACAGGAATGATGTGGACTTGACACTGCTGCATCCCTGGCAAGTGAAAACGTGGCACAGAGGTTTGACAAGGAAAACAAAGGGTGGTTTGCTGAGTACCTTTCTGGTGTCTGCTGGGACATCTGTCCTTGCCCTGACCTGGGAGGCATTTTCTAGACTCAGTGGGGAATCCAATGGGCTCTCATCTCCCATGTAGCACTGGTCATTCTTCCCCAGATCCGTAGATTGCTAAGTGTCCCTGTCGTTCTCTCTCTCTCTCTCATTCCTTCCCCATTTCTTTCCCCTTTCCTATTTCTCTCCATTCACTTTGCTCCCTCTGCACCCAATCATTCCAGCCCAGATTCTTACTATACAAATAAGTTTTTGATTTTAATATCCTGTGGGGAGAAAAACAAATCCTGGATCTCTCCAGTAAAGTTGTCTGAAGTGGCTTCCTTCCTAATTACTTATTCATTTAAAAAATCATTGCATTCTATTATTTTTAAGTTACAAGTCATATTAGATGGAGAAATAGTTATTATTGGTCCTGTCTTCAAGGCTTCTACCATCTGAGAAAGATGGGGTAGCTGAGGAGCCGCGCAGCTCGGGAGAGGACAGTGGTGCTGGTGATGTGGGAAGGACCGGAGCTCGAGTTCGGCTGGCTGAGCACAGGCGGTGTGGGTAAGTAGTGAGATGCGCCTTGCTTGCATCCAAAGACCAGTGCTTGCCCTGTGTCCCCAGAGCTGGGGAAGGGATGTGGCCATCCGGGAGGGTTCACTGGAATGAGAGGTGTCTTGGTGCTGAGACTGAGGCCAGGGTGGACAGGGAGCAGGATTCTGTGCGGGCTTTTCCTTCCGTCACCATGGAAACGAGAGCATCAGGGGAGATCCCAGAGCCTCGGGATCCATGATTGCCAGACCTTAGGAGCCACTGCAGGGGCTTCTGGAGACTCCATGGTGCTGGTGGGATCTTTCAGATGCCAGAGCAGCTGCAGCAGCCTGGATGTTTCTTGAGGAAAACGCATTAAAAGGTGACTCTGGTCACAGCAGCTCTCCTCGGAGGGTGTGGGCCCTCCCTTCCCCCTGCCCCTTCCCCTGCCCCTCCCCCCTCACACCCTTGGCCCCAGATTGACCACTGAGGCCATGACAGGAGACAGACGGGGGTGGGGAGAACCGAACGGGGACCACAGCACACGTGGGTTATGCCTCTCTGTTCTCCATGCTGTACAGATCGCAGCGTCCCTTTATGCTCTCTAGTGCTGGAGCCGGTGAAGGCGGGGATTCAAAATGTCTTGAGAAAATAAGGCTGAAAACAGCGTTGAGGGCTGCTGTCTGAGCAAAGCAACCCCCTCCCTCCTCCCTCCTCCCTCCTCCCTCCCTCTTCCCTCCCTCCCTCCCCCCTCCCTCCCTTTCTTCTTTCCCTCCCTCCCTCCTCCCTCCCTTTCTTCTTTCCCTTCCTCCCTCCTCCCTCCTCCCTCCCTTCCTTCTTTCCCTCCTTCCTTGTCCTAAGCAATCTCCCCTGGATTTGGGGCTCCATCTCAGGCCCTGGTAGAATAATTTCTAGAGGACTTGTGTGGGAGACACAATTTCTCTTCTCTCACCTGTCCCCTCATTCATCCGTCCCTTTATTTATTTGCCCCCTAGACACTGGAAGAGCACTCAGGCGGGCCAGCGGCTGCTCTGGGTGCCTGGGCTCTGGGGATGAAAGCCCTGGTTTTGCGCCTGGGAATCAACAGTCCGAGGCAGAGGAGGGGCACGGTGGGCGGCCACCTGCTGCGGTGGACACGTGGCCGGCGAAGCGACAAGAAGGCCACAGGAAGTGTGTCGGAGGCATTTCCCATGAGAAGATGCCTCTTGGGAACCCTTCCCTCCGTCACCCTCTGTGCGGGCTTTCAGCTGGCGGGGGAAGGTGTTCCAAAGGCAGCAGCCCACCCCCTTATTTACAGCAGCCCGGGTCATGTGGGTAGCACATCTGGTTTTAAAGTTATTTGCTGGACTTAGATTTCCCGCTGCTGACGCTCTCCTGGAGAAGGTGTGACTATTTCAACCACACGCAGGTGTAAGGGGACCCGGGAGGTTCCCGGGTTCCTCCCTCCCATCTTCCCGGTTCCCACTGCCCCCTCTGTGTTGTCAAGGTCAGCAGTATTTGCAGTGGCTCCCTCCCCAAGGCCGCTCTCTGGAGAGGTACAGACCGGTTCGCAAGTGCGTGCACAGCTGCACGTGCTGCAAAGGCGTCCCCCGGGAAGCCCGCCTGCGGGCCCTCCTGTCCGCCCCCTCGAGCCCCGCGGGCCCCGCCCACTCAGCCCGAGCAGCATGTTCTCGTTCCCGCCGGCAGAGGGCGCGCGCGGCAATCTGGTCGCGGCCCCGGGCGCTGTGATCCCCCGCACCTGGTGGCACCTGCTCACTGGTCAGCGTCAGGACTGCCTTTTGCTCGTGTCAATCAGTGCTGTGCCCTGGGCACGCTCCGCGGACCCCAGCGAGCGCCGAGGACCGTTCCTCTTGAGAACCCCTGATTACTACGCAGAGCTTTGAGGAGTCCTCAAGCGGTGTCGCTGAGTGCTCCCACCTGCCAGCGAGACTGGGTCCTGTGGGCGAATCCCGCTTCTTAGAAGTGTGCAGTCCACTACTCCTGGTTACGTCGTGCAGGGCGTTGCAAACTCCAGAAAACTGAGGCCAGGTGGAAGCATCGGTTGGGCCGTGACCCCGATCCCCCAGGTGCCTCAACAGTAATTCTGCTCCTTCTTCCTCAGTCCTAGCACTGCTGGTTTTTCGTTTGGTTGGTTGGTTGCTTTGTTTTTTTGTTCCTATCCTTAGGTCCTCAGTAATTGGAAAACAGTAATGTGCTTAATAACCCAAGCATTTGTCTTTACTTTTAGCAATAACTATAAAACACACACCAAATGTGGCATCAGAAATGTGTCTGTGTATCAATGTCAGTGACACATAGGAGATATTAGGGTTTCTCATTCCCTAAAATAAAATGGCAATCTCAGTAAGTTTCTTGGTTCAGTTCTGATAAACTGCACCAACAGCCAACATACTGAGAAGTTTCCCACTTTTAAAAATGTTCTTTTTTTTTTTTTTGCAGTGCAGACAATTCCTCAGCTTCATGACATTAGCTTTTAACTTTGATTCATGAAGTAATAAAGGGATCTCTTATTCAAGAAGCCACTTATCCTGCTAAAAATTCTTTCTTTATTAGCCTGTAGCAGTCAGCCATTTCTTAAAAAGAGCCAGATTCCTTATCTCTTGAGAGAGGGATGGGAGAGACATATAAATAGTACAGCAGCCAGATTGGTAATTTGTCAGAAACTCATGAGCAATTAAGTCCAGCTTCTCAATTATCCTGGGGACTATCCCAAAGCCAGAAGTCTCAGAATTTATCGGAGGCTCAATGTGGATTCTCCTTGTGAGATGTTGGCTACAACTCACTTCTTGGTTAGCATTTGGTTTGAGGTATTTGCATTTGGAGCATCTCTAAATAAGCATGATGGGCAAATTCCTCCAAATTGAATTCATCTGAGACCTTCCTTATGGACAGACTCTAGCCCACGACTACCTTACTGAGGAAACTTTCAAAAACTTTATTTCTCTCTGGACACTGAACAAAGGTCTTGTGACCTTCTGAGATGATGTAACAGGAACTGTGATGAGGCCCCACTCAACATTGCTCACGTCTGTGCTCAGCCTGGTCCCGCATGTGCTCTATGGTATTTTTGTGGGAATTCTTTCATTTCCCCAGCAACCTGCTTTTCTGAGCTTACAGATTCTCCCAGATTCATGTTATCAACCTGCAGATTAAAGACAGAATAGGTGGGGCTGAATATGACATCTGAAATATGTGAGTAGAGTGGAACTGCTTTGTTATGGGAGGAGAAAGTGGCCAACATTTAATCATCTTTCTCACCATATACACAGAAATGATACTCTTTTGCTAGAAAGCCATTTAAGTGATTCAGAGAGTTAGTACCTTTCTCTCTCTTTCTTGAAATGTGGGGTATATTATGTTTTATTCTTTTCATTTGCAACTGAGTGTAAGAAATGGAAACGAGACCTTTGTTTAGCTTTTCTCTCATCACTGTTCCTACTCATGAGAGATCCCAGGCACTTCTCATGAGATTAATGGGTCCTTTAAAGTTTCCTTTGCATCCCCAATTTAAAGAGTTGCATATTTCTTGAAATGCCAACCAGGAGGTCACCAGCATGTGTGGGCAGGCACTTTCTGCAGCAAGTGATAATCATATGCTCTTTCTGCCATTGGGAGACACTGGACTCAGTGTCTGCAGGCTGGTGAGTGGCAAGTCCTCCTGTCTTTAAAGAGACTGACTTATTCAGGTCAATAGACATTGGGCAGAGGTGTTCTTGTGCCATTAACTCCAGAGAATGGCAAAAGATAGAACTCCCCCAAGGGGCTGATCTGAGAATAAAGACCCCAGATACATAAGACTTTCAGATAAAAATATGACAGGTCATTTATTTATGCTCTATTGTCACCTGAATATCAGTTGAATGAGTGAATAACAGTGGGATAATCAAGCAAAGAGACGTCTGCAGGAAATTCAGGTACATTTAGACAGAGCCCAAAGAAATGTTAGCAAAGGGTGAGAAGTTTTTTTATTTCAACTCTTTTAAACACTGGGATAATTGCGTGTCAGAAAAGACTTGTTAATGCATAGATGAATAAATAATAAACCATGAATGAATGCAGAAAAGCATAGGGAACAAATGGGAAATTAAACTGAGTATAATTTAGCTAAAGTACATGATATTTGAAGGGACATTAGGGACTTATAAGATGGAAAGCAGGATTGTAGAAGCTTGAATGTGGAATAAAAATTATGGTAATATGCTGCTATATTTACAATGGATAACCAACAAGGGCCTACTGTATAGCACAGGGAACTCTGCTCAATATTATGTAACAACCTAAATGGGAAAAGAATTTGAAAAAGAATAGATACATGTATAATTGAATCACTTTGCTGTACACCTGAAACTAACAAAACACTGTAATCAACCATATGGTTGATATATATGTAATATAAAGTTATATTTATATTATATATATAATATATATAATAATAAAGTTTAAAAAAACATGGTGATATGTATTGGAAGGGGAAGTGATAACAGACATACAAGTTAAGTTGATACAATAATCTAGCACTTCCTCAATTGAGATCCATGGGTTATAAATTTTATATTGTTATATCACTTATAGTAAGGATATTACAATAATAGGGGTAAACAAAATTAAACATTTTTTAAACTAATCGCTGTGTATTTCCAAGGAGGATAAATATAAGGCAGAATTTAGAAAAGTTATTTGATCCCTAGAGCAGTTTTTTTTTCTCAAGGAAGCTCATAGGACTCCTGTTCTATGGGTAACACTTTGGGAAACTCTGGGTAGGAGGTTGTAAGGGTCTGATCCAGACTCTGAGGGTTGAAAGGGAGAGAGGAAGGAGCAGTTCTGAGAGCTGCTGCTGCAGAGGTGGAGCCAACAGGACAACAGAGCATCTCATGAGATGGAGGAGAGAATTCGGACATGGTGGATCTGGCTGGAAGCATAGGAGGCACCTGCCCATATTCCTGAACACCCCTCCCTTCAGGCTCACAGCCCAGCCTTCCTCCTAAAGCACTTGTGGCTCCATCCCTGGCTGTTTTCTCCCATCAGAGGTGTGCACGTGAGACTGACTGAAAGTGCCAGCAAATCAGCCTCCAGATGATGAAGGATGGGAGGCTGATGGGTAAGTACATGTTTTCTCATCCCACAGAGCAGTCTACACAGTCTACTCCTCTCCCAGGAGTCTCAGCTTTCCACAGTTGTAACTTGCTCCGGAAGGCACCCCTCTCTGGCCTTCTCCCGCTCCATCTCTCTCTTCCTCACTCTTACTGGTGCTTCCTGGGATCGCCTTCCAAATTCACCATTTTCACCCAAATCCTGGTCTCAAGGTCAGTTCCAGGAGAACTCAAACTAAGGCAGGTGCTTAACTAAAGAAGAGAAGTACTCATCATTTTCATCACAATTCCTGTGTACTACTTTATCCTTTTCTGTACAAGTGCTCCAACTCACCTTCGTATCTGCCCACCTGTCTATCCACCTGTCATCTAGCAATCAATCAGCTATCTATCCATCTGATCTGTCATCTATCTATTTATTTATCTATCTATCCATCCATCAAAATAAAGGATACAGGTAAATATGCAAAACTATTGTCATCACTGGGAGAATTGACTGAGTGCGTGTGTGTGTGTGTGTGTGTGTCTGTGTGCCTTTGCATGTTGTTCAAGTACTCTAAAACAATATATGCTTACTTTTATATTTAGGTGGGAAACTATAAATGTTTTTTAAATGCTTATCTAAAAGACTAAACAATTCATACTCAACTTCCGCACTCTTCTGCTGGCACACTCTTCCTTGGAAGAAATGGCAACTTCACATTAATATGTCTATTCAGCACCTCTCTCCCTTAAACATGTGATTTCACTTAAAAAAAGAAGGAAGACAGAGAAAGGAATCAGAGCATTTCACTGACTAGCTAATACTATCTTAGTTACGAAGGAGGTGGTGAAGTGAAGGCTGTCTCATCAGCTTCTTTGGGAGCTGGTTCCCTTCTCCTGCTATTTGAGGCATTTACTACAGGAATATATGCATTCATCATGCAGCCTTCATGAGGGATTATGATTCATCCTTGCCTACACAGATCCACTAAACAGCTTTGGTTTCTGAATCAGTGACATTTTAGTCCTTGGTACCGTAGAACATTTCCATAAAACATGTACGGTCACGAGGATGCCCTTAAATTTAACTCAAAGACTGAGTTTGAGATATCTTTGTCAGAAAGATCAGACTGGTTAATAGGGAGCTAGAAACTGTATGTATGCGACAAAGAGTGTCAGTGTCCTACCTGATGGGGCTGTGCATGGGGTGGGGAGAAGACCTGAGGAAGAGGCAGAGAATTTTGGGTTCTCCAGTTCCAATCCAGCGTGATGTGCTGTAGGGCTCCTGAGAGCACTGCAACCCAGTGGGTGACTTCTAGAGAGTTTCCATGGTGTGTGTGGTGTGTGTGGTGTGTGTGTGTGTATGTGTGTAGGTGTGTGTGGTGGGTGTGGGTGTGTAGGTGTGTGGTGTGTGTGGGTGTGTAGGTGTGTGTGTAGGGTGTGTGTGTATGTGTGTGTGGTGTGTGTGTATGTCTGTGTGTAAGTTGTGTGTGGTGTGTGTATGTGTGTGTGGTGTGTGTATGTCTGTGTGGGTGTGTGTATGTCTGTGTGGGTGTGTGTAGGGTGTGTGTGGGTGTGTAGATGTGTGTGTGTAGATGGGTGTGGTGTGTGTGTATGTGCATGTGTAGGGTGTGTGTAGGTGAGTGTGTGGTGTGTGTGGTGTGTGTAGGTGTGTGTGTGTGGTGTGTGTGGGTAGGGTGTGTGTGGGGGGTGTGTGTGTAAGTGTGGGGTGTGTAGTGTGTGTGTGGTGTGTGTGTGGTGTGTGTAGGTATGTGTGTGGGTGTGGGTGTGTGTGGTGATGTGTCTAGGTGTGTGGGGTGTGTGGGGTGTGTGAGTGTGTGTGTTCCATAGGTGGGTTGAAAATCTCAGATCATCAGGGCGGGGCTGGCATTAGCTTGTCCTCAGCTACTGTAAGGCCTGAGAGAACCCACATATTTACAATACGGAGGAAAGAGGGGGCCAGAAAAGGCCTTGGACTTGAACCCTGGTCCGTGTGCTGTCAGCTCTCTGGCGGTGGCCATAGCAGTTCAGATATGGTGGCGGGGGAAGTGTATGGCCAGGCAAGGGTGGGAATGGCTTTACACGCCTTTCCACCATCTTTCTAGATTGTGACTCTTGTTACTTTCAGACCTATCAACAGTAATTTTATTCTCTTTAAAGAGAATTCAGCCACCATTCCCCGTGACAACAGACCAGTATGACAAGCAGCCAGCCTTGACATAGACAACTGTCAGATAATCCTTTGCAAGTGGTGATAAAGACTTAAGCAGAGGTTTCTGGAGGGCAGCAGTAGCTGGCAGTGCTGGGCATCAGGGGAACAGAAGTGCATCCTTCAGCACAGGGGGCTCCCGCCTCCTTTTCATGCCAGGTCCCCTCTCCCACACTATCGGTCCCCTTCATCTTCTCCTCCTCCCCAGCGGCTTTCTTCCCTGTCCACTTGCCCCTCCCCCTCGGAGGGAAGGACCAGGGGGCTACCTTGCAGCCAGAGGAGGGCAGAAGAAGCACAGCTACAGTCTTAAGCAGACCCTTGGGAAAAACATTTGGTCTGATCCGCCACGCTGCGTGCAGAGAGCCCTGTGCTGGTCATTTTCCATCTGCCCCTCTCGGCCCATCCCTTCTGGCCTCCATCTCGCCTGGGCTCCAAGGGGACTAAGGCCTGCAGTCACGAGCTCCCCTGACCCTCTGGTTTCCTGTCTAGGATAGTTAATGAAGATAGGGACAGAGAATAAGGTCTGTGCTGCAGACTCAGGTGCTGTGGCTCCATCCTTCTAAGTCCCTGCTCCTCAGATCCAGCTCTCTCACCTGTCTTAGGTGAGCTCTTCCCTCCCCTCCTTCTTTAGCTGCTATTGCAGGCCACCTGGGCCCTCGCTGGTTACCTGAGCTGACTTACATGTCCACGAGTAGCCCCTTCATTGAACTCGTTGGTCAAATCTCTTTGAGTGGGACTCTCTTGCAGAGACTGACTGACAGCATCTCTGGTGTTATAGTGGGTGAAGCCAACACCCCCGTAGGGGCATAGAGGAAGGATAAGGGACCTTTAATTCAGTCCCTTTCCTGGGTTCCTTCTGTTTAAGCAGGAGACTCATCTCTTTCCTTGAGCTGGCAGCATCAGCAGACATAAGCTTCCCAACTTCCTGCCTGTATTTCAAAACCATCCCAGAGCAGTCTGTTTCACAGCAGAGGTGATGTAGGTTGGTGGCTGGGTTTTCTCCAGATCACGGGTGAACGGCTTGTGACTGTCTGGTTGTTTGGGAAAACTCGGCCAGCTGGGACATGTATCCATGGTTGCCAGATGCCCACACACAGCTCTGCATCACCACCCAAAGATGCTGTCCCTGGGAATTTGCTTTTCAACTGTTTCTTAGCTCTTCCTGTTTATTTCTTTCCAAACAAAGAAACAAGGACAGAGTCTCTGGTAATTTGCCCCTTGCCTTGTGGATTCTGACCAGTGAAGCTGTCCACATTTCCCTCTGAAGTCTTCCTGAGGGGTGGAGAGACAAGCCCAGGACACGTGGACTTTCACCCTTAGGGCTGTCAAGCTCCTGGATCTCAGAAACACCAAAACTGGACACGACAATTCTGCTCTCTCAGGAACTCTATTATTGTTCTTACTTTGTTTCCTCTAACTGTCTGCCCACCCCAGCCATGTTCCAAGCATCATTCTTGAAACCTCCCTCCCTTTCATCACCCACACAGATCACAACCCACTCTTGGCAATTCCATTTCCTCAGTGTTCTTAAATCAGATTCACTTTCTCCATCCCCACCAATGGCGCCCTATTTTAATAGACTGCCACCTCTCCTGGAATACCGTAACACGTTTCTTCCAAACTGGTCTCTTTGGCTCCTATCTTGGCCTTCAAAATCTTTTTCCACATTGCTGTTAGTGTCTTCTTTCTACCCACACCTGATCACACCCCCCTGTAACTCAATACCCTTCAATGGCAAACCTTCAGTTAACGCACAGGAGATAGCATGTTCCTCACCCCCTGACCCTGTTCATTTGTCCAGTCCTGCCCCTTGCCAGCCCCAACTTCTACCTTTTAATCCCACTGGTTGCCAAACTGGGACTCCCCTGACAGAAACAAAATAATCTTATACCAATTTCTTCTTCAGTTTTGCCTTTCCTTCTAAACTGCTTACCTATTTCTTCCTCCAAAAAGAATAGATGTTTTTAGAATGTCAACTTGACCTAGCTTCCCATTCAAAATGTAATGCCACGACCCAAACTGTGACATAATCAATTCAGCTCTGACAGTGTGAAATCCCATCGAATCACCTGTAATCTTAAGGAGAGGACAATCTGCTCACAAAGCAGGCATGAGCCCTGAAGCAGGAGAGTGGGGCCTCATGGTAGGAAGAAAGTAAAGAGAGCTCTATCCGTAAGCCTCCATATCATCACCGTCAGCACACATTCTCTCTCTCTCTCTCTCTGTCTCAAACCTAAAGACTTTGTTGGATTGGAATCTCCATCAAAGAATCCAATAATCACAAACAATCATCCTGATGTATTAATGCACGTGTGTGTGTGTGTGTGTGTGTGTGTGTGGCGGGGGGTGATAAGGATCATCTCTCACATGAAACCCTAGATGTCTCCTTGGCTTAAAAAAGCCCTCCCTGGCATTTCACTGCCTGGAAAATGCTTTCTTATCTTTCAAGACCATCCAATCTGTTACCACAGCATTTTTACATATGTCTGCAGCAAAATTCATTTATTTGTTCATTAACTCATGCAATTCACTTCTTTATTTCACAGGTATTTATTGTCATTCTCCTTTGCAACATCATCCAGCTTTCTTAAAAATCCCTGTAATGGGGATTCCCTGGTGGCGCAGTGGTTGAGAGTCCGCCCGCCGATGCAGGGGACACGGGTTCATGCCCCGGTCCGGGAAGATCCCACATGCCGCAGAGCGGCTGGGCCCGTGAGCCATGGCCGCTGAGCCTGCGCGTCCGGAGCCTGTGCTCCACAACAAGAGAGGCCACAGAAGTGAGAGGCCTGCATACCTCAAAAAAAAAAAAAAAAAAATCCCTGTAATGTTCTGTTGCCCTTGGGTTGAGGACAAAACACCTTGATGTAGGTGACAAAGGTTTACATGGACTGATCCCTTCTCATGTCTCCAACCTCTCCCTGGAAGTGACACACATCTATCCAATAATAGTGCAAAGGCATAAGATCAGTGCAATAGGAGAGCCTAGCATATATTAATAGAACATTTCAGTACATAGGAAAGGGCTCTTTACAAATCATGGAGAAAATGAAGATTACTTGCTACGTATTTTTGAATACATGTTGTATCATTTGTCTATACATTTAGCTGTTTAGGAAAGTCTCCATAGATTGTGACCTCACATCATGATTCAATATCATCCCAAAGAGATGAAAAAGGTGAATTCTGAGATTAAATGTAGGTTTATTTTAAATGAGAAAGTATTGATGTTTCACTAATTTTTTTCTACTATGATTGATTTAACCTTATGAAATACAATAAAAATTGGTATTTTAAGAGATATAGTGTAAGCTGGGATGAAGTGAGAGAGTGGTATGGACATATATACACTACCAAATGTAAAATAGGTAGCTAGTTGGAAGAACCTGCATCACACAGGGAGAGCAACCCGGTGCTTTGTGTCCACCTACAGGGGTGGGATAGGGAGGGTGGGATGGAGACGCAAGAGGGAGGAGATATGGAGATATATATATATATATATATATATGTATAGCTGATTCACTTTGTTATGCAGCGGAAACTAGCACACCATTGTAAAGCAATTATACTCCAATAAAGATGTTAAATAAATAAATAAATAAATAAAATATTTTCAAAAAAGCAAAAAAAAAAAAAAAGGGATGTATACATGTGAAAGAAAAACGTTGAAATATCAGAAATATTGAGATGTAATTCTGCAACAAGCTCTTCTTTTTAAAAAAAATTTATTGGAGTATAGTTGATTTAAAATATTGTGCTAGTTTCTGCTGTACAGTGAAGTGAATCAGTTATACCTATGCATATATCCACTCATTTTAAAATTATTTTCCCATATAGGTCATTACAGAGTATTGAGAAGAGTTCCCTGTGCTATACAGTAGGTCCTTATTAGTTATCTATTTTATATACAGTAGTGTATATATGTCAATCCCAATCTCCCAGTTTATCCCTCCCCCTCTTGCCCTCCTGATAACCATAAGTTTGTTTTCTACATCTGTGACTCTATTTCTGTTTTGTAAATAAGTTCATTTGTACTTTTTTTTAGATTCCACATACAAGCGATATCGTATGATATTTGCCTTTCTGTGTGACTTACTTCACTCAGTGTGACAATCTCTAGGTCCATTCATGTTGTTGCAAATGACATTATTTCTTTCTTTTTTATGGCTGAATAATACTCCATTGCATATGTGTACCACATCTTCTTTATCCATTTCTCTGTTGATGAACATTTAGGTTGCTTCCATGTCTCGGCTATTGTAAATCGTGCTGCAATGAACACTGGGGTATATGTGTCTTTTTGAAGTATGGTTTTCTCTGGATATATGTCCAGGAGTGGGATTGCAGGATCATATGGTAACTCTATTTTTAGTTTTTTAAGGAACCTCCATACTGTTCTCCATAATGGTTGTACCAATTACATTCCCACCAACAGTGTAGGAGGGCTCCCTTTTCTCCACACCCTCTCCAGCATAAATTCACATTTAATCTAAGGATGGGGAAGGATTTGTCAGCATAATAGCAAGTGAAGTAAATTCAAGAATAAACATTAATTGATTTGATTAGATATCGTTTTTCATCACATTGGCAACATTATAGGCAAAATGAAAGGACCAAGAAACTTAGGTGAATATTTGCAATGTGTTTGATGAAGAAGTTATGCCCTAAATATGTAACAAATTCATGCACATCGATTACTAGTTCATTGGCATCTCCATGGAACAGTGTTCAGCAATTTTAAGTGCTCTGAATAATATGAGCTTTTTATTACTTTGTTGTTATTGTTAATATTGGTATTACTAAAATACAGGGAGAAAATACAAGGTCTAAAGTTCATAAAAATAAAGGTAAAACACATAAAACAATGTCTATGCTCACTTGTAATCAGTGAACTTTAAATTCTGAGCAGATACAATTTCTATCATTTTATCAAAACTTTTAAAATTAATATCAGTACTAGCAAAGGGTATTCACTTTGTGGTAATAATTAATACTATTTACCAAATGTTTTCTTGGTTTTTATCCTTGGGGAACTTTTCTGCTCCTGAAGGTAGGTGTGGCCATGCAACCCTAACTCTGGACAGGAGCACGTAGGCAGAAGTGGTGTGTGTCCCATGTGGGTGAGCTTCCAGATCCCTCTAGCATATGGTGATACCATCTTCCCAGCCAAGGCTAGAAGCACATTTTCCACGCAGCCTCCTTCATCCTAGGTTCTTTGAGAATGATGACGAACAGAAAAGCTGCCAACCTGCAGTAGACTTGGGACATGGACAAGAGAAAAACCTCTTTTTGTGTGTGTTAAGTTCCCGAAAGAGCAGTGTTTGTTATTGTAAAGTAGCCTATTCTGGTTGGTACCACCCATAGGGAGAATATAATTTGGAAGCATCTTTCTTGAAAACAATTTGGCAATATATAGAGCAGAAACTAACACAGCATTGTAAAGCAATTATACTCCAATAAAGATGTTTAAAAAAAAGAGGTTTTAAAGCATCTTAGATTTGGGTTGACTGATTGCCATTCATTCACTTATTCATTAGGTAAAAATTTTGAGAACTTGCTATGTGTTAGAAAACCTGGTAGTCTCAGGGAAAACAGAACAGACCGGTGCCAACACAAGATCTTATAGCAATTTCCTCTCAAACGTTCTTTCCTAAGAACTATTAAAAATATAATTAATAAATAAGCAAAAAACATGCAAAATGCACATTTTTATCTGTTATATTAGCTAGGTGGATACAAGGCAAATATCCAAGAATAGGAGACTATAGAATAAAATGTATTCTATCTATGAAGTAAAATGTTCTTTCTTATTTATAATTTTAAAATAATATTCATAGACATGGCAAATGCTAACTGTAAAATAACTGGTGAAGAAAGTAAAATGGTGTTCAAAGTATAGCATAATCTAAATGTTATAAAGTATAGGAATATATTATAAAATAAGGTAAGGTTATACTTATAAGGTAAGGTAATGTTATACTTCAAATTATTATAAAATAAGGTAATGTTATACTTCAAATTATTAAAGTTAATTATTTTGGGTAAAAAGAAAAAAGATATTTTTTTGTTGCATCTTTTGTATGAAAAGTTTAAAAATGGACTTGCTGTATTATTTTAATAAAATTAATAAAACAAAGTCATTGAAAAAACCTTCCCACCATTCACAGCTCTGCTGAGGATGAATTAAATTACATTTTCAGAGTGCTTACAATTTATGCATAACAACCACAGCATTAATAAAACAAAACACAGACCTAACTCCAAAAGAAACAGAAGGATAAAAAATAAATTACAATCTGATCCAAAATGATAAAACTGTTTGGAAAAAAATATTTCCAGTGGTGGAGTGCTCTAAAAAATACATTGGCTTTAGTCCAGTAGGACTATAATATGCAATTAAAGTATAAATTTACATAATAATAGTCAATTCTCAGACAACTTCTAATTTTAAAACTGAGAACACTGAGAAAACAGAAACATAGTCTGAACAGTGGAGTCAGTTCTCAGTGACCCTCAGGAGTAAAAGGAGATGGAGGTTATGCCATCCACTGTTGGTGAGACCATGCTGAAATTAATCACACTGGACACGGGGTAGAGCCAGGCTTTATTCTTGTTCAGGGATTTCAGTTATACATATATATATATATATAAAATCATAATATAAAATTATAAAATACTGAGTCAGGTAAAGAGAAAGATTTATTATTGTGGAGGAAATAAATATGTAGTCAGTAAATTTATTATTATATAATATGATATAAAATTATAAAATAACATTATATACATTATATTATATAATATATGCATTATAGTGACTATATATATATATTTTTATTTCTCCCACTATAATATATATCATAATTTTGTATTATATAATAATATGTATTATACTGACTATATATTTATTTCCTCCACAATAATAAATCTTTCTCTTTAATTGATTCATTGGGGTACTTTTGTGGTAAGTGGTTCAATTACTTCTACTTTTTTTTCTTAAATAAAGAAATGCAGGCAACCTTTCTGTTTCTGTAAAACAATTTAGTCCAAAAACTATTTGGTGGGGTCAGGTGAGGTTGGCTTCCACGTGGAGCAGAGCCACTGGCCTGGTGGGGTCAGGAGCATGACTTGGGGCATGGAGACTGCACAAATTAAGGTGGAGTCCAACGGAGTGAGGAGGACACCTGCAGGGGTACTATGTGCATTTCGTATCAGGAGGACTGACCAAGGAAGTGACCACATTGAGTTAATTAGAGCCAGGATCTTTGCAAGAGAAGAGAGAAACAACTATGGATAAGGAAAAAGCAAGAATGAACTATTTGTGAAACTAGTATAAATTTGATCCCCAAATCATTAAAAAAAAAAAAGAAGCATGAGAAAAATATTAAATTTTATTTTGAAATAGATGCAAAAATTCCTAGTAAGATATTGACAAATTGAATCCAACCATGTAGTAAATATATATCATTATTGACAAGGGTTTACATAAGAGTTTAAAGAAAGGTTAAAACTTAGAAAATCTATTAATACTTCTGGCAAGCCTTATGACTTAACCACCTGTTTTTAGCCTCTCTCTCTTCTGTACCACCTCTAAAGTATAAGTAGAGTTATAGAAAGTATATCTTTCCATGAGGGACAAAGCAATAGGAAAATAAATATTCAAGGAAATAAATATTTTGAAGTAAATGTAAGGGATGCTGAACTGATGAGGAATTAAGGGGAAACTGCAGCCAAATTCTTATTGTGGATGATGCAGAGAAGGCAGAGGTCTGGAAGCAGGAAGGGGGAAGCTACGCTCACTGTTTTGAATCATGAAAACCCCATTCATTTACCTGTGCTCAGCTTTCTGATTCTAAGCCTGCTGTAGGTGTATCCCCAAGTAAGTAAGGAGTGGAGGATGCTCATAGGGAGATATAAGAACCCCAAGAGTGGGGAAAAAATCTCCAAATAAGGGTATTTGGATAATGGAAATGGAAAAATCTGCATTGTCATGCATGCATTAGATAGGGGAGCCAATCACCACTTTAGTATCTAACTGGTAACTAGGAGCTAATTTATCCAGTGATCAAGAGCTCTTTCTAACAAGAAAGAAACCAAAATAAAGGGGAAAAGTCAGAGGAAGTATATTAAATGAAAGGAATGAATCAAATTTCAAATCAAGACAGAAGAGTACAAATAAGGCTATAATAAATATCCTGAGAGAAAAAAGGATTCTTCATCCATAAACAAGAACTGGATGCCATGAAAAAGGAACAGCCAGAAAACAAGAAAAGGCTCTTGGGAAATAAATAAAGCAGAAATATCATTTCAATAGAAGGGTATGCTACAAGGTATAGAAAAACCCTCAGCAAGTGGAAGAAAAATGACAGAAAAGAAAATTGGATGAGTAAATGAAATGTGAAGGATGATACAAGAGTCCAGAGTGTAATTGCTAGGAATTTAAAAAAAAAAAACAAAGAGAAATAAACTGCCCATAGTTTGGAAAGTTTCTCTTGTGAGCCTGATAAACTATTGATAGATAAAAATATCCATGAAAAAGTAAATCTCATTACTGCAGGAAATAAAGGGGAGATGGGAAAAACATGAATCAGAATTTGATTTATAAATTAGATTATATTTGAGAGGTAAGAATTAAACAATAGCTTCACATTTCTCTTCATCAACATTGGAAGTTTGAAGACAATTTAGCTGTTCCTTCAAATACAATAGAATATGATTTTCACCATGGAATTCCATACCTAGCCAAATGACTAACTAAATATGATGACCAAATGCAGTAACTATGACACTCACAACAGATAAGTTGAGAAGCCACATCTCCCAGGAAGCCATGGAAATTTGGGTGTGACAGAAAGAAGGAGTAAATGAGCTAGGGCTAGGGTGAGGTGAGTGAGGGCCTTGGGGAACCCATGGCAGCATGCCCACCTGTGGGGGGTCTGCAAGTGCAGGCTGAGCACCTGATCCACCCTGGAGTAAGCTCTTCACCACCCCCATCCTGTTCCCTACCCCAGAGGAATCAAGAAACCAAGAAATGGAGAGTCTGGAATCTAGGACACAGGCTGTTCAACAACAGAGTGTGAACAAGAGAAGTTCCAGGTTTAGGGTCTTGCCCAGACCAAGAAAGCAAGAATAAGCTCATTGTTTAGAAATACAGAGATCAACATTTTATCCTTAAAAACAAAAAATGAAGATCCATCATTTTTTTCTTTTGTAGACCAAGACAGAAGAATAAGCAGGGGAGTAGCAAAGTGTTGTATTTTGCTCTAAGCTTTACGTTTTTTTTTTACTTTCTTTCCTAGTATCCAATTTTTGAAATATGTGCATTTATTATTTGTGTTATAAAGGAAAAACATCATTTGAATAAACATAGAAAGATAAAATTCAATGTAACTTGCCACATTAATAGGTTAAAGGAGAAATAAATTAGTCTTTCATCTCAGCAGACACAGGAAAAAGATTTCATGGTGTCAATAGCCATTCATCATCGAGCAAACATAACTTAACAAACAAGGATGGAGTGGCTCTTTCTTGACATGTAGAGTAACTTCTAAAAACCTAAAAGAAACATTATACATCATAGTGGAATCTTAGGAATATTCTAGTTAAAAATCAGAAATAAAAACAGGTTGTCCATCTTACAACAGTATTCAAGTTGGCACTCACTGTTTTTGTGGAAAACAATAAGAAATAAAAAAACACATTTAAAACAATTGGAAAAGGAAGAGATGGTTCTGTCACTATGTGAAGTTATATAATTGTCTACACAGGAAAACCAAGACAATCAATGAACAGGCTATTAGAACCTATGCAAATTGCATAAGGTTGATGGATACCAATTAATATGCCCTTTATATTGGAAATAAAGAATTTTAAAATGTAATATTAAAAATATAGTTCATTACAGGAAAAACACAAACATCAAAACTGCACACTGAGATTAAGGTAAAGCCAAAAAAAAATGCACAGTCCATTAATTATGGGGGGGGGGCCATAAAAGACTGAGAAGATACAAATAAATGCACAGAACTCTCTTATTCACAGATGAGAAGACTCAGGGCGGTAAACATGTCACTTCTCCCCAAATTTTCCTGCAAATTAAAAAAATTTCAATCAAAAACCACAAAGTAATATTTTTGTGAAACTTACAAATTAATTCAGAAATTTATATGGAAAATTAAAAGTGCACGAGTAGATACAATGTTTTGAAGAATCAAAACTGGTAGAGGAACAGTTGTTTGGATGTGAAGACTTTCCAAGAGCTGTAATAAACTGTGCAGTGTTGACAGAGGGAAAAACAGAACAGAGATACTACGATGGGGCCACACAGATGTAGAGTGGGTTAGGTGAGGGAATTTGCACCATAGACCAGTGGGAAAAAAGCTTATTTAATGAGTGGAATCAAGACCATTAACTGTCCATAAGGAAAAATAAAGCAAAATAAAATTAGGTTCCCGATTTACACAGTACACGAAAATAATTCCAGCTGGATTTAGAAACTAAAAGTGAAGAAGAACTCTAAGAAAATGTTCCTTTGTCCTGGATGTTATAAGGTTATTCTTCTCTAGTTTGTTCTGATTATTTAAACACCAAACCTCAAACAAACAATAACCAGCACAAGGAAGCAACCTAAATGTTCATCAAAAGAGGAATGGATAAAGAAGATGTGGTACATATATACAATGGAGTATTACTCAGCCATAGAAAAGAACTAAATAATGCCATTTGCAGTGACATGGATGGATCTAGAGATTATCATATTGAGTGAAGTAAGTCAGACAGAGAAAGAGAAGTATCATATGATATCACTTGTATGTGGAATCTACAAAAAAGGGTAAAAATACACTCATCTACAAAATAAGAAGAGTTACAGGTGTAGAAAACAAACTTATGCTTACCAGGGGGTGGGAGCAGAGGGATAAACTGGGAGATTGGGGTTGACATATACACACTACTATATATAAAATAGATAACTAATGAAGACCTACTGTGTAGCACAGGGAACTCTACTCAATACTTTGAAATGGACTATGTGGGAAAATAATCTAAGAAAGAGTGGATATATGAATATGTATAACTGATTCACTTTGCTGTACACCTGAAACTAATGCAACATTGTGAATCAACTATACTCCAATAAAAATTTAAAAAAATAAAAATAAAATTATAGGTAAATTAGATTATTTCAAAATATAAAACTCTAATATCTCAAAAGGCACTGTAAATGTTTAAAATACAAGTAACAGTCTGAAAAAAAGGATAATTTCAAGGTATGTAAGAGGCAAGAGGTAAATATGCATAATAAATGAAGGACTTTTAGAAATTGATAAGAAAAGTAAATGAATGATCAACTCACAGAGGAAATGTATCTATCACATCTTTGAAAAGATGCTCACCCTCCCTAATAACCAGAGAAATGCACATTCAAACACCAAGGAAATGCTATTTTTACAAGATTGAAAGTATGACGGAGCATATGTTGGTCAGAAAGGATGGGAAATGGCCTTTTCTGCTCAGCATGTGGGGATCTAGCTAGTCCAGTTATTGTGGAGATAGTGCATCAGCATCCTGAAAAAACAAAAAATGTGCATGTCCTTCGAGCAAGCAATCCACTTCTGGATACATAACTACATAACCTAGATGAATGTGTGCACACGACACCAAGTGATATGCAAAAGAATATTTATTGCAGCATGGTTGTAATACTGAAAGTTCAGAGACAAATGGAATGTCTGTCTATTAGTTGGAGGTAGGATACCTAATATGGCACCAGTTTTAAAGCACTAGCTTGACTGTGGTAAGTATGTTTCCATATCAGGGCAGACATATCGCAAAAAAAAAAATGGAGAACAAAAAAGCAAAATGGACACCAGTAAGTATAGTGTCATAACCTCCCAAATTAATAGTAGACACAAAATAGTATATAATTTTAGGAGTACAATATATTATGCAAGAAATATAGAAATGCAGTAAATATAAAAAACAGAATACCTTACTTTTTTTTCTTCTGACACTTGACTCTTAGCACAGAAGTTGGGGTGCACGGGACTCCTTCTGGTGGGGGCCACAGGAAGTGATTTTAGCTATAGCTTTAATATTTCTTATGTTTAAATAGACTGTAATCAAATAGTATACAACTGTCAACTGTTAGTTATAAATGTAGGAATATGGGTTTTCTTTTCCTATTCTTCGTAGTTATCTCTATTTAAAACCTTTTAAATAAAATTAATTTATAAAAAGATATCTAATAAAACAATGTCACGTTGGTATGGTTTGGCTAATGCTATCCTTCAATCACATGTCTCTGTGCATTAAGCTTTCAGGCTTTTGATCTTCCAGCCATCTTTAATAAAACTTCAAAGTCACGTTGGGTACACTGAAACTATTCAGCAGGCCTGTGAGGAGGGGAAACTCAATTGGAGTCCCAGGGCTTTAAAATGTGTTTAGCTTTGATAATATCTCATGTTCATATGAATCCTTTCATCCCCAGAATACTAATCTCTTCAGACATGTTAGCTCAAGGGTCCCCACCATCCCTTGTGAGGCAGGATATTGGCTGGTGTTATTTGGAAGAATCCAAACAGTGATAAATTTAGATGCTACAAGTCCCAAAACAGCAGGATCAAAGTGCTGGTTTCATGATATACGAATATGTAGCCATGTAATTTAGGTTAATTCTCCTCTTTTCATTCATCGTTCCATGCCCATCTTCTTAATTATGCATGCTTAATGTCTCAATTCGTAGTTCAATGCTTATCTTTTATGGTTCTTTCCCTTACTTCTAAGGTGTTTTTTTTTTTTTTTGGCAGAGCATATCTAGAATATTTTCTAAGTTTCATTGTTATACTGAGTGAAGTAAGTCAGTCAGAGAAAGAGAAATATTGTATGATATCACGTATATGTGGAACCTAAAAAAAATGATACAAATGAGCTTATTTACAAAACAGAAACAGACCTACAGACTTAGCAAACTTATGGTTACCAGAGGGGAAGGGTTGAGGGGAGGGATAGCTAGGGAGATTGGGACTGACATATACACACTGCTATATTTAAAATGGATAACCAGCAAGGACCTACTGTATAGCACAGGGAACTCTGCTCAGTATTCTGTAACAACCTAATTGGGGAAAGAATTTGAAAAAGAATTTTTAAAAATTCAATATGTATCAAAACTGTTTCATCACCAGAGCAACACGTCATGATCACTTCTCTCCCTGTGACCGTTTTACTTCTGTCCACCCCGCCATTTAATTTCCCTGGAATAAAAAGCATCTTTCCTTTTGTAATGCAGGTGCATCAGAATCTGTTGTAACTTTTGGTAGGTTGCCACAGAGAGATGTAAGGATCTCTTGCCCAAACAACTGTTTGTGCATCTGGGAACTGGGAGTAGATGAAGCAATGATTTGCCATGCAGAATAACTGTATACAGGACTGGAATCCATTGGGTAATATGTCATCTTTCTTTCCACTTTGTAGATTGTAGAATTGGATTAACAAGACCCCAGGGATTGTCTGGGTAGGGATTCTCTAGGAGTATTACATTCCCACACTACCTTAGAGCCTAAAAAAGACCCACATCATTGTTGTTCAACTTCTATTTCAAACTAGAAAATGTTCATTGATTCCATATTAGGAATGAGAAAAGGATGAAGAAGAATCAGGACATGGTGAAAATGTTTTGATGATGTTCAGGATGACAAATGTACGTAGGCACCTGTGTGTCTCCCCCTTTGGAGCAGTTTCCTTTTGGTTAAAGAGAATGATAGCTGCTCCTTGGCCACATGTCCTTGTCCTTTCATTGGTTAAAGGCCATGTGTCATCTCAAAGAATCAGCATCTCATGGTCCCAAGATGGAGGCAGAAAGAACTGTGACCAACATTGGAACGTGGCTTTCAGTTTCTCACTGCCCTTTCCTTTGCCTCCGGGTAGGGTCAGACACAAAGTTCATCCTTTATAAATATTTGGTGAATGAGTGTTTGAAAAGCCAAAATACTCCTATGAATATGTTCCCTGAAACTTCCCAGTAATTTCATGCAGAAGATGTGTGTGTGTGCTTGTGTGTCCAGTGATTTGCTTTTGCATGCCAAGTCCTCACTCGAACAGCTGTGTTTTTAATGGTTTCTAAACCTGGCTGCAGGTATACAAATATATCCAACCTGGGCAAAACTCTAAGCAAAACCTAAATAAACCATTCTGGACCTGGAGAGTCATTTTGTATGGGAATTTGAGCAGCCAGCCGGCTGTCCTGGAGATTGTAAGCAGCATCCTAATGCACAGCATCGCTGGAACAGCCTGGTAGGCCTGGGTGAAATGAGCTCTAGGTTATCCTGTTCGATCCATCAAGCCTTAAACTCCACCAGAGCAGAGCTGAACAAGGCTCACAAACAACTCAGCCTTGCTTTTATTGACATCGTGCACATTAGCAGACGATCCCCGAGTATTGAACTTTTATAACATCCCTGATTTGTGCTCTCTCCGCACCTCTCATCCCCCGTGTGCTGCATATGTGTTGTAAAATTGAGCATGAGGCATCTTCTTAATGGTGTGTGGCTTATGCACAAACAGCCTTGAATAAATAAGTGGAGGCTTCACTAGCGTCCTCCTATTTGCGATTTAGTGAGTGTGCTTTTCTGCAGCACCCAGTGAATCCCTCCCGGGGCAGGGAATTGCCCTCAGGTGTTCTCCAGACTGCACGTGACCCCTGGCTGGAGGACCGGGCCCTGCGTGTCCAAAGGTGGACTCACCTTGATGTAAGCAAAATGTGTCTTCACCTCCACATGCTCCCTTTGGAGGTGAGTTTTGCTCGATCCAAGTAGACTTGCCTTCCATTAATTGTTCCGACATAAAGGGTGTGAACTGAAGAACACAAAGAAAAGGCAGTTTGAAGACGATGATTTTTTTAGATTCTGCATATAAGCGATATCATATGATATTTGTCTTTCTCTGTCTGACTTACTTCACTTAGTATGATCATCTCCAGGTCCATCCATGTTGCTACTGAACTTATTTACAGAACAGAAACAAACTCACAGACTTAGAGAACACACTTACAGTTACTAGGGGGAAGGGTTGGGGATAGGTACAGATTGGGAGTTTGGTACTGACATGTTCACACTGCTATATTTAAAACGAATAACCAACAGGGACCTGTTGTATAGCACAGGGAACTCTGGTCAATATTCTGTAATAACCTAAATGGGAAAAGAATTTGAAAAAGAATAGATACATGTATATGTATAACTGAATCACTCTGCTCTACACCTGAAGCAAACACAACATTGTTAGTCAACTATACTTCAATATAAAATGAAAATTAAAAAAAAAATTAAAATGGACATAATCAGAAGGATATTTATCTATGGTGCAAGGCTATGGGAGTTTTCCTTATGATTTTTTAAAAAGAAATTTGCTAGTTTCCCACATTACCTCTTTCACTGATACTACCTATGACTTAAATGTAGATTCAATAAATAAATGCATGTCTGGTATCTGAGGCACAGAAGGTTAAAAAAAAAAAAAGACAACAATGCCAGGGAGTCCTGTGAATGATTCTGTTTTATGCTAGTGGGGAGTAAACAGGTTGGACCATCAGGCTGAGCAGCTCAGAGATTTGGTCCCATACACTAGTCACCAAGGGGAGGTATTCAAACTTGACCGCCTGTCATAGGGTCGGCAAGACAAGGGCCTCTGGGTGGTGGAGCTGTGAGGCCTCCAAGCCACTTCTGCCTGCAAGGCTGGTCAAAGGCAGCAAAGGAGAGCTGCAAATTTGCTGATGTGGCCTATGGCCTTAGGAGCACTGTGTGTGTATGTGTGTGTGTGTGTGTGTGTGTGTGTGTGTGTGTGAAAAGAAGAGCTGTGTGGGGAGAGGGAGAGATGAGGGAGGCAGACCCTCCATCTACCCCAGAAGATCTGCCAATAGGGGAGCCTTGGGCAACTGGTCCAGCAGACTCTGTGGGGAAAGTCTAAATGGCTACTCAGCCAGTCAGCACTGTGCTACTTAGCACAAAGAACAGTATGTCCCCTACATATGAACCTTCAAGTTTCAAACTTTCAAAGATGCAAACGTGTGCTTGCATGTCCAATCACATAAGTTAGTTCACATGTCTGGCTTACATTGTCACACACGTGCATCCTCTTCAAGTGGTTGTGCTTTTGTGTACTTTACTGTACAGAACTGTATAGAGTACAGTAGTTCAGTATCTTTATTTCCAGCTAGATCTGCAAGAGGACGACTTCATTGAACTCCTTGCTGGGCAACACGAGGAACTTATTAATGAAGACCGGAAGGAATTGAAGGCCCAGAGAAAGGACAAAGAGAGACAAGAGGAAGAAGTAACTGAAGAACTGAAGAGATTCACGATGCAGTAAATGGCAAGGGGATTTTCTTTATTTGAAGAGTCACTGTTAGTTTTTGAGCTACAGGATGTGAACATAGAATGGGACACAAAGGTTGCAGAAGCTGTTCAGAATGTAATTCAGTGCTACCATGTCATCTATGATGAGAAAAAAAAGAGTTACTACCCACACATCACTGGATCATTTTTTCAAGAGTGTAGATAGAATTGAATCCAGCAAGGAACCAGAACCTGTGCCATCAACGTCAGGCATGAGTGACATTGCAACTTGTCCTCCGTCTCCTATTGCTGAGGATCCTTCTGCTCTCCCATAGGGTCTCCCATCTCCCATCTCCTCTCCCTTCTCCAGTCAGTAACTCTTCTCGCCTGTTAACACGATGCCAGCCCCTGTGCGCCAGCTGTTGTACTGCACTACTGTACTTTTCAAGGTACTGTACTGTAAGTTTAAAAATGTTTTCTTTATTTTTTGTGTTTGTTTTGTCTGGATTTTTTGTGTGAAAATTATTATAAACTTATCACAGTACAGTACTATAGAGCCGATTGTGTTAGTTGGGTACCTAGGCTAACTGTGTTGGACTTATGAACAAATTGGACTTACGAATGCACTCTCAGAATGGAACTCGTACGTATGTAGGGGACTTACTGTAGTCTGATGTTTGGTGTCTGCTAGCTCTGGTTCAACAGGGGAAAAATGAGAGCCGTTCTTAGAGTAAGTCCAATTTGTTCTTAGAGCCTATCCAATTCACACACGCACATTGATTCAATGAATAAAAAGTCTCTGGGAGTCATTAAACAAAACTATATGGTCTGGACTTAAAAATATTCCGAGGGGTGAGATTGCCATCCATAGATCCATGCTGGGCATTTTTCAAGCTCTCCCTTATTTAACCATCACAGTAATCCTGTGAGCAATTGCACTGTCAGGAAAGGACAGAGTTTGCTAAAGTAACAAATAGCACCAAACCTCAGTTCATTTCTTGTTCTCAGTTAGTCGGAAGAGTTCCTGTCAGCTTGTCAAAATTGCTTCTGCCATGTGTTAGACTAAAGTACAGACCTGCTTCACTATTGTGGTGTTTCTATCTGCACACCTGCTTTTCTAGTCACTGTAGCAGGGAAGAGAACATGGAAAAAACACAAAATAGCCTTTAGTTGCTTCCAAAAACGTGTCATATTGCATTGGCCAAAATAAACCACTTGGGCATTCTTCCCTCTGTAGGAGAGGAGAAGGAATGGAGAACTGGGTATCTGAGCATCTGGGATGCACTGTTAATGGGTCTCAGCAATACGGATCATCTCTGTTTTCTAGGGGAGTATGCACTTCGCCTTTGTTCACAGATACTAAGAGATGCACCAGCCTTCTACAACAGATCTTTCTGAACCAGACCTCTGCTCTTTACACACGACACGCATACACAGCACTCATCTCACTGGATCTGACAGTGTGTGACACAGTTGTCACCCTTTCTTCCTTCCATGTCCTCCTCTCGGGCCCCAAGGCTCTGCAACTCTCCAGTCTTCCTTCCCTCCCAGGGTCCTTTGCTGGTTCTTTCTTTATCCCTCCAACTTAGAAGGTTTGATTTCCCTATGTCTTAGAATCCTTCTTTATTCTTATTTATCACATCAAGTCTCATGGACTTAGTTATCTATACCCAGAACACTTGAAGACTTTCACCTCTAATTGAAAACACTTCTCTATGAAATCTATATGAAACCATCGACCTGACCATTCTTCTTGGGTGTTGAATAGGAAATTTAACATGAACAACATCAAACACCCAGTCTTCATTGTTTCCACCTCACCCAACTCCCACCACCATCTTCCCTGTCTTGGAAAGTGGTAACTCTGTCCATTAAATTGCTCAAGTCAAACATATTAGAATCAACATTGACTTTTCTCACTCCCTATTTTTAATCTAGAAAAGCCTTGTGAACTCTAGCTTCCCAATATATCTAGAAGATGACTGTTTCTTATCATCACCTTGGTCTCAGTTCCTGTTACCCAGGTTATTTTAAGAGCTTCCTAACTTGTTTCCCTGAGTCTGTTCTCTTGTCCACCCAGTACTCTACTATTTCTATCATCCACTTAGTAACTGGTGGGATCCTTTAACTCTTCTACATTAAACCTTCTGGTAGTGTCCATCTCAATGAGAGTAAGTTCACACTTTCATAGTTTCCAGAAAGGCTTACAAATCTACTTCCACTCTCACTGCCTCTCAGGTACTACTTTTACTTTTCCCTCCTTTCTCCCCAGGTTCCAGCCACATTTTCCTTTTTACTTCTGCATGGACATGGCAAACAGAGTCCTAGTTAGGAGCTTTGGTTCCTATGTTTTCAGTCTGGCACGTTCCTCCACCAAATATCCAAGGAGTATTTAGGTCTTTCCATTATGGATTTCTAAATTAACTCCACTGTGGTCAGAGAACAACTTTGGTAGGACTTAAATCTTTTCCAATTGGTTAAGACATCTTTTATGGCCCAGAATATGACCTATCTTGGTAAATCACCCATGTGCATACAGAAAGAACATGCATTCTGTTGTTGTGGGATAGGGTGGTCTGTAAATGTCAATTATGTCAAATTGGTTGACATTTTGTTCAAATCTTATATTCATAACTGATTTTATGTCTATTGTTTGTATCAATCATTAAGAAAGTGCTATTAAAATCTCTGACTAAAATTGTATATATATATATATATATTTATAGTTCTATAGTTTTTCTTTCATGTCCTTTGAAGCCCTGCTATGAGATGTATTAAAAAATTAGGAATAAATATGCCATCTTAATTAACTGATCCTTTGATCTTTATGCAATAATCTTTACACCTTGTGACATAATTTACTCTAAAATCTGCTTTGTATACTATTAACCTAGCCACTCCAGGTTTTTTTTTGTTTTTCAAATTACTGTTAGTATTGTATACATATTTCAAAATTTTGTACTTTTTACTCATTTCTGTCTTCTTACTTAAAATGTTTTCTTATAGATAACATAGTTGAGTCTTTTATTTTTTAACATCTTTATTGGAGTATAATTGTTTTACAATCGTGTGTTAGTTTCTGCTGTATAAAAAAGTGAATCAGTTATACGTACAATATGTCCCCATATCCCCATATCCCCTCCCTCTTGTGTCTCCCTCCCACACCCCCATCCCACCCCGCTAGGTGGTCACAAAGCACCAAGCTGATCTCCCTGTGCTACGAGGTTGCTTCCCACTAGCTATCTATTTTACACTTAGTACTTAGTATATATTTCCATGCCACTCTCTCACTTTGTCCCAGGTTACACTTTCCCATCCTCGTGTCCTCAAGTCCATTCTCTACGTCTGAGTCTTTATTCCTGTCCTGCTCCTAGGTTCTTCAGAACCATTCTTTTTTAGATTCCATATATGTGTGTTAGCAACCAGTATTTGTTTTTCTCTTTCTGACTTGCTTCACTCTGTATGAAGACTCTAGGTCCATCCACCTCACTACAAATAACTCAGTTTTGTTTCTTTTTATGGCTGAGTAATATTCCATTGTGTGTGTGTGTGTGTGTGTGTGTGTGTGTGTGTGTGTGTGTATATATATATATATATATATATATAAAACACATTTCTTTATCCATTCTTCTGTTGATGGACACTTAGGTTGCTTCCATGTCCTGGCTATTGTAAGTAGTGCTTCAATGAACATTGTGGTACACAACTCTTTTTGAATTATGGTTTTCTCAGGGTATATGCACAGTAGGGGGATTGCTGGGTCATATGGTAGTTCTATTTTTAGTATTTTATTGAATCTCCATACTGTTGTCCATAGTGGCTGTATCAATTTACATTCCCACCAACAGTGCAAGAGGGTTCTCTTTTCTCCACACCCTGTTCAGCCTTTATTGTTTGTAGATTTTTTGATGATGGACATTCTGACCAGTGTGAGGTGATACCTCACTGTAGTTTTGATATGCATTTCTCTAAGGATTAGTGATGTTGAGCATCCTTTCATGTGTTTGTTGGCAATCTGTATATCTTCTTTGGAGAAATGTCTATTTAGATATTTTGCCCATTTTTGGATTGGGTTGTTTGTTTTTTTTGATATTGAGCTGCATTTTATACTTTGGAGATTAAACCTTTGTCAGTTGCTTCATTGGCAAATACTTTCTCCCTTTCTGAGAGTTTCCTTTGCTGTGTAAGAGCTTTTAAATTTCATTAGGTCCCATTTCTTTATTTTTGTTTTTATTTCCATTTCTCTAGGAGGTGGGTCAAAAAGGATCTTGCTGTGATTTATGTCATAGAGTGTTCTGCCTATATTTTCCTCTAAGAGTTTTAGAGTGTCTGGCCTTACATTTAGGTCTTTAATCCATTTGGAGTTTATTTTTGTGTATGGTGTTAGGGAGTGTTCTAATTTCATTCTTTTACATGTAGCTGTCCAGTTTTCCAAGTACCACTTATTGAAGAGGCTGTCTTTTATCCAATGTATATTCTTGCCTCCTTTATCAAAGGTAAGATGACCATATGTGCGTGGGTGTATCTCTGAGCTTTCTATCCTGTTCCACTGATCTATATTTCTGTGTTTGTGCCAGTACCACATTGTCTTGATTACTGTAGCTTTGTAGTAGAGTCTGAAGTCAGGGAGCCTGATTCCTCCATCTCCATTTTTCTTTCTCAAGTTTTCTTTGGCTATGTGGAGTCTTTTGTAATTCCATACAAATTGTGAAATTTTTGTTCTAGTTCTGTGAAAACTGCCATTGGTAGTTTGACAGGATGGCATTGCATCTGTAGATTGCGTTGTGTAGTATAGTCATTTTCACAGTGTTGATTCTTCCAAGCCAAGAATATATCTCTCCATCTGTTTGTATCATCTTTAATTTCTTTCATCAGTGTCTTATAGTTTTCTGCATACAGGTCTTTTGCCTCCTTAGGTAGGGTTATTCCTAGGTATTTTATTCTTTGTGTTGCAATGGTAAATGTGAGCGTTTCCTTAATTTCTCTTTCAGATTTTTTATCATTAGTGTATAGGAATACAAGAGATTTCTTTGCATTAATTTTGTATCCTGCTACTTTACCAAATTCATTGATTAGCTCTAGTAGTTTTCTGGTGGCATCTTTAGGATTCTCTATGTATAGTATCATGTCATTGGCAAGCAGTGACAGTTTTACTTCTTCTTTCTGATTTGGTTTCCTTTTATTTCTTTTTTCTTCTCTGAGTGCTGTGGCTAAAACTTCCAAATCTATGTTGAATAACTGTGGTGAGAGTGGGCAACCTTCTTTTGTTCCTGATCTTAGAGGAAATTGTTTCAGTTTTTCACCATTGAGAATGATGTTGGCTGTGTGTTTGTCATATATGGCTTTTATTTGTTGAGGTAAGTTCCCTCTATGTCTACTTTCTGGAGGGTTTTTATCATAAATGGGTGTTGAATTTTGTCAAAAGCTTTTTCTGCATCTATTGAGATCATCATATGGATTTTATCCTTCAGTTTGTTAATGTGCTGTATCACAATGATTGATTTGCATATTTTGAATTATCCTTGCATTCCTGGGAAAAAACTCCACTTGATCATGGTGTATTATCATTTTAATGTGCTATTGGATTCTGTTTGCTAGTATTTTGTTGCAGATTTTTTCATCTATGTTCATCAGAGATATTGGCCTGTAGTTTCTTTTTTCTGTGACATCTTTTTTCTGGTTTTGGTATTAGGGTGATTGTAGCCTTGTAGAATGAGTTTGGGAGTGTTCTTCCCTCTGCTATAATTTGGAAGAGTTTGAGAAGGATAGGTGTTAGCTCTTCTCTAAATGTTTGATAGAATTCACCTGGGAAGCCATCTGGTCCTGGGCTTTTGTTTGTTGGAAGATTTTTAATCACAGTTTCAATTTCAGTGCTTGTGATTCGCCCATTTGTATTTTCTGTTTCTTCCTGGTTCAGTCTCGAAGCTTGTGCTTTTCTACGAAAGTGTCCATTTCTTCCAAGTTTTCCATTTTGTTGGCATATAGTTGCTTGTAGTAATCTCTCATGATCCTTTATATTTCTGCAGTGTCATTTGTTACTTCTCCTTTTTCATTTCTAATTCTATTGATTTGGGTCTTTTCCCTTTTTCTCTTGATGAGTCTGGCTAATAATTTATCAATTTTGTTTATCTTCTCAAAGAACCAGATTTTAGTTTTGTTGATCTTTGCTATCATTTCTTTCATTTCTTTTTCATTTATTTCTGATCTGATTTTTATGATTTCTTTCTTTTTGCTAACTTTGTGGGGTTTTTTTTCTCCTTTCTCTAACTGATTTAGGTGTAATTTTAGGTTATTTATTTGAGATTTTTCTTGTTTCTTGAGGTAGGATTTTATTGCTATAAACTTCCCTCTTGGAACTGCTTTTTCTGCATCCCATATGTTTTGGGTGGTTGTGTTTTCATTGTCATTTGTTTCTAGGTATTTTTTATTTTTGATTTCCCCTTTGATTTCTTCAGTGATCTCTTGGTTATTTAGTAGTATATTGTTTACCCTCCATGTGTTTGTATTTTTTACACTTTGTTTCCTGTATTTGATATCTAGTCTCATATTGTTGTGGTCAGAAATGTTACCTGATATTATTTCAATTTTCTTATATTTACCAAAGCTTCATTTGTGATCCAAGATATGATCTCTCCTAGGGAATGTTCCATGAGAACTTGAGAAGAAAGTGCATTCTGTTGTTTTTGGATGGAATGTCCTATAAATATCAATTAAGTCCATCTTGTTTAATGTGTCATTTAAAGCTTGTTTTTCTTTGTTTATTTTCATTTTGGATGATCCGTCCATTGGTTAAAGTGCCTTACTATTATTGTGTTACTGTTGATTTCCCCTTTTATGGCTGATAGCATTTGCCTTATGTTGGAGGTGCTCCTATGTTGGGTGCTTGTCTGTAAAGGTTTTAATTTCTCCTTCCAATCTGAATGAGATCCTTGCTGGGTAGAGTAATCTTGGTTGTAATTTTTTTCCCTTTCATCACTTTAAATATGTCTTGCCACTCCTTTCTGGCTTGCAGAGTTTCTGGTGAAAGACTAGCTCTTAACCTTATGGTGATTCCCTTGTAATTTATTTGTTGCTTTTCCCTTGCTGCTTTTAATATTTTTTCTTTGTTTTTAATTTTTGATAGTTTGATTAATATGTGTCTGTCATGTTTCTCCTTGGATTTATCCTGTAAGGGACTCTCTGTGCTTTCTGGACTTGATTGACTATTTCCTTTCCCATATTACGGATGTTTTCAACTATGATCTCTTAAAATATTTTCTCAGTCCGTTTCTTTCTCTCATCTTATTCTGGTACCCTATAATTTGAATGTTGCTGTGTTTATTGTTTTCCCAGAGGTCTCTGAGTGTGTCTTCAAGTGTTTTCATTCTTTTTTTTTTTCTCTTTTCTGCTCTGCAATACTTATTTCCACTATTATATCTTCCAGATCACTTATCCATTCTTCTGCCTCAGTTATTCTGCTATTGATTCCTTCTAGAGTATTTTTAATTTCATTTATTGTGTTGTTTACCATTGTTTGTTTTCTCTTTAGTTCTTCTAGGTCCTTGTTAAAGGTTTCTTGTATTTTCTCTATTCTATTCCCAAGATTTTGGATCATCTTTAATATCATTACTCTGAATTATTTTTCAGTAGACTGTTTATTTCCTCTTCATTTGTTTCATCTGGTGAGTTTTTACCTTGCTCCTTCATTTGTCGTGTATTTCTCTGTTTTCTCATTTTGCTTAACCTACTGTTTTGGGGGTCTCCTTTTTGCAGGCTGCGTGTTTGTAGTTCCTGTTGTTTTTGGTGTCTGCCCCCAGTGGCTAAGGTTGGTTCAGTGGGTTGTGTAGGCTTCCTGCTGGAGGGGACTGGTGCCTGTGTTCTGGTGGATGAGGCTGGATCTTGTGTTTCTGGTGGGCAGAACCATGTGCCGTGGTGTGTTTTGGGGTGTCTGTGACCTTATTATGATTTTAGGCAGCCCCTCTGCTAATGGGTGGGGTTGTGTTCCTGTCCTGCTAGTTGTTTGACATGGGGTGTTCAGCACTGGAGCTTGCTGTTCGTTGGGTGTAGCTGCATCTTAGTATTGAGATGGAGATCTCTGGGAGAGCTCTTGCCGATTGATATTACATGGGGTTGGGAAGTCTCTGGTGGTCCAATGTCCTGAACTCGTCTCTTCCACCTCAGAGGCTCAGGCCTGACACACGGCCAGAACACTAAGATTCTGTAAGCCACATGGTCATGTACGTGGTGAGTTTCTTGCCTTTTGGGAAGTCTGAGCTCTTCTGCCAGCATTCAGTAGCTGTTCTGAAGGAGTTGTTCCACATGTAGGTGTATTTTTGATGTATTTGTGGGGAGGAAGGTGATCTCTACATCTTACTCCTCCGCAATCTTGAATGTCCTCGAGTCTTACATTTTTAACCCAGTCTGACAATCTGTCTTTTAAGTAAGATGTTTAGACCATTTGTGTTTGATGAGATCATTGATTTGGTTAAGCTTAAATCTGTTATCTTGATATTTGCTTTCTATTTCTCCCATTTGTCCTTTGTTTCCTTTTCTCTTGTTTTCTTCCATCTTTTGAAATAACTTAGCACTTTCTCGATTCCATTTTATGTACTTATTAGCTATAACTAATCAGATTAGTAGTATACATCTTTAACTTATCATCACGTCCTTCAGGTGATGTTCTACCACTTGATGTATGCTGCAAAAACCTTACAATAGCACCTGCTTTCACTTCTCCACTCCCAACATCGGTGCTATTACTAATATACATTTTACTTTCCCATGGTATAAACTCCACACTACATTGCTATTATTCTTGTTGAAAGAATCAATAATCTTTTATAGCGACTTAAATAATAAGGAAAAATGCAGTATGCTTTTACTCAGGAAGATATTATTTTAAGTGCTTTTTCCTTTGTGTACATTTGTATTTCCATCTGGCTTTATTTCTGTTCTTCCTAAAGGAATCTATTGAACACTTTTTGTCATGAATTCTCTCAGCTTTTATGTAAACCAAAAAGTTCTCTTCTATTTATGAAGTAGATTTTGTGAGGTACAGCCCTCTAAATCAATAGCTTTTTGTTTCCTTTCTGTACGTTGAAGATGTTCTGCTATCTTCTCACTCGTGTTGTTTCTGATGAGAAATCAAATGGCACTTGTATCTGTAGCCCTCTTTTTTTATTGTGACTTGTTCCCTCTCTGCTTGCTTTTAAAATGTTCCCTTTATTGCTGGCTTTGAACAACTAAGATATGATGTGACTTTGTGTAGTTTGCTTCATGTTTCTTGTGCTTGGGATTCATTGAGCTTCTTGAATCTGTAAGTTTACAGTTTGTGTTAAGTTTTGAAAACTTTTGGACATTATTATTTCAAACACTCTTTCTTGCCACCCCTCCACCTGTCCTGTGGAAGTCCCATCACACATCCCATGAGGTTCTTGAGCCTGGCTGGTGGAAACAGATGCCATTCCCAGCTCCCAAGCACTAGCCCTCCAGTCCTTTAGGGTTATTTTTCACCTTGCCTCAGGTAGTTTCCTCACCTGTGTGTAGTGGTACCTTCACTATGAGCCCTTCCCAGCCTACCCCTTTGGATATTGAATCCACACCCTTCCTAGGCATGTCTGTCCATTCATGCTTTATAATTTTCCATTATATTTACTACCTTCTGACATAGTCAGTTCCATAATAGTAGGATTTTGAATCCACTTTGTTTACTGCTGTTTATCCAGCATCCAGGACAGTGCCACACTCACACAGTAGATGCTCAATTAATACATATGGAGTAAGTTGAATGCTTGAATGAACCATTGAATTAATACATAACTGGATGACCATTGAATAAATACAGAATAAATGAACCACTCCAGGAAGGACTGTCCATATTCCTTCCTCTATCATGGAAAATAAATCATGTTTCAGTAAACCAATCCTCTGTTTCCATTTTTACTAAACAAATGCTTCTGATGTATTTTGTATGTATAAGCAGAATCTGTCATGTATGTCACAGCCTTAATTCTGGAACCCAACAGAGGATCAGGGGAGAGACACAGGACCTCCCAGGATTTAAGAGTAGGTGACTGGTAGGTGGCTGCTTTACCTGTGGTGTGGACAGGGCAAAACCTAGAGACTCCAGGTAAAACCAATTAGGGTCAATAAGAATTGATGTAGGTGCAATATTGTAAACAAATGAGTGAGAAGAAAACCAGGCACTGGGTAAACTGTAAAGTGAGAATGAGAAATGAGTTAGAATGATGTGGAAATAATTCAGGTTCAAGAAAAATTCAGGAGTAAGGATAAAAACAAAAGGGAATGAGGAGGACCAGTGGAAGGATATGCACACACCTTGGAACCCAGACCAGTAAAGCAGTTGAATGGTGGTTGCTCTTCTAGTGTCCTTTATCCTGCAGATCATCAGTCCTGGGTTTTCTTAAGCCATCTATCCTGGTTGCCATAGGAACATTTATGCTTCTCAGACCTTAAGGTTCCAGTTTGGTTTAGAAAACAAAATTATTGCACAAATGGGGCCAACATGCTCTCTGGCTTCAGGATGGATATTTGGAAGATGAGTGGTCCAGGAACAATTTTTAGGCTGGAATGCTTATGTACCAAATTAGTTTCACATCTCACTTATGTTAATTGTGAAACAGAATGCCTGGGCCTTCTTGGGTTTGGTGGTGAAGGCCAAATGCATCCTGAAAACCTAAAATAAATTGTATATTTGACAGCAAAAATTTCTAAACATCAATCATAATTCACAAAGTAAAATTCAGAAATTCCAGCAGTTTTGGAACAGTTTAAAAATCTGAATATTTTTTCTAACCAAAAAACCCTTTTTCTAAAAAGTATGTGGCTGCATAGGAAGGAGTAACTTTTTTAAAAGAGCAGTTTCTGAAACTTATGATGTTGTATGTGTGAAATCTAAACAAAACAAAACAAAAAACAAACAAACAAACAAACAAAACACCTGACATCATCCATTATATAAAATAATGTTCTGAAGTGGTAATCAATTTTTAGTGTATTCTTGGAGATGGATGATCATATATTGGTCTAAATCATTTTTGTACTTCAAGACAGAGGTCAAAATGGTCACTTATTATTGAACCTGAGTCTGATGTGAAATTCAAAATGGACTATAAACATTTCGACACCTTGCCTTTTATTAATGAGTACTAATGACCTTGTTGAGTTTGAAATATCTTATGTAAAACCACACATTATTGGCATTGCTATCAAAAGGAAAACCTGAGTACTTTGATCCATTTCTCTCTGTTCTTCACAGCTGTAGATTTCCACAGCAATTTGGGGTCTGCCAACTGGCTGTATGCATTCCTGGCTCTTTCTGATGAATCATGATTCTGGGACTGTTGGCATGTCTCCGTGTGCTCCAAAAAGGGTAGAAAATGTCTCCATAGTGTCTTCCTCAATTTAGGCTTGAACGCGTGTTTTTGAGTGGAAGGTGCTTTAGCCATTAGCCCTGGGTAACCGGCACCGCGGCCAGCAATAGCATGATTTCTCTGCACCTCAGCATTTGCGTAAGGACCTCTTCAGCTCGGATACATCTCGGCAGCAGCAGGGTACTCCAGAGAATATCAGCGAAGTAATCATTCCTTGGCTACATCCTGAGGAGGAAGAGTACAGAGATGATAGAAGGTGGGGATGTTGACAGCCATTTTATCTCCCTTCTCTGCCTTTCTCATGAAAGTGCACCCAGAATAACCTCAAATCACCAGATGGATATTTAGGATTTATGGTAACTATTTATCATTCCTAATTATTGATGCTGAAGTTTAGGATCCTTGCCTGCTTCACAGAATTGGTTATGGCACTCAATTGTGTTAATTGGGAATACAGTTGAAATTATAATTTCATTGAAATTGAAATCATTGACATTACATTAAAATTATAGGCCTGTGATTTGCTTGCCTTATGGAGTAAACAGTGAAGGGAGGAAGGAGGAATTATTAAACCTACTAATGAGATTTGATGATTTACATAATTAAGTGTAATGAAATTTAAAAATGACAGCTAACTGCTTCATGCTGAGGGGATTTCTAAAATATAAACATATAGATTCACCCTCTCCTAGATTTAGAAAAGGTGAAAAGGGATGTTTTACAAACTTAATTACTGAAAACAATGAATATCTGGATTAAAAAAGTAAAGTGTTTACACTCTGCCCCTCCCTAGAGGAAATGCAGGAGGTTTATAAACATACAGGTGGAAGACAGGGTCGGAGCAGAGTGATTAGAAACACACAGTTGCAGTTTCAAGTTCATTAGCATGTCACAGCAGCTTGGAGTTGCCAAGTGCTATAGCCAACCTGCCAGGCTGGGCAGGGAGGAGAGGAGCCCAGGCCCCCAGGCTTTCAGACTAGAGGGTGGGCTTGGAGCTGGCCCACTGTTGCTCAGAGAAGATATGTGGACAAGGGAGAGATCTGAAATATCCACTTCCATCTTACCCCTCATCTCCTCCCTGAACCAGCCTCTCGGTCTTTCCAGAATATATATATTATATATGTGTGTGTGTGTGTGTATATATATATATATATATATATATATATATATATATATATATATATAATCCCCATTGCTGTCCAAAGGCGGTTTTATTTTGGGCTACAGAGCAACATAGACTAGAGGTGGAATCTCTTTTACTTAGATCAACTTCAAGACCCCTCTCCACAGTCTACACTTGACTGAAGAGCACTTACCTGTGGGCAGGTGTCCCTCACTTGCTTATACAGTAGTTGCATGTCAAAAAAGAGGGAGATGCAAGAGATATGAGGATATATGTATATGTATAGCTGATTCACTTTGTTATAAAGCAGAAACTAACACACCATTGTAAAGCAATTATACTCCAATAAAGAGGTTTTTAAAAAAAAGGTAAAAAACTTTCTACAATAGGATAATCATCATAAAAATGTAAATAAGAAACTAAAAAAAAAAAGATTTCATGTCACCACAGTGGAATCATATTCTACATAAACTAGGTGAGCTCACTATTTAAAAAAAACTCATTGATGGATAGTCTTGCAAAGTGGGAAATCCCTGATTCGCCTGTTTCCAGTGTGTGCATTTTCTTTAACAAGTTTGCAAGTACCAGAAAGCATTCAAAGTATACTGGATTTAGCTCAGCTTTCCCATAGAGCAAACCTCCACCAGGATATACTCTGCTGGTCCTTGGTGGTCTCCCTAAGGGCTTCACCTTCCCTGAGATTGCCCTCATTAACCCAAGGGCACCTCTCAACTATTAGCTGGGATTTAAGAAAAAGACACAGAGGGTGCTCTTTTCCTCTGGGCTCTGGAGTTCCCTGAGTACCAGTCCTCCTGGAATGAGAACAAAGGATGTGAATGAGATCTGGAGGTCTCAAGGACCTTCCTGTATGACCTTTGTTGGAGCAGTTGAGGCTCACATCCCTGATCATCCCCAAAGCTCAAAGAAGCTGCCCAGTGGAACTGAGGTGTTATGGGGCAGATCCTGCTGGACCCAGGCTCTGCGGCCAAGCCTGCAGCCAATTACACAGAGAATGGCTACCTTCCCCTTTATAGGGCTTCTACCATAGAGGGCCCCTCCTGCACACTTTCCTCCCTGTCCTGGTGGCTCTCAGGAGGATCCCGAAGAAGGAACATTGTGAAGATGCAAAAGGAACCAGCAGGGTGGGGATGCAAGGCAGACATATAATGACCTGGTTATTTTGCTAACCAATGTACTTTGGGGAAACATTTAATTGTCAACCCCATGAGTGTTAACAGAGAAATAGAACAAAATCTAAATTAGAAAAACAAGTGAAAGGTCTCTATTTGCAAGTTTATGTATAAAAGGAATGCTGGCTTGAAAATTGGGTGCTTTTACTTAGTACAGTATAAATACTGGTTACAACCTGCACTTATAAATTTCCAACCTGAAGCTTAGCTGGGTTTGAAGAGGAGAGTGATGGAGTCAGGCGTGACCATTTCCTGAGAAACAAGTCAGACACAGCCAAGGAAATAGAACAAACACAGAGAGACACCTCACAGGAGGTGCAGCAGAACTTAAGGGAAAGAAACCCAGACAGGTCCAGAGCACTACAGGTGTGGCTGGGGCAGGTGAGGGTGGGTATTGGAGAAGTTAATTGGAGGGCTTGGAGAGGTGCACAAAGCTGTCACCCAGAAATGACAGCAAATTCCAAACCTGGAGCAATGGTCGTCAATTTATATGCTATCCTGAAACGCAGGCAACTGGATTTTTTATTGCTGCTGCTGCACCCTGAACTTACCTATTTCTGAAAACTCAGTTTATATTCAAGTCACTTGTCTTTTGATCCTTCCTAAGGTTGAAATCTGTCTTCTTATTATCTGTGTTTATAATATTTACTGTTGGGGAAAATGGAAGTCGGGAAGCTAATAACGAAAGATAAATTCTAAATCCAAGAGGTTCTAGATTGCATGGGAGTCTCTCAGCAAATTTCTGCCATTTTCTGCAGAGAAGAATTCACATACGCTGTAGGATTGGTAGTGACCTTGGCCCCTATTAAGAGGTCACCTGAACTAGAGGAATCAAGAATCATGTGCATGCAAGACCTTGATTGTAGCATGTGGGATCTTTAGCTGTGGCATGCAGGATCCTTTTAGTTGCAACATGCAGGATCTTTTAGTTGCAGCATGCGGGATCCAGCTCCCTGACCAGGGATCCAATCCGGACCCCCTGCATTGGGAGCGTGGAGCCCCAACAACTGGACTACGAGGGAAGTCCCAAGAGCTTCACTTTAGATCTAAAGATCTACACAGATTAAAAGAGAAAGTAAGAGAAAAGATATTCCACATACATAGGAGCCTAAACAGAGTAGGGATGGCCATACTCATATCAGACAAAATAGACTTTATGACCAAAAAAATGCCAAAAAAAAAAAAAAAAAAGAATCATGTGCATGGAGCAAACAGTGGTAGCGCCACTTTCTCCTCAGTTGCAGAGGAAACACTTGACAGGAGGCAGCTATAGGCCTAAGGGCCTGGCATCCTGTGGGTATTTTTCTCTTTCTCCCAACTAAATAATTTCAGGAGATGGGTAGCGGAGGAAATACTGCACAGAAAATAACTCATTACGTTTCTAGGTTGATTCGATTTCTATCACTGCTATAATAAATTACCACAGATTTAGCACTTTAAAACATGTTTATCATCTTGCAGTTCTGTCGGTCAGGACTCTAACAAGGGTCTTACGGGCTAAAATTAAGGTGTCGGCAGGCTACCTTCCTCTATCTCTCTGTCTTTCCTAGTACCTGGAGACTTGCTTATTTTGATTGACTACAGAATTTAGTTCCTTGAGGTTGTGGGACTGAGGTCCCGTTTTCCTGCCAGCCATCAGCTGAGGCCATTTCCAGCTTTGTAAGGCCATCTCCATTCCTTGGCTCATGCCCATTTCCTCCTTCTCAAAGCCAGCAGTGCTGGACAAGTCTCCTTCACCCTGCATCTCTCTGATTTCCCTGCTTCTGAACGTTGATGTGGTTGGATTCCATCCACTCATCTAATCCAGAATATTCTCCCCATCTCAAGACCCATAATCTTAATCTTGTCTGCAAAGATTATTTTGTTATCTACAGTAACATAACCTTAACATATATGTAGGTTTCTCCATATTGTACTGGGAATTTAATAACAAAAATGAGATTGTAAGGCTAATACTTACACTGCACACTAAAAGCAAGTGATTTTATGCTAATTGAAAATATAACTTATCTTCTAAAGACCTCACCTGGTAGAATCATTAGAATTTAGTTAAATTATTAAAATTAAATTGTTTTAAAAATATACTAGATAATCCACTCTTCTTCTTAATTCTGATTGACCTCACTATTCACTGACAATAGATGTTAGTTAGAAGATACTGTAAACTAGTGTATGTCTAGGTCTGGACATTAGCCTGCAGCATCCCTAGGCCCTGTTCAGCAGTGATTCTCAGTACAGAGAGAGTACATATGAACAACGAGTTCCCTTCTGAGAGCAAGTTCCTAAGTCTAATTTGTTTGTAAATCCAACAAAGTTGGCCTGGGTACCCAGCCAACACAATCGGCTGTATAGTACTGTACTGTAATAGGTTTGTAATACAGTTCACACAAGTATATTATGTCTGCTGAAATAAATATGGGTACTATGATCCAAAGAAATCATAAAAAACACACATTATATTAAACTCAGTTTTAACAAATGTGGTCGCAGTGAACTAATTGGATTTAAAAGATTATATCTGATTTTTATATATCAATCCAATGTCTATACTATCTAATGTACATTCCTATTCAAAATTCTTCAGAATGAAATTATTTTATGAGCTTGAAATATAATTTTTAAAGAAATATTTTGTTCTAAGGTTGCATCTTCTAAGAAGTTCTGCAGTAGTACCAAAGAAATGAACACTTCTATTTTATACAAGTACTGTACTACTGTACTCTATACAGTACTGTGCAGTAAAGTACACAAAAGCAAAAACACTTGTAGAGGACACACACACATGACAATGTAAGCCAGACACGTGAACTAACTTACGTGACTGGACATGTGAATGCACATTTACATCTTTGAAAGTTTGCAACTTGAAGGTTCATATGTAGGGGACTTACTGTACTTTCCATAATGGGTGCTGCCCTTATTCTCAATCTCTTATTTTTCTTCAAAGTACCTGTTTACTGTCTGTATTCCTCACCAGGATTTATAAGGGATCATGCATGTTTTTATCACTGAGCACATAAACCTAGTGCATTGTGCCTGGAGAAAAGCAGCTTAATAAAAATTTGTCATATATGGACATATTTTTGAACAAATTAATGGGTGGATGTGTGGATGGATAGATTAGTGGATGGATGTGATAAGTGGAATATTGCCTGCCATATCAGTAAACAAAGGATGTCTCAGTCATCAGCGATTATAGCCACAGCCACAGTCCCCTGAGGGAACTCGGGATGGAAACAAAAAATAAATGCCACCTAGCAGCCATTAGACTGCAGTTACTCCCTACCATGGGCCCTGAGGAAACTCAGAATGTGATAACACAGGATACTGGCCCCACATAACTGAGGTGCACTTCAAAGGAATGATTTCAGTGAGCCTAGACCCTTGCACCTTCCCAACCATAGAAAAGTTCTAAATTCCTTAACTTGAGATATCTAGTTTTCTTTTATTTCTTTTTTAATCCTTTTTTCCTGATAGCTGCCCTTTGTTGGAAAAACTCTGTATATCCTGGCTCCCCCCTCCCCCAACTCCTTGGAGTAGTTTTTACAGGGTTACTTGAGAAACTGCCTCCTGGGCTTGAAATCCTAAAAATTCCCACCTAACAAAACATAATTCTCAACTTTTAGGATGTAAATAATTTTTTTTGTCGACAGATGGATGGATAGATATATGAATCAAAGACTGTAGAATAGTTTCTTGCATTAAGAGGAAGTTTCAACTAGATAACTTAGTTTCCACTCAATACTTAGATTATATAATTTTCTTTTTTTTTTTTTTTTTTTTTTTTTTTTTTTGCGGTACGCGGGCCTCTCACTGTTGTGGCCTCTCCCGTTGCGGAGCACAGGCTCCGGACGCGCAGGCTCAGCGGCCATGGCTCACGGGCCCAACCGCTCCGCGGCATGTGGGATCTTCCCGGCCCGGGGCACGAACCCGTGTCCCCTGCATCAGCAGGCGGACTCTCAACCACTGCGCCACCAGGGAAGCCCCTATATAATTTTCTAAATCTGACCATATTAAGGAAAATAATCATTCCCACTTGTATACCTCTGTATGATTTTTAAGCACTTTTGCATCCATTATCTTCTTTAATTTATATGTACTACTGACATAACTGGAATACATATTCTCATTTTAATTATTAGGAAATGAAGATTTAAAGCTAGTTAGTTTGAAAGGAAGGACAGAATGCTGGGCTCCTAATTTTCAATCCAGTACATTTGTTCTGTATTAAGTCCTGTGCACAATCAACCAGGCCACCGAAACCCACAATATACAAATTCTGTTAAATATGTGGATCTAACTTCCAAACTTTTGTTTTCAAACCTGGAGACAAGTTTGTACTGAATTCCAAAGACTAGACTCAAGCCCAGGGAGGTCTGAGAGGGGAGTGGGAACACTGGGGTCCTTACAGACCTGGTTCCAGGACTTTTCCTTATTCTTGAGCAAGGTCTTTTTTTCACAATCTAGGGACATTGATACTGTAATAAGGAAGAACAGATCTGACACCGTATTGGAGCTGATTCTTTTACTTTAAGCTTTGTATTCTATTGCTTTGGCTGCAAGTTAATCACTAAAGGAATGTAGCCTATATCTTACAGGACATGATGGCCCATTCCTGGGAACCCTGCCTCCCAAGCCTAAGCATTAAGCTTTGCTTAACTCACAGGAAATATCCTGACCAGGTCCACCTGTGAATTACTGCAGGTAAAAAGAAATGAACACTATCTCTCTGGAGTCTGACTGGAACCAAGAAATTTGTGGCAACTTATCACCTTTTTACTTTACCTCTTCACCTCCCCTTCTTTGTAAAATAAAAGAAATGAGCATCTAAACTCAGGCAAGATTGTTCTTTAGGACATTAGTCCCCCATCTTCTTGGTCTGCTGGATTTCTGAATAAAGTCACTATTCCTTGCTCCAACACCTCATCTCTAGATTGATCAGCTTGTTGTGTGGCAAGAAGTGTGAACTTGAACTCGGCAACAATACTGCATTTTCAAGGTTAGAGGGAGGTAACATGTCTAAAGTACCTGGATCAGGGACCTGTAGCTCTCTGAAAAGTTCAAAATCTAAAATTAAAGTTTCTAAATATTGAGGGCCAGTCTTTTGGGTCTCAACAGGTATCTGGCATCCTGAGAGCTGCTGTGGAGAGAAGAGCTGAACAATTTACCCCACATCTGAGGGGCACTTTGGAGATGGGGACAAGAAGACGTTGTTGAAATTTGCAGTCAGCACCAGGGGTTGTGATTATCATGTCCCTTCTCTCCTCTGAAAATCCTCTGGGTGAGGCTCTCTGTTTTAGCATTAGACTCCATTACTCTGCTTTCGCTTTGCTTTGCTTTTCTCTATTTTCTACAGAGTTAAAAATAAATTCACCTAGTAGTCCTAAACACAACCACTAAACTCTTCCATTTGCAAGATGACACATTGTTTGTATGCCTTTCCAGTAGGATGCTGACACATCTTCCTTCCCACCCAGTGAGAAAGAGGCACCTCCTCCCATCACACCCTCTTTCTCTGGTTAATACCAACATATTTTATGACACCTGACTGTGTTCAGCTTGGGTTCTCAAGAGAAAGGTGTTCTGCATTGCAATGTCTGCACCTTAGTCAATTTACATAATTTGAACCCCTTTTGCAGACAATTTGTTCCATGTCATCAGATTTCAGTGTCTTCAAGCTGCTACCAGAGGAGCAGAGAAGCTTCATGCTTGTCCTTTCACAGGAAATGTGCATCACAAGAATATACGCCAGCCCTCCAGAGGAACAGTGCTGATATAAATCTATGCTGCTGCTACTCAAGGGTGTTGGAATATGTTTATTTTCTTGTTGTTATTATTTCAGTGTTTGCTTTCTAGACCAAACCTGGCTGTTAGGGATTGTTAACTGAGATAAAGTGCTTCCATTGAAACCTCCTGGTGAAACATATTGACCAAATCTTCATTTTGAATCTTGTCCACAAATAATCATTAAAGGTTTGTTTTATTAATTTAAGGAAGGAAAAGGAGAAGGAAGAGAAGGAGGCAGAGGAGGAAGAGGAAGAGAAGGGCACACCCCTTAAACTTCTGTTTAGCCATCAAGCTAAGTCAGTTTGTTTCAAGTTTCTCTTAGCAAGATCTTCCTCAGAGAAACATTATTATATTGACTTTCTGAATACAAATTTCTCGAAACTTCTTCTTAAGTAGGCCTTGCAGCTAACGCCTCCTTAAAGCGTTCACATTTGGAAAAGAGCTGCTCTGTATCCATGTGCTCTGTAAGCACTCATACGAGAGCTAGAGCTCTAGGTTCTTATGCGTGTAAGTGGGGAACTGCAGTGTTTAAATAACGACTTTTGCCAACAGCAGAAACCAATCCATGTCCAATTATGTGGGAACTAAGTAACTGGCTTTTGGATGAGCCGATTGAGTACATTATGGTTTTAAATATCATCTCGATGTATCAATGTTCATCCAGAGTTCTCAGAGACTAGAAAATCCGTGTACATAGTTACATAAAGACAGACACAGACGTAGAGAAAGGACATGTGGACACAGCGGGGGGAGAGGAGGGTGGGACGAATTGGGAGTTTAGGATTGACATACATACGCTACCATGCGTAAAATAGATAGCTGGCGGGAACATGCTCTAAAGCACAGGGAGCCTAGCTCTGTGCTCTGTGATGACATAGATGGGTAAGATGGGATGGGGCTGGGAGGGGGGTCCAAGAGGGAGGGGCTATATGTATACATAGAGCTCATTCACTTCATTGTACAGCAGAAACTAACACAACATTGTAAAGTAACTATATGCCAATTAAAAAAAAAAAAAAAGACACCTGAAAGGGATCCTACAGCAAGGATCAATACTGTTGTTGTTGTCATTTGCTATACATTATCTGGTTCTTCACCTTGGATCAGATTTCCAGAACACACTCCCTTGTCTTTGCTTCTCTGGGCATAACTGATGGGGCCATTTGTGGTATAAGAACAGGAAAGGCTTTCTAAATGACAGCAATTAATGCAACAATAAAGAAGCTGAGATCTTCAGCCCACCATCTCCTGCACACGGTGGGGTATTGCTCCAGAACCTTGCTACAGACAGAATTAAAACCCAGGAGATGCTTCTCGGGGAGAAGAAAAGAAGGAATGTCTATAGCTGTGTGTTTGCTGCCAAAGGACTTAATGAAAGATTGCAGGACTGCCCGTTCGCAGCGTGGATTTTAACCGAGGCACCGACAACATCACCGTGAGGCAGGGGGACACGGCCATCCTCAGATACACCAGAAATACATCTACGCGTGGAACAACTCCTACGGAGCACCTACTGAACGCTGGCAGAAGACCTCAGACCTCCCAAAAGGCAAGGAACCCCCCACGTACCTGGTTAGGGCAAAAGAAAAAACTAAACAGAGACAAAAGGATAGGGACGGGTCCTGCACCAGCGGGAGAGAGCTGTGAAGGAGGAAAAGTGTCCACACACTAGGAAGCCCCTTCACGGGCGGAGACTGCGGGAGGCGGAGTGGGGGAGCTTGGGAGCCGCGGAGGAGAGCACGGCAACAGGGGTGCGGAGGGCAAAGCGGACAGATTCCAGCGCAGAGGATCGGGCCGACCGGCACTCACCAGCCGAGAGGCTTGTCTGCTTGCCCGCCGGGGCGGGCGGGACTGGGAGCTGAGGCTCCGGCTTTTGTCGCAGCGCCGGGAGAGGACTGAGTTTGGCGGCGTGAACACAGCCTGCAGGGCGTTGGTGCGCCGCGGCTGGCCGGGAGAGAGTCCGGGGAGGGGTCTGGACCTGCCGGAGAGGCAAGAGACTTTTACGTCCCTCTTTGTTTCCTGGCGCACGAGGAGAGGGGATTAAGAACGCTGCTTGACAGAGCTCCAGGGACGGGCGCGAGCCGCGGCTAAGAGTGCGGAGCCCAGAGACGGACGTGAGACGCTGGGGCCGCTGCTGCTGCCGCCAGGAGGCCTGTGTGCGAACACAGGTCACTAGCCACACGCCCTTCCGGGGAGCCTGTGCAGCCCGCCACTGCCAGGGTCCCGGGATCCAGGGACAGCTCCCCCGGGAGAGCGCACGGCGCGCCTCAGGCTGCAGCGTCACGCCAGCCTCTGCCGCTGCAGGCCCACCCCGCACTCCGTGACCCTCCCTACCCGCCGGCCTGGGTGAGCCAGAGCCTCCGAATCAGCGGCTCCTGTAACCCCGTCCTGTCTGAGCAAAGAACAGACGCCCTCCGGCGACCTACACGCACAGGCAGGGCCAAATCCAAAGCTGAGCCCCTGGGAACTGTGAGAACAAAGAAGAGAAAGGGAAATCTCTCCCAGCAGCCTCAGAAGCAGCGGATTAAAGCTCCACAATCAACTTGATATACCCTGCATCTGTGGAATACCTGAATAGTCAACGAATCATCCCAAATTAAGGAGCCCTGTGGATAAAAGGCTCTTGGGGCTGCAGCCAGGAGTCAGTGCTGTGCCTCTGAGGTGGGAGAGCCAACTTCAGGACACTGGTCCACAAGAGGCCTCCCAGCTGCACATAATATCAAACAGCAAAAAACTCCGAGAGATCTCCATCTCAACGCCAGCTCCCAGCTTCACTCAACGACCAGCAAGCTACAGTGCTGGACATCCTATGCCAAACAACTAGCAAGACAGGAACACAACCCCACCCATTAGCAGAGAGGCTGCCTAAAATCATAATAAGTCTACAGACACCCCAAAACACACCACCAGACGTGGACCTGCCCACCAGAAAGACAAGATCCAGCCTCATCCACCAGAACACAGGCACTAGTACCCTCCACCAGGAAGCCTACACAACCCACTGAACCAACCTTAGCCACTGGGGACAGACACAAAAAACAACAGGAACTACGAACCTTCAGCCTGCAAAAAAGGAGACCCCAAACACAGTAAGATAAGCAAAATGAAAAGACAGAAAAACACACAGCAGATGAAGGAGCAAGATAAAAACCCACCAGACCTAACAAATGAAGAGGAAATAGGCAGTCTACCTGAAAAAGAATTCAGAATAATGATAGTAAGGTTGATCCGAAATCTTGGAGATAGAATGGACAATAGAATGGACAAATTGCAAGAATCAGTTAACAAGGACCTAGAAGAACTAAAGATGAAACAAGCAACGATGAACAGCACAATAAATGAAATTAAAAGTACTCTAGATGGGATCAATAGCAGAATAACTGAGGCAGAAGAACGGATAAGTGACCTGGAAGATAAAATAGTGGAAATAACTACTGCAGAGCAGAATAAAGAAAAAAGAATGAAAAGAACTGAGAACAGTCTCAGAGACCTCTGGGACAACATTAAACGCACCAACATTCGAATTATAGGGGTTCCAGAAGAAGAAGAGAAAAAGAAAGGGACTGAGAAAATATTTGAAGAGATTATAGTTGAAAACTTCCCTAATATGGGAAAGGAAATAGTTAATCAAGTCCAGGAAGCACAGAGAGTCCCATACAGGATAAATCCAAGGAGAAATACGCCAAGACACATATTAATCAAACTGTCAAAAATTAAATACAAAGAAAACATATTAAAAGCAGCAAGGGAAAAACAACAAATAACACACAAGGGAATCCCCATAAGGTTAACAGCTGATCTTTCAGCAGAAACTCTGCAAGCCAGAAGGGAGTGGCAGGACATATTGAAAGTGTTGAAGGAGAAAAACCTGCAACCAAGATTACTCTACCCAGCAAGGATCTCATTCAGATTTGATGGAGAAATTAAAACCTTTACAGACAAGCAAAAGCTGAGAGAGTTCAGCACCACCAAACCAGCTCTACAACAAATGCTAAAGGAACTTCTCTAGGCAAGAAACACAAGAGAAGGAAAAGACCTACAATAACGAACCCAAAACAATTAAGAAAATGGGAATAGGAACACACATATCGATAATTACCTTAAATGTAAATGGACTAAATGCTCCCACCAAAAGACACAGATTGGCTGAATGGATACAAAAACAAGACCCATATATTTGCTGTCTACAAGAGACCCACTTCAGACCTAGAGACACATACAGACTGAAAGTAAGGGGATGGAAAAAGGTATTTCATGCAAATGGAAACCAAAAGAAAGCTGGAGTAGCAATTCTCATATCAGACAAAATAGACTTTAAAACAAAGACTATTAGAAGAGACAAAGAAGGACACTACATAATGATCAAGGGATCGATCCAAGAGGAAGATATAACAATTGTAAATATTTATGCACCCAACATAGGTGCACCTCAATACATAAGGCAAATACTGACAACCATAAAAGGGGAAATCGACAGTAACACATTCATAGTAGGGGACTTTAACACCCCACTTTCACCAATGGACAGATCATCCAAAATGAAAATAAATAGGGAAACACAAGCTTTAAATGATACATTAAACGAGATGGAGCTAATTGATATTTATAGGACATTCCATCCAAAAACAACAGAATACACATTTTTCTCAAGTGCTCATGGAACATTCTCCAGGATAGATCATATCTTGGGTCACAAATCAAGCCTTGGTAAAGTTAAGAAAATTGAAATTGTATCAAGTATCTTTTCTGACCACAATGCCATGAGACTAGATATCAATTACAGGAAAAGATCTGTAAAAAATACAAACACATGGAGGCTAAACAATACACTACTTAATAATGAAGTGATCACTGAAGAAATCAAAGAGGAAATCAAAAAATACCTAGAAACAAATGACAATGGAGACACAACGACCCAAAACCTATGGGATGCAGCAAAAGCAGTTCTAAGGGGGAAGTTTATAGCAATACAAGCCCACCTTAAGAAGCAGGAAACATCTCGAATAAGCAACCTAACATTGCACCTCAAGCAATTAGAGAAAGAAGAACAAAAAAAACCCAAAGCTAGCAGAAGGAAAGAAATCATAAAAATCAGATCAGAAATAAATGAAAAAGAAATGAAGGAAACAATAGCAAAGATCAATAAAACTAAAAGCTGGTTCTTTGAGAAGATAAACAAAATAGATAAACCACTAGCCAGACTCATCAAGAAAAAAAGGGAGAAGACTCAAATCAATAGAATTAGAAATGAAAAAGGAGAGGTAACAACTGACACTGCAGAAATAAAAGAGATCATGAGAGATTACTACAAGCAACTCTATGCCAATAAAATGGACAATCTGGAAGAAATGGACAAATTCTTAGAAATGCACAACCTGCCAAGACTGAATCAGGAAGAAATAGAAAATATGAACAGACCAATCACAAGCACTGAAATTGAAACTGTGATTAAAAATCTTCCAACAAACAAAAGCCCAGGACCAGATGGCTTCACAGGCGAATTCTATCAAACATTTAGAGAAGAGCTAACACCTGTCCTTCTCAAACTCTTCCAAAATATAGCAGAGGGAGGAACACTCCCAAACTCCTTCTACGAGGCCACCATCACCTTGATACCAAAACCAGACAAGGATGTCACAAAGAAAGAAAACTACAGGCCAATATCACTGATGAACATAGATGCAAAAATCCTCAACAAAATGCTAGCAAACAGAATCCAACAGCACATTAAAAGGATCATACACCATGATCAAGTGGGGTATATTCCAGGAATGCAAGCATTCTTCAATATACGCAAATCTATCAATGTGATAAACCATATTAACAAATTGAAGGAGAAAAACCATATGATCATCTCAATAGATGCAGAGAAAGCTTTTGACAAAATTCAACACCCATTTATGATAAAAACCCTGCAGAAAGTAGGCATAGAGGGAACTTTCCTCAACATAATAAAGGCCATATATGACAAGCCCACAGCAAACATCATCCTCAATGGTGAAAAACTGAAAGCATTTCCACTAAGATCAGGAACAAGACAAGGTTGCCCACTCTCACCACTCTTATTCAACATAGTTTTGGAAGTTTTAGCCACAGCAATCAGAGAAGAAAAGGAAATAAAAGGAATCCAAATCAGAAAAGAAGAAGTAAAGCTGTCCCTGTTTGCAGATGACATGATCCTATACATAGAGAACCCTAAAGATGCTACCAGAAAACTACTAGAGCTAATCAATGAATTTGGTAAAGTGGCAGGATACAAAATTAATGCACAGAAATCTCTGGCATTCCTATATACTAATGATGAAAAATCTGAAAGTGAAATTAAGAAAACACTCCCATTTACCATTGCAACAAAAAGAATAAAATATCTAGGAATAAACCTACCTAAGGAGACAAAAGATCTGTTTGCAGAAAATTATAAGACACTGATGAAAGAAATTAAAGATGATACAAATAGATGGAGAGATATACCATGTTCTTGGATTGGAAGAATCAACATTGTGAAAATGACTCTACTACCCAAAGCAATCTATAGATTCAATGCAATCCCTATCAAACTACCACTGGCATTTTTCACAGAACTAGAACAAAAAATTTTGCAATTTGTATGGAAACACAAAAGACCCCGAATAGCCAAAGCAATCTTGAGAACGAAAGAAGGAACTGGAGGAATCAGGCTCCCAGACTTCAGACTATACTACAAAGCTACAGTTATCAAGACGGTATGGTACTGGCACAAAAACAGAAAGATAGATCAATGGAACAGGATAGAAAGCCCAGAGATAAACCCACACACATATGGTCACCTTATCTTTGACAAAGGAGGCAGAAATGTACAGTGGAGAAAGGACAGCCTATTCAATAAGTGGTGCTGGGAAAACTGGACAGCTACATGTAAAAGTATGAAATTAGATCACTCCCTAACACCATACACAAAAATAAGCTCAAAATGGATTAAAGACCTAAATGTAAGGCCAGAAACTATCAAACTCTTAGAGGAAAACATAGGCAGAACACTCTACGACATAAATCACAGCAAGGTCCTTTTTGACCCACCTCCTAGAGAAATGGAAATAAAAACAAGAGTAAACAAATGGGACCTAATGAAACTTAAAAGCTTTTGCGCAGCAAAGGAAACCATAAACAAGACCAAAAGACAACCCTCAGAATGGGAGAAAATATTTGCAAATGAAGCAACCAACAAAGGATTAATCTCCAAAATTTATAAGCAGCTCATGCAGCTTAATAACAAAAAAACAAACAACCCAATCCAAAAATGGGCAGAAGACCTAAATAGACATTTCTCCAAAGAAGATATACAGAGTGCCAACAAACACATGAAAGAATGCTCAACATCACTAATCATGAGAGAAATGCAAATCAAAACTACAATGAGATATCATCTCACACCAGTCAGAATGGCCATCATCAAAAAATCTAGAAACAATAAATGCTGGAGAGGGTGTGGAGAAAAGGGAACCCTCTTACACTGTTGGTGGGAATGTAAATTGATACAGCCACTGTGGAGAACAGTATGGAGGTTCCTTAAAAAGCTACAAATAGAACTACCATATGACCCAGCAATCCCACTACTGGGCATATACCCTGAGAAAACCATAATCCAAAAAGAGTCATGTACCAAAATGTTCATTGCAGCTCTATTTACAATAGCCCAGAGATGGAAACAACCTAAGTGTCCATCATCGTATGAATGGATAAAGAAGATGTGGCACATATATACAATGGAATATTACTCAGCCATAAAAAGAGACGAAATTGAGCTATTTGTAATGAGGTGGATAGACCTAGAGTCTGTCATACAGAGTGAAGTAAGTCAGAAAGAGAGAGACAAATACCGTATGCTAACACATATATATGGAATTAAAAAAAAAATGTCATGAAAAACCTAGGGGTGAAACAGGAATAAAGACACAGACTTACTAGAGAATGGACTTGAGGCTATGGGGAGGGGGAAGGGTAAATGGTGACAAAGCGATAAAGAGGCATGGACATATATACACTACCAAACGTAAGGTAGATAGCTAGTGGGAAGCAGCCGCATAGCACAGGGAGATCAGCTCGGGGCTTTGTGACCGCCTGGAGGGGTGGGATAGGGAGGGTGGGAGGGAGGGAGACGCAAGCGGGAAGAGATATGGGAATATATGTATATATATAACTGATTCATTTTGTTGTGAAGCTGAAACTAACATACCATTGTAAAGCAATTATACTCCAATAAAGATGTTAAAAAAAAAAAAAAGAAGCTGAATTCTGCACATTTAAGGTGCTTATTTTTTCTTCTACAGTGGCGCTCACTGTCCGCTGGCCAGCCTCAGAGATGTCACTGTCCACTGGCCAGCCTCAGTGGCTACTTGGTGATGGCACAGCCCAAGGTAAGATGCTGAGCTGTCCTGATGGATTCCATGTGCTGAATGTGATATTAGAACAGCAACTAGCAACTGTCCTCATTAATTATAAGAAATGAATCTTAGGCTAACACCACTAATTAGAAAAAAAAATAATTGCTTGGGTCAAAAAATAGTCATTTGGCAGGGTACCAATTATCTCTGTTGGTTTGTGTGTAAGTCCTGCCTAGAGGCATGTAAACAAACTAAATTGCCTTTTTAGCCTCTTCAAGCTTTTATGATTTTTTAATAACTAATATATAATTGGACAGTTTGATAAGTTTGAAAAACAACTGATTTACTTTGAAATCATGTAAGAAATGATTTTTTTTTCTTTTTTTACAGGAATAGCGACTCTTCCAAGAAACACACCAGAGTAGAAAGCTCATCTATAAAAGCACACATTCTTTTCCCTCACCTCAGATTCCCAAAATGCAAACATATGGCCTGAACTGTACACTCACACATGTGCTTTCATACTGATGAATATTGTTGACCAGATGGCAGATTGAGCTACAGCCTATCCCTCTATCTCTGATCCTTAAAATAGGGATTTTGCCTATGCCCAGTTTGTATTACCTGTGATATCTAAAATCCATCTTTCTATCTCTCTATTCATCCATCTGTATATCCTTCTTTCTAAGTATCTATCCATCCACCTCCCTACCTAAATATCCATCTAGCTGTAACTAAAAATAATAAGTAGATGAATACACAATGAAACTATAAAGATCACATGTCCTTCATAATATAATAAAAAAGTATTCTGCATAGTTTTCTTATTTCAAGAAATGTGTTTACCTTATGACATTCAGAGAATCATGGATTCATAGAGTCAGAAAGCCCTCTGTGATCATGAGAATGAGAACAGAGAAGCTAGGAGAAGTGAAAGAACTTACCCAAACTCACATGGCTTCTTAAAGATCTGCTGGAACTCGAGTGCCTTTTAACTTGACTATTCTGCTTGTATTTATTTCAATGGTGCATCACTCACCAGAGGAATTAAAACTTATTGAAACATCACTCTTCCAGGATAAGAGAAGGACCTTTGTTCTATTTTAACATGGTTTGCATGGCGTGAAGCAGCATGGATTTACCTAAGGAAGGTTTCATATTGTTCCAGATGATTGCGGTCCCAACAAGATGGCCAGAGGAAGCAAAAGAAGGGAGCAAAAGAAGTTTTGATGTTAATGGAGCTCACAGTGTGTATGGGGCTGGGGGGAGGATGGAGTTAGTGCTGATGGACAGAGGTGATCTTGTCTACTTCAGTAGACAAGTGCTGCTCACTTCTGCCAAGACTCTATTCATGAAGGTTAGAGAAACCAGAACTCTCTTCATGTTTCATCTGCTAAGATGGTCTTCCTTTGCAACAACAGAAAATTGTTTCTTCTATAATGAGGCCCCTCATTCACCATTCTTTTATTTCTGTTTCTATTTCATAATATTCAAAGATTAGGAGTGATATCATCTCATTAATTCGTTGTTGGCAAGAACAAATGCTCTGAGATGTATAATGATGACAACTCTGGCATGAATCTTTGGCAGAATCTGAGGGATTTTGTCTGTAATTCAAAAGTATCTGTCCCTGTGAAAATCCTTCAGAGAGTAAGCCACCAAATTATCTCTAACTACTTTTATTATGTTGAACAATCATCTACCCAGAGCAGTGCATATTGTATTACAAAGGACATAGAAATGGCTATGGCCAGATGGTATTTTGAGTGTTCTGGATAGCATTATTGTACAGAACATAAGAGAGAGAGATGTTTTAACTGCCCTATGGCATCCCTAACATGGCCAGGGCTGCTCAGTGGGGAGAGATGGCTTAATGAAAATTCTTTCAAACATTGATGATCTTATCCCAAAATATAAATTCTGTCAAATCACTCCTCTGTGATGATCATTGTTCATAGGAGGATACATGTGCATCAACAAAACAGGGTCTGGGCAGCTCTCTGAACCAATTTATTAAAATACAAAAGATTGATTCTATAAGCTAACAGTTTAGAAATAATTTTTTACTCAACCAACAGGAGCCATCTCCAAATAGATAGCTAAGACTTAACCACCTCATTCCGCCATTCTGTGTGTCACCAAGCATACAATTGGCAATGACATTCCAGGGTTTTGTCACGGCTGAGCTAACAGCAGGATAAGCCCAGTTAGTGATCCTAAAACTCTAATCATAAATGAATGCAGTAAAACACCTACAATTGTAAATAAGAATAAAATGTCTCTGAGCTTCATATTAAATTGTAGAATGTGTTCTTCATAATTAAAACCCCAGATATTTTCTTCCATTCAACTTCACACAAACTGAATAAAAGCAGTGTTAAAATAGCTTTATGAACAACTGGGAGGATGCTACAGACACAGGTAATTTCTTAGGTATTTAAGATCCAAGCTGGGGCATATACCCTGAGAAAACCATAATTCAAAGAGAGTCATGTACCAAAATGTTCACTGCAGTTCTATTTACAATAGCCAGGAGATGGAAACAACCTAAGTGTCCATCATCAGATGAATGGATAAAGAAGATGTGGCACATATATACAATGGAATATTACTCAGCCATAAAAAGAAACAAAATTGAGTTATTTGTAGTGAGGTGGATGGACCTAGAGTCTGTCATAGAGAGTGAAGTAAGTCAGAAAGAGAAAAACAAATACAGTATGCTAACACATATATATGGAATCTAAGAAAAAAAAAAGGTCATGAAGAACCTAGGGGTAAGACAGGAATAAAGACACAGACCTACTAGAGAATGGACTTGAGGATATGGGGAGGGGGAAGGGTAAGCTGTGACAAAGTGAGAGAGGGGCATGGACATATACACACTACCAAATGTAAAATAGATAGCTAGTGGGAAGCAGCCGTATAGCACAGGGAGATCAGCTCGGTGCTTTGTGACCACCTAGAGGGGTGGGATAGCGAGGGTGGGAGGGAAGGAGATGCAAGAGGGAAGAGATATGGGAACATATGTATATGTATAACTGATTCACTTTGTTATAAAGCAGAAACTAACACACCATTGTAAAGCAATTATACTCCAATAAAGATGTTAAAAAAAAAAAAAAGAGATCCAACCTGGTTATTGAATTAAACTGTAAGAGTGCACAGAAGCAAAGAAACTACAGAACTTACGTATCAACATCACTTTATTCCATCCTCCTGTTTCAGAGGTTACAATAAAGTCTGTTTTTAATGTTAATGTGTAAAAATTTTCTTCCTAAGAAGTATTTCCACATTTTGTATTATTCTTTACCCATAAAAATTCCTTTTTTTTTCATTTAAAGGTTTCTTGTATGTCACAATAACAAGAGTTCTGGGTAAATTTTGTTGCAAGATATGTAATTAAATCGACCCCTCCGCATGGACAATTCATTTGCTTAGCCAATAAGTATTTATAAAGTTTCTCTTTGTTGTGGCTTTCAAGAGATGTGGGGAAATAAAAGAAATACAAGAAATGTAAGATATAGCAGCACCCTGGGGAGGCTTCAAGCCTAATTTAGAATGTATGGCATGGAAAAAGTGGAGTAATTGTGATCCAAGTATACAATAATCTTGATAAGAAAAATGTAAATAGAACCATAATGGGCTGGTCCTTGTTTTCTCTCCATTCTGTTGTTTGCCTGCATTCCCAGGGCAGTTACATCTCCAAAAAGGTATTGTCACCCCATTAGCTTCCATTCAGGTTCCCTTATATTAATATTTGACTTGAAAAAAAGAACCCATGAAACTATCAATGGGCAATGTGGTTGACACACACATTGGAGGGATTCAAAAACACCTCACTCTCTCTTGCCAGGTAAATGGTCTCCATTTGCCGGTCTTCTGAAATGATTCTCTTTTCTGTTTTGGAAAGAGTGGTTGAAATCACATTCATATTTACATATTGCTATGAACTCCTCCGGCTTTTAGCAATACTTCTTGACCATTCTAATGAGTTCAGAAAAACTTATTTCATTGAGTGTCTGACTTACAGAAAATGGTGATGCTTGCTTTTTAAAATCTGTTCCTAAATAGTTTTCCTGTCTCTTCCACCAGGTTCCTGTCATTCTGAATGTTTCCCAGGCTGCCTTCCACTGGCACAAAATGAGAACAAGGGAACAAAATATCCTGGGTTTCTACAGCCATTGGCAGTGCCAGTGTTTCCAAACCTGTTTGCCATGCCTCTCATGACCGCCAGGTGGAAATAATGACTTTGCAGTTCATAATCAAAGAATACAAGTTCCACAGCCCCCCTGAACACACCCCAAATCTTGTATTTCTGGCCTTGTAGAGCAGGCATATATTTTTTTAATCTGTTATTATGGCTTGCGTGAGTAACTTGTCAATATTTACATGTATTTTTTGACACTTGGAGAACTGAAATGACAAATTCTACTACAGCTGCATCTTTTATATTTCAACTGTTTGTAGTAAGTATTTTCTATATGGACCTCACATGTCATAATAATGAAATGTTTATCTTTTACTGAGTGAATGATTTATAGCTAAGAAGGAAGCAATTCATACACAACAAAGAAAATGAGGGCTGACTTGCCTTATAAATGTTAGATGACTCATTATTATCTTTTTGTTTGCACCTTAAACTTTTCTCCTATCACTAAAGAATATGGGTTCTGTAGGCCTCATTATTATGGAAGTAATTATTTTAAAGGGAATTTTTGTTTGTTTGGGAGGCAGCATGCCCAGGTAAAAGTAAATGGAAAAGCTCAACAGATTAATGATTTGTGCATGCATAAGGGAAGCTTTTGGCATAGCCCTGGGATTTACACTTCATTATGGAATAGCAGGGTACTAGGACTCCCCAGCACTTTGGAAATGGTGTCTTTTCCTTGGCGGGCAGGCACCTACATGCACTTGGCCCTGGCGGGTGTTGGTGATTGCCTGGAGACATCTAAGTGATGCCTACAGGGCTGTGTCTACAAGAACTTTGGGGCTTTCTGGCTATCAGTTCACTGAGAGAGAGGGGTCCCACCCTCAGACCTGGGTTTACAGAATCAGGCTGGGCGAGGGAGACTCTGAGCACAGTTGGTGTCCACCATGCTGATCCTTCTCTGGCCTGGCTACCCAGTGACCCATTTAGAGGTGTCATGCAGAGGTAGGGCTACAGGTAATACCTCAAAGATCCATTATCCCAAAAGCAAATGATGACATGAGACCCAAGCAGGTCCCTTTGGTAACCTACTGTCATTTCCATATGACGAGGGTAGGTATGTGATCTTATTCTTTCCCTCTAGCTGCAGAAAGACACTCTGTCAAGCTGAAGGCCCGGGGTGAGAGCCACAGCAGTGAAACAGCCTATATCTGCCTGAGGGTGAGGGTACCTGGCTCTCAGGGTCGAGGACAGCTGAGCCATCAGGGTGGTGACAGGCAGATGCCACACAGAGAGCTGGCCAGACTGAGAAGTATGTGTGCATAGCCCTTGGGGCCTCCCAGAAATGCATGGGGTGTGTTTCGTTCTTGTACCACCAAGAAGAGGCAGGAGCTACAAGAATGTATGACCACAGGACCTTTTGTGTCCCAGGTAAAGCTGGGGATCTCAGGTAGCTCTTGCTGAGCCACTATGATCCAGGGTGAGCCAGATGTGGCCAGCTTGCACATTCCAGGCTCTGCAACAAGAAAAGCCAGGGCACTTCATGAAGTAAAAGTACAGGGTGAAATGTGTGGTCAGTTTTCCACATGGCAGATGAGATACGGGTGTGCACAGGGAAGCTTTCTGCTTGTGAATATGGCAAGGTTAGGATCAGGAACCAATTGCTTTTTTAGAGTTTAGACAGATTTTAATACAGGGGAGATAGGTCCATGGTAGTCAGTATAAAACATGGGAAATTTTGTTTAGACATCGCTAAGCACTTCGTGGCTAGAAGGATGCAAGGCATGGGAACTGGTGTAGTCACTAGTGGATGTAAAAGTTGGAGCGACCAAGATAGCTCTCAACAACTCCCACCAGCTATGTCTCCTCACCCACACCAATGTCTTTTAATCAATCACCAGACAAGACTGGATGGGATTTGTGGTTAGTTTGAATCCACACAACTTGAGACTTTCTGCACATTTTTACAAATTCCACAATGATCACTTTTAATAGGAGCTAGTTTTTGTATAGTGTTTTACCAGTTATGCAATGTCTTCAGATCAGTTGTCTGTCCTACAGGGTATGGGATGTGGCACGCTCCCAGGATCTGCTGAGAAATGGACTCTGTTGGGAAATCTCAAGTCACAAAACCAGCCACCAAACCCAGCATTCTGGACTCCAGATCTTTTGTCCGGGGCTCCACCTCCAAAAACAGCTTACATCAGAGCTCCAAAGAGTAACCGAGCGCTCGTCACCTTTCACAAGGGCTCAAAAGTTGTGAAAAGGCTGAACAAAGAAATACTTAGAAAAAAGCATCAAGAACAATTCCCTTAAGAACAATTATTGGGGGTGGGGGAGGGAAGGACTGGGAGTGTGGGATTAGCAGATGCAAACTATTATATAGGATGGATAATCAACAAGGTCCTACTGTATAGCAGAGGGAACTATATTCAATATCCCGTGATAAACCATAGTGGAAAAGAATATGAAAAAAGAATGTCTCTATGTGTATAACTGAGTCCCTTTGCTGTACAGCAGAGATTGGCACAGCATTGTAAATCAACTACACTTCAATAAAAAAGAATAAAATTTAAAAAAAAGAAAGCAAAAATGAACAAGTATTACTCTCCAGCAATAAAAATAGGTTTTAAAAAAGCTCATTACAATAATAATATTTGATCCAAAGAGAATATAGCTGGTTGTTTCCATACATTTTCATGTGCAATTTTCTTCTATCTTCAGCTTATTTTCTATCGACAATTTCTATTTTGGAATCTATGCTCATCTGTGTTCTCCCCATTCTGAATTTTTGCCATGCTTATTATTTCTCCTCTGTCCTCAGATTCCAGACTATAGAGCACTATTTTTATAATTTTTCAGGTATAGAGTCCCAGATTCCACACAAGAAAGCAAGCACCCCAGGGATGGGAACCTCTCACACTACCCAGAATGTAGAAAAGTCCAGAGTAAGCACTTTGAGATACTCACCAATTTTCCCCTGCTTTCTTGGAACAAAAGGAATTCACCTCTAGTTAACATGTGTTCAACAAACTCTCTCTCTGGAAGTTTCTGCCCTTAAAATATTCTCTGTGCTATACAGCAGTTTCCCACTAGCTATATATTTTACACAAGGTAGTGTATATATATATATATATATATATATATGTCAATCCCAGTCTCCCAATTCACCCACCCCCTGCACAGGGAGCTCAGCTCAGTGCTCTATGGTGACCTAGATGGGTGGGATGGTGGGAGGGTGGGAGGGAGGGAGGTCCAAGAGGGAGGAAATATAAGTATACTTATAGCTGATTCACTTCTTTGTACAGCAGACACTAACACAACACTATAAAGCAACTATACCCCAATTTAAAATAAATAAATAAATAAATAAACATTCCCTCGATGTACCTGCACTAACTAGTGTGCTGTTTCTCACCTGAAGACTTACGTTTTAAAACTCCAGCCTCTTGTAATGACAGGAAATTTAGAAGCCTGTAACAGCAGTAGCAGTTTTTGTGAAACTATTTGCTTAGCAGACTTTAGCAGAATTAGGTACTGCTGAAATAGCGTGGGACCTCGTTCTCCATGCACCGTTCAACAGGATAAGAGGTGATTCTTGGAGCACAATTCAGCCTGGGCTGAGAAAATTAGGACAATGTGGTCTTCTGCGATGGGGTGACAGGCCATCCTTGGGTAAATAGTGAGAATATGAGTGGGGGATTTATACAAACCCGGCCAAAAGGGAGAATATGCAGAAGCATTCCAATTAGAGCCTTGGGCCTGCATGGAAATTTGAGGCCTCTTTCTCCACCAAGATTCTCCCCAAGTTTCTTTGCCACTTGTCATGCCTGTTTTGGGGTCCGGAGCAGTTCTGCAGCATGGGACCAATCACTGCCTCTGGAATCTTACTGCACCTATGGTCTCTGAGGCTGACGAATCCAAGGAAACAGCCCAAACGGCCTTGCGCGCAGACTCAACAGACTCAGTGCTGACCTGTGTCCACCGCTGGCCTGTCTACCAATCAGAAACATCTGCTGATTTGACAAAAGGCATTGGACCAGGCGATTGGTGTTTCTAGGCACAAGCACACATGTGCCACTTCTTCAACAAAACTGTTTGAACTGGCAGGGTATGCCCATCACCAGTACCTAGTGGATGGGGGAGGTGTTAGCCATGCTTCCCTGCATTCAGTGAAGGCAGAGGGCTGCCAGAGAATGTTTCACAGTTTGTGTGTGGGGGAGGGCTACTGGGAATTGCTCTTTTGTAGGTCATGCATATTCAGAAGGCCCACAGTGCCTGCCTGCTTACCTATGCAGCTACAACAGTGGTCTTAGTGATTGGCATCCATGCTTTCTTAAACTCTAGCATCCTTTGAGATGCAAAACTGCTTACTATCTTTTGAATACGAGCAGATTATTTTAAAAGCTGCATATCATATCTTTTGGTATCTCTTGATTTGCCTTAGAGTTCATCTTGATGAATAATTCCTTAGAGGGGGAAGCAAAGAAGTAAAACAATATTTGCAGAGTTAAACTCTGTAAAATGCCTCATCATGCTCATGGGAGAAATCTGTAGGTTTAAATTGTGCAAATGAGTTTAATTCCTGTTTAAAGGGCTTCTATTTAAATCCTCTCCTTATCCCTAAAGCAAGCTAAAATTACCAAAGACATTTGGGGAATTTGAAATGTAAAATCCTTCTTAAAAAGAATTCCTGAGTTTCACAGACAGAGAGAGAGGAAAATACAGACAGGAATTCATACTTTTGAATACTGTATGTACAGAAATATTGTTTTCTATGTGTTTGCCTCAAATGAGATGCCTTGGACTTCAGGATTTCACAACTGAGAAAATTAGTATAGAATCAAGAGGACAAGCTTGACAGGCATTTAGAGCACTTCACCAGAATTTCACTTTTAATGATACAACTGCAAATGAGTGTAGGTTTGTAATTAGGAAGCAGAACAGATGGTGAAGACTTTGTTTAAAGTGTTCATTAAGGTAACCTCCACTGCCAAGTTCCTGTTCCTGCTACATGGCTGCTGCTCAGTTGAAATGCGTTGAGCTGAGATGAGATGCAGGAAAATCACCACAGTAGGGAATATAGCACCACTGTTTCCCCGTTGTCTGCCAATTTCCAGACGTGTGCAGAGTGGAGCCTAAAAATGGTTATGGAATATCTGAAACTACAGAGCATCCGTGTCATATATGAACAGTCTTTTAGCACTGTGTCAAGAAATGCAGCTCCCTGGGCTATGGGCTGGAAGCAGCATCACCTAGGGACCCACTGTACCCCCTCTGTGGTGTCCCCACTTCTGAGGGTGGGCTGGATTGAATGGTGGGCTTCTAACAAATATGGTAGACAGAAGTGATGGGGTGTCACTTCTGAGATTAAGCTGCGAGAATACTGGCTTCCACCTTGGGCGCCATCTCTCACTTTCTTGGAGGGAAGCCAGCTGCCAGGCTGCGAGCTGCCCTATAGAGAGGTCCAGGTGCGAGGAATCAGTGCCTCTGGCCGACGGCCAGGACTGAGGCCACCAACAGCCATGTGAGAGTGTTTGGATGTAGATCCTCTCCCAGCTGAACCTCGACTACTGTCTTCTGAGAGACCTTGAGACAGAGGCACCCAACTAAGGTGCATCCAGATGCTTGGCTCATGGACACTGTGGGGTAATGGGATAATAAATGCTGTTTTGAGTACTGGGCAATTCGTTATGCAGCAATAGATAACAAAGAGGCAGGAGCTCAGAAATCTAAGGCTTATTTCCAAGTATTCAATGGGCAAGTTGCCCACTCGTTCTTTTATTGTTTTCTCATTTTATGTAATTATAGCCAAGCAGTGGGTTCCTGGAATCTCAATGAGAGCATAGAAGGAAAGACCTTGTCAAAATATTCAATAGTAATATACTTGGTTGAACTTTTACACATAATTAAAATGTCAAATTGATCCTCCAGAAAAGTAAAACAGACCGGTTATATTTAGAATAGGTTGCCAGGGATCACGTGTCTTCATTGCTATATGGCTGTAGGTGGAGAAATGTGCAGACAGAAGCTTAACATCATGTCTGTGAAGACGGGCGTGAGTGTGTATGTGGGCGCACGCATGCACTGGATTAGGGAGAATGCACTGGATTGCTCCCTTGGTCTTGTGTTATATAATTTATATGAGTCACAATTGTCTTCCAGCGTCCACTTTTCTACAGACAGTACCGCATTTTTAGAGGAAAAGAAAAATGAAACTCACATGGGTTCCCTCTTGTCTAAACGGAGGCTCCTCTTGGGACCATTTCCCTCTCTTGTTCCCTTTTATTTCAGCCTCTAAATTTTGGGGTCCTGTAGGGCTCTTTCCTTAGAATTCTTCTCCGTGTATTTTCTCTTCAGGTGACCTTGTGTTATCCCAATCCTTAATTACTGCAGAAACTGCAGACTCTCAAATGCTTATATTCTGTCCTGAGCTCCAGACTCATGTATTCTGACATCACCACTTGGACATCTAAAGGAAATATTCCAGTTACAATGTCCAGAACAAAACTCCTGATTTTTCCTGCCAGTGTTCCCTCAGTTTCCCACTGTAGTCAATGATACGCTCATTTATCAAGTTGTTCAGGCGAATATCTGAGGGACAGCTTTGACGCCTGAAGCCCCACATCCAAGCCATCAGCATGTTTGGCTGGCTTTATCTTAAAGGCAAATACCAAATATGACCCTTACTTGCCACTTGCACTGCACCCAAGCAAGGCTAACCCACCAACACCTTATGTTTGCACGAATGCACTGTCTTAGGCTAATAAGAGTCTTAGGCTGTTAATCATACAGTAGCCAGAGTGATAGGTTAAAACCATATGTTAGCTTGTGTCATTTTTTCCTTCAAAACCCTCCAATATCTTCCTATCACATTTAGAACAGAAGCAAAGATGTTTCAATAGCTTTATCAGTCTAATTTCAACCAATAAAAGTTGGCTCAGACAACAGGATAACTGAAGAGGATGTAATGAGGAAACCAGGGCATGGACAGGGAAATAACTAGTTGTGGTGAGTCAGCCTCTTGGGTTAACCAGCAAAGGGCTGAGAGGGAGAGGAGGCATTGCAATGTGATTATTTCAGTTTGGCCCCGAGCCAAACTGACTATATGTTCAACTATAAAACAGGAAGCAGGGACAAGGTTATGATTGGAACCTAGTCCAGATATGCATTTCTTGTGGGTCGTTCTTTCCCATTTCCTTCTATAATAAAGCACAGTAGGTTTCACATTTGGAAGTTGAAGAATTTGTAAACTTGAACCCTCATGATGAAACCTTCCTATTACCCAGATCTCGTAGCAAACTGGGTCTCTCTGGGGAGAGGAGCAGTTCCTCATCCACCCATCTCTGATTCCTTGGGTAGCTCAGCATCTGCCACTCTTTGAATTTGGGTTTGTACATGACCCATATACACTCTGTGCGGGTGCAATGGACATAAACTTGACAGATGTAGTTGATGGTCAAGGGACTGAGTTCCTGAGGGTTGTACCTAAAAATCACTTAGTTAAAAGATGATCAACCAGGACAGCTGATATATTTTTGCCACAGAGACCTGCTCATGTTCCACCAAAGTAATCTGGATTTAATTTCCTGTGGGGTGGAAATAGCAAATGACAACCAGAAATTTAACCCAAACACTGCTGAGTTTGGACACTGAATCTAAAACATTGGCAAAACTCGGAGTTTTCCAGCTAGGTCATTAAGCTCAAATAACAGCAACCGTAACAGTCAGTGAAGGAAGAAAGATGTATCACTATCTGGTGCCAGATGCCTCGACGTAACTGTGTCTAGTAAGAAACACAGATACATAACTCAGGAGGAGACGAGTAACCCTGGGTGCTGTTTACTCTTCAGCCCTGCCATGTCCACTCTCCACCTGGCATTCCTGCCCTTGTCTGCCCTGCTTTCATCCCAGGCGGCTTTCCCCTGTGCCAACCATCACTTGGGTCCCAGACCAGGGTCCAGGTTGGATTCAGCCAGCAGGAGGAGGAGCACAGGTACGAAGAGAGAGAGCCAGTGTTTCTTCCCTGCTTCCTCATCATTCAGTTGTACATCTCAGGTGACCAGCTGTTCGTCCATCTGTGACAACGACTCTCCTGGGTGGTCCTTCCCTGTGGTCTTTCCTCTAGGACCTGGGGTCATTCTGGACTCCAGGAGCACCCTTTCCTCTAAAGTAGTGATAGCTCTCTGGTATCACTTGTGTCCAGCACCCCAGCATTTGTTCTCTTAACCCTTCCCATACTTCATACAGTCCCTTCATTAGAGACTCCTTCTCATATAAATTTCCTTTCCAGCTGGCACCCTCGCTAATATGCACTGGTAGCTCACACACACACTTACTTTGTACTGAATTAAATATTCTGAAGAAGGAAATTTCCCAAAGAACATAATAATCAATTTAAATTTATGCTATATGAAATATATAAGATTTGAATTCTGTTCTATAAATATCTCATTTTCCTTTTTCCTCCAGTATTTGAATGTTAGAAATGAAATATAATCAGAGTCACTTTTATCAAAAATACTTTCTTTTTCTTCCTTTTCAAAAGGAGGCTTTTTATTCACTCATTCTTGGTTTGAACTACAGGATTCAGGAAACTTGGCATTCCTGAGGGAATCTTTTTGTTCCCTGTATTATTTGGGGGTAAACAATTAGGTAAAGGTATGTTAAATAGTAGTTTCTCCTGTACTTAGGATTTTGTTGCTATTATCTCATTAGTACTTGGTTTGATGGGGTCTGTTTATCACAGAATGATAAATACCAGTTATTTATGCACATGGAGGAGGTTTTTTTAATGTGAGTATGTGTGTGTAAGAGAAACAGACAGAGACACTACATGTCTCTACTCCAACATCAGCTGAGTCATTATTCTCCCATTTTCATTTCCTGTCATTTCCAAATCACTAGACCTATAACGACAGGCGGGTTGCCTATCTGAGAGTCTGTTCACAGTGAAAGTAGAGTCAGTGTTTCTGGAGGTCTGATTATTAGAAAATGTAAGCAGAGCAATGTGTGAGTGAAGAGAGAACTGGCACGGAGACAGAGAGAGAAAAAAAATATCTATATATTAAAGAGAAAACAGAGTGAGGAAGAAGAGAAGAGAAGGGGGCTCCGTGTGAGTAATTCTGCACACCTGCTCTCTGGGGGGCAGTTAGGAGGTGAGAACACAGAGAAGTGGTGAGGATACAGAAGTTTGCCAATAGCATCAGGTACTTGAAAAGAGTTACCAGGCTGCAGTCCAAGCTCTTAGTTGATACTATAGCCAGGGTATTTGTAGATTTGAGAACAGGGATTATAAACATCCTGCCAGAGACCTACATTTCCACCTTGAAGTCAGAGAAGGCAAGACCTTCAACTAAGAGAGAGAGCGGGGGAGTGGTTGAAATGTCTCTTAAGATTTCTTTACCAGAAAGAGAAAAACAAATATCATATAATATTGCTTCTATGTGGAATCTAGAAAAATGGTACAGATGAACTTATTTGCAAAGCAGAAATAGAGTCACAGATGTAGAGAACAAACATACGGATACTAAGCAGGGGAGGGGGTGGGATGAATTGGGAGATTGGGATAGACATATATGCACTACTATGTATAAAATAGATAATTAATGAGAACATACTGTATAGATCAGGGAACTCTACTGAAGGATCTGTGGTGACCTAAATGGGAAGGAAATCCAAAAAAGAGTGGGTATATATATACGTATAGCTGATTCACTTTGCTGCACAGCAGAAACTAACAATATTGTAAAGCAACTATACTCCAATAATTTCTTTTAAAGACTCCTTTAATTGACGAATTCTCCCTTCATATCTTTTTGTTAGTTTCCTCTCAATTTATTAGTTAAAGAAAAGGACGTTTGTCCTACAGAGTTTCCCAGAGTCTGGATTTTGTTGACTGAAACCTGTGGTGTCATTTAGCAGGGGCTCTTGCCCATTGGTAAATGGAGCTAGAGGTTTGATCAAGTTCAAGTTTGCCCCCCACAAGATCGCCTCAAAGGTGTCTATGTTCTTCAGTCTGAATTGTCTGGTTGTCTTTCATCTTGTGGTGTGGGCAGGGATTAGTGATCAATAACTTGGTCCTTTCATCCCTTGGGGCTGACAAAATGGAGATGTTCTGATTCTATTATTCTGCCTTCATTTATTAGCTGGAGTATTTTTGCATAGATAGTGTTCCCTTCTACTATTTGGAAGTCCAGTGATACAGCTTACGTGGAAAGTCAGGATGGATGTTTGATTTTTCCCTGCATTCACCAGTTTTCAAAAGAATGAGTTAGTTCCTTAGCATCTTCCAACAGTGATCAATTAGCATTTTCTTTTAAAAATCTTTATGAACTCAAGGATGTAGGCATTTTTGATGCGTTTCAATCTACTGCAATTATTATTCTACTGATACTCAAATTCTCCCGCCTTTGGCTAGTGAGAGCCCCTGAGTTAAATTTTGCCACCAAGTTACTTAAATGTGGTCCTGGTCATCTTCAGCAGCTACCTTACTCTCTGGTGTGACAGGATTATTTAATGTTATGTTGCATGCTTCATGCCTAAGACCTCAAATTGCTATTTCTTCATGGAGCCTTGGCTTGTTTACAAGAAACGGTACTTTAAGGCCACAACATAGTTATATTTTTAAATACAGTCAGATATAGTTATTTCTTAATTATTTTCCATTATAGCTGTCATATATTGATTTGCTACCGAAGATGAGGTTTTAGCTCTCTCTTAAGCCCTCTCACTCTGCTCCTAACAATACATTTAGTATTTAAAATATTAAGACTAGGTCAAAATTCACATCTCAAACTTGGTTTTGTAATTACTTCCTGTTTCTTAACACTTTTTATGTTATCTTGAGTTAATAATTACCTTGAATTTTTTCTATTACTTGATTTTCTGTGTTTCTATCTGTAACTGATCCCTAAATTTTCCTCCTTAAGTAGAACATCTTCTCATTAATTCAAACACATCAAGTAATCTGTCCATTCTCCTTCTTATATATATTTTTTTCTTTCTGCATATCTCCATTCTGGTCACTTCAACACAGGCTGCTTTCTCCCCCTGTTGCATTGTAGTCATCCTATCAGTTACCTTCACATTGCCTTTGCCTTTATCCTTTAGAGACATTCTGCTTCCTGTATGCAATTATTTTATACTTTTAAATAAAGGGTCAGTTTCTAGTTTTGATGGAGCATCTTTTTGAGTATATTCTAAGAAAAATCCTTCAGGGTAATTTTTTTTTCCAAGTGTGAAAACCCATCATTGGGCTGAACATAAAATTATAAATTAGAAATAATTTGAAGAAATTTGAAGGCATCTTTTCACTGTGTCCTGACTCTAGTGGCGCAATTGATGACATTCTAATTGCCCATTCTTTATTTTCATTTATCCCTGTTTTCATGCCTTAACATCTTTATTATCATTGTTCTGAAATTTTATAATGGCGAGCCCTCGTTTTCACATTGGGTATGTCATGGTAGCTTACGATATGGTGGCTTAAGTCTTTCTATCCTGGGAATTGTATTTCTTTGATAATTTCTTCTTTTTCAGTTTCTGCTTTCTTCCTTTCTGCAGTGCCTATCAGTTGGATGTTAGATAATCTAAAACAATCTTCTAATTTTCTTTCCATTGCTCTCTGGTTATTCACTTCTTTGCCTTGTTATTCTACTTTCTGGGCAATTTACTCAGCTTTATTTTCCAAAAAGCCTATTGAATTTCTTTTTTTATTTCTACCATAATATTTTTAATAGCCTAGAGATTGTTTTTGCTCTCTGAATATTCCCTTTGTATAGAATACTGTGCTTGATGAATGTTTGCAAACTTATTTCTCTAAAGCCACTGATTGCATGGGTTTTACTGTAAGATCCTTTTTTACTCCTTTTGGCATTGTCTGTTCCCTCCATGTTCCTTTTTTTCCTGTTTGCTTATTCTGCTCTCTGTGTTTCATGATAGCCCCTTTCCCCCAAGAATCCTGAGCAGTGGATGTCTGTGTATTTTTAAGAGTGAGACACTAAAACTGGGCCTGGAACCCTGTATGGGTATGGCTTGTAGAGTGGTGGACTTCACTGTAGGGCAACTAAGTCAAGGAGCCCTTGACTCTTAGTTGCACTAGCTGACTTCCCTGGAAAGACCTTCCAGTCTGCTGCCTGGGCACATGAAATTGGCCACCAGCATGCTGACAGTTGAGAGCAGGGGGGTTTGTCTTCCCCACTCAGTGAGTGGACATTCACTTGATTCTGTGTTTTCGGTATGGCTTCCTGCTGAATTATGCCTGGTGCCCTTCAATGCAGATGGGAAGTCTCCAGTCTTCTGCTGAACTGGAGGAGAGTAGAGGCTCTATAGGTCAAACTGCTTCTAATGCAGATTTTCCACCACTCATTCTGTTTCCAGATATTCCCCATCCCTATCTGCAGAAGGACCAGTGCCTGCCTCCAATTCCTGAAATCTGGAATTCCACAGCATAAACCAGCTTGCTTCTTGGTGTACTGCCCACCCTAAGTAGAATTTCTGATTTCTCTCCTGCTCCTCTTCTTCTAGGCTAAGGCTTGAGGCTTATTCTCTACATTCATACTGAGGAGCATTAATACTGTCTTTTTTTATGGCTTCAAGTACCATCTGAATGACTACAATTTTTCTTAATCTGTATCTACTGAGAAGCAAATGCCAAGATGGAATTAGACATGCAAGAGGATACATGAGTTATCCCATGAACTAACTACACCTTCACATTCAGTGGTGATTAAGTGTCATTTCTGGAGAGTGTGTGTCCTCCTCCCTGGACGGTAAGCACCATAACAGGGATCAGATCAGCTGTCCATCCCTACATCTGGCACATAGACTGGACATAGTGGGCCTTCCATTTACTTCTGTGGGGTGAATGAATATAACACGCCTGGCTAGAAGGAGGAAATGTGAGTTACATCCTGAGGAAAATGGGTGTGTTTTACTTTGGACTGTGAATTCAAGGAATAACCTTTCTAACATGACAGAAGAAGGAGAAGGGCCTTTCCATTAAAAGGCATCACCCCTGCTTCCTGCACAATATGGGCTTATTCTTTGTTCTGTGGTTGCCAAAATCAAAAGTCATTCTTATCCTTAGAAAAGAGAGTAATTTATTAGAATTAGCAGAAATAAAACACTACCTTGGGAAAATGTGTGTACAGGACTGTGGGTGGGTGTCCAATACCTGGTGTTCAGTTCTCTGTGTAGATTTTCCTGTGTTCACAGAACTTTCCTGGAAGCAGAAACACCATCTGGAGGTGGGGCAGGGGGTGGTGGGTGGTGATGGGTTACTAGGGAAGGATACTGCTGGTCTGACCAGTGTCTGACTTAGGCACAAACAGATGATTTTAAGGACAGTGTTTAACAAGACTCGTTATATAGCTCCTGCTCAACTGAGTTGCATGAACATTCAGAGTGAGAACTGACCTGCCTATCTGTTATGGACCAGATGATGTGTGTCCCTAAAATTCATCTGCTGAATCAGAAACTCCCAATGTGATAGTGCTTGGAGGTGGGGCCTTTGGGAGGTAATTAGGTTTATATGAGGTTATGAGGATGGGGTCGCCATGAATGGGATTAGTGCCCTTATGAAAAAGGACCCAGAGAGCTCCCTTGTGCCTTCTGCCATAGGAGGACACAGTGACAAGACAGCCCTCTATGAACCAGGAAGTGGGTTCTCACCAGACGCCAAATCTTCTGGTGACTTGATCATGGACTTCCAGCTTCCAGAACTGTGAGAAATAAATTTCTGTTGCTTATAAGCCACCCTGACTATAGTATTTTTGTTATAAGAGCCTGAATGGACTAAAACAAGGGAATCTGACTTAATGAAAGAAACAAGGAGAGATCCATGGCAACCGAGCTGCATATCAATTACTAAGTCAAGAACGAAGGCAAAGCACTCTGTCGGGGGCAGGGAAAGGTGTGTGTGTGTGTGTGTGTGTGTGTGTGTGTGCAGAAAACATGAAGACCCAATGGAAGGAAAAGCAACAGAATGGAGCAGCTCTGCACAGTGGGGGACCTGTGGGCACCAGGTCTGACCCATGACTAGTTGGAGCAATGGCAGGTAGCAGGTACTGAGGGAGCAGACACCACACCCAGAGCCCTGGGGCATCCTCGGCTCCACTTTATAGGAAGGACCTTGTCAAACCAAGTAGTGGTGAAGCTCCCTGAATAGGTGGTTAATGTTAACATTATCAGAGGCTGATTGGCCTTTAAAAGGAGAGTTTCAAGAAGAAGCAGGTCACCAAATGTCAGGAAGCTTTGTTCATGGATAGAGGGACACATTTGAAATGAGACCTCTGGTTCAATTCCAAATCGGAGATTCTACTTTGATAGACTCACGAATACAATTTTCACACAATCGTATATCATGTTAAACAATGATGATCAATTGTGCCCTAACGTGACAGGTGAGCGTGAGAACTCCTGCTGTCTTTAGCCTCTAAGAACATATGGCTGCACACACACTAATTAAAGATATGACAAAGTATCTACGACTCCTTTCAAAATTTCCTTTGATGTTGTAGAATTCACATTTTTCTCTCTTGGGTTGGAGCTGAGTGCCTCCTTTCTTGGCACCCTTGGTGGCTCCCTTCCTGTCTGAAGCATCAGAGTACATCTAAAAGACCCCAAAGTGTCAGAGAAGACTGGATTCTGGTTCAACTCAGCTGAAAATGGGCTGTTCAGAACTTGGGGAGGCAGTTTCTTTGTATGTAACTTATGAAATTCAGGTGTAATGTCTCAAGCTTCTGTTTTAACCCAGTTCTTTCCACATCAGTCTTACATGGTTCCAAAAGGCAACCAAAGGACACAGCCTAGAAAGGTTTAAACCTGAGAGCATGTGACATCATGGGAGCAGATACAATCAACTGGCACATTCACTCATGAAGAATTTATCCAGGATGAATAGCCTTGATGCATCTCAAACCCTCCAGAGAGATTTTTTCTGTTCCCTCACTGGGAGACTAGGAGAGGAAATGGTGGATCGCATTTTTCCTCCAAGCTCAGAATTCAAAGATGTCAATTAAAGAAACATTTATTTTTCATTATTGAGTTATAGTTGATATATAATATTACATAAGTTTTAGGTGTACAACATAATTCACAATTTGTAAAGGTCCAAAATTTTAGTCCTTTTATAGTTATTATAAAATATTAAATTAAAGTAACTTAAATCTAATGTTGCACCATTTTCTCTATGTGATAGTTGATTTATAGAACACAGAAATAAAACACTTTAATATGGAATTTGAAAAAAAAATAAACGTCACTGTAGATCTGTAAGAGAGTAAATATTCTGTTGAAGAATTATACTCTGTGCCTAATGTATGATTCTAGTGAGAAAAATAGGAATCTTCTGTGTTTGGGCTCTTCCTTCTCTCCAGCCACAATTAACAATATAGATCTCTCCACAAAACCTATGTTCCTGCCAATTGATCTTATTATATAAGATCAAGGATTGAAGAAATTATACTTTAGTATGATCATTCAATGCATCATTGCCAAGTAAATGAATCCCTAATGGTGGAATGTTTAGAGAATACATATCCTGGGTGTTTGGCTTTGATTTTGACCCTTCTGTTTAATTCTTCTAGTTGGATCTCCCTGGGAGTGTGCCTGGAGAGGGAAGAAATCTCTCCACAGACTAGCAGGGCTTGAGTAAAATAGGGGTATTCAAGTTTCCCAACTGGCAGCTTCAACATGAGTTTTTAAGAAACTCTGGTATTTCCCACCATGGCAATGGTGAGGACCGTGAATATGGACTCAGAATATCTGGACCTGCTTTTTGTTTGGATTAAACCACCCGTCATATGTCCTGTATCATGCCAGTTGCTCTAGCCCACTTTCCTCCTGAGCTGTAAAACTGTGATGTTTTAAAGAGTCACTGTACCCTGTCAACTCCAGGTGTTGGGCTGTGCAGCTTCAGCAGCAAACACAAGGCTGGCCACGAGGTCTCTGACTTGGAGGCATCGTCTGAACATCAACAACAGAAATGTATTATAATATAACCCAGTCTCCACTCTTTTATGCCTGTGCTTTCTGGGCAAAATAATAATTGCAAAGAACACCTTTTAAAGGTGCAGTGACAGCTGTGTTGCAAGACATAATCACATTTTTTACTGATTCATACATTGGAAAGATTGTTGTGGAAAATTGTAATGATATAAAAATGAGGCTGATATAATTACAGAGTTTTACGAAGTGCAAATGTAAGTGCTGTCTTTTCAACCAGAGGCAGGACATGGGATGTGGAAGCCTGATCGACAGATGTGTGTTGGGAGAGGAAGAAGTTTCTATGTGCAGAAGGCATAGAAACCATGAAATCTACCCCATGAAAATATACCAGTTGTGGAACTACTAATTCTTCAAATGCTTAGCATACTTACTCTATAAAGAAAAGCAATGACTAGAAATGTTCCAAACAGAGAGATTTCCTCAGATATCCTCTGAGATGCATGCTTGGGGCCATTGAGCTCTGAATTTGACTCAAAACTCATTCCTCTGTTCTACTAAATGCACAACCCAGTTCTGTTTCAAGTGTACCTCCCATGAAAGGAGCTTTTGTCAAGGAATCATGATGCCACTGGGGACTGATTCTAGTGAGAAAATCAGGAATACTTTGCTTTAGGGGTGAGTTAAAATTATTGTGAGATAAATATCTTGCATATATTACTTTGAATAGTATATGCAACACTGAACATTTATTTTTTTCTTTGTGCTATTGATATTTGTTAATCTGGTATTAGTGGAGATGAAAAATCAATGTGAAAATTGAGGAGCATTATAGAAAATCCAATTTTCCATTTGGCAATAACAACAATATTATGAGAGCTTTCAGAAATACAACTATAGAGGGGGCAAAAGATGGAGATGAACTTGGCATTACAATTTAATTCCAGCCCATGTTTATTCCTTAAAGTTCCCCGGGCTATTTACAGGGTTCATGACCACACAACACACACCCCATCAGCCTGAGTTTATTCCATTAGATGAATGGAACTCCCACCTACAGGAAGTAGAGGTGAAGGGGTGCTATAGACTGAATGTTTGTGTCCCCTCAAACTTCATATGTTGATCCCAAAGTGTTGGTTTTAGGAGGTGGGACCTTTGGGAGGTGATTAGATAATAAGAATGGAGCCCCCAGAAGTGGAATTAGTGCCCTTATAAAAGAGACCCAGAGAGATCCCTTGCCCCTTCTTGCCTTGTGAAAACACAGCAAGAAGAGGGCCAACAATGAACAAGAAAGGGGGATCTCACCAGATACTGAATCTTCCAGTGCCTTATCTTGGACTTCCAGCCTCCAAAATTGTGAGAAACAAATTTCTCTTGTGTAAAAGCCACCCAGTCTATGGTATTTTTGTTATAGCAGCCAAAGTGGACCAACACAGGGGGTGTTTAAGGGGAAGCCACTAGTGTAAAGAGCTGAGTGAAATTCAGCAAAACAGCTGTGATTGAAGACACAAGGATATATCCAATGTCTATTTTCTTCACCCCAAAAATGAAAAGACAGTGACAGCTTTGGGAGTACTAATGCTCTCAAGACTCTCCTCCATAAAGCTGTATTTATATGTTCCTACACTACACATAGTATATAAAAATAAAATCTTGTCCTGCCAAGCAATGGGCTCCTCTGCCACATCTTCCATCATTATGCAGGTGGAAAATGAGATTCCTTAACAATGGTCACTCAGCATAACTGGTTTCTTCCCAGTGTTGCTAGGATGTATTTCTAAGTTTGATTTGTAATAAGGTTCATATTTTACCACCTGGGGAAACTTCTAGATGATAAGCCCCATAAACATCTGAATAGTTTAGTGCCATATTTTGTTTTATGCTATTTTTCTCTTTGAAGTGTCCCAGGCAGTCTACATTGAGGAAGAATGGCCAGTGAAGACCAGCTTGTCCAAAGATGGGGGAAAGGCCACTAACCCACAATCTCAGAACTTTGGGAAGAGACCAGGCCTTCCCTAACCCCATGTAGTAGCCAAATACTAACCTTCAGTTCTCTGATGCTTTTTTTAAAAAAATCCACAAACTCTTCTTCACTGACTATTTGTGGGGCATCAAGGGAATTTAGATCTTTGCTGCTTGTTTTTGCTGTTGTTGCTGTTGCTTTGCACGTGGGAATGAGAAAGGAAAGGTGGGCTGACCATTTCCTTCATCTGCTCTCTGGGCTCACAGGCAGCCTAAACCAGGGCCCTGGAAATGACCATACAGGGTGACACAGCCCCTGGTTCTTCAAGGTTCCAGGACTGCAAATGTATGTCCACCAGGGGGGCAACAGTTCTCCCGGAGCACAGGATGGGTAGCACAGCAAGCCTGGGCAGTGAATACAGGTTGATGACACTGAAAGAATTTTGTTTAGAAATTGTTCAAGTATTTGTTTTAATTTAAGTACTCAAAAGACAAAAAAGCAACAAAGGTGTAAGTTTTTAGTGTCTTTTCATCTTCATGTAGGACCTCAGGATGATCCACAAGTATTTTCAAAGACAGAGAAGCCTACAGTGAAAATGTTGCTTTCCCAGGTGCCAGGATTACCTCTGGATTTGGCCCCAGGCTCCAAGTCCATTCTGATCCCAGACACACAGATGTGGATCTCATCCTTCTGAAACACTAGGACCAGGAAGAAAGAACAGAACAAACCAAGTGTCCTCCCAGGCGACAACCGAGTTAGAGGTGATGACTTCTCAGGTTCTGTAGGTGACATAGAAGCCAGCCAGCATCCATAAACCCCCCTGGGACTTAATGGGCACCATTCAAAATGACCCATGATTGTAGCGAAGCACATTTGGATTTATTTTTGTTCCGGAATACAGTTGAGGTGACCTTACAGATCAACGTCATGAATTGAGGAACTAGTTTTTTCTTCCAATGTCTTTCCAATTATTCTGTTAGTAGCTGATCTTCCAAAAATTAAATATGCAGAAACTGTTTTTTTAAGCTTTTTATTTCTTTAAAAACCGCTCTTAAAATGTAACTGTTCTGGAAAGGTATAACCTCATAAACCTTGGTTAATCAGTCATTTATGAGAGTTGTATCATGGGATTTAAGTCCTAAAATAAATGGGTTACAATTTGCAAGAAGTTTGGAGGAGGCAGAGGAGACAAAAGTAAGAGGAAATGAAAGGCAGGTGCAATTCACCAATATTTACTCTGTTTTTTAATAACTGCTTTATTGAGCTATAATTCATATACAAGTGACCCATTAAAGTGTACAATTCAACATTTTTTGTATATGTAGCATGGTGTGACCATTACCACAATTTTAGAACATTCTTATCACCCCTTTTGATTACAGCTGTTCTAGTGTGTATGAAGTGTATCTCATTGTGCTTTGTGTTTACATTTCTCTGACGGCTAATGATGTTGAGTATCTTTACATGTGCTTATTGGTCATTTGTACATCTCCTTTGGAGAAATTTTTACTTGGATACTTTGCCTATTTCTATTTGGGTTACTTTTTCTTTTTGATTTATAAGTGTTTTTATATATTATACATACAAATTCCTTATCAGAATATGATTTGCAAAAATTTTCTTCCATTTTGTGGGGTATTTTTTTTTACTTTACTGATGGCACTTTTCAAAGCACAGAAGTATTAAATTATGATGAATTCCAATTTATCTTTTTTTGTTGTTGTTGCTTCTGCTTTTGGCATTGCTTATTAGTTGTGCTTTTGGCTCTTACATTAGAACTTTGATTCAGTTTGAGTTAATTTTTATATATTTGAGAGGTAATGATCCAAATTCATTCTTTTTCATGTAGATATCCAGTTGTCTCAGGGCCATTTGCTGGAGACTATTTTTTCCCCATTGAGTTGTCTTGGTATCCTTATTCAAAAGTCAATTGACAAAAATGTTAGGCTTTAGTTCTGGATCTTAATTCTGTTTCATTAATCTACAAGTCTATCATTATGCCAGTACCACTCTATCTTGATTACTTTAGCTTTGTAGTAAGTTTAGAAATTGGAAACTGTTCTGTTTCACGATTGTTTTGGATATTCTTCATCCCTTGAATTTGCCTATGAATTATAGGATCAACTTGTCAATTTCTGCAAAAATCTCAACTGAGATCATAATAGGGATTGTGTCAAATCTATGGATAAGTTTGGGAAGTATCACCATCTTAACAATATTAAGTCTTCTGATCTATGAACATGGAATATCTTTCCATTTATTTAGGTCTTCTTTAATTCCTTTCAACAATGCATTGTAGTTTTCAGAGTGTAAGTTTTGGACTTCTTTTGCTTAATTTTCCCTAAGTATTTTATTCTTTCCAATGTTAGAATAAATGGAATTGTTTCCTTAATTTTATTTTCAGGTTGTTCATTGTAAATGTATATACATAAAATTGGTTCTTATATATTGACTTTGTATCCTGAAGCCTCCCTGAACTCACTTATTCCAATAATTTGTAGTGGATTCTTTCAGATATTTTGTGTACAAGATTACATCATCTTCAGATAGAGATACTTTTTTACTTCTTCCTTTTTCAGCAACATGCATTATATGTAATTTTCTGATATAACAGCCCAGGATAGAACCTCCAGTACAACATTGAATAAAAGTGATGAGAACAGATATCCATGTCTTGTTCTTGATGTTAGAGGGAAAGCTTTCAGTGTTTCATTGTTAAGCTAAATGTTATATGTAAGTTTTCATAGATGCCCTTTATCAAGTTGAGAACGTTTCCTTCAATTTTTAGGTTTCTGAGTGTTTTATTTTACCATGAAAATCTGTTGAATTATATCAATAATTTTTCTGCGTCTATTGAGATGATTGACAACATTAATTGATTTTTAGATGTTAAACCAACCTCATTTTCTAGGTTCAATCTCACTGGTGTGTAATCTATTTAGTATATTGCTGGATTTAATTTGCCAGTGTTCTGCTGAGGATTTTTGCATCTGCACTCATAAGGGATAATGGTCTATAGTTTCTCTTATTTTAATGAGAGCTTTCTCTTTAATTTTAATGTCTTTGTCTGATTTTGGTATCAGGGTAATGCAAACCTCATAGAATGAGTTTAAAAGTATCCCATCTTCTATTTTTCTGGAAGACTTTGTGAAGAATTGGTGTTAATTTCTCTTAGATGTTAAAACAAAGTCTGATATTAGATGAATATTGCAATGCAAAGCTGGATTTTAGATGATATGCTTAAGTCAAAAAAAAACTACCAAAGGCCAAATATGGATTTGCTGAAAAAAAAGAACAGTTCTCTTGAATCAAGTTGCACTTTGGTAATAGAAACATAAATACAGCCTTAATAAGCAAATGTGATAACAGCTGCTACTTACTAAAATTGTAATTGTAAAGGAATATTCTGAAGCACCCATAGTTTGTAGTGGTATATGGAGGTATATGGTATATAGTGGTATAGTCATAGCATGGGTGTTTCGATGAACAGTAATGCAATAGAAAGATGGATATTAAATGCTCTCCTCTCCAAACAACTGAGAGAGGTCAGGGCAGACCAATCAGAGGAAGGCCAAGCCTGTTTGTGCTTCTCAGGGCAAATAGGACAGGGGGAAAGCCAACAGTTTGAGTTCCCCTGGCCTGCCCTTTCCCGCAGTGGCAGCCTGCTGGGCTGGCTCTGCTCTGCTCTGCATTTTCCCTCCCAACTGGAGCCTGGCAGCTGCAAATGTCCATAATTATGGAAGATCCTCTCGTTTTCTGCTCTGTGGTTGAAATAATGACAGTCTCTTTTTATTACTGTTCTAATGGCTTCACACTCTGAATCACTGTGGTATTATTAATAATGGCAAAAAGGGGTCTTATTTAGCACGGATAGAACTTCCCCATACATCACTTCAAGAGCGGATAGCTGAGCTGACAGGTTAACGAAGCTGCCCAGATACGCAGCTGAGCCATTAAAGGATGCAGCAGTAAACGGGTGCATGTGGGGATGAGACAGCAGCACTCTGCTCAGTCATTCACGCTAGAGAGATTTCACCCCACACCTGAGTCCTGCATCAGAACAGACCGGGTGCTTCTTAAATGCATGCCTTTTATCTCAACAGCCCTCCTTAAATATGCAACTTTTTAATGAGCTCCTGGGCTTTCCAAAAATGTGTATGCCATCTCCTAAATGGAATAAACAGAATCACCTTGCAATATAAAGCGCTTAAAAGAGAGCAAAGAGGCAATAAACCAATTGAGTGTAAGCAATGTAGGTATGACTCTTTCACAAGGATTCCAAACTGTGCTGGGGGAGGGCTCACAGACTGGGCACTCTGGTCCCACCAGCTTCCTTCCTGTACATAAGGGACACATGGGGCCAGGACCAGAGGTTCAATTCTTCTCCACCTTGATAACAAGTTGGCCATGGATAGAATGTCCTGAAATGTGACCTAGGCTTTTCTGGAAAGACAGCATCTCATGCTGACGGGAGGCACCTTCGTCCATACTACGCCTCTCTGCGTCTCCCGGCCCTTCTTACCCTCTCCCTCCCTCCCTTCCCTTCTTCACTTTTGGGCCCCTTTACCTCTAGCTCCAGGAATGATCATACCAGCATCCGTAGTGTTTTCCCAAATTCTACGCTTACTGTAATTTATCAGCCACTAAGCATTTAAAGCTGCTTGCAGCATTAAGCAGCAGAATGGGCTAATGTTTTATTGTCTGTTCGCATTTATGACAGAATACTTGTCAGTGAATCATCATTCAAGATTGTCGTTAGGTGTGACACAACCACGATACCAAGAACGACAGTGAAAGAGTGCAGAGCCAAAAGCTACGGAAGTCAGGTGATCAATCAGATTCACCACCTTCTTTTGAACGTCCTGGAGCAAGGACAAAAAATTTAGGATGCATTTTGATGATGCCAGAAATACGCTTCTTCAATGAGGGAAATGTAAAATATATAACTTCCTCATAGCTTCTAAACTTCTGCTTGGATTATTGGAGTTTCCTATGTATCAAAATTAAATATAAGGGCCCTAAACATGTAACATAGTGTCACAGTTTAGTTCTCATCTCTAAGAGGAACGTGTGACCTAGATATGTAAGCACTGCAGTGAAAAGGCAACAGCTAAAAATGTCCAGCTTTTTTAAAATTTCATACTCTTCTCTTTACCTGCCCCAATATGAGAACATTCCAGGCAAGAAATATGTGACTGGACAACGCAAATCCCAAATCCAGTAACTGGATGCAAAGGGCTTGTCTGAGGGCTGCTGCTGTCTTGATGCCAGATAAAACTGTTCTTCATGAGGGTGGGGAGACAGAGAAGTTTTGAGCATTAGTCGAGAGTCTGAAGACTCTGAACACCCAGTGTCTGGGTAGGTAGGAGAGAAAATACAAAAGATGTTAACACAGTTGAATCTGGCAGGGGGGTGAGAGGAAAGAAATGGGAAAGAAGGGGGACTTCACAGAGGCTGATGTGACTTTGCAAAGAATGAGGGAAGGCTAATGCCATTGGGGTCTCTGTCTGTCTCAGTCTGCATGACTGTAATAAAACACCATAAACTGGGTGGCTTATACACAAAAAAATTATTTCTCACAATTTCTCTATTTCTCACAACCCAACAATCTCCCCTGGTGGAAGGGATGAGGAAGCTTTCTGGGGTCTTTTACAACAGGGGTCCTCAACCCCCAGGCTGCAGACCAGCCAGTTAGGAACTGGGCCGCACAGCAGGAGGTGAGCGGCAGGTGAGCAAGCAAAGCTTCATCTGCCGCTCCCCACCACTCCTCATCACTTGCATTACCTCCTGAACCATCCCCCCTACCTCTGTTCATGGAAAAATTGTCTTCCACGTAACTGATCCCTGGTACCAAAAAGGTTGGGGACCGCTGTTTTACAATGTAAGGACACTGATCCTATCATAAAGTCACCACCCTCAAGATTGAATCACCTCCCAAAGACCCCCACCTCCAAACACCATCACATTGGGGCTAGGATTTAGCATGAATTTTGTGGAGATACAAACATTCAGTCTACAGCACTCTGGTAGAGCACCTGTCTCCAGATGATCCCTCTGGAAATGTCAGGACCAGTTGTCCTGGTGCTGAGTATTCCCTTCTTCTGCAGACAACTTGTAAAATGCAGTATTTCTGAGCAGAGAGACAGTTTGGATGCCCCATCCTTGGTTCTTTCTTTACTGAGATGAGAGAGAAAGCCCTCTCTCTACTCTGGGTGCTAGGCTACTTCAGTTAACTCCTGGGCTGGGAGAGCTCACACATGTTCATTTGCTCATCATCATATTTCCAGTTCTGAAGAATCTGGGAAAGAAGAGATCTGAACTGAATGCAGAGATCAGGAAGGGCAGTCCTTCACCGCCCTCATATCTGCTTCCCACAATCTCTGTGTCCCAGTTTTTATGACGAAGACACTGCGAAGGTGTAGGTTCTAGAGGTTGCAGCTTCCTTTTCCTCACGTGGTTCCTCTAGGAATGAGTATAATTATTTTTATTTTTTTTTCTTTTTTCAACTGAAGCATTATTGATTTATAGCATTGTGTTAGTTTCAGGTATAGAGCATAGTTATTCAGGGTTTTTTTCAGATTATATTCCATTACAGGTTATTACTAGATATTAAATATAATTCCTGGTTCTAAACAGTAAATCCTCATTACTTATCTACTCTATGTATAGTAGTTTTTATCTGTTAATTCTATACTCCTAATTTGTCCTTTCTCCCCTCTCTTTCCCCTTTGGTGACCATAAGTTTGTTTTCTATGTCTGTGAGTCTATTTCTGTTTTGTATATAGATTTATTGTATTACTTTTAAAATTCCACATGCAAATGGAATATAGTATTTGTCTTTCTCTGTCTGATTTATTTCACTAAGCATAATATTCTCTAGGTCCATACATGTTGCTGCAAATGGCATCATATCATTCTTTTTTATGGCTGAGTAATATTCCATTTCATATATATATATATACATATGTCTTGGATGTCTTAGCTTCCATGTCTTGGCTATTGTAAATAGTGCTGCTATGAACATTGGGGTACATATACTTTTTTGGATTAGAGTTTTTGTCTTTTCCAGATATATGCCCAGGAGTGGTATTGCTACTTCATATAGTAACTCCATTTTTAGTATTTTAAGGAACCTCCATACTGTTCTCCATAGTGGCAACACCAATTTTCATTCCCACCAACAGTTTAGGAGGGTTCCCTTTTCTCCACATCCTCTCCAGCATTTATTATTTGTAGACTTTTTGGTGATAGCCATTCTGACAGGTGAAAAGTGATACCTCATTGTGGTTTTGATGTGCATTTCTCTACTATTTAGCAATATTGTACATCTTTTCATATGCCTGTTGGCCGTCTCTATGTCTTCTTTGGAAAACCATCTATTTAGGTCTTCTGCCCATTTTTTGACAGAGTTGTTTGTTTTTTCAATATTGAGTTGTATGTGTTTTTCATATACAATACTTTGATATTAACCCCTTATTGGTCACAGCATTTGCAAATACTTTCTCCCATTCTGTAATTTGTCTTTTCATTTTGTTGATGGTCTCCTTTGCTGTGCAAAAGCTTTCAAGTTTGATTAGGTTCCATTTGTTTAGTTTTTCTTTTTATCTTTCTATTTTTTTTGCCTTGGGAGCCTGATCTAAGAAAATATTGCTATGATTTATGTCAAAAAATATTTTGCCTATCTTCTCTTCTAGGAGTATTATGGTGTCATGTCTTACATTTAAGTCTTTAAACCATTTTAAGTTTATCTTTGTAAGTGGTGTGAAGGAATGTTCTCATTTCATTCTTTTATGTGTAGCTGTCAAGCTTTCCCAACACCATTGTTGAAGAGACTCTTTTCTCCATTTTATATCATCGCATCATTTGTCATAGATTAATGGACTGTAGGTGGATTGGTTTATTTCTGGGCTCTTTATTCTGTTCCATTGACCCATACATCTGTTTTTGTGCCAATAGCATACTGTTTTGATTTCTGTAGCTTTGTAATATAGTCTGAAGTCTAGAAGAGTTATACAGTAAGTTCCCAAAATATGAACCTTCAAGTTGCAAACTTTCAAAGATGCGAACGTGTGTCCGCATGTCTAATCATGTAAGTTAGTTCTATTTGAGGAAGCACTGTTAGTTTTTGAGGCACAGAACCTGAACATAGAATGGTACATGAAGGTTGAAGCACCCATTCAGAATGCAATTCAGTGCTACCGTGTCACCTATAATGGGAAAAAAAAGAGCTACTACCCAGACATAACTGGATCATTTTTTCAAGAGGGTAGATAGAATTGAATCCAGCAAGAAACTAGAACCTGTGCCATCAATGTCAGGCATGAGTGAAGTTGCAGCTTGCCCTCCATCTCCTATTGCTGAGGATCCTTCACTCTCCCATGTCCCACCTCCTGTCCCTCCTCCAGTCAGTAACTCTTCTCACCTGTTCTCACCATGTCAGCCCCTGTATGCTAGCTGTTGTACTGCACTACTGTACTTTTCAAGGTACTGTACTGTAAGATTAAAAATGTTTTCTTTATTTTTTGTGTTTATTTGTTTTCTCTGTATTATTTGTATCAAAAGTATTATAAACCTTTACAGTACAGTACTATATAGCTGATTGTGTTTGCTGGATACCTAGGCTAACTATGTTAGACTTACGAACAAATTGGACTTATGATGCACTCTTGGAACAGAACTTGTTCATACATAGGGGACTTACAGTACCTCCAGTGTTGTTCTTTTCTCTCAGGATTGTTTTGGCAATTCTGGGTCTCTTGTGGTTTCATATAAATTTCAGGATTATTTGTTCCAGTTCTGTGAAAAATTTCATGGGTATTTTGATAGGAATTCCATTAAATCTGTAGATTGCTTTGGGTAGTATGGCCCTTTTAACAATATTAATTCTTCCAGTCAAGAGCATGGGTTATCTCTTAATTTCTTTGAATCATCTTCAATTTTCTTTATCAATGTTTATAGTTTTCAGCATATAGGTCTTTCACCTCCTTAGTAAAGTTTATTCTAGGTATTTTATGTTTTTGATGCTATTTTAAATGGGATTTTTAAAACTTTTCTTTCTGATATTTCACTATGAGTGTAAAGGAATGCAACAGATTTCTGTACATTAATCTCGTATCCTGTTACCTTGCTGAATTCATTTATTAGTTCTAATAGTTTTCATGTGGAGACTTTAGGGTTCTCTATATAGAGTATCATGTCATCTGCAAATAGTGCTGGATGTACCTCTTTCTTTCCAATTTGGATGCATTTTCTTTCTTTTTCTTGTCTGGCTGCTGTGGCTAAGACTTCCAATACTATGTTGAATAGAAGTGGTGAGAATAGGCATCCTTGTCTTGTTCCTGATTTTAGTGGGAAGGCTTTGAGCTTTTCACCATTGAGGATTATGTTGGCTGTGGGTTTGTTGTAAATGGTCTTTATTGTGTTGAGATATGTTCTCTCTACATGCACTTTGGCAAAAGTCTTTATCATGAATGGATGTTGAATTTTGTCAAATGCTTTTTCTGCCTCTATTGAAAAGATCATGTGTATTTTGTTTTTTCTTTTGCTGCTGTGGTGCAGCACATTGATTGATTTGCATATGTTGAGCCATCCTTGTGACCCTGGGATGAATCCAACTTGATCATGGCGTGTGATTCTTTTTATGTATTGTTGGATTCAGTTGGTAATATTTTGTTGAGGATTTTTGCATCAATATTCATCAAAGATATTGGCCTGTAATTATCTCTTTTTTGTAGTGTCTTTGTGTGATTTTGGTATCAGGGTGATGGTGGCCTCTTAGAATGAATTTGGGAGTGTTCCCTCCTCTTCAATTATTTGGAAGGGTTTGAGAAGGATAGGTATAAATTCTTCTTTGTATGTTTGGTAGAATTCCCCAGTGAAGTTTGGTTTGAAGCAATTTTTTTTTTTTTTTTACAGATTCTATTTCACTTCTAGTGATCAGCCAGTTCAAATTATCTGTTTCTTCTTGACTCAGTTCAGGTAGGCTGTATGTTTCTAGAAACTTGTCCATTTCTTCTAGGTTGTCCAAGTTGTTGGCATATAGCCAGAAATAGGTGTTATTAAACAAACTCCTCCTCTATCACTCAGGCCTTGCTGGTTAGCTGTGTCCTCATATTCCATGGTGAGGGGCTATAGACACAACAGCAGCCTTCCATTGACTATGTGTGCTGTCTGGGGGCTCTTTGGGAAAATCCATTTCCTTTCCTGCCTTTTCTGGAGTCTAGAGCTGCTTTCCTTGCATGCCTTGGTTCATGACCCTCCTCCATCTTCAAGGGCACCGTAACATCTTCTCTCTCTCTGGTTTGCCTCCTCTCTGCTTCCATCATGTGGTCTTCTTCTCTTCTTTCTGTAGTCAAATCTTTCTTTTACACTCTTATATGCACCACTGATTACATTTACCACCCACCCAGATAATGCAGGATAATCTCCCCATCCCCAAATCCTTAATCACATTTACAAAGAAGATTTTTCCTTGAAGGTAACCTTCACAGGTTCCAGGGATATGAACCAGGAAATATTTAGTGGGTACTTTACCCCTATCACATTGGGACTCTGATTCTGATTCCCAGGAGGCCTGAACTCCAGTACCGGTTGTGAGATTCCTATGACATCCTTGAATCTCTTGACATGACATGGACACTTGAAAGACCTGGAGTATATTTTCGTCTTTTTTTTTTTTTTTTGCTTTATTTGTGCTCCTTTGGCTGCAAGAAACAAAATAAGATTAAAAATTGAAGTGAAAAAAAAAAGTTTTGTGATAAATATAATTGCATCCTTGAAAAGTTTAAATATTTCTGTTAGGAAACTTTAGACCCAATAAAAATTGTATGGATTGGCAAGACATAATGTAAATATACCTAAAATCAATTATCGTCTTCCATACCAGGAGTAACCTGGAACAAATCATTTATAAGGAATTTCTATTTACTATAGAAACAAAAACATAAAATATTTAGAAACAAATTTAAGAAGAGACACATGGCCTTTATACAGAAAATAACTAAAGTTTTTTTTGGAAATATAAAAGCCTTGAATACAGCGATCAATATCCCACTTTCTAGGTGGGAAGTCTAATTATGATATGTCAGTTTTTATCAGATTAATTAATGGATTCCACTTAGTTTGGGTATAATTTTTCACGGAACATTAGGAAAAGGTTTCAAATTCATCAAGAAGATAAAACTAAAGAGTGCTTTGACAGAAAGAAGTAGAGAAACAGTAACAGGATTAGAATGTGACCAGGAAGCAAGTCCATCATGTTGGAGCTTCACCCTGGGCAAGCTACCCCACTCTAGGGAAGTTAAGTTACCTTATCTGTAGAATGAAGGCATGCCAGCATCCATAAATGAATTCTGCAAGGCAGTATCACTGAGTGCTTAAGTCGAGCTGAGTACATTGTGTTCTGGAAATCTGTCTCCAGCGATACAGGAAGCATTTCCTGTGATACTGGAAACAATGTTTCAATATGAACATTTGAAATAAAATTGTTCTGTGTCAACAGAGCGCAGGGAAAATTAACATTTTAGATTAATCTATTGGCTTCCTTCATGTAAAATTTAAATGTATGCAAAGTAAATTTAATAAGTAAGAATCAATTTCAACCATGTCCCCCAAAACACTTAATGCATTCAATTTAGACAAAAGCAATTTTAAAATATTCTCCTTGGAAAAATGGCAAAATAGCATGATTTTGGGATCCTCATTATTCCAGCACTTTCTGTAACTTGTCCTTCGTCAGGAAGTGTTTGGAGCCAGGTTGGGAAAGGAAGCATGTGGCGCCCCCATGCTTATCTAAGCTCAGAAACAGGTTTGCACATGACTGAAAGCAAGTAAGAGGGTAGAAATGTGCACTGTTATTTGTAAGAATCTGAAGTATGACGACTAAACACAAGAAAATAATAAACTGATGAAGCAATAAGAAAGAAGGTTTAACTAAGAGTTGTTACTGGTATAAATAAATAATTAGGTCGCTTAGGAAAAGTCTCACTTTACAAAATTCACTGAAATAGAAAGCAAATTGCTCAGATGCCCTTGAATCCTTTTTATTCACCCTTGGGCTCCTGAAGATGTGTGTCCTGCACATGCAGGTGGTTGAAAATGCCTGGACATTGGTAGCTCTAAATCCCCACTTAAACTGCCAGGACTGCGGACGTTGGCTCCCCCGCTTCAGGGTCAGATGGCTCTGAAGTGTAGCTCCCTACAGAGCCCCCAGGGCATCCAAGAGCCAGACCTCCCCTGAAATCACATCCATTCCCTGCCCTGTTTTCCCCATGTCCTTACCTTTTCCACTGCAAGCAGGAGTTGTAAAAAAATTTGAAGAATAAATTAAAAGCAGTAAAATTTAGAAATAAAAGCTGCTTGATACATTGGGATATATTTGCAGTGTATGGTACAAAGGGTCACAAAACTGAATCAACACAAACACTTAAGAAAAAGATAAGAAAGAAAATGGAAAGAACAAGGAAGTATATGAATTGGCAATTCAGTTAAGGAGGAATACAAATGGTCAACAAACAAACCTCAGGACCTATGATGCTCAACTTGGGAAAAGTAAATAAAATGAAATTTATTTTTCCCATCGTTTCAGAAAATCCAAAAAGTTTGATAATAATGAGTGTTCGTGGAGGTGGAGGGGAATCAATATTCTCAAACACTAAGTTTTGATAGCTACCTTGGGGGGCCATTTGGAAGTATTTCCTAAAAAGTAAAATATGTATAACCTGTGGCCCAGAAGTTTATTCATTCATACAAAAAATATGTATTTCTTAGTTATGTGAGATAATGTAGAAGGAAACTACAGGTGGATCAGGTTGGCTTGTGGTTGGAAAATGTCAAGTAATAAGATCAGACTCCACCTCTCTTGCCTACCCAGGAGGGATCCTCAACAGCTCTCCCCTCCTCTCCCCGGCACGCTCACTTTCCTCCCCTCTCCTGAATCTTCCTCAACAGCAAATGCACGTGTGCCTGCCATCTAAACACTACGTTCCTTGTCTCTGTCCCCTTCATGCTCACACCCCACTTCTCTGCTCCCCTGACCACTGAGATGCCCTCACCACATGCCATGCCCTACTTGTCCATCCTCAATGGCTTTCTTGACTCCAGAAGCCTAGGTCCTACATTCCACTCAGTTCTTCCTCTTGGGTGTCTAATAAGCATCTCAGACTTGGCATCATTCAGAACAGGACTCTTTCCTTTCAGACTGCATCTTCCCGTAGCCTAGACCATCTCAATCATGACAGCCCATTTAAAACATTTCTCAGCAGGCATACACACAAAAGCATTGAAAACAATATTAGACACATATTTTCACATCCATGTCCGTTCCTGCTTTCCTCACAATAACCCCAAATGTCCTTTAACTGACAACTGGATAAACAAGATGTAGTACATTCATAGAATAGTATCCAGCCATATAAAGGAATGAAGTACTGACTCCGGAACAACATGGATGAACCTTGAAAAAGTTATGCTGAGTGAGGAAAGCCAGACACAAAAGGCCACGGATTGTATGAATATATTTAAATGAAATATCCAGAATCGATAAATTCATTGAAACAGAATGTACATTTGTCCTGAGGCTGGAGGGAGGGGGATGGGTAGTGACTGCCTAATGGGGATACTGGCTTCCTTTTGGGGAAAATTTGGGGAACTAGATAGTGGCACAGCACTGAGAATGTACTAAATGCCACTGAATTGTACACTTAAACATGAGCACGTTCATGTTATTTAAATTTTAACTCACTTAAAAGAAATAGACAAGACAAATAGCCCTAAAACAATTCTCAGTCCAACAGCCAGAGTCAGCCTTGACTTTCCTTACTCTCTCACAACCACATTCAGCCTGCAAGTAAATCCTGTTGGCTGTTCCCTTGAAGAATATCCAGGACCTGCACTCACCTCCCCCCAGTTCCTGCCCTGGTCCTGCCCACGTGGCCTCCTGGATGGTAGCAGGGCTCTGAGCTCATGCATGTGCCTGTGCCGTCTCTCCTCCACCCACATCAGAGTGGTGCTGGGACTCCCCACGGTCCCTATCATGGGGCCTCCTGTGGATTCCCCTTCCGAACAAAGTGAAACCTTAGCAGCACTTTTACTGCTTTCCTGCATCTCACTTCGCTTAGCTACACTGAGCACCTGACCACTCCATGAAAGTGTCAGTGAATCCTCTGCCACAGGGCCTTTGCACCTGCCATTCATTTTGCCCAGAGACTTCTCCCCGTATTTCCACATGCTTTCCCTCTCTCCTCCCTCAGATGTCTGCTCAAATATCACTTGTTTTCCATAACAAAGTAACATCAAAGTTAACGCAGCATTAAACTATAACCCTCCCTTCTGTAATACACATCCTTCTTTGCTCTGCTCTTCTCCACAGCACCTACTTCTGGAATACAGAGTGTTTTAGCCATTTGCTTATTTTTCTTCCCTCAGACTAAAGTGTAAGCTCTGTGAGGAGTGGCATCACTCCCCTCCACCCTGCAGAGGGAGCTGCTAAAGGGACAGTTAGCTGAAGGCTGGGAGGTGGGGGCTTGTTCATGCCAGGATCCTCCTCCGTCAGGCTGCTCTCCTGAAGTGACAGAGCAGGGAGGAGAGCTGCAGTGGGACATTCCTGCCCTGACACCATGAGGGTCTGTCCTGAAGGTTAGTTTTTGCTCTGAGACGCCCATTGTGCTGGCCGGCACATTCTCAGGAATGCCTGCCGTCTGAGGCTCCTCTTGTCTGGTCCCCCCTCTATCTCTCTCTCCTCTCACAGGTGCCAGACCTTATCAGGATGTGGCCTGAAGGCTCTCCATCTCTCCTGCTCCCTCTCCCCTCTAGCCTCGTGGCAGTCTCCCTGTGTCACCTTTGACCTCTAACTCCATCTAGACATCTGCTTCCCAGAGGATCCAGGCAGGAAAAATTTTATCTATGCTGCTCAATTATATATGTCTAGTGCTCAGAATTAAAACCCCTCACCTATATAATTAGTAAAGAAACATGCATAAAATATATTCAAACCAACGAACAATCAAAGAATGCAGAAGAAAACAACATTGTAATATTTTGTTTCTCAAATTAACCAAATAAATAATGCTGTATTGACTGTGAGACTGGTAAATCATACCCTGCTAGTATTGATAATAAGCATATCATTTTTCAAAACTAGCTTGGCGACATGAAGAAGAGACTTTAAAACTTGATCCAGCAGCCCCCGAGGACTGGTATGAAATCATTTAAAATAAAGCAAAACTAGAAACAACTGATATATACAAAGTTATCCATTGTGTCATTAAGTATAAAGGGAATAAAGTGCATTTCCAACTGAAACTGGTCACTTGAATGAGTTCTCATATCATTTAAAAGGGAGATGCTGAAATGGAATTGAACTCGAATAACCTGTTTAAGACACAGAGGAAGGAAGAGAGCTGGATTTGCAGGATCCTGATCCTCTGGAACGGTATTACCGTATTGATGGAAAAGGATTGATGGTGCCCGCATTCTCCTCTGAAGTTGATGCAGTCTGTATTCCTAGAGCAGGACACTGCACTTCTCCCCATTTGATGAGTGGGATTTCTATTATGTTCAAATTCATTTTATCTCCATGCTCAATGCTTGGGAGAACACACACAATTTTGTTGATTTTTCAGAGGGCAATAATTCTGACACATTTTATGGACCTAAGAATAGCTTTCCAGAGTACAAACAGAAAATAGCTACATTAAATGTACAAATCAGTTTTAAGATGCATCCTGCTTTCCAAAATGTTCAGAAGACTACAATTGTGCATCTTTGAGTTGGGGACATAGTGTAGAGGCTAAGCCGCTGAGTTGAGAACTTGGTCTGCTCCAAACCGTTCACCTGGCTCTGCACTCACGTTGCTGTGTATCTCCTGACACCAGGTGCAAGAAATGTCCAGGTGGAGCCCAGCTCAGTGCCTTCTCACAGTTCACGCACGCACATCATGCATGTGTATCACCAATGGAAGACTTCCCCAAACCATCTTACCTTTATTATTTGTGATGGATTCTGATGCACTCTACTCTATAATTTATTTTTAAAAGAATAGTCAAAGCTCCATCCGCATGTGGGTCACCACCACAGCATGGAAACTCTGCTCAGAAGAAAGGCTGCAGATCTCAGAGTGGGGAGCAGTGCAGAGATTCCCACATGCCCTGTCACACAGGAGGGGATGACTCAGTAAGCATCCTGCTGCCAAGATGCAGGACGCCTGGGTTCATCGGCACACTGGTACACACTTGTACACACGCACAGTGGGTGCTTTCTCTCCAGGATGCCGGGTGTTCCCAAGTGGCCACAGAAGACCCAGATCTCTAAGGTGAGTTCAAAGGTTGCATTTAAGTACTACTCCTCCCTACTGTCCTGAATCTTGAATGCTTTTTATGGAATAGAGTTTGTTTGGTGATGGGAGTGGGTATAATTAGGAGTTTCTATACGATGTGGAGATAGATGGGTTCATCAGTTTCTAAACACTCAAATCCCTTTAAGACACATCTGGAGGGGAGGTTCTCCTCCTAGTGAGGGTACAAGCCAGCAGGATCTGTCTCCTTGGGCTGGTTCCTTCCCCTCCCATTTTCTGACAGGCAGGCTAATGGGGAGCTGCAGGATTTGTATTGGTGGAGCCCGAGGTGGCCATCCAAATGTCCATCAGTGCACTGTTGTGAAACACTTAGACACCTACGTATACCAGCAACTCTCAGCAGAAGTGCCGGAACTGAAGGGAGGCATGAGAACGTCTCATAGGAACTTAAACAAAGTAGAAGAAATGCCAAGCTTTTCAATTTACCTCTCTCTGAGGGTAAAGAAACCTGTGGTCAAAGGTGGAGAATTTCAACAGAGTGGAATAAAAAAGGAGGCAAGAGAACAGTGATCTTGCACTTTACATTAGACAAAGCATTTCCTACACTTTCTCTGATTTATCCTTCAGAACCTTCATGTGACACATATATCTGCCTTAATTCATAGGAAACTAAGACCCAGAAAGGTCATGGAACTTTCAAATGTCACACAGCCCAAAAAACATAAGAGGAAGGTTGTGAGATGCCTCTCTCAGGAACTTTGGGTTTGGTTTTGCAGTCAGGAAAGCCTTGAAGGTTAATTCAGGAAGCTATGTGAATTAGGATGTCACCATTGGCTTTTTTTAAATTAATTTTTATTGAAATATAGTCAATTTACAATGTTGTGTTAGTTTCTGCTATACAGCACAGTGCATATACATATATCCACTCTTTTTTATATTCTTTTTCCCATATAGGTCATTCCAGAGTATTGAGAACATTGAGTAGAGTTCCCTGTGCTACACAGTAGGTCCTTATTTGTTATCTATTTTATATATAGTAGTGTGTACGTGTCAATCCCAATCTCCCAATTTATCCTCCCCCACTTTCCCTTCAGTAATGGTAATTTTTTTTCTACATCTGTGGCTCTATTTCTGTTTTGTAAATAAGTTCACATGTACCATTTTTTAGATTCCACATATAAGGGATATCATACAATACAATACATACAATACATACATACAATACATACAATACAATATTGTCTTATGATTACTTCACTCAGTATGACAATCTCTAGGACCACCCATGTCACTGTAAATGTCATTTAATAGTGTTAGAGGAACAATGGTTTCTCATCCACAGTTTACTTCGGGATCTCAGACTAAAGTAACTCTTGCCTCATTCTCCATCTAATGAAGAGTTTACTCTGTGCAGTGTATTTATTCTAGCAAGTATGCTGGGCCTGAGGCATCTGGTGACTAGATTCATGGCAGGTGCTGTGATGATGCCTGCATTTGACTGTCTTGCTTCTGTAATCAGTGGGGATTCCACAGTGAACCTACTGCATGTGATTTTTTTTTTAACATCTTTATTGGAGTATAATTGTTTTACAATGGTGTGTTAGTTTCTGCTTTATAACAAAGTGAATCAGTTATACATATACATATGTTCCCATATCTCTTCCCTCTTGCATCTCCCTCCCTCCCAACCTCCCTATGCATGTGATTTTAATTAAGAGACTTGGGAAACTGTTTGGCATATGTGAGATGCAACCATGAGTGTCTATGCAGTAAACAGAAGCAGTAAATGAGAAGCGGTTTTTGGGGTGGGCTCTTATGCAGACAGCCACGGCTCAAGTATAGCTTATCTGCTCACTAATGAATATGGCCTCACCCTGTTCATCATTAGTGTAACCCCCTCTTGGGGGAGTGAAAAATTACATGGGCTTGTTTCACAGTAAAATATGAAACATCCTATGTTTTATGTTGTGGGGTTTGTGTCATTTTAAATATTTTTGAAGTAAAGCATCTTTGTAACCGAGTGGGACCCTGTGGGGTTTCCCAGAATAGGACACCCCCATGTCCTCTGCCCGCCTCTTGTCTGTAGAAAAATTTTAGCCTCCTAGGTCTTCCCTGAGTTCCAAAGAGTAAATTTAATCAGAGATGGGAGAAAATGCATAAACAAAGGAGAACAGTTAAGAAAGAAAAAATAATAATAGTTTAACCATTAAACAAAGTCAAGGATCTTTAGTTCCCCCTCAAGGGCTATAGATAATACTCTGAGCCATATCTTTGAGCTGTTTTGCAGATACTGAAACCCCCATCAGGTGGGAGAAGTTAACTGTATGCTGCCCACAAGCTTGTAGACCCCAGACTGGGTGGAACCAGAAGGTTGATGATGTTGACTCCCAATTACCTCACAACCAACCAATCAGAAGAATGTCCATGAGCTGATCATGCACCCTGCAATATACCTCCCTCACTTTGCCTTTAGAAACCTTTTCCTGAAAGCCTTTGAGGAGTTTGGGCCTTTTAAGCACTAGCTACCTGGACTCCTTGCTTGGTGCCTGCAATAAACATGGCACTTTCCTTCACCACAATCTGGTGTCAGTAGATTGGCTTTACCAAGAATGTGCATGGGCAAGGGGACCCAAGTTTGCTTCAGTAACATTTTGAGTATGAAATGAAGTAATGCTGATCTGATGTCAGATTAGGGAGATTTAGAATATTTTATTTACTGTTTTGACATAGAAATAGAACATGGAAGAGATCACATGATATCGGGGTAGTCAGTGTATCATTAACAAGAGACTTAAAAATTAAGGAAAGAATGACATATTGGAGAAAAGAAGCTCCATCCATCTCAGAACAGTGTCAGCTGATTTTTAACTCAAAACTTTGCTGTAACACAGACAGAGAAGATGAGGAGTGAAGAACAACATTATTAGGAGATTGCTCTGTGCTGTGGGTAAAATCCATGATAAAGGGGCTTTTGTAACAACCTGCCCCATTACCTTGATATTTATAAGAGGAACTATTTCACACACACAAACACACATTCACAGGCTCTGAAAAAGCATTGATGTGCTGTCTCACTAATTCCCAAAGATGTGGTTCTAACTGTATTTAAATAGTCAACATTTGCTAAAGAAGTTTTATAGCAAAATTCAGTATTAATGTAATAACAGTCAAAGTTTCTCACTCATTGAACATACCAGAATTCTGATAGATTAAAGTCCTATAATATGTACTTTTTCTTATAAGCACATTTATTTTTCAGAACTGATTGGTCAGTGACCCATCTCCACAGTTTTAAAAAACAAAAACAGTCTTAACAAAAATATTAGATGATCCTACATAATGTTGAATGCTAAGCAACTGCTTTTTGAGATGCCTGGGTCCCCTACAATAACTCATATAAAATGTATATAAATACTTTCTTAAATGCTCAGGAAAATAGGGGAAGAGAGAATAGACTGTCTCTTCCAATCATGACTGTAGGTTTTTTAAGATGTGTAAATTCCATAATAGTCGCTTCAGAGATTCAGCTATTATTATTAAAATCAATCTTAAAGAATGTCAAACTATATCCTTTTATCTGTTTCATTTATCAAAACATATTATTTATGTTCTTTCTTTCTTCTTGTTCTTGTAAAATAACGAATTTTCCAGAGATATATCTCAATTGACATAGTTTATCAAAGCAAAATGACAAGATGAGTTATGAATTAGAATTTCAGCAGTGATGTCAAAATGTAATGACTTATATGGGAAAAGAATCTAAAAAAGAGTGGATATACATATATGCATAACTGATACACTATGCTGTACAGCAGAAACTAATGCAACATTGTAAGTCAACTGTACTCTAATAAAACTTAAAAAATATACTATTCCAAGGAGAGTTTGTGAAATGGTGTAAATAGAGCAAGCCATTTGCCAATCTGGCCTCTGCACACATCTTACCTCTGTCACAAGGACACTCCAAGGGATTACAGAGCAATGTCTACTGTAGGTAGGCACACAAAAGGAAAGCTAATGTGCATTTGTTATTATCTCCCTGGAAGTTCATTGTAAAAATACCACCAGCCTCCCTCTTGTTAATGAGTCAACCACGCATACTGCTTTCAGATCCTTGGAGAAAAGCTGCTACACAAACATCATTTTTTGCTAACTTCTGATGGCTATTCCTGGTGGCAACTATTGGCTAGAGGTCTGAAGTCTTTACATTTCAAGGAAACTCCACTAGCAAACACTCACTATAGCTGAACTGAAATGAGGTGACCTATACCTCAGTGAAAGCTGTGAGCCACAGCTCTCATCTCTGATTTTTTCAAACTCACTTTTGATGTATGATCTTTTATTATGCTTTGTAGATTTAAATTTCCCCTTTTCCTATTCACATAGATATCTTGTGACTAACTTTCTTTTTAATGATTAACTATTGCAATGAAAAAAGGATAATTCTAACTTATTGGGGCATTATGAGTATCATTTAAGAAAGTTGAACAATCACAGCAGTTAGATGCATAATTAGGTGGCTGTTTCATATGTGTGATGTGTTTAGGTCATGCTTGGTTTGATTTACTTTATTTGAAACAAACCACATTTTCATCTTCATTGCGATGCATGGAAACATGGCAGAAAAAGATGATTTTTTTATCCTGCTTCCTACAAAGGAGGTTTTGTACAAATCTGAATTTCAAATAATTTCTCTATTCAAGCACTTCAAAGGGGGTTGGGTAGAGTCATTTGTAAAAGTATAACATAAAATGCAGCTTAGGCTACACAAAGCACTTTGCTGTGAAGGAGAAAAGGGAGCGAGACAGTGTGACAAGCACTCATCCCTTACCCTCATGTTGAGGACAGCTGAGATGCTACTGTGGGTTGAATTATGTCCCCCCAAAAGACATGCTGAAGTCCTAATCCCTGGTACCTGTGAATGTGAGTTTATTTGGAAATAGGTTCTTTGCAGATGGAGTCAAGTTAAGATGAGGGCTTACTGCATTAGTAGCATCAATCCAGTGACCACCATCTTTCTACTTGTAGGGGGGACAGAGACTCAGACACCCACAGGGGAACATGCAATAATGATGGAGGTAGAGATTAGAGTGATGTGCCCACAGCCAAGGAAGGCCAGAATGGCCAGCAACACCAAAGCTAAGAACGAGGAGAGGAAGAACTGTCCCCTGGAGACTTCAGAGAGAGCACAGCCCTGCCAACACCTTGATTTTGGACTTGTAACCTCCAGAGCTATGAAACCTCCAGAGCTATGTGGCAACAAATCATTGTTTTAAGCCACCCAGTTGTGGTCAAGTGTTATGGCAGCCCCAGGAGACTGACATGTAGGCTGGGGTGGAGCTTCCTCTAAGCGGCCTCCCTCCATGATCCAAGTCAGAGCCAAGGGCCACAGAGCCCTTCCTGGTCAACCCTTGTGGTCTCTGTCCAGAAAAACTATGCATATAACTCACAGAACACAGAGTGCCCGACATGCAAGGAAGCTCTGCGATCAGCGGGGAGCAGAGATGATCTTGGGCAATCATGACCATTTTATTCTGCTCTTCCAGACCCTTCAATTTATTTTCCTCATCAAGTTTCCCCCACATTCTGTTGCAGCTCCTGGCCACTTGCTATCCCTTCCTCCAGCTGTCCCTCCTCTGTTTAATGTGGCAGTGAGGCTTAGTTCACCCACTGCCTGTGATAAGGCCCCATCACTGATTTTGGCGCCGATCAGTGACTGCAGAGTCCTGACACAATGGCACTGTTACCAAACCAAACATGGGTCCACTCCCCTGCATGCAGTAGAACCAATATATTAACAGCAGGTTGTAGTAAAGGAAAGTACAGGGTTTATTGCAGGGCCAAGCAAGGAGTACAAGCAGCTAATACTTAAAACACTCAAACTCCTCGATGGATTCCAAAACCATCCACCAGAACCTCCCAGGAACCATCTGCATCCCTGGCTGACTAAGCACAGAGCAATGCACACCACCTCTTACACTCTCTTCTCTGTTAACCCAGAAAACCCACCTTGGTGAGACGATGGTGTCCAATAGAGTTGCCTTCCTATGCTTGCTACTGGGTGTCTTTGTTCTTGTACCCCGAGTGGGTGCAGGTCAGAGTCCTCCTTCCTCATCCATCTGGGTCCCTTCCAGAGCCCAGAGATGTGTGTAGGGTGGAGGCCTGGAGGTGTGGATGAACACATATATACACATATGTGTCACTAGATATGGAAGATGGGAGAAAAGTGAACTCAGCCCACTATATGATGCATTTTATTACCAATGCATATCCTGGTTTAACAAGGATGTTTAAAGACATTTTATTGTGAAAATTTTTCAACAAACTGAGAAGAAGAAGAAGAAGAAGAAGAAGAAGAAGAAGAAGAAGAAGAAGAAGAAGAAGGAGGAGGAGGAGGAGGAGGAGGAGGAGGAGGAGGAGGAGGAGGGGGAGGAGAAGAAGAAGAAGGAGGAGGAGGAGGAGGGGAGGAAGAGGAGAAGGAGAAGGAGAAGAAGAAGGAGGAGGAGGAGGGGGAGGAGAAGAAGAAGAAGGAGGAGGAGGAGGAGGGGGAGGAAGGAAGAAGAAAAGGATAATATGAAGGTAGGAAGGGGGCCAATATTTCTCTTGATTAAGTCAAGCTTCCTTTAATCCAAAAGCTGTATTCTTCAAAGTGCAGTTAATGAAACTCTCAATAGCACATTCCTGTTAAAAGGCCAGCACTATTCTTCAATATATTATTGATCAATGTTAGAGCATAATTAAATTATTCTGTTGTTGATTCTTTTAAGGGACACTTAAAAGGATATAAAAATAAAAGTCTAAGGGTAAGCTGTGACAAAATGAGAGAGTGGCATGGACATATATACACTACCAAACATAAAATAGATAGCTAGTGGGAAGCAGCCGCACAGCACACGGAGATCAGCTCGGTGCTTTGTGACCACCTAGAGAGGTGGGATAGGGAGGATGGGAGGGAGAGAGACGCAAGAGGGAAGAGATATGAAAACACGTGTATATGTATAACTGATTCACTTTGTTATAAAGCAGAAACTAACACACCATTGTAAAGCAATTATACTCCAATAAAGATGTTAAAAAAAAAAGTCCAACACTATTCTTCAATGTATTTTAATGATGATGCCTTAAAATTAGGTCTCATTTTACATTATACAAATCACTTTTAGAGTCCAAATTCCACTTGATACCCACATCAATCCTGCGAGGAAGGTAAGGTAAGCATTTTTACTGTAGATCTGGAAGTTTTGAAGAGATTATTTCAAGATCACATATGCAGTGTATGCCAAGCCTGGACAAGGCACTGCCTCTGAGGTTTCCAGCATCCTAAACTCTTCAAGTATTATGCTTTTATTCTTGAAATATGATTAGTGTTTGATTGTTTTACAAATCATGCTCACATATGAGGAGTACATCCTATGGTGGATGACTGTCTATGTCCTGCTCTCATCAAACTTGTAGTGTAGTGAGATAGACAGAAAAATAAAAATTGTATTTAAAGTATAATTCCAATTATAGTAAGGACAAAAAGGAAAGAGCAAGTGCTCTGAGAAACACTAGCAAGGAGGCTGTACCACATATTTGTTGGTGATGGGAGGAGGTGTGACTCTCTTCTGAGAAAGTGCCATATAAACTGAGACCGAGGGTGATAGTACAGCTGGGCTGAAATATGAAGATTTCTAAGAGTCATCTGAGTGTAGAAGGAGTAACTTGAAAAGGTGGGTGAGTGGGGTTAGGCTCAGCTAGTGTGCACAAGTATGGTTACACCAAGATAATGAAATACCTAAGTACAGGTGGTAAATGTCTTCTTCTCTGGACCTTCGATGTCCCCCATTACCCTAGCCCCTCTCCAGGACTGCCCTTCCACCGTGCAGCATGAAGGGTTAACAGCTGGCATGGGATGGTGCCGCCAGGACCCTGCATCAGCCTGTGGCCAGCATCTATCTGACTAGCTAGTCTCCTTACAAGTCCACTGTGAAATGCTTTGATATGACCCTGGGTTTGGCAACAAGGTGAATAGTATATGTGAGTAAAGTACTGAGGGGAAGTTATGGGTAGTGCTGGAAATGTAGTCCCTGACTAGGTTAAAGAGTTGGATCTTCCCTTTAATGAGCAAAAGGTCAATGCTAGATCATAATTTAGAAGGTGACAAGCACAGGTGTTGGATCTGGTCAGATCTGCCAGGCAGCTGACCTCAGTGCAGAAAACAGTTGTGTGGGACAGTGCTTGAGTGACAGCAGAACCCAGCTGATGAGGCTTTTGCAGAGGCCAAGACACTGAAGAGTAAGGGAGAGTGGAGGGGAAAATGCAATCAATATATGAGAGGTAAAACTGGTGGGATTTATTTGTTGGCTGGATATAGGGTAAGTTAAAAGGTCAGTTCAGGATGCTCCACAGATTGCTAACTGGAGTGACTAGTTAGGGCAGAGTCACAGTTGGTGGAGAATTCAGGAGAAGAAAGGAGATGGGCTCCGTTGTAGACATTTCAAGTTGGAGAAGCCTGTGTTTTATCCAAGTGGAGTGAGTGTCATCAACCAATCAGATAAAAAATCTGAAGCCCAGAAGAGAGGTCATAACTGCAGGCACATGCGTAGGGTCGGCACATGGGTTTTAGTTTTGAGTTTTGAAAAGCAGGTGGAATTACCCAGAGTAAGCATGTTGAGTAAATAGAGAAGGGAAGACAGAACCTTGGGAAATACCAACACTTAATTTCACGGGCAGAAGAGGGGTTCAAAGGGAAGCCAAGTTAAAATGGTCGGAAGACACAAAGGAGAGTGGGGAATGATGTGTCCCAGAGGGAATGGAGCAGAGAACTCTGAGAAGCAAGCGGTGGTGGGCAGTGTCAGTGATACCCAAGACCCAGCAAGATAGGGCTGAAAGGTCGCCATAAGGCATCAGTGACTTTGCTGGGAGCCATTTCAGTACCGCGATGGAGTAAAGCCAGCTGTGGACTGAGAAGTAAACAGAGGTAATGGGAGTGGAGGCAGAGGATGGAGAGGAGGTGGAAACCAGAAGGAAAGACAGAGGGGCTTCCCTGGTGGCACAGTGGTTGAGAGTCCACCTGCCAATGCAGGGGAAGTGGGTTTGAGCCCTGGTCCGGGAAGATCCCACATGCCACAGAGCAGCTGGGCCAGCAATCCACAACTACTGAGCCTTGACTCTGGAGCCCTCGAGCCACAACTACTGAGTCCGTGTGCCACAACTACTGAAGCCCGCGCACCTAGAGCCCGTGCTCTGCCACAAAAGAAGCTACCGCAATGAGAAGACTGTGCACTGCAACTAAGAGTAGTCTCCACTCGCCGCAACTAGAGAAAGCCTGTGTGCAGCAGCAAATGCAACCAAAAAAAAAAAAATTATTAAAAAAATGGAAACCTTATTATAAAAAGAAGGAAAGACAGAAACATGACTTTCTTTCAAATTTTGACTGCACGACGTAACATTTATATGCTTTCTTTATCTTACAAGGCAGGATCCCATCCATGATCATGGAAATCAGGTTGGGTAGACAGAGCCCACGGTGCTGTGTGGATGAGAAGTGAAGCCCACAGGTCACTAGGGAGACAGAGGCAGCACCAGAGAGGGCTTCCTCTCGGCCCAAGTTCAGAACATTTAGGATGAGCGACTGTAATCTGGGTGTCCCTAATCCACCTCTCCTCCTCCCCCTTAAACATCAGCACTGACCCAGTTTGGGCTTTGGTTGTTGGGAATGGAAATAACATAACACATGGTCAAAATCCTGCAGCTTGAATTCACTTCTTGTTGTCATTTTATTTTTTATTCAGGGCTCTGTCTTCCTTTCATTTCTCCAGTTGCTAGAGATAGGACAAATTAGACATGATTTGCAGTAAAACACCCAGATGTGAAAAGTCAACGGAGGAACAGTGAGTGATTGTACCATTGTAGAACATAAAAATGAGAATGTTTGAGAAGATTTTGCTGTAGAAGATATTATATTTCACAGCACTTCATATTTATACCCCTGGAATACAATTTAAGTCTGTGGTATGAGGATTTATGTGGATTTTAACTACACAAATTTAAAATAAGTGGGATCTAGTTTTCTTTTCCTTAGGACATGATTAATTATATCCATGACAAAATGAGGGAACAGTGGGTGTCTTGGACCCACTGCTCTTCTTTAGGAGGGTTTCATGAAGATGGATGTCAGACTCTGACTTTGTCCTTCTCTAGAGCTCCAGGGACAAGAAATTACCTCTTCACTCCCATTCCCATCACCAAGTCCACTCCTAGCCTCTCATCTGATGAGGATGCATCAGGCATCTAAAACTTGGGTGTCCCTGCAAGAGGCAGTGGACAAATCTATACAGGCTTGCCCTGAAAGCAACAGCCTGTAGCACATAGGAGAGCAAATTATTCCACGATGCAATTGATCCACCACAAGGCGGAATTTGGAAACCGATGCAACTTTCAAATGTTAAGTTTTAGTGCAAGAGAAGCCATCTATATATTTCCCTTTATGAGTTTTACATTCATAATTTAATTCCTGCCAAGAATCTAGTACCTGGCCATGTAGCTGGTGCACAGTGTAGAGACCTTGGGAACAGAGTTAAAAAGCACAATGCACATACTTGACTTTCCCACCTCTGAAGCCCTTGGGATGTTAAAATTCAGTTTACATTTCCTGAGACCAAGAATTTCAGGCTCTGTGGTTAACAACTGAAGCCTAGTAATGGCTCAGTCTAAAACAGTTTTTAAGAGCATATTCAGCATATGTTCTGTGTGTCTTAAGACTGAGCTGACTGCCCCAGAGAGGGAAACATGCCCAAGGGGGAGCTCCTTAGATGTAGGTCCTGAGCTGAGAACAAAGAGAAGGACAGTCCTCTGGGGATCCTACCTACTGGTAGAGAAAGATGAGCAGCTTATGCAGAAGTAAGATGTACTGCTTGGGTGATCGGTGCTCTATACTTTATTAAGGTAAAACAGAGCATAACAAAAAGCAACCACCAGTATTAGATCCTTGCTCCTCATAGGGAGGTCTGAAGACCAGCAATATCAGCTTCTCCTGGGAGCTTACTAGAGATGCAGAAAGACTCTCAGGCCACAGCCTAGACTAATTGAATTGGTATCTGCATATTTATAAGATGTTCCGATGATTTGCATGTGCATTAAAGTTGACGAACGCTTCGTCAAAGGTCAAAGAACATTTGAGGTTGAGATGAGGGTCCCTCGTGACAGAGGCCAGCCCCTTTGATGATGCTCCCCCTCTAGCCACCCCTTATGCCTGGTCTTCTGGTATCCTTCACTGTTCTGCCTCATTTTACCCTTCAAGTTTCTTATTCTATCTCCTCTCCAAATGGTGGAGTTGTTCCCAGTTTCCTCTTTTTCCTTTTGCTATTCTCACTCATTTCTGTCTCCCAGTGCAAATTCTTCATGCCTGTGCCTTTAACTCCCACAAGTAAAACTAATAGGCACACTTGAGAGCTGATTTTGGCTAGAATTGTGTGAACGAGCATTATATAATGCTGGCTGTCATTAGACATAACTGAGCACTTCTTCCTTCCAGCCCTTGTTCTACACACCTGGGTCAACTCATACATCAGCCTTCATAATGATTCCATTATTGTCATCACTTCACAAATCAGAAGCTTGGAGAAGAGAGAGGTTAAAAACAAGCTAAGTTCCCATAGGGAGCACGTGGAGTGAGGGTCTAAATCCATATTCGCAGACACTGCAGCTTGTGCTGTGACCAACAGACTGTCCTGCATCTCCACAATGAATCCCAGCTGGCCGCTCCATCACAGACCACAAGCTCCAGCCTCATGCTCACAACTCTCTGATGCCAGCTCAGGCACCTGGACTATTCCAAACCTGCCCACCCCCTCCGCACCCCAAGCACTCTGTCTCTGAGGATGCGGCCGTCTGTGGCCATCTGGACGTCGTTTCTCCCAGGGACCTGGAGCCACGCTTGACCTCCCTCTCCTCCTCCACACCTGCATTAAACACTGGCCAAGGCTTATGGATCTCACCACTGGGGTGCATTTGGGGGATCCCCAGTGTGTGTCCTCCCCTCCATTTTTACCGCACGGCTTTAGTCCAGCCCCAGGTCTGTCTCGTTACCAACAACTTCAACAGCCCAGATTTGTTTCACCTTTCATGGTCTTATTTTCAAGTCCAAACACAGCCACATAGCTGACCCCAAGCTGCCTGAAGTGTGAATTTCATGTAGTCGTTCATTTGTCTAGCACAGGACCATTTTCTAGAAGGCAGGTCCAAGTTCAACAACAATAATAACAGCCATTATGGGACAACTGAATGAGCTTCACATTTGAGACTCAAATGAACACATGCACACTTCTCCATGTGTTCATGTATCCCTGATGTATATTCCCATGTGTACACAGATATATGCACTTACACATATCCCATCTAAACACACACATACATCTCATATATGCACAAACCTATACCTGTGTACACCCAGAGGTGTATGTTCCCACATATATGCAGACATGTATCCCCATTCATACACATACGCATATCCTCATATAAACACATATATCCCATTGTGCACATACTTATATATCTGTATGTAGGCAAACACAAACTCTCTCTATCTACCTATCCATCTATCTATCTATCTACCTGTCTATCGATCTAATCTATACGCAGGCAATATCACCATATGTACACAGATGCATACCCTCATATATACACATAACTATATTTATATGTATATGGAGACATAAGTGCCTATATGTTCACAGACATATTTCCCTGTGTACACAAATACATAACCCCACCCATGCACATGCATCTATATCTGTTTGCACCAGACATCTATTCCCATATATTATACACACACACATATATATATATATCTCCCCATATCCCCATACATACACATCCATATACCCCCATAAATTCACACGTCTATGTCCCTACGTATACGCATATATGAAATTTTATTTATACAAATGCATGTATCACTTAGCTTCTTGTGGTCATTTAATGCTTGTACACATCCTGTAGGTGGGCATCATTGGCTTTTCTCCAGGCAAGTAGACTAAAGTTCAGCAGGGTAAGTGTCAGCCTCAGGTCCTGCAGCCACTGAGAGGTGGAACCAGCACCAGACCCAGGTCCTCCCGACCTGCCTACCTCTCTGCTCCGCCTACCACTCCGTCCTGCTTTAGGACCAGCTGGGTCTTTTCTGCCCTTGCATAGTACCAGATGACACTTCACCATTAAAGCAGTGTTGTTTTGTAGCCTGTGGAAACGTTTATGCATCCTCAGATGGCGGGGCACATTGGTTTGCTGGGGCCGGATGCTAAAACAGCCGTGTGCATCCCTGCTCCTCCACAGGAGGCTCCTCTGGCATTGGGGAGGGGCCACACGACTGATCACAGCCTTTTCTCTGGAGGATGTCCCTGTATGTGTAAAATCTGACGTTCACAGGGACAAGTCAGCAGCAGGGAAACCACAGCACACGCCCCTTCTTGCCGCAGTCCTGTAACTTAACCAACCCTTTCCTCTGAGCAGCCGTGCATTCCTCACAGCTCTGATTGATGAAAATGATTTGCTGGTTTAGAGAAAGGTCATCTGGGTAAGTCCACTTCACTGGTCAGCGGACTCCTTTCTCAGTGCTGACGAGGGGGATGGAATTAACCCTTGTTTCTCACTCTCTGCATCTGAGTACATTTGACGATAGTTTTCTTGTTGTGTAACAGCTACGGAATTCATGTAATATATATATATATATATATATATATATATATATAAATACACAAAAGGTATATATAAATTATATGAATGAAAATTTTTCATTACTCCTTGCACTAGAGACATACCTTGACCTTCAGAATATATTTTATTTAAACAATGTTTGAGAAATTGTATAGACAAATATTCTATGTTAAATGTATATGTTGCATGAAACCATGCATTCATAGTCTCCCACATATAACCTTCCTCTGATAGAACTTGCCAGCTGAGTCTTGGCAGTGTGTAGGATCTGACCTTTTTCTGGCCACATTTACACTGTGAACCTGGGTGGACCACGTGGCCAGTGTTTGAAGAATGGTTCCGTATCAACTCAGACATGTGAAATCACAATACAAACATTCAGAGCCTTGACCACTCTTTACTGAGCACATGTGATGGTGGGCAGACTCCAAGGTGGCCCCATGATCCCCACTTCCTTCTGCTCGAGCCTTTGTGAAATCCCCTCCCTGTGAGTATGGATGGGGCCTGGGGCTTGCCTCTAACCATAGAATGTGTAACAGGTGATGGAGTCTCCTGTGATTACACCACGTACGTTTGCTCTCACTCCCTTGCTAGCTTTGAAGAAGCAAACAGTCACATCGTAAACTGCCTCTGGTTGGGGGTGGGGGAGGAACCCATGGCAAGGAGCTGCAGGTGGACTCTAGGAGGTGAGGGCAGGCTCCAGCCAATGCCCAGCAAAGCTTAAACCTCTCAGCCCTACAGCTGCAAAGAACTGAATTCTTCCATCTACCTGGCGGCTCTCAGAAGCAGTCTTCCCTGGTCAAGCCTTTGGGTGAGAAGACAACTACAGATACCTTAATTGCAGCCTGTGGGACTTGACAGAGGATCTAGGTAAGCTGTGCCTGGACTCCTGGCCAGATAAATAGTGAGCTAATATATGCATGTGTGGTTAAGCCTCTCAGTGTGCGGTCATTTGGTATGCAGTGATAGAAAACTCATACACACACCATATGGCAGGACCTGTCTCAGTATTCAGTGTTTCCCAAGTCATGTCACAAGCAAGCCCTGTTGTCCCCATTTTGAAGATGAGCAGACTGAGCTCAGAGACATTCAGCAACTTGTCCAAGACTTTACAGCATAGACGTGGCCAGGCATACAGCCAGGCTGATGGAGCCCAGGCCTGAGTACTTATCTTAGCAGGATACCTTCTCAGAATGGGAGTCTTTCTCTGTTTCATGAAAGTCTCCCTGGCCTTGTGTGGGTTTGCACAGTTAATCCCTTATATCTGCCAGGCATAAGGTACCAGGAGGTCTTGTTGTCCCACCGACATCTACACCTTTGTCTCCCACATCCTACCAAAGTACAAAGGTTTCGGAGGCTGGGTTGGGCTGGGGTGAGGAGTCCCACACCTTTGTGCTCCACGATGGTTTGGCATTTTATTTTTATCACAAATGGAGCACTCTTTCTCTCTCCTACAGCTCCTCTGCCTCCATGGGCCCACTGACCCTTCTTCAGAGGAAAAGTGAGGCATACATTTGGGTGAAGATGACACCAATAAATATGATCCCTCTGCATGTGAGAACTGAATAAACACCAGGTGATGATGAAGGTGCAGAAAGTAGATGTGGCATTGATCAAATATGTGTGTCTCTTGCTGGGTCCAAGCCCACATCCTTTTAAAGCACCATATTGCTACCACCCACTTCTACCCACACACCCACACCAAAGTGGCAGTGATCTCCTGGCCAGAGACATGGAGTGACCATCCATGACCACAGCCTGGGCGCACTGCCTAGAACTTCCATTAATTTATGAGATGCTTATCTTTTTTTTGCACTTGTGTTTGTCAGATACTTGAATCATGTAACAAAACAAGAAAATGTAATGACTTTTATGTGTATCAAGGGCTCTTAGCCTTGCCTCTTTGTTTATGTAATTTTGGACAAAAACAACCCAGCTTTCAATTATAATAATGTGTGTCAGGAAAGAGGGCAACTTTGGGAGCCCTCATTCTCAAATAATGCTATTTTGTTCTAGGGAAGAAATTCATGCATAACTCTGTTATATTTAAAAATGAAATGCACTTGGCAATGAATGCAATGCTTTCTTCTCCTTTGCCAGCCCTTGAATCCCCAGGACCCTTTCTAAACGTCTCCTGTGAGATGGGGTTTGGTTGAATTTAAATTTGCCCAGCTCAGCTGCACTCTCTAGTGGCCAGCACTGTCTCAACCCCAGCCCAGCAGCAACACCTCAGCTTCAAAGAACAAGGGCAGCGTGGTTGTTTACCCATCGCAGAGGCAGCTTGTGGGTAGGCGCCCTCCCATTCCTGGTGCCGGGCTCCCTCTGAGCTTTCCAGCTGCATCTCTCTGTGTGATTGTGTAGCCAGAGCCAGGATCACTGCCTGGGATCAAGGACACCCCCTCAGATTGAATCCGGTGTCTTTTTTAATCCAACTGTACTAAGCAAATCCAAAATAAACATTTTAGCATATTTTCACAACACACATGTTGACACATGTGTGTTTAACACATGTTAAATATTTTTATTTCACTTAATGATAGAAGACCATTTCTACCCAAAATGGTAGAAAACTTGAAAAACACTGGAAAAGCATAGATACTCCTCTTGATAAAAAGTTGCTGAGCACCTCCCAGTGCAGGCAGTGGGCTGTGGCTGCAGACCTGACGCTTGAGCAGGCACACTCACACCAAGAGAGAAGTCCATAACCAGGGGCATTTGTTTCACACACATATTACATATTCATGTAAAAGTCACATACATATATGCATGTATATATATATGAATGAATATGAACATATTTACAAATTGTCACATTATTTACCTTATTCTATTTTTGTAGTTCTGTATCAGGATTTTGTCACTGAACATATAATCCTCATTTAAGCCAATCTGCCAGGAGCCTCTTGAAACTTTCAAAATAAGACTATTTTTCGGGTTTTTTTTGTTTGTTTGTTTTACATGTATAACATCAGAAAGCTCATTGCTTTAGGCGTTTAGAAGCCAAAATACATCAACTTCCTTTTATAAATGCATGATTTTCCTTAAGAAAGCACATATAGAATGCCACTGAAATCTATAAAATCAACATTGTCAATAACCTATTTTTTAATGCACTCACTGATCTTAGAAATATGCTAAAATGCTGTCCTGTTCTTTTCCCTTGCATTTATCACACTGTGCTGCTCTGTGTTACTTCACCATTATTACTGCACTGGGCCCGTCCCTGCATTTTGTAAGGTTCTTGAATTAACACAGAATATGAGGCACTTCAAAATTACTTACAGATAAGAAAACACAGTATCTTGTGAATTTTTTCCTGAATTAGGGTGCTGTATTAGTCAGTGTTCTCCAGAGAAACAGAACTGTAGGATGTGTGTGTGTGTCTATGTGTGTGTGTGTGTGTGTGTGTGTGTGTGTGTATACAGAGATTTATCACAAGTAATTGGTTCATGGGATTATGGAGACTGGCAAATCCAAAATCTCAGAGTGGGCCAGCAGGCTGGAGACCCAGGGAAACTGGTACTGCAGTTCCATTCTGAAGGCCTCCAGACTGGAGTCCAGAGAGCTGGAGTTCCAGATCAAGTCCAAAGGCAGTCTTTCTTCTGTAGAATCAGGAAGAGCCAGTGTTCCACATGAGGTCTGAAGGTCATCTGGGGGAGAATTCCCTCTTGCTCAGGGGAAGCCAGTCCTCTGTTCTATTCAGGCCATCAACTGATTGGACGAGGCCCACCTACATTATGGAGGGCAAATTTCTTTACTCAAAGTTCACTGATTTCAATGTTAATCTCACCCACAAAACCCTCTCAGACACTCCCAGAATAATGTTTGACTGAATATAGGCGCACTCTATGTCCCAGCCAAGTTGACACATAAAATTAACCATCACAGGTGTATACGTACATTTACAATAATTTTTAATATAAAAACACTATGTGTTATAATTATTCTGCCTAATAGCCAAGTGTTTCTGCCATTGAAGTGAAGAATGAAAGGAGAAAGCTATGAGACAAAGCAGAACTCTCCCCTCACTAGATATATTACAAAAATAAAGGCAGATTTAGGGAAGGTGGCACAGCCTTTGGCACTTAATCAAGATTCAGGGGAGAAATTAAAATATATCTTCATCTAAAACGTATACAAACTATGTTTTCTTAGCAAAGAATTCTACTATCATAAAAACAGATGGTGCTTTGCTTGCATTCAGGGAAGGGTTGTGTATGAAGGTTAAAAAACCACGTAGAAGGTAAAATGGGAATATTAATTCTGGCAATGAATCACTATGAAATTAGAAATTGTTTTAACAAACACCACCACTTTCAATACAATACTTTAAGGTAAATATTATCATACGTATTATACATTTATAGATTTGTAAATGATTAACTCAAATCACACAGTCAGGAAGTGGCAGTGCTGCGTTGCCAGCCCCAGCGTACTGAATCTAAGCCCTGTTCTCTTTCTCATTCAGCTGAATATCTCAATTAAAGAACAGAGTTACCATATGCCTTAAAGAAATGGAACTAAATGATGGGTGGGGTCAGGAATGATGGGAAAACTCATCTTTGGATTCCTCTGCAATTCAAGCTAGATTACCCTGTAGGTGTTAGGTTGACACAAATCTTCACCTGTCCAGAATTGTTCTTTAAGATGACAATGTGTATCTAATCTCATAGATGAAACTGTCCCCTTATTGTCTGCTGGACCCAAGCTCTTCTCATAGGCAATAGGGTAGAGCTCATCAAGAATGGCTTTGAAATGAAAACACAGAGAAATTCAATAATGTCCATGAGGTCATGCCACAGAACCCAAAATAATATACAATTCTTGTGTTTCATACCTCAGTGTGGTACCCTCCAGGTAATGTCAGCATGGGCATGCCAAGGTGCTATAGTATCTGTAAGCTTTCATCCATAAAGAAACAATCGTTTATTACCATCCCCATGTGGCAGGTGATCCACTACTTGCAGCATTTCAGCAAGTGACTTTGCCACCATGAAGTGTCTCAGCCTAACTGTGGCATTCACTCAGCCTCACAAACTCAATCTTCCCAAATCCTCCCTTGATTCTTAGTTAAATGTGGCCTCTACATCCTACCATTCAGAGATCATAGCAAGGTGAGAGGGGGGAAAGGTTTCCCACTTTCCTTTGATGCAATGAAAATAACTTTGAATTCTGAGTCTCTGCTTCCGAGTCCTATATGGGATGACATTGATGGCTATCTAAGAAAGTTGACTATAGTTTTAACTAAAAGTAAAATTCTAAATTCCTTTCATGTTTTCTGAAAAGTAATTTTAAGGGAGTGAGAGGTGAGGGGCAATAGAATGACTCTTCAAATTTTGTTTAAAGCTGAAATGGTTTTCTATCACTAAGATCCAGAAATGATACCTGATACGGAAAGTAGGAAGTCAACATTTCCATGATTTAAAGATAGAAATATTCGTTGAGTGTCTGTTTCATAAAAGAGAATTGTACTTTAGGACTTATAAGATAGGCTACATTTTGAGATGTTTATTTTTTATATATATATATTTGGTTATTCAGCCTAGTTATTTTCTGTTTAAAATTGCAGTTTTACATGCATTTATGTAATGTAATTTCCATCTTAGAGAAAGGAAGTCCCAAAGTTATTATAGCCTCACAGATTCAAATAGCCTTCACATTTACAGCCCCTGTGGATCAAAACATTGACAAAAACAGGTTCAGTGATGACTCCCTGAAAATGAATCCCAATTCTAGAAGGAGGAGTGATTGGGTCTTAGAAATCCCCCCCAGTCTAGGAAAATATCCCGAAGAGAAGAAGGTCACACAGTGAGAAGAACCTTTTGCTGTACTTCATTCTGGTCCTGTCTGCTGGACACACCAGGTACAGTACAGTAAGTGGGCCAAGGCTATTTGACTGGGAGGGTACCCAATTAAATGTACTGGTCAGTCTCTGAATGGGCAGTCAGGCCAACAAAAGGACTGGTGGGGACACCTAGGTCAGAATGGCTCTAATCCCAACCAGGACTTAGAAAGGAAAGGGTGGGCCAACCCCTGGGTGAATGGCATCCTGGGCATCTCAAGTGGCTCCAACAATTTTCCAAAACATCCACCATGAAATCAGGTGTGGTCTTGGGCATCAACACACCTATATCAGTGCTTACACCTGTGGGGGACAGAATCATGGCCCCCAGAGACATCCAGGCCAGTGTCTGTGAATATACGACCTTATGTGGAGTAAGGGACTTTGCAGATGTTGTTAAGTTAAGGATTTTGAGCTGGGAGATTAGCCTAGATTCTCCAGGTGGACCCAGTCTAATTGCATGAGTCCTTAAAAATGGAGACACTTTCCCAGTGAGGTCAGTCAGAGGGAGATGTGACATTTCTGGCTTTGAAGACAAGGGGAGGGGCCACAAGCCAAGCGATGTGGTGGCCTCTAGAAGCTGGCAAAAATGGGAAAAGATTCTCCCCAAGAGCCTCCAGAAAGGAAGGCAGCTGCAGCCACCTTGATGTTGGCCCAGTGAGATCCGCGTCAGACTTCTGACCTCCAGAACAGCAAGATGATACATGTGGGTCGTTTTAAGCCACAGAATGTGAGCAATTTGTTATGGCAGCAATCAAAATGAATACAGCACCTAAATTCACCTTCACAGGAATGAGCTATGACAGAAATCTCTACTTAGTGAAATCCCAAGTGGTCACTTAGGCGGCATGGGGCCACATGGCATTCCAAGGAGCCTCCTTTCTAAAACATTTCAGCAGCTAGGATCCTGGGTCCAATCCAAGTGACAACACTCTCCAGAATGGGTTATAGAATGTGGCTGGCATGTCAGCAGCAGTCACGATGCACAGCGTTTAGGGCAGCGCCAAAGCAGAGGGGAGAGGGCAGGCAGTAGGCCTCTGGGTCTGACCAGGATACAGTGAAGTGCTCTGGGAAGTAGATGAGAGAGAGAAGGAAGAATAAACAGCAGTTGCTGGCTGCTTGCTGTGACTCACTGCTAACTGCTTGACGAATGTTATCCCAAGATCCTTGCAACTCTGTAAGGGATGCACTATTGTTATCCCCACCGTACAGCAGGGAAACGGAGGCTGGATGACTTTCCCACAGTCACACAGCTAGCAAGTGGCATTGTGTCCCTAGAGTTGAAATCCCAACAGTAGTCCTGCAGATCCTGATGTTGGGAGATGCCACGGAAACCACATAATGAGAAAAAACCCCAGGGTGCGGGGAAAGCTTGCTAGGTTATGTTGGCTCTCGGAACTTCTTAAAAATTCTAATGATGATTTTTTATTTTTAATTTTATTTTTTTATTATTGATTTTACTATTGTTAGTGTGTTATTAACATGGTTAGAGTTCCATTATGCAATCAGATTATTCATTTAAGCATTTTTTTTTCATTTAAGCATTTTTTATATCAAAATTTACTTCTAAGTTCCTTGGGGCACTGCTACGACTTTTCAGTGCAGACCACATCATAATTTATCATCCTCAAGGTTTCCTTCAGATACTGCTTCTAAGACCACCATTGCTTCGTCCTGATATACCTTCTTTCTCCTTTTTCTCTCTGTGCAGAGGAGAAAGTGAACAGCTCTCACTATAAGACCCACCCTTAAGCCCATTCTCATGCAAAATCTTTCCAATTTAGGCCCTGGGAACCTCACTTAGCACACAGGGTTACAGAGCTGTGAATAATTCACCGCAAGTGCCCAAGATGAGAGAAGTTGCCATGTTTTCTGCCAGCCAGCCTCATGCAATATCTAGTTGCACGTGCAAATAGATGGAGAGGTGGCTGTGGAACAGAGGTGATGGATGGGTTGCTAAAACAAATTGGTGAGGAGATGAACTAGATAAACAATAAGGTTTTACCCACAGTCTGTCTGGAGGAGAGCCTCCAGGATCTGCTTCTGTGCAGAATTTAATCTGAAGAAAGCATCCAGAAAGGCACTCGGACCCTCTGAGTCTGAGGAGTTGACGTGTGCCCACTTCATCCACAGCAAGCACATAATTGCCTGTCATGAGCTTTCTGTTAGGATCCTGGGGAAGTGACAGGAAAACTGACTGAGAGATGTGAAAACCAGAGTTACATCTCAAACATATACTTTTCTAATAACAGAGAGACTCTAGGAAAAAAGTAATTTTTTTAAAAGACTAGTTTTGCTGGAAACTGCTTTCCAACAACTGTGGAGAGAGGTCCCAAAGCACTTGTGTGGCATCTCCTCATAGGGAGGGATGCCCATTCCTGGTCTGCGGGTTGGAGAGGAGAAATGGCAGCCGTCCCCAAGGACCGCCGTTCCACTCAAGTTCTTTGGCTGCAGGTGCCTGGCAAGGGCTGGAGGTAACCAGAGCCAGTTTTCCTGTCTCTGTGGCAAACAAGCCAGAGCAAAAGCCAGGAGCAAGTGCAACTAGTGAGCAAGGAAGCACAGGCATAAATCGATGGATTTCCTGCCAGACGTACAAAACATCTCCTGGTTCAAATGATTAGAAGATAAGTCTCTCATGGCATTTACCTTTATTTTCTGTTGCTAGATTAAAAGAAACAAAAACAAAAAACCTACCTAGCCATAACTTACCAGAAGGGCAGGGCCTGAGAGCGAGCTCTTGTCTAACACTGGGAAATGAATTGTCTGAAGAGACACATGTGTTGACAAACCAAAAGACTTTATTGAGAAGGGATGCCCAGGTGGGGAGCATCAGGGTAAGGGAACCCAGGGGAACGACTCTGCCACATGGCTCGCAGTCTCTGGTTTTATGGTCATGGGGTTAGCTTTCTGGGTTTTCTCTGGTCAGTCATGTTGCTTGGCCCATATTTGTCCTTCCTGGTGGTGCACCCATCTCTCAGCCGAGATGGTTTCCAGCACCAGGATTTCTGGGAGGTTGGCAGGACATATTATGGGCTGGCATTTTCTCCCTCCTCTTGGCCCCTCCCGAATTCTCCCAGTTAGTTATCCACGGCAGCACCATGTTTATCAGGACATCCAGTTGTGAGACAACTCATGCAAGTGGTTATTATTGTGCCTGGCCAAGGCGGGCGATTTGGGTCAATGGTTCCGTAACATAACCACTGGTCCACACATGCAGTGATGTCAAGATGACTTCTATACTGACTTCCCTTTCCTTCTCCTGTTGCCTTCTTCCCCTTTCTCCAACTGTGTCTTACATCTTTTCCACCAGCCTCTGGCCCTGCTCCATCCTCCTGCAGTAGGGTGTCCATTTTTGGTTTGGGTCTCCTTCTCCCAGGCTGGCTCCACTGGCAGGACTGCTAGAATTCCAGTTAAACTCCAAGCACCGCTTCCCATGCCTGGCGCACTAAACACACAGGCTACTTTTGTTTCATTAATTGCTAGCTTCTGCTGCCTTATCTTTGCTCCTTTCTCTGCTCTCTGCTATCTCCTTTTCTGGTCTCTGGGCTAAAAGTTGAATCTGCTTCTTCTGCCCCTGTGCTTCCCTTTGATGTTTAGTTCACTCCTGGGAGGGATGCCTGGATGGGCTTCCTAATGAGCAGCTGTGAGGGCTGCCTTGGAGGGGAGGTTGTGGTTATCTACCTGCAGACGAGGTCCTCCTACCACCAGCCTTCACTGCCCCTCAGGGAATGGGGGAGAGATCCTGGTTTACAGGACTCATCGCACTGTGAACTCCTTGAGGGCAACGGGAGAGTTTTATGGATGTTGATTCTCCAGTACTGTGCCCAGCGTGTCATAAGCTTTCAAGGAGCATTTGCTAAAATGGCTGAATTAATGAATCAGTTTCTAGACGAGTGCACCTCTGTCTACACACCCTCAGCTGCAGTTGTTTCACTGTGGTGATACAGTTTTTGGAAGTGCTAGAAGTTTGGCTAAGATTTCAGAATTTTCCTAAGGTCCAAAGCCTGCTCCATCAGTTTGATGTTTATCTGCTCTCCCTAGAGGACCTAGGTCCTTTCCCATGAACCATCTGGTGAGGGCGCTCGTTCTCCCTCCCCACAATCTGTGTAAACAGAAGACTGCGCAACTACGCTCGGTGGACTGTGTCCTGGATGGTGGATCTTGCCTCCACTATCAGGAAATGCATGAGTTTGGGAACATGTATTTAAACTCGCTAAGTCTCAACTGTAAACTGTAAAAGGTACCACTGTAAAATAAAGACCATAATAGGACCTGATAAGATAACCCATATGAAGCAGTTAAAGTAGAGCTGGCATGTGGTACGTGCTCCAAAGTATTAGCTGATTTGATGATGATGATGATGATTTATTAATCACTCACCCATTGCAATAGAATCCATCTTATTCTTATTACTGTAGCCTTGAGTTTCTGGATGTAGAGTGAACTTTGAGAGGATCTGTCTACCCCTGTCCAGCCTTAACTTCACAGGAACTAAGTGCAAAAATAAGCAACTCAGACCTACAGAGGAAAGCTCTTCTTTCCTACCACATTCTCTGCACCTTTCACCATCATCTCTATTTTAGTGGACACTGAAATCTACCTTAAGGCAATAACTGTTCAGATCTTTCTCAAGCTAGATGAGATCAGCCACATGGTGACCCTCTGCATGTCACTTTCTCCCCTTATCCTTTGTAGAGGGATGACCTTCTCTCATCTCTGCCCATTCCTCCAGCTGACTCATACTTGTGCTCTGCCCATTCTACCCAGACCCATTACCTCCCAACTACTGAAAATAATACTTTTCCTGCAGTGGTCATCTGCTATGTGAGGACATATGTCCACTTTATCTCATTTAAGTCTACAACCAATTAATTGACTAAGGTATTGCTGTCCCTCCAACTATTTGCTACTTGAGAATTGAGAACTCTAGGAGTATATGCAACTCCCTTTCTATCACACAGCTAAGAAGAGCAGGGATAGGTCTGAACCCAGGGCAAGTGACTCTAAAGATTTCGATGTCTTCTCACTATGTACTATCGACTGCAAGTTCCATAAGGTGAGAGACAATGTTTTATTTGAATTTTAATTGCAAGTACCCAGCCCGATGCTCAACATAGAGCCTTGCATAGAGCCTAAGCAGACTGTTAACTGTGTTATTTCACACCTATGCATAGATGTTCACTAAATGTCTGGGGAATAAATAGGCGGTGAAGTTAGCAGTCTAGGCTTACCCATCTCACTGGATGGCATAGAGTGGGGAACAATAAATGAGGGTTGAATTTAATTGAAATAAGATTGAAAAGAAAGGTTTAGAAATTATTCAAGAACAGTGAAAACCTGCTGGTAGTTTTCAGAGTCTCCTGACATTAAGGAAAGTTGCAGTGGAAATAAAGTGCTGAAGATCTGCCATAGACATGCATAACAACTGGAACTTCTTAGTGGTAATCAAACCCCAGCCTCTCCCCAGGAGATCATTTTAGAGAAGAAATGGGGGATTAAAATGCTAGACTGTGGATTGAACCAAGCTTGTTATGACCCGCTGATAAACCACCATCTCCCTGTTTTGTTTAAAATAACTGTGCTGAGAATGTATTGTTTCCCTTTCAAGATTTCCACTCCCCACCCACAGTGCACTCTGTGACGCCCAGGCTAAGCCCTACAACTTGCATCAGAATGGTTCCCTGGTCCTCCAGCTTCAAGTTGGGTCTGTCAGTGGAATGAGGTGCAGGGCATCCGCAGGTGGGGGGAGTGAGTGAGGTGCCCCTAGTCCCAGCTCACTTTCTGCTGTTCCCTGGAGGCTTCCTCTTGCAGCCACAGATGTCTCCAGGTTTCAGTAACAGCTCCCTCCCCTGTCCTCCACATCAAGAAGAGGTGACAGCTTCTAGGGTTTGTGAACTCTGGGATGCAATCCTTAAGCCCTGTTTTCCTTAACCCTGTCTTACCTTGTAAATAACCCTTATCAAACTTTCTTTGTTTAGGGTTTTAAGAGTGCCATCTGTTTCCTGCAGACCCTCACTAATGCAGTAACAGCCAAGACCCCCAAACCTTGGTGGCTTAACCCAAGAGAAGTTGGCTTTCATTCATGGGAAGTCCAAACAGATGTTTCTGTGAGCTGGCACTCAGTCTTCTTCAATCTGGGAGCTCTACCCTCCTTGGAGCATCTAAGGATGCAGATTTTATAGGTTAGCTCTGGAAGTGTCATCTATCACGTTCTGGCATTCTGTAGGCCAGGACTTTGTCACCTGACCATATTTAAATGAAAAGGAGGTTGGAAATTTTGTCTATCTTGTGCTCTAGAGGAAAGAAGATGGATTTGGGGAAAACTAAGCAACCTCTACCACACCATTTCAAGACTGTAGCCACATTTAATCAGTTCAGAAAATATATGTTTACTCCAATGTACAATATCCTTTCATGGTGCTCTTTACATCCATCAGAGAAGGTCTTGGGATATGGTATAAAAATAGGCTGGGTGTCCAAAGATGGAGGCATGATTCTACACCCAGCCAGCAAAAAAGACCTTGTGATTCTAAAAACACAGCACTACTTAGCTTGTTGAGCCTGTAGGAAAACAGGTGTAGAAGGGTAAACTGATCTTTTGGAAGAGTACCTCAGAGAGGGGGGATAGCCAGGGGATCACAGAATCACTGTGGGTAGTGCAGATGTTTCTACAGAGAAGTGGGGTAACACTTGACTGTAGAAGTGACTTTCTTGTATTTTTTTCTGTTTTTATTTAAATGTTTTAATTCTCTAAGAGTGGGAATACAAATTCTACAGTCTGAAAGTGTGGCAGAAATGGAGCAGGAGATCTAGAGAGGAAACTCAGAAAACCAGGAAGAAATGCACTTTTGGGGTGCAATATATAGAGTGCATTTAGAGGGGAACTGTTCGGTGGTTTTATGTTCAATGAATTTTCAATAAATTTCAGAGGTGGAAAGACCCTGTGGTCTTTCCCAAGAGAAAGCTGTGGCCCTGGAAATCTGGGTGATTTTCCTGTAGCCCCTGACAGCTAATGGAGAAGCTGGGGAACCAAGGTGGACAGCTTTCTCCTGGCCTAGCACATTGTAGCTGTGTGGTCAGTGTCAGTCAATTGTTCAAGGCCATACCTCCCCAGACTCCTCCAGCTGGCCTCATACTCCTGGAATATGCATCTTGTTGACCCAGAGCTCCTTCCAAAGTGAAGGACAATCACTCTCCACAAAGACAGCAAAGGGCAAGGAATTAACACTCCTTGGGAATATCCTCAAACAATGGCTGCTGGAAGTCAATGAATGAATCAATAATGGTGCAGAGTTTATTGACTGCCTTCCTTTCCTTCTCCCACTTCCCGTACCTGTACCATCAATTCCTGTTCCTTCAAAATAGTTGATTTTCTGAAAGGAGACGTAGCAGTTGGGAAACTACACTAATAAATTCTAGTACAGAGAACAAGACCTGTGGACTAAAGGAAAAGCTTGGAGGAGAATCCAGATGGAAGCCCCATTGTGTGGTGGTTGGGTGAGCATGTGTGAAGTTTTGAGCAAATTTCCATTTTTATATTATTCTGATGCAAAGGCCACAGCACCAAAGGAAGCAGCAGCTCTGGGGCGAGGAAGCAGCGTTCAGAGCTGGTCACACTCGATCCCAGGGAGGGATCATAGACTCTGTGGAACTGGATGTGTCCCTATGGTGAATGGAAATTTCAGCAAAATGAGAACATGAGAAACCCAGGTCCTTCCAGACACCCCTAGGTTGACATGAAATCATGTTTGTGATGTGATAGCATGAGATTCCTTAAAGATTAGAATGTTAACCTATTAACTGGGACAAAAGTCTTGCATCTCAAACTTCCAGTCACGGAAGCTCACCTTTTTGCTTTGGTTCTGCCCTGTGCTTGAGTTTGTGCCCTTCCTCTCCACATGCCATGCTCACCCCTTTGTGCCCGACGGTCTCTTTCTTTCTAGTGAATGATAATCATTCATCAAACCTCATCCTGAGGAAAATGTCAGTTTGAGCCATTTGTACTTACATGGACATTACTATAAAGGCAACGTGTGACCCTCCTGGGCACCATCCTCAGAGCCCCATGTGCAAGGAAGAACCTGAGACATCGACCACACCAGAGAAGGCAGAACTGGGATCTAACTTGTTCTTAGCACTCAAATGAGCCCTTAATTTCACCATCGTTCCTGACCTGGTTAGACACTGGTCCTAGAGGCTCCCTGGGACCCTGCACTCAGCTTTGTGATAGTTCTGGAGATAGCTGGTGTACCTGTCCTCTCACTTGTCCATGTATTCCTGTGCACTGTGAACACCTAAAGGACACAGGCTGATTTTCATAATAAATATTTGTATCTTAGTGCTTAGTACAATGATTGGCACTCAGTAAAAGCTGAGTGAGTGAATGAAGACAGGGCTACGTGGCCCATCCACTAACTCCAGCCTTGTAGCCGGAGACCTACACGTCTTTGTTGGCCGCCATGGAAAGTCACTGTTTTCTTCCTGGACTCTTGGGATGTTGAGTGATTTCTCTCTCCTTAACCCACTGATCTTGGCTCCATGTGTCTGTTTGGTTGTTTATTTTTAAGCATCTTTTGTCTGTATCCATTTTTATGGTCAGCTGGTTTTCTCCCCAACTTCCAGCTTCTACCAGCTACTATGGTGGCTTTTGAAACACTTTCCTGTTTCTAATATTCCTGCAGTTCAGTCAACATGGCAGAAAACAGAAAGAATTACTTTCAACAAGCCTCATTTTGATCTTGATTTCTTTGGATGGAATTTCATAGTGTCTCAGTACTGCCTCTAAAATTTAGTAAAACCCCAATATTGGCTCTAAGTTGGCTTACTAACTGATCCTCCATTACCCAAGCTGAAATCTTTGGTTAAATGCAATTAAAGTTACCTGATTCCAACACAGAAACCCACTGTGTAATCTTCTACTCTAGGTTGACTCTCTCCCATCTGCATGGCATAAGCATCGCTCCAGGGATTTCCAAATAGGCTTCAACTGAACCTAGCTCCTCCCCTTTTCAAAACTCACTTCTTCAAAAGTTCAAAGACAGACCAAGTCTACCCTGTAGAGTCATTGCAATTATTCTAAACTCTGTCCCCATCACTGCAAGTGACTCCCAAACTCACCTTTGTCTTTCCCTCCTTCTGCGTTGTTGTCCTTGGTGAAATGTGGGTGTTTGATGCATTTCTCCCATGGACCTGCATACCTCTCACTTGGGTTCTGGATATTCAGGTCCCTTCAAGGAAAACGCTTGGCCTCACTTCCTGTGGCAGTTCCCTCTGAACTTCATCCCAAGTGTGTGCAGATGAAGGAAGAGGAAGAGGAAGAGAAGACAAACGGACCTGCCCCACAGGACTTAGAGCTTTCATTTGTCCAGAATGTCCATCTACCCCAAATGCAGGAAGATGTTCTTTGTACAGCAACCAAAGGAGACTAAATGTCTAAGTAGGTTTTATTCAAGGAAACACCCAGGCATTTACTTTATTTTTTTAAATCTGTTTTTAATTTTTAAAAAAATATTTTTTGGCCACACCACTCGGCATGTGGGATCTTAGTTCCCTGACCAAGGATCAAACCCACACCCCCTGCAGTGGAAGTGTGGAGTCTTAACCACTGGACCACCAGGGAGTTCCCCAAGTATTTAATTTAGAATAGCTTAAAGAATCAGAATAGTAGGGTCATCTGGACCCTTACAAGCTCTTGACTGGGACGTGTCCCAGTTGTGCAAGAGCACAGTGCAAATGTTTATCTGTGGAGCCTCTGAATATGGGGGAGATGAAGTTCCTGAGGAAGAATTGCCCTTCTCCAAACTACCTCTCTGGACTCTGGGGAGGAAAACTGTCTTCCCCACAGAATTGACTGGAGGCCAAGTAGCTAACCTAAGAGAAGGTGTCCCTCCTTCCTTTAGAAAGGAAGTCATGACTCTGTGTGTGTGTGTTTATTGTGGTGAGTTGGGAGGAAATCTCCCTAATCCCATAGAGTATGAAATTTATTGGTGTCACTCTCTGGAAGGAACTAAAGACATAAGTTAAGGGCCTTGAGGAGAAATTGTTTTAAGAATCAGGAAATAGAATCTGCATGAAAACACCATTTACAAACCTTGAGGGAGTTTTCCATGGTATAATAGTTAGGGTGCTGCTAGCAGAGCTAGTGATCTGAGGGACTTCTGTGATTGAATCAATCTGAGAAATATTACATTTTCCCCCAATTTTTTTGTGGTAAAATACAGAAAATGTAAAATTACCATATTAAGCATTTCTAAGAGTATAGTTCAGTGGTATTTAACACATTTATAATGTGTGACCATCACCATCATCTGTTTCTAGAACTCTTTTTATCTTGTAAAACTAAAACTGTATACCCATTAAACAATAACTTCCCATTCTCCTCTCCACAGCCCCTATGAACCATCATTTCATTTTCTGTGTCTAGGAACTTCATATAAGTGGAATTATACTATATATGTCTTTTTGTGACTGTCTTATTTCACTTAACAAAATGTCCTCAATGTTCATCCATGTTATAGTATGTATCACAATTTCCTTCATTTATAAGGCTGGATAATATTCTAGTGAATTTACAGTTGACCTTTGAACAACACAGAGGTTAGGTTGTCCAACCCCCATGCAACTGGAAATCCAAGTATAACCTTACAGTCAGCCCTCCATATCTGAGGTTCTGTGTCTGCAGATTCAACCAACCATGGATCGTGTAGTACTGTAGTATGTATTTAGTGAAAAAAATCCACATATAAATGGATCTGCACAGTTCAAACCTGTGTTGTTCAGGGGTCAACTGTATATATTACATTTTGCTTATCATTCAACCATCGATGAACAATTGGGTTCCTTATGTTTTGGCTATTGTGAATAGTGCTGCTATAAACATGGATTTATTTATTTTGGGTATATACACAGAGGTGGAATTGCTGGATTACATGGTAAGTTGTTAATTTTTTGAGGAATCAGCCTACTGTTTTCCATGGCAACTGTACCATTTTACATTCCCACCAAGAGTGCACTAGAGTTCCTACTATTCCACATCTTCACCAACACTTGTTATTTTGTGTTTCTTTGATAGTAGCCATCCTAAGGGTATGAAGTGATATCTCATTGTAGTTTGGGTTTGCAATTTCCTAATGATTTCAAGCGTCTTTTCATGTGCTTGTTAGACATTTGTATATTTTTTCTGGAGAAATGCCTATACAAGTTCTTATCTAATATTTGAATCAGGAAAAACATAAAGAAGTTGAAAGTACAAGGCTAAAAAATGTTAAACCAAGTTTAACCAAACCAAAGGAATTATTAAGCAAAGAAAAGTTGTGTTAATTTAAGACAAAGTAGACTTTAAGACAAAAATCATCAGCAAAGGAAAAAAATGTCAACATAATGACAATAGGTAACTTTCTCCAGGAAATTTCTAAAGATATACATATAAAATTCAATACGTGTGTCTCTATCTCAGAGCTGCAGGACATATAAAGAAAAGAGATGACAGAATTACAAGTGGAAAATGAAAAATGCATTACTGTTGTGGGAGATTATGAAGACAATCTCTTTCAGTAACTGAGACATAAATATATAGAAGAGAAGTAGGATACAGAATAGCTTAATGCTGTAATTATAGAACATCTTGATTTAAAAAACATACACAAACACTTCACCCCAAAACACTGACTGATATTGGAACCTTTATTAATGTTGATTATATTATTTATACCTTAAAACAAATTACAATAAATTCCTCAGACTATTTAGTCTGACCACAGTACAAACAAATTATGACTTATTTTTAAAAGTATGCATGCTAGGAAATTTCAAAGCAAACTTCTGTACAACTCATAACTCAAAGGGGAAAGTATAATAAAAACTAGACCATACCTAGAAATGAATAATACCACTTCTCAAAAAAAGAACCATGAGGATATTTAGAATTGTACTAACACTAGCAAAGATGATTAATAGAAAATACATGGTATTATTATTGAACTCAAAATGTTAGAGAAAAAGAAAAAGAATAAGCATGAACTAAGAAAAATGTTGTAAGATACAAGCAGAAATTAATAAAACAAATGGTAAATGCATTTTTTTAAGAGAGGCAAAAACTCAAGAGGATATTTATTTTTAAAAATATAATAGACTAGAAAAATATTTGCCAAAACTGGTACAATAAAAAGTTTTAAAAAAACATAAATTCATAATCTTTTTTTAAGCAATAAATTACAAGATACAGTATGGAAAATAAATTTCAAGGAAAAATTAAGTAGACAATGTCCTGGGTGGGGAATAATTATATTAAAAGTGATCTGGGAAGAAGAAGAACAACTTGTGTAGAAACATAACTATCTGTATTTAAAACTGTATCAAAAAAGTAAAGCAAAACAAAACAAACAGCTCCCCAGGCCCAGGTAGTTTTAATTGAAAATTCTAACAAATTTGAAAGAACTAAAATTCTATTGTAGAAATTGTTTCAAGGACTAGGAATTCAAATGTTGGTCTCAAATCTAGTAATAAGTTTGTTCAAAACAGAGACAAAGACATTATTTAAGAGAGGAATGACATATACTAATCTCACTGTTGACCATAGAAGCTGAAATATTAAATATTTTAGTAAACTAAATCCAGTGATACATAAAAAAATAATACATCATTAACACAGTGGCTTTATACCACAAACACAAAGACAATAAACATTATAAAATCTACTATTGTGATTCAAAATATAGGTGGAAAACAGTTTAACAGTAACTGCATTTAGCTAAATTCAAACATATTTAAGAGTAAGATTTTCTAAAAACTAGAAAGAGGAGAAAATTTCCTTATTATAATAAGAGGTATTTACTAAAAACTATACTGAATCCAGTATTTAATTGTGAAACCAAAAAATACTTTTCTTTAACTTCAGGAAGAAGAGCAGAGTGCCTACTCTCACTACTTCTGTTCAATTTTTTTTCTGGTTGCCTAAGACAAGCTTATTAAACAAGAGTAAAGAAGTAAATATTAAGATAGAGCAGTTGATATGTTTGTGTGCATAGAAAACCCTAGAGAACCTATAGCTAAATTATTGGAATTAATAAGAAAACTCAGAAGGTTGTTAGATGTAAAATCAATGTATGAAATTGGATTGTATTCCAATAACCATCAACAAACAGGTGGAAAATCTAATTATTAAAAGACCATTTACAAAACAAGAAATATATTACTGAGGATTAAATCTAACAAGAGATATGCAATAAATTTATGGGTAAAAATATGAAACATTATTAAAAGACATAAGAGCTAACTAAATGAAGAGAGATAACATGTCATGGCTAGAAAGACTCAGATATCAAGATTTTTTTTTATAAAATAAAAGAGACTGAGAGTGTAATGTTAGCACTGGGATAGAAAAACAGATGAATAGAGCATGGCCATGAACATAGAAGGAGCCCCACAAACATAGATACAGAGAATTGGTTTATGACAAAGGCAGCTTTGCAAGTCAGTGCAGAAATGCTGGCATGGGGGAACTTTCAAGATGGCGGAGGAGTAACACGTCGGGATCACCTTCTTCCCCACAAATACATCAGAAATACACCTACACATGGAACAACTCGTACAGAACACCTACTGAATGCTGGCAGAAGACCTCAGATTTCCCAAAAGGCAGGAAACTCACCACGTACCTGGGTAGGGCAAAAGAAAAAAGGAAAAACAGAGACAAAAGAATAGGGATGGGACCTGCACCTCTGGGAGGGAGCTATGAAGGAGGAAAAGTTTCCACACACTAGGAAGCCCCTTCACTGGCGGAGATGGTGGGTGTGGGGAGGAAGCTTTGGAGCCATGGAGGAGAGCACAGCAACAGGGGGTGCAGAGGGCAAAGTGGAGAGATCCCCGCACAGAGGATCGGTGCCGACCAGCACTCACTAACCTGAGAGGTTTGTCTGCTCACCCACTAGGGTAGGTGGAGGCTGGGAGCTAAGGCTTTGGCTTCGGAAGTTAGACCCCAGGGAGAGGACTGGGGTTGTCTGCGTGAACACAGCCTGAAGGGTGCTAGTGAGCCACAGCTAGCCAGGAGGGAGTCTGGGAAAAAGTCTGGACCTGGCTAAGAGGCAAGAAACCATTGTTTCTGGGTGTGCAAGGAGAGGGGATTCAGAGCACCACCGATACGAGTTCCAGAGATGAGCACGAGCCGCAGCTATCAGCGTGGACACCAGAGACAGGAATGAAATGCTAAGGGTGCTGCTGCAGCCTCCAAGAAGCCAGTGTGCAAGCACAGGTCACTATCCACACCTCCCCTCCCAGGAGCCTGTGCAGCCTGCCACTGCCAGGGTCCTGTGATCCAGGGACAACTTCACCAGGAGAGAGCGCCTCAGGCTGTTGCAACTTCACGCCAGCCTCGGCCTCCTCGGGCTCGCCCCACATTCCATACCCCTCCCTCCCCCAGCCTGAGTGAGCCAGAGCCCCAGAATCAGACACTCCTTTAACCCCATCCTGTCTGGGAGAAGAACAGACGCTAGAGGGCAACCTACATGCAGAGGTGGGGCCAAACACAAAGCTGAACCCAGGAGCTGTGCAAACAAAGAAGAGAAAGGGAAATCTCTCACAGCAGCCTAAGGAGCAGTGGATTAAATCTCCACAATCAACTTGATATACCTGCATCTCCGTAATACCTGGAAAGACAATGAATCATCCCAAAATTGAGGCAGTGGACCGTGGGAGCAACTGTAGGCTTGGGATTTGCTTTCTGCATCTAATTGGTTTCTGGTTTTATGTTTATCTTATTTTCGTATTTAGAGTTTATTATCATTGGTAGATTTGTTTATTGATTTGGTTGTTCTCCTCCTTTTTTAAAATTGTTACTTTTTTAACATGTATAGATATTTTTTTTTCCTTTTTCCCTTTTTGTGAGTGTGTATGGGCATGCTTCTTTGTGTGATTTTGTCTGTATAGCTTTGTTTTTACCATTTGTAATAGGGTTCTGTCTCCATTTCTTTTATTACTTGTTAATTTTTAATAACTTATTTTTTATTTATTTTTTATTTTAATAACTTTATTTTTTATTTTATTATTTTTCTTTCTTTCTTTCTTTTTCTCTCCCTTTCCTTCTGAGCCATGCTGCTGACAGTGTCTTGGTGCTCCAGCTGGGTATAAGGCCTGTGCCTCTGATGTGGGAGAGCTGGGTTCAGGAGCTCGGTCCACCAGAGACCTCCCAGCTTCACATAATATCACATGGGGAAACATCTCCCAGAGATCTCCATCTGAACGCTAAGACCCAGCTCCACTCAATGACCAGCAAGCTACAGTGCTGGACACCCTATGTCAAACAACCAGCAAGACAGGAACACAATCCTCCCATCAGCAGAGAGTCTGCCTAAAATCATAATAAGGTCATAGGCACTGCAAAACACACCACCAGATGCAGTCCTGCCCACCAGAAAGACAAGATCCAGCCTCATCCACCGGAACACAGCCACCAGTCCCCTCCACCATGAAGCCTGCACAATCCACTGAACCAACTGTAGACATTGGGGGCAGACACCAAAAACAACGGGAACTACAGACCTGCAGCCTGCAAAAAGGAGAACCAAAACACAGTAAGTTAAGCAAAGTGAGAAGACAGAGAAACACACAGCAGATGAAGGAGCAAGGTAAAAACCCACGAGACAAAACAAATGAAGAGGAAATAGGCAGTTTACCAGAAAAGAATTCAGAGTAATGATAGTAAAGATGATCCAAAATCTTGTAAATAGAATGGAGAAAATACAAGAAACATTTAACAAGGACCTAGAAGAACTAAAGAGCAAACAAACAGTGATGAACAACACAATAAATTAAATTTAAAAATTCTCTAGAAGAAATCAAGAGCAGAATAACTGAGGCATAAGAAAGAATAACTGAGCTGGAAGGTAAAATAGTGGAAATAAATACCACAGAGCAGAATAAAGAAAAAAGAATGAAAAGAATTGAGGACAGTCTCAGAGACCTCCGGGACAACATTAAATGTGCCAACATTCAAATTATAGGGGTTCCAGAAGAGGAAGAGAAAAAGAAAGAGACTGAGAAAATATTTGAAGACATTATAGTTGAAAACTTCCCTAATATGGAAAAGGAAATAGTCAAGTGCAGGAAGCACAGAGAGTCCCATACAGGATAAATCCAAGGAGAAGCACGCCAAGACACATATTAATCAAACTATCAAAAATTAAATACAAAGAAAAAATATTAAAAGCAGCAAGGGAAAAGCAACAAATAACATACAAGGGAATCCCCATAAGGTTAACAGCTGATCTTTCAGCAGAAACGCTGCAAGCCAGAAGGGAGAGGCAGGACATATTTAAAGTTATGAAAGGGAAAAACCTACAACCATGATTAATTTACCCAGCAACGATATCATTAGGATTTGATGGAGAAATTAAAAACTTTACAGACAAGCAAAAGCTAGAGAATTCAGCACCACCAATCCAGCTTTACAACAATTGCTAAAGGAACTTCTCTAGGCAGGAAACACAAGACAAGGAAAAGACCTATGAAAAAAGACCCAAAACAATTAAGAAATTGTTAATAGGAACATACATATCGATAATTACCTTAAATGTAAACGGATTAAATGCTCCAGTCAAAGGACATAGACTGGCAGAATGGATACAAAAATAAGACCCGTATATATGCAGTCGACAAGAGACCCACTTCAGACCTAAGGACACATACAGACTGAAAGTGAGGGAATGGAAAAAGATATTCCATGGAAATAGAAATCAAAAGAGAGCTGGAGTAGCAATCTAATATCACACTAAATAGATTTTAAAATAAAGACTATTACAAGAGACAAGGAAGGACACTACATAATAATCAATGGATCAATCCAAGATGAAGGTATAACAATTGTAAATATTTATGCACCCAACACAGGAACACCACAATACCTAGGGTAAATGCTAACAACCATAAAAGGGGAAATCGACAGTAATGCAATAATAGTAGAAACTTTATTTATTTATTTATTTTTTTGGTACATGGACCTCTCACTGTTTTGGCCTCTCCCGTTGTGGAGCACAGGCTCCAGACGTGCAGGCTCCAGATGTGAGCGGCCATGGCTCACGGGCCCAGCTGCTCCGCAGCATGTGGGGTCTTCCTGGACTGGGGCACGAACCTGTGTCCTCTGCATCGTCAGGCAGCCTCTCAACCACTGCGCCACCAGGGAAGCCCCTAGTAGGGGACTTTAACACCCCACTTTCACCAATGGACAGATCATCCAAAATGAAAATCAAAAAGGAAACACAAGTTGTAAATGATACATTAAACAAGATGGACTTAATTGATATATATAGGACATTCATTCCAAAAACGACAGAATACACTTTCTTCTCAAATGCTCATGGAACATTCTCCAGGTTAGATCATATCTTGGGTCACAAATCAAACCTTGGAAAATTTAAGAAAACTGAAATCATATCAAGTATTTTTTCCAACAACAATGTTATGAGACTAGATATCAATTACAGGAAAAAAACTGTAAAAAATACAAACACATGGAGGCTACATAATACACTGCTAAATAACCAAGAGATCACTGAAGAAATCAAATAGGAAATCAAAAAATACCTAGAAACAAATGACAATGAAAACATGATGACCACACATTTATGGGATGCAGCAAAAGCAGTTCTAAGAGGGAAGTTTATAGCAATACAATCCTACCTCAAGAAACAAGAAACATCTCAAATAAACAACCTAAACTTACAATTAAAGCAATTAGAGAAAGAAGAACAAAATCCCCAAAGTTAGAAGAAGGAAAGAAATAATAAAGATCAGATCAGAAATAAATGAAAAATAAATGAAGGAAACGATAGCAAAGATCAATAAAACTAAAAGGTGGTTCTTTGAGAAGAAAAACACAATTGATAAACCATTAGCCAGTCTCATCAGGAAAAAAAGGGAGAAGAGTCAAATCAACAGAACTAGAAATGAAAAAGGAGAAGTAACAAATGACATGGCAGACATGCAAAGGATAATGGGAGATTACTACAAGCAACTATATGCCAATAAAATGGACAACCTGGAAGAAATGTACACATTCTTAGAAAAGCAGAGCCTTCCAAGACTGACAAGGAAGAAATACAAAATATAAACAGACCAATCACAAGCACTGAAATTGAGACTAGGATTAAAAATCTTCCAACAAACAAAAGCCCAGAACCAGAAATATCAATCAGTGAAACAGAATAGAAAGCCCAGAGATACACCCACACACATATGGTCAACTTATTTTTGATAAAGGAGGCAAGAATATACAATGGAGAAAAGACAGCCTCTTCAATAAGTGGTGCTGGAAAAACTGGACAGCTACATGTATGGAAATTAGAGCACTCCCTTACACCATATGGAAAAATAAATTCCAAATGGATCAAAGAACTAAATGTAAGGCCAGACATTATAAAACTCCTAAAGAAAACATAGGCAGAACACCTTATAACATAAATCACAGCAAGATCCTTTTTGACCCAACTCCTAGAGAAATGGAAATAAAAACAAAAATAAACAAATGGTACCTAATGAAACTTAAAAGCTTTTGCAAAGCAAAGGAAACCATAAACAAAACGAAAAGACAAACCTCAGAAGGGGAGAAAATATTTGCAAATGAAGCAACTGACAAAGGATTAATCTCCAAAATATAGAAGCAGCTCATGCAGCTCAATATCAAAAAACAAACAACCCAATCCAATAATGGGCAGAAGACCTAAATAGACATTTCATCAAAGAAGATATACAGATTGCCAACAAACACATGAAAGGATGCTCAACATCACTAATCATTAGAAAAATGCAAATCAAAACTACAGTGAGATATCACCTCACGCTGGTAAGAATGGCCATCATCAAAAAATCTACAAACAATAAATGCTGGAGAGGGTGTGGAGAAAAGGGAACCCTCTTGCACTCTTTGGTGGGAATGTAAATTAATATCACCATTATGGAGAACAGTATGGAGGTTCCTTAAACTAAAAATAGAACTACCATACGGCCCAGCAATCTCACTATTGGGCATATACACTGAGAGAAATATAATTCAAAAAGAGTCATGTACCACAATGTTCATTGCAGCTCTATTTACAATAGCCAGGACATGGAAGCAACCTAAGTGTCCATCATCGACAGATGAATGGATGAAGAAGATGTGGCACATATATACAATGGAATATTACTCAACCATAGAAAGAAATGAAATTGAGTTATCTATAGTGAGGTCGGTGGACCTAGAGACTGTCATACAGAGTGAAATAATTCAGAAAGAGAAGAACAAATACCATATGCTAACACATATATATGGAGTCTAAAAAAAAAAAATGTGGTTATAATGAACCTAGGGGCGGAACAGGAATAAAGATGCAGACGTAGAGAATGGACTTGAGGACACGAGGAGTGGGAAGGTTAAGCGAGACAGTGTCATGGACATATATACACTACCAAATGTAAAATAGATAGCTAGTTGGAAGCAGCTACATAGCACAGGGACATCAGCTCAGTGCTTTGTGTCCACCTAGAGGGTCAGGATGGGGGTGTGGCAGGAAGACGCAAGTAGGAGGAGATATGGGGATATATGGATACGTATAGCTGATTCACTTTGTTATAAAGCAGAAACTAACACAAGATTGTAAAGCAATTATACTCCACTAATGATGTTTAAAAAAAAAAACAAAAGAAATGCTGGCATGTTTATTAAGGAGTTTGGGAAAACATAGTTATCCCCCAAATATATATATATATTTATTTATATGAAATACTACATTATACTGTGTATAAAAACCAAAGCTAAGAGGGATAAAATCTAAACATGAGAAATAAGAATTTAAAAATTTACTAAAACGATTATGCTTATGCCCACATGAAAGTAACTGGTGTGGGATGTGCCCACCCACTGTGAACAACTAGATATAAGAACTAGATAAAATATTGAAATCATGCTTTAAAAAAATAGGCAATATGCAGCACAGACTTCTGATCTCTAACAGAAGGAAATAAACAAGTGATCCCTACCTTCAATTTGTGGCTCTAGGCAATTTCTAAACTTCAGTTCAGGGAGGGCAAACTTAAGCAGAACACTGTGGTCTTTGGTGTTACTGAGTTGAAGAGACAAGGATTGTAATTGAAAGAGGCAGAAGTGGCTTGAATTTAGATGGTAAAGTATCAGAGTGGAGAGAGAAAATGTCTCCTGAGTCTTTGGCTTAATTCTCATACACTCAGGAAAGACATGAAACTCTACGAGGCTGCGGAAAGTACCGCTACCAGATTCAGAACAATTAGCAGGGAAGCTGAAAAATCACCACACAGAGGTGAGAACAATTTCAGCTCCTACCAGCTAATACGGATATATCAATATCTTGTTGAATACATGGGGTGTTATGTAGAGATCCCAGAAAATAACTAAGTATTTTAAGTAAGTGGCCCAAACAAAAGTGGGATAAATAATCGTCGAGTAAAGGCTACTCTACACATGTCCAAAAAAGTACCTAAAACCAAGCTGCAAAATGTTCAAGCTGACGCACAAGTTGTGTAAGTGTCTGCTTATGTGCCAGCCCAAGTCCAACATGCTTTCAAGCCATAAAACAACCTTCGGAACTCAAAATCAGAAATACGCAATGTCTAGAATCCGACCAAAAATTATTTAAAAAGAAGCAGGAAACGGTGCTTCCCATTACCCATTACCAGGAGAAAAATAAATCGATACAAACAGACGTATAAATGAGAGAGATTATAAATTATCACACAAAGACTTTAAAATAGTATTTATAATATGCTCAGAAAGCATGAATATGAGAAAAAAGTTGAAGATATAAACAGGAACCTCATGTAACTTGTAGAGATGGAAACACGTTATATCTATGAAAAGTCCCATGTACTCATAAAATCTTCCACTTTATTAGAAAAATTTCACTGGATGGTATTAACAAAAAATGAAATGTAAAAATAAATGAATTTGAACATAGCTGTAAAAACTCTGCAAAATGAAGCATAAAAGGCAAATCGACTGGAAGAAATTGAACTCACTAAAATTTATCACCCCCAAATCAATACTTGCAGCACTTTCATAGTTGAACAAGACAACATTCACCTTCTTATTTTAGCTCTCCTACTGTCAACAAGCTGCCTTTTTGTGATCCATTTCAAGTCATGTTTCTGCATTTTTGTGCTTTTTGTTAGTGAGTAACTGTTTAAGATGTTTAAAATGACACTCAAGCATATTACAGAAATTCTGTCTGTGTTCATGAGCACAAAATTGCTGTGATGCACTTTATTGTTAATGTATTGACATTACATACCAAATAAGGTGTCTTCAACAGAAACACAAATTATGCATTGATTGACTGATGAAAATGTAGGCTCACAGGAACCTAACTCTGTATTTCCCCTTGGAGCAATGTTCAGTATCCATTAACTCAGTATTTGTGGACATTTTATAGAAGATGACTACTAAGAATAATGAGAATTGACTGTATTTCTTATATCGATACAATTGCTACACTTTAAAAGCAGAAATATTATACGGTGGAAACTATATTAAGAAGCTATGCCTTCTCATTCCTTCTTAGAATTCCTTCTTAGAGGAATTCCTTGTATTGGGCTAACTCTCCAATCAATAGTAATTATAAATTTGTGTAAAATATAATAAACATTTTTGAAGGCACTACAAAGTGACTAAAATTGGCTTAACCAGAGGGGATTTGACTCTCGGATGAAGAAAACCACACTTAGTGAAATCCACATTCATGTATTTCACTTCAAATGGGAAAGGTAGAACAAACATCCCTACAGGGACGTTGCAAATAGATGAGCATATGCTAAGATAACATGCAGATGTCTGGGAAAGATTAGCTACAATCTGGTCCACAGAAAGAGGTTTGTAATATGATGCAAATCAAAGTAAGTAATCTTTGAAACATTGCTGAGAGTAAGTACATTTTACGTAGTAAAGGTAAATTCCTAGCTTAACAGATTTTTAAAATTGTAACTGATTCCTTGAAAAGTTCTAGAAGAGCTAATAAATAAATAAGGACCAGCCAAGATTACAGCAATGAGGAGTAATCACTAGTACTAGTTAAGACTAGTAATCACTGGTTTTAATAGCTAATAGTTATTAAAACTCAGAGGAGCAAACTCGCAAGCTGGCTTTTTGGGTTTTGTTTTATGAAGGGCTTACTGAAATGGAATATCTTGAGAGAGCTGTCCATAAAGAATATCTTGATTTCAGCAAGGCATTTTGAACTCAGTGGATTAAAAAAGAAAAAAAAAAAAAAAGATGAAGCGGAAATAAATGTAATGTGTATGCACGTGGGGAGAATTTGTTTGGAATGCTGTGCTATTCTCTGATGGACAAGAAGCAATTCTAGCATGTTCTCATTATTGCTGAAAAGTGGATTGTGTCATCCCCAAGTGCTCACGTGGAGCCTGAGTATACACAGGGGAAGATGTTTTAAATGTGTTTTGTCACAGCTGCTTTTGAGTGGAAAAATGATAATCAATAAACAATGTGCATATTCCTTGCTCATTTATTTGTTTTTAAAATTGCATTTACACAAGAAACCTAAGTAGAGTATCTTCACATCTATAATAGGAGGCTAATTTTCTGTTTGTTTGCAATTTTTATTTTTAAAAATAATCATGAAAAGTTGGATTTGTAGAAGTAGGGGGTGAATGTGATCCACACATTCATGATCTCTTAGCTCTGATTAAAAGACAAACAGGAAGGGTTAACACTATGTCCTTTTTATATAGCATTATCAATGGACATGGGTGCCCCTACACATGGAAGAATTTAAAAAGTCAGATAAAGACTCATGTAAGGTTACAAGAATATTCATACAGAGTCCACTAGATCTGATGCAATGCACATGGAGGATGCCTTGCTCATGTAAAATTGTCCCCACCAGCCCAGGAGGTTTGCTCTAAGAGGTTTCATCCACTGTGCTATCTTCACTTCCCAGAAATAACTGCTGGGTCTTGTTATCCGAGGAATGCAGATGGGATTGTGCCATGTACAGGCTGACTTCTCTCCAAGGCTGCCACTGCTCACAAGCTCACTGTGTGATTGTTTTCCCAGTGTCTCACTTGTACATCCAAGACTTGGGTTAAAGCACAACTAAGATCCTTCCAACTCTAATAGTCTGAGCTTCTGCTGCTGCTTCAGATCCTCCAACCCTGTAAGCAAAGAGTTAGAGAATCTCAAACACAAGATTACAGAAATGGGTATTGTATTTAGAAAACATTTCTAAAGAGTACTTTTATAGTCATAAAGATAATGCAGATATATTTTAGGAAATTTGTGAATTACAGAAAAAAGCCTTGTGATAATAGTTAAAACTACTTGACATTTGTTAAGCACTCACTACAATCTGGGAACAAAATACTTTGTATACTTTGTTCCTCCCCAAGCCTCACAAACTAGGTAAAATTATATTACTTATATTATAGAGATAAGTAGAGTGAGGATTAGAGACTGTAATTATTATACAACCACAATATGATTTCACAGCTAATAAATGGGATTTGATCCCAGATCAAATTCTAAAGAATACATTTTTACCACTGTAATAATCTGTCGTGTTAAATGCTTATTTCTTTCCATCTTTCTTTGTATAGATTTACATTCTGAAAAGAAATTGAGATTATACTACATATATTGTATGTACATAAACTACAATCCAATAATTGGTCAGCTTGTGTTGCTAATAATGTGGAGTATCCCCATATCATAAACTAATCTTAGAACGTATTGTTTTCAATAACCCCATGGCATTCTGTTAAGTGGAATGTTGTAAAATGTATTACAATCTGTTATCTACTGGTGTATCACAAATTATTCTAAAAGTTTAGACGCCTGAAACCACGAAGATTTACTGTGTCACAGTCCCTAGGAGTCTGGAAGCAGCTTAGCTGAGCTGTTCTGGTTCACAGTCTCCAGTGGGAGGGGGAGCATTGCAGGCATAATGCAGTTAACATGTCAGTGGAGCAGTGGGCATCTGAAGGCTTGACCTAGCCTGGAGGATTTGTTTCTAAAACAACCCCCTCACTTGGCTGTTGGCTGAAGGCCTCAATTCCTCACCATGTGAACCTCTCCCCATAATAGGGCAGGTGACTTCCTGTAAAGAGTGATCCAAAATAGAGAAAGCAAGGGGTAAGTCTCAGTAACGTTCATGGTGTAGTTTCCAAAGTCAAACAGATCACTTCCCGTTTATTATACTGCGTGTAAGTGACTCAGGAGGCCCATCACACACTCAAGGGGAAGGGAATTAGGTTCCATCTCTCGTAAGGAAGAGCATCAGAGAGTTTGTAGGAACACTTTCAAACCACAACATGAAATAACTCTACTTCTGTATTTGCATTTACATATTTTCTAATTGATTTCTAATTATTACCATTGTTAACAATATTGTTACAAATAGTGCCATACATAAATCTATGAGATCTTTGTCATTATTCCCTTAGAATAATATCCAAGTGAGATGACTGGGATAAAGGATATAAATATTTTTGAGGTTTGGAATGTATATTGCCCTGCAGAAGGCAGGCACCTCTTGAGCCTCTGTGGCAGGTTGCATTTTTCCAAAGATGAACAACAAAATCACTACATTCTACATATTATTCTTACAATGTGATGTTAAAAATATTCCCTTTGAGTAGTAGGGCCTAAGTCCTAGTTCCCCTACACTTGAACCTGGGTGAAACTTTGTGACTGTCTCAACCAATAGAGTATGACAGAAATGACACTATGTACTTCTGAGTAGGTAATAAAATGTCATGAACTTTTGTCCTCCTGGGACACTTGTTTTTGGAACCAGTTACCATGGTGCAAGGAAACCAATTGTCCTCAAGGAGGCCACATGTAGGTGATATGGATGTCAGCCCCAGCTAAGGTCCTGGACACCAGCCAACATCAACCACCAGGAAGAAAGTGAGTGAGCCTTCTGATAATTTCAGACACAGGGCACGCCAGGTTTCAAGATGCCCCACTTGACACTGCATGGAGCAGAGATAAGCTGCCCATTGAATGTGGTCCAAATTGAAGATTCATGAGCAAGGTAAGTAACTGGTAATTCCACTCCAGTGTATTGACCCAAGAAAAATGAAAAACTATGTCAACGAAAGACTTATATAAGAAAGTGAATAACTACCAAAAAATTGAAAAAAATCCATATGTCTTTAGACAGAAAAGTAGATAAACAACTGTGCTATACTCATAAAATGAATATGCCACAATAAAAAAGAGAAAACTACTTACACATGCAACAACATTGATAAATCTCACAAAAGAATACATACTGCACGATTTCTTTTGCATGAAATACTAATACAGTTTGTTGGAGGACAGAGGGAACAAAAAATGTCCATTGAACTGAGAGGGTATCTTGAGACCAAAAAATGAGGCAGGCAGCCCCATGTAATCAGTGGATCAGTTTATTATAGGGTAACTTACTCACAGGGTGGGAACAGACAGACAATGATCTGTAAGCATTTGTAGCTGTACTTGGCACTGCTGAGGAGCCACTGGGACCATTTTATAGTTAACCTAGTGTATGGGGGTGCATGCTTGGAAACAGGATGTGCATTCCTAAGATTTATGAGTGGGTAACTAGTCTCATGTGTGCCAGGAGTATGTCAGCGAAGGTCTTCATCATTGTTTGGGGACTAACAGAGCATGGAGGCCACCTGGACCTAAAGATCACTAAACAGTATCTATTAACAAAGCCCTTGATGACAGAGAAGAGATTTACTACACGGTGCAGACCTAAATAGGGTCAGCGGAAGGACAGGAGGGACTAAATGGGCCCAAGGTGGCATCAGTTATGCCAGCAGCCGTACACAGGTAAAACTAAAATATGGTGATAAAAATGGATTGTGGTTATGGGGACAGTAGAGAGGGGAGGTTGACTGGAAAGGGTACAGTGGAATTTTCTGGAAGGATGGAAATGTTGTATATCTTGTTTTGGGCATGGTGACACGGGTGTTTATAATTGCCATTATTCATCAAGCTGAACACTTAAAATCTGTGTATTTTATTGTATAGTAATTACATCTCAACTTTTAAAACCTGCAACCATCTAAAATACTTTTACTCTCTCAGTCCAACCATGCACATTTAATATTATCATGGAAGACACTTTCTATTAAGCTATTAGAGGATGGAAAATGAGAAACCATATTTATTGAAGGTCATTTTCTGTGATGGAGGTTTCATCAATTCAACTTGGGGGCAGAAGATGACAAAAAATAAAGCTAACCACTTGGTGAAAAATGGGGTCTGAAGATAGGAACTCAAGCATTTAAAAAAAATCTAGGTGATGAAGCTTAAATTGAGCACTCCTGCTACTTATGTTCTCACATGAATTTATTAAGAGGAAATTAGCACAAGCAGTGGACTTATAACTTAGCCAACACTGTTTCTGACAAGTTTTAGGAAATAATTTCGGCAAAAGAAGGGTTATATTAACACGATCAATATTTACATTCAAGGCCCTGAAATATAGTTTAATGGATAAAGAAAAAAATAGCATCTTAGTTGTGTAGTGGGTTATCGTGCAGGGTTTACATTCAGTCCTGAGTCCAGGGGAGAATCCCAAGTGAAAAAGAATCCTGTAGTCTGTCATCTTGATCTTTGAACATTAGGTATAATGAAGAAAAGGTTTTGCATAAAGGCAAGTTGTCTCTTCTCCTAGTAAAGTGGAGAAATGTTTGTGTACTGCTCCCAGGAGAAGCTAAACAAATGCTACCTCCATCTCTCTGTGTCCAATCAGATTTAGGAACTGGACCCTCAGTTCTCCATGTCTCAGAGTATAAATGTGGACAAAATACTACCTGGAGCATTGAAGAGGTGCCACTGGTTACTGTGAATACTTTTATTTCATTTCCAGTGGTTTTCTCAGTGATGTATTAGTAAGTCAGGGAATCTGATTCGGGAGCCAATAAGAGAAAAATCCCTCAGTCTGGGTTTATCCATAGATATGCTTTCAAAGTCAGATGTGGGGCCCAAAGATGGTAAACAAGATGAGCCACTGGGCCATGAGAAGGAAATTTAAGGGCTTTTCATTGTATTAAATTATAATTAGAAAGGAAGTATGCAACCCTAATGTTCAATAGCAGGTCTCTAATCGAGTCCTGGATCTGTCTGCGGGTCACTGCTGATTGATGGGTCTTTAGAGAGGAGATATTGGCAGTCCCACCTCACTCAGTTACTGGCTTTATCACCATGCTTTGCAGCTTAAATGGGCCAAAACAAGTAGATTTAAAAATTGTATTACCTAATTTCACTTAACTATTCTTTTGCAGAATAAAAAAAAACTGGTTTCAAATAGACATACACGGAGATACCAGTTGTATCTCAGTGTCACTGGTCCAGAGAGCAGAACAGTCTGGTCCAGTGATACCCTAGCAGAACTCAGTGGGCAAACAGAGGATCCCAGGTGGATCTAGGGACACCTATATCCACACCCCCATGAGGACACAGATTCTTGACTTCTGCTTACGGCCAATGTGGAATCAATCACAGGGACTGAATACACCTTTTCTCTTGAAACAACGAAAAAGTGGACAAAATATAGGAAATGATGATTTTCAAGACACTAGACATCAGTTATCCTTGGTAAGGAGGAAAGGAGTGAGATGAGCTTTACAGTAGCCACAGCTCACGACCTGTGGGGAGAAACAGGTGTAAGCAGAGCAAACTGCCTGAAGTGAAACACGGAGCCCAGCGCCTGGAGATCAAGGTTGTCAGGGTGCATGACAAAAGAAGGGAGCAGAGCTGTGCAGAGAGACCTGCAGAAGGCCTCCCTCAAATACTCAGCTGTGAACTGACCAACTCATGTGTCTGAGGAAAGGACCACCCAACAGGACTAGAGAATAGTACCCCGTGCTCGGACAGGGCCAGGCTGGTGCCTGTTCCCACCAGCTGGGCTGGATTCACAGGACACTGGGCAGGGCATTCGGTACACTCTTGCCTCTGTGGAGGGGAATATCATCTCTGAACTGAGCATTGCTCCAGTCCCGCCTAACACATCTTAAGAGCAAGACCCAAAAGGATCAAGCTGTTTGCAAGTGGCTTAACTGTGCCTCAGAACAAAGCTCAAGAACACTTATAGGGATGCAAAAATATCCAGGTACCAGCAAGGTAGGATTCAAAATGCGTGTTCTCTTAAAGACGACCAAGTGTGCAATGAATCAGGAAAATGCCACCTTACTGAAAACTAGGAGAAAAAGATAAATCCTCTATTATACTCAAATAGTGCAATATATCTCTCCTTCAATAAAAGAAAATCAGTTAGGATATAAAATGTTTAAACAACAATATCAACCAACTTGACCTCATTGACATTTATAGAGAAACTCATCCAATAAACAGCAGAATACATGCTCTTTTCAAGCGACACAAAATTTTTACCAAAACAGACTATATTCAATACCATAAAACAAGTCCCAATACATTAAAAATAAATAAATTTCTACAAAATATGTTCTTGGATCACCATGAATTAAATTAGAAGTCAAAACCAGATAGATATCTGGAAAATCCATGGATATTTGGAAAGTGAATGCATCAAATAAAATATCAAAATTAAATTGTAGAACATTTTGAACCAGATTAAAATGAAAACATTAGGTAATAAAATTTGTGGAATGCTACTAAGGCAGCACTTGGAGAAGGGTATATTTAGCTCTGTATGTTAATATTAGGGGGAAGAAATCTCAAATAAATGACTTAAGTTTCCAACTTGAGAAACTAGAAAAAGAAGGGCAAATAAAGTTCAAAGTAGAAGAAAAGAAATAATAAAGATCAGAGCAGAAATCAAGGAAATAGAAAACTTTAAAAAAGAGAAAACCAATGAAATTAATAGCTAGCTCTTTGAGAATAGTACTAAAACTAATAAACCTGTAGCCAGACTGATTAAAAAATGAGAGAGGATACATTTTACTAATATCAGAAACGAAAGAGGCAGTATCACTACTGGTTCCACGGATGTTAAAAGGATAACAAGAGAATACAATGAATGACTTTATGCCAATACATTTTATTTGTTTTATAAATTTATTTATTTATTTTTGGCTGCATTGGGTCTTTGGTGCTGTGCATGGGCTCTCTCTAGTTGCAGCAAGCAGGGGTTACACTTCACTGCAACGCACAGGCTTCTCACTGCAGTGGCTTCTCTTGCTGGGGAACACGGGCTCTAGGCATGGGGTCTTCAGTAGTTGTGACACAAGGGCTCAGTAGTTGTGGCTCGTGGGCTCTAGAGCACAGGCTCAGTAGTTGTGGTACATGGGCTTAGTTGCTCCGCAACATGTGGGATCTTCCCAGACCAGGGCTCAAACCTGTGTCCCCTCCATTGGCAGGTGGATTCTTAACCACTGCACCACCAAGGAAGTGCCCAAAACATTTTAAAACTTAGATGAAATGGACAGATGCCTTGAAAAACACAACTTATCAAAGTTCACTCAAGAAGAAATACGTAGTCTGAATAGATCTATATATCCATTACATTTTCAAACTTGTTATAAACTTTTCAAAAATGAAAATTCTAAGCCTGAATGAATGGTGTTATAGGTGAATCCCACCAAAAATGTAAGGAAGAAATAATACTAATTCCATATAAACTCTTCTAGAAATTGAAAATGAGAGATAGTTTCCAACTGATTTTATGAGGCCAGCATTACCTTGATACCAAAACAAGACAAAGACATTACAAGAAAAGAAAACTATAGCCCAGTAATCCCTCATGCATGTAGATGCAAAATTCTTAAGAGAATTTTAGTAACTGGAATCCAAACTACAGGTACTTTCCTGGTGGTGCAATGGTTAAGAATTGCCTGCCAATGCAGGGGGCATGGGTTCAAGCCCTGGTCCAGGAAGATCCCACATGCCACGGAGCAACTAAGCACATGCACCACAACTACTGAGCCTGCACTCTAGAGCCCGTGAGCTTCAACTACTGAGCCCACATGCCACAACTACTGAAGCCCACGTGCCTAGAGCCTGTGGTCTGCAACAAGAGAAACCACCACAATGAGAAGCCTTCACACCTCAACAAAGAGTAGCCCACACCCACCGTAAATAGAGAGAGCCTGCAGGCAGCAACAAAGACCCAACTCAGCCAAAAATAAATAAATAAATAAATAAATACATAAATTTATTTTTAAAAAAAGGAATCCAAACTACATATTAACAATTCATCATGACTTGTGAAAATGACTATACTACACAAAGACATCTACAGATTCAATGCAATCCCTATCAAACTACCAATGACATTTTTCACAGAACTGGAACAAAAATTTGCACAATTTGTATGGAAATACAAAAGACCCTGAACAACCAAAGTAATCTTAAGAAAAAATAAAAAATAATGGAACTGGAAGAATCAGGTTCCCTGACTTCAGGCTATACTACAAAGCTACAGTAATCAAGACAGTATGGTACTGGCACAAAAACAGAAATATAGATAAATGGAACAGAATAGAAAGCCCAGAGATAAACCCATGCACATATGGTCACCTTATCTTTGACAAAAGAGGCAAGAGTGTACAATGGAGAAAAGAGAGCCTCTTCAATAAATGGTGCTTGGAAAACTGGACAGCTATATGTAAAAGAATGAAATTAGGACACTCCCTAATATCATACACAAAAATAAACTCAAAATGGATTAAAGACCTAAATGTAAGGCCACACACCATAAAACTCTTAGAGGAAAACATAAGCAGAACACCTTATGACATAAATCACAGCAAGACCCTTTTTGACCCTCCTTCTAGAGAAATGGAAATAAAAACAAAAATAAAGAAATAGGACCTAATGAAACTTAAAAGCTTTTGCACATCAAAGGAAACCATAAACAATATGAAAAGACAACCCTCAGAATGGGACAAAATATTTGCAAATGAAGCAACTGACAAAGGACTAATCTCCAAAATATACAAGCAGCTTATGCAGCTCAATATCAAAAAAGAAACAACCCAATCCAGAAGTGGACAGAAGTCCTAAATAGACATTTTTCCAAAGACGATATACAGATTGCCAACAAACACATGAAAGGATGCTGTACATCACTAATCATTAGAGAAATGCAAATCAAAACTACAATGAGGTATCACCTCACACCAGTCAGGATGGCCATCACCAAAAAATCTACAAACAATAAATGCTGGAGAGGGTGTGGAGAAAAGGGAACACTCCTGCAGTGCTGGTGGGAATGTAAATTGATACAACCACTATGGAGAACAGTATTGAGGTTCCTTAAAAAACTAAAAATAGAACTACCATAAGACCCAGCAATCCCACTACTGGGCATATATCCAGACAAAAACATAATTCAAAAAGAGTCATGTACCACAATGTTCACTGCAGCACTATTTACAATAGCCAAGACATGGAAGCAACCTAGGTGTCCATCGACAGTTGAATGGATAAAGAAGATGTAGCACATATATGCAATGGAATATTACTCAGCCATAGAAAGAAATGAAATTGAGTTATTTGTAGTGAGGTGGACGGACCTAGAGACTGTCATGCAGAGTGAAGTAAGTCACAAGGAGAAAAATAAATACCGTATGCTAACACATATATGGAATCTAAAAAAAAAAAAAAATCGTTCTGAAGAACGTAGCAGAAGGACAGGAATAAAGATGTAGACATAGAGAATGGACTTGAGGACCCAGGGAGCGGGAAGGGTAAGCTGGGACGAAGTGAGAGAGTGGCGTGAACATATATACACTACCAAACGTAAAATAGATAGCTAGTGGGAAGCAGCCACATAGCCCAGGAAGATCAGCTCGGTGCTCTGTGTCCACTTAGAGGGGTGGGATAGGGAGGGTGGGAGGGAGATGCAAGAGGGAGGAGATATGGGGATGTATTATATGTATAGATGATTCACTTTGTTATACAGAGAAACTAACATACCATTGTAAAGCAATTATACTCCAATAAAGATGTTAAAAAAATTAATCAATGTAGTTCACTATATTAACAAACTAAAAAAGAAGATCCAATCATATGATTATCTATTGAATAAACAAATACAGGAAAATATTTGTCAAAATCCAGCAACCTTTCTTTAAAAAGGTCCCAACACAGTAGGATTAAAGGAAACTTCCTTAAATTGATAAAAGTCACCTATGAAAATCTATAGCTAACATCATACTTAAAAGACTGAATGATTCCCCCCAAATATCATGAACAAGACAAGTATATCTCTCTCAGCACTTCTATTTAACTTTATACTGGAGGTTCTAGACAATACAATCAAGCAAGGAAAATAATAGTAGCCATCACAAAACATGATCATCTATGTAGAAGATCCAAATGTATGTACAAGAAAAAAAAAATCCTACTGGCACCAAAAAGGAGTTTAACAAGTCTAAAGTATATAATCAGTATACTAAGATCAACCATGTTTTTATATATTTGCAACAAATAATTGAAAATTAAAATTAAAGCAACAAAACCATTGGCAATAGCATCAAAAATTTAAATTATTAGGGATAAAGCTGTCCAAAGATCTGAAAGACCTGCAGACTGAAAAATAAGAAAATATTGCTGAGAGAAATTAGAGAACTGAATAAATGAAGAGCCATACCCTGTGAAAGGGTCAGAAAACTCAATATTGTTAAGATATCAATTTGCCTGAAATTGAACCAAAGTAATCCCAATCAAAATCCTAGCTGACATTTTTTTTTGGTAGAAATTGACAATTTTTTTCTAAAACTCATATGGAAATGCAAATGACTAGAAGTAGAGAAAACAACTTTAAAAAAGAAAAACAAATCTTGAGAATAAATACTACCTTATTTCATGACTTATTATACTGCTATATTAACCAAGAGATTGTAGTATTGTAGAGACAGATAGATGGAATAATATAGAAGAAATAAATGCACACAGACATATATATATATATATATATATATATATATATGCACACTTGATTTGAAAATGGTACTAAGACAATTCAATGGATAAAGAATAGTCTTTTTGCAAATAGTGGTAGAATATTTGGATATCCATAGGTTAAAAAAACAAAAAAGAAATTCAAACTGCACTTTGCACCATATATAGAAATAAACCCCAAATGGACCATAGACCTAGATGTAAAACCTAAAACATGAAATCTTCTAGAGAAAAACACAGGAGTAAAGGTTCATAACCTTGAGTTAGGCAAGGATTTCCTTAATGGAATGTCAAAATGTACAGTCCATAGAGGAAATTATTGATAAATAGAACTTCCTCAAAATTAAAATGTCTGCTCTTGGAAACACTGTTAGAAGAATAAAGAGACAAGCCATAAACTGGGAGAAACTATCCTCAAGCCATATGCCTTAAAAAGCACTTGCATCCAGGATTTATAAGGAACACTCAAAACTAATGATAAGTGTCTTAGTCTATTCAGGCTATAACAAAAACCACAGACTAGGGGGCTTATAAACAACAGAAATTTAATTCTCACAGTTGTGAAGGCCTAAGATCATGGCACACGCATGGTCAGGTGGGAGCCCTCTTTCAGGTTGCAGACTCCTCATTGTGTCCTTATATGGAGGAAGAGGATAGGGAGCTCTCTGGAGCTTCTTTTATGAAGCTAATCCTATCCATGAGGGCTCCACGCTCATGACTAAGCACCACCTGAAATCTCCACCTACTAATACCATCAGCTTTGGGGTTTGGATTTCAACGTACGAATTTTTAGGGAGACAGAAACATCCAGACCTCAGCAATAAACATATATACAAACTCATACAAAGTGGCAAATATGTGCACATCCATTCAATCAGATACTTCACTAAAGAAGTTATATTGAAGGCAAATAAGCCCCTGCAAAGTTGTTCAACATCATTATTCATTGGGAGAAACGCAAAAACGTTCTGGAAAACACTTTAGAAGTTTCTTAAAGAGTTAAACTTACCCTTCTCATATGATCCGGACATTACATCCCTAGGTAGTTCCCCAAAAGAAATGAAAGCATAAATAAAAAATAAAATTAGCAGAACTAATGTTTATTCTTAAAGTAATATTTTGTCAAGCAAATTATTCTGTAAAAACCTCATGTACCTGCTGTTTTTTCTTTGCCTGAAGCACTCTTCACCCCTTGCTCTGCATAGTTCCTTCTCTCACATCCTCCAAAATTCCAAACAAATAACACCTTCTTATTGAAACTTTTCCTAAAACAACTAACTGGAAAGGCACTCTATTCCTTTACACTTTACACATCTGTTAATTATGTACAATTTGCAAAACAAATTCAGTTCCCTACCCTTATAGAACTTACGTTTTACTGAGGAAAGACAGACAATAGTAAAATAAATATTTGTTGGATGGATAAATAATCACACGTGCAGCTGCAAAGTTGGCCAAAACATTTGAATTTATCAAGAAGTCTATTTTAAAGAAGGATGTATATCCACTATGGTTAATTAATGACCTTGCTCAAAGTATGTGTTGCCTTGAGATATTGACTCATGATGACAAAATGGATTATAAATCCTAAGTACATAAGTGTACATACGCAGGACATACCTTGAAAAATGTCTGATTGATAGCGATGCATGATCACAGATGTTTGCAGATGGCTGGTCTAGGTCAAGGCCAACTGTGGACCTAAGGGAAACCCCTCTCATTTCAAGAAGATAGAGACTGACCTCCTCACATGCTGGCTGGGAACCTGGTGAGGGATGAATGGGCTGATTTATTTTAACATGTTTGTTTCTGTCCAGATATTTTGTTTGACACTCCTCCTATGAGATGGGAAAGGAAGAGGAAGGAAGCAAAGCAACACTGATTTTTTTTAAACCATCATTTAGTGTCTCTGGTGGTTCTCTCTCTCTCTCTCTGTGTACGCTTTGCTTCCCCAGCCACTTCTGAGCCATGGAAGCAAAAATAGCCATGAACATAGAGTCTGGCTGAGTGCCCTGGCAGGTTTTTTTTTTTTTTCATACATCATTCATAATCTGCTGCAGTGACTATACAATGCAGCACATAACCTCGGTAGAGAGGAAGGATAAAGGAAGAGTGTGCCCACGTGAGAGCTTCGCCATACTTATGACTACAAAGCATCCTATGCTATCTGCTCATACAGTTTCTGTTAATAAAGGAAAAAATACACTTGAATCAAGGACTTTTTTTTCTTCCTGAGTTTATTGACTTTGATTTTGATATTTCAATAAGTTAGCTAACTGCAGAAATAAGTCTAAATCTTTGTTTTTATATTTAGACAAGGAAAATAATTTTCTTTTGATGTCAGTGGCTTCACAGACACAAGTTCAAGGGAGCCTTTGTCTTCTCGGTTTGTGGAAAATTAGTTTTGATTTTACATACCCATACACGCATTCACACACACACACTCACACTCATATAGGCAGATTGACAGTAGAATAAAGGTCATCACATTTCCTCCTGAATTCCAGTTTAGGGGAAAATTAAGGTCATGGTCGGATTAAGCAATGTCATTTTTTTAAATCAATAGTTCTTCATATTTTGGGGTCACAGACCTCTCTGAGTATCTGAGAAAGTTATGGAAACTCTCTGAGGGATGGGGGTAGGGTGGGAAGCATAAAACATTTTTCATACAATTTCCAGAAACATATGGCCCCTCATATTTTTCAGAGGAAAAATCTCTGCTTCAGGTCTGAAATGCAGTGTGCACTAGCAATGCCATTATTTATAACTCAATAGCAGAGACTGGAGTGGGGAAGCAAACTTCATCCTTGAAACAAAGAGAATGGCTGCCTCGTTCACCCAGAAACTCCCCAAGGCCAAAGGCCTTGTCTTTGATTCCAGTTCTGTTTCCATGCAGCCCACATACTACCTACAGTCAGTCTCCACAAATGAAAGGGCCAAGCAGTGCTTTGAAGAATCTCCTGGGTGGCTCTTTTAAGTGGGAACAATTCTAACCTCGAGTCCATCTAGGAGGAAGTCTCAGTGGGTGACCACAGTCCACAGCTGCCCACCCCACTCTTTGTCACTGTGGTCACCAAGCTCACACATCTCACCCCTGTTCTGAGGAGGGAGGCTTGGCTCTCGGTTGTAACGCTAGGCAGAAAATCTTTTGTCACTCCACGGACGCTTGGCAGGCTTCACTCTCCCCACAGTCTTAAAAGGAGAGTTTAGCAGGGTTTGGAAACGGGACAGACCATCACTGAAACACTGCATCTGACCCATCTTCCTCTAGGGAGGCAGCATGAGAAACAGAAGCATGCGTGTCTCCAGGTGCTGTGTTATTCTCCCTTGCTTGTCACACACAAGCTATTGCTCAGGTGCAAGATAAAGAATGTAGAAGTATTAAAAAGTGGTAAAGCCGATCTGGAAGTTTCTAACCACCATAAGGATTATAAAGCCACATGGATATATGGTGCTTGCTCTTACCTGGCTGCGGTGCCCCTGTGAACCTCCATGGCTGCTCTGGGATGAGCCCACACATCCTCTGTGCATCGGGAAACACTCCAGTCCCGTGAAGCTGGAAAATGAGCTCTGCTTCTCGGCAGCAAACCTGCAACCAGTCACTTCGTGGGACACAGAATGAGGGTGCAGGTTCCTGTCCGTTATGTCATGAGGGTCCAGCTTGGTCATACATCCTCCTATTCTGCTTGACTTGACTTCTTCGATGCTGACATTCACTTGCAATTCTAAACCCAGTTTCTGACCCTTTTCTGTGAAGTCTTTTTCATATTTCCAGTGAGCGTTCACCACTTTCTCCTCTATGTTCCCAGAATCCTCTAGCTTTATCGTGTTTTTCCATCTCCAAATAACACCTCTTTTCAAGAGGATGCACAGGGTCTTGGCCTCAGACAGCAGAGCCTGAGGCAAAGGGACTCTGTAACTACTTAATGAGAAACGCCATCCATGGAGCAGGGGCAGGGCAGCACAAAGGTGCGTCATCAGACTGACTGACATTTTATGAAGAGCACTCATGTACCCAGACTTGTGGGTCCATCTTCCCAGCGGCTGTACAAGCGGCTGCTTCTCAACGCAGGCTTTCTGGAGGAGGGAAGAGGAAGAATACATCTCCAGTTCCCTCTCACTGGTGAAAGGTGATCTCCGCAGGGCATCACATGCCCCTGAGCTTTCTGGTCGGGCACGTGGTGCCCGCATCATATCCTGAGAAACCCTGGATCCAGAGATAAACAAGGTGTGAGGGGCTCACACGAGGCGCAGCTCTACTAGCTTGTGTCCATGAGATAACGATGGTTGGAGATCATACAAGAGGAAGCAGCAGGGTGGTGAGGCTGGGCCTGGAACGATTGGCCAAAGGCACCTGAGCAGATCTGTGGGTGGTTCAGTGTGGCACATGAAGCCCCCTAACAGTCACAGGTGTGTCATAAATGTGTCATATATGGAAAATTCCAGAATCTTCAAGTCACAAGGAAACTTAGAGACTAATCTACAACCTGACCTGGGAGCCCCTTCTGCAGCATCCCTGAAAGAGCCATCCCGACCAGGAACACCAGCGCTCCCTGAGGTCGACCATCTGCTGCTCCGGGCTGTAATGACGGGAAACCCCTGCACCCACAGCTGTCCCCCTGCCGGCCATTAGATCTGGAACGAGGGAATTCCTCTGCTTCAAGCCAGTCCTTCAAGTGTTTTCAGAGTATCCTTTTCTAGGTTAAAAATGTTCAGGTTTCAGAACGAACAACCCACAACTACACACAACAACATGCGTGAATCTACAAAAGTGAGGCAAGCAGAAGAATCCAGATGTAAGAAAGCACGCACTGTGTGTTCATTTAGATCCAGTGCAAGAGCCACAGCTGCTCCATGCTGAGAAGCCCTTGGGAGGTTCACAGCGAGGCAAGGGACGCCTGGGTGCTGGCAGCTTTCCGATCCTTCATCTGGATGCTGACCACACTTTTGAATTAATTTGTGAGATTTATCAAGCCATCCACTGAAGTGTACTCTTTTCTGTATGCATATTTTACTTCAATGTTTTCTTTGAATGTCCGATCTCATGGACCATTACTCTGATGAAATGGGGTCCAGATCTCCCACTACTTTTTACCTTCTGTATCTTTGCATGGTGCCCACCTGAAAATGGGACCTCCAGGAAGCACCAAGACTGATTCTGATCTTATCACTCCCAAATCTTATTGTAAAGTAATTTCCAGGACTGGACACTCAGCCTCCAATGATGCAACTTTAAATGGTTTGGAAGTTTGACCATTTTTTTAAAATAACACAACTAATGATAAGTTTTTTTCTTACATTTTCCCATACAGTAATCCCGTGGCCAAAATATTCAACAAACACACGGGATTCCATGGCTAACATACAACTATTTTAGAATGATGTGAAATGGACCACAAGGTTTCAAGCCTATGTTTCCACCCTGAAATTTGCTAACATAAGCATTATCTTTCTACCAAGATACTACTTTAAAAATGACTTAATAAATGATAATACCCCCATGTGATGTGATTTTATCCAGATATTAAAATGGCATGTGAAGAGTTTGCAATCCTGAAAACATATCCACCAGTAAACACCCATGAAGAGTGTGAAATCTCGAATGGGCACAGACACATGAACAGGCGATTCCTCTGTTGGTACGGATGCTGCTGGAGACCTGTTCATCCTCACGGGCTGGCCAGCTCTAGGAGCGCACCTTGCCCACCTGTGGGCAGGTTGGAAAAGGTGGCACCAGATAGAGTTAGGTAATGGCCAGGCCAAGGAAGGGTAGAGTCTGCTGTCACATGCGGAAAATCCTGAAGATTAAGGAAAGAAGGGAAGTCTTTCAGCAGGATCTAAAAATTGATTAATTCATCATTCCTGAATTTCCTCTCCTTCTAACAATTCAGGAAAACTAATTTCAGATTAAAATAAGTTTCTGGAAAGGATGAAGACCATACTCCATACAAAGTTATTATTTAAAGGAGAACAGAGAGAGATATTATACTGGTGGATAAAGCCACATCCCGGGCATGACAGCCTCAGTCAGGCACACCTGCTCCCTCTCTTTTCTGCTCCTGGCCCAGGAGGGCTGCAATGACCTGTGCTGCAGGGACCATTGGGTGTGGATTCGGGGCAACAGGATGTGAGAGAGTGAACTGAGGGGGTTCCAACCACAAGGCTCTGCAAGAGAGTGATGTCCTGTTTCTTTCTGCAGTGTGTAAGTAAATGAAGGGTGTGAGTAAGCTTACCACCACAGGTACAACGTGAAGAGTTGAAGGGGAGGGAGGAGCAGCCAGAGCATTAGAGGACAAAGTCAAAGAGGAGAGAAGACATGGGTGGTGACCCTGCACCTCACCAGTGCTGAACACCCTTGGGGAAAGTCCTCTAGCTCTCTGTGCCTCAGTGCCCTCACCTGAACATTGTCATCATGCCTCTGTGCTTTGTCATGAAAAGCCCTGGACAAACTGCAGCTCACCTGCAGTGGGACGTCGGGTGAGGGCTCCTCTGCTCTGTTGGCGTCCTGCAGAGGTGTGCTCGGCCGGGGACACCTCGAGGGACCAGGGCACTGTGCGCTGGGTGGGGGAGCTGTGACCTATTTCTCCCCATCTTAAGGAACAAGGGTGCCAGTCCTATAGGAATTTGAGTGTGGGCACAGCACCTCCTGCTGGGTGGAAGGGAGGGAACTTTCAAAGGAAGATCTCAAGTCATTCTTGTTTCCATATGGTGGTTTTAGAATTAAATAAGATAGAATCAATCAGGCATTTAGCGTAGTGCATGGCATAGGATAATTTCTCATTATATACCATAATTATATTCTAGCCTATATACAGAGTCTATCCCAATTCTGGCCACCTGGAGAATTCTGCCTTTTTTTTTTTGATGAAGAGACTGAGGTTCCAAGAGGCTATGTGATTTTCCCAAGCTACCAGCTAAACTGTAACCGTCCTGAACATTTCAATATGGTTATTGACACTTGGTGTGCTCCATAAGTAACTATTGAGCTGTGTTGGTTAATTTAGCCATTCAGCTAGTAAATGGCAAAATAGGCAGATAAACCTTGACTCTCTGACTCCCAGGTTGTGTCCGTGTCCATCACACCATGTTAATTTCCTTCCTTCACTTGCTTCTTGATTCCTCCTCTGACATCACACTAACCATTGAAGGTCATCTCAGTTGTGCTCTTGACCACTAAAATGTAGAGAAGGGAGTGGGTATCATGCGTCCAAACAAAAACATGAAGTGTTTTTGCAGAAAATCTCACTGACATTCTATGACACACTCTTGAGAAATGCCAGGAAAGTATCAACCTTATTGTGCACACACTTTTCCACAGACATTTTCCTCTGGTTTGTACTGCTCGGGCTCTCAGGGATTTATCCCTCTTTTTAAGTAGCCAAGAAAAACACCAGCTGCTCCCTGGAAGCCTATTCCGTCGTGGAGAATTTCTCCTTTTTATTAGAGCATTTGCTTCTCTCTGGTCCCATGGCCAGCTGTCTTCTGCTCTTTATGTCTATTGTGTGCATGCTTAGCTCTTAGAATTGTCTTGGGTCTTAACCTTAAGCACCTGAGTCACAGCTACTTACTTAGTCTTCAAATCACTAGTCAGTGTCTCCTGAAACTCACTTCTCTATTTACCTAACAGGGAGTTCCTGGCTTTCTCCTTTCTGTGATGGTCATGACTCAGTGGGCTTCCTTAACATTGAAAATCCTCAAAAACCATTTAGCTACCTTAAAAGGGCAAATGGCCGAGGCAGGGTGGTCATTTCCAGCCACGGGAAGATTCCTCAACAATCCGTCTGAAGGTCAAGAAACTGTTTCCCCTTGAATTGAACATCAGGATTAAGTGGGAGGTAAACTTGCCTTTGTAAACCAGCCTGCTTGCCTTCTGAATATGTGTTATTTAAGTGATGCCCTTGTTACCTGGAGAGCTTACCTACATCAGTTGGAAACCACATATGGACTTCCCAATAATACACCTACTTCTGTGATTCTGTCTGTCTTTTATTGGCATTTTTTTTCTTTCTTTTCACTTGAGTTTTTTTTTTTTTAACATCTTTGTTGGAGTATAATTGCTTTACAATGGTGTGTTAGTTTCTGCTTTATAACAAAGTGAATCAGTTATACATATACATATATCCCCATATCCCCTCCCTCTTGCATCTCCCTCCCACCCTCCCTATCCCACCCCTCTACATGGTCACAAAGCACTGAGCTGATCTCCCTGTGCTATGCGGCTGCTTCCCACTAGCTATCTATTTTACATATGGTAGTGTATATATGTCCATGTATTGGCATTTTTTTGAATAGTATTCCTGAATTCTATCACTGTGTCAAGTCCAAATCTCTAAATACATTGACGTATAGAGTAAAACAGAGATTTGCCTCTTGGTATGTCAGAAAACATCAAAGTTAAAGAGTACTCATATTCTATAACCAAACAATAGATGTAGGATATTCTGCTTAAAGCCAGAAAGCAGAGGAATTTCAGACTAAGAGTAAAAAGAAATAATATTATAATTGTGATAAACAGACAGTTCAAGTTGAGACCAGTTAAGTACCACAAGTTAGATGTTTGAGAAATCATCCTTCAGGTAGATTACACACCTGTGTGTAGGTGTGAGTGTGTGTACATGGATGTCAGTCATCATCGTCAGCAGGATCTCATTAGAGAAATTAATGGAGAGTTTGAATTATTGAATGTTTTTAAAGAAATTTAAATTACATCAGTTGATACTTTAAGGAAGGGTTTTGATCTATTCTTTTAACTAGCGTATATCAATTGTTGACAAGCAATTGGGTAATTTGAATATACTTGACGGTTGTAAAAAAAATTGCTATCTTAGGCCTGCAAATTTATATGCATAGTTATTTTGTTGGCAATATCTTTCTTCCCTGGCAGTACCAAGGTTAATCCTGTTGAATAATCAAAACAATGACCAAGACATTACTGCATTTGTGAGAGAGTTGAACTTACATCATATGAATGCATTTTCTGTTTCTCGCTATGAGTATAGTGTGTGCATGTGTGTGTGTGTGTGTGTGTTCATCCAAGCCTAAATCTCTCCATGGCATCATAGAAATCAAATATAACTAGAAAAGAAGATGAAGAGAAAGTACTAGCCACCTATACACACTCTCTGCCAACTCCTACACTCACCATCTCCCTCCTACCATATAGCATTTTCTAACTTTCTAGTTCATGTCAAATTTGTCCCTTTTAGTAAATGTCAATCAGCATCTATAATTATTCCTTATAGAAATAAAAGTGTTTAGTAACCTTTAACAATTGTGCTGAATACATTTTTTTCATTCAAGTTTGAAAAGCAATGTTAGCATGACATTGTTTTATGAAGGTATTTGCGTTCAAACAAGGTAAGCTCCCTGTCATGATGGGGGGTTGTTGAAGGAAAGATATGTGATGTAAGGAGCCCAGGAGAGATGCAGTGTCATGGAGTAACCTAGGTTCTAGAAACCGACACCTTTATCATCATGAGTGTTAAAAGGAGCCCTGGAGGATGAAGACTGGTGAGAAGGGAGATGAGTGCTGCTTTGCTATCCTGCAAGTCTTTCACCAATTCACCGCAGGCTACTCCTCTCTCAGCTGCATGTAACACTGGGTATCAGCCTCTGGAAATGAGTTGAGAGGTTTGTCCAATTTTACATCCAGAAGTATTTAGCTTTTATCCTTGAATGTGACTTTAGCAGGATGTAGTATTCTGAGATTAAAGTAATTTTTCCCAAAGACTTTGAAAACTTGGAAGACCTCCCCCCTAAGTTACTGTAGCATCCATCACTGCATATGAGAAGTGTGTTACCAATCTGATCTTCACTCCTGTGTCAGTAACGTGGGTCTCTCCACGGAATCTCTCTGTCTCTCTCTTTGTCTCTCTTACGATTTTGAGAATGTTTCCTTCTTAGATTTGTTATTCTAAATGTTATTATCTTTATGTCCTCTTTATGATAGATATTCTTTAGTATTTGAGGAGGTTCACTTATCAGTAGGAAGTCAATTTTTATAATGGTTCTATATATGCTCAAAAATAATTATGAGGACAAAGTTCTATGTATATTTTATTCAATTAAACTAGACAGTTACAATGTATATAATTAACATACCCTTATAATTGAGAAGAATGTTAAAATCTCCCTTTATTTCTGTAAATTTGTTCTCTTTTCTCTTATTGTTGCTACTATGCTAAACAAATATTCTTCACTCCATTTTATTCTTTTAATTATTTGGAAGTTACATTCTCCTGAAAGTCTTTTTTTGTGTGATCACACTCAAGATATTAACAGATATATGAAAAAATAAAGTTAATCATGATCTCTATAGCTTTCCTCATCAGTGATCTAATAAAAATTTATAATAATAATTTATTAGATCACTGCACTCCTATCAAGTGTTACTAATGTCCAATTTTTCAGTTCCTTTTTTATCACAGCATGCAAATAATAAGAATTATAAGTATTATTTTTATTGCTTTTGAAAGACAATGTTTATTTAGATTTACTAACTATTCTTATTTTTAATTTTTTAAATTGAAGTATAGTTGATTTATAGTTGACTAGTTTCTGGTGTACAACATAGTGATTCAATATTTCTATAGATTATACTGCATTTAATGTTATAAAATAATGACTGTATTTTCCTGTGTTGTACAGTATATCCTTGTAGCTTATTTTATTTTATTATTTTATTTTATTATTGCTTTAATGGTAGACTTTTTTTAAACATCTTTATTGGAGTATAATTGCTTTACAATGGTGTGTTAGTTTCTGCTGTATAACAAAGTGAATCAGATATACATATATCCCCATATCACCTCCCTCTTGCATCTCCCTCCCACTCTTCCTATCCCACTCTTCTAAGTGGTCACAAAGCACTGAGCTGATCTCCCTGTGCTATGTGGCTGCTTCCCACTAGCTATCTTTTTTACATTTGGTAGTGTACATATGTCCATGCCATTCTCTCACTTCATCCCAGCTTACCCTTCCCCCTCCCTTTGTCCTCAAGTCCATTCTCTACATCTGTGTCTTTATTCCTGTCCTGCCCTTAGGTTCTTCAGAACTATATTTTCTTTTTCTTTTTTTTTTTTTTAGATTCCATATATGTGTTAGCATATGGTATTTGTTTTTCTATTTCCGACTTACTTCACTCTGCATGATAGACTCTAGGTCCACCCACCTCACTATAAATAACTCAATTTCATTTCTTTCTATGGTTGAGTAATAGTCCATTGTATATATGTGTCACATTTTCTTTATCCATTCATATGTCGATAGACACTTAGGTTGCTTCCATGTCCTGGCTATTGTAAATAAAATAGTGCTGCAGTGAACCTTGGGCTACATGACTCCTTTTGAATTATGGTTTTCTCAGAGTATATGCCCAGTACTGGGATTGCTGGGTTAAATGGTAGTACTATTTTTAGTTTTTTAAGGAACCTCCATACTGTTCTCCATAGTGGCTGTATCAATTTACATCCCCACCAACAGTTTATACCTCTTAATCCCCTATCCCAATGTTCCCCTCTCCACTTTTCTCTCCCCACTGGTAACCAATAATTTGTTCTATGTATCTGTGAGTCTGTTTCTGTTTTATTATATTCATTTCTTAGCTTTTTTTTTTATATTCCACACGGAAGTGATAACATACAGTACATAGCTTTCTCTTTCTGACATAGTGAAATACTAATCGGAATACCACCTAGATCCATCAAAGTTGTTTCAAATGGCATTATTTCATTCTTTTTTATGGTTGAGTATTATTTCATTGTATATATACACCATATCTTCTTTATTTATCCATCTGTTGATGGACTTTTAGGTTGCTTCCATACCCTGGCTATTGTAAATAATGTTGCTATTACTATTAGTATACAGGCATCTTTTTGAATTAGTGTTTTCATTTCTTTCAGATATATATTCAGGGTGGAATTTCTGGATCATATGGTAGTTCCATTTTTAGTTTTTTGAGAAACCTTCATACTGTTTTCCATGGTAGATGCACCAGTTTTTATTCCCATCAAAAGTGTACTAAGATTCCATTTTCTCTACATCCTCACCAACATTTGTTATCTGTAAACTTTTTGATGATAACTATTTTGACAAGTGTGAGGTGATATCTCATTGTAGTTATTGATTTCTCTGATGATTAGTGATGTTGAGCGCTTCTCATGTGCTTATTGGCCATCTGTATATTGTCTTTGGAAAAATGTCTATTCAGATCTTCTGCACATTGTTTAATTGGGTTGTTTGATTTTTTGATGTTGAGTTGTATGAGCTGCTTATATACTTTTGATATTGACCCCCTTATCAGTCACATGTTTTGCAAATATTTTCTCTCATTCAGTAGCTTTTTTTTTAACATCTTTATTGGAGTATAATTGCTTTACAATGGTGCGTTAGTTTCTGCTTTATAACAAAGTGAATCAGTTATACATATACATATGTTCCCATATCTCTTCCCTCTTGCGTCTCCCTTCCTCCCACCCTCCCTATCCCACCCCTCTAGGTGGTCACAAAGCACCGAGCTGATCCCTCTGTGCTGTGAGGCTGCTTCATTCAGTAGGTTTTCTTTTCATTTTGTCAATGGTTTCCTTTCCTCTGAAGAAAAAAAAAATGCTTTTGATTTTAATTAGATTTATTTTTGCTTTTATTCTCTTTGCTTTAGGAGATAGATCATATATATATATATATATAGCTATGATTTACAACACAGAGTGTTCTGCCTATGTTTTCCTCTAGGAGTTTTATGGTTTCTGGTCTTATATTTAGGTCTTTGATCCATTTTGAGTCTATTTTTGTTTATAATGTGAGAAAATGTTTTAATTTCATTATTTTACATGTAGCTGTCCAGTTTTCCCAGCAGAGTGGGCATCCTTATCTTGTTCCTGATTTTCGAGGAAAAGCTTTAAGCTTGTCTCCATTGAATATAGTGTTAGCAGTGAGTTTGTTATAAATGGCTTTTGTTATGTTGAGACATGTTCCTTCTATACTGACTTTGAGACAGTTTTCACCATGAATGGATGTTGAATTTTGTCAAATGTTTTTTCTATGTCTATTGAGAAGATCATGTGATTTTTTCCTTCCTTTTGCTAATGTGGTATATCACATTGCTTGATTTGCAGATATTGAACCATCCTTGCATCCCTGGAATAAAGCTCACTTGATCACAGTGTATGACCTTTTTTATATATTGTTGAATTTGATTTGATAATATTTTGTTGAGGATTTTTGCATCTATATTCATCCGAGATATTGACAGGTAGTGTTTTTTGTAGTGTCTTTGTCTGGTTTTGGTATCTGGGCAATGGTGGCCTCACAGAATGAATTTGGGAGTGTTCTCTCCTCTTCAGATTTTTGGAATAGTTTGAGAAGCATAAGCTTTAGCTCTTCCTTATATGTTTGTTAGAATTCTCCCATGACGTCCTGGACTTTTGTTTGCTGGCAGTTTTTTTTAATTACAAATTCAATTTCACTGCTAGTGATTAGTCTGTTCAGATTGTCTATTTCTTCCTGATTCATAGTTGGAAGTTTGCATGTTTCTAGAAATGTGTCCATTTCTTTTAGAGTGTCCAATTTGTTGACATATGACTGTTTATAATATTCTTTTATGATTTTTTTTGTATCTCTGTGACACCTGTTGTTATTTTTCTCTCTCACTCTTATTTTGTTTATTTGGGTCCAATTATTCTTTCTTGCAGTGTATTCTAGCTTCAGTCATCTTCTTTCATAAATATCACATGATTTATGTTGTTAATATACAGAAGTCTTTTGTCAGGCAAATTTTTACTACATAAGGAAATCTGTTTTTGTTTTTGTTTTTATTGGAAAAAATTAAGATTTTTTTTCTTTTTGGACTTTGTAGTTTCTTTATGATGTGTCTAGCTGTCTATATGTTTTATTGATATTTATCCAATTGGATTCATTCGTAATTATGCTTAGGAAAATTCAGGTGTTTTCCTTAACTCTGAAAAGTGTCTAACCTTTATACTCCAAATATTTCTTCTCTCTCATTCTTCCTATTTTCCCCTTTTGGAATCCACATTAAATCTATGTTGGACAATAATTTTGCTCTTCATTTCTGCATATATAGATATACATATATATGTATATATATATATATATATATATATTTCTATGTGTTTTTTTAAATAAATTTAAGTTATTCAGTGCTTATATTTTCCTAAGCATTTCATAAATACTATTTAATTTAGTCCTTAAAGCAACCCTTGAGATAATACTGTGTAAATCCCTAGAGTAATCTTATAGTTCACTATATGTCTATTCTGCTTTGTGCAGCCTCCTCATTCCCACAGTTTTTTTCATTTCAATTATTTCATGATTTTCATATCTGTGTGCTATTTAGCTGTATCCTGCACCTCCCTTACAAGGTGAGTCCTCTTCTTCATGCCTTTTCTTGTGAACGTTTTCATCCCCTAGTCCTCCCCAGCAGTTCTACCACGTGAAGTTCTGGGCATCTTTCCTGACTTAATCACATCTCCTGACTATTGTCACAGTAGGTTCCCTCCTCGTGTGTTGGATTTTGGATTTGTCTTGAATGGATGTTATATCTGCTATCCTTGGCAGCCTGGGTTGGAGGTGAGTCCCTAAAATGTGATTTTTGTGTTTCCTTTTTGGTTGCCACAGAGATAATTCTGGCTGTGTGCCCCTTTTATGCCAGTTAATCAACTTTTAGTTATGGGTAATGTAAACTTTAACTGTTAGGCAGACCCAAATTACATATGCTTTGAAAGACTTTTTTTTTCACTCTCAGTGCCCAGGTCAAGGCTAGTCAGTTTACTTGTTTGCTTCCTGAACTAATCAGCAAACTTTTCTTCCCTACCTTTTACTGAATATGTAGTTCTGTGAGGGTCATAATTTTGTGCCACAGACTATGTGTAGACCCATGGATTTTATTACACAGGTTTGTTCCTCTCACTACAGCCTGGTCTCCCATCTCCTAACCTTGCCAGAAAGCTGCAGCAACAGCTGCTCCTTGCACCTTCTTTTCAGGGTCTTCCCAAACTTTGACATTGTTGGAAATTTCTATTGATTTCTGGATACTATATATATATATATATATATATGTATATATATATATATATATATATATATATATGTATATATATATATATATATATATATCTCAACATATATCCACGACGCTCTATCCAGCATATACTATGGCACAGCAGCTGATAGGGGGAACTCTGAAGCCTATTGCCTTGGTTCAAATCCCAGTCCCACCAAGTGGTAGATGTCAAAAGTTTTGAAAATTTTATAACCTCTTTGTACTTCAGTTATATCATTTGTAAACTGGGAATGATAATATTCCCTTTCTCATAGGGTGTGTAAGGAATAAGTAACTTTACATATGCAAATCATTCAGAGATATTCTTAGGCTCTATGTAAGTGGTAACTACCATTATAATTGTTAAATGTTCAGGTTATTTAGAAGGTCAGCTTGCAAGGAATACATGCCCCCTTCAATATGGTACTCTTTCAACTGTGTTTTAAACAATCAGCTCTTTTACAGAAAAGCTTCATTTTATATTGGTTTATTATGTACATAAATTGCCTTACTCAATTGTCATACAAGCCCTGAAAGGTTGGTATTATTTTCTCCATCTAGGAAGTAAGAAAAATGGACACGCGGATAACTCTCACAGCTTCAGCATTGATGAGGATTCAGATCCCAGCCTAATCCTAAAGCCCTCGCTCTTTCTATTTGTTTTGAAAACAGGTATGTCTTATCTCTAGCTTTAGTGACTCTAGCAGTAACCAGATTTTTTTGTACCATAACATACTAGACATGCCTCCCCCAGCACTTTCTGTTCAGTGTACCTGAATTGCTATGTACAAGAAAGGGAGAAGGAGTTAGATGAGTGCTGAATTTGCAAATCTAAGCTTCCATTGGGATGTAAAACATCATACACAATGGACAGGTGGATGGACTAGGCTATGGTTTGGGGTGTGATTATAATGGAGGAAAATCTAGACAGGAGTAGAGATTGCCCCACACTGTCTGTGACCATACACTGCCCTGCAGGTTGTCCTTGCCTTACCAGAATTTATTTTTATTTACTTATGTATTTATTTGACTGTGCCGGGTCTTAGTTGTGGCACATGGGATTTTTTAGTTGCAGCATGTGTGATCGTCATTGCCATGTGTGGGATCTTCCTTGTGGCACGCAAGATCTTTAGTTGCAGTATGCAGTCTCTTAGTTGCAGTATACGGGCTCTAGCTCCCTGACAAGGGATTGAACCCTGGCCCCCAATGTTGGGAGCATGGAGTCTTAACAACTGGGCCACCAGGGAAGTCCCCTTGCCAACACTTAATTCAATGAAAGACCAGTATATGTCTAATAGGTGTCAGGAAAACCCAATCTAAACCCCCGGACCCTGCCCCACATCCCAATTAAGAATACCTGTAAGAGGAAAATTGTGACGATGTGGTAGTACAGTATTTCTTCCCCAGCACCACAATGAGTGTTTTTTTCTCCAAATTGAAAATGAATTCATGGCCACTGTAGCTGGAACTTGGTTTCCCCATGAAGAAATGATGTGTGAGTTCCTGGGCAGGTGCACAGAGCATTTCAAACAGAATTACAGAAAGAGACCATTACTTCACCTCATTCAGCTATATCTGAGAATACATAGAATTGTTTTGTTTTAGAATAAGTGATCAAACTTCTTCACAAATGTCTTGAAATAAACTTTTGGAATTCAGTCTGTTGGAGAGTTCAAACTGGTTGTATTAACATTTGTTTTGTTCTGTGATGTTCTATGATCAAAAAGCCACTGAACATTTTCCCTTGAACTCTTGCATATCCTCTGTGAAGAAATACAATTTGATTGTTTGTTTGTTTGTTTGCGGGAATGTAAAGGTTCATTAACATTTAATCATAGGATTGAAAGATATCTTTCCATCTGTATGCCTCTCTCTTATTATTCCCCAAAAGTTCATTAGACTTCTATGTCTGGTGTTTTTCTCTGTCCTCAGCTACCAAAAAGTTTCAGCCAAGTTGGATGGGTTCCTTCTCAGAGTTAAGAATCCAGGGTTTTGGTCGACTGCTGAGGTGTGAAGATGCCCCACTGCTGGTGTGTTGGGGCCCAGCAAAGGGACAGATGGGAGGGACCATGTGGCTGAAGGTGGACAATGGTTGTAAGATTGGAGTCCATTTGTGCATTTTGTGTTTTGTTCTCAGTTAGCACTTTTCTGTGAGAACACTTTTTTCTCTATAATAAAAATATTCAGGAAGGAGGTCAGCATGGTGGTGCACAGACCTGGACCTCATCTCCTTGTTGGTCTATGAACATCCCATTGTCAGGGCCTTTCCAGGGACATCAACCCAACTGGTTTAAGCCTCCCAGTCCTTCAAGCCTCCCCATACCTGCCACACATGCCCTGCTAGCTCCTTCTATTTTGCATTAAATTGTTATTTTCCATCTTATGTAACATGTGCTTGGAATCACTTGCTCATGCTTTAGTGTCTATCCCTCCTGGTAATTCTCCTCCCACATTGCAGCACTTTAGGGGTGAGTTGTCAATAAACAAGTGAAAGAAGTCATCATTAGCAAGGGAAGTCCAGAAAAAAGAGTTTTTTTGCACATTTTTGGTACCAACTTGTGACAGGAAGCCTTTAAATCATAGAAGAAGTGCTGGTTCTTATGGGACAGAGAATTGATGAGAGTCAGCACTAAGAAGCCAAGAACACTAGAGCCTCCATTCCCACACACTTGGCATCTTAGCTCTTTAAGAACAATCAAGGAGGAAAATGCAGCAGAGAGCACAGAACCATGTAGTCCAGACACAGGGAGCCAGAGGTACCCGTGCTTCCTTTCTGGCTGTTTAAATATCCTGTCTAGACACATTAGGCTCTGATCTCATTTTTGCTGCTCTGCAGTGTTGCAAGCTGTGGCTCTTGCTGAGAAGCTGTCTGCCATTGTCTCCTTCCTGAATAGAGGTTGAACAAGACACATAGAAACTAATATGAAACACCGGGCCCTGTCACAAGAGACATCACTTTGTGGAAAATTCTGGAGACTGGTGTATAGGGATCTGAATGGGGGTGGAGGGCAATTAAATAGAAGAGAACAAAGAGGACGTTGGACTACACCTCCCTCTCTCCTTTGCCTTTGTTGATTCACAGCAGTAAGCAGGTCTCTGTGGGTGGGGGGAGAACAGGGTCTGTCCTGGCTTCTGACACTTCCAGGCTCAGCTCTCCTGTACCATCCTGGCTCCCTTCTGCTGTTCTGTCACCTCCTTTCATCAAGTGAATTTCAGTTGCTTCAAATTGAAGTGCTGAATTTAGATATGCAAAAAACATCATGCTGATTGATATACCATGCTCTGCATGCCAACTGAAGCTGCCTGCTGTCCACAAGCTGACTAACCAGACATCCCTGAGGTCTGGGGCTCACCCTAAAAGTCAGAGCTGAAAACTTTGCTTCCCTGAACCCATCACCCCAGCCCCTTGAAACCAAAACTTTGAAGGGAAGTTTTCATTTGAAAACTGTTTCAGAATTAGAACTTGTATAAATCTATAACCTGTCATTTTTTCCCCTTTATTTAAAAATTTAATCCAGGGGGAGGAGTCAAGATGGCATAGTAGGAGAATGCAGAATTTGTGTCTCTGCACAGGTAGGGCACCTACCAGGCACCGGTGGGGGACCACAGACACCTAGGGGATGGGAGGACCTCCCAGCGACTGGTTGTTTCAATTATATTTTTCCTAATATATTTTTATCATTGTAATATTATTTTGATTTTTATTCTTTGATATTATACTGTTCCTTTTTTTTCTTTCTTTTATTTTTTATTATTCTTTCTTTTTTACCACACCATGAAGCTTGCAGGATCCTGGTTCCCAGGCTGGAAGTCAGGCCCAAGCTCCTGTGGTGGGAGTTCCGAGTGCAAACTGCTGCAATAACAGAGAACCACAGACCCCAGGGAATATTAATCAGAGTGGGGCCTCCTAAAGTTCCTCATGTCAGCACCAAGACCTGGCTCTATCCAACTGCCAGCAAACTCCAGTGCTGGACGCCTCAGGCCAAACAACCAGTAAGACAGAAATACAGCACCACCCATCAAAAAGAAAATAAAAAAAAGAAGAAACAAACAAACAGCAACAAAAAAAGTGTTATAGATGAAGGAGCAAGGTGAAAACCTAAAAGACCAAATAAATGAGGATGACATAGGCAGCTAACCTGAAAAAGAATTCAGAGTAATGATAGTAAAGATGATCCAAAATCTCAGAAAAACAATGGAGAAAATACAAGAAACATTTAACAAGGATCTAGATGAACTAAAGAGCAAACAAACAGTGATGAACAACACAATAAATGAAATAAAAATACTCTAGAAGGAATCAATAGCAGAATAACTGAGGTAGAAGAATGGATAAGTGAGCTGGAAGATAAAATAATGGAAATAACTACTGCAGAGCAGAATAAAGATATAAGAATGAAAAGAATTGAGGACAGTCTCAGAGACCTCTGGGACAAAATTAGACACACCAACATTCGAATTGTAAGGGTCCGAGAAGAGGAAGAGAAAAAGAAAGGGTCTGAGAAAATATGTGAAGAGATTATAGTCAAAAACTTCCCTAACATGGGAAAGGAAATAGTCAATCAAGTCCAGGAAGCACAGAAAGTACCATACAGGATAAACCCAAAGAGAAACACACTGAGACACATATTAATCAAACTATCAAAAATTAAATACAAAGAAAAATATTAAAAGCAGCAAGGGAAAAACAACAAAATACATACAAGGGAATCCCCATAAGGTTAACAGCTGATCTTTCAGCAGAAACTCTGCAAGCCAGAAGGGAGTCGCAGGACATATTTAAAGTGATGAGGGCCTTCCTGGTGGCGCAGTGGTTGAGAGTCCACCTGCTGATGCAGGGGACACTGGTTTGTGCTCTGGTCCAGGAGGATCCCACATGCTGTGGAGTGGCTGGGCCTGTGAGCCATGGCCGTTGAGCCTGCACGTCCAGAGCCTGTGCTCTGCAACGGGAGAGGCCACAACAGTGAGAAGCCTGCATACTGCAAAATAAATAAATAAATAAATAAAATAAAGTGATGAAAGGGAAAAACCTACAACCAAGATTACTCTACCCAGCAAGGATCTCATTCAGATTCGACAGAGAAATTAAAACTTTTACAGACAAGCAAAAGCTAAGAGAATTCAGCATCACCAAACCAGCTTTATGACAAATGCTAAAGGAACTTCTCTAGGCAGGAAACACAAGAGAGGAAAAGACCTACAAAAACAAACCCAAACAATTAAGAAAATGGTAATAGGAACATACATATCTATAATTATCTTAAAAGTAAATGGATTAAACGTTCCAACCAAAAGATATAAACTGGCTGAATGCATACAAAAATGAAACCTGTACCTATGCTGTCTACAAGAGACCAACTACAGGCCTAGAGTCACCTACAGACTGAAAGTGAGGGGATGGAAAAAGATATTCCATACAAAGGGAAATCAAAAGAAAGCTGGAGTAGCAATTCTCATATCAGACAAAATAGACTTTAAAGTAAAGACTATTACAAGAGACAAAGAAGGGCACTATATAATGATCAAGGGATGAATCCAAGATGAAGATATAACAATTATAAATATTTATTCACCCAACAAAGGAGCACCACAATACATAAGGAAAATGCTAACAGCCATAAAATGGGAAATTGACAGTAATGCAATCATAGTAGGGGACGTTAATACCCCACTTTCACCAATGGACAGAACATCCAAAATGAAAATAAATAAGGAAACACAAGCTTTAAATGATACATTAAACAACATGGACTTAATTGATATTTATAGGACATTCATTCCAAAAACAACAGAATATACTTTTTTTCCCAAGTGCTCATGGAACATTCTCCAGGATAGACTATAGCTTGGGTCACAAATCAAGCCTTCGTAAATTTCAGAAAACTGAAATTGTATCAAGTATCTTTTCTGACCACAGTGCTATGAGACTAGATATCAATTACAGGAAAAAAAACTGCAAAATATACAAACACATGGAGGCTAAACAATAAGCTACTAAATAACCAAGAGATCACTGAAGAAATCAAAGAGGAAATCAAAAAACACCTGGAAACAAAAGACAATGAAAACACGGCAACCCAAAACCTATAGGAAGCAGAAAAAGCAGTTCTAAGATGGAAGTGTTTAGCAATACAATCCTACCTCAAGAAACAAGAAACATCTCAAATACACAACCTAAACTTACACCTAAAACAATTAGAGGAAGAAGAACAAAAACACCCCAAAGTTAGCAGAAGGAAAGAAATCATAAAGATCAGAGCAGAAATAAATGAAAAAGAAATGAAGGAAACAATAGCAAAGATTATTAAAACTAAAAGGTGGTTCCTGGAGAAGATAAAAAAATTGACAAACCATTAGCCAGACTCATCAAGAAAAAAAGGGAGAAGACTGAAATCAACAGAATTATAAATATAAAAGGAGAAGTAACAACTAACCCTGAAGATATACAAAGGATCATGTGACATTACTACAAGCAACTATATGCCAATAAAATGGACAACCTGGAAGAAATGGACACATGCTTAGAAAAGCACAGCCTTCTGAGACTGAACCAGGAAGAAATAGAAAATATACACAGACCAATCACAAGTAATGAAATTGAAACTGTGATTAAAAATCTTCCAACAGGGGCTTCCCTGGTGGCGCAGTGGTTGAGAGTCTGCCTGCCGATGTAGGGGACACGGGTTCGTGCCCCAGTCTGGGAGGATCCCACATGCCGTGGAGAGGCTGAGCCTATGAGCCACGGCCACTGAGCCTGCACGTCCGGAGCCTGTGCTCCGCAATGGGAGAGGCCATAACAGTGAGAGGCCTGCATACCGCAAAAAAAAAAAAAAAAAAAAAAAAAGAAATCGTCCAACAAACAAAAGCCTAGGACCAGACAGCCTCACAGGTGAATTCTATCAAACATTTAGAGAAGAGCTATAACCTATCCTTCTCAAACGTTTCCAAAATACAGCAGAGGGAAGAACACACCCAAACACATTCTACAAGGCCACCATCACACTAATACCAAAACCAGACAAAGATGTCACAAAAAAAGAAAACTACAAGCCAATATCACTGATGAACATAGATGCAAAAATCCTCAACAAAATAATAGCAAACAGAATCCAGCAGCACATTAAAAGGATCAAACACCATGATCAAGTGAGGTTTATCCCATGGATGCAAGCATTCTTCAATATATGCAAATAAATCAATGTGATACACCACACCATATTAACAAATCGAAGGATATAAACCATATGATAATCTCAATAGATGCAGAAAAAGCTTTAGATAAAATTCAACAAAAGTTTATGATAAAAACCCTCCAGAAAGCAGGCATAGAGGGAACTTTCCTCAACGTAATAAAGGCTGTATATGACAAACCCACAGCCAACATCAGTCTTAGTGGTAAAAAACTGAAACCATTTCCTCTAAGATCAGGAGCAAGACAAGGTTGCCCACTCTCACCACTATTGTTCAACATAGTTTTGGAAGTTTTAGCCACAGCAGTCAGTGAGGAAAGAGAAATAAAAGGAATCCAAATTTGAAAAGAAGAAGTAAAACTGTCACTGTTTGCAGATGACGTGATAATATACATAGAGATTCCTAAAGATGCCACCAGAAAACTACTAGAGTTAATCAATGAATTTGGTAGAGTAGCAGGATACAAAATTAATGCACAGAAATCTCTTGTATTCCTATACACTAATGATGAAAAATCTGAAAGAGAAATTAAGGAAACACTCTCACTTACCACTGCAACAAAAGGAGTAAAATACCTAGGAATAAACCTACCTAAGGAGACCAAAACCTGTATGCAGAAAACTATAAGACACTGTTGAAAGAAATTAAAGATGATACAAACAGATGGAGAGAAATATACCATATTTTTGGATTGGAAGAATCAACACTGTGAAAATGACTATACTACCCAAAGAAATCTACAGATTCAATGAAATTCCTATCAAACTACCAATGGCATTTTTCACAGAACTAGAACAAAAAATTTCACAATTTGTATGGAAACATGAAAGACTCTGAATAGCCAAAGCAATCTTGAGAAAGAAAAATGGAGCTGGAGGAATCAGTCTCCCTGACTTTAGACTATACTACAAAGCTACAGTAATCAAGAGAGTGTGGTACTGGCACAAAAACCAAAATATAGGTCAATGGAACAGGATAGAAAGCCCAGAGATAAGCCCCCACACATATGATCACCTTATCTTCAATAAAGGAGGCAAGAATATACAATGGAGAAAAGACAGCCTCTTCAGTAAGTGGTGCTGGGAAAACTGGACAACTACATATAAAAGAATGAAATTAGAACACTTTCTAACACCATATACAAAAATAAACTCAAAATGGATTCAAGACCTAAATGTAAGGCCAGACACTATCAAACTCTTAGAGGAAAACATAGGCAGAACATTCTATGACATAAATCACAGCAAGGTCCTTTTTGACCCACCTCCTAGAGAAATGGAAATAAAAACAAAAATAAACAAATGGGACCTAATGAAACTTAAAAGCTTTTGCACAGCAAAGGAAACCATAAGCAAGATGAAAAGACAACCCTCAGAATGGGAGAAAATATTTGCAAATGAAGCAACTGACAAAAGATTAATCTCCAAAATATACAAGCAGCTCATGTAGCTCAATGTCAAAAAAACAAACAACCCAATCCAAAAATGGGCAGAAGACTTAAATAGACATTTCTCCAAAGAAGATATCCAGATTGCCAACAAACACATGAAAGCATGCTTAACATCACTAATCATTAGAGAAATGCAAATCAAAACTACAATGAGGTATCACCTCACACTGGTTAGAATGGCCATCATCAAAACTCTACAAGTAATAAATGCTGGAGAGGGTGTGGAGAAAAGGGAACCCTCTTGCACTATTGGTGGGAATGTAAATTGATACAACCATTATGAAGAACAGTATGGGTAGTCTTTAAAATACTAAAAATAGAACTACCATGTGACCCAGCAATCCCACTACTGGGCATATACCCTGAGAAAACCATAATTCAAAAGGAGTCATGTAGCCCAATGTTCATTGCAGCACTATTTACAATAGCCAGGACATGGAAGCAACCTAAGTGTCTATCAACAGATGAATGGATAAAGAAAATGTGACACATATATACAATGGAATATTACTCAACCATAGAAAGAAATGAAGTTGAGTTATTTATAGTGAGGTGGGTGGACCTAGAGACTTTCATACAGAGTGAAGTAATTCAGAAAGAGAAGAACAAATACCATATGATAACACATATATATGGAGTCTAAAAAAAAAAAAAAAGGTTCTAATGAACCTAGGGGCAGAACAGGAATAAAGACGTGGATATAGAGAATGGACTTGAGGACACGGGGAGGGGGAAGGGTAAGCTGGAATGAAATGAGAGAGTGGCATGGACATATATACACTACCGAATGGAAAATAGATAGCTAGTGGGAAGCAGCCACATAACACAGGGAGATCAGCTCAGTGCTTTGTGAGCACCTAGAGGGGTGGGATAGGGAGGGTGGGAGGGATAAGCAAGAGGAAGGGGATTTGGAGATATACATATGCATATAGCTGATTTACTTTGTTATACAGCAGAAAGTAACACAACATTTTAAAGCAATTATACTCCAATAAAGATGTTTAAAAAAAAAAATTTAACCCAGTAGCACGTTAAAGCTTAGCTGCAAAGGTTTAAAAAAGCCTCACATTTATGTACCCATCTGCATCCTAAAAGCATAGGTGATTTTGACTTAACAGTTTTCTAATTGTTTGCCAGAGTATCAGGAGCTGAGTTTGGGGGAAGAGAAGGAAAAATGCACATAAAAATTTACACAGCTCATATCCTTATAATGTCCTTCTAGAGAAAACCAACCATGGGTGGACAGAGGTGTTACGCCAGAGCCCTCCATTGCTCCCAACTCATATGAAGAGCAGTAGCTCAGTCTCCATACCTGTGACCTGACATGACATTTCTCTTAGGAATGTGCTTTGCCTGGAAATGGTCTCAGCCCCCAGACTCAGCCTCACAGCCATTGTGACCTTGGCAACAAGCTGACCTATGAGCTGCAGTGTTACTACAATGACTCCCTCACAAGACCACCTCCATATGAAAATGACTGGGGATACAGGTACATTGGGATTTCACTTTCAGGTGTAATTGACATGCAGTAACATAAAAGTCATCCCAGAAGAACTAAAATTGCAAATATAATCTAGCTTGGAGTTTCCACATGTAGTTTGGAAAAAGCCATTTTTCTTTCTTTTTTCTTTTCTTAATCCCAGGGGACTAAGAAACAAACATTTGCAAAAGGAATGCAAATTCCATGTGTAAGGAAGTACATGTCATAATATCACTCTGGACTGTCTGTAGATTTACTCACCTCAGTGGACTTTTTCCTTTTCATTAGGGTTTGAGATAAAATCTCCTGTCCCTCCTGCCAGCTAGCTGCCTTAGGCCATCAGTATTTCTGCGCTGACCCCATTTCCAGAGCAGCACTCCTGAGAGAGGGAAATCAAGAGAAATGGCCTTCCTGTCATCTGCAGTGTGAATTCCAAAACCAAGGCCAGACCCCCTAACAATGAGTTGAAAGCTCTGAGGATTCCCATTTCTGACTCTTGGGCGGCAGAAAAGTGCCATTAATTTTTATAGATGAGATGATGCTACCATGGTGCACTGCTATCCAAATAGTAGTCATCGAAGGTGCCTGGATACAGCTCTGAACAGTGATCATCCAAGATGGATGCCGCTTGGGCTTTGGGTGGAAAGCCCTTTAAGACAGGTTACTCACTGGAGGGTCTGGATTCAGTTGTGAGAATGCTGAGTGTTTGGAAACCTGTCAATCATCCCATGCAGCATCATTTCCTGGCTGGTGCTAGTGCTGAACACCCTGTGGTGGTGAGTTTGCAAAGACAGCAGGTGGCCCTGCAGGAACTGGGGACCCAGTGGAAAAGGGGGAGGACAGGTAAGAAAACAATTATCAGGTAGAACAGATGCCTTAATGGAGGGGAGGGAAGGGCCCCTGGGACCTGAAAGTGTAATGCGATTGAGGAGGTGACGTGTGTGTTGAGAGCAGGAATGACCGTCTCAAACATTCTCAGGGATTACAGCTTTATTCTGCTACTCACAGGGAAGAAGCAGCTCAAGACAGATGGTAGCAGGAGGGCTGAGACCAGCTGAGGAGGCCTGGCAGTAGTGATGGGAGGCACAGGGGCAGCAGGGGAGGGTAGTGCTGTCTTGAGCTGGAGACCTGGAGACTATAGGATTAGGTGGGTGCAGGTGAGCAAGGAGCACAGTGTGAGTGATTACATGACTCAGGGTCTTCGGGTCTGCCTGGAGATCGTGTCTGTTCTCTGAATGTTATAGACTGAATGTCCCTGTGCCCACCCCACCATGCATATGTTGAAGTCCCAATCCCCAATGTGATGGTATTTGGAGGTACTTAGGGTTAGATGAGGTCATGAGGATGGGGGCCCCGAGATGGGATTAGTGCCCTTACAAGAAGAGACACCAGAGCCTGCTCCCTCCACTGCCCACCAAGGAAAGGCCACGTGAGGACACAGCATGAAGGTGGTCTACAAGCTAGGAAGCAGGTCATCACCAGAACCCAAATCTGCTGGCACCTTGACCTTAGACTTTCAGCCTCCAGAACTGTGAGAAGTAAATATGTGTTGTTTCAGATGCCACATCTATGGTATTATGATATAGCAACCCCAGCCGACTAAGACATAGTTAGTGAAGCCACGATAGGAGCAGGCTTAGAGGGGAGGAAGGGCTGTCCTGACACATTCCATTTAATCTGTTTTAGAACTTTCAGGTGGGCTTGCCAAGTCGGCAGGTGGATAAAAAGTCTCCAGCAGTTTCACTGGGTCCACCTCCCGCTCCATCCTCACCACAACATTTGGACAAATGTTGAGAAGTTCCTTCTTCTGCTACCCTTGCTCTTCCCTCCCACCCCATCCCTTAGGGGCAGCTTTTCTTACAGGAAAGTGTGTTTCCCCACAGAGAGGGATTCCCCTAGAAGCCACTATGGTGGTTCAGCAGGGGAGGTCAGGGAGACCACATGGACATAGCCCAAGGACCTGCCCTCACTCACACACTCTGATTTGGGGACCTAGCTCCGAGCTTGTTTCATGGTTGTCCCAAAGCTTCTTCTTGTTCTCGCTTAAGAGCTTCAATAGCTTAAGTGGTTCCTATTGTTTTCAAAGGCAGATTTGTCCTTTATGGGCACTGAGGGGAGAGACTACAAAAACACACTCAGTCTGTCGCTCTGCGCTCAGACTATCCCTTATCAATTACAAACCCTAGTTATCTGGAATAAAATTATGTCTCCTTCTAGTGCTTAGGCAACACCTTCTTTTTCAAGGATCCCAAGCACTCTCCCAGCCCTGTTTACCAATTAAGGAGTTTCCAAACCATCCCAGGAGCATCCCATCCTCCCTGAGACCTCAAGGGATAGAGAAGATAAGGGACCCAAGACTCTATTCCAATGGTCATCTGGTCTTCTGGGCAGTGCAGTTCATTCCCTGAGAATCCCAAGACTCACATGCGAAGTAGTATCTCAGATCCTGGGCCTAACACCTTTCCCCACCAGAATTCCCAAGGTCCAGAGGGTGGGAAGGACAGAGAGATGGCAACTCCCAAGGAAACAGGATGACAGGATAATGCCCTGCACAAGCAGTCTCCTCCCCTCCCCTCCCCTCCCCTCCCCTCCCTGGGCTTCTGTGTGGAGGAAGGAGTAACAGCACTCCTGTTCCATGTTGAAGGACAACAAGGGCAGCCTTGGACCACCCCCATCTCCACCTGCCCTGCAGGTGCCCTTCTACTAGGGGAGGGCTTACAAAGGCTTTGCTGAAAAAGATGGATGGCTTCCTTGCAAGAAACATTTAAAATTGAGAAAATGAGCAAACCAGACAAATCACTTCCATTACAATTCTACCTGTGCAAATTAAATTTGGAACTAATAATTCCCAGATGGTTATTCCAAAAGAACAAAAAGCAACCTAGCTTATTGATGAAGCCAACTACACATTCTTGGAAATAAAAAACAACCATAAATACAAATATTGGAAACCTCCAGCTTCCCTGGTCCCCTCAAGTGCCCCATCCCACTGAAGTCCACTCCCTGGAAAACAAAATTTACTAAGAATGGTCCCACTCACCCCTCTACCTCTCACCTCTCCTCCCGTCTGCCTAGGAGGTCCTGTTTCCCAGGAGTAGACTGTGGAGGCTGGAGATTTGTAAGCGCCTCCACAGCCCAAGGTCGGCTTCTAACGCAACAGAGAGTGGTTTTCTTCAGACAGAAAACCCTCCCTGGTGTCTCATCAAGTGCCAACTGGTGTTGACAATTGCTCTTTTTTCCATTTATTATCAAAGACGTGGCTTTCATACTCTCATAATCACTCCCCTTCATTCTCACTCCATTTTTTTTATGTTTCAGACCATCATAGCAGCTGAAATTCAGGCTTAGGGACTAAAGCAACATGCAGAGACTGATGCAGAAAAGAAACAGTCTGAAATGAGCTGAGAAGCCTACCATTGGAGCTGGCTTATTCTTCCAAGTTTGACAACATACATAGATGCTGGAAGGGGTGCTCTAAGACACATTGTTCCAGACAATTTTAGAGTAGCAGAGCATGCTCTCTGGCAGGAAATTGGAAGAAAGGATGCTCATCAGCTCACCGTGGCTCTATCCAGGGCTTGGAGAACCCAGCATCCTGGCTCCAAAGGACACGCTCCTGGCTAGTTCAGAGACGACAAGGAGGCTGCTCCCTGAGACCCACCCACAACTACGTCCCCTCACTCAGAAGGCCTGGGATTGCACATCTACCTTCTCCCATTTGCCTCAGCCTAGGCGTTACCAGCATGACAGCTACAAGATGTAAACAGCATTGGCTGGAGATAAGAGGTCGTGGCTAAGGTGATTCAAAAAACTTCTCAGACCCTCCATCTGTAAGAGTCCCTGATTTCTATCACCCATCTAAATCACATGTTGCTGCTTTTCGAAAGTGGTCCTGAAAGCAAATGAAGACAGCATCCCCTGGATCAGACGGCAAACTCCCTCCTTATCTTCCCAGCCCCTATTCCTTCTCTTCCCCCAAACCCCATCCCCTTTCTCATTCCCTACACTGTGGTATAGTACAAACTAAATTATAAAATTAAACTTCTATGCCAATATATTTAAATTTAATACAAATACAAGGAGCAAATTCATTAGGAAGGATTTAAAAGTTATTTATTATGTGATGAAATGGTAAGGATATAATCTCTCTGGGCTACCTGTATTTTCAATTTGCATATTATATTCAAACTCAAATTCATGTGCAAATAAAAGCAGTATAAGCTTAACATTCTGCTATTTATTTGTAAAAACGACTATGTACCTTCCTTGTCCCTGAGTTTACTAATTTTCTGAAATGCTATAAAACTATTGTTTTGTGAACTTTACTTATAATTTTGAGGTGCTTAGAAATTAAAATTAGCCCTAATGTGTCTTTACTTACTCTGTCCAACTCTGTGTGAAGGTGCAATTTCAACACATTCTGATTCTTCAGTTTAAGTGTCAGTGATCAAGGTCCATACTTCATAATAGTTGTCCTTTGAAAAAATGAAAGAGTTTGTCTTTCTGTTTATAGAAGTTAGATATGTTCATTACAGAAATTTGGGAAGAAGAAGATAAAAATCGCTCTTCCTAATCCCATCACTCAAAACTAATCTCTATCAGATTTGAGATAAATACACAAAACCGTTTTTGATTACGAAAGGCAGAAGGTGTGTGGACTCACTGCCCTCAGCAACGTGCAGATGGTGGGGGTGATTGCTGTGCCCCAGTCTTGGAAGTAGTCTGTCCCGGAAAAACAAGACAAATAGAAGTCGCTCCTTCCCAGGACAGACATGCAGGGAAAGACCTGGATTAATTGTTAAAGACAGACTCTCACTTGTCTGAAATATGACAAACCTGGAAAAATATTCCTCCTTGATTTTTCTTTTTATCTCCTGAAGAAATACTCTAAATCATTCATTCAAAGGGAGAGTTTTCTTGTGAGTTTCAAGTCGCAAAGAGATAAAATAGTGAGTCAAGGAGGAGGAAGCCAGGGCAGCCTGTGATGTGAGGGGGTGATGTCGCAAAGTCCCCAAAGCCGAGCTGAGCAGGCGAACCGCCCACAAGCTCCACAGTACAAGCAGCTAGTCAGACACGTGGTAAAGCAACTAAGGAAATATTTAGTTCATGCTTAAAGCAACAGGCATATTCAAACATTTTCTCAAGGCTCATGAATGGTTATGTAGATAAAAAGTGACAGTGGACATTTTGGCTGTTTGTCCTAATCCTTCAGAGAGTTGGTCTAAATGACACAATGAACTGATGGCTGCGTTTCTTACACTAATGTGTGATTTTCAAGTAGATGCAACTCCACCTGTTCTTTTAAAGCATTGAATCCTGTTAGAATGAAAGGTCTGCAGCTCAGGAAGCTTGTGTTTTTAAGTGATTAAGAAGTGTGTAGCTACCATAATGGTTCATGTACATGCACATGCCCACACACACACACACACACACACACACACACATGCACACAAGCACAGACACAAGCAAGAACCCCACACCAAGCACTGTGCCAGGAGCCCTGCAATACGCACGGCTTTTTCTTGCAAGTTACTGATATTCCCATTTTATGAGTAAAAAACTAAGACTTACAGTGGTTAAACCATTTCATTCTGAATCACACAGTGGTGAAGCTATGATTTGGTGTGGCTCCACTCAATTTTACCAACGACAACACAGTGTGGATGGTTTAAAATTTGTCAGTGGAATGACATCAGCCCAATGAAAGAGAACACGGAGGGAGAGGCTTCAGGATGTGGACTTTGCCAGAAATTCAGGATAGCACACTGAAACATTCTGTAGTTACTATAGTTACTGTCACTTATGGACTCACTGTCTTGGGAACAGATATTAAATCATGCAATTTTTTGTTCTTCTTGGAAAAATCACGAGAGTTTTAAAATAATTCTTTTATTTGTTGAACAGATATTTGTTACCCACTAAGATTCCCAGGGCACTGGGATAAGTACTGAAAACAGCATTTGTGAAGATACAAATGTGTTCTCACAACTCATACAGCTTATAGTCTAAGCAGTTACTAAATAAGCAGTTACTAAAATTACTTTTCATGAAGTGACATATATATATATATTCATATGTACATGTATTTTTTATATATATATATATATATATATATATATATATATATATATACACACACACATGTATATATATGCCTGAAACAGAATTTAAGGGCAATAGACATTTTCCCTCCATCTTGGGAGATATTACTTGAAACATGCTCCACAAGGTACCCCACAAGCCAGGATGTGTTTGTCCTCAGCCAGAATCTGCTCTCTCCCATAGTGGTGACTATAAAATGTAAGTTAATACCTCCTGCATGTCCTTACTAAGTAACTGTGACTATTAGCATTGCTGACACCATTATTGCTTAATAATGGTGATCTGTCCCTCATCACAAATAATTTTACACAGCTTAATAAGAGGTATTATATAAAATAAAATTCACCCAATTTAAACATATAGTTTGATAGTTATGATAAAAGTATACAGTTATGCAATTACCACAACAGTCAAGTTTTAGAACAATCATATTATCCCTCAAATTCCCTCAGGACTATTTGTAGAAAAAGTATTTCACAGAATTCAGTACAGTACACATTCATGATTTAAAAAAAAATTTTTTTCAGGAAATTAGGAATGGAAAGAAATGTCCTCTACCAGATAGAGGGCATCTATGAAAAACCAATAGCTAACCACATATTTAATGGAAAAAGGCTAGTGCTCACAAATAAAGCAGAGATGTCTGCTTTCACCACTTCCATTTAACATTGTATAGGATGTACTAGCTCTTGCAATAACACAAGAAACAAAAAAGGCGTACAGTTGGGAAGGAATAAGAAAATCCCTATTTGCAGATAACATAATTTTGTATGTAAAAAGTGTTAAGGAACAACAAAAAAAATCTACTAAAACAAATGAGAGTTTAACAAGATTGTAGGACACAAGGTTGATATAAAAAAACAATTATATTTCTTTGCAGTAGTAGCCAAAAAATTCAAAATTGGAATTAAAAATATATATATATATATATATACCATAACATAAAAAATAACTAAAAATAAATATAAGAAATATGTGCAAAACCTCTGCACTAAAATCCACAAAACTGTTAACAGAAATGAATAAATAGAGATGTATTAAGTTCTTTGATTAGAAGACTCAATATTGTCAATATGGGAATTTTCTCCAAATTGATGTGTAGCTACAAGAGAATCTCTATCAAAACCCCATCAGGCATTTTACAGAAATTGACAAGCTGATTTGAAATGTACATGGAAATGTAAAATACCTAGGATAACAAAATAATTTGAAAATAAAAGAACAAAGCAGTGGACTTACCTGATTTCAAAGTTGACTATGAAATTATAGTAATGAAAAAGTAAAATATTGTCATAACAGTATGATCAACTGATCTAACATATAGATCAATTCACTGAGTCTTGGTGTGTGGCCCAGAATAAGGTCTCTCCTAGGGAAAGTTCCACTTGAATTTGAAAAGTATGTAGACACAGCTGTTTGGGTACACAGCTGTTTTGTAGATTTCACTAAGCCAAGTTGATGGAACGTGCTGCTCTACTATGCTTAGGGGTTTGTTCCATTACTTACTGAAAGAGATATACCACAGTTTCCAAATATAATGGTTGATATTTCTAGTTTTCTTTCAATTTTTCCAGTTCTTGCTTCATATATTATGAAGGTATGTTTTTATGTGCATAAACATTTATAATTTTTGGGACTTCCCTGGTGGTGCAGTGGTTAAGAATCTGCCTGCCAGTACAGGGGACATAGGTTTGAGCTCTGGTCTGGGAAGATCCCACATGCTGTGAAGCAACAAAGCCTGTGCACCACAACTACTGAGCTTGCGCTCTAGAGCCCACGAGCCATAACTACTGAGCCCACGTGCCACAACTACTGAAGCCCGCACGCCTAGAGCCCATGTTCTACAACAAGAGAAGCCACCACAACGAGAAGCCTGTGCACCACAACAAAGAGTAGTCTCTGCTCGCCGCAACTAGAGAAAGCCCGTGCGCAGCAACAAAGACCGAACGCAGCCACAAATAAATAAAATTTGAAAAAAAGATGAAAGAAGTCTTTTTTTACTACATAAAAAAATTATAATTTTTATATGTTCCTTCTCTAGTTTCTCTTTTATCATTATGAAATGCTAATTTTTTTCTCTAGTTTATCTTAAGGTATGTTTTGTCTGACATTTGAATAGCCATTCTATTTCCTGTATGCTTAGTGTTTGCAGGATATATTTTTACATCCTTTCCTTTCATCTCAGCTATGTTCTTGAGTTTAAAGTGCTTCTCTTTCAGGCAGCATATAATTGTATCTTGTCTTCTCATGAAGTTTGAAAAGTTATAACTTTGATTCAATTATTTATTACATTCAATCTAATGTGATTATTGATATGGTTGAATTGATATCTATCATTATGTTGTTTCTTATCTCTTTTCAATCCTCTGTCCCTATTACTAATTTCTTTCATTTTAAAGAAATATTTTAGTGCACATTTTCTCTTTTTACTTTTTAGCTATATTCCTGTATATGTTTTTCAGTGGTTGCTCTAGGTATTATAATATCAGTCTTTAACTTTGCAAAATCTACGCCAAGTTAATATTAACTTATTTCTGGTAATATATAGAAACTTAGCAACCTTCTATCTCCATTACACCCTTTCCTTCCTGTTGTACAAATTCCATGCCTTTACATTATAATTCCAAAAATACAGTTGTCCCTTGGTATCCTTGAAGGATTAATTTCAGGACCCCACCACGGATAACAAAATTCAAGCATACTCAAGTCCTTTATATAAAATGGCATAGTTTTTGCATATAACCTATGCACATCCTCCCATATACTTTCAAACATCTCTAGATTACTTATAATACCCAATACTATGTAAATGTTATGTAGATAGTTGCAAATACAATGTAAATGCTATGTAAATTGTTGCCAGGTGCAGGGGAAATTCAAGTTTTGCTTTTTGGAATTTTCTGGAATGTTTTTCAATTTATGGCAGAACTCACAGTAAGAAACTCACAGATACAGAGGACCTATTCTACAGTGTGACAATTTTACTTCAAACAAACATATGTCTTTTAAAGAAATTAAGAGAAAAAATTAAAAACTTTTTAAAATATTTACCTACATATTTACTCTTTCTGGTATATTTTGTTCTAGCTTTCAGATCAAAGTTACCCTCTGTGACATTTCCTTCAGCTTAAAAGGCTTCTCTTAGCATTTCTTCTGGGGCAGTCTTGCTAGCAACAAATTTTCTCTGTTATTATTTTCCTGACAGTGTCTTGTTTACACCTTTTTTTTTTTATTGGAAGAATCATTTTGCTGGGTATTGAATTGTTGCTTGATGAGTTATTTTTTCCTTCTTTCAGCACCTTGAATTATGCCATCCCAATGTCTTCTTGCCTCTACCACATCTAATGAGAAGTCACATTAATTGTATTGTCCCACTGTGTGTGATGGGTTGATGTTCTCTTGATGCTTTTAAGGTTTGTCTTTCTCTTTGTCTTTCAGCATTTTACCTGTCTTGTTTCTAGGTTTTATTTTCTTTGTACTCATTTTATTTTAGGTTCACTAACATCCTTAGATCTGTAAGTTAGATTTTCACCAAATTTGAGGCGTTTCATCTGTTAGTTTTAAAAATATTTTTTTCTGCCTCTTTCTCTCTCTCCTCTTCTCCTGGGACTCCAATTACAAATATGTTGAAATTTTTGCTATTGTGCCAGAGATCTCTGAAAATATATTATCTTTTACATGTTTTCTCTCTTTATGTATTGGATAATTTTCATTGCTCTATCTTCTAGTTCATGGTTTCTTTCTTCTGTCATCTTGAATCTGCTATTTGACCCAATTTTCTGTTTCAGTTATTTCACTTTTCAGTTTAAAATCTCCACTTACTTTTTTTTTAACATCTTTATTGGAGTATAATTGCTTTACAAAGGTGTGTTAGTTTCTGCTGTATAACAAAGTGAATCAGCTATACATAAACATATATCCCCATATCTCCTACCTCTCGTGTCTCCCTCCCACCCTCCCTATCCCACCACTCTAGGTGGTCACAAAGCACCGAGCTGATCTCCCTGTGCTATATGGCTGCTTCCCACTAGCTATCTATTTTACATTTGGTATCCACTTACTTTTAATTGTTTCCACTCGTGTGCTGAGATTACATATTTGTTCATATATTATTTTCACATTTTCCTTAATTCTTTGTACATTTTTTAAATATTAGAAAATACATTTAATAACTACTTTCAAATTTCTGCCTGCTAAACACAATGTCTGAATATGTTTGGAGTCTTTTTTATTGACAATTATTTCCTTATTATTTAGTGCACTTTCTTATTTCTTTGAAAGTCTAGTAATTCTAGCTTGAAAACTGGACATTGTAGGGATACTTTTGTAGAATTCTCGATTCTGTTTTGTCTTTCCAAGAGTTTTTTTTTTTTTTAACATCTTTATTGGGGTATAATTGCTTTACAATGGTGTGTTAGTTTCTTCTTTATAACAAAGTGAATCAGTTATACATATACATATGTTCCCACATCTCTTCCCTCTTGTGTCTCCCTCCCTCCCACCCTCCCTATTTCCAAGAGTTTTTGACATTTTGTTTTAACAAGCAATTGATTTACCTAGACATAAACTGTGAAACCTATCCTTATGAAATCACTGTTGCTTTTGCTCATATAATTTCAAGCTGGAGCCATATGGGTCTCCCTTGTACTTGTGTAGTCTAAGGATCAGTTAATAATTTGGGCAGATGTTACACCCTTCACTCAAGCTAGTAGGAATTTTGTGATTGGCTTCCAGATCTATGTGGGTGAGGAACACATTCAAAGCAACACAAACTTATGAGTCTCTCCAGCCTCTTGCTTTTAGTCAATACCCTTGGGGTCTCCTACCTGCATGCATAATTTAGCAGTCATCTGTGGGTATGTGGTGAGTTCGTTCACTTGTCTATTGATTTCTTGCTTCAAAAATCTCCACCTAACTTTGTAGCTGCTCTGCCTTCACCTCAAATGAAGTTTGTCACCCCGAGTAAGTAGAGGTTTGTGGTTTTTTGCTGCCAGATTTGAATGGAGATGTCCACAGGCAAGAAGGCTGTGACGTGTCATCACCTTTCTTATCTAATGTAGTAACACTTTTTCATGAGAAAATATTTCTCACATTGTTACCTACTTTGGTCATTTCTCAGTGTCCTGAAATAGTTGTTTTTAATACTTTGACCAGTTTTGTTCTTTTATTCTGTGGGGGGAATTTCCCAACATCTTCTCACCATTATTACTGGAAACTTAGTTCCCAAAACCCACATTTCATAATAATTTTTACAAGCAAAATCCTGATTTATTAAGACTCAGTGTTTTCCATATCTCATTTTTTCATTACAAAAATGAAATAAAAATGTGCAATAAATTAAAGTGCTTCTCCCCCAAAGTATTGATCTAGCTTGAAATAATTACAGCTAAACGTAGCACTTCTTGTGCATCATTCAATGTTCTGAGCACTTTACATCATATCCCACTTAATCCCCATATAAGGAAACCATTTGAGAAAAACATTATTGTTACCTTTTTTACAGATGGGAAACTGAAGCACAGAAACAAAAAATAATTTGACTAAAGTTATACAACTAATGAGTAACAAAGCCAGGATTCAAACCCAAACACTCTTGTTCCCAAGTCCATGCTTTAACCACAACACTCTTTATTTACCTCTTGAGTTCCTGAAACTACGACTCAGGAAGACTCAAAGCCAGATCCCCAGGGCACATCACAGAGCCGTTCCCACAACTGCCCTCTGCCATTTACATCTTTGTGCTGGTGTGTTTCCCAATGATGTCTACAAGATCCAGCCTGGTGAGGTTTATATGTTTTATATGCAGAAATGAGAAGGTTGTGTTTTGTTCATCTTTACAATTTGCATGTACCATATATAAAGTCTGAGAACATAACAAAAATAATTGTCTGTGTTAAGTGAAAACATGATATTCATCCATGAGGTATAAGTAAGAACTTCCTTATATGATAATATCATGGAAATATCACATCTGAATTCTTTCAAGCAGCCCTAAAACCAAGGCTCAGAACATTGGAGTGGATTCACTGAAACAGAAATGTGTCCCATCTTGTCCCACCCCTCCTGGCGTGGCTGTGAAATGTTGGCCAAGAAGGGGAAGGAGGACATGTGTGAATGCCTGAGGTATGCAGAGGAAGTATGGGGAGGACAGAGGTTGGGGATAAATCTTTTAAAACTAAAAGCAGGGAGAGGAAGCTTATTTTTTCCACAATATAAAGATTCCCCAACACTGCCTTTGAAAGAATGGTCTAACTAGCCTGCAGTGTGATTACATCCTTTTTGCAGTCAGGTCATCTAAAAAGTGTGGGGTAGTTTCTTAGGTATTTTGAGAGTAGAGAGATACTTCAAGATGACATATATTTAGCTGCCCAACCGTCTTGCTCATGCATTTTGTGTGGTGGATATATTTTCCTGATGGGCTTATGTTTAAGATTCCAGTAACGTGTTTACTGAAGCTTGTGAAATGTTTATCTATCATACTGATTTTTTTTAAAAAACAGATTTGGGTTTATTATTTCATTTCAGTTATTGTTTTAATTGTTTCATTGTTTTCATTGTTTCATATTTCATTGTTTCATCTTTTTATTTCTCTTTGATTCTTTGTGTTTCTTGGCTTTTTTCCCAGTTTACTGAGGTGAACACAAGTATTTTTTATACATAGCTTTTCTTCTTGAATAACGGTAGCAATCATCATACATAGCATTTATTTTGCATCACAGGTTTTGGTATAAAATTCTCTTTTTATTGCTTTCTAAATAATTTTAATTTCAGTTTTAATTATTTCTTTAATTCATGAGTTATCTAACAGAGGGTTTCTCAATATGTGAAGAGTCAAGGTTTCTTTTTCCTTATCTTTTATCACTTATTTCTGACTTATTAGATCATAATCAGAGGAAATGAACTAAAAAATCCTCTACTTTTAAAGATGAGCTATGGCTTTTGTAGCTAAGTACATACCAAATTTTGTAAATAATCCACATATAAACATACAAAATGCTCTCTAAGGAATGCACCTTTCTCTGTATACTCATTACTTACTTACACATTTATAAATTTTAATTAACTTTTAAAATTAATCTATGTTATTATTTTCTTTGGGGAAATATCTGATTGAGTGATGTTTATAAAAGTCTTTCATCACATTATTATGTTTATACTTCTAGTTTTTCTCTATGCTAATTTGCTTGGAATATTAAGGTTTATTACTGATGTGCTTCATTCACGAATTGGGACTTTTGCTCTTGGTATAATATCTTTCTATACTGTTTAGAATTTTCAATATTAAATCCGGCCCTATCTGATATTAATATTGCTCTGTATCCTTCTTGTTTCTTGTTCTCTCTCCCCACATCATTGGTTGCTAATATCAGTGGGTAAGAGACTGACAAAGAACAGGATACGTTCATGGTCTCAAAGCATCTCTCCACAAAAGACTAATTACAAGTGGAAAAATAATAGCTTTATGATGGAACAACCTGGTTGGCACCACTTTAAGGAAATTATCATAGACACTTTTACAAACGGAGAGACAAAGGACATCCTATGGCTTTTGATATGATGTGCAGAGAAGGATACAACATCACTTCTGTAACGTTGCTACAAAATACATAACAAGCTAAATCTACTGATGGGGAAAAGTTAAGCAAACCCAAACTGAAGGTGACTCTACAAAATAACTGGCCTCAATTCCTTAAAAATGTCAATGTCTTGACAGTCAAAGAGAGGTTGAGGAGTTCTTCCTCATTGGGGGAGATTGATTATATATGACAACTGAATGAAACGTGCGATCCCAAATTGGATCCCAAACAGAAAAAAAATAGCTATAAATTATAGAGACAACTGGTGAAATATGAAAGTGAAATACAGATTAGATAATGAGGCATGAATTTCCTGATTTTGATAATTTTACTGCGGTTATGTTAGAGAATATCCCTCTTCTTAGGGAATTCACATTGAACTATTTAAGGGTAAAGGGTCATCCTGTGTATAACATACCCTCTAATAGTTCAGAAAAATATTATAGGTATTAGAGAAGATGATAAAATAAATGTGACAAAATAATAATGATTGATGGTTCTGATGGAGGTTATATAGAAAGTTCTTTATAATATACTTACATCTTTTCTGTAAAATTGAAAATGTATCAAATAAAAAGTTTACCAAAAAAGAGAGAATTGTACACATGTATATTCTAATGGACTTACTTGACTTTATTCCCTCCATCTTACTTAAGTTTATTAGCTTTGTGTGTTTTCCTTTTTCCTTTTCCATATTTTTGCTGTTTTGTTCAACTTGCTACAGCATCCCTGTTTATCTTGGTTACTTTGAAGTTTCTGTGTGTTTCCCTTCCCCACTAGTGGATATCTTCTATTTCTCAATGATTGTAATTCTACAGGGACGTCTAGATGATTGGTGAAAGCAAGAGATCCCCTAATTGTTCCACCTGAGGCCTTTCTCCCTTGCCCTGCGTGAGAAATAGAGAACACTTTTATCTCTTGTTCTTACCCTTATATTTCTTGTCCTAATTAATGTCACCACTCTGTTCCCAGTTGCTAAGCCATGGAGCTCATCATCGTCCTCAATGACTCTTTTCCTCTCTAAGTTCTACCAATTCCATCTGATAGAACCACCAAAGGCAGCAGTTCTCCACTCCCAGTGTCAGGCCCTCACTCAGGCCCTCATTGCTGTGCCAATATTCTGACCTGTTCCTTCCATTCTCTTTTCCACGTGGTCCCTAGTTAGGATCTGTAAGCAAATATCTGCTCATGCCACTGCCTAACTTTAAAAGTCCATAGGGCCCCCCATTGTCTGAGGGTAAAGTTTGGGTAAAAATGAAGGTCATGATGCATCCTCTGTGTGTCCTGTGGACCACCTCCTCCTCTCCGGCTCAGGGTCCTGCCACTCTGGGCCCTAGTGACCCCAGTGCTCCTGGTGACCTCATTCTTCAAGGGCAGCTGGTTCTCTCTTTGGAAACCTCTTCTCCCTCTTCTCTCTCTGCCCAAGCCCTCCTTACCGTGTAATGTCTAAATCAACCACCCTGTCTTCCGAGGAGCTCTCCCTGGGTGCCCCCAGCAGAGTGATTACTTCTGTGCCCTTTTATATCATTAGTCATCTGGAATTGTAATGATATTGGCTCCTCATAGCAGAGAGTGTGTCCCATTAAACTTGGCTTCCCTGATGCCTCAGTAGACAGAATATATTCAGTGAATAAACGTATGAGTGGGTGTACAGGGCATGCTGAACAGTAGACTTGGGAATCACTGACAACAGCATGCTCTCATAGGAGGCACGGCGTGCTGGGGGTTTTGCGGCCTCTACCAGAATACCAAACCAGCCCTGCACGTATCTCCCAGGTAGACCGCAGGAGGAGCCTCCACTCTCCCTTCACGCATTTTATTCACATCGAAAGTGAGGCCCAGAGTGATGCATTCTTTGCAGCCACAATATTTGTCTTCCTTTCAAAACAATCACTTGAGGAAAGAATTAAAACTGGGCTCATGGTGAATGTCAGGGCTGCTATGTCAGGTTGGGGTGCTGAAGAGTCAGCTGAAAAAGACCCTGGACTTGCTGATTCTGCCAGCTGCCCCCACCAGGGGGAGAAGGAGAACTGTGGGAAAGACCCCTGGATGAAGGCAGCCTGCAGTAGGGTTATTACGAACACATCACGCCAAAAACAATTGGTGTTTATTCCAGTCAGGACTTTGCTGAGCTTGCTGTACATCCCAGGATATCTATCAAAGAATACAACAGATCACATGTCAATAAATTAAATGAGTATGAAACAAAGAAACACAGAATGATGTAGGGATTTCTAATTTGAGGATATAAAGGAAGAAGGAGAGGGGGCACGTTCTTAATGGTGTTCCTGATGGCCATTAAACGTAGGAAAAAGCCATTTCCATATATTATGGAAATACACACTGGTCTCAAGTGCCTTCCATTTTCATATTGTTTTGCTGCCTTAATGGCATAGGCTATTTTTGTAACATCTGTTTCTAGGGACCCTCCCTTTCTCCTGTTCTTCATTAGAAATTCAGTGGCTCTTCTTTATAATGAGTGTTGGTGCTTTTGGGAAACAGAGAGTGTGTTATTGTTTTACTGTATGGGTCATTCTGTCAGAGTTGAAATGGTTTATCCACAGAGAATGTTATGATGTGACCCCCAAAAAAATATCTGGATGGTGAGACAGCGGATGTGGTGTGCCACATGGGTGGACACGCATCCAGGAAAGGTCAGAGGTGGGGGTTGGGCGAGGATCCCTGGGAACCGTGATTTGATGGTGCACAGGAGGACATTATGTTTACCTTCCCCAGGCAGTGTGAATTCAGAGGGTCTGACAGAGACTGTGTTGGATGAAATTAAAAAAAAATAAAAAATCTGAGTCTACTATCCAAAGCAAAGATACTGTATTTCTTCACGCTGCAGCACACCCGGAAATTAAACCCCAGCCGTCAAGTACTGAAATGTAAAGATAAACATGGTGGAAGTTTATTGATGCGCTGGAAGGGATGACAAGCTTCTCAAGTTGGAGCCGTGGTGCTGGTCCATCTGTAGAGGGCTGCCATTTATTACAGCAGCAGGTGCCGAGCTTCACCCTGGCTCTGAGATATTAGATGGGCAAGAAAACAAGGAGCAAGAAAGAAAGGAAGGAGAATAGAAAGCGGGAGGAGAATGGTGAGCAAGGGGAAAGTGCCGGGCTCAGCCTCTCCATGCTCACAGCAGGATGCGTAGGGTCCCAGGGCCACCAGCTGAGTGGCTTGGCCTTCCAGGTCCCCAGCACTCAGGATAACACTGACCCCTCATCCTCAGAAAGGACCTCAAAGACAACGGCAGGAAATGATTCCTTTGGGCTAGGAGAGTTCCAGAGAAATGTGCTTGCCTGTGTTCTACATGTGCTAGTATTTTTTGTTATTTGGAGTTCCAGATTTCTGTATGAATTTTGTAGGTCTTCATGTCTTTATCTTTCTGCATGTGCCATGTATCCAGTTGAACTGCAAAGGAAAAAAATTGAGAATCATAACATTTTTGTTTTCTGAAGAAGTGAGAACATTACACTGCAAACTAGCCAGGCTGCTGGTTATACAACACTTAGAATAAAATAAAAATAAACACTCTTTTGTTTCATTTCCTGATTTACCTGAGGTGCTTCTTATTCTCTGTATTCCTTCACCTTCGACCCATCTTCTCATCTGTGCACACACACCCCCTCCCTGTCCCCTCTTGTCCAGCATGATGTACCATGGCACCTCCACTTTGCCAGGCTCATCTCGGTGGCCAGAGATGGGACTCGTGGCTGTCTGAGCTCCAGTGTTTCATTTTCACAACCTGGATTCTGGCCCTGCAATCTTGTCCCTCTTGCCTTCATCTCCAGATCTTTGTTTCTCCTTGGAAACAACCTGAGCACAGCCCTGGGTAGCCTTGCATTGCAGTAGTAGCTTTCAGTCTGAATAAAGTGAGATAGGTCTGAGGATGAATTTCCCTGCTGCTTTTCACTTAGTTTGGCATCTGATCCAGATGTGCTGCTGAATTAAGTATTTCCCACTCCCTTTCCAATTCATCCAGAAAGACCTTTCAGGGCAGTAGCACAAGGCATGGCCGGAGGGTCTTGGGTCCCTGATGCAACAGGTGACCCACCCAGGGAAGTGAGCTGAGCTCCCTAGATCCTGTCTCATTAAGTGTGAAGAACGACAGTGCATACCTCTCCTACTGAGGAGCTAGAACACCAACCAGCCAAAAGCACTGACAAAGTTTTAAATCAACTATACTTCAATAAAATAAAATAAAATAAAATAAAAGCACTGACAAATCAACTTCCTGAAGCCAAATGGCTGATTCTAACACAACAGCTAAACAGCTCTGTCATAATATAACCTCCTGCTGTCACAGAACTATTTGGAAGAGTGTTTTAAATAAAGAAAGTGAAGTGCCACACATCAGGGAGACTGTGTTCTACTGGAGAGAACCTTCCAGCTCAAATTTCATCCCTCTGAGGTGTGCTCATCCCTAGGGAACAGACAGATCTTAACATCTCATTGCTAAGAACATGCTGTGCCATTCCTACTGGCACAGGAGAAGTCGAAACAAAGCCATGTCCACAGCAGGGTCAGCAAGGGAAAGGCAGCACCGTGCTCCCTGCACAGGTCCCAGCATTTTCATGGCTCTGCAGTTGGGAGGTTACCTGGTTCGAGGATGGTATCCAGAACAGCTTTCTTCTTTGCAGCAAAGATGCCCGTGGGGCTGCGCTGGGGTATCTACGGGTCCCCTGCATGCACACATCAATTGGAGGTCTACTATGAGTCCCAGGGTAGCAGCCCCTATTCTGAATGTTGTCCCTCTATTCCTAGAAAGTCTTTTGGGACACTGAGTCATCCCCACATGAGGAGCTCCAGGAAATCAGGTCTGGAAGTCCCAGGCCCATTTCTTCTGTCCTTGTAGTTAGGGCTGGGGAGGCAGCCCTGCCCCAGAAGCTCCAGCAGCCCTCCTCCAGAGAAGACTTGACCTGCTCCAGCTCACTCTCACTCCCTGGAAAGCCAGGCTGCCCTGGTGAACGTATGCCTTGCAGATGTCCTTCCTTAGCAAAAGGATCTGAGAAAATCAGAGGGAACCCTTGTGCAGACAGAAGAACAGCCCTGGACCACAGGGCACAGTGGGGGACCACTGCTCCCAACATCCTGCCCATGGGCACAGACAGCCCACTTCGCTCACAACGACCCCCGTGAGTATTTGCTCCTCACGTTGGTGCTTTCAGCAGTCTGGGATTGTACTGGACTGGACATGGGTAGGAAATCACCCAGGACAGTGAGGTGCACATAGAGACGCTATGTAAACAGAGAACAGGCTTTCACCATCCCTTCTTGTCCATGTGATTGTGCTTCCACATAGATGGGTCACAGCATCTGGTTTAATCAGAAATAAAGATTGGAAGTGTTCGAAAGTTTCTCAGGCAGGCCTTAGGCGGTCAGCTGAGAACACCTGGCATGCACATGTGTTTCTTTCCTTCTTTGACAATATGTCTGCTTCTTCTTTTTAATGAAAGGCCAATACTTATACTTGGATAATTGTACATGCCTCTCCCATTGTTCTCTCCTATTTCTGCGCCTTTTTGTCTATTTCACCTGGGTGTTGGTGGGTAAACTTCAGAACAATGGGGATTTTGTTTGTAGCCACACACGGAAATGGAAGAGGCTGCGTCATGGGGGAATCTCCTCCAGCCCTTCACTTAATTTTACTACCATAATTATTCACATGTTTGAAAACAGAGTTGCAAATGTTTTTTTTGTTGTTGTTGTTGTTTTTGCGGTACGTGGGCCTCTCACTGTTGTGGCCTCTCCCATTGCAGAGCACAGGCTCCGGACGCGCAGCCTCAGCGGCCATGGCTCACGGGCCCAGCCGCTCCGTGGCATGTGGGATCTTCCCAGACCGGGGCACGAACCCGTGTCCCCTGCATCGGCAGGCGGACTCTCAACCACTGCGCCACCAGGGAAGCCCTGCAAATGGTTTTATTTACTTTTTCCATACATACTGAGACAGAACAACTTTTGTCACAATAATAAAAATAAATAATACTCTGGCAACAAGATTTTTTTTAGCTTTATGACCATTTAATGAAGAAAATTACACAATGCATAGCTGGCATACCATTTCCAAGTTACTCACAATCACCAGTTATTCCGCACATTTCTCAAGATTTTTAGAAAATGTGTAAAGTCAGTTTTCAAGGTTTCATTTCTTCCACTCAGACCTTTGCTACATCTTTTGGTGGCTGACCAATGAGCACAATTGGTTTTCAAAATGTTCAAATTAAATGGACTTGCTACTCAGGGTTATCTGGGCCATATTTGGGCTTTTTTGTTCTTAATAAATGATCATTTGAACAAACCAAGACTGTACTTTTATAAAAGCCCAATTTGAGAGTTTTGTTTTTTTTTTAAAGTTCTGTTTAAAGCCAAAAGAGTTCATGGCTGGGAAGTGGACAATGTTTTTTGGTGGAAACAACTATGAAACCCAGTGGTCCAAAGTGGAATTCCATATGATAATTAAATGTAGACATGACTCCCACCCACTTAAAGGATGGGGAAGCCAATAAATGAGATAAATGACCCATAATCACAAGGAGAAGCATTCACAACAATGACGAAGCTCTGCCACCAGTTCTTGTGAGGTCACCGTACCAGCTTCAGCCTTCCCATGTCTCTCTGAGGCACTTCCTGCACCCCAAAAAGGCAGTATGGCAGCCTTTCTAATCCTTCACATGCTTTCATGTGAAGAAATCACGTGATTTCTTTTAAATATTTTCAGAGGAAGACTTTCTGGGGCTGCACAAACATGCGAGAAAGAGGAAGTTGGTACCTTCTCCCCTAGTGGGAAGGGTGTGCTTGATGGGGTTTCAGACTGTAGTCTCAAGGTCCTAAAGTGAAGAGGTTTATCTTCTGCAAAGGAACATCCTCCCAGTGTCATATCCTAAGTACAGAGAGCCAGACCTCTAGCACGTCACCTCGGTTCCCCTTAGCATCTCCTGGTCTTGGCTACTTCCAACCAGCACTGCAATGACCAAGGCTGTGGGGTTTCCAGCTAGTCTCCCACAGAGGCAGTCTGAGGGCCCTTTTCTTCAGCCTGTCCTGATGCCCCTATGCACAGCTTCTGACCCCCTGCCTGCACCAGGACTTCCCTAGAGACATGGAGGCCCTGGCCAAGCATAATCTGAATTTCCCATTGGGAGACCATGTGAGATAATCAGCTGAACTCTGCCTTCCTCTGGATGAGAATCCTGGAGATGCAGTACTGATCTATGTGGAGCAATCAGAAGCCCTTGACATTGAGTAGCAACCCTACACTGGCTCTCCTTCCATCCCTACCTCATGCCCCTTTGCCCTCCTTCCAGCTTCCTTGTTGGCATCACTGCTTTAAGCCTTTGACTACACCTCCTGGACATAAGCTGGTGATAGTCAAAATGCACATTGGTGGCAGTATTACCTGCATATTTGACTGAGTCTTTCCTCCAAGAGATCCATAACAGGATTGTTTTATCACAAAATTCTTCTTAATTACTAAAAAGTCTTTTACTTAACTTTCTACCACATTTTCAAGAGCTGATAGCATGAGGCTCTCATAAACAGTCATGTTTTTACGTAAATCACTTGGCAAAAAGTGTCTGACATCTCAGGTCCTGAAGTCTCCAGATAGGGAACAAACACCGCAGAGCAGAGCACAGCTATTTCTCTCCTTGATTTGGGTGACAGATGTAGGTTAAATTGGCTCAGGATTGCATGTTAGTTTTAAAGAGATATACCTTCCTCTGGATTCTTGTTGAGCTTATGGTTGGCTAAGTCCCTTGATCTTTTTCCTCTTTTCTATGTGATCATTAAGACAGCTCTTCCCAAACTGTACTTGTAGAGTTTGTTTGCTTGTTTATACCTGTTAAATTGCATTAACCAGTTATTCTGGGCTGTCTGTGTTACACAAACGAGCCCTTCTTATGTGGCCAGGTGTCTGAAAAAAAGTAAAAAACAACTAAAATGTTCTTTTTTCACTGCATTCATTTGCCCTACAGTGTTCATCACAGGTTTGGTGCTCCTTAGATGTATAAGAAAGGAAATTGTTTTCCTTTATCTCTGTATCTCTTATGAGTTCTTCAAGTTCATTTAGTCACCAGTGTTTACTACTCTTCCATCATCGTGGTGCATTTCTTTGAATAATTTGAAAAGGCAATCCGAGCAAACTTGGTTTATGTGTTGGAATAATTCAAAGCAGATGATATGTTTTACTAAACACCATTCTGATCTAATCTGACGTGTGCATATATATTTATACACAATGTGGTTGCTCCTGGGGTGCATGCATGCTCTCAGCAGCTCTCTTGCATGTTGATTACCCAGGAGAGTCCTGATCAAACCTGGCTTCACGGGTAGCTTATGCAGAGGTTTCCAGAATGACAAACTCAACCTCAAGATCAGCTGATCACAAGCTCTGTCAGACCCTCCCAGGAAAACCCTGAGAATTTCAGAGTGGAGGAGCTATGCACAGCAAGACCCGAACACACTCCTTAGCTGCTGTTAAAAAGGCATGTAACTGTCTATGTTTAGTCAAGTGCCATCAGCTTAGCTCTCCTAAAGGCAGTCCACCTGCGGATGCTCCTTTGCAATCTTACACCATAAAGTTGGAGGTAGAATGAAGATCCACTCACCGAGGTCAGAACATGTGTCAGATCTCACCATCTTGAGACCAGGGGTAAGATAATTAGTGTCTTCTGCCAACTCTATAAATAAATTTTACCCAAGTTTGCAAATAAAAAAGCATATTTATTCCATAAAAATACCACATTCCTCCAGTATTATCAAGAAATGAAAAGTTTCATATGAATCAATTCTTCAGTTAACTGAAGTACATGCTTTCCTAAACTAATATTTCTTTTCATGTCTTTTGCTATTTCTCTCCAAAAATGTAATATGCATTTTCCTCTGTCTTAGGCAGAGCTGTTGAACTGGTTTTAATCTTCCCCTGATGTTCAAAGTCATCATAATGAAAATGTTAATGCAGAGCCATGTCTGCTGTTGGGCCCCTTGGCCTCTCCAATTCATGTCAGGTTGTCAGTTATCACTTCCCTACCTGTCATCATACCTCCCTCTAATTGCCTCCCAATTTCCACTGATTTTGTGCTTCCAGTCTGCTCTGAGCCAGGATTCCAGACCACACTGCATGTTAAGCATGGCATACTAAATAAGATTTGATTAGAATCTGGGTGAGGGCTCAGGCTTTGGGGAGCTGTTTTAGGGAGATCAGAGGTCTCTTTGATTATTTGTTGAGGAATGAGGCTTGCAAGACCTCCAATAGACAGTGTTGACTCTAAACTACTGGCCATCAGCCTTGACTATACATTTGAGAAGTTTTAAGAAATACTAGTGCCTGACCCCACATTGCCTGATCATAATTTAATTGGTTTAGGAGGCCAGCTGAGCATAAGGACTTCTTAAAGCCTACCAGGCAAATATAAGATGCAGCCAACTTTGAGAACTTTGGTGCTAAAACATCTTAAAAAATGTTTATTGATATGGGTCAGTTTTGTCTAGGGTAGTGATTGTTCTTCATAGGTATTATGAGCTGAATTGTGTCCTTCTCTCCAAAATTCATATGTAGAAATCCTAACCCCCAGTGCTTCAGAATGTGCCCTTATTTGGAAATAGAGTTGTTGCAGATGTAATTAGCTAACATGAGGTCATATTGGAGTAGGGTAGACCCCTAGTCCAATATGACTGGTGATTTTATAAGAAGGAAAAATTTGGACACAGAGACATACCCATGGAGAATACAAGCTGGAGATGGAGACAGAGATCAGGGTGAAGCTTCTACAAGCTGAGAAAAGCCAAGGATTGCCAGCAAACCACCAGGAGCCAGGCGAGAGGCCTGGAGCAGATCCTCTCTCACAGCCTCAGAAGAACCCAAACCTGCCCACACCTTGAACTCGGACTTCCAGCCTCCAGAACTGAGACAATACATTTATGATGATTAGGCACCTCAGTTGTAGGACTTTGTTATGGCAACCTTAAAAGCTAATACAATAGGCATGGCTATAAGTTCTCAGAATTTACATCTTAAATGTGCATGAGACATACTTTCCTATTGAGCATCTGCTATAGATGAGACCCAATGGAGGCACTGAGAGAAGATGCTGGAGATTCAAAAATAAGAGAGGGAGCTTTGTTCTTAAACTTACCTGGTGATATTTGTCTCACAGAATCAAATCAGATTGCTTTGCAGACAGGCAATGCACAGTGAGGGTGAGGGCTCCAAACACAAGATCACAGTAACACTCCTTCCTTGTATTTGCATGTGCAAATAGCATGGAGAGATCTGTTTTTAATAAATTCAAGTCATAAGTGTAAGGTGTACAAAAATTTGCATTGCAAAATATTCTTGCTCCAGATGTTGAGTTTGAAAGAATTTCTGTTGCTTTTTAAATTATTATCCTACCAATATTTTATAAGATCAAATACTACTGAATCAATTTTATTTTAGGATCCACTCAAAATAGTATTTTAGACTACTTATCTATGAGAGAAAGATAACTTGTGTCATTCCTAATATAACCACTGATGTTTTGTAAAATGTATTTTGCTTGGATACCTCTACTTGTTCATGTTTTGTGGAAGTTAGTACTGGGTTGGCCAAAAAGTGCCTTCAGTTTTTAAGTAAAAGACACATTTTACATTTTCACCAAGAACTTTATTGAACAATGTATTGACTCTTTTGTTCCACTACCTTCTGCCATTTTTCAGGCAACTTCATAGTTCCACCTTCCCAAAATTTTTATCTTTTTAAAGGTAAAATTTTTATCTTTTTAAAGATAAAGTTTTTATCTTTTTAAAGACAAAATTTTTACTGTTCCAGGTGCCTTTTACAGTCTTCCAGGGAATTGAATTTTTTTTTTCCATTAAGAGAATTTGGTAGAAACTGAAATAAATGGAAATCTGAAGGTGCAATGTCTGGTGAATACGGCAGATGAATCAGAACTTCCCAGCCAAGCTGTAACAGTTTTTGCTTGGTCATCAAAGAAACATGTGGTCTTGCATTATCCTGATGGAAGATTATGCATTTTCTGTTGACTAATTCTGGATGCTTTTCATCAAGTGCTGCTTTCAGTTGGTCTAATTAGGAGCAGTACCTGTTGGAATTAATTGTTTGGTTTTCTGGAAGGAGTTCATAATAGAGGACTCCTTTCCATTCCCACCATATACACAGCATCACTTTCTTTGGATGAAGACCGGTCTTTAGTGTGGTTGGTGGTGGTTCATTTCACTTGCCCCACAACTCTTCCATTCCACATTGTTATAAAGTATCCACTTTTCATCACCCATCACAATTTGTTTTAAAATTGGAACATTTTCATTACACTTCAATAGAGAATTTCATATGGAAATAAGATCAATCAGGTTTTTTTCCACTTAAATTATGTGGAAACAAAACATCAAAGCTATGAACATAACCAAGCTGGTGCAAATGATTTTAAATGCTTAATTTGGATATTTTGAGTATGTCGGCTATCTCCCATGTGGTATAACATAGATTGTTTTCAATTAATGTCTCAATTTGATCGTTATCAACTTCAACTTGTCTACCTAACTGTGGAGCATTGTCCAGTGAGAAATGTCCAGCAAGAAACTTTGCAAACCACTTTTGACACTTTTGATCAGTCACAGAACCTTCTCCCTACACTGCACAAATCATTTTTTGTCCTTTAGTTGCGTTTTTACCTTTCTTGAGATAATACAACATAATATACCAAAAATGTTGCTTTTTTTCTTCCATCTTCAATATTAAAATGGCTAAACAAAAATTCACCAACATTGATAAGTTTTTTTAATGCATGCTGATATGACAACTGTCACAATTCAATCTAGCAACACTGTTTCAAATAAAGTTAAAGACAACTAAGAGCTACTAGAGCCATCTTACAGAAAAAAATGAATGAACCTTTTGGCCCACCCAATATGTAGATGCAATTTTCAATTGTCTTTGAATAAAACAGGAATTTCTTTGGAGAAATTAAAATGAGATATTTTTTCCCAAGAGAAAAAAGAGAAAAACAGACATTTCATCAGCAGCATTTTTTTTACTATTTTCTCTAGATATTTTATCATATTACTGGTATATAATAAACAATGGACACTAACGGCTGCCTCCCAAGCATCCATTTCTCCTACACAGGAGACTCTGGCATTTGTTGGAGACCCTGGTTCCACCCTCAGGGCTCCAGGGATGAGCACATGTACAGGTCAAGCCATGCTGCCCTTCCCTGTGGACACAGGAGTTGGTTGAGGTGTGGGTGTGTTGGGAGGTTGTGGAAGTTATTTCCCCAAGATTAGCCAGTTTGAGAAAATATCAGTAGTTTTCTGGGAGGCTGAGACAAAGCCATTTATTTCCCGTACATTGGAAATGAAGAACAGGTAGCTCCAATCTGCAGGCAGTTATCTTAAGAATGTGGGAGAACTTTAAAGATGGATCATAGAATCAAAGAGAAAGAAACTGAGTCCTATGCTCAGCTGAGTTCTGGGTGAAGTTGTGAATGACTCTGTTTGTCTCCTGGACTGCTCATCTGCTCAGCTATTTAATCCAGGGTTAGGAAAACTTTTTTCTAAAATGCTCCAGATAATAAATATTTTGGGTTTGGTATGTCTTGTGGTATCTATTGCAGCTACTCACTTCTGCTGTTGTGTTGGGAAAGCAGCCATAGAAAATATATAAAAGAATGCACCTCTCTGTATCTTCAATAAAACTTTATTTATGAGCACTGAAATTCGAATTTCAAATAATTTTCATAAATTATAAAAGATTATCTTTTTGATTTTTTTTAACCCCCTAAAAATGTAAAATCCAGCCTTAGTTCTTACAAAAGCAAGCAATGGGCCAGATGTCCTGAGGACCACAGTTTGCTGACCCTTGATTTAAACCAATCAATTCATATTTTCAGGGGGAAAGTTATGTTTTTCCTTATTTACAACCTAAAACTTCTTTATAGATAATAAAGATTGCATGGAAAAGGGAACATATAAATAGAGGTTTTAAGAGTTAGTAGGAATTGGATACAAATTGTGATGATGAAAATAAATAACTTGAAAAAATTAGAAATAAGAAAATGTTTGGTCAGAAGAGTATGTTTTCTGGGGATATAAATGCATATACCCACTAACACACAATGAAAGCATATGACCACATAATTTGGGAAATCTTTAAATCCTGGAAATTCAGTGTGCTTTAATATATTAAATACTTTGAGAAGTCCTGGACTAAAGAAACAGTTTATTAATCTTTGTTTAATCCAGCACTTCTCAAGTGTCTTTGTTCATAAAACAACTTTATCATGGCCTGGCTATTAGCATTACTTAAAGCAACACCAATTTGAGTAACGTGCAGATATGTGATGTGTTTGGACAGGTCACAAAGGGCCATTGATGGTTCTCCTTTAAATGGGAGACGTGAATGACCTGCACACCAGCAGAACAGTAAGTGTGAGCACCCTGGTCAGACAGGGTATAATTACAAAACTCCATATGGGAGGTAATGAGAGCCTGAATTAGAAATATCTTCATTTGAACCGGAAAGGAAAAGATCAAGATCAGATTTGGAGGACAAGGGGAGAGAGTGATCAGGACAATGAGACTCTCAGCCTGGAGGACTGACAAGAGGAAGAGAAGCATATTTTAGGAGATTACTTAGATTCAGCTGTATTGACTCTGAGGCATTTATCAGGCATTTGGGCATTCCCTACTGACTTTTGGAAGAAAACCATGAAGAATATCACAGATTCAACCATTACTGGTATCAAATCTAACCTGGATCCATTTGCCCACCTTGCAGCAAAGCCAATCGACTGACACTAGGTTGTGATAAAGGAAAGCACAGTGTTTATTGCAGAGCACCAAGCAAGGAGAATGGACAGCTCATGCTCAGAAGACCCAAACTCCCTGATGACGTTCAGAGAAGGGCTTTTAAAGGCAACATTTGGGGTGAGGGTTGCACCCCAAAAGACTGTGACTTTTATAAATTTAATAATGAAAGTAAGGAATGTAATCCTTGGACCTTTGTGGGAAAAGGCACTTAAGGGGAAAACCTATTTAAGAAAAGGGAGATGTGAATAGTAGATGAAGATAAAGTATTGAGTAGAAGGAAAGAGAGAGATGGGAGGACACGAAATATCCAGGAGGGATGGAGGGAAGAGGGTGGAGGCACAGCAGAGTGGTCACCTTATCAGTGAGGAGAAAGAAAAGAGAGGAGAGAGTCAGGTTGAGATGGCAATGGGGACACTGCAGAAGGCCATGTGGAATTGTCCTTCCCTCCTCATGAAATGGAGAGAAGAGGAATCCTTGGAAATGGAATCAAGTATCAGAGTGAGGTTGGCCATGTGGTGCCCTGGAGAGGAAACAGACTCCGAGGTCAGACACACCTGCCTTCTACTACCATCTACCATGTAATTTTGAGTATGAATCTCTATTTGTTTATCTGCTTAATGGGGAGAATAACTCAAATAACCAAAATGCATATCCCATTAGAGATGAGAGATAATAAATGCCAGCATGTTTGCTGTGAAGTCACTGTAAATATTAGTTTCTAATTTTCCACCCATCTTTCTTTCTTTCTTTCTTCCTACATTCATTTTCTCTCCCTTCCCATCTTCCTCCTTTCCTCTTTTTCTTCCTTATGTCCTTACATAGAAAGGAAAAGATCTGGATTAGCCACTGTTAGGAATATTACAGTGAATTTGTGTTCTCCTTCATAAATCTGCCCCATGCTATACCCTCCCAACCAAAGCCGCATGGCTACTGAGATGTCCCACTTGCCTTCCCCTTATATTTCCCATTTATTTATACACAGCCTTCCTGCTAGTTCAGCTTCATAAATGAAATTCCAGAATCTAAAAGATACAAGTATGCTTACCCATGACTTGCAGCTACCTTGTTGCTTTTGGGAAGAATTCCAATAAAATGTTCCAGGCAAATTAAAACCCATGTTCCTTTTAAAGACTTCCAGGAAAGGTTGATTAATGATTAATTCTGGTGTTTAATAACCATATATGTCAAGAAATCTTTCCTACAGATCCTCTAAATTCATGTGCTAAAGTGGGAGTGGGTTCTTTTTAGGAGCTATGGTTAATTACCTGGGGCATCAATTTCTACTGAGCTCACTTTTGCCAATTATTATATATCAAATGTGTGACCAGGGCACACATATCAAGTTAATGAGTCCTCTTCTACACTTTTTTCTCCTCTCTCCACAAAGATAATTGACTCAGATTTATCATGCAAGACATCTAAGTTCCACATAGGTCTGCATGAAATTCTCATACACACCTCACTCTCTCCATGCTGCAGAAGAAAGCTCCCTGGTTTGCTGAGAGTGGCTGTCTCACTGGCATCATACTACATGAAGAAAAGGAAAAATCAAGTTTTTCAGATTTTCTCAACTTCTACCACTTGCTAAGTCCTTCACTATTCACTAGAGTCACACTGAAGTCCTTCTCCAAGTTTATTAGGCAATGAGTTAAACAAGGAAATAAATTATTCTGCAAAATGCTGCCCAGCTTGAGGTGGTATCAATTCTTATTTCTGAAGGTGAAGATTTAGAGATGTGTTTCCTTAACTTTGTTAATTTTCTCAAGCTACATTTGCAGAGTATTGAGACTACAGGCAGGACAGATCATGTTCTAGTCTGTGATGTGAGAGTCAGGATAAACTCCCTCCAAGTCCTGGGTATCTGCCTCGTCCTGTACAGTGAACACTTGTTTTTAGTTGGCCAAAGTCTGGCATCCATGTTTTTTGAAACACTAGCCGCACTTTTCATTTGTTTGCTGTACTCGGCAACGTTCTTGGAATGAATGGCCTTGGAAACCAATTCCAAGGACAGAATTCCCTCGACATTCTTCTAGACATGGCTCATCAACTTGTGCCCCAAGCAATCTTACAGGTAAGACTCTCCATGCTGTCTGAGTGCACCACACCACTACCACCAGGTTCACCTGTTTGTTCAGATTCTGCATTTCTAATGAGCTCCTCGGTGTGGCAATGTTGCTGGACCATGGTCCACAGATTGAATATCAAGGTTCCAGTTGCTCCAGTCTGCCTGTATAAAGTGAAATATGCATTTACAACAAGGGCCCTTGAATCATGTTTCTAAGGGATACCAAACATGTTTCCATAAATTTCGACCTTCATGTGCAGAATTAGCATCAAATAAGCCATCTATTTTTTTTTCTTCTCTTTTAGAAAGAGCACCCGAGATACCCTAGGACAGTGGTGTTCAAAGCTTGCTGCACATTACAGTCAATGGGGGCAGGGAACATGGAGAGGAAGGGGAGATTTTAAAAATTACAAATGTCTCAGCCACATCCCTAGAAATTAAAGTAGAATATCTGGGGGTGGGGTGAAGGCTCTGCCTAGGTAGAAGGCCCTTGGGTAACTTCAAAGTACAGTGAAGGTGGTGCTCCACAACCTTTAACTTTTGGCACTACATGACAGGTGTTATTACTACTACACACAGCACATGAGTTATTTAAATCAAAGTAATTTCCTAATATTAGTTACCTCAAACACCAAGAAATTGTAAACATTTTCTTTATTAATTCCCAGTAGGTGTTCTTTCTTAAAATTTTGCTTCCACTGAAAGTTGAGCAAAGGAAAATTTTACCTCCTAACATCTAGTTTTACCGCTATAAGGTTGTATAAAATAATTAAATTAAATTGCAGTTTGCAGGCTTGTGTCTTTATCTTAATCTTCCAATTTTCTATTTCTTAACATTAGTTGAATATTCTTTCCTCTCCTCAGAAGAGAGATACTCATTTTAAAAGGACTTCACTGGGCTTGAGTCTATATGTCAAAGTGTTTCTCTAAATGATCCCAGGAGAAAGTTTGATAAATGACTAAGTGTATTGATCCCTGCTATCTTCATAAGTCCAGCCAAGATGCCCTCAAAGTAAAATGCGACATAGATGAGAGAGCAATTAGAACAAAAAGACGAGTCACCATTCAGCTGCCAGTGCTTCAGAACAACAAGAGCAACATTTTGCTTGTTTGATATAAAAAGAACAAGGGTAGCCTGAGAGAAATAGAGTGTTGATGGGTAGAGACACCACAATTCCACCCCTAGGTACATACCCTAAAGAACTGAAAACCCCAACAAGCACATGTACACACATGTTTAAAACAGTACTATTCACAGCAACCAAAAGGTAGAAACAATCCATATGTCCAGCAGGGGATGACTGAATAAACAAATTGTGGTCTATCACACAATGGAATGTTATTCAGACTTAAATAATGGATTAAGTACTGACACATGCTACAATGCAGATGAAGCTCAGAAGAATTAGGTTGAGTGAAAGAAGCAAGAATCAAAAAGCCGTATGTTTACTGTGTATCCATTTACATGAAATATTCAGAGTAGGAAAATCCATGGAGACAAAGCGCAGACTCGAGATTGCCAGGGGCAGGGTGAGAAGGAGGAAATGGGGAAAACCTGCTTAATGGATAAAGGGTCTTACTTTGGAGTGATGGAAATGCTTTGGAATTAAATAGAGATGGTGGTTGCCCAACATCGTGCATGCAATAAATGCCAGTGAATTGTTCATTTTTAAACAGTTAACTGTATTATGTGAATTACAATAGATTACTTTCTAATATGGGAACCATTTGTCATATCTGATGATAGTAAGTCTATGGAGCCAGAAAGGCAGATGTTGGTGAGGGTGATCTTTTTAAATAGAGTGGTCAGGGAAAGCCATCTCTAAAAGATGAGTTTCGGAAAATGCTAAGGGGTGAGGGAGTGAACCATGCAGACATATTTGAAAAGACTACTCCAGGCAGAAGGCCTCCAGGGGGAGCATTCCTGAATGATGAACAGCAGGGTGGCCAAGCTGGTTGGGTGGACAAGCCTAGGATTTCGATTCTAGGAGGCTCAGAGGGATGTAGGAGGTTTGTTGTGCTGAGCAAACAGGAAGTCCAGAATAAGCCACATAGAGGAAATGAAACCAAGCAGGACACTGCAGGGTCTTTCCAGAGCCAGATCAACCCCACCTTGTATCTCCCACCCCTTGTTTGTAAAAAAGATTTAGCTTCATATGCCTTCCCCAAGTTCCAAAGAGCAGATTTAATCAGAGAAATGAGAAAAATCAGAAACAGAGAAAAGCAGGACAAAATTATAATAGCTTAGTCGTTAAACAAAGTCAAAGACCTTTAGTTTCTCCTCAATGGCTACAGGTAACATCATGAAGCATATTCTTGAGCTGTGTTGCAGATACTTAAACCCCCACCAGGTGGAGAAAGTTAACTGCACGCTGACCTCCAGCAACAGACCCCAGACTAGCTGGATCCCAAAAATTGATAATTGAAGTTCTTGAAATACCACTTTGTTACCTCACCATCAACCAATCAGAAAATTGTGCATAAGCTGATCACGCACCCCACAACCTTCTCCCTCACACTGTCTCTAAAAGCCCTTCCTTGAAAGCCACTGGGGAGTATTTTGAGCATGAGCTGCACATTCTCTAAGCTTGGCACCCTGCAATAAATGCTGTACTTTCCTTCGCAACATGGTGTCAGTAGATTAGCTTTACTGTGTGTAGGCAGGCAGACCTAAGTTAAAGTCAATAACAATTTTGGTGACTTCAAAAGGACTCCTGTTCTGAGTCCTTTCAAAGGACTCTCACCCATGACACATTAACCCCTGGTTGGTGACAGCTCTAGGATCCTGTACAGCCGTTGCCTGAGCTCCTTTGTCTCAGGGACAGCCCCAAGTACTTGCCACTGACTGGGCGTTACTGACCCATGGTGACTTTGATTCCATGAAAAGGAAAGAAGACTCTGGTCCTGGTCTATCAGACATCTCTGGTAAGTGGCAAAACCTCATGTGTGGCAATACTAGGGTATTCTTCCCTATTGTGTTGCTTTGATTGAAAAAGTTTCCTTTATGGGTGGGGGGGGACATAGGAAAGCACAGGACTTGGTCATCTGATGTTGAGCAGAATGCTGCTTTAGGATTTTCCTCTCTGGGGTGAGGAATCTCCCAGTCATCCAGCACTGCCTGAGTGGTAATTGGGAAACTCCCTGTTAGACCAAGGCTTGTCCACACACCATCTGGACCAGCAGATAGGAAATCTTCCAGTTTTTCACTAGGGAATTGTGACCCTGAGAGACCACCAAGAACTGGGTTGCTTGGTTCTGATTGACTGTCTGTTTCTGGTAATACCAATTGTGAATAAGTACAGTGGGAAATCAGAGGTCTATTTCATCTTGTAGTCTCTTAGGGTACATTCTGCAGAATTGAGAGATTTTCAGTTTTGATCCCTTGAAAAGGAAAAAAAATGATATTTTTCAGTAATAATGTGTGGTCACAATATCCTTTAGGATCCAGAGAAAAATGGCCAAGATGAAACGCTCTTGACACTCCAAAACTGTTGTTCTTTCTTACATTAAAGAAAGCTGGCTTGATAAAATATATTTTCAAAATTCTGACCCTGAGAAAACAAAAATACTCCTAGGAGAAAACTTAAAGTAATAATTCTTTCATGTCCTTGAAATGCAAATACAGCCTGCATTGCCTAAGATTACAGCCTTGGCTTAATTAGAACCTGAGACTTAAGGGAAGAAAAGAGGCTTTTTAAAACTCAAGTGAGTAAACTTAACTTATTCCACCTGTTATTTATAAACAAATAAGTTTTATAATGAAATACCTGACGTAACTAAGTTTTTTTTTTCTATTGATCATCTTTTTTTAACATCTTTATTGAGTATAACTGCTTTACAATGTTGTATTAGTTTCTGCTGTATAACAAAGTGAATCAGCTATATTTATACATTTATCCCCATTTCCCCTCCCTCTTGCACCTCCTTGCCACCCTCCTTATCCCACCCCTCTCGGTGGTCACAAAGCATCGAGCTGATCTCCCTGTGCTATGTGGCTGCTTCCCACTAGCTATCTATTTTACATTTGGTAGTGTATATATGTCCATGCCACTCTCTCACTTCGTCCCAGCTTACCCTTCCCCCTCTCGGTGTCCTCAAGTCCATTCGCTATGTCTGTGTCTTTATTCCTGTCCTGCCCCTAGGTTCTTCAGAAACTTTTTTTTTTTTTTTAGATTCCATATATGTGTGTTAGAATATAGTATTTTTTTTCTCTTTCTGACTTACTTCACTCTGTATGACAGTCTCTAGGTCCACCCACCCCACTACAAATAACTCAATTTAGTTTCTTTTTATGGCTGAGTAATATTCCATTGTATATATGTGCCACACATTCTTTATCCATTCATCTCTCAATGGACATTTAACATGACTAAGTTTCTTTTTTTTTTTTTTTTTTTTTTTTTTTGTGGTTCACAGACCTCTCACTGCTGTGGCCTCTCCCGTTGTGGAGCACAGGCTCCGGACACGCAGACTCAGCAGCCATGGCTCATGGGTCCAGCCACTCCATGGCATGTGGGATCTTCCCAGACCAGGGCACGAACCTGCATCCCCTGCATCGGCAGGCAGGCTCTCAACTACTGCACCACAAGGGAAGCCCAACATAACTAACTTTTAAAATAAAGTTATGAGATTTCTGGTCTGTCTGTCTTTATGTAAAGATTAATTTTGTAAATGAACTCTATTTAATTGGCGTAAAGAAAAGTAAGGACTTACAAATCGAATGTTTCCAAATACAACAGAAACTAACCCAAATGAATTTCAGGTTCACAAGATGTGAGAAATATTCAGTGTTAAATTAATATCTCATATTAAAGCTAGCTTAAGTTTGTTGGTTTAATTAATACAGACATGTCTTTAGAGTTATTAACATTCAGTCTAATACTTTTATTGTACCTAGGTTTACTAAAAGTCAAATAAGATCATATTTTATATGTTGCAAAATTTGTCAGCAATAAAAAATTAACTTGGTACCATGATACTGTCATAAGTAATAAAAAAGAGATAAAGGAGATAGAAGCTTTTAGGTGAACTTTTTAGGAATAGTTATGTTTTAGTTTTTCCAGATTTTTGGTAACTTGACCCTTTAGGGTTTTGTTTAATTAAGTGATGAGAATTAATTAAATATCTAGATCTTTTTAAAGTACTGAAACATTGATTGCTAGACAAGTTTAAATTTACCTATTTTTGTCTTCTTATGAAAGAAAAAAATAAATATTTTGGGTTTATTAGACACATGTCTTATACCACATTAAAAAATCAATTATGCTGCAAGAAAGTACATGTTTTTAGAGGGTATAAAATATATCCATAAGTTTGCCAATCATAAAATGCTGGTATGAGAAACAGTTCACTATTGATTGCTTCTGGTGTTTTGCTAGAAATTAAGGTTTTTAAGGGTTATAAATTGTAATATATGTGTAATTAAAGCTACCAGAAATAATAAGGGAAGCATTTCAGTGTGTAAAAGAAAGTAAGATTTATGTTGTCAGTAAGAAAATATATAAAAATGCAGATTATTTTTAAGAAAAAATAAAGTAGTTTTGTCCTAGAGCTGGTGGTTTCTGGGCAGGAAAAAATAAGGGTCACCCCTGGAGCAGGCAACCATGAGCACCTTGGTCTTTTTTATTTTTTATTTTTTTTTGGTGATCTGATGAGATTCTTCTATCTGATGGCTGTGGTCATCCTGGGCTTTGCCTCAGGTACATCATCTGAGATGGGGGTCCTGGGCTGGAGGGAGAAAGTTGTGGAAGATTTGTAAGAAAGAAACCCTGAGAAAAAGTTTTATACATGGTCAAGATTGTATAAGATTAGATTACATTTAATTAAATAAATATATTTTCTTATTTAAAGTAAGATGGTATAAGACTAGAGTTTGTTTTTTTTCTCTCTCTGTCAAGAGAACAAGTTTTTCTTAGAATATTGAGCTGTTTTAGAACAAATTCTAATTGAAGTTTTTTGACCTCTGACTAACTTTGGGACATTTCAAAGGGCCCCTGAGGCATCTCAGAGAAAAGTATTAAACTAATTAGGATTATTTTGTAAGTTAAATTACATAAACATTGTCAAATGAGTGGTAATAAACCTGCTTATGTTATACTTTATAGGTAAATGTCATTAATATGAATGTTCTAGAAATCATATAGAGTTCTTAAAATTTGAGTATGTCCTGATATTATGTTATCAGTAATAATTCTGTTATTATCTTAATTTGTTGTATGTCACACAAGTTTCCCTGTCAATTGCATTATAATCAGATTTCTAACCCTGCCTATTTAAGTCTTTTGTCATTCATAGACAGTTATTGTTTCATACTGATGCTTTTGCAAAAATGCTTCATCTGTCAAAAGATTCATAGAAAGGACTTTTTGACAAGTACATGTTTCTGATACTTTTAGATCATACAGCTAAACTGGGTAAAACATTTTAAAATTCTAATGAAAACCCTGATGGTTTCATAAAACTGTTAACAAAAGATTAAGGATTAGTTACATAAGACTAAGTGAACTGATAAATATGGTAATAATTTTTATGGCTTTTGTCTCAAATGTTATTGACTTTTAATCTGTGTTTTCTAGATATAAGGAAATCTTTCCCCTTAAGCTAATTATGACTTACAGAAACTTGGTAAATTATACCTTTGTAAGCAAAATTGAAACATTTATCTTTTCTCTCTATTGGATCCCTCCAGAAATTGGAAACTCTTACATTTCCAACACTTTATCAGGTGAATAAGAAAGGTCACCTCCTGACAAGTACAGGAATCTCAAGATATTTTGAAGACCTTGAAAAGAGAGGAATTTACTGAAATTAATAGATATTGAAGGTGGAATCTGTGACTAGCACTTGGTGTGGATTTTCTGTCCTTGAGAAGCTATTTAATTATTTATTTGGCTGCACTGCATGGCTGTGGGCTTTTAGTTCCCTGACCAGGGATTGAACTCATTCCCTTGGCAGTGAAAGCATGGAGTCCTAAACACTGGACCACCAGGGAATTCCAGAGAGGCCTTTTAAAAATTCAAGCTGAGATTCCCCATGAAAAGTTCTGGCACAGCCAATTTAAAAGAACCTATGTGATCAATTAACCAGACTTATGGTCTTAATTTGGCTATGTTTGGGAAAATGAGGGTAATTTTAGACAGAAAAAGATTATGTTTCAGTGGATACTAAATTCTAGTTTTGTTAATTGAGGTCTGTATTTACTGCCTAAAACTCAATTCCCAGATAGCTCCTTGTTGCTGTTATATTATTGTAAATTTTAACTGAGTTATTAAAAGGATATTCTAAGCTTGTTTCTGAAGCTAATCACAGTAATCTATCTTTAGATGACCTGCAATCAGGGAATTATGCATACTGGAAAAGATATCATTTAAAGGACTATTTCTCCAACTTAGGTTAAAAATCCTTATCAGGTATTCTTAATTATCTCAGACACAGTGAAACTGAATGAACTCTTAAATTCATATTTCCCACTTAAGAAGGGCATCTGCATTAAACTTGTCTATAGAAAGGACTGCTGATCCCAAATAACACCCACATCAGGATAAGAAGAAGATAACAACAGTGATAGATAGCTGACCCAAGAATACAGACCAGGCCCGTAAGACTCATCCAACTAATTCAATTGAACTGATTACCAAATGTTGGTCTTCAATGTTTGTCCCTATCAAAATGGAAAGTCATTGCTTTTCTTCTAACAATATTTTTGACCCCAGCATTCAGAAAGGAAAAAAAAATCTCCTTTGAAGTTGTCACAGAGTATTACTACTCATGACACGTATCCCTGCTTGTTTTAAGTCAACTGGTAAAAGCATATGTACAATGTTTGTGTGACAATTTGGTAAAATTGATAAAACGCATAGCCTATAAAATATTTCCCTGTCAACATACCTCAGAACTTATTCACTATGTCTGATTAGTTTTCCCCAATGTGAATAATTAGACAAATATATATATATATATACAAAATTATATATATATAAACAAAATTTTATATATATATATATATATATATATACAAAAAAGAGGCCTAGCACCAAATGAAATATGGACCCAGAGAAGGTAGAGAAAGTAATAACCACCTGGAATTGAAAGACAAATATTTTGATTATCAGTGCTTTCTATTGAAAGATTTGTAATCAAAGGGGAAATGGTGGGAGGAAATTTTCACATATTGAAGTATGGGGATGTCATTCTGGCTTATACATGATTTAACTTAAATCAGAACAGCCTGTTTTGTGGCCTATCTAATGTACATTGTACATCTGCTTTAACCATTGGGAAAAAATACATTTAAAAATAAAAATAGAGTGACTATAGTTCAGGTATCCAAAATAGATCTGGATAGCCATTGTGGACATGATTTTAGACACGTTCCTGTATTACTGAGGACTTAAATTTTCTGAACTGTATCCACTGCATTAAGGCAACCACCAGCTGCTCTCAAAACAATATCTGCTAGTAGCTGCCAGTAGCAAATTTATGGTCTCAAGATCTTCTCTTATAGCTATTAAATCTTTCTTTTACTTTAGAAATAGTAGTAACAAACGAGACAGCTCAAGCAGTAGCCTCCCAACAGAAGGCACTAGATTCTTTAGCCAGAATAGTACTAGACAATAAAATTTCTTTAAATTACATTTTAGCAAAACAAGGAGACATATGTATAGTGGTCAATAGTTTCTGTTATGTGTGTATTAATACCCCTGGAGAAGTTAAAACCCAAGTAAATTAAATACTTCAAAAGGTTACTTGGTTACAAAATGTATGTAAAGAGGACAACTCCAAGATTTATTTGCCTAGTTGCCATCAGGAATAGGAGGACTCTTTCAGAGAATACTACAAGTGTACATTTTGATCATTATCCTCATTGTAACATGTCCACTAATTTTGAAATGTTTGTCCAAGTTCTATGACAAAGCAACCAAAGAAAGAGGTAATGTTTTCATAATACTGGGTTGGACAAAAGTTTGTTTGGATTTTTCTGTAAATGTTATGGAAAAACATGAATGAACTTTTGGCCAGCCCAATACAAATAATTGGTGTAAGGCCTGGTACTCAAGAATTCTCTAAAATGAAAGTCAATGACTTTCCTCTAACCCTGAAAAATTGTCTTTGACCCCATTCAGCAGGAAGTAGTCAGAGCAGTCATTGCCCCTGTTCCCCTCAGGATTGAGGAATATCAAAGAAAAAGGGGGATTTAAACTTAGCAGGACCCTGAGGGGTCTTCCCAGGGACACACACCCACCTCCACAAAGTTCTATGCCTCTTGTTTATAAAAAAGCTTTAGCCTCCTAAGCTCTCCCCAAGTTCCAAAGAACAAATTTAATCAGAGAAGTGAGAAAATGAAGAAACAAAGAAAAGCAGTCAAGCAAGACAAAATAATAATAGTTTAGTCATAAAACAAAGTCAAAGACTTTTAGTTTCTCCTCAAGGGCTACAGATAATATCCTGAGCCATATCTTTGAGTTGTTTTGCAGGTACTAAAATCCCCACCAGGTGGAGAAAGTTAACTGCATGCTGACCACCAACACATAGACCCCAGACCAGTTGGAGTCAGAAAATTGGTAATTGAGATTCCTGAAATACCACTCTGTTCCCTCACCATCAACCAGTCAGAGAATCGTGCATAAGCTGATCATGCATCTCCCAACCTTCTCCCTCACTCTGTCTTTAAAAACCCTTCCCCAAAAGCCATCAGGGAGTTTAGGTATTTTGAGTTTAGGTATTTAAAAACCCTTCCCCAAAAGCCATCAGGGAGTTTAGGTATTTTGAGCACAAGCTGTCCATTCTCTCAGCTTGATGCTGTGCAATAAATGCTGTACTTTCCTTCACCACAATGCGGTGTCAGTAGGTTGGCTTTGTTGCACATAAGGCTAGTTGACTCAAGTTCAGTTCAGTAACAGAAATAGTGGGGAAATGAGAAATACACAAAATTATATGTAAAGGATTGAATTTAAGTGTTGTTCTAGATTGGGTTACAACACTTTACAGCTTGATTTAAACTTTTTATGTGTTTTAATAATGACCTAATAAGTATAGAAACAGCATAATTGGACAAAAAGTATTTTAATACATGTTGTTACTTTACCAAGTTTATTGGCAGTCAATCACTTCGGGCCAAAAGCCATAGCCTAGGCCTCATGGATACCCTTTTGGACAGTGACCAAAGGGAGCCCTGGGCATTGACAGCCACACAGTAGATCCTGGAAGAGTGAATAAGCCCCACTCTAAGAGTGATGGCACAATGTTGAATCTTAGGGATTTTTTTAGTCAGGTTTATTTAGAAGAGTCAGGAGCAGGTTCTCAGAGGGAGGGCCATGGACTTTGGAGCCAAGAGACCCGAGCTCAACAACAGGGTACAATGTCCACAACCTGTGTGACCTTGGGCAGGAAGTCACACCTCACTGAGCCCCAGACTCTTTACCTGAAAAATAAAACCATGATAAACTACACACACAAGTGCACACACATGTACTATGTGCACCCCACAGTACACCCCAGTGAATGTTGAGTATCATTCTTCTCTCACCTGCTCCAACCTGCCTGTCCATCCCAGCTCCCTGTTTATGTCAGCCTGTTTCCACAATCATCCCTCTCCATGTTTCCAACACTTGTCCCAACCCTTCCAGCTTACTTCTCTCCCCTGCTCCTCTCCAGGTCCCCCAACCCATCTCCTTCCCCAGCACACAGCACACTCACCCTGAAGCTGGTATTCTTCTCCCCCTGTTGCCAGCCTTTCTGCCATGAACCCTCCTGTCTTCACCCTGCTTCTCCCTCTGTCAGCAGCTCTTTCAGATCTGACTCTGGATGGAAGCAATTCTCCAGCCTTCATTCTCTTTTGCAGACTCAGAGTAGCAGGCAGTATTGGTACCTGAGAAGCTAGGAAGGACCTAGAGCTGACCTGATTCAATCCTAGAAGGTCCATAGAGGTGATGGAATTTATTTAGGGCATGGCTATGTTCAAGACAGTTTTAAAAACTAAAAACTAATATTTTATTTAAAAAACAAACCAACAAAAAGCTGATTACATGATAATTCACACTGTTAGCTAGATGTTTTTGTCTTGTTTTATTTTGTTTTAATTATTTGTCACTTTGCATACCTCTTCCAGAGCAGAGTTTCCTATACTGGTGAGATGATGAGTTGTCTAAGCTCTGTGCCCACTTAGCTTGGATGCACAAGGGATTTACAGCAGCTGATGTCCAGCACCTGGGGCTGCCCTTGTGGGGCTCAGCCTGGGAAGGGTGGACCAAAGATGGAACCTGCTGGTCTTCCCAGGCAGACTGTGCTTTGGCCCCAAATCCTAATCACAGTCTTGATCACTGGGGTTTGGTTACACAGAGAACAGTCCAATGAACCTTGTAGAAACTTACTCTTTGAGACAACAGCAACATCATATGCAGGAAGTGTCACTACCCCTGAAGACAGTCACACAGACCACACCTGCAGTGGAGTATGCTGAGATGGAGGGATAGCATGGGGATGACCCCTGGACTAAGCAGTTTGTAGATGTGAGGGCTGCGATTTGCCATGACATCTGGCAGTATCCTCACTGAAACAAAAAGCTCTTTGGGTCGCCTCTGAACTGCAACAGATTGAGGGAAGTCAACACTCAGAGGCCTGGAAAAACAGAGGTTAAATTTCAAACACCATAAAACTTACAACTCCCATGATCAATGCATTTGACACCAAAAAAAACAAAAAGGCAGCTAGGAAATTTACATCTCTTCCATTTTCAACCACAGAACAGATCATCCAAATGGCTCATGGTTATTTTTATGTCCATTGAGATACAACAGACCTTATTTTCCCCCAACTAGGAAATGAGGAATTTTTTGTCCCTCAAGCAGATGAAACATTGGCTGCCAAGAGCTTTGTTTGGGGGTCATCGAAGCCACCCCTTTCAGCACCTAAGGCTGAATTTCCATTATGGCCCCGTGTCCGGAATGTTAGATCAAGTATTTCATCTAACATCTTCTCCATTCCCCAAAATGTGGCTCTCGATTCTTTACACATTCCTTTGAATCAAAATAGATCTCAGCTTGAATAGTTCCCATTGATGTAAAAATGCATTATGTATTATTATAAATTTCATCATCATCATCATTATTAAATGGTTACCCGTGCTGGGCACACTGACTTTAACATGTTTAATCCTTACAAAATCTCAATAAGGTAGGGCCAATTGTTATCTCCAATATGCTGAGGAGGGTGCACTTAAACGTATTTAGAAAATCTTAGAGGACAAAACCATGATTAACAAGATTAAAAGGAACAGGTCTGTACTCAGGTATGATCTGCCCATGCTGGCTCACCTTTAACTACTGGTGCTAAATCCAGGAAAATAATGGCCGGCCTGGCCTCAGTCCCACCTCCCTGCAGAACTTGTCGTACCCAGACTGCTGTGAAGGTTCCCGCAACACCTCTCTATCTGCTATGACTGACATATCCTGCCAGGACTCTCTGTCAGCCCCTGATTATCAAGGCCAGACAAACCCAGACCTCCACCTTCCCTACTTCTTTTACCATTTGCCTCCTGGCTCACTCCACCCTCAAAGGTGACCAGCACCCTCCAGTCTCCAGCTGAGTCCACTGCCTGGAATGCTCTTCTCACACAGGTCCTCATGGCTCATCCCTCACTGTCCTCAGGGCTCATCAGAAACAATCCAGGATGGAATTTTCCCCACCCTGCACTTCCTGCCACTCTGACCTGGCCTTGCTCAGAGCATAACACTCATCACCGCCTGACACTCCTCTTCATGGATATCTGTGTATATCTACACCTGTGTCTCCGTCTGAGTCATCTATACACATACCTGTACATGGACTGTACTATACACACCTATAAGTTTATATATATATATATATATACACACACATATATGTACATGTGCTGTACTATATACACTATATGCTATATATATTATATATGTAACCTACATATACACAAACTTTTACTGTGCTATACATACCTATATGCTATATAAGATACATTATATATGTCATCTATATGCATATGTGTACATCTCTTATACTGTATACATCACTATGTATCGATATATGATATACATTTGTCATCTACCTGCATATACGTACATTTATGCTGTACAAGTATGTTATATATATATGTATTTGCTTATTGTTTTTCTCCCTCCTTTAAAATGCAAGCTCCATGAAGAAACTTCTTTTATTTTGTTCTCTGCTATATTCCCCATGCTTATAATAGTGTCTGAGACACAACAGACTCTCAATCAATATTTGAAGAAAGGAGGAAATAGAAAAAGAGTAAAAGGAAGAAAGGATGGGAGGGGAAGAGGGAAGAGGGGAGAGAAAGAGAAGTTGATTCTTGTTTCCAGCCTATAGTTACTTAGGCACCTCCATGATTATCACTAAAACTGGTTATTTCTGCGATGTCAGAAAAAGGTATTCACAGGGCTTCCCTGGTGGCGCAGTGGTTGAGAGTCTGCCTGCCGATGCAGGGGACACGGGTTCATTCCCGGGGCCGGGAAGATCCCACATGCCACGGAGTGGCTGGGCCATGGCCGCTGAGCCTGCACGTCCAGAGCCTGTGCTCCGCAACAGGAGAGGCCACAACAGCGAGAGGCCCACGTACTGCAAAAAAAAAAAAAAAAGGTATTCACAAATAGCCAAGGTAAAAAGATATTGCAAATGGATAACCAGGTTTCTAAAGACTGGCAATTAGGGGAAGTGTTAGGAAATCATTTGGAGGGGCTTTCAATTTGATGAGAGAGATTCTAGTTAGAACAGATGGATATGAAATGTCTGGAACTACAAAGCACAGGAGACTGAAGACCAACCAGCATACATGTGAGCAGGAAATGGCTTGAAAGCCCATGACAGACGTGCATAAATGGGAAACATGAAAAACAAAGAACCCTGGTGAAAAGGGTGAAAACAATTCCTCAGATCACGCCTGTCAAAGGCCATCACCCACGCTTGGATTGTGCCGCTTTGTTAAGACGGGCAGCTGTAATCGCATTATTCTACACAGCCCATCAAAGAGCTTCCAGGGCAGAGGCAGGAGGCTAATTTGGGGGAGCAAGTGGGTTAGTATTTACTTCAGAAAGTCTTCTCCCAGCCACACACACTAGCCTTGTTCTAGCATGACTGTTCTCCTAGATTAATTACATTTGCATGTGTGCCTTTTGATTCCAGTCAGGGAAATAGTTGGAGTTATCACCTCGTGCCCTGAAAAACATGCCCTGTCTTCTATACCTCACAAATTGTTTATTTTCTTTGCTTCCAAGTTCAAATAAGACACTTTATTCAGTGAGGTTTCCTTGATTTACTATAATATATGCCTAAAACTCAGCCAGGGCAGGACTGATCTCTCAAGCACTGGTGAAAAAGAAAAAACGTCACAAATAACTGTCAAGTTCTGTTGACAGATCATTTTGCTCATGTCATGGGAGACTTTTTTAAAAAAATTTCTCCCTGTGTCTCTTCAAGATTGCTGGCATTGTGGTATAATCCATTATATAACATGTGCCTTCAAAAGAGTCGGGGAGAAATGCATCCTTCTGAAAATCACATTGAAATTTAACATGCAATGCAGTTTTCCTTCAAGGAAACTAGAACCTCTACTTTTCCAAGATGCAGTGAGTTTAGCAAGCTGCAAACAGATGTGGTCATATCAATGAGAACCTCAGCGTTCCCTTCCCTTGACCCAAGGACAGAGGGAACCTAGATTCCAGTGAGCCGTGAACCCTGGCAGTCGAGAAGGTGACCTGAGATGGGCACCTCCAGCCCCCAGGTTTACATCCATCACAGACCCCAAACCACGCATTTGTGGAGGACATGATGGTCAGTATGCTACAGGGCATTCCAACCAGCTGATGATGGAAAATATTTTTTTTTTCTTGCTTCCTTTAAAGAAATCAGAAGGTCAGAAGACTTTCAGGACAAACCCTGAACCACATGCACTCTGAGAGCTCCGTTAGGTAGCCTTACTTGCGTATTTGTTTTTGATAAGCACACAGAGACACCAGCCTTACAGAAAGGCCAGGACTCAGCAATTCAAACTCGCTGCCTCACTTTACCCTTGACGTCTGTCGGAATCACATAGGCCGTCCTGTCTCAGATGCTCTCAGCTGACCTGCTCTGTGGCCTCTGCACACACATCCTCACACCTCTTCAGACCAGGGTTCCCCTGACTTTCTGTGGGTCTCCTGGCTTCTTTCTCATTCTCCTGTATAAACCTAGTTGGATTGAGCTTGCTCTAACTAAGTCCCAGGTCAGACATAATACTCAAACACTTAAAAGTTCTGCGTCATAGATTAAAAAAAAAAAAATCAAATCAAAGCAAGCAAATAAAAATAAATATATCAAAACAGCCATAATACTTGCCCTCGTGATCTTTTAGTGGGTGAGGGGACCTGCTTTCACAAGTCTGGTTGGACCCTGTGGGCCAAAGTCACATTGGACCCTTTCTTACACTGAGGATACCAAAAGGTCTTTCTGTTAGAATCACATTAGGAAAAATATTCATTATTATTAATGTATTGTTATTTCATTCATAACCATTTATATTAATGACATTTTAATAGGTTATGTTATATTTAGCTATAGATCTCATTTATTGAGAAATTATGAAATATCCCTCTCCTTGTCCAAAGTCCTTGGTACGTTCTACTCTTCTCGCCTTGTGTTCTCTCCACCTGAGCACACCCTTCCCTGGTCATGTGAACCTCTTGTTCTCAAGAAATGAATCAGCTGAGATGGTGTGCCTATATGGAGCCTCGCTAAGAAGGTGGGGGTGACTTTGAAGAAAAACCGTGACCACCAATCATGTGATCCTTAAAAGAACCGTGGCAGAACAATGACGACTCAGCACAAAACTTAATGGAGGATAAAATTCCAACTCAGACACAATCCAGGAATTAATAGAGGAGTAGCTCAATCTGAACTTTCTATGAAGAAAGGATAATCATTTGGAAGACAGGGAACTGGAAAGGCCACTGAGAAGCCTGCCCAGGAAATGACGCTCCATATTGAGAATCCCAGGGGCTGGAGGACGTACTCCACTGGGGGAGGGGTACAACTCACCACCTCCAAGATGAGATACAGATGGGCCAGGACAGCATGAACTGTCCAAATGAACTCACTGCTCCAGAATCAACATGACAGGGAAGGAACCAGACAAGTCCTGTCCTGTAGAGGATCCCCATCCAGGGCTGCCTGGGGTGATTCCACATGTGATCCATCAGGTCAAGAGAGCCATAACCTTTGTATGTGAAGTCCTTAGCAGCCATGGCTGTATAGAAAGACCCTAATGAATATGTCTCACAAGTCAGACTCTGCACTTAAAATACAAAGTGCCTTTTATTTCATGAGTTTTTGAACTACATGACAAAAGGGTTACAGTGAGTAATTTTAAATCACAAGCCTAACTCTTGAATATACAGCAGAATTTGAAAGGTAACCCATTTCCACATGGACTCAGCTATTCTGTGGGTGAACCTATGACCTCATAGCATAATAATTAAAAACTTTTGTAACACTTTTTGCTTAATCTTTTTCCCCAATGCTAGCATTATAAAGTGTTTGATGGTAAAAGATGTTTAACAAAACCTGATATCTATGGAAATATTCTATTGCAACGAAGACAGAACATACATTTCCTGAATATGGGCTGTACGATCTATAAGAAAATAAAATATTTTCTTATAGATGAAAATAGTTGGGAACCGTTTTTTCAGCCCAGCTCAAAGTTTAGAAATCACAAATGGGAGCTAAAATTTGGAAACTGCCCCCCTATGAACACTTCTGCCCTCCGTGCCTGGGGTTCTGAGCATCTTCAGGTAATGACAGTGCAGTCGTCTGATCACAGGAAGCGACATTTGGGGCTTTATTTCACCTATTGTTACAGTGGACTCTTCTGCTCACATCTCCCCAACTGGGTGTAAAGTGAAGGAAGGAGAGACCTCTCTCAAGAAACTAGGCTCTGGTGGGAACTGTCAATGACTGAGAATCTTGAGAATCATTAACAAAATACTAATTACCCCCTTTCTTCCAGGTACAGAGGAAGAGCACTCATTCTTCCTTCTCACTCTCCATCCCTTCTTCACTTCTCTGTGAAAAACGGGTGGCTAATTGGGAAAGGTCATTGCAATGTCTAGGCCTTTCACAGACTCTTCCAGAGCTGCCTGTCCAAGAGAAGCCAGCATTCTCCCCTGGTCTTCAGGGACTGCAGGGCCTGCCCTGCCACATCTGGGAGCCATGCTTCCTCTCACTGCTCTGCCCAAAGCTGATTTGGCCAAAGAGATTGAGAGCAAAGGGGAAGGGAGAAAACTCTGACCTTTACACCCAGTGTCATTCTGCAGTGCAGCTCTCCCAGCTCCACCTGTGTGGCCTTATGTGACAGTCACTCACCTGTCCCTACCTGGGCATCCATATTGGCAGTGTGGGTTGCATAACAGCATCTGCTCCATGGGGTCAGTGACTTCTCCATGCCTTGCTGGTCCCAGGGTCAAATAGGGACAGTGACTGTGTTTAATTTGTGGAATTGCTATGATGTGTAAATGAGCCTGTAAAGCTCTTAGAAGCATGTCTGGCCTTTGCAAGCATCGCATCAGGGTTTGCAATCATTATTATCTTCAATAATGTTTGATTCCTTTCTGGCTTCTGTGACTATTTCTCAATAAGTTCAGAACCCAGAGGGGAAAGGACATTGTTGCTTAACCCTCTCACACCTAACTGGCAGGCTAGGCCAGCAGTCAAAGGGTATTTCAGCTACACTGGGCAAGAAAGCCAGTGAGAGAAGGCTGTAGTGTGCAGAGAAAGAGGGAGGGACCAGGGAACAAGAGGCCAAAACATGCACTAATTATGCAATACCTTGCAGGCCCCAGTCCTCTCCTAGGACACTCCACTCCGTGCTTCCCTGTCCAGGTGTGCTGCCCCTGCAAAGCCCAGGCTGACAGCCACCTGCTCTCTGAAACCTGGCCTCATCTGTACCCAGCACAGTGTCTGCCTGACCTCTACCAGGTCACAGTAAATATCTACTAGCTGCAGAAAATAAATAAAGGAATGTAACATATTGGGACGATTAGTTCAGATCTTTATTCAAGTGGAACCTTCTGAAAGGTAATAGCACTGTTATTAATGATCTGATTCTGCCCAGCATTTCATTTCAGAATATGCCAACTCTTCCCTAAACAGGAAGACTGATCACTCTTGGTGGGTGAACTGCCAGCAGTGTATACATGGACAATGCTGGTACGCGTGTGCATAAAAGGTGTGCCCTTCAGCTGGACAGTAGAAGGGTGCATCTGGGGCTTCTAGAACCTTCCTCAGTACCTCTATACTCAATAGATCTGCTCCCCGAGAAGAATACTATGTGGATTCCCATATCTACCCAAAGAGGACTATAGCTTACACAAATAAAGCTGAATTAAGTGCTTATCTATCTCAACCTTATCTGCAATCCACAGATAAACTAAAAGTTAGCAGGTAGAAATCAGACACAAGCCAAAAATGGAGGAATCCTTAACAACAACAAAACAATGAGTCACTCTGGGCACATTTCAAAGCGTTCACGAATCAGTGGGTGATAAAGATTAACCCAGCCACAGAAGATGCTAACAAGAATTATCTGTTTTCTGCTATTTGTGACCTAAACACCAAAAGCTTCTGGAAGTGACAGAGGATATTCCAAGACAACCTTAGTTTGCCTTAAATCATTTTCTGCTTTGATCATTAAAATATGGTATTTAGTTACACATAATTGTGCCTCGACTCAGAAACCATATTTTAAATGATTATATATAGCGCAGACATACCTGTCATTTTACTTCCCATAAAACATACACTGGTCTGTCCCAGAAGCTGGATTCATCACTGTTTTCCTAAATCCAAAAGATAACAAGTTGTGATAGGTAATCTCCACAGCTGACCCAAGATAAACTACTTTCCTGATATTCACACCCCTGAGTAGTCCTCCCACTATGAATCTGAGCTGGCCTGTGATTCATTTTATCTAAAATAACTTTTGGAAACGACATTGTACCAGTTTCATGTCTAAACCTTAGGGAAGCCTGGTAGCTTCTGTTTTTGTGCTCTTGGGAGACTTGAGCAGCCATATTGGAAGTTCAGCTACCTGGCTGGAGGGACCTGGAGCTATTAGGAGGGACCCTAGGGCTGCATGGAGGCCTAAAGAGGCCCATCAGTCCCAGCATCTGAGGTAAGCCTCCCTAGGACTCCAGCCCCAGCCACCATCAAACTGCAACTACTTGGAAGACCAGCAGGAAGACCAGCAGAACAACCCACTAGTCTAGTCAACACATGGAGCCACAAAAGATTAAAAAAACAGCTAAAAAAAAAGAAAACAAAAAACCTGTGTTTTTCAGTACAGATTTGTTACACAGCAATAGGGACCAAACCAGCAACAGCTGGCTACAACAGTGCAATCACTGGCTTACACCTGATGAAATATTTTATTCTGGATTCTCCAGAAAAGAATGCCCTTGGGATGCTCCAAGATAGCATGGAATTACTAATTGCAGACTCTCTTCTGCATGGGAGAAGTTTAAAAATGCATTTAATGACGGAAGGTAAGATAAATTGTCTACATAAACTGGTGCTGCAGAGGTGAGAGGGGTCTTCTCATTTTCTCAAGTCAGCCCCTTCTCAGGGCAGGTCCCTCTGCAGGACCACAGCAGTTCAGAGTGTGGTCTTCAGCTTTCGGAGGGCTTTCTTCCCAACATCAAGACACAAGTGAAAATCCCAAATGTACTGGTAAAGAGAGGATCAGAAAACAGACTTAATGATGCAGTTGAATGCTTTCTCAGGACTCTGTATCTGCAACGTCTGGATCACATTCCACACTGATACATTTCTGACTGTGTATCACTAATGTATGTGTGTGTCGTAGTTGTACATACCTAAGGTATTAATGTGTTACACATACAATAAGATAAATGCTAAAATAAAACCTACCAATACGAATGTCCGCATAAGTTCCATATGCTTTCTCCCACACCCAGCATACTGTTGTGTGCCCCGCTTTGGAGATCTGCATGAGACTAGAGGGTGATGCTGCTCCGTGGTCAAGCACTGCGCATGCTTCAAGTGGCCGAGACACCCACTAATGTCACAAGTAGCCTCTCTCTAGCTTGATAAAAGCTGACAAAGTTTGACTTTGCTATTCCTTTCTCCTTCTTTGTGGACATCAGAATGTTCAGCCCTTTATATGGGCTTTGCTCCAGGTACGCTGATAACATTTCTTCCCTGTCCATGACTGGCTCCATGCCAGAGCACCTTTGGTCAGTCTCAGCTTTGTGGAGCCCTGACTCACACTCCCTACGAGTACTGGGATTGAGACAGGAGGGGTGGGTACAGCATGCATAGGGTGGGACCCTGCTCCCTGTGCCTCATGCGTTGCCTCAGAAAGTGGCTTGGAATATACTCAAAGCTTCCTACCTTTGAGAATCAGGATGAATACAGGATCTGAACTGAATTCCTTTTTGTCCACTGTACTATTCTACTCCCATCTGTTATTGCTCCACTCCCATCTCCTTGTTTACTTGGACCATGACAACTAGATGCAGTACAAGTAAAGCAAGGAGAGACTTTTCTTTCAAGAAACTGTGCTCTGATCTGAACAAGCAGTTATCGAGACTTGTCAGAAGAATGCTAATTAACTCCATTCTTTCTATTTCCAAGGGGACAGATCTCACTTCCCCTTCTCAAAAACATCAAGATTTGCCATCCTGAAAAAATATTTTTATAAAGAAAAAGATTGAAAAAGTTAACAAACCAGTAAAAATTAATTATCCAACAACATAAAATGATCTTGTCTTTAGAAAGTCTTAATAAATCTACATGCTAAGGCTGCAGGATACAATGACAATATTTTTAAAAATCAGTTGCATTTTGTATACTAGCCATGAAAACTTAGATATGGAAATTAATACAATACCATTTACAAGGTCATCAAAATATGAAATGCCTAAAGATAAATTCCATAAAACATATACAAGATCTGTACACTGAAAAGTATAAGATATAACTAAGATAAATAAAGAACTCAATAAATGAAGATATACATACCATGTTCATAGATCAGAAGATTCAAAAAGTTAAAAAGTGAATTATCCAGAAGTTGATCAATAGAGTCAATGTAATGCCAATCAATAAACAACAGTATGCTTTGTAAAGTTGCCAAACTTATTCTAAAATTTATAGAGAAATGCAAATAACCTAGAAGAGCCAAAACCATTTTGAGAAAGAAGAAACTGAATTTCCCACACTACTTGATTTAAAGACTTACTATGAAATTACCGTGGTTGAGACAGTATTGGCATAAAGATAGACATATAGGACAATGGAACAGAAGATAAAATCAGAAAGTCAAATCATAGATAATACATATATGATCAATTAATTTTCAAAAGGATTCTGAGGCAGTTCATTGGGGAGAAGAATTTTTTTTTCAATAAATGGTGCTAGAACACTTGACGTCCATATTAAAGAAACCTGGCCCTTTAAAATATACCATTAAAAATTAACTCAAAATAATAGATCTAATTATAACAGCTACAACTATAAAATCTGTAGAAGAAAACACAGGAAAAAAGTCTTAGTACTTTGGGTGAGGCAAGGATTTTAAATAGAACACATAAAGCACAAACTGTAAAAGAAAAATAATGATATATGTTACACTTTATCAAATTTAAAAGTTTTGTGCTTCAAAAGACACCATTAAGAAAATGAGAAGGTAAGCCAGACAATGAAAAAATGTTTGTAAAACATATATTCAGTAAATTATTTCTATCCAGATACGTCTCTCTCTCTCTCTCTCTCTCTCTCTCTCTCTCTCTCTCACACACACACACACACACACACACACACACCTAATTCAATAGTTAGGAAAAAAAAATTAATTTTTAATCTAATGTTTTGTTTGTAAATACTTTTCCAAAGAATATACACAAGTGGCAAACACATACATGAAAATATGCTTATCATTTTGAGTCATTAGGAAATTGTAAATTAAACCACAGAATGGTTAAAATTTAAGACACTGATAATACCAAGTAGTGTCATGGATTTGGAGCAATTGGATCTCTCCTACCTTGCAGATGGGATGGAAAATGGCAGAACCATTTTGATGAACAGTTGGGCAGTATCTTACCAAGTTAAACATACACTTACCGTAAGACATAGAAATTCCGCTCCTAGGTAGTTCCCCAAGAGAAATAAAAGCATATGTCCACCTAAAACTCTGTTTGTATATCTTCCCAGAAGCTTTACATCATAGTGAAAACCTAAAAAGAACCCAAATGCTCACCAACAAGTGTCTGGATAAACATATTTTGGACCATCCATATGATGAGATACTACTCAGTAAGAGAAATGAATAAATTACTGATACATACTACAACATGTTTGAATCTCCAAGGTTTTACGCTAAGTGAAAAAAGACAGACATAAAAGACCACATACATAAGCTTCCATTCACATGACCATCTAGAAAAGGCAAAACTATAGAGATAGAAAACAGATCGGTGTTTGCCAGTGCTGAGGTTGGGGAAAGAGACTGCTCACTAAGCAGAACCGAGAAACATTTGGTGGAGAAAATATTCTTTATCATGATTGTGGCTAAACAAATGAATATTTTCATCAAACCTCATCAAATTTTACACTCAACACTGTTGATTTTAATATATATATACCTAAGCTGACCAAAAAAAAAAAAGAAAAGGATAGCAGGTGGAATTTGATCTATTTTTATTATATTTAAAAGAGCTTGGAAGATAAATTTTAGGCTGTCAACAGTAATTGTCTCCAATTGTTTCTTGTTTGTTTGTTCATTTGTTCTTGGGTTTTGTTTTGTTGTTGGGTTTTATTTTTGGCTAAATGTGTTTGTCTTTTTTCAGTTTCCAGAATGATTGTATATCATGTGAATAATTAAAATTTAATATTAAATATTATTATGGTTTTCAATTTATCATAAATCCTAATAAACCATACTGAGATAGAGAGTGAGCAAGAAGGATGCTCTCGTTTTCCCAGACCATCTTTCTCTGTCTACAACTATGTCCCCTAGGGATCAGGCTAATGACAACAGAGCCCTCCCACCTATACACCAGCCAGCACCTACTGAAACACCATTTATTTCTTCATGGCTCCTTGCTTGGGGCTTTAGGAAACATCAAGAATCAGAAAGAGTGTAGGCAAAGGATCATCCTAGCCCATGGGCCTTCCCAGAACATGAAACACCCCATCCATGGACCTTACCACACATGGACCACTCTACAATATGGCTTTCCCCACCATATGGACCACCCCCACCCTATGGACCTCCCATCACATGGATCGTCTCACCATATGTATCTCCCCACCACATGGACCACCCTACTTTAATGGCTTCTTAAAGTTTCAGTCCATATAGGAATTATGTTTTCTGGACTCTTGACGAGTTTTGCCTCTCCCTTAATGTTCCAAATGCCAATATTAAAAACTACTCTCTTGGAGAAAAGTTGTATTCCAGTTCTAATTTATTAGTTTTTATGTTGTGTACAGTATCACATAGAAAGTTCTTTGACAGAAACGTACTGAGGGAAATAGGGTGGGAGATGTGAGTGGAGACAGAGAGAGATTTCTCTCATGAGGCAGCAGGTAGACACTTACTGTAAAAGGGACGCTGGGAGGTGGTAACAAGTACTATTACCTTCACTTGAAATGTAGAAAATATATGGCTGTGATAAATTGTAGAATTAGCATCATTTACACTATAATGAGTTAATTTTGATTCAGCATTCACTGTGTACTCTTCATGGGACATACAGTCTACTACTGAAGAAGGCATGGAGAATTCAAAAGGAATGGGGAGAATCTTAGAACACGTACTCACTCACAGAGGCACAGACTCACAGAGGAAAACTGGAGGACCTGTAAGAAGTCCACACACACACACTTGTTGGAAGCATGTGGCCCTGAGGCTATGTGCAGAGGGTAGGAGAGTGAACTTTAGGGGCTGACCACCTGGGGTTGCGACCTGGCTCTGCTACTCCTACCTGAGTCCTCTCCTCCATCAAGTGGACCAATGGCTGTAGGAAGACAGGAGTTAGTGGAGCCCATACTGCTTATGATGCAGTGTTGACTTATGAGCTTTGGAAATTCATCAGCACAGAACACAGACTCGGAAATCACCATGGAAAGTCAACTTCAAGACCAGAAGGAACATGTGGGCCCCTACAGGTACTGACCAGGGACTGGGACTGCCAAGCTGTCCTATTACTGAGGCCCCTGCACTGTTGTGAGCGTCTTCCTAAGTCTCTCCCCATTAAACAAGAAAGCCCACAGACAGAGAGAGCAGAGAGGTCCACATGGGGACATTTCCTACCCTTCTGCATCCCCGCCTACCTGTCTCCAGGTCTCAGCAGTGCTGGGCTGGAGGAACCCAGGAAGAGGAATTGTGTTGGCCACAGCCTCATTCAGCATCAGCATCCACTGGGTCTCAGCTTTCTCTGACAATCACACTCCCACCTCCTTCCCCAGTAGGTGGCAGAGACGGTCACCTTCCTGAGGTGAGGCCACAGCTTCCGACCCAGAACCCCACCTGCAGGCACCGTGGGGCTCTTCCCAGAGTCATTCACACCCCACCTTCCCTCTGCTCTCCTTCCCAATCACACTTTCCAGACGGCAGCTCTGGCTCAACCTCTCCAGACACAAGTTTTCTCAGAAATATGGAGGTCTTCCTGCTAAGACAGGAAGTCAGTGGAGTCCACCAGGTCCTCTCAGGAATAAAGACCATCAGACTGAAGGCCCAGTGCACACTCTGCAGAGACCCCTTCATCTGTGCCAAAGCCCTTTAGCTGCGTCACTGCTGGTAGTGGGCTGATTGGTGACTCCCCAAAAATGTCTAGGGCTTAATAGGGGACATGTGACTGTGACCTCATTTAATAAAATGGTGTTGATATAATCAAGGTATGGATCTCCAGATGAGAAGCTCATCCTGGATTATCCCGATGGCCCTAAAACCAAAGACAAATATCCTTAAAAGAGACACACAGAGGAGAGACACATAGAGGAGAGGCCATGTGCAGACGGAGTCAGAGATTGGAGGGATGTGGCCACGAGGAACACAGGGGTCTCCAGGAGCTGGAAGGTGTCAGGAAGGATCTTCCCCTGGAGGCTTTGGAGGGAGTGCAGCCTTACTGATACCTTAGTTTCAGTCTTCTGGCCTTGAGAGCCAGGAGAGAATATACTTTTGTTGGTTTAAGCAAACAAGTTTGTGGTAATTTGTTAAGGCAGCCTCAGGATACTAATACATTGCTCAAGAGGAAATGATCTGAATGCAGCTCACCAGTAGAGCATGTCTGGGAACCCAGATGTGGGAGGACGTTGCAGCCTAACCTAAGGACAGGTGAGAGCTGATGTGTTTAGGAAATACGTTATAATAGTAGCAATCTCCTAGAAATCAGCCAGCTCTTCAGCTGACCTTCCTGCTTTCCTAATTCAAGGTGTGGGGTGCCTTCCAAGTCACGTGGGCATTGAAGCACTTGGAAGAAGAACCAGCAGTATAGCTGATAGAGGAGGGGACTTTTAAGTGGGAGCGTCAATCAGGCAGTCAGAACAAAGCCCCTGCAGGCTCCCAAACAAGACTGTAATCTGGGTTTAGTGTGTGTGTTAACGGGCTATCCATCACTCCACCATCCCGTCACCAAATCACTCTGGTTTCCTCTGCTGCCAGGACTCCGCGTCTCCCACGTGAAGCAACTGCTCTCTCTTCTGAGATACACTTTATTAGCTTTTCAGACCGGGTTACTGTGTTCCCTGGCAACTGCATCGCCCACGCACCCCGTTGAACAGATGCCGGTACAGCCACAGGCTGAGCAGGGGCGTCATTACACTTCCAGAGGAGCCCCGGGACGACCTCCACCCCGCAGCCCACCGGCTGTGAATCTGTGCAAGCCCACAGCAGCTGGGACATCTCGTAATGTCTCCATAACTACTTTCTGTTAACTGTCTCATTTCCCCAGCTGCTCCACTTCTGCCTGCAAAGTCCTCATTTGCATCTGCAGCCTTGCCAAAATGATACCTTTTCTTTGTAAAAGCTAATTCTGAGATTCAATTGTGTCGAATCCAATTGTTTATTTTCAGGGATAGAAAGACGCCACCCAAATCTGCAGCAGGGCCCAGATTCAGTGCAAACATTTTGGGTGGCAGAATTCCTTAAACACAAGCTATTAGGTAGCCAATCTGTAGAAGCAACAAGGGAATAATAATTAAATCGCTGGCAGGAGAGTCCAATGAAATAACCTAGATGTTGAAGAAACATTAAAGGAATAAACAAGTCTCATGGTTTTGCGGAGCTTGGGATTTAGAAGGTCTGTATTGTAGTACCATAGCCGTCTCAGCCTTGGTCCTGCTTCTCGACCTTTCCAGGACCTGGTTTTTCCATCCATATGATGGACACACTCATGGTAACCATCTCAGACTCAAGTTGGGCTGGGAAAGTTGCTTGGGCAGTGACTGTAAAAAGTTTGAAAAACACAAAATGTTCTTCTACACAAATCACAGTTACCCATTAAATATCTTAAAATCATCAAAGATAAATATAAGTGTTGCTCTTAAAATCCCATTGGGAAGAGGGCTCTGGACCTAAGCATTAGCTGAACCCATGAAAATAGTGGGCCTTTGTGGGGAGAGCCCACCATCAACATTAGCCCATGCATATAACTAAAGCCTGGCTCCCAACTGGTCATTATTTTACCTCCAGGGAACATTGGACTTTATCTGCAGACATTTTTGATAGTCATTTGCTTTGCTGTGGGTTGCTAGTGGCAGGTACTGTTGGAGACCAGGGATTCTGCTAATCATCCTACAACACACAGGCAAACCACCACAGCAAAGATTTATCCTGCCCGAAATGGCAATAGTGCCACAGCTGAGAAACCCTCGCTAGAGTCACCTCGGATCTCTTCAGTCTCTGTCCCAAAAGGGGCCCACTTTATTCCTGGGCAGTGCTTCACATGGTACTTCTCAGCTGGACCAACCCCAGACCTACCTGCTACCAGAGAGATGACACCCTCTCCTAGCCTTTCAGGTTAAGAGACCTGTATTCATGTTGCATCAACTGTAAACTACAGAGCAATTACTTGGGAAATACAAAATAAGGAGGAGAACGAAAGGGAATGGATGCTCTTTCCAGACACCAGCTGTCCCATATCCTAGGACTCTGTTCCACCAAGGGGTCTTCACTTCACCTGTGTGGTCACACGGATATGGGGGACTGAAGACAGGAGCCTCTGTGACCAGGACAAGAAAGCAGCCAAGGAAGGATCTGGAATTTTGCAGCTGGTGGGGATATTATTCATTCAACCTTTATTTATGGAGCACAGACTGTGTGTGTCCTGGGTCCTGTGGATGAAACCAACATGGAGCCCCTCTTGGGGAGCTTGCAGGCCAGCAGGGGAGAGACCATAAACAATTCCCACATGATGAGGGCTATGAGAGGAAAGCAAGCCTGGCGAGGGGCCAGAGGGAGGGATGTGGTGAGGGTATAAACTCAGGGGTCAGAAAGGCCTCTCAGATATGGTAGGATAGGATCTTCTGGAGATGGACCAAATTGCCGATTTTCAAGGTCAACCTGAAGAATGGTCTGACTCAGGTCCCCAACATGATGCATGTCGCTGTTGAATAAACCCACCACTTCCCACCGTAGTTCTGCCCACGTCTGTGTCATGTAAAGATGACGCTCACCCGTAATATTCTGCAGCACTCCACTCTGCTGGGGCGTCTGAGAACCATTTGTCAAGGCCGGGTTTGGCTCACCCCATTGTCAGGCCTCAGTCACCTAGCAGCCGCATGGGGGGTCACAGCCAGTCCTCGGCACACAGCCGGCATTCAGTTCATGGCTCTACTGCTCCCCCAAAGCCTGGATGCATTTGGAGCCCATCAAGATCACTTAGCTAGGAAAAAAAACACATGGCACAAAGAAAAGAATTAAACATTGAAAAGAGCTTAAATAAGCAGGCATCCATGGAACTGGTGCCTGTTTCCAGACAGCTTTATCTCTGTACTTCACGCCCTCTGGTTGTGAACAATTTCAAGGTTGATGGGGTAGCAACCGTCAGACATTCTTCTGGTTGTTGTTGATTTCTTCCTATGCTGCCGTGGGAGCGCATCGTTGCCTCAGCAGAGTTTTCACGTTCTTCTCCTACCTCATTGGGTCAAATCAAACCTTGCCAGGGCCAGGGCCCTGATCCCAGCTGGGGAACTAGCATATGCCCCATGTTGCCATGCTACTCCCATGCATTGCACTCTTGTTTATAAGGAACCCCTGGAGCAGAGTGTCTGCATTAGGTGTAGAGAGAGATGTAGCCTCCAGATCGTCCCAGCCCTTGTCCATCTTGCCGGAATGTGAGAGACTGAAGCCATTCCCTCTCAGTTTCCTATCCTGAGCATGCTGTCTGCACCTCTGTACTGACCCCTTTCCAAGGCTCCAGCTTGGAGAGTAAAAGGTATTGATCTCGGGTGGCCTCGGCTGGCAGTGGCTTGAAGCAGGATCTCAGGTCCCCGACCAGAGATTGAAGCCAGGCTGTGGCAGTGAGAGTACTGAATCCTAACCACTAGACCATGAGGACCAGTGGCCAGTGACAAGTCCCTGGCTTGTCTGCTTAGCAGAAATGAATTTCAACAAAGAGATGGAAAGTAGTGAAATGAGTAAAGTGTTTATTAGGAGGAAAAAAGTGTACATGTGAATACGCACACACGGGCGGGCTCAGAGAGAGTCGCGCCCTTTTGGTAGTTTAAATAAATTTTATGGAGCATTTCTTCCAGGTTTCCTCTGGCCAATCATCTTGCTTTGCCTTGTTCTGAGTCCATATTTGGTTTATCACAGGGTCCTCCCTTGTGTGCACGTGCATCTCTTAGCCAAGATGGATTCCAGTGCAGAGGCCTATGGGAAGGTTGACATCACCTGTTATGGGGTGCGCCCCCTCCTTTTTGGCCCCAGAGGAGCCTTTCTGCACATGTGTAGTCAAAAAGCTCTCCTTGAGCTCGAGAATGAGAAATATGTGGTCTCTTTACCTTTTATCTGGCCAGGGCTCATCTCCTCCCTTCCCCTGCCATTATTTTAGCTTGGAGTATCTGTCTACAGGGGACAGCTGTTCAGCCTGGGCCCATCTATCTCCTGCCTCAGTGTCAGTGACAGGGGCATGGAGGGTGGGTGGGCCCTGGTTCTGTCCCTGCCCTGGTATGGTTCCCTAGATGAGCCCCAGCCTTCCTGGGCCCCATTTCCCCACCTGCCACCCCAAGGTGATTGGGAGGATCCACTGCAGGTCATGGAGCTCTGTAGATACATAAAGTATTTTCATTATAAACACCAACTCCTTCCTCAAAACTGGCATCAAGCCCCATGCCTGCCTGCCCTATGGCCCCTGAGCCAAGCTGTCATGACTGTGTATTGCAAATTCCAACATAACTGCTTTTGTAATAAATAACCTTGTGTCCGTATAGAATCCCACTGCACACATATCGCCAACTTGGCAGTTTTCTTATAGCAAACCATGATCTGCCACTTAGTGAGCACTTCCTGTGGATATTTAAGTTTTATTGAGAGAAACTCGATTTATTGAGGAGTGGGGACAAAGAGCAGTTGTCCCTGCTTTGTTGTGCCAATATTGCACAATTGGACTTTTTAGGAGACAGATTGCACACATACAGAGAGACTCACAGATGATATACACATAGATACACATACACACGTGTATGTTTTCATACATGGCATAGCTGTTTAAAAGGAAGAGCAAAAGAAGATTTGCCACGGTTTGCTCCATTAGACAGTGCCTTGTCCCAGGAAGCTACATTTAGATTTAAAAGGGCCTTAAGATGAGTGACACTGAGGACATGTCAGAGGTGGCCCTTTCCCGCTTACGTAAGTGGAACACAGGCAAAGAGACAGTTTCTTGGGCTTCCCTGGGAACCTCCCAGGGGAATCACGGAGGGTCTGCAGCTGGTGCTTTGCCACCTGCTGGACAGCTGGACCCCCAGAGGAAGGCTCAGGTAAGGAGAGGTAAGGGGGCCCTGCTCCCAGAACCAAGTGGACCTGTCCTGAGCTCCCACAGTCGGCTCTCAGCTGCAGCCTGTGTGCAGGATGCTGGGTCCCTGATGTCCTGCCTTCATCCTCTCCTCCCTCTCCCTGAACCAGCAGCCTGTCACTTCTGCCTGCCTTCCAGTCTCTGGAGGGACCTCCGTTGGGCCCTTGTCCATCTTCACACTGTGGGTTCCAAGCCTGACTTGCTCTCTGGCTGGCTGTAGGCCTCAGACAAGCCAAGGGACCTCTCTGCACCCCAGCTCCACATTCCCAAGTGCGAAATGGAAACTGCACCATCAAGCACCCAGTCTCCCGCAGGGACAGCTAACCGACAAGAGTTAACCAGGCAAAGGCAGCTTCTGAGCCCTAGGGAGGCTGACAAGGAGTCACAATCATCACCCATGTTTGTCTAGACCTACTTTTGAAAGTACAGCTACAATCTCTTCTTAATCTTGTTATAGGGTTGTCCCCTGGGTGGAATCCTGAGGATTTATCTCTACATCCTCCATCTGTACCCTACAATCACTGGAGCCAATTGGAAAAGCCCCTTCCTTGTTCTTTTTCAAGGACAAAATAAATGTCGACTAGGGCCTGAGCCAGCCTGAAACCCCAAAGGAGATGAAGGATGTTGGCAGAAGGAAGGGATTAATAAGAGTGAATCAAAGTGCCCAGTACTGGCTAGGCTGTGTTTTATGGTTGAGCTCCTGTGGACAGATCAGGACAGACCCCAGGGAACACTCGGAATTCCAGACCAAGTCTAGACTTCATCATCCACTTGAGAATATGAAACAGCCCCCATTCGGAGCTACAGCAAAAATGCATCTATTTATCTGACATTACTGAATCCCTTTTGTGTTGGGCATTGAAGAGACAGAGGCAGACAAAGGGAAGAGGCAGATAAAGGGAGAAGGAGTGAAGACAGGGAGTTTCATGTCAAGTAACTTGGGAGAGTGTATAAGCATTGGTCCCTTCCTTCCTTCACCAGTGAGTAATCACTGAGTGCATCGGACTCTCTTTTATTCTGCTGTACTGTCTCTTCCCATAGGACTGTTCATCTTCCAAAATGCAGATTATTTTTTTTTTTCATTTACTTTGCCTCTTTTAATTGTCTGTGTTCCTCTGCTGGGTTGCAAGACCCCAGTAGGCAGGAACCTTTGTCTGATTCATTCATTGATGTTTCCCAAGCACCTAGAATATGGCACATGGTAGGTATGAGTTAATATTTCTTAATAAAATAAGGTCACCTCCCCAAGGTTGAAGCCATAGAGATAGCATTCAGTGTGTCTGGATGCTGAGAGCTCTTTTCTCCCAAACCTTCAATCCGGGCTGTTCTGTCTGATCCTGAGGCTTTGCTCCTGAGCTCTGCAGCTCTGCTCGGCCCTTCTGGATCACAGCTTGGGTGGCCTCTCCCTGGATGAGGTGCACCCTCACAGTACTACGTCTGCCCACAGGTCTTCTGAGGCCCACGTGTGCAGCCCCTGTATCCGGCACTGCCAGTCTGGGATGTGCACCTCTACCCCTTCCACCATTCTGGTCTTTTCAAACCTCCCCTCAGACTCCAGCCCAAACTTCCTTCAATGCTTTGACGCCCCCCCAAAAGAAAGAAGGAAAAGGGGTGGGACTGAAGAGAGAGTGCAAGGAGGGGTGTGGGGGTGTCACAGGTGGGGAGTCTGCTCCAGCCTTGGGGAGGCAGTGAGATGCGGGCTAACAAAAGACAGTACCTGTCTTCCCACTCCCATCCCTCTGTGAGGCGCCCAAACTCGGTCTTGAAGGCTCTTAAGGCACAAAACCACTTTGTCTCCTAGGTCACCAGCCCCTCCTTGTTCATACCCCTCGCCGCACCCCCCGCCCCCGCCCGTCAACTTTCTATGCTCTCTGATGCCCACCGATGCCCACCGTGTGCTAAGCCCCGGGTCAGAGAAGGCGGCTGCAGAAACACAAAGTAAAGAGTCGAGGTCCAGGGAGGGCTGCCGAAGAGGAACAGCAGTTACAGCACAGAGTGAAGGTGTCACCATCACCATAAGCTCAGGGGCCAGAAGGACCCGGGATGGGGGGCCTGGCTTGACAGTGCACCCAGGAAGGGGTCTGGAGGAGGTGGGAGCTGAGTGCATCTTGAAGACAGAGGAGAAGAGAACAAGCAGGTTGTGGAAGGGCGGGTCCTGATGTAGAAAAGGGGTACCCGAGAACCTGGGCACTCATGGAGCCCACAGAGCTCAGGGTGTGAGAGGGAGCTTCCAGGAGGACGGGGGGAAGGTGGGCTCCAGGGAGAGTGGAAACCAGATTGCAAGGGGCGATGCCTGCTCACTGAGGAGCTGGGGGTTTATCCTGAAAGGATTTTCACTCTTAGAGGCACATGATCTGACTGTGCTTTAGATTATCACGGTGGCTGGGGGCGCTGGAATGGGGATGCCTCAGCAGAAGGAGACCTAGTGCTGTGTCATCTTCATGCCCATAAACAGGGAAAAAATGACCACCCACCCACTTTCAGGACAAGACATCATTGGCCATGATGCTTACCAGGATTTTGCAGGAGAAGAAAAGGAATGTACAAATATACGTTAACCTCGTTGCTTCATGGCACTGAGCACAATTCATATAGAATATTTTTTAGAAAGAAAAGGAAATTGTATCTTAGGGACTGGAGGCAGCTACTTGCTCAGCATGAGTCAGGTACTCTGTTGTCTAAGAGCAAAGGACAATTTTGACCGTGCGTGTCCTGCTGAAATGGGTCTCCCCACTTCATAGCCATGCACACATAGAATACACATTAGGCAAACTTTCAATTATTCAGGAAGTAAACCAGTATTTCCTAAGGAAACCACTGAAATTAATGAAACTTTGTATTTTATGGACTGATCTATTACTATCATCCCTTTGAATTTACTTAGGTTTGTTTGTTGTTTTTTCTTTCATGAAACTCAGAGTTTTACCGAAAGGTTTTGCTGTTAGACTGCTATTGCAGAATTGACCCTTGAGGTAGTTAGGATGAAAAATCAGAAAATTAAATCATAGCATGGATTATTCACAGGGACATGCCTACTCCCATTTAAAATAACAAATTGAAAACTATATATATATATAAAACCCAGCACAAGCTTACCTATGTGTAACACCTGACACGTAAAATTTTCAGGGTTATTCACTTAATCCTCATGGAAATTTTGTAGGTTACATATAGCCTGTAGTCCTATACACTGTGAAATAAAATTTCTTTTTTTCTCCTTTTTGCTGCTTATCATGAACTTTTTAAACCAGATTTTAAAGGACTGACTTGGGTGAAAGCTGACTTAGTAGTAATGGGCTTAAGGTTTAGCATTCAGAAGAAATAGATTCAGTATCAGGAGGGAAACTCAAAAGCAATTTGGTGCAAAAAAATAAGAGAGTTGATACCTAGAGCATTTTGACTCAAAGGGAATCTCCCTCAATAGGTTTTTGAACATTCTGGGAATGAGTGAGGCAGATTAGCCCCACCATCCTAATTCTATGTGTGGATGGAGGTGAGGTGAGGGAGAATCAACCCATCTCAAGGCACCATTAGTCTTCTTGTTTCTATACCGGCCCTAGAGAGGAAGGCTTCATCCATCAAGTACAACAGCATGATATTGTTTGTAACAAATCAACCTTGACTGGTTGTCAAGGGCCATCTGAAGGCCAGCAGGATGGATGGGCATTTCTGGAGGTCCCAGGTGTGAGTCATAACGACAGTGCAATGGAGCCATAATTCAAAACGTTACTTAAACATCCTTGAATTTTTTATACGTTCAACGTGCGCTCAAAGGACATGAAATAGAGCAGGAGGTGTTATTAGTGTTACAAGTTAGACTGGAGCCCATTGCAAGTCCATGCTTAGCCACTGCTGTGTGACCTTGAGCAGGTTACTTAACCCCTATTTGCCTCAGTTTGCTTGTCTGTGAAATGGGGAACTGAGTTGCACCTAATTCCTAGGGTTACTTTGAAGATTAAATGAGTTTATAACAAGGTCTCGCACATAGCACTGCCATGTTTGCTATTCTTAAGGTGAAGGAAAAATTAGAAGACATTTGTGTGAGCCTTTATATTTTTAAATATGTTATTTTTTTAAAAAAAGATGGATGCTGACAGGAAGCAGGTAATGAGGGAATAGTGCCCACTGGGTCAGATGTTAAACCTGCACGGGGGGTACAGATTTCTCTCTTGATTCCCTCACAAAGCCTGGTATACTGTTAATGAGTTAGCACATCAACAACTGATGATCAGTCACAGGTGACCGATTGTCCCAATAAGTCAACCTTGGGAAAAATCTGCTTTGTGGAAATGATTGGACCTTTGGGTTCTGAATCACTAGGTGATATTCCTGGTGGGAAATGTGGCTCTCATGCTAGCTCCTGCTTGATGGGCTTCACGTTCACCCTCCAATATCTGGGCATACAGTTTACTTGTACAACCTTCAAAGAGTCACCTATGTTCTAATCTCAGGGTCCTCGCCCTTGCTGGTCTTCGTGTTGGGGACCGCTGCCCCACACTATTTGTCCAGGTCTCAGAAATGACATCACTCCCTCTGAGAGGTCTCCCAGACCAGGTTGGGTCCCACCATTGCTGGCCATTCTATTCCTCCACATTCCACCTTGGTCAATACTTTCCAGTAGATGTTGAGCCCACAATGACTGGACTGTGGCCAAAATGGTGGACTAGACACCACATGTGGCATGCAACAGACTCCATGTGAATATCTGTTAAATGAACCGTGGGTGTCCTCCAGCCAAAACTCGCTAAGAATGAGCAGAGTTGGTTTTATTGACTTGTTGCAGTAGAAGACAACACGCACTGTGAGGACCCCTGACCTCCGCAGAAAGAGAGGTTAGAAAAGGCATGTAGTTCTCCTAGGTAATCCTAGGGATGTTTCAAGAAAGCTGGACTTTATTCTAGGTTGAAAGCTGTTGAGATGGGAGTCATTTATGATTGGGTGCCTCAGGATCTTATCTAGAAGGTCAGAGCAATGCAACAAGGCTAAAGCTATAATTGTCAAACCAGTCACCCCCATCACGCAGGACTGGGGACCCTAGTGTCACGTGCATGGATGGACAATGTCCATGTTGTTGTCTGTACTCAGACATGGTCAACCAGCGGTCCTGTGATTTCTGGCTCCATCAAGGTCACAGAGCTGCTTCTCTGCTGCTGCTGGTCTGGAAGATTTCTGTGTCCAGCAAAGGGACACCAAAGCCTGGCTGATCAAATCAGGCCAGTTCAGATGCCTGGGCTACTTGTCTTGTTCTCAGATTACCAGCTGGGTTTTCTTCCCCTTTTCTTCAGTTTGCTCTGGGCTCCTCTGCAAACCCCAGATCATTACCGTGGCTTTGGGTTTCTGAATTATTCCTCCAGGGGAAACTCAGCTACCTACTCAGTTCCCTCACGTTGAGGCTGGTTTTATCTTCTGCTGCTCTGACCTGTTCCCTCTTCCTGTCACTGCCTTTCCAATGCGGAAACCTTAGTCATTGAAATCAAAGTGTAATTTTAGAAACTTTCCTTATGGACAATCCTACCACTTCCTAAACTCAACACCAGTAATGGATTTTCATACATACCTTTTCAGTAATGTGACGTGATATTCCCTTTTCTAGGTAAAATGGGCTCTCCTCAGCAATCTACTGTGTCTTTTCTAATGGTGAAGCAGCCACGACACTAAATGGCAAAGCATAGCTGGTTCTCAAGGGTGATGACTGCAGTTATATGCTATTCATCTCTTTTACAAGCGCATTGAATTAGAGAGGCAATTTGTTTCTTTAAAATGAAGGTGAAAATAGCTCCCCCGACTGGCTAATGCTGAAGTGAGTAGAGTACCCCCTAGTCCTGCATGGAGAAGTTAGGGATGCTGGTAAAATTAGCATAAGTACGTTCTGCTGCATATAAGGAGAGATCTTAGAAGCAACAGAATTCGAAGAGAAATCAGGCTGTTTATAAGAATTCTATGCAAACCAGGGCCATGTCCCATGCTATTTTCTCTACCCTATACCTAAAAATGGCTACAACTCCTACAGCTGGAGGGCTGTTCTCATCCTACTGGTGCGAGGCAAGCATGTGCATGTCGCACGAGGCGGGCAGGAAGAACTTCACAGGGTCGCCTTACTCTGTGGCAGACACACATGACCCCACAACTCTAGGGCTCTGGAAGGGGCACTTCATGGCTCTAAACACTCCCATCTCTAATGTTTCAGTGCCACCAACTATGATCTCTTAAATGGGAAAAGAAGACTCCCCAAGTGGCTCAGGGGGACAGCCTCGTCTATCTCAATTGATGGGTCATGAGGATTCGTCAATGCTTCTTCCTGGAGGCCAGTTAGATGGCTTCAGGGAGGGCAAGGGTCCACTCACTTTTGGAAGTGAACTATGTTGGATTTGCAGGTAGGGGCAAGCTCAGCTCTGGAAGCGGAGGCTTGTGAAGGGATGCCCTGCTCACCTCTGGGCAGCTTCGATTTGAATTTCCCTCCTTTGTGAGGGGCAGAACACAGGGCAGCATGCAGACTCTTCCCTCACCCTTGCTCTTCCTGTGCAGACTTTATGAGGCTGGAGAAAGGTGGAGGGGGGAGAAGCAAGACAGAGATGGGGGGAGCAGGGACCCTGTCTATGTCTCTAGGACCCTCTCCTCCCCAGCTTAAGTGTACAGCAATCCACTGTGGACTGTGCATGTACCGCCTTCCCAAGGGACTCATGAGCACGGCCCCATGGGGGTGCTATGTGGAGCAGACCCCCGGCCAGGACAGCAAAATAGATTGCTGCTACCTATCAGAAAAAAGAGAACTGGTCAACCACCTCAGGCTTTGTAGAGATCTGCCAGGAGAAAAGGCAACTACAGTGAGGATGTTATGCCCTTTGCAATTGAAATGGGTTAAATGCATTCTCTTGAAATTGTCCCTTTTCAATTTCCCAAATGTAATGAGCAAGAATAAACTATTTAAGAAAGAAACCTGAGTGACTTCTTGATTTGCAAGAGAATAGAGTACATTAACACTCACACTTTGAGACACAGGGAACGTTCCTCTTCACAGACTCATTAAGATGGAAAATGAGTTTCTTTGCACTTTAGCCCCTAAACAAACCCTGCAATAAAAAGATAAAATTAATTTATGGAGGTTTGTTCCCGCTCTTGAAATTTAGAGCAGATCGTATTTCTCTGCCAGCCTTCCAGAAGGCTTTTGCTTATTTAGGTTTGAAAACATCTTTGATGTGGCTAGTGTCTGACCAGAGGGGAGGAGAGTGATTGGCTCTGGAATCCTGCAGGATGAACTCTGAGTGTATTGGAGATAAAACATCGGCTTGAAGTCACGCATAATGTAGGCTTTTAAAACCAGCTACTCATTTCAAATAGAAATGAAACTTTCCAACGTGCTGAACCTGGCATGATGCTGTGCTTTTGTAGAGTGTTAAACCCTTTGGTGCTGAACTTCACAGAAAAAAACAAACAAAAAAAGAAAACCCTGCTTTCTGTAATCAGATTGGAATTGCATCTAGGCTGCTACTTTTCCCCTGTGGGGCAGTTTGTTTCATCTGAATTTTAGTTCATGTGCTTTATCAAAATATCTTGGTTTCGATAGTCACAGAGCAGTAAGTTACATTTAGGGAAACTAATGCATACAGCATTCATATATTATATCAATCTTTTATTATTGACTACTCAATATATAGGGTGTTTAGAGAAGCAAATTAAGCGACAAGCATTGTGTTACCATAATGATACTCAAACATAATGGAACATTTTTAAGTAAGATGGATATTTTAATAACTTAGAATGTAACATCTAGTGTTTTCTTTTTGGTGGTGTGTGTGTATTGTTGCTGTTTCTTTTCTTAATTGGGAAGGAGGCCTTTGAATTCTCAAGAGAAGCACAGTGCCTCTCCTGCCTACATCAGTATGGTTGAACTTGTATTCTTTTCCAGAAAGAGCTAGCCCTCCATCATTTTGTTCACAACTATCTTCATTAATTAAATATACCATTAGGGAGAAATTCACATCATCTTTACAAAAACAAGCCAAAGTGTCAAGACAAAAGGACTTCGGATGTATGCCATAGCCATCCACTCAAGGGCAAATGGAGCTTCTTCATTAAATAAATCCTTTGAGATCATTAAGGAACGTCTGACACTGAAAGTCTATGATGTTAAGCAAAACCAAACCAAAAAAAAATAGGCACTGTTATAAACTAAAGCCAAAGTCTGTTCATAAGCCTTGATTTATATGCAATTCTTGCCATAACATATTTTAAATGTAATTAATGCATCAATATATTCCTGTTAATTGGAGGTACTCCTATTTTGAAATAAATATTGTGTAAGATGCTTCATGAACATACAGAACACATTGGGATAGGTCTCCCCTCAGAGACACTCTGCATTTTTAACCTGTTTCTTAAAGAACTCCCATTTCCTCCCATATATGCATGGCTCTAGTCCCAAACCTCAGATGCTTTGCCTCTGACCTTTCCTAAGCCTGAGGGAAAAGATACGTACCCTGCCCTTCCCCTTTATTTTTCCCGGAGCTTGTCTCCCTGCTGTGCCCTGTGATCCTGCTTCCCGGCCTCCAGGAGACAGGAAAACATCTCCTTGGCTCTGCTCAGTGATGGGTCCTCTGACCCACCTCAAGAGTCTGTTGCAGGAAGAAGGCAGTGGATTGAGTAGCTATTGAGATTGCCACATGTGGGGAAAGTTCCAAGACATTCTCCATCCTGTGGACCCTGGTCACATCTGCCTAAAAATCTAATCCAGTATGGTGAAGAAAGACTTCTATCCATCTGGAGTCTTGTACTGCTTAAATTAGGGAGCCTAGGAAGAATTTGGGATTATATAAAGAAGACTGGAGACCTGGGAAGAATTGGGGGCTATAGGAAGGTGTGCCCAGGACATGGAGCCCAGGGTGGATGGGGCTACATTTCACATCCTGATGGAGAAAGTTAGGATCCTTGATGGACTGGAGGATGGAGTTGGGTGAGGAGTGTGTCTCTCTAAAGAAAGTGTCCAAGATTCTGCAATGAGCCAAGGCTTGAAGGTGGATGTGGCCAGAGGAAAGTCCCTGGAGGCAGAGGGAGCAAAAGGTGCTTTGAGGTCGCTGATGTATAATCATCGATTTGAACCTGTTTGCTGCACTGAAACATGATTCATTCCATCATTAAATCTAACGGTTAGTTATTTCTGGAACAAAACTCATACTCTTAGAAGATTTGGGGGATGCACCCATTGGGGGTGGGAGTGTTTTCAGTTACATGAATAATCATGGGCACACCACCAAGCATGGGAACACCACTACATACAACAGAGTGGACACACAACTCACACACACACACTCTCCCCCATTCACACCCTTGCACTCTCTCACATATCACACACTGACACACAACCATTGCGTTTACACTCACACACTCACATGCACACTCAAGCACACATGATCACACACTCACATGCTCAGACACACAACCAATAACACACACACTCATGCACACTCACATGTATACTCACACTCACACACATACTCTTACAAACACACACACCAATTAATATTATTAGTACAGTCCTAACGGTATACAAAACACCTAGACACCCCTTGTGAAGCTGTTATTTGAGGCTTACACCATATGCATTTTATAGGGCAAGCAGCTGAGACAGGGAGAGAGTGAGGAACCCAGGCAAGGCTATGCAGCAGATCACAGAAGCTCTGGAACCAGCCTTCTCACCACCGACAACAGACCCAGACTCGGTCCCCTCCATCCAACTACAACTGACCTCAAACCACATGTAAGAATAATTATAATTGTATTGTGTGGGTGCTTACCTAATGCAAAATGGGAAAGGCAGAGACCAAAATGTGACTTGACACCAAATAAACAAAATGCTTCCATGTGAATTCTCATGTGTTTGGGGTCAGCAGAGCCCCTGTTTTGCACTTCAGTTCTTCCTCATAAACAGAGACCTCTGTGCCCGGCAATTATATTCAAAAGGCAAGGTCACTAGAGCCAAGAGGCTGAGCAATGCCTGAAACCACATAAGGGCAGCAACTTCCCAGGGAGGACCCAGGGGCCTGGCTCTGCGGTCCCACAGGACTCAGCTCCAACTTCTGGCTTCCAGAGTCAGTTCCTGCCTGCTTCCACCCCGCCACATCGCCCTGCTCCATGTTCCTGGGGAGCACGTCCTGGACAAATGAACAAGTGCCCAGAGCAGATCGATGCTGGTGCTGATGCTGACGGGCAGCCCCACCCCCCCACCCCGACCCTGAATTGCTGATCTTGCTCCATGGGCAGAGCCCCGTATCAAAATGTCAGGGCAGAAACTGTCAATCCTGACTGCCTCAAATTAAAGATGAGAAGAAGATTAACAAGTCTCTGCCCATAATTATCTGTAAATCACTTTTATTCCTCTGGTTCTTGTTACAGAAATATCATGCGGGATAGATCCAGAGTGATCAGTGGACAGAAGAACCTGCTGCCTTTCTTACACCTATGAGGAGGCCTTGGCTCAAGAACCCTGAATCTCCTCATTCATCACGGATGCCTCCCATGATTATTTTGTCTCTAAATGCTCTTTCTGTGGGGGAAGAATAAACAGCCCTCTCTGAGGGCGTCCCTTCTAAGTCATTAGCTCAATCACCTTGTGAACCATCCAGATGGATCATCTCCGGAAGCTGAAGGTCTCTGGCCAGTGTCTTTCTGGCACTCCTTCCCATGCCAGGTCTCCTAATATCACTGAATCTTTCTGGGTAAACCCCACTGTGGACAATATCAATAAGAGAGTTTCCTGGATGCCTTCACCAAGGAGGAATGAGGGAGAGAACCTATATCTGCCATCTATAAAATGCCAGGTGCCCAGGATTTAGGGATTGTTGCTCCCTACTCAGAGAAGGTGAATAATTGTCCCAAGGTCACACAGCTGGTAAATGACATGAGTGTGATTTGATATCTAGTCTATAAAATTCCAGTTCTGCTCTCTCCAATAGTGCTTCCTTGTACCAAATTCCTTTGGTGAAGCAAATACAGGACTATGATACCATTTTGCAAAAAGGCAAAGAGGAAGCATGCTTCCTGAGAGCCCAGGGTATCACTGCCCAGGTGGCCCCTTGTGTTTATGATTTATGATGAGCAACTGCTCAGAATCACACAACAGAACAATGGACAAGGATCTGAGAGCCAAGAGGCACTTTTCTCCCCACGTCAAGACTGTTGTGGAAAAAACATCTCCTTTCTCCATCAGTTGTTCCTTTTTTGGAAGCAACATTTTGGACAGGACAGAATTCCTTGATTGAAAGTCACTATTACGTAGAGACACACTGTCAATTTAGTGAGAGAATTAGGAAAAAAGTACACAATAATTGCAAGAATATCTCTTTTCAAAGGACTAAAATGAGGCTTATTAAACACATGCATCTGAGCATCGGGAGAACACTCCAGCAGAGTTTTGTGTAAGAGGAAGATGGACACCCCCTGAGAACAGGTGGATACTTTTGTTCATAAAAAAGGGAGCTATGACCTTGCCTGGGAGATGAGCTTCTCCAAGAGGTGGAAGGAAACATGAGTGTTTTTAATATGAATAGGCAGGTTTCTGTGGAACAACGTTCAAGCCAAACTCAGCAGTCTGGAATGAAGAAATGAATCCTAGTGATCTGGGCTGGCAAAGCAATGCCTCGGGTAGTCTTCCAGACACAGTTGTGCATTACCCCCCATTGCTGAGACTAATAAGTTGAACCCAAACCCGGTGTGTGTGTGTGTGTGTGTGTGTGTGCGCTGCCTATTGACTCTTCCAGGCTTTATTGGACTCAAATTATTTATTAGGCAAATTCTACTGAACATCTTTCATGGTACCCTACTCAGCACCTTTTGTAGAAGGTTGTTTTTAATGTGCTGCATTTACTCAGTACCTACGGTGTTCCAGACAGCAAGCTAGGTTTGGAAACACACGGGAAAGAAACAACTTTTGTTCTCAGGAAGCACAAAGTGTGCACACTGTAAAAGACTCTAATGACTATAATGTTGTGAATTAGATTCTTGACAAATGAAAGAGCTGTTTTTGATATAAAGTTTAAGTGAAAATAATCAGACATACTTCTAATACCTTTTAACTCAACAATTCAAGAGAATATTTTTGTTGGAATTAGTTTGTTCAGAACTTTCCTCTTTAGCAGTCTTGATCATAACTCCCCTACTCCATGCTGCTTGTGAAGACCTTGCTTCTGAGGATAAGTAAATGTCCTGTCTATCCTAAGTCATGTGGGGTGATGCACATAAGGATTGCCGAACACATTTGTGGGTGGTACGAACTACTCTGAATTAGTGGGCATCTGCAGGTGGTAGGATTCTCAAAGGTATTCTGGTTTTGTTTCTGATTTTTGAAGTCTAGACATTGTTCAGGTTCCAGTCTTCCTTCCCTGACCCTTATCAATATTGTGAAAATGACTATAGTACCCAAAGCAATCTACAGATTCAGTTCAATCCCTATCAAATTACCAATGGCATTCTTCACAGAATTAGAACAAAAAATTCTGCAATTTGTATGGAAACACAAAAGACCTTGAACAGCCAAAGCAATCTTGAGAAAGAAAAATGGAGCTGGAGGAATCAGGCTCCCTGACTGCAAACTATACTACAAAGCTACTGTAATCAAGACAGTATGGTACTGGCACAAAAACAGAAATATAGATCAATGTACAGGATAGAAAGCCCAGAGATAAACCCATGCACATATGGTCACCTAATTTATGACAAAGGAGGCAAGAACACACAATGGAGAAAAGGCAGTCTCTTCAATAAGTGGTGCTGGGAAAACTGGACAGCTACATGTAAAAGAATGAAATTAGAACACTCCCTAACACCATACACAAATATAAACTAAAACTAGATTAAAGACCTAAACATAAAACCGGACACTATAAAACTCTTAGAGAGAAATATAGGAAAAACACTCTTTGACATAAACAACAGCAAGATCTGTTTTGACCACTTCCTAGAGTAATGAAAATAAAAACAAAAATAGAGACAAATGGGACCTAATTAAACTTAAAAGCTTTTGCATAGCAAAGGAAAACGTAAACAAGATGAAAAGATAAACCTCAGAATGAGAGAAAATCTTTGCAAATGAAGCAACAGACAAAGGATTAATCTCCAAAATATACAAACAGCTCGTGGAGCTCAGTATCAAAAAAACAAACAACCCAATCAAAAAATGGGTGAAAGACCTAAATAGACATCTCTCCAAGGAGGACATACAGGTGGCCAAGGGGCACATGAAAGGATGCTCAACATAACTAATTATTAGAGAAATGCAAATCAAAACTACAAAGAGGTATTGCCTCACACAGGTCAGAATAACCAACTCAAAAAATCTACAAGTGATAAATGCTGGAAAGGGTGTGGAGAAAACGGAACCCTCTTGCACTGTTGATGGGAATGTATGTTGATACAACCACTGTGGAGAACAATATGGAGGTTCCTTTAAAAACTAAAAATAGAACTACTGTATGACCCAGCAATCCCACTACTGGGCACATACCCTGAGAAAATCATAATTCAAAAGGACACATGTACCCCAATGTTCATTGCAGCACTACTTACAACAGCCAGGACATGGAAGCAACTTAAATGTCCAATGACAGATGAATGGATAAAGAAGATGTGGTACATATATACAACAGAATATTACTCAGCCATAAAAAGGAATGAAATTGGGTCATTTGTAGAGATGTGGATGGACTTGGAGTCTGTCATACAGAGTGAAGTAAGCCAGAAAGAGAAAAGCAAATATCATATATTAACACATATATGTGGAATCTAAAAATATGATACAGATGAACCTATTTTCAGGGCAGGAATAGAGATGCAGATGTAGAAAATGGACACATGGACATAGCGGGGGAAGGAGAGGGTCGGATGAATTGGGAGATTAGCAATGACATATATAAACTACCATGCATAAAATAGATAGCTAGTGGGAACATGCTATAAAGCACAGGAAGCTCAGCTTGTTGCTCTGTGGGTGGGATGGGGAGGTGGGAGGGAGGTCCATGAGGGAGGGGATATAGGTATACATATAGCTGATTGACTTCATTGTACAGCAGAAACTAACACAACATTGTAAAGCAATTACTTTCCAATAAAAAAAATTTATTTTAAAGAGCAGTGAAGCTTCTGCATCCCTATCTCCTATCCCTTTACACCCCATCAGCTTGCATTAAATAGATATGGGGGGTTGTCTGGCTTAATCTTAGGTGGACTGAGAGTTCCCCAAGGATGATTCAACTCATCTTTGCATCTCTAACAGATGGTTTTGTAGCCAGTGCATAGTGCGTATTCAATAAATAGTGTCTTGAATGGCGTCAAAGATGATGCTTTAGTCCAAATAAGCAAACTTCCTCTTCTGTATATTTGCTACTCTGTAGTATGAGTGACAAGTACAGGACAAAGGCGTCCTGCTCAAGTAATGCCTACTCACCAGTGGGAAGAACTTACAGGGACTTCACATGGTAATCTTCTGTTCCTCTTCTGGAGTGTGGTTAATAGACTTACACGTTTTCTGTAAGCCTCCAACATGCTTGACTAGAAGGAACATCTCACAGAGACTCTGTAGTTCCCCTGGAATCATGGAAGTCCCTCAGAGGGCCACCAATTAAGTAGTTTAAGTAACATTTCTATTGGAGTGCCCTTCATGTTAAGGGACATTTGTAAGATGAGTGTCACTCTCACAGCTGGTGTGGGTGCACAGTAATTATCAGAAACAAGTGGAGTTTGGGATGGGGGCAGTGGGGTTGAACTGTAGAACCCGGTTATTATTTTCTATGACATAAAATCTGAAAAACTTACCTTTAGCTGCTGAAAATAACAAAAGAGGTGAGACCTGAAGACTGAGAAGCAGTTTAGACTTGGGGAACCCAGAGCACACGTGGTGGACATGAAGGGATGCATTAACAGTGGCCCCGGGAGTCCGAGAAACAACACCAACCCCACCGAGGGGCATCCGCCTCTGATGGTGATGCTGTCAGAATCTCTTGGGAAACTACTTGGGTTTCCTTTCAGCTAAAAATGAAAGTGGGAAGTGATTTGCTCTCTTACACCCAAACAAAATTACTGATTTTGCTTTTCATACTCATGTCCCTCAAATTCCTAATCTGTGTCCTCTCTCCTCCCTACTTCCCATCCTAAATGAACAAGTACTTAGTAGGATTATTCATTCCCACAGCACTGTTGGGATGACATTTATCTTGGCAGACATGAATCAGTTACAGGGTTTGTTAACAAGGAATGTGGAATGATTTGCTCTTTCCCATCGGGACATTTGGGACGCAGGTGTTGGGTGTCCAGGTATCCATTTGGGTGCCCACATGTCCCAAAGGACACACAATAAGGTGGGGGGACAGCACAAAACACACCACGGGGTACCTGTTCCCATGACATGCACTAGGCTCACAGGTGAGGAAACAGCCCCAGCCCTGACCCAGTGAGGCCTCACCCCACAGCCAGGGCACCACCGGGTGGGTTTTAAGGACTTGGCTCTTCAGATGTAGCATCTTTGGGCCATGGACACTCCAGAAGACTGAAGTCAGGCCCTTCCCATGGGGTTGGGTCTAGGAAGCTCGATTATACACCCCAAAAACATGACCCCAGCAACGGCCGATAGGGGACGTTCTCACCACCTTGGAAATGCCCATCAGGAGCTCAGGTGAGCTGAGTCTGAACTGCCAGTGTTGGAGCCCCAAGGAGGACAAGAAGTCGAAACATCAGGAGCCGTCAGGATTTGAACCTCTGATTGTGGCAGCACGTGCAAGAGGCCGCCCCAGAGAACCTGCCGACCGCCCCCCCTCCCAGCTTTCCATTTTCCCCCCAGGAATGGCGGGCCAGCCCATTACCACATGGACCAGCACAGATGTGGGCGTCATCTCACTGCCAAGTCAGCCTTGAACAAAATGTGCCTGTACTTTCATGGACCCTTGTTGTGGGGTGGGGGAGGAGAGGAGAAGGAACCAGGAGTGGAGAATTGCTGAGTGTTGAGTCAGGGTGGGGAACTGTCCTCAAGTTGCAGGGCCAGCCAGGGGGCCGAGACCGTGACTGCAGCTCCCTCAGAGACTGCAGGGCACCGGCTCTGCCGAGTCTGGTACGGGAAGGGAGCTCCCGTGAGGCCTGCCGGGAAAAGCCTCGTCACTGCCCGTGGTCAGGCTGAAAAACCAAAAATGAGACTTCAACCAGGACCAGACTCTGCAATCAGTGCCTGAAATCGATATGATTATACTTACAAAGTAAAGAAATGAAAAAGTGAGAGGAAATGTGAATGTAAAATATCAAAGTAAGCGTAGGATTTTTTTGCATTTGAGAACAGTGAGCCAAATCCAGACCTTCTCTCTCTCTTTCTGTCTCTCCATGTATATGCATGTATGTAATATATGCATACATACTACACATATGTACATATGTATACTGCATACAGGTATTTACTACCTGTATATTAAATATATGAGTGCACTACCTCATTACATAGATGTATATGTGTGATGTATATATATTATGTGTATGCATGTATATTGTCATTGCATAGGTACACATATGCATGTATATTTATGTGTACACTTATGTCTATATATTAAGAAATTGTGAAAAATACAATGTGAAAAGACACACAGAGCCATGAGAGGGTCCCCAACCCCCTTGCCTTTCTCCCTTACCTGCTTTCCTTTTTCCCACTCTCTGTTCCCCCCGAACTTGGACTAACTGACAGATCACAAGTCTTGCAGGAGGTGCTCTCAAAGACATGTCTCTGAAGTTATCAGGATGGCATCAGCGTCAGTGATCAGAGAAAGAGCCAGGAAAGAGAATCATATCCAACCATTCAAGCCACAAGATTAGCTCAGGATGAAAATCGCTACCTGAGCCAAACCACAAGGTCGCTTGCTCTTTGCTTCTCCTTGTATCCCGCATCCACTCGGAAAGGTGCCTGGTGTTCAGGTGCTCCTCAGTGGGCTTCAGCTGAATAAAAACTTTAAGCTCTATTTGACTTATCTAAGCCATTTCCTTTTGACACACTTATCTTAAAATGGACCCAGGATTTGTTTTCAGTGGGTGTGGTAAGATTGGACATGGGACTGACTGTCTTGAAAGAAGTTGTCACACTCACAGGTCCCCAGAAGCAGGAGGCACAATGCCATGCAGGGCCAACAGGGGAAGCACCAGAGCAGGGGGGGAGGGAGCAGGGGAGAGCACGAGCCTTTATTGTAGTTTTTGAGAAAAAAAAAATGGGTGAGGCAGGGAAGCAGTCATAGGGCTAACTAGCTTGAATAATTTGGGTCGGCTCCAGGATACAGGGGTGTCCGTAGTTGTCTGCTAACTTCCCTGGGGTGGTTAGGGCAGAGGATTATTGCCTCGTGTAGGGTAAAATCCAGATGGGGAAAATAGTTAGGCGTATGTGCTCTGGATTGGGTAATTTGCATATTAAAAGAATGCTCACAGTGGAGTGATTTGCTATCTAGGAGAATTAGCCAGCCCTGGGAGAGGCAGCCTCTACCAGCCAGCAAGGCCCCCAAGATGTAGAAGCATCATAAAAGAATTTAATGAGCAATACAACTAAAAAAGAAAGTATCTGAAGCTAAAAGAGGAAATAATAGGAAAACACCATTAAATTCTTCTTGGAGGATATGATATTCAAGCTGAGGCTGAGAGATTGAGCAGACATCTAAGAAAGCAAACAGTGGAAGGGAAAAGAACTCCAGATTCAGGGAACAGCTTCTCGGCTTGCCCTGTGGTCGCCTGGAGCGGGGTGGAGAGGGTCTGTGAAGGGACACAAGCTGATGCCTCCTGGGGGGCTTTCACCGAGTGGATGTTCCCACCATGTTCTGCTTGCTTACATTTTTATGTCATTTTTTTGCTTGTTTATAAATATTTGATTGAAGTATAAAGTACATGCTGAAAAATGAGCAGATCACAGGTGTGCAGCTGGATGAACTTTGACACGGTGACCTTGCCCATGTGACCACCACCCACGTCAAGATATTCAACATGGTCAGCACTCCAAAAGGTGCCCAGGTGTCCCTGCCATGCCTTACCTTCCCTAAAGATAACCATTTATCTGCCTCTAGCTCACAGATTTGTTTTACCTGCCTTTTTATTGGTATAAATTGACGCATGCCCGCTGTATACTTCTGCATCTGATGGTTGTCATGCATTTTATGTTTCTGCTTGGGTCAGTGCTTTCCTCTCTTACTTTGCCATATCTAATTACATCTGTGAGCATACCCCAGCTTATCCAATCTACTGTTGTTGGACTTGAGAGTTGTTTCCAGTTTCTAGCTACTGTAAACAACGCTGCTATGAACATGCCTTTCTATGGCTTTTGTGCACATATATTCTCATTTCTGTGGAGTTTATTTATCCCTGTAGTTCAGATGTTTCTGGCTCATGGGGCCTGTGCGGGTAGATGCTTTACCTACATTAGAAAGATGCTGCCTAAGGACCAGTGTTCAGAATTCTTGGAACAATTTTCATTCCACCACCTTGGTGTCTGAGGAAAGTGCTCCTTTAAGTATTAATAACACTTAATACTGTCTTATTCATTTATTTTTAATTTCAGCCATTTCAGGGGTAGTGTGGTGGATCACACTGTGGGTTTATGTTCCATTTCCCAGATGATCTTCTTATTGGTTTAGTGGTTGTTTAGATATCATCACCCACTACACTTTATAAAGTGCCTTTTCAAGGCTTGTGACCATTTTTTAAAAATTGGGTTATTGACCTTTTGCTTATGATTTTGTAGATGTCTTTATACATCCCAGATATAAGTTTTGCAAACATCTCCCTCCTTGTGATTCCTTTTCTATGCTCTCACCAGTGTCTCTTGGAGAGCAAAATGTCTTAATCTTAACGTAGTACAATTTACTGGTCTTTTATGTAATGATCAGTGCTTTTAGTGTCCTGCTTATGAAACTTACCGATCTCAAGATGTTAGAAAATGAAAAAAAATTAAACTCCCCAAAATGGAAGAAGAAAATAATAAAGATAAGAACATAAATCAACAAAATAGAAATGCTTTTTAGAAGAATAAAATTAAATTTCTAGCAATAATTTTAAGAAACAGAAAGAGAGAATATACAAGTACCAATATTAGTAAACGTAGAAGTGATGCCTATGGGCTTCCCTGGTGGCACAGTGGTTGAGAGTCCACCTGCCGATGCAGGGGACACGGGTTCATGCCCCGGTCCGCGAAGATCCCACATGCCACGGAGCGGCTGGGCCCGTGAGCCATGGCCGCTGAGCCTGAGCGTCCGGAGCCTGTGCTCCGCAACGGGAGAGGTCACAACAGTGAGAGGCCCGCGTACCGCAAAAAAAAAAAAAAAAAAAAAAAAAAAAGTGATGGCTATACAGATTCTACACACATTAAAGTGATAAAGATATGTTAACAAATTTATAAATTTGAAATGTTTCAAAATTTGAAAATTTAGATAAAATGGAAAAATTAGAGAAAACATAGCCAAGGTTAACACAATATGGAAAACCTTAATAATTACATATTTATTAAAGGGAACCATCACCGTATCTATAAATATTTTATTTAAATTTTTTAAAAAGATAAGGGTTAAAGAGGAAGAATTAAGCTGTCATTTCATTATTAAAAGATAATATGCTTTTTAAAAGGAAATCTAAAATAATCTGCAGATAAAAAATATTAAAAATTATAAATAAATTTAGCAAGTCTGGTGGATACTACACCAGCAAAAATGATTAGTAAATAAAAATTTTAAAATATTTTTATGTCAAAAACATCAAAAGATAAGACCTCCACATAGAAAACTACAAAATTACTACTGAAAAAATTAAAGAAAACCTAAATAAATAGTAAGCTATGCCTTCTTTTTGGTTTAGAAGACTCAGTATAGTATGATGTCAACTCTCCTCTAAAATAATCAAAGAATTTTATGTAGCTCCAATCAAAATCAAATAAATATATCTTTTTTTACTTGTTTACCCTGCTGAAATTTTGACTGGGATTGTGTGAACATTATAGAGCAGTTTGGAGAGAATCAGGATCCTAACAATATTGAACTTTCTACTCCATGGATGTAGATTATATCTGAGCTTCTGTCGAGAGCCGGGAGTCAGGAAGGCAGAGACACTTGACCCTGTTCTACAACAGGGAAATCACATCACAACGGTGCCTCAGATGAAAAGCAGTAGGAATCATTTTGACGGTCAAATGTGTACATGCAGCAGAGAAGAAATCAGAGGAAAAGAACACAAGGCAGTGGGTTCCCCGAGGAGACCCAAAATGAGCCGACATGATGGATGATCAATGGCCTCATCAATGACCACTGGCCAAGCCCAGGAACTGTGGGCTGAGGACCCTCCTGGGGACCGGGCACTGGCCATTACTGCCACCTGGACAGAAGCTTCCTTGGTTAATTGAATGTTCACAGAAGCCCCTGATCCCTGCTCTGTTTTCATTAGTTATTCTGAGCCAGAGACCAGGGTCATCAGCAGATTATTCACACAGCAGGTGGAAACAGTGCCTTGACATTGGAAATAGCTGAGTGCAAAATGCCATGCACCTAAAACTCAGAAGAGACTCCCAGGAGGTCACACTGAAATGAACAGGTCTTCTAAAGCCAGCACTCTGTTTTACGGAAGAGGAAGGTGTAGCAAGTGAAAGGCTGAATTCTCCAAGGTGATCCAAACCCACAGAGGGGTGGGACCCAGGACAAAAGACCAGGTCCCAGATCCCCAGGGCACAAGCATCCATCCTTCCCTCCCTCTTTGCCAGCTTTAGGCCTCAGAATCCTGGGGTGGTACAGGATTTCCTGTACCAACTCTGTATTTTCTTTGAACTGAATTACACTCACACACACACACACAAACACACACTATATTTTTCAAGTATGTAGATGTTACTGTGATTAATAAAATATAAAATTATTTCAAGCTGTTACTGAATTCATATCTTTTATCATAATGTATTTCCTCAATTAGTGTTTATTAAAAGTACAACCATCTAGGGCTTCCCTGGTGGCGCAGTGGTTGAGAGCCCACCTGCCGATGCAGGGGACACGGGTTCGTGCCCTGGTCCGGGAAGATCCCACATGCCGCGGAGCGGCTGGGCCCGTGAGCCATGGCCGCTGAGCCTGCACGTCCAGAGCCTGTGCTCCACAATGGGAGAGGCCACAGCAGTGAGAGGCCCACGTACCGCAAAAAAAAAAAAAAAAAAAGTACAACCATCTCATGAATTTTCACCAAACTGGTGAAATTACAAAAGAGGTCCTACCAGAAGCATTCGGAAACCACAGCCCTCCTCTTACACTTTCTAACTTCCCATTCTGAAATACACAAGACAGAGGTGAAAAGCAAGAATTTTCAAGAATCTCTTCCTTTTCTGTCTTAGATGATAAGAATGACTGTGGACTCTGTTCACTAGCCCACCTATACGGTAAAGAATGCACACCCTACATTTCTTCTTGAAAGGCAGCAATTGCTAAATTAACTTGTAGCCACTAGTGTTGCATCTGTGAATGACGTACAGGACAAAGTGAGCATTCCGTTAAGGATAAAATTTGAAACTCCAAACTACTCATATTCTTTTTCAAATCACACATTACTTTGAATGCATCTTTAAAAGAGAACAAAGGAGCAAATTCATGGGTGTTTTAGTTATTTGCCACTTGAAATCTACAGGACTGTTTTCTACAGAAGGATTGCATGTGTCCACATAGAATATCATCTTTCTTTTCAAAAGACAAAATGTAGCCCAATTGCAGCACAGAATGTCCTGGATTGTGCAGTCGTAGATGGTGGATGTGTAGTCTAGCTGAGACCATCCGATGACAGGTTTACAACTGGGAATATAACATTTAAATCAGCCGAGAACCACAGCCTGAGAATCTGCTGTGTTTCTTAAACAGAACTTACAGTATTTCTGAAGTCAGGCCAAGCAGACAAAGGATGCAGCAACTCATTCATGTTGCTGAACAAACAGTGTTGAACTATCAGGTGAACTAATAATTATGTAAAATCCCAAGAATTTCTGTAGAATCTGTTGTTCGCTGACAGACCCTGTACCTGTGCAAATTCAACTTTATAAAACCTAAATGCAGGCTTTGTATTTATTTTAAGGTATCAGATTCACAGGGAAACAGACTCAGGGATGGGGCGTATGTGCAGTGGTTTACTGAGGATCATACCTGGGGTGGAGGGAGTGGGGGGGCGAGGCAGGACTGTGCAGAGGGAGGTGAACTGAGATTGTCAATGTTACAGTGGACTCAGCTGATCCCACGGGGAGCTCGGAAGCTGGGATGGACTTGCACAGAAGTCCCTCTGCATACTGATTATAAAGGAGGGGCCCACTGATAACCCTCAAAGCGTGTTCCTGCCACAAGGCTCGTCAGCAGCTGAGTAAAGGACCAAGAGCAAGCCAAGCACAGCCCACAGGAATGACCTGTAATAGTCAAATTAACGATGATAAGAATAGTCCCCTTTTACTAAGAATCTGCCTAAGTCTGGCATGGAACAGGGCTCTCTACAACGACTATTTATTCCTCACAAGCATTCCATAAGGTCGGCGTGTTCCTAGGGCTGCTGTAGCAAAGGCCCACAAACCAGATGGTTTAAAACAACAGAAAGTAGTTTCCTCGCAGTTCTGGAGGCTAGAAGTTCAAAATCAAGGTGTGGGCAGGACTGTTTCTTTCTGAGAACCCTGAGGGAGAGTCTGTCTCATGCCTCTCTCCTGCTTCTGGTGACAGCTGGCAATCCTCTATTCCTGGGTTTTCAGGCACATCACTCTAATCTCTGCCTCTGTCATTCTATGGTGTTCTCCACTCATGTATCTGAGTCCTAATCTCCTCTTCTACAAGGACACCAGTCATATTGGATTAGAAACCCACTCTACTCCAGCAGCACCTCATCTTAACTAATTACACCTTCTTAAGTGAACTTATTTCCAAATAAGTCCACATTCTGCGGTACTGGAGGTTAGGACTTCTATATATGAATTTGGAGGGAACCAATTCAACCCACAATAGTAGGCATTCTTATTGCCATTTCATATATGAAGAACTGGACAGTATCAGTCAGGGTCCACTCAGGAGCGTAGAAATTCCACCAGTTGTTTTAACAGAGAGAAATTGATATACACAATTGGTTAAATAAGTATTAAAGCATTGAAAGGTACAAGAAGATCTTAAAATGGAGGTATAATGTGCAGGAAACAGCTACCTCCCCTGAGCTTGGGGCAGCCAAGGAAAGAGTGTGAGACTGTTAGAGTTTAGAAACTTGGGTGAGCATGTGGGGAAATTGGACCCACTGGTACTGATGGCTCCACAGCTTTGAAGGTGGGAACTCATGATGCTGATATGAAAACCTTAGAAGTGGGGATGCTGTCCTGCTGGTACACTTATCTCTGAGGGGTGCACTGGGCCTGGCTTGGGAGATGTGGGTAGAACTGGAAATTGGAGCCAACAGTCACTGTCGCGGTGAAGGCATGTTCCTACGATTAGCAAATTGAGAGGATCAAGTCCCGCTCTGTTCCCCAGACTAACGGTCTCCCTCTGCTCCCACAGCCTCGCAGGGAGCAACTGGCAAAGCAGAGATGTGGTTTGAAAAGCCCCAGGCTCAGCAACACAAAACAGAGGTCCAGAAAGATGAGACACTAGCTTCACTCCAACCCACTGGCATTCAGAAAATCTCAGCGTGCATTGAGGGGCTAGGGTCTTAATCCAGGTCTGTGACACTCTAGACTCAGATCCTAGTCATTGGATTTTCTTTCCCTTAAGACGGATATTTAAGAATAGCTGAGGGACTCCCCTGGTGGTGCAGTGGTTAAAAATCCGCCGGCCAAGGCAGCAGACACGGGTTCGAGCCCCGGTCCAGAAAGATCCCACATGCCGTGGAGCAACTAAATCCATGAGCCACAACTACTGAGCCTGCGTGCCTAGAGCCCGTGCTCTGCAACAAGAGAAGCCACTGCTCTTCTCACTGCAATGAGAAGCCCGTGCACACTGCAATGAAGAGTAGTCCTTGCTCACCACAACTAGAGAAAGCCCACAGGCAGCAACGAAGACCCAACACAGCCAAAAATAAATAAATTTTTTTTAAAAAAAAAAGAATAGCTGAATGTGACCTGCTTTTATTCTTAAATCATAATCCAAGAACTAATAGTGGAAGCAATTTATTATAAGGACCAGCCATGTTAGCCAACTGTGAATCATAAGTAAAATGTCTATTGTGCTCCCTTACACAGACTATATTCAATAGCAGGGCTTAGTAAAGAAAAAAATAAAAATAAAAATATACCAACAGAGGAACAGCAGCTACAAACTGCTGACCCTCAGAATAAGGAGGGAAACATGGGGTATAAAAGCATAGTAAAGTCAATTAGCTGTTTTCAATCAAATAAGAAAAGATAGGATTTAGAATTGCAGCATGTAAAATGAAGTTAATAATCCATACTTTTCCACAATTTATAAACCTTTTCTGAATTTGCAGGATCATGACAAAGTCTATCTGGGTCCCAGTTGTTTAAGGAAATTAAACCACAGCAGAAAACAGTTGTATCTTTGTTTAAAGGAGGAGATGAGAGTCATTAACTGAGACAGGGGGGAAGGAAGACCCTTTGCTTGATCTCCCACCTTCCAAATACAGTGGACACTTGGACTTGACTTTCCACAGAATGTCCAATTTCCTCTTGTTTCTATCCCAAGACATACACCCTGGCCATCAACCATTCCTGTGCTCCCATCAGGGTCACCTCAGTGGCTCTGGACTCCTGATTCATTCTCCTTCCTTCCCAGGGAGGCCACTGCTGCATCCTTCCTCTTCTCTGTGCCCCTGAATCATTACTCATAGCACAGTTGAGAAGAAGAAATATAAGCATCTGAGTTTGGTGGAAAGGGCTCAGACTCTCGCTCTATCACTTTCTACCTACCAGACCTCTCAGATATGTTCATCTGCAAAACAAGAGCTAAGTTGATCGTGCCAACCTTGGAGGGCTTTTATCATGATTAAATGAGACTGTATGAAGATGTTTAGCACATAGCAAGTGTTTAACAAAGAGGCCCCTCACCTCAGCTCATTATTTTGTGTTAGTGACCCACTGTGACTCAGTGTCCTGGTTGACCAATATCTCAAATGAACAAAAGGAAAAAGCCCTTCAGACAGCTTGGCTACCACCTCTCTGTCTTCTGAGCTTCTTTTGAGATACTAAAGGAAATTTTGAGATAAAATCCAACTATGTCTGTACAAGTCACATTGTTAAATATAGACACCCAAACTCTGATTCTACAGTATTAAAGTCAGAATATGTAAGCACCAGAAAAAAATGTATAGACCATTTGCACCAATATCCTTGTTTCCTAGCTAGCAAGAGGCACTCTTAGATTAAACTGGTACCATGTTTCTCAGTCCATTTGGGTGGGAGGGTGCTATAACATATGATCTCAGACCGAGTGGCTATGAAGAACAGACACGTATTTCTCACAGTTCTGGAGGCTGGAAGTCTGAGATCAGGGCCCCAGCATGGTCTGGTGAAGTGAGAACCTGCTTCTGGGTGGAGACTTCTTGCTGTGTGCCCACATGGTGGGAAGGACAGAGTGAGAGCCAGCTCTAGTGTCTTTTCTTAAAAGGGGAGTAATCCCACTCATGAGGGCTCTGTCCTCGTGACCTAATCACCTCACAAAAGCCCCACCTCCTGATACTATCACATTGGGATTAGGGGTTCAGCATATGAATTTGGGGGAGACACAGGCATGCAGTCCATTTCACCATTGGCTAGACAAGTGCCGGACATACATGATCTCATTTAGCTCTCACAGCAACTCTAAAAGGTGAGAATTATCCCCAATTTATGTGCAGTGAAACTGTGCAGGATCATCCAACCAGTCAGCAGCAAAGCCAAGACCGAGGGTGGTCCAGGCTTTTTCTGCCTTATTGCACTGAATCCTTCACACCTTCTGTAAGCTCCAGACAGAGCTGCCATCATCAATATTTTCCAGGGCTGGAAACTGAGTGCCTAATCTTGCCTGGTGTTTCTGTTAGTCTAAAAGAGGATCAAGTGAGAATGTGGGGCTGATCCCATGCAGATCTGCTGCAAATCATGCAGCTCAGACTGCAAAACAAACAGGCATATATGCACACATGCATACATACATAGGTAAATTGCTGTCCCACGCGAGCCTGTGTAGGCACCTGGTAATGCAGAATACACTTTGGGCAAGATAGTCTTATAATGCTGTTCCTGGTGGGTTTGGTTCTCTACAGAATCCTCCTCTTAGCCAATATCAGGGACCTGGGATTGACATCCTCTGTAACAGCAAGTGCAGTTTCAGAAGAAAGAGGTCAACCCAAGGAAGGGCGAGGGAGAAGGGAAGAAAGGATGCCACAAGCCCAATCAGCTGAGCCAGCCTTGGGGTCCAAGGGGTGAAAAGGTCACAAACCTCCCCATACAGCTGGAAGAGGTTTGAGAACTTTTATCTATCTGAGAAATAGTGGTTTCAGTGTATTATTCTCTTAGTAGCCTGAGAAACACAAGAGAATGAAGAAATACGCTTAGTTGACTTGGAGAAACTTGACAGACTGTGAGAGCCCTGTGGGTCTCTTACTGGTTCCTTACTAAGCAGGAAAAACAGCTGACCTCTGGAGTGCAGACAAATGCAGCACAGGTCAGAATGCCGACATCCTGGAAAGTCAGATGCGACTGGCTTTAACAAAGGGGCCTGCATGGATTGATGTATTAAAACTACTCCCCGTGGGTAGACTTCCCTGCCTCGTATGCATCCTGGAAATCGATGGGCACTCTACATGGCTCACCAGGCTGTCTTTGAGCATAATTAATTAATCAGGGCATTAGGCTACTGAAATGAAGTCTACTTTTCATTACTTGTGTTCTTAATAAATAATGACTCCAGGGTATTTGACACTTGCAAGAGTTTTAAGGTCACTGTATTTTATAGAATACGAAGAAAACTGATTTCATGTTTTTGATGTTCTCATTTTATACTAATTTTCAAACAATGTGCTCAAATTACATGATAAAACTGAAAAGTTGACATGCTTTTTAATTTAGTTGTGACTTCACAGCTCAGGCTGATGCTTCAGAGTATTCACCATGGTTACGGAATTTAAGAAGTAATATTAGAAATCTCCTTTTTAAAACTTTGTACTAGGAATTCAGTGAGATGTTGAGAAGAAAGGTAATTTATACACATTTTATGTAGCCTCTGAGTTTCATTCAGGCGTGACCATCATCAACTCTGAATTTTGTGCACCCACATACACACACACACACACACACACACACACACACACACACACACACACCGCATTGCTCCTTTTCTAAGCATCTGGCCCAGATGGCATGTTTCTGTTTTTCATTCCTCCCTCCCACACCTTCTGAATATGATTGTTCCTTTCTTTGTGATATCTTTCCCATAACTCTCCCTAGTCTCACAAACTATTTTGCCATAATTTACCTAAGTATGCAAGTTCAAAAGTGCAACCAATTTCAAGCAGGAAAAATAAAAATAAATCCACATGAAGACAGATTATAATGAAACTTCAAAAACCCGAAGGACGGTAAAACCCTAAAAGCAGCCAGAAAAAAACACATCTGTATATATACGTGTGTGTGTGTGCATGTGTCTGTGTGTGTAGAAAGACAGAGATGAAGACAGTCCTTCAAAGGAATGAGAATGACAGTTGACTTCTTGCTAACAGCTTTGGTAGCCAGAAGACACGAAACTGACCTCTTTAATGAGAGGAGAAATAATTCTATACCCCATTGAATATGTGTTTCAAGAATAAGGACTAAACAAACATTCCTTGTAACAAAAAGTGAGAGCACTGGCAACAGCAGCCTAAAGGAAATTCTTAAGACTATAGATCAAGGAGAGAAAAAATTATCCCAGGAAGAAGGTTTGAAATGCAAGAAGAAAATAAGGGCAAATAAAGTGGAAATATATGTATAATCTAAATAAAATTTACTGTATAAAAACAAGGTCTCCTGAGGACTAAAAAACTTTAAAAAACTTTAAAAACAGGAGAGGATAAAAGGGTTCAAGTGTTGTAATTTCCTTACACTGTTCTAAAGGAGAGTAAAATTAATGAATTGTTTTAAAAGTGGTAAGTTAAGTAGGCGTGGTACAATTTCTAGGATAACTATTAAAAGAAAAAACAAACAAAATGCATGACTTTTAAGCCAGTACTGAGGAAAAATTGATTAAAAAAAAAAAAACTCTGTTAAAGTCAAAAAAGGAGAGAAAAATACACAGAACAAATGGGGAAAGTCCAAATCACAAGGTAAGATGGTAAATTTAAACCCAAATACACCAGTAAATGTATTATATATAAAAAGAATTTTTCCATACTAAAGAGCTAAAAAATACCCTTGAAAGAAAAACTCTAGGTCCAAGTGTCTTGTCACACATTTTTTTTCTCTAATATAAAAAAATTACATACATATAAATTCATTTGGAGAAGAGAAAACATGTCAATTTCTGAGACTAATATAACATTAATGTAAAATCTGACAAGAATTGTAGGTGATAGGAAATTACAGATCAATCTCTCTCAAACGTGCAAAAAGTCTAAACAGAATATGAACAAATTGAATCCAGTGAAAAGTATAATTATCATGAATAATTTAGGTTTAGCTCCACAGTGCAAGGTTGGTTTAATTGTGGAAAGTCAATGTAATCCAACACAGTGACAGAAAAAAATGAAGAAAGTTACAAATGCAGAAACAGCATTTGATAAAGTTTTTCATGAGAAAATGATAAGTTGCCTAATAAACTAGAAATAGAAGAGATATTTCTCAGTATAATAAGTTCCTCTACCAAAAAAAGCTATAACAAACATAGTTAGTGGTTAAAAAGTTAAAATCTTTTGTTTTGAGATCAGAAACAGGAAAAGGGTGCTTTATATCACAAATTTCTTTCCACATTGTACTGGAGGGCCCAGCCATCAGGGTAAGGCAAGAATAACAAAGAAAGGAAAAGCATAAGAATGGAAAATGGAGATGATATGAATTTTATATATAGAAATGAATTCATAAAATTCATTAGAATTAAAAGGAAAATTTAGCAAAATTGAAAGTTTATAAAAGTTTAACATATAAAAATAAATTTCATTTCTACATACCAATTATGAAAGGCTACTAGAGGAACTTGAATATCCAAGTCACTCTTGAAGAAGATTTAGGAATGGAAAAACTGTTTACCACATCTGAAGCATTATTATAAAGTATGATGACCAAGGCAGTACGATACTGGTTCACGAAGAGACTAGATGGAACAAAATAGGGCCTGGAAACAAATCTATACATACGTGAGCTCTTAACATAAGCCCACGGTGACACTTAAGACCAGTGGAGGTGTCCTTTCAATAAATGTTGAGATACTTATCTATATGGAAAAACATATATGAAATCAGAGCCGTACCTCCTACAACATATATCAAAAACTTATTTTCAGTAGGATAAATGTCATAACTGTGAAAGGAAAATTCTAAAGCATGTAAATAATTACATAGAGAAACATCTTCATGACTTTGGGATAGAGCTTTCTTTAATGAGACCAAAAAAAACCACACATCATAGGTTTGACTACATTATATTTGAGCACTTATGTTTACTAAAAGACATGATACAGAGAGTGAAAAGAGAGGTCCAGTCATTTCCTAGGTTTCCTGTTTGCTGGCTTAGATGGTTGTTATTGGCATCAAAAACTGAGATAAGAACTAGAGGATGAGGAGGAAGAGGAGGACAAGTTGAAACTGATGGATGTGGTTAAACTCATTAAATTGGAGGTGCCAGGAGATGCCCAAGTAGGATCTAAACTATTGCAAGGGGAAGAGTTTGTGCATGGGAGCTCCAGTGCCTTTGGAGAACAAGCTTTCCCAAAGTTGTTATTCTTCACCATCTTCTCCTCCGTGATCTTACCACACAGGTGTAGCTTTCACTACACCTGCAGAAAGGTGACTCTTAAATCACTTCTCCTGCCTAGAAAGCTACCCATCTCTCACCACTCACCCCTTGCATCTGCGTATTTGACCTTCAGCTCCTAGAACACACGATAATTTTCCCACCCAAACCATCCCTCCTCCTGCCTTCACTTTTCATCATGTTTCTAATCATGCAGACACAAAACTCTCAACTCATTTTTTTATTCTTTCCTCTCTTTCTCACCTCCCTTGATAGCCAGTCAATTGCCTAGCCTTGGGAAGTTTTCTCTGTATGGTTAAGTCAGCATTTCTGTCCCTTTCTTTCTCTTTCCACTGTCCACCCTCTGGATTGCCATGCCTTCACCATCTCACTCCTGGATTCCCATGTGATACTCCTGGCCATCTCTCTGCCCCGGTCCATCCATTACCAGACCATTTCTCCCATAAGTATATCACCTGAGGGCTCAGAAATGATCAAGAGCAACTATGGCCCAGAGCAAACACTGGGGGATCTGGCTGCACCACTTCACACACCTGACCCCTCATATGTGTCTGTGTTGTCATCAGTCATTACTGGTTGCTGTTCCTTCCTTTTCCTACCTCTGTACCTCCTCTCAGGTAGCCTCTCCTGAATGGTCTCCTTCATATCTGGTTTCTTAAATTCTATTTATTTTTTCATCATCTCACTTAAATGTGACTTGCACTTGAATCACCCAAGCTAAAGCCGGCCCTCATCTGAAACGCTAGACCTTGTGATCGCTCCTTACAAAACTGGTTTTCCAGTGATTTGGTTGCAGTTTTCTGTGAATGTTTTCATCTTGACTCACTAGATAATGAGCTGTCTGTGGTCAGAGACATGAGGTCATGTTACTTTGTAGCCTTAGTGGGACTTAACAAGGTATTTTCCTCAAAAAAGATGACAAATAATTACTTAGTGAAGAGTCCATACTTTTCACTATTTTCTCATACCCAAACATTCACTTAATCTGGAATGGTAAATTGTTCTAAAGATTCAACTGCCACCTGCTTCTCCGGGAGAAAAAGAGTAACTATGCTACAAATTCCTCTGAACATCACACTGGACACAGAGAAATGATTAAATGTGCCCAGTTTTAAAAGCTTTCTTATTCTAGATTCCTACATCTTGCGCATGTACACCTCACTAACAAGCATACGTTTTCCCTTAGATAATTAAAGCTTTCCAGAAATTATCCAAGAAAACTCAACCTCCTCCCAATATGTAGCGAGAGGACCAAAAGTGAGATATTTATTGCCAAAGAAATTACTAAGTCCTCCAAGAAAGTATGATATACATTCGTTTCTGAGATAATTAATCTTTCAGTCTTCTCTGGTTGAGGGTAATGCTTACTGTTTAAATTAGGAAATAAAACATTATTTGGTACAATGGAGAAGAGGAAGAAGGAGGGGAGAACAAGAAGAACAAGGGCGAGAAGAATGAGAAGAAGAATGAGAAACAGAAGGAGAGGAAGAGGAAGAGGAAAAGGAAAGGAAAGAAGCTGTGAAACATGAGCACACTACATCAGATCTTACCTTCTCTCTTCCTTCTTTGGAAGCAAAATGCTTGCTGCAGTAGATCAGTCTTTGCAATGACAGATTCCTGGGATGGCCATGTTTAATTATCTAAACAATCAGGATGGAGAGATGATTAAAAAGCAAATAGAAAGTCATAGATCACCCAGAACACTCGCTGCTGCCATTCACTCTGATTTGGTCACATCTTAGCTTGTCACCCAGCAACACTCAACCAGACACTTTTCTGTCCTGTGGGGCCTGTGAATCAGTTCACCAGAAGGTACTTCTTGTCAAGTGGAAAAAAACAGGTATAGACATCAGGATTCTCACATGTTTGAGGTCCTCTTGTCTACCCCCAAAGGAGGGTCCCATGTGTACCCACTTTTATTTCCAGAAGTTAGGGCATATCTGGATCAGTTTGAGATTTCAGACTGTCCTACTAGGGTAGGCAACTCAACCGTGTCTGAGGCCTTTGAATACTTAATGTGGATTTGGGGTCAGTGTCTCCAGGACAGGACAACTTCAGGGCCGCTCACTGTCCCGAGTTCTCAACATGCTGTGCTCCCTGGTCATCTGGAGTGGGCTATGCCTTCAAATCCTGCTGGGCCACCTCCCAAAATAAAGAGTCACTAGGCTGGTCTGTTCATGGCTTCCTCTAGGGCCTTTTCACCCTAACCTGCCTTACAGTATTTATCCACCTCGTGGTGGTCCCCATGGCTCCCCATCATTCACCTGAATTCCTGTTCGCAGCCTCCTGAGGACACATGTCTGATGGTGAATACAGCTGGGTTGGTGCTGATCTCTGCTTCCCCCCTTTAAGTCACCCAGCTCCTAGATCAGTGTGGTCCAACACTGTGGGAGGACCCTCTCTGTCCTGATTCCAGCCTCAGTGCCCCGGGCCTTAGCCCAGGTATCTGGCATCTTTTTCACTGTTGTGTCAACCCAGCTCAAGAAGCAGGCAGTCTTGACTCCATGAATGCCCATCTGTGACCAGTAACACTCAGCAGAATAGAACTGTCAGGCAGTTACTCTCACAAAGCTCTTGTGTCATTTCTTTTCAGTAAAGAAAAACACAAGTGCTGGGGCGTCTGTAAGTATTAAATCCATGCTGGGTGCACAATACCAAGCCCAGACTTTGCAAAGGAGTTAAAAGAGGTCTTTAAGACATTGTATCATCATAGAACCTTAAAATCAAGTTAGAAGAAGTAAGATTTATGTTAACATTTCAAGTGTTTATCCAGGGCCAATGACAGGCATTGTGTGAACGTATAAGCAAGGGAGGTCTGGCAGATAGATACACAGCTAAACCCACACTGTATGATTAGCAGTAAATTGTGTAAATCAAACAATGTGCTAGAAATGTTCAGAGGTACTGTTATTCGGCCAGGGTCCAAGTCTGCACCAGGCGGGAAGATAAAACCATCACCACCCTTCTTTGTAATCTGTAAAGGTTTAACTGAGAAAAGAGTGTGTAGGACCTAAGGTGATTAAGAATGGCTCAGGGCTGGATGGGGGTCTTGAGCCTGTGAGCAGATTAATTGACACAAGAGTGCACTCAGATCCTCACAAAATCACCCTAGTTTAGGTGAAAAGCACGAACTTTGACCTAACGCCTAAATTCTCAGCAGAATTACGACAGCAAAATTGCTCCCCAAGGGGAAAAATTGATTGTTGGAGGAAAAGATATCTTATATATTGCAATGGTTTGTAAACCTTCAAAGCTCTATGCTACTTGACAAAAATCTGTTCCTTAATATTTAATTTATCTCATTAAATTAAATTAGAATTTTCTCCTTAGTGGAATGATACTGAAAACAAGTTCAGAAACACTGACCTAAGACTTTTGATTAAAGTTGACCAAAACTTTCAGCAAAATTAAAAACTTGGGCTTCCCTGGTAGCACAGTGTTGGAAGTCCGCCTGCCAATGCAGGGGACACGGGTTCGTGCCCCGGTCCGGGAAGATCCCACATGCCGCGGAGCGGCTGTGCCCGTGAGCCATGGCCGCTGAGCCTGCGCGTCTGGAGCCTGTGCTCCGCAACGGAAGAGGCCGCAACAGTGAGAGGCCCACGTACCTCAAGAAAATAAAATAAATAAAATAAAAACTTATGTGTAAAAAAAAAAAATTATGTGTATCAAAGAACACTATCAAGGAAGTAATAAGACAATCTAGAGAATGGGGGATATATTTGCAAATCATGCATCTGATATGGATCTTGTATCTAAAATATAAGCAGACCTCAGAGATATTATGGGTGCAGTTCCAGATCACTGCAATAAGGTGAATATCACAATAAAGCTAGTCACACAAATTTTATGGTTTCCCAGTGCATACAAAAATTATGTTTACATTACAGTTTAAGTGTACAATAGCATTATGTCTAAAACAATAATGTACATACCTTAATTTAAAAATACTTTATTGCTAAAATTGCTAATCCTCACCTGACAACATGGGGTTGTCACACCCTTCAATTTGTAAAAACCACAATATCTATGAAGCACAATAAAGTGAAGAGCAATAAAATGAGGTCTGCTTGTCTATAAAGAACATTTTAAAACTCCACAGTAAAAAAGATAAATAGTCCAATTAAAATATGGGCAAATGATTTGCATAGACATTTCCCCAAAGAACATATATAAGTGGGCAACAAGTACACAAAAAAGATGTTCAACATCATTAGTAGTTACCACAGTGACATACCACTTCACACCCACTTAGGTTGGCTATAATCTGAAAAGGAGAAAATAACAAGAGTTGGCAAGGATATGGAAAAATAGGAACCCTCGTAATTTCTGCTAAGAGTATAAAACGGTGTACCCACTGTGGAAAGCGCTTGACAGGCCCTCTAAAGTTTATCGTAAAATTACCATATAACCCAGAAATTCCACTCCTAGGTAAATACCTAAGAGAATGGAAAGCATATGTTCACACAAAACTTGTATACATAAGTTCAAAGCAATATGACTCATAACAAACCAACATTGGCAAGGAGTGGAAACAGCCCAAATGTCCATCAGTTGATTGCATGGATAAACAAAATGTGGTAGATCCATAAGATGGAATATTATTCAACCATAAAAAGAAATGAAGGTTTGAAGCTAAAAAACATTATAATAAATGAAAAATGCCAGACACAAAGGGTTATATATTGTATGATTGCACTTATACGAAATGCCCAGAACAGGTAAATCTACAGAGTAGATTGGTGGTTGCCAGGGACTAGGGAAGGAGGGAATGACCACTAGGGGTACAGGGTTTCTTTTTGGAGAGGTGAAAATGTTCTGGAATTAAATAGAGGTTATGGTTGCACCACCTTGTGAATATACTAAAAACCACTAAAATGATGACCTCAAGTGCTGCATTTTATGATATGTGCATTATATATTAATTTTAAAAAGTTGACCAAAGTGTTTTTCCTGGACAAACCTATGAGATGCAGGTTTGCATCCTATTTAAGATGCAGAGGGAAAAGTGGGGCCATGACCTTCTTAGCTCTTGGACCGATGTAAAGAAGTGATGTCAGCCTGGTTATAGCATCCCCAGATCACCTCTTCCTAGATACCACACCATCCTAGACCTTGCAACTTTTCCATGAAAACAAACAAAATAATCTCAAGTGAAAGAAGCATTTGACCAGGTCATTTCTATCATCTAATTACACAAAGCTCAGTGATTAAGCCACTGATTGCTCCCATCTCCTCCATTAAGCAAGCATGACAATGCCTGGTAACTGCTGAGAAGATTAATTGCTGAGCAGGTCTGGTGATATTACCGATGAATGCCTATGAAATCAGAGAAGGGAAGAACTCAGATTTATATGAGAATTAGGCAAGAAAAGCAAGCAGTGGCAATATTTACTCTCTGCCCACCCTTAGCAAAATTTCAGTAAGTAAAGTTCTATCTTCCATTATATTGCTCCGAAACAAGAAATATTAAGACAAGAAAAGTACCATAAGAAAGTGATAGCCATCAAGAGCCCAGGAGGAATTCTTTGCTAATAACAACCTCTGTGGCAGAGACTTTGAGGCATTACATGGACTGAATTTACAGCCTCTGTTCTCGAAAGGTGAGAGAGAGATTATTCCTAATAAAATCAGCAGCCAACCCCTCTAGAACCAGAGAACTCCACATTTGCTACTTCAAAGGGGATTCTGAGAATGGGTCTGTGACTCCATTTTTGTTTTTTATTTTTTTTTAGTGGAATTAAAATATTTGCTTTGTTTCAGTTGGGCTGCTGACATTATTACCGAGTTACTTCAAAGTGTGTGCCTTGGTGGTCTGACTGGTGGCAACAGGGAGGGTGAATTGAACTGACCCTGGTCCTGGAAGTGGGGTAGGAAGGAGGTGGAAATACAGGTGAAAATCTCAGGGTTGCTGGAGGACTTCATCTGGAATGGGAGGCGGGGAAGTCTGGGCTGGGAGTCACCTCCCCAGTAGCCGTGTCAGCCATCCCTGAGGCCTTGAACACTGAGAACAGGTCAGCTCTTGACCTCCGGGGCGGTGCCTGCCCTCCTGCCCAGCACTACCAGTTTCCCCAGGGAGCCCTTGTGGAGGGCGTCTCCAGCCCCTCTTGGCGTGTGTCCTAAGATCTCCAGGCATGATCATTTGCAGGTCCCCCCTGAGACCTGCCTCTAGGCTTCATCATTCTGTTGCTGGGTATTCATCCCCATCCCCGCAGTCCCCATCTCCCTTCTTCAGACCACATGCCATCTCCCCCCTTCCCTGTGCCCTCACTTCCTTTTGTTCCAGCCTCACTGGCAGGAGGGGACAGCTGCTCACCCTCCTCAGCATAACGGCCCCTTTTATTCTTGAAAATGGTTATTACATCACTTGACTAAATCATCCTATTCCACCTTTTCCTCAGATTCACAGCTTCGCAAGCTCTAAAAGTCACTGCCCTCTGCAGGACCCCCTCCCTGAACTGCCCCACGCACTCAATTTGTGCACTCTCTGGTGGGACGCCTCTATTTATCGGCCTCTCATTAAGGGAATGAATATAATGATTTAGCCGAAGCCTTTCTGTCTGCATTTTAATACCGATTTGTCACTAATTCCCCTTGTCCCTTCCCTTTAAAGGGGCTGCTGCCTCCTTAGCTTCCCAGCAGACACCCCTTCACCACTAATGAGCTGGCTCTTCCTGCTAATTAATTTCCACCTGCTCCCTCCCTCCCAGCTGACTCTTGGCCTGAGAGATGCTGGTGGGGTCCCTACAGATGCACAGCAGCTGTTGCCACACCCAGGGGAATCAGCTGGCTGCCACACTGAGAGCTGGAGATAGAACAATAGTTAGAGGTGACGGGAGGGAAACTCCCAGCTTCAAACCTTCCCCCCACACCCCCACCCCCCCACCCCCGCTCCACCGCCAAACCTCCTAAAAGAGAAGGAAAGTGAAAGGTCAGCAAGAACTATCCACTCATATTTCAAAAGTAGCTTAAAAATAATAATAGATTTGCAACAGTTATAAGGGTTGGGAAGAACAGTCTAGATTCTTTTCACAATCATTTGAATGATTTCTCCTGGTATTATGGAGAGAGAATGCCATCAACTCTCAGATCCTCCCCCCCACCAGCAGGACTATCTGAGATGCTGCCTAGTTCATTCCCCGCCATTATGCACTGAGGACCACACAGCCTCTCTCTGATTATCCTGCATCTTGTTCAGGACATTTTCCATCACACATTCCTTACAAAAGGAGCCTCTTTGTACTCAGTCAATATTGATATCCTGCCTTATAGACTAATGCTTTCCCCAGTGAGGTACTGTTCTATCTCAGGGTCAATGACTTTTTTCCTGAAGTTTATCTAAATCTATGTAATGACGTAAAGTGGGTGTCTTTAGATACCCCACACTCTTCAGCCTTCAGAAGCACCTTCCCCACCTTTTCTTAATGCCTGAAAAGAGCTGCAACTTGGTGAGTTCTGTCGGCATCTATTTTTCCAAGAATTGAGTATAGCAAGTCATTCCTTCCTGAAGTCTTCTGCTCAGGGCTTTCCTACTTATTCAGACGTGGTCACCGGAATGACACATCCATCATTCACAAGAACACAGCCAGGTGGTAAGTTCTCCTAGTGAGTGGTGGTTAATTTGGGTTGACTTTTGTGCATTCTTTTGCTTTACTGAAACCAAAGGCATTGACTGGCAATAAACTAGCCAGGGGTGAGGTGCTTTCTTTGGACTGAAGGCTGAAAGAGTGTAACTGACCCAATATGAGGTGGTACTGGATGGTCCACACTCCAACCAATTAGCTGGCATCCAGCCTTGCTTTGTCTCAGATGCTGGAAAGGGTGTTAGAATTAGATTTTCCCATCCTTGCTGCAAAATAAGGGTCAATTGTCTTGCATGCCCAGTCATGGTTGCACCATCCTTATTGCAGGTTTAATCCATATGCCGAGAAATTATATGGGGATCAAATGCACACTGGCATTAGAGAATGATTCCAGATTGTTCTCAATGGTTGGATTTCATCTGAAAATAAGTGATGATTTACATGAATTTACATCTAAAATGCAAATCACAGTGTTCCCCAATGGAGAGCAGAAGGTGAAGGCAGCTAGCTTCCTCCTTTATCTCAAAAGCAAAGTCCCATTGGTCTTTAGAGTGGAAAACCCCCAAAGATGTTTCCATCAGCAGCTCCATACACAAAATGTAAAACACCCGATTATGTGAACACAGGCCCCTTTATGCTCCCTGGCTGCAATCCTGAACCTTGCGTCTTCCATCTGCACTTGATTTACAGGCAGGCGGTTGCCCCTTAGCCACCACGTGTTAACAACACAGAAGACAGAAGCAGTGCTGGGGGGATGGGGGCCGGGGACACTTCTTTTTCAAAGAAAACCATGACTAGGGAGCAAATGGTAACAGTTGGCCGTGTCATCTGGTCACTCCCAGGAGTGGATCAGGATAAGCCAGTTTGGGTGTTTAATTCAACATTCACACAGCAGCCTAGGAATAGGCTACGGTGTCTGGAATCAGAACTGACATTAAAGGTAAGGGATGCGCGTGTGTGTGAACACGCATGTGCATGTGCATTGCATGTGGGTGTGTGTGAGAATGTGAGTGTGCATGTATGTGCAAGTGGGTGTGTGCACACTCCCATCCGTGTGTGTGTGCATGTGGGTGGGTGTGCACAAGCACTTGTGATCAAAGTCTTCTGTATCTTCAGTGATACGTTGAAATTATGGCAAGTGAAAAGAAAATCTAGTTGTAAAAAAAATTTTTTTTTTTTTTAGTTAAAGAAAATAGCCCACGTACATGACGTGTAACAGGTTATATTCAGTACCTCCTGTCTCGGGCCCATTCCTCCAGGCCCTCCAAGCGAGGAACACAGGATCACTAGGGAATTCTGCTGAGCCTTGCTGGGCAACACAGGAAGCAGAAAGCAAGCGTGCTACAGTGACTTTATTATTGCAGCAGACAGAGAGGAGGTGGGTGTGCCTTATTAATTAAGCGCCATTTCTTCTTCAACGTGGATTTAATATTTAGACTGAAAATCAATACCTGACCTTGAAAGATTGTGTGTGGGCTTGTTCTCAGGGGCTGAAGACTTACAAACAGAGGAGCGTGCAGATGCAGCTCAGACTGACGGTCTCGGTGAATTGGCTGTGAGGGAGGGGACCTGCCACCCCTTCTCTCCAGACACAAGAAGTGAGGAGCAGCATCCCTCTGGTGGGCTCTGGTCTCCAGCAATGGGCATTGTCCTGCGGACCCACCAGGAGCTGTGGGAACAGACGGATTGTCTTTCTCAAATTGTCCGCTCTCTGGAGTGAGTCTACCCAGGGGTCTCCAGAGCTGTGACACCAAGAGTTCTTCCTGCTTCGCCCAAATTTCAGAGACAGCTGCCTTCTGAGAGCACAAGAAATCAGATGTTTGGAACACATGTGTGCAGAACAAAGATGGGATGACTTGCGGCAAAATGTAGCTTTTTTTATGTTACAGCATTTCCACAACTTTCTAGCTGGAACTTCTGTTACTAAAAAGTAAACTCATGGCCTGAAAAATATCTATGTTCTGCGACTGTAAGTTACTGTAATCATAGCATATCTTTCTTCCCCCATGCTCTGGGATGTCAGCTTGACCCGGTCCTCACTTGCACTTCAGCCCTCAGCATCTTCGAGAACCAGCTCTCTATCGGGTGAGTGCCTTTTCTCTGGGAGCCAGTCTCCATCCTTTCTGCTCAGCCTGCTGGAGCTCACAGCCCTGCCCTGAGCCTGGAGGGACCAAACGGGCAACCACACCCCAGTGGGGCAAGACCCATGGGCTCTGTGACCACATCAGGGTGGAAGGCGTCCTCCTGAGCAGGCCTGGGGACCCCTGGTAGAGGGCGGCGGGGGCGGGGGGGGTGGTCCATCCAGAGTCACCCAAGACCGCCAAGAAACGTTCAACTGAGGGGCAAGAGGTTAGCTGATTCAGGACGGCCGTTTTACGGTCATTACTTTGAAGTGTGGGTCTTGACCTTTCTCTTGTCTTTTAAAATGTGTCTTTATCATTTCTGAAATTACAAAATGAATGTGCCTGGATATTCTGAGTGAAATAAGATAAAGAAGAGCTGCTTTTCCCCCTTGCCTGCCTGCTCCCGCCTGGTCTCGGAAGGGCACCAACCCCACAGCCTGTGTACAGTGGATGTACAGACATATGGGGAAGGGGTGTCTCCTGTTGCCAAAATATGCTGGTATTATGCACATTAGCCCACGCCTTGCTGTGTTCATTGATAGGGATGCCCTTTTTCGTCAGTGGACAGAGAAGGCGGTGGATGGCGACCTAACACTGTCTCTACAACATGGCTTCAAGGACTCACAGGTGTAGTTTACATAAGTTGGGTCGTACTAGTACGCTGATTTAAAGGGGCAGTCTTTTTCTTTCTCCCTTTCCCTTCTTTTCCTATTCTTCCCATTCTCCCCCTCCACAGTATGGAAGCCCTTGCCCTACCTCCCTCCTGAAGAATCAGGTTGCAACACTGCATTCTGAGACAGTCATGGGAACACACAGAAAATACGCACTACTTGTTTACAGAAATAAAAACATACTGTACAAGCTTCCCTGCAGCTCACCTTCCTTCCTCCACAGTACTTTGTAGACATCTTCCCAATCTATCTCAGGTAGCTTCTAATGCATTCTTTTCAGTAACCACATGCTAATTTATGCAGTGGATACCTCGTAAGTTATCCAACCGTTCAGCAATTACCCTACTGACAGGCAATTGGATGGTTATCAGTTTTGCCACCTAGAAATAATATGTTGGTCCACATGTGCCTGCAAGACTCCTGTGTTCCCATCTGTGAAATGGGTTCCCAAGAGGGAGATTCTGGGGAGACAGATACCGTTTTTTTCAACTGTAACAGCCCTCGCCAAAGGAGGGTGCGTTTCACACCCACCAGAAAAGCCCTTTCTCAATCTCTCTCTGCACCTTCCCTAGCAGTGGGTCCCTGGTTCTTTGTTAATTTTTGCCTGTCAGGTGTGTGTAAAGTGATAGTTGTTTTTTAAGTTAATTTGTATTCCCCTGAGGTTAGTGAATCTGATCTTTTCATATGTTTATGAATCATTTAGATTTGCTGCCCTCTGGATTTGTGATTCAAATCTTCACCCATTTGTCTTTTGAGCTGTTTGATTTATAAAGCTCTTTATGCTTTTTTAATGCAGTGAATTATTTAAACCCAGAAGCTCCAATGGGAGGGCTTACATCTCAGCTCTGCCTCTTAGGAGCAGAACTGCCTGCTCCTACCTCAATTTCCTCACCTTAAGTTTCGGGATAGAAATCCTATCTCACAGGTATATAGAAAGACATGTTAGGGAGATAAAAATATTTACGACCTAGGTGTGGTTTAACTCAAACCATCATTTCTATTTATTCAGTGTATGATATCTCAGGATTTACAAACTTTTTTTATGTTATAAAAAGGTGTACTTATTTTTTGTTGTTGTTTTTTTCCTTTTTTTAATTGGAGTATAGTTGATTTACAATGTTGTGTTAGTTTCAGGTGTACAGCTAAATGATTCTGTTTTATATGTATATATGTATATATATACATATTCTTTTTCAGATTCTTTTCCATTATAGGTTATTACAAGATATTGAAGATAGCTCCCTATGCTATACAGTAGGTCTTTGTTGTTTATCTATATTATATATAGTAGTGTGTATCTGTACAGATAAAGACAAATATCATATGATATCACTTATATGTGGAATCTAAAAATAATGATACAAATGAACTTATTTACAAAGCGGAAACAAACTCACAGACATAGAAAACAATCATATGGTTACCAAAGGGGAAAAGGGGGTGGATACATTTAAAGTGTCTTTATTTTTATTTTAAGGCTTCCATGTTTCCTGACTCTGATAGGGAAGTTCCCATCTCCTCTCAGTCTGTGACACACCTGTCCCAGAGAGTCACAGACTTCTTAACCCCAGAAATGCAGTTTCCTCCTCTTAAGGCTTAAGTCCCATCCAGTTCCTGCCTGCTTGTGGTCCCACCTATAATTAGTTTTTGTGTTTTGTCCCAAGCTGATCCGTTCCCCGTGGTTGTGTTGGTGGAACCCTTTGCCATTCCTTTGCAGCCAGGGTCCTGGGAGAGGTTGAAGCCCTAAGATCCTAAGGCAGCATCTCATACAGTGCAGCAACTTTGTTTCTACAGTGCAGGCAGGATTTAGGGAATAAAGGGTATGCAACTGAAGTTAATTTAATTGATAATTTTATTTCTTTAATACTACCAATAGCTCTCTCTTGGTTTAAAGTTTTGCTATTAAATAAAATAAGGGGTCAATATTATATTTTTCAAGCATTTAAATAGAAAATTACATTTTTGCAGTGCTTTCCAATTATTATTAGTTATTCTTTCTAGTATTGGTATGAGATAAGTAGGATGAGAATCCCTGTTTTGCCATAAAATAGAGTACTTTAACATCAGCAATTGGCCTTTGGGCAATGACTTTGTCTTATCCTTCCTTGGGCATCTTTCTCACTGCCGCTCATACTTTGATCAGTATTGATTTCTGACTAATTATTCTACTTTGTAATTAACTGCTTTGGTAAGTTAAAGCAATACAAATTAATGGAATTTCTTTGTATTTAATTGCTGAATGACTGTTTTCACTGAGATTGCAAATCATGTTGGCAAATATACATTGTTATGCTTTTATTGCCAGTGACTCAAGAAATTAATGATTTAATTGATTAGCTCTAATTAATGACGATAATTGATACTGGCTGCACAGTCTACAGATGAGCAGAAAGCACATCTTTCCATGTCATTGGGTTTCATCATATTCACTTCTGTACTCAAAGTGGGGGGAAAAAAATACCAGCCTCCAAAACAAAAGCCACTAATCAGGCATTCTACGAGTGCTGCATAGTTGCTTCTTTGTAGGCTGGATGTATATATCTGTAATCTACACCTATTTGGTATTTAATTACTCATACTTCAGAAGATAGAGTGAAAACACTTAATAAAATGGTATTTGCTGTCCAGCCCAGGGTCTGGGATTTTAACATCCACATGGCACACAGCAGAGGCTTCGAAAGTGTCTGTTGATCCATGATTGGTATACTGCTAGAGCTCTGGACCATCTTGTCTTGACGACTCTTAACAGTACAATGCCATTTTGGGTCATGCTTTTTCCAGACCCAAAACTTTGAACAGTTCTGCTTTGGGGCCAAATAGATCCCAAACCACTAAGTCTGGCATGTGAGACCTTCTGCCACTTTACCTCCATCCGTCTTTCCAGTCCCATCTATTTTACTAGGTATATTTTGTACCTGGGATTCCAGAACTACTGGTTAACTGGTCTCTCTACCTCCCACCCTCCCCCGGGGGCCAAGGCTCAGTTCTGGTCACGTCACTTCACTCTGAGTCAACATTTCACATCTCTCCGTATCTGGTCTCAGCTTGCCTCTCCAGGACTTTCTCACTCTTCCACCAGCTCTCTGTCTCCACTTTTGGCCGGGGCATGTGATGTGCAAAATAGTTTCCATGGTCCTAAGCCCATCCCAGAAGCTAGCCCTCATTAGGCCTTTCCTAGGAAATTCTTCTCTGGCTTTGAGGTCTCCCAGAGCATCTCTGGTAGATGGCATATTACTCATGCATGCACCATAATGTGCTGGGCTGCAGTGCACAGCCCAGATCTCACTCCTGTGATGCTGGCAGCTGGCAGCTCTTTCAGCAGAGTCCAGCTTTGAGATTTGCTTGTGGCTGAAGACAGCTACCTCACCCAAGATCATGTCCCATTGCCAGGAAGTGTCCATGAACAATGACTGGCCAGTGAAGCAGTGTCAAGGCCCAGCCCCCTCATCCAAATAGAGGACCACACAAAAGGACGTTCTCAGCTCCAGGGCTGCCCCCGTGATCCACTGAGTCCTTGACCGCATAACAGCCCAACACCCCATTCTGCCAAATCCTGCTGCCTTCCTCCCCCTCAGGTGTGGGTCCCAAAAGCACTTCCCAATTAGCTCTCTGCATGCAGAACATCTCCATCTCAGAGTTAGGTCTCTTAGGAAACCTGACCCAGGACACAAAACTCGGAGTGGCCCTTGAGGTCAGAGAACACCTCAAGGTCATTTTTCATCCTACAGAGCAATGATTGTCTTAAATATTAGAAGATTCTATTGACGTCTTTCAAAATGAGGGATTCATTATGTAATGAACAAAGGTGAACCACTTCATGGGGCAATTTCAGACTGTGCTTCTTCTTCTCACAGATAAATAAAGAAGAGTCAGCAAAAGGGTAGAAAGATCAAAATATCCTAAGTGATGTTTCCACTTATCACACACAGGACTCGGAGTGTTTAGAACTATTACTGATGTCACCATAAAGCAAGGCAGCTTATTCAAAATATGCAGGTAAGCCAGAAACCTTCATCAAGTTGTACAGCTCATGCACTGACTACTGTATGTTTATCTGCTTTTCCAACTTTATGTCTGACAAACAGGCATTCTATAGAAGTTCATTCTTATTTCATCTGGAGAAGCAGAGATGGACTGGATCACAGTGTTATTCAAGGCTGACTGTGCTCCATAGAGCAGTGCTGGAAAAGACTTGCTGGCTCCAGACTCCTGTTGTGAAATATGATGTCTGCAGGATGCAAAAGTAGTTGTGGAATACACCCACATGGACATGAACCCGGGGGTTCAATGGTCCATGCTACAGATAGCTGTCATCACACAACGAAACTTTTGGGGACTCACAATTCACAGAAGACAAGGAAACGTTTAGATAAAAATACCCATCACTCCACAACCTCAACTACTCCAGGTGCCACAGTCTCTTTCTCCACCAAATGTGCAGGTGGACACACTCAACCAGTGTCTCTTCCACCAGCAGGACTCAGTGTGTTCTGTTGTGAGAATTTACCAGCTGTCACGTTGAGCACTTTCCAAGGGCCAGGAATGGTGTTGAGTGTTTTACATGCATCTACCTTGGCTCATTTAATTCTCACAAAAGCCCTGTAAGATTAGTATCATTATCGCTATTTTGCAGATGAGAAAATTGGGGCTTAGAGATATCCAGTAATTGACTCAAGTCCCCACTGCCAATAGGTGGAGCAGGGGTGATGCCTGGCTGACCCCTGTGTGCTCAGCTTCACTGCCTCCTTGCTTATTAAGTTCCCTCCACCCCCAGCGCCCAATGTCAGCAAGACGGTGCATTCCTCATGGCAGGAAAAGTATCCTATAGGTCATTTCCATAATATCTCCTCCATATCGAGTACCTAAGGCACTGAAGGAAAGGAAGAGGAATAAAGAGTGAAGGGAAGGAAGACAACAAGTGTCTCTGCCTGTGTCCCAGCACATTTTTAAGAGAAAACCCCACTGTGAGTGGATATTATCCGTCACCGATGCCCATAATAATACTGTGCAACCAGACCCAAAATTTAACCTCTTATAACAATAAACATTTACTTAGCTTACACACCTGTGGGTCGGTGGATACCAGATGGGCTCCGTGCATCTCTCATCATCCTCCTAGGACCAGGGCTGACCCAGCATGTTCTTCCCATGGCAATGACAGAAGTGCCAGGGAGCAAGCCCCAAAGCACAGGCACCTTCCGACCCTTTGGCCACATTCTGTCTGCCAATGTTCCACTGTACAAGAGAAAAGACAAGGGGTAGGCAGGGCAGGGCAGGGCAGGGTACAAGAGATTCGGAATGACGTTCTCACCTCCCAGGAGACTGGAACTGTGTCCCAGCACGATGACAATTGCTGCTGCTCAGCCAGTCCTTCAGAGCATCCCTAGACCCTCCTCTGCCTGTGACACCCAGCATCTTCGCCCAGAGTGGAGTCAATAAGCCACTTTACACAGAGTAGCATGAGGACAATGCACCAGTTGCAAATGCCAAAAAATATTTCAGTCCAAAGCGTAAAATATTTTTTATTATTCATTGCTTTGGATTATCCATGTTTCTGCTCCCCTTTATTTACATGATTAGTCAAGATCTGTTTTAGTTTTGAGTTATCCCTTTGTCCTATTTAAGGCCAGTTCTCATACAAACACTTTGGCTGTGGTCATCCCTCATGAATCAAAACTCATAAATGCTGAGGAGACTTATTTATAGTGTCATTTTTCCAGCATCAAAGTCTCCCTATTTTGGCAACTCTAAAATATTAATGGTAGACACAGGATAAATACAGAGTAGGAAAATCACTAAGCATATAGTGAATAGCCAGCGATACTTGTGTAGCTTTGTGAGCACAGCGACATTTATAAAGCTCTCAGTGTTGTAAGTTCATATAACAAGAATGTCTATGATAAACCAAGTAAATAAGAGAGGATAAAATGTACCCCAGCTAACTTGGAGCCAGAGGCATAGAGAGTAGTGTTGCAGCTTCCTGCGACCTTCTCGTTGAAATATCATGTGTCACCTGCTAACACCAGCCAGTGCCAATAAGAGAAAGGGAGCCCATTTCTCATAAGAGAAGGAGGCCATGAGTGAGAGCCGGACAGAGAGAAGATAAGTCTCTGACCTAACAGGTACCATCTCGTGAGTTAGGGAAACAGAAAGTGCTGGTTGTGCCAATGCAGAGGCTGTGCTGTCTTTAGGGTACACGGCGGGCGGGAGGGGGGTAGGGAGGCCCCATCACAGAGTGTGCCCACTGCAGAGGGAGCCCAGGGGTCCAGACTGGCAGCAGCTCTGTGTGGTCCAGGTCATCTGAGAGCCACACCCACTCTCCCTCAGTCCAGCCCAGATTCCCCGGAGAGAAGAACAGATCACCTGGGGCTGGAACTTGGGACTGTGAAGGGTTGGGGAGCTACAGAGGGCTACTTGGGCTTCTCTGAAGTGGAGAGAAGTAAAAGGGGGATTACTGCAACACCATGGTTGTCATTAGCAACGTTCAACTTCCTTTAGCTTTCCTCTGTCTGAAATGGCCTTAGTTATGTGTTCACTTGGTGTTTCACTTTATTTGTGAGGCTTCATTACACATTACACAACAGGAAAATTGCTCCCAACCTCCCCCGTCCCACTCCACCTCCCTCTTCCTTTGAGGATCCCTTCTTGGTTTTTCTCTGTTCTGTAACAATGAACCACGGGGTCTCTAAGTCTATGGGTAGAAAGATGGAAAGATCTAGGGGAGAGTGTGGTCAGACATTCCACTAAAGTACCAGCTGAGAGGGGAAAGGAAAAGCTGCTATGTCTCCCAAGACGGTGAGAAAAGTCTGGCTGTGCAACATCTAAAGCTGTGAACACAGGACAGGCCGACCCTGGCAGACGCAGCTTTAACAGAGGGACACATGACACTAACAAAATAAATATGGACAAAACCACAAATCATTCCAACTGCCTGGAAGGTAAGAGAAGAGGCCTGACAAGCAAAGGAGCCGAAAGCAACAGCTCTGTTGACTGTATGCTCACATCTTCTACAACATAAAGGGCTAAAATAAGAAATAATTAGTCTCGTGGTGCCCACATACCAAGGTTTGAGCCTAAGCAATAAAGAAGATGGATATAGGAGCTCTGGGAGAAAATTATGGGCATACTGTCTTACAAATATAAGGTGATACACATGTGTGTAATTCTAAGATAAAAATAAAAAGACACTTGGATGTGGGGAAGAGAAAACATTAGAATCAACTTGATCCTGCAATGTTTTCAGATGTAAATGCTGGGTAATGAAATCCGATCTCTGTCAGTGTCACACAGGGGGAGCTTGGGAATCCAGCCCACAGGGTTCTGGGACACGTCCCCTGAGGCGTAGGAGGTACAACCTCCATGCTGAAGGCACACTGGGCTCTGCAGCATCTGATCATTTGCAGCTGCTACCCCCAAACTCTTCTAAACCACGTCGACTGAGGCGATTGCTCACCCAGGAACAAAACAGATAAATCTAAATTTCAGAACTGGATCAATACCGAGGAGAGAACATTTTAAACGGATAAATTTGTGGCATGATAGCCAGAGGGAAATGCTCAGCCTTTATACAGAAAGAGGCACTGCACTTTGGAAGAAAAAAACATGGAAAATGCCCAGGCAGGTAAGAGAGTAATGAATCGTGTGGGAGCACAGCCCAGCTCTGTTGCCAGAGATGACGAATTCCCTCCTGAGGCAGAGTCAGGAAGGCGTTTAGAATTAATGTGCAGTAATGGCCCCTTATTGAGTCTTGGTCAGTCTACTTTGAAGTGGTGTGTTCTCCTTTGAACCTCCTGTTATCAAAGGGAGCTTCCAACATTAGTGGAAAGGCCAGTATCATGAGAGATTATGTGAAACTTGGATCCCGCTGGAGCAAACGTCCCCAGCAAAAGGCTTGATCATGGGAGAAGATCTGGAGAAGGGTGAGAGCAAAACCACTCTTTCAGAATAAAGGTAACGCGGCCATGAGCCTGCTCTGCTGTCATCAGGACTGAGTTTTGGTTCTGTCTGCACAACAGGGTCTGGCTGACAGTTGGTGGTCTGCATGCAATGAGGTTAGCTCTTCTCAGGGTCCCAGAAAATCAGTCTTAGCACCTGAGTACTTTCTGTGCTATAATGGACTGTCCAGGCCAATTGTTCCCAAACCTGTCTGCACATTGGAATCACCTGAGGAGCTTCAAAAAGTGCTGGTATTTGAGTCCCAAACCCAAAGATAGGGATTTTGTTGGTGTGGGGAGTGTCTAGACTTTGGATTTTTCAGAATATTCCCAGGAGATTCCAAGGTATAGAAAAGTTTGGGAACCATCACTCTAGACACATCCTTTCTTTAAAAAAAATTACTAAGCGCCTCCAGCAGGACATCACACGAATACACCTGTGGTCACAGAGGTAGCAGAGAAAGCGTCAGGACTAGCGGCAGCCACAGTAGGATTAACATGTCTCCCACATACCAGGTGCTCCTACCAGACCTTCACGTAAGGAAGTCCTTGGTGCCTATTTCACAGACTTATTGTAGGCTTATTATTAATAACAAGATGAGAAGACCAATGAACAGATGAGAAGACCCAGCCAGAAGGAAGCTCTGCCACCTGCCAGTGATTACAGAGCCAGGGATTGGAGGGCAGATGCAAATCCAGCTTGGATGCTGACCCACAGGACATGCTGGAGCCGGCACCCCTGCTTTCTGGAAGGTAGCTCTAGGTCCACTCCCCTTGACTGCACTCCTCCTGTAGCCACCACTCTCCCTTCCAGTGTGACCCACATCCTGTCCTGGCTTCACTCCATCAGTGCCCCACTCTGCTCCTCCTCTCCATTCTGAGGATGGTGTGGGCAGCCCTGCTCTCAGGTGAGCACGGGGGACATTGCTCTGTGCAGCCCTGCAGAGACCAGGCAGTCCCCATCCATCATCCCCATTGCTGGCTTCCCCGGATGAAGTGTGCCTGGCCCCTGAGGTCTCAGCTCCCTGACCCGTGGCCCATGTGTCTCCTGTTCCCACTGGTTGAAACCACCTCTGCCTCCATCTCTGGGTCAAATGTGGGCTGAGTGGCTCTTGTCCTCCAGCCTGTGCCTGGTGGCATCTGGGCAGTGAATGCCCTCTGCACACTGGGCCTGCCTGTCCTCCTCTGGAGCAGAGCACCTGCCCTGACAGGAGCTTCTTTGCTTGTCAGGCTTCCTTTGTTTAACCATAGAATATGAGCTTTTAACCTTTAATTAATTAATATTCAGGGCAGGATTATACCATTTTGTGGTTTGCACAGCCCATTAGCAAATCGAAATCCAACCTTCCATTTGGTATAACACACTCTCTGCTTGAAGAAATTTACTTTCTTTGAAGCTTCATCTATTAAGAGACTGAACCTGGAGATGGATTCAGGGTGTGGAACTGCCAAGCTCCCGTCAGTACTGGGGACAGACAGAGCCCAGCTCAGAAAGTCTCAGGGAGCTGGTGGATGGAACCCTGACATGGAAGGTGCAAGGGTGACCAGGCTGCTTCAGATGTTGCCCTAGGAAAAGAAATTCATTCTGCATCCAAGACTGGATTCTGAACCAGAAAAGACTCTAAAAGGAAGTACAAATTGACTAAAAGAACAAAGAGTTTGTACTGGAATTTCACACCTTCTTCCACTGGAGGGCCATTCCTCCAGTTTTCCAAGGCTTATGGGTAGTGTGGATGTCTAACCACCATGGACCTGCCAATGTGAGGGCCTAATCCCACAGCCAGCTGTGTCAGGAGCTGACCCCAACCAACAGCAGTTCGACACCAGCTCTGGGACCCCTGGGCCCTGCATCCAGACCCCAGGACCTAGCTTTGCCTGCCCTAAGGCCTGGCTTCACCAACCAGTGGGCAGGCACCAGCCTCAGGGTCTCCTGGACCCCAACTCCACCCACCAGGGAGCCAGCACCAGCCCTGGGTGCCCCCTGGATTCCACAGCCAGCTGCCTTGTGACCCAGCCCCACCAACCAGTGGCAAGCAGCCTCCACACAAGGCAAGGCCTGGAAACCTAATGGACCAGGGCCAGCAAAGCCTGCCAGATCACCCACTGTAGCCAACCTGCCACAACGGAAGTGCACATGCAGCTCACATAGGGAGAACCCTGGAGCATATAACTCTGGTGACAAGAGGGGAATGTGTTGCTGGGACACACAGGGTGTCTCCTATAAAAAGCCACTTCTCCAAGGTCAGAAAATATAACCAACATACTAGATACATAGAAATAAAAACAACAAGTTAGGCAAAATGAGGAAACAGAGAAACATATTTCAAAAGAAAGAAAAAAGATAAAACCCCAGAAGAATTAAGTGAAATGGAGATAAGCAGTCTACCTGAGAATGTGCTCAAAGTAATGATTGTAAAGATGATCAAAGAACTCAAAAAAAGAATAGATGCACAGAGGAAGAAGTTAGAATTTTTTTAACAAAGGGTTAGAAGATATAAAGAACAATCAAACAGATGAAAAATACAATAACTGAAATGAAAAATACACTAGAAGGAATCCATAGTAGACTAAATAATACAGAGGAATGGATCAGCAAGCTGGGAGATGGAGTAGTGGAAAGCACTGATGCTGAACAGAAAATAAAGAATAAAAAGAAATAAGGACAGTTTAAGAGACCTTTGGGACAATATCAAGCATACTAACATTCCCATTATAGGGTCCTAGAAGAAGAGAGAGAAGGGAGCAGAGAACATATGTGAAGATAAAATAGCTGAAAAATTTCCTAACCTGGGAAAGGAAACAGACATCCAAGTCCAGGAAACAGAGAGTCTTAGATATGATTAACCCAAAGAGGAACACACCAAAACACACTGTAATTAGAATGGTAAAAATTAAAGATGAAAAGAGAATATTAAAAGCAGCAAAGGAAAAACAACAAGTTACATACAAGGAAACTCTCATAAGATTATCAGCTGACTTTTCAGCAGAAACTTTGCAGGCCAGAAGGAAGTGATGCAAAATATTCAAAAAGAATAAATAAAAAGGAAAACACTGCAACCAAGAATACATTACTCAGCAAAGGTCTCATTCAGTTTTGATGGAGAGATCAAAAGTTTTACATACAAGAAAAAGCTAAAAGATTTCAGCACCATAAAACCAGCTTTACAAAAAGTGTTAAAGGGACTTCTCTAAAAAAAAAGAAAAAGGCCACATTAGAAACATGAAAATTGTAAAAGGAAAATGCTCATCAGTAAAGGCAAAAATACAGTAGAGATAGTAATCAATCATGTTCAAAGCCAGTAGGAAGGTAAAAGGCAAAAGTAATAGAATCATCTTCAATCATAATTAGCAGTAAAGGGATCCACAAAACAATTAGAAGTAAAATTTCATGTCAAAAACAGTAATCATGAGGGAAGGAGACTACAAATGCAAGGCTATGAAAATGTGTTTGAAATTAAGAGATCAGCAACTTAAAACAATAACATAGATAGATAGATAGATAGATAGATAGACAGATAGTTAGATAGATAGATAGATAGATACCACATGGTAAATACACACCAAAAATCTATAACAGATACACACACAAAAAAGAGAAAGGAATCCAAACATAACACTAAAGATAGTCATCAATCTCAAGGGAAGAGAACAAAAAAAGAAGAAAGGAACAAATAAAAACTACAAAAACTATCCCAAAACAGTTAACAATCCAGCAATAAGTACATACATATCAATAATTAGTTTAAATGGAATTGGACTAAATGCTCCAATCAAAAGACATAGAGTGACTGAATGGATACAAAATCAAGACCCATATATATGCTGCCTACAACAGACTCAATTCAGATCTAAAGGCACACACAGACTGAAAGTGAGGGGATAGAAAAGGTATTTCATGCAAATAGAAATCAAAAGAAAGTTGGTGTGGCAATACTTATATCAGACAAAACAAACATTAAAACAAAGACTGTTTAAAGAGACAAATAAGGACACTACAGAGTGATAAAGGAATCAATCCAAGAAGAAGATATGACAACTGTAAATATATGTGCACCCAATATGGAAGCAGCTAAACACATAAAGTAAATATTAACAGATATAGTGGGAGAAATTAACAATAACATGTAATAGTAGGGAACTTCAACCCCCCACTTTCTTCAATGGACAGATCATCTAGAGAGAAACTTAATAAGGAGACACTGGCCTTAAATGACACATTAGAACAGATTCACTTAATAGATATATTTCATCCAAAAGCAGCAGAATATATGTTCTTTTCAAGTACACAGGAAATATTCCCCAGGAGAGATCATATGCTAGGCCACAAAACAAGCTTCAGTAAATTTAAGAAAATTGAAATAATATCAAGCATATCTTCCATCCACAACTCTATGAGACTAGAAATCAACTACAAGAAAAGAAAACTGCAAAAAAACAAGCACATAAAGGCTAAACAATAGGCAAGTAAACAACAAATATATCAATGAAGAAATCAAAGAAGAAGTCCAAAAATACCTGGAGACAAATGAAAATGAAAATACACCAATCAGACTTCCCTGCTGGCAGAGTGGTTAAGAATCCGCCTGCCAATGCAGGGGACATGGGTTTGAGCCCTGGTCCAGGAAGATCCCATATGTCATGGAGTAACTAAGCCCATGTTCCACAACTACTGACCCTGTGCTCTAGAGCCTGGGAGTCACAACTACTGAGTCCATGAGCCACAACTACTGAAGCCCGCAGTCCTAGAGCCCATGCTCTGCCACAACAGAAGCCACCGCAAAGAGAAACCCGTGCACCGCAACGAAGTGTAGCCCCACCTCACCGTAACTACAGGAAGCCCGTGCACAGCAATGAAGACCCAGTGCAGCCAATAATTAATTAATTAGTTAATTAATTGATTAATTAATTAATTAATTGAAAGAAAGAAAATACACCCATCCAAAATCGTTGGGATACAGCAAAAGCAGTTCTAGGAGAGAAACTTATAGTGATAAAAGCTTATCTTAGAAAACAAAACAAAACAAAACAAAAGCTCAGATAAAGAGCCTAACCTTATACCTAAAAGAACTAGAAAAGGAAGAAAAAAAAAAACAACTAGTAGAAGAAAGGAAATCATAAATATCAGAGATGAAATAGAGACTAAAATAACAATAGAAAAGATCAATGAAACTAAGAGGATCTGGACCTTTGAAAATATTAACAAAGTTGATAAAATTTTAGCCAGACTCATCAAGTAAAAAAGAGAGAGCAACCAAATCAGTAAAATCAGAAATGAAAAAGAAGTTACTATTGACACCACAGAACTATAAAGAATCATAAGAGATTACTATGAACAACCATATGCCAATAAAATGGACAACCTAGAAGAAATGGAAAAATTCCTAGAAACGTACAATTCCCCAAGACTGATCCAGGAAGAAATAGAAAATATGAATAGACTAATTACCAGTAATGAAATTGAATCAGTAATTTGAAAACTCCCAAAAACAAAGGCCCAGGACCAGATGGCTTCACAGGTGAATGCTACCAAACATTTAGAGAAGAGTTAACACCTACTATCAAACTATTTCAAAAAATCGCAGAGAAAGAATGTTTTTGAACTCATTCTATAAGGCCAGCATCATCCTGGTACCAAAACCAGACATAGCTATCACAAAAAAAGAAAATTATAAGCCAATAACACTGATAAACATAGAAACAAAAATCCTTAACAAAATATTAGCAAACCAAATTCAACAATTCATTAAAAGGATCATAGACCATGGTCAAGTGAGATTTATCCCAGGGATGCAAGGATGGTTTGGTATCTGAAAATCAATCAATGGGATATACCACATTAACAAATTGAAGAAAAAAATCATATGATCATCTCAATAGATGGAGAAAAAGCTTTTGACAAAGTTCAACATCCATTTATGATTAAAAACTCTCCAGAAAGTGGGTATAGAGGGAACATACCTCAACATAATAAAGGCCATATATAATAAGCCCACAATTAACAACATATTCAATGGTGAAAAGCTGAAATCATTTCCTCTAAGATCAGAAACAAGACAAGGATGCCCACTCTCACCACTTTTATTCCCCACCACCTTTCCCTCCAATGCTCCAGCCCATCCCCAGGGCTCTGGTCCAGGATAGATCAACACAGAGAGCCTTGGAGTTTTCTAGAGACTGGAGAGTAAAGAGGCAAAAGGCTCAAGCTTAAGGTACTGCAACTTGACCAGGGTTAAGTAGGCTTCAGTTGGTTGCACTGACTCTGTACTTCCAAACAGCTGACTTCCAAACAGCCCCTAGGGTCCAGGCTCTGTCCATCAGGGGCCCAAGCTGAGCTGTCCAGCCAAGTGACAGCAGGTGTCCATCACGTGGGAGCACTTAAGGATACAGGACATAGGACCAACTTTGTTCTTGCCAGAATTATTCATTTTTCATTCCATTGATACACAGAAAATAATGGTAGTTTGTGTCCTCAAGCTACGCATGTGAGAGGAAACCATTTTTAGTCAACACTTGAAGAGTATCTGGATCAACCCAGGAAGGTCTAACGTTCAGTCCTTTAAGAAGGATGTTGAAACTTAAAGATGCGTCTGGGTTGTGTGTGCTCATGGGGTGCTTCTGTTATCTCCTGGGATGGTTCCTGGTTTTCCTGTCAGCTGTTGAGAACCACTGTTTCATCTTGACTTCAGAGATGGAAAAACTGACCCTGACCTAGAGACACAGTACAGGGACTCAGCAGATGACCTGAGGCTGCCAATCCAGGGGCATACATATGACCAAGGAATATACTGTTATGGCAAACAGCAAAGAACAACCACCCTTGTAAAGAAAAATTACCTTTTTACCTTTGTCAAAAAATAAATGTAAGACCTTAAGGTAAGTAGATATCTTCCAAAAATGGCCACAACAATATTTCCAGTCCTGTGTGCTCTTTCACAGCCTCCTGTTTCATGAAGAATTAGAGTCTATTTTCCTTTCTCTCTGTATTTGGGTGTGTTTTCACAAATGTCTCAGAAACTAAAATGTGACAGAAATGGTGCTTGTGACTTCTAGGGCCAGACCATGAAAGGTCATATGGATTCCACTTGCTTGTCTATCTGTCTGTCTGTCTGTCTCTCCTTCAGGATAAGTGCCTCTGGAGCCCTGAGCACCACTCAGCTTGGCCATGCTAGAAAGGCCATCTGGAGACACCATCAATGCCTGAGGGCTCCCAGCTGTCAGGGTGCCCTCAGCCCAGGCACCACGTGAGTGAAGAAGCTTTCGAGGTGACCCCCTCTAACAGGGACTGTCTGACTGCAATTTTATGAAATACCACAAGCCAGAAATTACCAGCTGAACCACTCCTGAATTCCTGACCAGAGAAACTAAGGCCATCATGGTCTTACCATTACGTTTTGGGTGATTTTATCACCCAAGGGTAGATAATGAACACAAGGCAGATGTGCACACTCCTGGCTGATTCGTCATTTGTTTAGGGAAAGACTGGAGACTTCCTTCCAGCTTCCCAGCACTACCTTTCCCCATCTGACTCACAGAAGTAGGCCATTCCCCCAAAATAAATTCTCCACTGTACAATAAAAGTTTTTAAAACATAAATATGTGGACATGGAGTTCAGAGGCCACAATGCACTTGTGACTGCAGCACGGACATCCTGCTGCTGGTGCAGGGGGCTGGCCCCCTGACCTGGGGGACCAGTGGACTCATCATAGGCAGAGCTCAACAAAGCACATCTCCCTGGGAGCCCAGTGCTGTGAGCTGTCTGGTGCATAACTGTGGGGACAGAGGGCAGCTGGGGCAGAAACTGTCACAGGATTGTTGAGGAGAAAGACTCAGCATGATCAGGGAATAGGTGAGTTTTATTCACACAGTTTTGCAACCAGTGTGAGCATGGTATGATGCTGAGCACTCATGGATCCTAACCTGCTTTCCTTTCATGAAACCTCACAACTACTCTACAAATCAGTAGCAAGTATGGCTGTTCCTGTTTTCCAGCTAAAAGTCATGGAATAAGGAGTGACTTGGTGCAACAGAGTTCCTTAACCTGCAAATGTGTTTGTGATGCACCAAGACATATTATCTGTGGTGGGTCAGTTATTATTGTAATTTAACATTTAACTTAGTAATGAAAAGGTTGTGCTATATAAAATGCTTTGGGCTTTCCAAGAGAGATACTAAAATAGGTTGCAATGATCTATGGGCTCAGTGGAAACAGCTGAAACAAGGTGACAGCTTTCATAAAGCTCAGACACACATAGTGAGGAGAACAGGTTGAATTGTTGAGTAAGGAGTTTAGTTATTTAAGAGCTCAGTGCCTTCCCCATGACACCACTACAAAGAAAAGCCATATTACCTTTTTAATAAAATGGACCAAATCGTCTTAGGTGACTGGGAACTCAAAAATAAGAAAAGGTGATCAAGTCTTTTTCTCTCCTCTTCCTACTGAGATATGAATAAAATGAGAGTAAAATGATTACCAGAAAGAAAAGAAAAGAAAAAAAGAGAAGGACAGAGGAATAAACTCACAATGGCAAAGATAACAGAAAGAGACTCATCAACAAATGAGAGATTTCAACACATTTCAGGAAGCTTAAAAAGTGATAAATCTGAAAAAAAAAATATTCCCTGAAATTCACAGAAACAGGATAGAGCAGAGAATAAGCATAATAACAGTTCTAATGACAATGATTGCAATGACCGTAATATCAGCTAATATGCATTGAGCGGGGATCATGTGCTAAGCCCAGTAGTAAACCTCGGACAGATATTTTCACATCCAATGTTCACAACAACCCTTAAAGGTCAGTGGGTTACCATCTTCATTTGTCGTTGAGGAGACGGAGGCACAGAGAGCTTACAGAACTTGTCCAAGGTCAGAGGGCTAGTAAACATAGAAGCCAGGATGGGTACCCAGGAAGTCTGGCTTCCAATTTCATGCCATATCACATATCTTAGATCATATCTCATATATCATGTCACCAGAGGCGGTAAGCTGTCATGCACAGAACCTAAGAAAAGCTCTAGACTCAGAGATGGCGAGGATTATGGGTGGGTGTGAAAGGGGAATGAAAACCAGGGTTGGAAAGTAGAGGAATTGAAAGCATAATCATGAAATATCTGCCTGAGTTGCCTCTCAAACTCTCTGCTCCTCGTCCCCAGATTTTGGTGAGCACAGAGCTCCAACATTCCAGACCCCTCCAGGCAAAGTAGGTATGATAGATGTATAGGGGGATGGATGGACAGGTCAACAGATGAATGAATGGAAGGATGGATGGATGGATGGGTGGAGGATGGATGAAGGATGGGCGGGTGGATGGATGGGTACATGGATGGATGGGTTGATGATGGATGGATAGACAAACAGATGAATTAATCCCTTTCCTCAAATCCAGCCATACATGCATTTACTCGAAGCTCTGTCAGTCAAGCCCCCCCCCAACAACATACACAGAACTCTCCACAAGTTTTCATATTTAAGGTCCAGATTTCCACATACAACAGCAGAGGAAATTTTCACCAGCTGTCAGGATACATTAACTCATCCTGCCATCCTTGAAATATCTAGACTGCAAGGATCATGAGACACATGAAGAAAATCACCATCAGAAAGAAAAGGGGCAGACTATCGTAACTGACAATTCAATTGACCTTTGGGGGGAAGTGTGGAGGATGTGATATTTCAGAGGAGATCCCCGCCAAATAAAGCACCTCCTGATTGGATTGCTCAGAGTGATTTGAAAAAGTCTTGCATCCATCAAATATATTGTCATGACTTTCTCCCCGCGACCACTTCCTTCAGGCCAGTATTTCAATGTCACCATATTATCAGGGCTTTTCCCGCCTACAGTCTATGAAACAGCCACCCCTCCTCGCCCTCCCCTGTCGACCCTGGTGCTCCCCACCTACCTCACCTGCACGTCTGCCCCCTCAGAGCTCAGCACCAGCCCTAGTATCACCTTATTTGTTCACTTCCCGTGGGTCCCCCACATACCACGTCTCCACGAGAGCAGGGGATTTGCCGGACTGACAAGTCTGAAACCTTTAGGGCAGGCCAGCAGGCTGGAGATCCAGGAAAGAGCAGACGCTGAAATGCAAAGGTAGTCTGGAGCAGATCCTCTCTCCCTCGGGGGACACTAGACTTTTCTCTTAAGCTGATTGGACCAGGCCCACCCACAGCATGGAGGGCCATCTGCTTCATCAAAGTTTACTGATTTAAATGTTAATCTCATCTAAAAAATACCTTCACAGTGACATCTAAGTTAGTTTTTGACCAAATATCTGGGTGTCCTGGCCTAGCCAAGGTGATACATAAACACTAACAGTGTTCAAGGATCTCAGGAAAGAGGCACTAACCAGCGGTCAAAGAAGTGGGGTGACATGAAGATCCAAATCCCAAAGGGCCCTTTGTGCCTTACAAGGCAGAGACTAAGGGGGACGCTCACAAGAGCAGTTTCTGGAAGCTTTGAAGTCCTACCACGAACACAGACAAAATCTAGACCCAAATGACAGTCTATTGACTCTCCCTATGAAGGGCATGTCACCTGTCCCTTCCCCCCCACGCCCCTGTCACCACTGCAGTTCAGACCCCTGACCTCTTCCTGCACTGAACGACCTCAGCATCCCCTGAGCTCCAGGCTCTCTGGACTTCAGCCCCCCGTCCCTCTGCCTGTCCCCCTACTGCCAGAAGGAAGTCCCCATGTCCTCCACAGCCCCATTCCTTGCTCTCAGTATCATCACATAGCCACTTTCTTCACAGCATCCTCCAGGCTGAAATGCCTCCATCCTTCCTCCCCGTCCAGGGTCCCGGATGCCTGCAGCCCACACAGGCTGCGTCACCACACTAAACATTTCCTCGCATGCCGTAGCGTGTTCTGATCTATTGCTGCATGCCTGTTAACTTGTCCTCCACGTTAATGAAGATGGTGTCTTCCCTAGTGCCGTACATGTGCCAGTCATCTGATTCACTGTCAGGGCAAAAACAGTAGAAAAGACTAACTATTGAATCTTGGTCATGGTGTCTTCTAGAACCCATGTTTATGTTTACTTGTGTCAATATATTAGATGAATGTATATTTCTATTTTAATTACAGGTTTCACCTCTAATTTCTGCAATTTTTATAGCCATACTCAGATGCTATTTGGATATTACTAAACAACTAAATTCCCTACAATGATATGATATTTAAGTATTTTTAGATGGTAAGAAAACATACAGTACCTAAGGAGGCAAAAGTGGAAGGAAAAATACAGACAGCCTGATTTAGAGCAGGCTGGCTGGGTCTGGCCATCAGACTGCAAGTAGACGGGTGAGTGAGTCTCAGAGTGAATCCAAAGATTCCAAATGTCAGCCTCATAATTCCCCCATTAGTGCAAGCGGAAAGGACTCTCAGTGGTCCCTGATTGTGTGTCTTACATCCAGGATTTTGACAGCAGTTGGTTTCTCCCAACATCTTTAATGAGCAGCTCTGGGAGAAGGTAAGAGAAAATTCTGATAATTCTCACCATCACCTCCAGTGCTTTAAATCAGTGCTAAGAAGCCTGCTGCCAAAATGGGCACTAATTACACATCCCTCAGAAACAGGATTGGGTTTGCTGCAGCCCTGTGCCAACGAGGCTGTAAACAAGTGTATTTCTTCCTTCTGTGCAGAGAGAATACCTGTCTTTGTGGTCGAACAAAGCCAGGGAGAACAAGGGGTCCCTGGAGGAGGAGGGGGAATGGGGTGAGGACTCCGATGGAGCCAGGAGAGGCTGGAGTCAGCAGAGGACTGCCGTGCAGCTCCACGGGGGATCCTCACAACCGATCCAGGCCACCCCCAGTCACCAGGACCCAACCCAGCACCATGCCAGGGTCTTCCTGGGGTCCAGCTCCATCCGGCTTAATGCCTCAGCCTCACAAGCTGCTAGAACTTTTCTCTGCCATGAACCTAAATCCCTGGTTCCTGTGTCAGCAGCCCCTGCACCTGCTGGCTTGGCTGCACAGAGACCTTGCATCCCCAGATGCTCCTCAGGGGATCTTAGAGGAGGTCACTAGACCCAGGAGCAGGGGTTGCCAACCAGAAGACATGTCTGCTAAACTAACTTGAACCTTTGTGATTTCCATTCAGCAACACTAAACATAGGACTAAAAGGAGGCATCTTCTTAATCTGTCTCTCATTTCAGTCTAACCCCCCATTGGATCTATTTATAATCTACCCATTAATTATCTTAGGGATCGAGTCTGATCACAACTGCTTATTGAGATAAAAGACAGACTCCTCGCTGAGATGTTCAATGTCCTCTAAAAGGGACCCCAGCATCATGTCCAGTTCCTTCATGTTATGGACTGAATGGTGCTCCCAAAATCCATACATTGAAGCCCCTACCCCAGTATCTCAGAACGTGACTGCATTTGGAGATGCGTCCTTTAAAGAGGAAAGTTGGTTAAAGTGAGGTCATTGGGGTGGGCATTAATCGAATGTGGCCAGCGTCCTTATAAGATGAGGAGATCAGGACACAGAGACCAGGGGAAGGAGCACACAGACAGAAGACCTGTGGGGAGGCAGCAAGGGGACAGTCACCTACACACCAAGGACAGAGGCCTCAGGAGAAACCAACCTTGCCCACACCTTGATCTTGGACTTCCAGCCCCCAGATCTGCTGTTGACACTGCCCGAGCAGATTAAGATGTCATTTCCCTACACACCCAAACCCTAGCTCAGCATTTCCAGGTGGTCCTCAGGCTCCTTCCTCTTCTCACCCCTTCTCAAACCATTCTTCCCACTGGAGTGCCCTCTTTCTACTGCCCTCGTAACTCTTCCTGTTAGAACTTTTGTCCCCAAAGTGTGTCATTACTTGCCACTTCTTCATGTTGTCCGACCATCCAAGGAGGTGTCTCACTCCCTTGCAGGATGCCTTCACAACCTGGGAGAATCTCATGGGAATGCATTCCTGGAAAAAACGTATTTCACTCATTCACTCATGTGACTGGCGTTCATGAAGCCTGCACCTCAGGCTCAGTTCAAGTCTCAGCTTAAAGCTAAAAGTTATTGGATCACTTGGTTCATGTGCCCCTAAGTTCTCTCACATGGATCCTATATCTCTCACTCCATTCTACACTTGCTCCCCCAGGTAGGTGTGCACATCACCAGCGACTATCATTTTCATCATCCGGGGCCCCTTCTTCTGAGGGCAGCGTCCCCTCGAGGGGCTTCTCCTCCCACTTCCATGCATGGTTCCCACAGGACTGGCCATGTTTGTGGGTGCCCATGCTCCCATGCTGGCACCAATAAATTACTATTCTCAGTTCCCTGATTCAGGACTAGAGGTCACGTCCAATGGCCTCGCTCCGTGGCTAAAACTGTAAGATGTGCAGCCCAGGTGCTCTCATTCATCAAGATGAAAAGAGGCAGAAGCTCAGAGAGAGGAGGAGAAGGGGGGAGGGGGAGAAACAAGCCCACAGGGAGAAGCCAACCAGAGGGGCTGGAAGAGGAGGTCCTGAGAGGGCCCCACAATTGGTTCTCCATCCTCCGAGCTCCTGTTTCATTTCTGCTTCTCTCATTGCTCCTCAGGCAGCTGAGACCTCCCAGTGACTCACTCTTTGTTGTAAGCTAGTCATGTTGAGTTTCTATCACTTTTAGCCAAAAGAGTCCCTTCCTATGAGAAGACACTCAATGCATTCTCTAAATTGGATTGAATTATAGTTGTTTTAGATAAGTGCTGTTTTTACAAATTTCAAAATAATGAAATGCAGTTGTGTTGCTTCCACATCCACATCCCTGCTAGCCAGAGGTCTCGGCATATCTGTCCCACAGGTGGCATCAACGAAGTCTGAGGCCTCACTATTTATATACAAACGGTGGCCCTAAGACACTTGGAAATCTGTGAATAAATATTCCAGTCATTCGATTCACAGCATCAAATTGTTTAACAGCACTGCCTGGATGGATGATGCAAAGTGAGGTTTCAGCCCCTAGCCACGTTACTGTAGGTGTGGAATTGGAGGGGGCGGGGCAGCACCCACAAGAATGCAACTTATTCCACGTACCTCTTCCATTTCCTACTCAATCAGCCTGGAGCAGGCTTCCTTTCCAACTGGCTGTGTTGCAGAGGACTGGGAAAATTAATGAGTTCCTTCCTGAAAAACATCTCAGAGCTTCTAATGAAAGGTGGGAAATAAATGCATGTTGTTCTTCACATTTTGAACTGAGGAAGGATGGATTCAAGAAACAAACTCTCCCTCCTCCCCTAAAATCTGGAGTGGTTTCCCCAAAGCTACCATCGTCGGGAGAGTACAGGGGACTGGGGATGAGGAGGAGGGACTAGGGAAATCACTACAGACTTGGGGGATGTCACAGCAGGCTGCATCCCCTGCTTCTGGCCAGATGCCAGTCCATTAAAAGCAAAGAGTCAAGATTTATTCCTCTGCTTGCATTATATCCACACATAAAATTTGGTTCTGCAACCACAGACCAGTGCCAAAATCTGTTTAGTTCATTTAAATTTTTGTATTTATTTTAATTAAGCACTAGCAGAATGCCATTTGCACTGGCATATTGAATACCTTTGTAATTAACAGCACCAAGCCAGAGAGATGGGCTTCCTCTACATTCTTTTAATTAACTGAAATAGTTCAAGGACAGAATCAGAATCAGTGATAATTTCTTTACCGACGCAGAACTAGGGACTATGCCATTCATTGACAATAACTAATTTTTTTTTTAATTCAAGGAATTATCAGAATATATTTCTGTTTTTATAGTCATTGTCAGAAGTAAGAAAGCTTAGCAGTTGTGTTAAATATTTCAAGTAAAAAAATCCTCATTCAATATGGAAGAAAGGTAGAAATTCTAATTTGCTTGAACGGGGTAAATGACAGAATGATTCAAACAGTTATAAGTCACATGGGTCCTGCTAGCCACGTGAACCCCAAAATGCTGGTCCCGAGTCTATTCTCAAGGCTTCCTACAATTAGGCAAGTGCCCCATCTCTCTTTCCTTTGCCATTGTTCCTTTTTCTCTAACATCCCCCAAACCCTGCCAACACTTAAAATATTTAAAGGAATTTTTTTCTGTCCGTCTGTTGAGGGAATTCATTCCCCTATGTACATCAGATGCCATTCCTCATTAGTCCAAAGAGCAGCTTTGGAGTGCTAATGCCACCTCCCAGTCTTTTGGAGACATTAGTGCATCTCCTGCATGACTGGTGGGTACAAGGAAGCAATGAGTTTGCATTAGCGCTTGGAACCTCAGGGGAGCAGGTGTGTGCCTCTCCTTCACACACAGCCCCAGCCCGACTCTGCTGCGTCTCCATTTAGCCCTCAAAGACAGTAGTTACAACCTTACTGAATATTGTCAGCTGCCGCTGAACACAAAGGAATCAGCCAGTTCATCTGCTAAATGCGTCCTCCCTGCTAAAACTGCAGAAATGCACATGTGCTCATGCTTACCGTAAGGCGAAGGGGGCGCATCTCAAGCTCCGAAGGGGAGTGGGGGCTTTGATTCACATTCTCTGTGCTACATATAAACTCTTAAGATTCATCAAAATTTCTTTTTTCATCTGAGGAGTTGAACAACCTCGTCTTTTTCTCCCTTTTAAGCACCTCAACTCCGAGCTGAATTTTCACAGATGCAAACTGCCAAGCGAAATCCCTTCAATATTAAATTCCTCAACCGTCAAAAGAAAAGAGAATCGTTTGCCGTGCTAAGGAAATGAAATACATTTTAGATTGGATAACCTCATGAATATGCTAAACAGTCCCCAACAATTTAATAAAAATAGATGATCTTGTCTTCATGTGGCCTCTTTCCCCCAGTAAAAATTGACAGCACTTAGTGGTGGGGTGATGAACACAGCCACCCCATTTTACAAAAATACAGCCATCGATCCAGCTGGAACAGGCTGCAAGCACCACCAGTTTGTCCATTTGTGTTCTCAAAATAGCAGGACTGGGACTTTGAACTTAGGAGCCCTTTCTCTATTCAGGCAGCTCTTCCACGGGGCCTCTCTCTTCCATCTAATCCCAATTAACGCAGCTCTGGGAACAACTCGTGTGTTGGCCAAGATCAGCCTGGTAGTGAAGATGCCAACACCACTATCTTAGACATCTCCCTCCAGGGACGCGGGACTGGGTCTCAGCTCAGCTAAGCAGTCAGAGCAGGGTCTCCTCCTGACTGTTCCCAGGCACATCTCTGGGCCTCCTCCCAGCCAGTTCCCAGCCTGCCTCCCTTTGAGGGAAGAGACATTAGTGCATCAGCATTAATGGGACTCAGAGCCAGTGGGAGTCAGTGTGACTGCTGGGGCAGAGCCACAGGCAGGAAAGCAAAAAAAAAAGACTGGATTAGCTCTAAAGAGAGGGCAAGTGTGCTACTGAACCCCAGGCACATTTTAGGCTTCCCCTGAGCATTGTTCCACTGTGACCTTACAGGGATGAGGGTCACACTGGAGGGCTGGGGAGGGGTTGAAGGCCAGGAGACCAACTGGGAACGACTCTGTGCAGCCTTCAGAGCATGAGGGAACCGTGCTTGATTATATCCCAGGGTGTGGGGTTGGTCTCAAGTGGAAACGTGTGCAGGGTGAGTGAATGAGCAAACAAGTGGGTAGCTCTGGATGGGATGGACGCTCTGACAGCCCCTTTGTAGCTCCTTTGCTCGCGAAGAGTTCAAGAAGTCCTGAACCTGTGATTTCGGTACTGCAGAAGCTGCCCATCCCTGCTGGGGAGCCCCCCACACCTGGCTGGCTCCCAGATGCTCACTTTGCTGATGGACAACCTCCCCAGGGAGGGCCACTCCCTCCTGGTCTCAGCCTGAGAAGACCTTACTTCCCTCCTTACTTCCCGCCCCCTGTGCTGGTAGGAACTCCCCCTGCGACTGCCCCCAGCTCAAGGAGAGAAGGCGGGATTTACAGAGAAGCCACCGGAGTCTCTCTGGCCGTATTTTGACAGCTGATTAATTTATTTTTTTATTTTGGGAAAAGAAGAGAAAACCAACTGAAAAAGACTGTGTGCTTCAGAGGGGACACTTTGTACGTTCGCTTGTCAAATCCTTCCTTTCAAACAGTTTGTAAACAGTTGTAGGGAGATCATGTGATTTAGAGATAGAAGGGGAGAGTCTGAAACAGACAGAGACAGAGACAGAGCGATCATTATGAAGACTTAGTGATATTTCTGGGGATGTCCCCATCCTTTTGCTCTTTCTTATTCCAGAGATGGTGCAGGTCCATAGCCTGCCATCTAAGAGGGTAGAAAAATGTCTGGTATGTGTCTAAAACCCCAACAGCTTTGGAGGCAGAAAGACACAGGGAATGTGAGTCCAACATGCCCCCTCTGGTATGGCAGGATGGTCCTGTCTTCGTGACAGGAATCCTTTTTCCCGCAGCCCACCCTACTCCAGAGACCATCCGTCCATCTGTCTCTTCTCAGACATCCACGACCTATGAGATAAAAACCAGACAAGCAAGCCTGTGTTCTCCCATGCATGGCACTCTGGGTGGTTTCTGACAAAGCCAGCCTGTCTGGTACTCACTTCTCACTCCTCCCTGGAGGCCGCAAGGCTGGCCTTTGTGTGAAGCAGGACAGGCTACCTCGGTACCACCTGAGAGCCTCACTGGGAGCTGGGCCCACCAGGGCAAATAATGGACAGAGGTGAATGGCTTTCCCTGAGCAGGGAGCGTGTGCCAAGCATCTGTGGGCCTGGCAGATGCAGGAGCCCAGGCCGCAGGAGACAGCCTGCGTGATTAACGAGGCCCTCACCTCCTCTGGGTCCACCACCTCCCCACTTGGTGCACCTCATCTGTCCATTCTGGGATCACCCTTAGCACCCCAGCAGGGGCAAACAAGACCCAGCCATGGGAAGGGGCAACCTCTCAGTGGCTGGGTCAGTCCCAGATGCTTGTTTGGTATTGAGCCAGCTAGCTGGCCTTTGAAAACAGAAGATTTTTCCTTAAAAAATATAATCATTTATACTCCACATCGCATCCAAACTTTTACTTCTCAAGTCTTACATTTTAAAAGATGAGATTTATGAAGAAGGACCAGATGCCTCCACTTCCAAGGCACAGCGTTCACTGTGGTATTTCGAGGCTGTGATGGACCCCGAAAGTGCCGGCTCTTAGGCCCCGAGAGTCTGCCACGAGCTGCCTTTCATCCACTGTCCCGCATCCTCCATGGTTATGGGTCCCTCCTGGAGGAACTAAAAAGGATTTTGACGTTGGACAGCAGGCACTAGGACCACTTGCAGGGCTACTGTGTGACGATTCTGGGATCTCACTGGTTCGTCTATGAAAAGCTGATAACCAAGCCTCCTGCCTCTGTGTTCGCAGGCCTGGCACGAGGGTTAATGAGCTCCTTGTCCAGCTCTGAGAGGTGCCCAGGTAACACGTGGCTTCCCAGCTTTTAGGGGAAGGTTTTCCTTTGTTAGATCGAGCTGCTGAGGTCTCCACTGGGGACAGAGCGCCATCCCACCCCATGTTCTCTGCTCTTGAAAATAATCACAGGTTTAAGGAAATATCTCCAATACTCTTCCTGGTTTTACAGTTCTTTTTTTTTTTTTTTTAATTATTGTTCCACTTCAGTTTTGTGACAAACATTCGGAAGACCTCTCCTATTAATTATATTTTTTACACAAACCAATCTCTCTGATTTTATTCAGTGGTCCCCCGCCAAGTGTGCAGATTTGAATGTTGCTATCAACAGCCCCTCAACATATCAGCATCTTCTTACACAAAATCAGAATTTGCTTCAGTATTAAAATTAACAAGGAAAGTGTGGCCTCTTTTATTTCACTTCCTTTGCATCAAAATATTTTATGTAAATGTATGACTCAGCTATAAGCAATGGGGGATACCAGCTTAAGTTCCATAGCCCGGATCTGAACTTCCTTAAGTAGAGGGTCTTCTCAGATCCCACGGACAGCTTGCATGATTGTAATTCCAGCAAACACGGGGGTGGCATTACCTTCTGTTCTTTCCAGGATTCTTGGCAGCTGAGACACTAAACCATGGACTGAAGAGGGTCCTCCAAGCATTCCACAGGCGGTTTGTTCTGTGCCAAAGGAGAGGTGCGTCCAACATGCAGATGCGGATCTAAGAAATTGGTGAGACCCCACAGCTGGTCTATAGCTGCCCCACTGAGAGGTCAGGGGTGTTCACCAGAGCAAAGAGAGACTCGGGGGTGATTCTCAAATCCTCACACCTCAAGAGAGAGCCTGAGCCTGGATTGGGCTTGTACTGGAACCAATTTGAATCAACTCTGGGCCACATTGCTCTCCAAGCTCATTGAGAGCAGGAGTGAGGAGTACGTGGTATACAGTGATTCCAAACTGGCCAAACAAGCAAAGAGAATTTGAACACAGGTAAAACCTGACTATACTTCATCTACACCCCCCCCCCACAACTTCGTCTCCCATTATGTGCAATGGGACATCAAGAGGCCATTGCTGGGAACACATACAAGAGCAAAACCTTACATCAAGGAAGCTCTCTAAGATCTAAATTTTAGACGAGTTCAGTCAATGTGCTGGGACACAGACTCATCTGGAACCACTGACATATGAAGCATGGCCAAGGTTGATTGTTTTCTCTCTCACAAGTATAAATTATGACCTGAATTTTTGTCTTGGTTTGGGTTTTGGTTTGGCTTGTTTTGTTTTACATTTTGCATTAAGTTGTTCTTGCAAAACTAGTAGCTTTTATTTCTTTGCCTATATCTATGTCCCCTTTGCAATATGATTTTTCACCTTCTCTCATTAAGAGGTGAAATTTATGTCCCTAATCTCTGGATCTGGAGTGCCCTTGTGATGTGAATGTGGCAGAGGGATGGTTTGCCAGCCTCAAGCCTAGTACCCATCTGCTTGGGTCCCTGTACAGCACTTCTTGAACAAGCCTGCACTCACCACTCACCTGGTAATGATGGGAGGCTGTGTGGAAGAAACCTGTGACGGGAGGGGACATCCTACACTGCCTAGTGTCTGGCTGATTCACATGTGTGTACCCAGCCAATATCAGCCAAGCCTGGCCCCGGCTGAAAGAACAGTCCAGAGAAGTAAAATCATTTGACTGAGGTCACCCCACTAGTAGATGACATGGCCAGGCATTGGAAATCAAGTTACTCTGATGCCATGCTAAAATGATTCTGCACCAATTCCAATATGAGGGGGTGGGGTTCCCACATGGTCAAGTAATTCTAAAACACCAGCTAGGTCTCCTACAATTCAACTTAATTCTGAATTAGAATTCATAACCTGGAGATAGTGTCAGATCCCACAGGTTATGGGCTCAGTCCTATAAGACTGCCCCCCCACACACACCTCAGACTCCAGTCCCAAGCACAGGTCACCTGTGCTTTTGACTGATCTGCTAAATATTGGAGGTTCCAAAGTCCCCCTCTTTACTTTCCTAGAATGGCTCACAGAACTCAGAGAAACATTTTACTTACTAGATTACTGGCTTATTTTAAAAAGATATAACTCAGGAACAGCTAGATGGAAGAGATTCATAGGGCAAGGTATGGGAAAAGGGGGTGGAGCTTCCATGTCCTCTCCTGGCACACTCCCCAAATCTCCACATGTCCACCAGCTGGGAAGCTCTCCGATCGCCATCCTTTTAGGTATTTTTGGAGACTTCATTACACAGGCATGATCCATCAAATCGCTGGCCATTGGTGACTGATTCAACCTCCAGCCCCTCTCCCCTCCCTGGAGGTTAGGAGGTGGGACTGAAAGTTCCAACCCTCTAATCACAAGGTTGAGTCCCCTGGCAACCAGCCCTCATCCTTAGATGAGGTCCAAAAGTCACCTCACTAATATAATAAAAGACACTTTATAGTTCTCATCATTTAGGAAATTCTAAAGGTTTTAAGAGCTCTGTGCCAAAACCCAGAATGAAGAGCAAATATATATATTTCTTATTATAAATCACAATATCACATATGACCTATATTCTTTTCAGTTACTTCAAATTAAAGGCATCTGGACCTTAGTTCTACAAGCCAGTCTGGGGTCTAAAGCTTGTACTACATTTCTGGATTCCAAAGACAGTTACTTTTGTGAACCGTCTCAGTTTCTAGAAATTGAAATAAGGATACCTCCCTAGGGAATCCTTATTTCTGAATAGTTCTCTTCAGATCTCTCTCTCTCTCTCTCTCTCTCTCACTCTCTCTGTCTCTCTCTGTCTCTCTGTCTCTCTCTGTCTCTCTCTCTCTCTTTCATTTTCTCTCTCTCTTACACACACACACACACACACACACACACACACACACATACCATCTGTGGATCATATTTTTGGTCTGTGGATTATTTCAGTCCCAGTGAGATCACCTCCCTTAAATTCCCACTGCCAAAGTAATTTCCCAAATTATATGGAAACAATGTTTCTGATGGGACTCCAAAGTGGTGACCTCTGTTTTACTGGAAATATAGTTTAGTTATTATTTCAGTGAAAGTAAAAGGCTTTGCTTTAGCAACACTGAAACCAGAAGGAATCAGTGGATTTCTCAGTGGAGCGGATTACTTTGAGAACAACCAGAACCTACGAGCTTCTATTCCAAGAATGCATGTGATGTATCTGTTGTGTACTGAGAGGCTGGATCCCTCCCTCCAGGTGTCCAAGGGCTCACTGTTCTCCTAAGATGCAAGACCCTGATGGAGCCACAGCCCTGGAGCTCTCCAGAGAAGGACAGCCTTGCCAGTGCCAGCAGGTCCCTGGTGACTGTGACAAGCATGAGTCTCTTTTGAGCCTGAGCCAGAACCATATGAAATAGCTCTAGCTCATGTTGAAGGGGAGGGTTGCTGTAACCTAAGGATGGAGCCCAGAGAAGAACAGGAGGGTTGGAGATGCAGTCCAGATACAGGATCCACAATCAACATATTCCTGAGAAAGTAAAATCTAACACCTTTCAAATTCTGAAGAGTTCATAAAATATTTTCTTGAAAATGCTCTCTATGATCCTGCTGACAGCCCTAAATATACGTGTCTTTATAATATTCTCACTTTACGCAGAAGAAACCTGAATCTTACCGAGGTCAAGCAACTTTCTTACAGCAAGGAAAGAGCAGAACCACACATGCTTTCTCTGCCTGAAAACTTACATTTTTCCTTGTAACGCGAAGCTGAAATCAGGTTGAAACATTCTAAAGTTAACTGTCAGAGCCAAAAGAAAGGAACAGCCACAGTTCCACATACCACAGCCCACTAGTGAGAAGCTGAGGAACAACAGTTAGGAGACAGCTGCGAGTTTCTAGAAAGGAAATGTGGGACTTCTACAGGACTCCGGTTGCACCATGATGTTTGATTTGGCAGAGTTCCTTGGCATGACACGGCTGCTTCCATTTGTGCATCCAGCCACATGAATCCAAACCACCACTCTCCCCACAGCATGCTGCTTGTTCCCCACCAGCATCTGGCATCCACCTGCCATCATGATTTTTGAAGCATTAGCTCTCTCAACTTTGTCCTTTGGTGTGTAATAAAATACCTCTTCCTAAGACCTTTCTTTCAAACTTCTAGCTAAACAGTAGGGGAAATGTGGTCACAGAATAATTGAAAACTATAACTTTTTCAATCTAACCAACTGGGCTTGTGAAGATCCTTTTGTAATGTCTCACCGATGAGTTGGCTAACAGCTGACAGCTGGAGAATAATGCTGCCACTTTACGCTGCAACGACTACTTATTTCTCTGAATGTCCCAGGCTGTCACAATTCCCTTTGTGCCAACACAGAGGAAATTCCTGCCCTGCTGGAATCCCTAGGATCTTCATATTCCACCTGTTTACTTTGATCCAAAGGGAACAGATGTCAGGAGCTGTGTTTTCAACTTCACCATGAGCTGGTTCCTCTGAGTTGCAAAGCCCACTCGTCCTTCCAAACCACACTACATCTAAAAAGGAAATTCTATATACCTGTTCACACCTGGAGTTTTGAAGTCTTCCTTTGTAGAGAAAAATTAACTCTCCAGAAGAGTGTGTGGTTGCCTGGCACAGCTCTGCTACTCATGCGTCCATGAAGCCTGCATCATGTTAGCATCTGTGAACCTAACCTCTTCCCCCTAAAACACAACGGAATCCTTTACTCCCAGCTGTCTTGAGTGTTCTGTTTTGAGTATCAATGATCTAAATTCTCACACTACTCCCAAAGGGTTAGCTTGTCAAGCAGACCATTTGCTGCATTTAGGTTCCCATTACCTGCTACTGCAGACCCACTAACACCTCCATAGCTAGCGGAGGATCCCCGCGTTCCACTCCATCTCTTATTCATGTTCTCCTTCTCCCACAGACCCTGAGTGCTTCATAAGACATATGTTACTTTAAGAATGTTAATGGTGCCTGTCAGCTTTCAGGCCAGGCTTGTTCAGTATCTCAGAGTGGGCAGTTTGGCGATGACATTCAGCCACTCCCTAGCCACGTGCACACCATCCTGCCCTCCCAGGCTCTGCACCCATGAGAGCAAGGGCAGAACTTGCTTGTCCTATTGCCTCAGCTTGCCCTGCTCCTGTGATGGAGCAGGACCCTACGGGGCCTTGCAGGAGGCCCTGCAAGGGCCTTCATACCTCTGCCTGTCTCTTGTCTGTAGGAAAACTTTAGCCTCCTAAGCCTTCTACAAGTTCCAAAGAGTAAAGTTAATCAGAGAAGTGAGAAAATGCAGAAAGAAGGGAAAACAGTCAAACAAGACAAAATAATAGTTTAGCTATTAAACAAGGTTAAGGACATTTAACTCCTCCTCAAGGGCTATAGATAATATTCTGAGCCATGTCCTTTGAGTTGTTTTGTAGATAGTGAAACTCCCACCAGGAGGAAGAAGTTAACTACATGCTGCCCACGAGTATGTAGACCCCAGACCGGTTGGAACCAGAAGGTAGATGATGTTGACTCCCGATTACCTAGCCTGATTACCTCACCACTAACCAATCAGAAGAATGTCCACGTGCTGATCAGGTACTCGGCAACCCTCTCCCTCACTGTCTTTAAAAACCTTTCCATGAAAGCCACTGGGGAATCTGGGGTTTTTGAGCGTTAGCTGCCTGAACTCCTTGCCTGGTGCCTGCAATAAACACTGCACTTTCTTTCACCACAACCTGGTGTCAGTAGATTGGCTTTACTGCACTCAAGCGATCGGACCCAAGTTTGGTTTGGTAACACTCCTAGCTCAGAGCAGGTTTGCAGAACGCATTTTCTGAGTTGTCCCTGAATCCATCAGCTCTATCTGGAACAGTTTTGAAAATCCAAAGGGCTACAGAGGCCTCTATGGGGACCAGTGAGATGACCATGCAGAGGACATCAAAGAGGGTGTGGGTAGATGGAAACACTGTGCTCAGGCCCATCCAACACATCCAGTCCTGCTGCTGCTGATGCCTCCTGGCAGCTTGGGACCTGTGGTCCAGGAGGTAAGAGCCAGTGGGAGTGGACATGATGGGAGTTACCCTCAGACCTGCACCTTCAAAATGGAAATCTTGTCATTCTGTGACAGTTCAGACAATTTGGATTTCACGGGCACTGGATGACTCTGGGGACTAAGCCATTGCAGGTAAATGTCAAAGAAGTGATTTCAAGAAAATGGGTGTTTTGGGGGTTTTTTAAATTAATTTATTTATTTTTGGCTGCATTGGGTCTTCGTTGCCGTGTGTGGGCTTCTCATTGTGGTGGCTTCTCTTGTTGTAGAACACAGGCTCTAGGCGCACGGGCTTCAGTAGTTGTGGCACGTAGGCTTCAGTAGTTGCGGTGTGCAGGCTCTGTAGTTGTGGTGCATTGGCCTAGTTGCTCCGCAGCATGTGGGATCTTCCTGGACCAGGGCTCGAACCCATGTCCCCTGCATTGGCAGGAGGATTCTTAACCACTGTGCCACCAGGGAAGCCTGGGTGGTTTTAATATTAATAATAATATTAGCCTTATTATTAAGACAAATAAGGCTCAGGTATGGAGGAAATTGGCAAGAGCTGAATGCCTTTAAGATTTTTCCTTGATCTGTGATTACAATATCACATTACATTTTTAAAAGAAGTTTTTGTTTCCTTTAATCTCACTCCAGGGATAGTGATATTGGTCATTAAAAAAAAAATTTGCACTTACAAAACAGAAATAGACTTTTCAGACATAGAAGGCAAATTTATGATTACCAAATAGGAAAAGGGGGAGGGATAAATTAGGAGTTTGGGATTAATATGTGATTAACATATAATACTACTATATATAAAATAGATAACCAACAAGGTCCTACTGTATAGAACAGGAAACTGTACTCGATATCTAGTAATAACCTATAATCGAAAAGAATCTTAAAAAGAATAGATTTATATATATATATATGTTTAACCGAATTGCTTTGATGTATACCTGAAACTAACAATCTTGTAAATCAACTATACTTCAGTTAAAAAAATAGAGACTTTTTTTTTTAAATAAAAAAATAAAAGTTTGAAAGGAAGAACAGCAAGTTAGTCCTGCCAACCTCTTGGGCTGTCACACCGCATACAAGCCATGAAACCCCAGCAGGTCAGGTGTCCCAGTGGTGTCAGGCTCCTTTTCAGTCAAGTAGGGTCCTGACCCCTGATTTCCCCACAGGGCTTTCACGAGGATCAACTGAGATAATAGGTGAGCAATGCTTTGATGACAATAATGATGCAAAACGTGATTTTATCACCCAAAGTGGAGCACTCCTTCCATGTCATCATGTTAGCACCAACTATTACACATTTGTGGATGCAGTCAGGTCTGCTCGAAGCTGCCACGTGCCAGGGACGGGATGGGATGGCTGCTGACAACTCTTCAAGTTTTATAAGGAGAACAAGGCTAAATACCAGGAATCACCTTGTCCTAAATTAACTGAAGTTTTAACCAGTAGGCAATTAGGAAACTGACACAATTCTTCTATGATTTGCCAAGTACAGAGCTAAGTATAATGCAATTGGTGTTCATTGCTTTACAAGGGGGTCAGGAACTGGAACTGTAGATTAGAACCCAGGCTCTGCTCACTGAGAAAACACTATTTCGTAAAATAATAATGATAATAATAACAATAATAAATGTGCACTGAGTGCCTATTTCAGACCAGGCCCTGAGCCGGATGAACAGCATCACATGGAGATTTTCGTTACATGAGAGATGCCCTGATGGTGGTGGTGAGCACTGTGAAGTGTGATTTTTAAGACAGCCAAAATCACAGTAGGTGCCGGGTAATGTCTGTATTGTTTAAATGTACAGAAGTACTTGTTAATATCTAATCAATAAATTGTGTTCATACGCTAACTATATTGGGGAAAAACCATAAATTTACCATGTTTCCTGTTTTCATCCCAAAAAGGAGAGTCCAGGGCAAAGTTGTAAATCCCCTTGGGTGGCCCCCACTCACTGTGCCACGAATTCTTCTTTCCTCCGTGGACACCTGGGCTTCTATGCTGGACCCTCTTCCCAGGATTCCCCTCTGAGGGAGTCCCCCTTCTAGGTCCCCTCTCGCTGCCTCAAACAAAACTCGAGTCTCCTATGACCACAATTATAGTAACACAATCCTTGCTCTGACCTCTTTGAACGATATTCTCAAGTCACATCAACCACCAGCGACACTCCCTGCTTGGTTTGGGGTTCTCCAGAAACTCATTCTTGTAGTCAGGTATTTTCTAAGTCAATGGAACGTTCTGAAAAGGCAAATTCTGGTCAGGTGAGAGACACTGGATCTCTGACAGGGAAGCAAAGGCCATCTGGGGAGGGCTGAGGCCTGCTGATACCTCTTCAATAGCTCAGGGCTAATGCCCCTGGGACTGCAGATGTGCACAGCACACCTGTCCTCGAAGTGGAGTCATGATGAGCTGGAATAAAAGAGAGCTGTATCAGAATCACTTACCCAGCAGTGCCAGAACCCCTTGGGGAACACACTGGAATGAACAGCACTGGCTGTCTGGACTGGCATTTCCCACGTGGACCCTCGCCCCCTCCATTGTCCTAAGGGAGCAAAGGGAGACACAAGAGTGGAGAGAACGTGCACTGATTCGTCAGTGGCTGGAAGGACAGGAACACATATCTCTCCCCTCCCCGCCTAGCGCTCCTGCCACTTCATCTTATTATGACTTGTTGCTATGTACAATTGGGTGAAATTTGATAAACCGTCATCTGTCTTCATCTTCATCCAAAGTTCCAGTTAACAAGGTCCTAGAATAACTCGGTTATACACGGGTTTCCTCAGAAAATTTTACATGATGGTGATTTGAGGATACCATAATGACAGTAATCTGAGTTTTTCTCAAAGTAAACAATTCTTTTTTTTTAACACTTTTATTGTAGTATAATTGCTTTACAATGGTGTGTTACTTTCTGCTTTATAACAAAGTGAATCAGTTATACATATACATACGTTCCCATATCTCTTGCCTCTTGCGTCTCCCTCCCTCCCACCCTCCCTATCCCACCCCTATAGGTGGTCACAAACCAACAATCTGATCTCCCTGTGCTATGCGGCTGCTTCCCACTAGCTATCTATTTTATGTTTGCTAGTGTATATATATCCATGCCACTCTCTTGCTTTGTCACAGCTTACCCTTCCCCCTCCCCATATCCTCAAGTCCATTCTCTAGTAGGTCTGTGTCTTTATTCCTCTCTTACCCCTAGGTTCTTCATGACATTTTTTTTTCTTAAATTCCATATATATGTGTTAGCATACGGTATTTGTCTTTCTATTTCTGACTTACTTCACTCTGTATGACAGACTCTAGGCCTATCCACCTCACTACAAATAGCTCAATTTCATTTATTTTATGGCTGAGTAATATTCTATTGTATATATGTGCCACATCTTCTTTATCCATTCATCAGCTGATGGACACTTAGGTTGTTTCCATCTCTGGGCTATTATAAATAGAGATGCAATGAAGATTTTGGCACATGACACTTTTTGAATTATGGTTTCTCAGGGTATATGCCCAGTAGTGGGATTGCTGGGTCATATGGTAGTTCTATTTGTAGTTTTTTAAGGAACCTCCATACGGTTCTCCATAGTGGCTGTACCAATTCACATTCCCACCAGGAGTGCAAGAGTGTTCCCTTTTCTCCACACCGTCTCCAGCATTTATTGTTTCTAGATTTTTTGATGATGACCATTCTGACTGGTGTGAGATGATATCTCATGGTAGTTTTGATTTGCATTTCTCTAATGATTAATGATGTTGAGCATTCTTTCATGTGTTTGTTGGCAGTCTGTATATCTTCTTTGGAGAAATGTCTATTTAGGTCTTCTGCCCATTTTTGGATTGGGTTGTTTGTTTTTCTGTTATTGATCTGCATGGGCTGCTTATAAATTTTGGATATTAATCCTTTGTCTGTTGCTTCATTTGCAAATATTTTCTCCCATTCTGAGGGTTGTCTTTTGGTCTTGTTTATGGTTTCTTTGTTGTGCAAAAACTTTTAAGTTTCATTAGGTCCCATTTGTTAATTTTTGTTTTTATTTCCATTTCTCTAGGAGGTGGGTCAGAAAGGATCTTGCTGTGATTTATGTCATAGAGTGTTCTGCCTATGTTTTCCTCTAAGAGTTTGATAGTTTCTGGCCTTAAATTTAGGTCTTTAATCCATTTTGAGCTTATTTTTGTGTATGGTGTTAGGGAGTGATCTAATCTCATACTTTGACATGTACCTGTCCAGTTTTCCCAGCACCACTTATTGAAGAGGCTGTCCTTTCTCCACTGCACATTCCTGCCTCCTTTATCAAAGATAAGGTGACCATATGTGTGTGGGTTTATCTCTGGGCTTTCTATCCTTTTCCATTGATCTATCTTTCTGTTTTTGTGCCAGTACCAGACTGTCTTGATTACTGTAGCTTTGTAGTATAGTCTGAAGTCAGAGAGCCTGATTCTCCCAGCTCCGTTTTTCGGTCTCAAGATTGTTTTGACTAATCGGGGTCTTTTGTGTTTCCATACAAATTGTGATTTTTTTTTTGTTCCAGTTCTGTGAAAAATGCCAGTGATATTTGATAGTGATTGCATTTAATATGTAGATTGCTTTGCGTAATAGAGTCATTTTCACAATGTTGATTCTTCCAATCCAAGAAGATGGTATATCTTTAATTTCTTTCATCAGTGTCTTATAATTTTCTGCATATGGGTCTTTTGTCTCCTTAGGTATGTTTATTCCTAGATATTTTATTTTTTTTTGTTGCAATGGTAAATGGGAGTGTTTTCTTGATTTCACTTTCAGATTTTTCATCATTAGTGTGTAGGACTGCCAGAGATTTCTGTGCATTAATTTTGTATCCTGTTACTTTACCAAATTCATTGATTAGCTCTAGTAGTTTTCTGGTAGCATCTTTAGGATTCTCTATGCAATGTATCATGTCATCTGCAAACAGTGACAGCTTTACTTCTTCTTTTCCGATTTGGATTCCTTTTATTTCCTTTTCTTCTCTGATTTCTGTGGCTAAAACTTCCAAAACTATGTTGAATAAGAGTGGTGAGAGTGGGCAACCTTCACTTGTTCCTGATCTTAGTGGAAATCCTTTCAGTTTTTCACCATTGAGGACAATGTTGGCTGTGGGTTTGTTATATATGGCCTTTATTATGTTGAGGAAATTTCCCTCTATGCCTACTTTCTGCAGGGTTTTTTTTATCATAAATGGGTGTTGAATTTTGTCAAAAGCTTTCTCTGCATCTATTGAGATGATCATATGGGTTTTGTACTTCAGTTTTTTTAATATGGTGTATCATGTTGATTTATTTGCGTATATTGAAGAATCCTTGCATTCCTGGAATAAACCCCTCTTGATCATGGTGTATGATCCTTTTAATGTGTTGTTGGATTCTGTTTGCCAGCATTTTGTTGAGGATTTTTGCATCTATGTTCATCAGTGATATTGGCCTGTAGTTTTCTTTCTTTGTGTCATCCTTGTCTAGTTTTGGTATCAATTTGATGGTGGCCTTGTAGAATGAGTTTGAATGTGTTCCTCCCTCTGCTATATTTTGGAAGAGTTTGAGAAGGATAGGTGTTAGCTCTTCTCTAAATGTTTGATAGAATTCCCCTGTGAAGCCATCTGGTCCTGGGCTTTTGTTTGTTGGAAGATTTTTAATCACAGTTTCAATTTCAGTGCTTCTGATTGGTCTGTTCATATTTTCTATTTCTTCCTGATTCAGTCTTGGCAGGTTGTGCATTTCTAAGAATTTGTCCATTTCTTCCAGGTTGTCCATTTTATTGGCATAGAGTTGCTTGTAGTAATCTCTCATGAACTTTTGAATTTCTGCAGTGTCAGTTGTTACTTCTCCTTTTACATTTCTAATTCTATTGATTTGAGTCTTCTCTCTTTTTCTTCATGAGTCTGGCTAATGGTTTATCTATTTTGTTTATCTTCTCAAAGAACCAGCTTTTAGTTTTATTGATCTTTGCTATTGTTTCCTTCATTTCTTTTTCATTTATTTCAGATCTGATTTTTATTATTTCTTTCCTTCTGCTAACTTTGGGGGCTTTTTTTGTTCTTCTTTCTCTAATTGCTTTAGGTGCAAGGTTAGGTTGTTTATTCGAGATGTTTCCTGTTTCTTAAGGTAAGATTGTATTGCTATAAACTTCCTTCTTAGAACTGCTTTTCCTGCATCCATAGGTTTTGGGTTGTCCTGTCTCCATTGTCATTTGTTTCTAGGTATTTTTTGATTTCCTCTTTGATTTCTTCAGTGATCACTTAGTTATAATGTAGTATATTGTTTAGCCTCCATGTGTTTGTATTTTTTACAGATCTTTTCCTGTAATTGATATCTAGCCTCATAGCGTTGTTGTCAGTAAAGATACTTGATACAATTTCAATTTTCTTAAATTTATCAAGGCTTCATTTGTGACTCAAGATATGATCTATCCTGGAGAATGTTCCATGAGCACTTCAGAAAAATGTGTATTCTGTTTTTTTGGATGGAGTGTCCTATAAATATCAATTAAATCCATCTTGTTTAATGTATCATTTAAAGCTTGTGTTTCCTTATTTATTTTCATTTTGGATGATCGGTCCATGGGTGAAAGTGGGGTGTTAAAGTCCCCTGCTATGAATGTGTTACTGTTGATTTCCCCTTTTATGGCTGTTAGTATTTGCCTTATGTATTGAGGTGCTCCTATGTTGGGTGCATAAATATTTACAATTGTTATATCTTCTTCTTGGATCGATCCCTTGATCATTATGTAGTGTCCTTCTTTGTCTCTTCTAATAGTCTTTATTTTAAGGTCTATTTTGTGTGATATGAGAATTGCTACTCCAGTTTTCTTTTGGTTTCCATTTGCATGGAATATCTTTTTCCATCCCCTTACTTTCAGTCTGTATGTGTCTCTAGGTCTGAAGTGGGTCTCTTGTAGACAGCATATATATGGGTCTTGTTTTTGTATCCATTCAGCCAATCTGTGTCTTTTGGTGGGAGCATTTAGTCCATTTACATTTAAGGTAATTATCGATATGTATGTTCCTATTCCCATTTTCTTAATTGTTTTGGTTTCGTTATTGTAGGTATTTTCCTTCTCTTGTGTTTCTTGCCTAGAGAAGTTGCTTTAGCATTTGTTGTAAAGCTGTTTTGGTGGTGCTGAACTCTCTCAGCTTTTGCTTGTCTGTAAAAGTTTTAATTTCTTCATCAAATCTGAATGAGATCCTTGCTGGGTAGAGTAATCTTGGTTGCAGGTTTTTCTCCTTCATCACTTTAAATATGTCCTGCCAGTCCCTTTGGCTTGCAGAGTTTCTGCTGAAAGATCAGCTGTTAACCTTATGGGGATTCCCTTGTGTGTTATTTGTTGTTTTCCCTTGTTGCTTTTAATATGTTTTCTTTGTATTTAATTTTTGACAGTTTGATTAATATGTGTCTTGGTGTATTTCTCCTTGGATTTATCCTGTATGGGACTCTCTGTGCTTCCTGGACTTAATTAACTATTTCGTTTCCCATATTAGGGAAGTTTTCAACTATGATCTCTTCAAATATTTTCTCAGTCCCTTTCTCTTCTTCTTCTGCAACCCCTATAATTCGAATGTGGGTGTGTTTAATGTTGTCCCAGAGGTCTCTGAGACTGTCCTTAGTTCTTTTCATTATTTTTTCTTTATTCTGCTATGCAGTAGTTATTTCCACTATTTTATCTTCCAGGTCACTTATCCGTTCTTCTATCTCAGTTATTCTGCTACTGATCCCATCTAGAGTTGCTTGTTTCATCTTTACTTCTTCTAGGTCCTTGTTAAATGTTTCTTGCATTTTCTCTATTCAATTTCCAAGATTTTGGATCATCTTTACTATCATTATTCTGAATTCTTTTTCAGGTAGACTGTCTATTTCCTCTTCATTTGTTAGGTCTGGTGGGTTTTTATCTTGCTCCTTCATCTGCTGTGTGTTTTTCTGTCTTCTCATTTTGCTTATCTTACTGTGTTTGGGGTCTCCTTTTTGCAGGCTGCAGGTTTGTAGTTCCCGTTGTTTTTGGTGTCTGTCCCCAGTGGCTAAAGTTGGTTCAGTGGGTTGTGTAAGCTTTTTTGTGGATGGGACTAATGCCTGTGTTCTGGTGTATGAAGTTGGATCTTGTCTTTCTGGTGGGCGGTTCCATGTTTGGTGGTGTGTTTTGGGGTGTCTGTGGACTTATTATGATTTTAGGCACCCTCCCTGCTAATGGGTGAGGTTGTGTTCCTGTCTTGCTAGTTGTTTGGCATATGGTGTCCAGTACTGTAGCTTGCTGGTCGTTGAGTGAAGCTAGGTGCTGGTATTGAGATGGAGATCTCTGGGAGATTTTCACCACTTGATATTATGTGGAGCTGGGAGGTCTTTTGTGGACCAGTGTCCTGAAGTTGGATTTCCCACCTCAGAGGCACAGCACTGACTCCTGGCTGCAGCACCAAGAGCCTTTCATTCACACGGCTCAGAATAAAAGGGAGAAAAAGTAGAAAGAAAGAAGAAAGAAAGGAAGAAAGAAAAAAAGAATGAAAGAAAGGAAGGAAGGAAGCAAGGAAGGAAGGAAGGAAGAAAGAAAGAAAGGAAAGAAAGAAAGAAAGAAGATAAAATAAAATCAAGTTATTAAAATAAGAAATAATTATTAAGAAAAACAAAACTTTTGTTTTAAAAAGAAATTAAAAAAAAAAGGATGGGTAGAACCCTAGGACAAAAGGTGGAAGCAAAGCTGTACAGACAAAATCTGACACAGAAGCATACACATTCACAAAAAGAGGAAAAGGGGAAGAAATCATAAATCTTGCTCTCAAAGTCCACCTCCTCAATTTGGGATGATTTGTTGTCTATTCATGTATTCCACAGATGCACACAGTTGCAGGGTACATCAAGTTGATTGTGAAGCTTTAATCTGCTGCTCCCGAGGCTGCTGGGAGAGATTTCCCTTTCTCTTCTTTGTTTGCACAGCTCTCTGGGCTCAGCTTTGGATTTGGCCCCGCCTCTGCGTGTAGGTCACTGGATGACGTCTGTTCTTCGCTCAGACAGGACGGGGTTAAAGGAGCAGCTGCTTTGGGGGCTCCGGCTCACTCAGGCCGGGGGGAGGGAGGGGCACGGAGTGTGGGGTGAGCCTGGGGCACCAGAGGCCAGCGTGACATTGTACCAGACTGAGGCACGCCGTGCGTTCTCCCGGGGAAGTTGTCCCTGGATCCTGGGACCCTGGAAGTGGCGGGCTGCACAGGCTCCCCAGAAGGTGGTGTGGTGAGTGACCTGTGCTCTCACACAGGCTTCTTGGTGGCAGCAGCAGCAGCCTTAGCATCTCATGCCTGTCTCTGGAGTCTGCACTTTTAGCCGTGGCTCACGCCCGTCTCTGGAGCTCCTTTAAGCAGCGTTCTTAATCCCTTCTCCTCATGCACCAGGAAACGAAGAGGGAAGAAAAAGTCTCTTGCCTCTCTGTCAGGTCCAGACTTTTTCCCCTCGCGGCTAGCTGTGGTGCACTAACCCCCTGTAGGCTGTGTTCACGCCACCAACCCCAGTCCTCTCCCTGCGCTCTGACAGAAGCCCGAGCCTCAGCTCCCAGCCCCGCCAGCCCCGGCGGGTGAGCAAACAAGCCTCTCGGGCTGGTGAGTGCTGGTCGGCACCGATCCTCTGTGCGGGAATCTCTCCGCTTTGCCCTCCTCACCCCTGTGGCTGCGCTCTCCTCCACAGCTCTGAAGCTTTCCCCCTCCGCCCCCACGCAGTCTCTGCCCTCGAAGGGGCTTCCTAGTGTGTGGAAACCTTTCCTCCTTCATGGCCTCCTCCCATTGGTGCAGGTCCCGTCCGTATTCTTTTGTCTCTGTTTATTCTTTTTTTTTTTTTTTTTGGCCCTACCCAGGTACGTGGGGACTTTCTTTCCTTTTGGGAGGTCTGAGTCTTCTGGCAGCATTCAGTAGGTGTTCTGTAGGAGTTGTTCCACGTGTAGATGTATTTCCAGTGTATCTGTGGGGAGGAAGGTGACCTCCACGTGTTACTCTTCCACCATCTTCCCCTCATCCTAAACAATTTTTTTTAAGGTAAAAGTCATTTTTAAAGGTCAAGTAAAGTAATATTTTCTTGTGCACTTAAGAAAACTATAAAATAAATGACATGAAATTTTATACTATAAGATATGAGAACAAAAAGTTATTCTAAAAGTCCAAATGAAGAATGGAGAGAAGACAAATTCAGAAATTCAAATAAATATGAAATTGACTGAATTAATATGTACTTTTATGGTATATTTATTTCGGATGGCAGGATAAATGTCAATAATATAGAAACACCAGCCAGACAGAGTTTATTTAAATTGACAAAGATTACAGGTTTCAGCCATGTAATGAAAACAAAATTTAGACCAGTCAGGAGTTTTCTAAGCTTTCAGCAATGCTGTGGAGTTGAATATCATGATGGCCTCTTTGGGGGCAGTGCACCCCATCACCCACTTGTGGGGATGTCACCTGCCAATGGCTCACTGCTGTAACCTTCCTGGGTGTTATGGGTTGAGGTGTGTCTTCAGCAAAATTCACATGTTGAAGTCCTAACCCCTCAGTACCTCAGAATATGGCTGTATTTGGAAATAGGGTCATTGCAGATGTAATTAGTTAAGAGTAATGACATCATTGGGGTGGGCCCTATAATTCTGACTGCACACATCCAAGCAAATCTGGGACACAAACTGGGTATCCTACAATTCAATTCAATTCTGACACTCTCTACTCTCTACCATCAGATCCTACAGGTTAAGGGCTCAATCCTACACCCCCAACCACTTCAGATGCCAATCACAAGTCCAGGTTGCCACTTGGGCTTCTGGCCAACTGGCTATAGATTGGAGGTTCCAATGACCCCATCCTTGGGTTCTATTAATTTGCTAGAATGGCTCACAAAACTCAGGAAACCAGTTTACTTACTAGATTACTGATTTATTATAAAAGTATATAACTCAGGAACAGCCAGATGAAAGAGATGCTTAGGGAAATGTATGGGGAAGGGCACAGCTCTCCCATGCTCTATCCAGGTGCACCACTCTCCCAGGTGTTCACCAACCTGAAAAGTCTCCAACCCGATCCCTTTGGATTTTTATGGAGGCTTCATTACATCGGCATAACTGATTAAATCATTGGCAATTGGTGACTAATTCAACCTCCAGCTCCTGTTTCCTCCCCAGAAGTCAGGGGGTGGGATTACAATTTCAAATCTCCAATCACAGGGTTGGGTCCCTTGGCAACCATCCTTAGGTGCTTCCAAAAGTCACCTCACTAACAAAAGACACCTTTGTTGCTCTTAACATTTAGGAAATTCCAAGGGTTCTAGGAGCTCTGTGCAAGAATCAGGGATGAAAATCAAATATACATTTTCTGATTATAAATCACAGTATCACAGCCCTAATTCAATATGACTGATATTCTTATAAATAGGAGAAATTTGGACACAGAGACAGACATGCATAGAGGAAAGATGAAGAGACTGCAGGCCAAGGAGAGGGGTCTGGAACAGATCCTGTCCTTGCAGCCCTCAGAAGGAACCAACCCTGCTGACACCTTGAACTTGGACTTCCAGCCTCCAGCCTGTGGGCAATAAATGTCAACTGTTTAAGCCACGTGTCCTGTGGTACTTTGTTAAGCAGTCCTGGCAATCTAATATGCCTGGTGATGCCCTTGGCCACAGAGAACAGCTGCTCTGCCCAAGGTAGCACCCCCTGAGGGACGGTCTAAGGCCCACCTGCTCACCTCCAACTGTGATAACTCGAGAGACCACCCGGGGTGACAGCTCTCTTCCCGGGGCTCAGCTGAACCCACCCTGTGAATCAGCATCTCTCGGACAGTCCTGCCGCCCTCACTTCCTTAGAGCCTCACTCCCAGGGCAGACATCTCTGCAGACAGTCCTTCCTCAGTCTGTCTCCAGGAACCCACACATAAGAGCTGTAAAACCATAACTCGATCATTACAGATATTGGTCCCTATAGGGAGTTGGTTTTGTGAGATTTATGTAGACACAAATGCCCTGGAGCAAAACTCCAAGATAATAGTTCTGAACTCATGGAGGACAATTCCCAAGGCCACCTGGACACCCTCTCAGGTCTGAACCCTCAGGGTTCAGCCGTGACTGGTGCCCTAAGGACAGCCATGAATCAGCAGCTCAGGGAGCTGGAACAGGAATATTTCTGGCAGCTAAGAGGGAGGGAGGGAGGTGCCTCGGTGCGGACGCCAGCCACCAAGACGAATGGCCTCCTGTTGGCGGAGATTCTGTCAGAGAAGGATGCTCACTCTTGCTTCAACCTAACACCAGGACGCAGCTGGAACAAAACTGACCAACATCGGTGCTGAGGGGTACTGGGGAAGGCGGAGCCTCCTTGGAGCCCCAGCAGGAGCTCCTCTAATCCTGGGACTTCACCAGCTGGGCACTCAGAGAAGGGGCCCTCTAGCCCTTCCTTTGCCAGAGCCCAGCTGAGCAGCTACACTTAGAAAGGAACATTGGGTCCTTGTTCTTTGTACTCACATGCTGAGGAGGGGCTCAGGATCTCAGGAAGCGAGTGGCGGGGGAGGGGGCAGAAGGATGCAGGAGGGACTGACAGAGGATGGCTGACCTGAGCTCAAGCCCAGGGACAGCATACTCACTATCTTCCTTCCACACTGGACGCCCTGGAGCCAAAACTGCTTCCCCAGTTTTAAAACCATTGTAGGACTTCCCTGGCGGTCCAGTGGTTATGGCTTTGTGCTTCCAGTGCAGGGGGCACGGGTTCAGTCCCTAGTTGGGGAACTAAGATCCTGCACGCCCCACGGCAAGGCCTGAAAAAAAATGTAGAAAGAGGAAACCTATATAAAGAGGGATGTGTAAAGATGGTCACCTTCATGATAATGATGGTTTTCTCAGGGTGGTAACATTCCAAATGATTCCACTTTTGTAAGCAATGTTTATTAAAGGTATTGCTTAATTTTTTTTTGCAATAAGCATGGATCAATTACATGCTCAGAAAACCAAAAGAAAGTTATCTTAATAGCGGGGGGGAAGAAGGTATTTAGAGAGCTCCAAGGCTACACTGGATACTGCACGAGGCATGGATTCCCATGTGCCCTACCCCTGGTATGTGGGTTTTGACCCCAAAGCCTGCCTCACACTTGTGGTGGGGTGGATGCTGGGCCACAGTGGGGTCAGGGTGACGGCACTGATCCAGTGCTTTAGGGGTTGGGCACTGCAGAAAGTGCTTCCAGGCAGGAGGCATATTCAATGAGGGCTGGGAGGCAGAGCCCCTAGTTCCATGCAGTCCCTTGATCTGACAGCAGACCTCAGCCCTCCCTAAGCCCAGTCACATGTGCTGTGTACTGCACACCTCTGGGGAGTTGTTGAGCAAGCGGCCTCTGTTGCCCACCCCCAGGAGTAAATCACTGCTGCCCACTGCATCTCGGTGTCGGAGTTGCCAAGGAAAAGCTTGCAGCCAAGCCCTGGATGGGACAATGCTCTTCCCCCGTAGAGACGAGACAGAGCAAGATCAGCTTCTGCAGTAAGCATTGGCCTCCCAGGGCTGGTGGGTCCCTCCTGCAGCTGATGCAGGGCTATTGGCCTGCATGCACCCTTCTTGTGCCACAGTGGAAGGTCCTGGTCCACTCCCCACAAGGGACAGATAGAGCAGTTGGTTGGCCAGATGCCATATGGTACACACTGAAGAGGACCAAAGGAGCACACACTGCATCTGAAGCAGGGACTAACATGCCACACAAGGTCACAGGTCTAGCACGGGCTGTGAGGACTCTACCTCTTGGTGAGGAAGCACACCAGGCCCAGGGCCCATTCTTAGGCAGGGGACCTAAGGAATGAATGCGTGAGTCTGCCTCTCCCCACTGGGGCATTACTCACTTTGTCTCAGTGCACCTGCCACCACCCCCGGACTGTGACCTTGATGGCCTTGCAAATGCTCCCTGGTCCCCGTGCATGGGGGCCTGGTGGGTGCTGTGCTGCCGGCAGGCTGGGGTGCAGGACCAGGCCCACAGCACTGCCTGCACAGAGCTGCTCCCAGGGCTGTTCAAGGTAAGGTGGGTGCGCTCACAACCAGGCCCGCAGGCTGGAGGGGGAAGAACACTGCCTGGGGACCTGGCTGCCCAGAAAGGAGCTGCCTGATTCAAAGGGATGCAAACATCTAAAGTTGGTGACGATTGGCTCCTGGCTGGGAAAGCAGACAGCAGCTCTTGAGAGGCACAGGAGCAAAGACCAGCATCTGCCGGGCCACTGGGGGCTCTGCCTGGCTCTTGACACACCATCCACATGCATCACCCAACCATTGGAGGCTGGTGCCTCTGAACACACATCTGCTGGAGGAGGGGACATGCCATAGGTCAAAAGGCTTCCTGGAGGCTATCCGCCTGCCTGAACCCTGGCCCTGGCCCTGGCCCTGGCTTGGCAACCACAGGTGGGATGGACCCCTGCCTTTTCTGGCCCCTCTGGAGCCACCTGTGACCCCGGCTCCCACACGCTGCCCATTAGTGGAGGCTGCCCGCCTGCCCTTGCTTCACATCCTGTGAACGCTGGCAGGAGGCTGGTTCTCTCAACTCTTAGTCCAGCTGGGGAGATGGGAGAAAGAGGACATTGGAAGGGCTTCAAGGCAGGCCTTCTAGGCTGACATTTGCTACCGATAAGAATTTGGTTATCGGTGGTGGGAGGGTCTCTAAAGACCCGTGAGCCCTGCTCCTGGGCCACGTGCTGGGCAGACAGCAAGCGTTCTCCACACTTCCCGTCGTCACGGGGTGGAGCACAGGCCTGCTGTCTGCTGCTATAAGCTGTTCCTGGTGCACAGAACGAAGTAACACTCAAGCAAGGAACAAGTCAGCTCTGACACCAATGAGACAGATGATAAATTGAAATGATGAATTTCTGATGCCAGTGCAAAATCAGGTAGGAGGCATCATTTATCAAGTTTCCAGCACAGCCTACAATGGAAAGATCTTTGAGGTTTTTGGTTGTTTGTTAGGGAAATTGAAACTTAACCAAGGGTTTAGATAAAAATTCAGCGTGAGATGTTAATTTAGGAACCCATGCTTAGGAAGGTATTGGGCTGACTCGTATTAACCAGATGCTATTCCTTTGCATTTGTGGTGACACATAAACTATTGATCACATTTGCTGGTATGTGCTGACATGTCATTTAGCACAGCAAAACCTGGCTCCCTAAGAAGTACAATTCATTGTAAGCTTAAAAAGTGATGCCTGTCTCCACAATGCTTCTATTTCCAATGCAGCTTGAATCCAAAGCAAGATCCCAGAATCTGTGGGGATTTCGGAGGTGCTGATCATGCCTGGTGACCCACCCCCACTGTTGGATTCCAGCCCCATCTCCACCAGCACCTGTCAACAGGCTTTAGTGATGACGCATCTGGCCTGCTGGATTTAAGTGTTTGGGAACAGTGATGTCCTGTGATGGAGTTTTCCTGCTCCTTCTCAAGCTGTCTCTATCACTTCCCTGCCCTGGCTGGACCCCATGTTTGTTAATACTCCCTCCCCAGGTCAGGACTCTTGGCGTTTTGTTTGCTATTAATCTGCATCTGATACACAAAGATGTGTCTCTTGGTTGTGCCTCGATTCCAACCTCAGAGAAGGACAAGTGTATGATAAAGCTGAAATGTTAGACCTGAAGTGATCTCGCTGTGCAGCTGGGTAAACGAGGCCCAGGGGTCTGTGTGACCAATTCAGTCACCAGAAGCTCATGGGCTGGAGTGCAGGTCTCTGGACTTTCAATCCTGGGCTCGTTCCACAATTGTTCAATGTCCCCCATCCTAAAAGCCTGGAGACCTCGCACTGCACACCTCTCCCTCAGTGTGCTGTGCCCGCACTGAACAAGCTAATTAAATGGAGCAGTAAACACCCTGACAGACTCAAAACCCTCTGGATACAACTACTCTGCAGACAGAGAACGAAGTTTGTAATCTGCTTTTACAAGTCACTTCCATCTATAGGCTCTGGGCTCCCAAAAACATCCAGCCCCTGAAGGAAGCCCCCATCTTTCTGGCTCCCATTAGGTCTGGGGACCCCCGTGGACATCATATGTGCGCTTGCAAGAGGCAGTCAGTGTCACCTCCACCACCCGCCCCCCACCTATGCAGAGGTGTCCACCGCATCCTCGAGGCTGTGCACAGGAGCTGCATTATGGCGTCCAGCGTCAACCTGGACCACCTCTGAGGCCCTGCTCCTCCTACCTCAGCTGGGCCCACACCTCGCCCAAGACAAGCTTCCGGCCAGGCTGCTCGTGAGCCAGCACCTGGCCCAGAGTCTGGGAAGGACCAGCACAACGCCACCTTCCAGTCACAGCAAGGAGAGCCCCCTCTCTCCCCACTCGGCCGGGGTCACTCTCCTCCTGAGCACCAAAGCAGCACTGCTTGTCAGGGCTGGGCCCTCAGTCAGCTCGGGCTGCCTGAAAAAGCATCACAGACTGGGTGGCTTGAACAACAGAAGCTGATCGTACCCCAGTTCTGAAAGCAGAAGTCCGAGATCAAGGTGTCTGAAAGGCTGGTTCCTTCTTAGTTTGCTGTAGGCTCCTCTCCTGGCGCCTGGTGGTCTGCTGGCGATCTTCAGCGTTCCTTGGCTTGTAGAAGCATCACCCCAATCGACCTCTGTCTCCATGTTCAAGTGGCCTTCTCTGTGTGTGGGTGTCCAAATTTCCCCCTTTTGCAAGATACCCGCCATGTTGGATCTGGGCCATCCTAACGACCTTGTCTTAACTGGATTTACCTCTGTAAGGACCCCGTGTTCAACACAGGTCCTGGGGCCTAGGACTCCAACACATCTTTTCTGGGAGGTGGGGACACAATTCAACCACAACAGCTGCTGTTGGGTTAGTCAAGAGGGGGTCTCATACTCAGGGCCTGAGGCTTCCTCTTGGGGCCCTTAAGCTTCTTCATCTCCCTTCCTCCAAGGCATGTTCTCTCTTAGGAGACAGCACAGTCCCTTGGGCCACCCCTAGTGACCACCACCTGGCCAGCAGGTGGTCACACAGACGTCTCCGAGTCCAGGCTGGGAGTGGCTTGGGCTCTAGCTGGACCCCTGCTGCCCTGGAAAGACTGAAGGACAAGCAAGGTGAGATGGATTTGGGTACCAAAAAGGTGCCATGTTCCTTGGTGTGCCCAGTGGAGCAGGGGGATGTCCAGATAACTAGGAGGAGTAGAAGCATCCTTCCAAACAGCGAAGAAAAGTCTTCCTGGTGGCACATCACAGTCCACATGACCAAGAGAGGAAAGCAAACAGAGGAAAAGAACCATAAGGGCATTGCCACTGAATCTTCTCCTGGAAACCACCATAGAAGGACCGAGTAGGGAAATCAGAACAGACTGAGAAGAGAAGTTGCTTGGTGCATCGCCCTTAAGGTTCAGTGAAGACCTTGCCCCTGCCCACCATCGGCACAGATGGTCATCTTCATCACACTGAGGTTGTACTGAGGAGCAGGGCTCTAGGGCAGAAGGACCCTTGGAATCCCAGCTCTGCCTGCTCCTCACTGCCTGGCCTTGCTCACATTTGTTTGCTTCTCTGTGCCTCTGCCTCTTTACCTCCAAAATCTGGATAACAGTAGCTCCCACCTCACTGGGTTGTTATAAGGCTCCAACGAGGTAATACAAACTAGGGACATAGAACAGTGCTTGCCCAGGACAGAAATGCCCAATAGCTCTTAGCTATGATTATTACTGCATACCTTTCTTTACACCTCAAATCATTTAAAATTGTATTTTATTTTTAATATCAAATACTCTACAGCCAACACTCAAATCCTTTTGGAAAGAGAATCCACACAGGGCAACCTGCAGTTACCTAGCAGCAGGATGCTGAGGATGTACCACTGTGGTTACACTGAGCAAGGCCGGGGAGCCCACCTGCTCTGGCTTTGCTCTCCCTGATGCCCTGGTTCATCCAAGAGCAGACTAGGAAATGTAGTGCCGCCTGGCCCCGAGGACTGGGAGTAGGTATATTCTCCCAACTCTTCCAAATCCTCCTTTTTCCTCAATCTATTCACCTGGTTGTTTTACTTTAATGCAAATCCATGAATGCAGAATTTCCCATGAGAAGTCTCTGAGGACTTATTACTTGTTCTGAGTTTTGCATCCATTTCTTTTATGGAGTTTCAAGAAATCTTTTGGGCCCCATTTTTCTTTTCATCTCCTTCAATTCAGTTCACTACAGTCCAGTTCAATCTTTTCTAGAGATCAAGTTATAAACCTTGATTCTATTCTTGATTTTACCATCCTCATGGGGTAAACTGATGAGTTCTTTGTTCAAAGCATCGTGAAGATGGTGGCTTTTTAATCTACCTTGAGTCTGTATCTGCACCACTGTCAATTGTATGCCCCACAGTGTTCATGGAGAAGCATCTTCATGTGGTACACTTGGAAATGGGATTTGTATAGCATAGAAAAGAACTATATCCAGAAAAAGAAATACAAATAGAGGAAAGTTGAGAAATTACCTTTTTGAGACAGGCTAAGAAATCCAGATTGGAGAAGGGCAGGCTGAGTGGGGAAAAGCCCTAAGAACATGGTGTAGCAGGTAAAGGAAAGTTGCAGAAGTGACAAAAGTCATACTCATGGCTCACAGGAGAGGTCAGTACCCTGGACATACCTAACTGCAGGAGTAGCTCCAGGTGCCCTGGGAGCATGCAGGATAAGAACAGAGGAACCAGGGCAAACAACACTTATGGTTTGAATTAGTCTGCTTGGCTGCTATAACAAATACCACACACTGGGTGGCTTAAACAACAGAAATTTATTTTCTCACAGTTCTGGGTATCAGCATGGTCAGTGTCTGCAGAGAGGTATTTTCCTGGCTTGCAGACAGCCACCTTCTCACAATCCTCACATGGCCTCTTCTTTGTGCCAGCATGGAAATAGAAATCTCTCTTCCTCTTCTTATAAGGCTACCTATCCTATTGGATTAGGGCCCCACCCATTATGAATTCATTAAACCTAATTATCTCCTAATGGTCCTCTCTCCAAGTATGGTCACATTGAGGCTTTAGGGATTCAACTTAAGAATTTTGAAGGGACATGTTCAGTCCACAGCATGCTTAAAAAGAGGAGAGATTAAAGAAGGAAAACAATGAATTGAGTTTAGTTTAGTTTATATGAAACTAATAAGCACAGAGATAATAGGTAATAAGTGGTTAGATAGTCATTGAAATGTTTCTGTTTCAATTTGTTTTCTTGGAGGAAACTTGTAAACATGAATTACATATGAATACCATTCTGAAAATCTTGTGTAACTCCTTTCCTGGACATTTAAAAGAGAAGATCAGCTTTTGGTAGGATATGTGCGCATAGCTTTGACTGGGACTCTGAAGTGTATTAAATAGTTTAGAACATAATTATGAACACAGTGTGTGTGTTGCACCCATGCTTTCAGACAGGTGTGTGCAGCCTGGGACTCCCACACACTTTCTCTTGTTCAGCTCAGCAGTCTGGCTACAGGAAGAGGAACCCTCAGTGGTTCTCCCAAAATGGATAAGAAAATTATGCTGTATGTCTGCAGCCAAGACTTAAGTGTGAGCTTTCCAGGCCAAGAAGGTGACCCAAATCCATCCATCCAGAAAAGGCAGGAGAACTAACGACCTCAAAGAGCATGTGGTGTCTGTGGAGAGCTTTTCCTTGCTAAATAAATTGATTTTGACAAAAGCATTCAGCATCTACTGGGGAATGTGTCTTGTCTTCATGTTACCAAACCAAACTTGGGTCCACTCACCTGAGTGCTGTAAAGCCAACCTATGGACACTGGGTTGTGGTGAAGGAAAGTGAGGCATTTACTGCAGGGCACCAAGCAAGGAGTCCAGGCAGCTAATGCTCAAAAGACCCAAACTCCCTGATGGCTTTCAGGAAAAGGTATTTAAAGACAGGGTGAGGGAGGGGAGTTGTGGGGTGCATGATCAGCTTGTGGACATTCTTCTGATTGGTTAGTGGTGAGGTAAATGGGAGTCAACATCATCAACCTTCTAGTTCCAACTTGTCTGGGGTCTACGAGCTTGTGGGCAGCATACAGTTAACTTCTTCCACCTGGCGGGGTTTCAGTATCTACAAAACAGCTCAATGGACATGGTTCAGAATATGATCTATAGCCCTTGAGGAGGAGCTAAGTGTCCTTGACTTTGTTTAATAGCTAAACTCATTATTTTGCTTTCCTTGACAGTTTTCCCTTCTTTCTGCATTTTCTCACTTCTCTGATTAAATTTATTTTTTGAAACTTGGGGAAACCCTGGAAGCTAAAGTTTTTCTACAGACAAGAGTCAGGTGGAGTACATGGGGGCAGGGGTTCTGTCCTGGGAAGTCCCCACAGGGTCCTGATCAGTTACTTTCATACAGCTCCACCCTGACCTCTGCTGCTCCTGCTCCTGACCTGGACCAGGAGTGTCTGTGAATGCTTCACCCAGCTCTCAACTTCAAGAATGAGATGGTATTTTGCTATAACTAAGGATGCCCACTGCATACCATCTCCTGGGCTTCAGCACAAGCAGGAACTGGGAGAATGGGCTGGCTCTGTTGCTGCTGCTCCTGGAGCTTTTCAGGAGCAGCTCAGCGCCTTCACTTGTTTTTTTGTTTTTTGTTTTTTTTTTTTTTCCTCAGCATCCTCTGCACAGCACCCAGCCTAGTTCCATGGAAGCATGTCCTTTTCAGAAGCTTTTCCATGAAAAGAAGACCTCAAAGAGCTTTTGCTTTTTAAAACATTCGACTGTCTCTCCCTAATCTTCCTTCACACCAATTTAATCCCCTAAGGATGGTGCTTCTGAGTTGGCTTTTATCATTACTTACCCTTAACTAGGCAGACCTTAATGAAATCATCAAATCAAATTGTGTCTTTTGCATCATAATTATGATTGTCATACAAAAGAGAGCCATGATTTATTCTTTTGTTGATGAGATATGTATGGGTCCTCATAACTGTCAGTGCATTTTACATTAAGTGATGGTTAGATCTTGTCTGGGCTGAATCACATTGTACCTTTTACCCCCATGATCTTTTTTTCTATTTATTTAAAACACATTTGTTTGTGTCTGGAAATTGGCTAGGTAACTTGACAAATTTATCCAATTTATAAAGGTCTCTTGTAGCGTCTTGTTTATGTGCACTAAAAGAACACTCTCACTTTCTCTGGCCCTGTTTTTGTTGCTGTTTGCTTTATCGAGTTTTGCATTTGGAATTGTCACCCAAAACGGTCCTGTCATGAGCATTAGTCATGCATACCTTCCAGCACTTCTCCTCCAAGAAGAATGACTCCAAAAGTTTCATTGTAAAATTTTGCCCCAGGAATCTTCCACCCCAAACATTCCAGATCTAGAACAAACTATCCTTTACCACAAAAAAATGTGGTACAGCATCATTTCTCAGTATCCTCAAAAAAGAAGGATGGAATTTACTTATTATATGAATTATCCTTTTTTAAAATAATTCTAACCCACTAATTAAAAGTTAATTGAATAAAGACTCCAAACAGAACAAAGGTGTTAGCTTTTGAAATTATTTCCTGAACTTGCCTTTCTGGGGAATAAATTTCAAACTATTTCTAAATAATCTTTTCCACCTCAAACACAATTTCTTAGATTAACGCAATTAATGCCTACACCAAAAGTTAAATATTTTGAATAAATAATAACGGTTTATGGTTCTGAAAAACAAAATGGAGAGAAATTAGGAATGCTAAATTTTGGTCTGTACTTGGACAGCAGCCAGCATTTATTCATTCTCATTTATTTATTCATTGGATTTTTTGCTCTAAGCCATGAACAAGTTCATATTTCTAAACTAGATGTTACCAAAATATTCATTTTGCACTTTGAGCTTTTTTTTTTTTTTTTTTTTTTTTTTTTTAGTGAAATGAGTGGAGGCTCAATTACATTTAAAGAGCATGAAGGCCTGTTAGGTTAACATTAACATCAGTTCTCAGTGACCGAATCTCAGATTATTGTTTAGTGTAAGCAACGTAGCCGGCGGCTGCTCACATCCAGTTGTTTGCTGTGCTGGGCTGCATGTCCTTCTGTGTGATTTCTTGAGGATGCTTTCTATGCCATCTGCACAGTGCCTTCCAGGGCATGGCTCTGGCCTCTGCAGCCTCTTCCAGAACTCTGCTCATTCATTTCTAAAAGCACCTGTCCCTTAGATAAAGTATGGCAACAACATCTTCAAATGGAGGCTGATCTCAAAGCATGAGTGGTGCTGATATTTCCAAGGTCCTGGCGGCATCTGCATCCCATCCTCCTCACCGTGGCTGTTCCCGGACACCATGACACGGATGTCCCCATGAACTCCCTGCCCCGGCTCACTGTGAGCCTTCTGTGGCCCCCCGTATGTCCGCACTAAGACTCTCATGGCATACAACTGGTGTGTTTCATCCCTGGACCACAGGCAGGGGAGGTGCCTTTCTTACTTCTGTCCTCACTGCCCGTCTCATAGGGCAGCAGGAATGTAGACAGAATCAATGCATATTGATCAATGGATGGATTAATGAATGGACCAAGGATGTTGTCTGGAAAACAATGGGATTTTCTCAGCCTTTAAAAAGGTTTTCCAGGAACTCATTTATGAACCCAAATAATCACACTCCCCAAATTTTAATCAGATACTGTCTGACGTTTGGGACAAAGACACAAGCATTGGGGAAATTCAGTTGCTGTGATGGTTATTCCGCATCCCTCTCACTCACCATAGACCCCTCCTCTACCCAGCTGTGCCCTGCTCTGTGCCTTGGGGGTGAAGTCTTTGGCTGCATCATCAAGGCTTCCTCGACTTCTGGCTTGAGATGGGGTTTAGCCACGGAGTCACTGACAGATCTGGGAATTGGAAGAAAGAAAGGTCAAGGCATTTCTTCTCCACCCTCTCCCTGCCTTGGCCACGTTGTTCTGCCTCTTCCAAAGTTCCAGCCATCACTGACATGGAGCGATGGTTGGGAACAGTTCCCTCTTCCCTGGGGGATTCCATGCACTCGCTGGCTGTCTTAACCTTGGCTGCACCTCTAGAGCCTGTTTACTAAGGACCCTGATGGACACAGATCCCTACTTCTCACCTGACATCCAAATGAACTCAAGATTTAAATATAAAAATTTAGACCATATGAGCACTAACCTAGAATGTAAGTATCAGGGGATCTTGGGCATCAAGAAGGCTCTCTGGTGCTGAAACTGGAAACTATAAAGAAAAACAAGACAGCTGTGTCTAAGAAAGTTTAACTTCTATACTCTAAAAATACCGCCTATGGTAAACATAGCAAAGAGCCATTTACCCCAAATCTAAATCTCATTCCTCCCTACTCTTGATTCCTAACAGAACCCGGTTTTGTTCAGGGATGCATTTAGCCAGTTGTTTCTGGGGAGAAGGCTCACCCCAGTCCCTGGTCTGGGTACCAATGGGTCTACACCCACTACCCTCATCTGTGTCCCTGGTTGATGCTTTGTTTTGACACAGTCATGCAGTTGGCCAAAGAGACCTGTTGCAAAATCATCCCTCTCCTCACCCCCGAAGTTAGGTTTCCCTCTCTCATTTCGCTCAAAATGATGGCTGTTCATTCATTCATCACTCATTCATATATTGATTCCATCTGTACATACATTGAATACTATCAACAAAGGCTTCAGTGTCTACATCCAAAACAATATTTATTTAAAGACGTTTGAGAGCAGACTTGAGACAAACACCTTCTCCATCAAAGGAGATCAATCCTTTAAAAGGAAAGCAGCCTGAAACATCAGTGAAACCCCCAGCATATCTCTTGACTGTGGTCATCTGGGTCAGGGGCTGCTCAAAATTATTTAACAAGATCAAAATATAAAGAAAGGAGAAAAAAAAAAAAAAACAAGAGAAGCTCAGATACTGGGGCACTCTATGATGTCTGTTTAATATGATAAGGAAAAAAAGGAGCAGAAGAGAGACATTTTCTATTATTTATTATATCCCTCAGGCAGCCAAATCAAAGCCCCAGCTTCCTTTAAAAAGAGCAGATGCACTGGCAGCAAACTTTCTGACCCACAGACGTGGATGTGGCTACTTGACTGCCAAACAAGTTTTTGCCTGTGGTCAGCACGGAAGCCGTGGGAATACCATGTTTTTCCACACTGGTGAAAGACACAATTTCTCATATGTCAGATGATTCCCAGTTTTCAAGCAATAGAAACAAACAAAGAAAAACAAAACAAAACTTGGAATGCCCTGCTGAGGTCAGATGAAGGTAGACATATTAACCAACTGGTCCACAAAGAGGATGAAATCAATCAGCCGCGCACATCGTCCTGAAGGAAAACTCAGGCTACTTGGTTCTTCTCCTTAGGTCAGAATTTCAAAGCCACCTTTCCACATGCCGCGTCCTGCCCCCTCCAAGTTCTCTTCTGAGGGCAAAGCCCCTTGCCCCCCCACCCCCCTTACTACCTCCCCTTCCTTCTGGACACCGTCCTGGGGTCACCACCAAGAGCTTTAGCCCATCCTGGTTTTACCCAAACTCCTGTTTTCAACCTTGGCAACATGAATATCTGTGGCGTAACACAAGGACAAATTGTTAAGAAGTGTGTATATTTAGCAGAAAATTGTTTAAAGCCATAAATAATTAAAATAGATACATTCTCACAAATTATGCATATGTGTGTATTCTTTTAAGCATAATAATTATTACTCATTTATTTTTATGTTATTAGCATGTCCAGATATTCTAAATACACATATTAGGTTATTTCATTTATCAAAAAGTTGGTATTTATGGCATTCAGCTAACATCTACTGTTTTGCTTGCCTCTTTCCTGGAATAGCATCCCTTTCTTTTGGCAAACTGACCCCCACCTCCATGTGGTTCTACTGGAGATGATTAATCAGAGAGAGACAGAAAACAGCATGCCAGTTAGGTGAGGGCTCTGGAGGCAGACCCCATGAGGTTGGTACTATTATTCTCATGAAAACGATGAGGAAATTGAAACCTAGAGAGGTTATAAAACTCTCTGAAGGTCAGGCAGTGTTTAACTGTATTTGTAAGAAACTAATACAGGCCCTGCTTCTCCCAGTTTCCAACTATCAACGTCGATTCAAACCATATCTCTCCATGTTCAACCAGAGAGAGGAAAAAAAAAAACCTTACTTTTTTGAACTGCTGAATTATTTTCCTAGGGCTGCCTTAATAAATTATTGCAAAACTGGTGTCTTTAAATAGCAGATCTTTATTCTCTCACAGTCTGGAGACCACAAGTCAGAATCCCCCTGAAGACTCCAGAGGAAAATCTGCTCCATGTCTCTTCCAGCTTCTGGTGGCTCTGGACGCATCTAGGCTTGAGGATGCATCACTCCAAAGCTGCCTCTTCCTCTCATTTCTTCTTCTCTGTCTCTCTGTGTGTCCTCTCTTGTAACCTTCAGGCCACCATCAATGGACTTAGGGCCCTAAATTCAGGATGATCTCATCTCAAGATCCTTAACTTCTTTACATCTGCAAAGACCTAATTTCCAGCAAGGTCCTGTTCTGAGGCTCCATGAATTCTACGGGGACACCATTCATCTCACTACATATGCTTACAGCTGAAAGAGAGATTTCACTTTCACACTGTTCGCCCCATCACACCGAACTCAATTACAGGGACATGGCCCTTCCTTGAAATCACACCACTTCTTTGGGAGCCCTTCTTTGACCCACTTTGTTTCATATTCACTCCCACACTTGTCTAATGTGATCAGACAGTGCAAAACGGCTGGCAGTTCCCCAGAGGGACTGCCGGACCTTCTTCAGCTCTGTAGACCTCTGTAGGCCCCTCCAATTACATAGTTTGTTGAATCCCATATGTCTTTGTGCATCTCATTGTAATATACAGAATTTTCCTTGGGTTAATCAAACTATAGGTGCTGAAAGCAGTGGAGAATGAAAAGAGTATATCGGGGGGGTGGGGGTGGGGCGTCTATCTATTTACCCATTTATCCATTCATCCATCCATCCATCCATCTATACAACATACATTTACATATCTATTTATGTATCTAAGCTATCTATTACTTAGCTTTCTGCTCAAGACATGGATGCTTTATTTTGTAAGAAGAACATATAAGCTTTGTGCAATTTCGGTTTATAACAGTGCCTGGAACACAAGTGTTGCTTAGTAAATATCTTTGAATGAATAAGCTTGATATCTCAGATTTGTGAATTTTATAAACCTTTCTTTCTCATCTACTCTCTCTGAACCACAAAAAAGATAAGATCTATTAAAATTCAGATGAAAAAAATATCCTAGATATGGATAAAAATTATAATTGTGTGTCAAAATTAATAATCTATATTATAAAAAAAAAATTAAACACCTATAGGTAAAACATATACAGAATGGAGCAGTTATTTGTTTAAGAAATTATTTTTTTAAAATCAAATACTTCCAAAACATTATTTATTTGGAAGAACTCCTTTGAAAGTAGATTGGCTTTAGCTAACATTATTTAATTTCACAGGAACTAGACTGAAAAGGAGCACATAAACTTATTCTGTTATTTTATTTTTGATATTCAGTTGAGAATGAAGTGGGGCTCTGATTAACAAAAAGCAATCAAAATCCATGAGTCAGGGCTTCTCTGGTGGCACAGTGGTTGAGAGTCCGCCTGCCGATGCAGGGGACACGGGTTCGTGCCCCGGTCCACGAAGATCCCACGTGCCGCAGAGCAGCTGGGCCCGTGAGCCATGGCCACTGAGCCTGTGCATCCAGAGACTGTGCTCCACAATGGGAGAGGCCACAACAGTGAGAGTACCACAAAAAAAAAAAAATATATATATATATATATATATATATATATATATATATATATATATATCCATGAGTCAGAGATAGAGCTAAATAATACATTTTTTAAAAAGCTACTAACTAGTAGGAGACCTGAAAAATATGTGGAGATTTCATGATCATAACTGCCAGTCTTTCATAGGAGGATTCCTACTCTTGGAGGAAACACTGACTCTATTTATTGTGAGTTTTGTGGATTCTGTGATACTCCAGTCTCTTCCTAAAAAAACAGACAGCATCATCCGGCGAAGGCATGAAGTCACCTGACAAACTTCCTTAGCATTTCCTTCTCGTAAGGACTTCTTCCCTCATCGATACTTTTCCCAGAACCTGGGGCTTTACACAATCTAAGAGGGACAGCCCTGCTGCCACCTGCCCACCTGGAAGAGACCCGCCTAATCTACACAGTGAACTGGTTTCCCCCCCATGTCTTCTCAGGGCTCCTTATGCATTCCTGGCAGATCTACTCCCCGATTCCTTCTTCTCACTTGAGTCTTTTCCTGTCCCTCTGGGTTCTTGTCTCTGCTGTTTCCTTCACAGAAGACAACACGACCTGCCCTTATATGTACGTGTGTCCACCTGTATCCCCCACTCAAATCTAAATTGCTGTCTCCAGAGCCTAGAGCAGGCTTGGCACATGAGAGGAGCACAGTGAACACCTGTTGTGGGGCAGGCGGTCGTGGGCAGGAGGGAGGGATCTGGGTGAGGTGACCAGGTGGCTGAGGTTTGTGGCAGGGCCCAGGTGATTTCAAGTCTTGAAGACCATCGTGATGAGTTTGGATTTTATCCTGAAGGTGATGAGAAGACATCGGAGATCTTGAGCAGGGGAGTAAGTAGGATGATTATGTTTGAAAAGATCACTTTGGATGTTGTAAAAAGAAATCACAGGAAGAATGGGTGGAAGCAGGCAGACAAGTTGGGAGGGTACCATGGTAACCAGGTGAAAGATGCCAGTGAGTCATGTGAGAGGAGACCTGGGTGGGAGGAGCAAGACAGGTTCTGGTTTGTGTATATTTCAAAGCCAAGACTGGAAAAACTTGCCAATGTATTGAATGAAGGTGGAGTATGAGAAAAAAGAACCAAGGAGGACTCCATGGTCTTGGGCCTGATCTTTTGGCCACCAGTGGATGGACCATCTACTGAGCAGGCAACATGGAGAGAAGAACTGGTTTGGAGTGGGAGGTAATGGGAGCCTTCTCAATCATGTCACATCAAGACATGTCTCAGACATGCACATGGAGATGGAAAGTAGATAGTCACATTTGGACAACTGGAGTTCAGGGGAGAATGGGGTTGGGGAATAACTCGGGAAGTCACCAGCACATAATGGTATTAAAGCAAAGATTTTGGATAAGAACACCTAAGGATGAGAATAGGTGGAGAAAGCTATGGGGTCCAAGGAGTGAGCCATGGGGCTGAAAGGAGGAGGAGAAGCAGCTACAGGAGACTTAAAGAAAGCACAGTGTGAGAGGGTCAGATCCTTACTATGCACAGTGCAGTAAGTCAGACAGAGAAAGACAAATACTGTATGGTATGTCTTATACATGCAATCTAAAAACTAGAACGAACTATAACAACAACAAAAAAACAGAATCACAGATATAGAGAGCAAACTAGTGGTTACCAGTGAGGAAAGGGAAGGACGAGGGGCAAGATAGGGGTAGAAAAATCCTATGTATAAAATAAATAAGCTACAAGGATGTATTGTGCAACACAGGGGAAATATCCAGTATTCTGTAGTAACTATAAATGGAACATAACCTTCAAAAATCGTGAATCACTACATTGTACACCTGTAAATTATGTAATATTGTATATCAACTGTACTTCAGTTTAAAAAAAATGAAAAAGAAAACCCTCATAAGAGAAAATTAAGGCTTTTGCTGCAATGGGAAGCAAAGACGTACAGAGGAGAAGGGCGTGCAGAATCTCAGGAGGTTTCATGCGGAGGAGACAAAAGATACAAGCGCATAAGTTCAGCATTAGAACTCGAACAAGCGGAATCACAATGAAGATGAAATAGGTACTTAAGTCCACAGGCTGATGGGGCACTAAGACAGAGAGGCCTGTTTTAAGAAGAAAAGCACTGGTGACAGAGGAGAACAATAAGCTGGTAACACTATGAAAACATACTGCACTTAGGTGTCTACTGTTTTTCTCGGGAGAAAATTAAGCATCTGTCTAGAAAGCATTTGTCCTACGTAATTCTTCTTAAGGTACAAAGCAAAGCCCCTGCTCCTCTGTATAAGCAGCTCACATTATTACCTGTGAATGGGCATCTGCTAGTTTCCAAACACGTGGCTCACGTAACGAGAAGCAGCCGGAGGACCAGCGCACACGGGTGGACGGTTCTACGTCTTCTCTCTGCTATGCTTGCCAGTAAAGCTCCTGGTGAGGGTTGCAAGATGACTACCAACTGTCGTACGAACCACGTTTTTAATCAGTGGTTCACGGTTTTTATGTTTCAGGAAGATCTTTGTCCCGTGGCAGAGAAATGTAATTACGATCTGTCTTATAATGGGTTTTCTTAAATCTTTATTTCCCCTGCGACTCACATTCTTCTGTTTCTGACTAAAGAAGATGATACACTCTCAGAAAACCTGGATTTGAAAATGGCTCATCCGCTCCGTAACTCCATGCCCCGAAATGAGCCGCCATCCCTCTCTCTTAGCTCTGTTTGTTTCTCTCTAAATAGGTGCAATAGCATCTGCTTGCTAAAGCTGTCCTTTAGATTAAGTGAGACAAAGCATATGAAAACACCTGAGGGAGTGCACAAAATACATATAGGAGTTTCTTAACAGAGGAAAATATTTGTTTCTTAAAGGAGCTATCAACGCTGGAACAGGTTGGGCGGGTCATGCCTTGTTCTTACTACTCACTCCACAATAGTTTCCAGAATCATCCACACCACAGTTCATTTTTGAAAGCAGTCCTTTCTCTTGTGCATGTCTTATAACCTCCCAATACCTAGACTCTGACAATCTTAACACCTTTCCTATCATACATTTCACTTTTGAGTATTTTGCATCTGAATGACATATATGTTCCCCAAAAAATTAGCTGGAAAGTTGAATTCCTTTGTTTTAGGTTTTCCGTTACACAAGTTATTTAGTATCAGGCTTTAGGTCTTAAAACCCTAAAAAAAAAAAAAAAAAGTGCCAAGAAGGAATAGGAATTGTAGCCAGTGATATTTGTTTTGGTTTGGTGACATTTACCTCTTCATCCAGAAGGGATCCTAAGCCCATGGAGTAGCTCAGCGACCTACACTGGCAGGATGTGGGACCAGCAGTCTGCTTCTGTGGCTAGAGCCTGGGAAATGAGTGTGGGAAGTAGCACCAGAAACCCTGCTCACTGAATTGAATTCCCAGTTTCTCCATTGGCTCTATTCTGTCCTGTTCCAACATGGCACATTGGAAATTGGGACATTTGAGGAGGATTTCTTTACCCAGGGATTATTTGCAAAGGTTTGGTGTAGGAGAACCACAAGGCAGGGCTCAGTAAACCAGGGCTTGTAGCAGAAGAGCTGTTGCCAAGCCAAGGCCTGAAAAGAGAAGGGGAGGGAGTAGGGACCAGACTGCAGGTGGGGAATCCTGAAGACTGGTCAGCTTGAGAGAAGCCAGGTAAAAGGGCTTCCCAGAGAGGACACCAGGAGGATGCCTTTGTCTCCTGTCAAAGCTCCCTACTGGGCAAAGTCCAGTGGAAGCCAAGGGCAGAAAGGGGGGAACAGCAAGTGGGGAGGATACAGAGAGCAAATGGATCCAGCACACCCCCTGGGAGAAGTTAACTCTCTGAGCCTCACCTCCTCAGCCATGAAATAAGAATGATGGTAGTGCCTCCTTTATAGGGTTAAAGTCCAACTGGATTTTTTTTTTCCTATTTCATTTATTTATTTATTTTTACAGTAGGTCCTTGTTGGTTATCTATTTTTTTCAAACTGTATTTTTGTAAAAAACCCTTTAAACACAGACCTTAGTGCACACACACAAAAACATTAAATGATGATGGTGTCATCATCTACCTCCTCAAAGAAAGAAAACAATGCCATTGATACAATATTGCAGGGCGAGATTTGAGAAGTGGGGTGATGAAACAGGGAAACAGATACTAGTCACATAAGTTGCTGCCCTATGGTGACTCACCTTTTCTGCTTCTTCTGCCTCTAGACTTCTTAAAGGAAGCAACAGTAAGATGAATCCTCAAGGAGAATGTAGAGGTAGAGGTTGGCAGGCCGAGGAAGGTGTGTTACAGGCCCAGAGCAGGAGGATCCATAGGGATATCTGGTTGCAGAAAGCAAGGGAGGCTGATGAAAAGTGAGGCCAGTGAGAAAGACAGGTGAGGTTGGGAGGTGCCCTGGACTGAGTGCTTGAATTTGACATTTTATCATGTCGGTAATAGAGATCCATTTCAATATTTTAAGCAGGATTATGACTTGAGAACTTTTATCTTTAAAAAATTAATCAACAATATTAGGAATGAAATAGGGGATATCGCTATATATCCTTCAGCCATTAAAAAAAAAATAACAAGGGGAAACAATAGACAATCTTATGCTCATTAATTCAACAACTTAGAACAAATGGACCAGGTCCTCAAAACCACAATTTACTAAAACTCATTCAAGATGAAATAGATAAGCTAAAATGCCCTATAATCATTGAATATATTTAAATTTCCACCAAATTCTAGGGCCTCATCCTCTCCTGAAGTCACCTGGTGAAGGGGGAAAGGGAGCAGGTGGGGAAAGGCACACCCACATTTAATGGCTTGGAGCTTGATATTTCACATCTCACCTTGTCTCACACCCCACTGATAAGAATGAGTTGTGTGGTCCACTTAGACACAAGACCTGGAAAATATAATCTAGTTGTGGATCTAGAAAGAGAACACAGATGCTGGTGAGTGCACAGGGAGAGCTGTAAGGAGGGTCTACTCCCAATGTTTGAGAGCTGATTAATACTACAAATCATGACCAACAACCTCCTCTTCATCATCATCATTTTCTGACATTTATTGAGCATCATTATGTCCAGGTACTGTTCTAAGCCTATCAAGGTCTACTAATTTATTTCAACCTCACAATAGCCCTAAGAAGCAGACACCTTTTTAATTTCAGTTTCCAAATGAGGAAACAAAGACCAGAAGAGACTGAGACATCTGCTAGGAATTACATGGCCAGAAAGTGGTGAAGCTGGAGTATGAAGCCAGCCGACATTCCTACAATGTCGTCCCACAGAAGGATCTTTGATTCTTCCAAGGGTTGCCTCTGAAACTCTCAAAAATATGCATTTAACTAAATTTCCTGTTCATTGGATACAATCAGGAAATAACACCTGCATTAACTTAAGGAGATGGAAGTAGAAAAAATGGGAAGTATTAATAAACAGGAAGTTTACAAAAAACACATAGAAATATCACAGAGAAGAGCACAGAATCCAAAGCTGTTATATTAAAATATTATTTAGATAGACCACTAGCAAAACTGATTCAGTGAAAAAAGTACAAGATGCAAAAACTAAGCATGGAACTAAAAGGGAACATAATCACAGATAAGAGAGAGATTTTAAATAATAATAACATAAAAATATTATCAATAATTATGCAGTAATAAACTTGAAAACCTAGTTATGCATATAACAATTTGAAAACTTAGTTGAAGTACATTCCTAGAAATATACAAATGCCAACTTGGCAGAAGAATAGATCATTTGTATAAATCCACACATGTTAAATAAATTGACACTCCTTATTTAAATAAAAGCACAGCACAACAAAACAAAATATGGTTAGCTTGCTTTGTAGGTGTGTTCTACCAAACTGTCAAGGAACAGTTAATTCCTTCTTTAAGTAAGTTGTTTCAAAAAATGCAAACCTTAAAACATGCAGTTCATTTTATGAGACTACTATAATATTCATTCCAAAAATAAAGAGACCAATATAAGTAATATAATTTATACTTATGGATGTAGATATGAAGATCCCTAAATAAAATAGTGGCTAACCAAATCCAACAGTATATTAATAAAAATAAAACATCATTAGCAGGGAGAATTGATGCTATGAATGCAAAGATGATTCACCATTTTAAAACCTACTAATTTATAACATCAGCACACTAAAAGAGAAAAATGCGTATGTGTATCCCAATTCATGCAAAAAATAATTTTAACTAGGTGCTGAAATTTATTAAATAAAAATATCTAATAAAAAAAAACAAGAACAGAGGGAAAGGACCTACAGCATCCCCTTTAAGATCAGGAAAGGATCTCACTCTCACCTCTACGGTTGAACATACTTCCTCATAAGGAAGAAAAATAAATGATAGGTATAAGGATGGGAAAAGAAGAGAGATAATTGCCATTACTTCAAGAAGCCATGATCATCTACCCAGAGAAGCCAACATAATTGACAATCGATTAGCACTATTAAGAGTGTTCAGGAAGCTTGAAAGATACAGGGTCAGTCTAAAAAATTGTGTCCATCTCCAAAAATACAGCTAAAACCAAGATACCACTCATAAGCTACAAATTTATAAGATGTCTAAGAATTATCTTACTCATCTATTAAGACATTCAAAAAGACTTAGTAATAAAAACCACAAGTTAATGGCATAATCAAAGACCAAGGAGACCAGCGAAAGAGAACAGAGTTCAGACACAGACTTTACACACGTGGGAACTTATGTGATAGTGATGGCCCCATCAATCATGGAGAAAATTGTGCAGTATGATTGTTGGGAAACCTGTCTCCATGTGCGGGGAAAATTAAAACTGGATCCCCACTCCACATCATCATGGACTAAAGACCTAACCATGATAGGTAAAACTAACAAGTTAGCAGAAGAGTGGTGGGAGATCCTTTTTGACCTAGAAATGGGAAAGGCTACTTGAGCAAACCTCCAACATCATCTGTTTGTCCTTTCCTCTATGTTGTGGACAATTTCCTTGATTTCATCTTGTCATTCTAATGGAAGTTTTACTTTAACCATCATATCTCAGAAGGAAATAGGGTTAAATGTAGCATCACATATTAAGTGTAATGTGATGCTACTTACTATGGACAGATTACATCTCTGTGATTCAGTTTCCTCAACTTCAAAGATGAGGAGAGAAACTGTATCTACATCAGAAGGTTGCCATGGGGATTAGATGAGGGTGGATGGAGAGATATTGAGAGAGAGAGAGAGAGAGAGACATGATGTGCTTGGAACGAAGCCTGGCATAGAGTGAGAACTATGAAAATGTGAGCTATCGTTATTATAACCTACTAATATCGTTTTATACTCTAAAAGCTATTTCCTATTCTGGGTATTTCTATTGCAAGGCTTTCTTTTTATAGATATAATGTTTTAGTAGTATTTGATGGGACTAATAAATATCACCCTTTTTTCTCACCCACATTCTAAACTATCTAGGAGAAGTGACTGATACGAAAATAGTCTTTTATTATTATTAAATTGACACTGAAGCTGACACTTGGTCAGCTTGCCAAGTGGACTTCACCAGATTCAGTTACCATCACTAGCAGGGCTGGACCATGCAAAGTTCCCCTGACAAGCACAGAACCTGTGCCCTCAACTTGGCCCATGGTTAAGAGAGGAAAGGACATAGGTCCTCAGGCATGCAGATCTGAAAGAAGTGGGTGGGCTACACCTGCTCCATAGCGTATCAAAAGTCATCAACCTAAGGAGTTTCTTCTCTGCCCCAGGGTGTCTTAACATAGCACAGGTTTTTCACTAATGTGCAGTGTCCACTCATGTCCAGGCGAACATCCAGTGCAACTCTCTTCTGCACAGAAGTTCAGGGATCCCAAGGGAGGGGGGCTCTGCCATCCTATAATTGCCTCACCAGGAACTTGCAGCCACCACAGTGGACTTAACAGAAGAGCACGCTGGAGGATTCTGCACCAACTATTAAGTGCTTTAGCTAGAATGGCATACGGTAATTCCACCATAGGCCATTGACAAGGACTAGGTATGTGGCCTGTATTGGGTTGAGTAGGATCCCCTCAAAATCCATGTCCTCCAGAAGCCAATGAAATTGACTTTATTTGAAAAGAGGGCCTTAGCCAATTTATAATTTTGATAAATTTCTTTGTTCAATTTATCTTGGCCCATATGGTGGTTATATTTTTAATTTTTTGAGGAATCTCTGTATTGTTTTCCATAGTGATTTCACCATTTTATATTCCCACCAACAGTGTACAAGTGTTCCAATTTCTCTACATCCTTGCCAATGCTTATTACATATATATAAAATAGCTATCCTAACAGGTGTGAGGTGATATCTTATGGTGGTTTGATTTGCATTTCTCTTATCATTAGTGATGTTGAGCATCTTTTCATATACTTGTTGGCCTGTTGTGTGTCTTATTTGAAAAACTGGCTATTCAAGTCCTTTGTCTGGGTTAACCGGGTTGTTTTGTTTTTGTTTTATTTTGTTTTCATTTTTTTTTTTTTTTTGCATTTGAGTAGTGAGAGTTCCTTATATATTTTGGATATTAATCCTTTATCAGATATATTATTTGCAAATATTTTCTCCCATTCTGTAGGTTGACTTTTTACTCTGTTGATTATTTCCTTTGCTGTGCAGAAGCTTTTTACTTTGATGTAGTTCCACATGTCTGACTTTACTTTTGTGGCTTGTGCTTTTGGTGTCATGTCCAAGAAATCATCGACGAGACCAATATAATGAAAACTTTTTTCTATACAGTAAGTCACATGAACGAGGTCCATTCCGAGAGCTTGTTCATAAGTCCAATTTGTTCGTAAGTCCAACAAAGTTAGCCTAGGTACCCTACTAACACAATAGGCTACATAGTACTGTACTATAATAGGTTAATAATACTTTTCACACAAATAATACATAAAAAACAAACAAACACAAAAATTAAAGAAAACATTTTTAATCTTACAGTACAGTACCTTAAAAAGTACAGTGATACCAGCTATATCACCTCTGCTATATCACCACTTGCTTCTGGACATCCTGGGCTTGAAATAAAGATACTGTACTACTGCACTCTATACAGCACTGTACAGTAAAGTACATAAAATCACAACCACTTGTAGAGGATGCAAACATGTGACAATGTGTGCCAGACAGGTGAACCAGCTTACGTGATTGGACACGCAAACTCGTGTTCGCATCTTTGAAAGTTCACAACTTGAATGTTCATATGTAGTGGGCTTACTGTATTTTTCTTCCAGGAATTTTACAGCCTCAGGTCTTACATTTACATCTTTAACCCACTTGAGGTTGTTTTTTTTCTTTTCCTTTTTCTTTTGGTATGGTGTAAGATAAGGATCCAATTTCATTCTTTTGTATATGGATATCCAGTTTTCCTAACACCATTTTTTGAAAAGACTGTCCTTTCTCCATTGTATATTCTTTGCACCCTTGTCAAAAATCAGTTGACTGGGGCTTCACTGGTGGCGCAGTGGTTGAGAGTCCACCTGCCGATGCAGGGGACACGGGTTCATGCCCCGGTCCAGGAAGACCCCACATGCCGCGGAGTGGCTGGGCCAGTGAGCCATAGCCGCTGAGCCTGCGCGTCCGGAGCCTGTGCTCCGCAACAGGAGAGGCCACAGCAGTGAGAGACCCGCGTACTGCAAAAAAAAAAAAAAAAAAAAAAAAAAAATCAGTTGACTGTATATATATGGGTTTATTTTATTTCTGAGCTTTCTCTTCCGTTCCATTGGTCTTCTGGGTATATACCCAAAAGAACTGAAATCAGGATCTCAGAGAGATATCTGCACTCCCATGTTCACTGCAGCATTATTCACAATAACCAAGACATGGAAACCACCCAAATATCCACTGACAGATGAATGGCTAAAGAAAATGTCATATATACATTCAATGGGATATTATTTAGCCTTAAAAAAGGAAATCCTGCCATTTGTTACAACATGGATGAACCTGGAGGAATTTATGCTAAGTAAAATAAGTCAATCACAGAAAGACAAATACTGCATGATTCCACTTACATGAGGTACCTAAAATAGTCAAATTCATAGAAGCAAAGAATAAAATGGTGGTTATTAGGGGCTACAAGGAGAAAAAAATGAGGAATTGTTCAATTGATAAAAGTTTTAGTTATTCAAGATGAATAGGTCCTAAAGATTTGTTGTACACATAGCATCTGCAGTTAACGATATTGTATTGTGCAGTTAAACATCTGTTAAGAGAGTAGATTTCATGCTAAGTGTTCTTACTACAAGAAAAGGCAGAACTAGGAACACAAGTAAATATTGGCAGGTGAGGGATATGTCTGTTACCTTGATTTGTGTAACATTAACATGGGTGTTTATATATGTCTGAATTTATCAAATTGTCCAGTTTCTATATCAATTATACTTCTTAAAAAGCTGTTATTTATTTATTTTTTGCTTGGAGTTTTAAAATTTCAACCTATAACACTAGTAGAAGCAGAGGGTGATGATGGACATATCAATGGGAGAAGGGTCATCGTAATCAAGTTAAGAGAAGGCTATAGTGGATTAAATCAGGCCCTAATGCAATGACTGTTGTTCTTATAAGAAGAGGAAAATTTTGACATCCACACATACACACATATAGAATACCATGTGAAGACTCAGGCTGGAATTATGCTATTGGAGGTAAGGACACCAAGTATCACCAAAGAGAGCCAGCAACCACCAGTTGTGTTACTTTGTGTCACTTTATACAGTAGCCACAAGAAACTCATCCATGGCTCTATCCAACTTCAAGGGGCTTGGATGGACCAATGCATGGAAGAGCTTAGCCACTATCTCCAATGTAACCCTTCTGTTGTCCCCTGGGGCTACCCATGTGATTCTGCTATTCTTCCTCTTCCTAGACTGGCTGTGGTTCATCATAACTTCCCTTCACTTTCATGAGTGCATGTCTGTGCAGCTTGGATGTATGTTCTAGGGTTCAGACCAGTGATAGCAGCAAATGCAGCTCATCCCCATAGAGAGAGAGGAGAGCATCACCAGGGCACCATGGAAACTGCAGAGTCAAATTAAACATGAATCCCAGGCTTATCCTACACTGCACACGTGCACATGCACATACTCATGCACCACTACCAACTGCACCACCGAGTTCAACTGCATAATCATAGGACATGGACATCATGTGGGTTCATAGCCCCCGTGGGCCAGGTTCAGCAAGCATGTCATGGGCTAGTGTCTTGGCCCTAGGGCTACAGCCAACAGGTTGTCTGCAACTTTGGGCTTTGGGTTTGCTGGGTCCACACTATGCCATCCATTGCTGCAGCAAACTGTTTTGAATTGATGATTGGTATAAAGGCTTTTATGATGGCAATTCATGCTTCATCTCTTGCCATAAAATAATTATTAGAGAAATGCACTGTTAACAATTTAACATTTAATAAATAGGAAATATTTTTCAGGAAACTGAAGCCCATTATGGAAATCATAATTTGTGCTTGGTGCCAGGAAAATGTATTCTCAATTTCACTGTACCCTGTGTCCAGCTATGAAACCTGAAACTTCCTCTGCATTACATATTCTCATTAGGATAGATTAACAAATCTAGTGTAAACAGTCCTGCACAGCATGCACCATTTTATATGAAGACACCAAAACATGTCAGCCTTTCTTACAGGGATGGCAGAATCAAAATTGCCCCTCATTTTTATGAGGCAACTATAAATGCTGAAATAGAGATCATCATACATTCAGAATGATCCTGCCTGTGTACCTCCCCCGCCAATTTATGCATTCTGCAGTCCCTGGTGCAGCAAGCCTCTTATCTTCTTCTGAACTTTTCAGAAAATACCAGTATTTGAATCTTGAAATTAAATTGCATGTAAGCAATACCACAAAGATCTTTTCTAGTGCACTTATGACTTTCATTTATGATAATCTGTGCCACTCTATCATCTATTCTGGAATTCAGACTTAATAAGACATCGTACTTCAACAGTACAAAGGCAGCAGCCTCATTCATCTCATAGTTAAAGCAGTAATAAAAAGACATCAGGTGACACAAATACCAATAATTCAATATATTCGAATTAGAGGTGAGGAATGAGTCAGCTGTTTATTTTGCTGATTAAAGAAAGAGCTTTTTCCTACATCCAAGTCAGACTGGTATTCAGATACCAGATCATCAGTGGGGGGAAAAAGTGAATTAAATGTTTAAATGTATCATTGCACCTCCAATGAAATTCTCAGATCAAGTCACAGACACTCTATATTAATAAAAGATCTAAAGCTGATGGAATTTTCGTGCCTATCTTCCAGAGCATATTTGGAGAAATGAAAGAAAAAATATCAAAAGCAATGATTCCCTATAAAGTAAATAGTTATTTTACATTTCTTCACAGTTTAGAGATAAAGGGGGTAGAGTGATAGATAATGGAGGAAGTTTAATTTGTTTAATTCTATACACACAGCATTTCTGTACCTTGATATTATAGTGGAAATGCCACTTCATATGTTGAATTCCCTTAAAAATGTGAAATTGAGGACTAGGTGTTTTGTACATTCTTGTTAATGTCTACATGAGTTAAACCAATCCATACACTACTTCCTACCATGGTTGAGACTGTGAAATAGTCCCCAGGGGGTTGCAAAAGGCAACAATAGAAAGTAAGCAGTAAACTAAGCATGGGAATAGGAGGGGTCTGGGCCAAAGGGATGGACCAGCTGGGGGAGGCTGAGATAAGATCTGTCACTTCTTGGTTTAAGGAAGACCTTGAATTTGGCTTTGCCTCCTTGAATTTGTCCATGTATCTACCACCACCTTCCTGTCTTGCCTATACTCTAAGTTGAAACTATGACTCTAAGCAAATGTGTGCAGAGGGCACTTCGTCTTGTTCATGTTGACCAAAACTGAGTTTTTAATCCAGGACTCAGATAGGATGGAGATCTGTTCTCCTCACCAATGAGAAGTGGCTGAGGAAGCCTGGGGAAGGGTCTCTAACCCTACTGCCAAAAGTCTATCTGAGTAGTGTGTATTGGGGAGCAACACAGTTCTGTGGGACTACAAAAGCAGGACAGCCACTGACAAAAGGAAATATAGGGAAGGAAGTTTCAGCTGACCACAAAGAAAGTGCTGTCTTGCACTTAGAGCTGCTGCAAATACTGTGGGCTTTGGAGGGAGGGATTGGGTTCTCTGGCACCGGGAGAGTGATAGAGTTTCCATGTTTGGTGTGACGTTTCAAGATCTATGTTCCAGGGGGAGAACTTCCGCATACTGATAAGCACCATGGGGGTGGCTAGGAATTCCAGGATGTCTTGAATCAGACACTGGCTTATGAAGTTGTACCAAGAAATGGAGCAGGAATACCCACAGGTAATGCATGGTGTCTCCTAGGTGAAAGAGAGAGAGAGATTTGACCTCAACATTTGGCTCTATCCCCATTTGTGTCACAACCACACAGACTTCTAATAGCTAAAGCAGGCCCTTCTGGAGGATGGGCAGTGAAATCTGCCTGGTGGCTTAAAGGACACTGGATGGCTGAGCTGGAATACCCCCGAGCTGATTTAGATGGAATGGAAACTACAGGGAGGCATGGAAAGAACACCAGCCTTGGAGTTAGCCAGACCAGAGTTGGGATCCCCACGCTAGTTACGCTCATCAGATGGGAGGCCTTAGGAAAGTCACTCAACCTCTCTGAGCCTCCATCCCTCATTTATAAGGGTGAAGATGACACCTCCCCATGGAGCTGTTATAAATATTAAACATCCCTGGCACAGAGAGGCACTCAGTAAATCACAGCCATTAACTGAGAATGCTGTACATTGGAGGTAATTGAAATCTTTGCCCAGAGAAAGCTTCCCTAACACTTTGTAGGTGTCACTTGGTTTGACGTCAGCCTCTCAGGCCAATCACAGGAGAAACCACTCACCACCCACAGTGAGAAGACTCCCCAGAGATGACGTGGATTTCACAATAATCTTTCTTCAAAGCCCTGCTGACCAGCCGTACCCAAGAACACTTGAAAACTCTGCGGTGATCCAGCCAGAGCACTCAACCAACATTCTAACTTTTCCACCAACTTCAGAAAAAGATTTAAAAAAAAAAAAAATCCAGCTGCCCAATTCAGTCCTCACCTGTGTGTACATCCATCTTATACAATTAGTCAAAGCCTTGGTCAGCTCTATGCAAAGAGTCACAAATACGCATCTATATGCGATTCAAGGGCACACTTCTCCAGTAATCTTGAAGCATCCATTATAACTTTGCTCAATTACATACCTTTTCCCTTGTGTACATTTTTTAATTAATAAACTTTATTGTCGAGAGCAGTTCTAAGTTCACGGCAAAATTGTGTGAAAAGTGCAGAGAGTTCGCATACACCCCTGCCTCTGCATGTGCATAACCTCCTCACTATCAACATCCCCCACTGGAGTGGTGTATTTGTGACAGCGATGGACCTACGATGACTTATCATTATCACCCAGAGTCATGCTGTACCTTCCACGGGGTTGGACAAATGTGTAATGACGTGTATCCACCATTACAGTGTTATACAGAGTAGTGTCACTGCCCTAAAAATCCTCTGTGCTCTGCCTAGTCATCCCTCTCCGCTCCTAACATCTGGCAACAACTGACCCTTTCACTGTCTCCATAGTTCTGCCTTTTCCAGGATGTCATATAGGTGGAACTGTAGAGTATGTAGCTTTTTCAGATTGACTTCTTTTACATAGTAATATGCATTTAAGGTTCCTCTGTGTCTTTTTATGACTTAATAGCTCATTTGCTTTTCACACTGAATAATATTCTGTTGTCTGAATATGTTACAGTTTATTTACCCATTCACCTACTGAAGAGCATCTTCGTTGCTTCCAGCTTTTGGCAATTATGAATAAAATTGTTATAAACATTTGTTTGCATGTTTTTGTGTGGACATAAACTCGCAGCTTCTTTGGGTGTATACCAAAGACCTCGACTGCTGGAATGTATGGTAAGAGTGTGTTTTTTAAGAAACTGCCAAGCTGCCTTTCAAAGTGGCAGCACCACTTTGCATTCCCACCAACAATAAATGAGAGTTCCTGTTGCTCCACATCCTTGTCAGCCCTTGGTGGTATCAGTGTTCTGGATTGGGCCATTTTAATAGGTGTGTAATGATTTCTCAATGTTGTTTCAGTTTACATTTCCCTGTTGATATATGATGTGGAGCATCTTTTCACATGTTTATTACCCATCTGTATTTCTTTTATGGTGAGGTGTCTATTTAGGTCTTTTGCCCATTTTTAAGTCAGTCTGCCCATTTCCTTGTTGTTGAATTTTAAGCACTCTTTGTATATTTTGGATGGTCTTTTATCAGATAGGTCTTTCACAAATATATTCTTCCAGTGTATGGCTTATCTTCCCTTTTATATGAAAGTTTCTTTTGTAGAAAGGAGGTTTTAAACTTCATCAGCCCTCCCCTTCAAGCAATACTGACCCATTAGAAATTTTTGAATATGGTTTTGGTTTTTCATCTCCTATAACCTTGACCAACTGGGGGTTTTGACTATGACATTCACTGTCGAAGATGCTCCTTCCCCTTATAGCCAGAGACGCTCATGGAGATGCCACCAAGATTGGCAATGTCTCCCTCTGACCTGCAGATACACGTTAATAAAGGCTGCCTGCAGATGCCCTGCTGAGACCCAGCCCACATTCATCTGGATTTGGAGGGCCTCATGTGCTGATGGGAATGAGGCCTCCAGCTGTTAGACCACATCAGATGGAGAGAAAGAATTGTAGCGTGTCACTACCAGTGCAGAAACTAGGTGATTATGCCTGTCCTCTAAATGACAGCATTGATTAAATAGTAATTAATTCCTCAACAGGCTGAATTAAATAATCTAGTGAGCTTCAGGTAATGCAATTACAATAGTTATTTAACACTTAATGAAATACTCTTGTAAGTACCAGTATGAAAAGTCTTCCCTCTATCTTGAAGCAGCCCCATTATTATGGAATGACTTTCCTACCAGGACCTAAGGATCCAGTTGGCAATCTATGGTAACCTTATGGGACAAAATAATTAGGTTAAAAGATGCCCAGTTTCTCATCCTCTAGCTGAGACTGGCCATGCCCCCCAGCAGTGGGTCCAACCAGCACTTGAATTTGCCTGTGGCTGGTGTCCAGTTTTCCCTTCTGCAACTATCTGAAGAATCGGTACCAGCAGTGCCTCTGAAGACGTCTTCTTCATAGATAGCATCTGCCCTCAGATTTCTTCATCCTGAAATGTCCTCACAGGAAGGTAAAAACATGTTCATAAGACCAGGTGTGTCCATACTATTCAGAAAATTATTAATTTATATGTTGACTGGAACTCAGGTGTTTAATCACATTCCCTTGTGACCCAGTGTTATTAAACAAATGGATTGGGCAAGGCAATATTACGGTAATATCACCTGTTAATAAAAATAATCCTATATTCTTTCTACGTCCATGGAAGATTTGATGTTAATGACATCAAAATGCAACAGCTGAGGAGTGTTGGCACTTCCTGGGTAATTTTTTGAGAGTTTGGTACTTTTGCTTCTGGGTTTTAGCCTTAAGATAAACAAGCTTCCCTTCACCACCCCCAGCGCAAAGTTATGCTGACCGGGAATAATAAAACTCATTGACAATGCAGTTTTTAACCTCCTGGTCTTATCATGAATATTTACTATTTGGTTGGGAGCTGGCACAGGGCAGCTGCCTCTCGCTTCTCTCCCTGCTGCCGGAATCCATTGTTAGGAGAGTGTTGCCATGGCAACAGAGGGCCACCGAAGGCAAAGAAACTGACAGTCACCCAGACAAAGCGTGAATCTGTGGGCTAATTAAAAGGTTCTGTGCTCAGGGTCACCTTGTAAATGAGAAATGTTTGTCAGAAACTCGTGCTCACAAAGGGCTCTGCAGAGAAGCCCTAGGAGCTCCCGGCCACGCCTCAATGCCGGTTGTTTCCAAAGTTCAGTCCACCGTTCCCTGGGTGAGGAGCTCACAGGTAATCCTAATTCATTGGCTGGGCCAGATTAGGAAATGATTGGGATCTATTTTTTGCCAATAGGTGCATAAAACATCAAACCAGAGTGATTGATTAAAAGCAGGCTGCTTTCCTCAGATCCTGATTTAGATCTGATGTTATTTGTAATTAAAATTGGTTTCAAAAGCTTATGAGCTGAAGGTGGTATGTGGGGACCGTGGGCAATTTAAGCCTTGCTTTCAGGGTCTGGAAATATGGTAGACTACCATCAGTCTAATCAAGGCTGGAACAAGCTCTCTCCTTGGACCTTGATTAGCAGGTGCTCCTTCAGTGGGTTCTTGGGACAAGCTGACTCTGAGCATCTCTAAGATACCAAATAGCTTCAAGAATATGGAGTCAGGATCTTGCCCCAAAACAACCCATAGCTGCTCATTGACACTTCAGATCTCCCTTATCCAGCTCCCACAGACCTCTGCAGCCATACCTCACACTGTGTCGCATAAGGGCAGTCATTTCCAGATAAATAGCTTCACTACAAACACAGAAGAGACTGGGTTCCTACTCTGACCCTTTAGAGATCAGTGGATGCTAAGTAGGAACAGAGAGTGAAATTCCCAGAGAAACCAAGGAAGCCACAAGGAGGGGCCAGAATTTTACACAAGAGCCCAAAACCTAGAAAGAAAAATCCCACAGTCAGACTCTGAAGATCAAAACCTTCACTGAAACATGATGGGGTCCCTGAAAGACTGAAGCCATGAACTCCTGACCTACCCACCTCTGTTAGCATCCTGGTCTTATAACCTCCCTTCAGACACTGGGCAAAGTAGTCCCAACATCTCAAGTCATCCAGGAAGTATTTTGTGGAGCTTGAGATCCCCAAAGATGGCCTCATCCACTTCCTCCTCTTCTTCCAAATGGCCAAGGCTCCTTTCTGACAGACAGAAAAGACTGCAAGTTGGTTCTGGATTCAGACTTGTGTGTCCAACCCGGCTCACACCTGGTCTCCATGTGACCTGGAGTGAGTCGCCTCATGTGTCTGCTCCCCTTTTTCATCAGACTATGAAGGGGCAACAACAGTACTTCCTTCCCAAAGTTACTGTGATAATTAAATAATGGAATCTTTGTAAATGTTTAGAAAGATGCCTGGAGTATAGTAAGCCCTCGGTAAACATCAGTATGTGTCATGGGTTGAGTTGTGTCTCCCAATAAGATACATTGGAGACTCAACCCCCAGTAACTCAGAATGTGACCTTATTTGGAAATAGGGTCTTTATGGAGTAGTCAAGTTAAGATGAAGTCGTTAGGGTGGGCCTCAAACCAATATGACAGGTGTCCTATTAAAAAGAGGAAATATGGACACAGGGGCAGACACATATAGAGGGGAGGGGATGTGAAGACACAGGGAGAGCACCACGTGAAGATAGAGGAGTGAAGGGATGCACCTACAAGCCAAGGAAGGCCAAAGATTGTCAGCAAACCACCAGAAGCTGAGAGCAGGCGAGCAAGATTCCCCAACAGGTTTCAAAAGGTCATGTCACGCTGGCACCTTGATTTTAAACTTCTAGCCTCCAGAGCTATGAGATGATACGTTTCCGTTGTTGAAGCCACCCAGTTTGTGGTACTTTGCAGTGGAAGCATTAGGAACTAATACAGCACGTTCATTAGAGTACATGTAAATAAGCTCTAATCCAAGAAAACCAAAAATGCAGGACCTTTATTTTTTTTCTTTTTTTTTTCTAATTTTTATTTTTATTGGAGTAGAGTTGATTTACAATGTTGTGCTAGTTTCAGGTGTACAGAAGAGTGGTTTAGTTATACATATATGTATATCTATTCTTTTTCAAATTATTTTCCCATACAGGTTATTACAGAGTATTGAGTAGAGTTCCCTGTGCTATACAGTAGGACCTTGTTGATTATCTGTTTTATATATAGCAGTGTGTATATGTCAGTCCCAACCTCCTAATTTATCCCTCCATACCCCCCTTTCCCCTTTGGTAACCATAAATTTGTTTTTTAAGTCTATGAGTCTGTTTCTGTTTTGTAAATAAGTTCTTTCATATCACTTTTTAGGTTCCACATATAAGCGATATCATACGGTGTTTGTCTTTCTCTGTCTGCTTTACTTCACTTACTATAATCATCTCTAGATCCATCCAGAAAATGCAGTACCTTTAAAAAGAAGTTTCTCATCAACCTGTCAGGTGGTGTTCAGTCCTGGGCAGGTAGAACCCCTCTGCTCCATGAGCTCATGCAGGAACCCTGGTTCTTTCTGTCTTGTTGCTCCACCACCTGCATCCCACTCTGTGGGAAGGGGCAGGAGAGAGTCTGGGACACATAATGTTGGGGCTTCAGAGCTCAGGACATGACCCGGAGGTGAGGCATCACCCACTTCCCATCAGCACGGGCTGAGTCACATGGCCACACCTGCCTGCATGGGTGGGGGAAGGGGATGGAGCCACGAGAGCTCCTTGTTGAGATTTTTTTTAAAATAAATTTATTTATTTTATTTATTTATTTTTGGCTGCGTTGGGTCTTTGTTGCTGTGTGCGGGCTTTCTCTAGTTACAGCGAGTGGGGGCTACTCTTTGTTGTGGTGCACGGGCTTCTCATGGTGGTAGCTTCTCTTGTGCAGAGCATGGCCTCTAGGCACGTGGGCTTCAGTAGTTGTGGCCTGCAGGCTCTAGTGCGCAGGCTCAGTAGTTGTGGCGCATGGGCTTAGTGGCTCCATGGCATGTGGGATCTTCCCGGACCGGGGTTCGAACCCATGTCCCCTGCATTGGCAGGCGGATTCTTAACCACTGTGCCACCAGGGAAGCCCCCTTGTTGAGATTTATTATTATTACTATTATTATTCAGTGAATGGGAAACCCCATACTACATTTGATGAGAAAACAGTGTAGGGAATTCGTCCATGTCAAAACCGAGAGCATAGGCACATACCATGTAATGGTTAAAGTTTGACAGAATTAGCCCCTTTAGAGGAAAGACCCTCCCCAAAATAGCTGGGCAGGATCTCCCAAGAGACAGTCACAGGGGATGCTCCCAACTGAGCAGGATTATAGCTTCCCTGAATTTCAGGGCTCTCTGTGAGAGAATTGGGCCTCCCAGTGACCAGTTTAATTGCTCTCTGCAGCTAAATTGTCATTTCTTTAGCTGCAACAAGGTTTGGGTCATCTATCTGTCTGGTGGTTTTATTAGTATCTATTTTTACTCATAACTAAGAGATAAATAGGCAAGGGTTTCATGCTTGATGTAAACCTCTTTGTTAAAAAGGCTCATTCATCACTAACTGCCTTAGAAATTATAGCCAAACCATGCACCTTCTGAAACAATCTGAGGCATTAAGGTGCAACTGTTTATCAATTAATTTAAACTCCAGTGAGAGTTTTGCAGACACAGGCACTTTAGGATTTGGTCTAATGGACTGAATTTAGACTACTCTACAAATGAATTCCGAGATCAGGGTTATGTACATTCAGAAGCTGAGACTTTGTAAAGTTTTTTCTTGGAGGAATGAAAGAACATATTATAATCTGAATTCCTTATGTGTTTCCCAGAAGAAATCAGCAGTCAGTTTCTTCTCCTGTAAAATTAATCCAGAAAGTAAATGAACATAATATAAGAAGTAATTCTGTTGAGGCACAAAGGTATTTTAATGCCAACAATATCCAACAAAGTTTTGGCCCTGTTATTCTGAACCCCTTTGAAAAAGATGTCAAATCTTATCAGACTGAATTTGAAAGGGACCATAAAGGATTTCCAGGAATCTCTTGTGAGGATCAAAATGAAGGTTTATAGCAATAGAAATAAATTTGATTTCTAAAGTGACTTTTGATAACATTGTGTTAATAATCTTGAGGGAAAATCTTCTCAGGATGAGTATTAGGTCGTGGGGTACTCAATCAGTGAAGTAATGTTGAAGTAGGGAATGTGCAAATTAAAGATAGCATCATTTGTCTTAAATTGATAAGAGACAAGACCACAGGAACAGTCTCCAAAATGTACGGCAGAAAATCAAGCCGGATTTAATTTGATGAATGTCACCCAGCCTCATGGTGATGTAAATACCTTACTCCCAAGATTCTATAGATGAATTTGTAGCCAAAGAAAAGAGGTAGATGATTCTACAGAAGGAGGATGGGGTGGGGAAAATGTGAAATGCCTGAATTCATTCTCCTCAAAATGGTAAGAAATAGTGACATGGAAATAGGGTTTAGGTCAAGGCTGGAAACTGGCAGAAATACTGGATCTAATCTGAATTTGTATATAACAACCATCAGACCAGAAGCTGCACAAGGCCTTGGACACCCAGGCCAAGAGCAGGGCTAGTGACGAAACCTCCCCCCCTCAGTGGCCTTGGGCTGCTGGACAGCCACACGGCAGACCCAGAGACAGAGGGAGCGGGCTTCACCCAGAGGCGATCAGAGACCAGCCAGCCCAGAGACGCGCAGCTGCAGTCTCCTCAGGCCCTGGAGGGTCTGCCTCCTGCACTCCAGTTCTGCCCAAGTCGAAGGCAACACCTCAGAGCAGATAAAGGTGACTCCAGCAACTATGATCCCAAGTTTTGACACCTTCTTCTTCCTTCGGTTGTCCCTCTGTGTCCTCAGCTGCCTCAAATCTCAATCCTTCATCTTCAGCAGCAGACTCCATGTCAAACATGATGCACCCCTCCCCAAACCTGCTGCCCCTCCAGCCTCCCCTACCTTTGTGCATTGGAGCATCATAGTCCTAGTTGCTCAGGCAAAATATCTAAGAATCATTCCTGACTTCTATCTTTTTCTCACACATCCCACATCCAACACTTCAGCAAATGCTATTGACTCCACCTGCAGAACATAACCCAAAGCTGTCCTCTTCTCACAGTCACTACCCTTGCCAGGAGTCCCAACCCACAACAACTCTCACTTGGATTATCAAAATAGCATCCTATCCAGTCTCTCTGCTTCTCCTGGCATCCCTCCAACCGGCTCACCTCATAGCAGTCAGAGTAATCTTTAAGAAACACAAATTAGATCATGTCAATTTCCTCCTCAGACCCCCATTCACAGAAGTTCTGGGTCTGATGGAGCTGGTAACTAAAAAATTAATATGGTGACAGTAGTGTGATTCAGACTCTGTATGCTTGCCAGTGGTATCCCCCGAAGACCCCCAACTGTACCTTCCAGGTACAGACCTCCCCACAGAGCTCCAGACCCTCATATCGGAGGGCTTGCTTATTATCTTCATCAGCTGTTTGAGCACGATCTCCAGCTCAACACACCAGACACTGAATTCATCATCTCCGCCCACACACTTCCCATCACAAACCTGGTCCCAAATGGTCTGCTCCTCAATGAATGGCACCAGCTGCACACGTCACAGCCTCAGTGTGATCCCTAGCATCTGCCTCTCCTCCCCGAGTGTCGACTAGGCAACAACTCCTGCCTGTCTCACCTCCTAAGTATCTCTTAAATCAGCCCACTTCTCGCTATTGCCACCCACCCCCAGTGGTCAGTGAGAGCCTTACCTGTCACCTAATTGGTCTTCCTGAGTCCACTGTGGCCTCCCAGGCTGATCTATTTCCAGATAAGTGGCCCTTCCCCTCTTCCCTTGGGAATCCCAGTTCTGTGCTGCACATCCTCAACTCAGTGCCTTCTGTCTCTTCAAAGAATGTCTCTAATACATTCTTCAATGTGATGATTTGATTAATGACTGACGACTCAACAAAGCGTGAGCTCCAAGATGGCAGGGACAAATCCATATTTGCCCGTCATTGTATCCAAGAGCCCAGAGCAGTGTCTCTCACATTGACCTATTTTTGAGTGAATTTAAACTTGATGGCAACATATTTTCATGGAGAATCAAAAGTCTGAATCCAAGCACTCCTGCAGACTCTGGGGGAGTGTGGTAGTATGGTAGGGTAGTGTGGTAGTGTGGTTGGGTAGTGTGATAGGGTAGTGTGGTAGGGTAGTGTGGTAGGGTAGTGTGATAGGGTAGTGTGGTAGGGTAGTGTGGTAGTGTGGTAGGGTAGTGTGATAGGGTAGTGTGGTAGGGTAGTGTGATAGGGTAGTGTGGTAGGGTAGTGTGGTAGGGTAGTGTGATAGGGTAGTGTGGTAGGGTAGTGTGGTAGTGTGATAGGGTAGTGTGGTAGGGTAGTGTGGTAGTATGGTAGGGTAGTGTGATAGGGTAGTGTGGTAGGGTAGTGTGATAGGGTAGTGTGGTAGGGTAGTGTGGTAGTGTGGTAGGGGAGTATGGTAGGGTAGTGTGGTAGTGTGGTAGGGTAGTGTGATAGGGTAGTGTGGTAGTGTGGTAGGGTAGATGTTCAGCTGCAAGTAAACCTTCTCTTTATGAGCAGGAGCTTTGGGTTCTGACATCAATAGCATCTGACAAAATCCCCTGCTACACTTATGTAGATGGCCAGAGTCAATTAAAATAATAGTATGAAAATCATTACTAATATTATTTCGGAAGTGTCAGGGCATTTTACACACATTACCAAATACTGCAAAGACATCTGAGGGAAATCTCAGACAGCAAGCAGAGTTGATACAGCTCTATTCCCTAATCTATTTGCAGTCTTGGTTGGACAAGTAGTGGGAATAGCCCAAGGAATGCACCGAGTTGACACGTACTCATCACACCCCCTCAGACAAGCAGAGAGTGAACTGAAAGAGCTACCCTCCAAAGATGGATTAGAACAGGTCCAGAGAACGACAAAAGCTTCTCCTTGACACATTCTCACCTGCCTTTTCAAGCCCTTGTGTTCTGTATTATCCCAGATGTCACTTTCAGGACCCTCCTTACATCCTTGTGTGACTCCTGATCACCGCCCCTTATAAACAGCCCCTGGGTAGAACATACATTACAGATGCATGTGCTTCATGTCTGTGAGGGGGCAACACCCCTAGGGATCATCCTTCTCCAAGCAACACGTAACGTGATGTGCGTGGGAAATGACTCTCTGTATCCTGAACAGCCCTCACACACACACTGAGACATAAACAGGAGGCCTGACAGTGAGCATCCCCAGCAAGGCTGGGCATGGTCCACATCCCACCTGAAAGCTCCCCTCCTCACAAGAGAGCTGTCTGTCTTACTCTCTCATAGAAAAGAGGAAAGAGCGCTGAAATGCATCCTGCGTGTCTGATTTTAGACTTAGCGGGCTACAAGTTAGCCTTGCTGAAATCCAAATGCATCTGCTTGTCTCATCATTTTTATTTGAGCTGTTTTATTTTGTCTCTTTTTTGATCCCCAGTGAAACAGTGTTGGTTTCATGTAGCAGATGCTCAAGGTTTCCGTAGGAAATAGTCTTACATATGCACACACACACATCAGACACACACTCTATAGTTATGGAATATAATACAAATCTAACCCTGCCTTGTAAAATACTCAAGACATTGCTCTACTTAGAGAAAGGTCAAAAGCAGCAAAGAGTGAAGGGGAGTCTGGGCAGGGAACGTCTTTGTCAGCAGATTCCAAGTTACTCCCCCACAGACTCACGATCAAGGATTCTTAATCTCCAGGGTGTCTCTGAATTGCTTGGAGAGCTTGTTAAAAATTTAGATTCCTGGCTCCCACCCCAGGAGGTCTTGATTTAGCAGGTCTTGAGCATGGCTGTAAATCTGATTTTCACCAGCAACTTGCTTGATTCAGAACCTGTTTGTCCAAGGAGCAAACTGGGCTGTGACACTGAACCTGTCATTCTCCTCCCCAGAGCCCTTCCATCATCTCTCAAGAAGGGGCTCTGGCCCTGCCCCAGGTGTGTCTCAGGTTCCCCTCACAGGGGCCCTCTCATCTCCTGGCCCTTCAGCTCACTGCCCAAACCCTCTCTCTCTCAAAGCTGCCTCCACCCTCCTGGGAAACTGTGTTGCAATCTGCTCACTGCGTCCCTTACTTGTGGGACATTCTCCAGCCTCTAGAATGGCCTCACCAAATCATTCTCCTGTCACTGCATCACAGCCCTTCCTCAGCCCCACCGTGGTGGCTTGTTCCAGGTACCATGCTGAATCCTATGATTCCTCCTGGGGAATCACCGAGCTAGGAGTGGTCTTGGCGACCCCCGAAGTAGATACAAACAAAATGATAGCATTTAATAACATGCAAAACAAGATTATTTACTGCTGATGGAGACACATATGACATCAAAATATAAAAACATGTCCAGTAATGATAAGTGAGTGGATGAGTTAGGAAAGTTCATATGACTCAACTGTAATATTTTATACCTTTAAAGGAAAGAAGCAAATATGAAGTGTTAAGATTTGACATAGCTGCATCATAGTTTATGGTGGTGTCATATTGTTCTCTATATTTTTCAAACTGCTTCAAATATTTTTGTAATGAAAAACATTGAAAAGGAATGAAATAAAAGTATAAGGAAGGTACCCCTGAAGAAATTTAGATTCAACTGTAGCTTACCTTTCTCTGTTTTTTATTACAGAGCTTTCCTACAGCATGGCAAACAGCCCAGGGGGGGAAGCCCAGAGATTGGAATTCCAGGAAGTATCCCCATAAACCTGATGTCCAGTTCTTTCCTAAGTGAGGATTTTATGGGGGGAGAAGCACCTTTCATACCTAAAGAAGGTTGGAGGCAAGGCAAGGAGATCCAGGGGAAGGGAAGATTGTCCATTATAGCCACCCGTCACGTAAAAAATTGCACTGGGGTGTGAGTGGCCCTCACATATGAAAGAGTGATTCTCTTTTCCCTTGAAAGGATGCCCAAGGGGAAATGATACAGGATGGAAATTGGGTTTGGGAAAACTGGAATTGTATAATGATAATGATGGGAAAACTGGAATTGTGATAATGATAATGATGTATTATAATTTCTCAACACTTTACTCAACCACAAGGTGCTGTGCACGTGGAATACAGAGAAACTAAATTATCATCTTTGTCTTCTAAGAGCTTACAGTCTATCAGAGGAGCTGTAGGTGGACAGATTCAAAGGCACTTGCATTTGTGCGTGGGAGGGTAGTGATGATGGCCTTACGCCTGCCTTGGTCACTCATTTCCCCACTGTGTCCCTTAGAGCTGGGACACCTTATGCCATCAACAGGCATTTGCTGAACTGAACTGAAACGCTTAATTCTGCTGATAATAATCATCATGTGTCACTGTACGAAATCCATCTCTTTATCGGCCAAATATTAGTTCCAAAACCCCTGTGTATTTCCCACCTGCCTACACAGGAACCCTGGACATACCCCCAAGAAGAATTATCCCACTCTGCATCCCAAGCATGCTGGAAATTTCTTGAAATCAGAGACCGGGTCTTGGTGGAGGTGGATGCGGTCACCATGGAAACACAGCACTCTACTGTCCTGCTGCAGGGAGCAATTTGGACTGCCAGGTCCAGCTGCTGGCCTCTGGGTCCCCTGCTGTGTTCACACCAAGGCCACACTTCCCAGATGCTCCCAGCCACTACCTGGGCACGGTGGGCATTGGTGCCTGCCCATTCCTGCTGAGCCGGAAACTCCTCCAACGAGCAGCTTTGGCTAGAACACACCTCATCCCCCAGCTGAACCCTTCTCATATTGCACTATAGAATGAAGCTTTTCCACTCAGCCCTTCCCTCCCCCTTTTTGCTCACAAGTGTCAGACCTGCCTTGCAGTCTGAAAGCTCTCCCAGTCTCCTCATGTCCCCTTCTTTTCTCCTTCACAGGAATTTCCCTGATAACCTCTCACAGGTCTAATCCTACCCTGATGTCTGCTTCTCAGAGGACCCAAAGTGACACAGTCTTATTTCCAACACTAGCAAAAGACAAAAATATTAAAAGAGCTAAATAGTTATTTTTCAATGAATGTAAATAATATATTGAGAAAAAATAATGTTGATGAAAATTGAGAAGTTCTCTACAAGGAAAATGCAAACTATTCACTGCTATCTATAATTGAACAACCACTTTAATCTAAAATAAGTTTTACGATCAGTGCAGTGTTTGTAAATTAATTTTTGTCAACATTTTAAAATTCATGAATGATTAGCAATCAATAAGAAATCACGCTTGATGAAATTACCAAAGAAACGTATACCCTGATTTCTGCTTCATTCATCTAGCCATTCTGGAGGCACTGGGGTCCTCTCTCAGCAGTAGCTGAAGACTACTCTGAGAAAGAGACGGGCCAAACCTTTGTCAGCCTGTGCTCATAGTGGCATTATTTGGGACCTACAGTTTTTCATGTTTGCAATTATCAGCATCTATGGGTTCCTAGTTTTCACCCTGATAGTCTTATGTGTGAATGTTCTAACCTCCAAACAAGTGGAGAAAATAAGCATAGTAGATCCATCCAGAGTTGATAATGCCCCAGTGTTGCCTGAGGACAGGAATACCACCCTGCTCTCCAGGAAATATGCAGTGAAGAACCAGTGGCAACAGGTTTGATGGGAGAAGCACACCTATTGGTGTGATCTGGATTTTGTGTTAACGTGGTTTCCCAGCTACACACGATGCTAAGAAACAACAATACTACGTATGTTGCTCTATAAACTTCAATGCCAGTGTCCAGAAGTCTTTTTTGAATCTAAGATTGTTCTCTTTATCCACCATATGTAAGAAATAATGTTTACCACCAAAAATATCTACTAAGCACTTGTTATGTGCTGATGTTAACTTTTTGAATTCTCACAGCAACCCAATGAGACAGGAATTATTATTATTGCCATTTTCAGATGAGAAACTAGAGACTCAGAGATGTTAAGTAATTTGCCCAAGGTCACACAGCAAAAAGACCCAAGACAAGGTGTGAAACTGAACAAACTACAGAGTCCCTTAACAACCCTTCTGAATTAAAAGGCCAATAACCTAAGATGATTTTTTAATTTAGCTTTGTAATTTCAAGAAGGAAAAGAAATGACTTTTGGTATAATTCCAAATAAGATAATGTCACCATGGAGAAAAAAAGCTGTCAACACAACACACGCCCTTTTAAGCAAGTCGATGCCTTCACAGTAATGTTCTCTTCCTTTGACAAAGAGATTTTTTTCTCTAAGCAGACAGCCTGCTGCTCAAAATTTATTAAAAACATGTTTAGTATTCTGCTCAAATCCTTTTTCCAGCTCCGAATGTGAAAATATTTTTATTGTTCTGAATGATGGCCAGATCAATGACCAAGCTGGGGTGGTCAAGGTTTACTTTCTTGAAAAACAATAAGTGATGTTCAGAAAGGGTAGAAAAGCTAATAATCTGTAAAATGTGATATAAGACGTGTAACATATAATATATACGGCCATCAATCAACTCTCTATAACACAAATTTTAATTAGGGGAGGTGGTCATTTTTTTAAACATTTAAGGTATTTTAAAAAATTATTTGGCCATACAACTATCAGTCATGGCCTATTTGTTCACGATGCCGAGGGCTCTTGAGCCCTTTCTTCTACTTGCTCTCACTTGCCCCGGCTGGAGAGCAGTTCATAGACAAGACAGTGGGAGGGAGAGGAATGCATCTCTCAGAAGGCTCTGGCTTCAGTTAGCCTTGGATTTTAATTTTTTTTTTTTTAATTTAAGTCATCAGGCTTTTGAGAATGATGCACCACAAGCATGCACAGCTCCTACAGCGGGTACGGCTGATGCATGTACAACATCAGCATTTGCATTGATAAGGAAATGTTTGAATCTCCTTGTGGCAACCCTGCATTCTTGGTCCAGTGATCTGTCTGGACCCTGTGAGTAGAATCCTGGTAAGTCTCTTCAACTCTAAGTCAGTTCCCCATTCTATTAAATGGAACAACTGAATCCTGGGGTTTTAAAATAGACAACAGGTGTGAAGTGCCTAACAGAAAGTGTGGGAAAGAGTTCATGCTCGGAAGACCTTGGTTCCGCCAGTTAAAGACCTGATGGAAACGGTGATTTGGAAGGTGTGAATTGCGCGTTGGTGATGGGCTATTTTTGTTTCCTATTTCTGAGTTAGTTGGCACTACATATTTTTGACTTAAATGGGAGAAAAAGTGTCCACTGGTAATTATTTTGCTCTCAATGCTTTTGAAGAAGAGTATCTTGGTAAGTAAATTTATGTCTTTCTCAAAATTATATCTATAAACAAAGGTGAGAATTTGATGGGAGAAGCAAGGACTCAACTACGCTAGTGATGGGTACGGTCCCTACACCAGCCCTGGGGGTATTTTCAATGATCCTAGATGGGGCGGTGCCCACATTTCTTGAGGACCATGCTCGGTGTTCAGGACTCACTGTGGAGACAGTAGAGAATCGCTGAATCTGGTGCTGAAGAACATGAGTTTGAAAACACTCTTCTTTCACCAATGAAGAGGCCAAAATCCAGAGAAACCCCAAAAAATTGTTCAAGGTCATACCGCCATTCAGAAAGGAAAATACAAATCTCATGACCTCCATCCAGGGTTTTCCTACTAGATCCCACTAGTGGCTTTATTGGGATGTCCTGTGCAGGTTGGAGCAGGAAATCCAAAACTGCTGTGTTATCCTGAGAGGTATTTTGTACTAATTTTAAGTACATCCAATTGAAATAAGTAAAAGTCATGATGTTAGCCAACAAAGATATTTGTGTAAAATAGAATTATTCTGTTGTAAGTTCACTTAACTACGTATGAATTAGATACAGAAAAATGTATGCATTTTAACTCTATTGGCAAAATTTATATGAGACATTAAAGTTGAGTTCAAAGGCAGCATTCAAAATATAGTGTCAGAAAAAAATATATAAAAGACATTGAAATAAACAATTTTAATTACTGTCTAGGGCACCTTTCTTTGTCTTTGAGGTTTTAGTGGCAGATGTGTAAGCGTAGATGACCAACAGTAATGAAAATTGTCCTGTCCACATAAAGCACATTGTATCTGGTGGAAACGCACTTGAGTTTTGCTCTGTGGATATGGATTGATTTTGTATCTATTTTTAAATTTATTTCTATATTTCTTTATTCTTGATGGTCTATACATGTGTGCATGTGTGTGTGTTTTCATTTTCCTTTGAACCAGTTATAACAGCATAATGATTACCTTACTAATTAACGTGTTAAATAAAATCTTTGGTGTGTAGTAATTTTGAGTCATTATCTTACCTAAAGTCATCATTTAATAGCACATACAAAAGACAATAGCCAGTTTTCATCCAAGAGGCTAGAATCCAAATTTTATCTCTAATTAATAAATGAAACCCTCTGTCCCCCAGAGCCTCTACAGCCTAAAGCTATTTCAGGTACACGGATGCCCACCACCCAAGCAACCACTGCAGCCTTCCACAAACACAGGGGAGGGGACTATGGACCACAAGAGTATTTCTGCAACAGGTTGGAGGATCAGCATAGTTTTCAACATTCTAATTAGAGGAATCTAGAATTGAAACAGTCCACAGGGTAAGAAAACAAAACTCTGGGTGGAGTGAGGCAGAAGAGTCTGAACTTGGGCCCCACTAGCTGATGCCAGGGAAATCCAAGACCCTCCACTGGTTGACTTCCTGCCTTCTCCCCATGTTCTCCTTCATGCACAGCACAAAACGCCCTCTTCAACACCAGAAACAAATCTCTTGCATGTGAAATGCTTTAGGAAATTGATAACAATATCATCGTGAGGTTGTAGGTGATTGTTGAACCTCTCGAGTCCTCATTTCCTCCATTTGTCCAAATAACTTCCACTAGAATGATCTCAAAGGTGTCTGTAACTCTACTTACAATTAATTCTAGGGTTATATGTAAACAGCCATGAGCACATATGTTTTATTTTGTTTTTTTAATTTGAAAAAAATCTGATATGAACAAGGTTTAATCCAATTTCACTGCAGTGCATGGATGAATTCTAACAAGTAGTTTAAAAATGTACCTCTGCATGGAAGCTACATGAAACAGTTATCAATCTGAAGTTCATTTCACAGAATATGTTTAGTGGAAGTAGAAGATTAAACTAGAATAAAAAAATTCAGAGGACAGAATAATACTTCTGATTGGCATTTCCACGGAGCTTCACATCACCCTGGGAGGCAGGCACAGTTCCTCTTTCATTCCTGTGTTTAAAGGTTGTAAATGTCACTCATTCAGATAGAGGTAACAGAAAGTTGACAGCAGAAGTTTCCTGAGAGCTGGCAGAGATGATGATTGTCTCAAATTGTGTTTATGTATCGTGTCAGTTCTGTGTTTAAACAATTAGGGAATCATTTTGACCTCTCTTGGAATCTTACTGTTTTATTTGGAATATGAAAAGACTTTCTGGTTTTATCTTAGTCTCTTTGAATGTGACTGATTCACATGATACATGTGATATGAACATCCGATGGAAATCAGCCCACGTGAAAACAAAGCAGGGGAAGTAGGGCCCTCCCCATCTCAGTAGGGAACAAATTATATCTTTCTAGGAAAAATTAACATAAATTTAGTAAACAACAAATTATTTACCAAGGGTTTTTTTTTTTAACATCTTTATTGGAGTATAATTGCTTTACAATGTTGTGCTAGTTTCTACTGTATAGCAAAGTGAATCAGCTATAGTATACATATATCCCCATATCCCCTCCCTCTTGTGTCTCCCTCCCATGCTCCCTATCCCACCCCTCTAGGTGGTCACAAAGCACCGAACTGACCTCCTTGTGCTATGCGGCTGCTTCCCACCAGCTATCTATTTTACATTTAGTAGTGTGTATATGTCAGTTCTACTCTCACTTCGTCCCAGCTTACCCTTCCCCCTCCCCGTGTCCTCAAGTCTATTCTCTATGTCTGCGTCTTTATTCCTGTCCTGCCCCTAGGTTCTTCAGAACCTTTTTTTTTTTTTTTTCCGATTCCATATATATGTGTTTTTCTCTTTTTACCAAGGTGTTTCTAAGATGAGTTCCGCTTCAATGGGCAGAGATGGGGGAAGAATTTTAGGGAGAAGATGTGAATTGAACAGAGTAAAAACGAAAGCAAACCCAGGGAAGCTGCTCTTTCTGGAATGGCAGTGGTCTGAGCATCGGGGATGGGACGTGAAGGGTGGTTTGGAAGCAGGATGGAGACGGTTGGATCCTGCCTGCTAGGATTGGAACCAAAGCAGGCCCAGGAGAAGTACTGACGGGTTTTGATCAATAATCTGACGTGATTACTTGAGGTTGTCAGAGTGAAGAATTAATTGGAATGGCTTTAGCCATAAAGGCAAGTCTTAAGCAAGAAGTAATCAGGATGGTGCCTGGCCCACAGTGTGAGATCAAGAAATAGCTGTTGGTCGCCTGGGCTGTGAAGCGGCCCTAGAAAAGGGAGACAGATTCAAGAGAGACTGAGAAAGGAAAATCTATAGGACTCATCAATGCGTTGGATTTCCATCCCCTGCAAACATAATGCAGTCAGAGCTATTTTGACTGGGGGCAGGGCCAGCCTATTCAGGTACCACATCCATCTCGAAGGACTCAGCACTGACAGTGACATGATGGGTCTTATTTTCCTCAGTCAACCATGGAAAAACGCTTCTAGAATCATTTTCTCTTTCACAGCCGAAGTCCCAGCCCACTGCTACTGGTGTCATTTAGGGGCTGTTTTTTTTCCCCTCGGGGCTCACATCTATCTAAAATGCTATCTAAAAATAACCACCTCATACAAAGACAGGCAAAGATTTTTGCCCAAAATATGACCTGGGAACAGCTGGAATGTAATTACAATTCACTAAGCAGAAACCTAATCTATGGTACCGTGTTCTCTCCTGAGAAACCATGTGGACAGGGAAATCATTGTGCAGGACTCTCCCTTGCCTCAAAAAGGAGTATCCAGCACCTCTGACTGAACCCGACCAGATGCCAGGACCTCCCTCAGCAATGATGAAAATAAAAATCCCCCCACTCCTTTCCAAATACCTCCTATGAAAGCAGTAGGTCTCTAGATAGACATCTGGAGCACACAAAAGCTACGACAAAGATCCAGAAGGTAGCTGGGTTTGCCCATAGCTTTCCAAGGAAAAGAGTCTGAATCCAAGGGACACATGTTACTGTCACCGGAAAAGTGAGCAATGGATGATCCACTAGGGCTCATCAAGGCTGCGGTGGACAGAATCCTAAAGTGATCTACTGGTGCCCCACACACCCCTGGAGAATCTCCTCCTCTAGAGTTGGGAGGGATCTGTGAATGTACGGGAACATCACACAAGTGATGAGGTTTTCTTGTATGGCACAGGTGACCCAATCAGGTGAGCCGTTAAGACAAATGTGCTTTTTCCTGGAGAACGACATTCAAAGTTGAGAGGGATTTGATGCAAGGGAAATTCTCCATGTTGGCTGTGAAGATGGAGAGCATCAAGTGGCAAGGAGTGTGCACTGCTTCTAGGAGCCAAGAGCAGCCCCCAGTTGACAACCTGCAAAAGAGTGGAGACCTCAGTCCTACAACCGCAAAGATTGAATTCTGCCATTGATCTGAGTGAGCTTAGAAGCAGATCCTTCCCCATAGCCTCCAGATCAAAGGCAGCCAAGCCAACACCTCGATTTCAGTCTGGTGCTGAGTGTGGGCTTCTAACCTTTATAGAGACATAATAAATGGGTTTTGTTCTAAACTGCTAAGCTTGTGGTGCTTCATCATGCAGCAGTAGGAAAAGAAAACAAAGGTCTCGATGAAATTTTCCTCAAGGCAATTCACCTTCTTTTTCTATAATTTTTTATTATTATTATTATTATTATTAGACTTCTTAAGTATCTCAGCCTGGGTCCCAACAAGGACCATCATGTCCATAAATCAACTGAGGAAACTTAATACAGGGGATGTTTACAGAGATGTGGGCAGATGTAAAAGAAATCAATAAGGGAAGATGCTTCACCACTGGACTGACAGTTCCAGGGAGACCCAAAGGCTCAGAAGAGGGGTACTTTCAGGTTCCAGAGAGCAGCTGTATTGAAAGGAACCATGGCTTCAGTGCAAAAAGTAACCAAGACACTGAGACCCCTTAAGTGGGAACATCTGCCAGTGCAACTGGCTAAACCCAGTAAGACGGAGGAAAGCTGGCCCATGCGCACAGCAGGCAGGGCAGGGTGGAGAGAGGAGATGGAAAAGCAAATAAACACCGTCAGCCCAGCAGAGATGTTGATACCCAAAGGGGCCATGGATTGGGGCAGTCAAGGCTTGCACAACTTCTGGTCTCTGAAAAGAAAGGTGACCCATTGTAAATTGAGAAAGTGGCAGTGCCCATGACATATGTAATTCTTTCGAGCTTTTACAACCTTGGGCCAGGGCAGAGAAGAAGGCCAGGCCCCTGCGATGCCAATGCCAAGCAGAGCTGTAGACACGCAGAAGAGAAAACTCCCCTCTTCCGCCTGTGGAGGAGCCGTGCACAGATGGCTGGGAGGAGAGAAGAAGCAACTCTCGTGAGTGAGTCCCAGGGAAGAAGCAACATGTGAGATGGGCCTTGAGTTTGCAGGCAAGGACGAGGGAAAGATAGTCCAGAGAGAGGGGATGGTGTGTGTACAGGCACGAAGTGGGTCTTTTAGGCAAAGCGAAGTGGTCCAGCGTGACTGGACCGCAGAGCATGTGTGTGATTGTGTGTGCACCTTGTGAGAAAGGACACTAAAGTATTAGAAGAGGACCAGACCAGGTGCTGTGAAGACCTTAAATAACAACAAAAGCAATCTCATAATAAGATGACTGCAGTGTAGAGATACCTCATTTGAATATAAACCCTCTCACTCAATAATTTCTCAGGATTAAAGTCCAAAGATTACATTCCCTTTTACTCATAAGTTAAAATCCAAAGAAATGAAAATGATAAATTTCTAAGCCAAAGGAATTCAAGTCCAAAACCTAAAGGCTAAAGAATTTTTTTTAAAGCTTAAAAATATTTTTTAAAAAATGTTTTAAGTTTAAGGAAATTTAAATGATGGAGAAAGTACTCTAGTTTGCTCCATCTCAACCTGGGGCCCTGTCTCAGGTGCCCAGGCTATGCTGGTATCCCTTCCACAGCTGCACCTTTGTTGTCTTCCCTGACTTTGGTGTGGAACCTTCAAGACCTTAGAGGTTGAGTTCCTTCAACACCAAGGCCCCCGGGAACCTCAGTCTTTAAAGAATCCAAAGTGTTCATAAAAACTGTAAGTAATCTCGACACTGGTGGTACAGCACAAAGTGTAGAGAATTGAGATCCTACGTATCGTGAGTCCATGGGAATTCTATGCTCATGGGTGTCAGGAACACTGTATGTGAACAGGACGGCAGGGGACCATAGCTGTGCATTTTGCACACATTTGCCAGTCTCCATATCTCTCTTAAGAGGTCTCTCTTTTCTCTGTTCACGTGCATGCTCCATTAAAGCATGCACAGGGTCCTCTGAGTGCAGGGCCCATGAAGTCAGCCCTGAATGTGGACTCTACAACTTGTGATCTGAGCCCAGGCAAATACGATCTCCCATTGTGCCTGGTCTTGACACTATGCATTTACCATATCTCAGAAAGAAAAAAAAAAAAAGTGCACAATCTCTTCATCTCAGAGTCATATTTCAGATATCTGTCCCTTCTGCAAAGGTTAGAAATTTGCAATAGTGACGTGTCAGTCTCCAGGGCTCATTTAAGAGGTCTCTCCTTTTCTTCCTGAATATTGCAAACACTCTCATTCTCCATCTTCCCTCAGCTTCCCTCTTTCCTGCAGGTCCAAGGCCTTCATGGGTGATGGGTTCTGTCTAATGGCATCACCTCTACTTTCTCTTATGAGTTCATCTTGATCAAAGTGTTGACTGCCACCCTTTCCTGCTAAGGAACTGTATATGTCTATGAAAGTTGCCCTGTCGGATACTTTCCCCTCATTCCCACCTGTATTCCACCTGAAGAACCAACCTCAGCAGACTCATGAACAAACAGGTTGGTGCTTCTGAAGTCCACCCCCTCTGGACCTCAGGAGGACCTGCCATGTGCTCTCAAGACGCTTTTGTCCTCTCTCCTATGACCCAGGCTTTGCTTAGCATGTCTTCTAAGACATCAGTGCTCTTCCTCCAATGCCTCTAGTGTCTTATTTCCCCCTAAATTTAGCCGAGTTTCTAACAGTTTGATGTGCTTCTTAAGCTCTATTGTGCTTTCCCCATGAAGTGGAATGTTAGTACAATTTGCTGGAATTCAGTACCTTCCTTCCTTTTATCTTCTTTTAGCTTTCCAGCCTCTGACATTTTTTTTTTTTCTAGCATATCACACTAGATTTTATCTTGAAAGTATCCCATAGTGAGAGAGAGATGCAATCTGGAAGTTCTAAATCTGCCAAAGGCATCCACTACTCAAAGCAGTATTATATATGTACGTGTCCCTGAGTTAGATAATCTTACCTGGAGACGGTCCCCATCAGTCAATCAAATGCCCTCCTAATCTTCTGTTTCACATCCTGGCTCACCTTGAATAGCTGTTCATTAACATGCCTTCTCTTGAGGTCCTAATTCCACAACTGCCTTGAATATGCAATTGTGGGGTAAAGACATCAAAATAACAATTCCATGACACTTGCTTAGACATTCTTTGCACACTTTATGCTGACTTTCCCAGTCCTGCCCTCTTAAATCTCCAGTTTCTGGCCTGCCAGACTGACCCATTCCTCAGGGAACAGCCTGTCCCCAGTGGCTCTGAGATGATCGCCCAGACCTCCATGCCCTCCTGGGAGTTGTCCCAGGCTGTTTACTGAGACCTGCCCTCTCCTCTGTTAGAGTTTTCTGGTTCCTTGTTATCCTTACTGATCTAACAAAAAAACAAGAAATCTTCTCATTTTAAATATTTTCCTTAAGAGAAGTTAGTTGGAATACATCTCCTTTTCCCTTTCCTATTTGAAGACCTTGGCATTTCTCCAGCCTCATCACTTTGCTTCTACCCCTGTTCTGATTCTACATCTGAAGAACAGGCTCAATACCATTGCAGTCCCTCCTTGGTTCCCAGAGACAACTGAATATGCTCATGTGGGCAGTTCCTTAGCCTTCAGTGTTACAATAACTGTTCCATTTTTTTCTCCACCTTAATCCAGTAGATGGCATATTCTCTTTATAATCAGGTCCCTATTGTTTTATTTGTATGTTAATAAAATTGACCATCTGTGTGGGTAGAGCCATCATTCGGAGTTTGAGACTCTGAAACCTTAAGCTGCGTTTGGTGCTTGCAGGAGACACAAGGCACCGGGGGCCCGTCTCCATCTGCACTCTTTCCTCCGGTGATCCCTTCCAGCCCCAAGGCTTTCAGCTCCACCCTCGGATGGACAACTTGCAAATTAATATTTCACCTGAGCACCAAACTAGGTCTGCTCCTCACCATGTCCATGAGGATTTCTAATCAGCATCGCAAGTTAATATATCCAAGACCAAATTCTTCACTCCCCCACTGGAAACCTGCTCCTCCCTCACCTCTCCCTCCTCAGTAAGCTTTCTGCGGTTCCCGGTTGTGCAAGCTAAACACTTAGACTTCGTCCTTGATTTCTACCTTGATTTTCTTGATCCCCGCTTCTTCAGCAAATCTTACTGTTCTGTCTCCAAAATATTTCCCAAATATGGCCACTTCTCTTCATGTTCATCTCTACCACCCTGTTCCAACCCTCTGTCATCTCTCACTTGACTTGTCTTTTTGCATCTGCTCCTGCCTTCCTGCAATACTAAGATGACAAAAGCTGGAGTGAGACAGAGCATGTTACTCCTCTAGGTAAAAGTCTTCCCATTCCTCTTAAAGTATAATTCATCTTCTTCCTATAGCCAAACAGTTCACACATAGTCTCCCCTTTAACCCCACCTGCCCTCTCCCTCCCGGTCCACCATTTTTCAGCCACATGAATTATCTCTCTGTTCCTAAATGTGCACCCAAGCTCACCCCCCTTCTTGGTGATCATGCACTAGCCAGTTCTTTGCCTGGGATGTTCTTTCCTTGGATCTTCCCATGGCTGACTCTTCCATGCAGATCTTGGCTCAATGTCCCTATTCAATGGGACTTTCAATGACTGCTTAGTCAGAATTACCCCCTTCCCTATTCTCAGCCCCTTTTCACCAGATTACCCCATTGCATGTCCTGCATTGCCCTTACCCCACTATCTGGAATAATCTGGATTGCTTATCTATTCTCTTGTTTCTTATGTATCTTAGAATTGTCAGCTTCATGAGAGCAGTTACCTTAACTGTGATACGTTCCTCTCGATTCCTATCATAGTGCCTGTTGGAGCAAGAAGGAATGCCATCGTTGCACATCTCAAACAAAATGGGCTGCCTGAGCAGTGCCCAACTTGCAAGAAGCAAGGTGATTCAGTCAAATCCTGATAAGAAAAGAGAGGAGCCAGAGGACAGAGTTGACAACACAGAGAAAAACACCATTTCCCCCCCCCCAAAAGAGCCCAGAGGAAGAGAGTGGAAAACTTGATCAATAACATTATAGCTGGAAACCAGAAAAGCAAAGCAAAGCCTTCCTGTGTTTCCAGCCCCATGAGTTACATATGCACCCATCATCACAGAAACCTGCACATAACATCCAACCCTCCTTTTATTCTGAACAGCAGGGAAACCTATTGATCCTACTTCTTTTACCACCTGTCGGTGGTCTCCTTTTTCCATTCCTGTTGCCACAGGCTTGATTCCAACCTCACCATCCTCCCCTTGATCATTGCAGCAATCACACCCTCTACACACCCATTATCCTCCACAAAGTGGATCTTTCCAAACTGGTCTCTTATTATGCCATTCCCTGTTTAAAAAACAAAGTTAGTTAGGGGCAGGAAAAAATACAGTACAAGAGGAGTCTGGAGCATTTTGTGGTACCCTAAAGTAAGAAAATGCTCAAAAGTAATAAAAAGAAAGAAAGAAAGAAAGAAAGAAAGAAAGGCAGGAAGGAAGGAAGGAAGGAAGGAAGGAAGGAAGAAGAAAGAAAGAAAGAAAGAGAGAGAGAGAGAAAGGGAGAGAGAGGGAGGGAGGGAGGGAGGAAGGAAGGAAGGAAGGAGGGAAGGAAGGAAGGAAGGGGAGAGAGAGAGAAAGAAAGGAAGGAAAGGAGGGAGGGAGGGATGGATGTGGGAAGGAAGGAAAGAAGGAAAGGATGGATGGAAATGTCAAAAGAATACAGGAACTGACCTGAAAAAGCTCTCTATGACCAAAGCTGAAACAGTTTCAGCAACAAAACACATAATAATGTTAGTATTGGATTATAACACAAAGAATCAAATAAATATTCACAAGTGCATAGTGATAAATGATTGAATAAATAAATATGTCACAAGTATTCCTTACAGAATAATTCCAATAAATAAATATAGAAGGGATGAGGGAAGTAGAAAATCAACATTAGAACACCATAGTAAAAATTGTTGCAGGCAAGATTCACCAGTGAATGCTTACATTAATAGGCAAAAACTTAAGGAGAAAGATAATATTTATTTAACCTCAAAGTATCTTCCCCAAAATTAAATAGAGAAATGTGGTGACTTTATAATATAGAAACCCTGCCAGCAGCACCTTCATCAACTGATCGAGGTTAACATCACCAGCACTGAGCACCCCAGCCTCCATGCACTGAAAGCAGTCCATCACCTCTTCCTATAAATCCATAACCTCAATACGATCTTGAGAAAACATGACAAAAACCCAAATAGAGAGATATTTTACAAAACACCACACCTCACCAATAGTCTTCAACATGTCAGGGCAATGAAGGATTTAGGGAATACTCAGAAACAGATTGTCAGAGACTAAAGACTTGAGAATCAAATGCATCATGGAACCTCGACTGGATCTTGGAACAGATAAGGACATTAGTGGGAAAACATGAAATCTTAACAGTCTGTGGTTTGGTTAATGATATTATACCAATGTTAATTTCTAATTTTGACAAATGCACCATGGTACTCGATGTTAACATTAGAGGGATTGGGTATGCAGGAACTCTCTGTGCTATCTTTGCAACTCTTCTGTAAATCTAAAATTATTCAAGCAAAAGGTAAAAAGCACAATTTAAAAGCCCTTAGCTAGGGTTTCCCTGGTGGCGCAGTGGTTGAGAGTCCGCCTGCCAATGCAGGGGACACGGGTTCGTGCCCCGGTCCGGGAGGATCCCACGTGCCGCGGAGCGGCTGGGCCCGTGAGCCATGGCCGCTGGGCCTGCGCGTCTGGAGCCTGTGCTCCGCAACGGGGGAGGCTGCGGCAGTGAGAGGCCTGCGTACCGCAAAAAGTAATAATAATAATAAATAAATAAATAAAAATAAAAGCCGTTGGCTAGCTTGACACAGTCGCTAGACTCTAACTTCTTTGCTGTGGCATCCGAGCAACCCATGATCTCAGCCCCTGTTGCTCTGTCTGGTACCGTCTGGGATGATCCTTGATGAAAGGTCCCCCTCCACACATACACTCAAACAACATCACAATCCAACCACACTAAGCTACTCACAGGCCCCCAAGGCAACACATGCTTCATAGTCATGACCCCGAGCCTTCATCACTCCTTCATCTTGGATTCTGTTTCTCAACCAATTCTTTTTTCAAAAGTCAAACCAAAAGTCATTTTTGCATAACTTTCCTGAGCCCCTACTTCCACCATAGGTAGATTAACCCATCCCTCCTCACGCCTCCTCCCAGCCCTATACACCCTGCGATTACTTCTGCCATGGCCCTCACTACATAGTCCGCACAACAACTAGACTCTTGGTGCCCAGGGACAGGACAGGTGCCTTTATCTTTATTGTCCTCGATCAATACTTACAGTGTGTGAGATTAATTGGGAAGGAGAGTCTTCCTGGAGCTGGATAACCCTGTCTGTTTAATCGGCATCTGCAGACAGAGCCTGGGGGTGGAGTGGGGTGTCAGCGTGCATCCTGGGAGGTGGTGCTCATCCGTCACTGCCCTCGCCAGCCAGACCTGCTAGCAGCCATCTGCCAAGCACCCGCAGGAAAGGTCGCTTCCATGGGTTCCGTGAAAAACCAGTGTCTAAGCTAAAATGCGTAACAATTATGAAGAAAAGTTTACTACTCAAGAAAATGAGCCGCTTTTAAATATAGCTGAACTAACCAGTAATGTAAACAGAGTTACTGAAATATGAACAAGACTTACTCCTCCTTAAATCAAGCCCCTTCATAGGTAGCACTTTCAGTGGCCAGCTTGAGTTAGTCCTTGTATTTATTTATTATTATTTTATTTATTATTTACTAATTTATTTATTTTTGGCTGCGTTGGGTCTTCGTTACTGCACACAGGCTTTCTCTAGTTGTGGCCAGCGGGGGCTACTCTTTGTTGCGGTGCGTGGGCTTCTCATGGCGGTGGCTTCTCTTGTTGCAGAGCATGGGCTCTAGGCTCCCAGGAGTTGTGGCTCCCAGGCTCTAGAGCACAGGCTCAGTAGTTGTGGCACACGGGCTTAGTTGCTTTGTGGCATGTGGGATCTTCCCGGACCAGGGCTCAAACCCATGTCCCCTGCATTGGCAGGCGGATTCTTAACCACTGTGCCACCAGGGAAGTCCAGCCCTTGTATTTAAAAGTAATAAACCTGCATTGTTTTATAAAAGACTAAACCTCACATTTTTCAACATTTTACAAGACCTGCTCCTTTGTGCCTGCATGAACCCAAGTGACTGCGGATTCTGGACTGGCACTGCTCACCCACTACACTGTGCTTGGAGACTCTGAAAGGAAGACATCTACCTTGTGATTCAGAGTTCATCCTCACTCTAATTTGATATCGGCAGTTCTCCCAGACCTCAAGCTTACTGATGTGAAAGCACTTTGAGTCTTGCTTTTTTAGGTCAGTGAAGACTTTTTTAAAAGTTTCTCTTGCTATCTGCTTTTTCATATTGATTTCTCACAATTCCAAAATAGAGTTCAAATAGTAGTGCCATAATAACTCTTGGATTTCCAACCCCGCTCTTGATTTGTGGCACTTAATGTTTCATTCCTGTAGCCCTTACATAACTCTGCGCCTCCACTTGGCATTGATTTTCCACCTTCACCTTCAATATTTGATCACAGGGATGAGAACAGCCAAATATATAACTGTAGCTTTTGGAGCTAGACTCAAAAGTAATTCTTTTTCCTGTTAATGCAGGGGGAGAACAAGAAAAGAAGAGAAAGGAAATAGCATTTATTTCTCAGAAGAGAAGCCTACTGTTTTCTGAAAATGATGCTTTTATTGAGTTCCTTTCACAACAGGGCACTAAAAAGTGAGCTATGAGCAGCTCCTGCTATTTCTTTCCATCTCCTTCTCAGCCTCAAGAACAGCCCGGGAGGTCAGCAACACCTGGCCCATCCTGTCTGTTTCTCGGTCAAGAAGTGGGACAAAAGAATCCTGGCATCTCCATGCCCGCAAATTATCTCCCGGTGACCGGCCATTATGGTCCTTCTTCTACCCTCCTGAGCTCCCCACTGTAGAAAAACAGTGTGATCACAGCAGTGCTTCTGTTTCAGCTACAGCAGCCCTCTTGATTTTCCCGTCACTGTGGAAATATCTATCAATTTTCCAGATAGGTTCAGGGCATATTTAACCAATGCTTCATCCACCCATTCAACTAGATTAAAATTGTGAAATTATTTCTCCTACCTCTACTTATACCCTCTCACCTGCATCCCATCCCGCTGGTCACCGAGTCCTGAGATTGCCCCTAAGAAGCATCTCTGTGATGTATCCCCTTTTTCTATCTTCAAGGCACTGGTGAAGGATCAGCTTTGATATTTCTACCGTGGAACTACAATGAAGAATGGTTTTTACATCCCTTTCCAGAGGCTACAGGGAGAAGGGAGTAGGAAGAGGAAACAGGTGGGTCCTGGACCCCGAAGCAAAAGTGAGCTAGTGGAGGATTAATATGCAGGGTACGTGGGAGCAGGAAAGATGCAGGCTGGTCTCAGAGCATCACACCCAAGACCCAGAGTAAACTGTAACCCAAGTTCAGTTTAATATTCAGGAAATATGCACCTTTCTCCATAGTTGGCTACTGAGTTATGCTTTCTGCTTCTTTGTACGAAAAGTTGTTGGACCTTAGAACTTCTCAGAAGGTTTTGTGCTGCTGTAACCACGATGGAGGGAGCCAGGGAATGGAGTGAAGGGGACAAAGGGGCAGGAGGTGTTAGGAAGGAAACTTTGTTATCATATCTTTTTCCATACTGGACTGGGGAGTAGAAATTTTAAAAATGGGAGGTGGCCTCAGAAGAAGGGAAAAGGAAGAGGAAGAGAATGAAGGAGCCATTCTTTACTCCATCTTGCAGACTCTGGGCTCAGCCTACAGACCTGCCACATACTGTCACTGTGTCATACCCTCCGCATCCCCAGCAGCAGGCTCTGCTGCTTCCCCTTCTCACGTTGGCTGCCAGGGAACCCAACAGGAGACAGATCTACTCCAAGGAACCACTAAGAAGCATTTGACATTAACACCTCTTTCCTGCCACTCCCAAGCCCTGCCCAGCCAGGTCAAAGACATAGCCAAGTTCATGTTCTAGCAGCCTTGAGTAAGACAGAACTGCCTGGAATCTCCAAATACTTAGTTTTCCCATTAAATTGTCAATGGATTTTGATTAGGATTATGACAAATTCAACCACTTCTTTTAGCACCTTTGTTTCATTTGATAGTTAGCTGGGTTTTAACAAATAAAGTGTTATTTAACTCAGGTGGGCCCAGAGGTATAAAAATACAGCCCCCCTTTTATATCATGTAGCAGAAAATATTCTCTACTGCACGTTCCTAAGGCTCTAATGGCATAAAGCAGTGTACCTAAGCTTGTTAACATATGGGCCACTGTAAATTAAAATTTTTTCATGGACTCCTAGTGTCAATATAAGTTTTAGCCTAGTGATACTTCAACATGTACAAACATATTAATAAAACTAAATATGAACTTTTTATGCTTGTAACTTTTAGACAAGCTAAAATAATTTGAAAAATTAAATTATAAAGCTGAAATAATTTGAAAAATTAAATTACAATTCTTAGCTTTATTAGTTATATACTTTGAATACTATGAATTTAATACTATGAATTATGTTATTTGACTGAAATGTGGTGTAGACCATTCCTGTGCAGTTTCTACTTGACTTGGCAAGTCCCATAGTGTAAATCACCATGTGCTCTGGGATAATTCCAATGGCTACAAAGCCACAGTCTAGTACACATGCATTTGGAACAACAAAAAAGGAGGAGAAAGAAGATGGAAAAAACATATTTGAAAAGATGGCTCAGACCTTTATTACACTGGTGAAGGACATCACCTATAGATAAACAAATCCCTAAATTCTGTAAGATGAATTTTTAAGAAAGATATTTCCTGATTCAGAAATGATAGAGAAGCTTATATCAATTTAACCCTCAAGTTGACAAAAGTTATGAACTCTATGGAAAAGAAAACTTCTGAGGGCACTGGAAGTGAGCCTAGGGTATAAGGAAATTAGAGGCTACACAATCCTTGGAAGAAGGGAAGCAAATGTGTGAGCACAACACTGAACACTTAACCAGGCTTTTCTCTGAGGACACTTCTGATTCACGGCAGCACGTGAGAGTGCAGAGCTCAAAGAGAAAGTGGAATTCTTGCTGGAATGGAAAAAATGGGGCTGAAATTATTGGAAATTGGGGGGAAAAAAAGTCCTGGAAAGGGAGGAGACACATATGGGAGCCCCAAAACCTTCATACTAAATTGAGTCAAATCTTGTACGACTCCAAGAAGCCCAACAGAAATATTTCAGAAGCTGCCTGCTGCTGGAGAGACAGAGATTGGCATTAAAGTCCCACCAGTTAGACAAGCTGGCTGAATGCCTCAAGCTTCCCACTGAAATCCCTGAAGAGGCACACAGTCAGAATAAATGTCACATCTTAGGACTAACAAGTTCACCCTCTGACCAAGAGCAAAATCTAAATCATCTGTTCCTAACAAAGCCTTAAACCAACTTTCAACAGGATTGAGGTGCTCATCCAGTCATTTAACTGCCTTCTAGAGCAAATACTATATCATGTAGAGGGAGATATCAAACTTCAGAGTTTCTACAATGCACCATCCAAAATATCAGCATAAAGTAAAAAGTTACTAGACATGAAAAGGAGCAGAAAAAAATGGTAATCTTTTGAAGAGGAAAAAAAGCAGTTAATAGAATAGACACTCAGATGATCCAGGCTTTGGAGTAAACAGAGAAAGATTTATAGGATAAACCAAGTGGTCTAATGGTGAATTGAAGTCCTTGAAAGAAAACAAAATGGGATGTGACAGAAAAAAAAGCTGAAGAAATAATGGGTGATAATTTTCTAAATTTAGGAAAATGAATAAATACAAATAAATCAATTCATGATTCTTGATGTCTTGGGTAATTGCAAGCAGGATGGGGGAAAAAGGAAGAGCAAATAGAAATAAAGAAGAAGCATGCCTGAGTACTTCATAATCACATTACTGAAAATGAAAAATGAAAAGGGAATCTTAAAACTGAACTATAAGTTTTCTTGCCTCAGATCCAACAAGTAAAGAGCTAGGAAGCCATCATCCCATCCATCCTTAGAAGTTCAACATACCAAGAACCAAAGACTTTTCTTGGTTTCATCAGAAAAGTGATGTTGAAAGGCAAACCACGAGCCCAAAATCTGGAGAAACAAGCATAACCAGAGAGATACAGCATCCAAGTTGTGCTTACCTGGAGCAGAAGCCCCTGAAGCCACCAACTGGTGGAAACACTTGAACAGTAATTTGAGCTCCTGGAGGCTACATGTGAACCTGCAAGACAATGAGAAAGCCCTAGAAACCAGTCTTGAGGGGGCAGGGGGTCATGCTTTGGCTTTACTACTATGAGCCACACCAGGTTTTCATGGTGAAGATCTGAGAAAAATCCCCTGATGGCTGTAGCAGAGAGAAGGGAAGAATAATCGAGAAATTCACCCAGATCATCTCCATAGCAAACACCTACTCTCCAGGGAAAACACACTGCCAGACCTTATCCCAGGTGGCTTAGGGGCTTTCATCTCACTCCAGCACCTTCTAGACTTCCTGTTTCACCTAAGGGAAAAATTACTCAACAGGAGCCAGGCTTCAAGAAGATAGAATGAGGGGAAGACAGAGAGGACATGGATGCAAGCCCCCTGAGTAACTGAGACTTAACCAGAGATTATAGAGTGCTCTCCCTCCTGTACACCTTATCACCGACACCTACAGGACTCCAGTATAACCGTGGAGTAGACCAACATTTCTGCAAGAAAAGTTCTAAAGGAAGCTCAAAGACAACAACGGAGACAAAAAGACAGAAACTATGGGAATTTTAAACCTCTATCCCCTACAGCTATAGCAAACACCAAAAAAAAAAAAAAAAAAAAAAAAAAAAAAGCCCAAATCCTCACCAGATTAACATAAATCCTCACACTAAAGATTATTTCTCTCCATTCATGTTACCGGGCTTTCAAAGACAAATTACAAGGCATGCAAAGTGGCAAGACATAAATAGTCTAAAGAGGCAAAGCAAGCATCAGAACCAGACTCAAATATGACACAGGTGTTGAAATTAGATGGCAAGGAATTTAAGATGACTACGATTAGTATATTAAGATCTCTAGTGGGAAAAATAAGCAACATGCAAGAACAGATGATTCTATGGACTGAATGTTTGTGTCCCCCCATATGATGAAATCCTAACCACCAGTGTGACAATATTAAAAGATGGGGGCTTTTGGGGTGATTAGGTTATGAGCATGGAACCCTCATGATGGAATAAGTGCCCTTATAAAAAAGCACTAAAGGAAGATGGCGGAAGAGTAAGACGCGGAGATCACGTTCCTCCCCACAGATACACCAGAAATACATCTACGCGTGGAACAACTCCTACAGAGCATCTACTGAACGCTGGCAGAAGACCTCAGACCTCCCAAAAGGCAAGGAACCCCCCACGTACCTGGTTAGGGCAAAAGAAAAAACTAAACAGAGACAAAAGGACAGGGACGGGTCCTGCACCAGCGGGAGAGAGCTGTGAAGGAGGAAAAGTGTCCACACACTAGGAAGCCCCTTCGCGGGTGGAGACTTCGGGAGGCGGAGTGGGGGAGCTTGGGAGCCGCGGAGGAGAGCACAGCAACAGGGGTGCGGAGGGCAAAGCGGACAGATTCCAGCGCAGAGGATCGGGCCGACCGGAACTCGCCAGCCGAGAGGCTTGTCTGCTCGCCCGCCGGGGCGGGCGGGACTGGGAGCTGAGGCTCCGGCTTTTGTCGGAGCGCCGGGAGAGGACTGAGGTTGGCGGCGTGAACACAGCCTGCAGGGCGTTAGTGCACCGCGGCTGGCCGGGAGAGAGTCCGGGGAGAAGTCTGGACCTGCCGAAGAGGCAAGAGACTTTTACGTCCCTCTTTGTTTCCTGGTGCACGAGGAGAGGGGATTAAGAACGCTGCTTGAGAGAGCTCCAGGGACGGGCGCGAGCCGCGGCTAAAAGTGCGGATCCCAGAGACAGACATGAGACGCTAGGGCCGCTGCTGCCGCCACCGGGAGGCCTGTGTGCGAACACAGGTCACTAGCCACACGCCCTTCCGGGGAGCCTGTGCAGCCTGCCACTGCCAGGGTCCCGGGATCCAGGGACAACTCCCCCGGGAGAACGCACAGGCGTGCCTCAGGCTGCAACGTCTCGCCGGCCTCTGCCGCCGCAGGCCCGCCCCACACTCCGTGCCCCTCCCTACCCCCGGGCCTGAGTGAGCCAGAGCCTCCGAATCAGCGGCTCCTTTAACCCCGTCCTGTCTGAGCAAAGAACAGACGCCCTCCGGCGACCTACACGCACAGGCGAGGCTAAACCCAAAGCTGAGCCCCTGGGAACTGTGAGAACAAAGAAGAGAAAGGGAAATCTCTCCCAGCAGCCTCAGAAGCAGCGGATTAAAGCTCCACAATCAACTTGATATACCCTGCATCTGTGGAATACCTGAATAGACAACGAATCATCCCAAATTAAGGAGCCCTGTGGATGAAAGGCGCTTGGTGCTGCAGCCAGGAATCAGTGCTGTGCCTCTGAGGTGGGAGAGCCAACTTCAGGACACTGATCCACAAGAGACCTCCCAGCTGCACATAATATCAAACAGCAAAAATCTCCGAGAGATCTCCATCTCAACGCCAGCACCCAGCGTCACTCAACGACCAGCAAGCTACAGAGCTGGACATCCTATGCCAAACAACTAGCAAGACAGGAACACAATCCCACCCATTAGCAGAGAGGCGGCCCAAAATCATAATAAGTCTACAGACACCCCAAAACACACCACCAGACGTGGACCTGCCCACCAGAAAGACAAGATCTAGCCTCATCCACCAGAACACAGGCACTAGTACCCTCCACCAGGAAGCCTACACAACCCACTGAACCAACCTTAGCCACTGGGGACAGACACAAAAAACAACAGGAACTACGAACCTTCAGCCTGCAAAAAAGGAGACCCCAAACACAGTAAGATAAGCAAAATGAGAAGACAGAAAAACACACCGCAGATGAAGGAGCAAGATAAAAACCCATCAGACCTAACAAATGAAGAGGAAATAGGCAGTCTACCTGAAAAAGAATTCAGAATAATGATAGTAAGGTTGATCCGAAATCTTGGAGATAGAATGGACAATAGAATGGACAAAATGCAAGAATCAGTTAACAAGGACCTAGAAGAACTAAAGATGAAACAAGCAACGATGAACAACACAATAAATGAAATTAAAAGTACTCTAGATGGGATCAATAGCAGAATAACTGAGGCAGAAGAACGGATAAGTGACCTGGAAGATAAAATAGTGGAAATAACTACTGCAGAGCAGAATAAAGAAAAAAGAATTGAAAAGAACTGAGGACAGTCTCAGAGACCTCTGGGACAACATTAAACCTACCAACATTCGAATTATAGGGGTTCCAGAAGAAGAAGAGAAAAAGAAAGGGACTGAGAAAATATTTGAAGAGATTATAGTTGAAAACTTCCCTAATATGGGAAAGGAAATAGTTAATCAAGTCCAGGAAGCACAGAGAGTCCCATACAGGATAAATCCAAGGAGAAATACGCCAAGACACATATTAATCAAACTGTCAAAAATTAAATACAAAGAAAACATATTAAAAGCAGCAAGGGAAAAACAACAAATAACACACAAAGGAATCCCCATAAGGTTAACAGCTGATCTTTCAGCAGAAACTCTGCAAGCCAGAAGGGAGTGGCAGGACATATTGAAAGTGTTGAAGGAGAAAAACCTGCAACCAAGATTACTCTACCCAGCAAGGATCTCATTCAGATTTGATGGAGAAATTAAAACCTTTACAGACAAGCAAAAGCTGAGAGAGTTCAGCACCACCAAACCAGCTCTACAACAACTGCTAAAGGAACTTCTCTAGGCAAGAAACACAAAAGAAGGAAAAGACCTACAATAACAAACCCAAAACAATTAAGAAAATGGGAATGGGAACACACATATCGATAATTACCTTAAATGTAAATGGACTAAATGCTCCCACCAAAAGACACAGATTGGCTGAATGGATACAAAAACAAGACCCATATATTTGCTGTCTACAAGAGACCCACTTCAGACCTAGAGACACATACAGACTGAAAGTAAGGGGATGGAAAAAGGTATTTCATGCAAATGGAAACCAAAAGAAAGCTGGAGTAGCAATTCTCATATCAGACAAAATAGACTTTAAAACAAAGACTATTAGAAGAGACAAAGAAGGACACTACATAATGATCAAGGGATCGATCCAAGAGGAAGATATAACAATTGTAAATATTTATGCACCCAACATAGGTGCACCTCAATACATAAGGCAAATACTGACAACCATAAAAGGGGAAATCGACAGTAACACATTCATAGTAGGGGACTTTAACACCCCACTTTCACCAATGGACAGATCATCCAAAATGAAAATAAATAAGGAAACACAAGCTTTAAATGATACATTAAATGAGATGGAGTTAATTGATATTTATAGGACATTCCATCCAAAAACAACAGAATACACATTTTTCTCAAGTGCTCATGGAACATTCTCCAGGATAGATCATATCTTGGGTCACAAATCAAGCCTTGGTAAATTTAAGAAAATTGAAATTGTATCAAGTATCTTTTCCGACCACAACGCTATGAGACTCGATATCAATCACAGGAGAAGATCTGTAAAAAATACAAACACATGGAGGCTAAACAATACACTACTTAATAACAAAGTGATCACTGAAGAAATCAAAGGGGAAATCAAAAAATACCTAGAAACAAATGACAATGGAGACACGACGACTCAAAATCTATGGGATGCAGCAAAAGCAGTTCTAAGAGGGAAGTTTATAGCAATACAATCTTACCTTAAGAAACAGGAAACATCTCGAATAAACAACCTAACCTTGCACCTAAAGCAATTAGAGAAAGAAGAACAAAAAAACCCCAAAGTTAGCAGGAGGAAAGAAATCATAAAAATCAGATCAGAAATAAATGAAAAAGAAATGAAGGAAACGATAGCAAAGATCAATAAAACGAAAAGCTGGTTCTTTGAAAGGATAAACAAAATTGATAAACCATTAGCCAGACTCATCAAGAAAAAAAGGGAGAAGACTCAAATCAATAGAATTAGAAATGAAAAAGGAGAAGTAACAACTGACACTGCAGAACTACAAAAGATCATGAGAGATTACTACAAGCAACTCTATGCCAATAAAATGGACAACCTGGAAGAAATGGACAAATTCTTAGAAATGCACAGCCTGCCAAGACTGAATCAGGAAGAAATAGAAAATATGAACAGACCAATCACAAGCACTGAAATTGAAACTGTGATTAAAAATCTTCCAACAAGCAAAAGCCCAGGACCAGATGGCTTCACAGGCGAATTCTATCAAACATTTAGAGAAGAGCTATCACCTATCCTTCTCAGACTCTTCCAAAATATAGCAGAGGGAGGAACACTCCCCAACTCATTCTACGAGGCCACCATCAACCTGATACCAAAACCAGACAAGGATGTCACAAAGAAAGAAAACTACAGGCCAATATCACTGATGAACATAGATGCAAAGATCCTCAACAAAATACTAGCAAACAGAATCCAACAGCACATTAAACGGATCATACACCATGATCAAGTGGGGTTTATTCCAGGAATGCAAGGATTCTTCAATATACGCAAATCAATCAACGTGATACACCATATTAACAAATTGAAGGAGAAAAACCATATGATCATCTCAATAGATGCAGAGAAAGCTTTTGACAAAATTCAACACCCATTTATGATAAAAACCCTGCAAAAAGTAGGCATAGAGGGAACTTTCCTCAACATAATAAAGGCCATATATGACAAACCCACAGCCAACATCATCCCCAATGGTGAAAAACTGAAAGCATTTCCACTAAGATCAGGAACAAGACAAGGTTGCCCACTCTCACCACTCTTATTCAACATAGTTTTGGAAGTTTTAGCCACAGCAATCAGAGAAGAAAAGGAAATAAAAGGAATCCAAATCGGAAAAGAAGAAGTAAAGCTGTCACTGTTTGCAGATGACATGATACTATACATACAGAATCCTAAAGATGCTACCAGAAAACTACTAGAGCTAATCAATGAATTTGGTAAAGTAGCAGGATACAAAATTAATGCACAGAAATCTCTGGCATTCCTATACACTAAGGATGAAAAATCTGAAAGTGAAATCAAGAAAACACTCCCATTTACCATTGCAACAAAAAGAATAAAATACCTAGGAATAAACCTACCTAAGGAGACAAAAGACCTGTATGCAGAAAATTATAAGACACTGATGAAAGAAATTAAAAATGATACAAATAGATGGAGAGATATACCATGTTCTTGGATTGGAAGAATCAACATTGTGAAAATGACTCTACTACCCAAAGCAATCTACAGATTCAATGCAATCCCTATGAAACTACCACTGGCATTTTTCACAGAACTAGAACAAAAAATCTCACAATTTGTATGGAAACACAAAAGACCCCGAATAGCCAAAGCAATCTTGAGAACGAAAAATGGAGCTGGAGGAATCAGGCTTCCTGACTTCAGACTATACTACAAAGCTACAGTAATCAAGACAGTATGGTACTGGCACAAAAACAGAAATATAGATCAATGGAACAGGATAGAAAGCCCAGAGATAAACCCACGCACATATGGTCACCTTATCTTTGACAAAGGAGGCAGAAATGTACAGTGGAGAAAGGACAGCCTATTCAATAAGTGGTGCTGGGAAAACTGGACAGCTACATGTAAAAGTATGAGATTAGATCACTCCCTAACACCATACACAAAAATAAGCTCAAAATGGATTAAAGACCTAAATGTAAGGCCAGAAACTATCAAACTCTTAGAGGAAAACATAGTCAGAGCACTCTATGACATAAATCACAGCAAGATCCTTTTTGACCCACCTCCTAGAGAAATGGAAATAAAAAGAAAAGTAAACAAATGGGACCTAATGAAACTTAAAAGCTTTTGCGCAGCAAAGGAAACCATAAAGAAGACCAAAAGACAACCCTCAGAATGGGAGAAAATATTTGCAAATGAAGCAACTGACAAAGGATTAATCTCCAAAATTTATAAGCAGCTCATGCAGCTTAATAACAAAAGAACAAACAACCCAATCCAAAAATGGGCAGAAGACCTAAATAGACATTTCTCCAAAGAAGATATACAGAGTGCCAACAAACACATGAAAGAATGCTCAACATCACTAATCATTAGAGAAATGCAAATCAAAACTACAATGAGATATCATCTCACACCAGTCAGAATGTCCATCATCAAAAAATCTAGAAACAATAAATGCTGGAGAGGGTGTGGAGAAAAGGGAACCCTCTTACACTGTTGGTGGGAATGTAAATTGATACAGCCACTGTGGAGAACAGTATGGAGGTTCCTTAAAAAGCTACAAATAGAACTACCATATCACCCAGCAATCCCACTACTGGGCATATACCCTGAGAAAACCAGAATTCAAAAAGAGTCATGTACCAAAATGTTCATTGCAGCTCTATTTACAATAGCCCAGAGATGGAAACAACCTAAGTGTCCATCATCGGATGAATGGATAAAGAAGATGTGGCACATATATACAATGGAATATTACTCAGCCATAAAAAGAGACGAAATTGAGCTATTTGTAATGAGGTGGATGACCTAGAGTCTGTCATACAGAGTGAAGTAAGTCAGAAAGAGAGAGACAAATACCGTATGCTAACACATATATATGGAATTTAAGAAAAAAAAAAAATGTCATGAAAAACCTAGGGGTGAAACAGGAATAAAGACACAGACTTACTAGAGAATGGACTTGAGGCTATGGGGAGGGGGAAGGGTAAACGGTGACAAAGCAATAAAGAGGCATGGACATGTATACACTACCAAACGTAAGGTAGATACCTAGTGGGAAGCAGCCGCATAGCACAGGGAGATCAGCTCGGTGCTTTGTGACCGCCTGGAGGGATGGGATAGGGAGGGTGGGAGGGAGGGTGACGCAAGCAGGAAGAGATATGGGAACATATGTATATATATAACTGATTCATTTTGTTGTGAAGCTGAAACTAACATACCATTGTAAAGCAATTATGCTCCAATAAAGATGTTTAAAAAAAATAAAATAAAATAAAATAAAAAATAAAAAAGCACTAAAAACCTGCCTTGCTCCCTTCTGCCATGTGAGTTTCTAGTGAAAATACAGCCATCTAGGAAGTAAGCTCTCACCAGACACCAGGTCTACTGGTGCCTTGATTTTGGACTTCCAGAACCATGAGAAATAAGTTTCTGTTTTTTATAAGCCACTCAGTCTATAGTATTTTGTTATAGCACCCCAAAAAGAAGACAAATTCTTAATGTAAGCAGAGAGATGGAAATTCTAAGAGAGACTTTTTTAAAATGCCAGAAATAAGAAGCACTGTAACAAAAATGCAAAATGCTTTTGTTAAGCTTAGTGGACTAAACACGGCCAAAGGAACAACTGGTGAGTTCAAGCTATGTTACTATGTCAAAGTAGGTCAATAGAAACTTTTCAAACTGAAAGAGAAGAGTTTAAAAACCAAACAACAACAACCACGGAAAATAACATCCAAAAATTGTGAAACAATTTCAAAAGTTGGAATAGACGAGGGAGAAGACAGAACTGAGCAGAAGAAATAAGTGAAATAATAATAGCCTTTCCAAAATCAATGACGACACCAAGCCACACATCCAGGAAGCTCAGAGACTACCAGGCACAATTAATCCCAAATACACACACTCAGCCCTAGACATACCTCATTCAATCTGTAGAAAGACAAAGAGAAAAGTCTTAAAAATAAAGTCAGGGAGAAAACACTTATCTATTGAAAAATGAAGGTAAGAATTCATGTTGCTCATCAGAAGTTATGCAAATAAGAAGAAAGCGAAGTGAAATATTTCAAGTGTTGGAAGAAAAAAACCCAACCAACCTAGAATTCTATATCAGGGGTAATATCCTTCAAAATAAAGGAGAAATAAAGACTTTCTCAGGCAAATAAACTGAGGGAATTTGTTTTTAGATCAGGCCTGAAAGAAATGTGAAAAGAAGTTGTGTCACTTGGAAGAAGGAAAATGATGAAGATCAAAAACTTGGGCCTACGTTTTTTAAAACGGAAAAGCATCCTAGAAGGAATAAATAAAAGTAACATATTTTCTATTGTTCTCATTTTTAATTGATCTAAAAGAGAATTCTTTGTTTGAAGGAATAATAGTAACAATGTATTGGGTGGTTAAGGCACATATATGAAAGAAATGCAGCAAGAGATAGAGGGAGGAATTGAAAATATTCTGTTTAAAGCACTTATCCTACACATGATAAGATATAGTGCTATTGGAAAGTTGACTTAGATTAGTTTAAAATGTATATTGTAAATGCTAAGGCAGCCACTAAAATTATTTTAAAGAAGTAAAATTATCATTATCAGAGAGGAGATAAAATGGGATTTATATAGGCACACCTCAGAGACATTGCCGGTTCCGTTCCAGACCACTGCAGTAAAGTGAATATTGCCATAAATAAAGCAAGTCACACAAGTGTTTTCATTTCCCAGTACATATAAAAGGTCTGTTAAGTGTGCAATAACATCATGTCTATTAAACAATGTATATATATATATATATATATATATATATATATATATATATATATGTATTAATTCAAAAACATGCTGTTGGAAAATAGCAGCAATAGAATTGTTTGATGTGGGATTGCTATAAACCTGCAATTTGTTAAAAAAAAAAAAAGCACAGTATCTGTAGAGTGCAATAAAGTGAAGTATAATAAAATGAGATATGCCTGTAAAATGCTGAATTAAAACCAGAGATGGTAGGAAAAGAGGGCAATAAAGTAAATAAGAACAATTGGGATGAATAGAAAATGGTTAAAAACAGTAGTTATTAATCCAACTATATCCATAATCACTTTAAAGTGTATAGTCTAAGAAAATCTTTAAAAGACAGAGATTGTCAGATGAGATTTAAAATGCCCAGCTCTATGTTGTCTACCAAAAAAACCACATTGAATATAAAGTTTCAGACAAGTTAAAATTGAAGAGATGGAGAAAGTTATATCACACTATCACTAATGGAAAAAAAAAGCCGTAGTAGTTATAAATATTTCAGACAAAATATAATTCAGAACAAAGATGATTACAGTGATAAAAAAGAACATTAAATAATGATAAAGGACTTGATTCTCCAGGAAGACATAATGTTAAGCATGAGTATGCCACGTGACAGGGAATCAAAACGTGAGAAAAAACCTGATAGAAATTAAAGAAGAAATAGCTCCAGTATTTTAGTTGGAGACTTCAGCATCCCCTGTCAGTAACTGATAAATCAAGTGGGCAGCAAATCAGTAAAGATACAGTTAACATGAACAGCACCATCAATCAACTTGATCTAATTGACGTTTTTTAGAATACTTCATTCAGTGATAATAGAATACACATTCTTCTTAAGCTTACATGGAAACTTCACCAAGGTAAGCAACATTCTGGGTCATGAAAAAGAGAAAGAATACAAATCACCAATATAAGAAATGAAAGAAAGAAAGGGCATCACTACTGATCTCTTGGGAATTAAAATGATAATAATAAAATAATACTATAAATAACTCTGCCCCAAAATTTGATAACTTAGATGAAAGGAATAAAATTTCTTGAGAGGCACAAACTATCAAAACTCACACAAGGAGAAATAAGAAATTTGAATAGCCCACCATCTATTAAAGAAATTGAATCACTAATTAATAACCTTCCAAAACCGAAAGCACTGGGTCCATATGGTTTCATTCATGAATTCTACCAAATATTTAAGGGAGAAATAATACTAATTCTCTATAATATCTTGTGGAAATAAAAGCAGAGGGAACATTTCCTAACTCATCTATGAGGTCAACATTACCTCAATACCCAAAGCAGGTAAAGACACTAAGAGAAAGGAAAACTACAGACCAATATCTCTTATGAATATAAATACAAAGACATCCTCAACAAAATATTAGCAAATAAAACCCATTGAAATATGAAAAGAACTATACACCACAATGAAGTTGTGTTTATTTCAGGCCTGCAAAGCTGGTTCAACATTCAAAAATAAATCAAGGCAATCCTCCATATCAACAGGCTGAAGAAGAAAAGTCATTTTGACCACATTAATTGACAGAAAAGGCATTTGGCAAAATCTGATGCCTATTTATGATAAACCTCTCAGCAAACTAGGAAGAAGAGAGCAATGTCTTCAACTTGATAAAGAATATCTATTAAAAATCTAAAGCTATCATCATACTTAAGATGAGAGACTGGACACTTTTCCCCTAAGATCAGGAACAAAGTAACTCTCGCACCACTCCTGCTTAACATTGTACTGGAAGTTTTAGCTGGTGAGATAAAAGAAAGAAAAAAGAATAAATGTGGATACAAATTGGAAATAAATAAGTAAAACTGTATTATTCACAGATATAATGGTCTATGTAGAAAAGCTCAACAAAAATAGTCCTGGAACTAATAAGCAAGTAGATGAAGATCTCAGAATACATGCTTAAAATACAAAGTCCATTGCTTTCCTATAAACCAGAAATATACAATTGGATTTTCTTTAATTTATTTATTTTTTTCTGGAGTATAGTTGCTTTACACTCTTGTGTTAGTTTCTGCTGTACAACAAAGTGAATCAGCTATATGTATACATATATCCCCTCCCACCCCTCCATCCCACCCATCTAGGTCATCACAGAGCACCAAGCTGAGCTTCCTGTGCTATATAGTAGGTTCCCACTTGCTATCTGTTTTACGCATGGTAGTGTATATACGTCAGTCTTAATCTCCCAATTCATCCCACCCTCCCTTTCCCCCTCTGTGTCCACATGTCCATTCTCTATGTCTGTGGAATTTGAAATTTTAAAAAAATTTCATGATGTTTAATTTTATGTGTCAACCTGGCTGGGCCAGAGTGCACAGATATTTGGTGGAACATTATCTGAATGTTTCTGTGGAGATGCATCTCTGATGAGGTTAACATTTAAATCAGTGCACTTTAGGTAAAGCAGGTCACCTCCATAATGTGGATGGGCCTGATCCATTCAGCTGAAGGTTTTAATAGAACAAAATCTGAGCACCCCTGAAAATAAGAAATTCTGGCAGCAGACCGCCTTTGCACTAAAACAGCAAATCTTCTTCCCTAGGTCTCCAGCCTGCTAGCCTACCCTACAGATTTTGAACTTACCAAGCCTCCAAAAACATGTAAGACAACTCCTTAAAATAAACCTAGATGATAGATAGATATATAGATAGATAGATAGAGATAAATAGACAGATATAGAGATAGACACAACCTGTTGCTTGTGTTCCTCTAGAGAACCCTGACTAATACAAATACCATTGACAATAGCACCAAAAATGAAATAAGTATAAATCTAAAAAAAATTTTATAGAGTCTGCAAGCCAAAGACTATAAATTACTGATGAAAGAAATCAAGGAAAATCTAAATAGATGGAGAAATATTCCAAGTTTATGGATAAGAAGACTCAAAATTGTTAAGATGTCAATTTGTTCCAACTTGATCCACATATTTAAGGCAATTCCAATCAAAATCTCACTAGGCTATTTTGTATATGTCAATAAACTAATTTTAAAGTTGATATCAAAAGGCAAAAAACCTAGAATAGACAATACAATACTGAAGAAGAACAAAATTGGAAGACTCACAATGTTCAATTTAAGATTTACTATAAAACTATAATAATCAACACAGCATAGTATTGGCAAAAGAATAAACAAATAGGTTAACGGAACAGAATAGAGATCCCATAAACAGGGCCATACAAATATAATCATCTGATCTTTGACAAAGGAACAAGGGGGGTTCAATATAAAAAAAGATATTTTCTTAACAAATGATGCTGGAACTACTGGATGTCGTGATGGGGAAAAAAAAAAACATAGACACAGATCTTATACATTTCATAAAAATTAACTCAAAATGGTGCATAAGTTTAAACGTAAAATGCAAAAACTAGTAGAAGAATAATAGGAAAAAATTGTAAGAACTTAGGTTTTGTGTTGAGGTTTTAGTTACAACAAGGAAAACATGACCCATGAAATAAGAAGTCAAATTCATAATTTAGACTTAATTAAAATTTAAAATATCTGCTGTACAAAAGACACTGCTAAAAGAATAAAAATACAACCTACAGACTGGGAGGAAATATTTTCAAGGCACATATCTGATAAAGGGCTTGCACTCAAAATATACAAAGAAACTTAAAACTCAAAAATAAGAAAACAACTCAACTTTTTAAATGGGAAAAAATATGCAGACACTTCCCCAAGGAAGATTCACAGAAGGCAAATAAGCATACTAAAAATACTCAACATCATTTTTTATTAGGGAAATGCAAATTAAAACAATAAAGAGATACCACTACCTACTTATTAGAATAAATACATTGGCTAGAATTGCCTAACATTCAGAAAACTGTAAGGATTAATTGCTGGCAGAGATACAGAGCAACAGGAGCTCTCATTCATTGTGAGTGAGAATGAAAATGAGAATGGGACAGACATTTTGCAAGACAGTTTCACAGTTTCTTATAAAGCTGAACTGGGCTTATTATATTATCCAGCAACCATATTCCTAGGTATTTATCCAGACAATTTTAAAAGTTTTGTTCACACAAAAGTCTGCATGCAAATGTTTATAGCAGCCTTATCCATAATCATCCAAAACTAGAAGCAACCAAGATGCCCTTCAACAGGTGAACAGATAAACAAACTATGGTACCTCCATACAATGTAATACTATTCTGAAATAAAAATAAATGAGCTATCAAGGCACACAAAGACATGGATAAAACTTAAATGCACATTGCCAAGTGAAAGATACCGATATGAAAAGGATTCATACTGTATGCTGTATGACTCCAATTACATGATGTTCTGGAACGAGGAAAGTTTATATAAAAACAGTAAACAAATTAGTGGTTGCCAGGAGTTCAAAACTGGGAGAAGAGGTATGTAGGTGAAGCAAAGGGTTTTTTTATGGTTGGAAAGACTGTTCTGTGTGATATCCTTTTGTAATGGTAGAAACATAACACTATACATTCTTCAAAACCATAAAATTTTGCTGTACAAAGAGAGAAACTTAAAGCACTCAAAAAAATTAGTCACTCAGGAGATAATGGGATCCCAGGAGAGAAAGCAGTCTGTGACAGAAGAATCTAACTATTTTACAAGTGTATGAAACCACCTCATTTAAGAAACAAGGGGACAACATGCTGGCCTAAAGTAATTTTGGGTGTTTTTGCTTGTTTTTTTCTGTTTATTTTTATTTTTAATTGAAGTAAAAAAAAAAAAAGAGTGGAGCCTGAAGACAAAAGGCAACAGAAACTGTACATAAGCACTGTACACTAATTGATAAGGGTGTTTCCCACAGGAATCCAAGTTACCAATTCTGTAACCACTGTATATGTGGACATGTGGATGGTGGGAGCCAGGTTTCTCACTGTTGGAGTAGAGGTTGGAGATAAGCAAAGGAGAAATTGCTAGAATAATCCAGGTGGTAATGGATCTGAGGTGGAGACACAAACCTAAGATAGATGGTTTCACAGAGAAATAGTTATAGATATGTATTTATACACAAGTTAGTATATCCACATATATTTCCATTCTCTGTTAAATCAGATCATCTAGGAACAAGAACAACCCAATATGAACAACCACATCTAGTGCCCCAATCCTGGCTTCTAATAGTAATCTGCAATAAAGGACCCAGGTTTTTTGGAGAAACGGTTGGCCCTAGGACTAGGGCAAGAAATATACAAGATAAACTTGAAAATCTTGTAGTGCCAGGAAGCAAGAGTTAAATAATAATAAAATAATTAAATTTAATTAAAAACTATGATGAGGTTATATCAAAAGGTCATAGGAGCCAACTAAAGAGTTCCCAATGGTCAAAGCTGGATCATTTTGAGTAAAAAAGTGAATAAAATAGTATGGTATTATAACCCAAAGTATAAAATAAATAGCCATGAGTCCTTATTGATACAAATAAATAAGTGAATAAATAAATTTATGGAGGAGAATAGGGAACCTTCTCCTGCAGAAGAATTCCAAATAATTTAGATACATCGTCTGTCCTCAGAGATGAGAGTATAACTCTCTGTGCTTAAGTGGTAGCTGTACATAGTGACTTCCTGTCAAAGAGGACAGTATGAAGATGGAGGGAGTAACTTTACAGTAAAGAAACTGACACACACGACCTCATCCAGGTGTTCAAGGTCAACATCAACAGTGATAATTCATATTGATCATATGCACACTTGATATGATGTAATGAGAATGGCGTTTTATATCTGTAGTCTCTTTCCCCAAGACCTATAACCCCAGTCTAACCATGAGAAAAACATCAGACACACCCCAATTGAAAGACATTCTACCAATTTTCTGCCAGCATTCCTCAAAAATATCAAGGCCATTAAAACAAAGAAAGTCTGATAAAAACAGAACTGCCTAGAGATCGTAGGGAAGATGGTGGAAGAGTAAGACACGGAGATCACCTTCCTCCCCACAGATACACCAGAAATACATTTACACGTGGAACAACTCCTACAGAACACCTACTGAATGCTGGCAGAAGACCTCAGACCTCCCAAAAGGCAAGAAAGTCCCCACGTACCTGGGTAGGGCAAAAGAAAAAAGAATAAACAGAGACAAAAGGATAGGGATGGGACCTGCACCAGCAGGAGGGAGCTGTGAAGGAGGAAAGGTTTCCACACACTAGGAAGGCCCTTCATGGGTGGAGACTGCGGGTGGTGGAGGGGGGAAGCTTTGGAGCCGCGGAGGAGAGCGCAGCCACAGGGGTGCGGAGGGCAAAGCAGAGAGATTCCTGCACAGAGGATAGGTGCCGATCGGCACTCACCAGACCGAGAGGCTTGTCGGCTCCCCCGCCAGGGCGGGTGGGGCTGGGAGATGAGGCTTGGGCTTCGGTTGGAGCGCAGGGAGAGGACTGGGGTTGGCGGCGTGAACACAGCCTGCAGGGTGTTAGTGCACCACGGCTACCCAGGAGGGAGTCCGGGAAAAGGTCTGGAGCCGCCAAAGAAGCAAGAGACTTTTTCTTCCCTCTTTGTTTCCTGGTGCGAAAGGAGAGGGAATTAAGAGCGCTGCTTAAAGGAGCTCCAGAGACGGGCACGAGCCACGGCTAACAGCACGGACCCCAGAGACAGGCATGAGACGCTAAGGTTGCTGCTGCTGCCACCAAGAAACCTGTGTGAGAGCACAGGTCACTGTCCACACCTCCCCTCCCGGGATCCTGTGCAGCCTGCCACTGCCAGGGTTCCGTGATCCAGGGACAACTTCCCCAGGAGAACGCACCGGCACACCTCAGGCTGGTGCAACATCACGCCGGCCTCTGCTGCCACAGGCTCGCCCCACACTCCGCAGCCCTCCCTCCCCCCGGCCTCAGTGAGCCGGAGTCCCCGAATCAGCGGCTCCTTTAACCCCATCTTGTCTGAGTGAAGAACAGACGCCCTCCAGCGACCTACCCGCAGAAGCAGGGCCAAATCCAAAGCTGAGCCCCGGGAGCTATGAGAACAAAGAAGAGAAAAGGGAAATCTCGTCCAGCAGCCTCAGAAGCAGCGGATTAAAGACCCACAATCAACTTGATGTACCCTGCATCTGTGGAATACATGAATAGACAACGAATCAACCCAAATTGAGGAGGTGGACTTTGAGAGCAAGATTTATGAATTTTTCCCATTTTCCTCTTTTTGTGAGTGTGTATATGTATGCTTCTGTGTGAGATTTTGTCTGTATAGCTTTGCTTCCACCATTTGTCCTAGGGTTCTATCCATCCAGTTTTTGTTGTTGTTGTTGTTTTTATCTTTGTTTTTACTTTAATTTTTTTCTTAATAATTATTTTTATTTTAATAAATTTATTTTATTTTATCTTACTTTATTCTATTTTCTCTTCTTTCTTTCTTTCCTTCCTCCCTCCCTCCCTCCTTTATTTCTTTTTCTTTCTTTCTTTCTTTCTTTCTTTTTTCTTTCTTTCTTTCTTTCTTTCTTTCTTTCTCTCTCTTTCTCTCTTTCTTTCTTTCTTTCTACTTTTTCTCCCTTTTATTCTGAGCCGTGTGGATGAAAGGCTCTTGGTGCTGCAGCCAGGAGTCAGTGCTGTGCCTCCGAGGTGGGAGAGCCAACTTCAGGACACTGGTCCACATGAGACCTCCCAGCTCCACATAATATCAAATGGTGAAAATCTCCCAGAGATCTCCATCTCAACACCAGCACCCAGCTTCACTCAATGACCAGCAAGCTACAGTGCTGGACACCATATGCCAAACAACTAGCAAGACAGGAACACAAACCCACCCATTAACAGAGAGGTGGCCTAAAATCATAATAAGTCCACAAAAACCCCAAAACACACCACCAGACGTGGACCTGTGCACCAGAAAGACAAGATCCAGCCTCATACACCAGAACACAGGCACTAATCCCATCCACAAGGAAGCCTACACAACCCACTGAACCAACTTTAGCCACTGGGGACAGACACCAAAAACAATGGGAACTACGAACCTGCAGCCTACAAAAAGGAGACCCCAAACACAGTAAGATAAGCAAAATGAGAAGATAGAAAAACACACAGCAGATGAAGGAGCAAGATAAAAACCCACCAGACCTAACAAATGAAGAGGAAATAGGCAGTCTACCTGAAAAAGAATTCAGACTAATGATAGTAAAGATATCCCAAATCTTGGAAATAGAATAGAGACAATGCAAGAAACATTTAACAAGGACCTAGAAGAACTAAAGATGAAACAAACAACAATGAACAACACAATAAATAAAATTAAAAATACTCTAGATGGGATCAATAGCAGAATAACTGAGGCAGAAGAACAGGTAAGTGGCCTGGAAGATAAAATAGTGGAAATAACTACTGCAGAGCAGAATAAAGAAAAAAGAATGAAAAGAACTGAGGACAGTCTCAGAGACCTCTGGGACAACATTAAATACACCAACATTCAAATTATAGGTGTTCCAGAAGAAGAAGAGAAAAAGAAAGGGACTGAGAAAATATTTGAAGAGATTATAGTTGAAAACTTCCCTAATATGGGAAAGGAAATAGTTAATCACGTCCAGGAGGCACAGAGAGTCCCATACAGGATAAATCCAAGGATAAATACGCCAAGACACATATTAATCAAACGGTCAAAAATTAAATACAAAGAAAACATATTAAAAGCAGCAAGGGAAAAACAACAAATAACACACAAGGGAATCCCCATAAGGTTAACAGCTGATCTTTCAGCAGAAACTCTGCAAGCCAGAAGGGACTGGCAGGACATATTTAAAGTAATAAAGGAGAAAAACCTGCAACCAAGATTACTCTACCCTGCAAGGATCTCATTCAGATTGGATGGAGAAATTAAAAACTTTACAGACAAGCAAAAGCTGAGAGAGTTCAGCACCACCAAACCAGATTTACAACAAATGCTAAAGGAAATTCTCTAGGCAAGAAACACAAGAGAAGGAAAAGAACTACAATAACGAAACCTAAACAATTAAGAAAATGGGAATAGGAACATACATATCGATAATTACCTTAAATGTAAATAGACTAAATGCTCCCACAAAAGACACAGATTGGCTGAATGGATACAAAAACAAGACCCATATATATGCTGTCTACAAGAGACCCACTTCAGACCTAGAGACACATACGACTGAAAGTAAGGGGATGGAAAAAGATATTCCATGCAAATGGAAACCAAGTGAAAGCTGGAGTAGCAATTCTCATATCAGACAAAATAGACTTTAAAATAGACTATTAGAAGAGACAAAGAAGGACACTACATAATGATCAAGGGATCGATCCAAGAAGAAGTTATAACAATTGTAAATATTTATGCACCCAACATAGGAGCACCTGAATACATAAGGCAAAAACTAACAGCCATAAAAGGGGAAATTGACAGTAACACATTCATAGTAGGGAACTTTAACACCCCACTTTCACCAATGGACCGATCATCCAAAATGAAAATAAATAAGGAAACACAAGCTTTAAATGATACATTAAACAAGATGGACTTAATTGATATTTATAGGACCTTCCATCCAAAAACAACAGAATACACATTTTTCTCATGTGCTCATAGAACATTCTCCAGTACAGATCATATCCTGGGTCACAAATGAAGCCTTGGTAAATTTAAGAAAATTGAAATTGTATCAAGTACCTATTCCAACCACAACACTATGAGACTAGATATCAATTACAGGAAAAGATCTGTAAAAAATACAAACACATGGAGGCTAAACAATACACTACTTAATAACGAAGTGATCACTGAGGAAATCAAAGACGAAATAAAAAAATACCTAGAAACAAATGACAATGGAGACACTACAACCCAAAACCTATGGGATGCAGCAAAAGCAGTTCTAAGAAGGAAGTTTATAGCAATACAATCTTACCTTAAGAAACAGGAAACATCTAGAATAAACAACCTAACCTTGAACCTAAAGCAATTAGAGAAAGAAGAACAACAAAAAAAAAAAAAACCAAAGTTAGCAGAAGGAAAGAAATCATAAAAATCAGATCAGAAATAAATGAAAACGAAATGAAGGAAACGATAGCAAAGATCAATAAAACGAAAAGCTGGTTCTTTGAGAAGATAAACAAAATTGATAAACCATTAGCCAGACTCATCAAGAAAAAAAGGGAGAAGACTCAAATCAATAGAATTAGAAATGAAAAAGGAGAAGTAACAACTGACACTGCAGAAATACAAAAGATCATGAGAGATTACTACAAGCAACTCTATGCCAATAAAATGGACAACCTGGAAGAAATGGACAAATTCTTAGAAATGCACAGCCTTCCAAGACTGAATCAGGAAGAAATAGAAAATATGAACAGACCAATCACAAACACTGAAATTGAAACTGTGATTAAAAATCTTCCAACAAACAAAAGCCCAGGACCAGATGGCTTCACAGGCGAATTCTACCAAACATTTAGAGAAGAGCTAACACCTATCCTTCTCAAGCTCTTCCAAAATATAACAGAGGGAGGAACACATTCAAACTCATTCTACGAGGCCACCATCAAATTGATACCAAAACTAGACAAGGATGTTACAAAGAAAGAAAACTAGAGGCCAATATCACTAATGAACATAGATGCAAAAATCCTCAACAAAATACTAGCAAACAAAATCCAACAGCACATTAAAAGGATCATACACCATGATCAAGTGAGGTTTATTCCAGGAATGCAAGGATTCTTCAATATACACAAATCAATCAACGTAATACACCATACTAACAAATTGAAGGAGAAAAAGCTTATGATCCTCTCAATAGATGTAGAGAAAGCTTTTGACAAAATTCAACACCCATTTATGATAAAAACCCTGCAGAAAGTAGACATAGAGGGAACTTTCCTCAACATAATAAAGGCCATATATGACAAACCCACAGCCAACATCATCCCCAATGGTGAAAAACTGAAAGCATTTCCACTAAGATCAGGAACAAGACAAGGTTGCCCACTCCCACCACTCTTATTCAACATAGTTTTGGACATTTTAGCCACAGCAATCAGAGAAGAAAAGGAATTAAAGGAATCCAAATCAGAAAAGAAGAAGTAAAGCTGTCACTGTTTGCAGATGACATGATACTATACATAGAGAAGCCTAAAGATGCTACCAGAAAACTACTAGACCTTATCAATGAATTTGGTAAAGTAGCAGGATACAAAATTAATGCACAGAAATCTCTGGTATTCCTATACACTAATGATGAAAAATCTGAAAGTGAAATCAAGAAAACACTCCCATTTACCATTGCAACACAAAGAATAAAATATCTAGGAATAAACCTATCTAAGGAGACAAAAGATCTGTATGCAGAAAATTATAAGACACTGATGAAAGAAATTAAAGATGATACAAATAGATGGAGAGATATACCATGTTTTTGGATTGGAAGAATCAACATTGTGAAAATGACTATACTACCCAGAGCAATCTACAGATTCAATGCAATCCCTATCAAACTATCACTGGTATTTTTCACAGAACTAGAATAAAAAAATTCACAATTTGTATGGAAACACAAAAGACCCCGAATAGCCAAAGCAATCTTGAGAACGAAAAACGGAGCTGGGAGAATCAGGCTCCCTGACTTCAGTCTATACTACAAAGCTACAGTAATCAAGACAGTATGGTATGGGCACAAAAACAGAAAGATAGATCAATGGAACAGGATAGAAAGCCCAGAGATGAACCCACGCACATATGGTCACCTTATCTTTGATAAAGGACGCAGGAATGTACAGTGGAGAAAGGACAGCCTCTTCAATAAGTGGTGCTGGGAAAACTGGACAGGTACAGGTAAAAGTGTGAGATTAGGTCACTCCCTAACACCATACACAAAAATAAGCTCAAAATGGATTAAAAACCTAAATGTAAGGCCAGACACTATAAAACTCTTAGAGGAAAACATAGACAGAACACTCTATGACATAAATCACAGCAAGATCTTTTTTGCCCACCTCCTAGAGAAATGGAAATAAAAAGAAAAATAAACAAATGGGACCTAATGAAACTTAAAAGCTTTTGCACAGCAAGGGAAACCATAAACAAGACCAAAAGACAACCCTCAGAATGGGAGAAAATATTTTCAAATGAAGCAACTGACAAAGGATTAATCTCCATAATTTATAAGCAGCTCATGCAGATCAATAAAAAGAACAAAGAACCCTATCCAAAAATGGGCAGAAGATCTAAATAGACATTTCTCCAAAGAAGATATACAGACTGCCAACAAACACATGAAAGAATGCTCAGCATCATTAATCATTAGAGAAATGCAAATCAAAACTACCATGAGATATCATCTCACACCAGTCAGAATGGCCATCATCAAAATATCTAGAAACAATAAATGCTGGAGAGGGTGTGGAGAAAAGGGAACACTCTTGCACTGCTGGTGGGAATGTGAATTGGTTCAGCCACTATGGAGAACAGTATGGAGGTTCCTTAAAAAACTACAAATAGAACTACCATATGACCCAGCAATCCCACTACTGGGCATATACCCTGAGAAAACCATAATTCAAAAAGTGTCATGTGCCAAAATGTTCATTGCAGCTCTATTTACAATAGCCCAGAGATGGAAACAACCTAAGTGTCCATCATCGGATGAATGGATAAAGAAGATGTGGCACATATATACAATGGAATATTACTCAGCCATAAAAAGAAACGAAATTGAACTATTTGTAATGAGGTGTATAGACCTAGAGTCTGTCATACAGAGTTAAGTAAGTCAGAAAGAGAAAGACAAATACTGTATGCTAACACATATATATGGAATTTAAGAAAAAAAATGTTCTGAAGAACATAGGGGTCAGAAAGGAATAAAGACACTGACCTACTGGAGGACAGACTTGAGGATATGGGGCGGGGTTAGGGTAAGCTGTGACAAAGCAAGAGAGTGGCATGGCCATATATACGCTACCAAACGTAAAATAGATAGGGGGAAGCAGCCGCATAGAACAGGGAGATCAGCTCGGTGCTTTGTGACCACCTAGAGGGGTAGGATAGGTAGGGTGGGAGGGAGGGAGACGCAAGAGGGAAGAGATATGGGAAAATATGTATATGTATAACTGATTCACTTTGTTATAAAGCAGAAACTAACACACCACTGTAAAGCAATTATACTCCAATAAAGATGTTAAAAAAAAAAAAAAAAAAAAAAAACCAGAACTGCCTAGCAGAACCTAGGGAGACAGGATTACTAAATGTAAAATGGTATCCTGGATGGGACCCTGAAACAGAAAAAGACATTAAGTAAAACTCAAAATATCTGAATAAAGTATGGGCTTCGTTTAATAACGTCAATATTGGTTCATTAATTATGACAAATATATCATACTAACATAAATGTTAATAATAGGGGTAACTAGGCGTGAGGTGTATGGGAACTCTCTGAACTATCCTCACAGCTTTTCTGTCAATCTAAAATTATTTTACAGTTAAAAGTTTATTTAAAAAAATAAGCTATAAAATGACATATAATCAATGAATTCCTTAATTCTTCCTTACGTAATTTACCTAACTCTTAATTAGCTTAGTTTCTTAAGTTCTTCTTTCAAGTTGTTCAATTCTGGAACATTATAAAGAAAACCCAAACTGACAGAATGAGGCTCAATTTATTCAACTCTTCCTTCAGTTGAGATTGTAGTGTGATTGATACAATTTCAGCATCATTAATGCACAATCTTCCTCATAGTCTTCAAGCATTTTCATTTCCTGGTACTAAGTTTTCAAATTTTATTGGAATGTCACCTTCAGTGTATGCTTCACATGATCAAAATCCAATTTTCTCTAAAATAATTTCAAAACTATTTTAATCCTAAAAGCAAAATGCCTACATTTAGACTTGGCTTTTTTGTAGGCATATCATTAACAAGCAAGAGTTCATACCCACTGACTGTGGATGGTACAGATCAGCATTAATTTCTTTTGCGTGCTGAAGACCATGTTAACGTTTTATTTGAGGATCATTGTTTGAGTTCATTCTTCTAGTAAGTATTTTATCTTGTCAAAATAAAATCTATTTTCTCTGACTGCATCGATTTGGTATTCCCATCATGTGGTCGAGAGGGTTGAAAGGTCAAATTTGATAAGAGGTTCTATCTTTGGGAAGATTCAGAAAATAGCATATAGAGTATAATTATTGCATTCATTGCTCCAAAAATGTTGTCACTATGTGTAGAGTTGAGTCATGACTTCTAGTGACAAATGGATTTTCAGCCAAAATTCTGGTTTGTACACATTTCTCTTTACCAACATTATTAGTGCCCTTAATGTGCACTCAACTATCACAGTGCCTGAGTCTAAAAGTTGTTCTTCACACCTTTTCCTTGTTAAAACCTACACATTTTACAATAGATATAAAAGCAATGACAACCACTAATTTTGATGACTGTTTTCTTCTTTCTGGTAGTTAACACTAAATACCATAAATGTTACTTATTCAACAGAACATTTGTCCTTGGTAAAGTTCATGGAAATTAGTAATATTTGTTTTTTTAAACATTTGTGTGTGATTTCTCCTCTTACTTTAGTATTCATTAAAATATGGATCTTGATTGAATATTTCATCCTTGATAATGTTCATCTGATTTGTTTTTTGTCTATATTCCAGGTTCAGCCATTCTATCATCTCACTTTGCAAGCATTTCTACAGAACTAGGAAATTTCTATTATTTTCTGTAAATATTGTACTAGTGCCATCACACACAAAAAAATCATGCTTGCTAAATATTGGTTGAGCAGATGATATTATTCTTTAAGAACATTACATCAATGTACTTCAGTGTTCACGTGTCTTTCTTCAACACTCTTGATTGTTTGCTGTTTATTGAGACTTTTCCCCATCGCAGTAATTACGAATGTGTGATATGTGTGATTTTTATGTGTAAGGTATGTTTTATGTTCTTATAACTAAGAACTTGGATGTTTCCAGCCATAGACACCATCTTAGCCAAAGCTTTGTTATAAAATATGAAAAATTGTTGCAAGATACTTTGCTTTTATACTTAAAATATAAAAGTTGGTTTCCATATTTTCTTCTTCCACTTGAAATAATTGTCATGTAAAATACTCAATTTTCTGTCAGACTTACCAAAGGGAAATCAGAATCAACTTGAATCAGATTGCGTTTGCTAGAAACATTCACACACTATCCAAACGATGTGATGAGGTTTCATCTCTCTTGCCCAATCTACCAATTTCATGAATATCATTTCCTTCTTCTTCTAACAGCAGGCTGGCACTGTGCCTGTCGCTTCCAGTTGCGGTTTTGATAAGAAATACTCTTTTCCACTCTCATTGTTTGATCAAAAATTCAATCTTCCTTTAATAATGATTATAAAGAGATTTTATCTGACCTGTTTAAGCTTTATATCTGGTGAGAATAATTTTCTTGCTCATTTTCAGTTTTTTCAATAATTAATTCTGACTAATTATAAAATGTATGAGTTTGCAAATTTCATCTGAGTCACACTCCACAGAAGTCTGCTCAATTTCATTGTTCCACATTATTTTTAAATGTAAGCAGACCTCCTTTTCTGAAGATTTTCCTATTTCCTTTCTGCTTTCTATTTCTGAGCCCCACTTCCATATTTTCTACTTCTACAAAAAAAGCTGACTACATTTATTTTCCATGATCTAATGTAATCTTTTAGTTTCTAATGTGCATTTCATATTAAAATATACAATGAAGTGTTATTTGAATATATTTTTATCAAAAATATAAATACATGGAATACACATCTATAAATGTACAAATTAAAATAATATTTAAAATGGACAATTTAAAAATACATTACATTTTCTCAAAAATTATTTTTCTTCTAAAATATTTAAACCAATTTCACAAAGGTCAGACACAAATTGTAATTAATAAACTGAAAAAATTTTAATCAAAGTTATATAAATAAAGTTGTAATTATGTAAATTTTAAACTATAATTCAATCTTATTAATATTTTTATAGCTATAAAGCTACTCACAATTCTCATGTTGAAATTCTTCTAGATGCCAATGGGATGACTTGCCATCATGCTTCACATCAGGGACTGGTGTATCTAGACCTACCCAAGCAACCACCCCTGGCAGCTCCCACACTGCAAGTCTGGGGCGACTCACATCCCCTTTCACATTCAGAACCATCTCCTTTGCTTTGAGACCACAGGGAAGATGTGGAGAAGTTGATATGGGGCCTGAATGGTCTCAGCCAGGAGGTAAGAAGTCCAGGGTTAAGGGCTATGCTGTGCCCATGTGGAGGGACAGGGGCTGTCCCCAAACAAACATACATTTGTCTGTGTTTGTTCTACACACAGCCCAGAGCAGAGCCCTCCTGCTGGGTGCAGGAGCGGCACTGCCTTTTGGACCCCCTACATCCTCTACAGAACCACATGCACAGGTGAGGAGAGACCATGAGCAGTGACGCTTGGGGAGAGATCTGTCTAAGATCCAGAGCCACGTCCACAGCCCAGCTGTCCATTAGCAGTAGGATAATCAATTTGTTGTGTATTCATACAAGTGATACAGAACAGCCGTGGAAATTAAAGAACTGGAGGACGTGGGACAATGCAATTGAATGTCATGCGCATACAGCAAACAAAAGAAGCCCTATGTAAAAAGTGATTGAGTTCACTTAAAAAAAATAAAATAAAATGAAAACAGCTCTTGAGCTTAGGGACTGTGCCTGCCAGGTATAATTGTGAAGAGGAGCCAGGAAGGGGTCACCACAACAGTTGGCATGTTGGTGGTTTCTAAGGGGAAAGGCAGTCATCAGGAGGGGATGCAGGTGGCGTTTGGCTTTTGGGACGCTGGAATTGTTCTTGCTATGGTCTGCACGTTTGTGTCCCCACATAATTCCAATGTTGGAAACCTAATGACCAAGGTGATGCTATTAGGAAATGGGGCTATTGGGAGCTGATTAGGTCCTGAAAGTGGAGGCTTCTTGAATCGGGTGAGTGTCCTTATGAAAGAGGCCCCAGAGAGCTTCTTCACCCTTTCCACCACATGGGGACACAGCAAGAAGTCTGAATTCGAAGAGGACCCTCACCCCACCACACAGATACCATGATCATGGACTTACAGCCTCCAGAACTGTGAGAAGCAAATGTCTGTTGTTATAAGCTGCCCAGTCTGTGGTACTTTGTTACAGCAGCCTGAGTGGATTAGGACAGTCTTCTCTCTGAACTTGGTGGGGGGTTTGTGATGTTTCACTGACATGTTTCACAGCATCATTTATTAAACACACATTTATGCCTGTGCACTTGTCTGTGTGTGTATTATATTTCAAGAGAAAATATTTTAAGTGCATAAAGGGTAAAAAAATAGGAGGGAGCAACTCTAGACAACTTATTTAATCATTCATTCACCAAATATTTATCCACACTGTGTGCCAGGCTCCTCACAAAATGTTCAGACACAAATTCAATATTTGAGATCCCTCTCTGTCCTTTAAGAAGATGTTTGTAAACAATCCCCTCACTGCTTCTCAGCTTGTGGCCACAAATACTGCAAAGGGTAAGACACGTGAGTTCTCTCCTCGTAACCTGGACCTGCCCTTCCTGAGTGCCCGTCAGAATGAGGGCCCTTTTCTAATGATGCTCTGAACAGAAAATGCAGGCATGCGTCTCAGACGTTCACCAACATCCTTTATTAAATAACCTGCAAATTCCCCTTCCCTCAGCTTTCCCAGGGGCAGGGGGGAGCTGGGGAGCTTCCCCTCCAGAACTGGCCTTGGTGCTGAACCTTCCAGAGGAAGGACCGCTGGATCTTTCAAATTACCCTTGTTCTTAAAAACCTGTCAGCTTTTTTTTCAGTGTGTGGGGGGGAGGGGGGTGTCTACCATCTTATTTTTGAATTTATTATTTTAGCAGGTGATCATGATCAAGAAATTTAAAACACAAATGTAAGAAATTCTTTCTCATATTTTCTGTGGGTCAAAACACACTCATCCATCATTCTTTAAATCACTATGACGGACAGCTTATTTTCCAATGGACCGAGCTTCTCGATAATCCCAAATGGACAACAATAACCAGGCTCAGATGTTTAGCTAATAATCCCCACAATTCTATTATGTTCAGGAAACATATAAAAGACTGTTGGTAGACTGTGTGTATCATAGACCAGCATCCCAGTAGAGGAGGTCAGTCTGGTCTTTGCCAGAGAAGCAGGTGAGATGAATTCAAATCCTCTAAAACACCACAGGCTTCTAAATTCCATGCATTCTTTTTTTCGAATTAAATTTTTAATTTTTTTTTTTATTGAAGTGTCGTTGATTTACAATGCTGTGCCAATCTCTGCGGTACAGCCAAGTGACTCAGTTATACACAGAGAGACATTCTTTTTCATATTCTTTTCCATTATGGTTTATCACAGGACACTGAATATAGTTCCCTTGTGCTATTCTTAATAAATGGACCCAGTCACGAACAGCAATCTTTTGACTCTAGCAGTGAAACATCAAGGACAGTACTTTCACTCAGGAAATTCCACATAAGTAGAAAACTTAATATAAATAAACCAGACTTGAATCTTAGTAGACTATCTGGTATTATTAATTTTTTCTTGTAATCCTTAGTATCTTCCTTGATTTCTCAATATTTTTTACAGCATTTGGAGAACATTTTCAAAGCCCCCTGTAGTTAATGTAATACCTATGGATTCCCCATGGGTATTGTAGGAAGATTGTGCAGCTTAGGGGATTAAGTACTTTACATTTTATTACAAAGGTACAGGCTCAAAATATAGAAAGGCCTATTATCTGAAGAATATTTTCCCTGTACATAGAATGAGTTATTTTAGGAGAGAAAATTATTATGTTAAAAAGCATGTCACCATCAATAAAATAATGTGTTTAAGTACAATTCAAAGATTTAAAAGTCAAGAAAATTAAGAAGAAAGTTATAATTTCAGTATGATACTACCCTGTATTTATAGAAAACTCTTTTAATGGAATTATTATTCACATAACCTTGAATTTCTTTCATTGCTATTCACTAACATTGTCCCAATTAGAAGTACTGTCCTTGCTCTTTTGTGTTAGTTACAACCACTCCTCGAAAGAACTCAAAGTAAATAACTTTAAGATTAATCTTGCAATCCTCGCCTGAGGTAAAATGAAGTGGACATTATGCCTCTTTGTTCTTAGGAATGTGCTTCCATGAGAGGAGCCCCAGGTGCAGATTGCGGCGTTATTAAGAAAGCATCAAGGTATTTGTGGTTAATGTGGTCCCGACTGCTTCCCAGTTGCTGGGTTAGCTCTTCTCAGTTACATGTTTGCAGTTCATTGGTGAGCAGGCTCTAACACAGTGACATTCAGATCAACAGGCGGTCCCGGACAGGGTCTCTCAGAAGCTCTCACGGCATCTCTGAGAGCCTTGCCCTACACCAGTCGTGCTCACAGTGGTCCAGAGGGAGGGGAGGGAGGAGGGGGGAGGGGGAGGGGGAGAGAAGAGGGAAAGCTGACATTTCACCCTGCCCATTTCCAGCACAGTCCAAAAGCCTAAACCGAGAAAATCACTTGCTTCAAGCAGCATGCTTGTCTCAGTGGAAGTGGAAAAATTGTCCATATCAGTGTCTTTTGTTTCTTCATCAAGTCAGCATTTACTTAAGTGATAAAATAAATCCATTTTTAAGAATCAGGAACATTTAGGCCTTTCAAAGAGGACTGTGTCCTTCTTGAAATCCTATATCATCTCCTTTAAGAACTCTCTATGGTATATCATACCCAAAGAGAGTGCACAAAACAAAACCAACACCTCAGTAAAGTAGTACAAATTAAACACCAATGTAACCACCAACTGGGTCAAGAAATTGTCAGCACCTCAGGACTCCCTAAATAGGGAGTAAAGTTACGTAAAGTTGAATATTCAAAGGAAACAATGTTCATGCCCTTTTCTTTCTCAAGAGTGTCTTGGAATAACACCCATATAAGCTTTAGAATCAGTTTTTCAAGTTACACACACTCACAGCGTTGACATTTTTATTGGACTTGCATTGAGTCTAGACATCAGTTTGGAAGGGTTGTTATCTATATAATAGTGAATCTTCCCATCTGTAAATATCTATATAGTAGTGAATCTGCCATTTATTGTCTTAAATTTCTCTCATTAATAGTGTTCCGCATGAAGTCTTACATACGTTTGTTTTATTTATTCTTAAACATTTGATGTTTTATGCTATTTTAAATATCTTTTTGAATTTAATTTCCTAACTTAACAGTGCTTATATACAGCAAGGTTTTTTAAATATTGTATGCATTAAGTTAGCTACTTGGCTATATTTATTATAAATTCCAGCAATCTATTATGTACACAATCATATTATCTGTCAGAATAAGTTTTGTTTTTCCTACCTTCCAATCTTTGTACTTTTAAAATTCTCATTATTACTACTTTTCATATCACTGTTATTAAAATTCAAATGCAACAGTGTATATAAAATCTCTAATGGCAGTACCTTGATAAAAATGTATTCAATGATGTTAATTACAGAATTGTCCCTGAGTGGCAGGTCCCTTTAGCCAGTCTTCTTCTCACGAGGCCTGTCGCTGGTACCATCCCCATGAAACCCAGTGAGTTTCACGTGTTTCATAGCTGCCAGCTCTTCTACAGACCCCGGGAAGTTACAAGGTGAAAGGTGACTCCTGAGGGCCAGGTAATAATTGGGAGCTCTCACCCAATGTGATGTGGTTACCTGGTACTTTGTAATTTGAGAAGACTCCACAGAAGTTACTCCACCTCGCCCCAGGGCTCAGAGGAGACGCCATCTCACACCAAGAGTACAGATTGGCACCATGGGAAATAGGTTTATTGGAAAAGCCTACAAGCAGGGGAGCGGTGGAGCACACGTGATCTTCCGAGCTCTCTTTCCCTGCAGGAGGTGTGCGCTTACCCACGGTAGGCAAGACCTCACCCCTCAAACACTCCATGCAATTGCCAGACAGGGACTAGAGGGCATCCATGCCAGTCTAACCTCAGATCAACCTGGCTGGGAATGGTGACCCTCCAGACTCCCAAGGATGGTAACAGCTGGTTCTTCCATTGAGCTGAGCAGCCATCAGTAAGCTTCTAAAAACGTGAGGAAATGAGGCTCCAGGTCACCCAGATTTGATCGGGCAGTGGAGATGATAAAGAGAGACAAATGTTTTTCTTCAACCAAACCTTCTTTTAAGTGAGGTTCCTTTCTGCAACTTAAGGCGTGGTGTCTCCTGATGTCTTGTTTTGAAAAACAAATGGCTTTTGGAAGCACTGACACAGTAACCAGGGCAGAGCTGCCTTTGAAAACACGTTGGAAAGATCTTTTCTAGGATTCTGTCCCAAGAAAGTGATCAAAAACACAGACAAACATTTATGTACAAAGTTGATCAAATGAGATTGCTTCTAAAAGGGAGAAATTAGAAAAGTTTGAATGTACAGGCCTGGGTTTGAAGCACCGCAATGTATCCTCATGGCGGATGTCATGCCGCCCTGGGATTCCCTGTCAGTACTGAACGGCCTAACAAAGGGCCCATAATAAATTGTTAGGTGGGAAAATGGATGTTTAAAAATTCACATGGAATGATCTCACATGCACTTTGGAAAGATATAATAGAAAGTTTAGGAGGAAATCAAGAAAATCAAGAGGTAATAATGATTTCTTGTGGTGGGAAAAGAGTTGGTGTTTATATTCTTTTATGTACCCTTGTCTGTTTTCCAAGTTCTCAGTAATGAGTGTTTTTAATTTTATCATCAAGAAAATGTTACCTCTAGGAGGCTTTGTGGGTTAGTGAAATGCTCCATGTGAAGGGTGGAAACGACCACCCTGGATCCAGTCTCCGTAGACCTGGGTTCCAATCCCGGTTCAGCCCCTCACCAGGAGTGTCTTGGCCACAACTGCCCCGCTGTGCTGTCAAGTATAAAGGAGGGAAGAAAATCATCCCACCTCTCAGGACTGAGGAGGGTGCAAAGGGATGCACGTGAATGTACTAGGAAAGTGGTGGGCGCTCAGCTGAATAGGAGTGAATTACTTTAACAGAGATGAATGAGTCAGTTTTTCAGTGAGACCTTGGCAATGGAGTCAAATCAATAATTCTAAACACATCCCATTTTACTGACTGTGCATCAGGGAAGGAGCAGCGTCACGTCTCATCCACCCCGAGTCTCGCTGGTGGCCGCGGCGTCTGGAAGCCCTGCCCCCTCTTCACCCGTCACCTCGAGATACTCTATCCTGCACGTCTTCTGACTCCTGGGTGCAAAGATGCTCCTGGTGTGGTGAGATGCCACTTTGCTTGTCAGATGACAGGGTCTGGGCTTCATCACCAGGTATCACTGAGTGTTGGAGTGTTCAGTCACTTTTAGATATTTGCCCATGCTGAGTGTGAAAGAGGAAACAATCATACACGTGGTTCCACTAAGAATGCTTTGGGGAAAGGTGGGTATGGTCCACTCAGTGCTGGCCACTGGGGAGCCTGCCCCAAGCTGGTACAAAGCCCAGGGAGAGAGAAATGCGTGAGGGTACAGGGAACAAGGGGCCAGAAAGATTTCCGTACCACTGTGAGCATTAACCCTGTGAACACACACCTGCTCAGACCACCAGCCTCGATAAAATGCTCAAGGTCCCGTGTCAAGGCACCCCTCATTCTCGAGGCCACAACTCCCCCCTCCAGCACGTTCGGGGGTCACAGGATGGAACAGGTAGTTTGTTAACCACAGGGCCTCTTTTCCCCCAATTTCTGACGCGTCCCATCAGGGGCTCAGGCCCTCCCACGGTGAGCCTCACTGCCTGCAGTGGGGGATGTTACTGATGGAAAAGTACTGCACATGGAACAAGTGTGGAGGCCAAAGAGAGATTTGACTCTCATACTTAGAGGCTGCAACCAGATCCCTGGAGGGCTGTGGGAGCATCTGCACCAAGTATAAAAAGCCTGGATGTGATGGGAGGACGCAGCCTGTGGAGGGACGGGGCTCGGCTCCTGTGGATGCTGATTTGGGCTTATTCCCACGTGAGTAGCCTCACTCTGCCCAGACACTGGGGAAGCTCTTCCCCCATCACTCCATGGCTGACCTCTCCCTGTGGCTTGGTTTCCTCATTCATCAGTCAGGAAGCGGCATGCCCAGCTCGGATCTCAGCACCAGCGCACATTACGGACCAAGGCAGGCAGGTACCCTCCCCCTACCGAGCTGATGTGCTGGGCAGGGGGGCAGGGCAACAGGCAGTAACAAATAAACACAAGTATGAACCAAATAGCACCAGCTGAAGCTGTCAAGGCCACACACCAGTGTTGGGACATGGTGCAGGATGGAGGTGGATGCAGGGATGCAGGAGCGATGCCACCCACCACTGATGGGGTATCGCTCAGAACCCTGAATGGTACGGAAGAGCCCTGCAGAGATGAGGGGAAGGCAGAGAACTTTCCAGTTAAAAAGCCTTGTTCCAGGAATAAGACGGTCAGACTGGTGTGCAATGAAAAGGCTGGGGTGGGGCTTGCAGCAGGGATGGGAGGATAGGACCCAGCCTAGCATCCAGGGGAAAAGGATCCAGACCATGTGAGGGTCCAAAGCCATGGCCTGGAGTCCAGTCATTCTGAAGGCGTTGGGGGCACTGATCTGCTTGAGTGAAGTGCAGACCAATCCACAAAGTGGGAAGGGGGCAGGAGACCAGCATGAGGCAGCTGCCGTGTCCAGGCAGGAGACGTAAAGGAGACGGATGAACCCAAGAATAAAATCTGGAGCATGACGGAGTTGTGAACGCTAAATTTGAAACCATGAAGTACCAAGGGCGAGCTGTCACCCCCAAACCCTGGGACATTTCCATCCCCTCAGTCTCTGTGCAATTTCCTCTTTTGCCACATGCTCCCTCACAAGCCCGCCAGCCTCACCCGGCCCTTGCCATTCTCTGAGCACCTTTAACACGTTTCCCTGATGCTTGTCATGCCCTCACCTCTTCTCCACCAGCACATTCCTTACTTTCTATCTTTGGGACTTCAGATCGAGTCCTCTGGGGTCCAAAGAGGCTGCATGTTATCTCTGCTCCTGCTCTCCCCCAGCTGTGCAGTCTGGTTCCTTTGTGTCCAAAACTGGAATGAGTGTTCCCCAAGCAGGGGTCAGGTCTGATGCTGAGTCTGGCACAAGGAGATGCTTGGTAAAGCATCCATCCTGTTCTTGTCTTTATAACTGGCTCCCAGGACCAGTGCCCTGATGCATGAGTTCCTGTGCCTGCGGTAACAAGGTACCACAAAATGACAGGGTGGCCTAATCAACATAAATCTGTTTTCTCACAGTTCTGGAGATCAGAAGTCCAAGCTCAAGGTGTCAGCAGAGCAGGTTCCTTCGGGAGGCTCTGTGGGAGAATCACTCCAGCGCTCTCTCCCAGTTTCTGGTGGTAATCCTCGGCATTCCCTGCCTTGTAGGTTAATCACTCCACGCTCAGCCTCCATCTCAACATGGTCTCCTCTTCTCTGAACCTCTTGGGTTTCTGTCTCTTATAAGGTCATTGTCATTGGGTTCAGGGATCTCATTTTGAAATCCCTATCTTAATAACATCTGCAAAGACATTCCTTTCTAATAAGGTCACATTGTGAGGTTCTAGCTGGGCATGACTTTTGGGGAGACACCATTCAACTCACCACACCTGAGCAGCATCAGTGCTTCAAAAGGGGAGGCAGAGAAGTGCCAGCCACAAACACCCTGAGAAGTGGACATAAGACATCCCACTGCCTGTTCACCATGTCTACACTGACCTCCAGTGCCGCCCAACCCGCCCTGGCCCACTGGCATCTCCACCCGGCCTTGATTCTGCTCTCATATCCCTCCTCCAGTGCAGCAGGCAGCCCAGCTCCCAGCACCAACCTCAGCCCCATCTCAAGCAGCTTCCCTCTTCTCCCGGGCTCAGTGGTTCCACAGGAACATTCCAGCTAATCCCTTCCCTTTTTGATCCAGGCTTCTGGAACCCCCTGTGCATGCTGTTCCCCTAAAGACAGCTTCCAGGCCCTATATTTGCCCGAGACTCTGTGAATTGGGACAGAGGAGAGCTGAAGCCCGCGAGTGAAGAGGGTGGAGCATGGAGACCAGAAGCATGCTGCTTCCCGTGTGGCACTGCTCGCTCCTCCTTTGTCTAACCTTCTTTTCGGTCACACAGGCTCAAGAGCAGTCGCCTCGAGCTTATGCCAGTTTGAATCTTCAAGCTGCATTTGCTGAAAACGCAAGGCCACGGTTGATTTCATGTTGACTGAAATTTCACTATAACTCTATCCACTGTGCTGTCAAATTGGGAATTACGCAGCTTCCCCAGTTAAAGAATTTTACCTATAAAGGTCTTATTTATAACTTTTCTAGAGTCCTTTGGCATTAACCCTTAGTACAGTGTTAGGATCCAATTCTTCAATGTCAAAATATTAGAGTAATAATAAAGTTTGGGAACCTCTGTTGACCTGAGGGTGTATTTCCTCACAGTCTTAAGTGTAATGGTTGCTCCTGCAAGGCGGGGGATGGTTCCCAGGTTTAAAAGGAACGATTTTAGTGCTGGAGCCTCAAGAACATCCCTTGGCTCAAGGAGTGCGGACTTCAGGGAGCTGAGCAGATCGGTGGGGCTCAGCGTCAGCATCCTGAATCCTCACTGCTCCCTAGAAGCAAATCCATTCTCCAACAATAATGCTGACATGCAGGCCTCAGGACTGAGTCACAGGAAAGCTTCCAGGCAGCCTTTCCAGCAGGAAAATCCATCCTCTGAGGGTAACTTCTGCCTGGTTTCTCAGCCAGCACGCTTTTAAACCTTTCGATTTTCCCAACTGTTTCTTATGAAGGATGGCTAGAATAAAACTCTTTTCTACCATTGCTTTCATTCATTACATACAAATAAAAATGTATGACAGTAATTAGAAATTAGTGGTGATGCAATATGAGAATCACAATAAGCACATTAGGGAAAATATCTCTGGAGTGAAAGAGTTGATGCCACGTGTTGAAAGCAAAAGTTGAATAGAATTGTTGTTTCAGGCTAAAAGAAAGCATGTACTTGTTTTATTAAAGTATAGTTGATTTACAATGTTGTATTAATTTCTGCTGTACAGCAAAGTGACTCAGTTATACACATATGTACACATTCTCTTTCATATTCTTTTCTATTATGGTTTATCACAGGATCTTTACTACTGTGCTGTACAGTGGGACATTGTTGTTTATCCATCCTATACATAATAATTTGCATCTGCTGACCCCAAACTCCCAATCCTTCCCTCCCCCACCCCCTCCCCTCCCCCTGGCAAACACAAGTCTGTTTTCTACATCTTTGAGTCTGTTTCTGTTTCATAGGTATGTTCATTTGTGTCTTATTTTAGATTCCACACGTAAGTGATATCATATGATATTTGTTTTTCTCTTTCTGACTTACTTCACTTAGTGTGATAATCTCTAGGTCTATCCATGTTGCTGCAAATGGCATTATTTCATTCTTTTGAGCATGTACTTCTAAAGAAGGTGAGTCAGGCAGTTTCCTGCACCTTTCAAACTACAATCAACCCTCTGTATCCAAGGTTTTGTATCCATGGATTCAGTTGGTTGAATCTGCAGATGCAGAATCTGTGGATACAGAGGGCCAGCTGTATTCATGGTACTACACCATTTTATACAAGGGACTTGAGCACTCACAGATTTTGGTATCTTTGGGGGCTTTGGAACCAATCCCCTATGGTTACCTGGGGAATGACTGTAATTGTAGTTGAATTAAAATTTTATCTTTTGAATAGTTTCACTAGACTCTTTTTAAAAAGGAAGTGTATATAGGAAAACATTTTGGTAAGTTATTTGGAGGAAATGTAAGACTTGGAAGACAAGGTAATTAGGAGACCCAGTGGGCAAGAGCAGGAAGTTGGGGCCTACAGCAAGAGAATGAGAGGAAAAAAGAAGGAAAAGTGAATATTGGAGACATAGCAGAAAGATGGGGGATGAGTTGAGGATGTGGAGAAGAGATTTTATGAATAGAACTATCTAAACTTCAGTTTGCATTGACACAGTATTAACTCTATCATGTTCCTCAAAGTTTCCATAAAGTCTTTTATGTATTTACATGTTTGAGTGAGTGATGAATTCCATGTCAGGATCAAAGCCATGCAGATCAAGGATCACATAGGCCCACTGGTAAGATAACTGCTACAGTCAAGTAAATGAATAGCAACAGCTTCTCACTGACCCAAAGGCAACCCTGAGAATGTAACCACTAGAGAATTGACCAACATTTTGGTGATCAGCACTATACTTCCACAAGGATGTAAACAACTCAATCCAGATTTTAAAGGGACAAAGTTATCTTAGCAGATATGTGGGTAAAATGATGATAATGGCAATGATGATGATCATGATTTTGACAATGGTGTTGATAATGATGGACATGATGTTGATGATGATGGTAGTGATGGTGATGGTGATTATGAACATGATGGTGGTGGTGATGATGATGATGAAGATGATGGTGATAATGAACATGATGGTGATGATGATGATGATGATGATGGTGATAATGAACATGATGGTGGTGGTGGTGATGATGGTGATGATGAACATGATGGTGGTGGTGGTGATGATGGTGATGATGGACATGATGGTGGTGGTGGTGATGATGGTGATGATGAACATGATGGTGGTCGTGGTGATGATGAACATGATGGTGGTGGTGGTGATGATGGTGATGATGGTGATAATGAACATGATGGTGGTGGTGGTAAAGATGATGATGATTACACTAACATCTTTGAGTGCTTACTCTATGTCAGATCCATGACAGCTTAATTACGTTATTGAGTTTAATCATCATAATATATAAACTTGGCTTACTGCTTTTGCCATTTTGTAGATGAGAATAATAATAGCTTCGTCATCTAACTAGAAAGAGAGAGGATATTCAAACCTGGATTGACCATGAGTCTGAATAATTTTTGGTCTTTCAGGAACAAGAAGAAGTCTGTTAACAGTGGAAACATGTCTTGCAAGTAAGTCACAGGGTGTGTCCTTGGCCTCTGATGTGAGGCCAATTACCTGCAGAAAGAGATCAGGGCAGACAACGCTACACCTGTTAAGGCAGTACCTAATAGTATGTACACACTACTTACTGCCTAAGGAAGACTACTGCCTCAGAGGAAGCAAAGAAGAGGCAGAAAGAGAGGAAATGGTATAGAAGGAGAGGGGAAGGTGGCAAGTGGAGGGGTACTCTGGAGCTCTTTGTACCTAAATGGGAAGAGCCGAATGAAAGGCAGAAAGTAGCCACAGTGTGTCTACCGGGATCTCTGCACCTTCCGCCTCTCCTCATTCAGATTCCACATCCTCCCACCTTCCACTCTTCAACTTACAGAGAAGTCTGTCTGCAATCATCAGTAATTTAGTGTATTACCGGGAGCCAACAATAGCAGGGTTGCCAGGCTAAATACAGGGTGCCCGCTTGTGTCTGGATTTCAGATAAACAACAAATACCTTTTAGTACAAGTGTGTCCCATGCAATATTTGGGGAATTCACATGTAACTGGGTATCCTCACTTTATTTTGCTGAATCTGGCAACCTTACCCTTTACCAAAACCAAACTCTTTATATTGTTCCGATTCTCTCTAATGTTCATTAATCCAGGTGAAAGAAGAGAAGAGCAAATTCACTGTGTTTTTCCACAAATTCAGATTTGCGAATGTTGGGGTTGGAGACGAATGGCAGGACAGGGTGGATTTTCTGCCTAATTTTTATGTGGTTGGAGCCCATTTAAGATGCCTGCGAGCAGTTCTTATTAAAGATGGCCACGTGTGCATGGAGGCAATTGAGGGAGTGCTGAATTTATCTTAGATAAGCAGCTCCCATTCATTCATTTATTCATTCATTCATTCAGCAATAGCTATTAGGCCCTCCCTCTGTGCCAGACAGCCTGATAGGCTCAGAAGCTACCCTGAAAGTAAAAAAAAATAAGTTCTCTACCCTCATGGAGGCCACACACTGTTACGGCCTGAGCTGTGTCCCCTAAAAATATATATGTTGAAGTCCTAAACCCCCAGTACCTCACAATGTGGCCTTATCTGGAAATAGGGTCTTTACAAGACATCAAGTTAAAATGAGTCCATTAGTTTTGGGCCCTAATTCAAGTTGACTGCAGTCCTTATAAAAAGGGGAAACTTGGACACAGAGACAGGAAACACATGGGGAAGACAACATGGAGACACAGGGTAGAGTGAAACATCTACAAGCCAAGGAACACCTGAGGCTGTGAGAAGCTCAGAAAGAAGCCTGGAAGAGATCACTCACTAGCACCTTCAGAGGGAGCATGGCTCAGCCAACATCTTGATCTCAGACTTCTGGCTTCCATGATTGTGAGACTAAATTTCTGGATTCTAAGCCACTCAATTTGTGGTGCATTATGACAGTCCTAGGAAATTAATACACACATTAATCAAATAAAACCCCAAATGAAGGGTGGTGTGCAGGACCCTGGATGTCAATATCAGAGGGTCTTTCCTGGTCAGAAGATAGAACCATGCTGAGCTGAACACAGCCTTCAGACTAACAGGCAGAGGGGCAGTGGAGGAGGTGGGACCCATGACCCAAGGGGGACAGTGAGTTGTCCCCAGGCCTCTTGCAAATGTGGGTCAGCCACCCCACTGTCTATGGGGAAATCCAGGACTTGACATGGAGGGTCAGATTCACTCATCAGCAAAATTCTTCCCAGACGTAATCCATTGGAGGATAAGATCTGTAAATACATCACTGATGAGATTAAGGTGCCTCCTCAAAATCCCATGAGGAAGCAAGTGATGCAAATGGAACTAATAAAAGATGAAATGCAACCTTGCAGCCTTTAATGCATAATGCTGCAATTGCAGAGGCCTTGGGCGAATGTGAAAAGCCGTCCTGCTCTTCCAGCCCTGTTGGGGAGGATGGATGCTCCAATTTCAAATGTCCCCTCCCAGGTCTTCTTCTGGAAATAGCCCCGGTGTTGAAAAGGACACTGTATCTTGCTACAATAGCACGTTGGAAACACCCCTAAAGAATACCCGGCTCTCTTTGTTCTAATTTTATGCTCACGAAGCAACCTTCTGTGTTGTAATTTGGTGTTCTGACTAGGTGATTTTTCTCCAGGCCCTGAGCCAGGACTATTCTCTCAGAACCAACATTCAGGCTGCAAAAGACAGGGAGGATGGGGGGCAGCGCTCTGACCCCCAACAGGGTTGTGCAGGCCAGAAAAGTGGAGGAAGGGAGAACAGAGTCACCTATGAAGAGCAGGGGAATCAGAGATTCCCCAGAACTCAGGTCCAGCCAGCCCGGCTGGCAGCCCCGGGGAAGCTCGGCTGTTACTCACCAGCATGTGTTCATGGATCCCATGGAATCTGGAGGAGACAGAGCCCTAGAGAGAGGGAAGGCTGACAGGAGGCAAGGCCATTGTTTTCCATCAAGGACGTGGCCCTGGCTTAGCGGGGCCCAGAAAGCAACGTCAGCCTCCGTCAAGCCCTGCAAGGCTGCTTCCGGAAGACTTTTGGGTAACCCCCTCCCCGCTGCCAAAGCCCCTCTACCTTGGTCCCCAGACATCTGGCTCCAGCACCATGCTCAGTGCATTTCTTGCAGTTATGTTATTGTTGTACAATCGCTGAGAACTGGATGAAAGGTAAAACCGGTTTCAGATTATTTTCCTCTGCATATGTTTTCCTTTCTTTAAGCCAAATCCGACTGATGTTCACATTAACTGCACTTGATACAAAATAGATCATAACTCAAAACTAATGGAGAATTATCCTGCAAGACCCAGCCAGCAGACTCTCTGATTTATTGAGGTTCTCGTCCAGTGTCAGATAAGGTGATTGTGTCCTTCAGTAACCTGTTAAGTTTAAATGTGTGGTCAAATAACATTGTAAACCAGCTACACTCCAATATAAAATAAATGTTTTATAAAAACGTGAGTGGCCACAAACTTAGAGGCTCAGCGGACAGTGCTAACTCAATCATGGACTTCGTTGAATTTACACTCTGCTCAGAGCACTGATGTAGCCCACCCCACCCTCATTCCACACCCACGTCCTCATTCCGATGAGAGTGACACCTCATGTGGAATTTATGGACTTACTTCACGGTGCCAAGGAAGAGGGACACTTTGATCTGTGGCTATTTTCTGCACTGGCTGGTGTCCTGGATGAGGGCCTGATCCCACAGGTGCCCTCTGCACAAATTGCAGAAGTGTCTACCGGAGTTTCCACATCCTTGGTGCTCCGCATGGGTGCTCCCACATCCCTGATGCTCCCTCGTGGTGCTCCCACATCCTCTGGTCCTGAGCCCCACTCAGTCTCCATCAGCACCTGTATCTCTCCTGGGGTGAGGGACGCTGTTACCGAATCTTCAGACGCTCCTCTGTGCCCCATCTGAGGTCGTGAATGCTGGGGCTGGGGAGGGTGTGATGTCCTCCATCTCTGCCTAGACCTGTCTGGTGCAGTGGCGGCTGCCCCCCAGTGAGGGAGCCCTCCCACCGTCTGAGGGGCTCTGTGTGGTCCTCTCCACCAGGAACTTCCTCGTAGGAACCAGGGGTGCCGGCGCTTCCTTCCCCTAGGCCCCTCCAACCTCCCTCTGGCCCTGGGGTGTCCCCACCCCCTCTCTGTGAGGGGGGCACTGCTCTTGTATCCTCCACCCTCCTCCCCACCCTGTGGTTTATGGTGAAGCCTTTGTGTTCTGAGTCCTCCAGACTTTGCTCCTAGTATTGAAGTCAAGATTTGGCCTTCAAAAAGCAAAATACAATAAATGAATAAGCACGTAAAAGTGTGTCCCTCTCCACACAAAATCTTGCAACCTGAAGCTAGAGCTTTCCAGGCTATTTCAGAGGCAAAGCCGAGAGTGTAATTCTGTGTTCTCTCTGGATCTTTCTGTGTCCTCTGTTCCTGAGGCAGTGAGCCTTCTCCTCAGTGTCCTTGAACCAAGCATCCAGGTTAATGACAGGTGAATCACAGGGTGAATGGGAATTTCAAGGACAAAAACGTATCAGGTAAAATTTCCAAATTGTACCCTTCTCCCGGGGTGAGATGCCTGCTCACATGCTGCATCTGAGGGTGAATGTCCATATTTAACAAGAATGAGGAACGTGGTCCATGAGATGCAGGTTTTATTTTACTGAACAGGGCCTCATGGGACACCAAAATGTCTGAGCCTGAGACGGACAGGAGCTGCTGCCACGGGCGTCTTGTCTATCGTCCACCTCTTTGCTCCCCCAGGATGGGTAAAATGGGGACTCTGAAGAGAGTCCCCTCGGAAGGTGGCTGCCACTGCCTTCCACCACCCGGACGTTGACCCCTGACCCCAGTGGACACAGCAGGCCACCCTTGGACCATGCTTTCCTCTAGTTGTTTCTTCCCTCCCACTGCCCATCCCTTTCCATGTTATTTCCAAAACACTAACTGCTATGCAGTTTAAAATAATAATAACATTTTAAAAGAAACAGAGAGGTAAGTGAACAGTTCAATTTGAAATAATGAAACCACCCAGAGCACTTTTATCAGGACAAATGCCACCTGAACTTCCGGAGATGTTGCCAGGAAAATGCCATGAAAAATGGCTCAGCACCACCTGCGTGACGGAGCCCTCAGCAATCAGCGTTATGGGCTCACCCAGACCTCTGCCACGAGAACAAACACTCTCCTAAATTTAAACGTGATCGCTCTATGGAGAGCCAGGGCAGTAGTTTGTAGACCTGAAGTCTGGTTCTCGTGACTCTGTTTCTGTCCCGACTGTGACCCACATAGAGAAGCTCGTGGGAACCTGGGGACATGCAACACTAGCACTTTCACATTTACATGGGCTTCTCCCTGGGAGCGTGGAGAATCCACCCCGGGAGCCCCGTGACCCTCAGAACTGCCGGAAGCTCCTTGCCTCCCTGGGAACCTCAGCTACACGTTTCTACGAGCCCAGCAAACGGCAGAGTTTGCAGTGGTGAAGCCATAGCTGTTCTATCATTGTTCTCAATTTACAGCCTCTTGATTCATCCCCCTCGTCTTCATCGAAAGAATAAAGCCATCTCCATGGTGCTCTAAATTCTTTTGCTTGCACAGAGGGCCTTTAATCTAGCCACTGCCTTCTGTGCTCTCCCCCAAGATGCAAACAAAATAATGTTCTGTCTAAAAGAAATAACTTTGGAGGAAAGGAAAGTCCTGCATACATTCGAAAGCCATTTTAATTAGTCTGCATTTTACCAGAAAGCTCTCACAGCTGTATTTAGCTGTTTTCAGGGATGGTAAGCAGTTCATTCTAGTGCCCTAAGAGAAGAGGCAAAGGCTTGCTGGGGGTCAGTGGACTCCCACCCTTCACCAGACTCAGGAGTTTCTTCTGTGCCAGATGCCGTAACTCCTCCTAACAAGAGGGCAGTGGCCTGGCAGGTACTGTCGGAAGCTCTGCAAGAAAGCTGAGTCATGAGAGCAGGGAAGAAGGAACCTCTCATGCTTGGAGTTCTCCGCCCACAGCCAAGGAGACATCTGAGCAAGGGGTCATCCCACAAGTTCCTTCACACATCAACACAGCCAACAGTACGCAACTGCTCAGATGCAGGGATAGGAGGCCAGTCATGGTAACTGTGCTGCAGATGAAACTGCACAGACTCCAGTGTCTGAATTAAAGCTCTTTTCATTTTCTAATTTCTTCCAAGACGCCTATGTTTTCTTTTCTATTTAGTGGGTAAACTGCATCCCCTCTTTGTCCAAGAATACGTTAGCTTCACTTTACCCCTAGATGTTATGTATTATTTAAGCAATGATATTTTCTGACCAGTTGATGCTAGCCATGAGATGGATACCAAGCGTTTCTGTCAGTACTGAAAGACCTGGTCACACCAGGAACACTCGGTTCATTTGGGCCGAGGATCACAAATGCCAAACATCAGGGCAGACATCTCACGGTCCGGAGGAAGGTCGCGGGAACAAGCCAAGTCTTCCCATCCCTCCTTGTGTCTCCTGGACCTGGTGTCATCAGGCTGCCATTGTGCTGGGAAGGAGTGGAAGTAGGGAGGGGATGGTTGAATGTTGCAGCGGTGGAAAGGGTGCCCTCTTTATTTATTCAGAATATTCTTTTAGGAGCCAAATCAGAGAGAACACTTTTCCCAGCTCCTGTGGAGTCCCAATAAACAAAAATAAAATATCTAAACCTGGTACGTGCCTCCCTTTGGTTATCCAGAGCCCAGGGAGCCACCTGTGACAGATGGTGGCATCGGTGCAGGGTGAAGCTGAACAGGGTGGATGAGAGCAGTAAGAGGACAGATGTGCAAGGAGTCGGGAACACCGACAGGAGAGAGGTTTGGAGATTAATATCTTACCACCACTGCATTTAACCAGGAGACAGAGTGTACCCCAGGTGACAGGGACACCTGCTGCTGGGGGACCTCTTGGTGGAGACCCCAAGGGTGGCCACTCCTTACTGGATAATTACAGTTTCATGGTGACTCGATTTCTTCTAAAAACTTCCAGATTCATTTGCATTCGCCTTTCACTTCATCCCACAGAAAAACCACCTAAGTAAGCACACGTGTCTATCTCTTCAACGTGAGAGGCAGCTCACAGCCCAGGGTAAGCAACACACCCAGAGAACCGCCCTAATTCTGATTACCCATGTCTGGCAGTTGCCACGATTTCTGCCTTCAGAATGGATCGATTCCAGTTGACTCGTGTGTTTGGCTTTGCTGACGGAGCTGTTTTTATTAATTGACATGTCCTTGAAAAGTATCCCAAGTGGGAGAAAACGCATCACACTACTGTGCCCCCTATTAAAATAAGGCCTCAGCAGGAGAGAATGTCACATACACGGTATGAAAACTTACTGTTCCCATGTGTCTGGAGGTCCCCCTCCCTCCCTTTCTTTTCTTTTCTCTTCTTGGGAAAAACACAGCCCACTTAACAAGCTGACTTCTTCCAAGGCTGTGCAGTTTCTTTGTAGTTTACAAACAATCTTTGTCCACAGGGACTAAAGCAAATATTGCTTACAATGTAATCAGATGGACACAGCCAGAGTAGAAAAACAAATCCTTTGAATTATTGTCACAGCTCCATCACAGACCTTGTGATTTTTCGCAATTCATGGGCCTGCGATGGCTAAATGTCAAAGTAATCTGCAGTAAGGAAAAAGAAATAGAAAATGCAGAAACTGTGTTTCAGCATTATTGTTGTTTCCAAAATCTAATTGTGGGAATAAATGACTTCCCAAGTGCATAGAGTCCTTAGTTGCTGAATGAATGTTGAATGATTTTACCATGTATGACGTATTAGTCAGCTCGGAACACCACATACTGGATGGCTTAGACGACAGAAATTTATTTCCCACAGTTCTGAAGGCTGGAAGCCCAAGATCAGTGTGCCAGCATGGTCGGGCGGGGTGAGGGCCCTCTTTCTGGCCTGCAGATGGACACCTCCTTGCTGTGTCCTCACACGGCCTTTTCTTGGTGTGTGGAGAGAAAGAGTTCTTTCTCTTCCTCTCCTTATAAGGCCACCAAATTTATTGGATTAGGGCTTCATCCTTATGACCTCATCTCAACTTAATTACCTCCTAAAAGCCCTATCTCCAAATATAATAACATTGGGGGCTGGGGATTCAACATATGAATTTTGGGGGCTACCATTCAGTTCATACCATATGGCCATTCTATGTCAAGTCAGTTCAGAATGTTTAGCCCAATAACTTAAGGAAGTCACTATATACATACAGTATATATACATATATGCAGATATAGATGGAGACAAAAATACAGATAGAGATTAGAGGTAGATGTTGATATATGACAGGAAGGTGAGAACATATAACAAAATCGTCTCGGCAACTCCGGGGAGAATGAGTTGGTGTGCAGTATGTGGCGTGGCATCATTGTAGGTGTACAGAAGAAGGCGTTGAGCAGGCTCTCAGGAAATCAATAGGATTTCAGGAGGCGGGACTGAGGTGTGGGGAGAGGTGGGCATCCGCGTGCTGGCCAAGGCAGCCAGGTGGATAGAGACACACTCAGGTGTGTGAGGAAGTCCAGAGCCCAGGTGGGCAGGAGCATGGGTGCCCTGGTGTCCCAAGCTAAGGATCTTGGGAAGAACCATGGTGAATTAGGGAGCTTCTGCAATCCAGGGTAGCGATCGTGTAGTCAAAGAGGTGCTTCAAGATCACGGGTCCCGCAGAAGCCCAGAGAATGGGCTGGCAGGGGGCTTGAAAGTGTTCCCACAACCCAGAGAAGAAGGAGGAGGTGGGAAAAGGCAAGGGCGGGGTGGGTGAGCATTTTAATTAATGCATTTTTATGTTTGAGCTCATAACTTTTACATTTCACACTAAGGCATCCGATTCAGGAAAAAAATAAAAAACGGAAACAAGTTTTTCATGCACTCACACTGCTGATCCGTTCCAGAATCTTTCTGAAACCATCGATGTGAAGATAGCACAGCAAACGGAAAGATAACTGAGGTATCTGAAGTGTTTCCTTACAATAATCATCAGAAGTAATTAAATATTTAGGTCTGGTCACCCCCAAGATACAGATTCTTTAAGCAAGTAAGTAAATTGTTATAAGTCTACACAAAATAAATATCATTTGCTGTACTAATGGACATGGTTGGATGCACAGGGAGCTTTAAAAGCTAAGTGTAGCTATTATGATATACTGTTTTTACATCCAAAGTAAAAATGTAAAGAGTTTATATTCCTAAGACCCCCATGTTCTAAAAAGCCATGTTATAGATCTTAAATATTTCATGATTCACCATAATAGAACTGAAAATAAATATGGATGTGCTTTCTCAGAACTTTTGGTATATATCAAAAGCTATTATTAAGATGTAATTCTACTGAAATTTCAGAAGCAGAAGAGGCTGGTTAAGAAGTGGAACTCCCAGAATAATGGCAGCTTATCATTCTTCCTGCTCTCTGTGGAGGAAATGAAGCAGACCACCGTTATCAGGTTTTGTTTCATAAGTTTTGGGGTGAGGGATGATGGGTGGAGAGGAAAATGATTTTTTTTTTGCTAACTTGAAAATTGAAAATAAAAACAATTTTATAAGAGAAGGCATTGCTCATTCAAGTGTTTACAAGGCTGGTGCAAATGATTTAAAGAGAGAAAAAGAAACACTGAACTCTTAAGAAAAAAAGCACAGTGGTGCTTGGCCTTGTTAATACATTCCTGGGGAAGTGAAACACTGTTTCATTTCTGTTATGGGTGGCAAATGCTACAAATGTGAAGTAACATATCCTATCAATAATGAATACCAGTAATGTCAGTTGAAATATCACAGGTAATATTGAAAAGAGGCACCTCCCTTAAACCACAGTGAGCAAACTTGCCTTTTCATGATAGACAATTCAGAAGAAGAAGAAGAAGAAAAAGTTGTGTGTAAACCATTTCTTTTTTTATTTGAAAATGAAATTAGCTGTAGAAGGCATCCAATGAGGGTAGAAATGCATCCCCTTAAAATCAGATTACCTAATCTACTGAATGGCAGAGTCGACTAAAAAAAAAAAAAAAGCACAACCTAAAAGGTGTGAATTATGCTTTATTCAGGGCATTACTAAGGAAGCAGCCTCTCAGATGGCTCTGAGAAATGGAGTATTTCCTGCCGTGTCAGTAAACAAAGGATGTCACAGTCATCAGTGATGATAGTGAGCTGGTGAGCCCTGAGGGAACCCAGGAAGGAAACAAAGAAGACCTGCCACCCAGCAGCCATCAGACTGCAGCCACTCCCCACGGTGAGCCCTGAGGAAACTCAAGATGTGAAAATACGGGATACTGGCCCCAGAGAGCTGAGGTGCATATCAAAGGAATGATTTCAGCCAGCCCAGACTCTTGCATCCTCCCACGCATAGAAAAGTGTTAAATTCCTTAACTTGGATGTCTGGTTTTCCTTCATTAACAATAATCTTTTGATCTTCCCAACTACCTAACCCTTTGTTGCAAAACTCCTATATAACCATGCTCCCCCCCCACCCCCCCGCCCTTCCTCGGAGCAGTTTTCTCAGGGTACTTGAGATGCTGCCTCCTGAGCTTGAAATCCTAAAAATTCCCACCAAATAAAACATAACTCTCAACTTTTAGGTTGTGCATTTTTTTGGTTTGTTTTTCGACAGCTCTGAGGGACTGTTCCAAAGAGGTAAGGGAGAAGCCAGGATACATAGGAGTTTTTGCTGAAAAAAAAAAAAAAAAAAAAAGTGTACCTGAACATCAAAAGATTACTGCTAATCACAAAAGCAGATAAGTCAAGTTAATGACGTTAGTGCTTTTCTATGTGTGGAAAGATGCGAGAGTCTGGGCTTACTGAAATTATTCCTTTGACATGAATCTTAACTGTCTAGGGCTGGTATCCTGTTTTTTCTCCATCCTGACTAGATTTATGGCTGCAACATCTTTTTGTTTACTGTAATGGCCACAGCAGAATAGCAAAGAAGAAGTTAAAATGGGTATTTAATCATGGACAGTAAACATCTGAGCACATTTGAGAAATCCCAACACACAGTCAACTTTCTCCAGGCTAATGCCCATCACAAGGGTTCACCTGACTGACACCCCTGTCCCCCCCCAGCCTCAGCCAGGACTGGTCCAGGAGCACCTGGACCACCCCCCCCCCACCTCCGCCAAGGCCTTCACCTCTTTATACTGAACCACCGTGTTCTGTGCTCTGCAGTTCCTGTGCTGCCAGCTCCCTGATACAATAGGGAGTCCATGAACGTGCTATCAATAGTCATAATTATTTTCAAACAGCTCTGCAAGGGAGGACTTTAAATCAGCCATGGTGTCATCCTAGGAAAGGAAATTTGTCACTGAGTAACAAACTCATGTGCAATGGCGTTTCAGTGGAGCCTACTGTTTCATTATTCACGCTTACTTCCTCATTGTCACTCCCAACCCCCAGGGCTGGCTCACACTCCCTGAGAGATCTTCACTTTATCTTGAGTCCCCCAGTAACTTAGAAACAGTAAGGCCCTTGAGGGCTACTCCTGAGGTCTGTACTATCTCTAGTGAATGGAGCAGAGAAATTGGAATCACCTTGAAGAGCAGAAGCTGCCAGGCCAGGAGCCTGCTGGAGCTGACCCAGCAGATGTGCGAAGGAGCACAGCACGCCAACCAGAAGGGAGGTGGGAAAGAAGCAGAGGGAAAGAGACCCAGAGGGAAACTGGCCGTGGCAGCGAAGGCCATGGCAGGGTGTTTCGCCTCCCTCCCCCTGGTGCCAAGCCTGGCACCATTAAACCACTCAACTCAACCAGCTTCGATCCCACTCCCTGCAGATAGAAAGTGTCCTGCTCTCAGCAACTTCAAACCACCCATGCACTGCACCAGCTATGCCAGAGTTCTCACTGTAAATGAAACAAATCAGCCTATTAGATTTATACATCAGTCTTGCTAGCTTGGCTAATGTGAGTCTAACCTCTAAAAGATGGAGCCACTCTCTGCCTGGCTGACCAAGCCACCTGCCTGATCCTGGGAGGCTTCTTGGGAGACGGAATACCTGGCCAAGAGAAAGGTGGGTCAGCCATGCCCCATGTGACCGCAGCGGCAAGGGCAGGGGTTTTGTCCTTGAGATGCCTACCACAGTTCTCTCTCAGACATCAGACAAGAAGACGTATAATGAACAAGTCTTCACCCTCTGGATGGTAAATGGGCCAAGGATGCTTCTGCCTACTAAGCTCCTTCCTTCCCCCTGAAACAGCCCCCACCATAACTGCCCAGAAAGTCCAAGCCTCTGGAGATGCCATTCGAAAGGATGGGTGAAAGAAATAAGGTCTTAAAGTAGAACAAAGCCCCCCAACTTATTCCTTCAGGAACAAGGTTTTATCAAATGGCCAAATTCACAGCCTTGCCAAATCCCAGTAAGAGACGGATCTGAACTGATGACACACGTAGATCGTCACATTCTTCAGAAGCTGCAGGCCCAGGAGTTTTCTTCATCTGGGTGATTCAGACTCTTTAGTATCTGAGATTACTGCAGAAACCTGAGATTATGAAAAAAGTGAGGACAAATGAAACCGTGATATTTTCTTTTAATAAACCACACCATGTGTTACCCATAGTTTGGAGAAATAGGCAGGCAGATAAGAATATAAATTTTTGCAAGTGATATAGGGACAACTTAACAATATCTATTAAACTGTTAAAAGCATGTGTCATTTGACCCAGTCCTTCTGCCTCTAGGAATTTTTTTGGAGACATTTTCAAATTCCACAGGGAAACAGATCACTTTAGCACATTGTTTATAATAAGGAAAAGCACAAACTGGAAACAACCAAAATACACAATAATTAAATAAGCTTTGGTGCATCTAGGCAATGGAATCTTATGCAGCTTTTGAAAAGGGTAGGAAATGCCCTACATACTGGCAGGAAAAGATACCCCAGGGGTATTGCTAAGTGACCAGGTGCAAGTTGCACAAGCTGGGTGTATAGTACCCATAGGCTGCTGCGTGCATACAGCATTTGGGTTGGAGCCACTCTCCTTAGAAGCTGTCTCTGAGGAGCGGCGCTGCAGGGCACCGTGTGCCGCTCGGCAGGCTCAGGTCTGTGGATCCGCAGGCACGAACATAGCCCTACGTCCCCAGGACACAGAGAGGCTCGTGTGAGCTCATGTACATGACGCATGTAAAACAATGCTTGCACTCAGTAAGCCTGATGGGAGTGTTTGCAATTCTCAGTTATTACTGTTAGAAAACATTCTCCATGATTTTGAACTACTTTTATAACAAGAAACAAGTTAATTCTAAACTGACTCGTGTGTGTGTGTGTGTGTGTGTGTGTGTGTGTGTGTGTGTGTGTAGTATGGGTCGGGGGAGGTGGCGTAGTAATAATGACTTCATGACTAATAAAAATTCCAAGAAGAGATAGGTTATTGTGGAATAAAAACATTCAGGAAAAATATATTGGAGAGCAAGTATTTAAATTGTTTTAGCAAAGGTTTAGATTGTGTGTGTGGTGGGGTGGGAGGGGAGAAGGCAATTTCAATGAAGGCATGTTCTTGACCAGGAAGAAAAAGAAAAAAAGAAACAGGCTGATACAAGAATCAACCAGGTTTGAGCAACACCGAAGTTCATCGTTACCTGGGCTTACGAGGGTGCTGAGGGGCTGAAGCTGGTTTCCCCTTTCGCACGAGACTCGCTCAGCCTGGAGCCGGGAACACTCTACTGCAGACAGAACACCCCTTCTGGCTCAAGCAATGTCCTCTTTCCCACTTGTGCTTCATCTCCTCACAACAGTCTAACTCATCACTCCTGGTCCAGAAGGGCTTGTCCTGGTCCCTCCTGACTAGTGCAAGGGAGAAGGGAGGGGGAAGCAGCGGTGGGTTCAGCACACCGTCAACCCCTCTCTCACCTCCGCCACGGCTAGAACCCTCACGTGAGGTGTTCTCAAGCCAAACATCTTGGTGTTCTTGTGCTATTAAAAAAATAAATTAAGACTCCAATTAGGAATCCAATTTTTTAATTCACAAAATGATGACATGAGCGTTGGTTGTTTAAATCAAATCCCAAAATATGAAACCTATGTTGTCCCCCTAAGGAAGAGAAGAGATCTGGGGTCTCCCAAAGGAAGTCCCCCTTTACCTGCTGTGTGGTCGCCTTAGAGGAATCACAACCCCTGACTTGGGTTTAAGATGAAAACTCCCAAGCCAAGAAGGATTGCAGACTCAGGGGCAGTAGGGAGGTTTAGGGGTAACTTCACAGATTTTCAAGATGGTGTCCAAACAGGCAAACAAAAAAGGCCTTTTTGCTTTTATCTAAATCATGCCACTGAGCAGGACAGGCTGTTTCTCTGCCCCAGGAAATGGAGACCAGGTTCCCACCAGCATATCCCTTTCCATGGCGCCCCCCATAGAGCTCTCGGCCCAGATCTTAATTCAACTACAGAAATTCTGGGGGACACTATAGCCTGTGTGTATTTATTTTTGTTTTCCCACTGTCCTTTGCCTCTGGGTCTAATTTGCATTTTGCCTGGCCATTGTGTATCTCTTATTTCTATTACTTTTTAAAAATTGTCCATGTTTCTGAAAACTGTTTCAAATCATTTTTTCAGTCATGCATTTCCAGCTTCCTCCATAAAGACTGTCTTCCCCACATTTTCACAGGTTTCTCCCCCCTTCCCAACCCACACAGATGTCTCAGCGGGCTTCCCTCTGGGGGCACCTGATCTTGGCAGCCCTCGGGGGTTCTTACTACACCAAGGAATGAGTGTAGCTCCTTGTCCCTTCTTGCAAGACGGGAAATGTGATCATGAGGAAGGACAGTGCCTGACAGAGCGGGCTCTCACTACAGTCATCATAATAACGATATTGATAGAGATAATAATAACAATAATAGCAGGCACTCTAAATTTGAATAGCACTTCATAGCTTTTGGAGTGCTTTCAAATGCATCTGCTGCTTCCTTCCATGCCTCCAATAACCCTGCAAATACACAGGTAATCACTACTGTGGCCACATCTTTAAAAGTTTCTGTGATGGTAAATCAAGATTCAGGGGTGCAGGGAAACGGAAACTTTATCAGCGCATAGAAGGAAGTTTTGTAACCCTCCTGCTGGCTCATTCCAGGAAGAATAGTCACCTTCTGTTATGGCAGGGACCCCTGAGTGCAAGGACAGTGATCCGGCCTCCCACCACTTTGGTCCAAAACTGTCACGGGGTGCTAGGTAAGCAACGTGGTAACTATCAACAACGTGAGGCTTTGTAGGTTCCAGAGTGCCAGGGAACAAGTGACCTTCTAAGGCTGTGTCACAATCTCATTTCTTTTTCTTCTCACTGGAATTTTAATCAGTCTGAGCATCAGTTAATGATTCTTTCCTATCCATTTGATTAAAACACGAAGTCACTGAGGCAGCTGCAAATTGGATTTTTTTTCCTTGGCCCTTAATGTGCTGCAGTAATGAAATCCATGACTTGCGACCTCCTCTATTGAAGAGCCGACATGTACAGTATGAAGGCCAGGAAAGCTCATTTGTCTCCCGGCTGATTATTCTTCCTGAGGAAGGCACTCTCAGAGCCGTGCCTCTCCAGAGCAGAGCACCTATGTGGGAGAGCTAAAGATTGAAAGCCATTTCTTTAAAAGCAGCTGCAGTTTTTATTACTTGGATGAAATCATATCCCACATGCTAATTTAATAAACTCCTTGAAGCTTACACAGAGTCCTTTCCTGGAAAAAGATGTGTTTATATCCCACTAGTCGGTGCGCTAAAACATTTCCATTTACAACCCAAAGGAGAAAGAATAGCGAAGATTAAAAACAAGGCAAAGGGGCTTCCCTGGTGGCGCAGTGATTGAGAGTCCGCCTGCCAATGCGGGGGACACGGGTTCGTGTCCCGGTCCGGGAAGATCCCACATGCTGCGGAGCGGCTGGGCCCGTGAGCCATGGCTGCTGAGCCTGCACGTCCGGAGCCTGTGCTCCGCAACGGGAGAGGCCACAACAGTGAGAGGCCTGCGAACCTCAAAAAAAAAAAAAAAAAAAAAAAAAAAAAAGGCAACGCTACTCCAATTCATATTCCGATTAAACTTTACAGATCCTGATCATCACAAAATCAGGTTGTGAAAATTAAATAGCAAGGTAGCATCCAAGCCCTCGTCACTCAAATATGTAAAGAAAGCATCCTTGGTCGGGCCTGTCTGATGATGATGCCCTCTTGTCCTGCATCTCATTGCCTTGGTCCCAAGATCACCAACTCTGAGCAAAGACCGTCATGTCAGAGCTCAGCATTGAAACTGCTATCGGTGTTGGTTCAGAGTAGTTGCTTCCAGGTGGGCAGAAGAGTGAGGTCCACCTTTCCCACCCCTTCTCTTTTTCAAGAGAAAATAAATCAGGTGACACAGAATTGGAGAGGAACAGACTGTTGCAGTAGACTTCACCTCAGCAATATACAGAAAATCCTCATTATAAGAGGGTCATGTGAGCTCACATGCCTGGTTTTATATTTATTCATTCAACAAAAATTTATTGTTTTCTTTATATATCATGCACTGAAGATGCATCCTTTAAATAAATTTTTAAGGCTGTGCTCTCACAGACCTTTCCATGTATTATAAAACTATGCTTTATAATCTTAAAAATGACCCAGTAGTTTTATTACATTTGATTCTGGGGAAGGATGACCCACCACACCCTCCCAGACCATGAAACCTCACCACCATGTAGTGGACAGATCCCCACCCCATTACAAGTGCTCCCAGGCTAAAAGCACTAGTCTCACAGTATCTTATCTCTGCATTCCAAAGCAGCAGAAGGTGCTGAGCTACACACAGACATAACTTAGAAGTGAGGGAAATCAGTGTCCAGGGGAATCCTCAGGAGAAGGGAATCCATGGATAAATGTTGAGTATCACAGTCGTCCAGTAAAACAGCTCTGGAATGTGATGTCTAAGGTCTGCAGTGGATTGAAGTCTAACCTTTCTCAATGGTAACCCACACAGTAAGGAACCCATTACTGAAGTTTCTCCTTTCCCTGAAACACATTCTCACTTCCTCACGTCTGTTTTGCTGAGACGGTCCCCTGTATTAGTCTGGGTTCTCCAGAGAAACCAAACCGATATAATGAGATAGACATAGACATAGACATAGACACAGAGATTGATTTATTATAAAAATTGGCTCATGCGATTACGGAGGCTGAGAAATCCCATGATCTGTAGTTGACAAGCTGGACCCACCAGGAAAACTTGTGGTGTAGTTTCAGTCCAAGTTGAAGACCTGAGAAAAAGAAAAGCTGATGACGTATATTCCAATCCCAGGGCAGAGAAGATCAGTGTACATGTGAAACTGTCAGGCAGGTGACTCGCCCTCTTTACTGAACGATTTTGTGAGACTCAGGCTTTCAGGTGACTGGATGACAGCCATTCACATTAGGGAGGGCAATCTGCTTTACTCGGTCTACCTATTCCAATATTAATCTCATCCACAAACACCCTCACAGACACAGTCAGAGCAATGTTGGACTGAACGTCTTGGCATCCCATGTTCAAGGGAATGGTAGGGAATCATATTTAGACCATGTGTACTTAAGTTTCCATATTAGATTTTAAGGAAAAAGTGTAATTAATTAAAATGACAACACTACATACTGAAGGGTCAACAGCAAGAATTATGGGGCAAAACCTATATTAATAAAGATGAGACTGAATTAATAGTAGTTTATCATTAAAGTCAAGAAGAACAGCCAGTAAAAACATTGAGAAAGTCAAGAGACATGGAAGAATGTAGCATCCACCTTTCAACACGTTTTGTCTGCAGTGGGAGCTTGACCGTGGTGTCTGCAGAGCAGCCAGACTTCTCAGGAGAACCTGACTTAATCCTCAGTGAACTAGGTTGAAGTGTCAGTGTTTGGTTAAAATTTGCTAGTTGACTCCTTTTTGGCCTTTAGAACAGAAATCAGCCAGATGCCCGCGTCCATGTCATTGCTGGCTCCCTGAACTTGGGACTGCTCGACAGTCACATCATAGGTTACCATCATGTCCAGTGAGCAAAAAGATGACAGCAATGTGGACCAATCATGTCACTTGGGTTCATTGTCCTTGTCTGAATATTGAGTATCAAAGTCATGCATTAAAGATATAGGTTGGAGTAAAAATCCCTTAATTTTTTTTATATGTTAGCATTCTGTCAATCAGTTGAAGTGTAAATTTACATTTATTATCACAAAATATAATGCTGGCAGCATAACGTTCAGTAGCTGGGCCACCAAACCACCTTTACCACAGTGGCCACAGTCTCGGCACCGCACGCTGTCACACGTAAGCTCTAACGTCCTCGGCAGAAAGCAGGCGAGTATTTTCCATCACAAATGTACACAGTAGGGTGATCACAAAAGCAGTCTATCAAACTTAAAACCTGACCACCAGAAAAGAATAATGATCATTTTTAACAAAATTTAGATTTAATCTTATATCCTAGAAATCTATTACGCGATGGCAATACTCAGCTGATTGTTGAGTTTCAACATTTGGTGTGTTGTCATTCAGTGCATCTCTGGTTTAAACACCAGATTTTATGGACCCTTAAAAACTTAATAAGGTACTAGTAAGTAGTTCTCAATCACATGTTAAAATAAAATCTATTGAATTACTTTCTTTTCATCTACAGCAGCAAAGAAATGTCTTGTTGGGGGTGGGTGTACAGCTCATGAGGTGTCTTAACATGCCACCCCTGTACCCTGGACCAGATTCTGAGCATCATTGCCTTCCAGACTTGCCCAGGTAACATGACACTCATCTGCCCTTTGTTCTAAGGATGTCCTTTCTTCTCAAGGATGTTTAAGTAGTGAATACTTACTTGTACATTGCATAGAGCAGTGGTTCTCAATCAGGGGCAATTTTGCTCCTCAGCGGACATTTGGCAGTGTCTGGAGACATTTTTTTCTTTTCATAATTAGGGTGTGGATGCCAACAGCACCTGGTGAGTAGAGACCAGGATGCTGCCAAACGTCCTGCAGTGCACAGGAAAGTCCCTAACAATAAAGAATTCTTCGGCCCCAAATGTCCCTGGTGCCTAGCTTGAGAAACCCTCTGCACACATAGTCTCTTCCTCCAGAGAAAAGGACAGACATGCTCACTGACCATAAGTAAAAGATTCAGGTCCCCTGAGCTCAAGTTTCTTCAGCTATAATACACCTACTGTGTGCAGAGGTGTCCATACAGGCCCACATGACAAGCAGACCTGCTCTGCTGTGTTCAATGAACTCCTGTCTCTGAGTGCTGCGTCTTCTACCAGCCTCTAGGAAACTGACGGCTAACGTGTGAGCTTGGCAGAAGGGCAAGTAGGGATGTGGCGACACTCACATCCTTCACAGTCCTGACACCCTTCCAGGGACAGCTGTTGCCTTTTGGATCCAATCTGTAGACGTCTGAGACTTGGGATGCTCAGATGTGCTAGAAGAGCAACTGTAGAACAAACAAGCTGCCTGCAGTGTCCGGGGAGCAAGAGAAGAGCTTTGTACCCAGTGTGTCTCCACCCTGCCTCACATACATGTGCTAGCGAAGCAGGGGGAGGCAAGCTTTTGGAGCCAAGGAGCAGTCCCCGGAGCAGGACGTATTCTGTCATAGCTCACCGCAAAGCTAATAAGCAGCGAGACAAAGCTGAGGCTGTGGCTGCCAGGTATGACTCTACCAGGCTCTGGAGTCCATCAAAGCAATTCAATAACTCAATGTCATAGTCCTGGTTTCAACTCATTTTTCCAACAAGTGTCTGTTCCTACTTGATTTGCACTGATCAAGACAAGCTGTAGCATCCATCCCCCCAGCAGCAGCAGCTGAAGGAGGGACCCACACAGAAAGGAGGGTGGGAGTGAGAAGGAGGGAAACCAGACTCTGGATCCTCGTCGGAAGGTCAGGCACTGGAAATGTTTTCAGAGCCTGGGAAAGTCCATCTGTGATTTCCAGAGCAAAGTTCACTGGAGCCATTGCTTGATGACCCCCCAAGTCAGGGTACTCGTGTCTCACTCATTGACTCCCAAATGGACCCTCTCTGATGCACAGTCCTAAGTGTGGTCATGGCATTGTGTCCAAATCTCCTCCCGGTCCGTTTCCACTCATTGGCCCTGAGTGACCAGCCAGGAGTCAAGGTCCTATGCACTAAGTTTCGAGTTCAGGTGCAAGTTCCAATCCTTGGGTAAGATAAAATGTAAATTAAGTTCTAGAGTTTATAATCCAGCCTTGTGGCTGGAAGGAAAGATAATAATTTGAAGACTGAAGTGCTCTAAGGGAACCCACGATACATTCTAGAGCAAGGGTTGGCAAACTATGGCAACCCACTCACCTTCTCACTGTCTGTGGTTGCTTTCATGCCATGGTAGCAGAGCTGAGTAGTTGTAACAGAGACCAGATGGCCAGCAAATCTAAAAATATTTACTATCTGGCCCTTTACAGAAAAAGACTTACAAATTCCGGAACCCTTGGGTTCACGGAGGAGAAAAGGTTCACCTAAAGCTGCACATGGGTGGGTCCATAAAAGGCATGAGTTGGTGCAGAGATACCAAAGCCCCCTCATCACAGTGGTGATGGACATCGTCCAAGTCTTAGGGAGAATTTGGCCAGCAGAACCAGGCTCTGAGGCAATGAGACACAGGAAATTAAATCTTTGAAGAAGGGGCTGGTGGAGGGACAGGTCAATCAAGTTAGGGTCCTCCCAGCAGAGGGGATGCAGCGCTGTGCCTGGGTGACATAGAAAGGAGGGAGAGAACAACTAGGAGAGCCATATAGAAGGCCAAAGAGAAGATAAAAATAAATCTGAGCTTCTCTTTGATTTTTGGAAATTTAATAACATCTCAGATCCTAAAGATCAGGGTTTCCCAACTGATACCCATGAGGCCCTAGTCTTTCAAGTTTCTCACAGAAATTGGTCATGGAAGTTTGGAACACTGTGAACATGGTACACCTCCTGGAGAGTCCCACTGAATTTTAAAGGCTCTGACAAATCCTGCAGCAAAGAGATCTGTTGAGCTCGGGGTTTCTCAAATAAATGTGTCCACAAGACCTTTCTACCTGGTAACTGCCATCTGTACCCCAGCACTGGTATTCCTGAGATTACCTCTGGGGAATGTTGCATTCCAGCCCAACCCCAAACTCTGCAGGTCAGACAAATCCCTTCACACTTCATACCTCAGTGTTCACATCACACAGCCATTCCCAGACGAGAAGGGTCCCATCCATAGGGTAAGGAGAATCCGGCACTGACTGGCACAAATGAGTCCCTCCCACTTGAGAAAGGATTACGATGGTGCTTTGAACTCAAAATCTTTGGGAAGATGGTGAACCAGATTGTTTAGGAAATGTTTAACCATCCACCTGTGACAATGGCAGGCAGGTTCTCCTCTCTCCCAGGATCGGATTCCGCTATAAGACACTGACCCAGGACTACTATTGATCACCTTGACACTGGCTGAGGAAGATGGAGAGGGCGAGCTGGGAGTGGACAGACAATAAGACCCATGCTTATCTCCTTCTGCCGAGGATGAGCGGCCTTCCAGCTCATAAGGACACTGGCTCCCATATTTTTCCTTATCAAACATCTGATTCCCAGTGTGTCTGCTCCACCCACCCCAGCTGAGATTTGTGTCACAGGCTGATTGGAACAAGGTGCTCACAGTTGAAACCTTTCAAAGCCAAGCGTGGAATGAGCCCTCCAGCAGAGGGGCCACTGTGCATTTCCCATCATCAGACCCAGTGTTCCTTTTTATTAGGCCCCTTTTAAGAATAAATGTTGCAAAACAAGCGACTTAAAACCTGTTTTGTGGTAGGACCTGCCCTTCTTTAATATTCATTTACCTTTGGAAAGTGAATTTTTTATTCCACCTCTAGGTCACTTCCGTAAAAATATTTTTATTCTTGTTTCCTTTTGTTGAACTGTGATACATGCAGATTATTTTTTTTAAGTCTGAACTGTATGAAAGATTCTCTTTCTCCCCTCCCCGAACTGTAGGCCTCCCTTTCCTCTCGTCTGAGACAGTGACTCTCACCGAGTTCTTATCTGTCTAGGTCACTTCTGGAATCACAGCAAAGCAAACAAACAGAAATCAATCATCTCCTGGGGGTGGAGAGGGAGGTTAGGGAAGAAAAAAGGAACGAGTCCAAGTTGAGGAAGGCTCTCTGTCACGGGCGTCACTAGATACTTTGCACTCATCCTCAAACGTTAACATGAGATGGACACTGTTTTCTTCACAGATGAGGAGCCAGAGGCTCTAACCTCGGGCCGTATCTAAGAAGGGCAGGAAACCTTCACTCCGGCAATGAAAGATCCGGAAATAACTGTGGCTTATATTATTCAATGTCATAATCCTTGTTCACAAATCGGATTTAGCTATCCGTTGCTTCAGAATCAATGACCCCAAAACACGGTGGCTTAAAACAACACATTTATTTTCCTCACTCTTGCTGAGCAGGGCTCAGCAGGGATGCTTGCTCTGCTCCACATGGCAACACTCAACACACCTCAGCTGGATATGCTTCCAAGATGGGGCATCACAGAGCTGGCAAGTTGATGCTGGCTATTGGGTCCTCTCCATGTGGGCATCTCCACAAGGCGGCTTGAGATTCCCTCACAGAATGGTGCTGGGGTCCTCGACCAAGTGTCCCAGGAGGCAGGAAATAAAATGTATCAGTTTCTTGAAGCCTGAGCCAAGAAACTGGACAGTCATGCCCCTGCATTCTGTTGTCCAAGCAGTACAGACCCAGATTCAAGGGGGTGGGCACATCAATCCACCTCCCTGTGGCAGGAGTGTCGAGGAATTTTGGAAATACGTTTCTAAGCTTCCACAATGACATATCTGTTATTTGGTTTTGTCACTCATTTTGTCATTCACATTAACACTTGCTCTCCCCTCTTTCCTGTGCTCTCCGCCCTCCTTGGGCACAGGGGAGTTTCCTTGAAGCCTTCTGGTCTACCCCCGTCTCCCTCTGATGTTTTATTGATAGTTCTTTATTTTCTTAGCTCTCTCACACATAGCTCAGCCCTTTTACCACTTCTTTCAAAAAAACCTTTTAGCACAAATTGTGAACGAAATTAGGAAATCTGTGGGAGGACAAAGGGACCCCACTATGGGGCCTGCAAAGTTCCAGAGCTCAAAATGCTGACTTGTTGATTAAGTATACTTCTACTGACTATTTCTGACAATCATGAAATCTTCAAGCAACTGAACCTTGGAGACATACGAGCATTTTCTTTAGGTTCCCCCAGCCCGGGAGGGGGGTTCTCGCTTTCTCCTAGGCAGAGTCTCCTTACCCTGAACACCAACGTTTATTCTTCACTCATTCATTCATTCAAAAATATGCTTCTGGAGCACAGAGGTGCATGAGTCTTATGTGTGTTCACGTGTACACACAGGTCTATCGCCTTGGGACAGAACGACTGTGGGCCTTGGGGACCTGTGTCCTTGCTTTTCTAGGCCAGATTGGGACTCCGCAAATTGCAGGGAGGTGAAGGGCTGCAGGGCTCAACAGAGAGAAGGGACCACTCAACAGAATGGAGCTGGGAGAATAAGGAAGTATCTGGAAACCTTCTCCTCAACGCATCCCGATTCCGGGCATGTCTATTCGACTCCCACCTGCACAGCATGTGTGCACAATTTAGCACTGTGCTCACATGCACGTGCTCACGTGTACTGTTGGAAGCTCTGTTTTTAAAGATTTTTGAATGTATGCTTGACGGAGTCTGAGCGATACGGAGGTGATGGAGAAGTTCCCAACCTCCCATACTTAGCACGGTGTGGGGCACGTAGTAGGAACTAAGAAGCTCTTCACTAAGTGAGTAATGGGCAGCCACAAAGCAGCTTCCAGGGTGCGGGGAGGGCACGTGACTCCGATCTCTCCATCTCCCCCAGGACCCTCATTCCAGGCCCTGCAGGCTCCCGCCTGAAGCGTTGGCTCAGCTCCAGGCTCCTCCCACTTGGCTTTTTGCTCTTGCTTTACAAATGGAACACACACACGTGCACAGGCAGACACACATGTATGTGAGTGCACGTGAGACCACAGACACATACGTGTGCACACGCAGGTACATGCACCTGTGTGTGCTTGTGACATGTATGCAGATGCACACATATGTACCATAGTTCTTATTACCTTGAATAGATGAAACATCCTTCCCTCATATCTTGAAGCAGACCAAACCTCCCAGATAAAGGCCAGTCCCCGCTGCCTCAGGATGGCATCCACCCAGGTGGGACTGGATTCTTCCTCCCCTCTTACTCCTAGACCCGGCTTTTACAGAATCTGGATCACAACACTCATCACCGCCTTCTTCACAGAAGTCTCCCTCCACTGTCTGGCATCCAGTTCCTGGGGAGCAGGGATGGGGCTTTCCCAGCTTTGCACTCTCTCGTAGTGCCTGGCAGACAGCATGGTGACAGGTGCTCCCAGGAAGCTGCTGCATTGAAACGGTGTGAAGGGCTTAGACCTGAGGACGGGCGAGGTCTTGCTGCTGGGGACCCTCAGAGCTGCCTCCTGAGTCCCCGCACGGGCAGCGCTCACTCTTTCTCTCTGCACTGTCCCTCCTCCAGGAGTCCTCTGCCTCCACCTCCTGCTCCAGTGAGCTCTCCAGCAGCTTGGTGCAGCTACTAACCCTTGTGCAGAATGTTGTCTTAAATGCTTAAAAGAAGCATAAAGGTTACAAAGCATCCAACGACACTGAAATCCTGCTCTCTGTGTGGATCTGGGGGGCCCCACTCCAGCAGTGTGGGTCCCCTCGCCCCTCTTCCATATCTCTTATCACGACCCTCCCTCCAGGTCGATCCTCACTCTGGTGAGAAGCATCCAGAGGTGGGGGGGATGCAGGGTGGGGGGCCTGGAGAGTCAGTAACGGCAGGACAAGGGACCCCAAGACAAAATGTATTTGTAAACCCCGGTGCTCACCGGGCGTTTCTGAGAAGCTATGGGTGCTGTTATGTTCAGAAACCGCGGAACCATGATTATGGTCTGCAGAGCTTGGGTGGATACAGGGAGAGAGAGAGGGTGAGGAAACAGAACTGTTCTCATACATAACAGTAAATAACTGTGCCCACTGCACGGTTGGTTTTCAACTGAAATCGGTGAACTTGGGAAGTATTTTCTTTGCTTTTACTGTTGATTCCATTAGGCACGCTATATATTAAGCACTGAGATCAGCAAGAACGTATGAGTCCAAGGATCACACCAGCTCGAGGCAGACGAAGAGTGTTTTTCGTTAACCAGTAGCAAAGCAGAGGCAATCAAAGAATGTTTGTGTTATGAGATTTCAGGGGTTTTTTCATACTGTGTCTATTTCCCTTTAATGACAGCTGTCAGAAGTCACTTTTAAGAAAGTATTTTGAAATTAACTAGAAAATGTCTCACACGTTTACTCTTCCTGTTTTTGTGAAATTCCAATAAGACCTGAGCGACAGGCAGGGTGCATCGTGCCCCAGGCTCAGCAAACACAGCTTCCTTCAACCTCTCTCTTCGGGAAGTGGGAGGGGAGACCAGAGGTCTAGGAGGCACCCTGGCTGGGGTTCAGCCCAGATGGGTCATCAGACCAGGCGAGCATCTGTTTGGGGGCCCCGACTCCTTTGCACACCTTTACTCTGCAGGGAAGCCCCACTTCAGGAGCTGGGATGGAGGCAATGTCACCCCTCACAAGAAGCCAGATTCCAGGTTCCGGGCTTCGACCGCAGGCATGGTCATGCTGGGCTCTGGTCGGAACCTGGTGTCCGCCAGGAGCCGTGGGGACAGTCCAGCAGAGCGTGGTGGCTTCACCCCAGTTCTCAGAGACCCAGGATCCGGGGGTGTCAGAGTCTCGCCACATTGTTTAAAACTCCCCATGTTCACAGAAACATCACCAACTAAGTAAACAAACACCAAATGCAGTCATGTCTGCCAGTCGTCGAGCAGGGTAAAGCCAGCTTGTGGGCTTTCCTTGGCTTGGTGGCCGAAGTGAAGGCTCCGTCCTTCCCCCCACCCCGCAACACTTAGGACCCGGACATCCACCAAGCCCATGGGGGTGCTGGTCTGACTCCAAGACCCAACAGCCCCCTGTGTGGACGAGGACCCCTGCACCCCATCCAGTCCATTGCAGGCAATAGCTGAGAGAAGGGGTTCCCCTATAGCATGGGACTGGGGGTTCAAGCACAGGAAATAAGGCACAGAATATGCTGTGTGTGAAGCCCAGTTCAACGGTGACCCTGCCAGTGTTAAAAGTCCTGTGAAGGTTTTGGACACAGCCCAGTGGATTCCGGAACTGCTGCAGAAGAGGAGACATTAGGAGTGGAGATGGAAGAGAGGCTACTCCCATCACCGTTCCCCATGGGGACGCGCACCTCACCTCCCCATTGCCTTCCCATCCCCTCCCCAATACAGCTCACCTCAGCCAGCACAGCTTTCTCTTTCATCTGTCCCCAGCCGGATCCATGTGCATCTAAACCTTGAGAGATGTCGGGATACCAGCTCTGGTCTGATGCTTTCAGTTGAATTACTGTCCAGGAGACACCCCGTCTGCAGAACGGGACTCAAGTGGGGGAAATTGGTCGGCCTTCAAACCAGCTAATGCTCTGGCCCGCAGTGGTCACCATCACTTGTGCTCACCTTCCAGAACCAGTCCTGTGGCGTCAGCAAAGGGCAAGGGTCCAGGACCATGGGGGCAGAAGCAGGGGACAGCCGGTATATGTGGTAACTTCTACACTGACCCCGCCAGGCACTCGGGAGGCAGGGAGGCTCGCTGAGGCAGCTGTGTGTGTGCGTTTATGCAGCAAACCCTCGCTCGGCACTGCCTACCTGCGCTAGGGGCTCTACGCGCATGACCTCCCGGAAGCCCCACACGGCACAGCGGGAGGTGTGATTCCTGTGTCCTTTTCACAGATGAAGGAGGGACACCCGAAGAGGTCACCTCACCCCGCCGCGGTCCGTGAGCTTGTGAGAGGTGAAGTGCGAATCAGAGCCCAGCCAGAGGCCGGGGGCCATGCCCTGAGGGTGACAGGTGCACCTCTGCCCCCCCCCCCACATGTGGGAGACTAAGCTGACCCCCAGGTGTGGGTGCTTGTGGGCAGCGGTAGGTGACGTGGGTGTCCTCTTCCCACCCCTGTGACTCAGCTCCCACCAGAAATGCCAGAGATAGAGGTGGTTGGCAGAATGCGTCCCTGAGAAGGTTTCCGTCCTCATCCCAGGCACCTGGGACTATGGTGGGCTTCACAGCAAAGGGGAACTGAGGTCGTGGATGGAATGGAGCTGCTAATGACCTGGCCTGAGAGTGGAGAGGTCATCCTGGCTCACCTGGGTGGCCTTGGGTAATCACAAGCTCCTCAAAGGGGCAAGAGGTTGGGAGAAAAGGGGAGCCGGAGGGGGACGTGACCATGGACAAATGCAGAGAGGCAGCGTAGCCGGCAGTGAAGATGGAGGAAGAAACTCTAAGCCACGGAAAGCAGGCAACCTCAGGCAAGAAACAGACCCTCCTGCAGAGCCTCCAGAAGGACGCAGCCCACGACGCCTTGATCTTAGCCCCGAGAGACCCAGGTCTCACTTGTGGCCTCCAGAAGTGTAAGGTGACAAACATGTGCTGTTGAGCTGCTTCCGCTGTGATGATTTGCTACAGCAGCTACAGAGACTTAATACAGAGCTGGTGTCAGAGCATCGTCATAGGGGACCGAGACACAGTGGCCTGAAGTCAGAGGACCTGCACTAGTGTTCACTTGAAAGCTGTGTGACCTGGGTAGCTTTCTCAACATCTCTGAATCTCTGTTGGTGCGTTTCTAAAATGTGTGTAATCATGCCTCTAAGATGATTGTAGCACTACTACATGAAGTCAGGCTAATTACCTGTAAACAACAAGAAAAGTAAGAGTTATTGATTTGCAAGGAGGCTGAGGGGGAACATTAAGATTTTTTTGAACCTGAGACAGAAATTGCTGATTGTTGTCCACTGTTTCTTCCATTCTTAGCAGAAAGGAATTGCTTGAATATCCATAAATATTTACTTATCTCTTCAATAATCACATATATGGCTTTAAATCAATACAATGAGCCTCCTTGGGAAGGGGTCAGAAGTCAGAAGAATTCCAGCATGAGTGATGGAGCAGACCTGGGTAGGTCGTCCCGAGTCCTAACAGCGATGGGTCAGGGCTTCAGGCTGGCAGACGGATGGATAACTGGACGGGAGCTGCCACGTTGGCCTCCCTGGGACAGCGCACAGAGGACAAGTAAGTGAAGAGACATGGGAAGGCTGCTTCTCCCTCCCAGGCCACAGAGCTGACTGAAAGCCACGTCTGTATGCCTTTTTGCTCTTAGGACCACATGTAAATGTAATAGGTAGTGTTGTAATTACAGACTCCCTGAGGTGAATTCCTCTGTGGAGAAGCATTTTTATGATTTCAGAAATTACCTCGCTTTTATTTCTGGTTATAGAGCTTAGAATTTTAATTCATCACATTTGTATAAAGGCATAGCACAGTGGAACTTGGGATGCTTTTGTAGGGGACCAGCATTTAAGGAACATCTGCACTGGGCTAGACACCAGTTATATATAATCTCTCACACTCAACTGCTTCCTTCATGAAATATATATAATGTCTACTTGATAAAGCTGTCAGGGATTAAGTTAAATGGAGTAAAGTAATGCAGCCAGGGACACACAGCTGGGAAGACATAGAACTGGAATCCTCCCACGGCCTCCCTGGTTCTCACCCCACGTGCTCTGTTGATTCCCACACATTTCATGGCTCCTTCTCAGGGAAAATGCCAGGTCCTTGCTCCTTGTGACTCTTTCATCCCATCACTTGCCCTGGCTTTTAATTCCATAGTGTATCAGCTACCAAACCGCTACTCTACCCCCCACTTACACATTCACCTAAAATAGTGCATTAATAATAGGAGAAAATACTGTGCGATGCACTCCATTAGGAAACTTGAAAATTCACTCAGCAATATTTGCCAAGTCCCCATGGCTTGCAGGAGCTCTTCTAGGAGCTGGGGTTGCTGAGGGCTCAGTACTCTGGAGCTGACATTATGGGAGAGGGGAGGAGACAGCCAGTGAACCATCAACGAATCCAAAAGAGGGGCTGCCGAGCTGTTCAACGTGCCGCGCAGAGAATGCTTTAGACTGATGACCAACAAAGGCTTCTCTGTAAAAGTGAGTTTTATGAAAAAGAGACCAGGAGGAGTGTGCTCTGGGCAGAGGGAATAAGCAGTATGAAGGCCCTAGAGCGAGAGTGAGCTTATGTACTGGAGGGATTCAAGGAGATAGCATGGCTGGAGAGTGTGGGAGAGAGGAGTGGCCCCGGGATGGTGTCAGGAGGCGGGCAGGAAGCTGTCCCAAGGTGACGTCAGGAGATGGGCAAGAAGCTGCCCGGGATGACATCAGGAGATGGGCAGAAACCACATCCCATCAGGCTTTATAGCCAAGGGCAGGAGAACGGGTTTTATTCTAAGGGTAATGAGAAGCCGAAGTGGGGCATCCAGCCAGGGAGGCCCACAGCCTGTTTTGCATTGTGTGGTGTGTTCTTAGATGACCCCAGCTGCTGTGTGCGGAGTGAACCGGGGAGATCAGGTGAACGGTGGAAGCAGAGAGAGCTTCTCCCATAAAGAGAAGATGGTGGCTTGTCCCGGAGGGCAGTGGTAGAGGAGAGAAGAGGGCAGGGGCGGGGTTTGTTCTGGAGAGACAGGCAACAGGACTTGATGAACTGGGCAAGGGCTGTGCTCAACTGAATCATTTTCTCCAATTAGTCCATCACCCCCTGTCCCGAGCACGGCTGCTCTGGGGAGCGGGAGGGGGGAAACATATGGCTTTGCCCCATTCACTTTCGACTTGGCTACATGACTTCCTCTGACCAGCAGAAGGTCCGTGGAAGTGACAGGGTGCCAGATACTGCAGAGGGTTTAGAAGTCACGTCCTTCCTGAGCTTCTGCCTGCACCGTGGCTAAAGCGTGACTCAGGGAGTACTGCTCTGCCAGCCTGGGACCTGGATGAGAAGACACTTGGATCCCAGCCGGGCCCAAAGGAGTCCATCTGAGACCAGCCAAGCCCAGAAAGCTTCTTCCCACCTGCTGACCCATAAGCAAGAAAGGAACATTCGCAGTTGTCACGTACGGAGATTCCATGATTATTTGTTTCTCTGGCAGAAGCCACCTTCTGCAGGGATACCTTCCAGATGTTTCAATTAGCAACATCTATCTACACAGATGTGTAGATAGTGATTCAGTTGGCTGATTTGGGGGGTGACGAAGTGGGGTGTGGAGGTGAGAATTGAGACTTTGTTTTAGAACACATTTAACACACAGGAATGCCAGCTATTTTATGGAGGATAAGATACAACTTTTATACTCTTTGGATTTGTAGGAGAATCCAATTATGTCCACTTGGAATGTAATATCCCAAATAAATTTTTATATCCTTTATACTCAATCTGCTCATTGTCAAACACTTTATTCCCTGAAATTGCTTAATTTACATTTATTCAAAAAGAAAGTGCCTTTAGAGTTAGAACTAGTTTCCCCCAAGAGACTCTAAAGAGCTGAAAGATAGAAATGGGATTACAAAGGATGAAACCTGCTGACTATGTTCATCTCATCATCGCTATTGGGCTGAGCAAGGCTTCTGGGAGAGCATATGGGGAAGAGAATGCCCTTAAACTCACAGCTGGGTCATCCTAAGAAATAAAACCCACGTGGATGGCCCCTGTGGAGACGGACAAGGGAATCTTTCCCAACAAGTAGAAGGTCTTTTGTGTTTTTGTTTTAATCAAGACAAAGTCATCTTAAGGAAGATGAGGAACAGATTTTGTTTAGAAACTCTAGCTGGCTATTCGGTTTATGAATAATTTTATACCACATTTCATTCACTGACTGTCATATTTCCACATAACTATCTCCATGATTAACATCTTAATGCTACCCAATGAATAGGTATACCATCATGTATTTTTAGTTTATCCTTTGTAATTTTTCACCAAAAATAAATACATTCATGGAAAGTTGTTAACTATACATTATTAAGTGAAAAAAAGCAAGAGATATAAAAGAATATCTTTTGTATGGTATAATTAAAATGAAAGATTATAATAAATATTGTATGCATATATAATAAATATTATACGTCTTTATATATATATATATATATATATACACAAAGATATCTGGACAGATTAATGCTAAATTATAAACGGGGGTTTCCACTTTTGTTATTCATTTCTATATCACTTAAATTCTTTATGATGAATACATAGATTTTCTGTAATGAAAAACCAACAACAAAGGTATTTACCAAGAAGCAGAGGAAATCATTCACATCCGAAAAGCCTGAGGAAGCCATTCTGACCCTACAGCGCTGCCGCTAAAATGTTTTGAAATAAGCCTCGAAGAGAATAATGTCATGGGCAAGGCTTTGGGTCCCCAAGATAACGAAGAATCCAGTCCCAGCTCACGTTTTACAATCCAGCATGCCTCCTGACAGTTTAACACAGGCTTACTGCTGCTTATTATACTTTATTACGGACACAGTATTAATATTTTATGTCCCTCTATTGTTTCTCTGTTTATGAGCAGCTACAGCCTGAACAAGCAAGCTGCAGACCAGAGGCATACAGGCAGACGGCTAAACCCACCTGTCCCCTGCATGTCAGAAACCACAGGTATATGAAACAGGACCATCGGAGACACAGGTGCACTTTGACGTTTTGATCTAACCCATCTTGACATTCAAAGGGTGCTTGGAGGGTTGTTCAGAAACAAAGAATTGTGCTGAGAGAAGGCAGCACTTAGCTTCAGCTGAAGACTTGCTCACAGGCTCAACGGGAGACTTATGAGAACGTGTCCCCAGGAGCAGTGATAGGGCTCCTGAGCCCCATGGGGTGCAGCTGCGGAGCCACCCCTTGGAGCAGGCCTGATGGGGTCTGTTCACGCCCCCTACGCTGCGTGCCATGCTCCTCCCTGACCCTCCCCTGCTGACCTCTACTCCCCGCCTGCACCCCTCATCCCTCCTTTATGGGGAAGGAAAACTGAGAGGCAATCGAGATTCGGTTTAGTTCCGCAGTGGATGAACTGATGGCGGAATCTCAGTTGTAAAAACTTCACTCAAGTTTGCCAATCCGTCTACTCTCCCAATGCCTTTGGTATTGGAGTTTGAATGAAATCAAAAGGTCACAGAAAGCTTCAGGAGAAACTGCTGAATTTCTCTGATGGCCGAGTCAAAATCTCCAAATTTAGCCCAGATCCGTGTTCAAACACGGATTCACCAGGCTCTGACGCATGATGCTTCCAGCAAGGCTGGCTTGCCTTGGGAAGTTTGAGCAGAATCTCGAACCTTGCAAGTTTTTGCCTATTTCAAGCCCTGCCCCTCCTGGGGTTTCTGCTTAATAAAATGTAAGTGCTGGTGTTGGACAGGGGCCACCATCATGTATTGACAGCATCTCCAAGACCAGTGTCACACTCAAAACAGCCCTTTGTTAGTGCGTGCCAGAAAGTCAGCCTGGAGTGGACGATGAGTGGTTTTCTTTCAACTTTTGGTCTCTCAGAAGACTGTGATCATCTCATGAATTGTTGCTTTAAAAAGGAATCTCTTTTAAGGTTGATTCAAAAAATCGATCTTCTATTTTTGGCTGTAACACTTACAGTCAATATAAGCTGGAACTTTCCTATAACTCTCTCCCCTAGAACACGGACCGACCCAAGGAAGCATTTTATTAAGAAGTAACAGAAGGCACTGGTCACTGTCCCGCTTCCTCTGTGGTGTGGCCAAAGCCCCTGGGCCTCATGGAGTCTCTGTCAGCTTCGTCATCGTGGAAGCTGAGCTGCTCTTATCCAGGCGAGACGGAGGATCCAGGTGTCCACAGCCCATGACAGACGTGTGCTTGTAGCCACCGCAGAAGCTCAGAACCCCGCTGGAATCATCTGAGGCTCTTAATGAAATACTGATCAGACCCAGACCCACTACATCTGATACTCTGTAGGGAAGCCAGGCGAGGACCGCTGCTCTAGGACACTGAGTCTGAGGTGACCGCGCTGCCTTGTCCCTCAGTGCCAAATGTGTCTGGACCCCGAGCCTCCCCTAGGGGGCGAGGAGGTGGGCAGATCAGCCAGGAAAGCAGGGGATGGACCTCAGCTTCACAGACTTGGCAACCTCATCAAAGAGACAAAATTGTAAGAACTAATTAGAGAAAACACCGTACAAAATGCCGAACTGTAGAGATCAGGGAATTAGAGATTAAACACAAGACCTGAAGAGTCTGGCACACAAACCTCCTGACTCAGGCTCTCTGACCCACTCCAAATGGGATGGAATAGTAAGGCTGTTGTCTGCGTCGTTATATTTTTTATACATCTGATCAATTCACATGATTGAGTCCCCCAGAAGTGTTTTTCTGCTTTTTGAATTGTCTGTATAATTGCCTTTCTTTTTCACTTCCTTTTGCATATGCAACTCTAACCTCACTTCCTCCTTTGTATGGTCAGCATGAAGCAAATCGCTCCCTGATAATCCACCTGTATTGAACTATTGTTGCATGTAAAGCAGTACGGGTGTATGCTGAGGAGCTGTGAACACGAACTGTAAAGAAGCATATGAAGTGCACTGCCTGCCCGAGCTCACAGCCTGTTCCATACATAGTCTCAGGGGAAGGGAACCCACAAGATGAGGCCTGATGCCCGGGGAAGGTGCAGGGGAGGGCATCTCTGGATGGAGGAGAGAAGAAGGGGCATGAGGGTGACGAGAGCAGAAACACAGGGATGGAAAGTGCTTTCTGTGCTGGGAGGGCCTCTGGGCACTCAGCTGAGGAGAGAAGTGAGACAAAGTGACAGTAAGGGCGTCAGATGCCTGGTCATCTGAAACCAGGTTTGACTGGGCTCTACCACTTAAGGGCTGGGTGATTTGGGCAAGTCACTTAACCTCTCTGGGCCTCAGTTTCCCATTTGTACAATGATTATAACAATAACTTTCTTTGATAGCTTACAGTAAGTCCCCTGCATATGAACAAGTTCTATTCCAAGAGCACATTTGTAAGTTCAATTTGTTCATAAGTCCAACAAAATTAGCCTAGGTACCCAACTAACACAATCGGCTATATAGTACTCTACTGTAATAGGTTTATAATACTTTTCACACAAATAATACATAAAAAAAGGAAACACAAAAAATAAACATTTTTAATCTTACAGTACAGTACCTTGAAAAGTACAGTAGCACAGTACAACAGCTGGCATACAGGGGCTGGCATTGAGCGAACAGGCAAGGAAAGTTCTTAACTGGAGGAGGGAGAGGAGATGGAAGTTGGTAGAGCTGAAGGATTTTCTGCAACAGGAGACGGAGGGCAAGCTGCAATTTCACTCACGCCTGATGTTGACAGAACTCACATTCGCATCTTTGAAAGTTTGCAATTTGAAGGTTCATAGGTAGGGGACTTACTGTATTGTCTTAGTTTGGGCTGGTACAACTAAAATACCATAGACTGAGTGGCTTAAATAGGCAACATTTGTTTCTCACAGTTCTGGAGGCTGCAAAGTTCAAGTTCAAGAAGCCGGCAGATCTGGTGTCTGTTGAGGCCAGCTTCCGGGCTTGTGGACAGCTGCCTTCTGGTTGTGTCCTCACAAGGTCCCTCCATCGCCTCACAAGGACACTAATCCCATCATGGGGGCTCCACCCTCATGACCTCATCTAAACCTAATTACCTCCCCAAGTCCTCAGTTCCAAAAACCATCACATTGGGGATTAGGGTTTCAGTGTACACATTTGAGGAGGACACAGACATTCAGTTCATAGCAGTTATTTTGAGGATTAAATGAATTGTTGCCTGTACATCATTTCAAAAGTGCCAGGAGCATCCGAAGTAGCATGTGATTGCTGGGTATCATGTTTAGATCCTAGAGGCCGGAGGATGACAGCCATTGCCAGCCCTGAGCAGGGGCGTGGTATGATGCTTCATCATCTGCTCCGTCGCCCATTTGCAGAATAGAGTGGCACCAGGGGTAGAATCAGGAGCTCTGACCCGCACTAGAGCCTGGGAACATCCTCAAGTCATGAAGAAGAAAGACCTGGCAAGAATGAAAAACAGGTCCCACCGACTGGTGTGCTACCAAAGAGTGAGGTAGGGCACACTGGTGACCACACAGTCCTTTCTAGTTGGTTCTGGGAAGAGGAACAGGGAGACACCCTTGGCTCTGCTGAGCATGAGGTCTCCCATGTCCCTTCTGTAAAACATCCAGTACCTGTTGGAGAGGAGAGACCACATGCAGCTTGAGGAACTGGGCAGATGAAGCTGTACAGGAGAAGGATGTTCCAGGGAGAGAATCTAGAAAGAGGAGGGCGGTGTGCTAAGGCCCAGGGAGCCGGGAAAGAGTCTGTCACACTGCAGAGGAGACTGGTTCTGGGGTTGGTGGATGTGACAACCAAAAGGGAACCTGGGGTTCTCTATTGAGTTCACATGTCTGCTAGCATCGGTCACCTGGTGTGAACTACTGAAACCGGGACAGAGCTCAAGATGGCTTGCACCTTGGCTTGGAGGAGTCCAGAATCCCATGCTCTGAAAGGGCACAAGGTACAGGGTTAAGACGATGAATCAGTGAGGAAGTGAGGGAATCATCTCATGCTGGTTGGCCTTTTGGGCATTTTTGAATTTTCTTTCTCATCTTTGAAATTTTTAACACCTTCAGTTTGGACGATTTATTCAATTTGCAAGTCCACAGGAGGGACCTACCGACCTGCAGGTAGGTTAAATTGTGTCAGTTACAGCCAAAATAGTGCTTCTGCAGGATATGTAAGGCTCCTAAAAATGAAGAATAAAAGGAGCTAGGCCATGTGTGGAGAAACAAAATGCCACACAGGAACCTGAACTACACTGGCCTTCTGCACAGAAGCTCTAGTTCTGTCAGGTGACACATTGTTTCCCTGTGCATTTTTTTACTTCAGGAACCATAGGAGATACATGCAAAACCTCTAAATGTTTTGGCTAATTATTCAGTAAGCATTAAAGTGGATGGATGGATGGATAGATGGAGGGATAGAGGGATGGAGGGCCGGATGGATGGACGGATGGATGATGGGTGGAAATACACTCTTCGTAATAAATCTTCTAACTAAATTGAACCTAAAATTTACAATAACTTCACTCTCCCGCCTGTGAAATGGAACTGTTTCTTTCCACGGCCTTTATCTTTGCCTTACAGAATTTGGTTTTGATAAATTATATGACACTCAGATGTTACACTACTAAATGCCTTCACAAAGCTCTTCCAAACGTCTTCCATCCACCACTTTGTCCCCTGCTTTTTTTGTTTTCCAGCTGAACTCTCAGAGAGCAGGGCTTGTGTATGGCCAGGCAGCTCTGTGCCTCCAAGCCTGTTTAATCTCACTGGAACTCAGTCTTCTCATCTACAAAATGAGGGCTTTGGTACGAAATCTCTAAGGTGATTTCTGCTTTAAACTGCTCTGAATCCCCTTTTCCTGCTGACTGACATTATAATTTCCAAGGCCTTATCTCCCCTTGGCAATGACCTCCAGCCACCGCAATGTCTTCCATCTCTGCTGAAGTTTCCCTGACTGTTTATCAAGTTGTGAATAACCACCAGTGTGTGTGGTCCTCGGAGGGACCCCCATATACACTCGGGAAAGCCGTTCACACGACGAGCCCCAGAATAGGAAAGCCCCCTGGCTTCTCCCAGAGCCGGGTGAGCAGGAGGGAGTGCTGGAGAGAGGGCAGCAGGGGCTGCATCCAGTCCAAGGGGGCACCTTCCTCCTCCTTTTTATCTTCAGAAGTGCTCGTCCCCACGAGAGACCACAGGGCACTGTCACCTGCGCAGAAGGAGCTTGTCGACGTGGTGAAAGGGCCCCTCCCAGGTCAGTCTCACTCGCTGCTCCCCGGCCCGCCGGGATGGTGCACACGAGCGCTAAGACATGGCAGTGGTGCTACCAGAAACGTGCAGTGGTGCCCAGCCGGATTTGCTAAAATAGAGGCAAATACACAGCAAAACCGATCCGCTACTGATTCTAATTCCTTTATTTCCCTTGCATTCATTTCTGGGGTATCATATTATCAATTGGTCATTATGAGAGATAGGAAGTAGTAAATATATATGTCCAAATGTTAGAAAAAATGTGCTCAGGAGAACTAGCCAGCCACTCATCTGATAGCTACACATACTTGTCTTATTAGTTAAAGGTTCAAGGAAAAGGAATGATTTTCTTTCTCACACAGTAAGCAATTGTATATGGGATATTGCCTGTATGTGCAGCTTCGAAATCATTACACTTGTCAAACTGGGCAGCTAATAAAAGTGAAATACAACTTAATTAGTTCATGAGACATTTGTGAACTATTTAATTACAAGCTCCCTTTAATTGACCTTCATTTTTGGTCTCAGAAAAATTCTGACAATGTTACCTGCCACCCCAAAAAGCAATAATGGTACAATAAAAGCAATGGTCTTTGAGTCTGGAATTCGGTTGCCTATAAATTAAAGTGTTTTCCTGGTCTGGCTGGAGCCCTAAGATAATCTCAGAGACAGTGGCAGGAAGAGGGGGCGGTGGGAGAGACCAGGAGCTGGAAAATTCTGCCAAAGTGGCAGAGTGCTTGCTGTGGTTTTGTCAATACTATTTTGTCTGAGCTCCAGTTTGCAAGATCCAGGCAAGCGCACCACTCGGTAAATACCAGGCAGCTCTCACACACTTGGTAACACTCGGTGTGTTTACTCAAGCTCGGTAAACACACTCACACACAAATGCTCATAAATGGGCTGTCAGTCACGCCGGCTTCTTGCGGGGAAGACTTTCCAGCCTGTGCCATTCTGTCCCAGGGTGCCTGTGGATGTCTCTGGGCCATGCAGTCCCCACTCTTTCTCCTCGGGACCTCAACTGCAGCCCTGAGTGGAGCTGCGTCACAGCTCTCCTCCTCTCCCCACAGAGCAGGGACAGCGCCACCAACAGGCACACACTGTGTGGAGCAAAAGACCGGACGGGGGATCATCTGTTTTTCCAGCATGGGTGTCAGAATGGAATACTACTCAGCTATAAAAAAGAATGAAATGTTGCCATTTGCAGCAATATGGTTGGACTTGGAGGGCATTATGCTAAGTGAAATAAGTCAAACAGAGAAAGACAAATACTGTATGATATCACTTATATGTGGAATCTGAAAAATACAATAAACTAATGAATATACCAAACAGAAACAGACTCACAGATATAGGGAACAAAGTAGTGGTTACCAGTGGGGAAAGGGAAGGGGGCAGAGGCAACATAAGGATAGGAGAGGAAGAGGTAGAAACTGTTATGTATAAGATGAAGAAGCTCCGAAGACGCGTTGTACAACACAAGGGATACAGCCAATACTTTCTAATAACTATAAATGGAATATAACCTTTACAAATTGTGAATCACTATATTCTATACCTGTAACATATAATATTGTACATCAACTATACATCAATTTAAAAAAGAAGTCAGGACCCTACCCTGCCCGGGACCAGGGAGCTTGCTGCCCCTCAGCACTTTCCCCACCCCTGGCTGGTGGCCCTTGGTCCCTCCAAAGCCATGGGAAGAGTAACTGTGGTGGCCAGTGGTCCATTTAAACAGCCCACAAACACCTGGCAACCTCTTCCTCTTGAAGTGCAGTATTTTACTAGAGGGTCGGTGGGGACCCTTACTCACCATAGAAATAATGCCTCTGGGAGATGGGGGTGGGGGAATTCAGGGTTCCTTTCAGCAAAATGGCATGGAACAGGTGCTTAGGGTATACCTTGGACCAAACACCAATGGAAACAACAAACACAGGAGCTGATAATCAGGTTTCCAGAGACTTTCACAAGCACTCATGGATCTAATTTAAGCTTCAGGTCTGAATTAAAAACTGAATTTCTCTAAAAATTTAGCTTAGACTGTACTGAAGAGTAATTGAGTTTCATGCAACAAAACAGACATAGGGATGTCAAGAGGAAAAAGGCCCAGCCCTTGCCCTGAAAAGGCTCACAGACCCTTGCGTAAGCAAAGCACTGTCCTGAGATGCCCTGTGTGTCCTAAGGAAGGGGTGTAGATGAAGGCAGCTCTTCCACCAGGATCAGCTGGCAGGCGTATGTATCAGCCAGCATCTGAGATGGGTCCAGGAGGGTCAGCTAACCTGGCAAGGATGGGAGACAGAGGCAAGATGCACTCAACCACAGGTTTCACTCCAGGAAGAGCTGATGGGGTGGCAGGGGCAGGGAGGAGGTGACAGGTGAGTGGCTAGAATTAAGTAAGGGGGTGAAGAGCAGGTGGGACCCCAAGATGAGAAGTAAGGGACAGGTAGGAGTCAGGAACACTGCCTGCTAGAGCAGTGGGCTGCACTGAGCTTGAGGAGGATGGTGGTGGGAGCAGGGAGTGTGGGTGGAGGGAGCAAAGCTACAGGAGCTTATTCTTTGCCCTTCTCTCTCCATTCCTCATACCACCCACACGAGACACCCTAGGAAACAAAGGGGAAGGAGAGTCCCCAAAACTAGGAAGAAAGAACACAGAGAAATGGGGGAAGCTCCAGTGATAGATTCAGAAATCAAGGGGCAGGGGACCTTCAAGATGGCGGAGGAGTAAGATGTGGAGATCACATTCCTCCCCACAAATACATCAAAAATACATCTGCATGTGGAAAAACCCCTACAGAACACCTACTGAACGCTGGCAGAAGACCTCAGACTTCCCAAAAGTCTGGGTGGGGAACAGACGCCCTCAGGCAACCAACATGCAGAATCAGGTCCAAATCCAAAGCTGAACCCCAGGAACTGTATGAACAAAGAAGAGAAAGGGAAATTTCTCCCAGCAGCCTCAGGAGCAGGAGATTAAATCTCCACAATCAACTTGATGTACCGTGCACCTGGGGAATACCTGAACAGACAATGAATCATCCCAAAATTGAGGTGGTGGACTTTGGGAGCAACTGTAGACTTGGGGTTTGCTTTCTGCATCTAATTTGTTTCTGGTTTTATGTTTATGTTAGTTTAGTATTTAAAGCTTATTATCATTGGTAGATTTGTTTATTGATTTGGCTGCTCACTTCCTTTTTTTAAATTTTATATATATATATATATACACATATATCTTTTTTCTTTCCCTCTTTTTGTGAGTGTGTATGTGTATGCTTCTTTGTGTGATTTTCTCTGTATAGCTTTGCTTTTACCATTTGTCCTAGAGTTCTGTCTCCCCTACTTTTTTTTTTTTGTACAGTTTTTAGCACTTGTTATAACTGGTGGATTTGTTTATTGGTTTGGTTGCGCTCTTCTTTTTTATTACTATATTTTTTTTTATTTTTAATTGTTTTCTATTTTTTATTTTAATAACTTCATTTTATTTTTTTTTCTTTCTTCTTTTCTTTCCTTTCTCTCTCTCTCTCTCTCTCTTTCTTTCTTATATTTTCTCTGTTTTCTTCTGAGCCATGTGGTTGACCGGGTCTTGGTGCTCCAGCTGGGTGTCAGGCCTGAGCCTCTGAGGTGGGAGAGCCAACTTCGGGACATTGCTCCACCAGAGACATCCTGGCTTCACGTAATATCAAATGGCGAAAGCTCTTTCAGAGATCTCCATCGCAACGCTAAGACCCAGCTCCACTCAATGACCAGCAAGCTACAGTGCAGGACACCCTAAGCCAAACAACTAGCAAGACAGAAACACAGCCCCAACCACTAAGAGAGGCTGCCTAAAATCATAATAAGGTCAAAGACACCCCAAAACACACCACTGGATGTGGCCCTGCCCACCAGAAAGAAAAGATCCAGCCTCATCCACCAGAACACAGGCACCAGTCCCCTCCACCAGGAAGCCTACACAACCCACTGAACCAACCCTACCCACTGGGGGCAGGCACCAAAAACAACAGGAACTACTAACCTGCAGCTTGAAAAAAGGAGACCCCAATCACAGTAAGTTAAGCAAAATGAAAAGACAGAGAAATACACAGCAGATGAATGAGCAAGGTAAAAACACACCAGACCAAACAAATGAATAGGAAATAGGCAGTCTACCTGAAAAAGAACTCAGAGTAATGAGAGTAAAGATGATCCAAAATCTTGGAAATAGAATGGAGAAAATGCAAGAAATGTTTAACAAGTACCTAGAAGAACTAAAGAGCAAACAAACAATGATGAAAAACACAATAAATAATATTAAAAATTCTCTGCAAGGAATCAATAGCAGAATAACTGAGGTAGAAGAATGGATAAGTGACCTGGAAGATAAAATACTGGAAATAAGTACCACAGAGCAGAATAAAAAAAGCGGAGTAAAGAATAAAGAATGAAAAGAATTGAGGACAGTCTCAGAGACCTCTGGGACAACATTAAACACCAACATTCGAATTATAGGGATCCCAGAAGAAGAAGAGAAAAAGAAAGGGACTGAGAAAATATTTCAAGAGTTTAAAGTTGAAAACTTCCCTAATATGGGAAAGGAAATAGTCAATCAAGTCCAGAAAGCTCAGAGAGTCCCATACTGGATAAATCCAAGGAGAAACATGCCAAGACACATATTAATCAACCTATAAAAAATTAAATACAAAGAAAAAATATTAAAAGCAGCAAGGGGAAAACAACAAATAACGTACAAGGAAATTCCCATAAGGTTAACAGCTGATCTTTCAGCAGAGACTCTGCAAGACAGAAGGGAGTGGCATGACATATTTAAAGTGATGAAAGGGAAAAACCTACAACCAAGATGACTCTACCCTTAAAGGATCTCACTCAGATTCGACAGAGAATTTAAAAACTTTACAGACAAGCAAAAGCTAAGAGAATTCAGCACCACAAAACCACCTTTACAACAAATGCTAAAGGAACTTCTCCAGGTATGAAACACAGGAGAAGGAAAAGACCTACAGTAACAAACCCAAAGAAAATGGTAATAGGAACATATATATCGATAACCACCTTAAATGTAAATGGATTAAATGCTCCAGCCAAAAGACATAGACTAGCTAAATGGATACAAAAATAAGACCCATATATAAGCTGTCTACAAGCAACACAGTTCAGACCTAGGAACACATACAGACTGAAAGTGAGGGGATGGAAAAAGATACTCCATGCAAATGGAAATCAAAAGAAAGCTGGAGTAGCAATTCTCATATCAGACAAAATAGACTTTAAAATAAAGACTATTACAAGAGACAAAGAAGGACACTACATAATGATCAAGGGATCAATCCAAGAAGAAGATATAACAATTGTAAATATTTATGCACCCAATATAGGAGCACCTCAATATATAAGGCAAAGACAAACAGCCATAAAAGGTGAAATCGACAGTAACACAATCATAGTAAGGGACTTTAACACCCCACTTTCACAAATGGACAGATCATCGAAAATGAAAATAAGTGTGGAAACACAAGCTTTAAATGATACATTAAACAAGATGGACTTAACTGATAAATATCAATTTATCAATTGATTTTGAAAAATATAGGACATGCCAGCGAAGAACAACAGAATACACTTTCTTCTCAAGTGCTCATGGAACATTCTCCAGGATAGATCATAAATCAAGCCTTGGTAATTTAAGAAAATTGAAATTGTATCAAGTATCTTTCTGATCACAATGCTATGAGACTAGATATCAATTACAGGAAAAAATCTGTAAAAAATACAAACACATGGAGGTTAAACAATACACTACTTAATAACCTAGAATACCTAGAAACAAATGACAATGAAAACACGATGATCCAAAACCTATGGGATGCAGCAAAAGCAGTTCTAAGAGGGAAGTTTATAGCAATACAATCCTACCTCAAGAAACAAGAAACATCTCAAATAAACAACCTAACCTTACACCTAAAGCAATTAGAGAAAGAAGAACAAAAAAAAAAAACACCCAAAGTTAGAAGAAGGAAAGAAATCATAAAGAACAGATCAGAAATAAATGAAAAATAAATGAAGGAAACAATAGCAAAGCTCAATAAAATTAAAAGCTGGTTCTTTGAGAAGATAAACACAATTGATAAACCATTAGCCAGACTCATCAAGAATAAAAGGGAGAAGACTCAAATCAATGGAATTAGAAATGAAAAAGAAGTAACACCTGACACTGCAGAAATACAAAGGATCATGAGAGATTACTACAAGCAACTACATACCAATAAAATGGACAACCTGGAAGAAATGGACACAGTCTTAGAAAAGTGCAACCTTCTGAGTCTGAACCAGGAAGAAATAGAAAATATAAACAGATGAATCACAAGCACTGAAATTGAAACTGTGATTAAAATCTTCCAACGAACAAAAGCCCAGGACCAGATGGCTTCACAGGTGAATTCTATCAAACATTTAGAGAAGAGCTAACACCTATCCTTCTCAAACTCTTCCAAAATATAGCAGAGGGAGGAACACATTCAAACTCATTCTACGAGGCCACCAACACCCTGATACTAAAACCAAACAAAAATATCACAAAAAAAGAAAACTATAGGCCAATATCACTGATGAACATAGTTGCAAAAATCCTCAACAAAATACTAGCAAACAGAATTCAACAGCACATTAAAAGGATCAAACACCATGATCAAGTGGGATTTATCCCAGGAATGCAAGGATTCTTCAATATACGCAAATCAATCAATGTGATAAACCATATTAACAAATTGAAGGAGAAAAACCATATGATCATCTCAATAGATTCACAAAAAGCTTTTGACAAAATTCAACACCAATTTATGATAAAAACCCTCCAGAAAGTAGGCATAGAGGGAACTTACCTCAACATAATAAAGGCCATATATGACAAACCCATAGCCAACATCGTTCTCAATGGTGAAAAATTGAAACCATTTCCAGTAAGATCAGGAAGACAAGGTTGCCCACTCCCACCACAATTATTCAACACAGTTTTGGAAATTTCAGCCACAGCAATCAGAGAAGAAAAATAAATAAAAGGAATCCAAATCAGAAAAGAAGTAAAACTGTCACTGTTTGCAGATGACATGATACTATACATAAAGAATCCTAAAGATGCTACCAGAACACTACTAGAGCTAATCAGTGAATTTGGTAAAGTAGCAGGATACAAAATTAATGCACAGAGATCTCTTGCATTCCTATACACTAAGGATAAAAAATCTGAAAGAGAAGTTAAGGAAACACTCCCATTTACCACTGCAACACAAAGAATAAAATACCTAGGAATAAACTTACCTAAGCAGACAAAAGACCTGTGTGCAGAAAACAATAAGATACTGATGAAAGAAATTAAAGATGATACAAACAGATGGAGAGATACACCATGTCCTTGGATTGGAACAATCAACATGGTGAAAATGACTATACTACCCAAAGCAATCTACAGATTCAATGCAATCCCTATCAAACTACCAATGGCACTTTTCACAGAACTAGAACAAAAAATTTCACAATTTCTATGGAAACACAAAAGACCCCAAATAGCCAAAGCAATCTTGAGAAAGAAAAACGGAGCTGGAGGAATCAGGCTACCGGACTTCAGTCTATACTACAAAGCTACAGTAATCAAGACAGTATGGTACTGGCACAAAAACAGAAATATAGATCAATGGAACAGGATAGAAAGCCCTGAGATAAACCCATACATATATGGTCAACTTATCTTTGATAAAGGAGGCAAGAATATACAATGGAGAAAAGACAGCCTCTTCAATAAGTGGTGCTGGGAAAACTGGACAGTTACATGTAAAAGAATGAAATTAGAGCATTCCCTAACACCATACACAAAAATAAACTCCAAATGGATTAAAGACCTAAATGTAAGGCCAGACACTATAAAACTCTTAGAGGAAAACATAGGCAGAACACTCTATGACATAAATCACAGCAAGATCCTTGCACAGCAAAAGAAACCATAAACAAGATGAAAAGACAACTCTCAGAATGGGAGAAAATGTTTGCAGACGAAGCAACTGACAAAAGATTAATTTCCAAAATATACAAGAAGCTCATGCAGCTCAATATCAAAAAACAAAAAACCCAATCCGAAAATGGGCAGAAGACCTAAATAGACATTTCTCCAAAGAAGACGTACAGATGGCCAACCAACACATGAAAGGATGCTCAGCATCACTAATCATGAGAGAAATGCAAATCAAAACTACAGTGAGGTATCACCTCACACCATTCAGAGTGGCCATCATCAAAATATCTACAAACAGTAAATGCTGGAGAGCGTGTGGAGAAAAGGGAACCGTCTTGCACTGTTGGTGGGAATGTGAATTGATACAGCCACTATGGAGAACAGTATGGAGGTTCCTTAATAAACAAAAAATAGAATTACCATATGATCCAGCAATCCCACTACTGGGCATATACCCTGAGAAAACCATAATTCAAAAAGAGTTATGTACCACAATGTTCACTGCAGCTCTATTTACAATAGCCAGGACATGGAAGCAACCTAAGTGTCCATCGACAGATGAATGGATAAAGAAGAAGATGTGGCACATATATACAATAGGATATTACTCAGCCACAAAAAGAAACAAAACTGAGTTATTTGTAGTGAGGTGGATGGACCTAGAGACTGTCATATAGAGTGAAGTAAGTCAGAAAGACAAAAACAAATACCATATGCTAACACATATATATGGAATCTAAGAAAAAAAATGGTTCTGAAGAACCTAGGGACAGGAGAAGAATAAAGACACAGATGTAGAGAATGGACTTGAGGATACGGGGAGGGGGAAGGGTCAGCTTGGACAAAGTGAGAGAGTGTCATGGACATATATACCCTACCAAACGTAAAATAGAGAGCTAGTGGGAAGCAGCTGCATAGCACAGGGAGATCAGCTCAGTGCTTTGTGTCCACCTAGAGGGGTGGGATAGGGAGGGTGGGAGGGAGACGCATGAGAGAGGAGATATGGGGATATATGTATACGTATAGCTGATTCACGTTGTTATAAAGCAGAAACTAACACACCATTGTAAAGTAATTATACTCCAATAAAGATGTTAAAAAAAAAATCAAGTGGCCATTCACACGTATGTGATCCCTACGTTACTCCATTCAGAAATTTAATTCCAGGTAGATCATAAATCTAAATGTGAAAGGAAAATTAATAAAGGTTTTATTATTCTCTAATAATAAAGAAGAAAATGGGAGAGAAGAAAATCACTAACTCTAAATGGAAAAAAAAAACAATAAAGTGTACCACTTTAAAACTAAGAACTTCTCATCACAAGACACCACTGAGAGAGGGTAAAGGAAAGAAAAAAGATAGTCACAAGATGCATATCCAATAAAGGTTTTATATCCAGAGTAAAAAGAACTGCTAAAGGTCAGTAAGAAAAACCCAATAAATTCAGACTACCCAATACAAAGACATGGGTAAAGACTTCAATAGGCACTTTCCAGAAGAGGATGCCAAGCGACTGACATACAGATGAAAAGATGATCACTGTCAACCACACCACAATATGACACACGCTACACACACACCAGAGCTGCCGAAGCGACCGGGAGGCAACACTGTCTGTGGGCGCAGTCAGCTCGGGGCTCTGGTCCTCTGCTGGGAAGAGTGCACTCATCCCCTTGGCAACAGCATCTGTGGGCTCTTAGCACCGCCTCCCTCAGCCCAGCTCTCTTGCCGCCTCCCCCTCACACAGCAATGAGTGCTTGCACGCCAAGAGCTGTGAACCCGCGAGAGGTCGTAGCAGCACATTTGTAGTGGCTGGAACTAGAAACAGCCCAATGACCCCCCAGGGCAGAAGGGATTCATGATGGTAACGTGGTCATACATGGTAAGCTACCCCAGGAATCCGTGCGCCACAAAAGGGGTGCATCTCACACAGAGTGATGAGCAAAAGAAGCAGACACACCTGGCTTCGTGGATGCAAGATTCGAAACCAGGCCGTTCAGAGGTGGGGTAGTGGGTCTCTTGGAGTGGGGAGCAATGACTGACAGGAGGCTGGGGGTTCCAGGATGTCTGGGGGGCATGTTTCTGCATCTGTATCTTGTTTCCCTGGCTGTGTTTGGTTTGATCCAATTCATTGATCTGTGCAGTGAAAAGTTGTCCACTTTCCTGTATATCTGTTTGTAGGGGGCTGAATGGTGGCCCCCAAAACATATGTCCATGTCCTAGTTCCCAGAATCTTATATGATAAAAGAGTGACTATTACATTATACGGAAAACGATGGAATTAAGTTAAGGTTCTTGAGAGGAGGAGCTTACCCTGGATTATTCATGTGGCCTCTCTATCTGAAATGACAATATTCTTCTAAAAGATGGAAAAGACACGCAGAGACACAGAGACGGCCATGTGCAGAAGAAGGCAGAGATTAGAGTGATGCGGCCAAGAGCCCAGGGAATGCCTGGCACCTCCGGAAGCTGGAAGGGACAGGAAGATCCTCCCCTAAAACCCCTGGAGGGAGCTTGGCTCTGCCAGCACGGGAGAGTGATACACGCTCACGCTTCTGCGAAATGGAGTAAGACGGTGATGTCTGCGCCCCACTCTGCACCAAACAGGCAGAGCGGTGGGAGGCCGGGGCCCGGGCAGCAACATGGTGGCCGTTCTCACGCGTGACGCCAACACTTCACCAGGTTTAAGAACCGCAGGGAGAGGCGCCTGCCTGCTGGGTGCCCCATGGTGTGGCCCTCAGAGAGGGAAGCAGCAAAACTGCCGGATTTCGGGCTGCACTGAGGCCCGTCCAAGGTCAGAGGCGTGAATCTAACTCGACAGCGTCAGCCCCAGCCGGTGGTGTCATTTTCTCCTGCAATGGTCAGACACTCGGGGCAGATGGATGGGTTTAATCAGAGCTGGGATGTTTCCAAGAGAAAGGTCCCCTGTGTCCAGATGGACACCACTGCTGCGCGTGAGCTCAAGGGTATCACTAGGGTGAGATCTGAGGTGCCCCTGGCTGATGGGATGTGAATGACCTCGGCGTGGGGAGGCTCAGGCAGCCTCAGGTATTAGCTTCCTGTTGCTGCTGTAACAATTTACCACCATCTTAGTGGCTTAAAACAACACAAATCTATCTTCACGTTCTGGAGAAGTCCAGAAAAGGTCCACGGGGCTAAAATCAAGGTGTCCTCAGGGCTGCAACCCCTTCTGGAGGCTCGAGGGGAGAACCTACTTCCTTGCCTTTGCCAGCTTCTGCGGGCTGCCCGCACTGCTTGGCTTGTGGCTTTTCTTCCATCTTCACAGCCAGCGACAGTGCACCTCTTTGCACTCTCTTCTGTGTTCATAGCTCCCCTTACTCTCTTCTTCTGCCTCCCTCTTCCACTTTTAAGGGCCCTTGTGGTGATGCTGGGCCCACCCAAATAATCCAGGATAACTCCCTATGTTAAGGTCACCTGATTAGCAGACATAATGCCACCTGCTACCCTGATTCCCCTCATTACTAAGCCGACATATGCCTAGGTTCGGGGATTCGGATGTGGACCGCTGTAAAGGGCCTCGATTCTGCCTATCACACCTCCGAGGCAGGTCTCCTCCTCTCCAGGTTTATATTATTCCATTTGGTTCCTGATATGGGAGAGAAGAGAGGGGCTTCCCTGGCATCATCCTGAATAGAGGCTAAGGCATCGGGATTGAGAGCTTTCCCTCCAAAGACTGAGAGGCTTTGTACAGAAGCCAGTACCCTCAGCAAGTAGTGAGAGCTCAGAAACATGACTGCCAAAGAGCCTCAGATTCCAAAATTCAAAGTTAAGGACTGGAGAGTTTTTGCAATTTGTATATTGGTCCTGAGTTAAGTCACACCTAGGAGAACAAGAGCCCGCCAGGACTGGGGTGGCATATGCTCCAAGGTGAGAGACGGAGGCAACGCAGGGACTATGGAGACGCAAGGTGAGGGCAGAATAGACCCCAGAACAGAAGCAGGATGAAGGGCTGCCTTAGTCTTCCTGTCAAAGAGCTTTTGTTGGGAGAGGAGGAAAACAGCTGGTGTTCCACCTGCATTGAATCAGGAGCAATTTAGGACAACTGCTGAGAGGTGAGTTAATTGTTTAATAATGACACCTCATTCATTCCGTTCTCAACTAAACCTCTGTTTACTTCCCAGCAAAGGGGAGGGAATTAATATGCATTAAGTACCTACTAATGGGTCAGACAGAACTCCAGGTGCTTTCCTCACTTTGCCTTCAAGGCTTTGCTGAGAATGCAAACCTGGGTCCCAAAAACCCACTGGTAACTGGGCTTAAGAAACTAACAAAAGGTTGTAAATCAACTATACTCCAATAAAATTAAAAAAAAAAAAAGATTCTAGCAGCCAAATCTTCCTCAGTGATATTTGGGTTGGACTCAGTGGGGCAGTGTACCTGGTCTAGGCTGGGGCTCACTCATAGATCTGTCCTCAGTTGCTGAGTTGCCTGGGGGCTGGCTGGTGCAGGGTGGCCTCAGCTGGATGTCTCACGCTACTCCAAGAGGTCTCCCATCCCCAAGCACAACAGTTCTGACTTGTTCACAAGGGTGGCAGGGTAGCGTTCTCAGAGGGTAGACGCACATATGGCCCCTTGAGGCCTGCTCTTGAAGCTGATACAGCATCATCTCTGCCACATTCTCTTGGTCATGGCAAGTTATGAGGTCAGCCCAGATTCAAGGAGTGGAGACAGGAACTGCACCTCTTGATGGAAGAGCTTCAAAGTCACATTGCAGACAGGGAGGAAAATAATTGCAGTCATTTTTGCAAACGTGCAGTTTTTTTCTTTTTCCATGCATCAATAGGACTCTCTAGATTAAAGCTTCCTCACAATGGTTCCCAAGGAAGTACAGATAAAGGCTCCTCAGATATATGTGTGTACATGTTTGTGCGTGTGCATGCATGTATTTGTGTAAGGAAGAAATTAGGGATTTCAGCAACCATTTTTAAGGATGAAGCATTTATATTTTGTTAGTTGAAGAATCCATGCATTTCTTATATTCGCCTCCCACCACCAAAACACACCTACACGTTGTATTCAGTTTCCTTTGCTAATAGCTGCCAGTCTTTCTTTTTTCTTTTTAAGTCGTTCACCTGGTACTCCTGCTGTATCCAGCCAGGAAAACAGGGGCCATTCCAGGCAGTTCAATAGAGGCCCTTCAATATGGATAACTGGTTACAAAGATGTTAGAAGAGATGGAAAACCAAACCATGAGGCAATCCAAGGATGAGCTAGGGCAGGAAGAGCTGCTAGGGCTGCAAAGGTATCAGGAAGAGGTGGGTCTTAGCAGAGCCCAGAGGCCAGGCCTTCTGATGGGAGCTGGGTCCTCAGGAGGGGCTGCCTGGCAGGAGATGGAACCACCGCCAACACCAGCGGCTGCCAGAGACACCTCCTGGAGCCGAGAAGCAGAAGAGAGGGTCCCTGGCAGCTGCAACCTCCCTGCAATGCCACCCACAGGCCAACCCCAGCCAGGAGCTAGGCTGCATGCAGTCACAAACCATCTCAGCGTCTGACAAGGAAGGACTGTCCCCACTCACGCAAGTGGCCGTGCGCTGGGGCCAGCTCTGCTCCATCTGCCCATCTTTCCTAGGTCTGCAGTGAAGAGCAGATGCTCTGTTCTCATGGCAGAGAAGGGAAGCAAGAGCCGGCCAATGACCACCATGTGAGGCTCTGCTGGGTCGCAGAAGGGCACCATGTCCCCACTGCTCACACCTCATTGGCCAGAGAAAGTCACATGACCAAGCCCTGCATCCCCTCTGCTCACACTTCATTGGCTGAAGCAAGTCACATGGCCAAGCTTGACATCAATGGAAGAGCCCCTTCCCCACAGTGAAGCACCGGCCATAGGCAGGAGAGGTAATCCTCTTGCAGAAAAAGCAGCTCTATTAGTTTCCTTTGGCTGCCGTAAGAAATCACCACACACTTAGTGGCTTACAGCAACACAGATTTATTCTCTTCCAGTGCTGGAGGCCAGAATTCTGAAATCAGTCTCACTGGGCTAAAGTCAAGGTGTCACAGGGCTGGTTCCTTCTGGAGGCTCCAGGGGAGAATCCCTTTCTTCACCTTTTCTGCTTCTGGGACTGCTTGCACTTCCTCTTTCGTTGCTCCTCCCTTGCGTCACTCCAACATTACCTCCATTGTCACATTTCCAACTTCCACTTCTGATCTCCCACCTCCGTCTTTCCTTGACAAGGACCCTTGTTAATACATTGGATGCATTCAGCATGGCGTCCCCACCTCAAGATTTTTAACCTGACCTCATCTGCAAATCCACTTTGCCGTATATGGTAGCATTCCAATGCCTGGCGACTGGGGTGGGGACATCTTGGGGGCCATCATTCAACCCACTACAGCAACAATAGCTCAATCCACCAGCAAGCAAGCTGGAGCAATGCAATGTGCAGTGACCAGGCTCCTGCACCAGACAGCAGAGCAGAGGAAGGGCAGGGAGGTCTCCTGGAATCGCCTCCAGTCCCCTGCTTTATCAAGACCACAGCTATTGTGATGTAAACATACTTCCTGTATGCAGAGGGGCCCCAATCCCACCCATGAAGGAAAGAAATTCACAGCTCCTTGCCTGCCACATGAGCTTGTGAAGACTTGCTACAGTTTGTACAGCCCAGTGTCTGACACTCTGATTACTGAAGTAAACAAAGATCATAAATCAGGTCTCTCTCCTCTGAACACGTGGTGTTCATACCATTCTGGAGGCAGGTCACAACATGGCTGTGTGCATCTTCAAGGCCAGTGGGAGGGAGAATCTCTTTCACTCCAGGTTGTTAAGATGGAGTCTTATGTAACATAATGTGATCATGGGAGGGCCATGCCCACTCCTTTGTCATACCTTGTTGGTTAGAAGTCACAGGTTCTACCTACACTCAAGGGGAGAAGATTATACAAGAGAGTGAGTCATTGAGGGTCATCATAGGGTGTGTCTGCCAGAGTTAGATACAGATAGATAAATGGACAGATGGATGGATGGGTAAGTGAGTGAATGCGTAGATGGATGGATGGATAAACAGATAGAGGTGATAGATAGATAGCTAGATACACAGGAGTTTATTCAAATGAAAAGTAACTGAGAAGACTTGAAAATATGTTATATTGGTACTATCAATAAATATGTGGATGTCTGTTCCTTACAGAGCAAAAATAAAGCTAACAGAAGAAAGGTGCAGGTAAACACAATTTCTTAACTGTATAAAAAAAAAAAAAACTCTCTGAAAATCCAGTGTCCAGAGGGGGAAGGAAGGGGTGGTCTGAGGAAGGACCAAGTTCTCTATTCCTCAGGTGTTTATGGAGAGGTCATAGGGACACTCAGTGCTGCCTCTGCTATTGTGATGCTGAGAAGGATCTCAGTAAGCATTCATGGTGGGTCCTAATGGCCCCAAGTCCCTTCCAGCTCTGGGTACCAATTACTCTTGGGCTTCATAACTCCAAAGCTTTGAAATGGATTTTTTCAAAAATAAAGAAAAAAACTTTTAACAAGGTGGGTATAGAGGGAACATATCTCAGCATAATAAAAAAACATTTATGACAAACCCACAGCCAACATAACACTCAATGGTGAAAAGCTGAAAGTCTCCCTGCTAAAATCAGGAACAAGACAAGGATGTGCACTCTCACCACTTCTATCTAACATAGTATTGGAAGTCCTAGCCACAGCAGTTAGACAAGAAATAGAAATGAAAGGTATCCAAATTGGAAGGGAAGAGGTAAAACTGTCACTATTTACAGATGACATAACACACTACATAGAGAGCACTAAAGTCTCCACACAAAAACTGTTAGAACTAATAAATCATTTCAGCAAGGTAGCAGGATACAAGATTAATATACAGGAATTTGCTGCATTTCTATACACTTATAATGAAAAGTCAGAGAGAAAGTTTTTTTAAAACTCCCATTTAAAATCTCATCACACACAAAAAAAAAACCTAGGAATAAACTTCCCCAAGGGGATTAAAGACCTATACACTGAAAACTATAAAACATTGATAAAGGAAATTGAATATGATTCAAAGAAATGGAAAGATATCCCATGCTTTTGGATTGGAAGAATTAATATTGTTAAAATGGCCATACTACCCAAAGAAATCTACAGATTCAATGCAACCCTTATCAAAAGACCTATGACATTTTTTCACAGAACTAGAAAAAATGAATCCTAAAATTTATATGGAACCACAAAAGACCCAGAATTGTCAAAGAAATCCTGAGAAGAAAGAACAAACCTGGAGGTACAACGCTTCCAGACTTCAGACTACACTACAAAGCTACGGTAATCAAAACAGTGTGGTATTGGCACAAAAAAAAAAAACCATACACACAGATCAATAGAACAGAATAGAGAGCCCAGAAATAAACCCATGTACTTAGGGTCAATTAATCTGCAACAAAGGGGGCAAGAATACACAATGGAGAAAAGACAGTCTCTTCAACAAATGGTGTTGGGAAAGCTGGACAGCTACATGTAAGACAATGTTATTAGAATATTCCTTCACACCACATACAAAATAAATTCAAAATGGTTTAAAGACCTAAATGTAAGACATGACACCACAAAACTCCTAGAAGAGAGCACAGGCAAAACATTCTTTAACATAAATCATACAAAAGACTGATTTTCTTAAATCAGTCTCCTAAAGCAAAAGAAATAAAAGCAAAAAATAAACAAACAGGACCTAATCAAACTTACATACCAGATGGCAAAACCACACCAGCAGCTACAGAGGACAACCTGGCATCTGAGCTGCCATAGCCCCTTTCATCTGCTTCAGAACAGCGTGTTTGCAGGGAAGACAGAGGAAGTCAAGTTCTCTGACCTGGAGCAAGACTTCCTGGACTCAAAGCCAGTTCTGCTGTCCTGGGGATTCATCCTTCCTGCACCCGCTTCTGAATGGCTAAGTGGGGATGGCAACACCCCTGCTCAGGGCTGCTGGGACAAGTAAGTGGGCCCCAACAAGCATCCTCATCGAATGCTAGTTTCCTTCTTTCCCTCCCCCCGTACGCTCCCCCTCTCTGGGAAGAAATCTCCTCAATGGATTGAAATCTCTTCTTATCTGTGTGGGTGTCTCTTTGACCCACAGCCCACCCCCTGCAGACATTACACAGGTGGGGAAGGAGCCAGAGGCCCAAGAGCATCACTGTGGGTCCACAGGGCCTTCTGCACTTCAGACCCACACTGGGGGTCCACCGTGGCCAGCCGGCTGGGGGAAGGCCAACAGGCAGCTCTAAAATAATGGATGGAGTAGACATGAGTGAGGACAGAGGAATAATAATGGAGCTGTGGAAGACAATCTGGCCTTTTTTCACACTTTGGTAGCGTAAATCCACACTGCCCCTTTGATCACAAGAGAGCCCCAGGAGCAGAGAATCCATTCCAACAGCAGGTGGCAGCCCCTCTCCTCGGTGGCTGTGAAACCAATGCAGTGGCTCACCATCAGCCCCGGGAAAAGAAGGGACAGGATGGGAGCGATCAGAGTTCACACGCATGGCAAAAGTGGGTATTATTTTGTGAAACTTTGGATATATGGTCCTGGCATGGGATGTAAACTTTATTTCTCACCATGGATGCAGTGAAATGCTTTGAAGTCACAGGAAGGGAGGTATTGACCCCTGTCTTCACAGGAACTGGGCAAGAGCCAGCCAAGTGCACACATGGAGTCCAGGGGAACACGCAGAGCCGTCCTTCACCAGCTATCAACACGTCCTCCAAGCTGCACCTAGCCCAGGGGGCTCGGCCGGCTCTCCAGCCCACCGTCCATCAGGCCTTGCCATTCTGGTGGGTGATAAGTGGAGGGTGGGCTGTTTCTGTGGCTCTCCGCAGCTGAAGCTCCCAGCTCTGCACCTCCCCAGGCACCTCCACGGCTCTGGAGACTTTGTCCCAGTTTGGGGAAATGTTCGCGACTGTTCAGGAGAATTAAGAGAGAGTGAGCGAGCCTATGGGCTTGGCATGCTACAAGATGTCTGGAAGGAAGGAGGCCCAAGAAACTCTTAGCTTTAGTGGTCTGCCTCTGCAGAGGGGCTGGGGGCTGAGACCTCAGCCATACGGGGCTCAGTCACAGGTCATCCATGGTCTATGCTGGGAGCGCTGGTGGGGGCCCGTCTTTGGGTAGCAATTTGACAATAATCACCAAATATAAATACACATAATTCCATTTTAAGAAAGTCATCTCACAGGACACCCTCCGTTGCTGGTTGATGAAATGAACAACAGAGTATCCTGGAGCATCGTTTGCAACAGCAAAGCAGGACAGACTCCGCAGAGGGAGATGGAGTGAGCGCCTTACAGCATCTCTGCCATGGGGCGCTGCCAGCTGGCCGGACTTAGCCCTACATGGGCTGAGAAGGGAGGATCTGCAGGGATATTTTAAGTGAAAAAAGTGAAATGCTGTACAGTGTGTATAATATGATCCTATTGGTATTTTTATAGGTATAACCCTGAGTGTATGCTTAGAGAATTTCTGGCTTGCCCAGAAAGACACATGCAGTTAATAAGAAGGGGTCTGGTGTCTGGAATGTGCTGCCCTGTTTGCATTTTTCACCGGGGAAAACAAGCATGTGAAACAGCAGTGTTAAGTGTACTGTCTGCTTTTGCTTGCTGTATAAGATAACATTTGTATAAACAAAAGAGTACTGAAGCTTAACAAGAGATGCAGTGAAACCAGGACTAAATCGATACTGTTTAAGCCCTGTTATATAAGGGGGAAGTTTGCCGGGCTCTGTACTGAGTACGATTTCTGGTTGCACACTAAACAGTGAATAAATGGTTATTGATAATAGCAGCGAAAACGTCCTCTGTTCGCTCCTGCGACTCGGTTCATTTCACAGGGGGATGAGACACATCCGAGGGCTAGTAAAAGGGTCAGACAACAGTTTACAGAAAAGACCCATCCTGTGTTTTCCTTTATGCCTTAATTCCATAACTCAACCTCACCCTGGGCCCCAGCTGCTTCTTTTGATTAAATCAGTGGGCAACTGTGTTAACATCCATTTGGGACACTGATGCTCCAGCCTGTGCATGCTGGAGAATTAATAAACACCACGCAAAAATAGGCTGCCTTAAAATGTGTGCATTGTTCCCTAACACACGGCCAGGGACAGATCAGGCTCCCCGCAAGGTGAATGGGGCAGTGGGGGTGGGTGGCACCGGGAGAGTGTGTGAAAGTGGGCAAGGCAGGAAGAGGACCCATCTCCTCTTCATCCTGAGCACATCTCAGACTCTGTCCCTTTGTGGGAGGGCGACCAGAGGAAAAAGGACAGAGCTCAGGGCATTTTCAAAAGGAAAAGTGGGAGGAAGGGGCTGGAAGAAATAGAACGAGGGGAGGCAAGAGGGCTGAGGACCCTGGAACTGTCTGTGCACCCATCACTCCCGCAGCCTTGAGAAGGGAAAAGGCAGGAGGGCTTGGAAAGGAGGGAGAGATGGTCACAGATGAAGCAGAAAAGAAGAGAAGCTGAGAATAAACTGGGCGTGATGCTCTAAAGAAGTTGATGCTGGTATTGCAACCAGCACAGGAAGACAAGGATCGATGTGCTCCTGGCTCCCCAGTCCTCTGGCTCCCCTTACCCGGCTACCCACACGCTGCAGGAAGCATTTTAGAACCACTGTGCTTCACAGGTTCTTGCAGCTCCGGACTCAGGAATCACCCCACCTCAGAGGACCAGGGTGGACAGCCTTCCTGCCTTTCCAGCCATCTCACACCTCTTGGCTGCAGCAGCATCTGGACCACTGGTTTGGCACTACACAGGCAGGGCGAAGGTGAAACCAGCAGGGGGAGGCCGTGGCACGTTCCTGGGGCAAGGCATGTGCCAGGCCGCTCACCTGCAGCTCCGGGACGCAAGGAGAGATGAGCCATGGACTCCAACTCTGCTTTTGAAAATTTATCATCGATATTGTCCCCCCAGTGCCCAGAGTGACCCCATGGAAGTTCGAGCCCTGATCCTTCTTGTTCCAAACTCTGTCTAGACGGTGTGATGTAATGCTGCTTGATACCTTACACCTTGGGGCTCTTAATGTGAAAGTCCCCACGTGCTCGCCAAATGAACACAGCTTAAAAACACTCACAGCGCTGCGTCTGGGATCCAAATTTACTTATACAAAATTTAAAGTTGTAGCCTTAAGTTACCCCCAAAAAGTAAGTTTCTGCAGGAAAGGATCAACATTAGCACCCAGTATATGGGGATCCAGGTCGCCCTTTGCTCTGAAAGTGTCAGAGCGGGTCCTGTAGGTTATCTGACTCCCAGTTCCAGTTACCTCCCTACTTGCCTGCCTCTGCTCTAAAGGCTGTGTAAGCTAAGATGCAGATCACCTGCCACCTTTGCTGTTAGGGACAGCCATGAGACACTATTCCAGCCAGTGAGGTGTGGGCAGAAGTCCCTGAGGGATACAGCCCTTCTAGAATAAAATGGCAAAGCCGCCACAGGAGAAATCCTTTGGCCCATCACGCTTTGTCCTTCCTCTTCTATGTTTACTCTGCCTGGAATGCAGGCATGATACCCAGAGTTTCAGCAGCCACCTTGTGATGTGAAGACAAAGCCATGTGCTAAAAATGGCAGAGGAAAGAGGCAGATCAGTGTGGGTCCTGGTTGATGCTTGTAAACAGCTACAGTTATTCTGGGCAGAAAACTTGGAATTGCTTGTCACAGGAGAAAAAAATAACACCTATCTTTTTTAACTCACTGTTATTTGAAACATCCCTAATTTGCAGCCAACCTACATGAAACAGTAGATAAAGGCCAATAAGGATTGTCATAAAATAAAGTTATAATAAGATGAATGTAATAAAATTACATACATATGCATTATTAGTTTTGATGTATATTTAAATTAAGTGAGATAGGTATATAAAATTGTTCTTAAATTTTAAAGCAGTGTTGATATTATGCTATTTCTCACTCCTAAAAGCCTTTGACATGTCAAAGACAGTGGGAAAAAAATCAGTGCTTCTGGATCATTGTGAAAACTCCCAGCCCAGCCGGGACTGCCATTCCACAGCAAAAATGGAAACGCGGAAAAGGCCCCCTGGAAGGGATTCTAACAATCTTGCTTGTCTCGCACACGAGTCCCTTAATCGTTGGGCAGCAAAAGGTCTTGCAGAATGTAACTCGGTCACAGAAGCCCAAGGAGCCGATCGCAGGAGCGGACAGAAAACTGATAAAGTCCAGAGCAGAACAGGGGCCAGGATGCTAGAGAAAACAAAGAGGCGTGTGCAGAAAGCCTGAGCACCCTCAGAGCCCCAGCTGTGAACAAGGGCAGACCCACCAATCTGCGGCTTTGCCGATTTCTGATTCTGAACCAGACGATGCTATAAATAAGGCCAGGAATAAATATTCCACCAGCGCATCCCTTGTCTCCTCAGCTTGTGCTTGCTCTGCTGCCGAGCAAGGCTGTCCCCACTTCTGCCTCATTATCCTAATGTCTCCACCATCAAAAAGGATGGGAAGACTGCTCTTGTGAGCCCCACGGTCTGCGCCCACTTCAAGGCCAGGCCAGTCTGTCTCCCTCTTGTCTTGGATTTTGTGTCTTGGCAGGAACAATTTAAAAGAGAGTAACAAATGACCCAGGCACGGGCTGCTTGAAGTCTGTCTAAGCAGGGTGATGTCTTAATATCACCAGCCTTCTCATCATCACCACCCTCCCACCCCAACCAGCACTAAGCATCCTGCTTAGGCCGAGTGTTTGGTGGCAAAAAAATTTGACATTTGCTCTGGGAGCCAGGATGAGCAATCAGACTCAGCAAAATTAAGAGAGAAATAATAAAAGTGAGTGACCCTTTACTGACCGATCACAACTGATTGACTGAGTGCCTGAACAGCCCTGAGCGCTGTCAAGAGGAACCACGTCTTAGTCTGTTCCCGGCAGCCGTGACCAGGCACCGCAGAAGGAGCGGCTTGAACAACAGACTTTATTCCTCACGGCTCTGGAGGCTGGACGGCCAAGATCAGGGTGCCTGTGTGCAGCTTGTTCTGGTCGAAACTCTCTTTCTGGCTTGCCGACAGCCGCCTTCTCCCTGTGTTGTGATGACCTGAACAGCTCACAGAGCAGTGTTCCCCTCAGTCACCCATCGAGAAGGACCCGATCAGCAGGTGTAGACACAGGCGTAAAGCACGGGGTCTTGTGTGAAATAAACACTGCAGCTAGGGGCGGCCCTTGAATCCCAACCGGCTTCCTCCTGCAAGGCCAACTTGTTTCAAAATTAAATGGACGTGTGCATGGACTTTCTTGGTGTTCACAGCACACTTACCCAAAAAAACAATTCTTTTAAAATGGTTGATGTTTTAAAGTGTTCCTGTGGATGACTAGCCAGAGCTTACGTGTGATGAGCTATAGGGAGAACCCGCACTCACAGCTCAGGAGCCGCCAAACCGGGGTAAGAAGCCCCCTGTCGGATGAGGAAGTGCAGATTTGGTCCCTTCAGGGGTCACCTGTCACCCTTCCTCTCTTGGGGCACTATGTGAGCATCTTCCAGTGCCGACGCGGCCACAGAGACCGTGGATGCCCTTCAAGAACCTCTCCCTCAGACCCCTCGCCTCTGCAGCTCCCACACCTTTGTCATGCACACAAGGCACTCCCAGCTGTGTGTGCCTGTGTGTGTCAAGGCCATCTGCAAGGCATCCTACTTTCTCGGGTTTGTAACTTCCGCCGTCACCCACAATATTTCTTCCTTACTGCCAAGCCAGAAGTCTTGGCTACTTTTTCCTTTTTTATAAAATTTAACTTTTTCCTTTCAAAAAGCAGAAAAGGATCTTATGACAAGGAAGAAGACAAATGTTGCTTCTGTCTCTACGTGGACGCACATGATTTTAGTGTTTTCGCCAGCCCTGGATCTTCGACTCTCAATTCATGACCGGCCTCCACTGGGAAGAAGGAACCAGACGTTTACAGGAGGTGGCAGCTGGGCCCCGGGCAGATCGGGAAGAATGGACATGGCAGTCCCTGAGTCAACAAGGCCAGGGCCTCAATGGCCAGACCTGCCTAATAGGGCAGAGTAGTGGGTGCAAAACGGTGGATTCCAAAGATCTGTTTCTCAGACTCTGCAAATTCGACGTTATTTGGAAAAAGAGTCCTTGCACATGTAGTTAAGAATCATGAGACGACACCAACCTGGATTTTCCAGGCGGCCTTAAGTCCAATGATAAATGTCATTACAAGAGACACAGAGAAGACAGCCACATGATGACTGACGCAGAGACCAGGGTGAAGCTGCCTTCAGCCCAGGCATAGCTGGAGCCTCCAGAAGCTGGAAGAGGCAGGAAGGATCCTGCCCTGGAGCCCTTGGAGAGAGCATGGCCCTGCCTACACCTTGATTTCAGACTTCCAGAAATCAGGTGTAAGCCCCGCTCCACCCTTGTTAGCTGGGTGGCCTGAGCAGGCCACCCAACCTCTCTGTGCCTCAGCTTTCTCATCTGTAAACTTCCTATGGCGACTGAGGCAACGTGTGTAGCACGTTGTGTAGCAACGTATGTAGTGTGCTTAACCCATATCTGCTACATAAGTGACAACATTACACATTAATGGAACACTAAGTGTTAAAAATTATTATGTAGGAAGTTCACTGACTGGCCTAGATGTTCGTGGTACACTCTTCGGAAAAAAAAAAAAGCACGTTACTAACTCATGTGTACAGGAATAATTTCACATGTAGCTATTCATTTGTGTGTCTTGTGTTTGTAGAAAAATGTCTGGATGGATAAAGGCACAATATTAACAATAAGGACGGCAGTATGTGTGCCTCTCTTAGCTATATTTTTCGGAGTTTTCCGTGATGAACACATGATCGTATACCCCAAAAGATGAAGGGCATCCTACTTCTGCATAAAGGCAAGGGCTTAATATTTGCTTTTTCATTTTCTTAACCGCAGGGGCAGCACAGGTAACGAGAATAGTGACTTTTAAAGCTCAGGCCCCAGGACCCACCTCTTGGTGCCATAGTGATGTAGCTGTGCGTTGAAAATCACTGGGCTTTCAGGTTGGTTGCTTGGTTGATCAGTGTTTGGGGGAAGTGCAGGCAGGGGTGACTTCAAAATCGAAGGAGGAATTTGCAACTAACTAGGCATCATGGATGAGCAGGGGTGACGTAAAGAGAAGCAGCCCATCAAAATGGTTGCTATTGCACCAAGATGACTCCAACAATCATTGCTTTTTAACTGAAATGAGGCCCTTGAGAGGAGGGGTCAAAGGGCCAAGGGAAGGGGCAGTGAGGTCAAGTGTGCACAGTCTGAGTCTAGGATGCGGCCTTGGACCTTCCAGTGAAACCTAAAGGCCGTGGGCAGTTACGCTCAACACGCCACCTTCACCGTGAGTCTGCAAGAAGGCCGCCTGCAGGCCTTTCACGTGAGTCACACAATGTCCGTTCTGAGCGGGGAGTGCTCAGTCACCTAAGAGGACTTGAAAGTGGTTGGCACTTGCAATGAATACTCATGCCAGGTCCGGTGCCAAACGGAGACCAACCCCTGAACTTAGGGGAATGTACCGTGACGTCCCAGCATCTTTTGGGGGCTCCACTGCAGAGGCAACGTCAAATGCACTGAAGGGTTGTTGACGAGTCCCAAGGCTTCCCCCCAACACACCCTAACTTGTACTGAAAAGACGGAGGGACATTCCAGAGTGACTGGCTCCGGCAATCCCTGCCCCTGCGGGGCCTGGCTCAGCAGGCCCCCAGGCTGGGGGGCTTTGTATCGTCACTGGCTACTTGATCAGCACCTCCACTCATCGACGGCAGACGTTCTTCTCAAGGCTGAGAAGTAGCTGGAAACTGCCTGATTCTCAGGCCCCGGATGTGCACAACAGCTGCCCTTTGCCAGCTACATCCTGCGAGTTTCAGAACCCAGAGGGGAATTACAGACACCTGTGGACCCACCAGGCACCCAGGCAGAGGGAATGGAAATACACCCTCCGAGAAGGCTGGGGAGAAGGCCCACGTCTGGGTCACGCACGATGTTTTAAGACAGAGGACAAGGAATGGTCTGGAGTAATCGGGTCACTGCTGGAACTGCAAAGGATGTCTTCTACTGAGTCAACGGGATGGAGTGGGTCAGAACACGCTCTGAACAGTCGGGCTGCATGTAACATGCTGCTCCCTGCACATCAGCTGTGACTTCTGGCTCTGTCATACGGTAACAGTTCTTGCAGCTCCGGGGACTGGGGGGAGGACCAACTGAGTTGTCCCATGGGCACAGGGGTTAGGAAGGGCTTTCAGCCCGGCCCCCTACCACCCACATGCAGCTGCTAACAGGGCGGTCAGAAGCGGGAAAGCCAACGCAGGAGAGGAACCTCCGGGTCCAGGATCTACTGGCTGGGGCAGCCCTCATCTAGAGGAAACCGCGCCCGGGATGGGAATCCTTTTCTGGTGATGTTTTGGAGAGAGCGGAACTACTGACAACAAGGTAGCAACTTCCTAAGGGGCCTGGCCCCCAACTCCTAGCAAATATAAGACTCCCTTGGGAAGCAAGGGCACACACGAGCCCCCGTCCCTGGGAAGGGGTCAGCAGAGAACGCTGCGAGCTGGGCTCTGACCCTCACTTCACTCGGCCACGCCCGCGGCCTCACCGGACACAGGCCAGTCAGCGGAGCCCGCACCATGCCCACTGTCACACACCGATGAGACTCAAGTCCCTAACTGTGGATCTTGGCTCTAAGGGGTCCAGAATCACTGGGGCCAGGAAACCAACAACACGGGTTCCCGGGCCCCAGCCCAAAGCCTCTACCCAACAGGTCTGAATTGGACCCACCTTTCCGATGAACGAGTCCAGGTCATTCTGATGCCGTGGTCTGCAGTGACCCTCGAGAAACACCACACTGGGGCCTACAGCTCAAAGTCAGCCCGCAGGTGCGGCGACAGCACTGCCCAAGTTCACCAGCCACGCAACCTCCCAAGGCCCGCCCGGCCCTGCAGACTCCGAAGGCGCAGCTGTCCCTGCCATCTGGCAGCCCCCTCAGGCAGACACACAGGGCCCCGGGACGGGCTGGGAGTGCATTCCTGAACTGTGTCAATACATCCGCAATGTCCTCTGTGAAAGAGGCCGCGGGGAAATCAGAATCCTGCATTTCACTTTGGCTTTTCCTGCCTAAATGCCTGCAGAACAAACTTCACCAATATCCCTCACACTTTAGGGAAGTGACAATTGTTTACGAGATACAAGATACTATACTATGAAAACGTTACAGAAATAATTACATGGGACAAGTCTTATAAGTACTTAAAGACTTTATTATATTAGACGAACTGAAATCTATGGAAACACAGTTCCATTGAACACATTCTTTATGCACTATACTTAAAAATATAAAATACAAAACGAATTTAAAGTACTTATATTAAACCAAGTTTTCCTTCTGTTTTTTTGTTTAGCTTTCTTTGACACCATAAAAGAAAGAAAGAAAGAAAAAGAACAGAAAGAGTATATTAAAACAAAACTATTAGGTAGAATTTTTTTAAACTTTTACTTTACCTATCATATTTAATATTTCCAAGACTATTTGGCCATGGAGAATCATACACATCGCACTCAAAGTTGTGTGATCACCAGTCCCCTGAGAGCTAGAGGACCAAACAGAGCACGTCAGGGAGGGGGGCAGCTGGCGGCACAGCCCCGCACGCCCTCCAGGCCCTGCCGTCCCCAGAGGCCAGGACCAGGACAAGGTGGCGGGAGGATGGGCCCAGGAAACAGCATCGCTGCCGCTCAGTCAAGGCTGCCTGAAGGTCACGGCCACTCGTGCAGGGCTGGGAGGACCTTCAGACAGACGGAGGAGGGAGTTAGGAAGGAGGATGGTCTTCCCCCCGGACGCTCCGGTACTTGGCCATGTCCTCAGGAAATACTTTAGAGAGTTCTTGAATCAACAGGCTTTTAAATTTCTAAGAAGAAAAATATACACGGTCAAGATATTTTTGCACGTGACCCATCACCCAAGTTAAAGACGACGCCCCACTAGAGCCTCAAACTCAAAAGAGAAACTGGGCTTTCCCTGCACTGTCTGCTCATCTCCCTGGATGCCACACCTGCCAAACCGCAGCAGGAAACTGCTTGCAACTATGCTGCAGGTACATCAGGTACATGGAGAACTACCTGAAAGAGGAATGTTCATTCAAAGACTACTTCTTCCCTCCCACCTCAAATGACAAGGAGCCCTCTCGCACGGAGCCAGCCACTCAGGTGGAAATGATTAGAGCAAGTGTAACAGGAGTCTTCACGTAATAATTAAGCAATTATTAATTCAAACCACATCAAACCCATTGTGTGCAAACAGCTCTCGATCAAAGCTTTCAGAGCACCTAGAAACCTGTCTTCTCCAAATACCACGCTCCTTGAGCCTTCGTATCAGCATAACGTTTGTTTTAATCCAATCTTAAAAGCAGCTAAATATCTGCCAGCATCTCAAAACCCTTTCTTATAAGCTGTACAGAAAGGCAGCACCGTGGATACAAACAGAGAGATGGTCCTTACGTAGGTCAGGAACACATCCTTAAAGGAGGCTACATGCCAACCCTACAGAAAGCATTTAAGATAGAACTCATGCAACTTTAATCACTCGACCCACCAGGCATACAAACTGCACTGTGAGACGTTCACAATCTCATGAGAGGAAATGACACCAAGAGGCAACAGAAAGGGGTGCAAACTGAACAAATAGCACGGTCGCTAGTGTCACTGCCGACAGGCCATCTCCAGGTGCAGAGGCAGGGAGGCGAACAGGAGCACGGGCAGCCGGGAGCACATCGCCCTGCGGCCGCGGCCCTGTTCTTAAGGGGAAGGGCGGGGCTCTTTCTGCCTGTCGTCCCCTGAGCTGGACGATCAGGCTCGCCCGCAGACTGGCCCAAAGAACCCCAGCTGGCTCTCCACCAAAGCGCTATCGTGCCCCAGAGGTGATGCTCTGTTCAAGAGCAACTCAATCCCAAGCTGGCAAAGCAGAAATGAGGCCGGGGGCACCACACTAACCCTCACAGCAAAGCCACCTCCAGGGCAGGCCACCTGGGATCAGCACAGATCCCTGCAGTCCAGGCAGCGGGAGACGGGCCTGTCACGGCAGTCCCGCCACCACCGCTGTGCCGGCCCCTCGCCTCGCCAGCGCACCCTCCGCGTGGCCGTCCCCACGAACAGCAGACACCGAGCAGGCACCTGTGCCCCTGGGCAGCAGAGGGAACACAACACTCGTGCCCCTTGCATGCTGGGGCTTAGGCTGCAACAGGGGACACAGGACAGAGACAGAAGGGCCGACCCTTATCAGCCAAGGCTGGTCCGCAAGGCCTCTCGGAGGGGGTGACACGCCGACCAGGGAGGACAGGCAGTGGGCAGAGGACGTGCAGGAGTCCCAGCAGAGGAGACGGCAGGGGGATGGACAGGAAGGAGACAAGGAGACGGGCCGGTGAATTCCAGAAATGCAAATGAGGCCAGCGCTGCTGGGGGCAGGGGGAGAGGCAGGAGGGCTCGCTGTCTGAGGCCAACAGGAAGGGGTGGCACCGCCCACCTAAAGGAAACCCCCCCCACACACACACCCCCCGCCCCTGGCCACACGAGAGTCAACGTAGGTAAGAAAACACTCCATATACCATGTTCAAGATGCAGTTTTCTCAATCCCATCAAAACCAAGAAATACAAAGAGCAGGGTCTCTGTGGAGAATAGGGTATACGGTACAAAGGGGTCTGGAGTCTGAAGCTGGAAACGACCACCAGAGAAAGAGAAGTCAAGGAGGATTCGGCAATCCTCTAAACCAGAGACCCACAGTTACAGAAAAAGGCCGAACAGAAGGACTCAGAAAGCACCAAAGGGCAACCTGGAGATACTAAAATCGTAAAAACAGAAATGTTAGCCAACAACAACTAACACCACAAAAATTAACCCAGACTTCCGTAAAAGGGAGGCTAGCCACGTCGCTACGTTTATTATGCTACCACACGGCTTGCTATTTAATTTTATTACCTATTACGCATTTCAGAAATCTCAGCTGTGTAATGTTGTCAGGTAGCTGAAGTTTTACAAAGTCTATGAGCCAGATTTGCTCTGTGAACATTCCTTGATGTTCTGACATTATCTTCTGTTGACAAGAACCTTACCTTCATTGTGTCAATCTTGCCTTTAACTTGTTCATTTTTAGCCAGAGCCCTCTCCAGGCACTCTTTGGTATAGAGTTGGGGATTTCGACCTTGATCTATGTATCTGGAAACATGAAACATGTCAATTAACATTCATGGCTGATACCTCCTCTCACAGTTTTCTTATGGGGAAAAAACAAAGGTAGTGATCTGTAACCTCACATGGCCCTGTTTAGAAGCTGTGTCCAGGAACCAGGTGAATTAGGATTCCTTCGGTTATACAAGTATAGATGACTTGCACTCATTACTTCTAATAATATGAATGACTCATGAAATCAAGTTAACGATCACTTATAAACCAAGCAAGCTTCACAGTCACACCAGTTCACATGTTTAGCACTTGTGTTTTTCGAAAGGTTTCATAGCCAACCACACCTTTTTATCCTCACAACAACCTGTAAGGTCAGGCAGCTCTTGACAAGAGAGAACTAAGCATGGGCCAGAGCTTCAGGGCTGAGCAATACAGGGAGCCCACCGAGATGCAACCCAGCAGGCCCACCCCGTCCTCTGTAGAGCCGCCTCGGGGCTGCAGGATCGGTGAGGGGAGAGCAGCGAGCACAAGAGCGCTGGCTTTGCCTGTCCTGAGATTAGTTTACCAACTGGAGAGAGGGGGGAATGATACACTACTTTCCTAAAAATACCTAAGTAACTTAAACTTAACAGAGACAGATTCTCTCCAATTATTTCTTAGCAGCATAAAACTGTTCTGTGAAATTTTCAACACGTGTCCCCAAAATGTCTTCATCATCCCAAAGATTTCATTAAGTGTACTGCCTAGATGAATATACACATTTTACCTGCGGAAGGCCACCTGCCTACTTCTGCACCTTGAAGACCTTCACATCACCCAGCTAAACTGAATTACTCATTACAAAGAAACAAAAACCACCACCACTACACTAAGTCTGATTTATGCATTTTTATGCTTCAGTTAAAAAAAATTATCACTTCAGATTAAAGACACTGTTAGGTTGCTGTTAATGGCATAAAAACTGGCTTTTAATTATGACAGATAGAGAAATACTAATAAATCAAAAGTTCTAGAAATCCCATTTTATTGTGATGTATTTGAAACGATGGAATGAAAAAAGCAACATTCTGGTTAAATCCTAAGCAAAATCCATCCATTTCTGGGGGGGGAAAACCTCAACAGGCCCCAATGTCCTAAATAAACAACCCCTTTCGACAGTGATGTCATTTGGATCGGGCTCTTCTCTGAAGACTCGAGGGTTGACTCCCACTTCTGCGAACTCGCCAACCCCAAGCACCCGGCAGAAAGGCCGAGGTTTACGTTGGTATCTCTGCTCCAGACGCAGTCAGCGTGCCTGAGAACAGGTCTGGAGACCCTTCTACATCGGCACAGACTGATGTAGACAGATGTAAGCCAGATCTGACCGACAGCTCAGATCTGCTGCTTGCTGGGTGCTGAGAGGCCACCCCATCCCAAGTCCCCACGTGGGTCTCCGCTGTCCCTGTACCCACCGGCTCCGGCTGTGCTGGCCGAGGCCTCACTGCCCCCACCTCTTCAGCGGTCTTCCCCATCTGTCTTCCTCTCATTTGCTCCACTTCAGAAGCCAGGAGTAGTTCCTTGGCATCTGTCAATATACTCATCCCACACACTCGTGACCAGAATGGCTCTAATGAGGACACTTAAGGAAAGGAAATCAGCCTCCACCTTGCCACACTTCACGAGCAGGAGTCTAGAGCTGCAACACACGCACAAGACAGACCTTCGCTCCCACCTGGGAACATGTGACACCTCGGCCAGCAGGTGAGGACAGAGCTGAGACTGGGAAAACTGCAGCCTATGTGTCCTGACTTGGTGGCCAGCTGCCGAGCTGTGCTGTAACTGGGACTTTCATCTCTGACCTTTGGGGATGTAAAAAGGTAACTTTTCCTTTTACTGTTCAAGGAACTCTAGTGATTTACATTTGCAGTTTTACTGCAAAAAGCCCCAGAATACTCTTGCTGTTCCAAGTCAGCTCCGGGAGGGAGGCTGCTTGGCCCAGAGAATTGGCCCTGGTCAACACAAATCCAGGATTTGAAACTAAAATTAGAGCTGTCATATGATCCAGCAATCCCACTCCTGGGCATATACACAGACAAAACTATAATTCAAAAAGATACACGCACCCCTATGTTCACAGCAACACTATTTACAATAGCCAAGACACGCAAACAACCTAAGTGTCCATCCACAGATGAATGGATAAAGAAGGTGTGTGTATATATACACAATGGAATATTACTCAGCCATAAAAAAGAATGAAATAATGCCATTTACAGCAACGTGGATGGACCTACAGATTGTCATACTAAGTGAAGTCAGAAAGACGAATATCACAAGCTATCACTTATATGTGGAATCTAAAACACGACACAAATGAACATATCTATGAAACAGAAACAGACTCACAGACATAGAGAACAGATTTTTGGTTGCCAAGGGGAAGGGGGGTGGGAGAGGGATGGAGTGAGAGTTTGGGGTTAGCAGACGCTAATATAGGATGGACCAACAAGGTCCTACTGTGTAGCACAGGGAACTATATTCAATATCCTGTGATAAACCATAATGGAAAAGAATATATATATGTATAGCCAAATCACTTTGCCGTACAGCAGAAATTAACACAACACTGTAAATCAACTATACTTCAATAAAATTTTTTTTAAAAAGTCCAGAATTTTAGTCTCAGCTCTGACACTGACTAGCTAAACAGCCACTACAGTTACTTACTGGTTCTTTCACCTGTGAAATCAGTGTGATAAAACCTGGATGGATAAAACCTAAAGAGTTTATTTCCTAGAGGCATCTCTAGGCCAGGACTGTGCCCAGGTGCAGGTAACTCTCTCACAGAAAACGGTAAAAAGACTTACCAACATACCTGGCCTAAGAACTTTTTTTTTCAACAGAGCAGATATTATCATCTCCTAGAACCAGCACTGCCAGGGCAGTCTGGGGGATACCAGACCAAATTCGTACTTCTCGGGTTGTTTCTGGCTTTAATTTTTTTTAATTTATAACATAGCTGCATAAGACTTTTTCATTCTCAAGAAAAAAAAGGAATTCATGTGGTTGTCCTTTTATATAAGCAAGATTTTAAGAGCCTAGGATGTTCTTCACATATTTAAAAAGCCTTTATTCACATGTAACTCTTTTTAAACAATACAATACTGAGTTGTTGTTTTTTTAATTAATTTATTTATTTTTGGCTGCACTGGGTCTCCGCTGCTGCGCGCAGGCTTTCTCTAGTTGCGGCCAGCGGGGGTTACTCTTCGTTGCGGTGCTCGGGGTTCTCATTGCGGTGGCTTCTCTTGTTGCGGAGCATGGGCTCTAGGCATGTTGGCTCAGTAGTTGTGGCATGTGGGCTCTAGAGCACAGGCTCAGTAGTTGTGGCGCACGGGCTCTAGAGCGCAGGCTCAGTAGTTGTGGCTCACGGGCTCTACAGCGCAGGCTCAGTAGTTGTGGCACACAGGCTTAGGTTGCTCCGCGGCACGTGGTATCTTCCCAGACCAGGGCTCGAACCCATGTCCCCTGCCTTGGCGGGTGGATTCTCAGCCACTGCGCCACCAGGTAAGTCCCTGAGATTTTTTTTTTTTTTAATGGTTTAATCCCATTAGAACATAAGCTCCATGACAGCGGGGATTTTTGTCTGTTTTCTTTCCTAACATATACGAAGCACCCAGACCATGCCTGCCACATAGCAGACACTTATATACTGGTAGTTGAGGAAATGATTACAGCAAAACTAAACAATAATTAGAATATCAAGAACGCTACTTACTCAAAAACTTCTAAAGGGACAGTAATATCATGAAGTTGCTGTCTGCATTTATCGATATCCTGTAAGCCAGTAACAATAAAATTCCTGAGGGAAAAAGCAAAAATGGGACGTTAGGTTAATTGGGACGATGGCACTGAGCACCACCCACATCTGGCCGACCAGGGATCCACACGCGTGTTCCTTGCACAAGCACAGGTTACATGTGGCTCTCAGCTCTTTGGTTAGCTACAGAATTCCGTAAAGCTTTGGCGTTCTATCATATGCTCATCTATCTCCTGATCGTCTTTTTAAACAAAGAATTGCCAATACTGGGGGGCAAGAACCAATAGGAATAAGGGCAGGAGCCTTTGAGAATCTGATGAAAAATACGAGCCTTCTCTCAAAAACATTCACCCTAAGGTGGCAGGGATTTTGTGTGCGGTGTCAGACAACGCCGGGGTGGGCGACTCCAGTTCAAGCATCCATCCTCAAAGCCTGAGGGAAAGCAAGCCGCGGCTGCCTAGTCTAACTTCAGCTCCCCGCGGGAGCCTTCCTAGATCAGCCGGCTGGTCCCGCAGCACCGGGTACGCAAGGCGGGCTTGCAAACAGGTTGGTGCTTGTGCCCTCCGTACAGCTGTGAGCCCTTCTCCGGAGCATCCGATTTGTATCTGCCTTTTGTTCACCCTAGGGCCGGGCACCGCGGCCAGCACAAGGCTGCTGCCCCAAAAATCACTTCATAAACGTTCTGTGGCCCGTCGCAACCCACCACCGCCCACCATCATCCGATCCTCCCTTCGGGCCTAGGCATCAAGCGGTTTCTGAGCCCTCGCCTTCCCGGGGCCCATTTCACCGCACTGCCGCGTGAAGCCCGCCTCCCTTCGGGGGGCAGGGGCGGAACCCCCGGCCGAAGGGGAGAGAGTCCTACGTGCGTAGGGCAAGACTCAGATTCAGAAGCACGCCTCCCCCTGATAGCCCCAGAAACAGAGACTGATAACGTGTCCAGACGCGGCCCCAAGACAAGGTCCCAGCGCGGCAAAGCGGGAAGGAGGCGGGCCTGCAACAGGCGGCAGCGGCCAGCCCGCCGGCGCACAGCCTGGACCGGGAGGGCCCGGGAGGACCCGGCCCCGAGCAAGGCGGGGAGAGGAGGCGGCTCTCAGCCGGCTCCAGGCTCCCCATCCCGGCTTCCAGGCAGACAGACGCCATCCCGCTGGCGCCGGGGACACGCCGGCGGACTCGGCCGCCACTCACAGCTTCTGGTTGAGCCCGGCCTGGCTGCTGGGCTGGAAGTCGCTGACGATGATGCCGAGCTGCCGGATGTTCTCCACAAACTTCTCCAGGTGCTCCTCCAGGTGGTCGAACTTCTCGGCCATCGCCCAACCGTCGGCACCGCCGCGGGTCGCTCCTGCCCCGGCGACTCTGGCTTCCGCCGGGGCACGCCACCACTTCCGTTTCCTCTGGGGGGCGGGGAGCGGGGGGTGGGGCTGGATGGTGGGGCGGGGCGACGCAGGTCGGCGCGGGGCGGGGCGGGCCACCGGGGCGTGGTGTGGACCCTGAGGCGGTGTCTGGGGCGGGGCCTGGATCGGAGGCGGGGTTTGAGCGTGGGGCGAGGCGGACGTCAGCTCAGCCTGGCCCCAGTAGCCCTAAGCGGCCCAGGTGAGCGGGGCAGGCCAGGTGTTGGTCCTCAGGACTCGCACGCGTGCTCTGAGGGCCACAAAGAGCCCGCGATGGGGACCTGTGGGATCCGGCTCTGCCTTCACTGGCCCTAGGCAAGTTCCCGAGCCTCTGAGCCCTTCCATAAAATCAGGATAATGAGACCCGACAGCTACGTGAGGTTAGTTAGAGGAGGTAACGCCGGTAAGGCTGAAGCACAGCGGGCAGTACTTGGAAAGAGTAGCTTGACCCATGATGAAAATGACTTTTTTTTCCCGAGTATTCAAATTACAGGTACTTATGGTAAATAATTGCAACAATAAAGAAAAAAAAGTAATGAAGAAAGGGGAAAAGACACCTGATATCCTGCCCCCCTGACATGAGCCATCTTTAAGATCTCGGAGACCTTCCCTTCCTCCGCTTCTTTACAGGCAGGTACAACCGCTTGTGGACAAAGGGCTTGGTCAGCTTCTTACTCCACACCAGCGAGCCGCTGTGCAGGGTCCAGCAGGCTTCCTACCTGCTCCTCCGGAAGCTGGCCTCTCCCTTTTGGAGCCAGTCAGCCCTTGCCCTGACCCTGAAAGGCAGCTCAAGCTGGGCTTCAGACCCATCACTTTTCCAGTAGTGATTTGCCATCCCCAAAGGGGTGAATTAGCAGCAAGGACAACAACATACGGTGACCTTAGGTCTAGTGTCACAACTGAGGCTTCTAGTGCTAACTGCTGCCACCTCCCACCAGAGGTCTCGGTGCCCTCCATGCGCCATATAAGGCAACGTCTTCACAAATACCCACGTACCTGAAAACCCTCAAGTTTGCATGAAGGACCCGATAAGGACAGTCTCCTTGTCCCTCAGTTGGAATCCTTGAGGTCAGCTCTGGCACCCCGACTTCTTTCTTCTGGTATGTAATTAGCACCCACCAACTCTAACTCTTCCTTCTAACCATGTCCCCTCAGCTCTTGCTTCCCTAATTCCAGCCACCTTCCTAGGTCAGGTCCTCGGCCCCTCGTGCCAACTCTAATAAAACAGTGCCCTATGGGGTTTCCCTATCTGCGAAGAATAACCTCCCCTACTTCACAGAGCTTTTTGTAAACTGCTGTTCATTGATCTTACTAAAATTCCATTTTGACCACTCTTGTGCTTAAGAAACGTTTATGCCCATTCTTCTAGGAGTAACTGACGTTTGCTCCTGAAGTAGCCTGCCTGGATCCCTCAAGCCACAGTAATTTCCTTTTCTACTGAATATCATAGTATCCATCATTCATCCTTTTCAGTTCCTAGAGTCTTAGGCAAAATGAGGAAGCCCCTTTTCTTGATGATCTCCAAAGCCTCTCCCAACTGCAGCCAGAAATGGGAACCCAGAGAAGGTACGTGATTTGTCAGACTTACTGAATCAGGAACTCCAATTGATGTGGTGGGCTGAAGTGACGGGGAAAGCCTCTGTTCTGCTCTGAATACACAGACATGTTAGATAAAATACCTCCCTCCCAACTTAACGGCAGTTAACTTCAGGGGAATTTTAAAACGAGGTGGCAATAAAATACTAGACAAAAGGAAAAAAATGATGACTGGGGAGAGGGCTGGATATGAAGTTAGTCCTTTTCAATTTCATAAGAATAAAAAGGGATAGATATTGATGGGACCTAGGCTTTGTTTAGTATTGATTTAAAAAATTTAAGTTTATTTCTTTAGTAGAACAATATAATTTCCAAACTAGTAAAAGGGAAAGGGAATAAGGACAATGCAATCAATTAAATAGAAGGCAAGAAAAACAGAGAATAGGTGAAGCAAAGAACAAGCATAAAAAATAAAAAGCACACAATGAGATAAAAGAATTAAAGAAAAATATGTTGGTGATCACAGTGAATGTAAACAGACTTCACTACTTGTTTAAAAGGGAGATTCTCTCAGATTGGAAGTGTTTTATTATATTTTGTTTTGTTTTATTGTTGTTGCTGCTGTCTTAATCCAGCTATGTGGCTTTTCCAAAGCACACCTAAAACAAACATACAGAAAGGTTTAGATAAAGGAATAGGATAGAAAAAGATATGACAGGTAATCAAAAAAAATTATTAAACATATGAAATTAAAAATTAATAAAAATGTTAAAAGACTTTTTTAATGATAAAGGAAAGAGTCCACCAAGAGGCTATACTAATATTTACCTATAAGCAACTAACAACGTTGTCTTATAATATCTAGCACAAAAGTTGGCAAATTATGAGGAAAAATTCAAACTCCATAATCATAACAGGAGATTTGAACCACCTCTATCAGAAAATGATGTCAAGTAGAGTACAAAATAAATGAATATGAAAGAGTTGAATAATATGATTAATGTATGTGATCTTTGAGAAACACTGAACCCTGAAGAACAGATTATTTTCAAGCACATATGGAATAGTTATGAAAATTTGACCATTCACTAGACTACAAAGGAAGTTTCAGCAAATTTCAAATTGTGTCACATGGACTGGATTTTCTGACTTCAGTGGTATAATTACAGTAGAAATCAATGAAGTTATTTGCTTTTTACATACACACACATGCATACACACACACACACACACACACAGACCTGAAAACCAAAACACACTCTTTGAAATAATTCATGGATATATATACATCTGAATTTGTATGGGCAAGACCCGATTGATGTCCGTCATCCCAATATAATTATTAGTAGCACTTCCTGTCACTCACTATCAAAGGTATCTCAATTTGGTTGATACATTACATGGCCATACTAGTTAAAGAGGAATTTGTAGCATATTTGGAACTGAATGATAAGCACTCCTTATCAAACTTCTGCTTTGCTTCTAAGGTGATACTCTGAGGAAAAATAACCTGGAAATAATAAGCTAGGGTTTTCAACCCAAAGAGTTAGTGAAAAGGAGCAAGAGAGAAATCACAAGCACAAAAAATATATAGAAAGGAGTGGAAAAGGTAAAGAGAGATACTGATGAAAACGAAAACTCTTTCATTATTTTTTTTTTCTGCTTTCGTTAGAAGCTAGAAAGATGAACAGTAAAGAAAAGCTGACTGTTGAAAAGACGAGTAAAGATACATACTTCAGCAAGTCCATCAGAAGGCAGAGAGAAAATAAACAATATTATAAATGAATGAGGAAACATCATTCAATTACAGTGAAATTTGTATTCATATTTTGAAAGCTTGAAGGATGTGGACAATTTTCTAGAAAACTCCCAAAAGTTAACCTAAAAAATAATAGGAGATCAGAATAGATCCTAACCTTTCAATAAACTGGCCAGCAGACAAAAATCTCTTTCAAAGAAACAAAAGACAACAAGCTGTGACTGCTTTTAACACTAGATTGTTATTTTTTAATGAAACATTAAAGAAAAAAGAATTTCAATTTTAAGCAGACATTTTCAGAGACTAGAAAACGAAGAAACAACATCCCAACTCATTTTTGTTTTGTTTTGTTTTGTTGTTTTTGCGATACGCGGGCATCTCACTGTTGTGGCCTCTCCCATTGCGGAGCACAGGCTGCGGACGCGCAGGCTCAGTGGCCATGGCTCACGGGCCCAGCCACTCCGCGGCACGTGGGATCTTCCCGGACCGGGGCACGAAGAATCCGTGTCCCCTGCATCAGCAGGCAGACTCTCAACCACTGCGCCACCACGGAAGCCCCCAGCTCATTTTTAAAGAATTATATAACTTTGATAGGAAATGCAGACGAGGACAGTCCAAAAAAAAAAAAAAAAAGAGGAAGAAAATATAGGCCAATCTTCCTTCTGAAAGTAGATGTAAAAATCACAAATATTATAAAATATCAGCAAATTGAATCAATTATCCCGTATCAGCTATCAATTGCTACATAAACAAACCTCGTGGAAACGTAGTGGCTTGAAACAGCTACTTTCCTCTAGTTTGCTCGCAGCTCTGCAATGTGGGCTGTGCGTGGCGTTTGTAGCTTTCCCCCGCTCCATGTCACTTTGGCTGGGTGGCCTGGCTGAGGCTAGTGAATCTACTTTCAAGATGGCTCACTCACACGGCCATCACATTGATGGTGCATGTCGGCTGGGAGCCCAGCTGGACTGTGAGCTAGAGAACACAGTCCCCCTCTGCGTGAGTCTCTGCGGACTTTGGGAGCATCCTTGCCTTGTGGCGGCTGGGTTCCAGGAGCACGTAGCTCAAGAGAAACAGGTAGAAGTTGCACAGCCTTCTAGAATCTTGCCTCCAAAATCCCATAGCATCACTTGCACCATAGCCATGGCACAGATGGATTCCCAGAAGGGAACATAACCCTGACCTGTCAATGGAAGGAGTAAGAAGTCACTTTGTTGGAAGAACAGGTGAAAGAACAGGTGAGACCTTTTGAAGCCATTTTTGAAAAACACAACCTGTCAAACATCACACTGAAAAAAATAATAATAATGATCTATTGGGCTTCTCCTAGGACTGCAAGAATGGTGAATATCATAAAATCTTTCATGTATCTAAGTCCATTAAGAATTAAAGCAGAGAAATATCTCAGATTTTTTAAATAGACACTTGATAAAATTCTACTTGATTCGTGGTTTGTTTTTTTTTTTTAACAAAGGAACTTCTGAGTAAACGAATAGAAACATCCTGATCCTAATAAAGGATACATACTATAAACTTACAGAGGGCATTTGACTAAATGATAGAACTTTGGAAACAGTCTCATTAAAGTCAAGAACACGCCAGAATCTTCCCTATCACCCCAACTCTTCAGTACTTCATTGGAGCACCGGCCGGTGTAGAAACAGCCATGGGAGCGGCACTGGGCTGTTACTCATGTCCTCACTAGTGTCTGCCTTTTTTGACATTGAACCTCTATGTCCTTCCTGCTCATATCTTATACCTTAGCTTCCAGCTATATTTTAGGAATTCTGAGGAGAGGAATCCAAACTTACACATCCCCCAGAGTCCCAACTTAGTTCAAACTAACTCAATAAACAGTTTTTGATTATTTGAAGGTCACAGGGAAAAAAAAGAAAGAAAAGAAAACCACAAAAGAAAGTGGTAGAAAGAAACCAAATGCCTGTTTTTCCACCATGGATGTAACTCCCCAGGAAGCCATTTTTTTCTGTTGGGTAGACCCTGGCAGCAACTTGCTTTCCAAATAATTAAGAGAAATGGGTGCTTCTGCAGTTTTGACTTATGGCCCCATCTGTGCTACCCTCCCTTGGTTTTCTCCAGCACTTAGCGAGTTATTTCTGCTGTGTCCTGTACTTGTGTCTGTAGCCCATGATAGGACCAGTTCCTGAGAGCCGCTGTGGCCATAGAAAAGGTTCCATGGAGATGTTCTGCTCTGCTGCTTTTGCCCTGCCTCATAATAGTCACCCTGGCTCTGGGATCATGTTACCTGTTGTATCAGTTCCCTAGGGCTGCTGCAACACAGTATCACAGACTGGGGGGCTTACACAATAGAAATGTATTGTCTCACGGTCCTGGAGGCCAAAAGTCTGAGACCAAGGTGTAAGCTGGGCTGGTTCCTTCTGAGGCTGGGCGGGAGAATCTGTTCATGCCTCTCTCCTGGCTTCTGGTGGTTTGCTGGCAATCCTTGGTGTTCCTCGGCTTGTAAATGCACCACCCTGCTCTCTGCCTTCATGTTCACATGGTGTTCTCCCTGTGTGCATGTCTCTGTCCAAATTTACTCTTTTCATAAGGACATCAGTCGTATTGGATTGGGGCCCACCCTAAATGACTTCATTTTAACTTGATTGCATCTGCAAAGACTTTATTTCCAAATACAGTCACATTCTTAGGTACTGGGAGTTAGGATTCCAGCATATCTTTTTGGAGGGGACACAATTCAAGCCGTAACACCTGCCTCTTCTGTTCAGGAATGCCAGCCCTTGCTCTCTGTATTGTGACTGCAGGACATTTAATTCAGGCCAGGTCATAATGAGTATAATTATGGTATCATACCCTACATTTTTGTGATTTGTGATTAGTCATCAGCTCCAATTATTGTTCCCATAAATATTCCCTTTCCTCTCTCCTCCTATTTGCATTGGCTAAAGTGAGAACAGAAATGGGAGGTTTTCAAGTCTGACGTTTGAAACCATCCCAAGGAGGGCCATTGAGATCCACTGAGTGCACCACAGTTTGAAAGTCTCTCTAAATCACTCATCTCCAAGTTGTCCTAACTTATTATTCCATTGGCTATTGTTCTCTGATGAAACCAAAAGCTATTCAAACCCACTGAGACCTTTATGCAGGTTCTCCCTTTTCCCCTTGAAACAGCTAAATTGTGGCTGCTTTCCCTTTACTGCACATGGTAAATATTGTTTATTTGTTTGTAAGACATGTTTTAAGATTTAAACACCCAACGCTCCAAATGTAAATGGAATTAGGCTGGAAAATCCCAGTAAGTCAGGTGTACCTGGTAGGAGGCTGCATGCAGAAAGCCTGCAGGGCTCTGCTTACGGTAGAGGTAGAGGGTGTCGCTTTGGTTTCCCTCTGAGGTCAAGGTGATCTGCCCCTGGGAAATTTCCAGGCTTCTAATGCTTTGTGACCTTGGAATCTGGAGGCATTTTTTTTTTCTTTCTTTCTTTTTATTCATTCGAATTATTGTTGCTCGATCAGCACTCATGGCCCTTAGTGATGCCATCGGAACATTTTTTGCCATTCATTTATTCTGAGAACCAGATTCAGCTTAGGTTTTTAAAAATGCAGCTATCCTACCAAGAGGACAAAGCAGCTGGTTTCTGCTTCTTACTTTGTGGATTTTCCGCACATTAGCAATTCTAGCAGAAGGGAAGGTTTGCAACTCTGTTGCTTTGATGATGATGATGATGATGGTCATGATCATACTGATGCCAATTGCTAGCATTTTACTGAGCATTTTATAAAGAGTATTTCATTTATTCTTCATAACCCTAAAAGGAATTTGCACCATACATAGTCAATGCACTATAATTTGCACTATAATTTGCACCATACATAGTCAAATGTAAACCAAAAAAGCTTCCCTAAATACAGAATTGAGAAGCAGAACAATTCCAACTGGTAGAGGAGGCTGATATCACTTTTCCCCAAGTGCCACATTGACACATGAATGTTCAAATAAATCAGATTTACCATTCATTCTATTAGGTTCACATGTCAGTGAGCGTGCATGACTTGTGCCGTAAAAAAATATAAATTGTATCTTGTTTTTACACTAATAAATATTGAGAAACAGTAACATCTCTCTTCTATTTCCTGTGACATGAAACATCTGTGGTTCTACCTGAAATTCTGTGTAATGAACCTACGACAAGATTACATTCCTATAGCCTACAGATTGCCATGTGAGCCAATCAGGGAATGGAAGCCTGCAGTTGACATTCACTGTTAAGTTTTTATGAAAAGTTTGTCACAAATTCAAGAGAGGACAGGGTAGCACTATAGAAAGAGGGAAAAGGTGAGATACACACATACACAGAAATATAAACTTTTTAGACTTCATACCAATTTTCACCCTACTAGCTCCTTCAGTACATTGCTGAAGTCCTGATATCTCGCAGTCCTGTGTAAACATTGACGACATTCAGTAGAAGTCTAAGTTTGTCTTAAACACTCCAGAGAGAAATGCACTGTGCTCAAGTATGCTCTTCCAATTGTGATGATCCAGAAAGCAAAGCCTTACCTTGCAGAAAATCATGGTGCACATGGACTGGGGACACCTGCCTCTGGTTCTGGTCAAGAAAGAGCACCAGGATGCTGTCCAGCAAAGAACACCTGAAATAAATATGAAGCAGCTTGTGTCAGAAGACTAAGTAAAAATATATCAAAATTCTCAGTATGGAAGATGGAAGCTAAGAGGGGCCATGAGCAAGGTCTATACAATTTCAGTTACAATGGACACTAGAACTAGTGTCAACCTCCTTAACCTTCTAGAAAATGGCTTTAGGTGTGCTAGTCCTGGTCTGTGAGAAGCAGATCCCAAGACGGGATTGAACATATAAGACATTTTTTTAAGGAAACATTGGTGAAATAAAATGGGGAAGTAACCAGAAAAGCCAGGAGAATCAAGACCAAGATGTAGGTCTGATCCCAAGAAAAGGAGAGAAAGGAGGAAGCAGGGAGGGAGGGAAGAGGTGGTAGAGAAGGGGGGAAGGGAGGGAGGAAGGAAGTGGGGGGGGGAGGAAGACGGGTGGGCAGGCAGGCTAGAAGCATCTTAGACTGTAGTGCAGTTCAAAGGAGAGTTTGGTAAGACCACTACAGAGTCCTCGAACCCAAATCCCTCATCAGCAGAGTCCCAGGTCTCTCTGGATGAACACGACTTAGTATTCCTGCCTTACCCAGTCATTGGCTAGAAGCAGTCCATGGGAGCAGAAACTGTAATAAATTTCAGAGTAGAGCACTGGGGCTCCTTGTCAATTCTGGCCACTGCAGTTGGAGATCTGAGGGGTGTATTTTCATGGGCACCACATCAGGTCAAACAACAATCATAACCATAATCATAATAATGGCTGTTTACTGACAGCCTGCTCAGAGCCAAGCATTGCACTAGATATTTTGCATATTCAACATAATTGTCGAAACAACCCTCCAGGCTAGGTATGGTTGCTCCTCAATTTCAATGAGGACATTGAAGCTTGAAAGGGTAAGTGCCTTACCAAGACTACACAATTGGTTGGTGCAGAAGGGAGAGTAAATCCTGGGTCCCTCAGGCTCCAAAGCCCTATCTTCTTACCGCAGCAAACACATGAGAAGACTTTTGCTTCCTCAACAAGAAACACTGTCTTCACTGAACTTGTTAAGCCAAAAACAGTTGAGTGTATTTAAAATATAAACAATACTAACACAGCCAACCAACAATGTAAAGCAATTATACTCCAATAAAGATGTAAAAAAAAAAACACAATGCTCCTTGTGTTCTGCGTAATTCATAAGTGACAAGATTTGAGACCGACACCATCACACTTTCCATCAAATGACTCATCATCACACTGGGCCCTTAATGGTCCCAAATGGTATTCCTTAAGTCCTCCTGACTGTCTAAAAACAGAGCTCAGGTGTGACCAGGAAGGGACAAAGCCCAGTACTTCCTTGCTACATGACTCTAAGAATGACCTTAGTCATTAGTTTTCTCCTCCTGGAATCAAGGTAATATCTATAAATTGGTGAAACATCTAGCATGGCACCTGGAATGTGAAAGGTGTTTGACAAATGTGGTCCCCTTCTATCAGCTTATACCGAGCATGCAGTCAAGCTTTTCTTCTTGTACCATAAACTGACTCTTGCAAAAATGTATTGATTATGTCATTCTCCAACCTAAAATCTTCTGACAGCTTCCATTTTCTACAGCAGGGATTGTTTTGTTTTTTTTTTTACTCACTCATTTTATTTATTTATTAATTGATTAATTAATTTTTTTTTTAATTTTTGGCTGCCTTGGGTCTTCGTTGCGGTGCGTGGGCTTCTCATTGCGGTGGTCTCTCCTGTTGCGGAGCACAGACTCTAGGCATGTGGGCTTCAGTAGTTGTGGCACATGGGCTCAGTAGTTGTGGTTCGCGGGCTCTAGAGCGCAGGCTCAGTAATTGTGGTGCATGGGCTTAGTTGCTCCGTGACCTGTGGCATCTTTCCTGACCAGGGCTCGAACCCGTGTCCCCCTGCATTGGCAGGCAGATTCTTAACCATTTACAGCAGGGATTTTTAAACCTTACTCTCTGTGTAACGCCATCCACACGCCCCTCATACTGGCTCTATTACATTACCCAAATTCTGTGGGGGAGCAGGAGGGAGTGGGGAGCAGGTGCATGTGACCCTGGGAGAGGGCATGAGACCCTCAGGGGAGTAGAATGTGTAGCCTGAAAATTCTCATCCTCCGGGAAGTTAGGCTGCAGCCCTCCTCTCTTCTTTGAGAGTTTCCAGTCCTCAGAATGAGCTCCGAGACCTTGTCTCCCACTGACCAGCACCCCAGGGACTGGCTGGACCCTTGCTCTCCCTGCCTCCTTGCCTTTGTTGGTTTCCTCCTTCTGCTTGGAAGTCCCCTTTCACACTTTTGTCCCATGCTTGGGGAACTCACTTGTCCATTTCAGTGAAGTTTTCACTCACTGCTTCAGACAAAATTATAACTCCCTGGTCAGAGCTCTGCCACATCTAGGACCTGTTCCCTCCTGTAAAGGTGTGGATCCACTAGAGGCTAGAAGCACAGACTCCACCTTCAGACAGGTAAGTGTGGTGGAGACTGCTTGAATCCCAATAAAACCCAGTCTTCCTTCTTCCAAAGAAATGGAAGTGAAGCCAGGCCCATAGCTGCCTGGCTGGTCCACATTTCCTAGGCTTGCTTGAAGTTACCTCTGGCCTTGACACAAAGAAGTTTGAGCAGAAGTGATGTTGCCAGGTCTGGGTCTGGGACTTAACACATCTGGTGGGTCTTCTCCATGACCACTTCCCTCATCTCTCTGGCTGGACCTAGACAAGGCAACGACTGTCCAGTAGACCTTTCTGAGTTGAAGGAAATGTTCTAGATCTGTGCTGTCCAAGATGGTAGCCACTGGACACTTAAAATGTGGCTAGGGCAACTGAGGAACCAAACTTTTAATTGTAAAATAGCCTTGTCAGCAGTGTATACTGTATCAGACACTGGAACCCTTGGGGATGGAGAAGCAATGACTTGGAAGCAATATGAGTGTTGAAATGCCCAGTGGAGCAGACTTACCCCACCAACATGGACTACTTAACTCAGAACCGTTGAGAGGGGAAAAAAGTCAATATTTTTAGGACAGTTAGTATAGTGTGGCATGGTGGTTATGGCAATGACCTGGAGGGTCACTTTGTGAGTTCAAATTCCAGCTCTGCCACTTAATAGCTGTATGACCTTGAGCAAGTCTCTTTATGTCCTCGTGCCTCAGTTCTCAACACTTCCCTGGGGAGATGAAGAGCACACAACCTCAGGTTGTTGCGAGAAGCAAATGAAGTAAGAATGTAAAACACTTAGAATATCATATCCCTCTGTAATTGTTAGCTATTGTTACGAAATTTGGGGGCTCATTGTTATAGCACCTTAGCTTTGCGCTAACTAATACATGTGGGTTTGAATCAGGCTCCACCATTTGCCACGTGTGTGATATTGGGCAACTCAGTCTCTCTGGGCTTTAGTTTTCTCTATTTCTTATAGGATAAGGGGAATAATAGGCTCTTTCTTGTAGGGTTCTTGGGAGTAATAAAAAAAGATCATACAAGTACAGAGCTTAACACAGTGTCTGGTCCAAGTTAAGCACTCATATCTGTAACTATTATTGTAGAACATATCATATTCTATTATAGGCAGCTGTTTAGTTATCCCTCTGTGAGCACTCAAGGATAGACTGTCATCTTTTTTGTTCTTTGGTGATTAGCACAGTGAAGATTCTCAACAAATGTTTATTGAATGGATGACTGAATAGGTAAATAACTCCTCGAGTATTAGTTTACCTGAAAACCCAATACTTTAGCTGTTGAAATGCTGCTTCTGAGACTTCCCTTGGACATCAAATCCCAATGGCAGTCAAATGAGCACACCCAAACAAGGATGTTCTGTCCCCTCCACCCAGACCCTCCCTAGGGACAGCAGCTCTTCCAACACTAACAAAAAGGTTACTCTGTAGCCTCAGCTGAGCACAAAGACTGGCCAGGATGACTCACTCCAGCAGGCTGTTGGCAGAGGGCACCTGCGGGATCACTCTCGTCAATTCCTGTTTATTAAGTGTGTGCCCCGAGGGATGCTGGGGATGGGTGGTGACATGTGGCTGGAATCTAAGGGCCTTGGCAGAGCCAACGCTGTACCCTGACTCCCACAGATTACTTGCCCTAAGCAGAGGGAACCTTTGTTCAAGCTCTCGCTGGAAGGAAAGAGCGTGTGGAATCTTACCTGTAGTCAGGGCTGGGTGAGGGGAACAGCCAGAGACCCACCTGCACATCCGTCAGGCAGTGAACCCTGGTTCACTAATTGAGGTGGTCAATTAGTCAGGGTTCTCCAGAGAAACAGAACCAATAGGACATGTATAGATATATAGAAAGAGGTTTATTGTAAGGAACTGGGTCACGTGATTATGGAAGCTGAGCAGTCCCATGTTCTGTTGTCTGCAAGCCCAGCCAGCAGTGTAATTGGGTACCAGTCTGAGGCCTGAAAACCAGAGGGGCCAAAAGCCTAAGTCCTGGTCTGAGTGCAAAGGCCCAAGAGTCAGAAGTGCTGATGTCCAAGGGCAGGACATGGATGTCTCAGCTCAAGCAGAGAGCAAATTTGCCCTTTCTCTGCCTTTTTGTTCCAGTCAGTCCCTCAGCAGGTAGGATGGTGTTCTTTGCTTGGTCTACCGGTTCAAATACTAATCTCTCCTGGAAACAGTCACAGATATGCCCAAAAATCATGTTTTGCGAGCTACCTGGGTGTCCCTTTGCCCAGTCAAGTTGACACATACACTTAAGCATCATGACCACAGTCCTTTATGAAGCCAGAAAAATGGAATGCTGACACAGGTCTGGGGCCACCCCAGGGGTGGCCCTGTCCAGCAGGAGCACAGGGTCTCAGGGAGTGAGTGCTGTGAGGGGCAAGTCCAGTCCACAGGGACCTTTATCTGCACCCAATGGGAGCCTCTGAGGATGAGACTGGGGTGAATGTGGGCTCGTCTGCGGTGCTCAGCGGTCCCCAGCATCTGCACGAGTCCGTGTGAGATGAAGAGTCTGACCGGAGAGGTGGGGGGTGGCTGTGAGGACTCATGGGGTGGAGTCGGCTGAACAAGAGAACCAGGGAAGAGCCACGTGTGGCTCTGTGGCTCTGGCGGGAGGGCAAGGAGGAAACACTGAGGAAGGAATCAAGGGAGCACGGTGTTGGTCTAGCCATGTTGAGGTTGAGCTGCTTGTGGGGTTCCAAATGGAATGCCCATCAGACAGTTGAGAAGATGCCCCTGTGCTTGGTGTCAATGCTGTGACAAGGTCGCTGTGAGAGGGATTCAGGAGACCCAGGATCACAAGCCATGAATGCCATGTACGGGGTGAGATGGTTAAGGGTGAGAGCGTGCAGTAAGAACTGAAGGGCTCAGGGCAGGAACCTGGGGGTCTGCAGTTCACAGTGGAGGGTGGAAAGAGACCCGACAAGCAGAGGAGAGAAGGAACCTTGAGAGGTTCAAGGTGATGCAGGGGTGGGAGGGACAGGAGAGGCAAGATAGGGCACTGCCTCAGGAAGGAGCTGGACACAGGGACAGGGGACCACAGGGAAGATCAGGGTGGAAACACACCCACCAGAGGGGAAAGTGAGACTTGCTAGGGGCAGGTAGGGAGTCTCCTCCAACATCACGTGGCATGTGAGCAGCGACCTGCCGGAGGGTCAGTTTGCCAGGTCTTGAACCATCTTGCTGTGGGTTGAACTATGCACATCGTACACAGCAAATGCTCACATCCTGGTGGTTGAAAATGAACCCAGCACTCTATAGGGCCAGCACGGGTCAGGCTGCTTGTAATCACTTCACACCTTTTAATTCCTTTAATCCTCACGACAACCTTACAATATAGGATATAGGTGTTATTGTTCTCTCTACTTGTCAGGTAGAGGACAGAGGCAGAGGGGGGCTGAGTAGCTTGCCTGAGGCTGTGTGGCCATCGGAGCTTAACGGGCAGTAGGCTCCAGAGGTTAACTCCTAAAACATGCAGTGCCGCCAGGCATGGGCGGAGCCGCTGGGGAAGAGATTCTACCACACAGGTTTCCTGATTCACTTGGAAAATCTTTGTAGTGGCTAGAACTGTGGCCCCCAAAAGACATGTCCACTGGCCTAACTCCTGGAATCTGTGAATGTGACCTAATTTGGGGAAAAAAGTCTTTGCAGATATAATTAAATTAAGGATTTGGAGGTGAAGAGATCCTTCTGGGTGGACCCTAAATTCAATGACAAGTACCCTTACAAAAGACAGAAGGGGAGAGAGACCCACAGGTAAGGAGGCCCTGTAAAGATGGAGGCAGAGATTGGAGAGATGTGGCCACAGGACAAACAGCCCTTGGAGCCTCCAGGAGCTGCTGGAAGGGACAAGGGAGGGTCCTTTTCTAGACCCTTCAGACACCTTGATTTTAGACTTATAGCTTCCAGAACTGTGAGAAAATACATTTCTGTTGTATTAAACCACCACATTTGTGGTAATTTGTTATGGAGGCAATAGGAAACAAACACACATCAAAATCATAGAGGACGGTCCAGAGTCTGTCCTGAGTTCGTTCCCTGCTGACCCTGAGACACAAACATCCCTGTTCCTGTTACCGCACCTGAGATTCTACAAAGTAAGGTCTCCAGAAAGTATTTTAAAATTCCGCAAGCCACAGGAATTTCACACTGAAACACTCAACTTGGAATGTCTCTCTACGACTTTGGGGCATCTAATGTGGCATCAACAACAATCAGATTTATGAACTCAGGCAAGGTGGGGTTTTGAACTGACTTACCCGTTCGCAAGAAGAGCAAGGCTGTGACCCAGTGCAGAATTTGCTTGGGTTCAAATGCTCACTACATTTTTTTTTGTATTATACAAATTTACTCCCATTACTTAAAACTCATTCTCATCACCTGAAATCATTCTTTGCCACACAGCAGGAGATGACTTGTCCAAGCTTCCCCCACCCATCGTTATCCTCCACTGCCTGCCTCCCATGACTGGGACTTGAAATGTGCCCAAGGTGCTAAGGCTGGGTCACCGCGTCCCCTCCTCACTTATGACATCACATCCCCTTAACGGCTTTTACATATGCGGTGGTAGTCACCCTAGTAGTTAAGAGTTGGGTGTTGGTCCATTTCAATACCATACTTTTTCCAAATCTTAGATTAGGGTCTAATGATTTGTTAGCCGTGTAAAATTGCTAAGAAACTATCAGACAAATAGTGTTATGGGTCTATTTGTGGTGTCTGCTATGCTGAATTATGTATATATAGCCATAGCCAGCACATCATCACCCCAAGAGCTATGTTTTCTTAGCCTTCACTCTTTCATGCTAATCTCCAGTCTGTTGATCTGAGTATATTATATTTCACAAGCATAATTACAGCAGAAATTATCCAGCTTTGGTTCTGATTAAAAGCATAAATAACTTTTGTGCATAATCATAGGAGTAAATTAAACTAAAAAAACACCCGGCCACTCAATTATCAAAGGACTTTTGTACTTAACACATAAACCACTATTCTAAGGTATATATTTTATCCCATGTATATCTTTTATCCTTCTATAATAATTTCTGGATTTTAAATTCCATATTTTCCAAATAGCATATGAATTCTCACTCCTTGAGTGGGTGAATTAACACTTCTGAGAGCTTCGTCCTATTTATAGATGTGAAATGGTGACAGGAATTTTTTTTATGCTAACAAGTATTAAGGAACCACTCCATGGCAGGCATTTTTACATATGTTACTGTAATTAATTTTAGAAATTCATTTTTTCTTTTATTAATTCTTGGTGCAGCTCCTTGGTCTCACTCTTATATTCTCTTTTCTCTGTAATGGGCTCTCTCTTTATGGGATCCCTCTGGGTAGAAACAGTGTCTTCTCCACAGATTTCCAGAACCTCTCTGGGAGTGCTGAGGTGGTAAGACTCACAGCTGATTAATTACTGCTGCAGGTGCCCCAGGGGACCCCCAGCCCCCGGTCAGCTTCCTCGGACATAAGTTAGACATTGCTCTGAAAAGTCCCCTCAGGTCATGTCCTGGGGGACCCGGGGATGCTCCAGCACGTGTGAGTGTGTGTGAGTGTGTGTGAGTGTGCCTGTAATGCGTGCAGCTGTGTATATTGATGGGCGTGTTCAGAGTAGGGTAAGCCATAAACTTCTGGTGAGAAATAACATTTCTTTAAAGTTTTTTCTTCACTCAACAGCAAGAGTGATGAATCAATTGATCGGCCCCTGGGACATCTGGAAATCAAAGCAGGGAATTAATGGTCTCTTGCAAAACTGAGGGCAGCCTGCAACCTTTCTGGGGAGGGAGGGAGGAAAAGCAGGGAATTTCCGGGGGCGGGGGAGTGTAGAGACAGCAAGGGCTTGGAATTCGGAACCCAGAACTCAGACCAGAACAGAATCTCCAGTACAGAGCAGGGGATTCCACATCTGCTCCCTACCCAGCCTGAGGCAACCTGGTGAAAGTCCCTTTGCGTTTTTTTAAGTTATTCTATAACTTGTCCAACTTCTATCCAGTAATATACCACATGAATAAAAAACTCAAAACGTACAGGAGGACTTACAGAGAGCAGCTGTCCCTGGCCCCTTGCTTCCCAAATCCCCTCCCCTCCCTGCTGTTTCCTCTTCCTGTGGCTACTGCCCTATCTCTACATAATGTGCTCATATTGGCATTACTCAATCTGTCAATTTATGAATTCTATATTGATTTCACGCTTTGACATATGAGGGCTTAGCTTTACCCCTGCTCCCAACAAGTACATCACTATTTTTACTTTTCCAGTTGGTTCCTAAGTAACTTTGAGCGGTGCCCTCTCATCTCTTAACTCCATCAGGTGTAAACCACACATCCCCACCCTCAAATGTATAAGCTACTAGCCCCCTACCCAACGAGTTCTTCTATGCATCACCTGTAGGGTTAGTTCTGAATATCACAAGGCAGCCAACAGTGGTATTTTCCTCAGACTATGAAAGTACGTTCATGCATGGCCAGAGAGCCTGCTTTGATTTCATTTCTTTTATTATACTATTTATTGTTGTTCCTGGAGTTTCTAATGTCTTTTAAGAATTTGCCTTCTTCTGGCTTCCCTGGTGGCGCAGTGGTTAGGAGTCCGCCTGCCGATGCAGGGGACGCGGGTTCGTGCCCTGGTCCGGGAGGATCCCACGTGCCATGGAGCGGCTGGGCCTGTGAGCCATGGCCGCTGAGCCTGCGCGTCCGGAGCCTGTGCTCCGCAAAAGGAGAGGCCACAACAGTGAGAAGCCCGCGTACCGCAAAAAAAAAAAAAAAAGAATTTGCCTTCTTCACATCCTTTCCCCCTGCAACCTCTCCACTACCTGCTCTATTCAGTCAAGTCCTCCTTCCCCTGGAAATGACCTCTAGGAGCTTCCCACCCTCACCCTCCTAGGCTGGATCCACTTTCCAGGCCACAGCACTGTCGTCTGAGAACTTCTCTCCTATTGCGTGGGACTCACTATCTCCTGGACCCCCATCGTCCTCTTTTCTGCCTTGCTCAAGTACAAACTTCAGTAACTTTTTTTTGTGTTGTTTTTTGTTGTTGTTTTTGGCTGCATTGGGTCTTCTTTGCTGCATGCAGGCTTTCTCTAGTTTCAGCGAGTGGGGGCTACTCTTCGTTGCGGTGCGTGGGCTTCTCATTGCGGTGGCTTCTCTTGTTGTGGAGCACGGGCTCTAGGGCGCGCGGGCTTCAGTAGTCGTGGCACGCGGACTCAGTAGCTGTAACTCGCAGGCTCTAGAGTGCAGGCTTAGTAGGTGTGGCACACAGGCTTAGTTGCTCCGTGGCATGTGGGATCTTCCCGGACCAGGCCTCGAACCCGTGTCCCCTGCATTGGCAGGTGGACTCCCAACCACTGCACCACCAGGGAAGCCCCAAATACAAACTTCAGTAACTTTTGATGAGAGAACGCTGGTAGATACAATTTCCGAATCTTCACACATCTGAAATGTTTTCATCCTGCTTTCATACTTTATATTTTGATAGATTGGCGGGGTAGAGAAATCTTGGTTCAAAGTCACTTTTCTTTAGAACTTGAAAAACCACTCCATCCTCTTGTAGCATCCACTATAGATAACAAGAGATCTTATTTCATTAGATCTTATTTCGGACCGATTCTTATTTCCAGGAAGAGACTTTCTGCATCCTTGGTTTTCCGAAATCCTCCCAGGAATGGGTCTGGACCTGGGTCTCATTCACGGCACTGAGAACTCAGTGGACTGTTTCAATCTGAACACTTTTGTCTTTTAATTCTGGAAAGTCCTCAATCTCTGTTTTATATAATTCTTTCCACTCTGTTTTCTTTAATTGACTCCTATTAATCAGGTATTGGACCTCATACATTTTTTTCTCCAGGTCTTTTGTTTTTTCTCCTATACATCTTTTGCCATTATTCTCTTGTCTGGAAGATTTTCTCTATTTCATCTTCTAACCTTTCACTGATTTTTTTTTTTAATTTCAGCAATTAGCGTTTATTTCAACAGTTTTCTCTTATTCTCTGATGGCTCCCTTTCTGTTTAGCATAAGCAGTACATGTTGAATTTCTGAGAATACAAAATAGTGTGCGTGGGGTGTCTTTTCACACACAAAAACGTGTTCTCTTGTTCCCTGTATTAGCTCCATTTGCTTCGGTCTATTTCTTGTCCTTTTTCTTTCTTTTCCTGTTTGTACAGCTTGTAACACTGGCAGGGCTTTGTAGTCACTGAGAGCACTTTTCTCCTTTGTTGGTCCCTGCTTACCTGTTCCTAATGAAGTGCAGAGCAAAAGCTCAGCTGCCTGTGGGCTCTATATGTGTAGGTGGAGCTCTTTCACTTGGCTTGTCTGGGGATGGCGGGGAGTAACTGTTTGTTTTAGGGCCCTAAATGCAAGAAAGGAAGGACGTTGCTTGAGAAACCAGGTCCCGCAGCTAGCTGTCTGAGTTCTCCCCAGACATTCCACTGAATGTCTTCAGACGATAATTCTACTTTGGGGAAGGGAGGTGGATGAGGTTATGAGGATTATTTGTGTTTGCTGTTGTTATTGAAGTTTTTGCTAGGAAATAAATTCCTGGGGATGGGATGGTCTGCCTGAGAGTTGGAGGAGTGTTTGATCCTTAGAAAAAAATACAGCATATCCTGCAACCATGTCAAAATCCCTTAAGCTTGAGGAACTAGGGAATCCAATGAGATATTTCTGTGGAAGCCAACAAAACCAGTGGAATGAAAATTGGACTGAAAATTGGCCTGGACTTCTTAGGTCATGATGAAGCTGAAATTTCTCAGACATCCCTAATGAGGACACAAAGCAAAGTGTGACAATTTGAACCCAAGTGAAACAGAACTCTTCCATCATGTCAAAATGGGGGTGTGGTCTGTTCTCAGATGTATGTTTCTGCTACCCACGGATCTCCCTTGCTTCTTTATAGCCACACTCCTCAAATGATATATGAAACCAGTAGCCTTACTTGCTAGCATGGATCTTAAAGCTGGAATGCCTTAGTAGTCACCTAGTTTAAGTTCTAATTTTAGAGATGAAGAAACTAAAACCCAAGGGACTTTTTAAAGCTCATACCACCAGCTGGTGAGAGGCAACAGAAGAAGGGACGTGGGGTTTGGAGTGAGAAGATCTGGGTTTGGATCCAGGTTTGCTAGTTTGGATTGGCCAACACATTGCCTAGGATGTGTTTCTGGTGTGTTAATAGGTGAACGTGAGTCCCGGGAGCAGAAATTTTGGGTGTTCTAGATCCCAACAGACTCTGAAAAAATCAAAATTATCTGAGAAGTGTAAGATGAGTATTCCAGATGGCCCTTTAAAGGACAGGGAAGACCCTAGTCACGTTTGCTTGAATCCATTCTAACCATCACTGTCTGAATATGTAGGTGAATTTTTGGAAACCAAATTGTTCTCCAACATTCTCTGTGGAGCTCTCAGAAGCAATCCAGAAGGATCCAAAGAGAGGTCAGGGATTTGAAGAATCATTATGTTTTAAGATTTCTAAGAGGACTAAGAGACGATCCATCCTGATGCCTTCATTGTACAGCTGAAGAACAGAACATATAAGTTAACTTGACCAAATTCACACTGCAAGTTAACAGCAGAGGCCAGAAGTGCTGTGGACTGGGGCTTCCATGGGTTTCAAGACATGAGAATACAGATGTGTGGATAAACACTCGCTGACACATTCCCCAAGACCATTCCTTCCAGAGACACACGGACCATTTAAAAAAGGTGGAGAACCGTGAGTGGTCAGGATAATCTCTGGGTGATTGATATTATATAGGAGTCATGTGCCTAGATCCTAATTAATGATTCTTAGTATTATTTAACATTTATTTAGTATGTAATAGTAGTTAGTACTATATAATATATTTACATGGGTATTTGTTCCATTAATAACTTTAAACTCTTGTTAATTTCTAAATACATGTGCATTAGGATTCAGAATCTCAGTGGTGAATATATGTTTACCAGACCAATTGGCACATACATAAGGTCCTCCTTCCATCCATCTGGACCCTTCCCACTGTCCCAGTTTGGCACAGGTGGGTCCAGAGCAGGACTGAATTAGCTGAAAGTGATGATCAAGGCTGCTCACGGTGACAGGTCTTCTGACTGTCCTGTCTGATGGATTTCTGCACAGCATTCTCGGGCTAGTTATGGACAAACTCTGAGAGGGAAATTTCAAGATATAAGCAAAGGAGCTTGGAGCATAACAGGGTTTGGGGGTGTGAATACAAATCATCCAAGATGCTATTTCTGAGGCCAGCAGATGCCTGCTTCTCCCTGTACAAATGGTGAACGCGTCATCACGGCCCTTCTCCGCAGGGCAGCACTCACCCCACGCTCACTGGTGGCAGCCTCTGTGGGTCACTTGTCCTCCTTTGGGCTTCAGCTCGCTCGTTTGTACAATGAGGCTCTGGGGTCAAAGGACCCTGGGGTTGTCGCGGCACCATGTTTCTTTATCACAAATGAATCTTTTTTCCCCCCGTGGAATGTAGTTCAAGCACAAGCCATTTAAATGTCCTCTCTGTTCTAGCAGTGGAGGTTTTAACTGAAGCCTGTGGAGTTTTTTACTCATTTCAGGTCTCATAGAAGTTGAAACTTCAGCATGTCTTGGTGAGAAGTGCACTGAAAATATTTTTAAAAGCATTTATGTCCACTTCCGTCTTTCTACAGCCCAGGGACCTAGTTTATCTTGAATTATGATGTTGACATTGAATTGTAAACACCAGAAGTGTGAACACACATGTCCGGTTACATAACAGGCGGATAATCTTATTTAAATAAGTAATTTCAATTAAAAACCTCAAGCATGATCCACAGACACTCCTATCAGCACTTTGAAATTGATATGATGACTTAGTTTTGTGGCACCAGCACCAGTAAGCAGGGGATCTTGGTAATAAACCTGATTCCTCTTTGATTGATTCCTGGTCCATAGACGGCCCGCCTCAGTTGTCCTCAAGGTCAACTATGTGATGGCTGAGTTACAGAAATACGACAATGTAACTCATGACAACACCCACTCCCTGGGCTGGGCGTCCTCCCCTTGAGGTCACATAGCTGTGGTCACCTCATCTCTAGCAAGCACACTCCCGAAGAGGCTGTCTGGCCTCTGGCCTCCTGCCCCCTCAATTCCAGTGGCCCCAGGGATGCCCATTCTAAGCCAGAAGCTTCCCTGGGAAAACACAGGTTAAACCAAAGCCAGCCGCTCTGTGGGCAGTGACCTGATTCAACAGGACAACCAAAAGCAAGGTCTAGCAGGAGCCGTTGGTGAGCACAGAGCCACAGCCTCTGTTCTTTCTTTGCCTCTTATAACTCTCCCTACCTTAATTTTGTTCTGTGTTCATAGGGTCCTGTTTTAAAGAAGGAAAGAGGGTCTAAAAAGAAAAGAATGTTTATTTTAATATCAGCTCAGAAAACTCTTGGGAACGAGCCGGTGGTCATAAGGGAGAAAGGTGTATTTCCCAGTGAAGGAATGACTACAGTTCCAAGCTCAGGTCTCCTTCTGAGACTTCACGTGCGGGCTGCTGGTCAGCAGAGCCTGGGGCACCCTGCACCCTTACCTGCAGCACCATAGGTCCGGGGCCAGGACGAAGCAATGGCGTAGTAGGGAGGGTGGCAGAGGGACACGTCAGCTCCTTGACAAAAGCGACCCTTGAGATGGAATAAGTAAACCCCTCAGACCCTCTAACTTCAGACACTTGGCAGAGCTCACCGAGAAGTTCATTTCTTCTCCCCCATTGGGTGGCCCCTTTGAGGATTTCAGTGGTCGTGTCTAGAATGGATTCCTCTCAATATTCCAATTCCAGAGCAACCTCACTTAAGAAAAAAAGCCAGACCAGACTATCAAGACTGATCAAGCAGGCATGAACGAAACCACCACCGTGGTTTCTTTACAATTACGATAGGACGATGGGACACCCACAATGTCACCAGCCCTGAGCATCATTGAGGTACAAACCCTGCCTCCTCGCTCGGGACATCACCACCTTGCCACAAGCCTGGGCTGACCCGCCCAAGTGAGTATCAGCCTTGTTTCCCTTTTGCCTCCAAGAGTGTAAGGGCACAGCCAAGGCCATGTGGAATCCATGGGGGTAAAAAGTGCTTCCTCTCCTATGGAGAGATTCAACATCAAGCCAGTATCACGAGTAAAAGCTGCTGCACTGGGGGATTTTAAATCAGAGAAACAAAATCCAAATCTCCCAGGTGGAGCTCAATGAATAACTTCCAGACCCGAGTCCATGTTTTTGATAACACTGCTGATAATCCCATGCAAACACCTAACAGGAAAAAAATGCACCTGTAAAGGTTGGGTTTTCAACAAGATTGTTCCCAGCACAGGGAACTGAAATAAATGATAGACAGAAAGTGGATTTGAACTGTCACAACCCAGCCCCCCAGACCTGGATAGCCCTTTAAAGACATAAGGCTCTGTAGCAAATGCAGGAGGCTTTTGACACCTAAGAGAGAGTTTAACAATAGTTTGTGACAGATAAGTTTGAATGTGCAGAATTGGAAAAGATGACGTTTCTCCACTGTTTCTTTAATGATAGCTTTGAAAGAGGAGGTTGTCAGTTCCACCCTCATTCAGGAAACTGTCTTGTGATGTCTCTGTTTGCTACAACTGTCTCCATATTGTCAGGGAGGCTCCCAATTTCCCAGCCTTGCAGTAGGTCTCAGGCTGGGGCAAAACCTTTGGTCGGTGCGGTTCTCCAAAAGAGGGCAAGGTGGACAGGCCATCCACTCAGAATCCTGTAGCCCCCCTCTTGCCTTTGACAAGAAGCCCCATCAGCACAACTGCCATGGCATGCCCGTAGCACGGGCCCCCTGGGAACCAAGCACCAATGTCTGTCGTGGTCATCACTGAACAAGAACTGCTTGCGCCACTGATGTTTTCATCGCCTGTTGTCTGCAAAGGGATAAGTTCGGGGAACATATGGACCCACCTCCCATAAAAGCCCTGCTCAGGAAAGATTCCAAAAGGTCCATGTAAATACGTCCCCCTCAGCGGGTAGAACTTAACTTCATGCCTGCCCCACCAGGGTGTGAGCTCGACTCCATGACTTGATTCCAAAAGACAGAATATGGAAAGAGGAGAGAATAATGTTATGGTGGAGAAATCTGGCAGACTCCAAACGGTCAAGGTTATGATGCCCGGGGATGTCATGTCCATACCAGGTGCCCCTGATGTGCTGCACTACAGGGGACTTTCACCTTTCTGGTATGCTTTCCCAAAACATCCCCAGCATCAACATGAGAAAAAAACCTCGAAGAAGCTAGATTGAGGGACATTCTACAAAATACCTAACAAGCACTCCTCACAACTGTCAAGTTCATCACAAACAACAAGACGACTGAGAAACCATCACAGACCAGAGGAGTCTGGGGAGACACCGTAGCTGAATGCAATGTGCAGTCCTGGTTGGTATCTCAAGAAAGGGCAGGACTGGGGAAACTGGAGAAATCCAGAGTCTGAGGTCTGGTTAGTAGTGATGCAGCAGTGTTAACCTTACTGCTGGCAGGTGCACCATGGTCATGTAGGATGCTGACATCCGGGGACTCTGGGTGAAGGGTGTCTGGGAATGGGGCTGGGACCAGGCATCGCCAAGCAAAGCACCTGGGTGCAAATTTAGGGAGGGACCCCCTCTGGGGGTCTTTCATGTACCAGCCACATATGACCCCGTGTGGAAACTCTCTGTGCTATATTTGCAGATTTTCTATAAACCTAAAATCATTCCAAAATAAAAAGCTTATGAAAGAAAAAAGTTCTGTTTGGAATCTTTCAATATCCTTATTAGGATATGGAACAGAAATCTTCCTGGCAAGGAAAAGGGAGAATCTGGCGCAGTGGCCATGCAGGGTCTGCTCTGCTCTAAGCCTGTGAGTGTAGGGCTCAGCCTATTACACCTGCCGTGCAGATACACACAGACAGTGACATTAGGCAGTCCCAGCGATGGATAATTATCCAGCAGGGGCTCCCCAGGTAGTACCCGTGTTTAACAATACCCAAAAGGACACCTTGGCTCAGAGCTTTACAAACCCAAAGAAGCCGCTGAGTGTGAGAAGTGTATTAACGGACTCCACTTACAGCTCATGACTGACCAAGCATGACATGTTGTGGATTCTGGTAAGAATCCTCAAAGAATTAACTACAGCCCCAAATCAGGATGGACAGCATCCCAATGGATCCAGACTTGTGCGATCCATGTTATTCTGCCCACACACTGTCTGGAATGGTTGAGTGGTACTATTGCCTGGTGGCTCCATGCCTGTTGACCATGGTGCTCTCAGCCTTCTCTTAGGAATCACAAGAAGGAACCACATAACTCTACAAGTATCTCTCCCACCTTCCTATGTCTGTGGTCCCTCTCAACAGGGGACGTTTCATCGGCTGTGTCCTTCTTAGGTTGCAACCAGGCATGGGGCAGGAAGGAGGGAAGGAGGGAGGAGAGTCACCTCCTACTTGAACTGAGAGCTTAAAAAATGTTCTCCCATTTGTGCAGTGGCGCATAACTTCAGTGTGATGTCACAAAATACACCCTCGTGGAACACAGAGGCCAGTTCTTCCCCCTCCACTGCCCAGCACCAGGGGAGGACCGAGGGGAACTGACCCAGCCCTGGAAGCTGCCAGTGCTGATATGGATGTGGCTACAACAATGAACAAATAAGCAGTTTTTAAATTGACAAGGTGAAAAACACGTAGGATTGGGGACTGTTGCCAGAGAGAAAGCTGAATGTCAGTGAGGAGAAAGAACACTGAATAAACCCAAAATATGTTTCAAGGAAACCCTGAAAATGCCTTCTGTATAACATTAGCTCCCTCTGCTAGAACTGCCAATTTTTAGTTTTCTCACTATTTTTATTTTCTTGAGAACTGATCATTTTTATAAATAGCTTTCTAAATGTCAAACTAACTTGCATAATTTCTCTCTCCTTCTTATCCTGAATAACTTAATCCTTGCTTAATTATCTTGGGTTTGATTAAAGGGGGGCGGTCATCAATGGCTGGAAAGTGGTCCTCTCTTTGATGTCCTGTTGACTTTGGTCATTCAACAGTCACAGTCCACAACCAAGGTCAGGTAACACAGATTGAAGCCACCAAGGAGCCACTGGCCAGGGGCCACAGGAGTGCTCCCCCTGTAGCCACAGTGAGACTGTGACCCCGTTGCTCAAGGAGCGGAGGCCACTCTCATACATCTGCCCAATCCAGGGCACCGTGGACATCTGTCCACTTGGGTGTTCTGGTCTCCTCTTTTGGGACTGCAGAACCAGCCTGTGGCCAGGATGAAGTCCAAGAGATTTAACTTGAGCTAGAAGGTTGTTCTGCAAGGGCATGCCTCCAGCATCAGCATCACCTGGGAACACGTTAGAGATTCATTGGCTGAATCAGGAACTCAGGGTGGGAGGGAGACAGTGACCTGTGAGTTAACATACCCTCAGGGCCACTCCGATGCACCTTCAAGGGTGAGGACCTCTGGTCTGCAACCCTGGCTACCTGGTTCTCAAACCTGGCTGTACATTAAAAAAAAAAAAAGCTGATGTCTCTACGGAGCCTATGATTCATTAACATGACGTGTGGCATGGACAAAGGTTTTCAAAACTCCTCAGGTGATTCTGATGGGCAGCAAAGTTGGAGGACTGCTGGTCAGGAACAACCCAGAAGCTCTGAGCCCAGGTCCTGCCCCAACTCGTGCACCGAGGGAATCCTGCAGTGTCTTCTAGGTCCAAAATACTCATTTTTCTCCAAAGATTGTTCTAGAACAGGGCTCACTATTCTCCTGCACATTAGAATCATCAGAGGAGGGCTCAGAGATTTTCATTTGTTTTTAAATTATTATTTCTCAGGTCATTCTCTTGTGCAACCAGGGTTAAGAATCAAGGGTTAAGGACACATGCCCCATTATCATCTGGGTAGGAATTCTCCTTTCCCAGCCAGACTTTGAATCACCTCAGAAATGGTCTTAGGTGGTGTGATACTGTGTTTTTTTAATAAGAAATAGATTCTTGGTCTCTCCCTGGTTCTGGCACAGAGCTCCTAAAACCCTTGGAAGTTCTTGTGTCTATTGTTATGTTAATGAGGTGACTTTGGAAAGTCACCACCTGAGGAGGAGGGACGGTTACCAGGGCACCCATCCTTGTGTTTTAGATGATGAACCTTTCATTCCCACCTCCGACCCCTGAGGAGTGGAGAGGGGCTGGAGATTGAATGATTTAATCAATCATGCCTATGTAGCAAAGCCTCCATTAAAAAACCCAAAAGGACTGGGTTGGGAGAGCTTCTGCGTTGGTGAACAGGTGAAAATTCAGGGAGAGTGGTGCTCAGGGGCCTGAGCACTCCCTTCCCCTTCCCCACACCTTGTCCTATGCATCTCTGCTTTCTGGCTCTTCCTGAGTTATAACCTTTTATAATAAACCAGTAATCTAGTAAGTAAAATGTTTCTCTGAGTTCTGTGAGCCATTCTAGCAAATTAATCAAACCCAAGGAAGGGGGCATCATTGGAACCTCCGATCTATAACCAGTAGGTCATAAGCACAGGTGACCTGGCGTTTGAACTGGCGGGGTGGCAAGGGTAGGCGTCGGTCTTAGGACTGAGCCCTTAACCTGTGGGATCTGGCACTATCTCCAGGTAGATGATGTCAGAATGGAGTTGACTTGCAGGACCCCCAGCTGATGACACAGAATAGCTTCATGGGGCTGGGAGCCCCACACATTCCAACTAGAGTCAGAATAGCCAGGTGGGAACTCCCACCAGAGCACAATGGATTAAAAGTGCCGTTTGCTTTGTTTGGGTCGATTGAGTTTGAGATGATTTGGGTCTTAGTCATTCACAAACCACCCCTCCTGAGTGACATTTTAGATGAGCCTTGGGTTCCTGCACCTGCCCTGGGACCTGGGATCACAGAACATCAAAGACATCTGAGAAACGCCTTCCGGGGTCTCCCTCCTGGGCTGCCTCTCCAGCAAAGCCCTTTAATTCACCGCATCCTCGCTTCTGTAGAGAGACGAGAAAGATTAATATCTTCCCCCTGAATGATCCCTGTTTGTATTCAGGGGCATCCTTAATTAGGGCAATTTTACTAAAATCCTTTAAATAAATAATCCCAAATTTCATTTTAACATAACCAGTTTCAATGTAATTAAAGTGCCCTGGTAGATGTGAATCACCTGGAGGAAATCGAGGTCTTCATTTAAATTTCTAAAACAAGTGTGCAAATTCCTACTTAAAAGCATCTTAATTCAACTGTCACTTCCTCCAGGAAGCCCCCTCTGACCACCCCCAAAGTAGACAAAGCCCCTGGTCAAGGGCTCCCCGACTCCGTAGACCTTTCTCCCTGTCACTCAGCATCTGTAGCCATTGATCCCCCTCTGCCTGCTAAGGACATGGCCAGCTGGGTGGCCCTCTCTTGCATCTGTGGGGTTTGGCCCAGTGGCTGGCACAGTCGTCAAGGAAAAAGAGAGCTCTTCCTTCTACTCCAAAGAGCGTGTGTCCTTTCTCCCATCTTGCAGCCTCCTCCAAGTAGGCGAGACGCATTGCACATGAAATCAAGAGGGACGCGGGAAGTTCATCACCGACAGGGAAGATGAAAGCCAGGTGTGGGAGGGATGCTACCACTTCAGGAGGGCCAGCTGCACAGCCGGGCAGGACCGCTTGGTTTCATTCATTCCATCTTGGGTCTTATTGCTCAAAATGATCAAACACGAAGCAGGGGACATGCCATAATTTGACAGGTAGGCAGCCCCAAACAAGACATTAATAAATGCTAACAGGGGGAGGGGGACGCTAAGAAGAACAGACACTATTCAAAGCTGGGGCTCCTTCTCCTGATTCCCTGTGATTGATTGTATCTTGGAAATTTCTGGACAGAATTATACTCTTAGCATTTGTCCTTGACTGAATTGTGTCCTCCACAATTCATAGGTTGAAGCCCTAACCCCCGATGTGACTGTATTTGGAGGTGGGGCCTTTAAGGAGGTGATGAAGCTTAAATGAGGTCATAAGGGTGCGGTCCTAATCCAGTGGCGTCCTTAGTAGAAGAAAAGAGACACCAGAGTTCTCTCTCTCTCTCTCTGTCTCTGAGCACACACAGAAAAGGCCACGTGAGGACACAGCAAAAAGGCATCATCTGCAAGCTGAGGAAAGAGTTCTCTTCAGAACACAACCTTGACCTCAGACTTCCAGCCTCCAGAACTGTGAGAAAATAAATTTCTGTTGTTTCAGCTGCCCTGTGTTTTTCTGTTATGGCAGCCCTAGCAAACTAATATGGGATTTTTCATTTCTGCTTTATCAAGAACTCTGTATTTGATTTCATCATATAAACATGGGAAAATAAACAAGATGATTGACTTTGGAAGGTGGAACTGTTCAGAGGTGAAATGTGTGCTTGGTTTCCTCAGTACTCCAGCATGAGGCATTTTGTATCAGCAGCTCAGAGTTGGCCTTAAGTCTTCTGTCCTTGCAAAATCCTTTACCCTCTTCCTATAACCCAGAGTTTTGCAACTGGGGGCAATGCTGTCCCCCCGCAAGGTTACTTGGAAATGTCTGGAGACACTTCTGATTGTCACAGCTGAGGGAGGTTGCTACTGGCATCCCCCCTGGATAGGGGACCTGGATGCTGCTAAACGTCCTACAATACAGGACAGCCCCCCGAAGAATGACCCCACCCCAAGGATGATCGTGCTAAGAAACCTGTCCCAACCACCCACAGATTCAGGTTCTAAGTTGTCACTATGTTTTCAGACCCCAGATTCATCCGACCAAACCAATCATTATTAGCTGAAGAATGTAAATAATTACATTATAGAGACCAAAAGAAAGTCATGTAAGAAAATAGAAAGCATGGAAATAAGTAACCATCAACTTTCCAGTTGGCATTTATTAAACTTAAACAATGTCTTATCACATCATAGTGCAAATAAAATATTAGGTACCAAATAAGACGAGTGTTCCTTTTTCGCTGACTTTGTCACCTTGACATGTTTTCTGATGAGTCTCACATTAACAATGGTGGCAAGAGCCCATATGACATTTGCCCTGTAAATCCAATGTCAGCTGACAGAGAGGCATGTAATTATACCCACAGGAGACTGAGCTTACTTTTCCAGCTTCACATGTTACAATTTAATAATACCTCATGTAATTATACATTGTTACAGCACGTGATGTCACAGACTCACTCAGAACTCTTCTTTTGGGGGGATTTTTCAGTTCCCAAGCTGTACCCAAACACTTTCCCAAGCTTCAAGATGTTCTAATCCTTTTATAGATCTAACTAATAAAAATAAAGAAATAGCAAGGCAGCTGCTCAAAAGGGTCTCTTTACATTGACTGTCTGTGCCCTCACTGGTGCTTGAGTGCCATGGTGTTTATGGAACTGATGCTTGTCTTGTACTGGCCATCATGTGGAAGGTACAGTGGAAACAGTCCCCAACTTGGGTAGCATCTGACAAATCCGTGGACTGATCCCTGCTTTTGTGATGCCCCAACACCTGTTTGTGAGTTTCCTGGGGCCGTCGTAGCAAAGTACCAAAAACTGGGAGGCTTAAACAGCAGAAATATATTGCTCACAGTGCTAGAGGTCAGAAGTCCTAGATCAAGGTATGGACAGGGCCATGCTCCCTCTGAAGGTGCTAGCCTGTCCCAGGCTTCTCCCCAGGACTTGCAGATGGCCATTTTTCCCCCTGTGCATTCCTGTCCCAGCATCCAAATTTCCCCTTTTTATGAGGACTTCAGTCATGTTGGATTAGAGCTCACTCTAATGACCTCATGCCATGGACAAAATGTTTGCCCCCAAATTCATATGTTGAAGCTTAAATCCCCAATGTGATGGTATTAGGAGGTGGGGCCTTTGGAAGGTGATTAGGTCATGTGGATGGAGCCCTCACAAATGGGATTTGTGTCCTTATAAGAAGAGGCTGGAGAGAGCCGCTTCCTCTCTCTGTGCCCTCTGCCATGTGGGGATGCAGCAAGAAGGCAGCCATCTTCGTGCAGGTCCTCAGCAGACACTGGATCTCGTCTTGGACCTCCCCCTGCAGCCTCCAGAACTGTAAGAAATAAATGGTTGTGGTCCACAGTATTCTGTTATAGCAGCCTAAGCTAAGACACCTCACGTTAACTTAATTAACTCTCTAAAGACCCCGTCTCCAGATAAGCTCACATTCTGAGGTCCTGCTTGCATTGGTTTGTTCCTTGATAAATGTGCTGGGGGGGACATGTTTGCTGAGGGCCAACAGAGCACTAGGCATTGTGCAAAGTCCTTTGTACACGTTCTCAGAGTTGAAACCCAAGGGGGTAGGTTAAATTTATTCCCCCTGGTACAAAGAGGCCGAGAGGACACCTAAATGAGCTGATCCACTCACACAGCCGGGTGTTGTAGAATCAAGTCAGAACTGCGTCTAACCAACTCTAAAGGCCGTGCCTCTCCCCAGTCCAACCTGCTGCTTCCAACTGCTTCTCTTTATTCTGGTAATTAAAGTTAGGTAGCTTTAATTGAGCCCTTATAAGGAACTGAGAGCCCTCAGCGCCCCTAGAGAAACCCAGAAGCCCCTTATATGTCACTAACGTGTCACCTGGAGACCTACTTCCATGACTTTATATTTTCAACATAGGAGACAAGTCCAGCCTTTCAGCTTTGCAGTGATTTTTCTGAGTTTTGTCATTACGGTATTGGAGAGCCTGCATCTGATTATTTGCTTTCTGTTTTTTCTAAAGACAGGACTTCTTGCCTTTGAAGCAGGAAGCAGTTCTGCACAACTCCAGGGGTTAGTTCATACTGTGATGCCAGTGAGGAAAGCTCCCAGGGCAGTGGGCGTCGTCATACGGACCTCAGATGGATGGGGCCCTCAGGGCCCGGACTTTGAAGAACGTGCCTGAGGTCAGGATTCCGGGGGACGTCATCGCTTCTTCCTTCCTCGTTTCCACTCTCACCTGCCCTGTCCCCACTTCCCAGTCCAGCCAAAATGCAACTCGACTCGGAAGACAGACTGTGTACTTAGCCTCACAAATCAAGACATTCGCCTTCTGCCGATTTAAGTTATGTCCATGACATAATACCACAGAGACAAATGGAAAATCACTGTCCTGGGAGTTCAATGTATTTCACGGGGCAGTGGTAGCAGGTAGAGGGCTTCTGATGGTCAGCAAGTTCATATAACAAAGGCCCCCTCCCGGGCCCCCAAGATTCTGTTCACCATCAATACCATCTCCTTCTTACTCTTTCATTCCTTGTTTGCCACCTTCCATCCGCTGCTATTTTATTTTTTCTCACCTTCTGTTGTGGGTTGAATCGTGCCCCCCCAAAATTCCTAACCCCTGCTACCTGTGAATGTGCCCTTATTTGTGAATAGGCTTCTTTATAGATGTAATCGGGTTAAGAAGATGCCCTTAGAGCAAGTCTAACCCAAAGAGTAGTGTCCTTAGAAGAGGAGATGCCATGTGAAGACACAGACACACAGGGAGGTCACCCTGCGGTCACAGAGGCAGCTGAAGCGACACAGCCGCAAACCCAGGAACGCCAAGGACCGCCAGCACCACCGGAAGCCAGGAGGGGGCAAGGAAGGACTTACCTAGAGTTTCAGAGGGAGCTCAGCCCTGCCAACACCTTGATCTCATACGTCTGCCCTCCGGAACTGTGAGGGAGCAAATTTCCATTGTTTCGAGCTGCCCCATTTGTGTCGCTTTGTTACTGCCCCCCAGGACCTAATCCTCCTTCTTTCAGCCAATCACCTCGTCTGTTGTGAGTCAGCTGGGGTCCAGTGGGGAGGCACCGACCATTTAAATAAAATTCATCAGAGAACTTTTGCTAGTGGTAAGAAACTGAATTCATTGTAGACTAAAACCAAAAGCAAAAACCAGAATAACACCTCCTTTGAAAATGAGTGATTTCCTAGTATTATGGGCTGGTCACAATATTGCCACTGCTCCCTGCCCAGCTGTTTTGTCAGGAGCCGGGACTTGAGCTTGTGCTCGTGGTTGTGGAGTCTCTGAAGGGGGCCTGGGACGGTGGTACAGATCAGCACCCCGGTCAGAACACTGCCGGGTCCTCAGTGGGAGACCGTCCGTGGGCACTTTTATCACCAGCGGACCGGCGGCCTCTCTCTCCTTCAGCCATCTTCCTGAGTTATTGCCAACCTGCCTGGATCAACTTCTTCCATTAAGAAAAAGCTCTCACCGGGGCGAGGTTTTGTGGGTCATGAAAATGAATATGGACTCAGACTTTGAGGGTCGAAGAGAAGGTCACGTAGAAAACAGGAAAGCCCTTACTGTATGTAGTCACCTACAGCACTGCTTCTCCATCCCACCTCGGACCTCCCCACCTGCAGTGTGCTAGGAGGGGCTGCTTCTATGGGGCACTTGTGTGTCTATCAATCTTCTTAATAATGGCCATTCATTGCCCAACAGTTTCCATCTAGGACAAAACAGAGGAGGGAGGGAGTGCTGATTAATTCTTTTCCCAAGAAGCTTCTAAACAGCGACCCGACGCTGCCATCTCTGCAGCCCTTCTTCTTCTCGGCGGAATTCCCGACTCAGGTCCATGGTCACCGGGGCAGCAGCGGGTAGCTCACTGCCCTGTCCCAGCCAGGTGCGTGAGTCCTGTGGGAGACACTCTACACCATCTAGGACGGTTGTGTCTGACTCACCACCAACGCCTGGAGAATAGACCAGGAGTGACCCTCGGGTGACCCGCCAGCACGAGCAGTTTATGCGATTGTAGTGTTGAGTGACACGAGCCATCCCTCTCTCAGAACCTGCCCTGTGCCCAGCTAGTTGCCTTTGGGGTTCCAGAGCCAGTGTACGGCCCTGGAGGAGAGCACTGTCCACTCGGGGCCACGCTTGGTTCCAGCCACTCAACCACAACACTGGACATTTAAGTCACTGCCCAAGGCACAGAGGGTGATGGTTTCCTGCCTGTCTCACCAGGCCAGCAAGCCCAACCTGGCTACACGTGACACTGGGGGAGTTGTCAAATTACCCAGATCTAAGCCTCACCCAGGAGGTTCTATGTTATTGGCCCTGGAGGAGTGGGCATCAAATTTTCCCAGGACAGCCCCACATGCCCACCCAGGTGAGCCTGTGTGGAGCCAGGTTGAGATGGCTGAACTAGAATATTAACCCCTGAAGTTATGGTGTTGCAGTCTATACATTTCTTTTAATTATTGATATAAAAGCCTAGCCTAGTCTATCCCATTTAACAAAAATGTTCCTTGAATGAATGAATGAATGAATGAACAAACGAATGAACAAACGAATGAAGCCTTATGTGCCTTCCTCAGGTTAAGAGGAAGAGTTTGTATGTGATCTGCCAATTCTGAGATGTAAAGACGAAGGTTACTTTCCTGCTAAACTGTGATTCGCTGAAGTTTGTTATTTGACAGGAAAAGGGCAATGCTCTATGAAAAGTGAATAACACATTTTTCATGCCTGCAAAATTACCTAACAGCAGACCTCGTTTGACCCAAATAAACCAAGAGTAATTTGACTTTGGAATAAGATTAAATATGGAGAGTTGCAGACATAAGCCACAACCAGGGAAATGGAGGCAAATGGAGATCTGTGAGTAAAACGGAGTTTCTAATAAACCATTTGTAAGTGTGACCGTGGCAGTGAGCTTCCAGGGCCGTGCTGGAACTTATTAAACGTTCTCATTCTTTGACCAGGAAAAACCTGGTTAAACGACATCTTACTTATCAAGCTTCAAACACACAACATCTCATTAAATTCAGCTCTGCATCTTTAATTCCTCTGACCATTCCATGAAGAATTTGGGGCTCCTACATTGGTTGATATCACATAACTTATTCCTACTTTCCTTCATTACTTACACATTTTCAAAATTATTTCTCAACGTCCTGATTTTCTGAAGGATGTTTTCCTACTGTGTAAATGTTTGAGCCCAGAGGAATTAAAGACGCAGAAAATTCCCAGTACCAAGTATTTTCTTTAGGGATCGTCACAGCCTCAAAATCACATGATTTGACCCAAATTTCTAACAATACCATTCAGTCACACAGTAGTTCTCCATGGAGTCTCTTTTCTGTGCTAAGTACCCATTCTTCTCTTGGCAAAACAGGCTACCAAGGAGACGAGGGAAGGAGCTACAGATGTGGCATCTGGGGAATTCTCCAGACTGGCTCTATTCCTGAAGTTCCATAGCTAGAAACTCTGCCCTTTTAGGTTAAAGCAGTGTTCTCGACCAGGAGCGATCTTGCCCCCAGGGGACATTTTGTGAGGTCTGGAGACATTTTGTCATCACGACTGGAGTAGGGGTTGCTACTGGGATCTGGTGGGTGGAGACCAGGATACTGCCAAACATCCCAGGATACACAGGGCAGCTCCCATAACAAAGAATTGATTGGCCAAAAATGTTAATAATATCAAAGGAGAAAAACCCTGGATTGAATCAGTGAAGTTTTAGACATCTGGAATGAAAATAAAGCTAAAAAGGAGCATTAATGATGTCTTTTAGATCACTAAGGGAGGGTCCACAGATATTTACTGAGTGGCTAATATGGGCTGGGAAACTTGGAAAATTTATTGTATCTAATTTTATCACAATCCTTTGGAGGTAGGTATTATCCTTACTTTATTGATAAGGAAATTTAAGTTTCACGGAAGTTAGATAACTTGCCCCAAATTATGTAACTCTTATCGTGATGCTCCAAAATCAACCCAACCATTTCACCAGAATGTCTCTATTTATCAAATCAAAAAGCTTCAACAGAGCATGAAAGATGAAAATCTAAGACTGAAAGAAGGATGGCCTCACATGGTTGTGAGTAAGTTTATGGAACTCAATACTCACAAAAGTCAGTACCAGCTAAGCATAAACACAGCCACACAGACACTATATAAATTCATTTATAACATTACTAATGGCATTCTCATGGGAAGTTAGCCTGTTTGGAGCACACTTCTGAAATTGACATCAGAAAGGACAATCACCTCTTTCCGGAAACTACCTTGAGATTGAGGCCACATCCTGCATCTCATACTCAATAGTCAATTAACAACTGCGTGTCAAACTAGTCTGAAATTCTTGATGTTCTGGTCAAAGACAAGATTCAGTGGAATGGGTCACAGAGTTTTACTTGACAATTTCTATGTTTATATGTTCTTAGCTGGAAGGAAGGGAGAGAGAGGCAGGGAGTGGGGAGAGAAGGAAGGAGGGAAGGAAGGAAGGGAGGGAGGGAGGGGGAAGGGAGAAAGAGAAAGAAAGAAAAAGAGAGGAAGGAAGCAAGGGAGGGGGAAGGGAGAAAGAAAGAGAAAGGAAGGGAGGAAGGACGGAAGGAAGGAAGGGAAAGAGAGAGGGAGGGAGGAAGGAAGGAAAGGAGAAAGAAAGAATGAAAGGAAGGAAGGAAGGAAAGAAGGAAGGAAGGAAGAAAGAAAGGAAGAAGGAAAGAAAGAGGGAGGGAGGAAGGATGGAAGAGAAAGAAAGAAAGAAAATTAAACTGAGAGTGGATGAATTCCACTTGTATAGTGAGCAGACATGGGGTAGCTAAGTTGAGGAACACGTAAACAGATCTCAACTACCAGTTCAGGGAACTCCTCTTGAAGACAGGGTAATGTCTACAAGCATATCAAGACTTTCTCTATTTACATATTTTTTCTAGTTTAACACTATTTTCATACCTGGATATTTTAATATTAGTCCCAAATCTAAATATTATAAAATGTTCCTATTTTACAAAATCCAACAAATCCTAGACCTTTAACAAGGGAGTTCTCAGGTGTCTTCATGACCTCAGACTTGGTGACGTTTGCAAATAGTCATGAAATGAATCACATTTTCCACTCTGCATGCAGACTGTTCTATGTCACAGACACAGCTTTTGCGTATTACTTTTAAAAATAGCTCACTCTGTTTCCTGGGCTGGCTCGTCCTTCCCCTGGGCTGGCTCGTCCTTCGCTTCTGCATTCCTCTGCAGAGGTTCCCAGGCTGGAGGGGTGGCAGGGCTGTGTGGGAGACTCCGGAGCACAGCCCAGCCCAGCCTGGCCCTTTGCGGCCCAGGGCTCAGGGACCCCGCCATCAGCCAGAGGTCCAGGGCACTGCTTTGACTTCCACCTCTGAAGCCTTTCCACGAGGAACTTCCAACTAGTAGGAGCTTATCTCTGAAATCTGGGGTTGGACTAGATATGTTTTCAGGGCTCATCCATTGGCAGATGGGGGAGCAAGCTGCTCGTGGCCCAAGAAGCTGACTCTCCTCCCCCCACAGGTGCCAGCCTCTCCTCCGCCACAGTTGCCAGCCTTAGCTTAGCAGGGTGACCCCTCTCCCTGCCTTCCTTCCCTTCAGAGCCCTTAAGGCCTGACCCTTCCTCTCTTCAACAACAGTGCAGCAGGACAGGGGAGAGAAGAAATTTTCTCTCTCTGGGTGCAGTTGCCCACGTTAGGGGAGAAGAGGCCGGAAGGTTCCCTCTGCTTCCACACCCCCCACTGAGGTCACAGCCTCCATCAGCACAATCCCTGGGTGCCTGGTGCGCACCTACGGGCACCGGGTGCTCTGTTGGGCATTGAGGGCTGCGGAGGGGAAGGTGAGGTCACGACTCATAGGCAGTCAGTTCATAACCCACTTGGAGAAAAGAATAGCAGAACCATCAGTTAAAGTGATGTGCTTCTAAACAGCAAGGTGAAGACAGTCCTGCAGTACTCAGCTCCCCCCGCTCTGCCCCTCTGTCCCAGGTCCCACCTGGGTGGCACCCAGAGCCCCAGCACCACCTCCTGGGATGAGCCCAGGGGAAGCTACAGTGGTCCCAGCAAAACGCAAAGGGTGAGCCCTCCAGGGCTGGGGGTTAAGTGTGTGTGTCTGCCTGAGGGTTGTGAGGAAAGGCGCAGAATGAATGGCCAGGGAAGAATTCCACATTTCAGGTTTCGAGGACCACTGTACGGCGGTCTGGGCACATACTCTGCACACAATAGTGTTCTAGGGGCAAATAAAATGTGTGCTCTAGGGGCTTCCCTGGTGGCGCAGTGGTTGGGAGTCCGCCTGCCGATGCAGGGGACGCGGGTTCGTGCCCCGGTCCAGGAAGATCCCACATGCCGCGGAGCGGCTGGTCCCGTGAGCCATGGCCGCTGAGCCTACGCGTCCGGAGCCTGTGCTCTGCAACGGGAGAGGCCACAACGGTGAGAGGCCCATGTACCGCAAAAAAAAAGGAAAAAAAAAGAAAAAAAATGTGTGCTCTAGCGGACTTAAAAGTGAGCCTTGGTGACACAGTGCTTCCTAGACTAGCTGGAGAAGAAGTTTGGAGTTAGAAGCCACGGCCATGCAGAGCGGGCCAGGACTCTGCGCTGAAGAATCCCACCCCCTCTGTGCAGGGCACAATGGGGACTCATTGGGCCAACAGGCTTCTTCAAGGGTGCGGGCGTGGGTGTATTCGTTTACTAGGGCGGCCATAACAAAGTACCATGTTTTCACAGTCCTGGTGGCTAGAAGTCCAAGGTCAAGGTGTTGGCAGAGTTGACTTCTTCTGAGGCTCTCTCCTCGGCTTACAGACGGCCGCCTTCTCCCAGTGTCCTCACGTGGTCAGCCCTCTGTGCCTGGGATCTGTATCTTAATCTCCTCTTCTTACAGGGACACCAGTCATAGTGGATACGGTCCACCCTAATAACCTCATTTTACTTTTATTACCTCTATAAAGGCCTTATCTCCAAATATAGTCACATTCTGATGTATTAGGGGTTAGAACTTTAACATGTGAGGTGGGGTTGAGGGACCCAGTTCAGTCCGAAACAGGGGAAAATTGTGAATGGGTGTCTTGAGGCATTCATAGACTTCTCCTCACCCCCAACCCAGGCTCAAGTTGACTAATGCAAATAACTGGCGCCCCAGGGGGTCACAGGTAACTGGGGAAGCTGAGCTGAGGGGTCTCCGGGAGCTGTGAGCCTCTGCGGCTGGGGGCGTTATTTTCAGGCACAGAGAACATAATCAGGGTGGGGTGGGGTGAGGGACAGGCCGAACCCAGAGCAGGGAGGAGCTCTGCAGGAGGGAAGGGACAACGGGGCTGCAGCGTGGAAATAAGGTCTGGATCCCACCTGCTTGTTGTTAGCTCAGAACTGGCCCTGCTGCTTGGATGAAGCTGGTAGTTCAACATACACATCTGACATGAGTGGAATGACTGATAGCAACCAAAAGGGATCCACACCTCAACTTGAATGGCTCCTCTACCTCTTGAAAAACATATTCGCAAAAATGTTCTGCCCTGCAAGACAAGATTCTACATTCAAATTCCTCTATCCCAAACCCCAAACATTGTTTATATAATGAGTCTGAAAATAAAAGAAAAATGTTAGAAGACATTCTTCATGATTTCTGATAAGGATGTGATTCTTTTTGGAGGCATCCTAATTAGAAAGCTACACAATAAACCCCAATTCCAACAGAGTTATTCTTCTCTATCGGGTAGATGGTAATTGCTTTTAAAAATATATATATGTGCACAACTCGTGGCTCATCTGCTTAAGCTATCTGTTTGGGGGAAGTAATATCTAATCTTCTTAAATCGCCTAATTTTTTATTCTGCAGAGTCTCACTCAGAATAAAATCTCTTTTCAAGAAAAATATTGCTACCTAGATGAAACAGCAGCACTGAAAATATAGAATATTTTCTCAGAAAAGACAATAGCAGGTTGTCAGAGAAAAGTAGTTCAGTGAACACACACGTGAAACTTCTGCCACAGAGGCTGGAACTATTTCAGACTGAATGAAGATAAAGGACAGGATGGGGACCCCAGACAGTCACCGAGGTGATCCAGGCTGTGCCACAACAGGCAACATTGGAAGATGCACCCAAAGTTAGGAGAAAGCATGGGTGCAGCTGGAGATCCCAGGATGAATTGGAAGCTGCTTCCCTGGATGACCAGTACCAGTTCACTCCTTCTGGAAGCGTGCCCCTCACCCTCAATCACGGAAAACAAATTCAGAATCAGCCTTGCATCAGATTGCAAAGTAATAGATTCAGAGGGGGGTCTTATAAGTGTTTGCTCCCCAGCTACTTGTGAATGCAAAGAGCAGCAATGAAGTTTTAGGCTCTTCAGCCGCTCGGGCTCAGACACATTGGGCAGCTTGGGATGGGGGTGGCCTCCAGGCTCATCCAGACCCCAGGAAAGGGGTGGGGGAGTTCCAGGCATTTTAGGAGTAATCCAGTGTTGATTACCCCCAGGGTCATAGAGGACCATGACAGTAGAAATGCTGCAGTCCCTGGATTTCTACCCAAGGACCACTGCACAAACACAAACATTTCCAGCCAGGCAGTATCACCGGTGGGATTGCTTTGATCAAAACACAGGCTTTTCTATTTGAATATTCATGACTGGATTAATTCATTTATGCATGTATTCGATCATTCAGTAAAAATATGTTCAAATATGCCATCCACTGAAAGACAGAATAAATTTTATCTCACATTGCTTTTGAAGATATTTGTTATATATCTTAAAATCTCTTCTGTTTTTCTTCGAGCTTTGTTTCCTTGGATGTTAGTTCTTTGGTTAGGGTTGCTTTTCCTCAAACATTTGGTGGTGTTTTATTCTCTGTGCATGTGGGATTGCTCAGGAATCCCTGTTCACCCCCTGGGGAAGGCTGATTCTGAATTTGTTTTCCGTGATTGAGGGTGAGGGACACGCTTCCAGAAGGAGTGAACTGGTACTGGTCATCCAGGGAAGCAGCTTCCAATTCATCCTGGGATCTCCAGCTGCACCCATGCTTTCTCCTAACTTTGGGTGCATCTTCCAATGTTGCCTGTTGTGGCACAGCCTGGATCACCTCGGTGACTGTCTGGGGTCCCCATCCTGTCCTTTATCTTCATTCAGTCTGAAATAGTTCCAGCCTCTGTGGCAGAAGTTTCACGTGTGTGTTCACTGAACTACTTTTCTCTGACAATCTGCTTCAATCTGCTATTGTCTTTCAAGGATGCCTCCAAGTTTCATGTCCACTAATGATTCTCTTTCTTGTTTTCTAGCAGTAATGCTGGTGGGAGTGTAAAACAGTTCAATCAACATGGAAAAGAGTTTAGAAGTTTCTTGCGGAGTTAAACATATGCCTAGCCTTTGACACAGCCATTCCACTCCTTGTTATAACCTGAGAGAAGTGAAAACATATATCCAAAAAGACGTGCACCTCGGTGAGCATAGAAGTTATATACACAATATTCAAAACTGGAAACAACCCAAATGTCCTTCGACAGGAAAATGGATAAACATATTGTGGTATATTCATGCAATGAATACTACTGATCAATAAAAACAACTACTGACACATAGACGACATGGACGAATCTCACCGTGAAATCATATACTGATTATATATCACTGACAGAAGCCAGATATAAAAGAGTACATACTGTATAACCCTATTAATATAAAGTTCAAAAACAAAAAGCAAAACTACTTTATGGTGATAGAAATCAGAACAAAGGGTGCCTTTGGTGGAGGGTTAGGGTAGGCTTGACCTCAAAGGAACGTAGGGGAACTTTCTGGAGTGATGGAAATACTCCATATCTTGATTGAGGTGTAAGCTACACAAGTGCATACATTTTTCGAAACCCACTGAGTTGTGTAATTAAGATCTGTACACTACACTGTATGTAAATGAATCCTCTATTTAAAAATTTTTGAAAATAAGATACTATCTGAGTACCAAATTTGCAGAGTTCATTTTTCATTATATTTTTCAAAGCTGACATGAGAGCAATAAGACATGTATTGTCATACACTGCTGTTATGATAAATAGCAAAAAAGGTTCAGAAGATTCCGTTATACTCTAACGCTTTGAAAATGCATAAGATAAATATAATACATGTTCTCAGTTTCAGCTAATTACAATATTTCACTCACCACCCCTCAGCTTGCCAGGAAGCAGAACTGACTTTTCTTTCTCAGCACACTATATTTGGACCTATCTTTAGACCTAATATTTAAGGTAACAGTGAGTAGAGACACCACCTTGACACACAATATCAGCTGTCTCACACTTCCACACAACCAGAAAGTAACTGTCTTTGCCTCAAGCAAAGATGAAAAGGACAGGAAAAACGAGATGATTATCTCTGGAAATCTCTCCAGGACCAAGTAGTTTCTTCTTCAGAAAAGAATGCATGACTCATTTCATCGGTCAAGCATGCCTTCAACTGCCAGAGAAAATCTAAATTCCGTTATTACAAAAGCCATCTTCTCCACTCAAAAAGCTAAGTAGAGCCCAGGAGGAAGCCTTCAGAGATCGTCATGGCGACAGTTCACACGGGTCCTCCAGGCATCCCGCACGCTGACCCGCGTTTGGACTGGACCACCTGACTTTTGGAAGTCCTGAATGAACAAAGGGGTCAGGATGCTCCGATAGCTTCTGAAGGTCGCTGCAGAGTGGAAGCAGCAGCGGCCTGAGGCAACACATGGGGACAGCACACAGCACCTCTACAGCCATTTCTGGCACTGATGGCATTTCTGGGAGGTGAGCGGCTAAAACCTAAAGGCAATACCCTTCTTTCTTTTGGCTTCCTCAGCACCCCTGTTTCTTCTTTTGTTTCTCAAACACTTCAGTGGCTTTGTAACCAATTATCTGGATTAAATATCTCCTGTTGAAACACTTAGCCTAGCTCTGTGCTCCTGATTAGACCCTAACTAATACAGGGCTTAAGACCAGGAGTGGGTCCAAAGATTGAGATGACCAGCTAATGGTTTTGACCTCGAGCACAACGATGGAATCGATGCTGGCGGAAAATGGAAAATTGGTAGTTAGTGTAAAGCAGCATCACAGTTCCGTAATGATCACCCCCTGTGGTTGCCTGAGATGTGGGACATACTTGAAAGGAAGGTTTGGGGAGAGCAAGTAGCTGCTGCCCTTGACCGTGACGGTAGAAACGCTGATGACAGTGGAAAGGCGGAAGATGAGCTCCTCTGAGCAGTGGAGGGAGAGCTCGCAGAAGGAAAACAGCAAGCTCAGAGATCAGAACACTCAGTCCAAGAAGAATCAGAGCAGGCAGGACACTCCACAATGGCCCCATAAGACTGTCATAACCCTTAGAGCAAAAGGACTGGTACAGCGCAAGACCAGTCCCCAAATATGATTCTTGAGGATACAGGATTAGGAAGTACATTGAACTCACAGCCTTGCCAACACTCTGATGTAAAACTCTGAGCATCGATTGGGAAGAAATAGCAGCCTGAGAACTGAAACGGGCCCCTGTGGGTGACTCAGAAAGCTTTGAGAACCCACAACCCTGACACTCCTTGCCTGTGTCTTTCCACACCTGAGTCAAATACTAGCTCCTTTGCCTGCAGACCCCATACTAATCTTGCCCAAGGGAGTTGCCTTGCAAGGGAAGGCCTGTTCTCCCCAACACTCAGCCACCGCCCCTCACTGCCACCAAACCAGAGCCCAGCTCACCCCAAGGGGACAAAGCCCATGTCTGACCCAAGAGGAGAGAGCTTGTACTCCAAAGAAATTGCAACACAGTGTGAGCTTACACCAAATCCGAAGGGCAGAGTGAAGAACTGCTCAGTTACAGGCTAGAGAAAATGCCCGATAAAGATCGCGTGCACACACACATGATCTGAACTTCTTCCCTTTGGTTTACTCTCCTAAATTAGCTATTAAGTACAGGTGGTAAAGACTTCTACCGGCCCCCCAGAATCCATACCTCCCTGTTTCTTTCTAGTGAGTTTAACCTGGCACACGCTAGCCAGTGAAAAACAACATCTCCCGTGCCGCCTTGGAGATGGGTGTGGAATTGGCTAGGAGTGGTCTATGGAATTCCCTGGACATTTAATTACAGCTACATCCAGAATGAGCAAAAGGCAGCAGGTGAAGCCACCAGGGAGGCCATGTGGCAACTGCCTTGTCCTATTACATACAAGAGAAATAAACTTCTTATTCGAGCCCCTAGATTACTTTTTGTTAAAGCAATCTAACCAGTGCTCTACCTAATACAAAACATATTATTTCAAAATAAAAACACTGCTATATATTATCTAAAGTTTCATGTGAATTAGTTTGACCTAAGTCCACGCACCAAGACCAACTCCCATGGAGCCTCCATCTTCTAACCTGAAGTTCTGCTTTGATGTGTCGGATTGGCTGAGGCCAGGTCCCGTGTCTGTGCCTGGATGCAAGGAATCTGGGAAAGCACGTTTCTGGCTTCGAGGAAGTGAGAATCAGAAAGACCTGTACTGTATTGGTTATCTATTATTGTGTAACAAGTTGCCCAAAACATGACGGTCTACAACAGCAGTGTTCTTTCTTATCCCTCACAGTTTCTTTGGGTGGGAAAATCCGTCAGGGCACAGTGGGGATGGCGGCTTTCTGCTGCTCAGTAACTGGGGCCTCAGCTGGAGGGCTCAAAGGCTGGGGGCCAGAACCGTCTGAAGACAAGTTCACTCACATCTGGTCCCTGCTGCTGGCTGTCTGCAAAGACCTTAGCTGGGTCGATGGTTGAACACCCACATGTGCGGCCTCTTTAATGAAGGTTGGGCTTCCTCAAAACATGGTGGCTGGGTTCCCAAGGCGAGCATCCTGACAGAAAGCCGTCAGAGCCCTGTCCTCTCATAGCACAACCTATGGAATTTGAAGACTGCATTGTGATAGCACTGGATGGGGCATCAGGCCTGGGGCTCTGGGCTCCCTCTCCATCACCTCCTGTGACTCTGGGCAAGATCCTCACTGCTGTGACTTCAGACATCTGTGCTGTAAAATGAAAGGCTGAGTTTTCAATTAAACAACAAAATACATCTGCTTCCATCATGGGTCTTGAGCAAATGCAGAGGTGAGTATGGAACATTCCTTGACGTCCTCAAGCTCTTTCCTTTAGAGCCTGCTAGAGCAATTTTCTATCGAGTGCTCAGAGGGTGATAAAGACATCCTCCCCAGAGCCCCAGCTCCAGGAGGGCAGGATTTCTTCACTGCCGTCTCTGCAGTGATGACTGCATGTAGTAGGTGCCCACAGAGCAATAGTGCAGCACCATATGAAACTGTCTGGGTTTGAATCCTGGCTTCACTGACCACTCACTGTATCATTTTGGACTAGTTACTTAATTTCTCTATAAAGGAAGGCTAAACATGGTACCTACTTAGAAGGTGTTATGAAGAGTAAGTGAATATCTATATTTATATAATACATATATAGTGCTTGGGATGACACTTGAGATATGAAGTCCCATCTAAGCACTGGCTTTGATGATCGACAAACGAATGCCATAATAGGTCAGGTGACCTGGTGACACCAGAGATCAACACTATGCTGCCTTGCAGTGAATTCTAGCAGAAAATGTTTCTGAATTTTGATAGTGATCTTAACACCTTCGTTCAAGGGAATAAACAATGTGTATGAATTGGGGGCTGATATTTTGAGCTAGTCTGGTTGATGCCTTTATGAGACTGGGGCTCCTGAAGAAATAGGACCAACTGGAAAAAATGGGGATGCAGTCCTCTGAGACAAAGAATAAATGGGCAAACCCAGTTCTGCATCTCTTTATAAAAACTGCCACTGGAGACAGCAGGCCCCTGGCACCATTGATTCAAATGCTCATGGGAGGATCACTGGCAGGTACAACACAATTCCCAGACGACGGACGACCGTGATAACCAGCTTCCCTCCCTCCCTGCCTCCCTCCCTTTCTCCCCTTCACGGCAGATTGGCCTCAGCTCCCTCTGCAGAGATCCCCTAGCCGTTCCCCTCCCCACCCCATCACTACTTGCGAAGGGAGGAGGAGATAGAGACCCACAGCTGTTCTTAGAGATTATTTTATTTTGCTAAACACTCTCAATTCAACTGTCTTAATGTTGTAAACTTAATCGCCAATCAGCCAATTTTTAAAAACTTGCTAACAATTTTTTTCATTGTAACTGCAATATATTCTTTTTCAGTGTTTGAAAATCAAATAAAAGAGAATAATTTAAAAAACAAAATGCAACCTCTACACATTGCTAAACTGGGTAGGTGCCCATTCATTCCACTGGTGATGTGGAAATTTCTAGAATCTCCTGGGATAGGAGAAGGAGGGGGCCCTTCTTCCCACCGCTGCTGCTAGCATCCCGTCACTGAAGCAAATGTTTGAGTCCACGGACTGGAGGGTTGAGGAGGGGGTATGTTGAGAATACCTACCTGTACTAACGTAATAATTGTTACCATTTCAATTTTCCTCCTTCTTGTCTTTTTTCCTACATGTAGCTTTATGCAGTTGTAGCTATAGTGTATATAATTTTGCACTCTGCTTTCTTACTTAAAACTATTATGTACATCATAAATATTTTTATTTTGCTATATAATCTTCATAACTGTAATGTTGTTGCTGCATAATATTCTCTCAAGTGGATTAGGTATAATTTACCTTCCACTTATGCTATTGTTGCAAATTTAGGTCGTTTCCAATTTTTAACTAACATTGGCCTTTAGCCCTTTAAAGAGTTGATCAGAGATGCTGAAAGTGTGACAGGTAGATAATAATTAAGATGACCTTTATCTCACCTGTCAGTCTGTCCTGCTTTGGCCTCTTGTCCCAGCATCAGTATTAACTGTGATCCTTTCACTTGCAGAAAAAAAAAAAGAAAAGCTCTGCATCCCAAGAATAAATTATATGATCACCCTAATAATACTTCCAGTCAGAATTAAAGCCCTTACAGATGGCTGCCTGGGATTTCAGTTAAACCATTCCCAAACCACACTGGATGACACCCCTGCTTCAGGTAGGAAACGTTTCTCCAAGGCCTCCCCCTAGGTCAGCTGGCCTGTGGGGATTACAATCACACCTGTGGAGACTTTCTCACCTCCACCTCGGGGACTGGGACTGAAAGCCAACCCCAGCAGAAACCTTGCAGGGCAGTGTACTGTCTGGGGCAGCTGGTCAACCTCAGCACAGGGCTTGGGGGCACAAGGACCAGGATGTAGGTCCCAGCACACGGCTGAGCTGGGCTTGCTGCTGAGCTTCTTTGAAACACAGTTTCTTTACCAATAAAATGGGTCAGATAAAACCCGAGATGGCTTCTGTGGCCGTGAAATGATAAAACATGTAATGCCTGGCTGTCCCCACCAGTGTCACCTCCCGATCTGCTCACATCCCCTCTTCCCATAGGTTAAATGAACTCAGGGTACTTTACAGACAGACATTGTCATCTTCCTGATCAACCTCTCTTTAAAAATCAGAGCTGGACAGAACGGGTCACAAAAAAGCCCATGAGACCAGGACAACTAGATCTCAGTCAGTTGCAGCCAAGATTTGGTCACCAGCCACTGGTCTTGCCTGGTCTGCTGCACTGCCCCTCCCACCCACTGGAAAACAGTCTCCACGGAAAGGCACCTTTATATATAGTCACCGATCCAGGGGACCACGTCCCAGGGTTGCATGCACTTGCCACAAACCGGCGAGGACTGGCGGGCACCTCACTCTACCGGGAAGCAACTCTAGAAAACCGAACCACAGGCCCGTTAGGTCTGAACTTAATTTCCGCGGTGATCTGAAGAGCTATTTTCCACAGGGAAAATTTTTAATAATTTATAAAAAGTGAAAATGGTAAAGACGTTTAAAAACAATCGTCACGGTGACATCAGAATGAACGCGCTCTGCTGATGAATTTAGAGGTTCCTCAAGATGAAAGCCAAACCAGCAACAGCGGTGAAGTTTGGAGTCAGTCCTTGGCCATTTGGGTTTTCGGGGTGATTCCTCCTATATTGCGGGGATGATCACCGCCCCTCCCCATTGCGCAGCTGGGCCACAGACACTAGACTATGCGCGGCGGCGCGATTCCTGCAAACGTTGGACTCTTCACGGCTTCCCTGGTTGTTCCAGCTTCTGGGGCTCTGAAAGTGCTTTTTGCTTGAAATTTCACCAGATAAAAATAAGTTTCAATGAGTTAAAAGCAGAAAGGGAGGGGAGGGATGAAAGCGTCCAAGTTGAAGGAGGATCCCCACCCCTTCCGCGGCCAGTCCCGAGGTTACCCGCGGGTACCGGGGACTCCAGGGCGGCAAAGGGCCCGCCCCGCGCCCTGAGCGCCCGCTGGCGCCAGAGTCGGATGCGTTTCCCCGCAACCTCTTGGAAATGACTCGAAAGCCAGTGCTCCGTGGTCCCTTCCTTCCCCTTTTGGAACACAGGGACCCCCTGGCGTGGCGGGGAGGAGAGGAGCCAGGCCCGGTCGCAGGGGTGAATTCGCGGAACGGTCATCCTTTAATGTCGGGACTTGAGGGGTTCTTTAGCGGGTTGCGGAGAGCACGCTTCCCGCATCCTCCTCCCCAGGCCCTGATTCTTTGATCAGTCCTTAGGAGAGCACTGGTTCCGCAGACCCCGGTCCAGGATTGTGGTGTGAACACCAGGCTCCATCTGGTACACACGGGATTCAACAAACAGGTTGCTTTCCATCCTTCTCTGACGCCCCTTCCCCTCCGGATTGCTCCAACTAGGTTAAGTGAGGTCGGAGGCTCAGGCCGGGGTTAGAGCCTGGATTCCGGGCAGAAGGACCCGGAGCCTCTGAGACCCTCATTAGCGCGCGCACACACGTGCCCCTTCTCGTCCTGCTCCCCACCCTCGCTCCGCTCCGGCCGGCCGGTCGGCTCCGCGCGGCGCTACCCCGCAGCCCGGCGCGCACCGATGTCTCCCCCCAGCGGCCGTGCGCGTGTCGCCGCAGGAGCCGGGCGGCTGGCGGGCGGCGGGGAAGCGGCGCGGCGCAGGCAGTCCCGCGGCTCCGCCCCGCGCCCCCCTCCCCGGCCGGCAGGACCGCCCCCTCCGCGCCGCGCTCGGCTCAGACTGAGCAAACGCCTTTGCAATGTCAGCAGCCGCGGCGGCGGCGGCGGTCGAGGCCCCGCGGTAGCGGCCAGCGCAGCACGGCCCGGCGGGCGCGCACGGCGCGAGCCCGCGGCCGCCTCTCTGCCTTCGGGGCGCTGCGGACGGCTCGGCGCGCCCTGAGGCGGCGCTCGGACTCGAAGCCAGCCCGGCTGCGGCCGCTCACAAAGGACCGCGGACACCAGGCTCCGGGGGGCTGCGCGCAGGGACCGGCCGGGGGACGGCCCGCCGCGGCGCGTCCCCTCCACGCTTCCCCTCCCCGGGCGGCTGGAGCCCGAGACAGAGCGGGCCCCGTCATATGACAGCGGCGACCCAGCGGCCGGCGAGCGCGCGTGCTGCCCGCTCGGCTGCGCCACGGCCGCCGGCGCCAGGGGGGGCCCGCGCCGCGCCCCGCTGAGTGGTCGCCGGTCGCTGCCGCCCCGCGTCCCCCGCGCCCCGGCTCTCGGGCTCCGGGGGCAGGAGCCGAGGGGAACCCCGCGCCGGCGCCAAGCCTAAAATGGCCACGCTGCTCCGCAAAATCGGGCTCATCCGCCTGCACAACCGGGACACCGAGGACCCCAAGCATCACCACAACCACCGCGGCGGCGGCGGCGGCCAGCAGAGCGCGTCGCTGCGCGGCAAGGGCGGCGCCAAGAGCGGCGGCCACAAGCCGCAGCAGCAGCATCCCGCCGGGGGCGCGGGCGACACCAGCCCCGGACCCGGCAAGGGCAAGGGCAAGCGCGCGGCGGAGCTGGCCCAGCGCGACAAGCCGCTGCAGCCGGCGGCGGGGGCGGCGAGCGGCGGGGGCCCCCGGGAGCGCGCGGCGGGCGCCAGGGCGGGGCCGGGCCCGGCGGCGGCGGCGGCGGCGGCGGGCGGCAGCCTGGTTCCCGCGGCGCGCCAGCAGCACTGCACGCAGGTGCGCAGCCGGCGGCTCATGAAGGAGCTGCAGGACATCGCGCGCCTCAGCGACCGCTTCATCTCCGTGGAGCTGGTGGACGAGAGCCTCTTCGACTGGAACGTGAAGCTGCACCAGGTGGACAAGGACTCGGTGCTGTGGCAGGACATGAAGGAGACCAACACCGAGTTCATCCTGCTCAACCTCACCTTCCCCGACAACTTCCCCTTCTCGCCGCCCTTCATGCGGGTGCTCAGCCCGCGCCTGGAGAACGGCTACGTGCTGGACGGCGGCGCCATCTGCATGGAGCTGCTCACGCCGCGCGGCTGGTCCAGCGCCTACACCGTGGAGGCCGTCATGCGCCAGTTCGCCGCCAGCCTGGTCAAGGGCCAGGTAAGCTGGGAGGAGGCCGGGGGCGCGCGGGGCTGGCCCCTCGGCGCTCTCGCTCCTGGTGCGCGCGGGGCTGTGTCTCTACCCCAGCCTGCCAAGGGGAGACGTTCCCGAGCGCCTCCGCTTCTCTTCCCTGAGCGTTTTCTTCTTTCCCTACTTTTCCATCCCGTCTCTGCGGGTCTCCCGCTTGTTCCCGGTCGGTCCCCATCGCTCTAGAATACGCTCTCTCCCTCTCCGCACACCCTCCTCTCTTTTCTCCTCTGCTGCTTCTCCCCTCTGGTTCTGCCCCTCTACCCTCTGCCCTGATCTCCTGACCCGCTGTCCCCATGTGCCCCTCCCTTTCCTCCTCCTCCGCCCCCGCCCCAGGCTTCCGCTCTCTCCCCCTCCCCCTCCCTCTCCCGTTTACCCCCTTCTCCTTTTCCTTGGCTTCTCTCCATCTCCTGACCCCACAGTCTCCCTGAGGGTGGAACTTCACGTGGACTTAGGAATCTAAGTATCCAGCCCAGTTTATTGCCCCCTTCCCTGCCACACACGCAAAGTTCCCCCCCCGCAACAACTCAGGGGGGCTCTGCAGGTGGGGGGCTCTGCAGGGGGCCTGCTGCCTGCTGGTGAATCTGCTCCCCTGCTCTGCCCCCTCTTGACCAGCATGTAGCGCAAAGGTGAAAATTTTGCTCTTGAGAAATTTCACTGGAGAGGCAGAGGTGTGGTTTGAGTGTGACAAGGCCAGATGACCTCAAGGAAATGCATGGTACCTGGCTCCTTCCAGGACCATCACCTTCTGGGTAGTTGTTCAAGGTCTTGGTCTCTGTCAGACCTGTTTCTTCCTTCCGGGTTACCCCTGCCCCGGGGGGTTAAATCCATTATCAGAACTAAAGATTTTTAACTAAATACTGAAATCAGGGGCAGGCTTGGTGCCTGAACCTTCTCACCTATTGCACCAGACGCAGCTTTACCAAAAGAAACCCCAGAGAACTTGAGAGCAGAGAATGAATGAATCTTCTGAAATTTGTCCCCCCCACCACCAGCTGCAGGCAGAGGCATGATGGTTTTATCTTTCCACATTATATGCTCCTGATCATGTTCAAGTTGGTTGATGTTTTCCCAAATCGCTATTGAACATTACTTAATAAAATTATAATTTTATATGGGTGTCTTTTAGATTTATGAAGAATCCCTGTTTTGTTTAGGAGTCCCGAAATGACCTCGATTTGATCTTTCTACAGCTAGCACTTCAGAAGCCATCAGTCCCCTGTCACCTGCCTCTGTCCCTTTCACGGCACGATCTTTCACACTAATCAAATAATGCTTGTTCTGCCAATTTCACTAGAGGTGGAGCCCCTGGGATTCCAGGCAAATCGCATTGTGACTCCAGTGGAGAAAGGCACTTAATTCTTGACTGAGGTCTGTTGTTACCAACTACTATCTTGCTAGTCCATCTTTTCTGGGGTTTAGCTTCCGCTTATTTCTCGCGTTCGAAATAGGAGGGACCTGGCGGCTCTAGAAAGGTGAGGTTTAATGCTTTAACATCAGAAATGCAGTCTGAAGCCTGTGGTTCAGCGCTGGCTCTGATGTGAAGAGCCTGTGATTCGATACAAGCCACGGGGGTGGGAAAGGGTCCCGGTTTATGTTATTATCAGGATTTATACAAATGATGGGGAAAAATATTTTGCAGAAATGCTTCTGTTATTTTTTCTGAAAGCACTGCTAATCAGAACTCTCTGGAACACTCTCTTACCTTCTTTCATTCTTCACAGAGATGACTTTGGGGATGAGGGGCAGAGGAATATCATTTTGCCTTATAATCACAGAATCATAGCATTTAGATTTGGAAGAGTTCCTCAACCACAGCCTGCATTTTGAAAGATGTAGGAACGTAAATATTTCAAAGGAGAAATAAGGACTTTTTTTTAGGAGAGATACATGTCAGTAAGTTAAGTGTTTTCCATGTTCACATGAATGCTGTGATTGACAGTTCTCTTGGTGCCCCTGCACTTCTATTAAATTAGGCAGGTCCTTGTGTATATATGTCTTTTCTTTGTAATCCAAATTGAGAGTCTTCATACAGTCAGCAAGTCAGAGACCTTATTGTTGAAAGTAATTATGAATATTTTTATTTATTAATTTCAAAATCTTACTTAGTTGAACTCAGGGCCCTCCATGTAGCCTATTGTGTTATATCACCTATTCTAAAGTCTAGTTATGAAATATCTGAAAGGGAGGTGAGTACTCAGCAATTTATAAAAATACCAGTTCAGTTTCTTTGCACTTTTCGTGCTGACTTCAACATCCAAAAGAGAGTCGTGTAGGATATACACAAACAACTCGAAATGCAGTGTAAGAACAGGAGGAATGAATGTTCATCAGTGTTTCAGGATTCTGTGCAGGAAAGGATCCTAATAGTGTCTCAGGGCCCTCAGCATTATGGTGCCTTTCCTGCTTTTGTAAATTTCCTACCTACAGGTTGTTCATTGCACTTACTGCAGTTACCGAATTATTTCCGTAGTTGAAGGTAGTTAAAGGACTTTGGGAAAGCAATCAAAATACCTGATTAGGTATTCAAAGAGAACCAAGAGTGCTACCAAACCAATGATTACTTTAAAAGGCAGAACCGTTCCGTTCTAGTTACATTCCTCCATCTGTTGGCCCTTTCGTTTTTCTTAAGCAATGGGATTAGAAAAGGCTCGTTTTCCTCTTCCATAACTACTAAGCGTAACTTTCTGAATTGGGAATATCCTAAGTTGATTTTGTTTCTCTACCTTTAGAGAAATCATAAAATACTTTTAAGGGTTTCATTGGTAATATTAAGAAAAGATCTGCTTAACCATTTTGTGTATAGTATTAATGTTTGCGTTTATCTCACGGTGTGACAGATTCAGTCATTTCACGAGACTTTTACCTGACTTTTGGGGCCCATGTTATCAAAATCTCTCTTGTGCTACCTTATGGATTGTGGTTGTTTAAAATTAACTTAAAACTTTCTTGTATGATATATTCTTTGTAGAGATAATGACATACATACCTCACCTATTTGTTTATTACCGAATCGTCTTCTGACTACAAAGAGACATTTTAGGTAACTCTTGGATCCTGCAATTAAATGAAAACTCCCCGTACCTGGGAGGGTCCTGCCCAGGCTGGGCCTCGGCGTTCACTGGCATGTGTACCAGGTCTCGCACCTGGGATGATTGATGATGCAACAGAGACCCTCTCCTTGCAGCTGTGTGAGCAGAAGGCACCCAAAAGTAGCTTGAGGGCACACTAACTCAGGGTTCTACTTTCACATCAGTTCGCCTCCTGAGTGTCCCCTTTTTAATTAGTTAGACATCGCCAGGGGCAGGGAACCAGACGGCACTTGGAAGACAGTTCCTTACTCCTCCTCTGTCCGCTCAGTGCCAACCATGCGCCTCAACCCAGCATGAGGACGATGTGGCAATAATAGCAGTGGCATTTACTGTTTGCTCCATGCCAAGCTCTGGGCCAGCGAAGCACTTAGGGTGTTAACCTTACCTGATTCTACTGTTTCCGTGGTCACTGTACAGGTGAGGAAACCTCAGCTCCACACGGTCAGGTGAAATTAATGCAGCCTCGTGTTCTAACACTAGCAATGAGTGCGAGCCTCTGAATACCAGTCCACATTAGTAAAAGTCAGCGACGGCAGAGTCACACCCAGGCCACCTGAGCCCCTGGCCGTCTCCAGCCAGTGGTTGGCGGTGACCGGTGTGATCATCATTTGTGTCCACAGAAGACAGGTACACAGTCAGCTGTCAGCAGAAGAATGAAAACAACAGGACTAAAACACCTTCAGTTCTTAGTGTTTGAATTAAAAATTGCTAAGCGATTCCGGAACAGTTATGTTTCCTGACAGCACTAGTTTCTGGAATTTTTGAACACAGAAAACTGGTAGATGTTGCCACGTGTCAGTGTGTGATGAAGAAGTAACAGGCTCTGCAGATCAGCTCTGTTTGACGATAAAGTGCATCTCTGAGGTCGACTTTAGGGCTTAAAGTGTTCTGCACCATGGGTGTCACTGAGAATCTTGCACACGGGCGCACACACACACACACACACACAGCCTGTCTTCAGAACCTCTTCCAAAGTACTAGGCCTGGAAATAGCTTTTTACTTATGGCTACACAATCTCCAGGTCTTATCAGGAAAAAGTAATGAAGATAAACAGCCTTGTGGGTTCCTAAAGTTTATTGGCTTCTGAACTATTATAATTCACACAACATTTTTGAAAGCCCTGTGTGAGTGTGCTAGGGCTACTGTCACAGAGTCCCACAGACTGGCGGGCTTCAACAACAGACATTTACTTCTCACAGTTCCGGAGGCCAGAAGTCTGAGCTCAGGGTGAGAGCAGGGTTGGGTCCTTCCGAGGGTGTGCAGAGGATGAGCTCCAGGCCTCTGCCCTTGGCTTGCAGACGGCCATCTTCTCCCTGTGTCCTCACGTGGTCTTCCCTCTGTGCCTGTCTGTGTCCTAATCTCCCCTTCTGGTGAGGACACCAGTCGTATTGGATCAGGGCTCCATCCTAATGACCTCAGTTTAACATGATCACCTCTGTAAAGACCCTGTCTCCAAATACAGTCACCTTCTGAGGTGCTTGGGAATAGAACGCCAACATATCAATTTTGAGGGATCACAGTGCAGCCTATAACAAGCCCAAACAGGAATTTCTTAAGCAATCCAACCTCTCATTTCTCTAGAGGCTATTACTGGTTTGCAAAGTAACATAAATGATGCCCATCCGTGTGAACACAGGACCACACCGAGGAGGCCCCAGGAGGGCCTACGTGGAATAGAGAGATGGTGGCCGCTTTAAAGGGAAGCTGGGAGAACCTAGCGTGTGAACCGTGACAGCCAGGGGGTGGGTCCTGCCGTGTGACTCACCGAGGAGAGTGGATTTGTGGAGGAGTCTTATGAGTCAACCGTGTCGTTGTGTCCTGTGCCCATGTGTAGGTGAGGGAGGTCATTACCACACAGGATGACTCTGCAGCTTGAGGTCTCCGTGTACTCGACGGATCGGAGAAAAAAATAGCTTGTTCTGGTATCAAGTGGGACAGGGCAGGAGGACGCAGACAGGACTCTGCATCCTAAAAATAGTGCCGCGCCGACTTGGCAAGCTCCCACGTGCCCGCTCCCTGGCGAGTCTGCTCATCCCAGGGCTGACGGTGCAGTTAATAATAGTAGTGGCTTACTTTACCCAGAGTTGTAAACTTTTGAGAATCTAAAGTTGCAAAAAGAGGATGCAAATGCATTTGTGTTTACTTTTCTGATTTATAGTAAAGGGTGTGAGAGGATTGTTTTCCTATTTAAGGGTCAGGAGAGTTTGGGGGGTTTGTTTGTTTGTTTAATGGAAAGTACCAACATGAACACTAAGTTGAAGTTTGTTTTAACCCAGAATCCTGCCCTTTCTCATCCTCACGAACAGGCGTGTGTGAGTCCAGGTTTAGAAGGAAGGCAGCCTCAGTGGTACCACTCTGGGGACAGCTAAGGAACCAGCCAAATGGCTTTCATGGCTTTTTTTTTAAGCAGCCACTAATAGTGGGTTCTTTGAGCCACATTTCATATCTCCTGAATCCTAGATTTTTGCTGTGTTGATAGGGTTGTGGGGAGATGGGGCAGAGGATGGGGACGAGGTAACTCCTTTTCTCTCTTTCCTGTACTTATGGCTACACAATGGCCGGTGGTCCTCAGCCCCAGGTTAATTAGATGCTTCCGGGAACCTTTAAATTATTCCAATGCCAGGCCCTTTCCTCGAAGATTCACACTTCTTGAGGCTAAGATGAGGCCCTAGTAGAGGCCGGTTGGAAAATCTCCTACATTGATTCTAACGGACAAACCAGGGTTGGAAAAACCACCCTGGACCAGAATTACTCATCACGTCTACCATCTTCGGTACATCCTCCCACCAACAGCCAGAACAGGGAGCTTCAGGTGATGGTGGCTGTAATGAACCCCTTGCCTTCCCCCCTCCCACCTTGATTGGACTCACTGTCCTGTGTCCACCCCGACTAGCCCTCTGGAAGCCCTACTTTTGTAGAGGAGCTCATCATACAACCCAGTCCTTCCTCCCTGGACCAAGAGGGAGTGTAAACCCTGAAAAAGGAAATGTGCTCAAGAGAGTTGCTCACCCCCGGATCAGACACTGTTGTGAGGGCTTAGGTGCGCGGACCGCCCAGAACTGTGGATAATTAGCTAGTTCGCACAGCACGGGTACTGAGCGTCCACTCTGTATCAGGCACACACTGGGCACACGTTGGTGAATCAGATTCACGGAAAGTGCCAGCCACAGAGAACTGACTGTCTAGTGGGGATAAAGTGCAACCCACTCACATTTGTCTGTGATGTACCCGGCAGCTCCGCAGGTATCGCTTGCTTAGTATTTGGGTGAGTGCCCATTCACTGGTGCAAGTGGACTGGACACCTGGCGGTGGCCTGTGGGTGCGCCAGGGACTTGAGAGAGATGGGGTCCTGGGCTCAGCAGCGTCTTCCAAACTTCTGGGTGACGTTCCCAGAAGGAATGCTCATTGTTACGTGATTGTAACACTGAGGGTTAGCCTGTTTCTCTGAACATAGTTTCCCTGCTAATAAATGGGACGATCAGGCATTTCCCAAAACAGACAAAGGAGTCATTGTAATGGCAGAAATATTTCCAATAACATCTGCGCTTTCCTACCCAAGGAGTCAGCAAACTAAGATAAGGTTTAATTGTTTAATGCCCCATCGTCACACCCTTCATTCCTTCTTTCTTTCCTTCATTCAGGACCCGTTTGCTGAGGGTCTACCATGACTTGGGCACTGAAGACGCATGGTCTTCAGCACTCCCGTGGCGACCTTCCCCCATTCTTTGGGTCGCCCCTGGTCCTCTCTGCTAAGGACAGGAGGACCAAGGCCCCCAGATCGAGAACCTCTGGGGAGGAAGCGGAATTGGGACCAACCAGGTGGCAAAGCCTTGGGAGAGGAGGGCGGGGCGGGAGCGGGGAGCCGGGAGGAGCTCCAGAAGGTGCCCTTCCCCACCCGGCAGGCCTAGGTGTGGTCAGGCAGCAGACTAACCGGGCCTCCTCGGTCACGTTCCCAAGCCTGGCTTTTCCTCTCCTCCCTGCCCTCCTGTCTCCTTAGAGGCTTGTCATCCCCTGCTTGGATTCCTGGGATGCCCCCGTCCAACCTCTCCGTCCCTTTCCATCCTCCCTGCTGCCACCTTCCTGGGTCCTCTAAGACGCACACCTGGTTTTCTCACACCCTTGGTTAGACGGGGACAGAATACATCCAAGTGCCCCATCGCTGCCCAGCCTGGGTGCAACTCTTCCACCTTCCACAGCCCCCAGGAAGCCCTTCTCCCACCAGCCCCGCCAGCCACGGCACACCAGCAGGTCTCCATGTTTGCTGAGCTCACAGGTCCGCCCCCATCGGGAAAGCACCCCCTCATGCATCAGTCGAGCCCTGCCATCCCTCAGAACCCTGCCGAGACGTCGTAACTCCTGCAGAAGGCCCCGCAATCCCTCCTCCAGTAAGGGCATCGGCTCCCTCCTCTAAACACCTCTGCGTTGTCTGGAAGGTGTTCATTTCTACTCTCATCCTGCTAGATAGACCGCGTGTACCTATTTCCAGCTCTGTTTCCCCTTCCCCTCGCCCAATGCCCAATACGTTGTATGTGCCGAATAAATGTGTCCACTGTGCAACTTGCACAACTGCACACACACCCCATCCCCTCCCCTCGTCCCTATTTGGAATACGGTAAGATTGTGAACTTACCAGGTGCTTGCCGTGGGCCAGCTGATGTGCAAAACGCTTTAGTAGGTCATGTGATTAAATGCTTTCAGCAGCCTATGGGGTGAGCGCTGTTGTTATTCCCATTTTACAGAGGAGGAAACCAAGGCTCGCTTAGCCTGGGGAAGGCAGAGCCCTGCAAATCTGCGGGTTGGGGTCTTCGGGAAGCCCCTTCCTCCAGTGAATGCCTGAAACTAACCCAGATGAACTGCCCACAGTGGCCACTGTGATCCCTCCCCTCACAGAAGTGCTTGTTGTTCCTTTGATCACCTTTATAATGTATCCTATGAAGTATCATAATCTTAGAGAGCTCATGAAAGACAAAGTGTCTCTAATTGTAGGATCAACCAGTAAAATTACATAAAGCTGAAAGGAGGTTGGTTTAATTCATAACTAAAACTAATCTAATAAAACGTGACTTTGAATTCTGCTGGATTGAATTACAGTGATTTTTGTTTTAGTAATTTTGTTTAAAAGGGGATCCCGGCATCTGCCTTTTCACTGACAAGAGAGGTGGATGCCTCTTGGTTATTCTCTCAGATCCGAGAAGAACCAGAGGCCCCTTCCTGCCACCTCTGACCCCAAAGGCCACCCCCAGCATCCGGGGACATCTGAAGACCCCTCCTCAGAATAATGCTTTTAAACGCACAAAATAATATTCATAGGCTTTCAAAGGAAAACAGTCATGCTTAGAAATAGTTATTGCTATTTTTAAAAAGTGATGAGCTAAAATATGAAATTAAAAAGCATGTCTTTATTAACACATTTAATATCAAGGTCTAGTTACTGTCCTAACTGGACATAGGAAGGAGAACTGATGACGTTTCAAGTTGTCTACAACAACTGTCATATGATTTTTAAATGTCTGGGGTTTCTGTTGCTGACAAAATCAAGGCAATGCTAAATCTCTGCTTTGTTACTTCCAATCGCAGTTAAATGAAGTGCTGGACTACAGTTAGAGTTAATGAAAAGAAAGACATTTTTTTCCATCCAAGTTTGTGTTCCCTGGGGATGCACGGCCCCAAGAACCCCAAGGTGGTAGATGGCTCTAAGTGTGGACAGCTGTCTTGGGAAAGAACTTAAAGTTTATCGTGCAGCTCATGGCCAGAACCTCTGGGAACGAGGTTTAGGAGCCCAACATATAGCTCAGTCCTGCCGTGATCTTGTTGGGTGGTCACAAAAATCACAGGGTAGCCTCCTCTTTGCCCTCTCAGAACTGCCACCTCTCCTTGTGGACTCTTGTCATCACCTCTGTGGACTCTCCATCATCAAGTCATTTTGCACCATCAGGTGTCAATGGCAGATAAGAACCACGATCATGTTATTGACCAAGCACAGATCTGAGAGCTGTTTTCACCTCAACAGCCTTGCTCTCTAAGAATCCTATTTGTTGGCAGTATCTTTAAATTAGCTTATTTTTTTGCTGCCGCTAAGTTAGAAAATTACATAGAAGAATATAATTATTTCAAACATTTACTTTTATCAACGCACACATTGATACTGTTCCATATTGTTGAGATTCTTTCTTTATTACAGAACACGATGTTCACTTGAAAACTTTTGAGCCACCATTTTGTTTCAAGATGAAAAGCCAGTTCAGAAATCAAACGTAAAATTTTTTTCAAATGCTGTGGATTCCGTTATCACAGGTCACACAGAATGAACACAGATTGCCTCAGTACAACTGAAAGAGAATTTCACTGAGTCAGTGATCCTTTGCCTGACTGAGACCTTTAGGAAAGGCTTTTTTCTGTAATGAAATTCAAGGGAAATCTAGTTGAAATGTTTGACCTACATACGTATATGTGATATTTTGACAATTGGAGGCTAATCAACAAAGAACACCAATCTTCTCTTATTGCTTAGCAGTTAAGGCCCTGAGCATCTAGGGTAAGTCTTCCTGCATTTGGTAGGAAAGTGACTAGATGTCTCCAGGGTTCTTTCCAACTCTTAAGACTTAGATGAATGCAGCCAGCGTTCTCACAGGGAGCGGGAACAGTATACGGTTCATTGGTCCTCCAGGATTTTTATGCTGTTTTTGTTGTACACTCACTGATTTCCCCATAGTTTAGCAATATTGAAGTCTGAAATTCGACCTCTGAGATCACTAGAGACATGAAGCATCCTCCTGTCCCCCGGGATTCTCAGCCTGCAGTGTGTATCATTCTGAGAAGGGGTGTTATCTTCTTCGTGGAAGTGGAGTCTGTAACAATATCTAAATCAGTGTGTGGGCCTGGGTGGTGGTGCCATAACTACCACGTTAGGTTGGTAAAGTTTTCAGCATCATAGTCAGCAAATAGAAACGGTTCTACCCAGCGCTGCTCAGGTTGTTTTTTTCACATTTACATATGTCTCTTTTTCCCACCTGTAAACTAATTATTTGGCTATCATCAAATCTTTTGACTGAGGTCATTTCAGTCGCCCTACCCTAAGAAAAACATCCATCTGCAGCTTGGCCCTGACCATGTACCGCTTAGAGTCTCAGAGGCCGGCTGGTCTCCCCATTCAGATAAGGATGCACCCAGCAACTGTTGGTCCACACCTGATTTGATTGCCTCTGGGGCCAGGATGCTGCACAAGAAGAGGGGACCCTTGTTTAACCCTTTCAGGCCATTTGAAGAAAGGATAGATGGTCTCACGCCATCTCTGTGGCCAGAAGAGCCCCGGAGACTTCAGAACTGGGTCTTGGTCAGTGCCCAACCGAGAAAGACACCCATGGCCCTGAACTCTAAACCCAAGTGTGGGAGGAGATGTATGAAGGATGCAGCCAATGGAAGGATGTAAGAGGCATGGGTCTGCATGGAGGAAGGAGTGAGGGTGCTGCCAGCAGGTGCTGAATGCGGGTCTGTGATTGAGGTGGGCAAAACAGACCCCCATCCTGGAGCAATACTTGCGTCCACTGTTTGCTCCTTACAAAGCACTTTACCTGTGCGGTTTCCTGGAAGTCCGAGACGGCGGGGAGTCCAGCTGGGGAGCCGGGCAGGCTGGCAGCCCGGAGGGCACAGCAAGTGCCTGTTTTCTTGAGCTCCCAAGGGCAACGTGATTGAACCAGACCATCATATTCCTCAAGTAGGAACTAGGGGCTTAGTGAGAATTTCCAAGGGGCATCTTCTCTCCCTTTTGTCTCATTTTGTAGCATCATTAAGTAGAAGTTGTCAAATATTCAAGTCTGAAGGACCACTAACTAGAAAGAAGACAGTCCACCCTGAAGGGCTGGACAGAATGAGGTTGTTACAGAACTCGGGGAGGGAAAAGAACGCCCTTGCTAGTGTGCATTCAGGACAGAACGAGCCTCGTCCAAAATTCCTGGGGACCGTCCCCATAGAGTCAATGAAAACTTACATACTGTGCCATTAAATTAAGTTGCCCCAAAAGGCTGAGGGAAATATTAAGATTTCTGCTGCAAGGAAATGCTTCTGACATGTCTGCCTTCGAAACCTACAGTGAATTTTGTAATTTGTTTGGTCTTTAGAACAATGCAGTGATACTAACTAGTCTTATAAGTCAAGCATAGTTTGAGTGAGTGATAGAAAGAACGGAGAGTTTTTCATAAGTGATCTTACCTTTCAGACATATGAATGTCTAAATCATCCATTTATTTGCTACTTAGTATCTTCCTTTCCTTTTCATGTTATTTTCTTTACCTAATTACAGTGAATATTGGTGCATTGTACCCAATCTTTATTTTCTTCGTTTCTTGCCAGTCTCATTTATCCCACTACTTTCTGCTACTCTTCTAAGTTAGTAAGTCACAATATTTACAGGTTGGTAGCATTTCAGAAAATTTTTCAGAATGTTCTAGAAGGTTTTACTCTGAGGTTGGGTGAGTGAATCCTTTAAAATGTATTTCTTGCAAACCTTGAGCATGTACCATGTGTTAAATTTATAATACAGTGATTCCAGTATTTTTTCTACTTAAACAGTAAGACTTTTACTTATTACAGATTTACTTATCTAGTTTACTTATTACAAACCAGAGCCATGTACAACAGAGAGTCTGGGGAAAGAATACGGGTTTAGTAGTGACTGGAAGGGAAAAGAAAGCCATCAATGAAGAGGAGGGTAGTGTTTCCTCCGAGCTGGGCCTTGGGTGGGGTGCCCCTCCATTTCTCTGCACTGGCGTAGACTGCAAAATTGTAGGCCTGCAGTGTGGCCATTACCTGCTCCCACACTGCCCGGCCCTCAAGCCATGGTCAGGCCGTAGAGACTAGGTGTCAGGCCTTGATCCAAAGATCTCCCCAAACCTAGTTAGGCTTAGCATTTGTGCTATGATTTTTTTTTTTTTGGTGGTACGCGGGCCTCTCACTGTTGTGGCCTCTCCTGTTGCGGAGCGCAGGCTCCGGACGCGCAGGCTCAGCGGCCATGGCTCACGGGTCCAGCCGCTCTGCGGCATGTGGGATCTTCCCAGACCGGGGCACGAACCCGTGTCCCCTGCATCAGCAGGCGGACTCTCAACCACTGTGCCACCAGGGAAGCCTTGTGCTATGATTTTATGCTGAATTTTTGTTCCAGAATATGCTAAGGTTTTTTTTTTTTAAACAAATTTGTGGAATCTTGGGATTAAGCAGAGCTGGGGAAACACATAATCCCAGATTTCAGTGATGCTTATTGAGCTGTGATGACATTGGCATTTCCTTGCCATGCAAAGCAAATTCTGTCCCCAGTATAACATGGTTTAAAATCCTGTGCTAGGAACACCGAAGCTACAAGAGATTTGAAATCCTGCATCACACAAAATTCCAAAGTCACGGTGGTGAGTTGTCTCATCCATGAAAAAGAAATGGGAAATAGCCCCAGTCAGTTCCAGTAGAACTGTTTAGCACACAGATTCTCCGTTTGTTTGTTCGTTTGTAAGGTTCTGAAGTCCTTTATCAGAAGTAGCTGATTTCACTCTCTCATATGTGAGGGTTCTTGTCCACTTCTGGCTGCTTTTCTCAGTTACAGCTGGACTGGACTGGTTATGTGGAGGTCAGAGAGAAAACAAACTCCTACCAGCCCTCCCTGGGGCTCAGAGGGTCTGGGGTCTGGGAAGGCCACCTTTGCAGGCCTCACTGCTGGACTGCACAGCCCTGCCCCGAGTGTACACACAAGCTTCCGGTCGCAGCCAGTGGGATGCTAGCACCTCCCCAGGAGGAGCATCTCCCCACAGGGGGAGCAACTCCCCATGGGGGCAGCAGTTCCCTGTAGATGGAGCGCCTCTCCTGGGGCGGGGGGGAGAGCTATTGGGTGGGGCTCCCAGGGGGCGTGTGGGATCCAAGGGGACTACCCCAGCCCTTGACCCTAGTAGGCAGTCCACAGCTGTTGTAGGATGAAGTTGAGTTTATGACCTTCAGGTACCGCAAGACCATGAATCATCAAAGAAAGATTAAGGGTGATGAGTGCACTGTAATTGCAGTGTCGGGAAAATGGACATTTTTAGCAATGGGCACTCAATCAAGATGGCGTTTTCTGGTTGATGCTAAGTACCAAAATAATTTTACCCTCTGCACTGTGACCATCCCATGTGATTTAAATTTTTTGTTTTTCTCTAAACACTGAATTGATTGATCCTGGTGTCTTAGTAAGTGAGAATTCATTTTATGAGGTTTTGTTTTTGATCATGTGCCCTTGAAATGTCATTATTCTATTTGCCAGAAAATACATCAGGCTGGTGTTTAGGGTCCAAGAGACAGTGGGTGAGGGTCCCTGCCCACTGTCTTCCGATGATCAATCCACACGTAGGGTTCCGTGATTATTTTGTCAAGCAATTTTAATAGGAAGGAGCTTCCCTGTAACCATCTCTTTTGTTTCTCTGTCGTCTTATCATGATTGGAGGTTTCCGTGTTGCCATATAAATTCATTCTCTCCTCCCTCCCTTCCTCTCTCCCTCCTTCCATTCAGCTTATCGGAGCCTGTAATGGCCTATATTATTATTGGAGGGCACACACCTAGTCAGGGTGGCTAAACAACAGACATTAATTTCTCACAGTCCTGGAGGCTGGAAGTGTAAGATCAAGGTGTCGGCAGGGTGGGTTTCCTCTGAGGCCTCTCTCCTTGGTGTGTGGACGGCCGTTTCTTCCTGTGTCCTCACATGGTCATCCCCTCTGTGTGTGTCTGTGTCCTAATCTCCTCTTCTTACAAGGACACCAGTCAGGCTGGACCTGGGCCCCCTCTACTGACCTCATTTTACCTTAATTACCTCTGTATAGACCCTGTCTCCAAACAGTCACATTCTGAGGGGTTAGGACTTCAACATACAAATATTGGGGGACACAATTAAACCCATAACGGATTCTTCCTTTCAAAGCATGTAAGTTTTAGCCATTTGTTTTCCTCTCCTGACGTTGACCTCCGATTCCGCATCTTCCCGTCGTTGTCCCTGTACCTCCAGGCCCCTTGACTGAGTGACCAGACGTTTCTCATCTAAGCAGCTCCTGCCACATCCACACGTTCTCCTCATCACTGTTAGGTTTCCCATGTCTCTTCGTTTTTCCTGGCATTTTCAGAATCTTTCCTTTCTACTTTTCCCCAAAGACAGCAATTGCCTTTGCTTTGTCACGCTTTCCTTTTCTTCTCCACCTGAAGGGTTTCTTCTGGCTTTGTTTGCTGTGGGCTTCTCCCCCTACTTTTATTAGAGCCAGTGATCAGGGGCTCCCCGTCTTCTCTGGCGCCCTCAGCCAGCTCCCCCTTTATCCCTGCGTGCCTTGTGAGTTTTGCTCCACTTTTCCACATCACAGCTCCTGTAAATCTCCCCATTCCTGCTCCCACGTTTCTCCTCCCGTTTTTCCGCGGTTGACCAGAGTGTTCTTTTCTTTCTGTTCTTTCCAGCCATCACTGTCTCCCGCACCCGCGTCCACACTGGAGCAGCTGTCCATCCTTTTGCCTCTCTCTGGTTCAGGGTTCCCTCTCCTCCGCTTCACCGGGGTTCTGTGCCTTCTTCTCCTCCCGGTCATCTCAGCCCTAGGGGCAGGCGGCTGAGGAAAGGAATGCTCTGCTCCGTGCATTTTCCTGGGGGCCTGTAGACAAAAAGAGGACTCTGGGCAAAGCAACGTTGCAGAGGGGATGGTGTCAGGCGGGCAGTGTAGACATGCCGGGTGGACCTAAAGGGAGAGATGCTGATTGGTTGATGATTATTTCAGATGATGGCTTGGGATTCAGTGATCCTGGAAGGCCACACTAATGGACCAGTTGAGGTCAAAATTATAGTGAATATGCTTTAGTTCAATTGATTTTTATGCTGATACACCCAAGTTGTTGCATGTTTTTAATCAAAAGTGATTTTTGTCATTTTAGATGTCTTTAGATGTAGGAGGCTTTCTGAAAGCCCTCATTTCCATTCTTATGGTATTTTATTCATTCAATTTAGTTACGTGAGAAAACAATTCTTCACTGGTAAATTTATTGATCATGTCTGAAACAAGCACTTAAGAGTTTGAGGGATACATCAGATCGCAAGGCTTATCAGGGAGAACAGTTTTATTCAGCCATTTGCACTGTGCATGCATTCTTGTCTTATTGAAAAGTAGAGGAATTCATTAAAATATCCCACAATATCTCCACCAGCCTGAGAACAGGCTAGGACAGCCCTTCGTGATGATTCCCGGCAGAGGCAAACGTGATTTATACACACAGCCATCCCCGTCTCCTTCCAGCATCCTTGAACTCCTCTTGTTCAGCTCCGGTCCACCTAAACGATCCCTCCTATCTCTGGTCCTCTTGGAACCTGGAATTCTGTAGAGCAAGACAGGCTTGGTTTTATCACCAGCCTTGACAGAGGACAGTAGCACTGTTTGAGCCCTTCCTGCATCTCTTCAATCACAATTATGGTATTTCTGTGGATCCAGATGAAATGCATTGCAGATGACACTCAGCATCTTTGCCACGATTGATTGCCAAGGCCAACTGACCCCAGATGTTACTTGAGTGGAGGGATTTTTCCACAAACTTCACAAATATCAGAGTCTAACAAAATGTCATGAGACTGAGCCCTTAATACATATAATCCAAGGTTTCTTATAAAATAAAAATGCATGTTTAAAGTTTTAAGGTAATTTTCTTATTCAAACAGCATACACTTAGAGGTTTCATTTTAATTTCAGGATGATATCACCAACTTTCACAGGATCATAATTAAAATGATCGGTGGGTTTTTTTTCTTCCACTAAATGCATTTAACCACAAAAAGCTAATTAAATGAGAAATAACAAATAGGTTTTCTCTGTTGCTACTGACTTTGATCTTCCCCCATGATGATAATGATTTATTAGAGAAGTAGATGGCTTTAATTCGGTTCAATTTAACAACAGTCATTGAGTTGGAATCAAATGCCCTTCTGCGATGAAAGTGAGACCAGGAGATGTTTTATTTTTTTATCTTTATTTTATTTTTAATTGACTTTATTGACGTATAGTTGATTTACAGTGCTGTGTTACTTTCTGCTGTACAGCAAACTGATTCAGTTCTATATATGTATATATATACATATGCATGTGTGTGTGTGTGTGTGTGTGTGTATATATATTTTTTCTTTTTTATATTCTTTTCCACTGTGGTTTATCATAGGATATTGAATACAATTCCCTGTGCTCTACAGTAAGACCCTGTTGTTTATCCATCCTATGTATAATAGTTTGCATCTGCTAATCCCAAACTCCATCCTCCATCCCTCCCCCACCCCCCCCCCCCTTTGGCAACCACAAGTCTGTTCTCTGTGTCTGAGAGTCTGTTTCTGTTTTGTACATAAGTTTATTTGTGTCGTATTTTAGATCCCACATATGAATGATATCATATGATATTTGTCTTTCTCTGTCTGACTTACTTCACTTAGTGTGATGACCTCTAGGTCCATCCATGTTCCTGCAAATGGCATTATTGCATTCTTTTCAATGGCTGAGTAATATTCCTTTGTGTATATACCACATCTTCTTTATCCATTCATTTGTCAATGAACACTTAGGTCACTTCCATATCTTGGCTATTATAAATAGTGCTTCCATAAACATAGGGGTGCATGTATCTTTTCAAATTAGAATTTTCATCTTTTCCAGATATATGCCCAGGAGTGGGGTTGCCGGGTCGTATGGTAGTTCTATTTCTAGCTTTTTGAGGAAGCTCCATACTGTTCTCCATAGTGGCTGCACCAGTTTGCATTCCCACCAACAGTGTAGGAGGGTTCCTTTTTCCAGGAGACATTTTACGATAGACGCTGAGGTAAGAGCCCGCATTGGTCCATGGCCATCACAGGCCAAAAACGCCAAGGGGAGCCGAGGTGCAGGTGTGTTTCTGTGCACCAGCACTGAGTCCAGAGACTCGAAGGTCCTTAGAAGGAAGCACATGGTGTAATGCCTTTGTCCCCTAAATGCAAGATGGTCCCTCAGAAGACTGTCCTTCCCAGAGGGCAGTCTGGGAATGGCCTGTGTCCCCTCGAGGCAGGGACTGTGATGAGCTGGTTATAAGATGCTATTACAGCTTTATCATCATCATCATCATTAATTTTTTCGATTCTTACCATGACTATCAGGGGCGCAGGATTTCCTGAAGGGGCCACGAAATGCATAGATTTTGTGGCAATGTGCAAAATGTTAATGTTGTATGTTATTTTGTTTAATGTGTAAAATTCTTAAGTTTTTTCTGATTATAGAAAGTAGTACATGCTTATTGTACAAAATTCATGCAGTACCAGAAAGTACAAAATAGAAAATGAAGAGATCCGGAATTCCACCTGCCAGAAATAATATTTTTTTACACACACGCACACCACACATACACATACATACACACACACACACACAGTTACACCAGTGTAACAACTTAAACAGTAATGGAATTATGCTCTGCGTGATGGTCTGAGGTTTGCACATCTTTTCTCGCCAGTGCATTGTGGATGTCTGAATATTAGGCCAGCTGATCTAGATAGAGGTCGCTCTAAAAGGCCACGGAGGACTTCCCTGGTGGTGCAGTGGTTAAGAATCCGCCTGCCAATGCAGGGGACACGGGTTCGATACCTGGTCTGGGAAGATCCTACATGCCACGGAGCAACTAAGCCCATGCGCCACAACTACTGAGCCTGCACTGTAGAGCCCGTGAGCCACAACTACTGAGCCAACGTGCCACAACTACTGAAGCCCGAGGACCTAGACCCCATGCTCCACAAGAGAAGCCACCACAATGCGAAGCCCGTGCACCACAGCAAAGAGTAGCCCCCGCTCGCTGCAACTAGAGAAAGCCCATGCGCATCAACAAACACCCAGTGCAGCCCAAAATAAATAACTTTATAATAAATAAATACATAAAAGCCCACCGAGCACCTGGGTGTGGAATCGTGCATTCCTGATGTGTCCTCTGGGCAGCCTTCCCTCTTATCTTTCCTGTACATCACAGTCACTCACTTGCGCTTCTGTTACCATGAAAGACACTCCCAGAAGCGGGTCACTGGATCAGAGGGTGTGGACACTCACATATTGATGGGAGAATGTTGTCAAATCGCCTGTCATCAAGGTTATGCCAGGTTGCATCCCATCAACAGCGTGAACTAGAAGCCTCCCCCCACCTCAGTAACTATTACTCCAGTCGTACTTCCTAATCTCATTGACGAAACAGATCTTTTATTTTCTTAAACTCTACACTTAACTGTCTCCCTATTTATTTATTTATTTATTTAGTCTGTGTATTTGTGTTTTTTTTAATTGAAGTATAGTTGATTTACAATGTTGTGTTAGTTTCAGGTGTACAACACAGTGGTTCAGTTATATATACATATATATATATACACGTGTATATGTGTATGTATATATATATTTTCTTTTTCAGATTCTTTTCCCTTATAGGTTCTTACAAAATATTGAGTATGGTTCCCTGTGCTATACAGTAGGTATACAGAAATGTGTATCTGTTAATCCCAAACTCCTAATTTAGCCCTCCCCGCCTTTCCCCTTTGGTAACCATAAGTTTGTTTTCTATGTCTGTGGGTCTGTTTCTGTTTTGTAAATAAGTTCATTTGTATTTTTTTTTTAGATTCCACATGTAAGTGATGTCATATGATATTTCTCTGTCTGGCTTACTTCACTTAGTATGATAATCTCTACATCCGTCCATGTTTCTGCAAAAACAGATCTTATTTTTAAACTTACGTATTTCTTATTTTATTGAGGTATAGCATCTGTATTCATTTGCTAGGGCCACCATAACAAAATACCACCGACTGGGTGACTTAGACCACAGCCATTTATTTTCCCACAGTTCTGGAGGCTGGAAGTCCAAGTTCAAGGTGTGGGCAGGGTGGGTGTCCTCTGAGGCCTCTCTCCTGGGTTTATAGATGTGTTTCCTCCGTGTCATCATGTGGTCATCCCTCTGTGTGTGTTTGTGTCCTAATCTCCTCTTCTAATAAGCACACCAGACCTATAGGATTAGGGCTCGCTCTAGTGACCTCATTAACCTCAATTACCACTGCAAAGGCCCTATCTCCAAGTAGAGTCGCTTAGAGATTAGGGCCTAGATCAGCTGAGGAAGACCTGATGGGGCGAGGACCTGCTTCCAAGATCACTCACATGGTGTTGGCAGTGTCCAGGGGCCTGGTGTCTGCTGGCTGGGCCTCCCCTGTTCCCTGCACCTGGGCTTCTCTCTGGGCCAGCTGGCTTCCCTCAGAGGGAACTGGTGAGAGAACGAGAGAGAGCCCGAAAACACAGAGGCGTCATCTCAGAAGGGGCATCCCATCTGTTCTGCCATAGTCTGTTCATTAGAAGCAAGTGACAGGTCCTACCCACACTCAAATCACAGGGTCATGAACACCAGGAAGGGGATCATTGGGCCCAACTTAGAAGCTGCCCATCACAGGATGGGCAGTACTTGCTGGTTTTGTCAATATGGCTTCTTTTTTTTTTTCTTGCGGTACGCGGGCCTCTCACTGTTGTGGCCTCTCCCGTTGCAGAGCACAGGCTCCGGATGCGCAGGCTCAGCGGCCATGGCTCACGGGCCCAGCCGCTCCCCAGCATGTGGGATCTTCCCGGACCGGGGCACGAACCCGCGCCCCCTGCATCGGCAGGCGGACTCTCAACCACTGCGCTGCCAGGGAAGCCCCAATATGGCCTTTTTTGATTACATTTTCTAAACATGTATTATTGATATATAGGAAAGCTATCAAATTTTCATATACACATGATGTATTTACATAGATATGTATCAACTTACACCTCATTTTTACTGTGACTTTTTCTTTTTGCCTCAGGTGCAGAGAGAATTAGGTTAATCATGGCCCACCAGTCTTTCTCTCTCTTCTTTTACTGAAGAAATGATCGCTAATTTTGAAGTAGTTTCATTCATCCATCTTTTCACGGCAAGAACTGTTTGTTAAGACCCATTTCCTCACCCTATGTCACAAGATACACCCCTATGTGGTCTTCCACTGGCTTTATGACTTTACCTTTTGCATTTTAAGTGTAACCCGTTTGCTTTGTGTGCCATCAGGTAGGAGCCCAGCTTCTTCATGTACTGAAGAACCACCTGGCCGTCTTCCACTGTCTTACTTTTTTGCCATTTTTATCATGTACAAGTCCCATACAGATGGGATTCTCTTCCGTTCCACTCATCTGTCTCCCTGCTCCTGCACGAATATTATTCTGTCTTAGGAATACGGCCTCCTAGTCTGTCTAACAGCGGGTAGGTCAAGACCTCCTCTATGCTCTTCTCAGCTCTTTGTGGATCACTCGTGCTCCATGTGAATTGTTTTCAATTGTTCGTCAAGAATTTTATCATAGTAGTGAGCTCTCGTTTCTGCAAGAGAGTGTCACACATCACACATCACGCATCAGTATCACACAATGGACGCGTATTTCCTGCACACACTCTGATGTGGGCTGGTGCCCCTCTCCATCTTGTAGCATCTCCATCTGGAGCACGTGAAGCAGATTCACAGATTCCCAGCAATGGAGGCTGAGGATGGGTGAGCACAGCAGCTCTTACTGCCCACACTCAGAACAGATATGCCCACTTCTCACCATCCACTGGCCAGAACTAGCCACACGGCCACAATCTGATGCCAGGGAGGTGGGAATGTAGGAGAAGCATGTGGCTGTTTCTGGAGAACCAATGCTCTCTACCACATCAAGTTCCTCAAAAATAGCCATATCTCAGACTCACCAAGTCGTACACGTTTAAATACGTACAGCTCGTTGCATGTCAGTCATACCTCAAAGTGGTTGAAAAAAATTGCTAAGCCGTTAGGATTTTCTGCATAGGCAATTGTATCATCTACAAATAATGAGGTCAACAGAATATTGCATCCCATGGCACAGAAAACCTCTTAATACCATGAAAGGCAGGCAAGCAAAGCCAGAGAGAAACGATTATTTTTGCCGCTTCAAATATCAAGATTGAATAAGCTTGGGCTTCCCTGGCGATGCAGTGGTTGAGAATCTACCTGCCAATGCAGGGGACACGGGTTTGAGCCCTGGCCTGGGAAGACCCCACATGCTGCAGAGCAATGAAGCCCGTGAGCCACAACTACTGAGCCTGCGAGCCACAACTACTGAAGCCTGCGTGCCTAGAGCCTGTGCTCCGCAACAAGATAAGCCCCTGCAATTAGAAGCCCGCGCACTGCAAAGAAGAGAAGTACACACACAGCAACCAAAAACTAATGCAATCAAAAAAAATAAAAGAAGGATTGAATAAGCTTGATTTTTGTATATTTGAATCTCAACACAAGCCAACATAAATATTACATAACAGAGCCAGGAAGTTTTGAAAAATTACCCTTTTACCATTTAAAATATCACTGCAAAATATACCTGAGATTAACTTTCCCATTACTGGGAAAAGGGCAGTTTTGCTGATTTACTCCTTCACTCCCTTTGACGTGTGATTAGTGCTTCCAAAATAAACCCTCCCCCAAATTATTGACTGTAAACATGTCAACCCATTTTATGAGGTACTTTCAGTAAAAGTGAAAGATTTTACTTTGAAGTTTGTCTTCGGAAAATGTCGACTTTGTTAAAGATTCCTATTGGAAAGCTCTGATCAGAACTGGCGTGCTGGTTGGTTTTGAGCCCGCAGGGCTAATATTGATGTTGGTCTGTGCTCACAGTGTCTGGCTGGTACCATCCACCACCGCAATCTGTGACTCCGTGGAGATCACCCATCCAGCATGGAATGCTAGTTCTTAGGCTGTTACTAACGACTGGTGCAAGCAGAAGGCAGTATGGTGGGAATGGGGTATACTGTGGTCAGATAAGGTTGGGATATCCTGGCTTACTCAGAGCCATTAAAACTTCTTAGAGCCAATAACATGATGATATTTCTTGTGAAAGTTCAGACGCGGTTCTATGATGCAAAATTTGGCATCGTGGGTTTCAAGTCTAATTCCGGCAATAGTTGCTGAGGCACACTTCCGTTTACTACCTCTGCTGCCACAAAGAAGTGATTTGCCCCTTCATTCTCCACTGGATCATTTGCCAAAGGACGAGTGTGTCCACCTCCCGGGTGAGGATCAGATGAGCCAGTGTGTGAAATACCGTATGGGACAGGTTTTGGGAAATGGCAGCCCATGTACTACCTTTTCTTTGGAATTCTGGCTGGGACGTAAAGGAGCCTTCAGATCAGTGCTGATAATCCTGTAAGATCCCTCATTCCCTCCTCAGGGAGCGTGCTGGTGCACACGCTGGGTGCCGGTTATGTAGTCGTGTGATGCTTTCATTGAGGCCTTGGGTACCCAAGACAGTGAGTAGAGATGCCATAGCCTCACATGTTCATCCTGACACATAATGAGAAGTGGTTTTGTTCACCTCCAGCCTGTGCCCTATGTTCACAGGCATACGAAAACAGGTGACTGTGGGAATAAAATACATAATCATAGCTGACCTGAATTTGCCTTAGAGACTAAATCCATACATTATATCCATGGTTAAAATTAAGTATCCAAAATTGAAATATAATTCCCTTAACTTACAGTAGGCTAGCAACTGACAGCCAGCATGGCTTTCTCATTTCTTCCCACAAATGTTACCGAACAAAACTTGGGTCTGCTCGCCCGCACGTGGTAAAGCCAATCCGCTGACACCGGCTTGTGGTGAAGGAAAGCACCGTGTTTTTTCCAAGGCATCCAACATGGGGCCGAGCAAGGAGAATGGGTAGCTCATGCTCAAAAGACCCGAAGTCCCCGACGGCTTTCAGGGAAGGGTTTTTAAGACAGTGTTAAGGGTGAGGGTCAAAGGGTGCCTGATCAGCTCATGGACATTTTTTTATTGGTCGGAGGTGAGGTAACCAGGTGGTATTTCAGGAGTCAACATCACCAACCTGGTTCCAACCGGTCTGGGGTCTAGGTGCTTGTGGGCAGCATGCAGTTAATTTCTTCTACCTGGTGGGGACTTGGTATCTGCAAAACAGCTCAAGGATATGGCTCAGGATGTTAGCTGTAGCTCTTGAGAAGGAACTAAAAGTCCTTGACTTTGTTTTATGGCTAAACTATTAGTATTTTGTCTTGCTTGACTGTTTTCCTTTGTTTCTGCATTTTTCACTTCTCTGATAAGATTTGTTCTTTGGGACTCGGGGAGGGCCTAGAAGGCTAAAGCTTTTCTATAAACAAGAGGCGGGGCTAGGGGAGAGAAGTCTGTCCCCCAGAAGGCCCTGCAGTGCCCAGCTAGGTTTCAAAAACTTAAAAGTAAGAATCTTCATGTATGCTGTTGTGTAATTAGAAATCTAATTTATAAAAACTGCATTATTTAATTTTATTACATTTTAGATGTCTTGAGAATATATTTGTACTCAATTTATATAGTTTTTATGAGGCTTCATATAAAGTCTGTCATTTAGGAAGAGTTCATGTATCTGCAAAACACAGTTTGTATGTGTCGTGTGTGCAAACATACCTCTAGGATTTTTTTCTCGAATGCTGTGTCTTTATAGAGGCACCATTGGGCTCTCTGTGGCTAAATCCGTTTTGTTGGCTACATTAATTGTTATTCTGTACAATTATATTGACCAAATAGTTACCCAACTTGATCTTAATAAAGAAAACTAAAGTAACTGGATTTGCCATGGTGTAGTCTTGACCTTGAGATTATGTTGCTAATGATGTATGAATCAGAGGGTCCTTTTGGTCTCATTTCTAAAATTCCCCGAATCTGTGGGGTTTGGTAGCACCTAGGAAGCTGCTGCTTACTGCCTTAGATAATGTGGGAGGAATGTTTAGGAATCCGATGGGGGTCCCAGCTCCAGCCCTGACTCCAGCATTTCTTGATGGGGTGACCCCATTCCCCACCTGCCAGCCCCCCACTTGCACCCTTTTTATCACGGAAGGTAGTAGTTGCTCTCTCTGCCACACCAAGGAGCGAAGATGCAAATGAGAAAGGTCAGTTGAAAATGATGGAGAAACCATAGCAAGCTTTGCAGAGATTGTCCTCAATTTGTAAAACGGGTCTCGTTTACACAGCATTGTAAAGCAGAAGTAACCCGCAGGTCGATCATAAGTCAACCTGGCAATTCTGTCTCCATTACAACGCCCGCCCTTTGTGCTTTGGCGTGCTCCTTCAGCGGGGATGTGTCACACACGCATCCCTGCGGGTCTGTGGCTGCAGTTCTCAGCACTCACACGGGTTTTGATAAAAGACGAGCTCCCCTACCCGTCACAGGCAACAGCAGGTTCGTATGCTCATGGAAAAGGACTGGAGGGAGGGAAAGACTTCTTCCTCTGGCTCCAAAGCTCAGTGCCTTCGTGCAAAATAGGAAAATTAATTTGGGGAAACAATGAAATGACACAAATATAATCCTGATTGAGATGAGAGGAGGTGGTGGGGCTAGGAAAGGACCTAAGAGTCTGCTATAAATAAATAGTCTGATATAAATAAATAAAATGATCTTTTTTTTTTTAAAGGGACTGGCACAATTGGGCATATTGCCTGAAAATTCTATTTAGCATTTAAATACGATTGTGAAATGCTCAATTAAAAGTTGGACCAATGTCGTGCAAACCTGCTGATAATCTAGGCATATATGGGGCTGAGCCACTGCAGCCAACCACCCAGTATGTATGTTTCCATCACTGACAGCTGCTTTCTCTAGAGCACTGAGGGGCAGGGACTCTGGAATCCAACTGTGCCAGTTCAGATTCCAGCTCCACCACCTACCTGCTGTGTGACCTGGGACAGTTTAGCTCCGAGCCTCAGTTTCCTCATCGTGATGGCGGGTATAGTGATCTCTCTGTGGTGTGGATTGAGCGAGTTTATACATGTGAATCCCTCAGAGCTGTGACTGAAACAAGTTTTACCTATGTCGTATGACAAAGTATGTGTTGTTTGAAGATTCCCTGTGATGTTTATAAAAATCACTGACTGAATTCTTCTCTCTGCTCATTGTGATTCTGAGTTCATCAGAAGGAAAGGATTCTGTAGCAGCACGCGTATACAGATACAAGAGCTGAAATCAGAACATCCCTAAAGTGATGACCTAAAAGTAATAATAGCCATCCCAGGTGCTTGTAGAAAATCACTTTTTAATTTTTATTAGGTCAACCAAAATCAGCCCCTCAGTTTTCTAAGCTTTTCCGACAGAGACCAGAAATTTGAATTTAGAACCAACTTCCTTTCTTGATTACAATCTTGAGACTATTTTCTGGGAACAGAATACCACGTTTTCCAGAAAGATCCCCACCCCCTTGCTTCTCAACACAGAGCAAGCTCCTTCATGCCATATTGTTGCCCTGCATGTTCTCACAAACAGAAAGAGCGTGTGTTGGGTTTCCTCTGCACTGGAACCAACACGTGTATGACACCAGCAAATACGGATGACAGTATGTAGCCCTGAAATGGTTTGCATGCCTTACTTTTATCCAGGTCTTCGTAGCACATGGCTAAAGGGGCTCTTTGCGCCCCTAGTGCTTTCTTAATTTAACAAGAAAATGATGCAAGGAAGGCAGTGTAGGGAGGTGGGACGGGGGAAGCCAGGGGAGGCAGGGTCACGATGCAGGGAGCAGTAGACTCCAGCCTTGGACGTGAAATGCTGGCTTGTGACGGATGCTCGCGGGGCAGAAACGCACAGGCTTCCAGCACCCGCCCCAGTTATGGGTGCTGCATCTCACCCCAAGACCCTCCAGAAAGTACGCCTGATGAAACGCATGTAGCTGTTAAGCTCAAGTGCACTGGGATTCCTGTGTTAGGATAAGGTCTTCACACCCATTGACGTGGCTCCTGGGGAACTGCCTGCTTGGCTATCTGGGGAGTATCTGCAACCTCGGAGGGAGGGGGTGGGGGAGTGTTGGTCGCGCTCACACTTCCCTCCTGCCAGCCTCCCTGAGCACTACCTCTGCCCCCGGCCCTGCCCCTCATTAGCACTGCATGGACAGCCAGTGCACAAGACGGTCAGAGTCAGTTCCGGGGCAAATACACCAGGCGTGGCCCAAGTTTACTACAAAGTGCTTGCTTATTAAATGTTTTCCAGCATGTAGCTGGCCACTTTTCCCACGGGCGAAAGCACCCCATTTTTTTAATTGGAGTAGAGTTGATTTACAATGTCGTGTTAGTTTCAGGTGTACAGCAAGGTGATTCCGTTGCACATATTATTGTTCAGATTCTTTTCCCTTATGGGTTATTACAAAATACTGAGTAGGCTTCCCTGTGCTATACAGTAGGTCCTTGTTGGTTTTCTCTTTTATATATAGTATTTGTGTGTGTGTTCATTCCATCCTCCTAATGTATCCCTCCCCTGCTTCCCCTGTGGTAACTATAAGTTTGTTTTCTATGTCTGTGGGTCTATTTTGAAAAAAACCATTTTAAGACCATGGGGGGTTGCTCGGGGGTCAGGGAGCTGCTGTGTAGGCGGGACCTGAGGAAGGATGGGGTGCAGGACCCCACTTATGGGACGGAATGGAATGGGATGACTCATTATGGGATGGAATGGAAACATGGGGTCCCCCTGAAGAGGCACAGGTGCATCTCACAAGTGTGCAAAACCCACCCCAAACCTACACCAGTGTGTGCGGACATGCTGAGAAAGGAAAGGAGCCCCGTGAGTGACACGTTCCTGGTGACACTTTTCTGGCTCTTTTCGTTGCTTGGAATAATGTTTCAGGTCACATCCTGTTGGCGATGCCCACCTGCCCACGAGTCTCCTTATTTTGCATTTGTGCAAGCAAACCACGATTGTCTTCGCTGGACGCTAGTTGCCCCCCTTAATGGTTGCCTTTCACTGGGCAGGAGCATCCCCCCGACCTTGGTGTAGAGACAGGTGTAAACATCTCTTCCCCAGCTCCAGGGGCTCAGAAATCCCTGCTCTGCCTATCCTCGGCGGGTGGTCTCACCTGTGAGCCCTGGGACCACCGGGTCACATCGGTGCTGAAGGCCCATGGTCACATGGCGGGGCGGGGCAGGGCCAGCAGGGCAGACCCTCCCACGTTCCCTGCACCCCGATTGGCCTCCTGCCGCAGACTGAGTGCCTGTCTGCCCGTCTGCCACCTCCTGGGCTTCTGCCCCCAACTCCGAGTGCCCTCCAAGCCTCCCCCCGCCTCCCAAACAGAGCTCGGCTCAGGCCATGACCCCTCCCAGCCAAACTGATGTAGGAGGTGATGTAGGACGCTTTCTCAGGCCAAGTTGATGGGCTCCTGGTTTCAGCGCCATTAGGGATTCTTGGTGCACTGTCCCCGCACCCAACCCTCACACAGGCCACCTGCTGAGATTCAGGGCAGGTGCACTGGCCTGAGGTGGGGCTTACGGGGAGCTGCACACCTGCTCCCTCCCAGGACAGGGGTGACCAGAGCCCCCAGCACCTTCAAACTGGAAGGGCTGGCCCAACAGGCCTCCTAGGCTGAGGGAGGGGCTCTGGGTGACGTTCCAGACTTTGAGAAACCGTTGACTAGAAAGTTGGCGGGTTTTGTGCAAATTGGGGAAGTGGGAGGTACAAGCTATGCAGTGTAAGATACACTCGGGGTGTATTGTAGAACACGGGGCATACAGCCAATATTTTGTAATAACTGTAAATGGAAAATAACCTTTAAAATGGTATGAACAATATTTTTTTTTAATTTATGTATAAATAGAAGGTCAAAGTAAATATAGGGAAGTTAGAAATTCTTTAATCAGGAAGGTAATGAGTTGTATCCTAGCAGTGTCCACACAGAGGCAGCAGTGGCTGGCCTGCCGCACGTGTCCAGCCGGAAGTGACCGGCATCTGGGAGGGAAGGGGAGGCTGAGGTGTGGACTCCAGAGACCCCGCACAGGGCATGTGTGAACCATGACCTGTGGACTGGAGACCAGTCTGTGTGGCCCTTTAGAGACAAACTGCGCATTCAGGGCTATTGTCCAAGGCTTCATCCACGTCCCATCACAGTCGTTTCCATCTTTATCCAGTGCTTCAAGAAAGAAAACCAAGCTGACCACAGACCCTGCCCTCTTGTGCCCATCCTACTAGAACCAGGTGAAGGGCAGGAATGAGGCCTCTCCAGTGGGCAGAGCTGAAATTTCACATCTTTCTGAACACCACTCCTTTACTGAAAATTAGTAAAGTAGCAGAGAATAAAGTAATCCACACAGAGTCTTTGTCTTGCTGTACTTTTTCAGCAGAAACAGACTCTTCTCAAAAGTAATATATATTAGAGAATTTGTGCTCAAATCATAACATTTTCACCTTTGAGTTTTTCTGGAAAATACCTCTTGCGACTTCCAGTGATTCCAGAATCTCATTTATTTTTTAATGTGGCAGAATTTCCTTTAGCACTTTGACGTTCCTGCACCAACTGTGTCGTGCGGTGGGAACTTTCTCTGTCACTAGGTCACATTGCTCGTGGAAAACACTGATGCTGGGAGATGTCACCATAAATCGCAAAGACGGACGTGCCTCCTGAAACTAGAAACCATCAAGCCATCCCGGGAGTGAAAGCATATGTTACCTTGGTTGCCTGTGAGAGTCTTGGGTTACTTCTTGATGTAATTTTTCTAGAACAACACAGTTTGGGATTATTTCATCAAACTCTTGAAGCTTCTGCTGGCAGGGCCGAGGGCAGAAGGCGGCTGCCCTCTGTTTTGACAGGTTAATTCCCTGAGTGGATTCTTGTCACCTTTCCTAGTGACAGTCTCAGTCTCCTTTATTTCTCTGGACTTCCCACCGATGGCATGGCCGTAACTACTGTCTGTGCTCACACAGAATTGCTTCCATCGACGGGAGTGGGTAACGAGAGTGTCCAGGTCACCTGGTTTACTGAGGGTCATAAAATCAACAGCAGACCCCCCAGAAGGGCATTGGCTGGAAGCAGATTCTCTCCCCCCAGCCCTGTGCATGTGGGGTGAAGCTGCAGGAGTGAGCGGCCCTTGTCAGCACGGCCGCTTTCTCTCGGGAGGGCACGGGGGCACGAGGTGTGGGGAGTGGGTGTCTCCTCCCGCTGGCAGCCATGAGCTCTGGCCACCCCAGGATAAAGGAAGACCCGGCCTCTCCAACAAAGCCCCCCCCTGCCCCAGCCCATGCACCCCTTCTTGCATCTCCCCCAGGCAGCAGCAGGAAGGATCCGCATCCCCAGTGTCTGGTCCTTAAATCAAGGCTACGTGGCGGGACAGGGGCAGCCTCGCGTGTCATGGGGCCCCAGTGGGTGAGTGGCCGTAGGCCGGAGTCAGTGGGGTCCCACCCCCAGAACAGGGGGCTGCAGGGAATGGACAGGTGGACTCCAAAACCAGTGGGGTGCTGGGGGGAGGAACCACAATTCTCGTCCTTTTCAAAATGTGTTCCCAGAAGGGAAAACGTGGTGCCCTTGGAAGGTTGCCTGTGTAGGACAGAGGGTTGGATTCTGACCTGAGAAGTCCAGTTGGGTAGGAGAACACCACCGATCCCTGTTCGCTCGCCGGGTGCAGGGCACACGTGGAGCTGTCCCAGTAAGAAGGCTGCTAGGCGACCGCGTGCTTGTCAGTGGAGCCAGCTGGGGAAGCGCGCCCATGATGAGCTGCCCCCGTGGGGATCGTCCGGCAAGGCAGAGGGCGCACTCGGGAGCTTTTCCAGAACGCCACATGCCGGCAGCCGGACTCAGCTCGCAAGTAGAAAATCTGGAAGCTGTGGTTGTGTTGCGTTAAACAGGCACTTCAGCCTCGAGAATGGAACACGCCGCCCTCGGCTCGGCCTGTGGCCAGCAGCTCTGCCTACGTCCTGTGCGCAGCAAATGGAAACCACAGGTGGCCGGCGTCCCAGGGAACAGGGTGTGTGGGTGAAGGAGGCCTCGCAGAGCGAGGCCCCCAGAGTTGGGCAGGGGCCCGAGGTCCACACGACTGTGGCCGGAGGACCAGGCTTTTGGTGGTGAAGGCAGATTCGGTGCTGAACGGCTCGGGGTTTCCACGTGGGATGGAGGCCCGGAGCTCCACGTTGAAAGGAGGCTGCGGTGCAGAGGGATAGAGGGGTTCAGTGACCCCGGGGCCCACATCCAATGAGGGAAGCCAGGCCGGGCAGCGTTCTCTGCAGCGGAGGGTTGGTATCTTGTTCTCTCGCTGACACCTGCAAAACTTCTCCATGTTCTGAGAGGCGACCTGGCTTTGGGGTTCAGGGCGTGGCCTCCGGTCCTGCGTGGGGATCCTGTGTGGCTTCGAGCACGTGATTGGCTTGTCTGTGCCTGTCTCCTCATCTATAAATCAGGGTTGACGGTAGCGGAGCCCACCTGGCGGGGCTCCAGAGAGGGTTTAAGGAGTCTGTTCGAGCCCAATCCTGAGAACACTGCCCAGCACACGGCAAGGACGAGACACCACCACCGAGACTGCCTTTAAAGAGTACGTCCAGCTGCCACTGCCTGTGTCCCTACACAGCTAGTGAAACCCACTGGGACCCAGCCACTTAAGCAGAAGTATTAGTGGAATCTCCAGAAAACATAATTTCGAAATGATTATCTGATACAGTTTAAAGTTTTAGCAAAAAGTTCCTTTTCCCCTGTTTGCTTCTTCCAAGAAAATATAATCTGTCTTAAAACAGATTCCATAATTGCTAGAACTTTCTTTAAAGTGTAGAAGAAAGAGATGCTTATGTTTTGCAAGAATCAGAAGTATCCATGAGGTATGCCTTTGATGCTGCCAGTGGCTTGAGGATTTTTTAGTGATAATGAAGTTGTCCCTTCGTATCTGCAGGGGATTACATTCCAAGGCACCCATTGGATGCCTGAAACCGCGGGTAGTACCGAATCCATATACTATGTTTTTTCCCATGTACTACGTGGAGATGCTGGACAAAGGGATGACTTACGTCCCAGGTGAGATGGAGTGGGACAGGCACACTTCATTTTATTGCAATTCATAGATGTGTCTTTTACAAATTGAAGGTTTGTGGCAACCCGGCATCAAGCAAGTCTATCAGTGCCATTCTTTGTCAACAACATTATTTTTTAATTAATGCTGTTTTTAAATGTTTAAATTGTTTTTTAGACACAGTGCTGTTGCGCACTTAATATACTATAGTGTGGTGTAAACATAACTTTTATACGCACTGGGAAACCAGAACATCTGTGTGACTGTCTTTACTGCGATATTTGCTTTATTGCGATGGTCTGGAACCAAACCTGAAATATCTCCAAGATCTGCCTGAGCGTGAGATTTCATCTCGCTATTCAGAACAGTATGCAATTTAAATCTCATGAATTGTTTATTTCTGGAATTTTCCATTTAATATTTTTGGACCATGGTCAACCAAGGGTAACTGAAATCACACAAGGTGAAACGGTGTCTAAGGGGGACTACTGGGTTAAATAATGTAGTTTCACTTTAATTTCTATTAAATATTAATATTATCCAGGTTATATAAAACTGATGCTGACTTTGTCCTCCTGAGAGGTTCACAAAAATCAAAAGGAAATATCTGAGAACATTTATCGCCTAATAATTGGGAAGCTATTTTAGAGACTGTCACAGAGAGTCTGTCCTTCCATAAGGTTTCTCAATGGACAATTCTAGAATGTTCCACCAGGGAAATATTCCTTCCTGACTGCAGTGGCTTTGCATCCTGGGCATTATTCTCATCCTTCACCCAGATGAGCGTCAGTGCCGTGGAAAGATGGCCTGTGGTCCTGCCGGGGAGGGAACGTGAGTCTGGCCCGTGGCACTCATGTGTTTACTCCTTCATGCATTCCCACGGCTGCTGCCCACGAGGCCCAGGCCAAGCCCTGGACATCTCCCTCACCTGGCCTCACCTGGTGTCTCCAGCAACCCGCACAAGGTCTGTTCCGTGGCAGGCGCTTATTAATCTGTGGGAAATACAGGTTGCTCTTTTGGGACTTTCTGATAGCTAAGCTGCACTTTTCCAAAGAACCAGATTATTTTTTAACATGCAGTGATTGCTAAAAAATAAGGTCGAGAAGAGTTTTTAAAGTTCTGATTTTATTATGAATCAGGGAGCATCACACTTCTGAGATGACTGTTTTTTCCTGAGGGCTGGACCACGGATGCTCTTCGGACGCTCGCAGGCACCCTTCGTAGACCGCCATCTGTGCCCACCTCCCCGAGGTCCCCTTGCTGGGTCCAGCTGCTAAGCCCTCCGCTTCCTGCTTCTCCTCTTGCCTCACCTCCCACCTGCTCCCAAGGGCTCGTATCTTACCCTGGAACCCTGTTTCCTCCAGGGTCAGAAACTTGCTTCCTTCCCTCAACGACAGATCCCTCCCAGTCCTGCAGGCGTCTCCCGGCTGCTCTCAGCCCCTTTCCCTCCCCGCGAGTTGCCTCTGTCCCGGGCCAGGCCCTTGCCCATCTTCTCTGGGCGGTGGCAATAAGGCAGCTGGCCCCCACCCCGTACTTGACGGCCACCCACCTCCCAAGTGACCCATCCCAGAGGAAACCCGGACCCTGCACTCTGTCCCCTCCAGGAGAGATGCAGGTGCTGACCTTTCTGTCAGCCTTACCTCCTACAGTGGGGACAGTTGTGCCCCAAAGGTATATTGAAGTCCGTCCCCTCCCTCCCCCGCACCCCCCAACCTATGAACGTGTCCTTATTTGGACACAAGGTCTTTGCAGAAGTAAAGAAGAGATCATCCTGGGTCAGGATGGGCCCTAATACCATGACCAGTGAGTGTCCTGGTAAGAAGAGGAAGGGTGACACAGAGACAGACGCATAGGGAGCAGGTCACATGACCTGAAGGCAGAGATCGGGGTGATGCGTCCACAAACCCACGGACGCCTGTGATTGACAACAAACCACCAGAAGCCGGGGGGAGGCACAGGACAGATTGTCCCCTGGAGCCTCCCGGATCAGCCCTGCCCACACCTCGGTTTTGGACTTCTGCCCTCTAGAACGGAGAGAAAGTTAATTTCTGTCCTTTTAAGGCAGCCAGTATGGCCCTCGGTTACAGCAGCCCCAGGAACTAACCCACCTCCCATCCCTGCCTGCTCCGTCTCTGTCCTCCCGGGAGCACCTGGACACGTGTTCCCCGTGCTCCCCCGTCTCCCTCCCTGTGTCCTGGATGGATCACTCCACTTGTCCTTGAGTCCAGCTCCTGAACTGCCTCCTCCAGGAAGTCTCCCCTGCCTGGCCCCCCAGGCCAGGTTTGGCGCTCCATCTGCACCCCGCACAGCACGCTCCTTGCATAGACAAGAGCAGGCTATCTCAACGGGAAGCGATTCTGCCCCGACCCTTGGGGACACTTGGCAGTATGTGGAGGCATTTGTGGTTATTACATCTGGCACAGGGCCGCTATTGCATGCAATGGTTAGAGGCCAGAGATGCTGCTAGACCTCCTACAATGCATAGGACAGCCCCACTACCAAGAAGGATCCATCCCCAGATGCCAGTAGTGCCCAGGCTGAGACTCTCTGATCTAGAGAACACTCGCTTCTGCAGAGATATAGTGTATGTTTCCCTGCTTGTCTACCCCAGTCCTGGTGGGGACCACCATATCACCCACGGCTGTGGCCCAGGTCTGCCCGCCACATCACCTCCCTTCTCATAATTGGGCTACAGGTCGTAACGTCAGACAGTCTTGTTGGCATCCGTAGGAGAAAATAAGCATTTAACCTCTTGGATACAGTCCCTTCCGTGTCGACGACTTTGATAGACCCAAGCGTGTCTTTAAGGATGGGTCAACCACAAGGGTGACGCCCCTGGACGTGTGTGCAGTGAAAGGTGGTGTCCTGATGGGCAGAGAATCACAGCTTCCTTCTGGGTGTCCCTAGGGGTTCACTCAGGCATCTTTCCAAAACACAGCATCACCTGCTGGTGCCCTGCCTGCCTCGGGTGGACGCACGCAGCCCAGGATGCACTGTGAGAACATTTCTGCTAGGGAGAAACTGCAGTGCCTTTCTCCAGCAGACGGTATATCCACGTGCACATGTGCGCAAAGCTTTCATCCTGGTCCCTGAATGGAGGATCCTGGCCTTTCCCACCTAAAACCACCCAAGAGTGGCTCCACTCTGTCCACCTGGCAGTGCGGCCCCTAGAGCTGCTCAGCACAAGTGCCCCGTCCCCAACACCTTTTGTTCCTATGGAATGTTCTAGTGGTCTGTCTTGAAACTTGCTTTTCTAATAGCCTTTATGTGTGTGACTGTGAATTAGTGCCCAATGTCAGAATTATAAAACAGACCTTGTGTCCTCAAGGGGTAACTTCCAGAAAGATAAACTTAGCTTTTTGTTTCTGAGGTGAATATTTTGAGTTGACAGTTTCTAGAATCTGCCTTATAGTCTTTTTTTTTTGTGATTTATATTATAAAAATAAGACCTTTAATATATAGTAGAATCCTTACAACATTTTGTGATGAGGATATAGAAGTTTGATTTTTTTAATTGAAGTGTAGTTGAGGTATAATATTATGTGTTACGGGTGGTCATTATAGTGATTCACAATTTTAAAGGTTATACTCCATTTATAGTTATTATAAAATACTGGCTATATTCCCTGCATTGTACCTTGTAGCTTATTTTATGCATCATAGTTTGTGTCTCTTAAACCCCTCCCCCTCTCTTGCCCTCCCCCCCACAGCGGTAACCACTAGTTTGTTCTCTATATCTGTGTCTGTTCCTTTTCTGTTATATTCACTAGTTTGTTTTATTTTTTAGATCATACAGTGTTTAACTTTCTCAGTCTGACTTATTTCATTTAGCACAATGCTCTCCGAGTACATCCACGTTGCTGCAAATGGCAATATTTCATTCTTTTTTATGGCTGAGTAGTATTCCATTGTAGATATGTACCACATCTTCTTTATCCATTCATCTGTTGATGGACACTTAGGTTGCTTCCATATCTTAGCAATTGTAAATAATGCTGCTATGAACATTTGGGGTGCATATATGTTTTTGAATTAAAGTTTTGGGGTTTTTTTCAGATATACACCCAGGAGTGGATTTGCTGGGTCGTATGGTAGTTCTATTTTTAGTTTTTGTATCTCACAAAAGGTCTTATCAACAAAATCTGGGAGACTTCCCTGGCAGTCCAGTGGTTAAGACTTCGCCTTCCAATGCAGGGGGTGCAGGTTCGATCCCTGGTCGGGAAGCCTAGATCCCACAAGCCTCGTGGCCAAAAAACCAAAACAGAAAACAGAAGCAATATTGTAACAAATGCAATAAAGACTTTAAAAATTGTGCACATCAGGGCTTCCCTGGTGGCGCAGTGGTTGAGAGTCCGCCTGCCGATGCAGGGGACACGGGTTCGTGCCCCGGTGCGGGAGGATCCCACATGCCGCGGAGCGGCTGGGTCCGTGAGCCATGGCCGCTGAGCCTGCGCGTCCGGAGCCTGTGCTCCGCAACGGGAGAAGCCACAACAGTGAGAAGCCCACGTACTGCAAAAAAAAAAAAAAAAAAATTGTGCACATCAAAAAAGAAAATCTTAAAAAAAAAAAAAAAACAGGATCTGGAACTAAATTACAAATAGGTAGGGTGGGGTGAGGGGATGGCGTTAAATAACTTTGCTATAGGATGTCGAAATAATGGAAGCAAATAGAAACATGAGCTTCTGCTTAAAACCCAAGGAGGGCACAGGGACCTGAATGCCCAGCAGAGGGATGGGACGCAGGGAACGGCTGAGCCTCTGTGTCTTTGGACACACTGATTGCCTGGAGGGAGCCCGCCAAGCCCCTCCCACCCCCACTAGCAAAGCCCTTTCCCTGGCGGGTTCCGTGCCTCCTGCGAGCCTGGCCATGACGCATCTTCCCCTGGTACTTCGACCTCAAGGGGCCTCCGGTCATCACCCAGTGGTCTGGAGGAGGCAGCTGTGCTTGGGGGGATGAAGTTGATCAGTGGAAGCCCACTTTCCTGAGCAGCCCTGATGATCAAGCTCAAGTGGAGTGTTGTCTGTGGGAGTTTAATGAGATACTATGTGTGAAAGCGGCCACACCACTGCAGCACATCAGCAGACGTGACCAGACGTGACCAGACGTGGACCAGATGCCATCGCACTTGTGGGCAGAGGCCATGTGGGGATTCAGGGCGTTTCACGTCGAAACCCAACACCAGCTCGTTGACGGCGTGTCCCCACCGCGCCATTCTGCCCCCCACTCCCTGGCCTTTCAGCAGCCTCTTCTCCCCACTTCGGCTGGTGCTGGGTGGGACCCCTGACAGGCAGCAGGTCTCCCCCCTGTAAATTCACCATCCTCCTATTCGACGTATGAGGCCCGGAACTTCCCTCGGGAAGGTTACTCTTGGGTTCCAGTCACTGCAAGGACCCTCACATCTCTCCCAACACTACAGTCACACACACACACACACACACACACACACACGTGTGCACATGCAAACGCACATGTGAATGCTCGTGTACATACAAACACACATGCATATGCACACTGGTATGCGCACATGTGAACATGCATGCACAGAAGCATATACACACATACACACATCCTCAGACCTATGGTAAGGGCTGCAGAATCATATCAATGCATTTCCACCCGCAAGTGCTTCTCTTTGGTGCTCCATTGGAGAGATCCAGCAGAATTCCCTCCCTCACTGGTCAGTGGCTTCAGAGTCATTGTTTTGATTTGGGAAAGTTTCTTGGAAGCAGTCTCAACCGTTGTAGAGTTTTATCTGTCCTTCAGAACTTGTAAGTTGATCTACTTTGAACAGCAGACCTTAAAAGAGAGGCAAAATCACTGCTGTCTCTCCGAGCGGACCTCCTTTCAAAGATGCTTGTTCCTGTGCTTTCCTCAAGCCGAGCGTTTGACCCATCTGAGCTTCTCCTCCACAGCCAGCGTCCTGAAGGGAGTCCGCACTGAGCACAACACATACTTGAAACCGGCGTCAGAGGGGTAAGGGTGCGTGAGCGCTTTTAGACTAAAAATTACACTTGCAAAGACTTTAAAAACAAGTAGCAGCAGCTCTATAATGCAGCCCAGGAAATGAAATCCAATGCAAAATATTGGATTTGCCTGAAGATGTTTTTGTGACCAAATAAGCCAAGTCATGATATCCTCATGAAAGACAGAGAATTTTGTGTGTGTGTGTGTGTGTGTGTGTGTGTGTGTTTTCCAAGAGGGCAGAATGAAACTAACTTTGCCAGAGAATAAGGATGAGATCCTCTGTGATAGTTTCAAAAATAAAAATCCACATTTATTGTGTTCATCATGTGCCTGGCACTGTGCCAAGCATCTTATATGTTTTAACGTATTAAATCCCTATAAAAATTCAGTGTCGTATAATCCTGTGACTATGCTTATTTTGCAGATGAGGAAGTTGAGATTCCGAGACGTTAAGTAACTCACCCAGGGTCACACAGCCAGGAAGTGTTGGAGCAGGGATTTGAAGTCAGGTCTATTGAATTCTGTACACCCACCGAACACACACACACACACACACACACACACACACACTGTGCCCTAGCTTCACCAAGTGTCTGCCCATCCTCCTCTGAATACAGCTGCATATTTCAACCACCACTTTTGGACCACTTATCTTCACCCACCATGACCTGATAAACATTTACTACCCGTATTTCAAGGCTCAGTTCAAGTGTCTTCAAATGTGGAAATCTTTCTGACCACACAGACAACAAACACTACCCCTTCTCTTTTCCTCTCCCCCAAGGTAGAATCCATCCTCCCCTCTGAGCTGTAAGTTCTATGAGGACCGAAATCGTTTCCAGTTTAGAAAGCCCTGCAGTCCCAGTAACCAGCAGAGTTCCTAACCCGGGGAGGACTTGTAGCAGTGAATAGAGATGGACTATCTCCTCCTTGCTCTGGGCCGTCTTTATTCCATACACCAGTGGCTCTCATTCAGGAGTGATTTTATCTCTGAGGGGACATTTGGCGATGTCTGGAGACAGTTTGGATGTCACAGCTCAGAAGGTGCTGCTAGCATCTAGTGGGTGGAGGCCACGGATGCTGCTAAACATCCTATGGTGCACAGAACACCCCACGACAAAGAGTTATCCAGCCCATGTTGTCAACAGTACGGGGGCTGAGAAACCCCGACATACCCCTTCTGTCTCAGCAGCGACAACACGCCGGATTCTCTCCCCGTAATGATTCTAAGGCCCTACAGGCAGGGGCCAGGATCATTTTGTCTTTCTAAGCCCAGCACCCAACATACTGAGTGAGTGAATGAATGAATAAATGAATGAATGAACAAGAGGTGAAGAAGTGACAGAGCCAGACTGAAATTGAATGTGCACATCAGGGTAATGAAAGCCACATAAGACCAGGTGGCCTGTCTGAGGACCTGAGTCTGGGGTCACTTGTTAGCTGTGTGGAAATGTTTTCATGTTGATCATTGTGATTGGTCCCCCCAAAAACTATAAGCAAAAAAAAAAAAAAAAAGGTCAAACCAAAGCACCAACTAATGGTTTTGTTTGACAGATGCAGCCGCAGAGAACTGTGTTATCATTAGAATTGCTTGGCATCAATATTACTGAGAGATTTTGAGATTTTTAAGGTTTGTTAGGTCAGAATCCTATGGCTGCACATAACCCTACATTTACAATCTGGAACAAGACAGACTGATTGTAATCAGGAGAGAGAGTTTACTTTTCTAACCTCTTAATGCTTGCACAGAGCTATCACAGTGGGCTAAGCAAACTGTCACATCAGGTCCTTTGGCATTAAATACAAGTATAGGTATTTTAGGGAAAACAAGAGTATTTTGAAGGAAAATCTCCAGAAAAGACTCTCTGAGTATTAGTTACATGGAAATAGATAAGAGAGAAATATCAATGTTAGGAAAATAAGAAAAACTGTTCTTAGTTGGTTGTACGCACCTTAAAATTCTCAAAATGTTTTCAAATTCAATATCTTATCTGACATTCATCATGATGCTGTAAAGTGGGTTTTGTCCCTGATTTATAGAGGAAAATACAGAGGGTCAGAGGAGTTAGGCTGAAGGTTTCCCCAAAATCCAGACTCTAGGAGACTGTACCCGGAAAGGAAGAATGGAGCTGCGACCTCGCTAATCATTAGAGGAAAGCAAATGAACACTACAGTGAGGCACCACCTCACACCGGTCAGAATGGCCATCATCGAAAAGGCTAGGGCTGCCCTGGCGGCGCAGTGGTTGGGAGTCCGCCTGCCGACGCAGGGGACGCGGGTTCGTGCCCTGGTCCGGGAAGATCCCACATGCCGCGGAGCGGCTGGGCCCGTGAGCCATGGCCGCTGAGCCTGCGCGTCCAGAGCCTGTGCTCCGCAACGGGAGAGGCCACAACAGTGAGAGGCCCGCGTACCGCAAAAAAAAAAAAAAAAAAAAAAGGTCTTCAAATCATAAATGTTGGAGAGGGTGTGGAGAAAAGGGAACCCTCCTGCACTGTTGGTGGGAATGTAAATTGGTACAGCCACTCTGGAGAACAGTATGGAGGTTCCTTAAGAAACTAAAAATAGAGCTACTGTATAATCCAGCAATCCCACTCCTGGGCATATATGCAGAGAAAACACCAATTCAGAAACGTACATGCACCCCAATGTTCATAGCAGCACTATTTACGAAAACCAAGACATGGAAGCAACCTAAGTGTCCATCGACAGACAAATGTATAAAGAAGATGTGAGATATATATATATGCAATGGAATATTACTCAGCCATAAAAAGAATGAAATATTGCCATTTGCAGCAACATGGATGGACCTAGAGATTATCATTCTAAGTGAAGTAAGTCAGACAGAGAAAGACAAATATCATCTGATATCACTTATATATGTGGAATCTAAAATAATGATACAAATGTACTTACTTCCAAAACAGAAACAGACACACAGACCTAGAAAAGAAACTTATGGATACCAAAGGGGAAAGGTGGGGGAGGGATAAATAAAGAGTGTGGGATTAACAAATATACACTACTATATATAAAACAGATAATCAACAAAGACCTACTGTACAGCACAGGGAACTATATTCAGTATCTTGTAATAACCTATAATGGAAAAGAATATATATATAATACACATATTCTGGGAATATACATATATATAACTGAATCACTTTGCTGTACACCTGAAACTAACACAACATTGTAAATCAACTATACTTCAATTTAAAAAATAAAGAAGTTCCCTGGTGCCCTAGTGGTTAGGATTCGGCACTTTCACTGCCGAGGCCCGGGTTCAATCCCTGGTCAGGGAACTGAGATCCCGCAAGCTGCATGGTGTGGCCAAAAAAACAAAAAAGAAAAAGAAAGAAAAGAATGGGAGTTGGTTCAACATGAGTATGGCCCTGGACCATCAGAGGCCTGGGTTGGACAGAGTGACCCTCCCCTTCTTGGTGCAGTGGGCACCTCAAGGGCATTTCAGCAAGAAGAGCACAGCCGCCCTGGTTTTCGAGCCCAGGGTGTCGCTGGGTGATGCTTAAACAGCCCATCAGAGGAGGACAGGTGATCTATGAAAAGATATTTGTTAGCTGCAAACGAGGGTGTAAGACGGGGGGCGAGATGGGAGTGCTTTGTGGCCAGCTGAGCGCAGTGAAGATGCTAAGCCCTCCGAGCGCCACACACGGTCTCTGTCTCCCGGCTGCTGAATTGACTGAGTGCTGGTGCTCTATGTTCATCATTCTTCTCGGGAAGAAGAGGCAACAAAGACTGGTCTGTTCATCTGGGGGGTTATCTGTTGTTTTTCGTAACAATTGAGACTTTCACAAAGAATTAGCAAAGGCTGTGTCCATGCCAAGAGCGTTGGAATATTCCAAGATGATTGTGAGCTTGTATTTTTCTGGCTGCTTTTAGTTCAGAATTCTCAAGTCATACCATAAATTTTCAGTATTATAGAAAAGAATGGTAGAGATGGTTAGAATTTGCATTTTATACAAAACAATAGCCCTTGATACTTGCTCCCACTTATGTAAAAATTGATGCCAACATCCCTGCAAAGATGCATTTGCCTGTGTTTAATGAAGTAACGTTGGACTTTGATCTTGACCCACATAATGATGATTATAAATGTATTAGCTTTTCATAGTCCCTTTTCATAAGTGTAACTACACCACATAAGCAAAGCAGGAGAGACGGGGAAGTTTCTGTAAGCCAATAAATGGTGGTTTCCTGTCTTCTTTTACAGTTTTCCTTCACCCTTTAGCAGCTCATTTCTTGTGCACCAAGCAGCTAATTAGAAGCGGTGGTCTTGCCCTTGATTGGCGGATGGAAAAGCTCAGCCAGAGGGATGTCCAGAGCAGCCAGAGCAAAGCAGTAGCTCTGGGTTTCTGACTCGCCACCGCCCCCCCCCCCACCCCACCACCAACTGGGCTTTGCTCTGAGTCTCCACTGTTGAAAAGACAAATGTTAAAAAGGAACCATGAGCTCTGAATTTAAATATGTGGAACAGCCTCCCGTTCCCAGTTTGTAGGGATCCGGTGCCATTTCCCCCGTGAATGAAGACGTCTTCCCAGGGGAGTTACGGGTGGGTTATCAGAGAGACCCAAGATGGGAGGATCTTGGTCCCCAGGCCACACAGACCTGGGTGGCTGCTGCCCTCAATTCTGTACAAGGGAACAGGTATGTGGTGTAGCCCAGCCAGGCCCTGGGGGTGAGGTCCAGGTCCCGTTCAGGTCCCCTTACACAGATGGCAGATACCCGCAGTGTGCTGTAACAAAAATATTACATGCCGAGGGCCTGTCCAGAGAGCATTGTTAGTGAAAGTTCATAAACAACAGGAGACTGCTGAGAATGGTGTGCACGCGTTTGCTAGTGGGTGAAACTCAGGGTGTTTCCATCCCACCTACAAAACACGTGCGTGGGATGCTCGGGAAGACAAGCAAGTCTTCCAGGACGGGTGAAGGGAAGTCAAGTGCGAGGAATTGTAGCTGAGAGACTAAGAGAGCGTTTCTGTTGATGGGCCGTGAGGAGGCGGCGTGGGGAGCGGCTGAGAGTGGTGCCGACTCATCTGATGGAGGGTCCGGCTCCGCCCAGCCCCTCAGGGTCCTCTGTCTGCCCATTCCCTCTGATGCCAAGTGTACCGCATTCCCCAGGGCTCCCTGGAGGGGTGGCGATGGCCCGAGACACGACCACCTCAGCGGTGTCTGCTGGTCCCTTCTCGCTCATGGTCTAGAGCCTGCGTCCATCCTGAGATGAAGCAGACCCTCTGGTCTCTGCAGACCCAAAGGCTCCGTCCTTCAGACCGGAGCATCGCTGGTCACTGTGAGGGGAGTGGACCTCTCCTAGCACCACCCCCCTACCACCGGCGGTTGTGTGAGGAAGCATTGGCCTCCCCTGGACCCCTCACTGGGGACTCGAGGACAGGCTTCCGCCTCCGTGGAAATGGCCCTACCATCTTCTCAGGAACTGGTTCCCTCATGGCATGAATTACAAGAAAGTCATTCATTGCTGCTGAGCTTGAACATAAAAAGTTGGAGTTGTAAAGTGTGTATGTGAATCTATAAATATACACATCTATACATAAACATGTATCTCTAAGTTATCATTAAAGGCATTCTGTGGTGGGAGGGAAGGGAAGTTAGAACAGCATTTTGCCTCCAGGATAATGGGCTCCGTTTTGCATCGATGCTCTTTTGATAAAGCTGGTCCTCCCCGCTTGGGCATGGGACCTGGAGCAGTGGCCGCCTTCCAGCATCCTGGGTTGAGCTCGTTCTGAGGACGCCAGCGGCCCGCGTGTCTCTCTCTCCCCAAAAAGCTTGCCCGCCACTGGACCCCTCCGTCCATTTGGTAACGAAGCTGTGATGTTCCATATCTCCCCTTTCATCACACCGATTCAGACATCAGAAATCCCCGCCACTTTGTGTGTTCTTCACAACGAGGGTGGGAATTGGGATTGCTGATGGGTTCTAACCTGCTTTATCTTTCCTCTCACTCAGGGGCGGATCTGTAGAAAAGCGGGCAAATCAAAAAAGTCCTTCAGTCGCAAGGAAGCCGAAGCTACCTTTAAGAGTTTGGTGAAGACTCATGAAAAGTACGGCTGGGTCACCCCGCCCGTCTCCGACGGCTGATGTTTGCAACGTGCGTTAGACGCTTCAGCCGCCTCTGCACACACACAGATACCCGACATCTCCTCCTCCACGCTGAGCATCCTTCATCCTTTTTCACTCCAGCCGGAACTGAATCCTGAATGCCAAGGAGACTTTTAAGTTATTTATGACCAGATGTGTTTACAGAGAGAAAGAGGGAGCCAACGCTGTTTGGGATTAGGTTTCAATTATAAATGAATGATCATCTCTAAGTCACTTTAGAACAAACGTCAAGATGGTGACATTCCCCAGCCCGCCTGCCCCTCCGCCCGCCCCATCCCTTTGGCCCTTAGCTTCTTTCCATGACAGCAACTCCAAAGAGCAGGCAGGAAACTCAGTGCCCTATTCTGGACCCGTTTACATGTAAAAGGCGCCGTTCATATGTAACAGGAACGCCCTGCATCACCAGTACATGTTTGCTGTGCTCTGTATCTCTGTTTCTCTCCCTGGCAGGTCAACATAACTTGAAGACGTGTCTTCCTGTGGCCCCATGTCATGACATGTAGACCTCATTTGTGCTATGACCTTTGGCTCATGAAAACAAAAATTTAATATTGCCAGGTTCTAGTGATTTAAAACAGCAACTGACCACTTGGTTAAACCGTGCTCCCAATGCCGACACTGCAGTGTGTGTGTGTGTTGTCCACAGCTCAGCCCGTGCCCGTGGGTGAAGCCGGACGTGCTGTGGCCATGATGGGGCACACACGGTGCAGATGCCAGGGGCGCCCTCCCTGGGGCTCAGAGCAACGGTGGTGAGATGCGGACAGTCTCTTCCAATATCCTGAGATGCTCCTACGACATTTGTGTTCCTGTCTTCTCTCTGCTGGTCAACCCACCACCAAAAGCAAAAGACAATGTCCCATTCACTGAAGTCACCTTACTCACTTTCTTCTGTGTGCTCGTGACAGGGAATGCCAGAACTGCCAAAGGAGACCCAGTGACCGTACGATGATTTGCATGGCCCAGTAGTCACTTGTGTGTCCCCGAGGCTGGGATGCGTGAGCACCCTTGCTAGGATATAAATTTCTGTTATTTAACTCCCCACAATTTCATTTTTCTCTTCTGTTGAGTTACTTAGAACTTTCTAAGAAAAACCATGAAATGAGGAAACACTGTTTATAATAATATGCGGAAAGAGGTTAAAATGTTCATTCCAAGTGGAAAAATCTTATTGGACACATTTTAAATAAAATCATGCATACCTGAATCCAGTCATTGTGGGCTATCCTTCCATTTAAAATATTTAATCTATTTTCAGAATTTAATATTTCAAATACTACGAATACCATGACAGCATTCTGCAACAAGGTGCAGGAAAAGAGTCTTAGGAACCCATGGTCTTTGCAAAAATCCAGTGGGTTAAAATCGCCCCCAGAAGCAACCAGGGAGACAATTAGAAACTAACTGGAAGCATTAAGGGATGGTTTGGCCAAACTCTGATGTTGCCAATTATATTTTGCCACTATGAGGGAAGGGGAATTTTCTTTGCTGATTGTATTAAATTCTTCAGGCAATTTTGGGTATTCAGAGTTTTGGGTTCACTCACCAAGGTGATCAGAGATCTGAGACACCACGCCTCAAAGGACGGGGGTCAGCTCCTCCCAGCAGGTTTGGTCATTCCTCTAAAATCTACCCTTTATTGCTACTTTTATTTTTTTTTACAATGTTCCGATGTGCCCCAGATACACATGCAGTTCTGTGCGGCCAAAATGCCTGACCTCCAGCTCAAGTTCCCTGTGAGTAATAATAGTCATGAAATTTGATGACAATGAACTTAAAGTGTCCATTCACCTGATCCTCCACAGCGGAATTCTCCATCCTGGAAACCCGACGTTTAACCCATGGTCTTTGGGCCCCTGGGCTCCTGATTGTAATGGAATTACACGGTGGATATTGTAGATCTAGGGCAGAAACACCGGCAAGGCAGAGCACCTGAGTTTCTTTCTTTCCAGATAGCTTCCTCTTCCAAATTTTGAAATAAAAACAACTTTCTTTTAGGAATGTATGTATATATTTGGACATATGTCTATATATCCACAGCTGGGTCACTTCAGCACTGCTTATTAGCTGATTGAAGAGCTTGGCCACAGTTGGTTCAGGTGTAGCCAGGAGGTGACTTATAACCTAAGGGTGGGAGAGATTACTGCCAACAGCAAGGGGGAGGGAGACCATTGGCTCAATTTCAACCTCTCTGTACACCCTAAACTTGACTTTTTTTCCATGGCATTTCCAATAGGTTTTTTAGAAACTGGAAGTTATAGAAAAAATACTCTTCGGTAAAAGAAATATTATTTTTCACTGAAATTCATAAGACTTTCTTATTTTAAAAGCAGCAGAGAAGAATTTAAAATTCAACAATTGCTTTGACTCTTAGTCTGAAGCAAGAACTCCCTTTCTGGGGGCTGGAGAAAAACATGACAGTGTTGGCCAAACAGCAGAGCCCTCTGGCCATGGAAGTTTCCCGATGACCCCGCATGTGGGTCCTGCTGGGCTCACATTCCCACACAGGCCAAGAAATCCATCCCTCTCCAGGCCAGCAGCAGGGGAGTAATTGGACGGGCCTGCAGATGTTCACGGCCCACCAGCTCCACAAGCCCGCTTATGGAAGGAACTTGAATCCAGCCAGTGGACACAGAACCAAGGGCAGGAGAAAGTACAAACTCACATGTGCCTCCTTTCCGTTCAGCAGTTTTCCTGGACTGACTGCCCTTACTCCTGGGTGTCCCCTCCACAGCGGGCCAAGGGCTGTGCATGGGACTGCACGTGGCTCATTGGCTTCATAAAGATCGAGAATTACGTCTGCTTAGGAAGTTCTCTGTGAGCAGTAAGGTTCCACACACACACACACACCACAGTCCCTGGAAGACTCACAATATCTAAAACTCACTTACTCAGAAAAAAAGAGGCCCCGATTTTTCAGCCCCCAAGTTTACCCCAGTTTTCACAACTCAGCCTTATCTCATGAGAGGAAAATCTGTGGCCTCGTGAGAAAGACCCGGTATAGAAAGACAAATGCCCACAGTGTCTGTGTGATACTGGCAAGTCACGTCACCTGCTTGAGCCCCAATTTCCTCGGCCGTAAACTCCTACCAGGTTGGCGTGAGAATTGACTTAAACAATGAGGGAAAGCGCTTGGGAACCGAAAATTGTCCTATGAACTTTATGTGTCATTTTTACAGTATGGGAAAATTATAATAACAACAGGATTTCACTAGAACACACTTGGATAGAGACTCAGACTGAGCAATTACAATGGTTCAAATACAATTATCTTATAACCCTACACTGGCTTTCTGTCCCCAGTCCCTTACTTTAAGTCAATCAACCAAACTTAGCATCTCTCCACCCACTCAGATACAGGGAATGTAGAAGTTAAAGACACAGCTCACTCCTGGAGAAACTCATAAGACAAGAATAACACACAGATAGCTAAATGCTAAATTGCGTTGCAGCAGTTGTCCACGTGGTGCAAGGCCAGAGGCTTCCTGACTGATAACTAGGGAAGATTTCAGAGTGAGTCAGGTTTAAGCTATGGCTGGGGGAGCGGGAAGGACAGGGGTCGGGCGCGGTCTCCATCCACACTGGCCCTGGAGGGGGGAACTGGGCAGCCACTTGTCACTTCTCCCCTGCAGGGACCCTGTCTGCAGACCTGATTTCAGGAGGCAGGACAGAGTCCAACCCCACAGCCTAACATGGCTTGTGGGGCTGGCCCCTTCCCTAAGAACTGGATTTTCCGTGTTTTATCTGAACCCTCCTAAAAGCATGCAGAATTTTCATGGAATTTTCTTTCTAGAGAAGCAGGGCTGCTTCCCAACTTCAGTGAGGGCAGACCCATTGAATCTAGGAGACATTTAGTTTAACTTTATACACCCTACAGTGGAGGCCATAAACCCAGAGAGGTTGAGTGGCTTTTCCAAAGTCAACTGGAGAGGTGAAGATAAGCCCACTGTCTGGGCTTTCTGGTCCTTTCTGATGCTTCCTAGGGACCATTTGGCAATTCACATGGACCACATCCAAGTGCACACCTTTTAGCCCACTGTTGGGTCAGAAGAGCCACAGGTCTTCCAAGCTGGCTGGGACTCACCCAAAGTCATCCACTCTGCGTTGAAAGCAACTTGGTGCAAAGGGCAGTTTCCACTCCCTACTGTTTTGGGAAGCCATGGCGAGGGGCTTAGAGCTCAGTCCATGTGGTCACAATCAACCATTTTTTTTTCCCTCCAAAGACATTAAAATAAAATACAGCTTCATTCCTTAACTTCATGCTATGATGCTATGTTCTATCTTATCTGTCTGATTTTTGCAGCCTCCAGTTCACGTAGTATTGAATATCACTCAATCCCAGGGCCCATCTGACCTGCAGTATGTGACCAACAAACTGGGAGAGCCAAATACTGTTGTCATAGGGAAGGAAATAAGCAATGTTAGCTCTGTTCCAGAAGAAACACAGGAGCAAAGTGTGCTGGCCAAAGAGACATAATCAAGGCAGAGCATTTGAAAAGAGTGTAGATCCAGAAGTAACCCAGATTTTATCACAAGGTCATAATAGCGCTAAACAAATTGTAGACTGGACCTTGAGGAGTCTAGTTCCAAGGTCGTCCTCTTGGGTCATGAAGGCAGTATGTGGTGAGAAAATAAATAACCTGTACTCCTTCCCACTGCAGATTCACCCTGTTTGTCCTGCAGAGTTAAAACAAGGAGGTGCTTCCCCATTTCTTCTATGGGAGGTAAATTGGCTGTCCTGCTTTGTAGACATGCAATCACTTTGTATCTCTAGATCTTGGGCAATCACTTGTGATGACACTGACTGAGCTGAAATAGAACGGTTGTAAACTGATATGCTTGGTTTCACTTCCTGCTTGTCCTTTTTACCGAAGTGATTTTTTTCATGAACGTTGTCGCCATTTTCACCATGGTAGGATGCTAATCTACATGCCATAGGCTACTGGTAACTTTCAAACTATCACCACAGTTGTCCTATTCTGTGATGCTCAAAAGGGTGGGTGGAATTGCATGTGCCGTAAAATAAATAGGAAAGAAATATTGACTATTCAAAGGAGGTGAATGTACGGGTCACATAATCTAGAGGCGTTGTCCTCGTGGGGAAAACAATGATGCTGAAAAGACTTTAAAACCAATAAATGTCTTTCCACGGAATGGTTGTGTTCTTGCATGGTCTGTGTTCAGGATCTGTCAGAATTTCTCTGGGTTTCCATGTGTGTTATCCTCTGTGGTCCATTGTGAGCAGCTCTCTGTCACGTGGTCCCCTCTGATTTGCTTTGATTTATTTGTGGTTTGCCAAATGAAAACTCTGAAGCATGTCACAGGCATTCTGTATAAAAGTCAATGAAATGTAATTGAACCAAATCTAATTAAGCATTCGTGTGATTTAGAAGATTTCTCCTTCAGCTGTCATATGCATTAAAAAGATTTGTAAACGTGTTTGCTGATGATTCCCATTAAAGTTTCTTAACATAATTGAAATTGTGTGCTTAGCACAATACTGTAGCTTAAACTAATACTGAATTACAGAGATACTTCTCTGGAAAACTCTTATAGAGTAGTAACTCTAGAAAGCAACAATTTTCACATAACCTAAGTTCAACTTATTTAAAAGATACTTCAGCCAACTTTTCACACTAGCTGGCTTTCAGTTTTTATTTTATACTCTTTGTCAGAGAAACTTCTCAGCCCTGTGTCAATATTTGGAACTGTTTTCCAATCAAGAGCATACTTTTCTTTTAAAATCTGAAAATATGACTATTTGGGTACTGAATAGGCACGGGCTTTGGAATCAAACAGCCTTGAATCCCGTCTGCCTCTCATCACATGTAGATAAGGAACTTGGCCACTCAGACACTGTTTCCACTTTCTAAACTAAAATTATGAAGTTACTTTTTACAGCTGAGGCTGCTGTGATGAGACAAGCAGCACGTCTTGAAGCCCTGCGCCTGGCAGGTAACTGATACTCAATACATTCTTTTGGAAACAACAGAGATTGATCTGGTATGGTCGATCGGACAGCTTGAGCTGGCTGTTAGGATCTACTTTAAGTTGTTCACTTCATCCCAAGTGAATTTGCAACCTTTCCTTTGGGCAAAGGCATGGAAGGTCCTCCATCAATTGGGCACTGGCTCTGCCTTTCTCTTGACGATGGAGATGGACGTGTGTCCAGTCACACTCTTCCCTGAAGCGTATCCAACCCCAGCTGGTGGGGGAGTTGACTGTGGTGGCCTGGGTAACCTGTGTCCAGGGACATGGTTTCCTTAAGGCAAAAGTTAAAGATCCAGAAGGATTGCAACTGACCCATCACCCTAAGACGTCAAGGTGTGGTCTGTGTCCTAAGGATAGGGGCTGGTCAAAACGACATAAAATGCGTGCTCTTGACCTCTGCTATGTCTGTCACTTAGGTGTTTGTCTTGAGTTCTATTTCCATGCTAGAATAACTGTTACATGTTAATGGAAACAAGTTACTTTTACTTAAACACAAGGATAAGGTAGAGATATTGAGGTAGATGTGTACACAGTCTGTTGGCAAAAATGAAGTTTAAATCAATCGTGTTTAGTCTGGTCAGCCTTCAAGTGTAGGGATTGTGTATAATCTTGCAAGGATTGGTCCTTATAGAAGCAACAGGGTCAGAATATGGTGCATTTTGAAAGCAAAACTTTTTTGTTTAAACTTATCTCATAGTATTTTTTAAGATATTTTTTGAGTCATGAAAAGTTTTTTTAATAAATAATTTTGAAGGTTAAATCCAATCAAATAATTCTAAACAACATGAATAAACTTTCCCATGGGGAACTATTGCTTTTTTTTTTTTCCTTCCCCTTCTTCTACATTTGCAAAGGTTTTAGTTTCTTAAAGACCTTTGAGAACTATCTTCTCATATCATCACCTTAGGCAACGCTTTGAGGTAGCTTTATAGGCAGTACTATGCCAGGCTTATAGATAGGAAGCAGGGGTTAAAAGCTTAATTGATTTTTCTAGTCTGATTTTACTTAAACGTGGTCAATTACTTTCCTGTGTCACTTAAACATTACATTAAGTTGATCCTAAAGCAACTCTTAAATCTCTAATTTCAAAGGATATTTCTAGCTACAACTTTTCAAAGTTTACTACTGCTTTTAAATGATACAGATCATTTTGCATTAGACAGTACTTCTTATTTTTACCAAATTCTGTGTGTCTACACACACACACACACGCACCTGATTTATGTAATCTTATTCTCATTGTTTCACAGGTTTTCTTCCTCCTTTACTCTAGTTTCTCCCTTTAATGGTGTTGCTTTTCCCTAAAACATGTTAATTTCTGAAACAGTACACAATTCCATGCCACGCCACCTCCTCTCTTCCACAATCTGGAGCCTCTGGGGGTCTCCGTTCTCACCTGCTGGGGGGCTTGTGTCCTCTTTAGGCTGTCCTCAGAGCCCTGGACTTCGTGGCATCCAGGGTCCAAATTTCCCACATTCAAATGGTGGGAATAGAAACTGCTTTTAATAAATGATAGCTTGGAGCTCACTCATATTTACTCTAGAAAGTTAGTGTTGGAAATAAAAGCAAAGGCTCTGAGTTCTAATCTTCATCCCAATCATTTATTTAATAAATGAACTGGAAAGGACCTCAGTGGTCACTGGGAATGACCCCGGCATTTAATTTGGTTCAGTCGGCCCCAGGCTGAGTCCTCAGCTCAGAGTCCGTTCAAACACTTCCCTCCGATCACATAGCGGGTTTTAAAACTAGCCTGTCCCAATGACTTCAACTAGTGAAAGGACTCTTTACAACAAAAGAAGTGTAACCTAGGGACCTCACTTTTCAGAAGGGTGTTTTTAAGGCACAAGAAGTTAAATTCAGAACATCTTGAAGGTCTTCATCCAACACATCGTGAAGCTGGGACCAGAGATGAGGGCTTTGTTATTCCGGTCATATTGTCTTAGATGTACAAAATATATCTACACTCTCACATATGTGTGATGCACCTAAGAACTAGGCATTGTCTTGGAACATGAAAAAATATATATGCTTATAGCCATATAAAAAATATATATATATATATATATATGTAGTGGTGAGTTGAATAGTGGTCCCCCAAAAGATATGCCCAAGTCTTAACCCCCAGGACCTGTGAATGCAACCTTATTTGAAGTCTTTGCAGATGTAATTAACTTGAGGATCTCAAGATGAGATCACCTTGGATTTAGGCTGGACCCTAAAGTCAATGGCAGGTGTCCTTATAAGAGAAATGCAGAGGGAGATTTGAGAAACTGAGACACGGGGCGGAGTGATGTGAAGACGGAGGCTGCAATTGAAATGATGAGTCTACCACCCAAGTAATGCCAAGCATGACCAGCAACACCAGGGGCTAGGAGGGAGGCAGAGGATGGATTCTCCCTCACAGCCTCCGGAAGAAACCAAACCCAGTTTTGGACTTCATGGGTTGGCAGATTATTAGATGCTGTCCCACTAAAAGCCGTCCCTTTGAGCTTCTCTCTTTAAATCTCCGAAAATGTAAGTGCCAAGATGGTCACGACATTGGCACCCTCTTCCCTCGGGGGCAAAGATCACAGTGGTGTGATGGTGCCGGGGTGGCAGGTATGGAAGGAAGCAAGCGGGAAAGAAACGGAAAGCTTGCGAAGGGCAGCCCCAGGAAGGAAGACGCTCCAGGTGTGTCAGCCGCCCCTGAAGGTGACTCCCCAGTGAGTCGCAGTCTTGTACAATCCCTCCCCACAGTGGAGGTGGGGCAGACCGACAGAACATGGCAGAGGTAACGGGGTACACCCCCTGGTTATGTGCCGTTTCCTGGCAAGAATGAAGCAGTGGAGTCTAGTCTTTACCTGAAAGCAGAGATTCTCCTGCTGGCCTTGAAAAAGTCCACTGCCAAGTTGTGAGGGTGCCTCGTGGTGGGAGACTGCAGGGGTCTCTAGGAGCTGGAAGCGGTCCCCAGCTGACACCTACAAGAAACAAGAGACCCAGTCCTACAGCTGCAAGGCCTGGGCTTGGGAGAATACCCCCAGCTCCAGAAAGGAACGTGGCCTGGCTGACCCCTGACTGCAGACTGGCGAGACACCAGGCACCGGATCAAGCCCAGCTCTGCCTGGACCCCACACCACCGCAAAACGTGAGATGACAGACGTACGTTATTTTAACAGCGAACACCTACAATAAAAATAGCAGTGAAAAGTTAATACACCAGGAGAACCTCACATTTTTGTCCTCCTCTTCCCCGATTGAGAGACGTTGAACTCCATGGTGAAGGGAAGGTTCTTGCAGAGGACAGCGGGCCTGCAGTTGCCCAGATGTTAAGTGATGCTTTCTTTGGGGCCCTTGGGCATCGCCGTCGTTTCCTGGGGCTCCCATAACAGATTACCACAAAGTAGGTGGATTAAAACAGCAGAAGTGTATTCTCTAACAGCTCTAGAGCCCAGAAGTCTGAGATCATGGTGCTGGCAGGACCACGCTCCCTCAGAAGGCTCTGGGGAGGCTCCTTCTTGCCTCTTCCAGCTTCTGGTGGCTCCTGGCATTCCCTAGCTTGTGGCTGCATTTTGCCAATCTCTGCCCCTATCTGTGCCAGATTCCACTCTGCCTTTTCTTATCTGGGCACGTGTCACTGGATTTGGGGCACACCCAGATAATCCAGGATGATCTCCTCACCTCAAGATCCTTAATTTTATTTATTTATTTTTTTTTGCGGTACGCGGGCCTCTCACTGTCGTGGCCTCTCCCGTTGCGGAGCACAGGCTCCAGACGCGCAGGCTCAGCGGCCATGGCTCACGGGCCCAGCCGCTCTGCGGCATGTGGGATCTTCCCAGACCGGGGCACGAACCCGTGTCCCCTGCATCGGCAGGCGGACTCTCAACCACTGCGCCACCAGGGAAGCCCAAGGTACTTAATTTAATTATGCCTGCAAAGACACTTTTTCCAAATAAGGTGCCAGAGGTTAGGACACGGACATGTCTTTTGGGGAGCTGTCCGTCAACCCGCTCCAGGCATCCCCGCCAATGATGTTGAAATTCACACGCACACCGCATCCCAGCTCTGTCTGCCCTTGACTCTGGGACAGAGCCTCCGTCCTCTGAGTCTGCGGATCACCCTCTCCAGAGAGCACCGTCCTGCCTGCTCCTCCATCAGCCCACGCTCGGCACTGGAAGCCTGAGCTCGCGGGTCCCTCTTCTCAGCATCCTGGGCCTGGGGAGGGGGAGGGGACGGGGGCAGAGCTGGCAGGCCAGGTCACCCAAGGCCCTGCAGCGGGAGGGACAGGGGGTCCACTGCTTCTCCAAATGAGACCTTGGGGAGAAAGCAAGAGGAAGGCCGCCATGGTCCCACTTGGTCTGCGGGTCCACAGAGGACAGCTCCAGGTCAGCGCATCTCATTAGGAAACCCCGTGCTGACTTCTCTGGGAGAGGCACCAAACTGCACCTTTCCCCTTGAACTGGATTTTCCTCTCTCGAACCAGCGCTGAATAACGAACACCTGCAGGGAGCTGTGTACTGAGTCACCAGCTGACACACCCATCCTGCCATTTGGTCCTGCAGACGCCCCACAGTCTTGACTCATCACCCTCCGCCCTCCTGGCTGAGAACAGACAGACGTCTTCCGGGACCACAGAGCATGAGAAAGAGAAAGGGAAGATTGATCTCGGTAGAAGAAGGCAAATCTTCTCCAGGAAGGGAAACCCCCAGCCCTGTAAATCCGTCACCAACAACTGTGAAGAAACGCCACCACCTTCTGGGAAGCAGCGCTGCCTGGAGCTGACAGGGGAAGGCCCCGCCCTTCCCTCAGCTTCTCCTGGTCACCTTGGGTACCCCTTCCGCTCTCTTCATTGGCTGAAGGTTCAAACTTCTCCCAGACGAGTCTGTATGGGATTTGCCCCCAGCACTACATTTCCCCGTGTTGGTTGTTCCTGTAGCCTGAGCCGCAACGATTCAGCCCCAATTCTGCTATGTCTGACGGGTGCAGAGCAGATGCTGTAAGGTCTGCTGGCGGGTTAACTAGAAAGCGAGAATTAGAGGAAGATAGGGAATAGGGACTACATACTCAGCGTCATCGCCTTTTCCGGGCTGGCAGCTTCTGAACGGCATGTCCAAACGGGTGGGGGGTTCCGGGCGATATAATTACTTTCCTTTCCAGAGCTCATCCAGGCTGGGACTCAGTGAGACACCAAGTGGTGTTCGAAATAATCAATCTGCACTCAGATGAGATTCTCTACGGGGATTAGTTGGACCTGATTCTGACGGTTTCCGCTGGAACCGATGGTCCTGGAGACCAGGCCCCCTCAGAGCCCTGGGGTAGGGGTGAGTTTGCTGCAAAAGATTCGGGGGTTGGCTGGTGAGATGAGCCTGCAGGAGGACTTGTCCCTTCCGATTCCAAGCCTAAAACAGAAGGCTGGCATTTCTCAACCACAAACAGGACACCAACCAGCAACACAGGCAGGACCTGTACAGAAATATCCATCTGGAGTTCACCCTATAATTTACTTTCTCTGTCATAGGGAGAACTATACTTTTTTCTTGCGAGAACTTCCTTCCCTTCCCCATAATTCTGAATGTTGGACGGAACTAGGAGATGCACCAATCAAAGATTCCTGTCCTGCCCCAGTGCCTGGCCAGGATCCACGTTTCAGCGGGCCCCACGGGGCCGTCAGAACAAAGAGGCCTCGGCGGGCTGGGGGGTGGAGGGTGGCCTGCTTGGGCTCAGAAGGTACAGAATTCGCACAGATTGGGCTTCCTAAGCTTCCTTCTATTTGCGTGGCTTCTTTCTTTATCTTTTTTTTTTTCCATCTTGGTAGGGAGGGAAAGCCATATATTTCCTATAATCTTTACGTTAAAAAAAGATGAGAAAACAGGAATGAAAAGGGAAATGCGTGGTCAGAGAGAGTCGCTGTGAGCAAGAAGCGGGGGGGGGGGCAGAAATGAAAATATTTAAGGGGCTATGGCTACATCAGGACAATCGAGGGGGCAGACGCCGGGTTTACCTGGAGGCTGGGAAGGGGGTGGGACCAGGTCATACGGACAGGAAGGCTCCAGCCAGGGTGCCCACACCTGCCTCTCTGTGTGCCCTTCTCAGGGTGTGGGTCAACCTGGGGGCTGTCTTCTCAGATCCCACACTGAAGGCTCAGGCCGGCCTAGGGCCCACAGGTCTCAGTGCCCCGTTGACCCAGGGGCACCACCTTCAGGTGATCCAGGGGCAGAAGTTGGCGATGAGGACAAATCAGACAAGATGGCTTACGAACGGGGGCTGGGCTCACTCAGGAGGGGGTGGGGCTTGACAGAGGACACACCTGTACCACGTGTCAGGCGTGACCTGCCCACAGATGGAGAGCTAGCACCAGTTGGTGAAAACCTGGGCCTGAACTAGTGTGGCTGGCAGACCTATGGCCCCTGAAGACATCGAATGGGCATCCTAACCCCCTCGACCTGTGACCGTGTGACCTCCCTTCCGCGGCAAAAACAACTTTGCCGATGTGATCCAGTGAAGCACCTGGAGGCGGGAGATGATCCTGGACTACCTGGGTGGGTTCAGCATCATCACAGGTCCTTATAAAGGGAGGCAGAGGGTCGGAGTCAGAGAAGGAGATGTGAGGCCAGCCAGCAGAAGCCGAGTAGCTCTGGAAGCAGTCACAGGAGAGGGAGGCAGGCGCCGCTAGAAAATGGACTCGTGACAAGTCTCCAGCCTCTGTTTCCAACAAATGCGGCTGATGAAAGTGCTTCTCAGACGAGCTTGTGGATGACTCAGGGGAGAGTCTGACTCATCACGCTTGGAGCAGCGTGCTGGCGGGGGAGCAGAAGCTAGCCCCAGCCCTGCTTTCGCTCAGCTCGGTGCCTGCCCTCGGTGGAGCGCCGGAGACCCCCAGCCCTGGAAGTCGGCAGGAGACAGGAAAGCGAGCCCTCGGCAGTGTCTGGGGAGCAGAGCAGCGGAGAGGCTGGGTTCCTTCTTGCCCAGGGGGGACGCGATTTCCCCCACGGCCCACGAGCCCAGCACGGTCTCCCGCCACCCTAGGCCTCCCAGCAGGACCCTCACACTACCGGAGCACCCTGGGACTGAGGGTCTGCAAAGAGCCTCCGTTCTGCTCAGGGAACTTCCCAGAATCGGGAGCAGTGGGAGAGGCCGCCCTGGAAAGTGAGAAGGGAGGGCATCCTGCCTCAGGTTCCCCACTTATGTTCTGGAAACGGCCGCCTGCAGGTCCAGAGCACAGTTCTGAAACCAGCCCTGCCACCGTCGAGCCTGATTTCCCAAAGGTCAGTGTGATCGACCAGCAAAGTGTCAGGGCAACACGGCCTCCTCTCCTCGAGGAGACATGTGTCCGGGGCAGAGCAGAGGCGAATGTGGCACATCTGGTTCTGGGGCAGCGTTCCCAAGCCTCTCACTGTGTCCCGTGGGCACAATTACAGAATCCAGAGTGGGCAGTAGCATCGCCCAGTAGATTCAAACCACTGGACAACCGTCCCCCTAGAGTGTTGATCACTGGTGAGATGTCCACCCGATGTGAGATGTCCACTGCTGAGATGTCCGTGTCCCTGAATCTTTCTCCATCCCAACGCCTGGATGAGACCTGGACACCTAGAAAGGTGGACGGAACCATGCCCTGAGAATCACCTCTGCAAATATCTCCCCCGGCCAACATCTTGGCCTGTGGCCGGGGTGAGCTATGGCTGGAATGCTTATGAGATTCGCAGAAGACCAGAGTCTGGAGGGAAAGTGATTCCACACATCATGGACTGAAGGCCCACAGGCAAAGTCAGCAGGCTGAAGTGCTCTCCTAAACAAGCTAGGTGAAATTTGACAAATACGACTGCGAAATCCTGGATCCGGACTACACAGGTAGAGGCTGAGGGGCTTTTTCTCTGTAATTCACGGAAGAAGAGGATCCAGGATTCGACGCAGTGACACGCTTGCTGCCACCAACGCCAGTGCAGGCGGCCTCCTTTAGATCCGTGGCCGTCCGGGGACAACCGCCATGTGGGCATTGCTGGGACCACAAGAAGCGAAATGATTTTAATTCCAGACTCCACACTTCTCTGCTTGACAAAATCTGGGAGAAGTGAAAAAGCTGAAAATCCTGCCATTCCAATGGACCTATAAAGCCTGGGTTTTATATATATATTTAAAAGTTTGTTCATGTTTAAATTTATAGAGAACAGATGAGAAAGTAAGGAAAGTTCTGAGAAGAAACAAATAAGGCTGGACCCCAAATCCCGAGAAGTTAGGGGTCCCTGAGGCCAGAGGCTGATCCACGACACTTGTGATTCCTGTCCCCAGAGGTGTCCGTTTGTCTGGGTATGTGGGGATAGGACACAAGCTTTCAGTGAGACACCTCCCATACTTTACAGGACACCCGAAGGACTCAACTCCTGTTACAGGTGAAGGAGGAAAAGCTGACTGATCGACATAGAGACACATGCCTGGTGGCGAGAGGAGAGAGACCAGGGTCCCCGGGGAGCAGAGCCAGCCAGCAGATGCTCGGTGGTCACCCAGGTCACTGGAGGGGGACGGCTGGGCATCATGGGGGGGGCACCCAAGCGATGAGTGCCAGGTCGGGTGGATTTCCACTGTAGGCCTGACATCTCAGCCACCACCAAAGGACAGGATCACGAGCCGCTGTGGGGGGAGGGGTCGCAGGCCTGGGGATGGGAGACAAGAGGGGTGATGTCCAGGCTTAGGGAGGTCTCACAAACGAGTCCATTTACAGTCTCCTTCACAGAGAACATGGGGCTCGGGGTGGGGCTCACAGAGGACTGGATTATTAGAAAGAGGACTGATCAGCAGACCGTAGAGGGTATTTCCAAGTGGGAGCCGAGCCTCACTGGCAAGGCTGATGCAGGAGGCGATGGTGAGTGACAGAGGGGATGCTGGGGCCCAGGTCCAGGTAGCAGTTAGACCTGCGTGGTCCCAGCAGCCTGCAGGGCCAGAAACAGAGCAGAAAACAGGAGGCGATGGATGGAAACCCTGAGACTTTAGAAACGGCCTGTGCTTGACTCAACTTGCCTGGGCCATGGTTCCCAGTTGTTCTGTCAAACACTAGATGCGAATTGCTGGTATTTTAGGTGTGACTAATGCTTACAGCAGTGGACTTTGAGATCCAGCTCCATGGTGTGGGTGGGCCTCACCCAGTCAATGTAAGGCCTCCAAAGCAAAGACTGGAATTTTTCCTCCTCGAGAAGAAGGCATTTGGCCTCAAGACTACAACACAGAGGGAATTCCCTGGCAGTCCAGTGGTTAGGACTCTGCGTGTTCACTGCCGAGGGCTGGGATTCGATCCCTGGTTGGGGAACTAAGATCCCACAAGCCACGTGGAGCAGCAAAAAAAAAAAAAAAAAAGCGCTATAACATAGAAACCCCGTCTGAATGTCCAGCCTGCTGCCCTGCGGAATTCAGACTCAGGACTGCAGCATCCACCTCCCCTGAGTTTGAGTCCTGTCTCTTTCTCTGGAGAGCCCTGATCATACACCCATCTCTAAGTGGGGGGCATGGGAGGCTCCCCAGAACACTCTATAAACCTGATCAGATACTTCAAGGACCACAGAGGGTAATGAAACTCGGGACCCCACCAGCTCCTGGCATCGGCGCCCCAGTTAGAGGCTTCGTCCTGCCCCTGCAGCATCCTCACTTGTCTCTGATGGGGTGTAGTCACTCAGGTTCGGTTGTAAGTTCTACCTCAACACAGCTTAGCGGAGAAGAGCTGATGGGGCATGTGTGAGCCTAGCTGGCTCCAGTCCTGTTTACCTTTGTTTCACGGGATTGAAAGGATTTTTTTTTTCCACCAAAGTGCACATCTACGGACAGTTTATTTTTGTTTTTTGTTTTTGTTTTTTTTGTTTTTGTTTTTTTCTTTTGCGGTACAGGGGCCTCTCACTGTCGTGGCCTCTCCCGTTGCGGAGCACAGGCTCTGGACGCTCAGGCTTAGCGGCCATGGCTCACGGGCGCAGCCGCTCCGCGGCATGTGGGATCTTCCCGGACCGGGGCACGAACCCGTGTCCCCTGCATCGGCAGGCGGACTCTCAACCACTGCGCCACCAGGGAAGCCCCATTTCTAGAGTTTTAAATGTTAACCATAGAAGTTTATTCCAGGGTTAGAAGATTCCTACACACTTTATAGTTTTTGTTATTGTGAGTAATGTCTTGCTTTTTAATTATATTTCTATGTTGATTATTTCTGATGTCAAGAAACATTGTTGATTTTTAAAACTTAATTAGATACCCATCTACACTGCTAAACTTTCTTCTCATTATAATCGTTTGCTGATTCTCCTGGTTTTTCTTATAAGATGATCATATAATTTGTAATGACTGGTCTTGTGTTAAAGTTACTCATGTATTTGACTCCTTGGAAAAGACAGAATCCATGCTTGACTCACCTTTTTTCACGCTGGCACCAAGCACAGTACAAAGTTGTTCAATTAATATTTACTGAATGCATAAACGAACGATGAGTCAAAAGAATGCGGTAAACATATTGGGGCCATTAGGAAGTGAAAAATCCTATCAAATTGGATTTCAAAACTGGGTTGAGTAAAAAACATACATGTTTACTTGAATTGGATGGGTATGTGATTGAGTCTAACCCAGGGCCCATGCTCTGGGGACTTATTGTCAAAGATCAGCAGACATACAGACAGTATGGACAAGTGAATAAAGAACAAAAGATAAATCAACACGATGTTGCAGGTCAGCTCCACACAGAACTGCTGCGTCCCGGCGGTGCAGCCAGCGGTGCCTGGTCCTTCCAGCCCCGCCGGCTACCTCCCTTTCAGGAACCCGTCCTGGCTGCCGCTGTGGTTTCCAACCTGTGCGTCCCCTCCTCCCGCCCCAGCTCTGACCAGGCACTTCCGGTCCTCGTGCTTCTCCCACCCATCTGCTTGGCTTTCTCGCTAATCTCTCCTCCACCCACACGCTCCCTGAGCTCCCACCGTGTCCAGCCCACCTCTGGTTGTGGGTGACCTGGGACACTTGGTCCGTTTGGGGCACTGTGTCAGCAGGTCTTTGCCAGGTAGGACTTGGAAAATCAAGCAGGAGGCAATGATGGAGGCTGGAACAGGCCAAGACAGGGTGGGACTGGGACCTCTGTCTTCTCCTGGGGTCACAAGCCTAGAACAGCCAATTGCTCGATTCCCTCCTGGCGCTGCTTTTGGCTCTGATGGTCAGGAGGAAACAGCTTCTCCCCTGAGACTCTGGAGCCACTGGTATGGCCCTGGGCAAGTGTATCCCTGTCCACACCCTGGGGGCTAGAAGCTGGAGCACTTGGTCTCACCCTCCACGGGTCTCCTAACCCAGGGCTTCGGCTGGCATCACAGCCTTCACGGAGACCTTCACTTGGAGTTGCTGCCACTGCACTGAGTGGGCATTTGGAGAATATCCAGAGGCAAAGACCAGCCCCGTGGTTTTCCTTATCCTGGACCTTTGACCACAGAACAGTGTCCAGTGACACCTGGGCTGGCCGGCTCCACTCCTGCCCTCTGTCCGAAGGTGTGGACCTTCAGTCCTCAAGTTGTCCAGGGGCTCTGAACAAGCTCCATCACTTGGGCTTTGGGTCAGATGACAGATGGGCCCCCGAGCCACGGCAGAGCCTCCTCTGCCATCACCTGGTGGCAATCCTACAGCATGAGCATTCTGCATCCCTTCACCACTCTCCCCAAGAAAAACGTGTGGGCCACAGGCAAGACCCAAGCCCAGCTCTCCAACCTTCTTATCTAGGACTGGCTTAATGGGGATCGACGATCACTGGGGGCACCAGAGGGCAATATTTTCCCTGTTCTTTAATAGAAAAGAGAAAATGCCAGCAGATCTAATTTCTAGGCAGAGCAGATTCTCATTAGAAACTTGCAAATGTGAGCTGTTCTCTTCCCCATGTAGTGTGTATCATTTATCTTCTTCTGGAAAGGGATACATTGGTCTTTGCAGAACTTTGCTTACAAACAATAGAAAATAGCCCCAAACTCTCCCTCCGCACAGAAAAGGAAACTGGGTTCCTCCTGTCCATGGCAGACTCCCCCAGCATCACCCCCAAGAGGGAGAGGAGGCTGCGTTCGGCGTTCATGGCATCTACTAAGCTTCTTCCCCACGACTCAGGTCCTGAACATTCTTCATCTTAAAGAGTGCCTCTCAAACTCCATGACACCTGCAGGACGGGTGTGTAGCTTTTTGGAGTATAGGATGGTTAATTTTAAGTGTCAAGTTGACTTGGCCATGGGGTGTCCAGATATTTGGTCAGAAATTATTCTGTGGGCTTCCCTGGTGGCGCAGTGGTTGAGAGTCCACCTGCCGATGCAGGGGACGTGGGTTCATGCCCTGGTCCAGGAGGATCCCACATGCCACGGAGCGGCTGGGCCCGTGAACCATGGCCGCTGAGCCTGCGCGTCCGGAGCCTGTACTCCACAACGGGAGAGGCCACAACAGTGAGAGGCCTGCGTGCCACACACAAAAAAAAAAAATTATTCTGTGTGTGTCTGTGAGGGTGTTATGGATGACATTTACATTGAAACTGTTAGAGCAAATAAAGCAGATTGCCCTCCCTAATGTGGGTGGACCTTATCCAATCAGTTGTAGTCCTGAAGAGAACAAAAGTGCTGACCATCCCCGGAGTGAGAGAGAATTCTTTCAGCTTCAGGACCATAGAGCTGGGACATCAATTTTTTCCTGCCTTAGGATTCAACCCCAAACATGGGCTCTTCCTCAGTCTCCAGCTTGATGACTCACCCCGCAGATCATGGGGCTGCCTTTATAATCATGAGGCCAATTCCCTGTAATAAATCTATCTCTCTATCCATACCCTATTGGTTCTGTTTCTCTGGAGAACTCTGACTAGTAGAGAACAGTAACAATTTCTTTGTTTCCTGGCTTCAGAAAAGATCAGGTGAGTTCACATCCACCTCTGAGAGCACCAGGAATGGGGTAAGGACAGCTTTACCACCTCCTACTTCTTGATGGTCACCTTTCTGGACCTCAGGGCACATCACTAACAGGAAGAGGTGAGAATAATAATCTTTTGTCTCTTCATTTCTAACTTTTTCTTTAAGTGTCATGAAGGTTGGACTCTGGTCTCTGTGTCCACTGCTCTTTATCAAGTGTCTGGCAGAATACCTGGGGCGTATAGGTGGTGCTCAGTGAGAAGTTGTTGGATGGATGCATGGGGGGGGGCGGTGGATGAATAAAGGGATGATGGAGGGATGGAGGGATGGATGGATAAAGGGATGTATGGATGCAGGAATGAATGGAAGGGTGGTTGGATGGGTGGAAGGATGAGTGGGTGGATGGTGTGATAGTTAGTTTTATGTGTCAGCCTAACCGCATTACCGGTATCTGGTTGAACATTATTTCTTGGTGTGTCTGTGAGAGATTCCAGAAGAGATTAGCATTTGAATCTGGAGCGTTTGTGGTATAGTAGATTGCCCTTCCCAATATTAAGGTGCATCATCTAATCCTTTGAAGGCCTGAATAAAACAAAAAAAAGTGGCGCAAGGAAGGATTCACTGGCTCTCAGCCTGGCTGAGCTGGGACATCAACCTTCTCCTGCCCTTGGTGCTCCTGGTTCGCAGTCCCTCAGACTGGAGTCTACACTATCAGCTCTCTGGCTCTCAGGTTTTTGAACTACACCACTGGCTTTCCTGGGTCTCCAGCCTGCAGATGGCAGATCACGAAACTTCTCCACCTCCATAATCGTGTTAACCAACACCATATAATAAACCTCTCCCCAGATAGATAGATACATAGATGATGGGTAGATGTGTGGGTGGCTCATGAATCCAGTTACTCTGCACCCGTTTTCTTTTCTCCACACGCATACTCTGGTCATTCAAGTCAGTGCTGGAATCTTCAGTAGATCTTGCTGGGACCTGCCAAGCACAGCAGAGACTGGCATGTGTGTGTGCTGCTGTGCACCTGTGCAAGTGTACAGCTCTCTAACACAGGTAGAGAACGGGCAGACAGGGGAACAGAGACTGGACATGGGCTATGTTCTGGCGTAGATGCAGTCCTAACCAAGTAAACACCGAATGCAGGACCCATGGGTGTAGATCTTCTGAGTCAGTCTGACTGAGAAAAAAGATTCTCAGCAGCTGCGTTTTCCTGGGACAATGCTGGCCCACCTGCCCCTCGGGGGGCCATGAGGGAATCCAGTCTTTGGCTCCTCTGGTAACAGGAACATTGGCCAGGCCAACCTTAGACTTATCCTGCTATACCAGCCCTTGAGCTCACCTTCCATGACCCTTTATTTTCCAGCATCATTGCAGGTTGAGCTGAGACACAGAAATGGTTTCCCAGGCCAAAAAAAAAAATCTTAAATAATGTTTAGACAGAACTCTAAGGGATTTAGACGTGTTTGATGTAAGCACTAATACACGGATACTCACAGCCATACTCTTGAATGGAGAATTCTGACCCTGGTTACACATTGTGGTGATTGAGTGTGAGCTCTAGAAAGGCCGGTTGCCCCGACACCACCCAAATCCCACCCTCCAGTGATGTGGCTGCGTGCAAGGCAGTTGCCCTGGGAACACAGGTGGCCGCAACTTTTTGAGCTCTTGGTCTGCTTTGGATGATTTGGGGATCTCGTGTCATATTGCAGCTTTGGGTTTGAATCTACCTCCTCTGCCCCATTCTTATTTTCTGCATCCAGCCTGTGGCAGCCTGGAAAAGCAGCTCGCGACATTAATTGGAAATTTACCAAAAGTCAAAGTCACAAACAGGCTCTGAGTAAAAGCTGCGTGGACTCTTCCATGTTAAAAATACACATATGCGTAAATGCGCATCAGCAGGTGACCATCGTTAACAGCGGCAGCATCAGCAAGATCAGTGTCACCATCATCATCAATATCAGCATCGTGATCAACCTAGCAGCAGCAGCATCAACATTGATATCAGCATCAGCATCAACATCGACATCAGCAGCATCAACATCAGTATCAGCATCAGCATCAGCCTGACAGCATCAGCATCAACATTGATATCAGCAGCATCATCAGCATCGACATCAGCAGCATCAACATCAGTATCTAGATCAGCATCAGCCTGACAGCAGCAGCATCAACATAATATCAGCATCAGCATCAACATCGACATCAGCAGCATCAACATCAGTATCAGCATCAGCATCAGCCTGACAGCATCAGCATCAACATTGATATCAGCATCAGCATCAACATCGACATCAGCAGCATCAACATCAGTACCATCAGCAGCATCAGCCTGACAGCATCAGCATCAACATAATATCAGCAGCATCATCATTATCAACAGCAGCAGCAACGTGTTCTTAACTACCTCAGGGCCAGGCATCCCTGGTCATGCCTCTGCCCACCTGCATCGGCGAGTGGAAAGAGATTACTCTTCCTATAACAGAACGAGTTGTTTTGTGTGTCTTCCTGTGATCCTGGGCATGTTTGCTCACCTCTGAGGCCCAGCCCCACTGCTGAGCCATGAGACCTTCCTGCCCCAGGCCTGTCTCATCCCTGGCACATTCCTGCTGCCATGTCTGTTCTGCTTTTTTCTTTTCCTGAAGCTCCTCTGCTTCCCGCCTCACCCATACAGGTCTGCCCACCTTCTCCCAGAAGCCTTGCACTCCCTTTGCCTTCACTCACCCCAATTCTCCACCTTGGCCTGTACCTCCCACCTTGGGAATTAGCTGCTACTGTGGCCTCCCAGCTGGTGATTCCCACTGTGTAAAGCTGGCAGGTTTTTCTTTGTGGCCTCCACTACTGCCTCCGCCTCAGGTCTGGAGACACAGGGGTTCAGCTGGGGGCCCGCCTCACTCAGCTCTTCTCTCCAGAGACAGGGAGCAGGGTTAGGGTGGCCGTATCGCAGCTGCCAGCCTTGACATGACCCCCTTTCCCAGGGGTCTTGCCTTTTCCCTCACCCATATCCCTTTTCCCAGGAATTGTTTAATTCAGTCAAGTTAAATTAGTTACTGAGTTACCTGGTGCTGTTATTCACTATAGGTAGTTTATCACGTATTATTGACTCAGTTTTATTTGTATTTCCTTTTCGTGGCTATAATCGAATTGTTCAGAGAGTGTGCCCGTGACCAAGCTCTCCAATTTACTTTTAGGGACAGGGAGGGTGACTGGTGTCTAATCTTGCATGTCCCCCCGAGGCCTTGGGCAGCCATCTGGGGAACTGAGTTTTACAACTAACTTACAGACCCTAAGGTTTGCCACAAAATGCCGGCGCAGGGTGGGTGCCCGGTCCAGGTGGGCCCTGAATCGATGGTGGTTCACTGAGCAGGTGAAGGTGAGAAGATGCTCTTTAATGGAGCAGAAGCCTCCAGGATCTCAGCGAGTCTCAACCCTGCCCTTGCAGGTGGGCCACGGAGCTGGCAGGCTCACCCCTACCTCCAGGCAGTTTCCTCATCCTCTTGTGTCCTGGGAGGATTGGAAGGATTGGTGGTGCTGGTGGTGTAGACAGAAACCTGAGGAATGTCACCGAGCTGCAGAGACAGCTCAGGACCCGAGACGGCCGCTGTTTTCGTTTTTTAACATTTACTGAGATATACTTCTCATACCACACCATCCACCCACTTGTGGTCTACAATTTGATGGTCTCTGGTGTATTCACGGTTATATGCAATCATCACTGCGGTCCATTCTGGAGCATTTTCATCATCTCAGAAGAAAACCTCGTGCTCTTTGTCTCCAGCCCCTCACACCCCACCCCGACACCCACTAATCTACTCTCCACCGCCATAGACCTGCCCGTTTAGATGCTTCACACAGAAGGAATCATTCCATACATAACCCTTTGTGTCTGACTTCCCTCACGGGGCACAATGCTTTCAAGGTTCATCCACATTGTATCAGGATTTCTGTCCTTTTTATAGCTGAGTGATATTCCATTGTGCGGACAGACCATGGTTTATTCGTCCGTTTGCCCACGGATGGTCAGTGGACATTGGGGTGGCTCCCACTTTCAGGCTATGAACAATGGTGCTGCGAACATTGTGGATTGCTTCTTGTTTGGGCTGCTTTGTTGCTTTCTAGAAGAAAGTGAAACACGAAACAGTTTTTCCCATGGCTCCAGGCCCATACCCGCCAAGCACATGCTCAGAAGCACCCCTGCCAGGCATGGGCTGATTCAGGGCCCAGCGACAAAGCAAACTCTCAGCTGTGGGAGGGAACCACTTGGCCCCCAAGCTGGGGGAAAGGGGCGTAGTTTAAGGACAGTGTGCTGTGGGGACCAGCGTGGCCCATCTTCCCTGGCAGACCCCTGGGCACCCCCAGCCTCCTGGATCAGAAGCGGTGCCGAGCTCTCCCCAGGTGCCTCAGGGTTAGCCAGGGAGGGGCTGTGGCCTGGTCCTAGGAGAGAGGCTCAGGATTTGGATGGGAAAAGCATCTTGTACCATTTGGGCATCAGTAAGTGAAGCAGAACTTATGGACTCCTAAGGTCTGAGCGGAGGAGGGCCCCGGGGAAGGCCATGTGGCTGGAGAGTCTCTGCTTCATTCGCAGCCCTGAGCTTCCAAAGCTGGGGCAGGAGGGCAGGGGGCTGGGGGACTGGGTGCTGGGGGCAGGGTGGGGTTTGGCTGGAGTCCTGCTGGGATGCCTGGAGTTTTGCAGATCCAGGTGGGAATGTCACTCTGCCCCCTGAAGGGGGCAGCTGTTCAGAGTGAGACCCACTCCCCGCTGCTCCTGTTTCTGCTGTTAGAGGGGCTGGCTGTCGCCACAGTGACCCTGCCAGGCCTGCTCGAGTTACCATCCCTCCCATCCCTCCCTCCTTCCCTCCCATGGCCCCTCCTGCAGAATGAGTCACTGAGCCCAGAAGGACTGGAAGGTTCGGTCTCTCTCCCCCCAGATTTCTGGTAAGTCTTCTGGAATAACTGTTTTCTTTCTCCTAAGCTGTCAGCGCTTGGTGGGGGAAGAGCAGACCTGCTGGGGTCTCTGGGCTGCTGGCACAGGTTATAACCGTAGACCCCCTCAGGGCTGGCCCTGTAACTCTGCAGGGTTTCCTCCTTTCTGGCAGGGATGAGTTTCCCGGGGAGGTGATAACCGGGCTTAGGGCTGTGGCAGGGGATGAACTGACACCCTGCTGGGCCCTCAAAGGCCCCGTGTGTCACGTTCACCTTCCCAGCCCTGGCTCCAGCACAGGGCTCTGCTCGTAAGAGACAGCTGACCAATATTTGTTGAATAAACAAGTTTATTGATGTTTCTCCTTTGCCAAACAAGATCAGCTGTTCGGGGAACCTGTTTATTTTTCCAGATAGAAAATTTAGAATAGGGACTTCTATGGCAGTCCAGTGGTTAAGACTTTGCCTTCCAGCACAGGGGTTGCGGGTTCGATCCCTGGTCAGGGAGCTAAGATCCCACGTGATTCGGGGCCAAAAAAACCAAAAAACATAAAATAGAAGCAAAATTGTAACAAATTTAATAAAGACTTTAAAAATGGTCCACATCAAAAAATCTTTAGAAAAGAAAAAAAGAGAAAATTTAGAACAGCGTCCAACTGCGGCATTGGAGGAGCCCTAGGGCTCATCTGGCCCGTGGTTCCAGACCCTGGCTGAAATGCTGATGCCCAGGCCTTTGTCAGGCCATGAAGTCAGGTCCTCTGGGTGGGGTGGGGGGATGTTTTAAAGGCTCCTGGGTCGCTCTAACATGCGGTGCAAACACCAGCCTTTGCACAGATGGAGAAAGCAAGGCTCAGGCAGGGTAAGAACTTGATGGGCGGCTGGGACCAGGTCTCTGGTCCTGACTCCCAGTTCATGGCTCCCCCGGCATGGTTTGCACACCCTGCCCTTGCAGGGACAAGGGGACTTTATAGACACCACCCCATGGGGCAGCGACCACAATCTGCCTTCCCAGTCAACCTCCATGGCTTCTGCACTGAGGATGCACCTGTGCCCAGGAGGCAGGTACCAACACACTGAAACCTTGGTCCCCATAAGCACAGCGCCTCTGCAAAGAGCCACCGCACAGCCATGAAAGGTAAAACCCCGTGGACCTCAGCATCAGAGCATCGGGTGGACACAGCCCTCGGCAGTGCTGGACAGGACAGGTCTGAGCATTTACAGAGCTGCTGTCTCCCATCTTACCTGCAGCCTGGGGACAGGGGCCAGCGGGTACAGGGACATCGCTCTTGCAGGATGGCAAGGCAAGAGTGCCAGACAGTAGAGGTGTCTGCCAGCCTCACCTGCAGAATGTCTGTTTCTAACCAATGACTAAAGGAAAAAGCATCGCAGATGCAGAGCTGGAAACTGACCCAAGCGCCTAATGTGCAGCTGCATGACACTGTCTGAGACCAACATGAGGACCAGGTGGCTTCCTGAGTCTTTGCTACTTTTTATGCTTTGCTCAAGGAGTTCATGAACAAGGAAGCAGGTGGCAGAAGTGAAGTGGGGAGGAGGGTGGAGGGCAAGGAGCACCCACTGCCTCCTTGCTGTGTGACCTGCTCAAGCATCTGAGCCTCTCTGTGCCTCAGTTCCCTTATTTGTAAGAACCAACTGAGATGACCACTGCCTAGGGCCACCATATGTGTTACATAATTTAATCTGTGTAAGCCCTGGCATAAAGCAGTGCCACGTGACTGGTATCCGGCGGATACGAGCTGTGGCTGTGAGTGCCCTGGCCCTTCTCAGCCCTTACCCGCTTCACCTGCTCTTCCTTCAAGGAGTCAAATCGCTGCAGCTGTTGGTGCTGTGAGGGGTGGGTGTCCTTCACAGAATCATTCATTGTCTCACGAGCACGGACTTGACTCTGCCATGTGCAAGTGCAGGAGATGCTGTGGGTCCGAGGGTGGGCAGGACACATGGATGGACCGGACTGGCTCCCAGGGGAGGGTTAACACATGTCCTGAACTCCTGCAGGGCATAGACAGTGAGCTGCGATTCCTCACTGTGTGACCCGAGCTAAGCCTGAGGTCAAGCCGGGGCTCAGCCCTACAGGAAATACGAGAGGGTTAAACTTGGATCTGAGCCCCTGCCACACCACCCCACTATTGGAGGGTCTTTCAAATCAGCTACTGGTTGTTTTACTAGCTTCTGACATGTGCTATCTGGGGCTCTTCCATATGACATTTAGTTCATTTGGGTGTAATTTGGTGAAATCCAACTCAATAAATATGAATTATGCACAGACTTACCATATTCACTTTGCATCACCATGACAGGAGGACAGTTTCCACAAGACACAGTCTTTACTGCAAGAGGGTTATTATGGGAAACAGGAGACCAAAAACGATTTCAGTGCCAACAGGCACAATGTGGGGAGTGTGAGGATGGGCTAGAGGTGAAGGTTTGGGCTGGGGAAGAGGCACGTTGGGGAGGGAAGCTTTGGGGGTGAACTTGGCCTAGATTCTAGAGGCTCATGATTGGCTGGTCACCGTTTTACCCAATGAGGTCAAATGCTGGAGCATGCAGAGGCAGGAGAAGCTCTGCTGGGAGAAGACCACTGCAGAGCCTAGACCGCAGGGGGACGCTGAGCCCAGGACAGCAGAGCCCTAGAACAATCTCAGATCATGAGGTTGGAGGACTGTGACTCAGGTACTGCCAAAGGAAATGAGTATTTGATGTGATTAAGAGTCACTTCATGGAGAAAGTGGAACCCTCGTACAGTGCTGGTCAGAATGCAAAATGGTACACCCACTTTGGAAAACCATCTGGTAGTGGTTTAAATGATTAAACATAGAGTTAAAAAAAAAAAAAAAACATAGAGTTAGCCTACAACCCAGCAATTCCGCTCCTAAGTATATGCCCAAGAGAAATGAGTCCATGCAAATACATGTACATGAATATTCACTGCAGCACTCTTCACAATAGCCAAGACAGGGAAACAGCCCAAATGTCTATCAGCTGATGAATGTACAAACAAAATGTGTTCTGTCCATACAATGGCAGACTATCTGGCCATAAAAAGGAAGGGAGTACTGATACATGCTACAACATGGAGGAACCTTGAAAACATGATGCTAAGTGCAATAAGCTCTTACTAGAGGACAAATGTTGTATAACTCTGTTTATATGAAATGTCCAGAATAGGGACATCTATAGAGACAAAATCCAATTAGTGGTTGCTCAGGGCAGGGGGGATGGAGGGGCAGGAAGTTGAGAGCTGAGGGATCTCCTTTCTGAGGCTGTGAAATGAGGTAACGGTGATTGTGGTGGCATACATCTGAATACGTGAAAACTATTGAATTTTACGCTTTCAGTGCTGAATTGTATAGTATGTGAATTCTATCTCAATAAAGCTGTTTTAAAAAGTCGTTTCAATGGAAGCATTGGCAGACTCGTGTGAAAGACCGGATTTGGGAGATAAAAGAGAGGGAAGGGGAGTCCCACTGGTCACAGGAGTTGCCCTGTTCATGTCTCAACTCTCGTCTGTTCCCAGGGGGTCCTGTAGGCCCCCTGGGCTCCTCAGTAAATAAAAGGGGAGAAGAGAGAGAGCATGGAACAGCCTGGGCCCAGGCAGCATTAGCGAGTCCACAGTGCACACACATAACGATGCACCGCTGTCGGTAACAGGGAGACTAAGGCTCTGAAAGCAGAATTCAAGCATCTTGAAAGCTAGAGGGAGAAGAAATTCCCCGTGGCCTCAGAGTGCTCAGTGCATGCATCTCAAGGCCTCCCCATTAATCTGAGGTGTTTTCCAGATTCAGCAGGAAACCACTTTGAAAGCTGCAGGTGGATTAAGAGCCCGGGAGGGACAGAGCCCCAGTGCCGCTGTCACTGCTCATTCTGCAACGTGGGACAAGCCATCCCCTCCTCCACCGCAGCCTCCTCAGCTGCGCATCACAGGTCACAGACCCAGATCTTCAGAAACATGTTTGCGCTAAGAATGCAATAAAAAAAGATATTGTAAACCACTTGTATCTGTCAAGACTTTGAAAAATGTTAATAAAATGGCTGTGTCCAAGTTCCACTGGGCCCGCTCCAATTTTCAGAGCAGCAGAAGAGGAAAGGAGAGAAAACTTTTATTGAAAACTGGACAGGGCTTCCCTGGTGGCGCAGTGGTTGAGAGTCAGCCTGCCGATGCAGGGGATGCGGGTTCGTGCCCCGGTCCGGGAAGATCCCACATGCCGCGGAACGGCTAGGCCCGTGAGCCATGGCCACTGAGCCTGAGCGTCCGGAGCCTGTGCTCCGCAACAGGAGAGGCCAGAACAATGAGAGGCCTGTGTACCGCAAAAAAAAAAAAAACAAAAAAACTGAACAATTGGAACACGTAGGAAATTTTTCCTCAGCATCTTCCAAATTGCACATTTTTTCCTTTTCTTTTGGAGCTATGAACACAGCTTAGTTAGTCAAGTGAAGAACATTGCTTCCTGGAGAGACGGCTGTCTTTAGACGTTATCTTATTATTTCTGTAATACCCCACTTTGACAGGGGTGGAGGGGAAGGGCCCAGCAGTAATCGATATCTTCACGATCCCCGCTATGGAGAGAAACAGTGCAGGAAACAGAAAAGCAGACACTTTCATTTTTCTACCTTGTTTTCTCCTCACGTATCTAGGAAGAGGGACCCGCTAGTCTGGGGCACATAGACAGTGTCTACTCTACGCCATGCCTGAAGGCCAGCTCTCCATCTATTTCCTATGGGACAGATGAGAGCAAAGAGAGAGAAGCAAGATGCAAGACAGGATGCGGATGAGGCTGTGGATTAAAAGGTGTGTGCCCTGGGGTCTGCAGGGAGATGCGTGCAGATCACCCGGGACCTTGCAGACTGCAGGTGTTGGGTGGCCTCCTGACAGCAGGCGTTCTAACAGGTCTCAGGTGAGGCTGACATTGCTGGGGCAGGGACCCCACTTCAGCAGCGGGTGTGGAGGGCTACAGCGGGGGTGCAGTGAGCAGCGCGGACAGGAGCTTCCCCGAACTGGGAGGAGAGGGGAAGGGGGACAGGGGTCTGCAGGGTCCTCACAGCGCTCCCTCCCCGCCATCCTGCATCAGTGCAGCTGGGAGCGGGGAGAGCAGAGGAGTCCAGGCGAGGCGATGCCCTCAGAGTTTTAGGTGGAGAAAGAAGCGGGGCGGGAGCTTTAGAGCAAGGTCCGGGAGACAGAAGGTCTTGCTGGTGGCCCGTGAGGCCCTGGGCTCAGGGAGGGGCTTGGAAAAGCCAGGAGAATGAGGAGCCAGCAGCGTTCGGGCAGGTGACCAGCCTCTCTGGACTCGGATGCCTGTCTGTACAGAGCCGACCGGCACTGGTGCAAGGACATCCATCCCAGTGCCCTGAACACCCCAGACCGGCACCAGCGGGAACGGGGAAGCAGGTGCCTCGGGGTACGGGCGTGAGAGCCAGTCAGACAGGACTTGTGCTGGCCGGGGACCCGCACAGACGCTTATGGCTGGTGTGACCGTCCCCGTGGGCACCAAAGGCTCCACGTCCCCCAAGGTTTTCCCAGCTCTTGTGTTACTTGTTCTCTTGCTGAAGGTTATTGAAGATGGTAATTAAAACGGCAATGACATCTCAGAGTGTGTGCTCCTTTCCTGGGGAGGTTGAAACAAATTCACACCCACTGTGTGTCTTGAAACAACCAAGATTTATTGTCTCAGAGTTCTGGAGGCCAGGAGACTGAAATCAGGTGTCTGCAGTCCCTGTGAAGGCTCTGAAGGCAGGGCCTTCCCGCCTCTCCCAGCTTCTGGTGTTGCTGGCAGTTGTGGGCAGTCCTTGGCTTGTGGCTACATCTCTCCCATCTCTGCTCTGTCTTCAGAGCAGCGGCTTCCCCCCTGGGTATCTGTGCCCAGATGGCTCTCTCCTGATAAAGACTCCAGTCATTGGATTAGGGCCACCCTAGTAATCCAGGGTGACACCTTCACTTGAGGACCTCTGTGAAGACCCTATTTCCAAATAAGGTCACCCGCACAGGTGGGAGGGGTTAGGACTTCTCCATATCTTTGGGGTACTCAGTGTAACCCACACCAGAGGAGGAAGTGCATGAAATAACCGCTAGTCAGTAACCCTTCCGTTCACCTTTGTTTCTGCCCCCATTAGCCTGCTGGTTACTGAGGGACCAGAAATGGAGGCCCACGTTGATGTGCTGCACAGGTGGTAGCCCAAGCAGCTCGGCTGTGTCTGGGGCAAGAGGGGCCAGGGAAGGAGAGGCAGTGGGGTGGGTGCTGGGGTCAGGGACTAAACGAGGGGAAATTTCATGGCCCAGGAAGCGGGCAATGGTTCTAAACACCCCCTGCGAACTCCATCCTGGCCGGCCTTTGGCCCTAGTGATGTCCCTGGATCCAAGATCTCCAGGGTCGCTCAGCAACCACCACCCTTTTAGGATCTGAGGGGCAGCGACTGGACACACCTCAGAATTGAGAAAATAATTCCCAGGGCTTGAAGCCTGAGAGCTGCTGCTTCATAGATTTATGGGAGCTCAGACTTGAGCAATTATAAAGGTCACTGAAATCTTCTCTCCCATCCAAACTGAATCCCTGGTTTTCATAAAACATTGAAGAGGTTGCCTTCAGGGAGGAGAGGATCGCCCAGCTTAGCATCATCTGCCCTAGAAAAAAACTCAAACTCTTTGCAAACTTGGAACTTTTCTTCATTATGGAAGAAACTTCAGTTCATTGGGAAGAAATATTTTGTACAAAAGACGCATAAGGAGAGAAAGTATACCTCTCCCCGATCCTCGCCTCCACTCCAGGAAGGTACCTGCCTGCCCTTAAATGTCTGATGTGTGTCCTCCTTTTATCCACGTGCGAATGCACATCACCTTAGAGTAAGAACATGGTCCCGTGGGTGTCACGGGTCCCCCAGGCACTCTGTGCTGCACGGGCTCCTGTCACACAGCCACACACGCCCCTCCTCTTACAGGGGCTTACAGCCTGAAGACAGGGCCAGGCATCTTCAGGGTCTCTGCTCAGGACCCCCCTGTCCCTCTGGCCACTCCAGCGCCCCTCTGTCCTTCTTCATCTTCGTCTGCGACATCAATGCTGTCTCTGTCGGCTTTCTGCCAGCAGGCAGTCTGCTCCCCGCCCCCTGAGACTCCACGGCCATCTGGACCTGGCTCTTTGCTCAGTGGCCTCTGAGTAGGACACTGTCCGTCTCCTTTACACATCCAGCTACCTGGACATTTGGCCTCTTGTCACTTGGAGATTAACATTGACACCCGTGGGGCTCATGGGATAAAATTTAAACATGTCGTTGGATTGGTTATATGCTTCCCCCACCCTTTTTTTTTCATCTTTAGATTATTCTGATGTTTGTGTTTCTGGCAGTTTTGTTCCAGGTAAATGTAACAAATGATCAAATTAGCTCAATGCAGATAAGGGTGTTTTGTGATTGAAATGATGCCCTTTTAGCCCAAATCTAGACCCCTGTGCCTGCAGGAAGTACAGGACGGGGTGATGGGTCCCCCTTTGAAAGCAGAGGGTGCAGCAGGTTGGGGAGAGGTCAGACAGAGCTGGAGCAGGGCAGGAGCATGTGTGCATGGACACATAGAAGTTTCTAAAGGCCGGGACCAGGGTCACAGCTGAGCCCCTCTGACCGGCTGGTTGCACACACTGTTGTCAAGGCTCTAAAATCCTTCCCTTTGCCTGGAGCTGCCCCAGGGCTGCTTATAGCCCAGGAGTGGGTATTTTTAGAGCTTCTGCGTTCAACTTACTCGGTTACCTTGGGTATAAAGAAGAAGGGTCGGCGTCCCTGGCTTCCTCGGGCTGGTTTTCGGGGCTGCTATAATAAATACCACACACTAGGTGGCTTAATAAAGGAGAACTTTATTCTCTCAATGCTCTAGAAGCCAAAAGTCCAAAGTCAAGGTGTCAGCAGGGCTGTGCTCGCCCTGACTCTGGGTGGAATCCTTCCTCGCCCCTCCCAGCTTCCAGCGGTGCCCATAGCCCCATGCCCCTAGCGTCTGCTCCGGTCTCTGCCCCATCACACACGTTGTCCTGTGCATGTCTGTGTCTCTTCTCCCCTTGTTATGACCACACCAGTTACATCGGATGAGGGGCTACCCACTGTGGTGTCACTCATCATAACTACAACCGCCATGACCTTATTTCCAAATCTGTTCACAATTCTGAGCTTCCAGGGGTGAGGACTTCAATGTATCTTTTGGGGGAACATGATTCAGCCCATAACATCCCTCTCTTCTCTCAGTGACAAGATGGCAGCACTGCCAACCGTGACCTGCTTATACCTCGACAATACCTCCCAGAACCCCTTGAGGTGGTGGATGTTATCAACGGGCTCTTCCGTGGAGCAAATTTAAGTCACATAATTACATATAACACTGTGATCGTCCCATCTTTTTTGGAACGAATAAGTCCATTTTTTCAGCCTGTAGCTCAGGGCAAGAAGGTAGTTATGCCCGTCAATTCGCCCTCTGACTGATTTCTGTGCTTGTAGCGTGAGGAGAGGATTTCCAGTTTGCAAGTGAGAACCTGAATGGAGAGAGAGGCTCCCCCCATTGCTGGCCGAAGTGCCGCCCTGCTGGGACATGGGAGCCTCCCCCACCTCCCCCCAGGGACCTCCCCAGATACGCAGGCTCCAGGCCACTGGCATAGAAGTGGTGGGGCTGGTGCCGGGGGACAGCGTGCCTCCTACGGGTCACTATGAGAGCAGCATCCCTCGCGTGGACTGAACGTGTCCCCCCAAATTCCTACGTTGAAGCCCTAATCGCCAATGTGACTGTATCTGAAAACGGAGACTTCAGGGAGGTAACTAGGCTAAATGAGGTCATAAAGGTGGGACCCTAATCCTACAGGACTAGTGCCACCTTAAGAAGAGGAGATTAGGACACAGGTATGCACAGAGGGAAGGCCATGGGAGGACACAGCAAGAAGGTGGCCGTCTGCACCGCAAGGAGAGAGGCCTGAGGAGGAACCAGCCCTGCCAACACCTTGATCTCGGACTTCCAGCCTCCAGAACTGCAAGAAATGAAAGTCTGTTGTTGAAGCCGTCCGGGCCATGGTCCATTGTTACGGCGGCCCGAGCTGCTAATGGCCGTCCCCATCCAGATGTGAGGTCTGGAGCAGGGCAGGGAGGGCTTCAGGTGTATGGCTTCAGGTGTACGGCAGTGGGAGGACAGGGCTGTGGCTGAGGGCACTAAGAGTCCAGGTGTCTTAGGTGTCAGTCAGCTCCGGCTGCCGTAATGGAACGCCTCAGACGGGGCAGCTGAAACAACGGAGTTTTACTGCTCGCAGCTCTGGAAGCTAGAAGTTTGACACCAAGGTACCAGTACAGCCAGGACCCGGTGAGGGCCCTGTTCCTGACTTGCAGACGGCCGGCTTCTGTCCTCACCTGGCTGAGAGAGGAAGCTCTGCACTCTCTTCCTCTGCTGGTAAGGATTCTAATCCCATCGTGGAGGCCGCATCCTCAGGACCTCATCGAAACCTGGTCACCTTCCAAAGGTCCCACCTCCTAATACCCATCCCACTGGGGCCGGGGATTCAGCCTTTAAATGTTGATGGTGCACAAACATTGAGTCCGCAGCACCAAGCCAGGCGTGAATGGGAAGGAGCCTGCGGAGGGTGAAGCCGTGTGGATGGCTGAGGGGTCCAGGGAGGGAACTGCTCGCCTGTGGTGCAGCGGGTGCCACACGTTCTGGGCGGGGCATCGCTGACACGGCAGCGGGAGCTGGGAGGTGGTGATTTCGGCCTCAGGCAGGGCTTCCATCCAGGGAGAGGGTGAGGGAAGAGCCAGGCCCCCTGCTGAAGTGAGACCTAGGTTAGACCCAGGGGGCGGGGGCCCAAGGCCCTCCTCCTTGTCACCAAGGATGCTGACACCCGTTTGGGGCCTTCCTCTCTCCCGGGACCCCTGCCCTCCCTGCCCCTCAAGAGGTGAGCTCCCTCCACCTGTGCCTCTCCCGGCTGTGCTCCTCCGATGTCACTGGAATGTTCTTGTGGCTCTGCACAACCTCTTGCCCGTCTGCCCCGGCCCCACCAGGCCACTGAACTCCCAGGAGATGACACCCCGTTGTTCCCATTCCCGGGCCTGCCTCTTCCACAACTCCCCTCCCGCACCCAGCAGGTGCCCGTCACAGGGGGCCACCCTTCCTCACCCTCTCCAGCAGAGCCGGGCACCTCCTCCTCACCCATGTCCAGTTGGTCCCTCCTCCGGCCACCCAGACCCTCAGGCAGTAACAGAACTCAGGGTCTCCTCCATCCCCCCCAAACCATCCCCACAGGGGTAAATGCCGTGACGGCTGTGTTCGTTCACAAGCATCTCTCTGCTTTTCCCCCTCCCCTCCCCCAAAATCCTGGACTCCTGGGGGCAGAGGTCAGGCCTGGATCATTTTGAACCCCGGCAGTCGGGGCATCTAGCAAGCCATCTGGTACATAAGAGAGGCTTGCCAGTTAGTTTTTAGGAAATAATTAATAAATCCCTAAGAGAAGCTACAGTTCATTACTTCTAGACAAGTCTGAAAACTGTATGTGAGCATTACGTTTAATACTAACATTTTAATGGTTACGTAAATAAAATATTTAATGCTTTGTGTCTGGGACACTTTCAAATTGTCCAAGGAAACTCATTTCTAAGTGAACCTTTTCACATTTCATGACGTCCCTACTCAACTCTGTGTTCTGTGCCAGGAGGAATATAAGAAAGGATGATCAAGACTGACTCTCCTTCCTGTTCTAAAACGTTCCAGCCGCTCCTGCAGCCCCTCCCAGCTCGTCTGGAGGCCGAGGACCATGGTGGCCATGGCCACCTCCCCTGGGAGCAGACCAGAGGCTGGGGGAGGAAGGGGACACTGCTCAGGGGAGCCTGCCTGGACAACACGCGCCTCCCCAGAGCTCTGCAGGCAGCTGACCACGGGCACAGGCCATGCGGCTGAGACCTGTCCCAGCTGTGAGTCAGCCTTCCACCCACAGGTGGCCCTCTGTCCATGGGTGGCCCTCGGACAACAAGAATGGGGACTCTTGTCCCAACCCTGCAAACAGCCTCACTGAGGTAGCTCTGCGTCTTGCTTGGGACATTGTGGAAGGCCTTAGGAATGGGTCAGCCCCAGAAAGAGGGAATGGGGTCTTGTGGGAAAAGCTCCTTCCCCACTTCCCTGCAGGCCAAAGCGAAGCAGCCTCCCACTGGGGCCTTCTGAGCAGCGGGAGGCCTGTCCCTGCAGGGTCACAGAGTGACCTCAGCTGAGTGCAGCACAGGGCAGCAGGGCAGCTGGGGAGTGGATGGAGCCCCAGTCCCCAGGACCCACTCCCACCTTCTCTGCTGTCTGTCTCCCAACCCCACAGAATGACCGTTTCCTACTCGTGCCCCTTCCTTGAGGAGCCAGCCTCCAGACCCTGGGGGCTCCTGGAAATGCCGGTTCTGGCTGAACCCAAAATAAGCCTCCGTGTCCAGAAGCTTCCCATTAACATCGGGGGTCAGACCTCTCTCCTGTTGAGTCAGTGTCCAGCAGAGATGGATGCAGGGCACTACCTACCTGGAGAAGAGGCAGCCCACCAGGACGCCTTTCCTGCCTGGGAAGGTTTGGGGTGAATCAGTACCGGGGGCAGCTCCCTGATCCAAAGCTCTCTGCCACCTCCTTCATTCTGTTTGATGCAGGTCCTGCGTCTTGGCAACCCAGGAGCCTAGATGTCAGGGCTCTGGCCAAGAAGAGCTGTTTTTCTAAAAGTACATGTGACATTCTTGGCAGAGATGAAGGAGAACGTCCTTCCTGCAGCCCAGCCTGGCTGGTAACGCTCTGAAGGGCGATGGATGCTGAAACTCGCTTGCAAGATCTCCCTCCAGCAAAGCCTTCGGATGCGCGGTTTCCCTGGGACTCATGCCTTGGCTCACAGCCCAAGAGGGCAACAAGACGAGGAGGTGAAACCCGACCAGATGCCAAACTCCCGCAGGGACCCCGTCCCCTCCCTCCACGAATGGTGGATGCGAATATTGGCAGAGGGGCCGCTGCCTCGGCCCTGGGCTGAGACCCCTGCCAGCTGAGAGCTCGGGCCCGACATCTGGTGGCACTTGGTGAAGGAACCCAGGGGGCCTCGTTTCTTCCCCCCGGGGCTGTGCACGGGGTGATCACACCCCTCCCACCCTAGCTGAAAGGGGCTCTGGAAACTGACTTTTTTCAATGGATGTAATGTTGTCTTGGATGACATTGGGTTTCCCCTGGTAAGGAAGGCAGCGGTGAACACGGGATGGGCAAACAGCAGCTCTGCCCCAAACACAGAGAAGACCCTTCAGAAGGAAATGGGGGCCCAGTGACCCTGCTGCAGGGATGGGGCAGTGGATCCCGGGAAGGGTGGGCAGTGGGTCAGGCCATGTCCTCAGGTTGCAAACAGAGAACAGGAGAGAAAGAGCAGTACCTAGAGGCCCAGGAAGGGCTGTTTGCCTTCTTGGGACAGTAAGAGTGAGGGTCACACTGAGCTGGGGGAGGAGCTTGCTGGGGAAGGGGCCCCCGTAAGCCAGACATGCTCTTGCACAAGCATGAATTCCCCACCCAGGCACCCCGCTCGGAGAGCTCTCACTGGGGACCTTATCTAGGGCTCTGGTCGCCACTGCGACTCAACACTGTTCCATTCCTGGCCCTTCCCCCTTCCCTCCCACGGCCCCCCAGCCCTCTAGGTTTGGGTGATGTCCCCAGGCCGTGCTGGTCCTCCTGAGCTCCACCTGGCGCCGTCTGTCCAGGGAGCACATGAAACATGGGAGCCGATGCCTTCCCCTGCCTGTCATACTCCTCGTGAGTCAATAACGAGACCTCGGTTGTCACTTTTAGGTTGGCACATTGATCTAACTGACCACCTGCACACCTGATTGTTCAACAATCTCTAGTTTCTAGCGTCGATCTGGGGTCCAGCCTCCTAACAGGGATGGAGATGCCAGGAGACCAGTTGAGGAGGAGCCAGCCTCAGAAGGCAGCACCGGGGCATCAGCTGAGCACTGGTCAAGGTCCCCCTGGAAAGGTTGGCCCCTGCCGCCAACCCCGGAGTGCCCTGTGCACTTCTCCCAGCAAGGATATGGGGATGCAGAAGTGGCCTCTCACTCACTGGCCACTGAGGGCCACAGGCCCATCTCCCCGCTCCATAACCGCTGCTTTCTGCCCCCAACACAGGGCCTGGTGGACACGTTCACCAAATACTCCCCGAGGTGGGGCGGGAGGGAGGGAGGGAGTGGATGAATAATGAAAAAATGGTGCCCTAAACTCGCTGAAGAGCTGAAGCCAGAACCACTTGCTGCGTGGCTCCTGTTTCCCCTCCCCAAGCACCAGGCCAGCATTCAAGTTACTCAGCAGGCAGAAGCAGGGTCTCCATTTTACTGCTGACTTTGGAGCCCTTGGGCATCTCAGCCTCAGTGGACATGCCTCCAAGGACCACACCTGTCTCCTCACTCCTGAGTTCACGTCCTGTCCACAGAGCTGGCATGACCCTAGTGCCTGTCTCCAAGGCCAGGCCTCAAGGGAGAGGAAGCTTCCATATCCTGTACCCTGGGGCTTGATGTTGCCCAGCCATCATGCTGGGAGGAAGCCCAGGCCACATGGGCATGTCCTGGCCGACAGCCTCACTGAGGTCCCAGCTGACAACCAGCAATGGCCACCGGACATGTATGAGTGTGGTTCTGAGCTGACGGCTGGATGCAATCCTGCAAGAGACCCTGGTCAGCTCCTTAAAGGAGGAGCGGAGGGGGCAATAATATGAAGTTAAAAGTAATAAAATTATTGTCTTTGCTTTAAGCCACTACATTTTAGGCTGATTGGATATTCAGCAGTAAAAACTGGAAGAAATGGTCAACTAATAAGAGTTGCTAAAATTGAAATAATAGCTCCTTCCCTGCCCTTCTTAGAATCAGCCTTCTGAGCTGTTAAATTCCATACAAATGAGTCATAGCTCTTCTTAGGAAAACTGCAGAATGCTCTTTCTATCACTTTGAATCTCTTGAGAAATATCACCTGCATTGTGGGCCAGATCTTTAAATTTTAAAATGTCGATTTGCAATGCGGGCCCTAAAGGCTACTCATAAAAAAGGCGTCAGAGAAGCAACTCCCTTTGTTCATGAAGGCAGTATTTTCTGCCTGGCTCTCTCTCTGAGCAGCATAAAACTGTTTGCTCAAGAAGCCAATATTTGAGCAGGAACAGGTTGCTTTAATAATTGATTATTAGATAACTTTAATATAGAATATAAGGTAGAATGAAACACAAGGTAAATGCATGAATAAAAGTGAATGGGGGCTTCCCTGGTGGCGCAGTGGTTGAGAGTCCGCCTGCCGATGCAGGGGACGCGGGTTCCTGCCCCGGTCCAGGAGGATCCCACATGCCGTGGAGCGGCTGGGCCCGTGAGCCATGGCCACTGAGCCTGTGTGTCCGGAGTCTGTGCTCCGCAACGGGAGAGGCCAGAACAGTGAGAGGCCCGCGTACTGCAAAAAAAAAAAAAAGTGAACGGGGTTCCCAGAGCTCCCAGCACAGTGGCAGTGGCAGTGGAGATGACGGGCCCAGGCAGACAATGAACTTGCAAGCACACGGAGCCAAGGTGTTACCATCTTCCTCTGAGTGTCTGCAGTTCTACTCTATTGAACTCGACCTTGAACCCATCCTACTTTATACCATGTTCTTTCTAGTTTTCCTGGGTGTGGTCCACTCATCCAGGCCCAGTGAGCCTCTCAAGGGTGAGGAGGCTGTCTGGGGGCCCACTCAGTCATGAGAGATTGCCATTTGTTGAATTAATGCATCAAAAGCCATCTTGTCTGGAGATTGGTTCAAGATGGTGGAGTAGAAGGACATGCACTCATTCCCTCTTGTGAGAACACCACAATCACAACTAACAATCATCGACAGGAAGACACTGGAACTCACCAAAAAAGATACCCCACAACCAAAGACAAAGGCGAAGCCGCAATGAGATGGTAAGAGGGGCGCAATCACAATAAAATAATATCCCATAACCACTGGTTGGGTGACTCACAAACTGGAGAACAATTATAGCACAGAAGTCCACTCACTGGAGTGAAGATTTTGACCCCCATGTCAGGCTTCCCAACCTGGGGGTCCAGCAATGGGAGGAAGAATTCCCAGATACTCAGACTTTGAAGGCTAGCAGGATTTAATTGCAGGACTTCGACAGGACTGGGGGAAACAGAGACTCCACTCTTGGAGGGCACACACAAAGTAGTGTGTGCATTAGGACCCAAGGGTAAGGAGCAGTGACCCCATGGGAGATTGAACCAGACCTACCTGCCAGTGTTGGAGGGTCTCCTGCAGAGGCAGAGGTGGCTGTGGTTCACTGCAGGGACAAGGACACTGGCAGAAGAAGTTCTGAGAAGTACTCCTTGGCATGAGTGCTCCCAGAATCCACCATTAGCCCCACTAAAGAGCCCGAGCAGGCTCGAGTGTTGGGTCACCTCAGGCCAAACAACCAACCAGGAGGGAACCCAGCCCCACCCATCAGCAGACAAGCGGATTAAAGTTTTACTGAGCTCTGCCCACCAGAGCAACACCCAGTTCTACCCACCACCAGTCCCTCCCATCAGGAAGCTTGCACAAGCCTCTTAGATAGCCTCATCCACCAGTGGGCAGACAGCAGAAGCAAGAAGAACTACAATCCTGCAGCCTCTGGAACGAAAACCACATTTACAGACAGACAAGATGAAAAGGCAGAGGGCTATGTACCAGATGAAGGAACAAGATAAAACCCCAGAAAAACAACTAAATGAAGGGGAGATAGGCAACCTTCCAGAAAAAGAATTCAGAATAATGATAGTGAAGATGATCCCAGACCTCGGAAAAAGAATGGACGCAAAGATCGAGAAGATGCAAGAAATGTTTAACAAAGACCTAGAAGAATTAAAGAACAAACACCTGGAAGAATTAAAGATCAAACAGAGATGAACAGTACAATAACTGAAATGAAAAATACACTAGAAGGAAACAATAACAGAATAACTGAAGCAGAAGAATGGATAAATGACCTGGAAGACAGAAGGAATCAATAACAGAATAACTGAAGCAGAAGAATGGATAAATGACCTGGAAGACAGAAGGAATCAATAACAGAATAACTGAAGCAGAAGAACGGATAAATGATCTGGAAGACAGAATGGAGGAATTCACTGCTGTGGAACAGAATAAAGAAAAAAGAATGAAAAGAAATGAAGACAGCCTAAGAGACCTCTGGGACAACATTAAACACAACAACATTCACATAATAGGGGTCCCAGAAGGAGAAGAGAGAAAGAATGGACCCAAGAAAATATTTGAAGAGGTTATAGTCAAAAACTTCACTAACATGAGAAAGGAAATAGACACCCAAGTCCAGAAAGTGCAGAGAGTCCCACGCAGGATAAACCCAAGGAGAAACATGGTGAGACACATAGTAATCACACTGACAAAACTGAAAAACAAAGAAAAATTATTAAAAGCAACAAAGGAAAAACAACAAATAACATACAAGGGAACTCCCATAAGGTTAACAGCTGATTTCTCAGCAGAAACTCTACAAGCAAGAAGGGAGTGGCATGATATATTTAAAGTGATGAAGGGAAGAACTACAGCCAAGATTACTCTACCCGGCAAGAATCTCATTCAGATTCGATGGAGAAATCAAAAGCTTTGCAGACAAGCAAAAGCTAAGAGAATTCAGCACCACAAAACCAGCTCTACAACAAATGCTAAAGGAACTTCTCTAAGTGGGGAACACAAGAGAAGAAAAGGATCTACAAAAACAAACCCAAAACAATTAAGAAAATGGCAATAGGAACATACATGTTGATAATTACCTTAAATGTGGATAGATTAAATACTCCAACCAAAAGACACAGGCTTGCTGAATGGATACAAAAGCAAGACCCATATATATACTGTCTACAAGAGACCCACTTCAGACCTAGGGACACATACAGACTGGAAGTGAGGGGATGGAAAAAGATATCCTATGCAAATGGAATTCAAAAGAAAGCTGAGGTAGCAATACTCATATCAGATAAAATAGACTTTAAAATAAAGAATGTTACAAGAGACAAGGAAGGAAACTACATAATGATCAAGGGATCCATCCAAGAAGAAGATATAACAATTATAAATATATATGCACCCAACATAAGAGCACCTCAATACATAAGGCAAATGCTAATATCTGTAAGAGAGGAAATCGACAGTAACACAATAATAGAGGGGGACTTTAACACCTACTTACACAAATGGACAGATCATCCAGACAGAAAATTAATAAGGAAACACAAGCTTTAAATGACACAATAGACCAGATAGATTTAATTGATATTTATAAGACATTCAATCTGAAAATAGCAGATAACACTTTCTTCTCAAGTGCACACGGAACATTCTCCAGGATAGATCACATCTTGGGTCACAAATCAAGCCTCAGTAAATTTAAGAAAATTGAAATCATATCAAGCATTTTTTCCAACCACAATGCTATGAGATTAGAAATAAATTACCGGAAAAAATCTGTAAAAAATACAAACACATGGAGGCTAAACAATACGTTACTAAATAACCAAGAGATCACTGAAGAAATCAAAGAGGAAATCAAAAATTACCTAGAAACAAATGACAATGGAGACACGATGACCCAAAACCAATGGGATGTAGCAAAAGCAGTTCTAAGAGGGAAGTTTATAACAATACAATCCTACCTCAAGAAATAAGAAAAATCTCAAATGAACAATCTAAACTTTCACCTAAAGGTACTAGAGAAAGAAGAACAACAAAAACCAAAGTTAGCAGAAGGAAAGAAATCATAAAGATCAGAGCAGAAATAAATGAAACAGAAACAAAGAAAACGATAGCAAAGATCAACAAAACTAAAACCTGGTTCATTGAGAAGATAAACAAAATTGATAAATCTTTAGGCAGACTCATCAAAAAAGAGAGGGAGAGAACTCAAATCAATAAAATTAGAAATGAAAAAGGAGAAGTTACAACGGGCACTGCAGAAATACAAAGCATTATAAGAGAAATTCTATGCCAATAAAGTGGACAAACTAGAAGAAATAGACAAATTCTTAGAAAAGTATAACCTTCCAAGACTGAACCAGAAAGAAATAGAAAATATGAACAGACCAATCACAAGTAATGAAATTGAAACTATGATTAAAAATCTTCCAACAAACAAAGGTCGAGGACCAGATGGCTTCACAGCTGAATTTTATCAAACACTTCCAGAAGAGCTAACACCTATCCCTCTCAAACTCTTCTAAAAACTTGCAGAGGAAGGAACAATCCCAAACTCATTCTACGAGGCCACAATCACCCTGATATCAAAGATAAAGATACCACAAAAAAAGAAAATTACAGACCAATATCACTGATGAATATAGATGCAAAAATCCTCAACAAAATACTAGCAAACAGAATCCAACAGCACATTAAAAGGATCATACACCATGATCAACTGGGATTTATCCCAGGGATGCAAGGATTCTTTAATATATGCAAATCAATCAATGTGATACACCATATTAACAAACTGAAGAATAAATACCATATGATCATCTCAATAGATGCAGAAAAAGCTTTTGACAAAATTCAATGCCAATTTATGATAAAAACTCTCCAGAAAGTGGGCACAGAGGGAACCTATCTCAACATAATAAAGGCCATATATGACAAACCCACAGCAAACATCATTCTCAATGGTGAAAAACTGAAATAATTTCCTCTAAGATCAGGAACAAGACAGGGATGTCCACTCTCGCCACTATTACTCAAAATAGTTTTGGAAGTCCTAGCCACAGCAATCAGAGAAGAAAAAGAAATAAAAGGAATATAAATTGGAAAAGAAGAAGTAAAACTGTCACTGCTTACAGACGACATGATATTATACATAGAGAATCCTAAAGATGCCCCCAGAAAACTAGTAGAGCTAATCAATGAATCTGATAAAGTTGCAGGATAAAAAATTAATGCACAGAAATCTCTTGCATTCCTATACACTAACAGCAACAGGTCAGAAAGAGAAATTAAGGAAACAATCCCGTTCACCATTGCAACAAAAAGAATAAAGTACCTAGGAATAAACCTACCTAAGGAGGTAAAAGACCTGTACTCAGAAAACTAAGAGACACTAATGAAAGAAATCAAAGATGACACAAACGGAGAGATATACCATGTTCTTGGATTTGAAGAATCAATATTGTGAAAATGACTATACTACCCAAAGCAATCTATAGATTCAATGTAATCCCTATCAAATTACCAGTGGCATTTTTTACAGAACTAGAACAAAAATCTTAAAATTTGTATGGAGACACAAAAGACCCCAAATAGCCAAAGCAATCTTGAGGGAGAAAAACAGACCTGGAGGAACCAGACTCCATGCCTTCAGACTATACTAAAAAGCTACAGTAATCAAGACAATATGGTACTGGCACAAAAGCAGAAATACAGATCAATGGAACAGGATAGAAAGCCCAGAGATAAACCCACGCACCTATGGTCAACTAGTCTATGACAAAGGAGGCAAGGATATACAATGGAGAAATGACAGGCTCTTCAATAAGTGGTGCTGGGAAAACTGAACAGCTACATGTAAAAGAATGAAATTAGAACACTCCCTAACACCATACACAAAAATAAACTCCAAATGGATTAAAGACCTAAATGTGAGACTGGACACTACAGAACTCTTAGAGGAAAACATAGGAAGAACACTCTTTGACATAAATCACAGAAAGATCTTTTTTGACCCACCTCCTAGAGTAATGGAAATAAAAACAAAAATAAACAAATGGGACCTGATGAAACATAAAAGCTTTTGCACAGCAAAGGAACTAAAAACAAGACGAAAAGACAACCCTTAGAATGGGAGAAAATATTTGCAAATGAATCAACAGACAAAGGATTAATCTCCAAAATGTATAAACAGCTCATGCAGCTCAATATTAAAAAAACAAACAACCCAATTAAAAAATGGGCAGAAGACTTAAATAGACATTTCTCCAAAGATACAGATGGCCAAGAGGCATATGAAAACCTACTCAACATCACTAATTATTAGAGAAATGCAAATCAAAACTACAATGAGACATCACCTCACACCAGTTAGAATGGGCATCATCGGAAAAATCCACAAACAACAAATGCTGGAGAGGGTGTGGAGAAAAGGGAACCCACTTGCACTGTTGGTGGGAATGTAAATTGATACAGCCACTATGGAGAACAGTATGGAGATTCCTTAAAAAACTAAAAATAGAATTACCATATCAACCAGCAATCCCACTACTGGGCATGTACCCAGAGAAAACCATAATTCAAAAAGAGTCATGTACCCCAGTGTTCATTGCAGCTCTATTTACAATAGCCAGGACATGGAAGCAACCTAAGTGTCCATCGACAGATGAATGGATGAGGAAGATGTGGCACATATATACATGGAATATTACTCAGCCATAAAAAGGAATGAAATTGTGTCATTTGTAGAGATGTGGTTGGACCTATAGTCTGTCATACATAGTGAAGTAAGTCAGACAGAGAAAAAACAAATATCATATATTAACAAATATATGTGGAATCTAGAAAAATGGTACAAATTAACCAGTTTGCAAGGCAGAAATAAAGACACAGATGTAGAGAACAAACATATGGACACCAAAGGGGGAAAGCGAGGGGGGGCGGGGTGATGGTGGTGGGGTGAATTGGGAGATTGGGATTGACATATATACAGTAATATGTATCAAATAGATAACTAATAAGAACTTCTGTATAAAAAATAAATTTGAGAAAAAACATGTAAAGCACAGGGAACACTACTCAATACTCTGTAATGACCTACATGACAAAAGAATCTAAAAAAGAGCGGATATATGTATATGTATAACTGATTTACTTTGCTGTACAACAGAAACTAACACAACCTTGTAAATCAACTATACTCCAATAAAACTTAGTTTAAAAAATAAAAGTGAACGAGATTAATAGCATCATTGTAGAAAAGGCCTCCTACTGCCCAGCAGGTCCATGTTTGCTTGACAAGAAAAATCAGTCACCTCATACTCCTTCAAGAGGGTCAGAGCATGTCAGCCAAGATCAGGGAAGACTCAAGGGCAGTTTACTGCCTGGGAAGGAAGTTCTTTGTATGTCATCAGGGACTTGTTCAAACAATGAGTCTTTACAGAGCACAGGCTTTGGCTTCATCTACAAGAAGCCTTGGGAACACAATGCTACTTTTGGTGCTAGAAGGACCAAACCAAGACAGTTTCAAGGAAGTTGTTGACAGGGGCGTGATGGCTCCATGCAGACTCTACACCTGGGTTCTAGAGCAGCACGGAACGGAAGGTGCATTTGCTTGGGGTGGAGGTAATCAGGACTATTGGGAAGACTTTTGCAGCCTTACAGCCCCTTTCAACCTTCCCCAATACACCCCTGAGCCAAGAGTGTCTGTCAGTCTTGGAAGATGGATTTGGAAACTAAAGCCAAACCACAAGATTTATAAACAGTGCATTTGTTCCCGGTCTTCTTGACATGTGGTAGCTCAACTAAAGTAAGGTTTCTGTTCTCGTTTCTTCTCTTTTTTAAAAAAAAATTGGACTCAGATGTGCAGAATTGGGGTCTATGCATAATCCTAGATTCAGGTTATAATACAACCATTGGTCCATGTATGGCTGTCTTTGTTAGGCACGCATGTCTATCTGTCTGTATATGATAAACACCCTGAACTCACCAGCCAGCTCAAGCATGAGAACACTGCAGATAACTAATACTTCATATGTGCTCTTTTCCCATAATCACTTTGCTTCTTTCCTCAGAAGCAACTACTGTCTTGAATTTGGGATTCATGATTACTTTGCTTTAAAGAAAACTATTATGACATACACATGTAGGCCTAAATATTTTGTGTAGCTGTGCATTTTTAAAACTATATTAGAAGCCTCTCATACTATATGAAGTCTTCTGGGACTTGCTTTTTCATGCAACTTTATGATGCTATGAAGCATTGTGTTTTGAATTTTATTTTATTTATTTCTTATACAGCAGGTTCTTATTAGTTATCCATTTTATACATATTAGAGTATATATGTCAATCCCAATCTCCCAATTCATACCGCCACCACCACCCCCGCCGCTTTCCCCCCTTGGTGTCCATACCTTTGTCCTCTACATCTGTGTCTTGTTCGAGACTTCTTATACACGACTGTAAGCATCTCTCTTAATGGTTTCTAGGACTGGAATTGCCAGATTGTTGGGTAGGCTAATGTTCAACTTTACAATGTTCAAAGATTGATTTCCAGAGTAGTTTTAACAACTTAACGCTCCCACCAGCAATGTATAAAGTATACTCTTTTTTTTTTTTTTTTTTTTTTTGCGGTACGCGGGCCTCTCACCGTTGTGGCCTCTCCCGTTGCGGAGCACAGGCTCCGGACACGCAGGCTCAGCGGCCATGGCTCACGGGCCCAGCCGCTCCGCGGCATGTGGGATCCTCCCGGACCAGGGCACGAACCCGCGTCCCCTGCATCGGCAGGCGGACTTTCAAGCACTACGCCACCAGGGAAGCCCTAAAGTATACTCTTGATCTGCTTCCTCTCCAATACTTGGCACTGTCGGGCTTCATAATTTTGCCAAGCATAGGTATGCAATGGTATTTCATTATGTCATGGGCATGTCCCTGATTTCTAATGAAGTTTATTACAGTTTACTGGGTCCCTGTATTGCCTCTTCTCTGAAAGGCCTGTTCATATCTTTCACCCATTTTTCACATCAATTGTCTTTTTCTTATTAATCTCTAGAAGTTTGTTTTATAGTCCGTGTCAGTTGCATGTGCTGCTAATACTGTATTCTAGCTTGCCAAACTCATCAGTTTCATAACGCAGGCTTTTGGTGTGTTATTACAGAAAGCTTTTTCTACCCCAAGGTCAGAAAAATAATCACCTATATTTTCTCGTTAAAAATTTTAACGTTTTGTTTTGATGTTCCTACATGTAAAGTTGACCTTTGTGTCTGATGTGAGGCAGGGATCCCATTTTACTTTCTTCTGTATGGATGAAGAAAAGCCACTTTTCTAGTTCCATTCACTGAACAATCTCCCTCCAACCAGCAACGTCACCTCAGTCGTGTATCAAGTGGTCCTGCTTGTGGGTTCTCTGTTGCGTCCCATTGGCTGATTTGTTATCCTTAGCCCAACACCACACTGTCTTAACTGCTATAACTTCGTGATAATACTTGACGTCTGCTAGGCAAATCCTCCTCATGTTTGTTTAGAATACACATGGCTCTTTCTCAGTCCCTTGATCTTCACTACACGTGTTACAAATCAGGTGTCAAGTTCATGAAAACCCTGTTGTGATTCTGAATGGAGCTGTCTTAAATCTAGAGATCTATTTAGAGAGAATTTGTATCTTTGAGCCGTTCTGTTTTCCTATTCACGAACATAGGATATCCAGCCATGTCTTTTGTCCTTCTTTAATGTCATAGTCTGTACAGATTTTCTGTGTAAGGGTTTTACAAATAATTTCTTAGATTTGTTCTAAGAAACTTGCAGATTTTTTTCTACTATAACATTTTTTTGCTATTCATTTTTCTTTTATTTCTTTTTATTTTGGCTGTGTTAGGTCTTTGTTGCTGCGTGCGGGCTTTCTCTAGTTGCAACAAGTGGGGGCTACTCTTCGTTGCGGTGCACAGGCTTCTCATTGCAGAAGCTTCTCTTGTTGTGGAGCACAGGCTATAGGCACGCAAGCTTCAGCAGTTGTGGTGCGTGGGCTCAGTAGTTGTGGCTCATGGGCTCTAGAGTGCAGGCTCATTAGTTGTGGTGCACGGGCTCAGTTGCTCCGTGGCATGTGGGATCTTTCTGGACCAGGGATCAAACCCATGTCCCCTGCACTGGCAGGTGGATTCTTAACCACTGTGCCACCAGGGGAGTCCACTATTCACTAATTTTTTTTTTTTTTTTTGCGGTACACAGGCCTCTCACTGTTGAGGCCTCTCCTGTTGTGGAGCACAGGCTCCGGACGCACAGGCTCAGCGGCTACGGCTCATGGGCCCAGCCGCTCCACGGCACATGGGATCCTCCCAGACCGGGGCACAAACCCGTGTCCCCTGCATCAGCAGGCGGAGTCCCAACAACTGAACCACCAGGGAAGCCCCACTATTCACTTTTGAAAATCAATTTTTCATCTAGCCACCTTGCTAAACACCCAATTTTTCTAATAACTTATAGACTTTTGTGTTATCACTGTAGATAATCATATCTACAAATAATGATTTGTATTTGCTCAGTAAGCAAATAATGATTTGTAGATATTAATATTTGCACATCTGAAAATAATGACAAGTGTTTCTCTTTTTCATCCTATGCTATTAATTCCTTTTTATATGTAATGTCAAAAAGAAGCATAGGAGCTTCCCTGGTGGCGCGGTGCTTGAGAGTCTGCCTGCCGATGCAGGGGACACGGGTTCGTGCCCCGGTCCGAGAGGATCCCACATGCCGCGGAGTGGCTGGGCCCATGGGCCATGGCCGCTGGACCTGCGCGTCCGGAGCCTGTGCTCCACGGCGGGAGAGGCCGCAGCGGTGAGAGGCCCGCGTACCGCAAAAAAAAAAAAAAAAAAAAAAAAGAAGCACAGAGATATGGGACAGCTTTGCCTTGTTGTTGATTTTAAAGTGGACGCTTCCATGTTTCGTCATCAGAATGATTCATTGTACCCTTTATTAGGTGAAGAACATGTACTATTACTCCCAGTTTAATAAGAAATTTTTATTTTTCATCATGAATGGTTAATTTTATAGGAGGTTTTTTCAACTTCTACTGAAATGATTTTCTCTCTCAATAGAATGACATTTTCAGATTTTCTAACATTAAATCTTCCTTGAACTTGGAGGCAATCCTTAGGTATTGGCTATTATCATTTTCGTACACTCTGGGATTCAGTTTGCTAATATTTTGTTAGGGATACATCTTCATAAGTGAGATGGGCCAACAATTTGGCTTTCTTATACTATCCTTGGTTTCAAGGTCATACCTCGCTTACAGAAGGAGCAAAAGCCAGTTCTCTCAAATAAATTAATTTCCTATCTCTTCTTGTTGACATTTTCAAGTTAACAGGGCCAGCTCAGTAAGCAAGATGGGAAGGAGTTCAAAAAGAGACAAGAGGGGCATTTTAACAAGTTATTAGGTTATTAACAAGAACATGTTTTATAAAGACAGCCTATTTCAGTGTCTCTCAACCCTGGATGTAAAATAGGATCACCTGGAGAGCTTTAAAACAAAATGCCTGTGTGGCTTCCCCGGTGGTGCAGTGGTTGAGAGCCCGCCTGCCGATGCAGGGGACACGGGTTCGTGCCCCGGTCCGGGAGGATCTCACATGCCACGGAGCGGCTGGGCCCGTGAGCCATGGCCGCTGAGCCTGCGTGTCCGGAGCCTGTGCTCCGCGGCGGGAGAGGCCACAACAGTGAGAGGCCCGCATACCGCAAAAAAAAAATTGCCTATGACAGGCACACCCAGGCCAATTAGACTAGACTTTCTGGGGTTGGGCCCAGCCATTGCATTTTTTAAAAGCCCTCTTGAGTGGATCTAACCTGTAGCCAGGATTGGAAATACTGGCACATAAGAATCTGGATTTTCCTTTCCACAAAGCAGTATCACAGATCTTCGTCTTATTAATAGAGTGTTTGCTGGCATATTTCTGAGTGGTAACAATGGTGCTGATCACAGCATAAACAACAGAGACACTCATACTCGACAACTTGTGATTGAATAAACTATGGTTCTTTTATTCAATGAAATCTATGTAGCCACCCAAAGAAAGTTCTACAGAGATGTCAGTGATCTAGAGTTCATGCAGATTATAAACCAGTAGGTACTGATCCTGACATTTCATAAAACATTTAGAAAGAGGAAAAATTGCATGGATAAGCAACAAATAACCTCGTTAGTTGCTCTGTGTTGCGAGTAGGAATTGTTTTAGCTTGCTTTTATGGGGTTTTTTTCCCCTAGCCTGTTTGAAATGCATAGGAAGTTCTTAGGCAAAAGGAAAACGATAAATGTAAAATATAATGAGACAGTTACATAATATCTTATTTTATTTAAGACAGTTTGTTACAAGGACAAATCCACTCATGGCAGCTCCAGCTTCTTTATGCAGCACACACACACTCAAGATGAGGCCAGGCTGGCGTAGAACCAGGACCCGAAAGTTCAGGTGCAGCCCCTTCTCCGAACTCCTGTCTCTCTCCCTCTCTGAGAACCTGCTCCTGCTTCCGTCTCCCCAGACGTCCCGTTTGCCCAAGTCTGTAGCTTGCCGTGGAGGGCCTCGGACTTAGTCATGACCACACGATCTTTGAATCCAGTGCCATCCTTTTGGGCAAGTTGCTAAACCTCCTGAAGGCTTAGTTGGTCATTTATAAACAGAGACATAATGGGACAACCTCACATATTTCTAGCAAAGTACCTGTTGCCTTAAAAACATTCAGCCCGGGGCTTCCCTGGTGGCGCAGTGGTTGAGAGTCCGTCTGCCGATTAGGGGGACGCGGGTTCGTGCTCCGGTCTGGGAAGATCCCACATGCCGCGGAGCGGCTGGGCCCGTGAGCCATGGCCGCTGAGCCTGCACGTCCGGAGCCTGTGCTCCGCAACGGGAGAGGCCACAACAGTGAGAGGCCCGCGTGCCGCAAAAAACAAAAACAAGAAAACCATTCAGCCCATGCTCACTATAAAACATCAAGTGTGATTATTCCTTGTTGAAGATGTGCGATTAAACCTCAGCATTCCCCAGGGGGACAGAGGGCAGCAAGGACATTCTGGGGCCTGCAGGGACAACAGCATGGACCAACCTCAGCATCCAGCAGAGCCAGGAGGAGGGAGGCTGACGTGTGAAGGGGAGAGGGTGCCTGGAAGGATGGGCCCCTGCCAAGTCACATGGATGGCCTGCTCTGGAAGGACCAGGACCCAGAGCCCTTCCTGCTTCCGGAGCCTGAGCCTGGAAGCGGGGCACCCACCCCTGACCTTTGCCATCACCATGAGCCTGGACCTAACTGCCCCGGCCAGCACGGCCCGAGGAGACAGAGAGGCTGGACACGTTGACATAAACAAGGGTGGGCGCCCACAGGAGAGACGAGATTCTCTCCAACTCTCCGCGACTCTAATCCCGCTAGTCTGTGCAGGCTGTTCACTGAGCGCTCGCCGGAGCCCAGGCACCAGGGCCGTGGCACTCGCTGACCTGCTAAGTTCTCTGACCCACCCAGGCCACTGCTGTGGCCTCAGATGTGGGGCGTGAAGCACAGAGGTTGGAGGCACCTATCAGCTCCCTCCCCAGGGCACAGCCCAGCCTCTCCCCTCAAGCCTGTGCTCCCTGGGATCCGTGAGGGGCGTCACTTCCCCCACTCCACTGCCTGCACCCCTTTCAACCTGTCCCCCTCCGAAGCCACCGCCCAGGTCTCTTCTGAATGACAGTGCTGACCTCTGAGACGCCTGGACTGCCTCAGGCCCACGTGGTCCGTACGACCATGGAGACCTTTCCCAACTGCCCACCTGACAGCGTGGGCCCTGCTCAGAGCCCCTCCCTTGCTCCCTATCACCGGCCACCAGGCGTCCCAGGGTCGTAGCACGTTATCCTAGGAGGTACTCTTTGCCAAGTCCTTTGAGGGGATGCATTTGGAAAGGGCAGTGCCCCGTCTGCCCTTCCTGGGATCCACGGACACAGGAGCACGTTTAAGGCTCTGACCTGAGCCCAGAAAGAGGCAGAATTTACTGTCCTAGAGAAAGAAAGCAGAGCCAAGCTAACTGGGCAGGGGGAGGGAGGAACGGGGAGTTAGTGTTTAATGGGCACAGGGTTTCAGTTTGGGACGGCAAAACAGTTCTGGAAGTAGTGGTGATGGTCGCACAGCGTTGTGAATGTACTTAATGCCACTGAACTGTACACTTAAAGATGGTTAAAATGGTAAATTTTATATGACGTATATTTTACAATAAATAAACCTAAATAAACAAACAAAACCCCTAAATTTCTCTCGTGGTTTCCATGGCACTCGAGCACAGGTCAGCTGGGTCCTTGACTTCCAGGCTGAAATCACACTGTCAGCCAGCTGTGTCCTTACCTGGAGGCTCAGGTGAGGAATGATCACCTTCCACGGCCCTCGGGGTGGTGGTGGAACATATTTCCTTGCAGTCGTAGGAGACCTGGGGTTCCCATTGTCCTGCTAGCTGTTAGCTGGGGATGACCCTCAGCTTCTAGAGGTCACCCTCAGGCCCTTGCCATGTGGCCCCCTCCGTGGGCCCCTCAAACTTCCAACCTCTTGCTCCAGGAAGGGCTCAGCTCCTTGAAGGACTCACCTGATTAGGCCAGGACCCCGGGATCCTCTGCCTTTTGATTAACTCAAGGTCAACTGATTAGTAACCTGCTTACAGGCATGATATCCCATCGGAGTCACAGCTTCTGCCTGCAATCCAGGGGGCAGATTATAAAGGGCATGCCCACCAGGAGATGGGAATCTCAGGGTCATCTTAGAGTTCTGCTACCACACCTGCCCGTGTATATTAGAAGTCCCACTAAATCTGATTTAACCTACAATAACCAGCTGGTTCCACTGAGGTTCTCCACTTGGCTTGTAGAGCCTCCTGGGAGAGAAGGTTTTACTGTGAGACACAGAAGGAATGAAAAATTAGCCTTTACCCTTCCACAGGGCCAGCCTGCTTTGAAGACCTCAGGAGCAGCATTTGCAAGACACAGGCAGCTGGAACGGTTAGTGTGTGAGTCGCTCCATCTCTCTGCAAAAGAGAACCCCTTGTGGTTGTCAATTAGCTGTGTTTGCTGGCTTAAGAGTCTGTTGCCTGGACTTGAAGGTAAAAAAACTGGGTCAAATGAAATGATTTCAGGCCTGCGAAAGAGTTCTGTCTGCTGAGCATCCTGTCTGTGCTCTAGACGCTGTCAGTGCTTGGAGGCGGGTGGACAGTGGTCTCCACCCAGGTTGCCCGTGAGAGCCCCTAGGGACCCTTAAGAAACCGGTGCCTGGGCCCTACCCACCGAGACTGATCACATCATGTTCTCTCGTGTATTCTCAGCACTGCTCAGGTGGCGCTAACGGGCGGCCCAGGCAGAGAACCACTAGATTGGATAATCATTTGGGGAACACGTCCTAATAAGATAACAATTAGAAACCAAGCTGATTTCGATGAAAGCGTACCCAGCTTTTTAGAGCAAAACTGGAGCCCTGTAGGGAGTGGGGATACAGCTTAGAAAGAACTTGGTTTACGTGCAGTGGGGGAGGGATGGCTTGTTTCCAGGACATCCAGAGTCAGAGGAGGATTCACGGGGCCAGAGACGCAGCCCACTGTGCACAGCACGGCCCTCATGGAGCTGTGGTCTCCTGGGCACATACAGCAGCAACACGATGTGTCCCCAAAGCTGCTCAGATCCTGGCTGTGTGTGTGTGTGTGTGTGTGTGTGTGTGTGTTTTAACTGGAGCACAACAGGATTCGACTCTGTGATCTTGCACTTTTTAGGTGAGATAATTGTATCATGGTGTGCTAAGAGAAGGCACACCTTTTGCTCCTGGAAATTTATGAATGAGATCATAGACTGTCTTGGATTTGCTTTAAAATCATCTAGGGCAGGGGTGTGTGTGTGGGTGTGTGTGTGGGTGTGTGTGTCAGGGGGCGGGGTCTGTAGACATAACAATGTAAGCCCCAATGTGACTTGTCAGAGTTGAGCGATGGTTGCATAGGGAGGGTTCATTGTACCATTGTCCCCACTTCTGTGCATTTGAAATTTTCCATAATAAAAAGTTAACAAAGTTAATCTGATGAACCAAGAGACAAAAGAATAACACATCAATTAAAATTTTACAAGTTACCTTAAGAAGAAACAGCGGAGTTCAAAGCGGCACGGAGCACTGCCGCTGCATGAGAAGATCGTCAAGGCCCTGAACCTGGAAACCACGTGCATTATGACCTGACACATATGCGAGACCCTGCGTTGGGCTGGGACCTGCCCCTGCCTTGGCCGTGGGCTCCTGACAGAGAGAGAGAGAGACAGCGCTCTTGATAGGACCCCCTCCACCAAGATCTCCGGGACAGCAGGGCCAGGTCTGCATCTCTTTGCACCCTCAGCGCCTGGAACAGCACATGGTGCAGAGAAGTCCCTGAAAAATCTCTGGGCGTTTACAGAACCAAAATAAACCGACTGATTTCTTCTTCTCCTTCCAGGTCCGGTCAGGCCCTTGCAGAAGATGCTTCCATCTGGGGATCCCGGTTTCCCAAGGATGTAAACAATGGAGAGAGTGGAGATGTTGAGACAGAAGGGCCTTAGCAGGGGGAGCAAAGGCAAATCGCAGACGTGCAAGGTCTGGACCGGGATGGGACTGGCTGTTTCTCCATGTGGCACCCAAAGGAGATGAGAGGTTTCTATTCTGGATCAGGGGTGAGCCATGTGAGAGACGCTGAAGAGCTTGCTGTGCGGTCATCCCACGGGGCAGAGGTCATGGCTGTTCTCTCACCAGCCATCCTGAGCACACATCATGGCGCTGGGCATGTAAGGGTACCCTGTGGAAGGAAGGAAGGAGGGGGAGGGAGGGAGGGAGGGAGAGGGGGATAGAGGGGAGGGGAGGGGGAGGGCAGGAGGGAGAAGCTCATTATATCAATAGGCAGTTACGGCATATTCCACACTGGAGACCTTTTAAAGAAGACAGAAACCATTCGGGGATTTGGACTGCTGAGTCGCAATATTGAAAATGCAGGACTCAAACCAGTCCAGGAGAACTGAACCTTGAAGCGGGTGCTGGAAGAAACACACAGGACTTATAACACACAGGCCCACAGCCTGCAGTAACCAGCGCGGGAAGAAACGCCTTATCTGCAGTAACCAGCCCAGGACGCTGCCTGCAGTATTTAGTGACAATCCAGGAAGCAAAACAATAATCCTGTCCTCACGTGGACAGCACTTGATTAATAACTAATGACTTCCCTATTTTTTTTTCCCCCATCCTACTTAGGAGCAGCCAGAGAAAGCCAGATGTGCTCCCCTAATCTGTCACGTAGGTTACCGGCGTCCAGCCCCCAGGCCCGCAGCCTCGGTCGGGGCCACCTGAGCGTCCCTCCTCTCCACCAGGAAGCTCGCCCACTCCTCGTCTCTGCCAGAGTGCCTCGCCACAGCCGGCTCTGGGCAAACAGACTCTGCTCTCCTCACGTGGCGGGCCTTCTGTCATTTCTACAACCCTCACCCCCAGACCGTTTTCCTCCCACTTCTGTCCCTGCTGCCCGTGCTCCCTCCTGTTCCCCTTTCTGCCTTTGCTGGTTTCTGGACTGGGCTTACTGGATAAAATACAAGACGGGAGTCAAATTTGAATTTCAGAGAAACAACAAATAATTTTTTAGTATAAGTATATCCCAAATATTGCATGGGACATACTTATGCTTAAAAATATACAGTCATGGGCTTCCCTGGTGGCGCAGTGGTTGAGAGTCCGCCTGCCGATGCAGGGGACATGGGTTCGTGCCCCGGTCCGGGAAGATCCCACGTGCCACGGAGCGGCTTGGCCCATGATCCATGGCCGCTGAGCCTGCGCGTCTGGAGCCTGTGCTCCACAGCAGGAGAGGCCATGGCAGTGAGAGGCCCGCGTACCGCAAAAAAAAAAATTAAAAAAATATACAGTCATACCTCGTTTTATTGCACTCCTCAGATATTGCATTTTTTGCGAATTGAAGGTTTGTAACCCTGTGTTGAGCAAGTCTATTGGCACCATTTTTCCAACAGCATTGTTTTTTAACTAAGGCATGTACATTTTTTAGACATAACTGCTACTGCACACTTAATAGACTACAGTATAATGTAAATATAAATTTATGTGCACTGGGAAACCAAAGCATTCCTGTGACTCACGTTATTGCCATATTCGCCTTATCGTGGTGGTCTGGAACCGAACCCAGGATATCTCTGAGGTCAGCTTGTACACGTGTTGTTTATCTGCTAGTCACATTTGACCACGTGTCCCGTGTTCTTATTTTCGAAGGCTGATGACCCTACCCTGCGCTTCTCCAGGTGGCCATTTACCCCCCCTTCCCCCAGCCCAGTGATGACTTGGGACAAGAAAGAATGGCCTCTGGCAGCAGGACCTCTACACCCCCAAGATTTCAAAGAAGGAAGCGGAGACTCAGGACGCTGATGTGCACACAGGGAGGTGTGGTAGCTGCAGTACCTCTGCGCTCCCCCGAAGCTGGGGAGGGGGCCCTGCCGGCTGCCTGAGTCACACAGTCACATACGTGTCACGAATGATCCTCTAATCGACACCGTGCAGTCGTGATTCCACCCGTTTCAGATGGGGAAGCCGAGGTCACAGCAGGGCTGGACCCGCACTCTGGCCTCATCGTGTGGTTGGGTGCCCACCTCATCCAGGTGACCACAGGCAGCAAACACAGCTCCCCCTCTGCCCCCTGAGGCATCCAGGCTGTGAGCTGGGAAGAGGGCGAGGCGGGAGGACCCCCCTGAGAAGAGATTCTCCGAGCCTGGAAATGCAAGGGCATCATTCAACTCACCTGCCAACGATTTACCTCTGCGCCCGGAACGCACGTGCTTGTGCCTTGATTAGAGCCCCACTCAGAGACACTGGCTGTTAACTTGATAAACCTCAAGCGACATCTGACCCCAAATGTTATGCCACAGCTGCCCCGTGGGCTAGTGCCCAATTTTGCATCTCATATCAAGCTTATTCCAGCATCTCCTTGCCAGCTGACTGTACCTATCTCCGTTCCTCAAATGTTCACTAAACCAGCTTCACCTTCCTGCCGCTCCCCTCGTTGCCTTACGAATCATCAATGAATCGTTGATCCACGGTCACTACACACGTGTCTCAGAATCGGGTTTTGAAATGTTCGCCATTATACCTGGACCCCAGGACGGCACGCTTGTGCTGACCGGTTTTCTTTACATGCAGCAAATCAAGCCGTGCTTCCAGAAAGCCATATACAGTAAAAGTCTGACGTTACGATTAGCTACAGGCAATATTTATCTTGCCCTCAAATACCAGCATTAATTTTAAAAGAAAAGAAAAGGCTTGCTGAGCTGTGGGGCCCATGGCAGCAGCCGGGACCGGAGAACTATAGCACTGACTGGAAGATTGTCACCCACTTTGGTTTCCACTCTGGACTGTCACCTCCAGGATGGGGGGGAAGGGGCATGTGCTTGCGTATCTTGATGTCTGGTGATGGTGCTGTGTCCTTGTCTACAAAGCCCTAAGGGGGCAGAGCTACTCTGAACAGCAGTAATCACAAAAGGCCCTTCAGGCGACCTAATTTGATGGGACAAGCACGCAGCCCACAGGTTTGTATCTGGCAAGACCCCCTATCGAGATGGGAAAGTGAGGCAGTTATCTGATGCGACACGGACTGTGGAGGGGTCAGGGGGCCCCACTCAGGAGACGAGGGCTCAGGCCCTAGCTGGACCCCGTGTGGTCTGCTCCCTCGCCAAACAGCCGGGGGTGGACCGGAGCCCTCAGTCCCAGCTGCGGGGAGAGGCTCTGGAGGAGGAGGCCTGCCAGCCTTGGGGCTCCTGTGCCTCCAGTTCTGTGACTTTGGGTGACGCCCTTCTCCATCCCGAACGCCATTTCCTCACCGATAAGCGAGCCGGGAGGGCTGTGTAAGTTCTGAGATTCTTCATCTTGGTGGGTGATGATATTCCCGCCCCTGATTATGGAAGTTTATAGTAATCATATTTTTATTTGCATGACAACTTTTTTGGTCTTAGCTCTGACTTATTTGATGCCAAGCCCTTGTTACGACAGCCAGCTCACCCCCATTTTATACCATCTCTTATTCTCGTTGTTCCCTTGGGGAAATACTGCCTGCCTTCTAACCATTTCTAGAAATGCATTCCGGCAAAACACCTGTGGTGCTTGTGCCGGGCTCTCCCAATCACGGGGTGAGAGAACTTCTGCTACGGTCGGGGGTCGGCCTGCGAGTTCCCTGCTGTGGCTGACACACAGTGACAGTCCTGAAGGTGCAGAGCAATGGGGGCTGGGGGAGGAAGGCCCCAGACACCTCGTGTCGCCTTGTATGCCACGATGGGGAAGCAGGGCACTGAGGGGGTTCTCCAAAGGCCTGCAAGTACTTCTTAGAGCCACTGCGCTCTCTTCCAAAGAGATTGATCCCTGCGGGACATTCACGCGTGTCTGGGAAGCTACTGAAACCTCAGCATGTATTCATCCTCGGAAGATGAATGATGCATCTTCAAGACAGAGGAGGATCTCCCTGATTCATAGTGGCTGCCAGTCCTGGGACGAGGGAGGACCACACACGAGAGCCAGTGTCCGTCGTTGGTGTGAGGTTGATGGGCGTTGCTGATTCAGCTGATGTGGAGGTGACGTGGCAGCGGGTCAGCAGGGAGGGTAGGGCCCCGGCTCAGGGATTCTGATGACTCTTCCATGGCTTCCAGACACGTTTTTCTTTGAGTCACTGACGGGCTGTCTGGTGCCAGCCTGCAGCCTCAGAGGGCAGGGTCACCACCTGCTGGGCTGTGCTAGCCACAGACGAGCCTGATGCCTGAGTGGTCCAGGCAGCCCATCCTGGGCCAGGATGTTGGAGAGGCACAGGGGTGGGGTGGCAGGGCACAGTTCCACCCACCGTGAGCTAACGAGCAGGCACCCAGCCCGAGAGCAGGGGAGGCGAGAAGGAGTCTAACTGCCCACGTGGGCATCAAACCACCTGGGAGGTTATCCCAGGGTTTGAGGACGTGTTTCCTTAGCCGCAGATCATCTCCTTACCTGAGGCTCAGGTGAAGAAGGAGTGATGTGCTGCAGCAGGGAGACAAAAGCTTTGTCTACCTCCTACATGGCACCATGCATCACTTGGGTCACACGAAGTGGTTAGCTCTCATCTTGGTAACTCAGATGGCTTACACAGCAGAAATTTATTACTCACAGCTCTGGAGCCTGGAAGCCCAAGATCAGGTGCCAGTGAGGTCAGGTTCTGGTGAGGACTCTCTTCCTGGTTTGCAGATGCTGCTTTCTTGCTGTGTCCTCATGTGGCAGAGAGCAGAGAGATGGCCGCTCTTCTGTCTCTTCTCATCAGGACACTAATCCCATCCTGGGAGCCCCACCCTCATGACCTAATCACCTCCCAAAGGCCCCACCTCCAAATACCATCACATTAGGGATTTGGGTTTCAACATGTAAATTCTGGGAGGATGTAAACATTCAGTCCAAAGCAACTGTATTACTTTTGTGTACCATTTATTTTTAACAAGTAATATATATACACAGGAGAAAATTTTAAAGTATACAATGCATTCCCCTCTGATTCCCATTGCCCCAGATACCCGGTCTCCTCTCTGGAGACAAGCGCAATGACAAGTTCCATGGGCATCCTCCAGAGATAGCCATATAAATAGTGCAAAAGCTGGCAGGCCATATGGGCCATTCTGCACCTTGCTTTTCTGCACTCACCAATGTATGTTAGAGATACACACCAGTAAATAAAGAGCTGCCTTATTCCTTGAGCAAGTTTTATTCCATTGTGGACATACAGCAATCTGTTTCACCGATCCCCTATTAGCAGCTGGTTTCCAATCCTTTGCTCTGACCATGCCATGGTAATTAAACTGAATACACACCCTTTTCCCACTTACCAAAATATTTGTTGTATAAGTTCCTGGGAGTATAATTCCCAAGTCAAAACGTATAGGAATTGTAAATTTGACAGAGATTGCCCAACTGCCATCAAGAGAGGCTTAATCAGTGTGCACCCCACCAGCAATGTGCCAGGGCACCTTGCTCATAGTGTTACAGGGGAAAGACAAACTATCCCATTGCTTAAATTTGCATCCTCTCATAAGACGGCATATTCCAGATGTTTACTGGCTATTAGTATCTGTAGATTTTGCCTGTTTCTCTGGCTGTTGATCTTCTTGTTTTTGATTTGGAGGCACTCTACTGGAGAAATTAGCCCTTTGATTTGGCGTGCTTTTCCATTTATCTTTCGTCTTGGCTATTTTATAGGTTCTTTTTTCCATACAGGGGATTTTTATGTAGTTGAATTTTTGAATCTTTTCTTTCATGTTTCTGGGTTTGGAGGCATATTTTTTAAAGCCTTCCCCACCCCAAGGTTGTAAAAATCAGTTGAACTTTAAACGCCCCCTATACACACGCACACACACTCACACTCACACTCACACTGTATTAAATGTAAGTCTACTGCAGTCACACTGCTTAATGTCCCCCCATAGAATCACTGATCTTCTAAGCTGGAGGGAGATCAAAGGTCAACAGGTCTGGCCCCCTTGTTTAAGCAGTGAGGGAACTGAGACCCGCTTGTAGTGACCATCACCACCTGCAGTCCCACTGGCAACTGGCCATGTGGCTGTGTGAGCACTGGCCACAGGGAACCCACCCTCGGTCTCCCCTGGATTCTGCCCAGCCCTACCCCACCTCCAGGCCCAGTCTCTCTAGCGAACCCAGAGAAGAGCTGAGGCGTGGCTTCCGTTTATAAAGTTCACAGTGTTTCTGGTTGAAATTCAATTGATATTTAAATCATGCAATACCTTAGGCTGGGGGCTTTGGTAGGAATTTCAAGGTACAGGTAGAATTCCAGGGAGCAAAGAGTAGAAATTCTTCTTCCTGCCAATCCTTTTTCTGCGGGATAGAAAAACACATCCTCGAAAATGCCCATCCTGACCGTGGCATTCCCTGGAGAATGACACACCGAATAGTACAGGATGAAGAGCTCAGAAGGGGGACCACTCTGCCCATCCACGCGCAGCCCTTGGGGAGAACTCGGTGGAAGATGCCCGGGCACCTGACCAGAGGGCGGGGATGGAGGAATAGTGGCCGCGAAAGCTCTTCTGGACACTGAGGATTAACTGTTGCTGCTCGGTGGGACCCAGCCCACGGGTCACCTACGAGAAGCTCCCCCACTGGGATTGGAAGTGGCTGATTGGCGTTTCTTCCTCATCTATAAAATGAGTCATTTATTACCCATCCCACCGGGACGATTCACTTCCCAATGGCTCTAAATCAAAGAGCAATTCTCTCTAACCATCTAATACATGATCTCAAATAGATCCCTGGCCTTCTGCTCCACTGTAAATCCTGGGGGCCCAGGGCTCAGAAGGTGGGCACAGCACCCCATCTCTAGTGAAGGGAGGGCAGAGCCACCCCCAGAGAGAGCTGGGCTCTGTGAGCAGGTCGGAGACCTCAGGGCTTTAGTGACTCCCCCTGGCGAGTCTGACATGCAAAGACCCACTGCCTCACCCGCTGATGAGCATGTCTGTGCAGCTGTAACTGGTGCGTCTTCAAACCCCGGATTTCTGGGAACAAACGACGCACTGGCCCCAGGAGCTGCAGAGGCTGCCCGCACCGCACAGGCGAACGCGCTGCCGACTCGGGTCCCCGCATGGCTTGGCTTTCCCAGGCTTGCTCGGCTCCCGGGCTCTCAGCTAAGGGGACAGCAGGGGGCAGCAAAGGTGAAAATGTGACGGGAGGCTGGTGGGGCAGTGTGGCCCGGCGTGGGGAGGGGAGGGGTGTTCAGAGGCCGACATCAACCACTGGCCTGATCTTTATTATTCACAGATATCGGGGTGCCCTGTGGCCTGTGGCTGGCCCTACTCCACAGGAGTTAGCCCCTTATAAGAACTCAGGGAAAGCACACCTGTGTGTCCTCCTCGGCGAGGGCTGTGCCGTCCCCGTCAGCCCTGCGGATCCCAGGCACCGGATGCTCACCTTCGTCCATCATCGAAGGAGCCTCGGAATGCACCCACCCACCCCTCCCCAGGCAAAGGAAACCAACATGCTCCTGGCGCATCCCGCTGTCCCCAGGAACAGCCCGAGGTATCTGGGCGCCCGGGTCCCTCCTCCAATCCAGCCCATCCACGGCGACTCAGAGCTGCCCCCTGCTGTCCCCTCGGCTGAGAGCCCGGGAGCCGAGCAAGCCTGGGAAAGCCAAGCCATGCGGGGACCCGAGTCGGCAGCGCGTTCGCCTGTGCGGTGTGGGCAGCCTCTGCAGCTCCTGGGGCCAGTGCGTCGTTTGTTCCCAGAGATACGGGGTTTGAAGATGCACCAGTTACAGCTGCACAGACATGCTCATCAGCGGGGTGAGGCAGTGGCTCTTTGCATGTCAGTTACAGGAAGGACCTCCCCGCCCCCCCACCGCGAGGGCAGCACGTTTCACAGAAACGTGGAAGCGTTTGCCCTCCATGTATGCACCCCCTTCTGCCCCTTCCTGATGACAAAGAGGGAGAGGAGAACAAGGGCTCAGGGCCGTCTGAGACCTACCCGGCCTCCTGGTCCTGAACCTCCAGGGGGAGCTTTTAAAATCCTGTGGCTGAAACTTGGCATCTTTCCTCTCACTCCCCCTCCTGGAGATTCTGATACTGTGCCTGCATGGAGGGGAGGTGCTGGGAGGGCCCCAGGCTGGGAAGGGGGTCTTCTACAGAGCTCCACCTGCCAAGATTCAGATGAGCTTAATTTTCTGCAATTAATGATGTTTTAATGTTCTTAGTGTCATGTTCCAAGTGTAAAATTCATATTCATAATGCTGAATAGATATGCTTTTTAAGCTACATCTGCACAAGACTGCACGAGGGGTCTCTCCTCCCTCCATAGGCTGCCCTTGCGAGGCAGAAGAGAAACCCCAGCTCTGTCCCTGGGTAGAGCCCTCTGAGAGCTTCCTCCCGTTTCCTCGTCCTGAAACGTGCCAGGCAATGATGCCCACCCACCAGGCAGCATGTCTCCATGTGGGAACAAGGCACAAGCATCCAGCAGGTGTTGGCTTGGGAGATGAATCGGAGATCACGTGGGAGTCGCACGCCAGGTAGATGCTTCCCAAGCACCGGCTGGTTCAGGTTCCGCTCCTTGAATCTCACAATAGGCTGGTGTCCCAGGGGTGGGGGGATGGGGGCTTGTTTAGCCCCTTCCCTGAGTCCTGTGACCAGCTGGGCAAAGCAGACACACACACACACACACACACACACACACACACACACACACACACACACAGAGGTGACCAGAGAGCCAGTCTCACTTCCTCCCAAACCATAAGCCTGAGGGAGGGACAGAAAAGCCAGTGTCCCCACGAGAGGCTGGCATCCCTCACACAGGACGCCTGCCGCTGGGATTCGCTTACCAACACCAGGCCCTGCGGAGAGAGGTAAACCTCCCCGTCCTGGCGGAGCTTGCTGTCTAGAGGGAGGGAAGCAGACAGAGAGCGAATGCTAGAGGGCATGTGGAAGCGCAGGTGCCAATGCGGCCGCCAGGGTTTATGACAACAGGTGAGCACCTGGGCGGGGCCTGCGGCTTCAGCTGGTGAGAGAGGGCTTGGGAGACATCTCAGCTCCCAGACTCTGGGTGACACCTGACACCACCGCTGTGGCTTTTATGCACATCATGCCAGTGAAGACCTCTACTAGGACTGTCACCCCTGGAGGGTCACAGCCAGCCAGGCAGAGGCTAAACACGCAAACAAACACACCTGGCCACCCTTCAGCCCCGTGAGAGAACAGGGAAGAGCCTCATCCGTCCGACTCCTGGGACCCAAGTCCTAGAGCAACTGAGATCCACGGAGATCCCCGCCCCTAACCCAGCACCACAGCCTCTCCTGAAATCTAACCGGAAGCACAGGGAGAGCCCACCTCCCAAGATGTGGCGCTAACCAGAAGGGACCCATTTGCCCACCACCTTCACCCCTTCAACTTTGGTCCCTTTGATGAGTGAATAATCAAAACTCCTTGACACTGTCATTTCTCATTTCTGAAGTCTGCGTGGGGCTGTCTAGTGGTCACTTGCACATCTTTTTCTGCAAACTACCTGTGTCTCTCCTTTGCTTACTTTTCTCTCAAATTGTTCATCTTTCTCTTAGTGATTTGAAGAAGCTATTTACATAGCATGGAGGTGATGTGTTGTCTGTTATACATATGGCAAATATCTTCTCTCAGCGTGTCACTTTGTAAAAATCTTTGTTTATGATGTCTTTTATCTTTATCAAATCACTGAACTATTTAAATAAGAGACTTTTATATACCAATACAGTTCATTCTCTTGGATTTTCATACATAGATAATTATCTGACATGCAAATGATGGCAGTGTTGATTTCTTCTTTCCCTCATTTCTTCTCTTGGTCTCACTGAACTGACCAGGACTGTCGATGTGGACTAATTGAGACAATAGTGAACAATATCTGTTAGTTGGTTCTGGTTTCTAATATTTTTACTGTTAATTATGATGTTTGATACAGGATTTCTGATAAATACCCTTCATGAAGTTAAAAAAGTTCCCTTCTTTTTTTTTTTTTTTTTTTTCAGTACGTGGGTCTCTCACTGTTATGGCCTCTCCTGTTGCGGAGCACAGGCTCCAGATGCACAGGCTCAGCGGCCATGGCTCATGGGCCCAGCCGCTCTGCGGCATGTGGGATCTTCCCGGACCGGGGCACGAACCCATGTCCCCTGCATCGGCAGGTGGACTCCCAACCACTGCGCCACCAGGGAAGCCCTCCCGTCTATTCTTAGCTTATTTTTACTTTTAAGGTAAGGAATGAGTCTTGAATTTCATTAAGTCAATATTTTAATTTTTCTCCTTTAACCACTGAGTATTCCTATGATTCCTTATGTAGCTGTATTAAATGTATACATTCATATATAGTTTATTTTATAATGTAAATATATAATAAATAATATCTACAGTATATATAATAGAATATATAATTATATAGAGAATGTAATTCCTTATGCCCCGTGAATACATCATAGCACATCCCTTATTTTAATTCCCGGCTTGTCTTGTCTCACTAATGTTTTACTTAGGTCTTTTCACATCCACGGTAGTGATGTGTCAGCAGCAGGGTTTCCTTTTTGTATGTGTCCTTGACCACGTGGGGCCTCCTGGGTACGCCAACACAGAACAATGGGGGAAATGTCCTAACTTTTTCTATAAAGTGAATTTAACATAGGAAAGAGGTGTTCCCTGAAAATTTGGCAAAGTTCACCTGGAAATCCCCCTGGGCCTCGTGCCTGTTTGGGGCGAGGAGGTGGGTGCATCTCCAACCGCCCTTTCCCTTTGTTTCTCTCCGTTTCTTGGAACAAATCTGGTGATTTCCTGTATGTTTTCATTTCACCCATGCCTTCAAGCCCATTGGCACGAAGGGGGATGGATGTGTCCTTGCACACTTACAAGTCTCTCCAGTAGTGCAATTTTCTTCTCTCACTGTCTCTTTCTTCTTTGAGCAGTTACCAGAGAGGTGCCTGTTTTACTGGTCTTTCCAAAAGCTTTTGAATGATCGGTCACCCCTAATGGGTATGTGTTCTATTTCATTACTTAGTGTTTGCTCAGGCTTGTTAATTGATACTCAAATCGCTATCTTCTACTTTGCTTGTCAATTTCTGATAGATGTTATTATTAAAATTTCTTAATATAACTGTGGATTTGTCAATTTCTTCTTCTATTGGTAATATTTTTTGCTTTTTTAGTACTTTGTTGTAAGGTGTTTTAAGGTTAAATGCTGTTATATGTTCTTGGTAGATTATTTCTTTTATGAATATAAAATATATAAAATATTCCTGTTTTTCCCATTTAATGTGTCTTACAATGAATTCTGTTTTATTTGATATTAATATCAACACGCCTGATATCTGTCCTAATTTAAAATGCACATATTCCCTGACCAATAAATGTCACTGCTAGGAATTTATTCTAACCCACATGCCGTGTGCAGTATTTGAAATGAAAGGTACAAGGTTATTCTTGCAGGCTTTTGGGGTAGTAACAAAGGACCGGAAACAACCCAAGTGTCTATTCACGAGGTTTTGGCTAAGGGGGTCCTCTGCCCCCTAAGAAAGAACGAAGCTCCTGAGGTCCTGATATGAAATCATTTCCAAGCTGCATTATTTAATAAAAACAAATGCTAGGAGCAGAACATTCTGTACAGAAGTCATATTTGTGTAAAAGGGAGAAAATACCTGCATGGAATATCTCTGGAAGGATATACAGGAAATTACTGATGCTCGTAGCTGCCATGGAGGAGAAAGGGGGCCGGGAGAAGGTGGGGGGACGCATCCTGCTGATCTGAACTTCTCAAATACTGAACGCTGTGAATGTTGGACTCTTCCACATAATATTAAAGCAAAACACCCACACCTCCATCTTTCGTTAGTGTTTGCCTGTGTCCGTCTTGTTTCAGTTGTTTGAGCTGTTTTGTGTTTGTGTTTTCTTGTTATTTCTATCCTTTTTCCCCATTCATTGCTCCCCTTAGACTGATAAAATTTTGTTACCTTTTTCCTCTAGTGGATGGGAAGTCATAATTCCTATTTTTATGTCTCTACCATGTTGACAAACACGTCAGTTGTGTAGGGAATGCACCATGCTTGGGCACACAGCCCAGCCCTGCTTTCTTCCCTGGGCCTAGCGTTCTGATCCAAACTTCCTGCATGCAGATCTCCAGCCCGGGGCTGTTTCCCAGGGAACCTAACTAAAACATGCATTGATTAATAAGCCTTAGAGAACTGTCACCTCGCTCCCAAGCAGGACAGGCCCTCAGCACACCTCGACCTTCCCTCACCCACCGGACTTGACTTGCTGATATCATTGGGAAGCAGAGCACTGCCCACTTCTATATTTATATGTACTTTATGTCTTTGCCTTTCCAAAGACTGGACCATGCAAACGGTCCAACGCTAATAATGAGAGATCAGTTATAAAAGGCATATCTGAACGTTGGCACTGGTTGCATCCCGTTAGTGCATGCTCTGGACCCTTTATACTGTTTGTACTTGTCATTGTTTAAAACTGGCTTAAATATTTAGACATTTTGTTACTGGGAAATGCTATCTGTTGCAACCAAAATCCACCTGGAAAAACAAACCACAGGTATTTATTTTTATTTCAAAAAGTGTAGCCATTCTCCTGACACCAATGACAATCTTATAAATAATCTAATTAGAACACAAATTTGCATAATTTCCCAGGTGCTTGGATACTTTTAATGCAAGACCTATGTTTTCCAGGTTTTATGAGTTTCTCATTCGCTACTTTAAAACTATCTTCAATACTGAAGTTTGACTTTAAGGCTGGAAGGAGCTGGTGATGGAAACTGGTGCTTGAAAATCAAAGAATGGGGTCCACTACACAGTTCCGTATTTCCTGCCGAGACCAGTTCCTGAGCTGCTACCCCTGGCATGAAACACCCCCTCCCCGAGCCCAGGAAAAGAAGTGAGAGCAGAAGCATATGAACCAGGTGGTGCTATGCGGTTCCCGGGCTTTCCCTCTGTGTCTGACTGCCTTAGTCACTCCTGAGACTGAGGACCTTTGCAGCAACAGAACCTGTGAGCGAGACCACAGTTTAAGCTGCATGTACTTCACCCAGCTGATCTCTGTCTACCTGATCAAAAGGTTTTATCCAAGAGGGAAAAGAAACAAGGGCTATGGACTTCCCTGGTGGTGCAGTAGATGAGAATCCGCCTGCCAGTGCAGGGGGACACGGGTTCCACCCCTGGTCCGGGAAGATCCCACATGCCACGGAGCAACTAAGCCCGTGCGCCGCAACTACTGAGCCTGTGCTTAGAGCTCGCACACCACAGCTACTGAAGCCCACATGTCACAATTACTGAAGCCCGCACGCCTAGAGCCCGTGCTCCACAACAAGAGAAGCCACTGCAAGGAGAAGCCTGCACACCGCAGCGAAGAGTAGCCCCCGCTCGTCACAACTAGGGAGAGCCCATGCACAGCAACGAAGAACCAATGCAGCCAAAAATAAATAAAATTAAATCTTTAAAAAAAAAAAAGAAACAAGGGCTTAGCAGTGAATGCCTTGTCCTAGCAGCCTAAAAGAATCAACCTCCACGTTGAAACACTTGCTGTCAAGTGCTGTCCCCAGTGTGTCCCACTCTGTCACAACTTCAGCCCTATCAGGTGGGTGCCGTCATTATGCCCATTTCACAGATGAGGAAATGGAGGCCCAGAGATGTTAAGAAACTTGCCCAGGCTCACACAGTCAGTCAATCAGTCAGTAAGTGACTATATCAGTTATCTATGGCTGCATAACAAATCACCCCAGGATTTAGTGGCTTGAAACATTTACCGTCTTGTGGTTTCTGTGGATCAGGAATTTGGGTCTTTTCTGGGTGTCCATCTTCAAGGTGTCTCACGAGGCTCAGTCATCTCAAGACTTGACTAAGGACGGACCCACTTCCAGGCCCGCCTACACAGCTGTTGGCAGGATTCAGCGCCATGTGAGATGCTGCCCGAGGGCCCTCAGCTCTTTGCTGCTTCAACACAGCACTCACGTCATCCAAGTGAGTGAGCCAGGGCAGAGGTGTACCGGGAAGAGCTAACACAGCAGGGCTGAGACCACTGTCCTCAGAAAGGCCTGAATGCAAGGCTGGCCTCTGGGAACTTCAATTTGGGGAGTGTTCCTCCCACCCTAACTGATTGGGAGGGTTTCTGTGCCTCGACTGTTTATGCAATGTCCTGAACACCTGCTTTCCTTGTGGAAGGCTGGGATTTTGAATGTGCCAGGCAGGGGGTGCCTACATGACCAGCCCTGGTACAAACCTTGGGCTCTGAGTCTCTGATGAGCTTCCTGGTGGACAGCACTTCACACGTATGCCGCAACTGGCTGGATGATTCTCCCAGTCCCCTGGGAGAGGACTCTTGGTTTCCTCCCGCCTTTTTGATGGCGGGAGTGTTCCTCTGCATGGTTAGGCATCATTAATTTCACCAGTGCCCTTGCCATGGGCTTCGCAGGTCTTTCCAGTTTTCTGTTACCATAAACGATGTTGCATTGCATGATGCAGACACATCATTTTGCTCACTTGCAAGTGCAGGAAGTGGACTTGCTGGGTCAGAGTTATGTATATTTGTCATTCTTTTTTAGGAACTTTATTTTATCATCTTCTCTAAGGTGGTATTCCAAGGCTCAAAGGAAACAGAGGCTTTTAAGTGAAAAATTTGTCTCCCAGGTTGCCTCACCTGCAACCAACCCACTGCTATTCTGGACGTGTGGGTCTCCTTCAGAGATGCCCTCTAGGCAAATACGAGCGTATCTGTGTCCTGGCGAGAAAACGTTCGTTCTTCAGCCAGATTGGTCTTTTCTCCTGCAACACTCTCTTTTCAGAGCAGAAACCCCTCACCAAAATATTGATTAGAACTGGAGAGAAACCTTCAGTGTAAGTGTTCATGTTAAGAACATCCTTGTCAATTTTTATTTCAGGTTTTTAAATGGTCTCATCAGGCTTAGCCATATACCATCATCCTCTAGCTTATTTTTTAATAAAAGGGGTATTTTTTAAGAAGCTTTCTTCTCCCTGTAGTCTGTGCTTCTTCCTAGCTGCTTTGTCCTGTTTGCTTTGATTCCTATATTCAATGACAGAGGCTGTTTCCAGGTGTCTGGGGAATCCTTGGTTGTCCACTCTTGACTACCGAGGGCTCCGAGGCGTCTCAGCTGCACTGCTGGGGAGAACGCCACCTGAGGGTGACTCTAGGCGGCCAGCTCTGGGAACCCTGAGGCCACACTTTAGATCTTTCCCCTGGAGCTGGACAGGTTCCAGAGAAGTGTCTTCCAATAATCTCCCACGGGGAGACTGGCTGCCCCAAACATTCAGGAGCCCAGGGAAGGGCCGCCTGTGGACAGCTGCACAGCAGACTGCTTCTCGGCTGTGCTCACCACTGACTTAGGGGTTCACTCTCTCGGTTCTCTTAGTACTACCTCTCAGTTTGCTTTCCAGCTTCTGAAATTGTGTTGCTTCTGTACTGCCCTCTCTTTGTTTTTGTTTGTTAAAATATGGTTACTGTAGTTTTATGAGGGCTTGGGGGGCAGTGAAATTAGATGCCTGGATTCAATCCATGTCTCAAACCAAACCCTCCTAATTATCCTCTGCTTCGAGAAAAGCTCATAAATTTACATTTGACAAAAAAAGCTTAGAGGTTTTAAACAGCTTTAATTTTAAAAGAAGCAAGAAAACATATACTCATATATCACATTTGTTCCTCTGGAGGTTCACTCCTTACTGGCAATTTTGAAAAGCTGCTGAAACCATGAAAATGCGATCACTAAAAAGCAGCCCTTGCAATGCAACTATCCCTTAAAAAGGGAGGTGTCCTGTGATAGAGGCCCCAGTCACAACTGAACTGCCGGCTCTGCTCCTGTAGGTCAAGACTTTTTTTAAAAATTGGAATCCTGTTAATTCAGGGAAGGAGCAGGTCTGAAGAAAAAAATCTGAATTTATTTTTTCAAAAGGTAATGAAGACTTGGTTATGTAAATAATAATAATAAATGTTATATGCCAATTGCTGTACCCCTAATTAGGGAATTAGGGGAAATCATTTACATTTAAATTTGAATTATTTTCTTTATGTTTTGGTAACTAAAGTTCCCGTATTTATCAAAACAGCCTACCTGCAGGCTGTTCATAATGTGATAAAAAAAAAATAAACTACTGTGTTTTAAAGAAAAAACAAAACCAAAAAAATTGGAATCCTGGCTTTGTCACTTACTCTGTGTGATGTCTGGTAGTGACTTATTTCTTGCTTCCATTTCCTTATCTGTGAGTAGGGGTGAGAATACCCCCCTCCATTAGGTTGCTGTATTGAATGAGTCACATATCACTGGTCAGTTTATTGTCTCATGGCTACAAGTTCATCCATCATTGCCCTCTCTGCCAGAAGGGATCTGGGTCCTTGAAACAGTTCTGCCAGTTCTGGCAGTAGAGGGCACTAGAGAGACACAGCAGGAAGAAGGGGTTTTGCCTCAAGATTCTGGTGTCCTTGCTCCCCAGCTGTCCCACTGTGTGCAGCTGCCCCGTGTCCAGCTCCTGCGGGGTGCAATGGCCAGCAGCGCCCAGTGGCCAGCAGCCTTCCCCGGCACCCTAGAGGGCAGATTTCCAGCAAGTTCCACCAACGCAGAGCCATAGCAATGTCCCTGCGGTCACACACTCCTCAATAAATCCCGGGGTGAGGAGTGATGGGCTCCTCCTGCGGTGCTCCCGCCCAGGGCTAGCTGCTCCTTCTGTCATTCCCACACCCTTCACCATTCTCTTTACTTTTTACCAGCCAAGCCCTCATTACCCCGACTCCACTACCATAAGCCATCCTTCCTATTAAATTTCCCGTTCCCACAAATTACTATGGTTTCTCCTGGTCACACCTGACTGATATGAGTCAGTGTAAGTAAATCACTTAACTATCATTGGCAAAGGTCCGACGTTGCCCTGTTAAATGACTGTTATTACCTAGGACCTGGTTTGCTTATACATTAAATTGGGATGAGATCTAAATACTCAAGGGTGTTTTATCGACTGCGTGGGCCCACAGCAACTATGATGCAGTGTGGACAGACCTGGGTTTGAATTATGGCTGTCATTTAATATTGGTCGTGACGATCTAACCATGCCTATGTAGACTACAGCTACACAAAATGTTTGTAAAGTACCTCAACTGAACAAATGTTAGCCATCTTTACTGCAAAGAAAACGGCAAGGGTTCTAATTTGCCTTTAAGGTTATATAAACCAATGGTCCTCAACCTGATCACAAGTCAGGCCATATGGGGTTTAGACTCCACACGGCCATAAGAAATAAGAGTCTCCAATAATAGGGCCAGAAATCTGCATTTTAAAGCAGCTCTGGAGAAACTTGAACAGAACTAAGAGCTCCCCCTTCCCTTTGGCTGGTGAAGTTGGCCTCGGCACAGCTGGTGGGAATTGGAAGGGCCAGGGTCTGAGGCTTTCAGCTCCAGTGAAAGAGGGGATTAGTACCTTCAAATGTTGAACAAATAGAAATAGGAAAACCAGGGCTACGCTGCTTACGTGGGAAAAAAGGGAGGGTAAATATGGAAGGGGGACTACAATAGAACCAGGTGGTGGGTTGGAATCAGAGGTATTGGTGTGACATGGTTTTAAACAATGTACAGGTAACACATACAGATGTACAAATGTAAGGTGTGTGCACACACACGCATTTATTTCCTAGCTGTCTCTGCTGAGAGGGCCTGTAAGAAACAACACCCCAGTAGCTGTGAGCACACCTAATACCAGACGTTGGTTTCTAACGACCAGGTTCCACTAAAAGGATCTGGGGATCCGGGGTGGCTCCAGGACTGGACCATCATTGTACCAGAAAGAAGCATGATGGGGACATGTGGAAGGACGTTAGAACCGACTAGAAGCAACTCCCATCAGCAAATCCTGGGACAATGACAGTAACATATAGCTTACTGAATAAAATAGGAATCCTTGAGTCCACATGACATAAATGAATAAAGAAGTAAATGGGGGAGAGGGGAAAAGTGTTTAGTGTAGAATGCAAACTAATAATGTAGAGGAGTGATAAAATTGCAAATTATCATTTTGCAGATCTCATAGTAAATACTAGTTCAGGAAAAATTACCAAGAAATGCTAAAGCTGGTCAAGTTTGATAACAAAGAGATACACAGTCAAAGTATCTCCCTGCAAAATACCTGTTAATGTTTTAAGTGAAGAAATGTGGAGGCAGTTTTATTCAAGTAAAACTTAACTAGGAAGTGACAAATCCACGTCACGAGCCTCCTGATATGCTCCTGGTGCCTTTGTTTTTAGCAAAGACATGCTGAAGTAGTAAGGGATAATGAAACATGTCTGCAACTAACTCAAATGGTTCAGAAAAAAAAATTAGTTACACACACACAGACACAGGAATTTAGGTGAAGGGTAAATAGGAACTCTTCACACTACTGAGCTGGAAAGCATTTCAAAATCAAGACTTAGGAGACAAATCAACCAAACACAGCGTGTGGCCTATTTGTGCAAACCAATTTAAAAAACAAACTGAGAAGAAGCAAATGTGAACATTAACTAAGCTATTGGTGGGTTTTTTTGGTCTTTATTTCTTCTCCATCTCCCAGAAGCCACTTTTCTACTGCTTTTTTCTGAGTTCAACTTTTCTTTTTTAGATTCCACTCATAAACGACACCATGTCGTATTTGTCTTTCTGTCTGCCTTATTTCACTCAGCACAACGCCCGAGGTCCATCCATGTTGTCACAATGGCAGGACTGCTTTCTTTTTTACGGCTGAATAATATCCCGTTGTATATACATGCGCCACTTCTTTACCCTTTCATCTGTTGATGAACGCTTAGGTTTACCCGTTTCCGTACCCTGGCTATTGTAAATAACATTATGACTAACATGGGGGTGCAGATATCTCTTGGAGATAAGTTTCATTCCCTTTGGATCAATACCCAGAAGACTGCTGAATCATCTGGTAGTTCTATTTTTAATTTCTCGAAGGACCTCCAGACCGTTTTCCACTCCCACCATCAGTGTACCAGGGTTCTCTCTTCCCCATGTCCTCACCAGCCTTTCTTCTTTTAGGTAACAGTCATCCTAACAAATTGTGAGGTGACATCTCGTGGTTTTGATTTGCATTTCCCTGATGACTGCTGATGTTGAGCACTTTTTCATGTATCTGTGGCCATTTGTCTTCTTTGGGAAAATGCCTACTTAAGTCCTTTGCCCCTTTTTTTAATTGGATTTTTTTTTTAATTCAGTTGTATGGGTTCCCTGTATTTTTAGTATTAACAGGTTAAATTTTAGTATTAACCCCTTATCAGACATATGGTTTGCAAACATTTTCTTCCATCCCATAGATTACCTTTTCATTTTGTTGGTTTCCTTTGTAGTCCCACCTGTTTATTTTTGCTTTTGTTGTCATACCCAAAAGAGTCATTGCCAGGAGCCATGTCATGGAGCTTACCCCTTATGTTTTCTTCTAGAAACTTCAGAGTTTCAGTCTACATTTAAGTCTTTAATCCACTTTGAGCTGACTTTTGTATATGTGTAAGATAGGGGTCCAGTTTTATGCTCTGTGCATGTGGCAATCCTCTTTTCCCAGCACTATTTATTAAAGAGACTGTCCTGTTCTCATTGTATAGTCTCAGTTCCTTTGCCAAAAATTGACCACATATGCATGAGTTTATTCCTGGGCTTTCTATTCTGCTCTACATGCCTGTTTTCCTACCAATAGCATACTGTTTTGCTATAGCTTTTTAATACAGTTTGAAATCAGGAATATGATGCCTATAGCTTTATCCTTTTTCTCAAGATTGCCTTGGCTACTCAGGGTCTCTTGTGGCTCCATCTAAATTTTAGGATTCTTTTTTCTGTGAAGAATGCCACTGGAATTTTTTAGGGCTTGCGTCAAATCTGTAAGATCACTTTGGGCAGTATGGACATTTCAACAGTATTAATTCTTCCAATCCATGAGCATGGAGTATCTTCCCATTTATTTGTGTCTTCAATTTTTTCATCCATGTCTTAATAGCTTTCGGTGTACAGAATTTTCATGTAAGTTATTTGACGTTAAGGAATTGTTACTGCTTTTGGTGTGAAGTTATTGAGGTTATTTTTTTATTTTTATTTTTTTTTGCGGTATGCAGGCCTCTCACTGTTGTGGCCTCTCCCGTTGCGGAGCACAGGCTCCAGACGCGCAGGCTCAGCGGCCGTGGCTCACGGGCCCAGCCGCTCCGCGGCATGTGGGATCTTCCCGGACCGGGGCACGAACCCGTGTCCCCTGCATCGGCAGGCGGACTCCCAACCACTGCGCCACCAGGGAAGCCCCTGAGGTTATTTTTTATTTTTATTTTTTAAAAGATTTTTTCGATGTGGATCATTTTTAAAGTCTCTATTGAATTTGTTACAATGTTGCTTCTGTTTTATGTTTTGGTTTTTTGGCCATGAGGCGTGTGGGATCTTAGTTCCCAGACCAGGGATTGAATCCACGCCCCCTGCACTGGAAGGCGAAGTCTTAACCACTGGACCGCCAGGGAAGTCCTGAGGTTATTTTTTAAAAAGAAAAAGGGTCCTTATCTTTTGAAATGTTAGACACGATTTACTTCAAAATAATATAAAAAGGTGGGTATTAATAAGACTGCATTCACTGTGAAAGCCAGATGACAAGGCCATGAAGGTTCACCACACCATACTCTTATCTTCTGAAATTTTGATTGTCATGATAAGATGTGTCACCCAGAACCCCGCCTGACACATAGCAGGGACCTGGTAAGTGATTAACTGAAATGACTGCGCAGCTCCTGCCTGGTCAGCACAGCGCCCGAGGGAGCCCATTCAGCACTGGAGATGGTTCCCAAGCTGCTAAGCAACCCTTTACCCACCCAAATCGGGCTCACTGTAGTTGAAGGGTCAATACCGCCCTCTGGAGGATAAAAGGTAAACCCACAAGAAAGTCCTTCAAGTGCTTTCAGGCCTAACCACTGACTTTATTCAAGAGCTGTCTTCACATTAAAATTCCTTCCACCAGCTAAGGCTTTAATCCTAATGTTTCCATTTACCCCCAAATAAGTTAGTTCCTTCTGCCTCATGAACCGGAGTAAACACTAGAATCGTACACATACCCATTTTCATTAATGACTCTTTATTTAAACTTTGCAAGGATCCCAAACCCCATTTAAAAATTAAAATTGCAGGGTACTCCAATAAAAGCACATAAGCCCCTCATGACTAGTATCACAATTCACAATACAGCTCTTACTGTGAGAAAGTTTACTTTACCTTTTATTACAAAGGCACAGAAGTCATCTGAGACCTCAGATATTAACCCCACTGCGTATTAATGTCGCACTAATGGGCAACTTAACACGGTTATTAAAGCTGATAGTACAGTTTTCCAACAATCCACGCGTAGTTACAGATTCTCCCTAAAAAAATGCCTAAAAGAAGCACTAGGCCTTAAGACCAATATAGGCATAACAAAAGGGACCTGAAATTTTCTGCCAGGGCAGTTATATGTCTTGGTAGAATAAGACTTTAACAATGAAAGTCTATTACCGGCAACAGGCATACTGGACCCATCTTTGCCAAAGAAATGGGGAAATTCTAACAGCTAAAAAAATACCTTCCATACGCTCCATGTGAAAGGAGTCCGGGGGTCATTCAAAGACCTAACCTTCCGTCACTTCCCAGTCTTTACAGATGTGTGCCTCACCAGTCAGAAGTAGGCCTGGGTTTCATCTCAGCGGCGACGCCGAGGTGGAGGCCCCTGCAGCCAGCGCACCAGGGCGGGCCGGCCGCCGGGTCACTGCCTGTGGCGGCATCCGGCCGGCCGGCTACTCTGCCCCTTGCTCGGCACCCGCCTTGTCCTCCGGAGCCCCAGGGCTGGCTGCACTCTCGCTTGTTGGAACAGCCCCCTCTTTCTTCTTTTCTGCCAACACTTCCAGCCCCATCATCCTGAGATAGTGAAGCCGTTCGTTCTTTGGCACAAAAGTTCGAATCGAGGCCTTTCCCCGCCATCCACACAACACGATGGGGCACTGCAGTGTGTCCGGTTTCCTGTGAACAGAACGGCTCCGGGTAAGCGTTAAACATCCTCCTAACTGCACCGTAGGCAGTACTAACATAGAACTGCTCCCCCAAAAATACCCCCAAGCCACGGGGAAGGCATTTTAGTCTGTGATTCTATGGAGGCTTCTCTCAAAGAAAACCAGCTTCCTTCTTCCTGTCCTGAAGAGCATCAACACCCTCAGGTTGGCCAGTCTTTCCTTCTAAAAACTCACAGTGGAATAACCCCCAAATCTGCAGATTTCAAACACTTTCAGTGTTAGAATCTCCAAATACTTGCGTCTTCGCCAATGTGAAGACCTATCTGTATGCCCACCCTACCCACCAACAGGAATCTGTCCTGTCCCTCATGGCTCCTTGCAGCTCCTGCCCACGTCTACAGGTGAGCAAACTGAGGCCCCGGAGAGGCCGGGTAACTGGGCCCAGAGCAACAGCGCCAGCCGCGTGGGGTGCCAGGACCGGGAGCCAGGACCACCATTCTTTGCAGACTCAATGCTTCCCAGAATTGGGTCTGGTCACCCACCCCCACAACGGTACAATGCCCAGCACACCAAGCCTGCCTGTGTCCAGCAAGCAGTGCCATCCGGGCCCAAACACCCTGGCTGCGCAACCGGCTTCCCAGGCGGCACCGACTCCCCTTTCCTAACTGGGAGGGCGGCTACTGTCTGTATTGCGCATGTGTCCCTTATCAAGCACTGTGCGTATCCCCGTGTACCATGCATACTGTTATTTACTTTCTTTCAAACGTGACTCTGGTCTAGTTTTTAGGCTCCTAAAGCCCTCATTTAAGTAAACATGTGTCCCAAGCCTACCTGATGCCAGGCATCAGTGACACAGGCTGTGCACGGAACAAACAAGCGTTTCAATCATATTTCTTAAAAAACAAACAGAAAAAGAGAAGAGAAAGGCCTGAACCAGGAAGAGAGAAACCACTAAGAAAAGGAGATGGAAACACATCTCCTTTTCTTAGTGGTTTGGTAAAAAACGATGACAGGAAAATACCAGAAAATTCCCATACTCCCATTGTCTTCCTCTTTAAAAAATCTAATTCCTAAAGCTGTCTTTTCACCTGTCTTTTCACCTGTGTACTTCAACTGGTAGAAACCAGTGTATGTGGAAAAGCGGACCCACATCTTAAAACAGCCTACAGTTTTCTACGTGGGCCACACAAGCACTGTTACCTTAAAACCCACCTGCCGTCTTACTCCTGGTCCCCACCCCCCAAGGCTGCTCCCCACAGACGATGCTGGATGCTGGGACCTGGCCTCCTGTGCAGACTCCACCCAGGCTGCTGTCCAGCTGGGTCCTGCCTTCCAGAGAAGCTGCCCAAACCCCTCTCCAGCCCAGACCCTGTTCTATCTCCTCCTTTGGAAATGGTGCTTTATTTGACAGAGGCAGCTGTTAAATGTAAACCAGTCTGGGGATGAAAACGCTGACTCTGCCACCCCCTTGCTGAGGACCCCTGGGCCTGACACCCAAGTCCTCTGTCTTGTTTCTGGCAAGTGCTGACCACGTGGGACCTGCTCCCCCTGTGAGGGGTGTTGCAGAACAGTGGTTCCGTGCTCCCGAGGTGGCTGTCAGTCTAGCTATGGGGGCCGGCCCCCCATGCCCCGGCCCAGAGCAACACTGCCTGATACCTAACGGGTGATCCACAAACACCAGCCGAACCAACAGCAGAGGTGGAAGAACTCAACCTCTCTTGACTGTCCTATCTGTACACTTCCTCTGTTTAAGATAAAAATCAGAATTAGATTTCTGGGGCACAGAGAATAGGACTCTGCATTTTATCTTCTAAATAAAAATACACATGGCTTGTTTTATCAAGAGTATCTTCATGATACACGAAAATATTCCATTTCTAAAGTTTGCACAGTACTATTTGAGGGGAACATCATAAAAGGCTTCTAAGACCACCCACCATCCTCCCACCTCCAAGAACACGGAGGCTCCGATGGCAGGAGCGTCTCACTTACGTGGGGTCCGGTTCGTACTTCAGGACGACGCTGCCCTTGGCTGGAAGAGAAACAGACACACACTGGTCGAGCTCTGCCAGCAGGGACACCTCTGCGGTGCACGTTTATGTGCCCAGAGAACAGTAATCTGGACTCTTGATCTCAGGGGTCTTGAGGCAGAAAAAAGGCCTTGCCGTCTAAATTCACAATGCCGTCCGTAAGCCAGGCACCAAGTGCCAGGGGACAGTGTAGGAGAGGCTCACGTCAGACCACTGAGAGACTGAAAACACTCAGCAAGCCTCTCTCAGGAGCAGGGAGGTGGGGATTAACTACTGCTTAATTCTCAGAACTCAAGACTAGCTCCAACTCCCAGAAAGAGCATGGAGCAACACATTAAAAACTGTCAAAAATTATGCTGCGGTCGTCCAAATGTAGGATTAAAAGAGAAAGAGAACACACGTCCCCTCATCCTTTAAAGCAATCCCTACTTTGAACGCAGCCCTGCCTGGGGAGACGAGGACGCCTCGGCACGGCGAGCTCCTGCCGCTCAGGCTTCAGGCCGGAACGTAAGGCATGAGACCACGTAACTTCAATGACTGATTTGTGCCCTTTTCATCCAATCGAGCCGGAAATAAGGAATAAGTTATAAAAAAGCAAGCAAGAATGAAAAGAAAAACAGAACTAGAGTCCCAGGTGGAATTATTTGTATTCGTAGGAGGAAACGTCACTCAGTGATTCGAGGTGGAAGTTTATGAAACAGAAAAGCAAGGATGTGACCGCTACCCACAGAGCAGCAGGAACCTTGGGCAAGGATGCACATTCTACCACGGGGGGCTGGTCAAGGTGCCAAACCAAGCCGACAGCCTGTGCTCGTCTCTCCTGGGCCTCGAGATGCAGACACACCCGAGCGCTGGGACCTGCCCTCTGCTTCCACGCGGGGCCCGGTCCTGGCTGTCTGAGTGACAGCGGGTGGCTTGGGGCTCTGGCAGGTGGGCCGGCCAGGTGGAAGGCTGGCTCGGGGAAGGAGAGCAACCCCAGCAATGCCCTTGACCCTCAATGAAAGGGATTATCAGGCGTGTCTCCAGAAATCCCTCCGAAAATCGACACAGGCACTAAGAACAAAGCCACAACGTACATGAAAGTGAAAAGCTCCGTCAGGCAGGAACACCTGCATCTCCACTATGTGTGCGAGGACAAGCGACGCCTCTGCGCCAGTCAAACTGCTTACCCATGTCCTTGACTTGGCCGTATGCCTCACTGCTGAGTTTTCTAAAGAATGGATTTTCCTGGGTTAACAGAATTTTAACATCTTCCATCGAGACGGTGACAATTCTTGAATTAATAAATGGATACAATGTATATATTCCCTGTGGGAATAAAGAGAGGTGGCCATTACGAATGGCAGCACACCGCCCATGCACGTGAGGTGAGCCGCCCGCCCAAGTCCGCGGGCTTTGGCGGCCCTCCCCTCACATCAGCCCCACCCCTCACCACAGCCCCAGGCAGGCGGGACGCTGGTGACACACGGGACACACGCCAGCAAGCACAGCCCCACCCTGGCGCCCCAGGAAAGCTCAGTGTCTTCGAGAGCCCCCCTGGCAGCAGCCGGCCCGGTGCTCAATGGTCCTGACCCGCCGGGCTGGCTCAGAATCACCCATCCACACCTTCACGGCTGGTGCCGCCCCACCAGCTGCGCTTACCTCCTGCGCCAACCGGAAAGCACAGTCGAACTCTTCACCGCTGTTATTTCGACACCAGACTTTAACCCCAGTGTTAATAACCTGGAATGGAAAATATCAGATGAAACGCACGTAAGTGAAAGTCAGGATAATCGACTAAAATACTCCTATCTAGCACAAGGAGACAGAGCTCTAAGTAGCTGCTGAAAAGAAGGAAAAAAGGAGTGGAAAACACTTCAAGAGTCATCTGACTAAAATAGACGTTCTCTTGCCCCGACCGATACTCTCACACAGCTTTGGTTTCTGTGGCTTATACGGACTGATAATTACAATAGACGTTAAAACCAGGAAACTCTGAAAACACAAGAATAGGTCAGCACACATTCCACGGGCCATCGGGAGCAAGGATGCCGTCAGCCTGGAAGCCCCAGCGGACACCCAAGAGAGGACAGGAAAGACGGCACCTAATGGCCTAGCACTGTCCTGAGAACACTCTGAGCTCGGGGGCCTCCAGACCACAGAGATGAGCTGCGTTAAACAAGCAGGCAAGAGGGAAATGAGCTGGGAAAACTGCAAAGCAAATGAAAAGAGGGCCCAGAGGTGGGAAAAAATCTAAGGAAAATGGAAAAAAACAAAGCCAAGCGCCCACAGGAGCAGCAGGGAGACGTCGGTCCCCCGTGACGCAGACGGTGTGAGCCCAGCGGGGCGGACGGGACACGGCCGGGCAGCCTGTGCCTGGCAGTGGCTGAGGCCCCCGGGCAGCTCGGCTCCCCTCTGCCCACGATGGACAGACTGGCAGGGCCGCATCAGGGCCAGCCCCTCCCAACCGAGTCCGAGCAGACACGAAAGCACCGCGCGCTGAGCGCACGCGGGCCCCGGGGCTGTGTGAGCTGTACCTTCACTCTCTCACTGTTGTTCAGCAGCACGTTTCTCAGCTCCTTGGACACCATGTAGAGCTGCCTTCTCTTCCCCTCCACGGTTCGACTTAACAAATTCATCTTTGGGAAGGAAGGGCCCAAAGCATAAAATTTCCTGTGAAAAAGACAGGGCTGCTTGTAAGAGTTCCGTTCAGAATGTGACGAATGCCTCTTGGCGGCCTGCTCTCCCCGACAGATCCCATTTCTCAAAGCTGCTGTGGTTAAGGGTGCTGGCACTCTGCCGTGGACGCCCACCTTCACCTGCTTCACCTGGGCCTCCAGGAGCTTCGCCTGAGCACAGCTAGATCTGGGACCTGCATTAACAAGTGCAACTTCTCCCCCCAACTGCTGCTCCAACAGCACACCTGAGAGGACCCACCTGCTCCACGGGCATTTTAGGAGGGAATTTTACAAACACAGGCAAAGGACCAGTTATCTACAAGACGATGAATGTAAGTGACCACTCTGGTTTAAAGATACTAAGTTCAACAAACAAGGAAGAGATGAACCCAAGACTGTTATCCTGAGCACCTTGTTCTACCTGGAAATCCCACCCAGACGCACTACTCTTCATTTCCTAACCGGGGAGCCCTGGCTGCAGTCCAGAGTTTTCCATCTCTCTATCTTCTATACCTTTGGGTGGCTTAGGTTCTCTGATTACTGCTCACCTTAAATTGAAGGGTTCAGTAAACACCCTCTAAACTTTCATCCAGCTCTGACATGCGTTGTTAAAAAGGGGCTAAATGAAAAACTACAGTTAAATGTGACCACATGTGCATTTCACCCTACGGTAAATTTAAAAGAAGAATTTAAAACGTTGAATTCATCCTTACTGGATAGGTGGAAATAATGGGTCGTCTTCAGGAATAAATACAAACGGATCTTCTTTAAATCCAAATAACTTCATTTTCTTAGATGGAGGAGGACTGAGAAGGGAATGGAGACAGGTAATCTGTCATCCGAGGAATACCGCTAAATCCCAACAGCACATCCCTCCTCCCGCCCAGCCCTCATCCCAGCTCCATGCCGCCCAGGCTCTGGAGGGAAGTAGGTCTCTTCCCTCCAGGGGTCATCAGCACTGAACCGTGTCCTATACAGCAAGGACCTTCTCACCCCTGCAAAACCACCCCCGAGAGAGATCTGGGTTCCTGTTTAATCTACAAGGGCTGGGGAGACACAAGAACGTGAGGATCAAGACACAACCGTTGGGCTTCCCTGGTGCGCAGTGGTTAAGAATCCACCTGCCAATGCAGGGGACACGGGTTTGAGCCCTGGTCCGAGAAGATCCCACATGCCACGGAGCAACTAAGCCCGTGTGCCACAACTACTGAGCCTGCACTGTAGAGCCCGCGAGCCACAACTACTGAGCCCATGTGCTGCAACTACTGAAGCCCGCATGCCTAGAGCCTGTGCTCCGCAACAAGAGAAGCCACCACAATGAGAAGCCCACGCACCACAACAAATAGCCCCCGCTCGCCGCAACTAGAGAAAGCCTGCGTGCAGCAGCAAAGACCCAACGCAGCCAAAAAGAAAGTAAACAAAATAAAAAGACACAACCGTTTCTTACCCACACACACCATCTTTCTTATTTTCATTATTCTCTAAATTCTCAGCTCTTTCAGTTGCTTCTGTGTCACTAATACCAGCGGCCGGTTTACTCTCCAGCTCCAAGGGGTGGGAAACGCTCCTTCCCATGGGATCTGCGGGGCCCGGCTGCACAGGCCCCCGCGGCTCTGCAGACTCACCCTGCAGCTGGAACAGGGGGTAAGCTTGTTTAAACTCAGACAACAACCTCCTCTGCCCTGATACAGGAAAAGAAGGAACTCAAAATGTCACAAAATCCATCCAAATGAATACAGCATTTCATGTACAAAAGAGAGACAACAGAATTTTTTTAAAACAAGTGTCTTAAATCTATCTACTATTATAAGCAGAATTCACGGGCACTGATTCTAGTTTTAACTTCCTGTTTCCTAGCAAAGGCCAACAACGCCAGCTTGTCTTCACTCAGAAATGCTGCCGTGCATCTGCTCTGCGTGATGAGTCGCATGCTGCCCCAAACATACTATCTGGGGCCGAGAAGACAAGGACATACATAAAGGACAGTGGAAACTCTCCCAGGATCCCTGGGTAAACCGCTGTGGAAGTTAGAAGAAAGATAGTAGAAAGATAAAGTGGACCTCTAGGGACTGAGAAACTACCTGTAGAAAAACGAACTTCTGATCTGGGATAACAGTATAATTTTGGCTTTAAGAATGTGCAAAATGTTTCACTTACATTAATTTTTTATGTATATTTTATATACAAGCTTATATAAAAAAACTATTGCATAACACAGTACAGCGACTACAGGTAATAACACTGTTGCATATTTCAAACTTTCTAAGAGAGCAGATCTCAAAAGTTCTCACCATGAGGAAATACATTCTGTAACTATGTATATATAAACAGAATCATCATGTCGTCCACCTGAACTAATACAATGTTTTATGTCAATTACACCTCAACTTAATAAAATTCTTTAAAGCTACACGTCCTTTCTAACAGGTCACAAGATTGGTAAAAGTGATAATTCTCAATCCCTATGAAGTGAGTTTACAAATTAGGACACCTGAACACAGAAAAGTTCAACATGTCCCTCAGTTCACAAAGCTATTAAGTGGACACGTTGGTAAGGTTCTAAAGCTATTAACACTAGGCAACACTGCCTCCCAGAAAATGTACTCTATTTGTTTAAAAAAAAAAAAAAAGGCAAAAAAGAACAAACCCTTTGCCAAGGCTAGCAATGGTACGCATCCTTTCTATGCCCACCTGTGCCTGCTGTTCGGAGCCCGTCTCCCACGGCCCTCTGTGCAGGAGGCTTTTTCTGTTCCATTGCAATGACCCAGATCTAATCCTGCCCCCTCACAAGGATACCAACAGCACTTTGTCAGCATGGCTCTCCCCGGCTCCAATTCTGACTGTTTTTACAAGCTCCATCACTTCAACTAGACAACGGCGTCCTGAAGACTGATAATCTGAGTTATCAATGTGGCCCCAGCAGAGTCACGCTGGGCGAGCTCACAGGGCAGGCCGCCAAAACAGGTTTTCAAAGCTAAATGAATGATGAACTGACATACTCACAGGAGACAGAAGTAGTAGTAAGATTTAAATGAGCAAATGATACCAAGTTGTTCTAAAAGGTAAGATGCCCCATCAGAGGTGGCACACTGAAGAGAAAGCTCAAAACCACTTATGTGACAAAAATGTCAACACAGCCCCAAGTGCAAGTGAATCTGAAGTACACGTATGTGACAGGCTCTGACCAGTACCCTTGTAGTACAGCACAGCCGTGCACTTTGACCATGTCAAATGTGCCCGGTGCTATGTAAGATGCTTCTTAGAGTGAAAGTTCACACTGTTTTTAAATCTCGGAATGCAAGCATGAAAAATATTTCACTAATAACTTACTTTAATTGCATGAAAATCACATTTTATTATACTGCGATAAATAAAATGTCATTAATCTCACTTTTTCGTTCACTTTTTATAATGCGGCTGCAAGAAAATTTAAGTTACCATGTGGCTGGTGTTCATGTGTCAGGGAGTCCTGCTCCAAGCCCCGTGGCCCCATTCCTGACCGGGAGTGAGGGGCTGTGACAGCCAGGGGCTCCGCCTCTGGGAAAACCTCTCCAACCTCACAAGCGCCGTGGCGACGGCCCGCAAATGCCACGTCCCTTCAGTGTGAGGCTGTGACCCAAGCATTCGTCTGGATTAGCCATACCCCAGAGAACAGTTTCCTTTCTGTTTCTCCAAAGGCGAAGCATTATTTGTCCTCGTTTTCCAGCATGGACTGTGACTCCAGGCCATGTTCCACGGCAACGGAAGGAAGGCTGATGGACACGCTAACAAAGTTCCCCACGTTGATACACTGATAAAGGGGAGGAGAGCGCATCACACAGCAACTTTGTGTCAAGACTGAAGGCTGCCCTCTCCGAACCCCTCGGCTTCATGGCCTCCCTTACATAACCCAGGGGGCGGCTGAGGTTCGTTCGACAGGTCAGGCCCTATCTATGTCCACTTCAGCCAGGCCTGGACAGCTTGTCATTACCTCTTATGGCCAAGGCAAAGACTGGCTGGCCTGAGGTTGGCAGAGTTGTTCCGACTGAAAACTACCCACAGGAAGGCAGACACAGACACTGGCCTGCAGGGGTTCCTTCTGATCCTAAACCACAGAGCAGCCGTCTTTATGACTTTCCAATTTTTATTAAAGAACTGGATTTAAGATATAGAAGAAATGCATTTCCCAACTCCGCCTTTTCCACCTCCCTTATAAGACACGGCTGCTTTCTGGAAAACTCAAAATTTAAATTTAAGAACACCACCATCACCGCCCCACACACAAAAACGCTCCACTGACCTCGGCCAGCTTCTGCCTCAACTGCACAAAAAGACCACATGGTATGCTACATTGTTTCGGAAGATGTTTACCTTTGGGGGACGTTTATTCCATGGCATTGAAGACTTTTTCACTAATACTGCTACGAAGAACCCTCCAGTGTTTTGATGATGTGGTAATATCCTAAGACTGAAAAAAACAAAAACAAAAACCCACACAATTTACCCTTTTTAGCTGATCCTAAGTACATTCTTTTGCTGTAAATATTCACCCAACCCTCACTGACAGAATCATCAATGTGTAATGTGTAAAAAGTTAACGTAGTGGCCAAACTATTACCTAATTAAGTTCAAGCCATTTATTTTTGTTATTTACAAATGCTCAACGCCTGCAGCTCAGGCCCTGAGAACCTTACTTGCTGAAAAGTTCACACATGAGGGGTCGGCCATGGGCACAGCCCAGACCACGCAGGACACGCTAGAGGTCCCACCTCCCCACAAGCTCACCACCGCTCTAGGTGCATCGCCTGTGACTTCTCGGGGTCCTTTGGGGGGAACATGGTAGGCCGAATTTGGGTGTGTCTGCTGTGCGGAACATCATCCCACGCTGCAAACCACTGCCCATCCTTCGTCATCACCTGCAGAACGAGAGGGTGGGATTCTAGATTACCAGCCCCACCTAATAATAGGAAAAGTCAGAGTGGGCAATTCTCATTTCTCTCCAAAGCGAGGACTGTTTGCAAAGATAAAAATGCGACAACCTTTATTCCATGAAACAGGACAATCGTTCTAGAAAGCAGCATTTTCATTTTCCATGTGGGTTTTTTTTTTTTGTTTTTAAAACAAGCCTCAGATTGTTCCTCGTTTAAAACTGAAAACTGAATTGTTTCATATTGGAAACAAGGCTTGAATTCCAGCCAGTTAAAAGAAAAAAAGCAAAACTATACTTATGGGGATGAGAATAAACAAAGCTGACTTCTAACTGCAGAATAAAGACAGGAAAACTTTTCCAGTGCCAGAGAGAAATATTTGTGTAATCATACCATTTGTCATTAAACATAATTTTGAAATTGATTCTAAGCTGCATAACCAAATGTACTATTTATTCAAGTTACCCAACTGTGGGTGCTCTAAAACACCACAAGTCTAATAGGTCTATCAAGTTGATCTGCCCTTCTGAGTCAGAGTCCTTGCGGAAAGACTACCTTCCACTGTGTGAGTCCAGGCATCCACTTTAGTCCTGGCAACTCAGAGGACACATCAGCAAGTTCCAAGGCACCTATGTATCAAACAAAAAACAAAACAAAAATTCACATTACGCCCAGTGAAAGAAACTAATTATAAAAGATCACATATTGTATGATCCCATTTACAGGGAATGTCCAGGGAGGGCAGATCCACACAGGCAGAGAGCAGATTTCCTGCGGCGGGCGGGGGTGGGAACAGGGAGAGACTGCAAATGAGCTCTTCTCGAAAATGCAGTGAAGTCACTACAGGTCACTGAACTGCACACTTAGAACAAGTGAATGTTACGTGCATAAATGACAGCACAGAAAAGCTGCTGCAGTAAGGAGCTGCAGAGTCCACACCACGTCCGAGACAAAGTCCACAGCAACAAGAGAAGCCACCGCAGTGATAAGCCCGCGCACCACAACGAAGAGTAGCCCCCGCTCGCCACAACTAGAGAAAGCCCGCGCGTAGCAACGAAGACCCAGCGCAGCCAAAAATAAATAAATAAATTTATAAAAAGAAAGAAAAGAACACTGTGTCTACAGTAGCACTGCTACAAGAAGCTGTAAGTTAGGGCCATTACAGGAAACCTCTCAAATGAACTACCATCCACAGAACACAGACAGAGCAGACGGTCTCAGGAAGAGGAAAATCCAACATAAGCTCCATGGAAGCTATGAAAAATGCAGGCAATCATGAAAACAGAGGAAAAGAATCCCCGAGGTGGAGGTCCAACAGTAAGAAACCTTTGACAAAAGCATCATACTGACCTCCACTAGTACATCCAAATATTCTGGCTTTTAAAAGCAAACACTAAATAATAGGGCAAGTGTACGAAAACTGGTTTTCTCAATCAAACACTGCCCTGGGCTCAGCAGTGACTTTCTGCCAGCATTTGGGTCAGAAGCTGCCAACGCTGGCCCAGAGCATGTAGACTGAATGCGTATCGGCCACCCTTCCCCCAGCTGAGTCTGAGGACTTCAAGGCAGGGACCACAGGCTCCCCAGTCGAAATCCCCAGCAACTGCAGAGTACAAGGCCCAGCCAAGGCCTACTGTCTGATGAAGCCACGTCCACGCATGACGCCTCTACAGGACGTCTACACGGGACGGAGGACAGAGATGAGACATGTACAGTGTGGTCTGGAGCAACCACGTGCAGAGATGGCTGTGAGAGCAAAACCGAGACTGGAAGCCCACCTGCCTGGTTAGAAAGTAATTACAGAATAGGACACTAAGAGTTAAATTTACTATCAAATTACATCACCCACAGCTCTCCTCTTCACATGCCTTTCTAAATAAAGTACCATCAAAAATGTAGAGCTCATAACCATGCAAGAAACACTGTTCAGAAATCACATCTTTATGTAAGTATAGCAAAACAAAATAAACACAACATAGTAAATTCAGGTCGAAAAGACCCCAAAGGTGCGAACAATCAGAGGGCTGACCACACAGCACAGAGATCACTCTGCCACTAAGAATGTAACGGAAGCCTAGACTGTCTCGGATACTGCCTCAGGAAATGCACACCTGTTTCAACATCTGCATTTCCACTTGCTTCATACATAAGTAGAAAACTCGGTAGCATTCTATTCTGGAAATGTAGTTAGTTTGAAATCTCCAATTATTTCTGTTAAGGAGAAACTGACAGAAAGGTTAACATTTCAGCAAAAACATGAAAACATTATGAAATGTCCTTACAACCTATGCTGGTCCCTCAGTATAAAACAGTGTGATAAGACCTCACACCCATTAGGATGGTTACTATCAAAAAACAAAACAAAAAAACAACAACAACCAAAAAAAACAGAAAATAACAAGTGCTGGCGAGGCTGTGGAGAAATTGGAACCCTTGTGTGCTGTTGGTGGGAATGTAAAATGGTGCAGCTGCTGTGGAGAACAGTATGGTGGGTCCTTAAAAATAAACACAGAATAACCATCTGGTGCAGCAATTCCACTTGTGTGTACGCACATAAGAACTGAAGGCAGGGTCTAAAAGAGTTATTGGTACAGCCATGTTCAAAGCAGCGTTTATTCACAACAGCTAAAATGCAGAAGCAAAACCAAGTGTCCATCAACAGATTAATGGATGAACAAAATATGGTCTAAACATACAATGGAATATTTTCAGCCTTAAAAAGGAAGGAAATTCTGATATATTATATAACATGGGTAAACTTTGAGGACATTATCTGAAAAGAGGTAAGCCAGTCAGTCACAAAACAACAATACTGTAATGATTTCACTCAAAGGAGATATCTAGAGTGGTCAAAGTCACAGAGACAGAAAAATAATGGGGGGGCGGGCAGAGGGGATACTGGGGAGTTGTTTACTGGGTCCAGAATTTCAGTTTAGCAAGGTGAAGAGCTCTGGAAATTGGCTACACAACAATGTGAATGTAGTTAACACTATCAAACTATATATTTTTAAATAGTTAAGATGGTACATTTTTAAGTTATGTAAGTTTTACCACAATTTTTTAAAAAATGCAACAGTGTGGTAAGGATCTGACATAACCTTTCAAACCTAAAGAAGCAAAATGGGCAAACTGCATAACTCACGAAACACAACAAACCCATTATATAAGCATGTTTTTAATCAGGGATACCTCATTTTAGGATTTATAGGCTAATCACACAAGCAAACGTAGAAAAAGCCTACAGAAAAATACACTATAGCAATAAAGGTTTTGAAAAGTACATACTCTTATTGAAAGATCATCATGCACTTACCTTCACTCTTTTCCAGTAAAGATGCTATGACTGCTTCATCTTCAATGGGGTTTAGTGAACACGTAGAATACACCATCCTGCCGCCTTCCACTAGCTGTTCAGCGCCCCGAGTTGCAATCCGCAGCTGTAAACTAAGGGCCGGAGACTAGGTTACCCTATGTGCCGAGCACATCCGCATGGCACATACGTCAGAGGCACTGACTGTAGCACACATTCATTACAAATTTTATGACAGACATAATAAAATATAAAATACTCTATGTAAGATGAGCAACTCCCATATAAAGAAAAAAATAACAGCAAAAATTTTAAGATTTTTAAGCGAAGTTAGATTAACCCTATATAAGATGTTCCCTGTTTATCTAAAAAGCACCTATTTATAGATGTTGTTACTATATGTTGTTATACAATGTTGTTAGTGTTGTTAACCTTTCCCAACATGCCAACAAGCAAAGCATAAAGCTGATTAACAAATGAATTCAACATATTAGCTAAATTTCACTATTAAAAAGTCTCCATACTTCTACAAATATTTGCTTTTTCTTTCCTTGAGCAGTTTGTATCTCTTAGTACATTATAATCCCAACTGCCTGTTTCACAAAAACAGTAGTAAGTTTTTAACAGAGAAACAAAATTTCCTCAAGTTATTTATGGTAAATATTCATTAGTACCCTCCAGATCACCCATAGTTCTATATTTGTATAATTTTAATGTTAAGTGAAAAAAAGAAAGCAAAGCTCTGTAGACAGTAAAATCAAAACAGCTATTTTAAAAATCCCTCTGCACAGAAAAACACTATAATATACCAGGCATGACAGAAATTATCTTTGAGTTATAAGAGTTTCTCTTTCCTTTCACTTCTAAGAACTTTCCAAATTTTCTTTAAAGACAACCAAAACATATTTCTGAGAGGTCAAAATGTTAAGCAAAATAATTCAACACAAAAGAACTGAAAACAGAGAGGAGAAATATTAGTAAGAAATGGTCATTTCATGGAAAACACATGTCTGAAATGTTACAGGAAACTTTTATAAAAGGCATTCTCAATGAATGTATACCTGAAATGTATACAATCTTCAGTTTCCTACTCTTGAGAGGTTTTAAAAACAACTACTTCTGACAAATAAGCAAACTCGCATGAAGGTGGCCATTAACATTCTGAGGATTACAGTCAGTCAGCTGAAGCTCTGGATGCCCAGGTAATTCAACCATAAACCTTCACTAATCTCTTAGTCACACAGGGCTACCAATTACACAGTTTATTTACCCATGCAGCTGCAAGCTGTTTAAGGTGCTCCACTTTTTCCAGACGTCAATGTTTTTCCTCATAGTGCCATCTCCACTGCAAAGAAAGATATTTAAAAACTTAAAACTCTGTACCGGTTAGATGATCACAGCTTAACAAATATGTCATATTCGAGTTAAATTACAAAACAGGTATCATTATTATTACTATAAACACCAATTAGAAAACAATCTAAATTCTCACAAGCTACAATAAACTTTCTATTTTTGTTTTGGGGACACTCTAGTACAGTAAACCAATTGCACTTCCATTTCAATGCAATAAGGAAATATGATTTGAAAAGAACACCTCTCTCAACAAAGAGATAGTAATTTGTTTTCATTTGAGAAAAAATACTATAGCAAAACTAATCTTCAGGTCTTCCCTGGTGGTGCAGTGGTTGAGAGTCCACCTGCCGATGCAGGGCACACGGGTTCGTGCTCCGGTCCGGGAAGATCCCACATGCCGCGGAGCGGCTGCGCCCATGAGCCATGGCCGTTGAGCCTGCGCGTCCGGAGCCTGTGCTCCGCAACGGGAGAGGCCACAACAGTGAGAGCCCCGCGTACCGCAAAACAAAACAAAACAAAAAACTAATCTTCAGACCTAGGACACAGAACCTTTTGATCCTGCTACTTAGAAAAGAAACTTGGCTAATCAACAGTAACATTTTAATCAGAATTACAAGAATAATGATAAATTTATACTCATAAAGGATTTCCACAGCAAATTCAATTAAGCCAATTTAATTTCTTTACCAAGATTTTTCTATATATCACACTGAAACATTTTTTAATTTCTGCTTTTACTTAATGGAAATCATTTACACGTAAATTCCATAATACAGAGTTGATCAATTAATCTTTCTGTCCATGTCGAATTTTATCTACTCAGAATTTGAGTAATTCCTGTGTCTGCTGGCTTTCTCTGTAAAGTTTAATTTTCCTTGATGGTCTAGTCACATGTCCTTGAGGTGAGGGGTCTGCAGGATGGAAACGTCCTATACGATATAACTGCTTTCAAATGACATCCCTTGCATGTATGGTGGTGGCTTAAATTCTAATTCCCTCAGCTTACAACTCAGAGCGCATGAGGTCACGTCTTTCTCACAGTATGATATTTGTGATCGCAAAAACACAGGGGTGGGAAAAATCAGTTTTTCTGATCCAAACGAAAACTAAAAAGCTGCAATCTAGAAAGAAAGGAACGTAGCTCATGACCTATTTCAATTTTGTGAAGGAGAATTCTTTCGGTATTTGACAGGCAGTCACACTCAGTGCTAATGAGTTCTGCCACCAGCAGTAATCTGCCCCTTGTTTAAATAAGACAGGATTTAATTCCGATGTGTCATATCTAAACACTGTGTTTAGTGCTAACAAAGTTCTGTGGCAGCGTCTTTACTAAACTTTGTCTCAACAAAGTTTGTACTTTGTCTCAACAAAGTCGTGTGTTCAGAAGGTATTAAACATGTGTGACACCACTGCCTGTGTCACTGCCTCCAGGAAATTAACAGACGTTTTAAGTTTGATTCTCTTCTTTTTGGAAAATCTAAGTTATTCAGTTATGCCATGAAATTCTTTTATAGGTAAACTCTAAAACTCCATAATTTATTTGTAAAACTTGAAGAAAGGCACGTGTACAAATACACTTGAGTTTCCCAAAGGTTGGAACCCCTGAGTTTCACTGTGCTACATAAGATTCACCACAGAAGCCCAATGTGATCACGTATTATCCTATGACAAGTATCCTACATACTCACCGGAAATAAGCACAAGCAAATCGCTCGCGGCACTAACATCCTGAAATGCCTGTTAAGGAGGCTTTATGACGACACTGCTTGCCTCTCAGGTATCTTCTTCGTGTCCCTTTTCAAGACGATCAAAACCACCCCCTTTCTGATCTCTTCGTTCTGTTTATCACTAAAATTGAGTTTCTGGCTTCTGATTTACGCTCAGTGTCTTTCTCTTCAAACCAGTTGCCATAAGATTGACACCTGCAATTGCATGCACACCGTGTGCAGATTCACTTTAGACTATATCTGATTTGATTTTGAGTGGACTCTGGGCTTTCCGGCCTCTTAATCATACCTGCAAGGGACGTCACATAAGATGCGGTCATAGAAGAGAATCTCCTTCTTCCCGTTCACATCCATCTGGAGCCGAGGGATGCAGGAAGCATCGTGGTTGACCACCATGATGCAGGGACTGCTCAGCCGCTTGGCCTGATGCACAAGCAGGTAACAGCGCTTGTTGTCCACGTCATTCGCGATGACAAACCCCTCTGGGAACATAAAACTGCGTCAGGTGAAAGGTGGCGTAAGTGGAGCAATTTCCTGAAATGTGTAACCTCTAGGTTGGCAGGTGAGACGGACAACTGAGCAAACTTAAGACCGAGCTTCAGATTTGCTAGAACTAGGGAAGTGGTCCAGAAAAAGGAACCAGGTGGCTCGGCATGGATTTCACAGTCAATTAAAATGTCAAAACTTCAAAATTCATCTGTTCAACAATTATTCACTTTGTACCAATTACTGTGCCAAAAGTAACATTTCCATTATTAACGATTAACTAAAAAGGAGGGTGAGGGAAGAAAGATGTAGAAAACAACGAAATCCCCCAACAAGTGTTTAAAATAGTGCACATGTGCTGGGCCTCCATTCTGGACCCTGCGAATCTGCTTCCTGGGGAGGGGCCGAGGCTCCTCAGGGTCAAGTCAACCCGCTCCCTGGGAGGCTCTGACCTTTGCAATCTTACATAATGTCCTCCAAGTTCAAGACAGATGTCCCATTTCGTACGTGATGTCTGGTAATGTCACAGAACTCACCTATTAAATGGCGGTGGGATTTGAACCTGGGGAGTCTGACAGCAGCTCTGGACAACTACATTCTCCTGCCTCTCACATAGGTAGTAAAGAGTCAAAAGGAAACAAAAACCCCAATGTGAGACTGTTACTACTGAAAACTCAAAGGGCAATCTACCTACTATGGCTTTAAAAAGAAACACCACTTGCTTTTATAGAAAATACACGTAGGGGGCTTCCCTGGTGGCGCAGTGGTTGGGAGTCCACCTGCTGATGCAGGGGACGCGGGTTCGTGCCCTGGTCCGGGAGGATCCCACGTGCCGCGGAGCGGCTGGGCCCGTGAGCCATGGCCGCTGAGCCTGCGCATCCGGAGCCTGTGCTCCACAACGGGAGAGGCCACAGCAGTGACAGGCCCGCGTGCCGCAAAAAAAAAAAAAGAAAAGAGAAAGAAAATACACGTAATTCTAAAGTAAAGGCCCTCCCCACAATGCACGTGTGGGTCTGAGGACAAGTGACAGGTGTGCACAGCGTCCAGCTCTACTTCCAGAGACACAAAACCCATCTGCCTGATGCCTCCTGTGTTATGCTCTTTTCCTTGTCTACAACCCACCAAAGTAGCACCCCTACCCTTCAAAAACCAGCCCAGTGCATACCTGGGAAAGGCACGCTCATGTCGGCATGCAGCATTTCGATTAGCTGTGTGGTCTTTGATCCAGGTGCTGCGCACATATCTAAAATCTACTGAAAAGCAAGAAAATGTCTGATGTTCTTCTTTTAATAAATCAATCATCCTACATTTAATTTAGAACGACTTAAAACTAGTTTCTCATTTCTATTTCACAACCCAAATACATTTATTTATAGAATGAATCTATAGCATATTATACTGAACTTCCAGGGGCCTAATATTATATGATGTCCCCAAACCACAGAAGGATAAAGATACTTACTCCACAGGGGATAGGAACAAAATGGCACTAGACACCAGTGAAAGCAATACATTTAGGGATGATGAGTAAAGATGCTAAGTGCGAGAAGCAGTATAACAAAATGCTAAAAGGCAGAGCTAGCTGGGTTCAAGTCTCAGCTCAGTCACTGGTGACTAGTTGGTGACTTCAGGCTCCACCTTCCTTTGCCTCCTTCCCCTCATCTGGAAAAAGGGGGACAGTGATAGCATCTACCCTCAAAGGGGTATGCGGATAATAAAGTGAATCGATTCACAAAAAGAACATAGAACAATCCTCAGCATTCAACAAGTCCTCAGTACATGTTCACTATGATTTTCAACCGATTTAGTCAATCAAGAACACTGAAGATTATCTGAGTAGTAAGTAAAGAAACTGAGTTGTAAAAATTGCAAAAAGAACCTAAAATAAATGTCATTCTCCACTTTACCCAAAGTGAAAAGGAAAACAGAAATGATTAACTATATAAAGAAAAAAAGGTCTCAACAGAACAGAGAGACACAAACACGGAGGGTGGTCTACCCACCAGAATTTTCTATTCAATGCACGATACCTTATGGTGAGGGTGAGCATTAAGCAACAGTGGTGGAATCATGCTAACGGCTTCTTGACGACTGATGTTTCCCTTAGAAAATAAAATTTTTTAAAAATCAGCAATGGCATTAAGAAAGGCAGAAAAAAATTAATACTGGGCGTTATTTCCAATGCAACAGGAAAATACCATATAATTATACCAGAACACAAAAGTTAGTACTATCACATAGACAGTAAGTAAGACAGATTTTTATACTAGTGGATAAATGGTTGCTACCAAAAGACTAAGTAAGGATGACCATAAATATCAAAACAACATTAGAATATTAGAAATTCAAGTAAAACACGAGCACAGGACAGGACAGAAAGTCCCCGTTAGAAGTTTCATAGCTGAAACTGTAAGTTCTATCTCTTAGTTCTCCTGTTTCCAGAACAGCCCACGCCTGCTCTGTATTCCTGAGAACTGTCCCCATCAACCACTGCCCCCATGTTTCCTGTGGAAGAGAGAGAATAATTAAAACTCCTCACTAAACCAACCATCCTCTAGATCTTCACTCGTGGGTCAGGACATCTGTTAAAATGTACAGCTGTTCAGATTCAGACAAAGTTCCTTAGTGAAATCCAGCACTTGTGCCAATCACAACTCTATTGTAACAGCTTAGGACTAAACACTTAACAAAAAGCCAAAAAAGCATCAGCTACCAGGAGGCTTCTGCTTCTTTACAACCTGGGGCCCCGTCCTGGAAAGGCCACCCAAGCAGCCATCACTCATCTTACACCTGCGCACCTGACTGTCAGAACCTAAACACAGGCCTCCACTCACACCTGTTCCTTTCACCTCATGGGTTTCCGGCCAGCACTGCATCTGTGAGGACTGAACCATGACTGCCTCGCCAGGGGCACGGATCCCAAGTTCTGGGTTACACCTGTGATTCTGAAGAGCCTGCCTTCTGTTTTCACCCGAGTTGTCACTCAGAGCATTCACGTAGGACGAGGATGTCAGGCCCTTGGCTAGACACCCCAGCAGGTGGTCCCTGGATTCATGGACACTCTGCAGTCAACTTTGAACAACCCAGGGAGTACTGCACCCTGCTGACTCCTGATCAAAAATCTGGACTGGTTCCCTACCATACACGCCGCCAACACTAAACTCCAGTGTCCTCTACCTTTCAAAGCTGCCAAAACCCAGCTCTTCACGGCCTACCGGACTGTGTATCCCTCCATTCCCCACAAACCCTCTGCTCTGTTGAAGTTCGAACCTAAATTGCTCTCTAAACGCATCCAAGTAGATTAAAAGCTGAGCCAGAGAATCCCTTCTTGTATGAGCCCGAGCACAGAACTGGGCCCGTGGTGGTGCTCAGCTCTGTTTACTCCTTACCAGGGTAGGGATGGGGGTGGGAAACCAGGCAAGCAGAGCCCAGGTTACCAGGTTACCAAGCTGGACACACAACCACAAGAGGGAACAGCTCTACCCTGGTCTGAGTAGCTACTAGAGCGGAGCGAGGTGAAAGGTTTCTAAATTGGTTATGGCTTCAAGGCAAGAAACATGGGAAGCACGATAATCCTGTCAGCTGGACACAGAAGCTCCGAGTGAAAAAGAAATAAAAACCATCTGGTGACACACAGAGGTTTCCTTGGCTAGAAAAAGGAGATTAGAAAATAAGAAGGGGCAGCTTCTGATTTTAAACGTGAGACTATTAAGAATGCCAAAAAAACTGAAAGTAAACTGCAAAGCTCACAACATCCAAATTTTATGGGCATTCACTCAATCATGCATTACACGCGGGAACAGCTATTTTGTCGGGGAAGATGTGAGGCTAAAGGTTAGAAGTTCAAGTGACTGAACCGCCATCAGGGAACCTGGGGAGGCGGAGGGGCTGCCAGGGCGAAGGCAAGGTCGTTCTACGAGAACCAAAGTTGTCGCATTTAGGTCTTGTTTGTCTGCCTGGCAAAGGCGGGGTAAAACACTTTAATAAAATACACATGGCCGCGAGAGCGTATCGCTTTCTCCGCGGGAAAGGCGCGTGGCAAGCGTACCTCGGAAGGACATGAGAGCAGACAGGGCAGCTGCTCCTGAGCGAGGCCCATGGAGCAGGGCGCTGTGCCCCGCCCCCGGCTGCGGCCACCCCAACCTGGAGCGGCCAGAAACAAGGAGCCACGCCGGCGCCCGCCGGACGTTTCACGATCAGAGGCGCCAAACGAGACAGCAGCCACGTAACTTAGCAGAAATTCAGGGGGCGCGCGCACACACTTCAGCGGGTTTTTCTGCCTGCCTCATCCACATCGGCACTCCCAGAGGCACGTATGGTTAAAATAAAACTACCGGACTGATACTAAGGCCCAGTTAAAGTTTCAAGGAAACCAGCAAACGTAGAGGCATCTACTCACAGATTCAGTTTCGCTAACCAGAAACTGGTGAAACTTTTCCAATTGTGGAGACTTTCTCAAGATCTTTCGACTTAAGTTTGTGTGCCAGGCAAGTTCTTCAGGATACCTGACCGAAAAGAAAGCAAAACATTTATGGGTTATGTTAAAGCGGCCTCTTCACAATTTCTTGCTTATACAGGTCATAAGCCAAACGAGACACCCAGCTGTGTTCCGGCCACTCAGTCTCGTCCTCGCGTGACGGCCAGCAGCACCGTGAGAGCTCTGGGACACACGGGTGCACTCTCACTGCGCCCCGTGGCCCCGGCACAGGCGGCCTGGGCGCTCTGAGAGACACACGCACATGACACCACTGAGAAGTTATGGTGATGCATGTCCACGATCTGATGAAACGGGAGCCTCCCACCCCGCTGCTCTCCACTGTGGTGAGCTAACGTGACGGCACGGAGGCCAACAGAGGACATAAGGTGACGAATTACTTAAAATGCAGATCACACAGAATCAAAGTGATGCCGTAGGGCAGGTATTAGAATGTTTACCAAACGTTTGATTACAATCCTTTTTACTATATTTTTCACTATTTCCAAAACAAATCAGTCCAATAATGTACTGAAATGTTTTACATACCAAAAAACCCTGGAAATCACCAATGCATTAATTTGAGCTCCTAGGCTGCTACTTATACAGACCTAAGAATGAAGATTCTCCTGCCATTTCTGGGAATATATTTGAACTGTCTATAAATCACACCACCACTGATTAGGAAGTGTGTGCTTTTTCATCGCAGCTTGCACCTGCCCACCCACTGAGCTCCAACTGCACAGGTCAGTACACGGATAGGACACATGGGGCCACGCTCAGCATAACGTGGCACTCGGTGACAAATCATACCAAACTCATTGTTAACTCTGAGGTACAATAATGAGCTCAACTTAACAATGCAGGGTCACAATGTTTCCATGTGTCAAACTGCAGCTAAGGTGACAGCCATGAAAATGAAGCTGGAACATCTGAAAAACAACACATCTGACTGCTTTGAGACTCTGATTATTTGACAGACACAAACTCAGGCTTAAGATCTGAAGACACTGCTCAACTGTCATGTTATCATGAGATACATGTGAAAAATACTTTCCACCAAATAATGAATATTAAACTGGCTGAATCTGTTCACGGCCACCCTCCAAATGTCCCGGTGCTTTGTTTCTATCTCTTATGCCTGCTTCTCTCTTCAATATTTAACCTGTTTCAAAAATACAGAAGCAAAATGCAATCATACTTATCAGACAATTTCAAAAAGTTTAGCTTTAAATACTCCCTTTGGCCTCACTAGAGGTGAATGGCAGGGATTCACTCAGGTTGGCTCCAGCTGTAGAACTGAAGAAAACCTGCTGACCCACTGCTACCTTTGCTGATATCCAAACGTCTACTGGCAACCCCAAATTGTCTGTGACTAATGACAGCACACATGCCAGTTACTACTTTACCAAGCCACCGAACACCACGAATTTGAATGCTGCCTGCCACTATTCATTGTACATTGCTGAAGTTTCATTTTCAAATAGAGACGACAGTCTCTAGATATAATTTGAGGGAATATTTCCTTATGTGCCTTACAGGTTGAATTTCTAGTAGTTAAAATGTAAATTTACTATTAGAATAAAATTCGATTGTAAGTTATTGTACGTTATTATGATTGTGAAAGCTCTTACTCATATGAGAAAAATATTTAAGAACTTTTAGACAGTTAAACACAGACAATTAAAATGAAAAAGTATGTTTCTTATATAGCTTTAGGAACAACTCTTTTGAGCTAACAGATGTTTATGAAAATCTTCACAGATTTCAACATCAAACAATCTTAAAAAACTGTATTTAATTTATAGTTATGTAATTCAAATTTAGCTCCTGAGTCTCTAAAGTCCTATTTTGCAAACTTGTCGTATCTTTTAAGGATAAATTAAAAGCACCACTGTCCCCTTTGTCCCTAAAAAATTCTTAAGAGAAACAGTCTCTAAATATATACAACACCTACGATAAATCATCTTCAACCCAGACATTTAAAAAGAACACAAACAGCATGACAATAAGGTGTGTTCTCAACAACTGATTGTCAAAACAAGGTCTCTTAAAAATTGCTTTAGGATAATTCCTTACAGTTCCTAGTCTATGAAAAGTAAGGATAAAAATGAAATCTGCCCAAGCTATAAGTCCTATACATGATAAGTCCTATACCTTCTAGAAAACCTGGTTCCCAAAAACATTTCTCCTATATTATATCCCACGATGTAGCAAAAGGTTAGAAGAATACATGACCTATTTCTGCATTTTGAACAATATAGAAAACCACCAGAAGTAGTTTAAGCTTCTGCTTTACTTGCTTACTGATTTATGGGTTTCCCACACTTGACAAGTGAATTTGATTGATTAAATGTTTATACAATAAAACTATCACACAACTTCACCGATAATGGAAGAAGGTTGACTATCAGGAACCCAAATCTTACAACATGCTGCTCACACCCTTCAGCCATGTTCAGAAAATTAAAGCAAACAGTAACGTGTAGAGAATGCCTGGCTGTTACTAGAGTGACTCGCTTGTGTTCTTCACCCACAGAACACCTGCAGAGCCTTTCCAACAAGTCTGGGAACTGGTCCTGACTGGTCCTGTACCCATCCCCCAAATTCAAAAATCGAGAGCGAAAAATAGCCGTTAAATGTTCAATGAGCTGATTAAACAAAAGTATGACCACAGTTTGCAGAAAACAATAAAAATAGCGAGACTAGGGCTTCCCTGGTGGCGCGGTGGTTGAGAGTCCACCTGCCGATGCGGGGGACGCGGGTTCGTGCTCCGGTCCGGGAAGATCCCACGTGCCGCGGAGCGGCTGGGCCCGTGAGCCATGGCCGCTGAGCCTGCGCGTCCGGAGCCTGTGCTCCGCAACGGGAGAGACCACAGCAATTAGAAGCCCACGTACCGCAAAAGAAATAAATAAATAAAAAATAATAGCGAGACTAATTCCCGTATTTGTTGGAGCTGTGGAGGAAAATCCCACGAGAACAGGCCCAGAGAAAAGGCGCCTCTTTCCCACAGGAGCACGTGCTGAATTTTCACCTCCTCTTACTGCCCAGACCCAGAGGACACTCAGAGACCTTCGCATCCGAAAAGCTGCACCTCTGAACATAAGGCTGAAGGAATAAAAATGTTTTCAGGTGATTGTGAGAGGCAGCAAATGCAGGCAAGATTATTAGAAATAGAAACGTGCACAAAGACAACCTTAAACCTGCTTCTGAAAACATCAGATGACCCCTGCTTAAGCGCCAGGACATCAATCACATCTCCAAACCTCGGCACAGGAGAGTTAAGTCTACAACCCAAGTCCTCTGAGAGGAAGAGCAGCTCACCACGTGAAGGCTACCTCACTCGGCAACACTGTAGGTACAGCAACTGGAAATACATCTTCCTTGTCCACTGGCCTCAGGACCGCGGACATGCAGTGAGTGACCACCAACAGCCACCGAGCACCTGAGTCCTTTTCCTGTCCTCTAACAGTCAAGCTTTTAAACTCTGACTAAAATCGTTTTAACGAAAAAAAACACCATGAAATGTTCTGGCTTAATACTGAAGGTTTAGTCCTGTGTCCCAGAAATGCATTCTATAATGCTGACATTTGGTTTTGATCTGATTTTAGCATCTGGCCATTCAGCATTCATTCTAAAGGTGGATGATGTGCACATCTGTGATACAGACACTGAAAATCCAAACGGCCAAAAAAAGAATGAAAAGGAAGCAAATCCACAGCCCATGATTAATGAGAACCTGACCTTGGTCTGTGATCACTAAAGGGTATCACAAGGGTAAAAATGAAAGGTAACATCAAATACATGAAGAGTCAAAGCTTCAGAAGTTGCCAGGAAATGCTGATTAAATTCAGCTTTTTATAGCAATCATTTAAAATGTGTTGTTTTGTGAGAACTCTCAATACCGCAAAGTTGATCATCGGAAATGTGGAGCTACAGCAATTTAACGACTTTTCTGTTTATAAATTAGTCCAGGGCTCGGCATTGCTATGGTTTGTGCTCGAGTACTCCAGACATTTTACGAGACAGAAGGGTCTGCCTTCACACATCTGAGCCCTGAACTGGACCCTGAGAAACAAGTAAGCCACAGGACACCTACGGGACAGTAAGATTAAAGGGCAGTGAGCAGAGAGGGCAGGAGTGTGCTTGGGAGACACTGGAGACAGCCGACACACAGGACGGCTGAAGCAGCCTTGCTGAGCCTTTGCCAGGTGAAGGGCTATGTTGTGATTTCTAGTCATGTGATTCCTACTCTCTCTTTTTTTAAAAATAAATTTATTTATTTTATTTATTTTATTTTTGGCTGTGTTGGGTCTTCATTGCTGCGTGCGGGCTTTCTCTAGTTGTGGCGAGCGGGGCTATTCTTCGATGCGGTGCGCAGGCTTCTCACTGCAGTGGCTTCTCTTGTTGTGGAGCATGGGCTCTAGGTGCATGGGCTTCAGCAGTTGTGGCACGCAGGCTCAGTAGCTGTGGCTCGCGGGCTCTAGAGCGCAGGCTCAGTAGTTGTGGCACACGGGCTCAGCAGTTGTGGCTCACAGGCTCTAGAGTGCAGGCTTAGTAGTTGTGGCACACGGGCTTAGTTGTTCCACGGCATGTGGGATCTTCCTGGACCAGGGCTCGAACCCGTGTCCCCTGCGTTGGCAGGCGGATTCTTAACCACTGCGCCACCAGGGAAGCCCCGATTCCTACTCTCTTGTATGACTTTTGGCAGCGTTGAGTAGTCCGAAATGGAGTCACAGTGACCAGTGTGAATCTCCGTGGTGACTGTTCGGAAACGTCTGGTGTTTGGTAACGTCCTCAGAAAGACGGCATGGGAACAGAAGGGTGACAGATAAAGAAGAGAACCCCAGGTGCATAACTCTTTAAAACACTGAGACAGTGGCTGGAAGGCTCATCATCCCAGGACCTTATGCTCCAAGGCCGAGGAGCTGCTTCAGACAGAGACGCTGCTGGAGGCACTGTCAGATCAGATGGGGACTTCCCGCTTGCTCACACCCCAGGAAAGGGGACCAACATTCATGCTGAGACGCCCCCTTCGTCACCCCCTTCCTTCCCTCAGGTGCATGATCACCTTCTCGTGTAGTGTGGTGTGTACAATAAACCGGGCAATTCACAAACTGAACATCGGCTACCCTCCACGCTACCTCCCGTGCCGCGATCCTTACCTGGCCTAACCGCTGGGCCCTGCAACAAAACACTAAGTTTGCAACGCTTCTGACATGAAGACAAGGGGTGGAAATGGAAATGGTGGAAATGGTAACGTCAAGGAAGGTAAGAGGCTGGACTGACTTGGAAAAATTAACTGAGATCAAGACTTCAACACACTACGGCTGCAAATCACATAGGAAAACTTGCACACCAGCGTGAACTAACAGCGATAAAAAAAAGCACTGGGAAGAACAGGAGAATGCCCGGAAAGTATATTCAGGTTCTTTCAGGCCAACAGCAAACGCACTACCAAGAAATACATTCAAGTGAGAAAGATTAAAACTCCAGAGAAATATCCAACAGGATGAAGCCTCGTTATACCTACCAACTCAGGGGCTGTGGAACTTCAACTTTCTGCCCGTCCACCTCCAGGTCCTCCAGTTCCTTGAAATACTTGTTCTTTAAGCAATGGAGAATCTCTTTTGCGTGGCTATTAAAAAGTAAGCAAGTTTCAAATCCATCTGGAAAGCTAATTTAATAAATTTTATCTCTCTGTAAATTCAAGATTATGTTTTAAAACTAAAACCATCGTTGTGTGGAGAGAACACATTCTTTAATTACTGCCTTTTTACTCTATTCTTTCAAAGATAACAATCCTCATTGTCTGACCACTAAAAGGTGATAAACTAAATACAATACTACTGCGTTCCTTCCCTCCTAAATATTCCTCGAGTTCCAATTTCACTTGCAGGTCATCTTCAAAAGGTATAACTGAAACCATACCCTGTAACTTACACACTCAAGGCCCATAGGCAAAACACAGTGATTAACTGAGACCTCTAAGCTTGTTTTGCAAAAGACCAGGGATGTGCAGACATGGAAACAACGTGCTAAAGGCCCCTTCGCGTGGCACAGGCGCGTTTAGGGACTAAAATAACCCACGGTAAACTTTAGACATCACAGGCTGAAAATCCACCACATGTAACAGACAGAACGCCCCACCCCGAATTTGCACATGGGACCCATAAACAGGCATGAAGGACAGAGAACCTGTAGGGAGCTCTTGAAACTCACCCCAACTTTCCACCCATCATTTCCGAGCCCCCTCCTCCTCTTACTGGCCACCTCCAAGATAAATACCCCACTCAACAGCTGACGGGGAGAGCGGAGCTCTGCCTCCTGTCTCCTTGCTTGGTTGCCCTGCAGTAAAGCCTTTTCACTTTCTGCAAAAGCCCCTTGCCTCGGTATTTGGTCTTTGTGCAGCGGGCAATGGGCGCGCACTTGCTCACCTACAAGACTACAAAAAAACATTTTTTTTAAGGAAAGAGAACACTGTACGTTTCACTTAAACTCGGTAATGTCACAAATTCTCATGTGTTCCAAAGGGTGGGCATCCTCAACTCACGAATTCCCAGGAGTCAACCCTTCCTCAGGCTGCATTTTCCTTTCTCATTCTGGCCTCCCAACTTGCAATCCCTCCTTTCCCTACGCCGTAGGACACTTAAGCTCCCTCCCCTCAAGGCCTCCAGGATCTCGAATCCGCACCGCTGACATGCGCTTCTTAGGGGAAAAAATAACACCCGCGTTTTAAACCTTGGGCGTTCTAACCCCAACTTTCCAGGAAATACGAAAAGCACGACCCCCTACCTTTTGTAACCCGTAATTCTTAAAGTGGCCGGGAGAGGCTCCCTGAGCGCTTCCATGAACTGGTCCCACTCGCCTTCGGGCACGATCTTGAGTTCCTGATAGTAGTGCTCGAACAGCTTGTTCTCCTTGACGATCTCGGGGTACCCGCCTTCCCAGCCCTGAGGAATAAGAGGGACGTGTGCCCAGGGCCGGGGAGCCTCCCCTTCGCCGCCCCACAGGCCTGGGGATCGGGGAGGTCCCCGCGGGTCCCCGGCTCCTACCGCCCCACTGCGCTTCCCGCCGTCCTCGGCGCCGTCCTCCGCGCTCCCGGGTCGCTGCTGCTGCTGCTGCTGGAGCCGCCGGCTCCGCGACCGCCGCCCCATGGCCCACGCGGCAGCGCACGCCGCCCGCACACAGCGAGCCGCCACCCTCGGCCGCGAGCACTTCCGGGCTGCAGCTCGAGGACCCCGTGGGTCAGCGCCTGCGCCTCTCCCGGACCTGCAGGACCCTTCAGGAAACAAGCCAGAGCGCCGCGACCCGTGCTCCCGGAAAACAACGAGCAGGAGGAGCCGGGGACAGTCCTGAGTGGGAAAGTGGCTCCAGAGAGCAGGCCGAGAGACGCCTACTGGCCGAGGGCCTGGGTTTCCGCGCGGGCTCAGGCGGCGATGCGGACAGCCCGAGGTCACGCATGCGCACCAAGGCGACGGGGGGGCGGAGCGGGCCCGGAGTGGGCATGGCTCTGGCTTGTGGGCGGGGCGGGTGGCAGACCCACCTCCCGCCCAGTCCGCGGCGCGCCCCTTGTACTGGTGAAACAGGCGGGGTCAGCGTACCCACTGCTTCCTGGCCGCCAGGGCGGCGTGGATCGCGGCCCCGGATTTTGACAGCGGGCCCCGACCTCAGGTAACCGCGCCTCCCGCCGCCCTCGCCGCCGCCCTATATGTGGCGCGTCGCGGCTGCCGGGCCATGGAGCACGCCTGCTGTCCCCCACAATGGAGCTGGCCGAGCGGTTCCTGCTGGACGCGCTCGCCTACCTGGAGTGCGCCCTGGGCTTCCTGTGCTACGTGCTGCTGAAGCTGGTGGGCTCGCCCTACGGGCGCTACGCGTCGCCGCGCACCGCATTTCGGCTGCCGGCGCGGGCCGCTTGGGCGGTGCAGGAGCTGCCCTCGCTGGCGGTGCCGCTCCTCGCGTGCGCCTGCGCGCCCGCCGAGCGGCTCAACCGCTGGCCCAACTGCATCCTCCTGACCATGTTCCTCGTCCACTACGCGCAAAGGTGAGGGCGGGCGGCCCCGCGCCTCTCCCTGCCACCCCTGGTGCGCTCCCTTCTCCCTGCCACCTCTGGTGCCCTGCCCTCTCCCTGCCACCCCTGGTGCGCTGCCCTCTCCCTGCCACCCCTGGTGCCCTGTCCCCTCCCTGCCACCCCAGGCTGGCTCCCTCCACCTGTGTAGCAGGGCCTGGCGCCCTCTCCTTGCGCCTCTGCTTCTTCTCCCAGCATCCTCTTTCTACTTTTCTAGTTCCACTTTGGGCTCTTTGCTGTGGGTGGAGGAGCTCTTTTCCTCCAGCCAAATGGTCACCTGCAACTTGGGAGCCTGGTTTCCTCAAACTCCTTGTGACTTGCCCTTTAGGATGTACGGACTGTATGGGCTTGAATGGATCACGCTCAGAGACTTTCACCTCCACATTATGCAAGGGCCCCCGCGACTGTGGAAGTGGCTTTCCAAGAAATAACCTTAAACACACATGAGGTCTTTACACTGACTTCCAAGTGTTTCGTTTTTGTGAAGAATGCTCAATGGCTGTGTCTGAACTGTTCAGGTCTCGTAATAAGTTGGGACTTTCTCCAGCTCTTAGGTTTTGGCTTTTACACCGCTAAACCAAATGGCTGGACAAAAGTTTAAAATCAGAATTTGAAAATGTGTATTCAGACTTCAAAAGGCTGCCAAGTTAAAAAGGGCGTTCCCTGCATGTGAGAGACCTGGGCTCACCTGCTCTGTGAACGTGGGCAGGTTACTTGACCTCTGTGATCGTGGGTCCCACCCCACTACGCCCGCTTCATAAAGTGGGACGGGAAAGAAGTGTGGGTGTCTCTAAGCCTCTCTTGAGCCCCTGGCACAGCTGTGTCCCCACCTGCTTTTAAGCAGGCACGGGAAGTGGGCAGAGTCAGCATTCCACAAGGCTTTCTGGGGGCCCTGTTTCTGACACTCCTAGAGAATTCCAGTAAGCAAAGTTGTTACCAGACTCATGGAGGTTCTGTAATGTGATTGAGCATTACTGCAATTTGCATATCAATAGAATTCTCATGACTACATACATTTCTCCATAAATATGCCAGAACCTATGTCTGTCTGTTTCTGTCACAACTAAAAGCAAGCTCTCGAGTCAGACTGCTAGGTGTTATCTCAACCGCATCACTGGTGACTGGTGAGGTAAGTTATTAAGCTGCTCTGCAGCAGATTGCCCCATCAATGAAATTGGCGGAGCCATGGTACCAGCTACCCACCAGTGGGACTGGCATGCATATTAAATACTAAAGGCAACTCCATAAAATGCTTGTGAGGTTCTGGGAAATCTGAATGCTCAATGGTGACAAATAACACCACTTTATATCACCATGCAAATGGGCGTATCTGCATACACACTCTGCGTGACATTTGTTCACGCTGCAGCCAGCTTCCAGTGCCAAGAAAAAAATCTGAAGACATTGAAGGCATTGGAAAGATGTGAAGGGAGCACTTTACAGAGCTTTGTCTGAAAGCCTGGAGTTGAAGCTTTTTGATGTAAGGTGTCATGTGTAATTGCATCGGGGCTCACTCTAGTGGGAGACTGGATGCGGCCTCCCAGAGGGCCGAAGTCGCTTCTACAGATAGAACTGGAATAGATCCTTTCATACAGATGAGGCCACAGAGCCCCAGAGTTCAGGTGTTTTATCCAAGCGATTGCCGGGACTAACACCCTGCTCCCCTCCTCGGTTTCTAGACCAGTGGTTTCAGAAACTCTGCTCCAAAGGATTTGACGGGTCACGTGTAGTTTTTTAAACTGCTGGGCTATTCTTTTTTCCCCAAGTCGTTCATGTTACTATACACATAGCCCATGTGGTTTGGGGGCATTTAAGTTTTTCCAAATAGAAAAGATAAACATCTTCCATTCTACCCAAGCAACTAATTTATTAAACGGTCATTTGACCTAAGTCGGTGAGCTCTTGGACGAGAACGGAAGTGCAAACCGCATTGAGCGCTTGTTCCAAACCACTGAACTCCTTGACCCAGAAGCTGTTTCTTCAGCCCCTCGTTTGTCAGGGCTCTGCAGGCCAGACAAGACAGTAAGAAGGCAGACAGGTGAATCCAAGCCTGAGTCAGGCTAGTGGCGGGAGAAACACAAACCATGGGACATGCTTGGGAGACATGAGACCGACTGGGCAGCAACTTCCAGAACTTGGCAGACGTGTGCCGAAGCCCTGTGCTAAGACGTGGGCTGACACAGGAGGGAGGCGGGGCCCCGCCTAGGGGAGCTTGAGCCTCTTGAGGACTGAAGCCAGAAGGAGGCTTCCCACGGTCTGTGAGAAGGAGTGTTTGCCTGTGTGTTTCTAGCTCTTCATTCGGCACACACTGACTACGGATTATTTGATGTATTTGGCATTCTACTCACCGTTGGGCGTACAGAGTTGAGATGTTCTCTTGAGTCAATGAATACAGGACAGACTCTGGAGAATCAACAGGATCTTTGGGGCACAAGAGCCAGGGATGGGAGGGAAGGCCTGCCTAGGAGGGCAAGAGGGGACAACTGTGGGACAGAACACACCAGGGCCCTGACCAGCTCCCCCAAGGACGGTGAAGGATGTTTGTAGTAACTTTTTTTTATTTTAACTTTTTGGCCGCACTGTGTGACATGTGGGATCTTAGTTCCCTGACCAGGGATCGAACCCATGCCCCCTGCAGTGGAAGCGTGGAGTCTTAACCACTGGACCACCAGGGAAGTCCCCGTAGGAAGGTTTTTTTAATCTATGGCAAACCACATGGTTGTCCCGCCAGCGGCCTGTGGCCTTTGCATCCTGTCTGCACTGAGGTCACCTCCTGTTGGTCACGGGCTTCTGAGTTCCCAAGGGCACCACCGCATCTTCTCACACCGCCCTTGGTTTCGTGTGTGTGGAGCGTATCCGACCTCTCGCCTGCTCACCTGAGGCAAGTGTATGCCGGAAATGGGCAGTTGCCTGTTCTCAAGTCAACTCAGAGCTGCTCTGCATTTGTCAGAAGCCCAGGTGTGGCTCCTTCAACCCCGTCTCACCTCATGTTCTGCTGCTTTCTGTCCAGCCAAGCAGGGATTCGATATGACCCGAACCCAGGGTACCTGTGTCATAGATTTTCCCTTTCCATTCAGCAGTGAGTGAGTGAGTCAGTCACTGATTATTTCTTAACAGCTTCTCTGTTTAACAGTAGTTATAAACCAAAATCCCACTTGAGCGCTGAGCTGTTTATTTACCGCTGGGGCCCCAGTCACCCTGAGGCCACAGAGGAAGGGTGCCAAACACTCACCTCACAAGTGTGCAGACTTTCAAACACCCACCCCAAGGTCTGTGCTCAACCAGATCTGTGACCTTGTGGGATCTTGATTCTGTTGTCATCCTTGACTGCAATGCCTCAAAGCCCCTCACCTACTTCAGGTTCATCGTTCCTCCAGCTGGGGCCTGTTAATGGTCTGGGGAGAGCCTGGCCCAGCCTCTCTTTTAACTGTGTCATAAAGCATGTATAACATTAAAACACAGCAGAGGACTGGAGAGGGTGAAGGGCACACCACATCCTTGGCCCTTGCCTTGTGGATTCAAATAATTTGAGAAGAGGAAAACTTTTATGTCAAAGTATAGAGTGACAGAAAGTAAAGTATTAATTGTGTCTGTGACCTTGCCTTGAAAGAGCAAAGTGCTTATTTAAGTATGTAGCTTTACTGCAGTTTAATCACTCCAGGGAAAGAAAAGCAAAGGGAACTGATCCAAATGTAGGAAGTGCTGTAGATTTCAACGATGTCAAATTGTTGAGAAAAAAGTAATACAGTCAAATATTAAAATCAACAACCACTCTCAGTTTTAAACATTTAAAAATGGTTAAATCTACCATTACCTAAATTACTGCCAGATCACCAAGTTGGTTACTTAGTGTTCCCAAACTTGGGTGGGCGACATTATAGGCTGTCCTAGGAGATGATGTCCAACTGCTTCCATTTCCAGAGTCAAATCATTTGCTGAGTGATTGCATTATTTCTCGTTGCAAGAAAACTGCAGTGTTGTTATTGCAGTTTATTGGGAAAACATTTTAAGAGAGAATTCTTATACTTCACTATGCAAATTAAGCAGTCATGGAGCTTGTGTCTGGGAGCCCAAAAATTGAAATCTTAACTTTCAACCATTAGAGAATTGTCATTCCACATGGTTGCCGGCATGTTGACCTTTGAAAGGAATGCTTTCACTTGAGTCTTTCCAGCAGATGGGTGCAGTGGTTATTTGCCAGTTAACTTGGGTTTTGTGTAGGCATTAACCCTACTGGCTTGAGTGGTTCAAGAAACCACGTGAGAGCTGCTTGGGAGGATGAGAATCTTGGGTCTCTGGGCGCTACTTTGCAGTGAGAGTAGAAATGCGGGCTAGCTCTGGGGACTTTGTTCTTTTCTGTAATCCATTTTCCTTCATGGGTGCTAATAGGATACTTTCTTGTTTCCTTAAAATTCAGGAAAAAATTTAAGGAAAAATTTTTGGTTTGCTTTATTAATTTTGCCTGATTCTCTCTGAGCCTTTTCCAGTAAGCAATTGCAAGTCTTCAGCCCAAGAAATCAAATTTCTCCCTCTCACTCATCAGGTCTGTTCTGAATGTATTAGGTTCCAGGACTTAAAATACATGTGTGCATATTGCATGCAAAAGAACCTACAACTGAGTACATGCTCCTGTACAAAACTTAGAAAATGTGGAGGAATTGAAGGAAGAAGATAAAAACCACCTACAGTTCCATCACCCAGAGATAACACTGACGATATTTTGGCATATCTCTTTCCCATCTCCTTCACTGTCTTTAATAAGTTTTTGATCACTTTTTTTTCTAAGCAGTAAAGATAACACGCATAAACACGCATAAAACCTTATATCCCACTGTTGTCACTTAACGTAAGTATTATACTGGCCTAGTAGAAATACTTACTAAGGATGACTTCTAAAGACCAATGTGCCACAGAGTGAATAGACAGAGCCAGCCCTGCTTGGTCCTGTTTCTCGCCACCACCTTGCGATGTGTTGGATGGCACACCTGGGTCATTGCCTCGGAGCCTGCCTCTTCCTAGCCTACTGTCTCTCTCCATCACCCAGGGCACCGCATTCCTCTGAGCCTCTGGGTCCTGATCTATTAAATAGGGTAAATAGTAACAGTTCTGACAGTATTTTAAAAAAAAAACATGTTGTATAGGATTAGGAATTATTGGGAACATTTTTATCAGGCACTACGAGAAGCACCTTTATGCTTTCTAAGCATGGAAACTCACCCAAAAAGTAAACAGGTGGCAGACTGCCCTGAGCATCAAAGCCGCGCGGAGTTTCCGGCATCTCAGGGCTTTTGGTTCATCCAGTCGTCAAACATTCCCTGCATTCCTGATGGTCCTACAAACACAAACTTTTGTAAGTTTCCCTGGGTAATTAAAAACAATTTGATGTTTGGGCTTCCATGTTGGCGCAGTGGTTGAGAGTCCGCCTGCCTGCCGATGTAGGGGACACAGGTTCGTGCCCCGGTCCGGGAAGATCCCACGTGCCGCGGAGCGGCTGGGCCCGTGAGCCATGGCCGCTGAGCCTGAGCGTCCGGAGCCTGTGCTCCGCAACAGGAGAGGCCACAGCAGTGAGAGGCCCCGCGTACCGCAAAAAAAAAACAAAAAAACAATTTGATGGAAAGTACATATTCTTTCTTTACATGGAATAGAAAGAAAATAAAATAAGGAAACTGTAACACAATGAAGAACAAAGTGTCAAATTCAATCCCATATCTGCTTCTGATGATGTAGGAAACAGAATTCCTTCCTAGCTCCTTGGGACCTGGCTACTATGTATCCAGAAGAGGAAATGGCTTTATAACCCAGTACCTAAATAAAATACTTTTTTTTTTTTAATAAGTGGAATTTGTGGCTTTATTTATTTATTTGCGATACGCAGGCCTCTCACTGTTGTGGCCTCTCCCGTTGCGGAGCACAGGCTCCGGACGCGCAGGCTCAGCGGCCATGGCTCAGCGGCCATGGCTCAGCGGCCCAGCTGCTCCGCGGCATATGGGATCTTCCCGGACCGAGGCACGAACCCGTATCCCCTGCATCCGCAGGCGGACTCTCAACCACTGCGCCACCAGGGAAGCCCTAAATAAAATACTTGTAAGTCCAAGTGCTTCATAGTTTCTCAAAAGATTATTTCTATTTTAAGGAATTTTCAACCTCTGACTTAATGCCATTATTTTAAAGAGGGGTGGTATTCATTTCCCATAGGTGAGTGTGAGGGTGACGCAGTGTCTGAGAAGAGCTTTTGAAGACGAGTGTCTGTTGTAACCAAGGTGGCCTGGGTCCCAGACCCTGGCGCATGACTGGTGCTGTGTCCATCCAGCAGGTGTGCCTGCCTTCCTTACTGTCTGAGCCTGGATCCTTCGCCCTGATAGGCGGCTGGGTCCACAGCAATCCCTGAACTGCTCTTGCCCCCCCAAAGTCTGGATGAAGGCTCAGATGAAAGCCAAGCCCAGAAGCCACCACTCCTTGGTCCCATTCTGATTCCTAAATGGCCCAAGTCAAAGAAAAACACTGCTGACAACAGCTGCCTGGATTTCCGAGGAAGAGATGTAAAGCTAAAGGGAATAACCCAAAAAGAGAAAAATAATCGAAAAGATGCCAAGAGGGGGCAGAGCACTCCCCTCTGGAAGGCATGTTGCATTTGGACATCTGGCCCCTTAAGACCCTGGCCGGCATGTCCTCAGAGGCAGTCCTAGAGGTCTGCAGGCATAGGTGGCATTGCTCAGCATAGCTTGTTCTGACTTCGATGGTTTTTATGGCCAGGCCTGTGGACATCAGGGTCACTGCTGTCCCCTCCAAGGGCAGAGAGCAGAGAGCAACAGAAGAGGCCTGTGTCAACCTTTATAAGGCCCTGTTTCCAGTCCTTGCCCCTTTACTGACATTCACGTGAGACCAAAGAGAGGTAAATCCTCTCCCCAGGTTCTTTATGACTGTCTTCCCCAAGTTCCCCCCAGGGCATGCATAGGAGCAAAAGTCAGTGCACCTCTCCTGCCTGGTCAGGTAACAGGACACGGGTGCGCAGTCCCTGCCAGCCATCAAGCCACAGTGAGCCCCGGGACGCAGCGGCTGCCCGAAGTCCAAATGCTGGGGCCACAGGCAGGAGTGTTTTCTAAAAAATCAAAGTGATGGTTCTAGGTTAGATCTCCTGTTTTAATCTAGACCAAGAACTATGAACTTTTTGGGAAAGGGCCAAATAGTGCATATGTTAAGCTTTCTGGGCCAAAGGACAAAATAAAGTACATGGTGTAGGAATTTATAACAAAAGAGAAAAGATTTCACAAAAGTTGTATTGACAAAATTTGAAATATGATACCTTAGTGCAATTTTGGTAATACAGGTGTAATGAAAAGAATGGGGTTCTTTTTTTTGTTGGGGAATAACATGTAACTTAATTGGACATCAGGGTTAGGGCACCTTCTTATGAAAATCTCTTGTGTCTACCTCTTACCACGATGACATTTTATCTTTGAAAATGTCCTTTCGCGCATGTATGTCCTGCCAAATATTCGTATCAGTCCACAAGTTTATGATTGCAATTTAACACAACCCTGGCTTGAAAGCCTTTTGTGAAATTTTTTTAAACTTTATTCTATAAATGTATTTATTTATTTATGGCTGCGTTGGGTCTTCGTTGCTGCGCGCGGGCTTTCTCTAGTTGCGGCGAGTGGGGGCTACTCTTCGTTGCGGTGCACGGGCTTCTCATTGCGGTGGCTTCTCTTGTTGTGGAGCACAGGCTCTAGGCATGTGGGCTTCAGTAGTTGTGGCACGCAGGCTCAGTAGTTGTGGCTCGCAGACTCTAGAGTGCAGGCTCAGTAGTCGTGGCTCGCAGGCTCTAGAGCGCAGGCTCAGTAGTTGTGGCGCACGGGCTTAGTTGCTCCACGGCATGTGGGCTCTTCCTGGACCAGGGCTCGAACCTGTGTCCCCTGCATTGGCAGGCGGATTCTTAACCACTGAGTCACCAAGGAAGTCCCATGAAATTCTATTGCATTCTTCTCTCTTGATATCTGCCTTTTAGTGGGTCATGACATTGTAGATTAATATCTTGCAATTGAATATCAGGTGGCAGCTCCTCGATTACACAGCTAAGTGGATTTTGAAGTATGGAAACCAAAGTTCGAGAAGCACTGCTAGAACTAGTCTGGGCTTAGAAATTGTCCACTGCACATTGATGTGAGAAAGTAGATCTTGCTGCTGCTTTTAATTTTAACAGCACGGAAAGTATTAATATATAGAGCAGTCTGACATGACTTGTGATTCAAACAGTGTCAGTTGTCATTGAAATAACTAACACAGTGTAAATTTTGCACCTGAGTGATTTTTGTCCTACAGTTTTAGGTGGATTCACTAAGAAGGTGAATTGAACCTGCAGCAAAAGCTAATTTCCAAACCCTTTAAAACTCAGTAATAGTGGGCTTCCCCGGTGGCACCAGTGGTTAAGAATCTGCCAGCCAATGCAGGGGACACGGGTTCGAGCCCTGGTCCGGGAGGATCCTATGTGCCACGGAGCAGCTAAGCCCCTGCACCACAACTACTGAGCCTGCACTGTAGAGCCCGCGAGCCACAACTACTGAAGCCCACACGCCTAGAGCCCGTGCTCCACAATAAGAGAAGCCACCGCAAGGAGAAGCCCACGCGCAGCAACAAAGACCCAACGCAGCCAAAAATAAATTAATTACTTTAAAAAAAAACTCAATAGTAGTGGTTGAGAGCAATTTTTCTCAATGAGAAAATTTGTCTTGAGCTCTAAATAGTGGTCAGGTCCATGGAGGGAATGTCACATGCACTGTTGACACTGTTGATTCAGTCACACACGATAGATTTTGTTTGTTTTGCCGAGTGCCTGATGGTATAGGAGATAGCTTTAAACACCTTACATTTTCACAAGCTTTGTAAATTTGTAATTTATCTGTGTGTCTGTCCCACACATTTTTACCACCATGAGTAATAACATCCTAGCTGATTCCCCTTTAGGCTGTACTGAACTAGTGTTTCCTCAACCTCTTTGGAAGTATCCTCACCTTTAGCTGTTCCACGCAGACTGTTTAGAGAGCCTGAGCCTGCAGTCGCTCCAGCCTCGGCACTGAACCCTAGAATGAACAGCTGAGCGATAGCATCCAGTTCCGTGGACACACCAAGAGCCAAGGATGCTCACATGCTGCATCTTCTGCCCCGCTTTTTTTTTTTTTTTCGGTACACGGGCCTCTCACTGTTGCAGCCTCTCCCGTTGCGGAGCACAGACTCCGGACGCGCAGGCTCAGCGGTCATGGCTCACGGGCCCAGCCGCTCCGCGGCATGTGGGATCTTCCCGGACCGGGGCACGAACCCGTGTCCCCTGCATCGGCAGGCGGACTCTCAACCACTGTGCCACCAGGGAAGCCCCCTGCCTCGCTTTTAAACTATAGACGTCACTCCTGGTATCCTAACTCCTCAAGTGCTGTTCTCCCCAAAAGGCTAATAACAATGTACAACAAGTTTATATTCCCTGGACATGTTTCTTTGGCTGCTGCAATTAATTGCCTCACCATTGGCATATGGTTTTCCTTGTTTGGCTAACAAAATGAACTGCTTGGTAGCTTCCTGGGGGTCCATAGCCTCATTTTCATTTCTTTTGTAAAGAAATTCTGTCATGGGGTGCTGTTTTAAATTCTGTGATTTTTTTTGATCGTTGCTTTCCTGGGAGTTGGGGACATTGTGATGACGGCTCAGCCTGGTAGTGGGGACCTCTGTTATATTCTCCTGGCACAGCTATAGTGGCATTGCATCCCAAAGAATGCTTTGCCCTCTGATGCAGTAACAAAATAGCCCACACTCCACTGTACCTTCAAAGCACGAAGAGGCCATCAACTTTTCTTGTTCTGACAGGATGGGTATGCACTGGTCATACACAGCCCAGTGCTGTGCTTGGTACTCAGGTCACTGCATCACGGTGATGGGCAGCGAGCACACCAAGCAGCAGTGCAAAGCGATAAGATGGTCATGTACAGTTTCTGCCACAGCTACTGAACTCTGCGCAGACAACGTGTAAACAGAGGACCATGCTCACGTTCCAGTACTGCTTCATTTATGGACACTGAGATTTGAATTTCATATAATTTTCACACGTCATGAAATATTCTTTTGATTCCCCTATCCCCAATATTTAAAAATGTAAAAAGCATTCTTAGCTCACAGACTCTAAAACACAGTGGTGGTGGACAGGATTTGTCCCAGGGGCTGTGTTTGCTGACACCTGATCCAGACTCACGTTTTGATATCACAGGCATAGAACATTAGTGACAGATGAGGAACATTTGTGAAGGCAAAACAAAAGAGAGGTTTGGGTTTCACCTTTACAGTGTGCCAGCCAATGTTTGCCAGTTTAGAATTCAGCCCTGAACTTGAAACCGGATTGGGAGAAATCCATCAAAAGTTTGCTGTACAGAAACGTCTACCACCTTTGCAGAATGTTTCCTCAGAGTTGCTTCTACAACACTTTATACATCTATAATCTAGAAATTTGTGACATCTAGCCTAGAAGTTTGCCTCCCACCATTTTTTAGTACCTGTTTTTCCTATTCCAAGCTTACTGTTTTTCCCTCCACTCTCTGACCCTGCGTTTCTATTAGCCTGTGTTGAACTCGGCATGTTCCATTCAGGTCAACAGTCCCAGTCTTTCAGGAACGGAGCATTCTACATTTTAACAGGCATCTTTCTAAACCAAGTCCAACCCCTGCGTCTACCACAAGTCTTATATCCTGCTCTCTCTTCTTTTTTTTCCGTGTTTCTCCAAACTTGGAATTCTAACACTTTCTCAGTTCAGTCCTGCGATTTGCCTCCTGGAAATTTCCTTGAGACCATAACTCCCCGAGGAGATTTTTCCTAACTTTCTCACCATACTGTCCCCTTTCTACTTTCCCACGGCTAGAGAATCCCCTACGCTGACTGTGGAAATGAGGCTGCTCACTCCTGGTACCTCTGAAGTCTGGGCACTCAGGGACAGGGTGAGAACCATTTTGTATTCTGCCATCTACCGTTTTCTCTGGGTCTCACACAAGGGCCCCTACCCTGGCTGAGAAACAGGGAGAGGCAGAAAGGCACCTTGACAACAGTGCCCAATCACAACACGTCAGAATCCCTGCCTGTTTTTAAGGGAGCCTATGCCGGTCCAAGACACGCACACTTACCCCCAATCAAGACCAAGTCCTGATCTTGCAGTGTGAGTGTTCGCAGTTAACCTGCATCCCCAGTGCCAGCCCACTGTACCAACTGTCTGCCAGATAGGAACCATGTTTTCCCAAGGCAGAGAGAAATGGTTGAGATTCCCTGTTCTTTTTGAGGGGCTTTTCAACACTATAGTTTCCAGGTAAATCTCTACTTCACTGATGATGTCATAACCAAAGGGATGCTTTGCCCTAAATTTGAATAAGGTCTTCTTTGGGGAACGTGTCGTGAACAAGATGAGAACCTTGAAGGCTGCTTGTGATTCGTGTGAAAGTTCTCCCAAGATGCTGAGTGAGACTGTTGGGGAGAGAATCCCTTGAGGATGTATAGCCAACATTATAGTACTATTCTCATGCTATTACTATTACTATTAACAATCAATTAACGTTTTTACTCTAGAGTAGATGGCCAAAATGGAAACAATAAGTGTTTACATTTTTCCTTGTTTTAAGCTATAATTTACATAAATAAAATTCACTCATTTTGAGTCTATAGTTTGATCAATTTTGGTGATTGGATTAAGTTGTGTAGCATGGCCACAATCTGGATACAGAACTGGTGTACAACAATTCCTTTCACCGACAGAGGGATTCAAGTTGTCACTTTCTTCTTGGGTCAGTTTTGGTCACCTTTGTCTTTTAAGAATTTTGTCTATTTCATCCACGTCAAATGTATTGACATACAGCTGTTGAAAATAGTTTCTTATTATCCTCTTAAGTGCTGTAGGTTACATAGTGATGCCCCTTTTTTAAATGTATTACACACTGATTCTAAAGAGAAAATTCAAACACAGAATAAAATTTTGCATCCTGTTTTCTTCATACATTTCACGTTTCTTGTCCTTGTATTTTCCCTCTTTAAATTTTTAGTAATGTGCCCCTACACCAGCGTGATATAACCAAAGAACGTGATGTCAAATTGCCCAGGTTTACACTGAAACTCAGCCACTCTCTTGCCCTGTGGCCTTGAGCAGATTACTTAGCCACTCTGAGTCTTAATCTTGTCCTCTGTCAAATGTGCGTAACGCTATCTCCTGTGCAGGTAGCTGGGAGGCCTCGCTGTGATGGACGCTCAGGGAATGAGAGCCACTGTGATGGTGATGGACAACGTGATGGTGGTCCCCAACGCGTAGTGCTCAGACTAGAACGAGTCACTGGTTTTAGGATGGTGGGAAGTCTGAGAGTCTCTTGAAGCCTTCAGTCTCTCTCATTCAGTGCGTCTGTTTCGCATTCTGTACAGTTGGAATCCTGAGTTTGTGCACAGTGGTGTCCATTATTGAAACACGGTTAATTCTTTAACTAGAAATGCTGCTTTTAACAGATGTGGTACTCTGGGCAAGTGTTACTAAGAATGACTTTTGTACAAAAAGCAGGATTAAAAACCCAAGACACTTAAAGTAGAATTGCAGAAATTAGATTCTTTATCGTTGTTGCTTTTCTTAAAAAAAAAATATATATATATATATATATATATATATGTTTCTTTTTTCCGAAGGGCCTTGATTTTCCCATTTCTGATCCGAGGAGGAAAGCCCATGCCATTGTACACCTTTATCCTGGCATTCATGTTCTGCACCTATAATGGCTACTTGCAGAGCAGATACTTGAGTCAGTATGCGGTATATGCTGACAACTGGCTCACTGACCCCCGATTTCTAACAGGTGAGTGTCCTTAGTGATGCGCTCCATCCTCCTAATCATAACTTCGGTGCTCACCTTCCAGTAGTGTCCAGTGAGAAAGCGCACACTTCTTGAGAGAACAGAGAGTCTGCGTAGGTCCATGACCTAGTAGGGGGCCAAGCACTGGCAGGAGGGAGGGTCAGGCTGTCCCAGCGCCGCATCAGTAGCAGGAGATGACGCAGGTGCCCGTCACCCTTGCCCACTCAAGCACTGAAAGCACAAATACCTGTTCTTAAGGTGAGCCTAAAAATAGCAACCGGTTCCAGCAGAGTGAGCAGTGGACGGAGAGTGAGTTCATTTGGGCACTAGTTGACTGTGTAATCTAAGACAGTGGTTAAACCTCCTACGCTTTCTTCCGGAAAGCAAGAGAAAGTCAGTCTGGGTCATCTTCCAACAAGGTAATTAGACTTTTATGGTTATACTGACTTTAAACTTTGAGGTTTGTGAGGTTTTTGAATTTTTTTAAAATTTTTATCAATGAACGTAATGTACATTTTCAAGTTCTAATTATAACCTTACAAGTTCTGAACAAAAATGATGATAGAACATTAGCCATCAAAAATATTTGCAAGGATGTTAAAACTACGTAATTTGGGAGCTCTTGTTTGTAAGGAAGTTTCTTCTCTATGTTTACCCTCCTAACATTTAGACATTCTAGCACATTCAGGTATAGCTTACCCCCAAGGTAGCATGCTAAAGATCTGCAGTTGGTCCATCAAATTCTCAAACTGCCCCAGAGCCCTTCACCCTAAAGTACATAAAGTGACCTTACGTTTCATCTGGCTTTTTCTCCATGTGTATGAATTTGTCATAATAGAGAAAACGAATATTTGAGTAGTACTTTGTTGTTGACGAAGCAGTTTCACATTTCTCGGTCATATTTTTTTCTGTGAATTAAAATTTTGCTCCCAGGGCAGAGTCCTCATCGAACCTGAGAACTGTGACAACAAGGGATCTGCTTCCTCATCTATCAGAGGGGGGACGAATGCGAAAATTTTCAAGAGCCTTTTCTAGCTCCACAAGTCTGTGCCTCCATGAAACACCAGACTAAATTGTTTTGTTTGCACCCTGCCCCCAGATATCATCTTGATTTATCTGCTCCCTGACTGTCTGATTTTCTTCTTCCCCAACTCTCAGAAGGAGACAGAACAGGCTTGGCCATCTGCCAGGAGCTGTACCCATGCTTCTGCCTGTCCGAGGTTCAGAAAAGGGCAAAAGTTAGGTCCTTTTCACAGGAGAAAGAAAGGTCATGTGGTTAAGCAGCTGGCCCCAGATCTAAATCGAGTAATAGCAGAGTGGTGGTTTAAACCAGATCATCACACTGGCCCACAAAAGGCAATGAGGGACAGAGAAAGGGGATTGTTTTTTAAACTGAAAGATAAAGGTTTTAAATGTTTATTTGAGATTCTCATGGTAATCGTGTTTATGATGAATTGTTTGAACTTTTGATGAACAACAAAACAAAAGAATTCTTTGGTCTGTGAATTTCAGTGTCATTTAAAGGAGCTCTATAGATAGACCATGTTACCTGCAGGTGCCTTTGAAATTGGTCTAAAATTTAAGACATCAATAAATTGTATACAGACTTCTTGACTTCTCTATGATTGAACAGAAGTAATTGAAAATGAGGAAATATGCCAACTGAGAAACAAACTGGGTTACTTTTTTCATATTCATTTCATAAAGTTTATAGATTTTGTAATTACATGAATAATTTTAGAAATCACATAATTAATTATACTTACAATAGTTATTATGAAAAGGTTAAGCAAGTATCAATAGTAATAAAATCCTAACAAAAAGTTTCCCAGAGAAGTAAGAGTGGTTAAGCTAAAAGAATTTATACAGAGATTTTAAGATCCGTAACCATGGAATTAAATGTTTCGTTCAGATAAGCACAAATATTAGTTTTCCTACGAATCTAGGCAATAGAGGGAGCTTGTCTCTTAGAAGACAAATAAAGGAAGCATGGAATTTTGAGAACGTGATGCTTTCTGGAGCATCACATTGGGGGCCAAATCACCTAGAAGGGACATACTGAAATTCAAACAAGGTAGCGAGTCAGCCATAAATTGATGGATCCAATAAGTGACTTACAAAACGTATGAGACAATTTGGTACAAACTGTTTAGAAAGGAAGCTGTCTAGTGAAATCAATAGGAAGAAATCTTGCAAGTCTTACTGTAGACCTGAACATGATTCATATGTCCCTGTTCTAACTGTGGAAAACTATTTAATGCCACGGGGGTAACTAATAATGTTACTCCAAGTGTACGTTCCCTTGAAATTGAATTGAATGCCACCATGAAGCACCATCGACCATTCACAATGTTTTAAGTATCTCAGAATAATCAAATTAACTCTTTTTATGAAATCAAATTATTCCTTTTATCAAGCACTATTTTGACATCTTGCCTTTTCTTGTTGGAATTAATTGGTATGATACTGATAAGTCTCCTTTAAGTGATGAGAAACCTCTGAAGGCTTTGGAGAACTGGAGAGAAAATGTTCAGATGCTGTGGAATATCTACGCAGAGCTGGGCGGCTGGCAGTTGAAGATTTAGTTGGGGGAGATGAGGTGGACGAACAGACCCAGGAACACCGACTGATGAATAAGCAGGAAGTCGGGTGGGGGAGGCCGTGGATGTGCGTTAAATTGTTCAAATGAGGTTATGGAGAAAGGAGAGAAGAGGACCAGAGGTTAGCTCCTCCGCACCGCCCCTCAAGGGGCCTGAATGCAACCAGTCATGGTAAGGCACGCGCTGGGATTTCCCGTCTCCTCTTCTGCGAAACAGAGGGGCCAGAGGGGGCATCGTGCTTCAGACAGTGTTTGAGAGGACAAATAAACGTTGTGGGCTGACCCACTGACAATGGTAATACCTCTTCCTAGAAAAGAGCCTTGTGCCTTAGTCATAAGTCAAATTTCTGATCATACCAGTCATCCTAAAAACATAGATTGTGGCCATCCCGTTAAGCTATCTTAAATAGTTTAGATAATTTAATGGTATTATTAGAAAAGCAAAGCCCTATCTAGCAGGCCTAGAGCAGTGCTTCTAAGTCATCTTCCTCAATAAAGCACAGTGTTTATTATATACAATGATTTTTGCTATCCGTCATGGCTAATGTGTTATACAAATAATACCCTTCATTCAGGCTTGGGTTTGTAAACTGTGTAGTTTATTAACCATAATACTCTTGAATATTTTATTTTCTTTATATCTCATTTTCTTTAGGTTTTGTCTTGTGGTTGTTAGGTCTGCTGATAAACATCCATTCAGACCATGTCCTAAGGAACCTCAGGAAACCAGGGGAGACTGGATATAAAATACCAAGGGGTATGTACCAAAGATGGGGAATTTATTCTAAAATCTTATTGAATGATGCTTTGCTGTTTTAGTTTTGCTAGATCTTGTAACTAAAGTGCAGTATGTTTTAGCTGCAGGTTTTCAGTGTGAGTCACCATTATTGTTCGTAACAGTGACTGATTACTCTTTTGTTAAAATGATGAAGAAGCAATTCTGACTAACTGGACGCTTATTAAGCAAAAAGGAAGCTCTAGTTATATCTGTGTTTGGAAAGAGAGATTAGTAGGAATTTGTGGTCTACAAGGGGTGTCCGATACTTCATTTCTAGCCACAGAATAGAATCGATAGCTCGACTGACCCTCCCCCCGAAAACAATTTAAAATGTTGGGTGAAAAATTTAAATGCGTCAGTGTGGTATCAAGAAAGCAAGTAATCATCAGAGGGCAAAATCTAAGTGAGTGCTAGAGTCCAGAGTGCATCTTGGTTTAACCACTGGCTGACCCTCATGCTGGTTTTGTGGCCCAAATTCGTGCCACTCGCCTGGTCTGAGAAACGTCCAGCTGTGAATTAGGATCCATGTATTCCTGGGGGCGGTGCGCTCATGCCTGTGGCCAACGCAAGCCCAGATCCCCAGGGAACCTGCCTTCAACTCAGGCCTCCGAGAGCCCAGCGGACCACACGCCACAGAATAAGGGCCGCAGTCAAAAGTTGTAGAGCCCATGAGGAAAAGGGCACCATGAACAAGAGCTTCATGAACGTGAGCGAGCTCAGATCTTAGAGTTCATGGACACAAGTTGTAAAGTGAATACTTAAATATTTAAAAAATAAAAAAGGGATTGAAATTATGAGCAAAGGAGCAATATACTCTAAAAAGGACAACATAGATACAAGCTGGAAAACAACAGAGCTTCTGAACACTTTCTTTAAATATCAGTAGGTAAGACTACAACTAGAGTGAAAGTGAGAAGCACACAGCAGCACTTAGTTTGGAATCCTTCAGCTTACCTTCCTGGAAACCATACAGGAACAACAGCAGAACAAATGACCAAGAAACCCTGTAAAGCTCAAATGACTTAAACCGTGGCCCTGGGGTTCCCCTTGGAGTGTGCAGCTCTGCTCTCCGGCCCGATGGCTTCCAGGCCCCCGCGCCCTGCTCTGCCCCTTGGGTGCCCCCCACTCCCTGGGGTGTAATGGCCCAGATGTTGGGGGAGGGGTCTGGTCCACACAGCACCCCACGGGCTTCGAGAAAGGTCTGGCCTGTCATGTACACTTGATGAATCTGTGAAGATGTGAGGAGTGAATGAATGAGTCTGTCCTTGAAAATCTGTATTTTCTCCAGCTCTTTGTGTAGGGGTCCCTTAGGTCCATTTTATCAAGTTCGTTCATCAACTGTTAGTCTGTGTTCCCCACCCTTGTTTAAGTTTTGTCAGCTTGATTCATTAACCAGGGAGGTGATATATTGAAGTGTGTTAAAACCGTAACATTTTATAGTCAGACAAACAGATAGGTATTGATACAGGCATGTACTTCCTACCAGAAGTTGTGATATGAAATAGTAAAAACGGTCATGTTAGATGTGTCTCATTGATGAAAATTCTGTAAAGGTTGTATTTCTCCAGAGCTGCTTTGTATGTTCTCCGAGGAAGTATCCACTGGTATCTCTTAAGTCAGGATTTCATTAGGCACTGTTTCATAGTAAACGCACTGCTGAGTCTCTGTTTTCTTCTAGGGGGCTTGTTTGAGTACATCACTGCGGCCAACTACTTCGGAGAGGTCGTTGAGTGGTGTGGCTACGCCCTCGCCAGCTGGTCCATCCAGGGCTGGGCTTTTGCCGTGTTCACCTTCTGTGTCCTGCTCACCAGGGCTCAGCAGCATCACCAGTACGTTTGAAAACGCTTTTAGCATTTCTAATTTGTCCTCCGACCTTGGTAGAGCAATTTGCAGGTTAGATTTTTGAAATGTTCATATCAATTTGCCAAATCCCAGTTTAAACCAGGCTTTAGCTAAACGAGCATGGAACCACGCAAATGTCTGAAGAATAGCCCAGCTGTAATCGTCAGGTACGCGTCAGCCACATCATTTGCTCCACCCTGCTCTGAGCCTCTTTGAATGTCTGCTGCTGGACTCGGTGGTCAAGTTGAATGTCAGGCAGGGGGATTCAGGGTCTGACGTGGACTCGCCAATGATAACAGGGGACGCTGACCGGGCAGCAGGCCCTCGGGCGGCTGCAGTTGGAAGCATCAGTGTCTGGCCCTGGCAGAGCCCCTTCCCACAAGGGCATCCCACTGTGCAGGGTCCCTGATGGACTCCTGGGATACCGCACCCCGAGGTCACATTGTTTTCCAGAGTGTGAGGCCTTTATCAGATCTCCAAAAGGGTCTGTGATCCATTTGACCAACAGCATAGAAAACAAAGTATGTTAAAGCTGAAGTGAGCTTGGAGGGCATCTTCCCCATCTAACAGGTGGGGAAACTGAGGCTCAGGCTCAGACAGGGTGGAAGTCACGTCTCGCTGAGACTGGAGAGCTCGCAGACCATCTGAGCATCGGGACAGTCCCCTGATGCCGCAGCAATGCTGGAAGTTTGGCGCGGCTCGTTCCCCAGTGCCCACATGGACAGCTCGTGTCCTCTGAGCCCGAGGGGACGCTGCTCTGCTTTCCTGGCTTCATGCACTCGGAAACATTCCATCCTGACCTCCAGGGCTGCTGACACAGAGGCATCCAAAAATGTATATCATTGTCCTGCTTCACGGACTTTGCCATCTCTTTGGGGAACAGGACAGAGCTGGAAGGCCAGCAGAAGAATAGATGATATCACGGTGCAGTGGGAAACACAGACTTCTTAGAGTCAGAAGTCCTGGGTTTATTTCCCAGGCTCACCATGTATTTAAAGACACAGAGGATTATTATCGTAGGTAATGAGAAAGAGCTAAAAATATCTGTTTAGCTAGTAGTTGAAGACATTACAGCAAAAGCGTGAGAGTTATTGAGATCCTGAGAGCAGCACCTCTGTTCTTTGAAGTGACCCCTGTGCTGGTGAGTTGGTGAGCTTCCCTCCTGCCAGTGAGGGGAGCAGGGCCACAAAGCCAGGACCCGTGTGTATCCCGGAGCTGCTGTGAAGACAGGGGTGGGAAGGAAGCCCATACCAGCGAGGGCTCAGGAAAGGGGTTACAGCGTCAGAAGTGGCTCAAACGCACAAACGTTCAGGAATGATTCGCCGTCTAGGGTTGGATTGAGTCCTAACCCCAGGAACAGAGTCCATGTAGACGGGCTTAGTTCAGATGAGGTCACCCTGGAGTCAGGCCCTAGTCCAGTAGGACTGGTGTCCTTACGAAGAGGAGACGCTTGGACGCAGACATGCACACGAAAGAAGCGACGGCTGCGTGCAGACAGACACAGAGGGAAGCTGAGGGCCGAGAGTGTGGCAGTGATGCAGCCACAAACCGAGGAACCCCAGAGGCTGCCGGAAGCTGGGAAAGGCTGGAAGTCACACACCGGGTTTCAGGACTTAAATGAAGCTCAGATTCTTGATGTCTCATCGCAGAAAGAATTCAGTGAGAGACAAAGTGATGGGTAAGAAGTGGATTTATTTAGAGAGAAACACACTCCACAGGCAGAGTGTGGGCCATCTCAGAAGGTGAGAGAGGCACCAGGGTATGGGAGCCGGTGATTGCATAGGCTAATGAGGGGGAGGAGTGTTCCAGTTGCTTCAGGAAGGGGCGGGGATTTCCAGGAATTGGGCCACCGCCCACTTTTTGATCGTTACGGCCTGTCTTGGAACTGTCATGGCGCCTGCGGGTGTGTCATTTAGCGTGCTAACGTGAGCTTGCTGATACCGAGGCTCAAGGTCTAGTGAAAAAGTCGACTTGTCCGCCATCTTGGACCCATTTGGTTCTAATCCGTTTATGTCACGTCCTCGGGCTGTGTCATTCTTTCAAAGGTTGTGCCCTGCCTCTTCCCCTCCTGTTTCAGAAAGACCCTCCCTTGGAGCCTGGGAGAGAGCAGTGGCCCTACCACACCCGGACTGCAGGCTTCTGGCCGCCCGGCATAAATGCTGTTGTTTCAGGCCCCGGGTTTGTGGCTCTTCGTTATAGCAGCCCTGAGAAACCAACACACCAGCCCTTCCGGGAGTTACAGTCCATGGGGCTGTAAGCAAAGGCAGTGAGCCTGAGGTCCTCAGTTTTCTCCTCTGCTAGATGATTTCCCCAGATCTCATGCCTATGAAACTCTTGCCTATGAAACTCTTTTCTTAGAACCAGAAAGATTCATACTCTCAGCAGGCCTGGCTGAAATAATATGTTATTATCACCTTAGAATAAAAGTATCTAACAACGTCCTAGAAAATGAATAAAGCAAAACTAGGTTCATGTAACAGCAGTGACAACAACTGCAAGCTATCTTCCCCACCCCCACTCCGCATCCCTTCCCCTCCCCCTCCTCCACCTTCCTCTCCTCCTCCTCTTCCTTCCCCTCCCCCTCCCCTTTGTGTCCCCATCTCCCTCCCCCTCCCTTCTCCCCTTCCCCTTTCCTTCCCTCCCCCTTCCCTCACCCTCCCCTTTCCTTCCCTCCCCCTCTCCTCCCCCTTTCTTCTCCCCTTCCTCTCTCCTTCCCTCCCCCTTCCCTCTCTCCCTCCCCCTTCCCTCTCTCCCTCCCCCTTCTTCCCTCCCTCTTCCCCTCCCCCTCCTCCCCCACCTCAGCACCAGCACCTACCCCACACAGCCCAGTGCAGGGGCCTAAGACCACCTTCTCATGGCCATGGGGGAGATGCTATTCCTGTCCATTTGTTATATTAGATATTAAAAAGTGAATATTGTTTGGTTTCTAATAATAAAAGCGAAAGAGATAATCCTGACATTTTAAGAAAGTGGAACAGAGGAAGATTGAACAAGAGCACACTAGGTCAGTTGTAAAGATGTTTTCTCAAATGAAAACAGGGCACAGGGAAATCCCTCTCAGTGCTGCAGTGTGACACAGATATAAATAGAGAATAATCCTATTTTCCAAATGAAAGTCTCTGTAAAGAAAACCCAAAGGTGTTCTTTGCAGATTCACGGGTTGAAAGGGCTCTTTTTCGTTCATTTGCTGTTTAAATTGATGTCAGTGTGAAAGCAATTTTAATTGCTGAACAATTAATTCGGTTTAGGGGAAGTATGTTCAGAAATGTTAGATTTACAAGCTGAGGACAAAATTAAGCCTATCTTTGTTTTTTTTTTTTTTTTTAAATCCAGTCAACCCAACTAATGAAACCATCAGATAAGTTGCTTCCAAAAGGAAACAATCCCTGGGACTAGTCCTTGCACTATATTTGACTTACTGACAATGTTCCTAAAGCCATATTTTATTACAATGAACTTCTTTCTGTAACAGCTAGATGTGAAGTATTTAAATCCATAAATGATTGTTATATTGATAATTAAATCTGTAGATCAGAAACTGAGGGTCACCTGTTCCGAGTAGCTAACAGATATTCAGGTTTGAGGCCACATTTCAAGGAATGGTTAAGGGGGGCACGTTTTCTCACCGTTTTCTTCCCTGCCAGCCTCGAGCAGCCATGCTTGTTGGATGGGGCCAGGGTGTGGCTGCACATGATTTCACAGCTGTGTGAGATGAACTCAGACGTGTGCTCATTCACACCCGGGCACTGGAGGTTGGGGCTGGCCTCAAGCACAGTCTTTGAGGGCAGACTCTGTTGCATGCTTATCTATTTGTTAACTTTAATGTCATTTTTAAAAATGAACTCAATGAGTCTTCAAGACACTGGTTGATGACACAATGATTTTTTTTTAAAAAGACCCACGTGAATATGACACGCTGCCATCTTGTCACAGCCTGTTTCATGAGACGTGGGTGCATAACCGTGATATGTGAACACTCGGAAAGTGCTTACTCAGCTGTCAGTGGCCCGTCCCTGTGTTCACAAACACAAAGCTGTTTCTGAGCCCGAAACGCACAAAGGGTTAGGGATTATTTTGCATTCAACAGAAAGGCAATGAGATGTTAGTTCAGTCTCCACAGTAATAAAATCAAGACAAAAAATTGGTATCCAGCCCTGGTCAGTGTCACATAAACTTTGGTTCTAAGGGTAGCAAAATGAATGAGAAAAGTAATAGAAATATGCCGCTTGTCCTTTTAAAAGTATCTATACATACACACATACTTAAAGTACTTTTTTTCTTTTTGGCTGTGTGGCATGTGGGATCTTATTAGTTCCCTGACCAGGGATCAAACCCATGCCCCCTGCAGTGGAAGCACAGAGTCCTAACCACTGGACCACCGGGGAAGTCCTTTAAAGTATGTTTTCTTGAGGTGGGTTTGTGGTCTCAGTGTTCAAACAAATGAGAAGTTTCCTGGGTGGCTGCACAGCGCCTGGAGCCGTCCCGAGGGCGTGGGCGGGAGCGCCTGTCCTGTTCTTGCTGTCTTTGGGCCGCGGCCTTCACTCTTGCCCATCTGAGGCCGGTGTCCCGGGTCCCGGGGCAGTTTCAGGACAGGGGCTTGCCTCCTGCTCTCCTAGCGTGCTGTCCACACTGCTGCCCCATGGGAGGCTCTTCGGAACTGGCTGCCAGGTCTGTGTCCTGGATCCCGAGCGGGCTGTCTTAGTCTGTTCAGGCTGCTGTCACAAACATGCCATAACCCAGGGCCTTATAAACAACAAACGAGGGCTTCCCTGGTGGCGCAGTGCTTGAGAGTCCGCCTGCCGATGCAGGGGCGCGGGTTCGTGCCCTGGTCCGGGAAGATCCCACATGCCGCGGAGCGGCTGGGCCCGTGAGCCATGGCCGCTGAGCCTGCGCGTCCGGAGCCTGTGCTCCACAACGGGAGAGGCCACAACAGTGAGAGGCCCGCGTGCCGGAAAAAAGTAAAAAACAAAACAACAAACGATTATTTCTCAGAGTTCTGGAGGTTGGAAATTGGAGATATGGGTGCCAGTACTGGCAGTTCTGGGAAAGGCCCTCTTCTGGGTTGCTTTCTCGCTGTAACCTCAAGGACAGAAAGAGCCGGGGGGCCTCTTTAATCAAGGCACTAATTCCATCCTTGAGGCTCCATTCCATCCTTGAGGCTTCATGACCTCTTCGCCTCCCAGAGGCCTCACCTCCTAATACTATCATTGCCTCGGGCGTTAGGTCCTTCACATGACTTTTGCGAGGGTCACATTCAGACCATAGCACAGGCTGACATGAGTAAATATGTGGACTGTACACATTCTTGGCACCTCTGCTGCCCGTAGCCCTTCTTGTCTCCACACACATCACTGATCTGGAAAAGTCCGTTGTTACTGTGGCCTCATGTCAGGGGAGGTGCTGCTTGATCTGAGGCCCAGTGACCAGCTTCTGTGGGTGTTTCTCATCCTGTGTCTTTTGGGGAATACAGAACAGCGCATGAGAGCACCATGGCATCTGCTATGTTGTAATTCTGTATTTGTGGATGACAGTGTTTAGTTGATCTAAAATCGACAGGATTTTGTTGACTCACTTTCAGGTTGTTGTTTTCATATGTTTCTGCCATCTTAACAAATTAGCTAATTTTTTTTTAATTTAATTTAATTTATTTATTTATTCAGCAGGTTCTTATTAGTTATCCATTTTATACATATTAGTGTGTATATGTCGATCCCAACCTCCCAGTTCATCCCACCCCCACGCCCCCGCCATTTTCCCCCCCTTGGTGTCCATACATTTGTTCTCTACAATAGCTAATTATTTTTCATCATTGTTTTTAGTCTGTTTAGCACTCTTTTGTACTTATGGAAAGGCTTTTTCTGCCTATTTCTCCATTTTGTCAAATTATTTTTAATCTTTTACTCCACCCACTTAGCTGCCACCCTTCCCAACGGGCTATTACCCCACAACGAATGAGTGTGCCTTTGTTGATTTAATTTATATCAAAACTGAAAATACCTGTTTGAGTGCAGGGCCGAATTATGAACGACCCGTGTCACGTGTTCCTAGGTTTGTTTGAGAGTCACCTGGCATTTAGCTGCGTGCCCCTGCCACAGACCCTGGGTCTGGAGCAGTAGTTCTCTTCTGGGAACTGGAGAAAACTCTTGGGGTAACTAAGAGATACTCAGGATACACCTACTCGGTTCCTCTCCCCTCCCCCAGTCAGCCTGCTTCCCAAGATCTGCAAAGATAGTGCCCCAATATCCTGATCTGCGTGTTTATCACATGCCTGTAATTTTCCCTGCCTATATAAAGGTGAATTATATGAGTCACATCTTCGTGAATCGTGCTGTACCGTCTGATACGTTTATTCATGATACAGACAAAGTCAAGCTATGTGTCTGAGATGCCAGAATTTTTATTACTACTTTTTTAAAAAGCTCAGTATCCCTTTATGATGAGAAATATTGTCCGTTTTGTTAGCAACTGTTAAATGTTTCAGTGAGAAAATTAAGGTTTTTTTAATGTATTTTTTTGTCTTATTTCAGGTGGTACCATGAGAAATTTGAAGACTATCCCAAATTCAGAAAAATTATGATTCCATTTTTGTTTTAAGTTCGTTGTCAATGGGGTTACCTTCAACTTGAAACTTTTCGATCATGTTTCTCTCAGGATGATATAAATGAATGTGTGTCTGTGTAATTTTTCTGCTACTTAACCTTTTTCAAGATTTGCTCTAGGATTGTGTAAATGAGTAAACTATCTAATAACAGTAGCCAATGTGTAAGCTACCTAATAACAGTCTAATCAAACTGAAATGGCAGCTGGAAGTATGACGCTGCATACCGGGTCACGGATCTGGAACTCTAATTGCAGCTTGACCCTCCTCGCATGTGTCTGCCTCTTTGGACCAAAACATTCTCTACCCCTTGCACAACTCCCTACAGCAATGGGTTTAAGGTCAAAGGTGATGTTGTCCCCTCCGGCTATGGAGGTGTGTTCTGTCTTCATGTCCCTCTCATCCCCCTAGGTCGGAGAGGCCCGTGTCCCCACAGAGTACCCACCACAGCCTCTCACTGTTGGGTGCTGGGCAGGCAGAGAAGCTGGGCGTAGAGAGAGGAGAGGCCCAGCGGAGGCCGATGCAAAAGGCCTCTGGCACCTGCTCCAGCCTGGACCACCAGGTGACTTCACTGGCAGGACAGGGCACTGGGGGCATTCCTAAGGAGCAAGCTGCTGTGTCCCCCATGAAAGGGACTTACTTCCTGGAGGCCATCAGCTGGGAGCACGAAGGTGCTGCGGGGCAGCCTTCCCATCTCGGGTCACTCGCCATGAGCCATTAGGAGTCTCTGGCTTGGGATGATTTTTCTTCCTCCTTCTAGGTAGAATTAACATTTTTTAAAGGCACTTTTTCTTTTTAAATACCTCTCAATATTGCAAAACTATAATTTGAAGCAGAATTTCTTATTTTAGATGCACTCAAAACCTCCACGGAGATGAATGACAGTAATAAAATGTACTACTTATTGCCAGATATGTGAAAGAAATCTCCCCACTGGAAGGCTACCTACTGAGTCTCTTGCCCGCTCTGTGAAAATCCAATGAACACATGGTACGGACCCCTCCTCACCTGGGACAGCACTACCTCTATTGCTCCCGCATTTGCAGGGGTGGGAACCGAGCAAGGGGTTAAGTGGAGAGAGTCCGTGTTCACTTAACTATCTCTAACGATGCTGGGTGGCAGAGGCCTCCGGGACATGCCTGACGTTGCGTCCTGTATGTTCTCCGACCGACTGCCACCTTTGGGCAGGGAGCAGGCCCTCCTGCCCCCGGCACCCCGGGGCCCCTGGGCACCCCATCATTTCCCTCCCCCCTTCTCCTGGCTCACCTTCCCAACCAGGGGCTCCCTCCCCATGAGGTTTCATGTAGAAACTGTGTTCTTGGTGTTAGTGGTTTTTAGAGTCCCTTAGGGTTTTAGAATGACACGGAAAGCTTTTCCTGATGTGGCCGTGCTTCATTTTTAACTAAAAATGGAATGCTTTTGTGGGGAAATGTTATGATCAAATAAACGTTGGCCCTTTTTCTGACTGAATAATTACTTGAAACCATAAAACAATAAATATTTAGGATCTCCTCCAGAAAACTCAGAAATCTGAGCAAGTCTTGACGGATCTGGGCCCCTGGGCTCTGGAAGGTGTACCTGGCCAGAACGATGCTTGTCTGAGAGCTAGAGATGCTCACTGTGACTTTTAATTCTGTTGGTGCTTCTTTTTTATTTGAGTGACCAAAAGTTTGGGTTAAGTGGGGATTTGATGAATGGTTGCTACTTCACTGTCATGTGCTGGGTGGATGATTGACAGGACGAAATCTTGTTCTATGTTGTCTGCCTGTCTTCCCTTTGCTAAAAACTGTAACTAGCAGATTATGACAGTTTGTTATTGTGTTAGTTATAATAATTAAGGAGATTAATAAAATTACTGGTAAAAGTTCGGTTGTTTTGTTACCCTTCTGTGTGGACAATTCTTCACGCTAGAAGTTCAGACAGCCCTGAAATCTCTTTCCCACCCATATTAATATTTCATAGTGCTAAATATTCTCTTCTATCTCTCAGTAGAGCTGTGTGACATTCTTCGTATAAATCTTGTGCATTTCTGCTAAGGATATTTTTATTTATTTCATTTTTTTAACATCTTTATTGGAGTATAATTGCTTTACAACGTTGTGTTAGTTTCTGCTGTATAGCAAAGTGAATCAGCTATATGTGTACATATATCCCCATAGCCCCCCCCTCTTGCGTCTCCCTCCCTCCCACCCTCCCTATCCCACCCCTCAGGTGGTCACAAAGCACCGAGCTGATCTCCCTGTGCTATGCGGCTGCTTCCCACTAGCTTTTGGTAGTGTATATATGTCCATGCCACTCTCTCACTTCGTCCCAGCTTAAGGTTATTTTTAGATATATGTGAATGAGAATATGTCCCCAAATACATTTTATAACCAGGATAAATCAAACCTATTGAGGTTTGTATATTTGTCACATCCAGCCATGCTACTAAGATTATTTTATGAATTCCCACCTTTTGTTGCTGTTATTCTTAGGTTCTCTAGCTTTACAGTCATGCCATTCTCAATAAGTAGTTCTTATTTTGCAGTATTTGAAGCTGTTGCTGTTGTCGTTTGCTGCTTATATTAACAAGAAATTCAAAAGCAATATTAAATAATAGAGGTGATTGCTAGGATTCTTGCATAATTTTGACAGGAATGCCTAATGTGAAATGATTATTTTGAGCACTCATTTTCTTGTGTGGTTATGGTTCTGTTTAAGCTTCAGCCATTGGGATCTTGTCTTTGCTTTTTTTGTTTATCTTTTTATTGAGAATTTCAAATGCATGTCATACAAATCAGAAATGAAGACAAGGGTTGGCCAGCAGGCATAGAGAAGATGGCAAACTAAGAACAGGCCCACTTGGACATTCTGGTCTTGCAGGTTATTCATTAGATATTCTTGGAGTTTATCTTTTTCTGTTTTACTCTATGTTTTTTATGGTAATTTCCTCTGTATTGCCTAATTTGTTAATATTCACTTTGATCTTATTTTCACTATTCTAATTTCACTCCTCTAATTTGGGGGAGATTTTTCCATTGTGTTCCTAGCTGTTGAGAAGGAGTGCTTCATTTATTTTCTTCTGAGCATGTGTATTTTTTGGCTTTTATTAAGGCTCTGTGTTTCTGCTAAGTAACATTGACCACATTTCCTTAAGTTTAACCAAGTTCCTATAATTATGATCCTGAAGAGTCCCAGCTATACTTCTTAGATTTGCTTTGATCCAAATATTGTTAGGAAACTAGTTTTTTTGTTTGAAATGGTGCTTTTTCCTTTTCAACCATTTGGGGGGATTTTATTTAAACATTTTTTGTTCTTTTCACATGTGTGGATATAGTAGAGACCATTTTCTGTGAGATTTCTCCTTTGTGGATTTTGAGTTTTCCTTTGTAGCCTCAAACCTTTTTTATAAAATAACAACACCATTTTTAAAGTTGGTGCTGTTTGTTCTATAGTTAATTCAAACATGTTAGTTATATTGTTAAAATTCCCTTTATTTTTTAGCACCTTAGGAATGATTTTGTTTTTAGGAGTTCACTTAGAAGCTCCCAGTTAAATATGATGAGCTGAACTTATGCTTTGACTTCCTCCGCCTGCTGACAGAGGTTTACAAACCACATCTGATAGAGGTCTTGTATCCAAATATGTCAAGACCTCTCAAACTTCCGTAATAGATATTTTAAATATATTTTAATGGGCAGAAGATTTGAACAGACACTCATCAAAGAATACATTCGAATGGCAAGTAAGCACATGCAAAGGTGTTTACCATCTTGAGTCACTAGGGAAACACCCATCAAACCACAACGAGATACCACTGCCCATCTCTTTGAATATCTAAACTTAAAAAGAATGACCAACCAGGGTTTGTCAAGGATGTGGAGACCCTGGAACCCTCACATACTGCTAGAGGAAATGGGGAATGAGCTAACCACTTTGGAAAACACTTTAACAGTTTCTTAAAAACTTAAACATACATTTAATATATGACCCAAAATTTTCACTCCTGTGTATTTACCCAAGAGAAATAAAAGCACATATCTCTACAAAAACTTTTACATGAATGTTCATCGCAGTTTTATTTATAGTAGCCCAAACCTGGAAACAATCCAGTTGTCCACCAGTTGTTGTGTATCCACACAATGGAATACTACCCTGCATAAAAAGGAATAAACTATGGATCTCAGCAGCAACATGAATGTGTCTCAAAATCATGCTGGCTGAAAGAAGCCAGATAAAAAAGAGTACCTGCTGCATTGTGTGGAGATAAGCGTTTGCCTGGGAATGAGGGCAAGGGGGAGGGGGCATGAGGAAACCTTTGGGGTTGATGTTTGTTATCTTGGTTATGTGAAGCTGTGTGCATCAAATGATACACTTTAAATATATGCAGTTCATTGTATGTCCCTTATATCTCGAGCTTTTAAAAAAAAATCATGTTATTACACTTGCAAAACAATAGAATGCTATGAAAACGAACTTATCTGAGAACAATGAATCTAGGAACTTAGAAAATGAGAATTTGATTGAAGAGGTAGAAGGCAAAATCAAGGCTGTCCTAGAAAATATAACGACCAAGAACAAGGAAACACAGCACCACGTAGACGGTCCCACATTTGACTCATGGGCATAACAGAAAAGCCTTCTCCCCAATTCTTCCCTAACTGGGATGATTTCAAGAACCTCAGTCCACATAAGCTGATCTGAGGATTGCTTCAAGGTGACCTGTGAAACAAGGTGGACTCAGACTAGACAGGAAGCCCTGGTTGGCCTTCTGGTGAAGGAAGCAAGCAAGCGGCACAATCACTGGAGAATGATACAGTGTTTGCAAGTTGAGAGGGAAACAAAACGCTGTATCTGTGGAGAATGTGCGTGCACATGTAGTAAAAGCATAAAAACAGGGATTGGATACACAGAAGTCCTTGATCATGGTTGTCTTTGAGGAGGATGTTTCAGCAAAAAAAAAAAGAAATGAAGTCCTCCCTCCCCTGAGAGCAAGGCAAACAAAGGGACAGCGAACAGGCTAGAGAAGAAACATAACCTGGCCTGAAAGAGTTAATCACGCCTTGGTTTACTTTAACTGTCACTAATTTGGAGTAACTAGATTTGTACTTTACAAAGCTAACCTCACTCCCTCACTCCCTGACACTGTGTAATTTACATTCGGTACCCATCACCCCTAACTCTGTGTGAGTCACATCCCCTGCCTCTCACTCCCTAATCTTATTATGTCCGGCACTTACATTCTATACGCCCCTTGTAACAAATCACCCCCTATAGGTTTTGCATTTCAGAAACAAGGTCACCGGGCAATAACCAGAGGCAAACGGTTGCAATTACCAGACAGCGGGACCCCAATTACGGGGCGGCCTGACGCCAGCTATGACTGTTTTGAAATAATGCAAAGGAAAGGAAGAATGCAAGACCTTCACTACTTTGATCCTTATCATATACCCTGGACTGCAAGCCCCGCATATAAAATCTTCCCTGATTCCCAAGGAGGGAGGACACAGCTCTGGAGGTGCTAGCCTGCTGCGTCTTCCCTTCTGCCTGGCAGAAAAATAAAGCCATCTCTCTCTTCCTCCAAAATCCCTATCTCCGTATTTCTGTTCAGCCTAGGTGCACAGGGAAGCCAACATTTCGGCAGCAAGGAGAGGAGACTGGAAATGGGGAGGAGAATCCGGGCTACTTCAGGCTTCCAGACGTGTTTGTTTTAAAGATCTAAAGCAAATATATCAAATCTATGTTTCAAATAATACTTATGCTGGGTGGCTATGTTATACTTTGCAGTTCTATGTGTTTTTACTTTTTAATTAAAAAAAGAAAAGAATACGGAAGTGGACAGTGGAGTCTGGATGGTGAGGAAAGTGAAGCCAGGATGCTGTAAATAGGAAAGGAGAAAACGGGCTGTAAGCAAGGCGTGCCTTGAGTTGGAGCAGCCGTACACATGGAAACTCACACGACTCTGGAGAGCTCCACACAGGCAGCCATCCTGTTCTTAGGGCAGAGGGTCTCACACCTTCCTTTGCTGTCGTTGTTGTTGTTGGGGGCATCAGAAGCAGCACAAGGAGTTCATGAACACCACTGAGATTTGACGACAGTTCCTACACACTGAATGAGGAAGTTTAACAGATGACAGATACTGTATCCCTGTATCCCAAAAGAGAAATGCAGGGTTAGATTACTCAGTACGTTTCTGGAGAAACCTGTGGTCCACCGTGGCCAGTCACGGAATTAGACAAGGGGGCTAAAAGGCACAATGTAGTTGTGTCCCCAGTAGATCTGGGGTCTAGTGTAGAAGGAAAATACAATGGGACGCTGCATTATGGGAAATGAAAAGGACAGAGGGCCCTCAGTCTGCTCAGTGGCTATTGTATGTTTACAATTTGGGGAAAACAGTCTGGGCAGAGGCCATATCTGTAGAGGCCAGAGGAGTGGAAGGCCAGGAGGCTTCTGGGACCGAATTTAGTCCAATGTTGGTGAAAATAAGTGAGAAAGGGGGAATTGGAGGGGCTAAGATAAAACAGGTGAGGCACGTGTGAGGAAGACACCATGTGGCCGGCAAAGGACAGAAAGTCCTGTCATTCAGAGCCCACAGGCATGCCTGAGAGGGGCTATGACATCAGACCTGGAGGCTCCGGAGGTTTCTCTGGTAGCCATGAGCGTGATGCAGAGGAGTAGGCAGGACAGGGAGATGGGTGAGGAGTCAGGAGAAGAGCAGGTGTGGACCTGCACAGACAGGTGTTGGGGGAGGGGTAGACCTGCACAGACAGGTGTTGGGGGAGGGGTGGGCATGATAAATACCGAGGAGTAGAAGTTGAAAGTCTGTATTTCTTTTTAATTTTTTTTTTTTTTTTTTTTTGCCTCACCGCACAGCCTGTGGGATCTTAGTTCCCTGACCAGGGATCGAACCCTGACCCCCTGTAGTGGAAGCACTGAGTCCTAACCACTGGACTACCAGGGAAGTCCCATGAAAGGCTGTAGTTTTAAATGAGCCAAAGATCTGAACTTCACTAAGTAAAATACACCTGTGGCAAATAAGCACATGAAAAGATGTTCAACATTTTTAGTCATTAGGAAAATGCAAATTGATACCACAAACATACTACCACACATGTGATAGAATGGCTCAAATGAAAAGCCTGAGCATACTAAGTGTTGGAGAGGATGTGAAGCAACTCAAAGTCTCACCCACCTGGCTGGGGGGAATGGAAAATAGCAAGACCGATTTGGAAAACCAGAAATTTCCTTCCTCTCTTTTTTTTCTCTTTCTCTCTCTCTCTCTCTCCCTCCCTGTCTTTTCTTCGTTTCTTCCTTGTTTTCTTCTTTTCATTCTTATGTTCTTTCTCTCTCTCTCCCTTCCTTTTTTCCTTATTTTGTTTTGAATTGTCAAATATTTAATGCTAATTAAAGACCCAATGGTCTTACATTTTTATCACTATTACATTTTATCACTTACATTTTATCACTATTTGATCATGAATGTAGAACATTGTTGGTCTACAACATACCATCTATCTATATACAAAAACACCGTAACATATTCTTAGGCTCTTAATTCTGAGTTTGAAGGTTAAGCTGAATTTCTACTGAATTTTAGGAAATGTTAACTGTAAAAGTGATTGAATTTTTTAAATGTATTGCTTGTTCTTTGAAGACCATTGACAGTGTGAATTTAATAAGCACACCGCTGGAAGCTTTAGGAGTTACATTCCTAATATTTATATTGCCTGGACTTAAAATTACTGAAAGCTTTCCTTCATTATCAAAGCTCAGAAGTATTGATTTCATGGCATACTGAACTGGAAATGTGCCATTAGAGGATTTGGAAACTGTTTATCACATACGAAGTAAAGACCATAGTACCATAAGAGACTCCAGTTCAAGTTGGCAGGCAAAATATAATTTAGACTTAAAATGCTGTATTTAAAAAGAAAATAAATTTTCAATTTGGATAAATAAAAATAACTTCATTTTCAAAGCCTTGGCACCACAAAGGATGGTGTGCACAGTAAGAATCCTTACTTCACAGTGTCCCTCTGCTCTTTCTAGAGACTTGAAGCTGGTCAAGTAGTGAATAAGAATGAACATTTTCCTCAGTAAGATTCATAAGTCATAACTTATTTACTTCCCCCCATTAAATACTGTTACATTTACTTCAAATCATTTAAAAACTAGGTCTGTTCAAAGTGGAGGTTCTCCAAGTACAATGCAAATTTGTTTGACCAGAGAAAAGCAAACCTTCCTAAGAATATAATCTTTATTGACAACATTTTAACCCTCTTTTTTAAAATTTAATTTAAAAAGCTAGTCCAAAAATGGCCTTTTCCTGTAAAGATGCATCTCTTCCAAACCACAGTGAAAGAGACGTAAGTCATTTTCTATTTTATTTTCTACCACATGCCTCAGAATTCCTCACGAAATCACTCTCGGACACACCAGAAGAGCATTTGCAGAATGAGTTATGGGGATGACAGTGTATGAGCCTGTTGGACACGTAGGCAACGAAACCAGGACGCTGACTGTTAACCTGTTAAAATTATTCAGACATCAAATGGTTGGTTATATGCTAATTATTTACATAGAACATGGATTCACCAGCATGAAAAATAGGTAGCGGCTGCCAGGAGACTACTTCTTTTGATGTGCAGAGGGTTAGCTGTTCTTCCCACTTCCTGCAGGCAAATCCTCCTCTGATAGACATTTTATGCCTTCCTATGATAGAAATCTCTGGCATTTTCCCAAGTGATTGTCTGAACAGCAGGCTAGCAGCCATCATACACAGAGACGTCAACCTCAAGTGTTCCATTCACCCAGGCTGATCAGTGCCCAGGAGGCTGGGTTCCAAGGATTAGATATGAGCACAGCGTGGCCTCCGCGGCTTACGTTTTATCCCCCCTGGACAGCACTATCCCAGGGCCCATCCATCGAGGTCCACTTGAAGACCTGGTAGGGAACCCGGGGCATAGTCAGGGATCAAAACACACTTGTTAAATGAAACAATGACTCCCACACTGCTTCTCACTCAACAAGAAAACCAAGGTAGAAAAGCTCCCTGCTTTAGGACGGGACAGCCTGGGCCGAGGGTCTGGATCCTGAAATAAGTGTCCTGTGGGGAATTGGTGGCTTTCACACAGACAGTCTGGACAAGTGTGCCTGTCGCTGCCTCTGGCTGGAGGTCATTCAAGTGTATTGCCAAACACAGCTGGCCTGTGTATTTTTAGACCCATAATCGTCTTGGAATCCTGTATGCTTGGAAGCGAGTGAGTGGGTACACATGATTGATGGCTCTTGGGGGTGTCCCCTGGTGACCCCTCTTGCACAGAAGCAACTTCCAGAAGCTAAGACCCTACCCTGGGCCAGCTTGGGGCCCTCACGTCTGCCTCTTTGCTCTGTTACCTGGATCTTGTTCTCAAAGCACAGACTCAGCCTTGACTAGCATCACTAAGGATGAGATTTGGGGTATCCTTGCGCTATGATGAAGTCCAAGATTGCCAAATAAGTCGCGACTTAACAGCCTGTAGCTCCAGCGTGATTCAGGGGCCCCTGGTTCCTCCAGCCTTCCGCTATGCCCCTGGGGAGAATCCGCTGTCTTTGTTTTGCCCATCGGAACATGTGTCTCCCTCCCCCACTGGGACCAACTCTTAGCTGAGATTCAACGTTGGACTCTGGCGCTGTCCACCCATCCCAGGCAGGAGGCTGGTCTGCAGGGAAACTGCCCTGCTACTGCTGAGGCTATAGCCTCTCCTCGGAGACCAGCGTCTCAGCCTCTCTCTAGTGGCCAGGGCAGTCTTCCCTCATCGTTCAGGATCCCTGGGGAACCAGGTGCATCCAGGGGTCCAACCCACAGCTCTTCATTCAGCATGGAGAGGAGCTGGCCGCCCTGCCCACAGACCTGCTGCCTTCTGAGCTGCCTCTCAGCATCTTCAGTCCCCTATAAGCAGTGTGCTTTCCCATACCTGGCCTCCCTCTGCCAAAATCACTCTGCTGTGGCAGCCCTGGGGCTGGAGCAGGGGCCCAAGCCGGGGGCAGTTTCAGAGAGCCCCTCCTTCCTCCCCTCACTGTGCCCAGGTCTGGAAGGGGCAGGCTTCCCACGCTGTCCTCGCTTGCCTAACTGGGCTTTCTTTCTGCCCTTCAACTTTGTGGTTAAGCCTTGCTGCTGCACAAGGTGCAGGACAGAATGCGGGACTCGTTTAGCATGAAGGGGCTGAAGTCAAGCGGTATTGCAGAAGCTGTCATCTTTTACAATTGCCAGCTGCCTTATTTGTTTTAACCCCAAGTGATTTTTCCCTCAGCCCCAACAGATGGTCCCTTTCCTTCACTGACTCAGAATCCCTCCAGCAACCCCCAGGGCTCAGTGCCAAGCTTCTCCTCACTTGACCTGGCAGCAGTTGGCACTCTGCCTGGCAGGGACTTCTCTCTCTACCTTTTACCTGCTTCTCATCCAAACCACCTGAGTCCCAGGCTCCTCCCTCCCATGACTGTGCAAGGCGTCAGTCATCTGTTATCTGCTACCCACTCAGTCTGCTGCTATTTATGGGAAAACAATCCACTGGCTGTCTCGGCTAAATCTGAAATCCAACAAGGCAGAGAGCTTACTATACCTGCCCTCCTCAGAGGTTGCTTCTCCAGGGAGCAAATAATGACAGTTTTACTTCTTCCTTTCCAATTTTGATTCCTTTTATTTCTTTTTCTTGCCTAATTGTTCTGGCTAGGACTTCCAATAATATGTTGAATAAAAGTGGTGAGAGTAGGATTTCTTGTCTTGTTCCTGACTTTAGAGGAAAAGATTGTCACCACTGAGTATGATGTTAGCTATAGGCTTGTCAAATACGGCTTTTATTATGTTGAGGTATGTTCCCTCTATACCTGCTTTGTCGAAAGTTTTTACCATAGAGGATGTTTACTTTTGTCAAATGCTTTCTCTGCATCTATTGAAATGATTGTATGATTTTTATCCTTCATTTTGTTTAATGTCAATTGTTTAATATCACATTGACTGACTTGAAGATATTGAGCCATCTTTGCATCTCTGGAATAAACCCCACTTGTTCATGGTGTATGATCCTTTTTTTTTTTAAATTTTTTAATTAATTAATTTATTTATTTATTTTTGGCTGCATTGGGTCTTCATTGTTGCGCGCTGGCTTTTCTCTAGTTGCGGTGAGCGAGAGCTACTCTTTGTTGCGGTGCTCAGTCTTCTCATTGCAGTGGCTTCTCTTGTTGCAGAGCATGGGCTCTAGGTGTGTGGGCTTCAGTAGTTGTGGCATACGGGCTCAGTAGTTGTGGCGCATGGGCTTAGTTGCTCTGTGACATGTGGAATCTTCCCAGACCAGGGCTTGAACCAGTGCTCCCTGCATTGGCAGGCGGATTCTTAACCACTGCACCACCAGGGAAGTCCATGTATGATCCTTTTAATGCACTGTTGAATTTGTTTTTTTAATATTTTGTTGAGAATTTTTCCATCTGTGTTTATCAGGGAAATTGTCCTGTAATTTTCTTTTCTTGTGGCAGCTTTGCCTGGTTTTGGTATCAGAGTAATTCTGGCCCCATAAATGAGTTTGAAAGATTACTTTCCTTTTCTGTTTTTTTAAAGAGTTTAGGAAGGATCGATATTAATTCTTGTTTGAATGCTTGGTAGAATTCATCAGTGAAGTTGTCTGGTCCTGGACTTTTTATTTTTCTTGTAAATTTATTTATTTTATTTTTATTTATTTTTGGCTGCATAGGGTCTTCACTGCTGCGTGCGGGCTCTCTCTAGTTGTGGTGGGTGGGGGCTACTCTGCGTCGTGGTGCGCGGGCTTCTCATTGTGGTGGCTTCTCTTGTTGCGGAGCACAGACTCTAGGCATGTGGGCTTCAGTAGTTGTGGCTCATGGGCTCTAGAGCGCAGGCTCAGTAGTTGTGGCGTACGGGTTTAGTTGCTCTGCGGCATGTTGGATCTTCCCGGAACAGGGCTCAAACCCACATACCCTGCACTGGCAGGCAGATTCTTAACCACTGCGCCACTAGGGAAGCCCTGGGCTTTTGTTTCTTGGGAGGTTTTGATTACTGATTCAATTTCTTTTATGTGTAATTATGACATATAGGACTGTAACACCCATCTTGTAAGATGCTCTCTGTGCTTTGAAGAAGCCAGCTGCCATGGTGGAATCTGCCCCATGGAGAGGTCCACATGACAAGGAGGTAGAAATGGCCTCCAGATGACTCACAGCAAGATGCTGAAGCCCTCAGTCCTACAACCACAGGAACTGAAGGCTGTCAACAACCACACCAGCTTGGAAACAGATTCTTTCCAATTAGAGCCTCTGATGGGATCCCAACCCAGTTGACACCTTGACTGCAGCTTGGTGAGACCCTGTGCAGAGGACCCTGCTAAGCTGTGCCCCTGAGTCCCAACCCTCAGAAACTCTGAGGTCATAAACATGTGTTGTTTTACACCTTAAAGTTTGTGGTACAATTGTTATGGAGTAATAGGTAACTAATAAAATTATAAAGAGTATGATGGTTTGCTTTTTTTTTGAAAACCACAATGGACTGAGGATGGAAAACTTTTCAGAGCAGATAAGACAAATATACACATATCAGGACATCCTCTTAACCTCACAAAGAACCAGAACATTTTGTAAAACTGCCTTTTGTCTGTTTGTTCTAACCCCAGTGCTAACATCAGGTTTGGTCAAAATGTCCTTCCTGCTTTAAGTCATTTCAAAACCCAACTTGTCAGAAGATAGTAAATGGAACTGCTAAGTCAGTAAAATAGTCTTTCTGAACTTCTAGGACCTTGTCCACAGAATGATGGAATCTAATTAACACTATCATTCAACTATGAACCAGTTTAAAAACTGCTGAAAGCAGGTTTTTTTTAAATGACATTCTCCACTTTTCCCTGAAGAAAATGGGGTTGGAAAATCATATTTATATTGCCACTGACTAACGGAACTCAAAGGTAATATTTCAGAATGTTCACCTTCATTTATAAAAGCCTCACCTTTGTCAAATACAATACGAATGGAATATTAGATTGTTACCTCATCAATTCTTGGGTCTCCTAAAGCAGTCAGTTTTTACATAAAATGAAGATATGTTTAAAGAAGCAGTATAAAAATCCCTCAGCACTTAGTGGTCTATCTAGACGTCTGTTGGCAGATGGACAGGTGTCTGTATATAGGGAAGAACAGGAAGGATTAGATACTATGCTCCTGCTTTCAGGAAGGATGATGGGACTCTCTAGCCCACCAGAAATGAAGCAAGATGGATTCAACAGGACTGGAACATGGAGAGCTGATGGGGTGCTGGGGAGGGCTGCCTTAGCATTAGGCTGAGGACTAAGGGTTTGCATCATCCATGCAGCTAGTCCCCCGGTGAGCATTTGCTCTGCTCCAAATGGAAAAGGGGAGGTGGTATCTCTTGAAGACTGTATATATGAAGCCCTCTGGTCAAAGAGATCTGCCCTTTGCCAGGGTACCTCCCTCAGTTTGCATTTCCTCTAGGAAGATACTGGAAACACAGCTGTTTTGTATAGATTACGCTGGAAGAGTGGGTTCTTCAGTATCTATGAATGAGTTGGTTGAGGAAGAATGAATGAATGAGATTGTTAAAACTCTATATCTTGGAGGGAATATTTGGAAAAGTTTTATGTAATACCCAGAGCGGAGTGAAAACCATGATAAATGAAGGGCCCCTGGGCTAAAGACAAAGCCCAAGGGTGTTAAAGACATCTCATTTCCCATCTTGCCTCATAGAGCGATGCTCGACAGAGCTTGGCCAGGATGAAGATGAGCAGCAACGAAGCTTACAGTCAAGCTCCACAGTCTGGGTGCATTTGGGAAGAGTCTGGCCTGGATTCCTGGAAACGCTGACTTAGACATTCCAGAGACCTGACAGTTCATTATTCCCCAAAGCTTAAGGAGGAAAACTCAAGCTGTGAGTAGGGGGCCTCTAGGAACCGTGGTGCCCACACACTGACCATTGCAAGGACACATTGAGGATCTCAGACAGACAGCCACTGGGCTCTGTCACTCAGTCCCACTAAGAGGAGGTCCTTCTTTGGGGTGGCACGCTTCAGGGCAGACAGCTCCCATTGTCAATGTCAAACTAGAGACAGAAAGAGCTCAAGCGTCATGGTCAAGCTGGACGTTGAAACTTCTGGCAGTTGCATTCCTGTTTGTAGATGTTTGCTGTCCAGGCTGTTGTCTGTGTATTAATCCCGTCTTCCCATCAAGGTGACAAGGGAGCCACCACTCTTTGCTCTTTGCGTCTCTCACTGTGGCTGACAGGGTGGTCCTTAAGAGATAACGTTAACCTCTTAATAAATATTGGCTCATGGAGAATTTGCTGGAGCAAGCACAGACACTAAATTTAAATTCTTCAGTTTGATAGAATTGAAAACAAGCCAATTCTCTCAATGAGGTGACAATTGCCTTTCTCTTTTTAAAACTCTAGCTTGCATGACCTAAAATACACAAGTGGGAGGCAGTATTGTAGAACTATCTCAAGTTAATACTTTGCAAAGTATTCAACAGTCTAGATTGGTTGCTTCCGCACATTGCACATCAGCAAGATTTGGTCTCAAAGGCTCCACGTGGCTGAGAAAACTCCATTCCCAGCTAGGATCCTCTGGAGAGGGCATCAATTATTCCCCATTGTTTTAACATTGATTGTACTGTCTAATTTGAAAGCATGTAAAAAAGAAAATGTTACTTGGCATTAGTATCATTTCCCATCACTTTTGAAAGATGTGTTAAGGGAGTGTTTGGCCCAATCAGTCTAGAAAAGTATTTCTCCCATAATGACAAGCCAATTATTTCTGCTTTGAATTACAAATATCTCCCTTAGGCCCATAGGGAAAAAATGAGTGACAAGCATATGAAAAAATGCTTGATAGCATATGTCAGTAGGGAATTGCAAATTAAAACAAGATACTACCGCACACCTATTCAAATGGCCAAAGTCCAAAACACTGACATCACCAAATGCTGGTGAGGACGTGGAGCAACAGGAACTCTAATCGGGCTTCCCTGGTGGCGCAGCGGTTGAGAGTCCGCCTGCCGATGCAGGGGACGCGCGTTGGTGCCCCCGTCTGGGAAGATCCCACATGCCGCGGAGTGGCTGGGCCCGTGAGCCATGACCGCTAAGCCTGAACGTCCAGAGTCTGTGCTCTGCAACAGGAGAGGCCACAACAGTGAGAGGCCCGCGTACCGCAAAAAAAAAAAAAAAAAGGAAGTCTCATCATCACTGGAGGGAATGTCTTACTATACTATCCAGCAACTACGCTCCTAGACGTTTGCAAACCTAGCTAAAATGAGTTGAAAATTTATGTCCACACAAAAACCTGAACATGAATGTTTATAACAGCTTTACTTACATTTGCCTAAACTTGGAAGCAACCAAGATTTTTTTTTAATTTATTTATTTAATTTATTCATTTTTGGCTGCGTTGGGTCTTCGTTGCTATGCACGGGCTTTCTCTAGTTGTGGCGAGCAGGGGCTACTCTTTGTTGCGGTGCACGGGCTTCTCACTGCAGTGGCTTCTCTTGTTGCAGAGCACGGGTTCTAGGCATGTGGGCTTCAGTAGTTGTGGCATGTGGGCTCAGTAGTTGTGGCACACAGGCTTAGTTGCCCCGTGGGGACATGTGGGATCTTTCCGGACCAGGGCTTGAACCCATGTCCCCTGCATTGGCAGGCAGATTCTTAACCACTGCGCCACCAGGGAAACCCTCAAGATGTTTTTCAAAAGATAAATGAATAAGGAAATTATGGTACATCCATGCAATGGAATATTATTCAGAGATAAAAAGCTCTCAAACTACAAAAAGACGTGGAGGAAACATAAGTGCATATTGCTAAGTGAGACCAATCTGAAACGTCTACATATTGTATGATTCCAACTATATGATATTTTGAAGAAGGCAAAATATGGAGACAGTAAAAAGATCAGTGCTTGCCAGGGGTTGGGAGCGAGGGGAGCGTTGAGTAGGCAGAGCACAGAGGATTTTTAGGGCCATAGAGCTATTCTGTATGACACATGTCATTATGCATTTGTCCAAACCCATGGAATGTACAACATCAAGGGAACCCTAATGTAAACTATGGACTTTAGTTAATAATAATGTATTATTTTATTATAATTATTCATTTTAATTCATCATTTAAATAATAATTTAATTGTCAAATGTAAATGCTATTTAGGTTTTACTTTATTTAAATTATATTTTTAATATCATTAATTGTAACAAGGGCACCACACTAATGCAGGATGTTAATAATAGGGGAAACTATGTGTGGAGAGAGGGAAGGATACACAAACTCCATTTTCCGCTCCATTTTTTTCTGTAAACCTAAAACTGCTCTAAAAAGTAAAGTCAATTAATTAAAGAAACAATAGCTAAGTGGAAAGAGAGGGCATTTTGGCCATTCGGACAGACCATTCAGACGTGTGATGTGTGATGCCCTGGGGCGGAGCCCACGGTAGGTAAGAGAGGCTGCCCGCACCCTGAGCTTCTGATGCTCTGGTTCTCCCAGGGCTGAGCTCCACTGCCTCCAGCTGAAGGTGCCCAGGGAAAATGGACAGGTGACTCGTTAGCTGCTTCGCAGAGCTTTCTGCTGGATGAATTTCTCAAAGGCAGGTGCCTAACTCCAGCCAGGGAATGCCTTCTCCAGAGCTGGACACATGTGGCCCCCATCTGCACAGCTAATCCCCTTTCCAAGCTGGGCTCTGGGGAGGGAGGGCTGGTGGGGATGGCCAGGGCTGGGCAAGTTATAAAAATGTGCCCTTCCTCAAGACACTTCGTGTCTACCTGTCAGAAAATTGTCACATGTTCTGATTATTTATTTATTTTAATTTATATACCAATAATAGTCACCCAGTTTTTTAAGTGTAGTCTATCTACTCAACACATTTTTTAATTTACTTATTTAGTTATTTATTTAGCTGTCCTGAAGGCATGCAGCACCTTAGTTCCCTGACCAGGGATGGAACCTGCACCCTCTGCAGTGGAAGCACGGAGTCTTAACCACTGGACCACCAGTCTTGTTATGCTTTTAGAACAAGACACTTGCATCTGCTAGAAAACTGTCAAGATAAGTACAAACCTGCACTGTCCACGCTTCTGATGATACCTCCTAGACGTGGTGCCCCCCTCCGCACTCCCCAACCACCCTACAGCTCCTGGAATATCCATCCTGGTGGCTGGTCCCCTCTGTCCCCCAGGAAGCATCCTCTTCCACACTCACTTGTCCCTGCTGAGGGGCCAGGAGACCTCACAGATGATGTTCAGAATCCCTTCGTGCAGCTTCATCAGGAGTCCTTAGGAGTTTCCTAGGTTAATAGCACAAAAATGGGCTACTGTTCCACATTTCTGTTTATTTCCATCAGTTAATTGGACTTGGTTCTGCCTGAATAAGAAGGTTTTCTCTCTTGGGCTCCTTGAGAAGAGAAGCCTTGGGGTGCCGTCCTAAATCTTCAGGGGACAGACTCCCCGTACATTACCCTCCCAGTACTGAGTGCAACGTGCGTCCTGAGAATGTCCAATGCCCATAATTTACAGCTGTTTTTTCTATTATAGGTAATAATTTAATTCAGGACAAGAGATGTTATTCAAAGACATATAAATAATAGCCTCTACTAAGAATGTTCATTGTGTTGAGAATAAAGCACTGGGAGTTTCAAGATTGGCAAGTGAATGCCAAGGCTGGTGGGGCTCGGGGACAATTTTCCCTCTTGAATAAATGAAAAGGAGCATACTGCTACTTTCATTTTTTTTAAGAAGTTGAATATTTTATTATTAAACCGTTTCTTATTTTCCTGCAAGGCTGTTGCTTCACTGTACAAAAATAGTACCAGCAAATACAGTATATTGCAAAATTAAGAGAGCAATGCTCTTCATTGGACACTATACAACTCACAAACTTTTCTCCACTGCCATTTATTTCCAGTGGGAAAATCATTGAGTATTTTGATCCAAATCCAAGGATGGCTGTAAGCAATTTACAATATTATATAAGGTTAAGATAACAATGTTATTCTTGAATTACATAATTTTTATAACTAGTTTTACCACAGATAATTTCAGGAATTCTGAATCTTATAACTGGAGACTAGCCTAAAAATCATAGGCTGTTGTGAAAAAGATGCATAGGGTTTATCTGACATCATTTGGAAGTTAAGGGGTATTTTCTTCAGGCAATAATGTAGCAAGTAGTTTCTTTTGCTAAAAGTTGCTTTTAAAAAATCTATCAGCTACTAATTTAAGACAACTATGCTAGATTAAGTTGTTTCAAACTAGTTTACTTAGGGGTTCCATGTTCACTCCTCAATAGAGTTTATGTATTTCTCATATGCTTCTTCACTCATTAGTTCATCTAGTTCTGAAGGGTTACTCAGTGTCATCTTGATCAGCCAACCATCTTCATAACAAGATTTGTTGATAAGTCCTGGATTTTCTGCTAGAGCTTCATTAATTTCAGTTACTTCTCCTGATAGAGGAGAATGGAGTTCATTAGCAGCTTTCACATTTTCCAAAGCACCAAATTCCTCGTTTGTTCAATTTTGTCCCAGCTTCAGGCAGCCTACAGTAAACAACATCTCCCAAAGCTTCCTGTGCAAAATCGCTGATTCCCACTGTTCCAACACCGTTTTCTGTTGTTACCCATTCATGTTTGTCTGTGAATTTACGCACCGACAGCAGAGCGGGGCTGGTGCGCAGCGCCCCGCCGGCGCCCACCCTCAGTCCCCAGGGCCACGGCGGGCAGGGCATGTTGGGCACAGAGATGGCACGCAGGCTGCAGACCACAGCTGGCACACTCCGTGCTGCTCGCAGAGTCATGTTCTCAGGGGTCACTACTTTCATTTTTGTTAGAAAATATGCCTTATAATAGCTCCCAATTTTTCTCTTTCAAACTGTCAACTGAAAATAATGCACAACCTAAAAGTTGAGAGTTGTTTAATCCGGTGGACAAAAAATGAGGACTTAAGCCAGGGACAAAGAATCTCAGATCACTCTGAAGAGACAAGGTGGGGAGCCAGGTTATAGAGGAGTTTTTGCAAAAAAGACTGGGTAGTGGGAATGTCAAAAGATTATTGTTAGTTAAAGAAAACCAGACATCTCAAGTTAAGGAAATTGGTGCTCTTCTCTGTATGGGAAGATGCAAGAGTCTGGACTCACTGAAATTGTTCCTTTGATGTGCACCTCAGCTGTCTGGGGCCGGTATCCTGTGCTTTCCCATCCTGAGTCTCCTCAGGGTGCATCTTTGTGGGGTGGCTGCAGTGACTGAGGGCTTGATGGCGGGCATCCTGTTTCTATCCTGAGTTCCCTCAGGGCTCACCGTCAGGAGACTGTAACGTGATGGCTTAATGGCTGCTACATCCTTTGTTTATTGATATGGCAGGCAGCATTTTTAGTTCACATAATAGAGAACACCCATCCTACCCTGCAGAGAGGATAGATTCAATGTCCACTCTCCTCCACTCGCCTCCCTCCCCTCTCAACATCCTCCTGACAAGCATTCATTCAGCTCTTGCCAAGTGGCAGGCAGAGCTCAGGCTCAGGTGCTACAGAGATGAATACAGGACAGTTCTCAACCTTGAGGCACTCATTACCTGATGAGTCAATAAAATTAATTTTTAACACAAGGTGGCAGGTATGTGATACAAATTATGTTCAAGACATGTGTAAGTGGAGGGGGAAACGCTTGATTCTGCAAAGACAGCAGGTAACATTTCAGACCAGTCTTTGGCAGAAATAATTCTCATTGTTATCAACCATTGAATTCTCTTCCTGTGCAACCAGGAGGATGACATTTACCAGCTCCATTTACACAAATGGGGCCCTGAAACTAATTCCAGCCGGTGGGAGGTAGGCAGATATGATAGATGATACTTCTAGGCTGGCCCATAAAATACCTTGCACACCTGATCCTTTCTCCTCTTCTGCTGTAGCAAATCTAGAGCCACATGTTAGAAATGGCAGCATTTCAAGACAGAGGAGCCAGGATTGCTGAGTCACTGCCTGAGGGAGGTGCCCCAGCTGGAAAATCTGCATTGGATATCAAGTGCATGAGAAACTTTTACTTTGCCGAGCCACTGAAATTTGGGTGTTCTTTACAACAACTACCGTAACTTATTTAACACCATGGAAATTGCTGTTTTGCAGTGGGCTGTTTGGGTGACAAAAAATAGGTGGCTATTTTCTTAGCAGCTGGGCAAGAGAGGGTGAAGAAACAGCATGCTGGGTGGCTGGACATCTATGTGTTGTAGTGATAAACCATTCGACCAAAGGGTCACCTGCAGAGATTTGGAAGGCAGACCCCATCACGATAGGGGGTGTACTGGAAAATGGAATGTTAGAAGCGTGTTTTAATTGGACTTGGCTCTGTTTGGCAAGGCAATCCAAGGAAGAGATGAACTCAGGGAATAGTTGGCTGTTTTTAAGCAGAAAATGAAAGGTAATAGAGAGTCCAGAAATTCAGGAACTTGTAAGGCTGCAAAAGGTAACTGTTTCTAGTCCCCAAACAGTAAAATATGGGAATAAAATGTAATTGAGCTGACTTTTCAGTTTTGGTGAACTTTCTGAGTGAAATAACATGACTTGGGACAAAGGTGTGAGTGAGCGGGTATACTGCCCCTCAAGCCAGTGGCCTCCAAGAGGCTGCCTCTTTGTTGAGAGGGAGTCACAGGAGTGAGGAGGCCAGAAAACAAAGGAGATTCCAGAACAGTGCTTAGGAAATGTCTTTGGGTGCAGTTATAGGTACCTGAGAGTGACTGGAGGCAAATATATCAGCAGTCATTAAGTTTTTGAGATGATTGCTTTGCCAAGAATACCACGAGGCAGTGAGGTAAACAGGGAAAAGGGGTCTGTCTTTAGGTAAAAAGAAGGCTGAGAGATGGTCAAGATTCACTGTTCTGGACACCTAGGATCTGATCCTGTCAAACTGGAAGATAGATACACAAGCCTTGATCTTTTTTTTTTTTTGCATTACTGGGGCCTCTCACTGTTGGGGCCTCTCCCGTTGCGGAGCACAGCCTCCGGACACGCAGGCTCAGCGACCATGGCTCACGGGCCCAGCCGCTCTGCGGCATATGGGATATTCCCGGGCCGGGGCACGAACCCGCATCCCCTGCATCGGCAGGTGGACTCTCAACCACTGCGCCACCAGGGTAGCCCAAGCCTTGATCTTTTCAGAAGGTAATTGGACTATGGATCACCACAAACTTAATTACATGGTGACTCCGATATTAGCTGTTCTTTCAGACATGGTACCTTTACTGGAAAATATGAACAGAGCTCCTGGCATTTGATATGCAGCTATTTATCTGACAAATGCTTTCATTGATTATTTTCCAACTTGCAAGTACCAGAAGAAGTTTGCTTTTACTTGGCAGGGCCAACAATATACCTTCACAATCTTGCCTCAGCATTGTATTCGCTTGTCTTCTCTGCCATAATCTAGTCTGTGGAGAACTTGATTATTTTGATATCCTTCAGAATATCACACTGACCCTGCATGTGCCTGGAATTATGCAGATTGGATTTGATCAAGAAATAACAAGTACCTTCAGTGCTATCTCAGTCAGCTCAGGCTGCCATAACAAAACACCACACTGGGCAGTTTAAACATCAGAAATTTATTTTCTCACTTCTGCAAGCTACAAGTCCAAGATCAAGGGGCCAGCAGGGTTGGTTTCCAGCAAGATCTCTTTTTCTGGTTTGCAGATGGCTGCCTTTTGCTTGTATCCTCACCCAGCCTCTCCTCTGTGTACTCAGAGAGAAGGAGTGAGCACTAATGTCTCTTCCTTTTATAAGGACACCAGTCATATAGGATTAGACCCAACCCTTACAACCTCATTTAACCTCAAAGGCCTCTTTAAAGACCTCATATCCAACTATAGTAATATTGAGGGTTAGGGCTTCAACATATGAATCTGGGGGACATAATTCAGTGTATAGCAGATGTCATATAAGAACCATGACAGTTAGAGCAGGTGAGATAAATACAAAGAAAATTCATGGGCCCATTACCTTGATAATGTCCCTAGGCCTCTATGGTCTATAGCACATCGGAATACTTTTTTTTTTTTTTTTTTTTTTTTTTTTGCGTTACTGGGGCCTCTCACTGTTGGGGCCTCTCCCGTTGTGGAGCACAGGCTCTGGACGCGCAGGCTCAGCAGCCATGGCTTACGGGCCCAGCCGCTCCACGGCATGTGGGATCTTCCTGGACCGTGGCATGAACCCGTGTCCCCTGAATCGGCAGGAGGACTCTCAACCACTGCGCCACCAGGGAAGCCCCGGAATACTCTTTGAAGGCTAAAGAAAAGTTGCTGCACACAACTTCTACTTAAAAATAAAAACAGATTCAATACTTAGGGGCACTTTCAGAATTTGGAGGCAACACATTCCACGTTTGAGTTTGCTAGTCCAACCTATCTACAGAATAACTAGAAAGACCACCAGTTTTCAGTGGGGTTTCAGAGCGAGAGAAGATTCTGTAGCAGGTGCAGATTACAATCCAAACTGCCCTGCCACCTGAGCCTCAGGACAGAGCAGATGGGTGATGTTCCCTGTGTGTTGCCTCTCTGGGAGACCCCAACAAGAGGACCATGGGACAGAACCATACACTTTTGGAGCAAAGGCCTCTCTTCTGCAGAGCAACAGACTTCTCTTTGAATAAAAGCACCTGGCTTGGTAATAGGCCTTGGAAACTATGGAACTTTGACCACAGGATCGGTGTCCTTGAGAGCTGAATGCCTCATTCTGGACTAGGTGCTATCTAAGCTACCAAGTGTGGGTGGATGCATGAGTATTTCATTACCAAGTAGGTGTTGTGTCTATGTGCTTGGCCCCTGGCTGGTACAGAAGGCACAAGGAAGTTGCATAAGTATGTGGTTCAGACTCTGACCTCCGTCCCCGCCGAGCTGCCTCATTTTCCTCGTGGGAGATTTGTTATGTCTAGTTGACTGGGGAGAAGCCCTCATGCCTGCTTTATAGTTGGTTCTACACAACGTGGAGGAACCCTTGATGTGGACGCCTGCCCAGTCAGGGGAGTCCCAGCCACCACTGCTCAACTCTGATGTCCTAATACAAAAGCAGCCAGAGACAATATGGCCCCAATACAAGGCTATGCCCCAATAAAACTTTAGTTATAAAGACAGGAAGCAGGCTGGACCTGGCCCACAGTCCATAATTCTTGACCCCCTATCCATGGGAGACAGACAGTGAAATGATTGATGAATAAGATGAGTCACTGGCCATCAAAGACTCTCCATAACCTCTCCGAGAATCTTAAAAACCACTTTGAGGTTTGACATATGCCTGAGGCATCCATTTGCTATGAATCATTTCTTACCTGCATTTAAAAGGAAATCTTAAATTTACTCTCCATTTGTAAGAGGATTTAAAAATACTCTTAACGGACTTCTCTGGTGTTGCAGCGCTTAAGAACCCGCCTGCCAATGCAGGGGACACGAGTTCGAGCCCTGGTCTGGGAAGATCCCACATGCCGCGGAGCAACTAAGCCCGTGCGCCACAACTACTGAGCCCGCGAGCCACAGCTACTGAAGCCCACGCACCTAGAGCCTGTGCTCTGCAAGAAGAGAAGCCCGCAATGAGAAGCCCGCGCACCACAACGAAGAGTAGCCCCCGCTCGCCACAACTAGAGGAAGCCCACGCACAGCAACAAAGACCCAACACAGCCAAAAATAAATAAATAAATAATAAAAATTTTAAAGGAAATAGGTTTTCTTAAAAAAAAAAATAAAAATACCCTTAAGACATATTTTATTATAAAATACCTTAATCTGTGACCCCCATAATAAATGCAGTAGTAATCATTTTCAAGGAGTAATTCTTCACTTTTCAAAGACATTGCTTTTGAATTTCTTTAAATATTTATATCCCTGCCTGAATTCACTGTGTTGGATCTGGCAACTGTAATTTCCAATAGAGGGGGTAAGTAGGTAGAGGAACATTTTTAACCTGATGCATTATAGTTAATTTACTTCAAAATGGTGAAGGGAGAGAACCAACGGAACAGCGGGGCTTCTCTGGGCCTTGAGCGGCTCTGTGTGTGTGTGTGTGTGTCTGTGTGTGTGTGTGTGTCTGTGTGTGTGTGTGTGTTGAGGGCCCACTCTCTTTTCCTCTCTCTACCGACTGTGTGGCCACTACTGTCCTGGAGCTCGCCTTGGCCACTGCTGCAGGCCATGCAGTGGGCAAGGACGTCAGAGGCCCTGGGGAGGGGTGCACCCCTGCCATAGCATCTCCCCTCAAGGCCAGGTTAGAATCCCTTTCTCACATCTTGCCCTCCACTGGTGGAGGCCAGTGTGGTGTTACAGTAAGAGCCAGGAGCTCTGCACAGACTCCCAGCCCCACGCCTCACCAGTTACGGGATTCCTCACATCCCTTACTGCTCTGCACCTCAGTTTCCTTGTCTGTAAAGTGGGAACGATAGTAGTTCCCTTGCAGAGTTGTTGTTAAGATTAAATGAGGGCTTCCCTGGTGGCGCAGTGGTTGAGAGTCCGCCTGCCGATGCAGGGGACACGGGTTCGTGCCCCGGTCTGGGAGGATCCCACATGCTGCGGAGCGGCTGGGCCCGTGAGCCATGGCCGCTGAGCCTGCACGTCCGGAGCCTGTGCTCCGCAATGGGAGAGGCCACAACAGTGAGAGGCCCGCGTAACGCAAAAAAAAAAAAAAAAAAAAATTAAATGAGACAGTATCTGAGCAGCCAAAACAGGGACACCCCACAAGCAAGGTGGCTCTTAGCCCAGTTCAGGGTCTGCTTCTGATATTTATTAAGCCTTCTTCAGTGAACTTGACCTCTCCTCACTCGCCTTCTTCAAAGTAACACTTGTCATTTGTACAGAGTGATTCAGTGGGCTCTTCCATGGTTGTTTCTCATGTTCTCTCCCTAAGAGAAAAGTGACTGTAAGAGCCGTGTCACGCACTTCTGTGTTTTCACCAGTAACACACACAGAACAGCTGTTAGTTTCATATTCAATATTGGTAATAAATATTGATATTTATTTTTATTTCAGGGAGGTGAGCAATTATTTGCCTTCCTTCCATCCTTCCTCCCTTCCAGCCTTCCTCCCTTCCAGCCTTCCTCCCTTCCATCCTTCCTCCCTTCCAGCCTTCCTCCCTTCCAGCCTTCCTCCCTTCCAGCCTTCCTTCCTTCCTTCCTTCCAGCCTTCCTTCCTTCCATCCTTCCTTCTTTCCAGCCTTCCTTCCTTCCTATCTTCCTCCCTTCCTTCCTTCCTTCCCTCCTTCCCTCCTTCCCTCTTTCCTTCCTTCCACCTTTTTGGATACAGGGCAGTGGCACAATGGGTTCTGCCTTCAGCTGTGACAGCTCAGGCTGCCCACCTCAGGTCTGGTGCTACCTTCCATCCACACAAACAGCTCTCTGCATCTCTGCAGGGACCACATCTGCCCAAGGATGGAATGGCTCTTCGAAGTCTCTGGAGCTGGGGACTGGACTGTCCTCCCTTCCTGCAGGGAACCTAGCAGGTTCCGATGCTGGGCTTTGTGGTTGCTTCCCTTTGTAATACGTTGACCCAAGGGGCTCAGGGCATCAGTGGCAGAGCCTTGGGCTCAAGAACTGCTCTCCCAAAGTGTCTGTTCTTCCCCGACCACCGGGCACTGTGGAGAGGAGGCCACAGGCTGTTGGCAGGCAGAGAGTGGGGTGCAATATTTCACAACCACAGGTCTGCTTAGGGGAAGTGCAGGGCCAGCCACGGGGACAATGTACCAGTCAGAGCGCCACCGAGAGACATCCAACTTGGGATCTTTCTGTCCGTCAGCCAAAATAACAAGACCTCCTGTCCCAGCACCCCTTCTGGTACCCAAAAGCCTCTGCTATTGGTCAGAACTTCCTTGGTTGAATGTGAAATAAGCGCAAAGGGGAGAAGGTGTTCTCCAAGGAGACATCGCTTGGCCTTCGAGAGGCTGGTTGCCAGGGAGCTTCCTTTTCCCTTGGTCAGTGCCAACTTCTTCATCTCTTGGAGCCATCCTTTCTTCCTGTTGGCTCCTGGCCTGGTTGACCAGTGCATCCTTGATTGTCCATCACACGTGGTTGTAGGAACAGTCCCTGTTTGCCCCAGGCCCATGCCAAGCACAAAGTACTTTTACTCACCCTTCATTTATTCACTCAACCAACAGTTAATGAAGACCTACTGTGTGTGTGTTCCGGGCACTGTGCAAACATCAGTGAACAAAGCTCACATTTGTGGAAGAAGACAGAACAGAAACAATAAACACAGTAAAGAAGTGAATTCCACAGCACGCTGGGAGTTGCAAAGTGCTGTAGGGAGAAGAATGACAGACTCAGGCAGGACTACGGGCATCAGGATGGTGGAGGAGAGAAAGGTGTACTGATCAGGGCTACCGAGGCGGGCGTGGCTGAGAAGGAGGGGAGGGAAGGAGCCAGGGGAATATGTGGAGGAGGGTGGTGGGTGGAGGGAGGGGCCATGGCAAAGACCTAAGGGGGGAGCCTGGGGGGCTTGCGAAGAGCAAGGAAGCCAATGTGGCCAGAGCTAGGCAGAGGAGGCAGACAGGGCAGGGGAGCTGGGCCAGCCGCTGTACCAATATACCACCCCTGGGGGCGCTCATAAACAGCAGAAATTGACTGCTCACAATGCTGGAGGCTGGAAGTCCGACATCAGGGTAACGACGTGGTGGGCTGATAGTCCTTTTCTGTGTCATAGACTTCCCACATCCTCCAATGGCAGAAAGGGCCAGGGAGCTCTCCGGCACCTCTTTTAAGGGCCCTGGCTCCATTCATGAAGGCTCCACCCTTATGACTTAATCATCTCCTAAGGTCCCGCCTCCTCAAAGGATCACTTTGGGCATCAGGTGTTCAACATATGAATTTGGGGCGATGCACAGATTCAGTCTGTATGTAACAAGGCTGTTATGGCTGAACTCAAGGCAGAGGTGATGGTGGCTGGGACTGAGGTGCTCGCAGCGGGGATGCTGAAAGGGGGTGGGTCCTGGGTGCACAGGGAAGGAAGAGCCAGAGTGAAACAGAAGGAGAGGAAGAAAGGATGACTCCAAGGTTTTTGATCTGAGCAACTGGAAAGATGGAGGTGCTATTGTTAGCAAAGATGGGGGCTAAAGGAACGGGGGCTTTCTTGGGAGGAGCAGTAGCTTCAGATCTTTTTTTTGAAGTATTGTTAATTTACAATGTTACGTTTCAAGGGCACAGCAAAGTGATTCAGTTATACATATATATTCCTTCCCAGATTCTTTTCCATTATAAGTTATCATAGGACATTGAGTATATTTCCCTGTGCTACACAGTAGGTCCTGGTGTATAGCACAGTGATTCATATATATGTATGTGTATGTATATGTATATTTTTTCAGATTCATTTCCATTATAGTTCATTACAAGATATTGAATATAGTTCCCTGTGCTATACAGTAGGACCTTGTTGTTATCTGTATTATATGTAGTAGTTTGTATCTGCTAATCCCAAACTCCTGATTTATCCCTCCCTCCTCCTCCTTTCATCACCATAAATGTGTTTTCTATGTCTGTGAGTCTGTTTCTGTTCTGTAAATAAGTTCATTTGTATCACTTTTTTTTTTAGATTCCACATATAAGTGATATCATATGATATTTGTCTTTCTCTGTCTGACTTACTTCACTTAATGTGATAATCTCTAGGTCCACCCATGTTGCTGCAAATGGCAGTATTTTGTTCTTTTTTATGGCTGAGTAATATTCCACTGTATATATGTGCCACATCTTCTTGATCCACTCCTCTGTCGATGGACACTTAGGTTGTGTCCATGTCCTGGCTGTTGTGAACAGTGATGCAGCTTCAGATTTAAGCATTTTGGATCTGAAGTATCTACTCATAGCTGGTCCCCTCTGCTTTTCATGATTCTGCCTAGATTCCCTCTCAGAGAGTGACTTCATCCCCAGGTCTGCAGACCCCTCTCCAATAACAATGGAAGGATATTACTTTTCCCCATAAAACTACAGGATTCAGTAATGAAAGTTGTAGCCATGATGTCATATGCATAAGCAATAAAAAGTTAAAAGTCATAGTTTAATATTGTCTGTCAAAACTTTTTATAACATGTAGCCAAGAAGCGTCAGTTACATACTAGCAACTTGATTTAATCTCAGCCAGGTTTCTGAGGTATAAGAAAAGCAGAAAGTAAAGCAATTTCCTCGTACATTTTATTCAATTGAGAGAGAAAGTCAACCAGACAGTTCCACCGGAACGACTATGCCTTGTACAGGTGCACTTGTTTGGAAACCTGCATTATATATATATTTTTTCTTTTTTTTTTTCTTTTTTTTTTGCGGTACGCGGGCCTCTCACTGTTGTGACCTCTCCCGTTGCGGAGCACAGGCTCTGGACGTGCAGCCTCAGCGGCCATGGCTCAGGGGCCCAGCCGCTCCGCGGCATGTGGGATCTTCCTGGACCGGGGCACGAACCCGTGTCCCCTGTATCAGCAGGCGGACTCTCAACCACTGCGTCACCGGGGAAGCCCCTGCGTTATATTTTTAAATATGTACCTATATCAGTCAGGGTTTTGCAGAGAAATAGAACCACTAGGATGGTTGGATGGATAGATAGAAAGACAGAGGGACAGGCACACACACACAGAGAAATAGATACAAAAAGATTTATTTGAACAAATAGGCTTATGCAATCATGGGGCTGAGAAGTCTGAGCTCCATCGGGCAGGCCAGCAGGAAGGGCAGGCTAGAAACGCAGACAGGAGCTGCTGCTGCTGCCTTGAGGCAGGATTCCTTATTCTCTGGAGAACTAGTTTTTGCTCTTAAGACCTTCAACTGATTGGATGAGGCCCACCCACATTATCAAGAGGAATGTTTATTTCAAGTCAACTGATTGTAAATGTTAATGACACCTACAAAATACCTTCCCAGGAGCACCTAGATTCATGTTTGACCAAACAACTGGGCACCATGGCCTTGCCAAGTTGACACATAAAATTAAGCCTCCCAGCAAACTTCACAAGCAAGGGTCCTGCTCTTCTTAGAGAATTCAGATCTTTTTTTTTTTTTTTTTTTACTCAGGGCTCTTATTAGTGAGAGAACTGCTAAGACGTTACAATCAGCTCAAAGGAGAATTTGCAGAATAGATATATATAGATGAATTTGCCAATTGAGGCCCTAGGATGTTTGGAATCATCCTTTCTACAGGGTAGAAAGCACTTGTATCTTGACAGGACAAGATTCACTTGCATGTTTAATAAAGGGACTCCTCAGTTCTGTGCACGTTAACTCCTATCTCTATAGAGTTTCAAAATGGTCCAGCCAGAGACAAGGGTGCTGCCCCTATGGATCAGATAAGCCATACCTGTCCCCTAGACACACCAGAGTTCCACTGGAAAATTCAGATCTTGAAAAGATGACATATATGCAAAAAAAAAAAAAATACTAAGCTTACATTTTTTTTTGGCCACGCTGTACAGCATGCGGGATCTTAGCTCCCCAACCAGGGATTGAACCCATGCCCCCTACAGTGGAAGCACGGAGTCTTAACCACTGGACCGCCAGGGAAGTCCTTAAAATAACACCAAACTTTAATGGAGAGAAATTCATAATAAGAGTTTATAACAGTCCTGGGCAGATCTGAGGCTTCGGGAATTGGGCAGAGGCTGAGCTAAGGGTGGTGTAGGCGGCCTGGAGAATCAGGGACGCTTCGGAGGGAAGAGCCAGGGGCACAGGGCACAGGGCCTGCACCTGCTCTGTTTCCTTCACCCACCCATCCCCACTGGGGGGCTGTCATCAATCACAGAGGCTTACTGGGTTTCCGCCTGCTGCTACATACTTGGGGTTGGACCAGAGGGGCGCCAACAGTTAGGATGGCAGATTCCTGCTCTCTAAACCCCACCTGTGTCACTCTTCCTTTCACGGTGGATTATTCCATCCTTCATATTCATTGAGCACCTGCTGGGGCCGGGCCTGCAGTGGGCCCTGGGGATGTGAAGACCAGGAAGCTGAACCCACTGTCAGAAGGGGGAGGCTGCCAGGCGGCGATGGCGGAGTTAGGGTAACCTCAGGGTGCTGTGGAAGCTCCAGAGTTAGCGGGGGAGGGATGTTCCTGCACCCCAGGAAGTTCAGGGAAGTCTTCTCGGAGGAGGTGACCCTGGACAGTCTTGAGAATCCTCCAGCAATTTTGTAAAGATCAAACCACAAATGACCTGCACCTGTTTGCTAAGGTTCAAAATGATTGCAGGAAAGACCTAAGAATTTTTCTATAACATGGTTACATAAATAGTCCCAGCTGAGTGTCACAATTTCCAATCCCAGTTGCTTACCCTTTTCCCATTCCTGTGCTGTTTTTGGCCATACAGCTTGTGGGATCTTAGTTCTCCAATCAGTGATCGAACCCGGGCCACAGCAGTGAAAGTGCCAAGTCCTAACTACTGAACTGCCAGGGAATTTCCCCATTCTTGTGTTTTTGACTTGGAGTTATCTGAAATTATCTTTAGGAAGGTCATAGAAATCTCTTCAGAAGAATTTAAACTCATTTCATGAGAGTACTATGAGGCCACTTAAAATTGAGCAAGTTGGGCGAAGTGATTAAAAAGCAAGCAACATGACATTTAACATTTCCAAAAAGGATGAAAATCACCATTACAGATGCAAAGCGAGTCCAATGCCACCTGAATTCGCTGAGTGCCTTTTAAAAAATCAATCGAGACATGTTTAGGAATCAGAGAACTGAAGAACCCACCGGGATTTCTTTGTATATTTCAGGTTTGAGCCTTTATACTCGAGGGAGAATTAATGAGTCGTCACTATGTAACTGTCATCTGTTGAGAGCCTTCTTTGCTGAGTCAGCGGAGGCCCCGTTCGCAGGGAGTTGTTAATGAGTCAGTACACACGTAAGTAGACGTGTGGTTTGCACAAATGTCTGATTCAGGCAGGACTGAAGCCCCCGGGACCAGCGGTGGGATAATAAGTAGGACTCACTGTCTTAGTCAGCTGGGGCTGCCCTTGCAAAATACTACATACGGGGTGGCTTAAACAGCAGAAATTCATGCTCTCACAATTCTGGAGCCTGGAAGTCTGAGATCAAAGTATTTGAGGTTTGAGAACCTGCTGCCTCAGGGCTTCGTGGGTATCTTTTTTTTCCTGGGAAAGGCCAATATTTCATCTTTTCCTCAGGTTTTTGAAATACCACTTCTTTTCATTTCCTAGATTCCGAATCTACTAGGGTCTGTTTTGGCATTCTCTACTTTGCTTATTAATTTACTAGATACAAGATTTCTTGGAAGACTATACTCTTACAGTGTTGTTTGATGTCTGGAAGGACAAGTCCCCTGTAATTATTTTTCTTTAAAAATGTTTTTCTTTAAAATTAAAAAAACAATGCTTCCATAAATGTATTGTTTCTGTTATTTCATGTCACTTTAAGTTGATCCCACTTTAATTTTTAGCCAATGGAAGAGCCAAAAACACCCCATAATGCACTTTACCAGTGTGTAGTAAATACTCAGGTTTTCTCAGTGCAGGACACTGAAATGAGTTACAGAAAGATGGGCTCCTGCTGGCTGGGACACACAGCCAAAGCTGGGGCCTGAGAATGAGAAAATTGCAGATGTGATGTAGTGAGCACAGGACTCTTGGAATGTAAATAATGAGTTTATTCTCAATAGAGAAGTTTTAGAAAGTGAAAAATGGTGAAATTAAATGAGTGGATATAAGATTATATTTAAAATGTGGAGACATGGACGGGAGAAGATAGAATGAAAAACAGTGTGGTGTGTGTTTGTGTATGTGTGTGCAAAGGTGTGCATGTGTCCGTGTGTGTATGTGTGTATTTGGGGGATTGGGTGAGATGGAGCAATAGATAGTAAATCAAAAAGTAACATTTAGATCTTTACTCTGAGAATTAGAGAAGGTTAGCTCATGAGCTTGTATTAAAAATCAACAATATAACCATTTCCAGAATTAAAGGTCAGGATATCTAACTTCGAAATATAAAGCTTCTGCTCCATACCATCAAGAAAAAAAAAAATTAAGGCGAGGAGAAAGAACAAAGACGTAGAAGATAAATGCAAAGAACAAGAAGACAGAAGCAAGCAATTATTTATCAACTAGAATAAAAAATATAAATGGTGTAATAACACAGAATCAGAAAGAAAATTTTCAGGAAGTTCTGAAAATGTGAGTACTATTCATGAGAGTCATGCCTACAAAATCTGATATTAGCAGATTGAAAGTTAAAGGAAGAAACTAAGCGGAGAAGGACTTCAGCTTTGTTCTGATTCAAGATTTTCTTGCTGTTTCAGCATTATGCATTTCCATATGCATTTTGGAATCAGTTCGCCAAGTTTCACAATAGTAGACATGCTGGAATTTTACTTAGGGTTGGATTCAAGGTGCAGATCAATTTGAGAGGCCTGGCATCCTTAGCATATTGGTTTTCCCCATCTATGGACATGATGTACCTTTCCACTCACATAGGTCTGTTTTAATTTCCCTCAGAAATGCTTCATCATTTTCAATGTAAAATTCCTGCACATATTCTGATACATCTACTTCTAGGTATTTTATTTTTATGTTATTGTCAATGATACATTTTTTAAAATTCTTATTCTGCTTCTTTATTGCTGGCGTATAGAAATACATTTGATTTTTGTGTGTGTGTTGGTTTTGTATTCAGTCACTCTGCTCCATTTGATTATTAATTTGAATACTTTGTAGATTGCTTTGGCTTCTCTATGTACACAATGATGCCATCAGCAGATAATGAGTTTTATTTATTTCTTTATAATTCTCTTGCCTTTTTTTGCTTGGCTTGTCACAAACGGAAGACCTACCATATAATGATGAATGTGTAACAATGGACATCCTTGTCTCATTCCTGATTTTATGGGGGGAGTTTCAATATTTTATCATTAAGAGGTTTACTTCAAGGTTTTTGTTGATGTTTCTTATTAAAGATGGCCCATTATATTCCTGGTTTTCAAGAGTTTAGTTTTTTGGGGATTTTTTATAATCATGAATGGGTGTTAAATCTCATAAAATGCTTTTTTCCCCTGAATCTATCTAGATGATCATATGCTTTTTCTTCTTTTTATGCTAATGTGGTAAACTAGGTGGATTGATTTCAAATGTTAAACCTTCTATTGTAATTACCCCAAACTTGACCTGACGTATCATCATGTTTATATATTGCTAAACTTTGGCTCTGGGTCCAACTTGTGCTCCTGACTCCTGGTCCTGCTGAGAAACCGTGTCCCCAGGCCACCACCAGGCAATTGGTTGTAGACCTGTACAGACGGCTGTACTCAGAGGCAGCGTCTCCCTTGAGGCAGAAGTATCCCTGGCCCTCACCAAGGACTCGCCCTTTGTGGTTTCACTTTGGAAGCAAGACCTGCAAGCCCCCGTATGTCCACCAGCTTCAGATGAGCTGGTGAGTGACCGCTTCTCAGATCCTTCATCCCCCTTCACAGACCTTCAGTGCCCGAGCCTCTCCCACACCTGTCAGCCCTGGGTCCTAAAATAAGTCCCTCATTCTCATAATGCTCACAGTGGCTCTGTTATCCTGATAGAATGCTGACTCATCAGCGAGAAGAAGCGGATTGAATGGAGCACAGGGGTGTCACTTTACATTGTTAGATTATACAGTTCAGAACAAATATATAACTTTAATGACTCTTCAGTGACCAAACAACCGAGCTTAAAAAAGGCAACAACTATTTAGAACTACAAAACAGAAATGGATAGAAACACAACTTTATGCTATAGAAATGTGAAAACTGATGTTTTGCTAGAAAGATACAGATAACTCAAATGGATTCGATAAGAAATAGAAAGCCAGCAAAGAACTCTGGAAATTTTAAAAGTTATCAGAAATCTGTCTTCAGTAACATTGCTGTCACAAGATAATTTTACAAATCACTGTCATGAAATCCTTAAGGAACAAATGTCACTATTTAAACTACGTATGAGTCTCACAGATGCAAAAACTTTAATAAAATATTAATGTCTAGTGGTCTATTCCAGTAATAATCCACCATGTCTAAGTAAGATTTAACATAAATTAAGTTGTTCTACAATTCTTTTTTTTTTTTTCTTTGTCTGCGTTGGATCTTCATTGCTGTGCACGGGCTTTCTCTAGTTGCAGTGAGCGGGAGCTACTCTTCATTGTGGTGTGTGGGCTTCTCATTGCGGTGGCTTCTCTTGTTGTGGAGCATGGCCTCTAGGTGTGTGAACTTCAGTAGTTGCAGCATGCAGGCTCAGTAGTTGTGGTGCATGGGCTTAGTTACTCCGTGGCATGTGGGATCTTCCCGGACCAAGGCTTGAACCCCTCTCCCCTGCACTGGCAGGTGGATTCTTAACCACAGCACCACGAGGGAAGTCCTTGTTCTATAATTCTTGAATGAATAAATAGGTCAAAGTAGAAAGGCTTTGGGCTTCCCTGGTGGCGCAGTGGTTGAGAGTCCGCCTGCCGATGCAGGGGACGCGGGTTCGTGCCCCGGTCCGGGAAGATCCCACATGCCGCGGAGCGGCTGGGCCCGTGAGCCATGGCTGCTGAGCCTGCGCGTCCGGAGCCGGTGCTCCGCAACGGGAGAGGCCACAGCAGTGAGAGGCCCGCGTATCACACACACACACACAAAAAGTGGAAAGGGTTTATGATTTTTTGATAAATATAAAAAAGGTGTTTGATAATATTCATTTCTGAATTAAAAAAAAAAGCTTCTAGAGCTACAATGTCATTTTCTTAAAAATCTAAAAACCTGTTGGAAATAAGCAGGTAAATTTATTTAGCAGTGAAAAAATATGGGCACTCCCATTAAAATCAAGAACAAGAAAAATGCCTACAATCACTGTTACGGTTAATCATTCATTTGAAAATTTTAGACAATGAAATAAGATGAAAAAAACACGAAGCTGCATATTGCAAAGTAGGAGACAATGTTATCTCATTTTACAGGCAATTTGACTGTCTGCCTGAAAAGCCCAAGGGAATCAACTTATTAAAACTGTTTTAATTAATGACAAACTCAAACTGAGTGGTTGGTTAGCAATCCAATACACAGAGATCAATATCTTTCTGAAATAGCAGCAATAGCAGTAAAGTTAAAAAATCATCTACATATTTTCAATTAAAAAAATAAAGATACTAGTAAAACACAGAATGTGCAGAGTCCCTGTCAAGTCGCTACTAGCACTTTACTTCAAGACATAAAATTCTTTTTTTTTTTTTGGCCCACCTTGCATCATGAGGGATCTTAGTTCCCCAACCAGGGATAGAAACTGCACCTCCTGCGTTGGAACATTGGAAGCACAGAGTCTTAACCACTGGACCGCCAGGGAAGTCCCAAGATATAAAATTCTTGAATAAGTGAAGAGACATAACATTCTTCAGGGTGGGAAGACTTACATTAATTCTTATATATATTTAATACAATGTAATAGAATTGATTTATAGGATCTAAAAATGTAATATAATTTAATACATTTGAATTTATAGAACTCTATTGGGTCTTTTTTTGACCTTGACAAAATTATTCTAAGATTTACCTGGAACAATACCTTTACTGAAACATACAAGATAATTTGTTTCTTGTAAAGTAACATAAAACTTTGGAGAGGAACCGCCCCCCTTACCAGACATTAGACATACCAATGTACAATCTAATAATTAAAATGGTAATTTTCTGGTTTAAGAATGGACAGACTATCAATACAGAAAGAAACTTTAGAAACATACTCAAGTGTTTGTAAAAATGTAGTATGTCCAATCAGAGTAGTCAGAGAAATATTGGATTGTTTTTGTTTTTGCTTTTGTTTTTGCGGTACGCGGGCCTCTCACTGTTGTGGCCTCTTCCCGTTGCGGAGCACAGGCTCCGGACGCGCAGGCTCAGCGGCCATAGCTCACGGGCCCAGCCGCTCCGCGGCATGTGGGATCTTCCCAGACCGGGGAACGAATCTGTGTCCCCTGTATCGGCAGGCGGACTCTCAACCACTGCGCCACCAGGGAAGCCCAGAAATATTGGATTGAATGACTAATTATTTGGAAAAACTAAATCAGATTTCCTATCTCACAGTTTACACACAAATCAATTCAAATGCATTAAAGTTTTAAATGTGAAATATAAACGCATATATTTATTTCCATTGTGTATGCATAATATAAACGCATACATATATGGTGGAAATAAATATACGTATTTGAATGGGTGAAGAAATTCTAAGTGTGACTCACAGTCAGAAAAAGTATTCTACGAATTGTTTATCCCTTCACTGTGGTTGATTATTATTCTCAAAATATTATACTAACCCATTGAACCCTTGTTTTATTTTCATGATCCTCCAGTTGAAAACAGTATACATGTTCTTCTCTCGAATTACTTTTTCATAAAAAATTCACAAATGTAGAAGATATTTTTCAGTACTGGGCTTAACTTTACCATAAGTATTTTTTCTCCCATGAAATTATATGTCACATTTTAGACGTCAGGAGACTGGGTCCTAAGGGGTCACAATTTGGATTTAAACATGTCTAGCTTTCAAAAATTTTAACTAGCGGCTGTAAGTAATGTGCCAGTGTTGGCAATAATTCTTTACAGCAATTTAAAATTTTTGAATTCTGGAAATGTCTTTGTCTCCACAGCATGTTTCTTTTGCTTTAGACATTTTGCAAACAAGATGCTTTTGGAATAAAACTTTCTAACTCCCCTGGAAAAAAAAAATGATTTTATCATTTTATTGTTTAGACATGAAATGCGTTCACCTGTCTGTTAGTACACAGGCCTTTATTAAGTAATGACCTAATTACAGGATTCGTGCATATATTTTCTATGACATTTCAAATTTTCACAAACTCATTCTTAGAAATTAGTGGTAAAGAAACGAGGTCAAAGTTTCTCCCATCTCCCTCCAATAGCTGTGTGCCTGGTGGATAACACACGCTCTGGTCTGTGTCTCTAAAACATGCTGAGTGCATTGTCCTGAAAAAGAGCCAGCTTCTTTGGGAAAAAACTTAGCCAAGATCACTTGCTAACTTTATGATAAAATGTAGTGTTTCATTATAAAGCACATATTCTGTTTCAAAAGGATGGGAAGCAAATTTTAAAAAAAAATTTTATTGCTGTATAGTTGATTTACAATATTGTGTTAGTTTCAGCTGTGCAGCACAATGATTCAGTTATATATATATATATATTCTTTTTCAGATTCTTTTCCCTTATAGGTTATTACAAAATATTAAGTATAGTTCCCTGTGCTATACAGTAGGTCCTTGTTGGTTATCTATTTTATATGTAATAGTGTGTATCTGTTAATCCCAAACTCCTATTTATCCCTCCCCCACCCCCCTTTGCCCTTCGGGTAAACGTAAGTTTGTTTTCTATGTCTGTGTGTCTCTTCCTGTTTTGGAAATAAGTTCATTTGTATCTTTTTTGGGGTTTTTTGTTTGTTTTAGATTCCACATATAAGTGATATCGTATATTTATCTTTGTCTGGCTTCTGGAATTGAATTTTAGAAATATTATTTGATTGAGCTAAGGATGAAAACAAAATAAATTGAATATCTCCCTTTACTCTGGGACAATTTTTTGAAATTTTAGCACCCAGATAATCCATGTCAGCAGTTGTGCTGAGTTCACTGAATCCTACAAGGGACCCGTTTCAATCTTTTGATTTTTGCTTAATAAGAGCTTATGTTTTCAAACCAGTGTGGAAAAACTTCTCTCTTGTCCACTAAGTTGAGGTCTTCCGGATAGTGGGCAGCTCAGAGCCTGGCACCCTGATGTGCGGTGGTTACTCCTTAAATACTTACAGATTCCCCCTTTTGCTGCCTGGAGCACTTGGAGATGAATGGTGTCTGTCTTCTGTTAATTTGAAACTTTTGTAGTTCTTTTAAAAGATCTGTACCCAATTGCAGTTAAGGACATTTCCTCCCCTGTGATACTGGGTTATCCCAGGCAGTGTCAGAAGGACCTGTGCCTGTCCCGTGAGTTACAAAGGAGCAGAGAAGCAGCTGGAAACACGTCACACCTGCGTGGATTGAGCGCCTCCTGCCGGCCAGCTGAGGGGCTGGGGCCAGTGCAGGGCTCAGATGCTCAGGAGGTAAGACTCCTGCTGTGATGAAGCCTATGGTCCACCTGGGACACCGAGTAAAAGGGTGAAAAATCAAGGGACCCCACAGCTGCCAGATTCCAGGCAGTGGGAGAAGCCCATCACTCCTTTTCGAAATCACTACAGTAACGCTCAGAATGACTGTAAATCTCCACTTCCTGATTCCATCACTTTGGGCTAATGTGGCCAGGAAAGCCTTGCAAAGGTTTTGGCTGGACCTGGGTCTGGGAGGTTTGAGTTGTACTGGGAGAGGCAAAGATGAGGTTGAGAGAAACTTCCAGAAAATTGGTGCACCTTGAACGCAGGTCAGAGACAAGAAAGACTGCGGCTCGCTAAGCTCAGGGGCTGTGAGCAAAGAACTCTGAGACCCTGGGCACCAGCAAGTGGCAGAGTGCCTGGAGGGAAGCTGGTCTGGAGATTGAGGTCCGGTTGGGAGGATCTTGAATGTCGGTTGCTTTATTCAGTTGACGACTGTGTATGGGACACCCCGCTGAGCTGTGCCAAAGGGTGCGCAGGTTGGCACTGTCCCTGTCCCCAGCCGGGGTAGCAGAAGGGGACGTCACCAAGGTCACGTCACTCTGACAGGGCTCATGGCCCATCCCCTGTGCACAGGGTCGGTCACACTGAAACTTTCTACCCAGAACTTTGACCTCCTTTTCCCAGGCATTTGCCTTTTGCTCACGGGGGGTGGGACCTTCCCCGGGACTGAGGAAGGTGTTTGACCTCGAGTCCTCATTCTGACTTTCTGATGGGAGGATAATCCCTGAGGTATTCCCTGCTGTCCATCCTGTACCCATCCCATGGGGGCAAAAGGACTCCACATAGGTCTGTTCAGTCATTGCATAATGAATGCACAAGTGGACGAATTTATCTACAGAAGAACCGAGAAAGACACGGCCACAAAGACAAAGCAAAGCTTTGACAGTTGAAATGGTTTCGTTCTTGTTTCCAAACATCTTGAGGTCAGAACATCCACTAGTCTTAAATATTTTTAAGATAAAAAGAAATGGACTTGTTAATGGCTGTTTTTAAACTTAGCCAGACTGAGGCAATGAACAGCCCTGCATTTATTAGCCCAGAGTCTGCAAATTCCAGCGCCACCTTAGAACACAGAAGCATTGTCTATGAGTGGGGTGGACCACTGGTGAGATGCGGAGCGTGCAAGGTGACATCCTTTGTCCAGAGGTGGTATTGGATCTCCATTATCCCTGATTGTTCTCCGTCCTCTGTCAGAGGATCATGCATCCCATCCTCTCCCTTGGGCGTGGCTTCAGCCAGTGGGGTGTGACTTGATGTGGCATCGCCACATCCCAGCAGAATCCCGAGAGCCAAGGTGCGGCTTGGCTATGTCTTCCTTTTCCCTCGCCGTGTAACTGAGTTGGGGACTGATCCTCCGGCCAGGGTCCCTGAAGGAAGAAAGTATGATGTGGAACAGTGCTGGGAGGTGCTGCCGAAGTGTGCCGTGTTATTCCTAGAAGCCACTGAGACGGGGGCTGGGGGTTGTTACTGCAGCATAAACGAGCAAAGCTGACTAATCAAGTGAATTTTATTTTATTTTATTTCATTTTATGGTATTTTATGGCCACGCTGCTCAGCTTGCGGGATCTTGGTCCCCTGACCAGGGATCCGGCAGTGAGAGCGCTGAGTCCTGACCACTGGAAGGACAGGGAATTCCAGCGATTTATATTTTAAAACGTTAAACAACATAGTGTAGGCCAAAGGAAGCATGTATCAGGCCAGCGTGTTCTTTGCAGCTCGATGCCCACACCCTCCCCTCCAGGAAGGCTAAAGTGACTTCCGGTGACGCTGGCCCATCTCTACCTTAGGGCACGGTCCTCCTTCAAAGTGTCTGTGCCAGGACAGGCAAATGCATCATGCAGAGCCCCCCAGGCTGGAGCACCCTCCTTCCAGCCCCCTTGTGTAGGGGTATTTGATAACCCTGCCCACTCCCTTCAAATCCCAAACTTTTGAAATGCAACTGTAAGTCCAGAGCAGGAGTCCGGCCCAAAAATACTTCCCATAGAATGACCATGTTCTCTCTGAGCTGCACTAAGGCACCTCATGGCTAAAATTAAACACTCTTCCAATTCAAGAGAATTAATAAACGGAAAACGGCAATGATTAGCATCCTGTCCTATACATTTTTTTTTTTTTTTTTTGCGGTACGTGGCCTCTCACTGCTATGGCCTCTCCCGCTGCCGAGCACAGGCTCCGGACGCGCAGGCTCAGCGGCCATGGCTCACAGGCCCAGCCGCTCCGCGGCATGTGGGATCCTCCCAGACCGGGGCACGAACCCATGTCCCCTGCATCAGCAGGCAGACTCTCAACCACTGCACCACCAAGGAAGCCCAATACTTTTTTTTTTTTTTTCAATACATTTTTTAAACCACGGTACTTGTCATCGTTTCTCTGCTGGGGTGAAACCCATGCCTGTTTCACAACTTGTGGTCTGTTAAGGAAGCACTGCGGCATCATGTACTGGTTTGAAACTTCAGAAATGGATTCGTTTGATTGCTCCCTCATTTTCGGGGAGGAGGGTGCCCTGTGCTTTAGGGAAGGTGACCGTCCTGTGTCCTGTGACCGCCCACCTCCCATTTTCTTTCATGAAGGGCTGTGGCCCTTCATGATGGGGGACTCCAGCCATGATCCTGTCATGGCTCAAGTTCAGAAGGAAGGCGACATTAGGATGAGAATGTTTTTCTCAACAAATAGCGGGTTGCTGGACTAGGAGATCCCAAGCACCGCCTGCATCTGCCCTCCTGGCAGCATGGAATTCACCAGAAACGCCTCTGCCGACAAGACTCCAGGCCCAGCTTGCCTTCACCTCCAGCACTGCTTGGCTGGGCCCGCGAGGCCTCACAGTCAGGAGGAAAGAACCCGCAGGTCTGTAAACTTTCTATTTTTAGGCCTCGGTGGACCTAAGCCAGTTACCCGAGTGTATGTAGTAATTGCTGAAATATTTTATTGAATACGGCCTTGAAAAGTGACAACACACATCTTAAATCTACTCAGAAATTTGAAGAGGTTTAAAACGCCATGCAGCGAATTCGCACAGTGACACGAGCTGCCTCGCCCTGTGCCATCAGGCTGGTCCCATCCCCCCTCGGCTGCCCTGCCAACCACACCCACGGGGCTGAGCTCACCCATCGGCACTACAGGCCGGCAGTGAAGTTCCCTCCCAGACACGCCTCTTCAGACCAGTTTCTCTTCCAAACACAGCACTTATGTGGCCAACCGCCTCCTGGGTATCTCCCCAGGATGTCAGGCAGGGACATCTCAAACCTAACGTTTCCAAAAGGGATGCTTCTTGCTTTCCCTGTGTCTCCATCTGGGAAAGGAAGGCTGTCAACTGCTCAGGCCACCAACCCGGGTGGACCCTTTACTCTTCCCTCTGCCTCACTCCTCAGTCAATCCTAATAATTCTACCTTCAAACTCCATGCTGGATCTGCCCACTGGTCCCCGTCAGCCCCCAGCATCCTGGGACCAGCGCCCGTATCTCTTCCGTGGAGCTGCCGTGGCGCCAGACTGGTTCCCTGCCTGGATTCCTCCCTCTGCCCGGTTGCCCTTCACAGAGCATGCGGGGCGACCTGCTGGGGGTGTAGGCGCCGTCTCCATGGCTGGGCCCAGAATCCTGTCGCCCTGGCCTGTGAGGAAGGACACATGTCTGGGGGTCTTGAGGCCCCTCTCGTCTCTGGCTATTAAATGTCATATACAGGAGATTTGACTCAAGCGATGGTTTAGCAATGACTGGAAATAGGGATGCTTCCATTCCACCCGTCCAAGTCCTGGTTTGCACAATAGAACAAAACAGACATCCAGAGGGTTTGTCTGGGACTGAAGAGAAATAGAAAAATGAATGAGTTCTTCAGACCTGCAGAGCAATAAACTCTTCTCTTCCATCACCAGGGATGTTGGATCCTGACCAAGAGCCGAAAGCAGGGAGCATGGCCTTTGACTGCATCTTCCCCTCAGTTAGAGGAGGAGATAACTAGGAAACTAAGGATGCCAGGAAAATTCTACCTTCTTTAAGAATCTCCGCGAAATAACATTGCGAACACACATGTAGCACCTGTGCTCTGTGCCAGTCACTCCGGTAAGCACTTCACATGTATGACTCTTTTAATCTGCACACAATCCTACGCATAGGTTACAACTATTGTCCCCATTCTGCAGATGAGCAAATCAGCGCCACCAAGGTTAATCAGCTTGCCCAAGGCCTAGCCGTCAGGAAATGGCAGAGTGTTTGCAAAGTGAGCTGGCTCCACAGCCCCTGTTCTTAACCAGAGAAACAGATCTGGGTTTAAGAATGGGCGGTATGCCCCATTACAGTCCTAAAGCACAGGGAAGTTTCATCAGACTCCGTGAGACAGAGCGTCTGGGTTTACTTGCCTACGACTGCCTCGCTGTATGGAGCCGTAGCTTACGAACGCCAGGGGCTGTGGCAGTGACGTCTGGACCTGGCTGCCAGTGACCTCTGTCAGGGGCGGGGACAGAGCCCCTGGCGACTTCAGCTGCGGGGAGTGTCTGAGACTCTGGTGTGTAAAATAAACACTCAGTATGTGCTTCTGGTTGTAAAGGCTTCTCCAGGGAGTGGGAGAAACAACAAAGCCAAGGGGCCTCTCCTAGCTAAGAATGAGATACTGAAAAACGAGAATTTTCCGGTTTCACATGCAGGGTGTCTTTTACATCGTAGATTTACATGCATTTATATCCATATTTCTCCTCCAATGGGATGCAGGGCACACAGTAAAACAGGTGGTGCCTGTTAAGTGTTCTGCGGTGCTTTTAGGATAGCCCTGGTCAGACTCGTCGTTAGGGCCGGGCTCCCGTGTTCTCCGTCAGCGGGTCTGTCCTCAGGCTCCTCGCTGGAAACCTGGAAGCTCTCCGGCTCTTCCCTCGTCCCTTCCTCCAGGTGGAATCAATTACAGGGCCGAGGGTTTTACCTCTGAAAAGTATTCTATGGCAGAGTCAGTGCCGTGCGTTTACCAGACCCGTTTCCTTTCGGTTTGGGGCTCTCGGCTCGACTACACTTTCTAGACTCCCTCCGATTAGGTGGGTCCGTGAGCCTGAGTTCTGGCCACCGGGATGTGGGCCGAAGATGCGCCGGCCACCCCAGGCCTGGCCCCAAACCTCCTGCAGGACCCACCATCCTGCTCCTTCCCTCTCCTGCCGGCCCACTGCCGAGAACCAGCGGAGCCTGCCAGGAGCCAGGAAACTGCTGCACTCCTGAATTAGGCAGCCTGCATCCTTGAGGGACCCCGTGAAGTCCCTCCCCTCCCGACACCCAGGCCCCATCAGGCCCAGCTGGATGGGGATGTGAATGAGAGAGAAACTCACTACGTCCTGCCGCTGTGATCTGAGGGTGTTTCTTACACCATCTACAGCTACTGACCCGAACTAGTTTATCTTCTCCTAAATATTCCTGTGCAAACCTAATACTGTGCCCATTACTGACTTTCTAGTTCTCTCCCCAGGCCACGTTCTCCTCACCTCTGTCCCTCGTGCATCACAATTCCATCTCCTAAGGCAGAGTGAGCCTCTTAAAACACAGCTCAGACCCTGTCACTCCTCAGTGCAAATCTTTTCATGGGGACTCCGATAGCCTCCAAAGTGCTGCAGCGTGGAATATGGTCTTCCCAGGCCTGGCCTTGGGCTACAGCGCCAGCCTCGTGTTAGATTTCTGTGGCCATCCCCTGGGCCCGGATGCAGGGGCGGCAGACGTGTCTGTCCTTAGGGCTGTTTCTCTCCCCAGGCCTGGAACATCCTTCATCTGCCTGCCTCTACCTCCCTCTGCTGGCTTACTTCTCTGCATCTCGCAGGATCCTCTGGCAACACCTGCTCCAGGCTCCCTTTTTCTGTATCCCTCTCAACAACCTGCACGCCACGCATATCACTGTTTTCTCCACCCAGCGCATGTGGTTCAGAGACTGTGCTGGTCATCTTTGTGCCTGACACACAGCAGAGGCTCAGCAGCTACCCCTGAGACCTGACAATCACAAGTGTCTGCAGACGTTGCCAGATGTCTCCTGGGAGGCAAAATCCACCCCACTTGAAAAGCCCTGCCTTTGAGTCAGGCGGGAGAAGGGACCATCTGCTGATCCTGACAAGAAATCAGAGGGCACGTTATCTCGGTGGGGTCACCCTGGTCAATGTTGACCTGAACCTGGATTTTATCAAAACAAGCTCTCAAGGGACCAAATTCAGAAGAGACTGGGGTGGCAGACACTGGGCTTACACAGTACCCACTGCCTGCTTCTTCTGAGCTAACAGATCCCGGTCTTTGTCAACACGGCCATACGCCCAGCACAAGCAATGTCTCACGATTAGTCTAGGCCTTTCTTGATCATTCTGTGTCTCAATATAATTTCCCAGCTTTTCTTGCAGTTAGGGGTGGCCTTATAACTGGTTCTAGTCAACGAGATATAAGGCAAAATCTAGTTTCTTTTTAGAAATTTCTGCTTTTCTGATAAAAAGGGCCGCAAGCAGGAGACACCTCCCTGCTTCACCTCCCTCCATCGTTGACTGTGAACATGACAAGTGGGCCTGGGGCAGCCCTGGAGCAAAGGCCAGGGGAGCCACGGGCGGGTCAGCTCAGACATCCTCGGACACTGAACCACCCTGCCAGGGGTGCTTTTTCTTCTGACTCTTAGTTATGGGTGAAAAAGAACCCTTTGTTTTCCTGTAAGACCCTGCAGTGGGTTGAAGAGTATCTTTCCCCTGACCCCCAAATTAATGTCCACCTAGATTCTCAGAATATGACCTCATTTGGAAATAGGGTCTTTGCAGTTGTAATTAGTTAAGGATCTTGAGATGAAATGATACTGAATTTAGGGTGGGCCCTGAATCCAGCGACTGGTGTCCTTATAAGAAGAGGCGAGAGCACGGGGAGACTCACAGGAAGAGGGCTGCGTGGAAAGACAGAGGCAGAGAAGGAAACAATGCAGCCACAAGCCACGGGACACCAGGAGCCACAGGAACTAGAGGAAGCAGGGAGCGCGGCCCTGCCGACACCTTGATTTTGGGCTTCTGGCCTCCTCAGCTATTAGGGAGTGGATTACACTTGTTTTAAACCTCCATGTTTGTGGTGATTTGTTACAGGCAGACCCAGGAAACAAATACAGCCACTGTTAGTGAAGTTTTCTGCTGCTTTAAATGAAACTATTCTTTAAAAAATTAAAAAAAATTTTTTTTTATTGAAGTATAGTTGATATACAATGTTGTGTTAATTTCTGCTGTACAGCAAAGTGACTCAGTTTTATTTATATATACATACACACACATTCTTTTTCATATTTTTTTCCATTATGGTTTATCACAGGATATTGAATATAGTTCCCTGTGCTAGACAGTAAGACCTTGTTGTCCATCCATTCTATATGTAATAGTTTGCAGCTGTTAACCCCAAACTCCCAATCCATCCCTCCCCCTCCATTGGCAACCACAAGTCTGCCCTCTATGCCTGTGAGTTTGTTTCTGTTTCACAGATAAGTTCACTTGCGTCATATTTTAGGTTCCACATAAAAGTGACATGATATGATATTTGTCTTTCTCTGTCTGACTCATTTCACTTAGTATGATCATCTCTAGGTCCATCCATGTTGTTGCAAATGGCATTATTTCGTTCTTTTTTATGGCTGAGTAGTATTCCATTGTCTGTATGTACCACATCATCTTTATCCATTTAGATGAAACTATTCTCAATGAATACACTAAGACATGGATGGAAAAACCAACTTAAAAACCACACTGGGAGATTTAATTTCCAGGGTGCTTGTTTGAAGACAAGGGAAGGAGAGGAGCAGGTCAGCTGTTGTTCTAGGGAAAATGAAGCTGGTTTCTTTCATGTCTAGGTGGAGCCTTTAAAAAAAATTGGCTCCAAATATTTACCACTGATCTATTTTTTATTATTTATCATAGAGACATTAAAATGGTGGAGAACAACATGCATGGAATACACTTCATTTATCTTACATTGTGAGGAAGTTAGATTTTCCACATAAAATGATTTTGCAGAAAACTGAGGCTTACCACTTTTTATGCTCACACACTTCTAATATTGTCAATTATATATTTATTTAGTGTTAATTTTGAAGCATTCTGAAACATATATTTTCTGTTTTCTCAAAACCAAAATTTTTTCAATATGCTTGAACTTACGTATAAAGTTTTAAAAATTCAACCTCATTTATTTTACTTTTATTTTACTTTTAAGGAAAAATTGTGCATATTAAGGTGTACAGCATGGTGATTGGATACACCTGTACATAGTAAAATAATTGCTACAGCCAAACTGACATATCCACCTTCCCTTAGGTTTTTTAGGTGGAGCCTTTTGAAAATCTCCCTGCCCCCCTCAAATCTCATGGTGAAGGACCATGTGTGTCCACCAGGGTCAGGGTGTCCATCCTGGGACAAGAGAGAGTCAAAGCATGATTATGAGGCTCCCTGTTTATAGATTCCCTACAGACCATTTCCCAAATTCTGTTACATATGCCTTCCACAGGAATACTCCTTCCGTACTCCGTTATGTCATATTTGCGTGACATACTGAAGTTAATTCTTATGGGGTCTAACTGCCAGGACTTGCTCTGCTGAGCCCCCCACTCCAGTCGACCCGATTGGGCCAGAAGATTAGAAGTCTGGGTTTCAGGAAAGCCTCAGAGTCCTCACCCGGGGTTGTGAGGAGTTAGACCGGACGATCTGCATGGCATCTTCTGCGTCTCAGGTGGGAAGGGGCGTCTTGGGACGGCTGTGCTGTTGAAATGTGGTGACCCCGCCCTGGTGGAATAATGGACGGAGGGTCTTAGGTGATGCTCATCAAAGGCACTTGAGGGACACAGATCCACCTCCGCCGTTGTCACACTTGCCAAAAAAGACCGAAGCCGAATGTGATCAAGACTCTAGATCCAACAGACCAATTTACAGAAAAGAGAGATGACAGGGAACACGTTAGATGTTACCACAGGGAGATATAACTGCAAGATCCAGACCGTGGGACAAAGGAACCAAATTCTTCAACAACAGACGGGAACCCCCTCAACCCTTGCAGGAGAAAAGAGAAAAAGATGAGGGAGAAATCATAGATTAAAAACCTGGGAAGATTCAAATCAACCATTGCAATATATAGAACTTTGGGGAAAAAACAACCTATTAAAATTTTTGTAAGATAATCAAAGATATTCATTATATTATGGATCAGACGTTTGATGATATCAAGACATTATTATTACTACCTTGATGGAACAATATCATAGTTTTGTTCTAAAGCAAGTGTGCTTATAACTTAGAAATACCTACTGAAATATTATGGATGAAATGATATATTAGCTGGGATTTGCTTCAACGTATTTGGAAGGGAAGAAAGTGGGTGAGGATATGAGTGAACACAGTTGACCACAAGTTGATAATTACTGGATCTGGGTAATGGGTATACAGGGGCTCATTATATAGATTCTCTCTACTGTTGTATAAATCTGAAAATTTCCATAATTAATGATAAGAGGAAGGTCATTTATTATACCAAAATGCTCACCTCCAAGATTTCCTTTTTTTAAAAAAAATATTGAAGTATAGTTGACTTCCAATGTTGTGTTAGTTTCTGCTGTACAGCAAAGTGATTCCATTTTATATATATTCCATTTTATATATATATTTATATATATATATATATATATATATATTCTAGATTTCCTTTAATGAGTGGCCCCAGTGCTTGCAACTTTCAAAAAGTCCAGCACTCACCTTTGCAGGAATATAGCTCTTTGAAGGAAACCTCTGCTCACGAACACAGAATCACTAGGGCACAGCACAGGTGGATCGCTCTCTCGCTTTCTCTCACCTCTTTTTTCTCCATCATATTATTTGCCTCCCAGGGACCAGAGATTACCCATAAGCTACATGTAACCCACTGACTATTCGAGTCTGGCTCTCACTGTATGGTGGCATTTTCTGAATTAAATTGCTGTATCAAGGTGATTTCTGCAGCAAAGTGTGACCCGTCCAGAAAATGCCTCAACTAGTGAGGGTGGTCATCACCTCGGACGCCAAGGGGTCTGCAGAGGGAGGCTGTGCTGTGGCTCATTCTGTTGCTCAGTGAGGCAACCAAGGGCATCTTCTTTCCATCATTCTGCTCGGCCTCCAGAGCGTTGGTCCCCTCTCTTTACTGGCCTCAGCATGGCTGCAGCAGTGCCAAGCATCCTATATAACTGTGTCCAGCGGTGAAGAGGGGAGTTTCCTCTTGGATGTCTCTTTTATGTTCACCTTGAAGACTTTCCCAGGAGTGTCCAGCAGCCTTTCCCACAGGTCCTGTCCTCTAGGACAGAGTCATGTGTCGTGCTTATATTGGTGCTGGCAGGGAGAATGAGACCCCCAGGAGTGATGTAGACACGGCATGATTCAGCCTCTGATCCAAGGAAGGTGGGCCCTTCCTGTGTACCTGGCCATGCTGACACCTGGGCAGAAAGGGGGCTCTGCCTGCTACAACAGAGCGGGGGGGCAGCAGGGCCAAAGGACTTGAGTGGGCAACCAGCAGCACCTGCCTACAGGTTGACATTTCAAAACAGGACATTTCAGGCTCATGTCTGCATTTCCAGTTTCCTGTGAGAAAGGCCATCTCTGGTACCTTGGGTGAGTCCTGTATTCCTGCCAGCTGGAGAGCAGCATCTGTGGTCCTTTACGGCAGGCAGGTGCTCTCCAGGGCCCCTCGTTCCCACCATTCCTCGTTCATGTCACTCTGGGGCCCTAATTATTCCCTTCATAGCATCCCATGACCCTTGAAATGTGACTTCAGCTCTTCTATCAAGGGGTGAAGGCTACTTTTCCACCCCTTAAATCTTGCCAAGGCCTTGTCACCTGCTTGGGCTCATAGAATTGGGAGGAAGTGAAGGCATGCCAGTCTGGTCTCGTGCGTGCCCGTTTGCTTTCTTGAAATCCTATTCAGCCACCCTGAGAATGAGCTGGGGCCAGCCTGAGAGGTAATGAGAGACACATGGGCCAGTCAACCCTGGTGTGCCAACTGCTAGCCAGCCAACTGCCAGCCCTGTGCGTGTGGCCACTCTAGGTCAGCCAGCCTTTGGGGTACCCTCTAGCTGACTGAAGCATCTAAGTCACCTTAAGCCAATTTCAGCCGTGTCTGACCCAGATCAGCAGAACCACTCAGCTGGTCCACAGACTTGTGAGCTATACCAAACACTTATTTTAAGCTACTGAGTTTGGGGGTCGTTTGTTACTCAGCAGTAGCTAACACACACACACACACACACACACACACACACACACACACACACACACACTGATTTTTTGGTCAGTTACTTATATTACCTAGTCAGTTCCTGTGAGCAATGGAGTTTGGAAATCTTGGATTACGCAGAGGTTTTCAAGCTTTACTGTGCTTAAGAATTGTTCAGGGAATTTACTTAAAATACTGATTCCTGGGTTTCACTTCTAGAAAGTTTCAGTAGATTGGATGAGCCCCAGATCCCTGCATTTTAACCAGCATGTCTGATTCTGGTACAGAAAGCCCATGAAACACACTTTGGAAACCATTTGTTCATGAGAACACTAAAACCATAAGGTAATCTCAAATATCACCTCTCCTTTAATATCAGGAGAGCAAGAGAAGAGTGGGTTTTGGCCAAAAAGGGTAAATGTTGGGCTTACTGTGAAAATTGATAAGCAAAGAGAAAGACCTCCCCTGCCCAGAGTCTCAGAGACTGCATTTTGCCCTCAGTGTTGTTTCTTGATTTACATAAAGAAATATACTGCTTCTAATTTACTTAAAAGATTTCTGATCAAATGCATAAATATCAAAATCTGGATATAATTACAAGAAGTTGACTGGTGGCTGATGAATCAAACTAAGGGGGATTAGCTAGAGGCAAAGACAGAGTGGGAGGTCATGGGGGGGAGGTTGAAATGTTGAAAACAAGTAAACAACGACAACCCGTGTACTAGTTCCTGGAAGCTCGGCAAGGCAACTTCCTGCTTTCATTCCCATTGGGTTGGTTAGGTGAATATTGGTCACCCCACCAGCGTTCACTGAGGACCTGTAATGTGCCAGACACCGTCCTTGAGTTGGCACCCAGCAGGGAAAAGGACAGATAAAAATTCTTCTCCTTGTGGAGCTTATATTCCAATGGGGTGAGGGGACACAGACGACAAACAAGGTAAACAAAATTTAGATTAGATGGTATAGTGGGTTGAATTGTGTCCGCCCCCCCCCAAAAAAAGAGATACGTTCAAGCTCTAACCCTGGGTACCAGTAGAATGTAACTGTATTTGGAAATAGGGTCTTTGCAGATGTAGTCAAGTTAAGATGAAGTCAACAGCGTGAGTCCCAACCCAATGTAAATGGTGTCTTTATAGGAAGAGAAGAGACACACACACGGGGAAAACTCCATGCACCGATGGAGGCAGAAATTGGAGTGATGTACCTACCAGCCGAGGAACACCAAGAATTGCTGGCAACACCAGAAGTTAAGAGTAAGGTTCTCCCACAGAGCCCTCAGAGAAAGCACGGCCCTGGCAACACCTTGATTTCAGACTTTTAGCCTCCAGGATTGTGAGGGAATAAATTTCTGTTGTTTTAAGCCATCTGGTTTGTGGTATTTTGTTATGTGGCCCTAGGAAACTAACGGAGATAAATGCTAAGAAAAATAATGCAGGGTAGGGTAGCAGGGAGTGTTGAAGGCTAGCTTTGTAGTTTAAACAGAGCCACTTGGAAGTCCTCACTAAGACCTGAGAGTGGGGAGGGACATCTCGGGGAAGAGCATCCCAGGCAGATGTAACAGCAAGTGCAAAGGCCCTGAGGTAGGAGTGTGCCCACTGGCTTGTGACTTGATCAGGCTAGGATAGGGCACCAGACGATGCAGGGACTTGTAGATCACAGTAAGGTTGAGTGAGAAAGAAAGCCACCAGAGGGTTTTGAGCAGAAAAGTGGCATGATCTTATTATTATTATTTTTTAAGTCCACATTCGTTTTTTAAAGGATCACTCAAGTGGCTGTAGGGAGACAATGCCAAAGGGCTAAGAATGGAATAGGGGAAACCAGCTAGAAGGCACTATTTAAAATAGGCTAAAAATATTGGTGGCTTGAAGTGGGGTGTAGGTAGGGGGTAGGGTGGACTGAGGGTAGCTGTAGGGCTTTGGCTGTTTCCGAAGGTGAAGCCAAGAGGGCGTGTTGGTTATGGAGACAGAGGAGGCTGGGATGACTCCAGGGGTTTTGGCCTGAGGCACTGGAAGCAAGGAGTTCCAGAATGGCGCCTAACTTGCTTGTGTGCGATTTTCTGTAGTGTATTTAACTGGACATGTTCTAATACTTGATCATAATTTCCACATGTACAATATACAGGTACTGAAAAACGTCTGAACTCAAAGAGCCGCTTTTATCAAGTAACATCATCTGGCAAAAAACCTTAGTATGCAACACACGGACTTTTCATGTCGGTACAAGGTTTGAGGCGTCAAGCACTTGGTAACGTCGACTCACCTCTGACACAGACGAGGAACAGACCATTTGAAATTCGCCTCGTTCCCACATATTTAACAGGAATGGCGCCCAGGCGCTGTGGGAGTGAGGCACACAGCCTCAGGTCCCTGGCTCGGTGCCGTGAAGTCGCCTGGCCCGGGAACGCATTCCCCGGACTCAGACCAGGACGCGCGGGGGCGGGGCGGGCCGCGGTCCGCGGGGTCCGGCAGGCAGTCTGGGCTGCCATGGCAAAGGCAGGCTTGCTTTGGATCTCACAGACTGCGTGGTTAGCTTTGTATTCCAAACAATACTATTGTCAGACCCGGCTCAGAGCATCCTCTGGACACGGGGAACTCAAAGAGCAGACAGCTGGGCAATTCTCCAATGCATCCTGCGAACCTGTGCCAGCTCGAACAGCCAAGGCCACGCGTCCGACACCCACGTACACGGGCTGTTTCTCTGATGGGCAGCACTGCCAAGCTTGCCTCGGGAAATCGCTCCAGTGAGCTAAGCTGAAAGTTTTAACACCCGTTTCTGCATAGAAAGTCATTTTTAAATGAAACTAAAAAAGCCTGTGAGGAAACAGGCAGATTAGGGCTCTGCCAGGGCACCCCTGGGCCCCGCTCCTGGCAGCCGCTCAGGGGCCAGTGCCGGGCGCAGGCTGTAAGACCTGCTACTCCGGGAGGACGCCGGCGAGCACTTGTGAGGGCGCCGACACGAGGGACCGCAGCGTGACCGGCGGCACGCAAGACCCTGATGGACGGGAGGGGGCTTCGGGCATCTCTGTCCTTTCCCTGGAGCAGCGACGGGACCGCAGTGGGGGCTGTCAGTTCCCTACGCAGGTCTGGAAGGTCGGCCAGCGGAGGGCGAGGACCCCGCACGGGGGTGCGGAACGTCCACCGGCAGCGCCGGCCTCCCGTCCCTGCGCACGCGCGGCGCGGTTAGGCGGCTGCCGGTACCCCAAGGCCAGCGCGCATGTCTCCACGCCTCAGCCTTGCGCGGCGGAGGGAGGTGGGGCTGTCGGCCGCTGCCGGGCCGACGACTGCGCGCCGCCTCGCGGCTTCTCCGTGCCCCACCGCAGCCCAGTTTGGTCTAGAAAGGCCCACGAAACCGCCGCCGTCGCCGCCCCCCTCCAGCCCCTCCCTGTCGCGTATCCTTCCGTCGCGGTGCCCCCCGCGCCCCCCCGTTCCCCCCCGGCCCTCGCCGAGGAGAATCCCAGTACGCAGGCGCGGTAACCAAGGCGGCGGTGTCTAGTGAGGATTTGAAATCAGCCGCGCGTGCGCACTGGCGTTCCGGTCCCGGCAAGGGCGGCCGCGCTTCCTCCCCGCCAGCCCCCGCCCCGCTCCCTCCCCGCCCCTCATTGGAGCGGAGGCGGCGGCGCCCCCTCCTTCCCCCGCGCCCTGTCGCCGCCGACAGTGTCTTTTCGCCGCCGCCGCCGCCGCTGCAGGAACGCGGAGCGAGCGGCGCAAGCGTGACCGAGGGCCGGGCGCACGGCGGCGGCCCTCCCGCGGGTCCCGGGCTGCGCGGCGCCTGGGCCCGCCCCCTCGGCCCTGCCGCCCGCCCCCTCCGATGGCCTCTCCCGCCGGCCCGAGTGGAACGCCGCCGCCGCGGCCCCCGCGTCCGCCCCGCGCCGCGTGAAGGGAGCCCGACAGGCCTGAGCAGCCCGCCGCGGCCTGCCCGGGCCCCTCCAGGTCGCCGCGAGCCGGGACCCCGACGGGAGCCGCCGCCCGCGAGCCGGCCTGAGCCGCGGCGCAGGCCCGCCCGCCCGTCCGTCCGCCCGGCCGCGCGCGGCCCGTCCGTCCGTCCGTGCGCGGCGCGGCCGGGGCTCGGGGCGCGGCGGGGGCGGGGCCGGGGCGGACGGGCGCGCGGGCCCGCGGGGCGGCGCGTGGATGGATCCGCGCGTGGCCTGGATCCAGCCCGAGCAGAAGGGGCCAGCCAATGCCCTGTGGATGCAGATCTGGGAGACCTCGCAGGGCGTGGGCCGCGGCGGCTCGGGCTTCGCGTCCTACTTCTGCCTCAACTCGCCGGCACTGGACACGGCAGCCGCGGCGGGGACGGCCGGGCTGGGCGGCGGCGGCCTGGCGGGGCCCGCGCTGCCCGCCGCGTCGCCCCCGCCGCCCGCGCCTGGCCCCGCCGCGCTGCCCCCCGCACTGCTGACGGCGCTCGGGCCCGCGGCTGAGGGCGCCCGGCGCCTGCACAAGTCGCCGTCTCTGTCGTCGTCGTCGTCGTCCTCGTCCAACGCCGAGTCGGGCACGGAGAGCCCCGGCTGCTCCTCGTCGTCCTCCAGCAGCGCCTCGCTCGGCCGGGCGGGAGGAGGCCGCGGCGGCGCCTTCTTCCACTTCGCCGACGGTCCTTCGACCGGCCCCGGCGCGGCCAACGGGCACCCCGGGCCGCGCGGCCCCGCGCCCGCCGGCTCCCCGCCGCAGCACCAGTTCCACCCGGGCCGCCGGAAACGCGAGAACAAGGCCAGCACGTACGGCCTCAACTACCTGCTGTCCGGCAGCCGCGCGGCCGCGCTGAGCGGAGGAGGCGGCCCCGGGCCCCAGGCGCCGCGGCCCGGCACGCCGTGGAAGAGCCGCGCGTACAGCCCGGGTATCCAGGGGTGAGTGCGCGCGGCGCGGCGCGGGGACCGGGGGCGGGGGGGGGGCGGCGCCCGCCCGTGGGGATCCCGGCCCGGCCGGGCGCGCCACCCCGCCGCGCGGCTCCCCGGGCAGCACCGCGGGAGCTCGGAGGTCCCCATCCGGGCTCCCGAGGGTGGATGTTGGAGGCCAACGTCCGACTCCCTGGGAGGTTGTTATTTCCATTTTAAACTCCTCTTAACAAACGAGTGAAATGTCCGGATTCTTGCACTAACAGTGTAGGAGAGGGACCGTTGAGTCCGATTTGTGCAGATGTTTTCCTTTTCTTCCTGGCGAAACTGGAAAGGAGGTCGCCTAACTTTCTCTCCATCTCCTCCCACCCCACCCCGACAGGTTAGGGACCTTTTGTCAAAGTGGGGTGCAGATAGGTGTGGAGTTTGTTACCTTGCAGAGAATTATAGTATTGCCAGGAATTTGAATTAAGTGGAAGGTAAACATTGGTTAAATGTTAACTTTGTTTCTCCGCGGAAATACATTTGAAAGAGGATTAGGTTTTTTGTAACGATACAATTTAACCAACAGCGAATTTAAAAATTACATTTTCGGGAGGGGGTTTCAATGTTACGGTTTAATTTTGTGCCGAAAGTGACAAATAGCATCATCTGCATTTTTTTTTAAACAAGTTAGTATTCAAAGAAAGTAAAAAAACGTTTATAGCAAATACTTATTCTCTGGAAAGCGTCACTTCTGCTTTACGTATTTCCATATCAGCCTAAAGGGGATTAGAAGTTCCTTTAGGGTTAGTGCAATTACAGACGCAAGGACTGGTGAAAAAGAGTGTGTGTGTGTGTGTGTGTGGGGGGGGTGTTGGAGCAGTCCCAGGTGACGCTGCTCAGGTGTGAGTGCTACTTACCCAGCCCTCTTACCTTCCTGTGCTTTTCTGAGCACTGGAAACAAGATATCTGTATGTAGGTTTTATGTTGGTATTTCAGGACTTAAATCATAAACTCTCCTTGTACAATCTCATGCTGACTTAAAGGGCATCTAATGATTTTCCTGGGTGTTAGGGTTGGAAAACATTAGAGGCTTAGAAATTCCTCAATTGCTTGGTATTGAAATTATCTCTTCAAGTAACTTTTTCTTTTCATAGGTTTGTTTATTCTGCTTTGAAGTGTGTTGTAAAACACTTAACTTGATACTACTTTAGAGAGTGTATGATACACAGTAATAGCTGCGTTCTGCAACTCATTTCACCTGGTGTGGGTTGGAAACATTACTTTCTTAAATTCCTTGAAGCATTGAGCATACACTCAGCCCCAGGGAGGAGCCCAGACTCCTCTTCCCTCTCTTTCTACAGTTCTTACTTGTAGAACTTTCTACGAAGAGGTGGTGGGGACACAGTTTCTTCCTTTCTTCTTTTCTTTCTTTCATTTATTTATTTTTTGGGCCGCGTTGGGTCTTCGTTGCTACACGTGGGCTTTCTCTAATTGTGGCGAGCGGGGGCTACTCTTCGTTGTGGTGCGCGGGCTTCTCATTGCAGTGGCTCCTCTTGTTGTGGAGCACGGGCTCTAGGCACGCGGGCTTCAGTAGTTGCAGCACGCTGGCTCAGTAGTTGTGGCTCGCGGGCTCTAGAGTGCAGGCTCAGTAGTTGGTGGCGCACGGGTTTAGTTGCTCCGCGGCATGTGGGAGCTTCTCCGACCAGGGCTCGAACCCATGTCCCCTGCATTGGCAGGCGGATTCTTAACCACTGTGCCACCAGGGAAGTCCCGGACACAGTTTCTTGATGTATGGCGTTAAACGTAAGAGTTCTTTGGGGGACCTGTAGGTTTCCAGCCTGTCTTGTAACTGGAATTGACTCTGTGTCTTAGCACTTGGAAAACAGAAGGCGCGTGGTCTTTGCTTGTAGAGCATTTTTGGGCCCAGACCGTCTGGAGTCCCGCTGCTTCCTCTCATGAGCTGCCAGCAGTGCCAGTGTGATACCCCTGTGCAAACTCCTCAGGCTCTGGAAGCTGTTTCCTCACCCATAGTTTCTAGTACGCCTCAGTACATAGGTTGCTGTCGCTTTCCTTAATAAATGAGCCTACTACCTGCCAGGTGCTGCCCTGGGATCTGGGGGTGGGGTCGGTATGGGAGACACAGCCTCAGGACCCTGACTTGGAAACCTGAGTCCGGGTTGCCCGCACCTAGGGCCCATGAGCCCTGCCTGTCCAGTCTCTCTCTGCCTGTCCTCCTCACTGTCACGTGGCCTGTCGTCGTCTCTAGTGAGGTTGCTCATGAACCCCGAGGTGGTCATCACGCCTTCTTGCCCCCCTTGGACCGTTCCCAGCACGGCCAGTGGGCTTTTCTCCTCTGGCAGCAGCTTGGGTCAGGTCCCACCCCCGGGCACCTCCCTCGCCCCCTTAGGTTAGAGGCAAAGCCTGATACCCGGCCTGCTTCCCGGGTGCTGCCCCTCTGGGCCCTGCCTGGGGTCTCCACTCCCTCTCTGTCAGGGTCCCCCGCCTCCACCCCCATCAGCCTGTTAGAAGTCGGCTCCAAGTCGTGTAGGGCTGAAGAGTGGGCTCCGAAGCGGCCAGGAGTTCTGTGTTTCGGCCCACCTAAATAGGCGGGCTGTGTTGGCTGCCCTTCCTTGCCCGCCTCTATGGGTGGCCCTGGGCCTGTCCACTCTCTGCCATCCCTGCCTAGAGGAGGAGTCAGCTAGGATTGCCTGTCACTTGCCTGGAAGGGTGAATCCCCTACGCTTGGCTCGCTGCTCTGAATCCTAGCGGACTGCCCATCTAGAAGGGCGGAGCGGAGGAAGAGTGCCCCGGAGGGAGGCGTCGTCCTTCGTGAAAAGACATTGCCACGGGCCTGCTGGGCTTCTCCAACTGACTTTTTGGTATCAAGAGATAGCTGTGTCTGGAACTTTCTTCAGGCTGCCAGCCTACCCAGAGTGATGAGGAAGGCCACCAGAAGGTCCCTCACTTGTGGCTTAGACAGGGAAAGAACTGAGATAAGAGATCGCCTAGGCCAGCCAGCAGAAAAAAATCTTGTTGATGAGATGTTGCTCAGCCCATCTAGTCTCAGGACAGCATTTCTGGAAAGACAGTGTCTGCAGTCCTCAAGAAAGGGTAAGCAGTTGCTGGTGGGGGGGGGGGTGTGAGTAGCATCAGCTGAACCCTACTGGGCCTTTGCCTGGTAGCCCATGTAGCAGCTGGCACCATCCCTTCTTTATTGGGGGGGTTTCTGCCCTTGGGAACTTTGCCTGGCGGCCGCCTTGTAAGGTGGCCAACCTGTTTGCATCCTAAGACGAAGAAAAAGCAGGTGAAAGTGCACAGGAATTAGTGCGAGAACATTCAGAGTGGAGAAGGTCAAATTCTTGTTTTGGAGCTGCCGCTGGTTCTAGTTCTTAGTCAGTTTCCTTGGTTGAGCTCTCAGTCTTGAGACTGACCCTGAGCATGTGTCCCGGCCTCTGGCTGCCGCCACTCTCTCTGGCCCTTGTCTCCTGACCCAGCAGTACTTTGTGACTTTGCCTGGGTCAGTCTCAACAGCTTCAGAAACCTTCCCAGATCAAAGGTAAAGAGAAGTCCTGCATAAGTGAGAGTGGGAGCGTGGACCTCAGATACTCTGCCGCATCCTTCCTGGTGCCTGCAGACCCCCAGGAAGGAGATCCTGGAATGGGAGAGAACCCAGCGCCCTGGCGGATGCCTGCAGTCCGGGCCCTGCCCTGGCTTAGGTTCAGCGTTTGTCCTCTGAGCCCTGCCCGCAGTGTGCAGAGTCACACGCAGCACCCTCCCTGCAGGTCCCTTGACAGTATTTCATTTTTTTAACATCTTCTGTTCCTTCAGAGAAAATTCACTTAGCCTGAAGTTTGTGAGAAGCCGACAGGTGTTGTTTCAGAGGAGAGGCCAGCGTGCCCTGCTGGGCCCCGGCCTGGGTTCTTTCTAACTCCACACATGTTCTCTTTTCCCCTTTCTCCCGAGTCAGTGCCTGGAGAAGATTCAGGATCCCTCCTGAATCTTTTCCTTTTCCTCCTTTCTCCCTCTGTGCCTCCAGCCTGACGTGGCACTACCTACAGTCCAACGAATGGTCTCCCACGCCTCGTCCTTAGGGGGCCAGTGGGAGGGCACAGGTGAAGGGCCAGCAGGACCCGCCATGGACCATGGCTGTCACCACTCTTGTTGCCTTTGTCTCATTCTCATGTCTTCCTGCAGACGTCCGGGGATGCACAGGAATGGTTATTGTGAGATGGTAGCACACGTGGGCCTTGTTTTCTGAGTGTTTATCCTTGGAGGCCCCGAGGGTGACGCGCTGGGCACGAGTTTGCTGCTGCACTGATCGTTCATGATATTAGCTCCTGCTCAGACACTCCGCCCTGCGTGAAAGTTGCATCCTTGTCCCTGCCCCTCGCGCCACGGCCAGTCTCTCTGCAAAGTGAAATTGAAAATCCAGCACAAGATGGTGGCTGTGACAGTCGGGGAAAGTGATGCCTGGGTGCTGGTAAAGGAGTATGGGCAAAGCTAGCACAGCTGACGCTCGGAGACGGGGCTGCCGAGGAGGGGGAGGGGGAGGGGCGGGACGGAGCTCTGGAAGTGGAGGGTCAGGATATGAGGAGTCCTCTGAAAAGTGGGCCCTCGAATGATCTTGTAAAGAATGGCCTCCCGACTGCTCCTGCTGTGGAGGTCAGGGTGGGATAAAGCGGACGTCCTGCTGCTGTGAGCTCTG